>NC_061891.1:7505000-10005000 GCF_905147765.1 Vanessa atalanta | reverse complement strand
AAAAAATTTGGAGACTCAAATAAAAAATAACATCCAAACCAAGTGGAGAAAATATATTAAAATATCCCCAAACATCCCGATCTTATAACATATTCTTTGAGACCACTTCAATGAGCTCAAACGTTACAACCCTTGTAAGTTGGAAGAGCTCATGTTCAGATAGCCGAACACATTTTCTTTAATAATAGGTGAAACCGGAATTCAAGTCACTTTCCAACAAAGTAAATGAAATCAAAATCGGTTCATGCATTTACGAGCTACGATGCAACCGATTGTCTTATACATACGAATCAAAAGCGTAACACACGGACACGTGGTAGTCCAATTCGACCTTGAAGATTATTCATCACCTTAAAACATAGATACATACGATGATTATGAACAAAGCACGACCTTTTTATTTTGTTTCCCACCTAACATTTTTTTCTTTCGCAGGACATAACCGCACTGTTCTTGGCAAGATTTCAGCCAGCTTCATTTCGTCAAATTGAACATTTTGGGAAAATTGCCATGACAGGTAAATATTATTATATTACATTTAATAATTTTTTAATAGTCGTATTAATAGCCCTCTTTAAGCTATTACAAATATCCCAATTGGGAGTGATTCATTGGGAAGGTTGAGATGTATAATTCAGATGGAAAAATTATGCCGACTGGGAGCCTTACTGGAGAGTGACTACACGTTTAATGTAGATCCTTATCCTACCTATGCGAGACCAGGACGATTATTTATTACCAGGCTCTCGTCGTTTTATGATTATTACTTTTCAGCATTGAAGTATATTTATAAACTTCTCTTCAAAGGGAGAGGAGAGGGACGTTAACAGGTTGTTACCCTACTTTTTTTACTGATGTATATAAATTTGCGCTATTGTATATTTTTAGATGTGTTCACTTCATGGGAGGACGGTTTATGGGGTAGCGTGAGAAAATACAAACTATCCAATGTAAGAGTACCCGTCACATTGCTTTATGGTGAAAACGATCAACTGACGGAGAAATCGGTACGTATTAGACAAATTTTATTAGCATTCTTATAGTAATCCTGTCTTTCCAGCAAAGCAAGGTGGGTTGAACCTATAGAAAGCAAGCAAGACTGAGTCTCATCGCCTTAATTTGTGTTCTAATGATTTAGTTTTTGGCGGTAAAATGTATATTTTTAATCTGGCTTTATATATTTATTCGCGGTCAATAAGTATGTTAAAGGTGTAATCAATCCGTATATGTCGCATTGTTGGAAAATCTTCGTTTCCTGTTTAAGGGAGTTTTAAAGCCTATGCCAACTGCTACTTTTCTGTGGTTTGATAGATATAAAAATACCACAAGTATTTGTACCTAATTACATTCCGACACAAACTGCATTTTTACTATATTTTTACACTTTCGGGCAAATATATACATAAATCTAATTTGTTAGAAACACATTTGTTTTTTTTTTTTCATATTTCATATTGGCGAACGTACAAATAGGCCACCTTATAATAAATAGTCACCACCGCCCATAGACTTTGAATCTGTGAGAAATATGAAGCATTCCTTACTTCCCTTGTGCCTGATACACTGGGTCACTCCCCCTTTAAATCGGAATACGACAATATTAAGTATTGCTGTTTAGATAAAGAACCTGATGAGTGGCTGGTTCCAAATAAGCCTACACAAAGCCTTGTCACCATGCAAACAAAGCAGTTACAAGTAAGACAAGAACTGTTTCATTTACAGCAAGTTCTACGTCTAGCTGAAGAGTTGAACGCCACTGGAGTGCTGGAAGATGTTCGACCAGCTAGTTCCTGGTCCAAGTTCAATCATCTTGACTTTGTCTTCGCAAAGGATGTTGCATCCATATTTAACAAACCACTTCTCACTACTATTAAATCATTGTTTTATAAATATGGGTAATAACTATGGAGTTATACCTAATATGGGCTTAAAACTATGGAGGAACATTTCACTTGTGAAGTTTAGTATAAATTATATTATATATAATTTATAAAACTTTAATATGGCTGTATATATTGTAAGCATTAAAAATGCATTAATATATTATATAAATTAAGACCTGCCTATGTAGATTATAAAAAATAATATTTACGAGTATATTTGCGGACACGTCGACAATTACACATGTATGAGCATGCACACATTCATCTCATTGTGATATCTCTTAGCTGACAAGTACCTGTTTATTTCATTGAGGAATATATTATTTATTACATTTGAAATAAACGCCATTAGTTTATCCTAGTTTGACAATGTTAAATTCACAATGTATAAAGGATCAAGGTGATTAAATATAAATAAATATAATAATTTCATAAATTAAATTAAATAATATCAAACCCAATTTAGACACCAAGGAACTTTCATTTGCTAACTTTGGTAAAATATTATATAATATTAACACTACTCAATTAGAAAATTTATCCAAAAACCAGATTGCATAAGTCCGCATAAATATGTGGAACAAACTCGATGTTTTTAAGAAAAGTAAGGAAGTCATAAAAGTAAGAATTGGTTATATGTAAATGAATCTGAGATTTACATATTAATATACAAATAGATTTAAAAAGGTACCTTTGAATAACCAAGGAATACCTTAGCATTACAAAACATTATCGTAAGACAGTTGTAACATCGCTGATTCAAATTCTTTGAATCAACGTAATTTTTGTTCTTTTTATTCTGTAATGTAATGTGAAAGCAGCACTGCTGTTTAGCATTTTCACAATTGCATTTATTTTTCTTCTCTATTAAATTTAATTTAGTTAGAGATGATTAAGTGGTAACCACACACATTTGTGTTGTAAAAAATAGTAACCATCTGTTACATTCACAATGTGTTACCAAACTTGGTAATGCTTCGGAACTAAGATGTTACATTCCTTGTCTGTGTATCAACATAGAATCTCTCACAAAACAAGCTGGAATACAACAATACTATTGCTGTTTGGATAAAAGAGAAATGACATAAGTACATATTATTCTACATTTTGTGTATAAATAAATAGCTGAATTAACTAAATAATTTTCATTTGACCTTCGGAACTTGATGGATGTCCTGTAGAGTATCAATGTTCTTGTATACTTTGTATAATTATAATGTAATTGTATGTAATATATTGTGTATAATATATTATAATACATTGTTATGGTAAGAACCTTTTGTTCCTATTTGATGAAGTTTTAATTTCTAATTGTATAGCTTTTAGACAACATAACCAGCCTCTTGAAGATTTATGATTCTAGTATTTATGTGCAATATTATATTTTTTAATTAATAAAATTTTGTGATATATCTTTATTTAAATATTACTTAAATGTTTTATCAAAGATAATGCTTTTGATTTTATTTTTTTAATAAGTTCATTTTTTATGTGTGTAACACAATACAATTAAATATTGAAAATTAATGTTATTGTTTTATTTCAAACTAGCTACTCACACCACCTTTAAATTGGTGATTTTTTTTAATGAAGATAATGAGAAATGTTAGAGTGTCAAAGACAACTTTTATCGAGATAAAATGCAATGGTAACTAACATATTTATATAAGAATTAATAATGGCTTCAATAACCTAGATATAGTTTTTTACTTATTTGTAATAGATAAAAATAGTTATTATAAGTGTATTGCAGTGTATTGTGTGACCTACAATTTTCTAGTACATTGTTTAAATATATTTCAGAAGGTTTAGCCCATGTTGGTCATGTAAGCGTACATAAACAGTTTTTGAATAAAACTCTACCGTAGTTCAGTCATTTTGTACAAAATATTTACTAATCACATACAAAAACTTACCTGTATTTTCTCTATTAATTACAACCGTAATAAATTCAATTTAGTTATTTAGAAGAAGTTAGCACAGATACAGATACAGGCAGAAAGTGAGTATGTTTTATACTGTTTATAGATTATAAAAGTTTTATTGTTGTAGGCTGTATATTGTGCTTTTAAATCTAGTATACCTGGGTATTCTCAAATAATAAAACTTGCCTTTCACATACCTTATTCATCGCTGACTTAACAGTAACCACTTTTCCACTTGAGGCATGTTGTGGAGTGCTGAGTGGGGTCTTCTGTTCTGCTGGAGATATCCGGACTTCTGATTATTAAAAATTAATCTCATTGATGTTCTTGGGATGATAATCATTATTTATGTTTTTTTTAAATTTAATTGTTCTAATGGACAAAGGCACAATTTTAAGAAATTTGATAGAGGCTTATAATTTGGCTATAGGGTTATTAGGTCGTTAACACTTGGTTAACAATTGGCAAAGTATGCATTTTAATATACTACAGTAGAATAGGTTAATATTTAGTCTTCTTTTGTGCCCTTGACTTCGAAAGCAATGATACAGTTTATTATAATTTTTGCAATGAACATCTTTTTTCTCAGAATAGTTTTATGTTTTTAAGACACTAATTACATGTAAAATCTTTCTTTATTCTTTCATTATCTAAAATGAGACGTATATAAAGGTACTTAATACAAAAATGTGCAAAAATCACTATTCTCATTTTCAAAAATAGTCATGACACTTACCTTTATTTGGCATTGATTTATTCGTTGAGTTTATTTCATTTAATATTCAGTAGAATTATATATTCTCACCTTATATAAACAGATACATTTTTGGCGGAAACATAAAATAAGAGGTAAATATTTACAACTAATTGAATAAGCCAGTCCGGCTGTCATTAGACTTTGACACAAGAGGACATTTAACGCAGTTTTTATAGATTATAAAATATATTATACACATTGAGCCATTTTATTCGGATGCGGGGCCAGAGCTTCCAGATTTACTGTAATGACACTAAACTAACTATATCTTAGATTTTTCTTTTTATAATGTAATTGTACAATATACTGTATATTTATTTTCCATTCATTTACTTAAACTTATACATTCACATAAATTTATAAAAACGAATGTTTGCTATCCTTTCTACTTCCACTCTAATTTTACTTTCAATTAAAAATTAGTACAACAAATAATAAGCCAGATATACAATATGACGCGATATTATTGATTGAGAGCTTGATTAATCTATCTATAATGAACGTCGATGAAAGTAATATTGGAACTTTGAAAGTAAAATTAAGGACAAGTATTTTAGTGGAATAAAAATATATAAATCAAGAACTTTTAGTAGTGTAGAATATTACTGAGCTTAGTGTAGAATTAACTAATCGTGGCATCCTTAAATATAAGGTTTGTTTATCTTTATTTCTTCTTAGATTGGAATAGACTATACCCATTGGCTATTTATTTAAAAAAAGCACATTACCTATATACATATTTAACACTAAATAAACAAAAACAGACACCGTGTGTATTACACATATAGGTATTTCAATTGAAAATTCGCAAAACATTGACTAATTTTATTTTAATTTTATCTTATTTAGTTTTTTTTTAGTTTCAATTGTATGTTTTTTTTTTTATATTTTCTGAAGTTTATTTTAGTGTGATTAGTTAGCTGTAATTTTCGTTAGAATTTGTGTTTAATTTATGTTTGTTTTCAATTTTTGTCAAAATATTGTCTCACATTTTTTTTTAATTTGATATTCTTATTGTAGCAAGTGTCGTACACGCCTGTAATGGTGTACCACACAGAATAAGTCTGATGTTCTTTTATTAACTACTATTTTGTTGTGTATATGCCGATGGTGTGTCTTTTAAATAAATAAACATATAATATATCTTTAAAATAATTTATAATTAGGTATATAATATAGGAAAAAACTAAACAAATTACTAAATAATACTCATACATAATTTTTGGAATAAATTTAAAAAGTGTTTTGCGAAAAGGGATTGGCGAGTTTTGCTTCTAAAAACAAAACGCGGATTGTGAAATAATATGTTAATGTAGGTTGCATACCATGCATTAATCTCGATATTTCGTTATATTTAGTAAATACCCCTGCGTTTAATCAGGCGAAAGATTACTACGACAAGTTTTCACGAATTGGTCGTGTAATATTTTCCATATGTACGAACGGGAATATCTACATGGAACTGATATCGGTATGCGATTGAGAAGGTCACTGTAGTTTACAATATTACAACTTACAACCCACAAATCAGGGCCTTGTGGAGCGCGCATCCGGCAATGAACTCCGGAGGAGACAATGGTCCGACGATCTCTGAGGGGGATCGACGGTAACCTGGTAGCCAACAGGATGAAATGTCAGCAGAAAGTCTAACAGGGAAGGTCTATAATCCTACACATTCGATATTTGCGGTGGCGAGGTGATCAGTTGTGATAGATCATATGCTAAAGCGAAGTCAATAACAGATCTACCCGCCTTTCAAGGCTGCCAAGCCGACGAGAGAAAATAATATCTCTGACGTGAAACGTTCACACCAGTCCACGGTACATAGAATGTACCAATTTATAGCCTAGGTAGGAGAGGACAGGATATCTGGGACTCTGTAAAAAAAAGCGAGGCCGGATTCACATGTCTCAAGGTGAAAGTGAACAGCGTTTAAGTTGGAGCCACTTATGTTGCAGAAGTCCTCAGCGAGGGTGGTAGGGGTTAGCGCTACGCGCACCTTCTCCCCCGCCTCAATAGGCGTCGCAGGGACTAGGAGGGTCTCAGTACCCTGAGAACCCCCTCTAGTTGTTGGAGGCCCGCACAGGCGGGCTGACCGTCAGGGCGTCACGGTAGCATGCGTAAGCGATCCCGTGGTGCCCGCCGAAAGACGGAGAGGGTACCGCTGGTTTTTTAGTGGGTACCTGGGCGCACTCGGCGTCCAGGGCTCCGGGGCGCACTTGCCATCACGTGGGGGAAGCGCGTAAAGCGTTTTTCCAGCGAGAAAAAAAAAGGGTGGTAGGGGTTGCCTTATGATGCCTGCTTCACTTGCCCCGAACAGTAAGGAGCACAAAATTGGCTTCCTTTATTCAGAATTCAGAATTCAGAGGGTAGTTTATGCATCCCTGTTCAGGTGGTGGTGGGAATGTGTACCCAGAGAGGGATTTTCCACCGAAATCGCTGATGGTAGCCTACTGGGGTAATGAAAAAAAAATCTGCATAACCATTATGTTTTAGGGGGAGGGGGGGAACAGGCCTCCGGACCTCTGACATTATCGTTGTTACCGGACAAAACGCAGAAGCTTAGCTGCCACTTTATGCCAATTTTTAGTGTGCGAGAGGTAGAAAGAGGTAACCAGAAGTTATGCAGCCTGGCACCACGACTAGTATGTTTATAAAAACATCATCAACTTACAACTATAAAAAAAACTCTAAAATAATAGTTTTTAATATGACGGCGCATGATGCGCCATCTTGTTTATTCATACTGATTGCAAAAGAGTGTCAATAGTAGTTGAACGGCGCTCTAGTGAAGCGTCGTGTCGATGGTAGTGCGGCAGCCATCTTGGATCGACAGTTACATTCAAGATTTCCCGCGCACCACGTATGCGACGAATCGCTAATTTCCAACATTATCTTTATTCTTTTGTAATAGATTCAGTGGTTTATGTGTGATTGTGTATATGATTTATTAACGAATCGATATTGATGACTATTGTGAATATATCTGTGTAATTGATTTGTTTAATTAAAAATTTAATGAATTAGTGGTTCGTTGATATTTAAAATCGTTTGAATATACGCCCACTTACCTAGAATAATCCGGATATTGGTAATAAAATGTCTATAATTATTTTATAATATAAACTTTCAGTAATGCACAATAATTATAAATAAAAGCAATGTGACAACAAAGAATGACGGTAATCTATCTCAATAAGCATTAGTAATATAGTACTATACGAAGCGTTGAGATTATACGTATCATAAAAGTGTATAACAAGCATCCCTCAAAATGTACACAATTTAGATCACTCCGCTTACTTGAAGATGACTTAGAAAAGTCGGATAAGTAAAATGAAATTCAAGAGAAAACTATAAATAGTTAGATATCCACTTTCAAAGGGCGTTATATTGCAATTCTTTAATAAGTTACTCTTTTATTGAAATTTATAAATCTCAATTTAATGAACGCATAAATTATTATTTCAGGTAATCCCCTTTAGCTACAGTAACGTCACTCTGGCAATTTGCGGAACCCTTATTTCATACATTTCGGTAGACATTTTTTAAGGATTACCCATAACATAAGATAGGTATGTACTTTTCTTTTTACAAACAATAATGAAACAGATTTTTAGTCATTAGACAATACAAAATTCTAAAATGATCAGTGTTTCTATACTATATTGTCCATGTATTATATACAAAAACCTTCCTCTCGAATCACTCTATCTATTAAAAAGCGACAAACAGCAACAGACAGCGGTAAGCGACTTTGTTTTATACTATGTAATGATTTAAAAATAAGTTAAATTAAATTATTTCAATAACAACGCCATCTCGAAGGGATCAAATAAAACCTCTGTAAATTAGTGGTTGAAAGGTACCCACGTTAGCGAAATTATACATGCAGTTTATCGCTTATCTCTAATAGATGGCGGTATCTGTTGAATGAACACTTCAAAGCCAATTATCAAAGTTAAAACATATCTGTGATTTTTCAATTTTAAATATTGCACAACTTATTACGGATTTAAAACTAGTAAAGTTGTAATTACCCTGTGTCACTTGCTTCTTACAATTAAGAATGTTCAACTTAAAATTCTTCTAACACAATATAAAACTAATAAATCTCATTATAAAAAATATTTTCATATGGAAATATTCCACGTGAATCCATCTCCAAACATTGTATATTAACAACGATAATGTGAAGTCCAAACCGGCATTTTCGGAAGAGGAAGTTATAAACCATCCGGTGGGTTTCGATAAGAGCTAATGTCAAGCTCAGCTGTTAATGCGCGGCCATTACGCGGCTATGCAAATTTTAATGTTAGCGTTACACGTTGCAAGTGTTTACAAGCTGTTCACACGTTTGAGACATATTGTTGTCATGCAAGCTTGCTTTCGCAGCTTGTGTAAAAGTTGGAGAATGACAGTTTTAGTTTATTTAAAATAATATTTATTACACTCGCATTACGAAATTTCAAATTTGGAATAATATGATCCTAGTTTCATGTCTGTGTAACACTAACTTGTAAACATAGAACTTATATGGATCTAAATCCATATCCGTGGTTATAACAATCTAAGAAGTCTTTAGAGCTAATTATTTACATTCGTTTTTTATATAAAGAATACATAAATATATAGTTTAATAATAATTCGGATTGTTTTTTTTTACAAGCATTATCATTTATTGGAAACCTATATTTACTTTTACTAGAGGCATCCGTCAGGTCAACTGTGTTACTAATTGTACTAATGTATCATTGAACTTATTTCGCAATGATCAATCGGCGTACATACATTTTTTTTTTTAATAATGATAAATGCGAAAGTAATCATGTCTATTTGATATGTACGTAAACGATACGTACCTGAATAATTTGTAAATGATGAAATTTGTCGTGGCGTGGAATATTAGATTACATTTTATTCGTGCATTGTACTTATTTATTTATTTATACAAAATATTTATTTATTTATTTATACTTTATTGTACACCACAAGATACAGATTAAAATATGTTACAAGAAAAATTTAGATATTATTGCAGAGTACAACGGGCGGCCTTATGGCTAAGTAGCCATTTCTTCCAGACAACCCAAATAAATATTTTGAATTAGTACCTATATATGGTGGCGCATTAGCGATGTAAGGAATGGTTAGTATTTCTTATAATTCCAATGTTGATGGGGGATGGTGATCACTCAACATCAGATGGCCCGTTTGCCAACTTCTCTATTTCAATAAATATAATAATAAAATATTATTTTATGTAGTTATTCTTACCATAAGATTTTCTTTATAAAGTTGCTTATATAAATTTGTGTAATATATTTATAGCCAATTACAAAAACAATACACACAATGTATAATTTAAAAAGTCGATTATTAATTTTATAGTGCGTTACTACAATACGAGAACATATAATTCGGTTACCCTTACAGCGTCGCCTAAAGTCAATCTTTAAAGCAGATAAAACTGTGAACCACAGCTATTTATACCTATATACTATAATCCAAAACGCTCTGCACCTTCTGGTATGTTTAATGTTTGTTCTCCACGTCTTTTAATATATATTAAATAGTTAAGCTGGACTAGTGGTTGAAAACGTTGCCCCCGGCAAGCTCTCCCAAATTTTGATGTTCGTAACTAGTGTTTATAATTTGTCCATGCCCGGCGGTGAGGAAAAACACCGTGGGAAAACCTTCATGTGCTTGATGAAAACCTGCCACAGAAAAGTTAACGGAATACGCTCCAAACTTCGTCCTTGAAAAACAGTGGACTAAGTCCAGCTATGGGACTGTTACAGGATATTACTTTTAATTTAACTATATTAATAAGACTTACACTAGTATTTAGCTAGAAGTATTTTTAATTTATTTAGCTAGAAGAATTTTTATTCATTTTAGAATGGCCAACAATAATTAAAAATATAAAAATACTGTTTATATTACGAGCCTTTCAAGCTGGAACGTAGATGCGGCCATGAAGTATGAACGGGGGTGTTTAGCCATCATACCTTTTTTAGTCTTTCATAGAGTACGCTTAAACGGGAAGTTTTCTTTTTATATAGATCGAAAGATTTATTGTAGGTGCTTGGGGTTATTTATGAGCACGATGCACGCCTCATTAGTGTGTATAAAAAACCGTGACGTATATGCAGCGTTTATAATAAAACGATAAGGGTGCAATTATTGTGAGAATATTTATGACAAGGGTTGATATGGGGTAGTGTTTAGGAAGCGTGAATCGTATTCGAAGATTAAGTTGCTAACCTGGTTTAATACCACGAAGTTTTTTATGACGGTGAAGGTAAAATACAGTTGACAAAATTCTGACAAATATGTTTCCATATTCGAGTAGCGTAATGAAATGAGCTGCAAACCTTGAGGTTCTTCTCAAGAAGAGAGCTGGCACATTACCAGCAGTAGAACTTTAACAATTGTAACTAAGATACAATGATTACAAATAAAGAAGATCCCTTGATATATTCATATGCTTAACTAAAAAAAGTAAGTTAGTTGAAAATGTTGCCTTTATAGGTATACTGGTATAAAAAACGCGTATGCTCTGTGTCTTCAATCAGAGGATGACTTGTCATTTTTGGGAGGCCGTTACGATACAACTTGACAAGTTTGCCTTGCCCTAGAGCTATTAATCACTCGCTAACTTGGAGGTACTGACAACTTGCCTACACACACTGCCCGTTTTAATTTCCCTCATATTTTTTATCACGATATCATAAATCATGAATCATCATTGTCTAATTTGATATCATTTAGTTTTTAGCATAATTACAAGATCAATTCTATCATAAATCAATAGATTACTATATATAACTATTTAATTTTGTTTCAAATTTAATTGTTGCATTAATCGTTTGTCAATAATATAATGTCGATCCCACACATTATTAATCAAACAGATTAAGATTTTCCCTCAGAAAATTCACTACAATATGGTGTTGTAAGATATTCCCAGCAAAGAGATACATACATCAAAATCTCATAAAACATGTTTATTTTTTGAAGCGAAAAAAACAATTTTCAAATTAATATAATATTTTTAATACAGTTTTTTTTTGTCATAAATAAAATTGACAATATTAATTTATAAACACGGTTATAGAAGTTTTAAGCTTTATCATCATTGTTATTTATATTGCCTGTCTCTGATTGATATAACTGAAAGCAATAGTAAATAACAATCTCTGTATCATTAGTTATAAAGTATTACTGAACTCATTTGTAACAGCCCTTTATACCTTTACGGTAAATAAAAAAATGTTAATAGTCCATTCATTGTAGTTACCTAGGCACAGCATGTCGACATGGGTAGGCCGTCATTAGTGAGAAATTCTTAATGAGGCCCGTAGTTTACCATAGACCACGTGTAGGGTACCCATGGGTTTAGAATTGATAGAAATAATAATGGTTTAGTCAAATTACAGCTAATAAATCTTTATTCAATAGGTTTTTTTTAACATATTACTAGCTTCCACATTACCACCATCAAAAGCGTGAGCTTTGTCATATTTATTATACACGTGACATTGGCAGAATACTTTGTGCTCAAGGACGTAGATACATTCAAAGAAAATTAAAAAATAATTGACTCAATGTTGGTATTTTAATATTTTCTTGTTAACGAAGTATATATATCTATATATATATATATTGATAAAGTTGTATTTAATTACATCAAGCTCTATCAATAGACAACTTAGGTACTTACAGCTTATCTTATGTCTGTCCAGTCCTATTTCATAATATATTAGTGTGTAGTCCTATTTTTGAGAAAAGGATAGACTATAAACTTGATATACCTATAAGATCACGCTACGACCCCAGGGGGTTAGATTTAACGGGACAGAAACAGCATGAAACAGTTAGTTTAGAGAGCAACGAAGAAAAATAGCGTATAGATATAAATATTGGTATTTACTTAGGAAATAAAATTTCGAATTCATTTATTTGGTCAATGGAAAAAATATATCTTTCTAACGCCGGACGAAATCAAAATGTAATTTATTTTTCGGTTCAAATATGATTCGAAACAACGATCGCTATTTCCGGAGAAATATGGATTGTTGGTCAATGAAGTTTTCTCTTGGAACCTCGCAGTGGTGTTGCTACAAAGGAGTGCTGTTTTAAATTGTTTGTACTATTTGAAATCTAAACACTGAGACCAGAGATATT
Source organism: Vanessa atalanta (assembly GCF_905147765.1). NCBI lineage: Eukaryota > Metazoa > Arthropoda > Insecta > Lepidoptera > Nymphalidae > Vanessa > Vanessa atalanta. The sequence goes on along the minus strand of NC_061891.1, from coordinate 9,992,245 downwards.
TTCTTATTTCTTTTTTAGGAATAAGTCATCTAAGGGTAATAGTGAGTCCTTACTATTAAGTAATTCTGCCCTTAGATATTTATAATATAACTAGCTGTTCGTTTCGACTTCGCTTGGTACATGCACATGATTTGGCTTCTATTTGTCGTAGAGCCTTCCTTGATAAATGGGCTATATAGAATTGAAAGTTTTTTTTAAATCGGTTTAGTACTTCCTAAAACTACTGCGTTCAACCAAACAAACTAACACTCCAGTTTCTGTCGGTCTTCTAACTGTCTCACTTGATTGAGATGTTAGAATCTTATAACTGGCACAAGTGACTTATCTTAAAATATCCTATTCAACGCATTGGCAGTGCAAACTAAAAGATGTGGTATATACTTCTTGCAATGTTTTTTGAAACACGGTGAGTGTTGTGTTGTGAGTAAATACTCACTCTAGAAATTAGAACGGGTCACTTACAAACTCTATTTATAACAGAACGATACGGACTGTTTAATATTCTGTTTCATAGACGCTGCTACTTGTATACATTCATTAAGAACACATAGTCAATTTATACAATACTGTGGACGACGTCATCACTTATTAACACCAAATCTCAATTAACACACTGTATGATTGGTTTAGGAAATGTTATTATTATAAGTAATAGCGTATTGTGTGGTAGGGCTCTGTGTGAGCCCGTCTGGTTAGGTACCATCTATTTATCATATATTGTAATGCCGATCAGCAATACTTACTCATATTATGTTCCAGTTCGAAGAGTGATCGAGCCACTGCAGCTACACCCAAGAGCCTATTTCTTGTGCCTAAGATTGGCGGTGCATTGGTGAAGTAAGTAATGGTTTATATTTTTTACAGTGACAATTTTAATAGTAGTTGGTGACCACTTACCATCCGGTTGTCTATTTGACCATCTACCAATATCATAAAAAACAAATGCAGATGAATATATATATTCAATATTTTATATTTAATAACAATTTCACACACAACAGCCATTACACGAAATTGACGATTTTTTTTTGTAATACATTTTTTTCATTTCGATATATTCATTTTATCGCATCACATTAAGATATGCGGAGAGATATACACAAATGGATTTATGTAATGCATTACAGGGCTGGAACATACATTATGCGATATTTAGCTATCACATTACTGCTATCGCGCGAACTCGCGCTTTATGCCTTCCTCTTCCTGGAAAACGGTCCCATGAACGTAGCAACAATTGTATAGATATGTGTAAAATGTATGCGTGTGTGTAATTTTGTTTCAACGGCCTTGGTGATAGTAATTATCAAAAAAAAAACTTGCAGGTGACATAAATTTGTCGTGTGCGTACAAGTATACTCCATTTCAACCATAAGAGGAAAAAAGCCAAATAAACAACATTTGACAGCAAATTGATGCGAAAATAATCACTATGGATTTGCGAAAAAATGGCGTTTTGAACGTCGACGAAACTTATCGCAAGTTTGGAAGTAAAATTAAATTTCAAATAAATAGTTACATGTAATAGTCTTGTATTATAAATTAATATTAATCATGAACTCTTAGTAGTGCACAATATAGCTGAGTTATTAGCAAAACGCATGAAATACGTAAATCTGAGGTTTGTTTATCGTTTTTTCTAACTTAATTGAAATAGGCTATAGGTGCATTCTCTATTCCTTCGCTCATATAATCAGATGGTTCAGTTATCTGATAAGCGCAAAATAGGCTTAGCTTGTTTTTGACAGTATTATCTTCTACTGCTACTGCTACTTCTGCTGCTGCTGCTGCTGCTGCTCCTGCTCCTGCTACTACTACTACTACTACTACTAATACTACTAGTATTATTACTACGACTACTACTACACTACTACTGATACTACTACTACTACAACTACTAATCAGGTGCTCTATAACTTACTAAAATAGTATTAATCGTACGTATTTATTTTGATCATTTGACGTGATATTTCATGTATGTACTTGTATCTCCTGTAATAACAGATAAGGAGATGTTTATATCAGAAATCATTACCAAAACAATATATATACATAAAACTTATAAGAAAAGCGCTTTTCAAAGAAGGTTTTAATGTATAACTATCTGTTACCCGCCCGGTTCGTTGAGCATTAAATAAAAAAGGTCTATCTTCATCTACGGACTATGCCGCGTCGATTGGACAGTTTCATGTCGTACCGTTCAGTAGTTTCACGCGATTGACGATACAAAGAAAAAAAACTTATCTTACTAATTTGATAACCTTACTAATAATATAAATGTAAATTTGGATGAATGCATGTTTTTTACTCAATCAAGCCAAAACGGCGTTCGTCACACAGATAGATTACAGTCTCGCCTAGCACATAGATTTTCATCTCGGAAATGTACATAATATCTGCACAAACGCCGTTAACTCGGGTGAAGCAGCTCACGGATACTTGTATATATTTATACAGATATTATAATGAAATAAGTAGCTGTGCTTCGCAGCTTCTGTAACCCGCTTTTAATTTTGACTATTGACGAGACAAGCGTGTTTCCATCTTCTTGTTATATGACGTACGTGTAAATGTCCTCGTATATTGATGTTATTTGTATTTATATAATCGTCCTTCTATCCCGTACACACCCGCTGTCGTTTACACAAATTTATTTGATGTTTACACATTTATGTGTACTAGCTGTAATGTTACCCTTTCACCCCCCTGGGCATAAAATAAAATAGAAGGAACAATGGGCGATTTCGCGTCGATTATAAAAAGTGTTTTCATGGGATATATAGTTACATACATTACATTACATTAGCAGCCTGTAAATTTCCCACTGCTGGGCTAAGGACTCCTCTCCTATTCCACCACACTGCTCCAATGCGGGTTGGTGGAATACACATGTGGCAGAATTTTGTTGAAATTAGCCACATGCAGGTTTTCTCGCGATGTTTTCCTTCACCACCGAGTACAAGATGAATTATAATTCATCTTGTGGTGTACTATCATGTTTATAAACACAAATTAAGCACATGAAAATTCAGTAGGGCCTGTCTGGGTTTGGACCCGAAATCATCGATTAAGATGCACGCGTTCTAACCACTGGGCCATCTCGGATATATATCGTTCCATACAACAATACTGTTGCTCTTATATAAGTTCTAGTTACAGCTAATAATTCATAGATATACAGCCTGGATACCCTTTGATGTCTACCAATATCCATAAAACAAGCGCGCCTAGGAAATGAGGGTCTTAGGAGTTGTTTTGTGTTCCGCATTATAATATAGGGAACTGTTTTGTGAAAATGAGGTCAGAATTAGTTGTGTAAGCGTAATGTAATGTCTGTTTATTTTGATGATTATGTTTGGTGATTATTCCAATACGTTGCTCCAATACGGGTTGGAGGGTGCACATTTTTCAACTTACTTTGAATGAGATCACGATGTAGGTAGATTGCAACCACTAATCAGATATTCTATCGTCAAAAAATATTATCGTTGTATTCCGGTCTAAAGAGTAAGTATATAGTATAGGAATAGCCTGTAAATTTCCCATTGCTGGGCGAAGGCCTCCCCTTTCTTAGACGAGAAGATTCAGAACCATATTCCGTCACGCTGCTCCAATGCAGGTTGGTGGATTCAGATGTGCAATTAGACACATGCAGGTTTCCTCACGATGTTTTACTTCAGCTCCGAGCTCGAGATGAATTACAAACACAAATTAAGCACATGAAAATTTAGTGGTGCTTGCCGGAGTTTGAATCTTCAATCATCCGGTTAGGATGTACGCGTTCTAACCACTGGGCCATCCCGGCTCTCCAGTGGGCCATCTCGGCTCTTATTATATCTATTGTATATATTTACACTGGCTTACTCTAGGAGAGTGACTAAGCCAGTGTAAATATAGGCGCATTGGCGATGTAAGGAATGTTTAATATCTCTAAAAGCGCCAATGTCTATGAGCAGTCACTCGCCTCACTCACTCGCACTGTCACTATATAAAAAAAATAAGCCCTATTATGGGATGAGCTATAAATACAATTTAGGCAAATAAAAATTCATAGATTAGATTGTCCTCTACAGTTAATGGAATTAGGTAGCTCATTGTAATGGCAACATTTGTAATGTGGAACACATAGAGATAATTTTGATGATATTTATGCTTGCAGATCCTTCGTTGTCCGTTGTAAATAGAGAGCTATTAACAGTTATAAGTAGAAAGGCCAACAAAGAGAGTTTGTCAATATGTTTAGTTGGAAAGATATCTTGTCAAACTCTCTTGTCTTGTCATAACCCAGTCGTTATTCGTGTGATTGTTTCAAATTGCGTAAATATCTAAATTATTTTTTGTTTTAGGATTATGTAACATCTGTTATTAGAATAAATATTAAATTGATTTTATTTAATTAACACTTACGTAATTTAAATAATGGTATCTTCAAAGCAAGAATGAATAGGTTCTTCTCCGTTTTAACATCAAGTATGATTGTAGTCAAGCGAAAGCCTATTAAATTATTCTAGTAAAACATAAAAAAGAGGTACTACTCAGTTTCGTTACTATTTCTCTTCAGTTAAAGCTTAATTCAGAAATAAATAAGTAAATTTAAAATAAATGTTATAAAACGATGTAAACTTCTTGTAATAGCCTTAAGTCATTAAAATACATACATGTGAACCAAAAAGGCTTTTGGTTTGGTTCAAAGGCATGAAATGTATGTAATTCAAATTGGAGGCGAGTAAAACCGCGGGGCACATCTAGTTTCCAAATAAGTATCAATTCCATACTTGTTACTCTCTTTTGATATTTGAATTCAATCTCAAATTTATTCGGCTTCCATTCGTGTTATTTGTGAACAATATATTTTCTCAATATCACGCGGGAAGGGGGAAGAAGCGACGGTGATTGGTCGGTTAAATCGTATTCATCTCATTTACCTTACTTAATATAAATCTCATTTCATATTTGTTAAATTCTGTTTGATTCATCCAGTGGTTGAAAAAATTCAATTCTTACATCACTACGTATCGCTGATATGATTGTGTACAGGGGACATAAAATCTCAGTTCTCAAGGTTGATGGCGTATTAGCGAAGTAAGTTGGTTAATAATTCGATAGTATTCAAGATTTACTAACAGCCCTATTTGCCAGTCTGATTAACATTGTTTAATAAAACATAGGACTATCTTCGGTATTATCCGTCTCTCGTTTCCTAAATTACAATTAGAGAGAGCGACAACAACTATGTCATCCTTGTTACACTTCTATGTGTGACATTCCAGTCCTTTCTTTATGATCTAACGTGCATAGACTGAAAACGCTAGATGATAGCGGTGATCAATCCACTCGACAGTGGCGTTTATTTTCTCGTTTTTTCGTACGCTCCACATCCTTCTCTCATGCGAATTATCTACCGCCATCACTCGTCTTTGGCCAAATGGACACAAGGGCGTATATAGCTTTACAATTGGTCATAGTTCTGGACTGTACAGCAGCGACATCAGTTCTTCAATTTAAAGTAATGATGATAATCATTGTTTACATATAAAATATAACTGCTATATAAACAACTAAGATTATTCTCATTTATTCGTCGAGAACACGTTTTGATGCTTTTCAAAAAAGTTTTTTATTGAGTGATTGATGGGACGCGTCAAAAAGGCTTGTTAACAATGTTATTTTAACGTAACACGTTTGTATTTGATATAAATATAATTTTAAATATACAAGTGTGTTTTCGTTTAAATATCCAAACTAGAAAGATAAAGAATAACTTTACCCATTATAAAGCTATCAAAGATAATGTAATTATTACGGATTATTGCGACACTTTACAGGACCCGCCTCCCTATGTACATTTGTCCTAAACCACCAAAAAAAAAAAAATACAAATAACGTAAGTGAATAGCCGAGATGACGCAGTGGATAGAAATCATAAATCTTGACCAGAGATCGCGCCCAAACCTACGCAATCATTGAATTTTTTTGTGCTTAATTTGTGTTGATACATTGATGAGTACTCGGTAGGATCTGCATGGGTCAGATGAAAATCTACTACGCGTGTATCCAGCCCACATTAAAATGTGGTGAACGTACCAAGATAAGGTTAAGGTTTATTAACCTAGCAGTTAAAGGCTGTTACTTTTTATATAAGAAAAGTACGCATTCATTAACAATTATTATTTGTGTCAAAGAACTATTAAAACCTGCAGTGCCACGCTGCGGTGTGTTAAGTAATTATTAGTTTATTATGATTTATTTCACAACGTATACGCCATGCGACAAATATTGCTTTTATTGATTAAAAACTTGCGTCATCTGCGAGTATGTTATTTACATTTAGTGTATATTGTTAAAGGAACCGAGATGGCAGAGTGGTTAGAACGCTTGCATCTTAACCGATTATTGACGACCTCCGTGGTCGAGTAGTGTGTACACCGGTTTTCATGAGTACGGCACCCCGAGGTCCCGGGTTTGCTTCCCGGCCGAGTCAATATTGAAAAAGTTCATTAGTTTTTTATGTTGTCTTGGGTCTGGGTGTTCGTGGTACCATCGTTACTTCTGATTTTCAATAACACAACTGCTTTAGCTACTTACTTTGGGATCAGAGTGTTGTATGTGATGTTGTCCAATATTTATTTATTTATAGTTTCATAGTTTCATTTATTTATTTATTGTATGTTTTAATAATAATATTAAAGGGATTAGTAAACTATTTATAAACAAGTAATGTAAAAAAGGGTACATAATATAATAACATCGATATAATCATAATACAAAAATATTATTACGCTATTAGATTAAAGTAAGACGAGCCCACGGATCCTAATCTATAAAACAGAAAGGGTTGCCAGTAAATAAAATAATAAACAAAATGGCGACCATTTTTGTAAAAGTCGCCATTATCGTTTAGGCCTGAATCCGTTTATTCAAACGCTATTCAATCAAGTCCGGTCGCTGAATGGATTGAGATCCAAATTTTTCTACTTGTAGATTTCGCAAAGATTATTGTCTATTTTGATGTTTTGTTATCTTTATATATAAAAAGGCAAAGGAAGAAATTGGCATGTGAATCCTAACTGTTATTGAAGTGACAGATTATTATTTCGTCATCATACGTCACGTCACCAATCAGAGTAGAGTTTCAACCTCGAGCGGGGTCGCCATCTTAAAGATTTTGGCGGGAATTACGTAGCGGTTATGTATTTTGTGGCGGGAATTTCGTAACGCGAATGGCGGAATTCTGGATCGAGGTGGATAATTGGAACGGTTAATAATAAATAATAATGTTGTTTAGAGGAGTTAGATTGGTGTTGCGAACCCGCTACTCGATTGTAACTGTCTGATTAATGTTTAATACTAATAACCGTGAAGTTAAAACTTTCATTAAGCCGTACGAAATAGTTAACTCTTTGTGTGATCATTCAATCCTGATGACACACAAGACCTGTTACCACTAATGATGATGACAAGGGCTATAGTGAACTTTAACCCTGACATATAAATACATAATAAAATCTACATATAATTTATTTACGTGTTTGTTTTAAGTTAGTTGCAAGTGTGTTTCGTTAAAGAATAAGAAGAAATTCTTATTAATACGTTTACTTGTGAGGTAGAGATTTATTCACGCCTGCCTCTGTAGGTGCCACTTGCATCAGGTATTCCATTGCCAAACAGCAGTACTTGTTGATGTTGTGTACCGGTTTGAAGGGCAACTAAGGTAGAGTAATAGCAGGCACAAAGGACATAACATCTTCCAAGGTTAAAGGCGTATATAATAATCATATGTTGTTATAGAGAATGGTTTATAATTATCTTAGCCCCAATGTCTAACCCGAAGTTTAATCTGCCTCAGGAACCCCCAGTACTCTACTCTTTTCTGCGTATATAGCTACTTTTCCTGATTATTCATTACAATCTCATTCAAACTAACTGAATCATTCATACTCAATCCTAACTATTAGCTTCAATCCATCTTCGATCCAAGGTAGACAGAATGATGTCTTTCTAATTCCATTTTTTTTGGTAAATCATTATATATATTTATTTTAAAAACCGTGTTTCAGAGTCTCATAAGAAGCCGCACATCGATCTCCTTCGTGACGCTTCCAGCGTATCCATAGCATTTGCGATATAATCTTGGCTTTCTTGACTCAGCAAAGAATTAAATTGAATTGAAATGTCTTTGATCCTAGCTATATAAATTGATTCTTGAGGAAGATATTTACGACTTTGTCTATCTTACTTTCGCGTCGCAACGGTTCAATTGACGATATTTAGCGCTCGATCCATTGAAATTGTGGATACAGAACGAATTATTATATCATTTGTTTATGTATTCGTTTTAATTTTTCGGACTATAACAGATTAAATGCTACAGAAGGATTCAATGTTAAATTGGCATTTTTGGCAGTTAACCTTTATGTTGAGCTGATACCCGCGATAACAGGAAGTATGTTTTTCTTTTGTATATATATAAAGAATTATTTTTTCTCTCTTCAATAATAGTGTGATAGTATACATAGGAACTTTAATTATAAATCATAAGACTTTACATAAGAGTTATTAACATAAAGTCCTTAAATATATACAAATATGAATTATAAATAGTTACTGTATAAATCGCGTGCAATGGTGGCAACATACTTCTTTGACAAATTCTAAACGTAAGGGTTTCAAAAAAATTACCGTTTATTATAAAAATATTAAGAAGCTGGTGCGTATCGTCTTAGCATAAGTTGTACATTCATACTGGATTTATTTTTGGAACATTACCTAATTACAAAAGCTGTGCAAAGTTGTGGTAGGTTCATTAATATAAGACTACAATTCCTTAGAATATAAAATAATAATAATAATCATGATAAGATCCAAACAAATAAAAACGCGTCTAGGACTTGCATTATAATGACATACGACCGTCGACGTCCAGAGACGCGTTCCGAGTAAGTTAAACTAAATTCGGCAAGTCGTGTATATCACGCGGGAACGGGCAAGCTATAAGGTCACCTGTCGCGCTCTATCGTATTTCGTACCGACATACGAAATTGAAGCTTCGTCATTGGTTGAAAAATTTAATATTTAATTTGTAATCTAATTTCTAAAATATTTTCAACTTTAATGTATAACTTTTAATTGGTTGAATCAAATTCTATTAGTTTTTATTGGTAGAAATGTAAGTTTATTTTTTGGACTAATAAGTTGTAAATATAAAGTCTATATCTATAATTATTGGTTCTATTTTAAGTTTTTGTATGTATACTGACACATTTTTAAATAAAATGCATTCCGATCCGACAAGCAATTAAGTGTTATTTTACTATCAAGAAGTACCTACAAGAAGTAACCTCAAGTAAGCTAGGGACCAGTATTCCTACAGGTGTATGAAATTCCTTAAAATGTCTTTAACAATGGCATTTTCCTGATCATTAGATTATCTCGCTTTTAAATCAAAGATTTAAACGACTAACTTGTCTCAATATTATTTATATTTTAAAACTTTGAGCTTTTGAAAGTGTAACTCGGTAACAACCATTAACACAATCCCTCCCTGATAGTATAGGCTTAGTTCATGCACGTACAGCAATATTCAACGATCCAACGTAATTTAATACATGCTAATTTAAACTTCCAATTTAAATGTGTATTAGTGGACAGACATGTGATTCATTAGATAAGCTATTTATAGGATAGTAATGGGCTTACGACGCTCTGATCAATAGCAGTAACAATATCCGAAAATGTTCCAATGCCTCTCCTGATGCCAGAATTACGATCCAGACTCCGGCCTGCTACTGAAAAAATTTCAATAAAAAAATGTTAATGGACCGTTTTATTTATTTGGATCAAAACGTCATTGCCCTAAGGTCATAAATTGACCACAAATTACTTTTAAATTAAATACTTTATTGCTGTCGACTCTTACAGTGCACTTTTAATGTACGTCGACCCCTCATTAAAAATTATCACGCGATCCACTTACTTTGTAATGTGACGCTTTTTATCATGAAAAGATGGATTTATTTAGATTTTGTGGTTTTATTTTGAATTCTGACGCTTCAAAATGTACTTTCCCAGAAACCACTACAACTAAAACATCTTCAGTTTTTACAACAAGCGATAAGATAGTATTTTTAATGATAGATGTTTTTTTTCTTATACATTCACTGTATTTATTCATTTGTGAGTTTTATGAGTTCAAAGTAAAAGTAATTTTTATAGCAATAAAAAAATTATATTTAAAATAAATATTTGATTTTATTTTTATCGAAGTGCTCGTCGGGCACTCCTAAACGCGGACTACGTTTCCCTGAAAAAATTGTTGCTATGACGAACAAATATGACGTCATCAGGCGTGTCCGTTGTGACATCACCAGTAGAACCGCTGGTAGTAGATGTCACCGAAATGTACTTAACTTAGTTTGCCAAAGTAATTGGTTATAGTAACCAATACAGATTACAAAGCGGTCGCGTTAGGAAGTAACTATGTTATATATTAATTTAATATTGTATACAATATGAAATATACATGTAAACTCACGATCTAAAAAATAGCTTTCGAAGTTTTGATTGATACTTATTACCACTATGCAAATAAAACACAAAATTTCGAAAAGCCTAATATTATATTTTTACTGTCAAGACCCTATGTATATTGGGGCGAGCCAAACGTTAGCGCGATTTAGAAATCAGCGCCTTCATACAAACATAATAGAGCGGTAAAGTGGTATTTAGTTTACAATATGATTTTGTAGATTAAATTAATAAAAAAGGGTTGAAAGTTTGTATGGATGTCCGTCATTTTTTTAGTTAGAAACATGAAATTTTATATTTAATCGTTTCTGGATACCTTTAAAGGGGGGTAAATAGGGGTTGATATTTCGTATACATAGTTTGATAGTCTGGATAATATGACTATATTTGAAGTTAATACCATAAACATTTTTTTTGGGCTACTGATTAAAAATTAAAATATACGCTTATTGTATAAAAATTAATTAAAAATTGAAATATAAGCTTTTCTGAACATTCTACCATAAGGGGCGAAATATATACAAGAGATCTTAAATTTACGTAATATTCTGTAAATATATTCAACTTATACGCGAGCAAAGCCGCGGGCTAAAGCTAGTATAAAATGTAATCATTTAAAACATATTATCTTATTTTGGAATAAAATATTATTCATAATTTGAAATTTTACATTTTTTTTTATCATCAACTACCCTGCCCTTCAGATTATTTTACTTCTTATTTTTCCTACTCTTGTCCCAATCTATTTGAGGTTGGCTCAGCATCTCGTTTCCTTCCATTCTCCTCTCGTTATCGTCATTTGCTTGTTCACATCCATCTCTCTCACATCCCTCCTCCAAGACTCCATCCATGTACTTAAAGGTCGTCTTCTTCTCATCCATTCTTCAACGCTCATGCTCATCTCATTCTCGTCACTCCACACTTCCATCTCAATACCCTCAACTCTGTTACATGCGATTTCATTGCATATTACCTTTTCACGGCTCAGCATTCCGATCCATACATGACGAAAGGTCCAACTATGGAGTTCATCCGTGGGTTCTTGCTTTGAGTTGACGCCATTTTATCCAGATAGAATTGCTGATCTTACAGAGCTTATTATTACATATAAATATTAAGTAGGCTTCAATACCATCGTTCAAGGTTTAAAAGAACCATTTATTTCCAAATCCTATCAAAGACCTAGAATATTAAAATGAGTATTAAAAACTGAAAACCCTAACTAATAATATAAATGTGAAAGTTTTTTTGTATATTACTTTGTTAAACTTACACTTTATAACGCTTCCCCTTCTCCCGTCACAAGCGGAAACTAGTGATAAATAATTGGTATGTTGTATGAAATGTTCCAAAAGACTTGTGGATATGTTTAATGGATAATAGACTTGTATAACGCATGTAGGTATATGATATTGTATTTTAGCTTAAGCTTTTGGACTAAAAAATCTGATCATATCTATATAAAATCCACAACTGCCGTCTGTTTGCATGTTGGCGTTAGTCTCGGTACTTATAGTGTGGATTTTAATCCCATTTTCACCAATAGCACATAGACGGTTTCGATATGTTTATGAATGTTTTCCCATTCTGTTTATGGATTAAATCGGAAACAAATCGTAACTCTTCTGAGCTACGTGTGATTGGTGGTCTAGTTAACGCTTAAATTTTTATATTGAAACACAAGTATCACTTAATCTACTTATCGTTAATAAGCCAATCTTCTGAATTAAGTCTCGTAAGGAATTCTACTGATCTTTAAGCAAAACCGAAGTTTATTGAATTTAGTTCGCGACATTAATTCCACGTTCCACGTGACAGCCTATGGTAACTTCTTCTATTCTTGGTATCTTTAAGATTAATAGACTTTGAAACCGTTTGATAGATCATCACGAAAGATAAACCCATTTAATTGTATTTTCCGTGTTTTTATAGTACAGTTTGTTGTCACACGCCACTAGATGACGTACATCAATTTCTATGTAACGTCTACTTGTAGGAGCTGTTTGGTTTCTACAGCGTCACCAGGCGGGCGGGCAAGTCGTATAAACACTGCTGGATGTTGGGAGCCTACTGAAGAGCTCAAAATAGAGCTCCTGTGAGGCCGGACCTAGGACGCCGTCGATATTTGGAGAGACTCCTTTCTCTATATAGTGTGCTATAAACCCCGTCAAACGCCTAAGCGCGAACCACCTGGTAATGAACAAGGAACCTCGATTCCGCGCTTAGAATGTCCTTAGGAAATCTATGAAATGCATCGGGTTAGAAATGTCACAGACATACTAAATTTGTTTTTTAATACACGTACATGTAAATATTAGGTACACTATTTCAATCAACCAGTGCATTTAATATACACGCTATATTTCATTGTAATAATAAAATCCACTAATTAACACTTTTATTAGTTTGCAAAATTAAGCTGAACACTGTAAATGAGGCAAAACATACACTAATATTTGTATAATATATATTAATTTGTTTATGTTAAGCGGTTGTTACAATAATTGAGCATATCTTCGTTGGTCTAATGGATAGGTTAAAAGTCTATAGAGCACGAAGTCCTAGGATCGAGCTCTGGGTTGAGCTAATAAAAGGTTACTTGCTGGTAGAGTTTCGTACAAATCCGTCTGGGTAGGTATCACATATTCTCCTGTTAAATAATAATATTTTGTATTGTAGTTTTGGATGGCGGTAGACCCACTTACCATAAGAAGCACACTTGCCAGTGTGCCAGTGTGTGTGACAACCACCACAGCACAGTTCATTTTATCTACCAAATGCCTATTAACAACTCCATAAGTGTGAATTATCGAATATAAAGGCAAGTTTTATTAACATAAAATGCTCAAAATTAATATATAGAGAGTTCTTGTAATCTTGGAACACGAGACGGGAAGTTCTTAATCAAATAAACGATCAAAACTCGGTCGTATTATTATATCACTAGCTGCTCCGCCCCACTTCGTACGGGTATAATTAATACAACGGACCCTCCCATTTTCTTTAAAGTTTAACATTCCAAAAATCCTTTCTAATTAGATGCGTAGTTTTGACTGTGCGTTGATCGGTCAGAAAAAAACTATTTTTTATATGACAGAAGGGGTGGTTGATCTGAGTGGATGTACTCACCATCAGACATTATGTGAGGGCGAAATGTGGGTACGGGTAAAAATAAACAATACCGTAATCACTCAGACGATTTACTTATTCCTTTCCTTTAGACGTGTTGTCTGTACGGTGGCTGGCACAGAAGTGTGGTGTTGCCGATCTAGACTCCGTCGAAGCGTTGTCAAACACTGACAACGCTTGCGGCTCGTCAAATCAATTCTCGTATTCATGACACCTCCGACATATATTAGTTTGTTTACGTTGATAGGGGTTACACCTGTCAACATGTATTTAAAATTTAATGGCGATCGGTTGAGTAGTTAGGGTATGAAAGCGTGATGATAAATAAATAATCAAAACACACTTTCACATTTAAAATCTAAACAAATATTATAAATGCGAAAGTCAATCAATCTTATTTTTTACGACTTTTTTCCTTCAAGAAAAGAGCTTACATATTTTTCAAATGCCTACAACTCATCTGCAAGCCTCCCGATGTTGTAAATGTCTATGGGTGGTGGTAGTCGCTTTCCATCAGGAGAGCCCGGTGTTCGATTGCTACCTATATTAAAAAAAACCCTCTCATGTTTAAAACGCTGAACCGATATCGATGAAATTTGGTGTGAAAATAGCTTATGGACCAAGGAAAAACATAGGCTACATTTTTTAATTCACCCCTCGATATAATGACGTTGTGTGTTATCGATAGTTTCAAACTTTTTCGCGGGTAAAGCCGCAAATTAATCTAGTATTAGAATAAAAGATAAATTTTAAATTGAAATAATTACATTCTCTTTCTATTTCAACACGTGGTAGATCTCATAGCGGGTTGAATCGCTAGACGAAGTTTTCTCGCTACCCCACTGACCTCTAGTCAAATGTGAAAAGTTTAATTGTTTAAGTGTTTTACAAGAGTATATCCGAGGATTATTGTTTTTAAAACTCGGATTAAGCGCATTCCGTTTTTAAATCCAGCCCATTTTGTACCCTGTATAAATCGCTTTTGTTTTAAACTACAATTTTTTTTTCTTCTTTGCGAAATATTTGTTTAATGCAAATCATTACTATACATCCGTTGATTAGTGTTTTTACTTTTGTGTTTTGATGTTTTGTTACTGTGTGTGTGTATGACGTTTAGGCCGAGGTGGCCTTGTGGCTAGGGCACGTGACTGCTAATTGAGTATTACAGGTTGAAAGCTTATGTAATCTGCATGCAGATTTCTCTTACGATGTTTTCATTCACTGGAGGGCACGAGATGAATAATTATAATAAATAAATTAACCGTAAAAAACCTAAGTGCTTGCATGGCTGGCTGTTTCAAATAACTAAAATATAATTATTATTGTACATGCAAAACGGAAAAAAAAACATATCCCGCTGAGTTTCTTTCGCCGGTTCTTCTCAGGTCAGAGGTGTTAAATTCCGAACCGGTGGTAGATTTTTGACTATCAATAAGCAAGTGTAAACACTTCTATATTGAATAAAGATTTTTGATTTTGACTTTGGGTTTGAATCTTAAGTTCAAATTCAGGTCATTCAACCTACATTAATACTTTTTTTTTTCTATGTCTAAAGTGATGATGATGATGATGATGAATGTCCTATGTCCCCTAGATGGGGCAGAGGGCGTCCACAGATGTCCTCCATCGCGATCGGTCTTGGGCTTCAGCCTTCACCTCGCTCCACGTCATTCCGATGCTCGCCGCCTCTGCAGAACGGAGCGTCGCCAGGTTTGACGGGGACGGTCACGCTAAATGTACGCTATGTCTAAAGTAAAACACACTAAATAAAATATCGTCTATCAATAAAATGTTTTGAGACTTGTTAAGAGTTGTTAGTAAATTTGAAATGAAATTAAAAAGTTCAAACGAAGAAGTTAGGTACGTAAAAGTTTACAGTAATCTCTTTTTCTTTATGAATTTCGAGTAATTTATTGAGTTTTAAAGGTTAATAAATAAATAATGCGATGATAATGTTTATCATGGAGGTTAGTATTTATTAAACATTGTTTTTAATATTCATTTTATAGAAGTCCCTTTTTCTGCGGATACTCAAAAATTAGCTGAAACCCAATGGTTAAAAGAAGTAAATTTTAATCGAAGATTAAAGTTTCAAGCCCAGGCAAACTCTAATAAGTTTCTATGTTCTTCAAGCTGTGCATTTCGTGATCGGTGACAAATTCTTAGTGTGATAGAACAAATTCTAAAAAAAAAAGCTTCACCTCACGAAGGCGCTTTTCTCGGGAATGATAGTGTCCTCGCATTACTCCGTGAAGGTTTTTAATACATAAAATGAAACTTTATTATCATTTCCACCAACCCGCATTGAAGCAGTGTGCTGGAAAATGCTCCAAACCTCCTTCTCCAATTCTCCTCGAAGGTAGAGGAGGCATTAGCCCAGCAGTGGGACATTTACAGGCTGTTAATGTTATGTATGTGTTATTATCATATTAGTTTACAGATTTAACATATAGGAATTCCCAAACTTGGTTAGTAACCTTTACCAACGTAATCTTCTAAAAAGTAGAGATAGGCCGAAGCAGCAGTGCTTTTGGGAGTAGTAGATCATTCATAGGCCTGAGGCAGTCAAGTATCAAAACAGCTCCGAAACATAAGCCATGCTATGAGTGCTGTACGAATGTAGCTTATATGTAACTCTATATAGGTTATTGTATCAGCGATAAAGAAAAAAAAAACAGTTTTGTGGATGTTCAAAATGTTAACAAAAAAGTCAGTTACTATTATACCATTTATAAATATATTTTTTTCGTTTGGATAAAATATCTCTATAAAATCTATTTCAATTGTATTAAAGAGTACAAGATATTTGTATAAATGCCGAATTTACTGAAATGATATTCCGCTCGGTAAGAAAAGTCCGAGTAACCTCGAATTAGAAGATCCCCTAGAAGATGGTCTGATGATGAAAAAGGTTCTGAACGGTTTTGTCGTTGAATATTTATATATATAGATCCCCTTATATATTATTGTCATCTAAACTCAAATGCGGTCAATTAAGGTCTTTTGCCGCTCGTAATCCACCATTTAATTTGACTGTAAAATTTATCCTTGAGAATGGGTTTATTTACTTTTCGATTAGTGAGTTTAAATACTATCAATTTTCAAACTGTACTAAGAATATCACGACGGAAAATTGGGATTTAAAATCAGTATTAGTAGCATTGAAAGCTAGCCACGACACAACGAGGCATTAGTTCTTAACAGGAGAAACTTTTGCCCAGCTGTGGCTATGCACTGTCGGAGAGTTGTATGTAAAATTATTATTGATATGGGGTGGGTTAACATTACCATTTTTTAATATTAAATATGACATGAGAGTAATAAAGATATAACATACAAAAAAATACATAATACATAAATTTTCTTTATAAGAAACGTATAACGATAAACATTATCAAACAATTGCGTTTATCGTATTTTATTTTTTATACAGATAATATTTTTTTAACTTTATATGTATTTATACCAGTTAAAGATATAAAAACCTTTTTGGTTTGATATATAAATGCGTAGGGCGGGTATGTTTTCCCGCTGAGTGATAGATGGCGGGATAAGGGTGGAATAGTATTGTGATTACATGAATTAAATACTTGCGTAGATCTTATATTTCTGAATATCTGAAAGAACTTTCAAACTATAATACAATCCATATACGATAACCGCGATTATTTTACCAATATAACTAGTAATGTAATAAGTTAAATATAAGCAAATAAATTAATAGTATATTTCCATTTATAAAAGAGCACCTTATAAAGAATCCTTTTTGAATATACTTATAGAGAAAAATAGCTGATTAATTAATTTTGTTTCATAAATAAATTGTGTGCGCGGTTGTCTACTGCCACACTGTATTCAGTCGCTTGCTTTCAGAGGGCGAAGGAGGTCGTATTCCGCCCTCCGCAGTTCTAAACTGGTTCGACGAACAGCAAACTTATTACAAGTGATATTGTAAAACAAAAAAAAAAAAACCCGCGTTGTGAAATGTCAAAAGTTTGTGACGAATTTAAATTATAATCTGTGCATTGTGGTGATTATTTGTGTTTCATTTTTTTTAATTGTTAATGTGTGTTGTGTGGAGATAGCATTTATCTATGTAGAGGTGAGTAGATATTTTTTTAAGCAACGTTAGAAAGTGTACTTTTATAATTTACTCTAAGTTATTTCATGGTCAAGAAATCTCGATGCGTGTACATGAACAACGTAAGCGGACATAAATTATTACAGTATATACTATAAAATTAAAGCAATAAGTATAAGTATGTGCACAAAAAAATAAAATATAAGCTATTTTAAAATAAACGCAATATTAGTATTTATAATTACAATGATATTTTATTATTAATTGCTATATTAAGTTTATTAAAAATCGAAACAAAACTAGAAAAATATTAAGAAGTTTATTATTTTTTAATATTACTAAGTATACATTTTTAATGTGAAATTATATCCATAAATTATAGTCATAGTATTCAGTATTTTTTAAGTTGATTTTTTTATGACACTGTCAGATGTAAAATTAAAATTGTTGTTAACTTTTCCGGGTAAAGTTAACAACACTAAGAAAAGAGATAATGAAACAGTACAGTTTGAAAAACATTTATTAACTTAAATTACACTTACAAACATTGTCTGATTTAATTATAGTATATTATTTTGCTTAGAATATCTAAGTTAATTATTAAAAATAAAAGCAAGGGGTAAAAATATAAATGGTAATGTTTTGTACTCTAATGTGGAAAAAAAACATCGAGTTTGTTTATAAATGCTTAACTTGACCACACCAGTCTTGTCTTAAGCGTCCTACACTTTAAGTAAATTTTCTTTATTACATTTTCACTTGAAATGTATTCGTAGTATATAGTGACGAGATTATCCTTTTTTTGCGTGTAATATAAAACCTTTAGGAGACCCTTTTCTTTTAAAATGTATTGTGTTACTACGTTGAATAAAAATAAAACAAGTATAATAATAACCAAAAAAAGTATTTAGGCCAATAATTGTGTATATTGTAAACGGGCGAAAAAATGTGAACGGGGCATTTAATTTACGTAAAAAATATATTATATTGTTAGTGTATATAATTCAAATTAAATTAATCCTTTTTATGAAAACAAGATATATATGTACTTACTAGATTTATTATTAATAAAGGGTAATTACAATTATTCGGTAACATATTATTTCATTTATTTCAAACAATTTTGCCTATATCAATGTTAGAGTCAATAAAAATGAGTAGAATGCCAAATACAGCGCAATCTTTATAATTTAGTATTTTATTGGCAGTAAGTTTAGTGCTTTCGTTGATTAAATCCTATCAAAATATTTTTTCTTAAAGTAGACTCAAGTAAACAATTTTCATCAGTGTCACTGGATTAAATAAGCCGTGAGCCTTTAGGTATGTAGATTATTTTAATAAGGGCTGACAAATGAAATATATAGTTAAATATCCTACTAATAGCGTAAGACGATTATTGACTCAGTCATTATTATTTATATGATTGACTAGATTATGGTCTCATTTTGAAGAGCTCCAGCCGTAGATGTGCAGAAAAATAGAGAGATTTCTTGATTGCAATTCAATAAATTGTTATGATTAAACTAAGAATTAATTTAAGATAGCGGAAAAAAGTTACAGGGTAGAAAGCCGTTCGATGGCTGTATAAAAAAACAAATGTAAAACGTGCAAGCAGACGTCGTTATTTACGAATCATAGGTATCGAAATTCCTAACAATCTATTGAATAAACGTGAAATTTCGCGGGACCCAATAATACGTTGTAATTGACGATTTTATTATTACAATAACAAAAAACAATGTTCAAAAAGCGTCTTTGACGTGAGGTGACGTGTTGTCAGTATAAATGTACATATATATATATATATATATATATATATATGTGTGTGTCAAACGAATGTTAGCGTGTGTAATATTTTTGGAATGAATTTCTTTTAAGCGGCATACAGTAGAGTTAACTGGAAGGAATCGTCACGTAAAGAAAAATGTGTTGTGCCCCGCTGGGCGACGTCTTCCTGTTTTTATTTTTTTAAATAGTTTTAATGCGCACAGGATTTTAACAGCAATAATTCTTGAATTTAATTATCCTCAAACGTTAATACTTATTTTCATAGTATCTGTTATTAAATATATATGGATATATAGCCAAAGGAACTTTATTCTAACCGCTTATCTCAAGACGCCTTACTTTTTACTAACTTATTCTTTTGTATTTCTAATGCGTATTATACAGTTACATTAACTTTGGACATTCTCTCTTCGTATAAATTTTAACCATGCTAAATAACACACTCCTCCGTCCGCGTAATTTTCGTAAAATGTTGTACGAAGTTTTTGTTCCACGTTTTAATATATAGACATTATGTATCATTAAATTAATTTTCCCGTATGGAAATTAACTAATATGAACTTAACGTTTTCGCTTTTTCATTATTTACTTATATATTCTTATATTTTATTGTAACCAAATGATAAAAATGTAATATTATAATTATTTTATATTTCGAACCAATAATTTCTGGAATGGTATTTATTGGAATCGAACGTTAATTTTTTTACTGGCCTCATGACCCAGCTTGATTTTATTATCTGTGGAAAGTGGAAAGGCAAAATAAAAAATCATTATATAGACAGAAATATAACATTGTAGTTCTTTGATGTTTGAATAAGTTTAGATATATGGTACCCAGATGGTTTCTAGTAGGACACTTACTGCCCAACTTGGTGCAGATAACAAACGAACTTTTCTTATAAAATGTTAATAGTTATTTGTAAACTTCAAAATATTGTAGGATAGGATAGGAGTGAATTAGATAATATAATTTACCTTGGAAATGAAACGATCGCCTCCTAGCTATTTCTTTGTTGAGTAGAAAATTTTAGAATTTGCCAATAAAAATATTGTATGTAACCCCTGCTTGCATACGTATAGAGAAGTATAGAGTACGGTATAGAGAACGCTTACGTTAGCGTATTTATTTATAAAATATAAGCTATATATGCATATATGATCGAGTAAGCAATTAATAACTTAAGAAATGTTAGTCATATTGGTTTTATTATGATATTATTTAACAAAAAAATCTTCATAGAATTTTAATTGTATATTGTATTAGGTAAGCAAAGTACGTATTTTATCGACTGCTGGTTGTCGGTTTAGTTATAGATCGTAAGGATTATTACGTTAACCCAGCGGGTTGTATGCTTATCTCTTCATCACGGGATGAATTATAAACTTAAATATAATGTGATTTTAATATACAGATACAAAATTAGCATTTTATTTATACGATTATTAATGGCTCGCTGAACAAGCTCAACGAAGCAACATTAAACCTTTGATATTAACGAAGTAATTTGTTACAAGTTTCATGATCATATTAATTAAATTACAACTTTAAAGATCAGAGGATTTGATATTTTATTTAATTAAAAGAAAGTTTTTAGATAATTACGGGAAGTTAGTACGTCTCGGTACTTGTTGATGGACTTCAAATATTGTACCTTTATCGCTACGTATACACATAGGCAAAGCTTTTTGGCCGTTAGACTTTGGGCAACCCGGTAGGGTAGGTGCTATCAACTTATTATATATTATACCGCTAAACAGCAATTATAAGTATTGTTATGTTTCAGTTTGAAGGATGTGTGAGCTAGTGTAACTACTGGCACAAGAGACATTATATCTATCTCAGTTGCTTAAGTTAGGGGCACATTGGCGATCTAAGGAATGGTTAAGACTTTGTTACGGTACCAATGTCTATGAACAGTGTTGACCAATTACCATCAGCTCATTTGCGATTCCCCCTGCCGGTGCTATAAAAAAATACCACTAGTATCAGTATACCACTAGTACCAATAGTCTACCATTAAAAACTCATTTTAAAATGAAAACCGATTAATGGTGAAACGCTATTTTGATTCGTGTATCAATTTATATCACACTAGCTGAACCTACGGCTTTACTTGTGCGAAATTTATAAAACTGTACCTAAAGCACACATAACCGTCGACTCCCATTTTACGGCCTCAAACTATATCTATACAAAATTGAATCTAAAACGGTTTTGTGGTTTTAGCGTGAAGAGGTAACAGACAGAGATACTTTCACAATTATAATACTAGTCTAGATATCAATATTAATAGGTCTCATATGGTATACGAGACTCACTTTGTGTCATTTCACGGTCGTTCTTTGTGGTGTTTCGAGTTAGTTTTACAAAAGCTGTATTATACGAAAATGACCTTAACATAAATGCCTTTTACAGGCAAATTGAAATGATTGAATCCATTGAAGTTCAATTTTGTTTTAAAGAAAATATCATGTCGTTGTGTATCTTGAAATACGAAATGTGATTGTAGTTTTGTATTCCAAAGTTCTCTTTGAAGAAATTTGAATATGAATGAGTACCATATGTTTTGGTCAGACAGAATGCTCTTACGATTGGGAATATTGCCAAAAATGTATATGTCTGTGGTCGCGTTTGTTTTTAAGGAATAATCTTTAGGCTATTTTTCTTTATCGAATAGTTTTATGAACGAAGTCTGACAAAAGGCTTTAATTTTGATTATGTTCAGTGTTACATTAAGTTGAAAATCTGAAAATGTAAGTACATGTCTTATATATTTATGAAATGCAGATATCGTTTCTATAGTAACGTAACCCGTATATATACCAAAGCTTGGCTAAGGCTTAAGTGGAAGATCCTTTTATGTTTTGTAGGTTATTTCACCACGCCGCTACAATACGGATACGCATGAATAGATCACTTACGAAGGCTCCACCTTAAATTATCGGTGAACAGATCCATAGCACATTTTGATACGTCACATACGTTTCTTTACGATGTTTTCCTTGCCCTCCGAACACACTAATTAAGCGAATGATTAATTCACTAGTTCTTTAGGTTGGATAAGATACAAATTTTTAGTTCTACATATATTACTCATAAATGATTACCAAGCACTGTCTACAAATATAAAGTAGGTCAGCCTGCAACGGCGCGAGCTATGCTCGGAGTGCTGTCGAAGGACAAAATCAGAAATAAAATATTCGGGGAAGAGCTGTAGTTACTGATATAGCTCGGGAATTAGCACGCTGGTCACGTTTATTGAAGAAGAGATTGCCGTTGGAGTAGACGAGCCCTTGATTACGGATCGACCACCGTAGTGAACAGCACTCTCCAGCCAGGTGAACCAATGATTTAAAAACGGTGGTAGCAAACGACTCAAGGCTGAAACTTTGGTGTATTCTAGAAGAAACCTCTATCAAGCTATTATATATATTTGGGTCCAAAGTTTATAGTCCATGATAGAAGCAGAGTGGAAATGGGGTTTTGATTGTACTTTTAAGAAGGTTTTAGTTGATTTACAAGGATTACTAAAATTAAATCATACACCAACCACCACAATCTAAATACACGTCTTACCATCCGGAAATAAATAAACCAAGCAATTTCCCTTCTTAATACGTAATCGACGCAATTAAAAACACTTAACGTCTTAGTAAGACTGAAGTTAACAATATGCAAGAGTGCAACGGAAACTATACGTAGTAAGGTCAAAGTTCAAGTCAAAATCTTTATTCAATAAAGAAGTGTTAAGCTGGCTTATTGATAATAAATAATCTACCAAGACTTCGAAAATAAACACCTCGGACCTGATAATAACCGATGAAATAAATTACACACACAATTACAATTAAATACATTACAATAACTTTTATTTTTAATTTAAAATAGATTTTGCAAGTGTGCAACAGTGTGCAACAGTGTGCAACAGTGATTCAAAAATGCTGTATTTGAGACTGTCGGTAATATAAATATGTAATCAAGTTAAAAAGATCCTATGAACGATAGAAACGATATATGCCTTAGAGGTTTTTTTCTGGTATATAATCGGTTAACATATTTCGTGATTAATTAGTGAGTGGTATTTCGCATATATGAGCCGAGATGGCCCAGTGGTTAGAACGCGTGCATCTTAACCGATGATTTCGGGTTCAATCCCAGGCAGGCACCACTGAAATTTCTTGTGCTTAATTTGTGTTTATAATTCATCTCGTGCTCGGCGGTGAAGGAAAACATCGTGGGGAAACCTGCATGTGTCTAATTTCAACGAAATTCTGCCACATGTGTATTCCGCCAACCCGCATTGGAGCAGCGTGGTGGAATATGCTCCAAACCTTCTCCTCAAAGGGAGAGGAGGCCTTTATCCCAGGAGTGGGACATTTACGGGCTGCTAATGCTAAAAAAAAAAAAATAGATTAGATAAATAAATATATTTATAAGAGGAAGCCTGAAAGTAGCACCAATAACAGAGAAAACGATAGGGAGTTTTGTAGTTTGAGCTAGTAAGGTCATGAGAAGCGCAGAGAGGAGAAACACATTACTAAAAGAGTGAAAGAATAGGGAAAGAAAGAAGATATATCTTTCTGTCACTCTACGACAGTCACGTTAAAAAAGAGGAATCATCCGTAGGTGATATTATGCTATTATTTATTAGTACTTTTAATATTAATTCCATCGATCTTTCTCCCTGTATCTTAGTTACGGTCCAGATGGATGAAATCTATCTATCTATATTTGCGCTTCTAAATGGTTAACATTTACCAAGAATTGTGCCAAATTTTATCATTTAAAAAAGTAAAATCATCATTTTTGGTGCCGGAAGCACAGACAGTACATCCATAGAGATTAGTTAAATGAAAGAAAAGTATCAATAGCCAGTAATGCAAGAACATTAAATGAAAATAGAACAACATTGAATCGGTAAATGAAACAAAAAATATTACCATCAGCTTCGTGATACTCAATACTTTTTGTCGTGAAAACTTATTTCGGTGATTTCGTTGGTTCGCGTGACGACATGAATCTAAAAAAAATGGTGATTAGCGTGCAGGCTTCGTATGCAGTTATAATTATTGATAAAACTTTGTGATTAAAAGTTTTAAATTACGGGGTTTGGTGACATTATCAAGAGTCAAGTAATGCGAAAATAATCCTTCGGTGAGCCGAGCTGACCCAGTGGTTAGAACGTGTGCATCTTAACCGATGATTGCGGGTTGAAACCCGGGTGTTTAATTTCAAATTCTGCCACATGTGTATCCACTAACGCGCACATAATATCTTAGTTCCCAAGGTTGGTGGCGCATTGTTGAAGGCAATATCAACTATTCCTTATGAATAGTTGATATTTCTTTCAGTTCATTTGTCTATGGGCGGTGGTGACCATTTATCATCAAGTGGCCCATTTGCTTGTCCGCCAACCTATATCATAAAAATACATAATGTATGTATGTTTCAACTGTCCTTTGAACAAAAGTTAGCACATCTAAAACGGACATTTTTACCCTTAACTTTGAAAGCGCGAGTCTCCTTTAACTGTTTGGCCGTGGGCGGTGGCCAATCTCGCCCAAGTCCTTTGCGACGAAATAAAAAATAACCACGTCCGTGCGAACTATATCGGTTACCGGGAACTGGGCTTTCAAGGTTCACGCTTAATTAGTGTTTATAATTCATCTCATGGTCACCAGTGAAGAAACACACAGCGAGGAAACCTGCATGTGTCTGATTTCAATGGTTGGTTTGTAAATAAGTTACAAACCCGTTCAAAGATATATTTGAGGCCCGAGCCCAGCAGTGGGATATTTTATAATATTTTTTTCTTCTTTTAAACCTTAACAATTTTTATTGGTGCTCCTGTGGGCTGGTACGTTTCTGCCCAACATGTTCCAATTATAAGAATGTTGTTTTTATTAGCTCTCTCTAAATTTCCAAGTAAGTGGCTTTTGTCTTGTTGAAAATAAATTTATATTAACAAAAGTATTTCTTTGATAAACTTATAATTACATCGACCTTATAAAAGTACCCAAAAGACCAACATCGGGATTGTAGTTTTCTAAAATAAACGATAATATATTTTTGATACTACTCAGAGTGCCAGTATATACGTATATGTATATAATATCAGTGATAGAATAATACGTTACCAGCATAGATATATATGTACTTTAAATAATAACTTTACAACGTCCAACCGATGTAACGTATGTACGTACCGATGAAACGAAAATGAGTGAGCTATACTTATTTCAGAAGTCAGCTCAGCTAATTCTTACTCCTACACATAATTATATTGAAACTAATATAGTGAGAACTTTCATTTTTTTTAAATTAAAATGTATAATTTATTGCCTATTATGTATACAAATATCTATATTTATTAATAGTGTTTTTAATAAGCACAAAGTACGGGAAAATGCTTGGAACTAATAATTGTGTAGTATAAGCGGCGGTCGTAAAAAGACGGTCCGTTTCTTCCAGAAATTTTATAATACCGTGTGTAGATTTTAAATAAAAACTATGCTTTTATCCTCGTTTTATGATGTAAAAGATTTTTTCATTCAAAAAGCTTTACTAGGCTTTTTATATTTATTTTTACTATAAAAGGTTTTTGCGGATGAGTAAATAGACCACCTAACGGTAAGTGAAGTGACCACTCCAAATATAAATTAACGTGTAAAGAAATTTTAAGCATTCCTTACATCACCAATTCGCCACTAAACTTGGAAACTAAAACTTTATATCTCAGTCTGATGTTACACTGGCTTACTCATAATTTAAACCAGAATACCAAATACATAGTTCTTTTTTTTTTTTTTTAATATTGGACAACATCACATACATTACTCTGATCCCAATGTAAGTAGCTAAAGCACTTGTGTTATGGAAATCGGAAGTAACGACGGTACCACAAACAGCCAGACCCAAGACAACGTAGAAAACTAATGAACTTTTTCTACATCGACTCGGCCGGGAATCGAGCCCGGGACCTCGGAGTGGCGTACCCATGAAAACCGGTGTACACACTACTCGACCACGGAGGTCGTCAAAACTATACCTGGTACTATACTAGAACCATTGAATATCGGATTAGCGGGTGGTACCACAAGCCCTAACACCGATTTAAGATCTCGCTGTTAACTTTTATTTTAACAACAAATACAATTACTTTGCTTTTATATACACTAGCTACTCGTCCCAATCTCGCATGGCAGAATAAGGATTTCATGCGGCGGTATTTTTTAATCAATGTGATATATATATATTCGCCATCTGATAAACTCGTCCGTTCCGTGCTAATGCGTCGTAAAACACGCCCTGCGTATTTTTTACGCGTGTATACTGGTTTGAATTGTGAAGTTTAGGCGGCGATATTCTTGGTATCAGAAATATCTGACAATTTCATTTATAATAGAATAGTATGTAAAATTATTATATATGTGTGTGTATTTTTATATATCGCCAATCGTTTCTATTAAAAATTGTTATTCTTTTTGTATAGAACCACGCTGTATGAAATATAAACAACTTGTTGTCGCCCGCTGCTTCGCTCGCGTTTTAGGCGGTTGGTTGTCACGTGTTAGGCAAAAAAGTAGCCTTTGTCCTTCCTTGGAGTTAAAGTTTGCTTCATACCTAATTTCGTCAAATTCGATTCATTGGTTTGGCAGTGAAATAGTCACGGACAGACAGAGTTACTTTCACATTTATAATATTAGTATTGAAGTATAGATTAATTACATCATTAATGAGACGCTAACCTCGGAAACTAAGATATTATATACACATGTAAAAAAGGCTCTCTTTAGCTTTAGAATATGATATAAATGGGTGGTACCTACCCAGGTGGGCTTGCACAAAGCCCAACCACCAATTGACAAAAAAACGACCTGTTTATAATAAAATTATGATATACATCTATGACCGCTTTAGGATACATTTAGCACGATTGAAAAACATTGATCGTTAACAGATAATATCAAAGAGTGTGCGTATATCACCACAGCACTACTGGGGCGAGTAAAAACAACATTGAAAGATAAAACGACCCATTTGCAATAATAACTCAATCTTACAACCCGCGAGGCGTTAAATTCTTGTAATTACGGTTTAGATATAGTGCGATCTGAACCTTCTGAAACCAATAATAACTTATAATGGACGGATCGCGTGATACATTGAACTTCATACGTTTATATCCATTAGAATATAATAATATGTAATCCTTATATATGAACATATGGGGATAATCGAAATGAACTAAATTTTATATGTGATTTTATTGTTTTTGTTTTAATAATTTATGGTGTAAAGTGTAGTTTTAGGGGTAATATTTATGCCTTGGGGGTAACAGTGAGGCGTGAGCCGTGACAGTAGACGGTATGAAGCTCTTTTACGCCGTCATGCCTCCTTTCCATCCCCATCCAGTGACTCACTTACATCCTTGGAGTAGGCGGCGTCTATATATTTCATTGCTATTGTTATATGTATTGAATTGTTATAATAATTATTATGCATGACAAATTATTTTTCGTAAGCTCTGTTTTTATTAAAATATATTTTATTATTATAATGCTGCAGAGTTCGTTTGGTTGTACGCGCTAATCTCAGATACTAGTGGTCCGATTTGAAAAAGCCTATAGGCTTGAAACCATCACACTAAAACCAATAGCAGCGAATTATTAATGAAAAATGTTGCAAAAACCAGGGAATTATATAGGAGCTTTCGTTGCGTGTGCTGTATAG
This sequence comes from Vanessa atalanta, assembly GCF_905147765.1. Classification (NCBI taxonomy): domain Eukaryota; kingdom Metazoa; phylum Arthropoda; class Insecta; order Lepidoptera; family Nymphalidae; genus Vanessa; species Vanessa atalanta. Next base: position 9,963,986 of record NC_061891.1, on the reverse strand, counting down.
TCTAGTTTCACATTATAACGTTTCTGATACATTACAAAACCAAAAGTGAATAAAAATTGCCCCTAGTGGGAAACGACGCGTCAAAAGTGCTGCCACTTTAAGTATTCATTTGTATTCGCTTTTATTGCTTTACTCTAATATAACGCGTGCTCCATCTTTTATGATATCGACTCACTTAACAATGTTTCGGAAGTAACTATATCACAAACTAATTCTATTCGTTTTGTACAAAGTTGTGTTTAACTTGAACTAAGAGGGATAACCTCTTCAATCTGACGAGGGTTCACGAAGATCTGGCGGACACCCAATACATTAGGCACATTGTATTAAATAAGATAGAACATTAGATACACTAAAAGATGACATTGTATTTACACAGACAAATACAGATAAATCTGTTCTAATATTATACTTGCGAAAGTAACTCTGCCTATCTATCTTTTGGACCGAATTTGCTGAAATTCTGTTTAAAAAAGCAAGTATGAATCTCAAGAAAGCGATCCCTAAAATGCGAGCAAAACTATTTGAGGTATATGTATCATGCTTATTTTTTTTTGTAGAGGTTTTATTGTATTTTTTGTATTTAGTAATGACTATCTACTGCATGCGTCTGAATCCAGTGTTAAGTAGTCTACGTATGTCCGGTATAAACAGTCTCTTAATCAAACATCCAAATGCCTGCAGCACTTTATCGTGATTGAGTATTTTTATATCCTTTTATATCTTAATATGATTGTATTACAGTGATTAAAATATACTTCATTAATTGGTCCCGTGCAAGGCCATCTTGGTAAATCACACACTCATCAAATATTCTGTCGACAGCTGTACCCAGTATTGTTGTCATGCAGTTTGAAGGGTGAGTGAGCCAATGAACACAAGGCACGTGGGACATAACATCTTAATTCCCAAAGATGGTGACACATTGGACGTATGTCTTATAGCGCCATTGTCTATGGGTTGTGGTGACCACTTACCCTTAGGCAGCCGATGTGTTCGTCTGCATATCTATATCATAAAAAAGCAGCTACTTTTAATACGTTATTTTAAAAGAATAAATTAAATTCAAAGTTACCATCGTAATCGAACATACATCGTTTCTAGCGAAAAGAACCGCCGATAAAATGAGTAGTCAATCTTTAATCAAATAAATTACGATCAGTAGGTCTTCAAATCTGTTGCTAAAGAACAGTAGCAGCCATAAAATATAAATACACATTTGTAGTCTAACTTTTACAACCAACTAAACAGAAAGTGTTATTAAATTTTAAATCAGTTCTCATGAGGTTAAATTCCTAACATAAATGAAATAGATTTTTATAATATAATTAACATATATGAAAGTAATAAAATGAAACACGTAAAATCATTAAAACAATTCCACAATGAAACGACAATATAAAATAGAGAAAAACACGAAGAAACGACTTGGAAAACGTACACGCCAATAGAGGACAAACGTGCAAAAAAAAATCATGATAAAAACCGGTGTATTGCATGCGAGTTCTACCGGTTTTTCTGCAGATTCAGCGTTTTTTTAGATCTTTTCTGTATCTAGCGCCCGAGGCACTAAGAGCGCAATCACACGGAGACCTTGACATATAAAGAACAATTGGAATTTATCTGGGTCTGGGTAAATGCGAAAGAAATATTGGGAACGAAGTAAAGGTGGTAATTACTGGACGTTAATCTCAAACGGGGATTTTAAAGAAAGTAGACTAACAGCCTGCCAATGTCCCGATGTCGTATTAACGCCTTCGTTCCTCTCGAGGCGGAAATGTCTCAGTGAACCACGAGTATTTTGACTGAAGATCACAAATAGCTTTATCATGGCAAGAACACTTGGGTTTTATAAAATTGATCTCGTAATTAGCAACGAAGAGAAACATTCAACGTCCAGATAGGATGTATTATATACCTATGTCATTTTATTTAAATAACGTGACTTTGTATTTTTAAATGTTGAAAAAGAGTTACTACTGAGTTTCTTGCCGGTTCTTCTCGGTAGAATCTGCATTCCGAACCGGTGGTAGCTTCAATTAATTTAGCTTGTTAAATGACGATTCAAAAGTGCTTGTAAAAGCCTACTTGAATAAAGTATATCTTGATATGGATTTGTAAGAAGAGAGACATTTGTACTTCTTCAGAAACAGCCGTTGCAGCAAAGTTAGATGTCTTATTAACAAGGGCTGACCTGATTACGACCGATGGGAAATAAAAAGAAAAAGATAACGAACATAGACAGACGACCACAACAAGAACACTTTCAGCCGAGCGAAATCAAAACATACTCAAATCAAGCAGCCACTTACGGACACTTTTGGATTGGCATATACAAGTTATCACCAGTTCAAACTAGTTCCTCTTTTATATTATGTAAACCTATTTTACAAATTAACTTATCTATTTTATTTTTTCACAAATATGAAAAGAAAAAGCATCTTATAATGCTTGTGTTTTTATTAATGCTTCATGACATCCGTCAGATCTGAAATATTGTAATTGATGTTTATCGAAAGAATTTATGATAAACGAAAACGAATAAATGATTATGTAGTAAAGTAAATAATAACATAGAGTTTCCTTAGTAAAATAAATGTATTTTTCTTATTATTATTATGTTACTTGGTCGGGTTCTGTGTAAGCCCGTCTGGGTAGATACGACCCACTCATCAGATATTTTTTAGTTCCTAAGGTTGGTGAGGCATTGGCGATGTAGGAAATAGTTAATATTTCCCACAGCGATATTGTCGGTGGTGACCACTTAATATCACGTGGCCCATTTGCTCGTCTAGCATCAAAGTAGGTTGCATATGCGCCACGCACACCAGAGAGAGAGGCGACGGCGAGTGGGGCACATCGACAAAAAAGCGTCATGCCATTTGAGATTACAGCATACGAGTCGGTTTTCAGTCCCCTATGTTCGCCAATACTAACATTAAAAAGTAGATCACGATCAACACTAAGTATTGTACTTTTTAAATCAAATTACAGATTAAAAATAGTATAAAACAAAGGCGCTTGCCACCGTCTGTAGCTTAAAATTTAAATGCGATTATCTTCAAAAAATAAAGTGATTCTAGAGAAAGGTCTGTATGTATAAAACATTCATATTATAGTAGAGATAAGCTGAGAATTACAACTTTCCTAGCCGGAAGTAAAACAGGAAATACAATGTAAAAATTGTATATAGATCAGTATGAAGCTAGTATTATATGTATGTAGCTGAAATGCTGTTGGCAAAAGTAATGTCTGAATTAACCATTGTTATTTTCAAAGCTAATAAGTTGGGCCTGGTAGCATTATTTTTAATCGGTTTTTTAATTGTTATTTTAATATAAGTACGATTGAATGAATTTTGTCGTACACAAATCTGACTGTTTTATTTTTTGGTAAAAAATTGAAGTTTTATGTTTCAAATCTGTTCCCAACCATTTTGATATAACAAGCTACATAAAAGAAATACTTTTAGATACCCAATTAACTTTTCCAATTAAAATATTATACCGAAACTTTTTCGGTAACAAAGTATTCATTATGAAAAAATATTAATTGTTTTATGTCTAGTTCATGTTAAATCTAATTACGTGAAATCTTAAACTTTATATTGACATAATTTCACTGTTATTTATTTAAAATGGGCGGTGAGGTCACTCCAGCCCTTAGACATTGGCGTCGTAAAAAATATTAATCATTCCTTACAATATTAACCAACCTTTCAAACTAAGATGTTATGTATTTATGGATGTAACTTAAAGTAATATTGTATATCATAGATGAGTAGAAAGTATAGATAAGATTCATATATATTTGCATTATATATATTATGTTTAAATTTAAAAGTATGTCATAAATTATTATTCGATTTGAATTCGTGAATGGCTGGATTTCGTTCATTGCGGTTAACGCGGCTTCGTACATAAATACATTAGCAAAGATTAGTACTCTATTCTCTTAATTTTATAAAACAGATTTCAACTGACTCGTTGGTAGTAGTTTAACAGCGTAGACCTCAAGGTCCAAAGTTGAATTCCAGCCGGCAACAAAATAATGTTTTTTTTCCCCGACTTAAAGACATGACCCCGGGTGCAAGCAGTGTTCTGGCGATCCTCAACTTATAATTTTTTTTTTTAAAGACCTCTTAGACCTGTCGTTGAAAATTTGAACCAACGGCGTTGGTTTTTTGCACCCCTTGCGATCTGGGCGAAGACGAGCCGGGGTTTTCATAATGTTCCTATAATATTTTAAAAAAGTACTCGAATATTTAAAAGTCCTTATAGGAGTTACTTGAATAAAGTATAATTAGTCTGTTATATATTTTCAAAACTTTGTAAAAGTTAATAAACGAACAGTTTATCTCAGTTTTATTACCAATTTAAGTTCAAAGGTTTCTTATCAGACTCATCAGGTTTGAATAGCGGATGGCGGAGTGTAGGCAGCTGAGTTTTATGTAAATGCGTCCATAAACCAAATTTCGCCAGTAATCAGTCTATACTGACTCTTATCAACGCAACCATTCTTCCCATTCAATTAGCGATGCCTTTAAAATACGCTTAGGAGTACTATACACGGAGTCATTTTATTAAATAGCTTCGTAGAGTCTCTGGAAATCCCAATCCTGGGCTTCTCCTCCTTCAAGTTGCTTCAATGTGGGTTAATTAAACACGTGGTAGATTTTCAACCAATACATGTGGATGTATTTCTATATGACCGAACGCTCGATTTATACTATTAATTATATACACAAATTAAGTTCATGAAAATTCCCCGATTGTGGGTCAACGACCGAAATTCAAATTCTATTGTTCTGTGACCATATTGAAGGTATTCAACAAACAATGATATGTAAATATAATATGTAATACTAGTTGTCAACCGCGGCTTTGCTGGCGTGTTGGGCGTCAGATGTGAGGCATAACCGTGAACGAGTAACAGACAGACAAAGTTGATTTCTCATACACGTTAGTAAAGATAATCTATAGTAATAAATGAATGGTGCAACGCGTTTCGGAAAAGGTTTTAGTATATATATACTACATACTATTAAAAAAGTACTCGCTTTATATTTCGACTTTTGAAATGACAAGCAACACTAATAAGTAATTCGTATAATTGCTATAAATGCGAAAATAATTGTAATGTTTCCATTACGTTTGTATTATTACCTTAACAATTGTTTATTTGAGGACTTAAATTCATTTATATTTAATTACATTCGTGAAATGGCTCGTAATGAAAATCTATTATATATTTTGACGAGGAATGAAATTTTATCGGCGGTGAAATCGGTTTTTTGTCTGTTGATTATAGTTAGATGGTAACACGTATTTTGTTTCCATGCTTCACCATACATTGATTGTGTAAAAAGCCCTGATAGACCATTTGTTCGCCTTAAAGATTATTTACATATTTTTTTACATTAACAGCCTGTAAATTTGCCACTGCAGGGCTAAGGCCTCCTCTCCCTTTGAGGAGAAAGCTTGGAACGTGGTGGAATAGAGCTCAAGATGAATTATAAACACAAATTAAGCACATGAAGATTTAGTGGTAATTACCTGGGTTTGAACCCGAAATCATCGGTTAAGATACACGTGTTCTAACCACTGTGCCATTTCGGCTCAATAAGGATTATTAATATTATTAATTAATGTTGCCGTCGGTATAAGTACCACCACTGGACATATATATTCTACCGCCAAACAGTAATACTTAGTATTACTGTGTTCGGGTTTATAGGGTGATTGAAACAGTAGGCAAGTAAACCAGGGTCATTATATATCAATTTTCGAGATCATTGGTTATGTAAGAAATAATTAAAATTACATACGACGAATGTATATGAGCAGTATTGACCACATACTATTAGGTGACCCATTCGCGTGCCATGGCCCATAATAGATGCAATTAGAAAAAAAAAAATGTCCGTCCCTGGACGCCTAATAAAAGTGATAATTTAAACTAACCTAAGTTGAACTATTTAATATTGAATTTGTTTAACTTGATTAAAGCTTAGATTATAACTTAAATTTTATGTATTTTAATATGATAATGCAAGGAAAAGTTATTTATTATTAAAAAAAATAATAAAATCTTTTATTGATTATAAAATATATTTTTTTTGGTAGTTACAATATTTGAATATGTTTAAGAATTGTAACCAAGAATGTACAAGAGAAAGGGAAGCTAGAAAGGTGCCGTAACGCGTTACGTAACGAAGCGTTTTACCCTCCCATAAGAAGTTATCACTTCAAACTTGACCCTTACGCTTACACTGGCTCACTTACCCTTCCAACCGAAACACAATAATACAAAATATATTTTTTTTACGGAATATGAATGGTGAAAGGGTGATACCTACCTAGACGGGAAAAAACTCCAACAAGTAGGTACATATGGTGCTTATGTAAATGAAACATAAACTCTTAAGCACTCATACTATTATTACAAACGACGTGCATTTAAATTACCATAAATATGTCTGAAGTATATGGGGTCATTAGAAGACTAAAACAGCGGACGATTAAGGCTCGTTGCTTATAGTTCTACAAAATCTATATATTAATACGTGGAGGAACAGCTTTGTACGTGTTTTTAAGAAAATTACGCCGACGGAGGAGTTTCAAAGCTTATTCGGAAAAGGAGTACCGTACTAATAACGTATATTTAATATTTGACATCCATACAGTTTACGTTCATATTACCAATTACGTTATGTCAAAGTAAAAATGAATGACGTTTTTTGACATTTGCGTTTTTTATTGTAATAAGGACAAGGTATCGTCCAGTTTAGCCTAATTTTTCTTATCTATGTTTTGCTTGCAATGCCTGATTGTCGAATTTTGACCAAGGAGCGAACACAACTGTTAAATAACATTTATCGTTTTATTTCATTTTATCCGACTACTATTATTATTTACTACCAAGGTTTTGAATTGGATCAAGACTCCGACATCCTTAGTTTATGTTTTCAATTATTTTCTATCTATTCCATTATATTATATTCTGATATACTCAGTATAGCAAAAATATATCATTATTTGTGACGGTTAAACGCGCCGTATGACGCCGGTTAACCGAGCGAATCAATCTTCGTTTAATTAACCACTTCGGCGAAGGCTCGCAAATCGATTCCTTAAGGAAATGTCCTTAATTTAGCGCAGAGTTGTGTTCGAGGGTAAAGATAAATGTTTTTTTGTGTTAAATATATTTTATACTATCTCTTATATATTTTATTTTGTAAGTGAAAACAATTGACGACTAATTCCACTTTTTTAATGGATTAAAATCACATGCTATATTGTCTTGGAATAAAAATAGATTTATATCTAGAAGCAGAGTATTTTTAATTATCTGTATTTACACCAACGTTCTTGGTTGATTATCGTAAAAAACGAAGCGTGCAGAGTATTATGCGGCGTATATAGTATTAGCTAAAACTACCGCGGGTTATTAAAAAAGTTACACAGAACGTAGTCGTGTATTGTAAACTTTCGACAGTGTAGCTACATCCTATGTAATCTCTAATAATAATACGCTTTTTAGTTTTAGGTATTAAAAATATGTTACGGAACCACTAATATCAATGAATACTATTTTCATTTCAGACGGGATATATTTTATAAGTTTATGTGTATTTAATTGACGTAACTTTGTATTTAAAATGTTGGATAACTGCTGAGTTTCTTGCCGTTTCTTAGTAGAATCTAGATTGCAAACCTTTTTACTCAATCTTTACGTTTGTTACAGATCTGTGAAATTACTTAATAAAGTATATTTTGATTAAAAGTGAAAAATGTGGATCGATCACCACAAGCCGAAAAACAAAAATAAACGTTTAAGAGGAAATCAAAAGTCATGAATGTGAAGTACTGGGTACAAACAAATAATACGCACTACTATGCATGCTACGTACTGTTCTTTTTTTTTTTTAAAGAAATGTATCAATTTTCCTTAGTACCTAAGGAATTATTATTTACCCCTACCTTACCCTTTTAAGCTTATAACTTGTGTTAGGAGTGGGGACGACTAAAGTCCAAGGGGTCAGAATCGATCTTGCGACTTTATACATCGCTATGTGGTCCATAAACTATTGCGCTGTTGACGCTACAAAACGGGTTTAGCCAAGAAGTTTTTCTTCAACTTTAGAATTACAAGTACTAATTAGGAAAATTCTGTGTCTTGTAACTATTGTACCATTACGGCTTAGAATAATTTATTGATGTAAATAATCAAATTGTTTATTATAAAAGTCTTGGAATTAGTATTTCGTACAAGATGTATTAAGGACTTGAGAGTTCCGCTGGAGAAATAACAGTTTAACAGTTTACGAATCGTTCTTAACCCCTCGGCGCGTCAATAGTTAATATTAAGTATTTAACCAAAATAAGCACAATTTACTTGGTGGTAGGGCTTTGTGCAAGTCCGTCTGGAAAGGTACCATCCACTCATCAGATATTCTACCGCCGAAAAGTAGTACTCATTATTATTGTGTTCCGGTTTGCAGCGTGAGTGAGCCAGTGTATTACAGGCACAAAGAATATAACACCTTACTTCCTAAAGTTGGTGTCGCATTGGCAATGTAAGGAGAGGTTAATATTTCTTGGCCGGTGGCGACCACTTATCAGGTTGCCCATTTGCTAGTCCGTCAACCAAAACCATAATTTTTTTTTCAGATTTTGAGATAAATATAAATCCATTAAAAATATACAATTCTTATCGTTGTAGTGTGTTATAATATACATCTATATTTGACCCACCAACCACCAACATTATTTCTTTATGAAAAAATTCTTAGTTTATGTCCAGCCAGTGATGTTATTTTTCATAAATGTTCGACTGTAATAAATGTATTTGGGGTTATCGTAAACGCTGGATACCTTAGATGTTTGTTTAATATCGTACGATCGACCCGCCCTCGCTCGGGTTGTATTAATGTAGCCTCATTTTGGTTTAATAAGTGAATTGTGATATTAAGTTATTTTAATAAATAACTTGTTAATAACACTAAGCACACATTTAATAGCACTGCTCATATTTTATATTACAGCTTACTGCGGATTTTTGTTCTGTTTTGTTATCATATTGTGTTTAGACCTGATGTTTTAGAGTAAGCTATATTTATATTCTACGCTAAGTTTGTCTATTAGTCGGATATGCAATTTAAAAATTTGTACTCGTATGTATTGAAACGACAAAATCTTTATTTAATATAGGAATTATTAAACTAGCTTATCAAATTGTCATCGGTTCGGAAAGAAACACCTGAGAAAATCCAGAGAACAGTTATATATATTTTTTTAATTAATATATTATTATTTTTTAATATTTAGAAAAGACGGGATGCGATCGTTACATATCTACATATACTTTCAAAGGAATCACTAATTTAATAATATCCTTTAGTACGTATTAATATTTATGTACGATCTCTGGGGTTTAATTGTAAAAGCGTATACATTGTTCCTTAAAAGAATGATTAATCCCGTGTAGTCAGGTAACGGAAGCAGCTAGATTAAGACTATTTAAAGGCGCAGCGAATGAAAGCCAAGTGTTTTTGACTGTATTTCGCGGGTTTTAATCCGGGTGAGCACTATTTCCAATGTCGTTAATTGGTAGAAAACATCGTACGGAATCTTGTATATGAAGGATTAAATATATATATATACTCAGAGCCAATATGGCCCAGTGGTTAGAACGCGTGCATCTTAACCGATGATTTCGGGTTCAAATTCAGGCAAACACCACTGAAATTCATGTGCTTAATTTGTGTTTATAATTTATCTCGTGCTCGGCGGTGAAGGAAAACATCGTGAGGAAATCTGCATGTGTCTAATTTCAACGAAATTCTGCCACATGTGTCCACCAAACCGCATTGGAGCAGCGTGGTGGAATATGCTCCAAACCTACTCCTCAAAGGGAGAGGAGGCCTTAGCCCAGCAGTGGTAAATTTACAGGCTGCTAATGTATGTAATGTAAATTCATCAAAACGTAATTGAGCAGATACTTTAATAGGCTTAATAACACAATATTCGGCTACAAAGATGATAAAAAAAAGCATTCTTTGGTTTCCATTCAGGATATATAAATTTAATCCTATAAAGTTGACTATAATTTTATTTGACAGAAAGATTAACTACTGAGTTTTTCGCTGATCTCTCTCGTGGAATGTACGTTCCGAAATGGTAGCTTAATATTTAATTATATCATGTTATATATCTCATAAGCTATGAGGACCGACTTTAATGAATACTTTATTTTATTAGATGATTTTTAATTCCTCTATTTTAATATACAATAGGAAGGCAGTTTAGCAAATGGTGAAGTTTGGCAACTATTTTCTTTGTCGCATCGCTAATGGGGCCAGCATGGCGAAGCCAGCTAGTGCAGTTCATTCTTCTTGACTTTATTGACCGTATTCAAAGCCGTCTTAAGCTATTCTGGGGCCCTTGGGCATCCATGAATTTGGGGCCCTTATGGTAGATATTTACTACCATGTGCAAATAATTATGCTTATTTGCCAGACCTTGAGTATAAACGGTGCGGTAATTCTCGTAAATTCGTAGAAATCTGATTGGTTGTACAATTTTATGGCTATAGTACATATATATGTATATTTCTATCATGAAGAGCACGTCTAAAGCTTTCTACTTTTAATATCGACTATCGTCACTAGCCTTTTGATAAATATTTTAGTAGTTTTTAAATTAACATGGTTATTTTTATTACTAACAGTATTTAAAACGGGATATTTACCATGTTTTTTATTATTATTTGGTGGAGCTCGATATTTTGACATTATCTACCAATGTCTTGTTCACGACCAGTCTCGTGGACAAATATGGCAATTTCGAAAATATACATAGCAGTCAACGTCAGCTCAAACATGTGAAAGAAATTGTTGGTTCTTCAGGGCTCTCTCAGGATATCTCAGGCACATGAGGCAGGTGCCCTGGGCCCTTGCCTCATGTGCCCTATGGTAAAAACGGTTATGACCGTATTCGTATTTGCACTCCTCTACCATTTACCAACAGGTAAAGTGGAATTATATGCCTACCCGGAAAATATAAAAAAGGCCCAAGTGATGGTTAGTGGTCACCACTTTCTATTGTTGATTGGCAGTAGAATTTGGTAACTACCTAGATGGGCTTGTTTTTTTTTTATTAAAAAAACCTAATTCTAATAGTTCTTGTGTCATGTTGAATAGTTTGGCGAACACTGTTTGAACAGTCATCTGATCAGTGAAAACTATTTGTCCATCTGTCCAGATGTGACGAGGGAACGGAAGGGAATGTTACTCTGACGTTTATGGGACAAAGAACAACGTAATGGAAATGGTGTCAACCAATTGCACTATTATTTTACCGTTGTACATAAACTGGATATTTATAAGCTCATTAAATAAATATACACACATACATTTATGATATATACATATGTATACATTCACGTCTCAAAACTGCGTGTAATGAATGAGAGTCATGTATTCACCACAAATCGCAGCTAGGTGGAAAGCTCGAAACTTCTCAAGAATAGAGTGTACATCTTATCCCAGCAATGGGATATTTACAGGTACTAATATTATTTACATTCATTTTACTCATACTCTACCTTTCATATATTGACAGATAGATGTGACGCATTCCAGCAATAACGGTCAATAACAGGAGAAGTTAGCCAATTACACTGAACATAGGGGTAAACACAGGTGCAATAAATTCAACACGAGCTTTCCGAGACATGGGAATGCAAACATTGTCAATTTCCAGAAATTCCTCTTCAGAAAAAAATCATTGACCTGACTCAGGGTGCCAACAACTCAGTATCTGTGACCTTATAGATAGTTACTTAACTGTCGATTTATTCAAGTGGAGGTTGAGGAATTCTTAAAATACTACATAAAGCCTGCAGTTTTAATCGTGTTTTATATTCATGGGAAAATAAAATACGTCTCGGGAAGTGATAACTTAAACTGTTCGAAATACCGTTAGCGCCGCGGAGTAGAGTGAGAGAGGAAGAGTCTACCCATCGTTGCCGTATGCGTAAGAGAAAGGGAAGCCAGACCTACCCTGTACCCTCCTATAAGAAGCTATAAAATGTGCAGCTTACAAATGTGACCAATGAAATGGGGGTGGGAATTCCTTGAAGCTATACTGATTCTAACACAAGTACAACAGACGACAGCATTCAGTTAGTGTTAAGGCCTTGGACAAGCCCGTCTGGGTAGTTACCACCTACTCATTTTAAATTCAACCGCCAAGCACAAATTATATTGTTGTGTTTCGGTTTAATGGGTGTGTGAGTATGTGTAACTACAGGTCCAAGGGACATATCTCATTTGGTTAGCGGAGACTTGGCGATTTAGGATTTTTTCGGCTCCAATATGTCTGTTCAGTACTGACACCATACCATATGCAATGCCAATTTGCAAGACCTTATCAATGCCATCAAAAAACCATCGAAAGTTACATCCGAGCACAGATAAAAAAATAATATTTACAAATATGTATTAAAATAGTAATGTTCTTGTAATTATACTGCGCTAGTTTACTAACCCTACTAAACAAAGCGTTACTAATTGCCCATTAGAATAATAGATGAATACGTAATATATATTTAGATAGGTCCATACCTCGCTTCTATTAAAACTATTATTACAACCGAAATTGAGCCGAGATGACATGACCGATATAAGACTTTGATCGTATCCATTGTTATCAGGTTTAAATATCGGAAGCGTTTAATTTGTGATCATGACGCATGAATATATAAAGGTTATAAGATCTATTGAATTAATGAATTTAAATAGTGTGTTTTATGATAAAGCGTAATAAATCAAATATTTCACTTGGTGGTAGGGGTTTGTGCAAGCCCTAGTAGGTACCACCCACTCATCAGATATACTACCGCCAAACAGCAGTACTTAGTATTGTTTTGTTCCGGTTTGAAGGATGCGTGAGTCAGTGTAACTACAGGCACAAGGGTTACAACATCTTAGTTCCCAAGGTTGGTGGCGCATTGGTGATGTAAGGAATGGTTAATATTTCTTACAACGCCATTGTGTATGGGCGGTGGTGACCACTTACCATCGGGTGGCCCATTTGTTCGTCCGCCTACCGATATAATAAAAAAATAAAAAACATTAATACAAGAGACTTTTTTGTTTTTTGTACAAAAACTTAAAAATTATACTATCTATGTGACGAGCGTAATTTCATGTTAGAGTCTCCTATCAGGCTCATAACATGCTGATACATAATCAGAGATATCTCAGAAACCATTTGAATATTCTCCAACTTTTAGATTTTATTTTTAGTTTTCCATATTTCACATCTATTTTACACAGATTTTCTGTTTTGTTTTTTCTTCTTTACTACTTATAAATTTCAAGTAGGGGATGAGCTAATAACCATTAAAGGATGATAAGTTTCACTCTTTGTAAAGTGCCAAACCTCATATTAATAGTGTATTTAGTTTATAACTAAAAACTAAACTTATATAGATATGCTAATTGTTGTAACATTTGTCTTTTGCGTCAACAAATTACTTTTATTATTATTATCAGTTTTTGGGTAGCCTGTCCCGCCCTTTCTTACCGTATGGTTATGATGAGGTAATCGTTCCGCGTAAATAAATAAAGACTAAAGAAACTACGAGCTAGGGAGCCAAACTGGGTAATTCCCATTATATAGCGTATAAATTACCATAAGCAACGATGGATACAAGTCACTTTTAAAAACATAAAAATAAACAATATTTTTTCTATGGTTAATTATATAAAAAAATGCCGAAATTCCGTCGTAAATTTCAACCTTTTAACATTTTACTTGTTTCGCTAGGCACAGAACTATCCCAAGCTTTATTCAAGGATTTTAGTCCAGGACTTCGAACTATCTACTGGACCTAAAAAGAACCAAGATACTCTTATAATCATTTTAGAATTGTCATGATTAAAGTGAATGTAGATAATACCGAGAAAACAGAAATCGGCAGTTTTAATTTTTTTAATGAAATAAATTTATAGTCAACTAACAAGGCACTTGCAGGAAGGGGAACTGTTGATACTGAACTTTGATATATTGAAAATAAACTATAATAATATAATAAAAATAAACGATAATGATTATACATAAATAAAAATAACCTGAATATAAAAGTCATAAGATTAGCTCGATCCAGTAATCCGATGTAGCGCGTTCAAGCATATAATATTAATTCGGGCAAGGTCGTGTCAAGCCGCGTTGCGTGGTTTTCGTAGTCAAAATAAAAAAGGTCAAAGAAACCTCAGCCTGATTTTGATATGCTTTAAAAATAAAAACGTCACACGCGATGGCGTGTAAGAAATCTATAAGAAAACTTTTTTATTTATTTTAATTAACAGCCTGTAAATGTCCCACAACTGGGCTAAGGTTTCCTGCCCTTTGGAGCAGAAGGTTTGCAGAGTACTCGTCCACGCTGCATTAATGCCAGAACTTCATCCGACTCACGCAGTTTCCTCACGCTATTACCATACACGAATCCAAATAAGGCATGATATGAAAGTAGTGCTTGATTGTCGAGGACATGTAGGTAGGTGAACTGGCACACAAATCATCTGATGGTAAATGGTCATCACTCACAAAGATTGGTACTGTCTTGAGGAAAATCTGCCATATGTGCAGCCATAGAAACAGAACTGTGAATAAGCTGCAAATCTTCTTCTGAAGAAGGAGTGTTACAAGGAGAAGCAGTTGGTCAGAAGTGGGCCATATATGGACTGTTAATTAAAAATTTTTAATTGAAGCATTCAATTTTATAATATTAAAACACGAATAATAGGTCGGCATCAAAATAATACGTAAACCATGTCCACCGACGTTTCTGTTCTTAGGGTTCCGTGTTATTTGACAAGTCGATTAGGGTCATCCGGTTTTGCGATTGTCTAATAATGGAGTGCTGTAGATTGCCCCTGTCCGGCAGTGCGATCCTGACAGAATCCACTTCGAATCTCACTCGTGAAATGTTGACAACCGACATACGGCGATACGCCATTTTGATACGTATATACTAAAATTATTAAAGTCAATTTTGCGAATCATATTCGAACATTCCACGTTTATGTTCTACGGTGAGTTTCGAGTTTCAGAAATATCGGACATTTGCTACCTAGGTAGTATTATAGTTATTTCCTGCTGATAGAAAATCCAATTAGGGGGTAACTAGCAAGTCATTCTCTTAAACTAAGTAATTCTTTTGCCACTTAATCACACAAAACAATCGTAGGTATTATTA
The DNA here is from genome assembly GCF_905147765.1 of Vanessa atalanta. Lineage (NCBI taxonomy): Eukaryota > Metazoa > Arthropoda > Insecta > Lepidoptera > Nymphalidae > Vanessa > Vanessa atalanta. Next base: position 9,948,719 of record NC_061891.1, on the reverse strand, counting down.
TGACTTTTCTGTTGAATCATCATGTTTGTAAAAGAGCTACTGACTCGCTCGTTGGTGCCGCTCTATCTATATAATTAATATATCCTGCATTTAAATCACTGTCTTAGTATTTACTCAATATTATTCTCGTATTTAATGATCTCATATAAATCTCTTTTTTTTTGTGAGTGGGCTGAATGATTAGAACAATCTTAACTGAGAATGGGTTAAAGCAGGGCACTATTGGGTTTTTATGTGCTTAATTTGCGGCTATAATTTAATAGCTGTCACTCGCCCGGTTCGAAGGGCAGTAAATAAAATAAGGAGGAAATATCATTGGGATTAAAAAAAATAAAAGCCTACTTACGGACGGTTTAGCATCGGTTGGTCGTAGTTTTCACGTGATTAATGAACAAAAAAGAAACATATATATATATATATATATATATAAAACGTTTATAAACGTTTCTCAAAATTAGTATATCAAACGTTATCGCAATTTAATTCGGTACAGGGACGTCTATAGTTTAAAAAATATATTAAACATATCATAGATGACTATTACTAAGTACATATTCCATGTCCAAATTCCAAGTCCATATAATGTTGCATTTATGAAATCACATCTAAAGACACTTATTGAACTGTAGCGATTATACAGTAAATGTGTTGCATGAAAATATTTAACAATTCAAAATAGCCCATGGCATAGAGAAAATGGAGAGTATTCGGAGAGAATATGGCATATTGTTGCTTCAACCGTCCAAAGCAGCCCGTAAATGTCCCACTGCTGGGATAAAGGCCTCCTCTCCCTTTGAGGAGAAGGTTTTGGAGCATATTCCACCACGCTGCTCCAATGCGGGTTGGCGGAATACACATGTGGCAGAATTTCGTTGAAATTAGACACATGCAGGTTTCCTCACGATGTTTTCCTTCACCGCCGAGCACGAGATGAATTATAAACACAAATTAAACACATGAAAATTCAGTGGTGCCTGCCTGGGTTTGAACTCGAAATCACCGGTTAAGATGCACGTGTTAGATTTTTTTATTCAATTTATAATTAATAATTACAATAAAACCAAACAATTACCTTAATTAAAATATACTTTATTCAAGTAGGCTTTTATCGTCATTTAACCAACTATCTTAAAGTAAAACTACCACCGGTTCGGAATGTAGATTCTACCGAGAAGAACCGGCAAGAAACTCAGTAGTTACTCTTTTTCAATGTCCAAAAATACAATCATGTTAGTTAAATACAATTATACTAACTTTGTATATTGATAATTGCAAAAGACACAATTCATATATTCATCAATAATTTAACAAGCAATAACAACTATAGGGAAATATTAGTATCATTTTTATACACAAATATTTTAAAATAATAATTTACTAACACTAGCAAAAATAAAAATACATTACGTATCTTGTATATGTTGACACTTCAGATCGCCACCAAAAGAGGCCGGTAAAATACTTACAAGGGGTATTTATACAAAAATAAAGTGTCAAAGTTGTCATATTACGTTTTTTAATTATGTTATTAAAAACTTTTTATCTTAAATAAATACTATACTGAAAAATAATATAATTTTAATAATATTAAGTCACAATAATTAATTATATTGATAATTTTATACAACTATCTATCACGGCCATACTGACAGTACTTCGTCCACGAAGGACAACTCGAATCAAAATATAATATCGTAATAGTTGACAATCTTGAATAATTGAAATTAATAGTGGAACAAAAATGATAAAGAAGTATTAATAACCAAAAGGAATAACTGTAAAAAGTTGTAACAATTTAAAGATTTTTTTACGTTTGATCGAAACATTAACTTGTTATTTGCACAATTTGTTTTTCTTTCTCATACAATTGCGAGAATTAGATTTTGAAATATTATATAAGATTTGTATTTGAGCCAGATACATAGACATGCCAATCACATTCACTCGCTGCTTGTGAGATAATTGGCACCAAGTATAAGGCCTAACAGCGAAACAGTCGAGCCAGTGACATAGACATACTGATTCCATTCACCTGCTGGGGGTGAGTAACTAACCAGTACCAAATCACGGCCTACTAGCGAGGTTTCAGCCAATAACATAGACATACTGATTACATTCACCCGCTGGAGGATGAGTAACTAATCAGCACCAAATCATGGCCTACCAGCAACCTACCCAATTTAAATTTATAACTCGAAAAAAATAATATAGCAAAAATTGTGCAAATATCAAATTAAAGATTCAATAACAGATGTTTTATAACAATAAAATTTTGTAAGAATTATATTTTAAAAATATAACTTTAATTTTTATTTATAATAAATAATATACTAATATCAAATTAAATGATTTATTAACAGATGTTTTATGTATTATCAATAACAATTGTCTTAGTACTTAGTCGAACATTAATGTTTTATATTTAATTATAAAAATTAAACAATCATTTTATAACATTTTCTTTTTATTCCAAGTAATAACTTCAGAAAGGGCTAATCGAAATTGTATTTATTTATATTATATATTTAACAATAATTTAAAATTTAATGTTTTGTGCAACTTAGTTACATGGCATTTTCAACAGCAATGTTTTCGTCAACCCATTCGCCTGGCCAAAAACGCAATTTTTCTTTTGCAATCACAGTATCTCTTAAATTACCGAGTCCTTTTAAAGCGTAACGATCATTAGAAAGAATTGAAGTAATTTCATAGGGGCCCTTAAATTTCAGTCTTAATTTATCATTGCGTCTGTGATCCTGACTAACGTAAACTAAATCATCTACATTATAGATTATATTGTTTCGCCTGACAGAATCAAAACGATCTTTGAATTTTTTTGAAATCTGCTGTAAACGTTGTCTAGCAAGTTCACGATCAGCTTGTACGTCAATGTAAGGATTTAAGCTATTACTGTCGAGAATGTCGTTTAGACGAGCTTGAACAACGGGTATATTTGCTTCTACACCGATCAGTAAGCGCAAAGGAGAAAATCCGGTAGATTTTTGGACTGTGGTATTTATAGATTGTTGTACTTTCCATAACCCATTCGGCCAGTCTGACAAATCGTTACATATAGTGCTTAACATGTTAACTACTGTGGCTACATAACGTTCAACCTGTCCATTACTTCTAGGTGTACCAGTAGCTATCATGTGATGTTCTATAGATAATTCTCTAAAAAAGTTTTTAATTTGATTAGAACTAAAATTTGTTCCGCGATCAGTGATAATTAAGGATGGCGTACCAAATATTGTAATCGTTTCTCTTATGATAGGTATTAACTCTTGGGTATTTAAAGTTTTAAGTGGCCTTAACAAACAAAACTTAGTAAAACCGTCAACTATTAATAAAATATATTTGTATCCCTCTCTCGTTGCCGTGAAGGGTCCTGTGCAATCTAAATGTATTGTATGGAATGGAATAGCAGTTTTTTCAATGGGATGGAGAAACCCTTGTTTTGGACCTGAAGGTCCTTTTCTTTCGACACAAATCAAACAATGGGAAATGTATTTTTTAACAAAAGATGACATTTTAGGAAACCAGAAATAATCTTTAATTTTATGCAAAACTTTATCAAAACCTACGTGGCAATTTTCGTCGTGAAATAATTTTAATATACTCAGTCTATAACCCTTCGGTACAAACAATTTCGGTTTTGCATCTGAACTAACTTTATAATGAAGTAGATCATTTTTAATTAAATATTGATTAGCATCCAAATCACCCGATTGTAATTTTGAGATAAGAGTTTGAGTTTCAGAGTCATTTTGCTGAGCAATTTTTAGCCATGATTGTGAAATATCTCTTTCATTAGAAATTTCAATAAGACTAACCTCACGAGCTAGCTTTGGGTCTGGGAGCCCGATCGGGTTGCGGCTAAGGAAATCGACATGACTTATAAATTTTCCCTTTTTATATTTAATTTCAAATTTAAAATCTTGCATTAGGGTCCACCAACGGGCGACCCTCGGTGACAAATCTTTTTTTGTCATGGTGGATTTTATCGCATTAAAGTCTGTAACAATTGTAAATTCAATACCTAACAAATAGACTCGTAAAGTGCTTTAGGGCATTATAGATTGCTAACGTCTCTAAATCATAGGAGCAATATTTAGATTCTGGAGGAGTTGTTCGTTTACTGTAATAAGCTACAACTTTATTTTGATTATTAATTTTCTGTAAGAGTATTGCTCCGTATCCTATGGAACTGGCATCGGTATGCAGTTCAGTAGGATACTTCGGATCAAAAATAACTAAGAGGGGTCTAGAAACAAGATGATCTATTATATAATTTCTACACGCATCCTGTTCGGGTCCCCATTCCCATTTTTGATTTGTTTTTGTTAATTTATTAATACAAGCCGTCCGTGAAGCAAAATCGGGGATAAATTTTCGAAAATAACTGGCCAAGCCCATAAATTGTCGTACTTGCTTGACATTATTGGGTATACAAGAATTTACTAAAGCACTAACTTTAGATTCATTTGGCCTAACACCTTCACGAGATATGTGCCTACCTAGGTATTCAATATTGTCAAAAAAGAATTTACATTTTTTAATATTTACTGTAAAACCATTAGAATCCAAAGCCAAAATTGTTTGTTCTAAATAATCAAGTCCCTCTTCAATGTTGTTAAATGGTATTAAAATGTCATCTATATATATTAATACAAATTTTAAATGTCGTAAAGCTTTAGAAATAGCTCTCTGGAACACCGAAGGTCCATTACAAATTCCAAATGGCATTTTGAGAAATTCATAATGGCCATCCGGTGTTACGAAAGCCGTGTACTTAGTCGAATCGTCACTTATGGGTATTTGGTAAAACCCATTTTTCATATCCAAAGATATGAATAACTCGCACTGACCTAATCTATCAATTTGGTCTTCAATGAGAGGGAGGGGGTATCTATCTTTTTCTATTATTCTATTTAAAGCTCTGTAATCGATACACATTCTGTCAGTTCCGTCACTTTTTTTAACCAAAATCATAGGACTAGCGAAAGCTGAATTACTTTCTTTAATTATCTGTTTATCTAATAAGTCATTAACTATTTCTTTAACCTTCTCTCTCTCAATTGGAGCTAATCTATACGGCCTATAATACACAACTTCGTCTCTTTCTAATTTGATTTCTAGTTTACCAGTCTTAACATTTCCAATGGGTTTCAAAACAGATGGATATTTTTGAAAAATATCCTTAATCCTAATCTGTATACTATCATCTAGGTGTGACAATTTCGCATTAAAGTCGTCTGAAAATTCTAATTTTTCTAATGAATTAATTTCAAGATTAATTTTAGGTGGATACTTCCGTACTAAACGAGAACCTAATGAATCTGTTATAATCTCAATATCGGGATGCTGTATAACATTTTTACCTATTAAAAGATCATAACGACAATCGTTGTCCTTAACCACATATATATCTAATTCGATACATAACTGTTCAAATTTAACGGGTACCGTAATTTTCGAAAATATATTTATACTACCTTTACCTATACCAAAAACGTAAAAACAACATGGCGTTAGATGGCAACCTAATCGCTTTGCTATAGATTCTCTTATTATACTGCAATTTGCCCCAGTATCAATTAATGAATTGATTTTAACATTATTAATAGATACTACTGTTAATTTTGACTGAGGCTGGGTTCCCCTAAAAAATTGACTTCCTTATTATCATCTTTTTTATTACCGTACCGACAAATATTATCTGTATGTCCGGGTTTTCGACAAATAGTACAAAATCTTTTGTTTTTATTTTTCTGTTTTGCCTATTGCCTAGACATGTCAAGTCCCTCCACCCGCTGCTAGTGGGATAGACTTGCATCAAGCAAAAGACCGACCAGCGGAAACAGTTTTTTTTTTTTTATATCGATTACCTCGACATGCTGCTTGATCCAATCACTCGCTGCCAGTGCGTCGGACAAGCACCAAGTAAACGATCGCCCAGCGATTTTATATCTTTTTTTTTATTTTTATTTATTAACAATCACAACTTTTGTATACTTCAAAATTTCCTTCCTAATCATATATAGAAATATAAATAGGCAAATATTTCATATCTAGTAACAATTAGTTATATGTAATTATTATCATCTAAGGCTATTTTCGACAACTATGTTTTCCAAAGTTCGACCTCCAGAAGGCGCCAGACTCGAAACATTTTAAACGGAACCCCTTAGGGTCTTACCAGCCTTAGGAACAGCCATGCTGCTCCATCGAAATTCTTTTGACGGTTTCTTAATCTTCTGACACCAGCCTTCCGCACTGTTGTCACTGGTTGCTCGATCGTAGACGGAGTGCTGCGTCGTCATCATTACGGTGACGGCCAGATACAGCTCCTCGAATCGCGTTGACGAGACCATTGAAACACAAAAAATAAAAATTAGTAGGTACTTATGTGAATTGCATATCCCACTTCTGATGTTAGATTTTTTTATTCAATTTATAATTAATAATTACAATAAAACCAAACAATTACCTTAATTAAAATATACTTTATTCAAGTAGGCTTTTATCGTCATTTAACCAACTATCTTAAAGTAAAACTACCACCGGTTCGGAATGTAGATTCTACCGAGAAGAACCGGCAAGAAACTCAGTAGTTACTCTTTTTCAATGTCCAAAAATACAATCATGTTAGTTAAATACAATTATACTAACTTTGTATATTGATAATTGCAAAAGACACAATTCATATATTCATCAATAATTTAACAAGCAATAACAACTATAGGGAAATATTAGTATCATTTTTATACACAAATATTTTAAAATAATAATTTACTAACACTAGCAAAAATAAAAATACATTACGTATCTTGTATATGTTGACACTTCAGATCGCCACCAAAAGAGGCCGGTAAAATACTTACAAGGGGTATTTATACAAAAATAAAGTGTCAAAGTTGTCATATTACGTTTTTTAATTATGTTATTAAAAACTTTTTATCTTAAATAAATACTATACTGAAAAATAATATAATTTTAATAATATTAAGTCACAATAATTAATTATATTGATAATTTTATACAACTATCTATCACACGCGTTCTAACCACTGGGCCATCTCGGCTCGATTAAACGCTGATTTCCATATATTCTCTGTAACAAAACGCTATTACTACACGAATGTATCTAAATTAAGCGAACTTCTTATGTGATCCAACTTTATTTAAAGCCACTATAAATGGAATTCTATACCAGCACTCGCGTTCCCCTTATCTTATAACCTGGTTTCTTCAAATATGTCAAAAATAAGATTCAAAGATTCATCAATTAAGATTAACGATGATGTACTAAATATGTTCATTACTTTCATTACTTTGAATATACATGAATGAAATGTACTTTGTTACCAAAAGGTTTAAATAAGAATAATCACTGTAAAAACTAAGTGTACTTTTAATTTCATTAGTCGGAAGATTGCGTTTTAATTTAAATTCTTAGCATGAACTTTCCTAACACTAGTGAAGACGCTCTGAAGAATGTTGACCTGATAAGCCCTAAGGTCGGAAAATTACAACGATGGACATTATCAAGGAAGTTTACGCGTTGTGTTTTTAAAAATGCGATCATACATTAGATTATTCATTTAGGAACTCATACAATTACTAAAATACTGTATTATATCTGATGAGCCACTATGTTTTGAGAATATCAAGAAACGAAAAAAAGTAATAATGACATTTTTGTCAGTAATACTGGATATAATGCGGTTTGACGTTTCTTCACTCTGACGCAACTTCAGGCTCTTTTGTGTGCATTTGTCGTTAGCAAGACTTGCCTGGTGGAGCGTTATTTTATTATATAATATCGAAAGTGCTGATTGTATTACTGTTATATTGTAAAACCTTCAAACACGTGGTTATAGTTCTCCTCGCCCGCCTACCCACGATCGCTCGGCAGCCACAGATGGATACAGAAAATAATGATAATGGCAATGTGTCGTTATATCTATTAATCTATGTATACTGCGCTTAATAATATAAATGCGAATGTATCTCTGTCTGTTACCGCTTCACGCTTAAACCGCTGAATTTTGTGTGGAGATAGTTTGAGTACCGGAGAAGGACACAGGCTGTTTTTATTAATTGAAGCCGAAAAGAGGAGTTAAAATGGAAATTAAGTTTTATCATTTTTGCGCGAGTAGAGCCGCAGGATCAGCTAGCTTCTTATACAGGATTACGCCACGAATTCTTGTTTTTCATTAAACCGGTTTATAAGAAACGTTGAGAAATTCAGCCCTTCAAGCACGAAACAGTTGATTATCCTTTTCAATTTAAACATTAATATAATAAGAGTACTCTAGTATTCATTTACCTGATACTTAATTACAGTTTTGCGAATATTTTGCGCTCTACAACCTCGGTAAATATTCGGTAGCTAATTTTCTAGATGATGAATATTATTAAGGTTTTTAAAATATTACGTTAAGATTTATTTTATGAATGAGCTTTATAATATCTTAATAAGTTATTTATATATTCCATCCGCGGCTTTTCCCACGTGTGAAGGGGAGAGGTGATATTCAAGCTAATTTGATTTGAATTGTAATAAATTTAAAAGCAAACATTTCTAGAAATGTCTTCCTTCTTTCAGGGAAAAGCTTATTCCGCTAGTTCGTTGGTTTAGTGGACACACATGTGACCAATATTCATCTTATTAGATGATGATCATGATAGAGTCATCAAATTATAGATTGAAGATAGGAGAATTATGTATTTGAGCTATTCCAACTGTTCTATATCATAATTTCCATTTCTTTGTAGGATAAAGCGTTAATAGCGCCAAAAAATCATTTAACAAACACTCACAAGACTAATAAAAGTACTAAATCGTTTTGATTTTACCTATTTAATATAAAAGTAGATTTAAAAAAAGGAAAAGTATTCTATTTTCGAAAAGACTCATAATGCACTCTTTGGTTGACATTTTACGGGATTGTTTAAACGTAAAACTATCATCGGTTTGGTGATAGTTGAAGAATCGATAAGCAACTGTGTTTAACTTATTTCCAGCTAGGAAATGCTGCTAGCAATCTAGTTATCATTCCGAGCGGTAATAACTCGTATAGTATTTTTATCTTTTATTGGTACATCATTAAAGTCTACATTTCAATAATTCATATGAAAAAGTAATTTATATTTAAATTAATCATTTCATACGTCATAAATTACATAAATGCTTTCCTCTTTTTTTAATAGCGTTCACGCGTGTCTAGGCAGGCAATCCTACAAGATTGAATGCGATTTTAATCTTCCGAAAAAATCCGATGCGACGAGAGATAAAGTACCGTACGGCCATAGTTCGGATAACTTAGAATTTCGTGTTAAAAGAACTCACTTTGAATAGACAACTACAGCTAAAAATACCAGCCATTAGACCGAATGTGATTCACTATATGTAACAAAGTGTTCATACAACGTTTTGTAATATAATCTGACAATTGTTTTCCCGAAACCGACCTGTGACCTTCGTGGAGGTCAACCCGTTTAATCTAACGGCTCTGGCTGTATTTGAGTTTTTCCACAGAACACATAAACGTTATAATTACGTATTGTCACAACGAGGTTTAATTACATGATCCAAATTGTTAGCCATTTGATGGTCGTTATGCTGTCAGTGTTAAGTGGTTTACCGTCAGATGGTTGAAATTATTCTCACATTAGCAGCAGTTTCGGTTATTGGTCTGACTGCTATTAAGATTTCAATTTATTTGATAAATTAGGTAATGGCCAGCGTGCATTGTCATTTTCTTCGTGCTAAATGTACAGTGTGTTTTATTTTAAACGCATTTTGAACGGGTTTTGAAACTGAATTATTGCGTGTAACTCTGGACATTCGCCATTGACTTGAACAATTTTTAAATTTTTGTTTGATATTGTAAATTTACATATTCTAAAATAAATGAAGGCTTGGGAAATCTTCATATGTTGAAATTAATATCTTGAAGAAATATTCTTATGTATATATTCAAAATATTGTAAAAAGTAAAGGATAGTAATTCCCTGTAAATGTTCCACTGCTGGGTAAAACCTCCTCACAAGGATAAGTTTCGGAGCTTTTTCTACCACGTTGATATACAGTAAGCTTATATATAGTCGATAAAGTTGTAAAAATCATATAAAATTTCAGGTTACTCGACGACGTTATCCTTGATTCTCAGGGTTTGAACCTGCCTTCTTTGGTTAAGTCTAACGTGTTCCAGCCACTGGTCTATCTCGGCTCGGTATGTGGTTGTTATGGTTCGATATATTTATATTTTTTAGATGTTAAAAGGAAATGTTATGCGAATAAATACAAATGGCGCTACAATAATGTTTTTCCCGACCCCGATATAAGACATATTTTGCCGAAGGCGAGGAAACGACTTTCGGAAACACCCAACTGTTTTACTAAATTGCTTATACGATAAAAAAATCATATGTGTTATTTCTTAACTGTGTACTAAATACCGTAATTTAAAAATATGAGTGCCTCGTTGATCTAATGGATAGCGTAAACAGCTATAGACTTCGATGTATTGGGTTTCAATTCCGAGTATGATGCCATTGAGTTTTTAACTGAAGAAATTATCAATACCTGTCAGGAGTATGGAAATAAATTTTAAAACTCTCGTGCCTCAAAAATCGCGTTAAATCTCTGGTTTTTCGCCTCAACTCCCTCCTGTCGTATACCATACGAGTGAGAAAATAAAAGAGCATTTGGTACAAGCTTAAGCATATTAATACATTTGGGCAAGAACCGTTGACTATTCTTTAAAAAGTCTGTGACCGAAAGCAGTTAGGAACACATCAACATCAAATTATATTTAAATATATGTTTATAGTCATGTCATGCTATGAAGATTTTGTCGTACATGTAATAGGTATTTATTAAAGTGGCTCTCCGGATCTCAATTATTCATAGATACTAAAAGTAATACCGTGTTTTGATATTATATTTCTTGGTAAACGGGCTTGTGGGGGATATGTAAACGATGTATTATGTTTTTTAACAACATTAAAAAAGGGAGTTAAATGTTTAACGCGTTCGTTTATTTTGTATGATAACCTATTAAACATGGGTGGATTGATTTGGATGTTAACATACCTCATTGCTCTACACTCCACAATTAGACAGAGTCAAAAATCTTTATTTAGTAGTTTAAGTATTACCCTTCTTATTGATTTTCAAAATACTTCCCGGTTCCAAAAATACCCCCCAGTTTCGAGAAGAATCGGTGGAAGAAACTCAGCGGGCCTTTTTTTTAAAATACAATTATTATAAAGATGACAAATTGAAATAAATGTATTCGTTAGGAGTAATTAATGAACTACACATGTGTTGATAATATATTTAAATTAGTTTTAGTTTTAGGACAACGCGACTTATAATATTAAATAACTAGTCCCTTATCTAATCAATCTACAAATAAGAATATATTATATACAACACCCTGGGCGTTTATATTAATTTAAATATATTATTTTGACCGAGTGAATCGTGAAAACGAAATTTAAATCTAACTGCATTCAAACTCAGGCACTATTGAACTTTCCTGTGCTTGCTTTGTGTTTATAATTAAACCTATAAAATTACACGTGGCGGAGATGAGAATGTTGAGAGGAATGTGTGGTGTTCACGAATGTATAGAGTAAGGAATGAGTACATAAGAGGAAGTTTGGAAGAGGCACCGGTGACTGGAAGCTAGGTGGAATCCAGCTATCATTGTATGGGCATGTTATGCGGAGGAATGAGGACCATGTTGTGACGAAGGTCTTGAGCATGGATGTGGCATATAGAGGTAGGGACGACCAAAAATACGATGGAGGGATTGTGTGAAAGATGATATGGCTAGAAAGAATGTTACTTGTGGGATGACGTCAGACAGAAAATTATGGATGAGGAAGACATGCTGCGCCGACCCCAAATAAAATTGGTATAAGGGTAGGAGGATTATGATGAGTTCAAACTACATTTGTCGTGAGAAAAACTGTCACATGTATCTTCCAACTTATATTGGAGTAGCGGGGTTGAGTAAACTCATAATATTCAACTCAAAACGAGAGGCCTTAGCCCACCAGTAAGACATACATGTACATACTTGGGGTTACATGACTTTAGTTCATAATTAAATATGAAACTAACTAAAGTTATATGTCTGTTGGAAATAAAACATATAAAAACAAACAGACATTAAATACTACTAGAATTTATTTTACAGAGTTAAGTTAATTGTATGCTATTTTAATTTTTCAAATAATACCACTTCAACTGTGATTAAGGAATTACGAATCCATTCTCGGTCCGTGGCTGATATTCCCATTATAATATCCTTATTATTTTTAATCAATATAACAGTTATATTTTGCCCAATTATAATAAGAAAAATGTATTTAAGCCTATGTTATTCACAGACCCATAAACTGTGCAACAATATCACGCCGAACGCAATTGTTACGCAGCTGACAGAACGAGTAACCAAAATATTTCCTTTTCCTTTGTTTTTCTGTAACATTCATAAATTATTAAGAAGATTGAAAGAGAGGGATAGAAACTACTTGACAAGATTACCTTGGTACGCAATACATAATATATTACAAAACTGTCTGTCAAATTTTTTGTTTTGTCTCTTTCAAACGCGGTGATTAAAAGTTACAAAAAAATATGCAAAGCGTATGGAGAATATACATAACAAATTACAATTCTCTCAATTTTTTTTTTTTAGCATTAGCAGCCTGTAAATTTTTCCACTGCTGGGCTAAAGGCCTCCTCTCCCTTTGAGGAGAAGGTTTGGAGCATATTCCACCACGCTGCTCCAGTGCGGGTTGGCGGAATACATATGTGGCAGAATTTCGTTGAAATTAGACACATGCAGGTTTCCTCAAGATGTTTTCCTTCACCGCCGAGCACGAGATGAATTATAAACACAAATTAAGCACATGAAAATTCAGTGGTGCCTGCCTGGGTTTGAACTCGAAATCATCGGTTAAGATGCACGCGTTCTAACCACTGGGCCACCTCGGCTCTCTCTTCAGAGTCTATCAGAGTCTATGATTCTCTCAATTCTATTTAATTAATTAATATTAAAATTACAGGTATCTCTTAAATTAATATTAGCCATTCTCAACCTACATTTCAATGTAATGTACTTGAAATAATTGAGTAAGATAAATAGAGTAAGAGACAAATCCAATAGTTTTATACTTTTATTTCTTGTTGAAAGCTAACTTTAAAAATAAATAAAATCTTATATTCGGTGAAGCATAAAAAAATAATACCATCTCTGAAATCTTGAGGTTTTATATCAGGTAAAAATAATACATGTGTAGAAAATGCTTAATGTAATTTACCTTAGGTACGAAGTAAAAAACCTTGACAAACAAAAAAATTCACGGGCAAAGCGGTGTGAATAAGCTAGTGACCTATAAAGTACTTTATCCTACGTCCTTGCCATCCATTCCACGCTTACGTGATTTATTTATTGTAATAAGATCTCTTGGTTGGTATTAAAATTTAAATAAAATAAACCAATGTATTTTTTTTTATTTCAGAACTCACGGTCTTGACATGTGTTGTTAAATGATTTCATTTTAGTGTGCCTGAATAACTTTATCACCAGACAGCATCACAATTTCCTCTTGAGGATTAAATTTTTTATCGATATGCTATTTATATGCGATATAAATGTCTGTCTGCAATAGAAGTCGTGTTGAATTTAACTAAACTTTAAAAATATTTGCCCATATATAGTTACTTTTGAAATGCCGCTTTTTTGGTAGGCGGACCGGCAAATGGGCGACCGGATGATAAGTGGTCACCACCGCCCATTCCACATTGCCACCATTTCTAGTAGACTTTGGCGCTACTAGAAATATTAACCATCCCTTACATCACCAGTGCACCACCAACCTTGGGAACTAAGATGTTATGTCCCTTGTGCCTGTAGTTACTGGCTCACTCACCCATCAAACCGGAACACAATAATACTAAGTATTGCTGCTTGGCAAAATTACTGATGATTGGGTGGAACCTACCCAGACGGGTTTGTACAAGATCCATTACACGCGGGCAACAACGTGCAAAAACTAGTTAAGTAATAAATATTTAAGCTCCATCTAATCCGCGTTTATAAATTCTTATTTAAATTTCAAAACGTTTATTCTAAAAATGTAAACCGAGTTTCCGCGAAGCGAAAAGCCTTCGCCTAGAAAATTTTCAAGGGAAGAAAGACGCGTATGATCTATTATGTACGGGGGAAAGTAAAATTAAGATTACTCGAACAATTTCTTTATAAGGAAAATATTGTGTTCCTTTACAAAAAATTGAACAGTTTGTGGACCATTTTATCGCAAGAGTATTGGATTTTGAGCTCATACAATTTCTTTTGGTTTGAATTTCTTAGTAACAATCGATTTGCTTTTTCTTTTTTTGTTTAAATTTATGGAAGAGCAGCCAAGAGAAATCAAGGTTTTTTATAACCTACTAGTAAATTTTAAAATACATATTTAATATTGGACAACATCACATACATTACTCTGATCCCAATGTAAGTAGCTAAAGCACTTGTGTTATGGAAATCGGAAGTAACGACGGTACCACAAACAGCCAGACCCAAGACAACGTAGAAAACTAATGAACTTTTTCTACATCGACTCGGCCGGGAATCGAACCCGGGACCTCGGAGTGGCGTACCCATGAAAACCGGTGTACACACTACTCGACCATGGAGGTCGACAGTAAAAAGCATATTATTCAATACAAGATTATGTAGATAATAAAAAAGCTTGGATCTAATACTTGTTGATTTCCAGGCAGGATATATCATTGTATTTAACTAACACAACTTTGTTTTTTATATGTTGAAAAAGAGTAACTACTGAGTTTCTTGCCGCTTCCTCTCGATAGAATCTACATTCAGAACCGGTGGTAGCTTCACTTAATATAGTTTGTAAATTGACGATTCAAAAGTGCTTGTAAAAGCCTACTCGAATAATGTATATTTTGATTTTGTAAAACGAATTACTTCTAGTAATATTATTTACAAAGTTTCATGTAAAATTTATAGACAGTCCATTTCCATATATCTCTTTAGTGGAGGAGAGGCTTCACAGATTATTCCGCCACGTTGCTCCGGTGCGGATTCGTGAAGACATATTTAGCAGAAATTCACCCGTCACGGATAACATCACGAAATTCTAACACCGACCACAAGATATTATATATATATAGGAAAGTCAATTAGTCAGTCAGAAAAACAAATAAGTTTTTGCTATCCTGAACGCGGATTTGAAGCAAAAACCTCAGGATTTGTATAATATATTTATTAATATTTATCCGTCCCGGGACCGCACGTGTAGAATAAGGGCATAGACCTAATATATTGAAGGATACAAATATACAATTAAACAGTCTTATTTTTTTTAGCTTAGAAACCTTCTCTATCTTTCCAATATCAGCTCCTCAAAATCTCATCATAATCGTATGAATGGTTTAGGAATGTCTAGAAGACAAACATACATGTATTATATACTCATAAGGGCCGAGATGGCTCAGTGGTTAGAACGCGTGCATTTTAACCGATCACTGAATTTTCATGTGCTTAATTTGTGTTTATAGTTCATGTCGTGCTCGGTGGTGAAAGAAAACAGCGTGGGGAAACCTGCATGTGTCTAATTTCAACGAAATTCTGCCACATTTGTATCGACCAACCCGCATTGGAGCAGCGTGGTGGAATAAGCTCCTAACTCTAACTCCGACATCCTACCTGCTACCGGTACGGTATGATACGGTTGTGAGTTTACACAAAGCACAGAATACATGGAATACTTATCTTTATGCTAAAAGTTTATTTAATTATTTTGTACATGTAATATAATTTTTGTTATGTTGTAGGCGATTTAATTTTCCTAATGTGTTTGGTTATTAATATAATTTACCCGGAAAAGGGTTCGCGTTCTGAGGGATTATCTTTAAAATCTACTTTCGTACTTTGATTGATTACACTTGGCTCTTATTACATTATGATATTAGGTTGAATTTTTTAATAAAACAACTGTGTATCGAATTCAACAAAAATTCTTGCCCTTCCTTTTTGAACTAAACTTATTAAAACTTTTTTCTTGATTAATTAGTAAAATTAATTGAAAAGCGCTCATACAGCACTTTACTTTATAATTTATTGTACATCACAAACAGAAAGTAAATAAATAAACCATGGATACAGCCTAAATAAAAGATGCGTATAATTTTGGCGACCTTATTGCTACATAGCGTTCTCTTCAAGGAAACCAACAGTGTATATGATAGGTCTTAAAATATGAAATGGGTCGTACTGTAATAATAATTAATCAGAGATACTTAAATAAGAAGAGTTACTAATGTTGGTGTTGAAAAGTAAATGTTTAAATGCTTGACGTAATTCCATTACGCTGACCTAATGTTGTTCGATACAGATGTGGCAAATTTTCATCCGATACGATGTCCACATAAATAAAACACATGGAAATTCAGTCGCACTTATCTGGATTTGCGGTCGCATACTTCGTTTACGATTCACAAATTGGTCACTGGACTAATTCAATTCATCTCGGAGTATTATCATTTTCTTCTTTATTCTTATAATTCTCACCTCAGGACTTTATCGTGATTTTCGAGGCACGGTGTACACGATTGTACTCTTCCAACACCAGACGTGGGGTTGCTACTGCTAATATATGATGGAAAAACTTAACATGAGCCCGAGGCAATGAAACTGTTTTACTGTATCGAATCGCATAAAAAAATTGGCAAAATATTCCGAATACTAAGATTTTTTCCCCTGAAAAATCGCCTGCTATATGAATTGGTATCACGTAATCAAGATGGCTATACGTGCGTGAACTCCAAATAACTCCTAAACTCTTCGTCCAGGGGTCAATCGTAAAATATTATGAGCTTAAAGTATGGGGGTGATATTGAAATATTGCAAATAAATGGCTCTGCGAATTCCTATAGCTTTTTTATCGTTTATCGATCTTCTTTTTTAAGACCTGATAAATACGAGGTCGATTTCCTTTATCTGTTCTTATAATTTATTCAATCTGAGCTTGTTTAACAAAAATTAGCAAAACGATACTAGAAATTACGATTATAAGTCAACTGAGTTTAAGTCAAATACCAAGTGATTAATTTATAAAGAGGAGAAACTTGAGAACTCAATGAGTAGATCAAGCAATTGGCTATAGTCTCTTCCACAATTGACAATTCATCGGATTGGTGCAGGAAATTTAGCTACCAGCAAAGCAGCGTCGCGGACTATGGAGGAAGATGTGACAATTGAGAAATGTTTTAAATAACACTGTCTATACTTATATAAAAAAATGCGAAAGTAATTCTGTCTGTTATTCTTCACGCTTAAACCACTGAATCGGTTTAGATATTGAAAAAGAGTAACTACTGAGTTTCTTGCCGGTTCTTCTCGGTAGAATCTACATTCCGAACCGGTGGTAGCTTTACTAAAAATAATTTGTTAAATGACGATTCAAAAGTGCTCGTAATAGCCTACTTGAATAAAGTATATTTTGATTTTGATTTTTGATGATTTGATTTAGATTCTAGATAATACTTATTTACGCTCTGATGGGAACAGTTATTCATAATAATAAATTCGACAGTCTGGTGTTTACATGTTTGTTATTTAAAAAATATCGTTTACAGATAGAATTCAAACAAAACTAAACGTATGTAAATCTTCCAATCTGACTGGAAATCGTTTTGAATACTAAGAATACTATGAAATGTATTTTGAATTGAAATATTGACTTTGCGAGGAAAGTATTCAATACAAAACCGCTTTAAAGTAATGTAACTGCTATTTCTAAACGAAAAAGTTTATTTGTTTAAGTATACATCGATTGTATATAAAAATAATATTTAGAAATTCGAAGCTCAACTTGTGGGAGTGACATTTCAAAGCAACTTTTCACTATAAAAGCGAAAAGCTTCTGACGCAAAGTTCTGCCGAAAAATGCAGAAATGAATTGCACGTGAATTACTGACTGACCTTGTTATGAAAATGTACCAACCGTGTTTGGATTTACAGATCTGATTGAATTTAAACAGAAGCTGCAAGCCCTTTAAAGGTTGAAATATCAAATGAATTGTTCCTACGATGGTTACAAGTCTTTCTCCAATTATTTCTTCCGAGAAGGTTTGAAAAATCTTTTCCCAAAAATGGTTAAAGAAAAATCCAAGTTTGATTTGTCACTGAATTTATTCACATAGAACTTGTAAAAAGACCTAAGAACTTTTCCATACGAGTTTTAGAAAGCCTAAAAAGTAGCAATAAAGGTTGAAAAAAGGTCCCAACACTTTTGGTAATCTTATATGATAAAGTGAAGCCTTAAACTGAATTCAATGGATAAAAATATCATCCTAAACTTTCCCAAGGAATAGTGTCATACCCTGCTTATGCATACGTCACAGGACGAACAGCTGCTCCGCGATCCCTTGAGACGAAGAGCATATTTATGACGCATACTTTATCTTTGTATGCAGCAACATTTAAATGTTCATTTTAGTGATGTGTCATGGTTTTCTGTGTTGTCGATAATTTATTGAATAGTAATATCGAGTTGTTTATTTATTTCTTATTTTTAGATTATTTTATTTTAATAATTTAATGTAAGTTAATTACTGGTGGTTAAAGTTAAGGTACTAGTGTAAGCACGAGCAGTAAAGATAACTTATAACACAAAGCCTCCAACTTCGCAAAGTCGATACAACCATTCTCGGGGAAAAGTATTCGTTTAATAAAATTCCGCAAACACTTCAACATATACATATATATAGATGATAATAGTCTGATATAAGTGTTCGTTGTTTCACACTTCATGCTTGTATAAAGTTTATACCAAAAACAAATAACTATTTATTGAATACATTTTTTTATGAGTAAAAACTAAAAATGTTTAACCGATATTAGTTTTATATATATTTTTATTGACAAATAAAAATCTTTTGGCAACAAACCTTTAATAGGGTCAACTTTAAGAGGTTAAGAATTCAGATTCATGTATATGTGTAAGAGGGCAAACAGACGAAACCCTGGTGAAGAGTTGAGTATGATCCATTACTATTTGTAACCAGTGCTTCTCACTCACCACCAATATGACTATAAATAGCTACTTTATATTACTGTTTCAAAGTAAAAGACAGTTGAACTTGTGTAATAGCTGGCTTAATATATAACGGATCCCATAGCATTATATAGAAGCATTCCCTTTATTAAAAAAAATATACTTCTCAGTGACGGGGTCGTTTGTGAGGTAACAAATTTGGTCGTATATTTTTTTAAGGAACAATGACAATATATAACTCGCTGTATTATAAATTGACTAAGATGCTAAAGTCACGGTGAGAAATTAAAAACGATGTCCCATGTGTGTTAGGACAAGGATTTGGATTCTGGGATTATATTAACTATGTATTTATTTCGAAATCGCCAATTAACTTAAAAAGGGATTACTTTGAAAACAGCCAACGTCGGTTACAAGTACATACGTTACAGATGAGTTTTTACATCAGTCACATCATTTTAGAATTAGAAACTTGCTGAAATGGAAGTGGGCTGGTCATCTCACCAGGCGCCTTGTTTGTCAAATGAGACATTTGCTAGAGCGGAGACTACGCTTAGGCAAACTTAACTGTAGGGTGCACTGTGGCAAGGTACCGACGTTTTTTTTGTAAAAATGGCACTTACGGGACAGACATGAGCTGCCCAACATCGGAATGGTTGGCATTCTATTGGAGCTTTTAGTCCAGCAGTGAACGGTAAAAGGTTGAAAAAAATATGTTTGTATTTTTTTGTCCGACGTTTTGTTAAAGTTGTTCCTATCGTCATCATGACAGTCAGTTATCAGTTTGTATCGTATCTATAAAATGATTAGTAGATAAAAATTAAATGAAATGTATTTCATATCAATGTATCGATAAAAATAATCCCATCTCTATTTGGATTTGCGACATAAATGTCTTTATGTATTGTGGCTGCCTTTTGATATTATTAAACTTAATAAGCTGCATTTATGTTCAGTAGTTCCGTATCCAGTATTATAGTATTGGTGAATCCTATAGTAACATGTACTTTTTTTTAAATACACGTATATAAAGACAATGTGTCAAAAGAATCTTCTTTGTGTCGATAAGAGAAAAAAGAGTAAAGAACAATAAATGAAAACGCATGGTGTTACGCATTAGTAAATAAGCGTTAAAACTTTTTCCGTAAAAAGCGATACTAGTCTTTGGTCGTCGTATCGCTTACTCAAACGATACAAATATATATTTTTTTAATTGCAACATTTGACATATCGTTTTTATTAATAATCTTTTTTAAATTTATAATAGGTAGGGTTCGCTGATGCGCCACCGGTACTTACCGTTGACAACCACCTGTGGACAATGGCACTGAAAGAAATAATGACTGATGATTATCGCATGTGTCTGTAATTACTAGCTCACTCATTCTTCAAATTGAAACGTAAACATAATAAGCTGTTTAATGGTAGAATACGTTTCGAGTGGTGCTACCTTTTTTTTTATCTCGCTGGAAAAACGCGTTACGCGTTTCACTTAGAAGTACCCTTTCCGTCTCATCACCAGGGATCGTTTTCACATGAAATGAAAACTGATTCTTACTAGGAAAAAAATCTATTCAAAGTTTAAAGTTATTTCTGAACGAGACTCTTAAGTATTTGAATTCTTAAGGGAAAAGAAATACATCTTCACAACTTCAGTTTTAGAAACTTCAAACAAGTAATACACGGACGTACCAAATTTTTATTTTTGAATTCATTTATATTAAATAGTTAGAGTTTTCGTAATATTTGTTTTTTCATGTGAATCTTCTATTGGTGGCCACATACACTCAAAGTCAAAGTATAAAATCTTTATTCAATATAGAAGCATTATCTATTGATTGTCAAAAAAAATCTACTAACGGTTCGAAAAGAACCTGAGAAGAACCGACGAAAGCAACTCAGAAGGACTATTTAATAAATGTATTTACCATATAATTATTAATAATCTTGCTATTTGAAATCACCTGAAGGCGATCGTATTATACCCCAGGTAGTATCATCTAAGAATTAATTAGTTATATTTTATATTTTAACACACGAAAGTTCCTTAACCTTTCTTTTAAATTTTGCATTTGATTAATTTTGAACGTGTTCTGAGATCGCCTTGTCGCCTGTTGACTGTCTCGTTGGTTTAGTGACTTGATATAGGGCCACATATTCCGGGGTTCTGGATTCAAGCCCTAGGTGGGCCGATAAAAAGTTATTGGGGTTTTCTGTCAAAAAAATTACCATAACAGACCGAAGTCTGGAAGTTGGAAGTGTGTGATAGTCCTGTGCCTTGGAAAGCATATAAAACGTAGATCCTGAATTATTTTCGGTCGTGAGGGAACAGAGAGTGCACACAGTGCGCACAGTCGTGCATAATAATAATAATAATTGTTTTGTTTAATTATTATAAATTACTCTTTCGATGACCATCAATTTTGTTGCTCCACATCTGCATGCTTTCACGGGAGTAAAGGTAATTTTTTATATAGATGCTTGTAACATAACAACTTGTTAGAGTATGCGAGTCAATTCTTTAAACCAGTTTGAAGTAAAAGCATTGAGACACTCTCGGTATAGTGACAATACGTACTATTTTAATTATTTTCGATTTATTTTACATACTATGTGAAATAAAACGTTTTTGTTACTTTTTTTTTACCTCTACAAGATTTTGTATTCATATTCGCTGATCACAAGGTCCTAGATCATTTCAGTTCATAGTATATTAACAGAAAGCCCATGTCACGAACATATTCCAGTAATTTAGTACTTACTAGTTGTTATTTAATACACATTTAACCGCAAAGTGACAAAGCTGTCTTATGTTGTGGTGGGCGAAGACATACATAGCTATAGAGAGTTGACTTATGTAAACCTCTTCTTGAATTCAAGTGAACTCACTCTTTTATGACGGACACTGATGAAATTTTCAGAATACTGATTTTCCAAGTAAAAATAAATAATATAAAAAGTTTATTTAATTAAACGCTGCAGCCGATGTTTAATTGATTTTCAGGATGAAATGAATATATTAACAATAAATATTTCCTGTAATACGGTTATTTAATAAAAAGGCTTTTACTTCAATCAAAATAACTACAAAACACTAAATGTAGGAGTCGATGTTAATTATCGTTATATAAGTTACATTTAAAAAAATATACAATTTCAAATAAAATTCTAATTATTTTAAATTGATACACAAAAATGTGACGTGGAAATTAATACGTCACAATGTCAAAGCAACAAATGTGATGTCATTTCTTATAAATATGAAGTAGTATATCAATCCTAATGAAGTGAGCGTATTATTAGAATTTTTAGCCAACATACCTTAAAGTATTTCTACCTACTTCTTAAGGGCCGGTGACACCTGTACGCCTTCCAAGGTATTACATATATCTATGGGCGGTGAGTCACTTTATACCAGTTGAGTATCCTGATAGATTACTACCTATAATATTGAGAGTACATATGTATGTGTACATTATGTGCGTTCACACATACATTTGTAATAAATATATCTTATATAATACCCTCTGCTTAGATTATTGTTTCTTATAGTTATGTATCCCGATGTAAGTTTTGTTTTTTATTTCAAGAGTTCTTTAATTTTTTTTTTTATCTTACAATAATGATTATTAACAAGCACGGAATGTACAACAAGATATGTGATACAATTCGAACAGCATTTTTAGTATTGAATATAAAGATTTATACAATACATATATAATAAAATAATTATATCTAATTATAAAACATTATATGTATGTTTTTTTTTTCAACCTTAGGCAAATTATCTACAATATGTTTTGAATCTGAAAAAAAAAAGATTCGATCCTGTTTAAATATAATAAATAACGACGTAAGCTCCCCGAGTTTCTAAAGCATCAAGTTGTTCCTAATTGTAATCGTACGACCCCAGTCTGCAAAGCTCACAAAGGGAAACAGGCGCTCAAGTTTCCGCTAGTAATTACGTACTGTGTAGAACGCGCCTACCGATATACACACGCACACATATATGGGTTGTAATGCGCTTTGGTTTCGACTTCACGCGTCGTCTTTTCATGATTTTATTATTTACAGGCTGTTAGCTGTTTAACATGTGTTCAATTTGATACCTTTGAACCTAACCTAACATAACATCAATATATCTTTGGACTTTTATCCTGGCTCGTGGGTTACCTGATGGTTAGTGGTATCTTCTGCCCAATCATAAATACTCTCCTGTTGTTGTAAGAGGACGGGCAAATTAGCTACCAGATGTTTCGTGGTCACCACTACCTATGGACATTAGTATCGTATGAAATTTTAATGATATCTTACATGATACATGTTGGTATTCTCACGATTTACCTTCATTACCGAACACGAATTTCGTTATAATTAAAGTTCAGTTGTAACTCTTTGTCGCCTAAAAATGGAACTCTACCAGCAAACGTATTCCCACTTCTTATAGCCTTCAAATGAGGCGTGAAGAGGCATCTTGCGGGCCATGGCGAGGACTACTGGTGCAGTTCATTCTCGCTGACTTTGGATGCCACTTCCACTTATCCCTAGGTGAATTGGAGTTATATGTCTACCCGGATTGTATAAAAAAAGTAAAATTGTCTGGAAATCTCAATACGAGATTATATTAAAGATAAAAAAGCGTGGACTTAGTATTTATTGATTTTTGACAGGATATATATTACATATTTAACTGTACATTACGAAATACTCTGTATTTAAAATGTTGGCAAAGAGTAACTACTGAATACTTGCCGGTACACCTCGGTAGTATCTACTTTCCGAACTGGGTAGCTTTACATTTGATGCAACCCTGTAACGTGACGGTGCAAAACTGCTTTTATGAGCCTACGTGAATAAGGAAGATTATTTTGATTTTGATTTAGAAATATTCCCAATAATAATATTGCGTAGATTAAAGACCGTCAAGGGAGTAGCTGATCAAATACATTATCTATATTCAATATATTGTCAAATATTTGCCAAGCAAGCGTTGTATGACAAGTCGAATCCGTGAGAGCGTTGAAGATTATCGTTTGCGTCAGACATTCGTCATTGCAAACTGTGTTTGTTTATTTGAAATGTATAGCAGCAGCCTAATAATCAAAAAATCAAAATATACTTTTTTAATTATTGAATCGCCATCTTACAAAACTATATTAAGTGAAGTTACCACCGGTTCGGAATGTAGATTTTACCGAGAATAACAGGCAAGAAACTCATATATATATTTTTTTAATTAAGATAATTAGTTCGTAAATTACATAAAGGAAATTGTTTCGAAGCAAAGAAACAAAAAAATCAAGATCAATGTAACGATGTAAAAAGAAATGTAAGAAGGAAACTTCTCATTTTAATATGAATCGTTCAGACATTCGTCAGAAGAAATTCTATCAAGTATAGTAGCAGCATAAAACATCTTCTAGCTCGCTTTACAAACACCATTACTTCAGACTGAAATCTTTGACTATAGCAAAATATAGTCTCTAATATTAGTACAGATGTATAGATATATCTTAATAAAACTAATTGATGTGAAAAGAAAATTGAAAAAATATTGACTTAAGGAGTATCACATCATATAAACTAAACTCCAAGTTAATATTATAGATAATGTGAAACGCCTTTCCTTTTATTTTTTTTTCGATTCGAAAGTACAATCTAGGGTTCGTATCAGACCTTTTTTGTGGGACCTCATTTATTCGCCTTTCATAACATTGTGGTTTAGCTCGAGCTCAGATAATGAAATAGCGTTTTATTTATACTTTTCCGCACTGGATTATTTCCATTAACTCTCCATAGAAATCTGTGTTTGTCGATAGTTGATTTTTATCACTAAACATCAATGCTCTATATTGTTTTATTCCAGTTATATTGGGAGTCATATTAAAATGATATCATACACGAGATATATATAATTTTAAGTCGCTCGGCAGCGTATTGACGTAAGTAGTTTATGCTTGCAGTGCCAGAGTCGATGGGCGGACTGACCACTTCCTATAAAATGAGCTAACGCTCAAGGGTTATCCCTTTGTCCATCATCCTTGCAACTAACGTATATAATGACGCGGCTTTAAAGAGACTTGCATTTATATTCATCTTTCAAGTGATGATGTAATGTGTAATTATTTCATTTAGTTTATTTCTATACTATTTTTTATAGAGACATATATGACTTCTAGTTATATATATAAGATCTTTATTTACAAAAAATAGGTTTGATTCTACATTTTTTCCATTTGAATTGGTCACCAATTTTGGGAACTAAGATGTTACGTCCCTTGTGTCTGTAGTTACACTGGATCACTCAATCTGTGATGAGTAGTTCAACACACAGACAGGCACAAAGTCGTAGCAAGCAAGCAACCCAGCAATTATTAATATTTTTTAACTTTATAATGCGTAAATACAAAGTATTAATAAAATCCAATTAATAACTATAGGATTAACAATAAAAAAGCGTTTATACCATTCTAATATCAAAACAAGGTCCAATATTGTTTTCATTGCATTTTATAAGTACGAAATTAATTTTAAAACAAAATAACATCGCTATAAGCCATCGCTGCATTAATAAACCCATTATTATTATTAAAAGGTCTTTTGTGTAATATCAAAGTAACCGATCTGTATCCTTTATAAAGAACAAATCAGCTAAATGGAAAATAACGACGATTTAAAAAACTTATTATACAATACTAGTGACCCATCACGGTAACGGGTGCAATGCTGGTACTAAAAATAATATTTATTTATTTTTGTGTCTGTATGTAGTCGTGCTGTAGTACTGGTATCTTTTAGAGTGTCACCGGGCGTTGAAACATATTATAACATACATAATGTCTTTATATACAACATTCGCAGCTTTTTTGCCATTAGACAATACGAGCCGCTATGTCCCTGCGTTATATATCTGTAATATCTTCGAAAATATTCATTTAAATTACACGCCGTAAGAGGTAAAATTGATCTATGTTAAATGCACAATTTATTCAAGATACTTAATTGGATAAGAATTAATACTGCTTGCTTAAAATCGTTTCGTAAATAAGGCGTTATTCCTTATAAAAAATCATTACATAGTATAAAACAAAGTCGCTTACCGCTATCTGTCCCTATGTATGCTTAGATCTTTAAAATTTTACAACAGATTTTGATGCAGTTTTTTTAATATTTGATTCAAGAGGAAGATTTATATGTATAATACACAATACATGTGGTGGACGTTCTATTGTATCAAATAGGGATATTATACTTGAGCCTCTGAGAAATCACATCTAAGAGGCCTTGCAGGTTGAACTCTGTACTTTCAACAAGCCCAGCAAATTAAGCTGTATGTCCAAGCACTTTCTGATCGATTATAGGTAGCGTGAAATACCTCGTATCGCTCTTGGGAATTGGATCGTAATATGTTCACTAACAAGAGAGGGCCAAGGGGCTAGAATGCGTGAATCTTAACCAAAGATTCCTATATATTATACTTATCAAGTTTTTAATTTGTGTTTTTATAATTCATCTCCTGCTCAGAAGAACACTCCGTAAGGAAACCGTCACGTGACAGGTGATTATGTGCCACATATGTATCTACCAATACGCGTTGGAATTAGATCCAAGCTTGGTCGAGAGAATAAGAGGCTTTATTTAACAGTGGGACGTTTGCCGCCTTAAAGAAAATTAAACTGTCTCCGAGTTCTTAGCGTCCATCAGGATCGTTTTTATACAGGCTTAACGTCGTATTCGCGAAGCACAAATTATTTCATTATCCTTTTGTTTATTTGTTCAGTAGAGAAAATGATTATAAAAGTCGTTAAACGCATGAAATATATCTTAGGACTTATAGTTGGTAAAACACTGAGTGAGTTAATACTTTGTAACATAAGTTTGAGCTACGAGTCATTTTATTTAATATTTGTAGTTTATCTACTTATGTTAATAGGGTTCGGTCAAACTTCTAATAATTAAAATATTTAATAAATCCCGTGTCTAAACAATAGGCGTCAACATTATGCCATATTACAAATTTGGTAACAATAAAAAATATATTATGTTTATTTAAAGTATTAGAAAGGAAAAATCTTCGACTCTATATAATATACTTGTTTTTTTAGTAAACGTATCGTCACCTTGGACTATTGTAACCTAATGGCCCAAAATTTACGCTTCAAAACACGGGCGTTCCTAGTATTTTGAATGTATATTTGTTTAATGATAGACGTACACACGAATAAAACCGACAACACATGTATGTATGTATAAAGCAACCGCAAACATTCAACGCACGTTTCCTTTTGAAACCGGAGCGTCTGTAGGAATTAGATCGTGTGCCTCACGATTATTACGATGCGAACGTATCCTGACTTCTATTTTCTTTGTAATTATTCAAAAAAACAATCATTATAAAAATAGATAGCTATTTAGCAAGAGAAGGGGGGGGGGGGTCTGCTTTCGTTCTTTGATCCATACATCCAAACTTCACTTTAATATTAGTAAAATAACCTTTGCCGATACGTGTTACATATTCTGGTATAAGCTTTGTCAGTGAAGCGTTTCCAAAAAATATATAAAATATTATTTTTTTGGTTTTCTAGATTAAAATAATAATAAGTTGTATTCATATATATATTGACAAATGATTGACACATTGGTCAAGTTGTTAGCTAATAAGGTCGCAGACGTCGATGTTTTGAATTCGAAATCCGAGTCGAGCCAGTGAAATAATTGGGTTTCTAGGTAGCAGCCCCAAGTCTGGAAGTAGGCACACGTACAAAGACGTTATTCCTTAATTTAGTTTTCACCTTGAGTCGAGTTTGATGATGAGATCCAGATGTCCGTGTTTTTTTTTCCTCGTTATAACTAATATGTACAAGTATGTTCACTAAAGTAACCACCACCTTAAAATTTGTATACTATGTGTATATTTGTTTATTGTTGTTATTTTACTATTTATATCTTTGTATTATTTGCATTATATATGTTGGAATCACATAGAGCCTTCCCCCACCTAAACTCATTCCTGTCGTGTCGGAAGTTCCAAATACGCGATATGACGACATTTATTGGCAATGATTTTCCTTGTGGGTTGGTTTACTGCAACCATACGAAAATCAAAATCAAAATATACTTTATTCAAGTAGACTTTTACAAGCACTTCTGAATCGTCATTGTACATAACTATATTAAGTGAAGCTACCACCGGTTCGGAATATAGATTTCACTCTTTTTCAACAATAAAAAACAAAGTTATATTAGTTGAATATAATTATATATGTATATTATGTAACCTGCCTGGAAGTCAACAAGTCGGATTTAGAGGTCTGGAAGACTAGGAGCAATGAAAAAGTGGAGGCCCATAATATTATGTTGGCGCTGATATAAAAAATTTACTCATCACTGACCGAAAATTAATATTTAAAAATAAAAAAATATATTGTATTTTCTGTGAAAGCTCCGGAGTTGAAGCACCGTATACCCTTAATTCAACCTAGTGAGAGGTTAAGGTTCTTACTTGTTCTTTGGAAGGCTCTCAATATAAATTATCTCAGTCGGTTATTAAAATCCCACTTTAACGCTTGCGGTTGATGAGGGATTTTACTAATGGGATTCCTAAGCTTATCTGATATTATTTTTATATATAAGTGTACTTATTATGAATATTAAATACTTAGGTGATCGGGCTATGTGCATCTCCCACTCATTTTATCTTTCACTAAACAGCATTATATACAGAGTCGGATTAAAAGGTTTGGAGGCTCTGGGGCCACAAAAGGGAGGCGCTAGAGCAACAGATGCGTGGAAACCCTTATAATTATAGTATTAATTATTTTTTATATTTTAAGTTCTGTCTTTCGTTATAATTTATTTACTTGTAAGGGTAACTTTTAAAACAATAATTATTAACATTATTATAATTTAACCATATCTAGATTTGTTAACTCGTCGGAATCTCTGTTGTTCTCACTCTCATGTGGACGCCCCGGAGCAGTTGCCTCGGTTGCCCTCCCCTTAATCCGGATCTGACTATGTATTGTTGTTTTCGGGCTACAGACTCAACGAGTCAGTATCTTCTTAATTCTCAAGGCCAGTGGCAGATGGAGTGCGGATAACATTTCTAAAAGCGTGCATGCCCCAACAGTGGTGATCACATATTTCATTCAAATATTTCATTTGCCAGTCCACCTAACTAAAAATAAATAAATGTTGATAATGAAGCTGGGAACAGAATGAGCAGTTTGTCATTGTCAAACAATTTATACTTATAAAGGATAATTCAAGCAATTTTTTAATAACATATACATACCTGTTCAATTAAAGGTATAAAATAATTTACAAGAGTAATTTTACAGATAAAATAAAAACAGCCGAATATATTTAACACGATAAACCTGGATTTCGTTCATGACATCTAGATTACAACATCATTCCTTTAATCCACTTATTATTCTTTCATATAATAAAAGCGGAAAATTCTCTCTGCCTCCCATCAAATGCGTTAGAAAAAAAAACATCCCTCTTGATAAATGAAACGGCTGAGGTCAGGGCGCGTGGCTGTATGTTTTGTGTATGACACTTTAATAACGAGGGTCGGTATAAATAGCTCATGGAAGGAATAAAAACGCAGCTGCCTTGCTTTCACGTTACGTCTCATTTTTGGCCTAATTACAATTTCCTCGTCACTAATTATTTTAGTTATTATAGTAAGTGATATAAGATTACTTGATGGTAGGGCTATGTGCAAGCCTAGCCAAGTCTGAGTAGGTACCACCCACTCACCAGACATTCTGCCGCCAAACAGCATTACTCAGTATTGTTGTGTTCCGGTTTGAAGCTTGAGTGAACCAGTGTAAGTACAGGTACAAGGGACATAACATCTAAGTTCCCGAGGTTGGTGGCGCATTGGTGATGTAAGGAATGGTTAATATTTCTTACCATCAAGTGACCTATGCTCGTCCGCTTACCGATATCATAAAAAAAGATAGTTTAGTCATAGAACATGTGAATTTTAAACAAAAATTGCGAGCTCAGTAAACTGCTGAATTTTCAGTTACATAATTTATAATTATTTATCTCTTCTTTTCAAATAAAGACGACGCTTAAGCCCACCTGTGGGACATTTAGAGACTGTTAGTTCTATTAATACTTTTCTGATTTGCTTGGATTCCCACATATAGGCATTTGTGCATTATCGGTTCCGATTATAAAGAAATATTTGAGCTTTTTCACCAAGTTCCACTACTAGATATAGGTACATAAACAAACATCATAATAAATTAAGTGCCGCGTCAAGCCATTTGTCTGTTCGTAGCCTACCCAAATGTTATAAATATTACCTTCCTTACCTTTTTTCTCTGTTATCATTCGCTATCCTTACCACAAGTATTTGAAGTCAGCTCCATAAAGCATGGAAAAAACAGCAATTTAGCAGATTTATCTTTGGCCGCCTGCTTGACGTCAACTTTATTTGGAAAAGGTTTTGCTCGTAAATTTCTCACCACGAAATGTTGAAATTTTCGTTCTCCATTAAATATTAATACTGGTTACTAAAGTATTAAACTGAATACCCTTAATCTTCTACGAGTTCTGATGGGTGCTGTTCTTCTCTGACAGTGGGCTGTTCTGAAGTTTCTGGCTAAATTGTAA
Source organism: Vanessa atalanta (assembly GCF_905147765.1). NCBI lineage: Eukaryota > Metazoa > Arthropoda > Insecta > Lepidoptera > Nymphalidae > Vanessa > Vanessa atalanta. The sequence continues at coordinate 9,917,972 of NC_061891.1, read as the reverse complement.
GATATAAATTAAAGTAATTTGGTATATTTTTTATATTGATTTATAAATCAATCGTCCTTATAAGTATTTTCTCTAAATATTCTTAAAACAACATAGGTATTGGTAGTCAGATGCTTCAAGAGAACATTTCCCTCCATATTAAGAGCAAGACGCGATCTTTTCCAGTATTTAAACATTTGTTAATGTAATACTCCCGCCATCTTGGATAATTGCGCTACCTTTGTAAAAAGGCTATTTGAACTACAGGTTATACTAAAGCGTATAAAGGATTCTCAGCGTTTAAACGACAATGTAATTGGGTTTTATTTGAAATGATCTTAAATTAAACAACTTAATGTAAGTCTTTAACTTAGCAAAGCATCTCGACAACGGCTAGATTGCTAAGATTAAACACTAGTTACGTAGAAATTGTCTCGCATTTACTTGATTGCATTTTTTATTTACATTTTTTGATTATATAGTCGTGCAAATTTTTGCTCGTGGACATGACGTCAAAGCTGATAAGTGTCAGTGAAGATAAACCAACTTACTTTTTGAGGAGATGAAAATTTTTAAATAATAAACATGCACATTTATTTATTTATTTATTAAAGGTTGTCAGACTGGAAAATGAAGCATTTGATTGTAAGTGGTCATCACCCACTTCATCTTTTTATATGATGAACAAAATTAGCATAGTACTATATAGAAAACGTTTAGGTTTACACAATAACAATGTGCCCATGTTTTTTTACTTAATCGATAGCGTTTAAGCTGACTGCGAATAGGGAATCGGCGCTGTCGATTGATAGAAATCGTTATCACAATTCGAGATTTTGAGTTTTTAACTTCACCATTAACGAGCATCGACTAGTATTCGAAAGTGAGAACGTTAACGCTCGTGATTGGTTATTTCCAGTATTTTGGTGTGGGCGGCAATTTTGACAATTCGAAATGTATAATTTACGTTAACGCAACGGTAAAATTAGACGAGTAATTTTGTAAAACTCGCACTAAACATACAGATGCACACGCTTGTCAAGCTTGGACAGGCCTTCGTGAATTGAACGTGTAGATTGAGCGTTTGTCGTAGCTCGTTAGGCTTGCGAGCGTTTGCCGACAATTCGACCGAATATTAGTTTTTGTGAACAAATAAAGGGAATCCTGTGGCAAGTGCAAAATATACTAGTGCGAACCTGTTACTCCATAGCTATGACTCTATAAATTTACGTCAATGATAACTATTAATAATAAAAAGTGTTATGAATAATCCCTTTTCATACTAGATGATGATGTCGTACTGACCGATTTCGGTTACGGAGACTAGCTAAACGGACATACTATAGTGCATAAGTGTGTGCACAAACACAGGTGCACGTGTCCTTCGCTCTCATAATCCGATGGCAAATCCGACACGACCGGAAAGAGTTCAGGCGCAAGACCGACTGCTTTACGTGCCTTTCGAGACACGAGCGTACACAATTTCAACTTCCAGATTTGGAGCTGTTACTGAGAATTTTTAGATAGAAAAACCCAACCCAGACCTGGGGTTTGAACTCAGGACCAATAAGGCACTCAAACTATTTATTGATTGTTTAGTATATCTTACCCTACATATTTGTATGCGTTATTTGTATAATATGAATGTATCCTTATGTAGTAATTGGTATGTATGCATTTGTATAAGCATTACACCCCCTGGTCTTCATTTTTAAAAGTCTGAAAGAAATCGCTAATAAGCAATAACTCCGCTATTTTTTGCTGCAGATATTTTGTTGTTTTTATTTGGCTTACTTTTAACCCGTGTAAAGAGATGTACAATAAACAGTGACATAATTAAAACTTCAATATGTCGTGCTCGGAGGCTCACAAAGTAACTAAAGCATTCGCAAACGGGGATGGTCGATGTTTGGCTTGCCTTCACTTGCCAAATGTTTGGTCCAATCGGATTGGACAAGCGCGCGAATGAATCTTCTAAAGTATTAAATAAATCTTACGATACAGTCATAACAATAAACTTAGCCTAAGAATCCGAGCTAACATATCGTAACTGCAGTTGCATGAATCTGTTCATGGTTACAAATCACAGAAAAACAGATGACCGGACCAAATAAAACTTTTAGATAAACTATTACTTCAGTAAACCAAGAGTAATGAGTGTTCCGTTTGTATTGCTTAGGACGCTAGGCACGGGCGTTCTTTGTCTCTGTCTTCAGTTAACGAATGAGCGAGAGGGAGAATGTTTGCTTTGCTATAAAATTGCTTCTGCAGTAATAATTTGACGCACTGTTATAGCGGCTTGGTTTGTACTTTTGTAATGAGTTTTCCCGGATATTTAATGTGAACTTGCTTTTGATATTTATTTAAGCTTTTAATGAGAGAAAACATATTTTTAATTATCTACTTTTGATTACTTTAGTGAAAGGATATGCCGATCGTATCAATATAAATCATTTATATATTATCACCGATGAGTTTTGACAGAAGAATTACAGGCTTCGATTTCATAGCTTACAGTATTAGCAGTTGGATATTAATCACAAAGTCGTCCTGAATTTCGAAGATTTGCTAACCACGCAGGGTTATAGTGTACAGTAATGCGATTCGATGCGATTCTGTAAGAATTCACTTTGTATCTCGTGAAATGTTGACAATTGACTTACAGTAATATACACATATCATATTCAGACATGTTACTCTTTTTTGTTTGTTTTTTTTTAATGTATTTCACGGTCGGTTCTGCAGTGAGTTTCGAATTTCTTGTCACAGAATAGCCATATACATGCGTAAACAAAGGAGTCCCTCTGTTCTCTCCTATATAATCGGGGAGAGATCAGAGAATGTATATGATTTCTTCTAAATCTAACATAGTCAAAATAAGGTTAAATTTCATGATAAAAAAAAACTGTTTTAAAAAACGATTTAAGATTTCAATCCAAGATCAGACCGCAGATTTATAAGCTAGCCACCTATAAGGTTGTGAATTCTAGTTATTTTCCCACCAAATGGAAATACTGCATAATGCTGTTATTCTGTTTGAAGGGTGAACTCGAGTCATAATAGACACGAGGGGCATACTGATTTAGATTGATACTACATTGATCCCAGGAAACTTTGAGCTTACTTATATTGTCTGAACTAAAAAAAAAATAGTGAATTTAAGAAAGACACCTTTAATAGTTGTGATGATAGTTTGAGCAGTGTGATATTCAAGGTTTTCCAAAAGATCTTTGAACTGATATGTTTATCTAGCTAATTTTATCTTCAAGTAAATAGAATTTAGATTTATTAAGCTAATCATACAATTCATTGTATGCGATTAGATGTTGATAATAATAATAATTATTTATATTTCCGGAAAAAATCAATGGCTCAGTAGTTAAGCACTGCTAAATTTCCATGTGCTTAGTTTCTGTTTACAGTTCATGTCGAGCTCAGTGATGAAGAAGAACATCGGATGAAAATGTGCAACATATGTTTCCAACAAACAAAAGTTTGAGCCGCGTTCAGTAAGCTACCAAGTCTTCTCCTCAAATGGAAGCCTTACTATAAAACTATTTGCTAACAGGACCAAAGTATCCCTTTAAGTAATAGTAGCTTAAACAGCTGTTAAACGACCCTGTTGGGCTATATTTTATTATTATATTTATGTATATTTTTTAAAAAAATCGGTCTAATCTCGGTGTTTCATATAAATACAGAGTGAGTTTGTAAATGCCAATAACATTTTATAAAATATTATTGGCGTTTACAGAGACAGGATTGACACAACCGACTTTAGGGTATTTACATATGTGACACGGTATGCCCTGTTTTGATATTCGATAAAAAAAAAAAATTGAATGGAGAGCAATGGTTTTTTATACAAACAAGCGCAACCGCACACACGCACACATTAGTATGTATAGTGTGTGTGTAAGTGTTTGTGTTCATGTCTGTCTATAGTTTAATAAAATCGCTTAACAGATATTTTTATATAAGATTTTATATGCTTTTTTGTATTTTGACATATATTTATTGATTTTTATTTTAATTGCAATTTAGTTCAGAAAAATATGTCCAGATTAACATCGTGTTTGTTATAAATTCGAGTCAGGCGTTGTATTACAGAGTTTTGAGCGTAATGTGTGTTATATTTGGGAGCTTGGAAGCTAATTTACTAATTTAGGAGCTACATGGTAATAGATGAACATACTAACATCGTCAGGTCTTATAAAATGAGTTAAGTGTGTTTTGTTCGTGCATTTACAAATATAACAATTGTTTTCACTCAAAACAGAAATGTATAATTTGATTCTTTAAGAAACAAATATTAATAAATTAAAATATTGACTGTCACTGTTCAATGTATATCTGATAATGACGTGTGTTTGTTCATGTTTGTTCAATGAGTAATTGTGCTAGAATTTAATAAAAAAAAAAAATTTACCTTGATAGGTGCACTCATTTTCATAATTCGAGGAAATGACAATCCTACAGGACCGTAAAGATTTGAAGCGTTTTAATCTGGTTCAATGATAATTCCTAGCAGAGATTGGGATACGATGGAAGCGCTTAATGGAGCTGGAAGGAACAGCGAAAATTCTCGAGTAAGGATACTGTTTACATAGACAATTATAATCACAATGTCGGCAAAATGAAATTCTGCCACATGTGTATTCCGCCAACCCGCATTGGAGCAGCGTGGTGGAATATGCTCCAAACCTTCTCCTCAAAGGGAGAGGAGGCCTTTATCCCAGCAGTGGGACATTTACGGGCTGCTAATGCTAATGCCACTCCGAGGTCCCAGGTTGGATTCCCGACCGAGTCGATGTAGAACAAAAAGTTCATAAGTTTTCTATGTTGTCTTGGGTCAGGGTGTTTGTGGTACCGTCGCTACTTCTAATTTCCATAAAACAAGTGCAATAGCTACTTACATTGGATATCAGAGTAGTGTATGTGATTATCCAATATTTATTAATATTTATTATTAAGTTAAACAAGAGCATGAACAGGCAAATTATAAAAAAAAAACTAATTTTGTTTTTTTTTTTTTTTTTATAGCTGCAGTATTCAGATAATCGTACTACAATTAAAATGCGAGTTAATGTTAACAATTTCAGTGTTTACATAAACATTGCTGTTCCACAAACATAATTATTAAAAGTCGTTCAGTAAAGAACAAATAAAAGAAATCTTATTTCGCCGAGTAAATACGACGCGAAAAGTTCTCCTTAAGAAACCGATTTCAATTATTATGTTTTGGTTACAAATACAATTCGGCTGATGTACTTGAATTAACTTTATTTGTGTTAGAACAACATGACAGTAGCCGTTTGTAAGTTGATTGGAGTTAAACAAAATGTGGGTAAAAATATAAACAATAATCTATAAGTACATATAAACACGAGATCGTAGTTTGTTTATCTGATTTTTCAGATTTATGCGAAAGAAACTTATTTAATTTATATTAAATTTTCATATAAAAATTTAGATTTAGATAATTATAGTCAATTAAGAGGGATTATATTTTAAAAAAATAGCACTAGTACTGAATTTAGATTTACTTAAAAGTACCGTCAAAAAAGTCGTTGGTATTTCCATCAATGCAATAATTAAAAATAAATCCTCTGAATTTTCATGTGCTAGCGTTTATAATACAAGAAGTTCGACACTTCTGAAGTGAAGGAAAACATCGCGAGGAAACGCATTCATAAGATAAAATTTTATTTCATCTATATTAATAAATGAGAAGACTTCTATTCGTATAAGTCACTGAAAAAAAAAACATATATGTATATAAAACGTATCCCAGTATCCAGTAATCATGACATCCAAAGTGGTCTATATTGACTCCAAGGAGTCAACCACGACCTAGAAGGAGGCTATGTGAGTTGAAATGGATTTCGGCATCCGTGAGATGTAAACGAGGGTCACGATGAGGATTAAGTAACTTGTTAGACCCTTTAATTTTTATGTTGTATCCGACCAACTGACATGCTGGGGGCCCCCTATAATTGATACGGCAGATACGGCGGTAGCTTCGCCTAGCTGTAGCCCCTGCATTACACGCACACTATTAGACACTGAAAAATAAGGGAAATGGTCTACAAAACAAAAAAGTTTGAATAAATGTATACATTCGACCTAACGTTTAATCGACTTGGTTGAAAGCTTTAATTTTTTAATAAGACTGTTATTGTTTACTTAGTTAAATACCTATATGCTATACTATATATAACATATATAAATATATTTCGCGTAGACGCCATAAATATTGCACTATTCCATACATCCGTCCCAACGTAAGAGTCAGATTGACATTAAGGTAAGGCTGAGTTTACATGTAGATGTTTGTCCAAATACGCCATAGCATCCTGGCGTAATGCCAAGGAAACTTTGCATAAATTTTGCGAAATTCAACCTTATTCCAAAGCAAAACGGTCGTCAAAGGCTGAATACGTATGGACTCGAGAAATAGAATTTCCTGGAAAAATATTTTCTCGAACTACATTCTCGTTCAATTCGAAGATCTATTGAGCGAAGATATGAAGATTTTTCTCGAATAGTGTTGAAATAATATCAATGTTTCTTTACTGAACTGTTTTTAAAGTTCAACTTTGGAACATTACAGGTACAGAACGGTTACTCCAAAATGAGAAATACTTTTGCCTTACAATGTATGTAGGTGGTCAAATGAGGCTTGGAGAAGTTATATTGAACTGGTGAGAAAACTTTCTGTTTTATTGTATAGGTGGACGAGCAAATGGGACATCTGATGGTATGTGGCGATGGCTCATAGACAATGGTGCTGTACGAAATATTAACCATTCTTTACGTTACCTTCTACCTTGGGAACTAAGATGATATGTCCCTGATGATGTGACCCTGTCACACTGGGTCACTCACCCTTTTAACCGCAACACAAAAGTTATACTGTTTGAGTTTGATATCAAGCTATCTATTAATATTATTAATCGATTCGCCTTCTGTCCCTGTCTAAATTAATGTTTTTGATCCTTATTCAGATAAATATTTCAGATACTCTGGACATTTAATATAGATTTAAATTGTCACGTCCACTTTAACATTCGAATGAATACTTTAGAAGATATCAATGATTTCAATTCACGTGCTTTCAAATATCGTTTCCTACGAATCGAGAAATTGGAAAGGTATTCTTTAAGAAGAATCTCGAAGCTCATAGCAGAACACGAACGTAAAATCTTAAGATATGATGTAGGACATCTACGAGTGCTGGCTCGCGATGTCACTGCCTAACTGCGACATCAATTCCATAGCGCACGAAGAAATTCGACAACTCTTTAATTTGTCGCACCTCCAAAAAATGGGATTCTCTAACAGCACACGTGTTCCTCTCCTCTTATAACCTAGGTTTCTTCAAACGAGGCGTGAAGAGGCATCTTACCGGCTGGCATGGCAAGGGCGACTAGTGCAGTTCATTCTCCCTGACTGTACTGGTCGTCTTCGTGTTTGGACTCCACTACCACCTACCATCCGGTGGATATGCCTACCTGTATATAAAAATAATAATAATAATCAAAAAAATGTTCGATATCTAAATGGCGTATGGCGTATTTCACGAGTCAGATGTGAAGTGAATTTCTATAGAATCAAATATAAATTATACCCAAATTTGAATCTATAGGACGTGTACAAATGTTTTACTATAAAAATCCATTTCCAATAATATTTAATTTTTTCATACATTACTTATATAAAAATCAATCAAGATAATCTTTATTCCCGAAGCCTCATAAAAGCTTTTGTGAATCGTCACGTTATATTATAGTTTTGAATTAATTCTAAAGCTACCAATTTGTATAAGTAATAAATTTTGTTTTTTTTTTTCAATTTAATGTCTATATGGTTTTTAATTTTTCGTTGGTGTTACAATAGTGTTTTTGGAACGTGAGCGTGCACCTGTTGATTGTGTGTGTGTGTCAGTAACTACTGAGTTTCTTGTCTGTTTTATCGATAAAATCTGTTTTCAGTAGTTTTAGATTTAATACAATATTTATTATTATTTAAATATATTAATAGTTTTTGAGCTTATTCGAATAAATAATATTTTGATTTGATTTGTGGAGTAAAATTCTACGTTTTTTTTAAACCTGTTTCGTAACGATATTTTACTTAACTGAAAATCACAAGATGATAAGTATAATATAAAAAGTCGCATATTCCCCTGGGCCTGAGTCTACAAGTTAAGCTTCTAAGTTATATGACCCAGTGGACCCTCCTTGCTTTTTTATTTAAATAGACTTGCCGAGAGTATCTTGAAGATCCTCAAATTATAATTTTCCGGAAATATAAATGTGGAGAGATATTCAAGTACTCAGACGTAAGGAGCGAAAAGCGAGACGTTTAGCTTCGTAACTGACATACATCTTGTATAGTATTAATATATGTACATCAGTCAGCTTAAGCTATGTTGATATATGTTTTTATTTAAATAGACATATCGTTTGGTGTACCTTTTATATCATTTGGATTTTTATTTTCAGGCATCATTATGTAAACTTACCGATTATTATTAACTAGATAAAAACCGGCTTCGCTGCGGTAGAATAAATAAAACTAAACATATACGGTTTCCATATTATGTAATTATAACTTTTTTATAAACGCTAATCTATAATTAAATGTGAATAAGTTTACATCGAGTCTACCGTACCCCTAACACCCCACGAAATTATTATTTGGACACACTTTCTGAACGCACCGTAACGTCAAACATAACCGCCTGTTGAACTGTCATGTCATTGAATTTCATGGATTTAATATCGTAATATTTCAATCAGCCGAATTTTGCGGATGTTTGTAGTCGACTAAAAATCTTTTTTTTTAATGATCAATTATTGTGGATAGGTTTCAATCGGGTCTATTTTAGACCTGCTCGAAATCTTTATAGCGAAAAACCACTCACCGATTAATTACGAAATCGCAGAAACTTTAAAACCTATTTGAAATTAAGGTAGATTCCTTGTATGGTGTAGACATTCGCTGAGAACGAATTTTAGGAAATTCCACCCCCAGGGAGTGAAAGGGGATTAAAAGTCCCATGTTTCTGAAGTGAGAGACTTGAAATTTAAAATGAATGCTCATTTGGTGGAGGTCTAATATGTATCATTAGAAATCAACACCCTTTTGGGGTTAAAACAGGGGATGCTAGTTATTGATATAGATTACTACGTACGTATGTCTTCCATGAAGGATTGTTTTTACTCTTCATGGATTCGGCCAGTTGGTTTATTATGGGGTCATCATAATCGTCATTTTTAGGTCACAGTCCAGAATCTTTGTGCCTACAACAATTTCCTAAGCACCTCTTACTAGAAAATTAACCAAAATTGAACTGATAGTTTTGATGAAATTGGCGGAATTTGTTCGTATAATTTATTTATTGTGAAGGTGAGCCTTATTAATGGCGCATTCTGCTTGAATCTCTTTATGCGTCTTATTTATGTTGTCATTGTATTTAATCTTTTGATCTTAATTTTATTTGCACGCTTTATTTTTTATTCCATTTATTCATGAACTTAGCTGTTCTTTTTAATGTTATTATTTTGAACAATTCGAAATTTTGAGTTTTGGAATTTTAAAATTTAAGGATCGTTTTTTTTTTTTATGTAATTAGTATTTGTCGCCCACGGCTTCGCTCGCATTTTACGGCTTGGTCAGCCGTCAGTCAGGCATAAAAATAGCATTGCTTGGAGTTCAATCAAATTTCATAATATTCGGTTCTGTAGTTTGTTTTCTGAAATAGCAAGAGACAGACAGAGTTATTTATACATTTATAACATTAGTATGGATTAAATAATAATTTTATTTCATAATTAGCAAAATGTTTTATAAATATTTTTTTATTTTTTTTCAGGTATCAATTGGAGGTTAATTCCATCAGTGACGTCTCGACACAGGTATGTCTTTTTAATTTATTAATAGATTTATCCACAGTTGTGCCAACTGTACATAGTTTGAATTCAATATATATATAAATGAATATACTATTATGTATAATTGTAAATTGTCATTTTCAGCTATTAATATTAAGTGTAAAATATTTTTTTATTCAGATAGAGAAAATAAATTTCGAAGTAAATCAGACTCATCGTTTTGTTACAAAATACAATTTTATATTTTATGTATTAGTTACACAGGCACGAGACAAAATGAGACAAATTTGAATTTGGTGTTTTAGAATAATGATATTTTCAAAAATTTGGGCATTACATTCTGCGGTCTTTGCGGTCTACTTTTGCTCTTTACTTTCTATTATATTTATGATACCGTTTGGGGTAGGCTTTAGATAATTTAAGCGTACAAAGAACATAAGGACAATCTCGAAACCTAATCTATTGTTCTAAGATATTATGTGTGCAAATACAGATGTACCCATGAGGGTACATCTGTATTTGCACACATAATATCACATTAGACAACCATCTGACCGGACAGGGAAAAGGTGCAGAGCCAAGAACTCCAGGTGCTTTCTAAGGTGCGATTATAATACTACCACTTGTTAACTTAACCAGACTAGATTTTTTTTAATTGAAGAAAATTAAGTGGGAATTTAATCTAGGCTCAATCAACACGGTCGGATTCTGGCAAGCTATTATACAAAAAAGGAAGCCTTCTTAGTTTAGCTACGGCAATAAAACTGTAAACCCAAGGGTGTACGAAACAATCTATTTCGAGCGACTTTTTTAAGTATTAGACGGACGGACAAATGAGCCACCTGATGGTAAGCGGTCATCATTGCTTAAAGACGGCGTTGTAAAAAATAATAATCATTCCTTACATCAGCAATGTGCCATTAACCTTGAGAGCTAAAATGTTTTGTACCTTTAGCCTGAAGTTACACTGGGTCACTGACTCTTAAAACCGGAACACAACAATACTAAGTATTACTGCTTGACGGTAGAATATCTGACGGGTAAGTAGTACCTACCGACGGTCTTACGCAAAGGTCTACCACCAAGTGTGTACTTAAAAACTTAGCGAGTAATTTAAGTTAATTAGAAGTCTCAACACATCTTATTAAATAATTTAATTTCAAATTCTCTAAACGCGAATAAATTTACAATCTTATAACGCCGTTAATTGTAATCCTTTTAGTTATTTTACGGTTTGCAGTATTTTAAAATATTATTATAGAGATTGTATTATCAAGTCAGATTCTAGAACCTAAGAAATGAAATATTTTAACTACATTATTATATAATTTGCATATTTTAAATATTTAAAAGGAAAATTAAAAGAAAAGCGTCAATAGCGCAATGGTATAAGGGTCGGGTAGCGATGTGAAAAGTAGCGAGTTCGATCTTGACCCCTTGGACTAATGTTTACCTAATCATTGGACTAATAAATCACGCTTGCTTGGAAGGGTAAATATGATTGGGCATCGCTATTATTTAAAAAAAGGAGAAAATCAAAACATCGTGAGGAAACCTGCATGTGTCTAATTTTAACGAAATTCTGCCACATGTGTATCCACCAGCAGCATTGGAGGCGCGTGGTGGAATATGATCCAAACCTTTTCCTCAAAAGGATAGGAAGCTTTAGCTCAGCAGTGGGAAATTTACAGGCTGTTAATTTTGAATGGGAACGAATCAGAATGAAACAAACATTGTATTCTGATCAAACATATTTATTGAAGCCTCCTCCCTATTTTATAGCATTCGTTTTTATTTCGTTCGGAATTTGACTGGTAAAAATAAATTGAATATTGTAATAAAATACTTTAAATAAGACCCATTAGTTATAGAATACATTTTGGGTTAGAAAATGTTACATCGCTTTGCTGCTAATGTTTAATATTTTAGTGGTATTGTTGTATAAATCTTTCATTCCTGCAGATATTAGACGTTTACTGTATTGTTAATGCGTAAGGTCATAAGTAAACTTTCATTACACATTGTAACCGATGCTTATGTACGTCCAGTAATTTTGCGAATCGGCAATTGACACTAGTTGTTGATTTCCAGGCAGGATGTATTATATACATAGGTATATAAGTGTCTTTAACTAACGCGACTTTGTATTTTTAAATTTTGAAAAAACTAAACTATCTAACTTACTAAGTTAAAATTACTGAGTTTCTTGCCGGTTGTTCTCGGTAAAATTTGCATCGGTGGTAGCTTCACTAAACATAGATTGTTCAATTACGCTTTAAAAGCCTACTTGAATAAAAAATATTTCTTTTTATTTTTTTTTATTTTGCATTTGCTTTGAAACGGATTATCTTATAACATTTTGAAAAGCCTTTAAAAGCCTACAATCACATAAGCTCTTCTTCTTTGATATTCTAGCATTAAATAAAATAAATTTACTGAAAGCAATAGCAAAATTGCTAACGAAAAGTGTCGTAACAGTTAATTACGCGACGCCCACGTTAGGATAAATGTATTTCTACTAATACGTTTTTTATTCGTACGTATCTAGTTGATTAGGACGATATAAGGACGTAAAGTGATTAAAAAAAAAAAAAAAACCAATCAGTGGCGAATATTTTTTTTATCTTTTATTGTCTATAAAAGAAAACCTGGGAATGTCTTGTTCTTAATTTAAAGGATGTTTTTTTGACGTTGATATATGATTCTTATGAAGTAGTTTAAAGCATACGCGTAGATATTGCTTTTAAGGTTTCTGGCGTTTTCTAAAGTTTGGATTTTCTTATGGCCGTAGGTAGGGACAGTTCTGGGGATACAAAACCCGGATTTTTAAAGCTAAGTAAAAAGGAGATGATAAAATACAACAAATTATTTCGTCTTCTTAAAAAATATCACGTGTAACCTGAACTCACATGTCAACGAATACGCGGGCGGATACTTGTTTTAATAAAGTTCTTACCTGTAGTCCCACGCTCGACCCTGGCTCCAATTTCAAGGGAATTCCTGGATTTAGTGTTAGATATTACTTCATTACATTATTCGGTTGAGGCGCATTATTGTATATTACGTATAATACTTGAAAGCATTTCAATCGTAAACTAGTATATCAAGTTTCATATACATATAATAATAAACAAATGAATGCCACACAAATAGTTGGTATTTTCTAATTTTATTTTAACAGTGTTAGACGGTCATGCAAAGTAGCTACTGAAAATCAGCATTGAGGAGCCCGATGTATCGGCTTTTAGGCTGCCGATAATATGAGCTCATCCTATCTGTGACGTCATACTGCCGTGCATATAAAGTGTAATATTATTTGTGAGTTTACAAATCCATCTTGTTTTCTTTTTACATGTATGTTTTTAAATAAAGATTTATTAGACGTAACGACACTGATCAGCTGGTCCTATCTAGAATACTGAGTTATTCTTTAAGATTTTTTTTATTTAATAAAATATTATTGATACTTAAATTTTATGCTAGCTTGTCTATATATACAACGGAAACTATTTTTGGTTAAGTTTTATTTTATTCAATGTAATTTTGTTTATTACCAAAATAAATATCTATTTATAATATTTTCTGCAGTGTAAGTCGTCAAGATTCTACGAAAAAATAATAGAGGAATTATAATTTAAAGAATGTAAACCAGTGCAATTATTTACTCGGATATTTGGTTATGTAGAGAGATGACGAGTGAATTATGTTATTTTAATTTTCATGTCAACAATTTGCAATGATAGCTTATACATCAGCATAGCACATAGGCTATAATTAGTAGTAGTAGTATTAATAGTAATTAGTTGTAGTAAAAGTAGTAGGTAGTAGTAGTAGTTTGACTTTACATTCAACACTGTAACACGACGATCTAAAGTGTTTTATCACGCTTATATTAGCTTCACTTGTAACTATGTATGTAAGAAAATCTTGGAATCTTAATTTGACCCACTTTCCGGTCTTCGATTAGGATGAAATTTTGCACACGCACTGAGTTCTGATGAAAATACATGACTAGCTAAGAAACGTCATTACAAATCCAATATGGCGGCTTCCCCAAGATGGCGGACTGGCTGTTTGAAATGCAGCCGCATGATATGGGTATTAAATGAAAAGGTTTACTTTTGTAATTTTTAGTGTGTTTTTTTAGTTTTTTAACTATTTATAATTATTAAGAGTCTACTTCAATAAAGAATATTTGGATTTTGATAATGTAATACTGTGTGAATAATACCTGACAACCAACCCCAAGACTCGAGCGAAAACGCGCGCGAAAACTAGTGACTAATAAATAAAGATGATCTAAACCACTTTTTATTGCATGTTTAATCGTGTACTGTTTATAAAAATATGAGATAGAAAGCAGAACGTTGCGTGTGAAGTCACTATGAAACGAAACTTTACTTGCAAAACTATATAAAAGGATAAATGACTTAAATTAATGGTTGTCTTTGAAATTTGCATACAAAGCTGAATACCATTAAGTGTTTAGAAATGAAAATAATATCCATTGTAATTTTGTTTGATATAAGTTAGTTATCAGATTTGTAAATAAGGCTGATTACAAAACAAGAAACTTATCTATTGCCTGTTTTTTTTTTACATAAGCCTGTACATTTCCCACTGCTGGGCCCATTTGAGGAGATGGTTTGGAGCATATTGAACCACGCTGCTCTAATGCGGGTGGATACAAATGTGGCAGAATTTCGTTGAAATAAGACACATGCAGGTTTCCTCGCGATGTTTTCCTTCATCGCCGAGCACGAGATGAATTATAAACACAAAATAAGCACATGAAAATTCTGTGGTGCTTGCCTGGGTTTGAACTCGTAATCATCGGTTAAGATGCACGCTTTCTAACCACTGGGCCATCTCGGCTCTTATCTATTGTACGTCTGTTTATTTCACAATACCTTTTAAATGCCGGAACATATTTGAATTGGCGGAATATCCTTTGAATCACGTGATACATGTTACAAATTAGTTAATTAATACATTCAGAGTAGTTATATATCTTCTTAGTACCTTTTACCATCTATACATTCTGTACTTTGTTCATGTATTGAATTTTACGTAAATAGTAAATTTCATTTTAGATTTTCTTGGTCAAGAGGTTTCATATGTAATCTACTTACGATTCTTACCGATGACTCAATGCGACCTCGTTTTATTAAACGTAATAGGATAAGGTGAAAATAAAGCGGTTTACGTTCCCTTTATTACATCTAAAAGGTTATGTCGGTCGGCGTATTAAGTTACGCAGTATAACTATAAGTTTCGAGCCGGTTCTTCTTGGTGGAGTCTACATTGCGAACCGGTGCCGGTGGGAGCATTACGGGATTGTACTGAAACACTTTTATCGTATAAAATATAGTAGTTTAGTAATTTTTATAATACAGTTAAGACACTAATGGAATATAACGAAGTCATTATATATAGAAAATTTTATGTTATTACGTAAAGTGTTTTTTTTTGTAAGCGGATTATTCGATCGGCTGTCTTAATTCCAAATATATTAGTTTTCGTCCATCCATCCTCCTGCCCTTATCTCAATTTTACTCGGAGTCGGCGCAGCATCTTCTTCAGCTTCTTCTTCCGTACTTCTCTGTTGGACGCCATCTCACAAGTAATATATAATAATATATAATATTAGTTTTCAAAATCTTATAAATATATGACTTGTATATTCGTTTTTTTAAGCTCTACTTATTAGTGGTGATGATAATAAACTCCTGTCTGATATCGGTGTCAGCAGCCATTTTATGAAGAACTAGCCCCATTAAAGTGCTCAAATACGCATACAATTTAACTATATTCTGGCACTCATAAAGTATGTTGGAATTTCAAATCTGATACGACCAGCGCAGGATCAACGGCTTTACGACCTTCAACACCAAGAATTTCCAGACTCCGGGTTGTTATTAAGAATTTCAGAAATTTACCTAATATTTTTTATGTTGAACTCGAAATTTTATCCCATAAGATCTACGTCCTACCTACTCTAACGAGACGATCAATTAGCGGTAAAGGCTTCGACCTCTCAACTTTGGTGAGCTCCTCAGGTATGGGACTTATTCCAAAACGCTGCTGAAAATAAGGTGCTCTACTTTTCTTCATTGAATAAGATTTCAAGGTTTAAGTTGAGCAACCTTTCAGTGAAACATTTTTCACGCAAAAAAGTATTCTACGATGTACTATGGAGGTAAAAGTAATTGGGCAATCAATGCGTATTTTTTGTTGCCTTTGATCTAATGGCGGTTTCTCGCCCGTGGAATTCGCGTGTATTCTAACATTTCAGATTCGAGTAATAAATAAGTGACTAAAACTGAGCATTACTGCGCGCAACCTATAATGACAAAATAAAATTCGATACCTTTAAACCAATGAACTCAACTGCAGGTGAATGTTCGTCAGTCAGTGAGGCGGTTCTGTAACCCAAAGCTAAAATCAAATCTTAGCTTCGTACACTACAAGCAATTGCTCCCGGTAAGGGAACGCCTTAAATATATCGAAATTAGTAATACTTATAATAGATACTTTAACGAGGTTCGATAATTATTTCGTAAATTATTCCAAATATAAATATACATTATTTACAATTAAATGATGTAACATATATTATCATAAATTATTATATATTATTTTGATCATTTTCAATTGTTTTAACGTCGTTCAATTGTGTGTCTTAACCAAGAAGCAAATCTATTAGCGTTAAAGATACATTATTTTTAGTCATTCAAAATATAAAATGATTTTTTTAATAATTTAGATACAATAAAATAAATACTTACAAGAGAAAATATGTTAAAGTTAAATAAGCGTACAATTTTGGTTTTCTTTTGTTTTTATTATTTTTTTATCTTTGTATCGAATTGTATTCTTATTATGAACCGTTATCGGATAATTCTTGTTTATTATTTGAACCATAATTTCGCATATTTAACTGTTTGCTCTAAAACAAATAAATAAAATCATACTGTTGGCTTCTGAGGACTATTAGCTGTAGTTATTGGCTCTTACAAAGCCACTTTATAAAGCCTTTCAGTGGCTGAGGAAACTACCAGCGAGAAGTTTATTTGTTTGTTTGCTTTCTAGTATCAATAAAAATAGTAACGATACTTTTTATTGACGTAAAAGTTTGCGTTGAATGTAATTCGTGTTAAGAAATCCATAAGATATTATAAAATATTTTAAAGAAATAATACGTTGAAAAACGTATTTAAATATACCCAAAATAATGTTGACGCATGCAGAATTAGTGTAGATACGTGTCGTCTTTAGTATCATAAAAAAAAACGAATAGATATCTTTTAAGCGCGTTGCATCTTAAAATGCATCTTTACTTACCGCATATGAAGTAGAATATATTGGAAATCTTCCATATAAACATATTAACGCATGACAATGCAATCAACACTAATTAAATCTGACATTTAATTAATGATTTATAGGTTCTATAGTAAAACGATATTTGGGCATAACATTACAGAATTATTTACCCAACTGCGTAAAAGATGCATAGTGAAATGAAATCAACAAATATTCTTCTGACGTCATGATCTTTATCAAATGATTCTGTGTTCTGCCATCCTAACACGCGCTGGAACTGCGTGATAAAACAATTGGAAACCTTTTCAAAAATATTCCTGCTCAGCGGAGGGTGGGTTATTGACGGGATCTCTTTGCTTACAATTTAAATGTCTAACCAATGATAGCATAAAATGCAACTAGTATCGGGTTTTAGCCTTACGCTAATGCACAGGTAAGTATTACGCAGCGCAGTGAGCGGACGCCCTAAGCGTTCTCAAAAAGGCATCACGTGCGCCGTCCTTGAGGCTTGCCCGCAATGCGGCACCGCGTTAATATTTTACTGAATACCCGAGACGGTAACTAAGTGAAAATAAGTATGATGTTCCGCGGTCTTAAGACGAAGGATACTTGTGGCGTTTGTGCGCTGGAGTTCCAAACTTTGCGCCGCGTTGATGAAATTTCGAAATGCTTTTGTGTATAGTACGGATTATTATGTGCTTTCACATCACCAAAGATGCAAGATATTTATTAAAGGTATGGTCACGTAAGCCTACATGCCTGCAATGACATTACCGAGCAAAGTTATAAAGGCCAAGTGAGACGCTTTAGTAAAAACAATGTTAGAGAAAGAATTTCATGTATTTCGGTAGTAAGTTTTTAATAAGGCAAAATAATATCAACTTATAGGTAAAAAAGAGATCTTAGTTTTTGATCGTACATATAGAAAAATAATACGTGAAATTGTTAAAACTTTTGTCGATTGTAAATAGGTGTTTCGATTACATTACATTTTGGTTTAAATCATTAAGCACTAGCTTATACTTGGCACGCATTGTATTGCAATCTTAATATTCTTAAGAATAATTTGTAAATATTCGTATACCATGTATTATATCCATGAAACTTGAATACCGGTATTAATTTAAACTATAAATATAGTTTCAACTCAATGGGCTATGTAATAAGACACATACGGGACGAAACGAGGAACAATTTAATAAACGCAAAAGTAAGTTTGTTTGTTTGTTTGTAATGTTTTCACGTTTTAGTAGTTAAAGTCGATTATTATGAAACTTTGAATAAACGTCGAAGGTACAACCAGGGTGATTAGACACGGAAATATTACAAAACGAATGACTTCTTAGTTGGTTGCACAGCTTGGGAATGAGATGATCGCCTCTAAGCTGTTTCAAATAACGAAAATATACCTATGTTTAATTTGTTATTGTATGAAAACAATAATTGTAAATATTACAATTAAAAAAAAATACACTGAGTTTCTTTCGCCGGTTCTTCTCAGGTCCGAGGTTTTTGTTTCTGAACCAGAGATTGACTTTCAATAAGCAAGTGTAGGGCAACACTTCTAAATAGATAAATTCATTTTTGACTCTGACATGTAATTACATAACATAAACTGTGAATAGTTGAAGCAAATAATAAAATTAAATATAATATAACACAATATAAAAATAACTAAAAATGTTTACATAGTAAAAAATTCTAGAGAAAGAATTTCATATGTTTCGGTAGAAAATATTAAATGAGGGAAAAAATGTTAGCCATAAATATATTAGTTAATTTAAATAAAAATAACAAAATGTTTATCTAGTCACAAGTTGTTTTCAAAAGGTTCCCTTTATTTGAATGGAATGTATTTTTCAACAATCTTTTTATTTAACTTCATTCGATATTTTATGATTGACTTAAAAACTATCCGTGGCTCAAGTACGAAGACGGAAATCGTTTCTGAGTTCAAACTCATGCAAAGCAAGGGCAAGCGCTACATGTGCTGAATTTGTGTTTACAGTTAATTCATCTCGTACTCGAGTGTGAAGAATAATATCGTGAAAATTGCATATGGTGGATGACAATCTATCACGTAAATACACCACGCCGCTGTTCCAAATATTCTTAGCAGATAGATCAGATTTTTAACGTATTAACATTGTGATTAAAGAAAAGCATGCCCTAAAGAGCCGAGTAGCCCAGTGATTAGAATGCGTAGATCTTAACCGATGATTGCGGGTGCAAACCCAGGCAAGCACTACTGATTTTTCATGTGCTGAATTTGAGTTTATAATTCATCTCGTGCTCGGCGGTAAAGAAAAACATCGCGAGGAAACCTGCATGTGTCTAATTTCAACGAAATTCTGTCACACGTGAATCCACCAACCCGCATTGGAGAAGCATATTGGAATATGCTCCAAACTATCTCCTCAAAAGTAGAGGGGACCTATGCCCTTGTAAAAAAAATGTAAAAACACCCTTAAAGCTATACCTAACGATGTTCACCTTTATAAAACGACGAAAGTGACGGAAAATTGCAATTAAATTTTCATTATAGTCTTAAATAAATAATTAAAATAATTACGAGTGAAAAAACAATTACAAAATTAAACGTTTGTAGCAAACAATAATAAACTATTTTACTGTCGAATGAGCCGCGATCCGTAACATTTCAGCGTGATTCTATCAATAAATAATACATTAAACGATTACCATATTTAATTGTATATCTATGACATAGTTCGTAGTCGAAGTCATTGAACTTTTGTTGCGTTATTTTTGTTTACCAAAAGTAAAACACACAGAACACGGTAAGATGACATGCGTTGGCAGAATTACATCTTTTAACAGTCGTAAACCGGTACAAACTAGTTTAAGCCGCAAGCGTACCAGTTAAAACCACATCAGAGTATAAATATAGGCTTGTACAAGCACAGACGGTGAGCGGTAAGGGGTTTTACATTAAGTATAGATTAATTATTTTTAATTGACTATTAAAATTATTTTGCACGATTAACGTGGAGTCGCCCCTTTTTTTATTTATCACTTTGACTTGTGATTTCCGGTTTAAGCTGTAAAAATATAGGTCACTTATTAACTCCTTTGATATTTTATAGAATAAAATATGAATGATTTTATTTACAGATAATATTGCAATCTGTGCTATTGTTTGTTAGGAATATGTTACACTAGTTGTCGCACGCGGCTTCGCTTGTGTTTTAGAGTTAGGTTTAGGTTCAGTGGAAAAAAGAGTAACAGACAGACAGAGTTACTTTCACATTTATAATATTAGTAAAAAGTAGTAAAATTATTTATATTTAAATCGTATTGTCTTTGATTAGTATATAATACGGTACGGCTGAAGGCCATGTGATATGGTTTATGGTGTATATATGGGATACTATAAATACTACTAATCATTAGAACTTATAAGATTTCACTACAACAAACTTAACCGATATAAAAGTATAATTTTGGATTTGAATTGAAGATATGAACATTCATACTAATATTATGAATGCGAAAATAACTGTCTGTCTGTTACGTTTCCACAATTAAGTCACTGAACAGATTTTGATAGAAGCACGGATCAAACATAGGAACAAAGGATATAGCCTATTTTTTGTTCTACTCGAAGGGTTAAAGCCACGGGTTCAGCTAGTCATTTATAAAGACAATGTTTTAGCCAGTTAATAATCCGCGTTTCGGCGACAGTGCCTCCTAGAAAAGGATGATAATTTTTTATACTTAATACGTAACAATAAGTCTGCGTATTATTTTTAAATTAAGCAACGTGTGAATTTATGAATGTTTTTTTTGTTTAAATTTCATACATATATTTAAATTTACCATTTCGTTCTTATTTATATTCTTTAAATTAATATGGTAAGTAGTACATACTGTGTGCATGTGTGTGCTGTGTGAATGTTTGGGCGCGTGCTTGTGTGTGTACGTGTATTTCGATGAAGTTTTAAGTGTTATTATCTATGTTTCGTCCTGTTTAAATTTAGAATATTGACGTTCAAGCGTGAATTTCACGATCTTGTATTATATAAAGGATAAAAGGCCCTGAGTTCCTATTCGCTGATGTCCATACATTTAATTGTGTGTAGCTGACTATGTATTTCCATTTATAGAATATACGTTTTGAGCGGGTGGTTTGTTTTCAATTCGATTTAATCCTGTAATTTGAATCAAAGCTTATTTTTTTATTGAGGTAAGTGGTGACCACTACCTATAAACGTTAGCGTTGTATGAAATTTTAAATAACCGAAGACCGACCCGCCTTGTGAACTGGCTCACTGACCATTCAATCTGAAATTAAATAATAAGTAATATTGTTGTTGGTGGTAGGATATATCATGTAAGGTTACCTGGGCTTACGCAAAGCCCTACCACCAAGTGGTAGAAATATTTAAATAAAATATTACATTGTAGAATGCCGCGTTCGTGTTACAAGCCGATTTCATAAAGTTCTGTTGAATGCGTGCCGCGCCGAGTTCCGTAGCTATTACGAAATACTCTTTTCTGTGTGTTTGGACATAATTATTTGCTTATTCCCATAATCACTGGAACTTATCGGAGTGTATTTATTAATTTAAAAAAGAACACATAATCTAATAAAAAATAAAATTATACTATTACGTAGTATCTACAAAAGAGGTCTTGCATTTTTCATATTTATATATTCTCCTCGTTTACATATATTGCACTTAACATGTATAACATATAAATATTGCTTCCTTTGAAAACTTAGAAAAGAAATGGCAACAAATAAAAAAAAATTACCTAATAAATTGAATAGCACGACTACTCGAATGTATGAATGAATTTATAGCCAGTGGCACTCGGGATGATGTAAAGATTCTAACGATGCCCCATACATCCAAATTTGTACAGGCATTTAAAAGTTATGGTGGAATAAATAAACTCACAAACATACATGTATCATCTCTGAAAACATAGCACTCTTTTTGGGCATACGTGTAATAAATGACATAATAAAAAAAACTTGAAAATTAAAATATGTCTGAGTATATATGAGAATCATTTTGATTATTTTCTTTCTCTCGTTGTGTCCTCCTCTTATCGTAAGGGTAAGACTAAACATATAATGAAAAAAATCTTGTTTCTTTTAGACCAAAAAACTTAGCTGATGACTAAACAAGCAAAATAACGGAAGCAAATTTCATCACAATCGGATCATCGGCTTAGGAGCGTATAGAGAAGAAACATACTAAGAAAAAGTCAGACTTTTATTTAACTTGCAAGGGTTGTTTGTTTAAATCTTGCAAACTGAAATATAACCGCCCTATCAAAGCCTATCGAGTTGTACACGTTTCCCATAACAATGAATTTTTTTTGCTACGCAAAACTTTGCTTAACACCCTCGTCTCTAGACGAAAACTCATCAACAGTTAACAGTAGACATGATTTTTTTTAAACTATACAGGCTGATTTGTAAATAGGGATTTTAACTGTTCAATTATTTTTTATTAAGATATATGAAAGCATTTACAGCCCAATGAGTAGACCATGTGGCGCATCTGAAGATTTTCGTAATTCGGGTAAACGTTACGGATTTTGCTTGGGCTTAATTTGTATTTTATAGTTTTGACAACTGTGCACTGGCTCACTCAATCTTCAAACAGGAATACAATAATGAATGTGTGGTTAGGTGGTAGTACTTATCCAGAGCTTGCGCAAAATAATTATAGTTTGCCCAGGAAAAACGAGTACTTTTAGCTTTTGCTTAACACTTTGGCGCGACACCGCACTTATCGGGGGCAGCTGAATAATTTATATATCTCGTGGTTTTTTCGACGTACATATTTTTTATCAGTGCGCAATCGGTTAGTAGTTACTGCACGCGTACATTATACAAGCTGTTCTATTTTTCGATGTATACATTTTCGTTAAATAATTCTTCTTTTAATACACCATGTATTTGAAAGCCTTCTCAGCCTTGTTTATTTATGTCATATTTTGTTAAAACTGGTATCAGCTAAACACAAATTAGGCACGTGAAAATTTAGTACTCAAAAGTGCTTATAACACTCGAATTAAATAAATGATGTCTGAACTTTAGTGGAATTTGCACGGATTTGAACCCGCAATCTTCTGTTAAGATTAACTTGAACTACTCTCTGGCCTATATCAGCTCCTACTATACACTAGCCACTACTAAGTAATATATTAAGGTGAAACAGCCTGTAAATATCACACTGCCGGGCTAAGGCCCAGTTTCCCTTTGAAGAGAAGATTTTTGGAGCAGAATTGCATTGAATAAGACACATGCAGGTTACCTCACGATGTTTTCCCTCCACGAAGTCAATTATAGACACAAATTAAGCAAGTTAAGACTCGCGTCTAACCACTGGGCCATCTAGGCACTTATTTCAACAATTTAACTAATGACAGTTGTTCGTTTTGGATATATTATCGGTACCACGGTATTTGTATTTGAAGTTTAGACGAAGACCGCAGACGCTGCAGACTTGATGTGTGTTACCAATCCATCAGTGGCCAATACCATTCAATAACTATTGGGGTACTGGATTGGTCGCAAAGTATATTAAGTATCTTATATTCCAACATAACACTCACGTATCGACTGTAAAAGATTACACCGAAACGAAGAGAAAAAAAGGTGAAAGAAAAAACGTGAGAAGAGCCGACAAAAACGTCATCAGCAAATAAAAAAAAAATCACACGTATGATAATTTACGGTACAATAGGGATGTACGGCTTATGTACGTATATTTTTACAAACACTCGACCTAAATTAATTTCACAAACGCACAAGTATTCAAGTAATAGCATCAAGTATGTACATAACTATTACCTTATCTAGACACGCGGCAGGCGTCAAGCCAAGTTCAACAAAAAAAACTGGCGATCCATTTATTTTACATACTAAATCTCTTTTTTAAACCGAACATAACGTGGTAGTCCATCCGAATTATACAAAATTCTAGACGATGAGATAACTCTATATGCTATGCAACTATTTCCCGACACATAAGTATCAACTATTAGTTTCCGCACGCTGCTCCATCCATGTTTGGGAAGGGATACATCGCACCCTTTTCTAGACCCCTACCGAAATTTCATCATGATCGATCGATTAGTTAAGAAGTCACAAACAAACAAACCCACTTTGGTATTAATAATATTAGTCAGGACTACCCAACTAATCTCGAGATTATGGTCATATGTGTATCATTAAAAAAAAACATAATTACATAAATAATTAAACAAAGAACAAACAATGCCTCTAAGGGAATACGCCCCCTGAAAAGTGTACGAACTTACGTATAAATAGCTCATAACAAACAAACTACTAAAAGTCACGCTATAAAGGAATATCGTTACGAATGTGTTTGTATGTAAATCATCCCATACCCCTATTCTTTGATGGTAGGCGTTTATTTCACAACTAAGGGTGACGTTAATGTTTCGAAGTTTAAGTCTACATGCACGATGGAGCGAAGCGAACGCGATTCACATCGTCTATTCAGCTACACTAACGTCAATTTCTGAGGCGCTGATCAAAGTCAGACTTACAAATCTGATTGAATACTGAACGCTCATTGGCTGTCTATTGCGTCATTGTCATCAACCAATGACGATTGAGATTAATATTATTTAATCTGTCGTTGATTATAGTTTCAAAAACCGCATGTCGTAAATTCATTATATCCTTCCTCATAATTTATATAATACAATTATACAAATGTTCTTAGCTGTGTCCATAATTGCATTTATTTTCATATAAAAGAAAATCATAAAGCATCAACAAAAGATTATTTACGGGACTAGTTGCTCCCTCGGATTTCGTACAGGTGGACTTTAATTTAAAATAAATCCTGTAACCCGATCGCGGTGCTACCTATCGGTTCCAACCCAAATACATTTAAACGCATACAAGAAAAACAACATCAAGGTTGGTGCAGTCGTTTAACAAGACTTACACGTCACGACACGTGATATGCCATTTAGATAAGTGTATCCTATAAATTTTGTAATTATAAATCAATGACCTACATCATATCCTAAAATTTCACGCTCGTGTTCTGCTATGAGTTTTGAGTTTCTTTTTACAGAATTCCTCTCCGTTTTCCCGTTTCACAGCAAACGATTTCTGAAAGCACGTAAATTGAAATCAGTGATATCTTCTAAAGTATTCATTCGAATGATAAAGAGTACGTGACAACTTTAATCTATATTAAATTCCCAAAGTATCTGACATATTTATCTGAATAAGGATCAATAAAATTAATACAGACAGAGTTAGAAGCTGAATTGGTTTTATGGTATTAATGGAAATATATTAAACTAAAACAGGAATACTAAGTATCGTTGTGTTCCGGTTTGAAAGGTGAGTGAGCCAGTGTAACTACAGGCACAATAAAAATAATGTCTTATCTCCCAAGGTGGGTGGTGCATTGACGATGTAAGGAGTGCTTAATATTTCTTACAGTACTAATGTCAACGGGCTTTAAATATAGGTTTAAAAAAAAAACATTTATTAACACATAAGTTTATTTATTATAGAATTAGAATAAAGTATTTTAATTAATAAAGAATTAGTATTATCGATTTAGGAATGCGACCGACTCGTACCGAGATTGAGATTCGACTGACTATCTCCTCACTACCGTTTAACCTCATGATGATGAGATAGCAGATACAAAGATGATGGTCAGCTCTTTTACTGGCATCACCAATGTATAAAAGGGCCATCAGATGGTCTACTGATAAAATGTCTATGTCTTATAAACATTTCTTAACCATGTATTCACTTGTTACGAAAATTTAACGAGTCCTTCAGTGTTCCTGTGCCAAAAAATTTTCACGTAGCCCTTCATTATACCCTTGAAAAGATCGTTAACTTGTTACTACTATGTACTATGTTGTTATCAATAAAAAATATTTAAAATCATACAAGACCATTATATTTCATTAGAATATCAATTTGATAATATAAATGAATATGCAAGGTGGTATTGAATTGTTAATACGTTTATTAATTATTTATAAATACATAATTACGTAGCTTTGGATTAATTCCTTTTTAATAATAGCTAATGATATTTGTTAAGGACAAAATTATACGTCTGACGACCTTCACAGCTCATACAAAATTGATTAGTACGGTAAGGAGATTACAGTGATTATAAAAATATCAGAATGATATTATTAATTTTTTGGACGTGTTGAAAAGCCGAAACGATTCAGTGGTTATAAAAGATAAATGTTCGCTAAAAGATTATGGGTTCAAACTCAGACAGGCTATTGAATTACTAATTACGTGTTTTATTTGTGCCTGTAATTATTGTTCGCGTATGTTTCGAATGAGAATTTGTCACATTTTTAAATGTTCATGAATCGGAGCAACGAGTTGGAATGAGCTCCAAATCTTCTCTTCTATGGGGGGAAGTCTTAGCCAAGAAACGAACTGTTAGTTTGCTCAAGGATATCTAACCTTACTAATTGTTAGTAATCGTGAGTAAAGAAACAAAGTAATTACTTTAGTATGTCATTATGAAAGAAGTTACGCCCAACCGGTTAAGAATTTGGCAAAATTTGATTCTGATGATAGTACAATTATGTTTACTGAATTTTCTTTGTTTAAGGGTACATAGATCTTATAAAGGTTCTTTTGACCTTATACCTACTCATAACCGTACTATATTGTTTATATTTATTTGGTGTTACTCACTCATTACATATTTTACCTACAAAGGGCAATGCTTAGTATTGTTATGTTTGAATGGTCAATGTAACCACTGGCATAAGGGACATTACATCTTAGTTCCCAAGATTGGTAGTGCATTGGCGATGTAAGGATTGGTCAATATTTCTTACAGCGCAATTGTCTATGGGCGATGGTGACCACTTACCATCGAGTGGCCTATACGCTCGTATATCATAAAAAGAGAATAAATATATAAAATCTTATGTTTAGTATTGATGTATTTTTAAATGTAATTAGCAATATTCGTTTACAGTATAATATCCTACATGATGTTGACAGCAATCGCTTTTAAATCGTTATCTCTACGATCTTAATAATTATACAAAGTAAAACGTGCCTACATTAGGTATGTGTGTCTCGTCGTTATGTAATTAAGCCTAAAGCTTGTATCACACGTTGTACGAAAGCTCTTTATTTAGATTAATTACACCTCGATGGAGATAACATTCCTCGCATTATTTATGGTTGTTTATGATGTCGAATTATTTGATATATAAATATATAATAGAACCCTTGGACTGTTTAAAATATCAAATAAACGATATGAAAAATATAATATTTTCTTGTGTGTGGTGTGAAGATTAGGTGAGCCAGTATAATAACAAGTACAAGGGACGTAAAATTTTATTTAACAAGGTTGGTATCATAAATGGTTAATATTTCTCAAAGGGTGTGTGGGTGTATGGATTTCTCAGTGGTGATTACTAAGAATCAGGTAGATAAACTCCCTACCTATTTAAAAATTTAAAAAGTAACGTATCGTTGCTAAGTAGGCTTTGTTATACATTTTGAAATTCTAAAACAGATACAGCATTGTTTGACTAATTATCTTCAAAACATTATTGTACATGTACATTGGAGCAGCGCGGTGTA
Organism: Vanessa atalanta; assembly: GCF_905147765.1. Taxonomy (NCBI): domain Eukaryota; kingdom Metazoa; phylum Arthropoda; class Insecta; order Lepidoptera; family Nymphalidae; genus Vanessa; species Vanessa atalanta. Next base: position 9,890,147 of record NC_061891.1, on the reverse strand, counting down.
TTAAGCTCCAAGCCACTCCTCAAAATGAGAGGAGATCTCATACCAGCAGTGAGAAATTTACAGACTTTTACTTTATAAATTACTAGCAACCCGCCCCAGCTTCGCACGGGTGCAATACTGTTACTAAATCTGTTTTTCAGTCATTAGACAATACAAACCGCTATGTCCCTGCGTTTTAAATCTGTAATATCTTTGAAAATATTCATTTAAATTACATGCTGTAAAGGACCGTATTGATCAATATTAAACTCACAATGTATTTAAGGTACTTAATTGAGTAAGGATTAATGCTATATTGCTTAAAATCGCTTCGAAAATAAGCTTTTAATTTCTCGTAAAAAATAAAGGATAAAAAGTGGTTGTTGTGTGCTAACCCTAAGAGATAGATATATACCATCGGGGACTTTTTCCAACACCTTTTTAAGGTGTACAATACTGTAGTAAATTATTTTAATCTATCTCGTAGAGTTCAGCCAGCGCTTGCAATGAAAGCTCAAAAAATGTATTTATTTACGCCACCTCTAAAATTATCAGTGTTTCTCTACTATACTGTGCATGTATTATATATATAAACCTTCCCCTTGAATCAATCTATTTATTAAAAAAGCCGCATCAAAATCCGTTGCGTAACTTAAAAGATCTAAGCATGCATTAAGACAGACTGTGGTAAGCGACTTTGTTTTATACAATGTAATGAAGTCATCATACTGTGTTAAAACAAAAACATAACAGTACTGTGCTATGTTATATTTGTGATGATTCTGACCTATTATATCCGGTGGAATTTATTCCTGTAGCTTTCTTTCATAACACGCTCTGCGTCGTTTCATTGCTATAGCCTTGAGGTATGATAAATATTTTATCATGACGACGTAGCATTTGTCTGTCTTAGAGTCCAGTTACTATTTCCTTCACATCGTGTTTTTGTTCATCCCAAGCCTTCATCTTCGTTAGGTTAATGTCTACATCTTACATATGAATACAATTTAATATATATAGAGTACCTCGTTGATCTAGTGGATAGATATAAGGCCGCAGATTCCGAGGTTCAAGTAAAGTTAATGGCTTTTTCTATCGAAACAATCTCAGCAACAGCCCGGAGTCTAGAAGTTGGAAGTGTGTGCATTACCGTGCTTCAGAAAGCATGTGAAGCTGGTTGTGTCGGGATTGCCGTCCTATCGCATTATAAGAGGGCGTGATTAGAGAGTGCACCTGTGTTTATGCACAGACTTGTGCACAATATGTCTTGCACAAAAAAAATCGTATGACTTAAATCATTATAATAAGTCTAATGACCGGTTATCGTATTCATTCTATAAGGAACTCTTGTGCAAAATTCCATTTCGTCCCACTAGCTGTACGTTGTATATCAGTCAGTGAGTTTGTAATTTTTTTAAGTAGATTTTTTACTCTGTATCAGAATGTAATGTTGCAGACAAAAATGCATGGATAAATAATATGACTGTTCTATCTTACAATCCATTGTTGATGCTCTTTTTTTTTACATTTACATTAACAGCCTGTAAATTTCCTACTGCTAGGCTAAGGCTTCCTCTCCCTTTGAGTAGAAGGTTTGGAGCATATTCCATCACGTTGCTCCAATGCGGGTTGGTGGATACACATGTGGCCGAATTTCGTTGAAATTAGACACATGCAGGTTTCCTCACGATGCTTTCCTTCACCGCCGAGTACGAGATGAATTATAAACACAAATTAAGCACATGATCATTCAGTGGTGCTTGTCTGGGTTTGAACCAGAAATCATCGGTTAAGATGCACGCGTTCTAACTACTGGGCCACCTCGGGTTTTTATCACGTACACAACTTATTATCGGCGTACCTAATAAAATATTTATAGGGTTTTATACCTCGACATTTTGATTTGATTTCACCAGTTTCGGAAACATTTGTCAAAGTCAGATAAACTAATTTCGGTATAATCTGATCGCTCATTGGTTACTTATTACGTCATCGGGTGCTATCGACCAATGATCATTCAGATAATTAGTCAATTTGCTTTGATTAGCGTTTCAGAAACTGAACTTTTTATATCAACGATTACTAATTCATTAAAAGACATTATTTGTATAATAATTTAGACAATTTAATTCCTTATTTTTAATTGGCATAGCTTAAATTTATCGAAACTTAAAATACTGATAAAGTTTATTTTGTTATTTTATTTGTACTGAAAGATGTCCTTGAAGAATTTGGTACTTATGAATAATTTCGAGATTTAAAATAAATGAATAATTTTTTTTTTCTTAAACAGAGTTAACTTAGCAGGCAATAAATGAAAAATACAATATACATAATTTTTTATAGTTAAAATATATATTTTTGACATTTATGATGACCTCCGTAGTCGAGTAGTGTGTACACCGGTTTTCATGGGTATGCCACTCCGAGGTCCCGGGTTCGATCCCCGGCCGAGTCGATGTAGAAAAAGGTCATTACTTTTCTATGTTGTCTTGGGTCTGGGTGTTTGTGGTACCGTCGTTACTTCTGATTTCCATAACACAAGTGCTTTAGCTACTTACATTTGGATCAGAGTAATGTATGTGATGTTGTCCAATATTTATATATTTACCGTTTGCATCCACACTGTCTTCCTGAGTGTAATCATGTAAAAAAACAGTCGAAACAGCCAGGCAAATACTAGCTAATTACGATAGTTATATAATTTTTTTTTAAATATTGATAATATTTATTTACATAAGAATTAATAACATCCTTAAATATATACAAATATGGATAAAAAATAGTTACTGAATAAATCTTGACCGCGTTGCTTTTATTATTATTATGTTTTGTTTTAAATTTTACTAAAATAGTTAAGTCGATCACTTAAAAACATTCTCCATTCAAAACAATGCTTGCATTACACAAAAATAAACACATCCTCATCATAGCGACCTAAGACCCCATAAAGTGCCTATTAGTGAAGAGCCCACTTCGCCTAATGAGGCAGCTTTTTAGAGCATGAAGCCTGGCCAGGCCTGAAGACTGGTGGGTCATTAGCGTTATCCAATGTTTTACGATGCCGTTTGTATGGCCCTTGATAGAATTAATAAGAGTGTCATTGACCTGATCCAGATATTGGGTGCACTTGTACTAAATAATTGCCCTCCGATATCTCAGATCAGTTTCGATTTATTAGCAAGATTGAAGATCTTTAAAACACTACTAGTATTTACTGCTTTCATTTAATTTAAGCTTTAAATAAATTAGTGTCCTTCTGCGACTTCGTCCGCGTTGACGAGGTTCAGAGATTCCTTATCCTATAAATAATTACAACTTTTACAGACTGTTGAGTTCATCTAATTAGCAACGGTCCTTTAGGGCTTCGAGCTGACTCCATCAAACAGTGTGATGGAATAAGCTTCAAGCCCCTAAGGGGAGACAAAAGTTTTGCCCAGCAATGGGATGTATACGGATTGTTATTTTTGATTTATACATACAAAGAGGTTTAGACAGCTCTAAGGAAATCCTAAGGAAGTACTAAAATAAAGGTCATTAAGTTTTTAACGGATATAATGTGAATTCTAAAAGTGGTTGTATAATACTAACTAGCAACATTTTCATTAAAAGATCAGCTGATTATGGTTTGGAACGGCTTAATCATCATCGGTGGGGGTTGATAGAAACGAGTGACAGATTTTCATTTGACACATGTAGGTTTCCTCACGTTAATCCCATAGTTTGGCAAGAAGTTATTATTTTTAGGTTATTAGTTATTGTTTTTAGGGTTAGGTTATTATTTATAACCAAATTCTTATGTTTTCTTTTGGCTCACTCACAATTTAAAAATGTACAAAATATTTTTGCGCAGAATAGCTGGTGACTAATTCCGACGGTAACTACCTGGAGTTGCAAGCTCCAAGCTCTACCATGGAAATATATTGTTCATGTCAGTGAAAAATTCATAAAATTTCGATAGAAAAAAGTTGAACTTGCAAACGAAAATTTAATATTATTATTTAAAGTTACACTTTTATAAAACTTCATCGTAACGCAATAGTTGCCTGATATTATAGTGAAACATTTATAATGGCACCATTAGGAAAATTAAATGATAAAAATTAAAATCCACATCGAACTTCGTATGGAAAATATTTGATGGTAATCGTTAAAACTTCACCGCTTCACCGCGGTCGAGAATTTCGAACAGGAATAGGACTTTTACGTCGGTAATTTGGATGGATTTCAGGAGAACTTCAAAATGGAGTTATATTAGTGTGAAAAATGCTACAATCTCGGAGTAAAATTAAAAGATTTTTCATACGGACGAGGAGGTTAAACTAAGTATGCTGGTTATAGCTATTATTCCGCCTTATTTGCATGTATTTCTGTCCGTAATAGCGTTTACTTTTAGAGCCTTAATAGCTCAATTGATTTTGATGATACATATTTTGGTAGACCGGTGGTGGCTCAGAAGGGCAAACTAAAATATTCACATACTTTTTCCATTTTCATTGAATTTTTTATTCACTTAATATGGGCTTACATATTGTTGGAATGTATCTGACTCACACAAACTTTAAAAATTCAAAAGATTATACTTCAAAAAAACTCATTGATTATTACCTACATACATCGGTGAAGATGAAAATCAAGGGTTTGTCTTCACCGATGTAGATATTAAACAATGAGTAAGATCTTCGATTTTGATTTGCCTGTTCTATCCTCTTGCTTCATCTTTAATTAAACTGGTAAACTAAACGATTATGATATATATATAACGAAGATCCATATCGTTTTATGGATTATATTTTTGCTTGGAACTACATTATCGTAGTGATATTCTACGGTAATCAACTTCGCGTGTTGTGTTCCAGTTTGAAGGGTAAGCTAGCGTAACTATAAGTGCAAGGGATAAAAGGAATTGTAAATATTCTCACAGTGTCAATGTATGAGGGTGGTTTGATACCCTTAAAAAATAACAAATTCTAGACGCAAATGGTTATGCCATTTAATAAACATTTTGCTTTGTAACGTCATTACATCTGTGTGTTAATCAAGTTTCAAGATAATTTACTAAGTTACACAAGTATTCAAGTACTATACTCACGTCACACAGTGAAAATGCAACTGCATTAATGCGTTGTGGCCTAAACTCAATATTTCATTTTTTTCATGCCCTTAGTAGCCCAGTTCTAAAGAAAGTTCTGTGACCTATTTGAGCATGAACAAAGTTTGAATGATTGAGGTACGTTATTTATATCAGAAGATGCTCGTAGTCAAAGTTTAACTTGGGTTTTTCTGATGATACAGAAGATTTACTATCATGCACAGACTGCTAGATTTGAAATTGACTGCGGTGCCAAAGACTTAAATAGGCCTTTAATTAGTACGCTCAAATATACTATACTATTTATAAACAAACTGTAGTATAATTTTCTAAATATATCCAATTATTTTCATTTACCTTAGATTACGTCAACTGGTTCTACGTTCATTCAAACACAGTGACCTGGTTAATATCAAAGGTATAATCTTTAATCAACGGAAGCACTTATGTATGTCAGATCTATCACCACGTGACCATACAACGTTATTAGAGTTTTCGATTACACGTTAGTAAACTTTGTAATTCTAGAAAACCATTTTTGCTTAAAATTTATCTTCAATTTCATCAAATTGAACTTTCGTTCTTAGAGATTTTCAATTTCAGACCGAGTTTAATCGTTGGCGGCGTAGTGAAATGCAAATAACTGCATCTAATTAAAACCGAGCGAACTGGCTCCGTTAATACGAGCATTATTTACTTTAATGGTTGAGTGCTAATTCTATTGAGTTGCAGAGGAAAATCTTTCGAACCGCGTTACCGCGTTATTATATCAAGCGATGCCAAGGTTTGAGTAGTCGATTACCAATTAGTTTCAAGAATCGTGACGAAGTTAACTTGTGTTGGAAGACATTTTTTTATTTATCGTGTCATCCGTAAGTTTACTACTTCTCTAGTAACTGTAGGTACACGAGACATAACATCTTCGTTCCCAAGGTTGGTGGCGCATTGGCGAAGTAAGGGGTGGTTAATTATTTCTCTCTCAGCTCAAATGTCTATGGGCGGTGGTGACCACTGTACATCAGGTACCATTTGCCGGTCTACCTATAGCATAAAAATATATATATAAAAACATAGTCCCTCGCCGCGTCTGTCTGTATTACAAAAACTACCGAATTTATTGTTATACGATTTTCATCTGGACAGACTGATGATGATGATAGTTTAGGATGTTGGAAAAATTATGCTGAATGGGAGACTAAATAGGGCCCAGTGGTTAGAACGCGTGCATCTTAACCGATGATTTTGGGTTCAAACCCAGGCAGGCATTACTGAATTTTCATGTGCTTAATTTGTGTTTATAATTCATCTCGTGCTCGGCGGTGAAGGAAAACATCGTGAGGAAACCTGTATGTTTCTAATTTCAACGAAATTCTGCGACATGTGTATTTCACCAACCTGCATTGGAGCAGCGTGGTGGAATATGCTCCAAATCTTCTCCTCAAAGGGAGAGGAGGCCTTAGCCCAGCAGTGGGAAATTTACAGGCTGCTAATGGATTGTAATGTAATGCTAATGGGAGATTAAATGGCGTGCGAATACCGCGTGAGGCCATAGAGTAATATCTATTTTTCTGTAGACCCTAAACTTTTATGCAGACCCTCATTCTACCTGTGGAATCTGGACAGGTTGTAAAATACTAATTACGTGTATTATATTACTTGTAACCAAAATCAAGATAGCATTACGTAATTAGTTAAGATATATTTTGTAATAGTTAAACCCGTGACATCGTCTGTGTGGAATTCAGTTTGTAACGTAAATCGTCCAAGACCTTACATACCTTGCACCTTGCTATCCCTCATCTCCAACTAGGGGGTCCTTTAAGGGTTAAAAAGTAGCATATCTCCGTTCATAGGGTTCAAGCTTGCTTCGTACTTTTCATAATATTGGTTCATTGGTTTAACTGTGAAAGCGTTTCAGATAGACAGAGATATAGTAATTGTTTTTTTTTTTTTAATTTACTCTACATCCACGTGCTCATAGTATCCCGTGAATTTTTTTACTTTTTAGTTTTATTTTGATGTGGTGGTTTACAAATTTTACTTTTTTACTAAACATCAGCAGATACGAGTAGTAACTGGAATCGGAGCTCGTCGTCTTTCTTGAAGAAAGTGGCCAACATTTTTTTTAATGTTATACATTATTAATATATTTATACATATATTTCTAGATGTAGGTTACATTTACTTTAATTTTTTTTTTGTTTTATTTACATTAACTTTTTTCTTACACACAATCTTTAACAGTCATAGATTTTAATAACATATATAATATCAGTAGAATTATAGATCATATACTAGAAAACTTTATATATCTAAAGCGCTATGATACAGTTGCACATTACAAAACTATAACTGAAGTTCCCAGTTCCCAGAACATGGTAAGTTACTGGTATGCCCCGAGCTTCCATGGCACTTCACACAATTTAATTTAATTTCACTGTAAAATTATTGTAAGTGTGTTGTTTTATGTGTAGTGTTCGATTGTAGTGTATATCGTAAAACGATATTAGTGCCTCCGTGTTATCACTGTAGGCTGGCTCATATTGTTGAGACATCTTTATTTAAATTTCCAAATGAATAAAGAATAAAGCTATTTTTCGAACTCTCCCTATTTTTCTCTTTCTCTTTGTATTGTACATGGTTTTATATATTACCACTATTTAAACTTATTTTTTAGTTTGTGATTTTTATAACAATTTCAGACATGGAATAATTTTACAAACATATATTTTAAACATTTCAATTCCATTAAAAATATTCACACCCACCCCCCACCTACTATGGTATAAAAATGTACGTTAAAGTTACATTCAGCGTAAACATAACCTCTATTAATTTTATAACGTATAGTCATTATAAAACATGCATGAATTCCCATTTCGCGCTACTCAACAAAAACCTACAGATGGCGTGCGATCGACTTTCAACTGTAACACTTAAGTAATAGAGTTTCAATTGAAAATATTTAATATTTTACGAATCTATTTTAATTAAACCGATGCCGCGTATTTCTTTACATGTAATAAATTACTAACCGTAAAATGTATGTGTCAATTAATATTTACACGTCGTCTTGTTTGACGTACACTCACAAGAGGCAGATGGAACGCTTGGAACATTAAAGTACAGCAACAAAAGCGAACACGAATCCCAAGTGGAGCGAAATGATGCGTCTTTTTGTTAGTACGTCAAAAGTGCTGTCACTTTATTAATAATTAAATATTCTATAAATTTACCTCTTGTTTTATTAACGATCTCAGACCTCTTTATTATTACTTAAAGTAAATAACAGTAGTATTTATGAGTTATACGCAAACTTACAGCGTACATTGATTAATACACTGGTATATCAGAATTTTCTTCGTCCTAATATTTTATGAACACTGTCTTTCAGCTATGTTGTATTTCAGTGAACTTACCATCAGGATACTTTCCCGTCGTGCAAAAATAAATACATTTAGTGGATTAGTGTGATATAATAATAACTAAATTAAGATAGTAGAGACACCAAATAATGAAACATAATGGAAATTCACGGTTAGTTTAACTCACCTGAATACGGACAAACTATATTCGTCCCGTTGTACAGTGAACAAATCCTCAAGGAACACTCTCAAGCCGAAACAAATGTCAATGTCGCTGTGATTTTGACGCAAATCTCTTGACGATACTTATCATATCAAATCGACAGAAGTCAAAGTGCTTCGGAATATAAAAAAGTCATAGTTTTTCTTACTACACCCTTTGTGGGTCACATTCTATTATTATTGTCAAGGCGAATACTTTTCGGATGTTGCGAGTATCCCTTAATTTCGTTTTTGTATTGAATCAATTTATCGATACACAGTCGTACTGCCTAAGATATTTACTTCTAAATGTGTCGCGTGACTATACTGACACAGGTTTGTGTGTTACGTGCGTGTGTGTTTAGAGACGTTCTTTAGTGATGCTTAACTTAAAAAACGGCTATACGAATATACATAAAAATTATAATACAAGATTCAGTTCATTTCGGAGAAAGTTTTAGTATATTATATATTTTTATATATCAATATTTTGTGTATATGTCACTGAAGCCCTAAATGGCTGGACCGATTGTGATTTTTTTTTGTAATTCTTTGAGTGATATCAGACCGGTTCAGTCCTGGAACCGGTCTGATTTTTACAAAATGAATTAAATTCTTATTTCACATACGAAGTCGGGACGAACAACAAGTATAGGATTTTATAAAAAAATACACTTCATTTTGCAACGTGATACTAATAAAAGAGCGAACGAGGTCACGGGTTGAAGCGAGTTACTGAAATAAAATAGGCTTTGTATTGAGGCTGTCTCATGTAACCAGAACGCAATTTCCCTTGAGGTGTATAAATATATCTATAATGACATATATTTCAACGAGTATCTGATGTTATTGTGGTTACGGTTTTGATGATGAAATCACATTTAAATGACATTAAATTATATAAAATCAACGAAATGTCTTGAAACGTTTATAGATGAATAAGGTTTTATATACACTTGTAACATACAAATATAAGTACAAGTCCTTCTAACAGATTTTGCTTACGGCAGCAATTGACAAACGAAACAAAGGATCTGTGTATGACGTAATATTATTGAACACAATTGTGTGTGCAAATTCAAGTGCCCTCTTATCAATCTCACAACCACATGGGTGGCAAATATGACACGAATGGTAAAAGTTCAGGAGCAGGACTTCACGAGAGTGCAGAAACTACCAAGTCTCCGAGCTCCTCCTCAGAATATCTCGAGAGTCCCGATTTTCATGTTATTGGATGGACCTGAGGTTAAACCTAAGTTTAAGCAGAAACCAATGAGATATTTAAAATTATCTACCATATGATCTAGTAACTATAACATGGTGAGGTACTCGAAATGCTCAACATACTCGCGTAGAGACAGAATAGAAAGAGAGAAAAGTTAATTTAGTACACGGCTCAAATGAAAATTTGGTTTTCTATCAATCCTCAAAGGTATGAAATCAAACGCAGGAAATATTATTCCTTGATTTATTCCAAGTTGAGGAGGTCTGATCATTTCGACGGCTCGAACGAGCCTCCATACCGGCGGGCGCTCGGTGTTTTGTAAAAAAAATTAGTTGGGAACTATTCACTCCATATAACACCTATTTATGGACGGTAAAATTTTTCAGACTAATTATACATCTCAAAATTCACTAAATATTATTAATTTAACAATCGAACAGTTTCGAATTATTAAAATAATTAAAATAAACATTGTCGGGCACGTGTGTTTCTTAAATACGTACGTGGTTTCCCGCCGACATATACTAATAATAATATTTTAAATAAGCTAAGAATCTCGATCTCCGTGTTATTCTTTAACAATTAATACACATTTAATTACCTTTACATAATATTATTATATCTTGCAATATGAAACAACGTCTGCACAAATCATTGTCCCGCTGTGTGAGCATCTGAAGCGAGCTTATCCCGCTGACTTAAGTTGATATTCCTAGGTATTCCAATAGATTCAATTTTTACGCTCTAGTAATTCGATCATTGTATTTCATCAAACTACCATCAAGTATTCCATCCTTCGTAACTTTTAGCCGCTGTGAATCTTTACATCATTGTAACAAATGTATTATCATGTCTTTAATTTTTATCAATTTTAACTTTTTATTTTTTTTTCAAATCTTTCTACTCATGTTGCTATAAATATGTGTTAATGTATTTTTAAAACAAATATTGTAATTGTTGTGGCTTCTTTAAAAAGCTTCACATGTTAACTATTTTCATTTAATTGTGTTACATTTGTCATTAAAACATGTAGTAGCTACTAGTGGTCCTTAAAATAAATAAATAAATAAAAATAAAATAATAATGTAACAACGGTTTCTATATCGAACGAATCGTTATTTTATAAAACTAACTCATCGTATTTGAGTTACAAGTCCATTTTATAAATGTTAATAATTTCACAATGTAATTTAAATATTTTTTTTTGGGTCTCGCCTGTCTGTGTCGTCTCAATACATTTTCAATATTGTCATTTTGAAAATGTGTTTTATTATAATAAACTAAATACTTCGTTAATCACGGCTGCTTTCTTTATTTTATTACATCAATAAATTTTAACGTCACTTACACGCGGCTTCGAAACTTGCGAAATGATTTGTAGACAATTCTAACATTAAGTCATGGTTTTGACTTTTACAATACAAATCGCTCTGTTTTTGGTTGTAAGTCACCAATTTCCATCAAGGGGATAATTTGTACATGGACCGTCTTAAAAAAAAATATGTTTAAATGTCTATAGTTTTAAGATGTAATATCTAACATTTATATCATATTTGCTACTCGTAGATGTTCTCGATTTAGAATCCTTTGAAACTAAAAGTGTTTTTTTTATACTTCGTTAAAGTTTAGAAGCCTCCTTGCTTCGAAAATGACGCAAAGCTGTTGATCCTGTTGAACTATAATTTGTCCCTCGAGGTTGTCTATAAGACTCTCTTGGGAATGGCTCTCGTGGCCGTAATCAGTCGGGAGAATATCATCACAAACGACTGAAATGGCGACAATTACGACATACTAGTCCCCTAACGGGTTCGCATGAAATATGCAAGTAAGTTTAAAAGCTTACAACAAAGGGTTACCATAAAAATTCTTTATTATTACACATCACTCATTATTATGCACTATCTTATATCTGATAGTGTCGGTAAATAGGGTAAATTTCTGAGACATAATGTCGAGGAACAACTAAAGAATAGTACTAATTTGTGAAGTACAATATTAAAGTCAACAATCAAGGGTGCTCAGTGTTTGGTCATCATAATTATAGACCTCTTTGAAAAAATAATATCATAAAAGAGATACGTACATAAAATATTATTTTATAAACAAAACCAGCATTCTGGTTTAGCACGGGTGGAATCTTCATAAAATGTTTATAAATTACAGACTAACAAGGAAACATATACCTTTTGTGCCAGGAACTTTTTCGGATAAACGAAAAAATAGTCTACAATGTTAAATTATAATCAGATAAATGCTTTAAAAACGCATACAAGAACAAACATACAAATATTTTTTCTTATTTTGTAGATAAACTAAAAATATTTGCTTTGAATGTTTTTCAAAGATGTAATTGAAAAGTGTCATTCACAAATTGATACTTAAAAATTCCTACAAGCAACACGTATATGACTTAAATAATACGTCGTGTGAACTAAATCGAGGTCAAAGAGACGAGTCACGAGGCCTGTGAAGTTCATCAGCCTTCATTAAGTGACCCTTTTCTATTGGGAATAATTGGAAAAGTTACGGGTAATGTTCTACAGCTGTGATATTTTAGGGTTGTGTAATGGCTCATTTGATCAGTTGTTCTATTATAATCTTTTGTAATTATAAGTTCAAATCTGGATATGAAATTGGTACAAGTGAAGTTAGGTGAAAATCTGAAAAAGTCCCACTGTTAGGCTAATTTCTATTTTCCTTTTGGGGATAACGTTTTTGGAGCATATTCCATCATACTGTTCCGACATACACGACTTTCATCCTTTCGATATTTTACACGTAAATTTATCAAGTAAAACTCTGTGGTGCTTACCCTGTTTCGACCCACAATCTTCGGATAACATTCACGTGTTATAACAGCGGGTTAATTGTTGTATATTAATTGTTGCATATACAATCTGACTTATATACTAATCAAAATTGTACAGGATTTGGTTCCATATTCTCTTTGGTCAAGAAAGTTTCTATTCTATCAGTATTTTTTCCGCACATTGCAGTATGGGGAATAAATCTGGCATAAAGAAAAGGCGATAAGTCCCCTCCATGCGATGTCTCCTTCTCATTCTATATATCTTTGTCTCTTTCTATTATATACGGTTTTGTATAATACTATTTCAACTTATTTTTTGTATTTTTTTAATTCATGAGATATTTAATAATAAGTTTATTTCTGGACAATCATAAATTCTTAAAGGTGGTTAATTTATTCCATTGCATTTAATCTGTTCTTTAATATACAATATATTCGATCTAATAGGGTGTCCTCTGAAACCACAGATACAAAATAAATAATGATTACAGCTGTATTGAGTGCCTCTTGAAATTCTATTTGTTGCAAAATAACCTGAAATCAATTATGTGATCAGCATTAAGCGAACTTGTTATATCTGCTAACTGAACCTGATTGAAACTACGTTAGGAATTATTGTTAAGGTAACCTAGGGTATAAACACCAACACCGGAAGCCAACAGCCAATAACAATGGCCAATATCTAATACGAAAAGCCAATAGCATTAGCCAATATAATATAATTGGTATTGACCAAGCTGAGATCCCAGAGACTTAAATATATAAATACATAATAAATATTGTTTTAAGTTCTATTGGGAAATAGGTAGTCACTCTATTGATAATATACTTGATTAGTTAATAAGAATATGAGATGAATAACAAATACAATAAAAAGGGCTCTTGCTACCGTCGATAATATTCTTCGGTCTTATTGATAAATTGAATCCGCGGATTAGTCCTGATGGTGGCAAGAGATTGATCGAATGACAAAGATCCCTAGGAACAAGTACAGCGTTAACACGCTGGCCTCGTCTCGTATCAAAGAAAAAAATTTAAGAGCCGGAGCCGCCGCGAAAAAAGGTGAAGCGAATGAATGATTCAAATATTCGTATCTTATTCTGAATTATGTCTTTGTATCCTTTGCAGGCTTGGACTTTGGCCTTATTTTCTCTACTGGTGACAGGAGAGTTAGTTTTTTTTATCAGAGGATCGGAATTGCGATTTAATGAGGAAATGCTGGATTCTTGCCAACAAACCACGCGGTAATGATTTGTGCAGTAACTATTTTTAATTAGGGAATTAATCAAGTAAAATAATATGATATTACGTCACTTAAACCCCTCACAAAACGCGCATTTATGCATTTATGGCATAAATTTTATGTACATTAGCTTCGCTTTTTTTCTAGTTAGGCATAAAAAAAATGAGGAGTCATTTATTTATGTAGCTTTATATTTTATGGAACAAGAAAATAGTACAGAAAATTGTAGTACAGGAGTTGTTTAATTGCTAATTAGCCCTTTTCGAGGTAACATAATCGAAGGAAATGTTTTAAAGAAAACGGCTGGCGCAGTAATTGACTTACATAAATTTTATAAAGAAAAACTAATACAACATAAAATAAATATAAAGATATCTGTTGATAATAAACTGACATCATCTTTAGTTTTGAAAGTAATTTAAAAAGTTAATCAACAGTCTGTACAAGTCCCACTGTTGGGTGTCACTTTCAGCAGAAGGTTTGAAGCTAATTCCACGAGCTGTGTGGGTCGGTAGATACACATGTAACCGTCATGTGTGAAATTAGACAAACCCAGGTTTCCTTACGAAGCCTTCAACCCTGAATCATAAATACAATTAAGTACTTGGAATTTCAGCTCGGCTGGGTTTTAACTCTCAGCCACCGGTGTTCAAACCACTGGGCCATCTCAATGAAAGTAATTTGGACGAACTCCATTTACTTAAATTTTGAGTAATAATTTTTCAGATTAGTTCCTTTATTCCATGATACTGCTGTAAATTCTATGTTACATCTACACAGATAACGATTTGTCCGTCAGTTATTCTGCAAACTCGATTCCAGTTTCGCATTCATTTTAAATAGCCTGAAGTTTTTAAATAGCAATATATTTTTTAATTTTTCGTTTAATGTCGTTTTAGTTCACTTTTTGTATAAGTTCCGTACCGATATGATTAAAAAAGTATTCCCGTTGCTTTCAAATATTTATAGTACTGTACTGTGTACTGTAACCAAGTACTTTCGCTTTTCCTAGGGAGTTTATTTACAATTTTTGCATAAATATATATTCAGTTTTTAATCTGTAGCATGACTTATTTTGTCATTATGTTTTAAAAGGGTTCTAAAGGCCGCTGTTTTTATTAAAAATTACGTAACGGGACAGCCGGTAGAGATGAAACATCAAAATTAATGGTTATTGAAAGAATTTCTAATTAAAGGAGACCAATAAATAAAATCGTAGAGTAACTTCAATCTCGTTAATAAAATTAATGGCCATACCGACTAAGTACACGCGTCACACACACACACAGAGCGACAGAGAAATGACGGTATAATAAGAGACCGTCATACCGGTTGCCGTTACGGCACACGGTCTTAAATAATATTCTATGCGACATAATATAATAAAATATTATTCAAAATTTGTATAAGATATAATAAGCACATATTACTTTTAAGAACAGTGCATACTCAACTCATTTCTTAAAGGCCGGCAACGTACCATCCGATGTCAAAAGTGTCCATAAATGGTGGACTTTCACTCGTCCACATTCCACCTACCCTACTGCTAGTTTGCCAACTATGCCATATAAAATAAACGTTGGGTTAAGTTTTCCATTTACTCATGACGTATTTTACGTTGCTTGACTATTATACGATGTTCTTGAATATTTCAAATTTATAAACATATTAAAAAAACATCCAGTGGCTCCGCAAAATGCACACACCCTGTGCTGCGGGTACCAAAATATATCAGTTACTAATGAGCACCTCAACATCCAATAATTAAACTAAATAACAATATATAGTTTAAATAAATGTGTTTTAGATTATGATTTTTCAATTCGTTCTTAAATTAGCTTAGCTGTGAATTTCGGTACAAGTGGTATTAATGAAACTGCTCAACCACAGGCTTATTTCACACTCGTTACGTTCGGGGTTAACGCGTTTAATTTTCTGCATGATACATAACTGGATTAAATTATGGAGTTTTACATTTAAAATGTAAAACTTCTCCCGGACCGGCTCTTGACCAGTTTCCGACCCTTCAATGTTTGCGTTGACCTGCATGATTTAACTTTGTTCTTTGAAGGCGTCGGTCGTGAAATTCTTGAATATCCTGTATATTTTGAATATTTTAAGTGGGTGTGGCTCTCCCAGGTGGCCCTCTCACTTGAAATTACAAGGATTAATAAAAGATGCTCAAAGAAGCCTTGCGGTTACTAAAAATGTAAGCATCGTCATTCGATTTTTGAAAATTATATTTTCGTGCCTGCATCAAACCAGTTAATTTCGAAAGAATGAAATAAATTCTGGTAATTAACGATTTATTTATTAAAATTAACTTGGGTACCACAAAAACGGTAAATAATGTTTATTTAAGACAATATTATGCAAATGTGATATTAAGTACTAACGTTATACACTATAAATATTAGTTATTTCAATAAAAAACAAAAACTACTATTTTATTTGAAAAAAAAAAGTCGTATATATCATAGTCTAACATTCATTTGCTCGTCCAAAGTACTTTAGTAAAAATAATACTAATGGTTTGGCTTATTCAGACAAATAAATAAGAAAACAGAGTCATTGCCATATTTATTAATTAAATTAGTTTGGATGTATTCCTATAAACAGCCATACATATATATATATAATGTCAACTAAGCCAATTGTCAATTAAGGATAAGTGGACGTATATTCAAACGATTATCTACAAATTCAGTTAGTTTTTAATTAAAAACAGCTGCACAGATAAATTTACAATAGTCATCAATATCATATTCACAAACACATATAAATCGCTGAATCTACTACAAAAGTGAAAATTCCGTGCAGTGACGGAGTAAGAATACAATTCACTGCCCCTCTCTCTCCCATGGGTGTCGTAAGAGGCGACTAAGGGACATCTGAGCGACCATCTGCTCATCTGGTGGTAGGATGTCAATCATCCGCCTGGCTTGTTACCACCGTACGCATGGTGAAACACTCGTGAAGTGGCTGCTTGCAGCCGCGTTTCGAGATCAGCCGGCGTACAGCCAGTGCCCGAGCGCGCATTGTCGCGATAAGTGTTGGTCCGGTGGATGTTGCTGTTGAACCAATGCTGGAGGAAAGTATATTGACCCGCCGGTCAGGGAGACCCGTAGAAACGGTTGTTCCGCTGGCCGCCCGTGGCAGAGTACAGGGGCCCAAGCGTTCCTAACCAGCTCGCGAGGCTGCCCCACCAGGCCACGCATAATCCCGGTGTGGACCGTCGTGCCGGTTGGTGACCGGACGGTGGGGTCCCGGCGGCCACTACCGGAAGGTTTCGGGGGCCCTTCTGCCCGGCGGGTCGGTTTATTTTCTCTTCTGGCAACTTATTGGGGAAACACAGCTCCACACTTTGACCGTCCTTATCGTGGCAACGCATCGCTCGCTTCACGTCTCTTCCTCTTTTTTCCCCCTATCCATGACAGTGCATAAAAGAAATGACGGTCGTACAGCGGTGCACACCCCCACCATTCCCACGCTGTTTGAGGTTGAGTTCGTTAACATCCGTGGACTCCACGCTAACCTCAATGCTGTCCACCACCATCTCGAGACAGCACGGCCAGCAATGTTGTTTCTGACGGAGACTCAAATACTCTGTCCTGTCGATACCAGCTACCTTAATTATCCCGGCTACATGCTTGAAGAATCCTTCAAAGCGAAAGCCGGAGTATGCTTGTTCGTCAGGACGGATGTTTGTTGTCACCGTCTGCGCTGCTTGGAGGACCCTTCCTTCTCCCTGTTAGTGGTACGTGTGGACTTGGTTCGTCAGAGTCGGGTCTACGTGTGCCTCTACAGATCCCACAATGGTGACTTGGAGACAAGCCGACTATTTGACCATCTTAGTCGGGTGGCAGATGCTGCGCAAGAGCAGTTTCCTAACGCGGAACTGGTGTTTTTGGGGGACTTTAACGCTCACCATGAATCATGGTTGAAGTCCTCCAAAACTGACCATGCAGGAAGGACTGCCCATGCTTTCGCTCTCACGCATGACTTGACCCAGTTGGTTGATCAGCCCACCAGGATCCCAGACATTGACGGGCAAGCGCCTTCCCTACTGGACCTTCTGCTGACTAGCCACCCGGTGGAATATCAGGTTGAGGTTCGGGCTCCACTTGGTTCTTCGGATCACTGCCTGATATCTACCAAAGTGCCACAGGCCAAGCTGCCGCCACCAACGGTAAGCAAACGTCGCATTTGGCACTATAAGTCGGCAGATTGGGACGGTTTGCGCGATTACTATGCGTCAGTCCCTTGGAAGGAGCGTTGCTTCAGTGAGAATGACCCGACAGCTAGCGCCGCTGCTATTGCTGGTGAGATCCTGTTGGGGATGGAATACTACATTCCTAACTCAGACCTCGCCAGTAAGGGTACGCGTAACCGTTGGTTCACTCGCGAATGTGCCGATGCTGTGTCTTCTAAGCAGGCGGCTTATCGCGCGTGGATCAATGGCTGCGTTAGTGGGGCATCTAACATTGACTCACTGAAAGCAACCTACAATAAAACTTCCAAGTCTTGTAGGAAGGCATACACAAGAGCGGATGCACAGCGCATTGCGCGGTTTGGCCATGACCTTATTTCACAACCTAGAGGCTCCCGTAGCTTCTCGCGTCTGACCAAATCTGTGCAAAGCAATTTCTGTCAACCTTCGCTGCCACCGCTCAGGTATCCGGACGGATCGCTAGCTCACAGTCCGCAGGAGAAAGCTGATCTTCTGGCAAAACTCTTTGCGGATAATTCCGTAATCAATGATTGTAGTGCGCTGCCACCAACAATTCCTTCATGTGGCTACACGATGCCTGACATCAAAATCAGGCAACGTGATGTACGTGCAGAGCTACAATCACTTGATGTGCGGAAAGCTAGCGGTCCCGATGGAATACCAGCCATAGTGCTGATGAAGTGTGCAGCGGAGCTGTCTCCTGTGTTAACGCGCCTGTTCCAGCTGTCTCTTTCTACAGGATGTGTGCCGGATTCTTGGAGAGAAGCTAATGTGCAAGCGGTTCCCAAAAAAGGGGATCGATCTGACCCGGCAAATTATCGGCCAATAGCTATCACCTCAGTTCTTTGTAAGGTGATGGAACGGATCTTAAACAACCAACTGATCCATTACCTAGAAGATCACTGTCTAATTAATGATCGTCAGTACGGGTTTCGACCAAAACGGTCCACAGGTGATCTTCTAGCGTACGTAACACACCTCTGGGGTGAAGCTATCGATAAGCGTGGAGAGTCGTTGGCCGTCAGCCTCGATATCTCCAAGGCTTTCGACAGAGTCTGGCACAGAAGTCTTCTCTCCAAGCTGCCGGCATACGGTCTGCCGGTTCAGCTCTGCACCTGGATTGCTAGCTTCCTACACAAGCGCAGCCTTCGCGTTCTAGTTGATGGTTGCGCTTCAAAATCCCATGTAGTGAATGCTGGAGTCCCCCAGGGGTCTGTGATATCCCCCACGCTCTTTCTTCTGCATATCAATGATATGCTCTCTCTCGGGAACATACATTGCTATGCAGATGACAGTACAGTGCACGGGGGATACCACGGACGCGCAGCGGCTGGACGGGCGGAAACTGAGGAGAGACGGAGGGATCTTGTTGTTGAGCTCGATAGGACGTTAGGACTCATCGCTAAATGGGGCTCTGACAATCTTGTTGAGTTTAGCGCCAAGAAAACACAGGTGTGCGCTCTCACAGCGAAAAAGTCACCATTTTCCCCTCCTCCTTCCCTCTGTGGCACCACGCTGGAGATACATAGCAAAGTCGCCATACTGGGAATCGACGTTCGGTGCGACCTCAATCCAAGGGATCACATCGAGGCTGTTATAAAAACAGCCTCACGTAAACTCGGAGTCCTGAACAAGGTGCGGCGTTTTTTCACGCCTGCTCAACTGCTCCTGCTGTATAAAACACAGGTACGGTCCTGCGTTGAATATTGCTCGCACCTCTGGGATGGCTCCGCTAAGTACCTACTGGAGGCCTTGGATCGGTTGCAGCGACGTGCGGTTCGCATTATTGGCGATGTAAAGGTCACCAACACCCTCGAGCCTTTACAATTGCGTCGAGAGATAGCGGCACTCAGCGCTTTCTATCGAATGTGTCACGGCGAGTGCTCAGAGGAACTATTCTCCCTTATTCCTGCTTCCCCTTTCCTTCACAAGTCCACGCGTGCTGGTTCTCGATGTCACCGCCTAACTGTGACATCAATTCCATCGCGTACAAAGAAATTTGGCAACTCTTTTCTTTGTCGCACTTCCAAAACATGGAATTCTTTACCAGCGCACGTATTCCCCTCCTCTTATGACCTGGGTTCCTTCAAGCGAGGCGTGAAGAGGCATCTTGCGGGCCGGCAAGGCGGGGGCGGCTAGAGCAGATCACCTTTCCCAACTGCACTAGCCGTCGTCGCGTTTGGACTCTGCTACCACTTACCATCAGGTGGAGCAGAGTCATTTGCCCTCCCGGGCAATAAAAAAAAAAAAAAGAATAAAGATAATGTCGGAAAAACTTGGTGGTAGAGCTTTGTGCAAACCCGTCTGTGTAGGTAACACCCGCTAACAACAGCAGTACTCAGTATTGTTGTGTTCCGGTTTTAAGGGTTAGTGAGTCAGTGTAACTACAGGCACAAGGGACGTAACATCTTAGTTCCCAAGGTTGGTGGTGCATTGGTGATGTAAGGAATGGTTAATATTTCTTACAACGCCATTGTCTATGGGCGGTGGTAACCACTTATCATCAGGTGGCCCATTTGCTCGTCCGCCTACCGACATCATAAAAAAAATAGCGATTTGTCGTATACGTGCTGCGTGGAAAATCTTGAATATAACCGTCGATTCACGATGACCGCCTCGTTATCATCGACGCGACGCTTCACTAGAGCGCCTTTCTAGCGCCTTTCTAAAAGAGTGTTTCTACCAAACACTCTTTTCCGACCTTAAATAAACAAGATGGCGCACCATGCAACGTCATATATATACACTTCATAAATATTTTAAAATGATTGTCATAACTGTATTTACAGTTGTACTACCACCAAGTGATCAGTCATTTGACTTATCACTTGGTGGTAGGGCTTTGAACAAGTCCGTCTGGGTTGATACCACTCACTAACGCCAAATAGCAATGCTCAGTATTACATTAGCAGCCGGTAAATTTCCCACTGCTGGGCTATAGGCCTCCTCTCCCTTTGAGGAGAAGGTTTGGAGCATATTCCACCACGCTGCTCCAATGCGAGTTGGTGGAATACACATGTGGCAGAATTTCGTTGAAATTAGACACATGCAGGTTTCCTCACGATGTTTTCCTTCACCGCCGAGCACGAGATGAATTATAAACATAAATGAAGCACTTGAAACTTCATTGGTGAGTGCCTGGGTTTGAACCCGAAATCATCGGTTAAGATGCAAGCGTTCTAACCACTGGGTCATCTCGGCTCATACTCAGTATTATTGTGATCCAATTACAAAAGGGTAACTGACCCTGTGTATCAGGTTTAAGGGACATATCATATCATCTTATCTTAGCAGTTCCAAAGGTTGGTGCATTGGCGATGGAAGAAGTGGTTAATATTTCTTACAGCGTATATCTATTGGCAGTGGTGACCAGATCAGGTGGCTCATTTATCCTGTACTAAATATATCATTTATCCAATACTAAACAAAACTTCCATATGGCCCTTTGCCTACCAATACAAAAAAGAACTTGTCCATTTCTTGAATTAACTATGCAATTTCGTAAAAAAAAAAATTGTAATTTTGAAGGCGCACAGATATAGCGGTGAATGTACCGTACAGTCAATTAGAATTAATTTATTAAATACACATGTAATCAAGTCTGACCAATGTTTGACCTTGTCATCAGTGATGTGTTAACAATCATGTAACCCAAGACATCGTGACCTCGTATCTATATTTATTGATCTAGTAACTCAATATTATTATACGTACCGTTGCAAGGATTTTTGTTTCTTGGTTTGATTGTGGAAAATCCTCTATTCAGATTTATATGGAACATCTACAATGTCTTAGCTAGTAGTTTTACGTTAGACATATACCTATTGTGTGTTATTGGATATTTTTTTTGGGAATATTTTAATATGCTTACGTTGTTGGAGAGCAAATTGTCGGTCAACTGAACTGAATTTCAACTGATACAAAAGAATCGTGTTATTTCGTTCGTTCAAGGTCATATGAATCTGTGTCAATTTACAGTAACCACTTTTGTTTATAAGCAAGTAATAGCAACTGTAAAACTGTTCTTTCAGTAAAAGTTTCTTGCCGCGTAAAATAATTTCGTTCCATAACATATTATTTTAAATGTAAATAGCTAAAGTTGTATGATGTGTTAACAAATGTGAAAAAATCGGTTGGTGAGTATTTATATGTTGGAAATCAGGATAAAATCTTCATTTTCAGTCTTCAGATTCAGTCTTATAACCACTGATCTTGCATTTCTGAGTTTATCGAAGCGTTTCCTCTCTCTTTATGTACTAGGACTATCAACTGTTATACAATATTGCAAGGCCTTGCATATGTATTTGCAGAGCTGAATTGTTTAGTTAACAGTACACGGTTGTAAATTCCGAGAACGTAGGTTCCGGTTTGGATCGGACCATTGGAGCTTTTTCTAAATAATTCTTAGTAGCAGTTCCAATATGACACTGACCGTGTCACAGGAAACATATTAAGCCGTTAGTTCTGTCGGCTTAGAGGGAATACAGTGCACCTGTGTTTCTGTGAATACTTGCGAACTGTTATATTCCCTGCGCAGTTGGTTAGTGTCTGAGATTTGCGGCTCTGGTTGGGTAATCCGCTGAGACACTGCTATTTGTTTTGCTTATAAATTTATTGATAGCAGTTTAAAGTTAGCAATAATAGTTTGTATCCGATGTATCGAATACGAAACTCGAATAATATACGATGGAATAAAGAAAGTCCCACTGAGTTTCTTTCGCTGGTTATTTTAAGACATATCTTTCCGAACCAGTATAAATTTTTGCACAAGCAATAAGTGAGTGTAATATTCTATCAAAAATACACATATACTAGTTTAGGCCCGCGGCCTCGTCAGTTTGTTTTAAGTTGGGGTGACGGTCTTAGGTATTAGCTATAAAGAACCTTTGACTTTCCTTATGGTTCAAGCTTGCTTCATGCTATGTTTCATCAAATACGGTTCATTGGCTTAGCCGTGAATGCGTAAGAGATAGAATTATATTATGTAAGTAAAAAATTAATTTTTAATTGTATGTGCGTCATTTACGTCAAAACTACTACACGTATAGAGTCTACGAGACTATAACTTAGCGACGCAGAATCGCCCGTATAAGGTTATAGGCTATTATTATTTTTTATTTCCGTTGCTGCTTCCCCCTTATTTTATTTAATGTCCAGTGCGAAGTAAGTGATTCATGTTATAAATGTTAAAGTATGTTATTTTTATTAATTTGTTATGCTTTTACTTGTTGCAATCGGGCGAATCCACGTATACACTATTAATAAATAAACATTTATTTCGACTTTATATTTCAAAAAAGTCAGGATTAAAAATACATATATTTTTAATCTGTCAACTCGCATCAATTTAATTAGATTCAAACTATATCTTTTACTGATGTTGCAAGCGACAAAAAATGCTCAGATCGCCACTAAAACGAACGCAACGCAACGCAAAAATCTGGCGTAATAACTCAACATCGATCAGGTCGATAAATAACCCGTGAATCCTTGATATTTATGTTTGTCTTTCAGGCTTTTGAATATTGAATTTAATTATAAACATCTTGACCTTTCGAAAATACTGTCTAATGAATATAAATAAATAATAATAATCATTATACATACGGTCTTTCTTGTAACTTTTTATCGCCAGTGGAAGAAAGGCTAAAGCGCCAGAATGCTACTTTTAGAAAATGGATTTTAAAGTTTCAACTTTAAATCCCATTTTTCAATAGGACAAATTTGACACGTTGGCGTTTGTACTTTTCCAGGAACTATAAAGAGTTTATTATTATAATTATTCAAAATATATTTATTAAAAAATACTTAAATACTAAATCAAAATAAAATTTATTTTCATATTGTAAAATTCAAGCATTCTTGGAGCATATTGGTATAAATTAATTCGCTTTAAACTTTCGCGATATATATTAAATTATATCATCTAGTTTTTAATCGACAGATGCAACTCTGTCGAAGTGCGACCGATAAAAAGAGATTATTTTATATAATCCGATTAAAATATCATTCGTCGTTGAGCACGAGATTAATAAGTAAGTACATGAAAACATACTTAAAAAAAATTGTATTGGAAACCTTCTGTCAGGTACTTGGGGTGGGGTGTGGCATTCCTCACTGGGTTATGTGGGATACTTACCCACTAAAACCACAGCGGTGGCCGCCTTCGGTACGGATCCGAGATACTACGGTTTCGTGTAAATATAACGTGTGCTGCGCTCGTAGATCAGTGGAAGTTTTCTGAGGGGGTGAAGATGATCGTCCCTCGCTCTCTCCGCTAGTGCGTAAGGAAGCACGTGGCCATAGCCGATGGCGTCAATCTCGGGGACGTCATGTTTCAATATTTGGATCATCTCGGCGAATAAAGTTAAATATGTTTTAAATGGCATCGATTTTGCTGATAGCCTGTTAACTTTACTATATTAACATATCAAGTATACAAATACACTAACGAGCGTGTACACATAGAAAATTTAAATAATCATCATAATTGCCTTTTGGTATATTTCAATTAATAATTATATATTGAAATTCATCCAATCAAAATTTTGTCCAAAATAATAAAAACCAGAGCGCAAGACAGACGTGACCATATAAAAGTTATATTTATTTGACAACGACATCTCAAAACAAGTATTGTTTAAATCGAAGACGCTATTGAATGTACGAAGTTCCGGCTGTATATCAAAGTTTTAGATTGCCTTTTTCACGCTTCAACAAGTCTAAGCGACCTGAGCTAAGTTTTGGAAAATACAAAGCGATAGACGTAGCCATCATATTGACAGTAACTCAACTTACCCTATAAAGTTAACAATGTGGAAATAAAGCTATTACTCGCCCATAATAGTATGTGTTTACTTAGCGGTAGGGCTGGTCTGGGTAGTAATCATCCTCTCATCATTTATTCTAAAGCCAAACAGCAATTCTTAGTATCATTGTGTTCCGGTTCAAAGGGTGAGTCAGCCAGGGTAACTACAGGCACCATGAGATATAAAAACATAGAATTCTTAAAATTTCTTTGGGCGCCGTCTTCGAACGATTGTGACCCCTTGTTTTTCAAAATTTAATTTAAAATTGTTTTCTACTCCTATTTTCTACATTATCAGTTTTTGGGAGTGAACCCCACTTCAACCTTAAACATTCCTCTCTACAAAAACATTGTAGAGCGCTTTTGGGGTGCTTTTGATGAGTTTTGCGAAGTTTATGTCCGTCTATACCATCATGACGGTGGCGAAGTCAGCGTATATCATTCAGGGAATACCTGTTGATTCGTTTTAGAATAAAGATCATAACATAAATAATATACAATGTTTTTGCTGGTTGGTATTTTGTGACAAATGGTCACTGGATCTAGGGCTGGATCTAAGATCTGTTTCCCCTTTGCCTGTAAATACATTAGCTTTCCAATCAGACGTATCACTCTCTGAAGAAATAGTAATTTTATATGGATCCGGTCAAATCCCATGTTGTGAGTCATAAGCACGTTCAAATATTAGTGCTCTGTAGAAATTCAACATTTTATCCCAAAAGTTACTCGACGGACTTTGATCGACTTTTCGTGTACCAAATAAATAGTAAAAAGCCAATAGGTTACTTTTTGTTTGTAGCAGAATCTTATATCGTCTTTTCTGTTTCGTTGAATCGCACCTGTGTGTGTAACTTACCAAATTAAAAAATAATTAATAATGGTTTTGGGCTGCCTAGCGACTGTAACTTCTAGGAAAAGCTCAAGGCTTAATTGGAAGGATATTTTTTTTTTATGTTATAGGGGCAAACTAGCAAGAGGCTCACCTGATGGAAAGTGATTACCACCGCCCACGGACATCTGCAACACCAACACGGGGGTTGCAGGTACGTTGCCGGCCTTTAAGAAATAAGTACGCTCTTTTCTTGAAGGTTCCCCAGTCGTATCGGTTCGGAAAAACAGCCGGCGAAAGCTGGTTCCATAGAGTGGTTGTGCGAGGCAGAAAATGCCTCAAAAATCGCGCTGTTGTGGACTTACGAATATCTAAGTGGTGCGGGTGAAATTTAGAATTTTGACGAGATGTCCGAAGGTGAAATTTAGCTGCCGGGATTAAACCAAACAATTCCTCGGAACACTCCTCTTGGAAAATTCGGTAGAAGATGCAGAGTGATCCAACATCTCTACGCAAAGCCAAAGGATCGAGCAGATCAGAAAGGGCTTGATCGTCGATAATTCGAGCTGCTCTACGTTGGATACGGTCAAATGGAAGGAGCTGGTATTGGGGAGCACCCGCCCAGAGGTGAAAGCAGTACTCCATGTGAGGCCGAATTTACGCCTTGTACTTTACCAGTCTTAGGCGATGGGCCGACGTGAAATACTGTCTTGCCTTGCTGAGCACACCAAGCTTTTTTGATGCCAATTTGGCTTTGCCTTCCAATTGAACGCGGAACTGAACGAGGTTCGAAATATCAACGCCAAAAATAGGATATACTAGTAAGTCTCCAAGAGAAAATGAATGAAAATGAAAAAAATAAAAAAAAACGCACTGCAACGAAAAAGGTCGGTAGGAGACCGCGTTGGTAAGATAGGGTGTTTGCTTGTAGCACTATGAGTTTAACCAATGTTGCTCTGGATATATACCTAATAAAAAAAAAACTGGTCTGCGCGATTCAAATACGATATATATTTTACACTAATAAATATTTTAAGATACTAATATGTTTCTACATAATTACATTAAGTAAAGTGTCATGAATTATTATTTGGGCGATAATTTTTAACCAATTTTTCGAACATAGAATTGTCTTCAAATAATATTATATTTCTAATGAGAGGAAAATTGCTCATCTGTCTAAAACCATCCCTTATTATGATATGGAAACTATTTCATGTTGTAATAACTCTTTAAATGAGCTTATCTATCTGTACACAATTTCATATTAAAGAGCCTTTCAAATCTCATGAATAGGACCATCACGCTTCTCTTAAGCCCTCTATGAAAAAGTTGTATGCCGCGCCCTGAAACCGCAGCTGTGTTACCCAAGTTATGATATATTATATATTTTTTATATAAAAAATAAACAACGTTGATACTTAAGTAGATCATGTTTGGTGTTTTGCCTTAAAATTATCTAATTAATGGACATTAAATTAATTCACAAAGCTTAAGCAAAAAATAATAATTAGGAAGTTCTTTATTGTAATGTGTGTTCATTAGAAGTCAAGAGCATTGTTAGGCCTTTGTTTTGGGTACCATTAACCTTGAGATGTACATCGAAATGACGTACAAGAAAAATTAAAAAAGGCCTATGTGTCTTTTGACATAAACTCTTAATAACTATTTTTATCTATTACAGATAAGTTTAAAGGTGATGATTTTTTTCCGATTTATTAATGTATTAGTTATCTTAGGTATTTAAAATATATTAAAACTGCCTGAATACTTTAAAAGATATCATCAATTTTAAATAAATTTCAACTAAAAAGGTCGTTCGCTGCGATACGGGTCGGGTAGCATTTTTGTTGTAACAGGAAAATATTTGACAATGGCTGTGAAAATTTGAATCTATAAGTCGTGCATACATTTGGATCTATATTTACCTATAAGGTTTCGACTAGAACGAATTTCTATATTATTGATATTTCATATACTTTCATATCAATCAACATTCCGAACCGGTAGTAGCTTGACTTAATATAGTTTGTTGGTGAAATGACGTTTCAAAAGTGCTTGTTTAAGCGTACTTGAATAAAGTATATTTTGATTTGATTTGATTTGATTTAATAGACATACTAATATTTTCTTGCTAGACGCACTTATTTTTTTTATTAATATCCGTACGAAACTGGGGCGCGTTGCTAGTAATAATCGAAAAGAATAAACAATATATTTTGTTCAATTTATTTTCAGCATTAATCACTACCAAAATAAACAAAGTATTTATTTTCAGTCAATAAATACACTTTAAAATAAAATAACATCCTGTATTTTGTATTTAAATATTTTATCAGCAGCTGCAGTTTTTATTTTCATATTTCAAGAATATAAGTCACGCTTGTCACGTCAGTAGTCTTCATTTAAGGGGGGAGAAACTACTAAAAAAACTTAACAAATAATGTTATAATCCTAGATCTTCTTCAAAATGCGCTTTATTTTTTATATAAGTTAGGAAGTTTAAAAAATACGTCTCCTAATGTATTGTTACTGATCTCTTAGTTAATTTTATGATTTAATAGTCGACAGAGCGATTTCCTCGTTGGTTTATAGCTAGCTAGCTAGTTGGTGCTAGCTTATGAGTGCTCTACCAGACCACGTGTGAAGCACAATTTTTGCTTCTCTGATCGTGTTTTTAGACATTCCTCCCCAGGGTCCAAGTACCTTTGTGAAGGTATCTCATGCAACAAAAAAGCTAGTTTATGAGGCGAAATGGCCCAGTGGTTAGAACGCGTGCATCTTAACCGATGATTTCGGGTTCAAGCCCAGGCAGGCACCACTGAAATTTCATGTGCTTAATTTGTGTTTATAATTCATCTCGTGCTCGGCGGTGAAGGAAAACATCGTGAGGAAACCTGCATGTGTCTAATTTCAACGAAATTCAGCCACATGTGTATTCCGCCAACCCGCATTGCAGCAGCGTGGTGGAATATGCTCCAAACCTTCTCCTCAAAGGGAGAGGAGGCCTTTATCCCAGCAGTGGGACATTTACGGGCTGCTTATGTATGCTTATGTATGAGGCGACAGTTCTTGAGAACCTGAATCCAAACTCCGGGTATCAAAATGGGTATTGTGTTTTGCCGTTGAGACATTCTCGGTTGCAGTGTTTGGAACTAAGCAGTGCTTACTTTTCCGCTTTAGCGGCGAGTAATTAAAGTCACTTATTTTATAGCTAAGATAATCGGTTGTGGAACATATCCAACATTTAAGCTAGTGCAATCAATCACTGTACCACCTACATGTATGTAAATACACACAGCGTTTGTCTGCCATTACAACCATTCTGTAGAACCAGCTTTCGCCAGCGGTTCGAACCAATACGACTTAGGATCATCGAAGAAAAGAACCTATATATTTCTTAAGAGTCACCAACGCACTTGCAAGACCCCTAAATTGCAGATGTCCACGGGCGCCACCAATTCGTTTAAAACATATCTCAAAAAAAAAAAAATGCTTTATATTACAGATTTTAAGTGTTCTTTTAAGTTTAAAAAGCAAAGGAAGATCAACAATGAAACAAGCCAACCACATAAAGCGGTGAATTTAAATTTAAAAAAAAAACATAGATTCTAGTTGCAATAATTCTTCCGTAAAGATCAGCAAGAAAAGTTCGTCGTTTTCTCTCTGTCCTCAAGTTATAAGGCTTTTTTTATCGTTCACCTGAATTACACTTTGGAGGATCCATTAGATAAAGTTAAGGAATGGGGGGAAGAACAGGTGCAGTGTTTAAAGTAAAAATGCTAAATCTACATTACATACAAAGAAATCCTCAAAATTTTAAGCTTTTTACAACTAATTAGTTTCACGTATCTGCTCTAGTAAGTGGGAGAAGGAGACAGGTGAGATGGTACCTAAGTACACATATACATATATGTATATGCGAAAGTGAGATTTCTTATAATTTCTTATCATAACTAATTAACCGACCATCATGAAATTTTACGTGAATTTTGTCAGATGGAAAAAAGGTCTCAATACCTGCGAAAATGAGATGTTACTTCGATCTATCTTGGATTATAAAATTAAAGGAAGGTGGAGCCCACGCAACGTTTTTGTGAAGTAACAAATGCGAATAAAAATTAGATGCTAATGCAAATTCCCAGTAGTGTGTGTAGTGATTAACATTTTGTTTATTATTTGATTAATATTATGTATGTTCACAGTAGCATTGACCACTTGAATAATCAGTTATAATCATTGCACGAGAAGTAACAATAAGTTTATAACGCCAAGTTTCCGACTCCGCAAAGTCATATAATAAATCATTCTTGGGGCAAGGTATCCGTTTCTATAATAAAATTCCGTAGACATTTTTAACTTTGCCGGTTTATAGATTCAAGTTATTTGTAAAAATACATTGGCAAATAAGGCATATTATTCGATACAAGATTATTTAAATAAAAAAAAAATTAAGGGGGTTAATACTTGTTGACTACCAGGCATGAGACATAACATACATATATAATTGTATTTAACTAACATGACTGTATTTTTAGAAGTTGATAAAGGGTAACTACTGAGTTTCTTGCCGGTTCTTCTCGGTAAAATCTACATTCCGAACCGGTGGTAACTTTACTTTAAATAGTTTGTTGAATGACGATTCAAAAGTGCTTGTAAAAGCCAATATATTCAAGAATTTTTTTAAAGAATTTTTATATTTTAGATTTTGTTATAAAGTCAATAAGTAACTAACACTACACGGAATTCGTATTCGCTTTTGCTCCATCTGACTCGATGTAATGTTACTTAGGGCAGTTACAACATCAATTTATATATACGAGATATTATATGTTCTGTTTTCTTTTACTGCGTACGGACTGTAAACTTTACGTGCTCAGATACGGCATCAACGTCTTAATTCGTTCCCTTTGTGTTGTCTCTTAGAGTATTTCTTCAGAGGCATATTTTTCGTAATACGAGTGTTGTGTCGTAATATGTCTTGTGTTTTATGCGAGCGATACCATTAGTAGCACACGAACGTACTGCAATTGTGGAAACTACGAGTGATTTAGTTGGGGTAGTTCGGACTGGAGATAATGTTCATTTCGAAATTCTCGATTATAATACTATGAACTATTTAATTTCACCTACAATTTACAAGACACCTTCACCTTCATTTTACCCCACGCCACGAATGTATTCTGTCAAACAATGAAATACTTTTTGATATATAATATATGTTAATCAAAAATTTACAAATAACCCGCTAGTTTCTTTCGCCGGTTTTTCTCAGGTCAAGGTATTTTGGTTTCCGATCCGGTGTTAAACTACTACTAACTAGTGCTAAATTCGAAAATCAATAAGTAACTTTAATGCTTCTTTATTTGATAAAAGAATTTTATTTCATTGATTTGAAAAAAAAAAAAATATATATATAATAATGATCACTTTCTAATTCATAAAAATTATTCAAAATATTTGGAAACACAATAAAATTTTAATTTAGATAGAAAAGCAAATGCGTCATATGAAAAGAGTCACAACTGCCCATAAACTTTGATACTATAATAGCCATTAACTATCCAGTACATCATCAAAGCCATCAACACCAATCTTGTGAACTAAGAAACTATCCCCCGTGTACCTGTCGTTACAGTGTAGCTTGTACTTCAAACCGGAACACAACAATACTAATAATTGCTGTTTTGTAGAGTATATAATATAACTTTAAAACATGACTTAACAGTATTAACAGTAGTAACAGTATATACCAATATCCAATCCGAAGCGTCAATAGCGCAACGATTTACGGGCCGCCTAAAGATGTAAAAAGTTGCACGTTCGATCCTGACCCCTTGAGCTGTTGTCGTCCCGTTAAAAGGAGGGGTAAGTAGGAATATTAGTAATTCCTTAATTTATTACAAAATAATTATAAATTTGGGGCATTGCTATTATGTTTTAAAAAAATCCATTTTATAGATTGTATTATAATTGCTAGATGTTGTTGGTTTTAAGTAAATATGGTCAATATTCAAGCGAGGTAGTTTTAAAAGGCCTTTTGTCATTTTAGTCTATTCGGTATGGAGCGATAAGTAGTTCCATTTTGCTTACAGCTCAAGGCGATGCTTTGTGAATATTAAGGGTGTAATATTCGCTTGTTTCTTTCCGCTTATGTGTAGTTTACTTTTAGCATCTTATGAAAGCGTGTGGTGTAATGTACTGGCCGAACCATTTTAAGACATGCTCTTATTTTGATATCATGTCTTAGTTTTTTCTATATTGAAAATATCGTGTGAAAAATGTAATGGATTCAGTTTCACTTTTTGTGTGTTATGGGAGATGGTTGTGGATAAATAGGTCGTTAAATTATATAACAAATCAACTGAACCTGCGATTTAACTTGCGTGAAATTTACAAAAAGTTTATATAGCAAACAAACCCTTATACCCAATTTAACCTTTTTCGAGAGTGAACTCGTAGTAAATTTCATCAAAATCTATTCAAAGAATTTCTATATAGAATCGAATGGAAACCAGCGTGCGGTATGCTGACCAGACCAAACTGAAGTGGATCAGCTTGATAGAGTAAGCTTCACATTGCTGTTCTTAACAGAAAAGGTCTTATCAAAATGTATATTTGCATGATCTTGTAAAGTATGTATTTTGATTTTTAGTTGCATATCGTTGTTTTTTTTACATACAGGATTCGAACTAGTTAGAAATTTAGTCTAGTAGTATTTCTCTGTAAACTTGACATATTCGTCGTTTAGTAAAATAAGCCTGTAAATATCTCACTGCTTGGTAAAGGGCTCTTCTTCTCTTCAAAAGAAGTCTTGGAGTTTTTTCCACACGCTGCTACTGGGTTGATGGATACACATGTGAAAGAATTTATTCCGGGACATGCAACCTCCATGCGGTCACCCTTTTTCATTATTATAATGTGTGTATAATATTAACAGACGCCGCCTGTTAAAACATTATTTATATTTTTTGGGTTAATATAAAAGATTTACATTAATAAAATGTGAAATGTTTTCCCTAATAATTTGGTAAAAAAATGATAAAATTGTTTAAGAGTTTTATTTAAAAAAAAAAAAAACTTTTTCCGTTCAATTTTTTTTGGGAAAAACCAACAGTAAATATTAAAATAAGTTTTTATTTACTAGTAAGTGGTCGTTAACTTTGATTGTAAGCTGTACATGACATTATTCTTATAAAATTTGAATTGACAAAATTCTTTGTAATCGTTTCTTGAATAAAATATATTTTAACTAGCTATCCGTCCCAGTGTCCCATTCGAGTTTAAAATAAGGATGTATAAAAAGTTTATATTAAAACACAAACGTACGAATTAAATATCTGTTTTATTGTCGGCATGTACCTTAGTAGGCGTCCATACGTAGAACAACTGACGTAATCTTCATCAATCATTATATTTCAGACAATTTACGCAAAAACACAACTAATTATGGCCAAATACTCCTTCCGAATTACTCTGTCCATTGGTGAAAACCATACGAAAATCTGTTCGTTAGTTTTTGCGTATATCCCCTTTAGATAAGCAGAGGGTCGCAGTGGGGGAATTTATTGAATACGTAGTGATCTTGCGAACAATTCAATCGCGAGTGACTTGGACCAAGACTAAAAGAACCCACTGAGTGTATTCGGGGCCATATGCTCACTTTTTTTAGCATTGCTTCGGACAGTCGTCCTCATTCCCCACAACTGTATGTAGATTGTTCGTACATACACTTTTGTTCTCGACGTAAAATGAGGTAAATTTAACATAATGTGACGTTTTATTTTCAAAACGAATTGGAAGGAATATTTGTTGTATAATATGAAATCGAATTATATTTTGGTATTCTATACCAATATTTATTTAAGTTACGCGCAACACACACTCCTGAATCGTTCTTTTGCGAGAATATTATAACAGTAAAGGTATTCCGTAAGAAGAAACTCGAAACTCACCGCAGAATACGATCGTGAAATGATAAAATGTGATATGCAACAATGGCGTATAATCGTTTTATCATTTACTCGGTGGTAGGGCTTTGTGCAAGTCCATTTGGGTAGGTACCACTTATCAGATTTTCTACCACCAAGAGAGACTAGAGGCACAAGGGACATAATATCTAAGTATCCTTACGCACGGATTTTTTTTCCTACGCTAATGTATATGAGCAGTGCTGGCTTACCGTCAGATGCAATTGTCACATTTCTATGCAATAAAAAAAAATATCTTGTATCGATTTTAAACATTTCACGAGTGAGGTACGAAGCGAATTACATAATCGCACTGCAGTTCAATGTTTGTAATGTGGATTGTGTTTATAAATTCAATAGGAATAGTTATAAATCAAGTCAAATCCAAATATCCAAATCCGATATTGCTTATCACTATTGTATGGAAATCATACGGATTAAGTTTGAAGTAAAGCTAATACCGGTTCTGTAGGTAAATTCTTCAGATGAGTGCCATGTAGGAATTGAGCAGTAAACAATTAAATTCTCAAATAAAAGGCGTTGTTTTGCTCATATATAAATGATTCTCCTGCGTAATAAGCATTATTCATTAATCATATTTTTCAAAGAAATGTTACATCCTGTAAATGTTTTACAGCTCGGCTAAGACTTCCTCTCCTTTAAGGAAAAGGGCTGGACGCTCCAGGACGCTCCTGTGGCAGAATTTCGATGGGATAGACACACGCAGGACAAGATACAGGCACACTTTAAATAGTTTGTTAAATGGCGATTCAAAAGTGCTTCTAAAAGCCTTTAATAAAGTATATTTTGATTTTAATTTTGCAGGTTTCCTTACAATGGTTGTTCTTCACTAAGCACGGGTTGAATTATAAACACATAAAAATTCAGTGGTGCTTGCCTAGATTGACTCAATCCCCCGCGCAAACCTCGGTTAAGATGCACGTGTTCCTCTGGGCCATCTCGGTTCTATGTTAATGTATTTATGCAAAACGCTGTATCTTTTATAAGCCAATTTTTTTACAACATTAGCTTTTCTTCATTTAAAATAGGTAGGCAGGTTGACACATTTGTCACACCTGAGACACCTGATGATAATGGTGGACTGATGACCGTGGTGGGCTCGTAGATATAGGCATTGTAAGAAATATTAACCATCATTTGCATCGTCAATGCGCAACTTACCCTGGGAACTACAGAGGTAATGTCCCCTGTGCCTTAAACCCAGGACAAAGGTTGAAAGGTAAGTGACTCAGGTCACTCCTTTAAAAAACCTTTAAAAAATACTAAGTATTGCTATTTGCTTTTCTTGGTAATCCGGAAATTTTGTCATAAGTATTTTGTTTTAATTATTAATGTTATTACTCTTTATATATCTATATATGTGTAAAATCACTTCGATATTTTAAAATACTGAAATATACTTAGTCCTTAATTTACCTGTAAAGGAAACGGTCGATAAAAAACTGTGTTAGAAAGAGACGGCATAAATTATGTTTATAGTTTAAAACAATGACAAACATACCTCTTACTTAAACGCATAATCTTCTTACTTCCAGGTCAGAGCTTCTCAAACTACGGATCGTTTAACACCTCGAGAATACGAAAAATGAAGTGAAACATCCAAATAAAATGATTAATTTAACGGCTTCCGTTAAAATTGTACAAAAGTTTCCAAATGAAAAAACTTTGAGAATTTGTGACTTTGGTCATTCAGGTTACATAATTATTATAAGCTAAGTTTTCCCATATTTTGTATTTATTTCCATATAAAATCGTTTCAAAGCATTCATTCCGAGAGAACGTTCATAAAAAAAGGTCCTATTAATATAAGTTTTTTGATAAATTAACTCATATTAATAGAAAAGTTGTTTTTAAAAAATATTTTTAACTGAAAAATTGCTCGTTCGTTTGTTGTTTTTTACTACAATTAATACTTTTGTTTGCAGTGAACGCGATATTTATACTGTATTTGCAATGTATGAACATTGCATTGCTTTATTTATTTATCCGAAACAATCTTATCTTTCATCATCATCAGAGAGTCGCGTCAGTTTTGGTTAGTATTTAAAATAGTGCATCGGGTTTTTTGTTTATACTATTGTCGGTTCCCGTCATAGTGAATTAAAAAAAGGGGAGGGGCTTATTCCATCACTATTTCTTCCTATGCAACACACTTGAAGAAATCGTGGTGGAAAGGCAAGAATCAATTGTTGAATAAAATATAAATACTTTTTAAGTTTACATTAAACCACATCAAGCATGTTAAATATTGGCTAAACTGGATTTAACCAAAAGGAAATATTGTATTATTGTATATATAGTTGTACTTAAAAATTAACATGGAAATTAGAGAAAAAGTAAATTACGGTTATATAACTATGTAAAAAAGTTTATTTATTTCATACGTTAAAAACGAGTGACGTGTTTGCTATGTTCGTACGTATATGTTATATCTGAGTCTGTGATCAGATAGCATATTATGAAAGAGGTCGGTAAAAGCGGCCAAGCGACTTGTTTAGACGAAGTTGGCGATAGGGTACCGACCTCTGACACAATAAAAGGTTTCCCCTTTTTTAATTATAAGCTGTGAATAATCCGAAATATGCGGTCCGTAAAGTTTGAGTATCTGTGACTTTATTCTCAAAAACGGTAGCATGATTCGACATATCGATATAGTTTGTATTTTCGGCTAGATAAGTAGCACAATAGATGAATGTTGAATTATTTTTTGTATTGTATTCGGTTTCAGCCATTCACCCAATTTAGTAATATTTTTTTTTTATGATATCGGTAGGCGAACGAGAAAATATAAATATAACACAATGAGTTAGAAAATCTATCAACTTTCCCCTCGAAGGTCATTGTCCTGTAGTGCGATATTTATAGGTCGTTGCATTTTTATACAATTAATGTGTGATATGAATGTGGTAGGTTCCTTAATTGATTAATACATATAAGAGGTCTAGCATGTGCTATAAATAAATTACGACTCTGTTAGGTCTTTTGTATCGTATTATTTTTAAGTGAGTTTTTTCGTCACCTAGAAATTCGTCATTTAAAAAAAAACACAGTTTTTATATGTTTGAAAGTTAAATTATTTGGACGAAAAACGGACTCTTTAAAACAATGCGATACAAAAGACCAAACAGCGTCACTCAGGTAAGCCTACGATATAGTTTTAAAAAAAAAACCTATTTCAATACAATAGGCAGTAAAAAAGTTGAGTGCGTTTTTCTGAAACCATACTAGCATTTTGAATGTGTCTGGAAAAGGGTCTGAAGAGGTCTCTGGGGATACATGCTTGGTTGAATAGCTTTAAATGCCTGCTTTGCAAATATAAACTCAGATACGTTAAATTAAAGTATAGTTTAACTTGGTCGATTTTGTATTCGTTAATTCAATATTGAAATATTCACACGGCTGACCCTAAGCGGAAATTTATTTGTTGCAAATATTTTTACGTATAACGCGTGACAATCAAACAAACAGCCTTTACACTATGAGCATTTATTTTTTATACTAAATACACCCGGATTATGGATATATCCAGAATTTTATATCCTATAAGATACCTACACTCACCTGCAACGATAGGAGATGCTACCGATATTTATATATTTATATGATATTTATATTTCGCCATATGTACCCCCTGTCACTTTCATGCTGTGTTCCGTCCTAGGTTTTACGGGGATGAATAGAGCTAACTCGCTGACCCTGTACGTCTCGCAAGAGAATATGGCAAGACGCTGTCCTAGCTGACGTCTTATTTAGATAATGAGCGGTCACGTCCACGACATCAAATCAAAAATGATACGATTTCAATCTTGACTTAGACGATACCTATGCAATTTTAATATTTCAGGCTTAGCTGAAAGAGGTTTAATATGTTTATAATTATGACTAGAAGGGCTCCATTAGTAAAGTGCAGCTAATATTTTTGATATCATTTGACGTTTTATAGATGTTCTGTTAGAGATATATCATAATATATATAAAACAAATATAAAAAAAGTCGCTTCCTGTCTGTCTGTCTCTATGTTAGATCTTTAAAACTACGCTATATATTTTGATGCGGTTTTTTTAATAATAAATAGAGTAATTCAAGACGAAGGTTTATACATATGTATAATACACGTATACGATAATAGAGAAAAACTGAACATTTAGAGGTTTCTAATGTGATGTAAAAAAGGACTTTTTTTGCGCTTACATTGCAAACGCTGGCTGAACCCTACGAGATAGATCAAAATAATGTACTACAGTATTGTACACTGCAAAATGTCTAAACAATATTCCGCTATGGCATATGTCAGTGTGTTATAATTTTTTATCTTTTACTTTTTACGAGAACTAATGGATTATTAACGAAGCGATTTTAAACAATACAGCATTCTTATCCAACTAAGTACCTTAAATACATAGTGCGTTTAAAATACATCAATATGGTCTTGGTCGCGTATCAGTAGTATTTTTTTAGTATCAGCGTTACACCTGTGTGAATCCGGGGCGGAACGCTAGTTACTTATAAAATCAGTTATAGCACGAAATTAAACGATTAAATTTGAAACTAATACGTAACTTCATATTTATTGGAGTAGGCTCTTCAATATTTGGAATAGTCATTTAACGATCTATTATAATGTTTTCAATTAAACATGAACCACCTATTTTATACGGTAAAGCTTTATGCGAGCCCTTCATCAATGATTCTACCACGAAACCGCAACGTGTATTGCTGTATTGCGACGAGTCAGGGTAATTATAATCATGTAGCATTTAGATCGATTCGTTGACAAAGTATTAATGGCGTATATAGTGATCTGTGGGGTAAGATTACTCCAATAATCGAGGCGTATTTGCTCGTCTATCGAAGCTTCAGAAAAAAATGTTGTTTAATTCGTTGTTTCTTCTCAGGTTTAACATATTTTTTGACCAGATGAAATTTTGTTAATTTCTTGTTTCATTCTTATGTCTATGTTGCTCTGTCTAATATCATAAATTCCATTGTCAAAATAATTTCCTAAAATCGATCGTTGTGGGTGTTCCATAAGGATAGATTTAAGATTTACTTTATGAAAGGAAAATTTGTTGAATTTCTTCACTTAAGTATGAAACAAATAGATCTAGAGTTTTCTAGTTTTTATTCAACAAAGACCGTTTTTGGTAACAATTTTTTGGCTAACTGTAGTACTGCGATCGGCTTTTTTTCATATCGACAATCGCAACTAGAAGATCGATCTTACTGGTAGTTAGTCTATCGCTATATTGATTCGGAATTATCTAGAAATCTAGATCTAAACCTGTGGGTAGAGCGTCTATGAAATATCTTTGTTGCAGCTATCTCGTTTGTTCGTGGGGCCGCAGCTTTGTAGATAATTTGACATTAATACTATCTGCTTATCACCGCCTAGTATCGAAACGGCTTAAGAATTGTCTCAACTAAAATGCTTCTGATTTCATATGGGAATTTCTTACGTTAACAAAATAAACAGCTCTTAATAGAACTCAAAATGATTATATTCATCAATTTTTTAAATGTATTTATTATGCTGGACTTAAAATTTTAAATATTTTGTTATTATTATATTTATTTATCTGGAACACAATACTGTATTACTTTAAAACCAATCGGTGACACGGTTCCAAAAAGCTTCAAATAAAAATATATTTATTGGAACTAAGAGAGTCTTGATCTTTCATATTGCATCGAATATACAAGCTGCAGGTAAAAGTATACTGTTTAATGCAGATACTCTAAAAGCAAATATTAATTCTTAATCAGCGTATATTGAAACAAAACTTTTTAATGTTATTTAAACGTAATTAGCATATTCGGTCATGTACTAAATACATCTAAGGTTACTAACAGTATTTAAAACGGGATATTTACCATGTTTTTTATTTTTATTTGTTGGAGCTCGATATTTCGGCATTATCTACGAATAATGAAAAAACATGGTAAATATCCCGTTTTAAATACTGTTAGTAATAAAAATAACCATGTTAATTTAAAAACATCTAAGGTTGTTGAAAGACTTTTCGCTCATTCCCTAACTTGTTTATTGTAATAACCATAATCGACTAGCGTTGGAACACAGCTGCGCTCATGTACATATTATTTCTTTTATTTGTCAGTTCTTCTCGGTAGCATCTACTTTCCGAAACGGTGCCAGCTTTTCATTTAATTCAAAACTGCAACGATTCAAAAGTGCTTTATAAGCCTATGTGAATAAGTCGTAGTTTGAATTTTTTATTTATTTTTTAATGGGTATTTACTATATTCGACGTTATTGGTGGTGGGACTTTGTGCAGGTCTAGTTGACAGGTTGATCTATTGAAAACTTAAATTTGTTTTGTTGTTTTGAATGTTGTGTAAGCTAGTGTAATTACAGACTTGTGATTCGCTTATCTGACTTTTGTTATATGATCTGAGTTACAGATATATATGTCTTATAGGGCTGTGTCTAATGTAGTGTCAATAAATACCACCATATTGTATATACTATCCTCGTTTGTGTTCTTATTACCCAAAAGTTTTACATACATTACATTCCATACATTAGTAGCCTGTAAATTTCCCACTGTTGGGCTAATGCCTCCTCTCCCTTTTTAGGAAAAGGTTTGGAGCATAATCTACCACGCTGCTCTAATACTGGTTGGTGGAATACACATGTGGTAGAATTTCGTTGAAATTAGATACATGCAGGTTTCCTCACGATGTTTTCGTTCACCGCTAAGCACGAGATGAATTATAAACACAAATTAAGCACATGAAATTCAGTGGTGCCTGCCTGGGTTTGAACCCGAAATCATCGGTTAAGATGCACGATTTCTAACTCAATTAACTCGATTTCGGCTCAAGAGTTACAATCTAGTAGAAATAATAAATTACGATTTACTATTATTTTGCTTTTTATATGAATCTTGTGTTATTATTATAACCATTTAACGCGTATGTTTTTTCTAAAGAAATTATATGGTGAGTGTCGTTGTTTTTAAATAATTCATGATATACCTTTAATATGTAAAACTACTTCCATACGCACGATATTATGTTTATTTAGGTACAAATTTACTTAAAATTTGACTTTGACATATTACTCTCATCACGCTCAAATTATTATTTTTAATTATTTAACAAAAAAATACATCTATATTTAACGCACTATACTTTAAATGATATAACCAAAAGCTAGCGAAGTACCTGCGAAGGTCATTTACATAAATACCAAATACTGGAAGAACATGCATACCTCGGATTTAGTTAACATTGATATAGAAGGACCCAAGCTATTCCTCGAATGACCCTTTAATCCCAAGGCGCTTGGTGTGAATAAATTTTCTATTGAGAATATGGAATCAGAGCCCTTACTGGAACTAGTTGATTTATTTAAAGCCGTTGAAACCCTTCCATTTTGATCAGGGTTTGAAGTTAGTATAATAAATGAGAGTTCCATGACGATGCTGAGGCAGACTTATGTTATGGTTATAGATTATGACGGGATTTGCTTTTGAGATATTACGTCTAATATTTGTATTGTAAACATATAAGCAAAAATAAAAAATAAGCACGTAATTTATTTAGCTTATTATTAATTAACCTCCTTGGGGTTATAAGATATATTTTCCTAAACGTTCAATTTCTTACGTTGATGTCGCCCTGACCGAATTCGGCAACGGTGGACAATCTTAAGGGAGATCAGCAAATTACGCAATACGTATTATTATAGCGCATAAGTATATATATACTCACAGGTGCACTATATATTCAATGACTCCTTGATGGGATGGCAAATCCAAAACGACCGGAAAGAGTTCAGGCTCAGGACTAACGGCTGTACGTGCTCTATGAATCTAGAAATTGGAATTGTGTACACTCCGTACATAATTCTAATTTCTAGACTCCAAGATATCAGTAGGAGTCTTTCGATAGAAAAGTCAATATTTTTTTTATCAGCCCGACGTGGGGGTTAAGACCAAGACCTCGGTATATGCCTTATATCTAGCTACTAGACCGGCATGTTACATTGGAGTTTGATATCCTGAAGTAAGAGGTAATTTCCGTTTGTATAGATTCCGATTTTGTTTGAGGATAGTAGCACTCTATGCAAACCTGTCTGCCTGGGTAGCCACCATTCACCATTTATTCGGCAGCTAAAAAACAATGCTTTATAAGGCATTGTTTCAAATTAAATCCCTTGGTTGTTATCCCATCGGCAGTATAAAAACTTTTTGAACTTCGCCAATCGTTAAATGAATTTTGCCTAAGCCAACAGGGGATACCCTGTTCTTTCTATAAAGTGAATATACGAACCCACATTTACTGGTATTCACCAAAAAGTTTATTTTTTATTTGATTTCAATAAATGCAAATATCAAACGTCAATCGTGTGATTTTTAATTATTGCAGTATCATTGAGTGAAGGGACCACTTAGCATCAGGTAGTCCATTAGCTCATCTGTCATCGAAAATACATTAAATAAATATGTAGAATTCATTTGTTTTAATGATTCCAGTGTCGATATGATCAATGATAATTAACGTCAATGACTTTCACTTGTCAATAATGTTCGTGTATTGTATCGCGCCAACAATAGCTTTGTTTCTTTTTTGTTATTCTTTGTATTATTGGATGAAGGTTTTTTTAGTGTCGGTCGCTTCTTTTTTTTTTGCTTTTGTGCGAGACAATTGAGTTCAAATTAGTGTTGCTTTGTATAAATAAGGTTGAATTATCCCGATTAATGTCATACGATTTTCTTAGCCTATTTCGGCTAAGTTGGATGTACTCAATGGAGACTCTTAAACTCTTATCATTCAATTAGACGGGAAATCTAACATGACCTATAAGAATGCAGGCACGGTTTCACGTACTTTTCAAGGAAAGAGAGTGTAACTCTGACAATTTTCAGACTTCGGATTGCTGCTATAAATACCTACTCGGCTTTCACGCCTACTCTCTTGGAATCTGCAAGAATTGCTATATTTTCTTAGAAAAATTTCATCATCTACTGGAATGGCTGTTTATGTTGATACTTAAACACTTAAAAAATCAAATCAAATTCTACCATGCTGTTGCATATAAGAATTTAAATTCGCGTTACTGGTTCCATTGTATCTTTCCTTCCCTTCCCGGCTTCGTATCGTCTACTAGGATTGAACTAGAAGCGCATACTAGTAGTTTTACTTAAATATGAATTATTGTTTACGTAATTTTTAAACGGGAAAATAATTCTAAAATAAACGCTTAAAACTATATTAACGTTAAAAACCTTATTTTGTTTTATTTCATCACGTATGTTTTAAATAAAACAACCCTATTAAACTTCTATTTGTCATTTATATACCAAACTTAATATAATATCATCACTTTAAATTCCTCTATTCACTATAACTATGAACAGATTCAGACAAGATTATATAAATGGTATTTTAATCCAACACTTAAGCATAAGCGTATATTAATTGTAATCTAAGAACTTTAACAATTTATCCTCAAAGTCTAAACCCAGGAGGAAAGCCATGAGCTATGATGGTAATCTGTATCTTATCTTCTCTCATCAAATAAGACTTCATATAATACAATAAGTTTATAAGTATTTATATATGTATATCTGGTGTATTACACGGTGGTAGGGCGTCGTACAAGCCTGTATAGGTAGGTACCATTAGATATTTTACTGTCAAACAGTATGCAGTATTGTTGTGTTGTGGCTTGGATTGTGAGTGAGCCAGTGCAAGTACAGACACAAGGGGCATCTTAGCTTCCAATGTTGGTGGCGTATTGGTGATGTAAACAATGTTTGATATTTCTTATAACGCCACTATCTGGATTTCGATACTGTTTGACTGATCAATGTGCAATGCCATAAGATATAGTTATTAGCATAGTTCTTGATTAATAAACATTTGTGTATAATATAACACAACTCCACGTTACTACTTATATTGACTACAATATTACTTAAAAAGTTCCAGTAGCATTTAACGTTAAACGCGCAATATTTTCACAAATATATAATGAACATTAGATTATACAAATCAACCATTGATATTGCGTCAATTCGATGTTATATGTTATTTTTTTGATACTTGCGTCCTTGTGATTGGAATAATTTATTATGTAAGTATGTATGTAAATATAGTCACCCATTTAAAAGCTAGACAGGACGGCAATCTTTTTGAATCGAAGAAACTCTACAGCAAATTCAACGAGCTATCCGAGGCAAGGTATTGTCACATCGATAACTTCCTAACTCCTAACTAGACAAGATAATTCCTTTCCAATAAAATCAAATAACATTCATTTGCTGAATATGGAATCACATAATCTACCAACGTATACAATAAACATTAGAACAGTGAGGCAGTCAAGGATAAATATTTAACTATAACGACATTACGACACAATGCATTTCAATACACACGGACGTTATTTCAATAACCATCAATTGTTTGGAAGCCCGCCAATTGAAAAGGTTTGCGCTATGTTATAAAATATTATTCAGTAATATTTTGAGGAATATGAAATAGTTGTAGCGAATACAATACAGGCACGAATGTTGTTTGTGTGACGGAAAAAATAAAGACCTATAGAATATAAGAGAGTTTTTTTTTCATACTGTTATTGTAATAATTGTCTGCATAATAAATAATTGAATTTCGGTAACGTATGCCATTTTAACAGAGACAAGCCAAGAGACACAAGTGTATATGTTACAACCCGGTAGAAATAGATGGCTCTGATTGTAAATGTCACATTCCTCATTGAGGTCATTCGGGTCAACAGCATCAAATAAATAACAAATAAAAACGATCAAATAAAATTATAGTTGCGATACTGATTGACTGATTACTATGAAGTGTCATGCAATGCCATAGCTTTTAGCATAGTTCTTGATTAATATAACACTTCTCCATTTAATTGCTTAAATTCACTTAAAATTTTCTTTCCTATTACATTTCCATTAATGCTCCAAACGCCATTTTTTCGCAAATCTATAATGATACAATAGATTATTCAAACTAAACTATGACATTGCACCAATTCAAGGTCAAATGTTGTTTATTGGGCATCTGTCCTCTTATAA
Source organism: Vanessa atalanta (assembly GCF_905147765.1). Taxonomy (NCBI): domain Eukaryota; kingdom Metazoa; phylum Arthropoda; class Insecta; order Lepidoptera; family Nymphalidae; genus Vanessa; species Vanessa atalanta. Next base: position 9,845,304 of record NC_061891.1, on the reverse strand, counting down.
TTGGTATCGGCTACATGACAATGTCACATTGATAACTTCCTTACTCCAGGCGCTACCCTAGTTTGCCGTAAATCACGAGTGTATAATTTTCAAGATCAAGTGTAACACGAACTGACCAATGCCAAGTTGTCAATAATATTTTTAGGAGGCCGTGACATAACTTGCAAAATTGACAGACTACGGTGGCAGCCTAAGGTTTCGCTAATGAAAGATGCTCTTCGAAGTAGGCGATTCTAGAGTGAAAACCGCGGATATGCAGGCCGTAGGGTGCCTTCCAGACCAGGTGGACTTATAGAAGTTGGTAGGTATCAATAAATCGGATAAACATGGGGGAGGTGGAAAATCAAGATCTTCACCACGATGAGAGATGGATATATACAGCAGTGGACCGGGGTTCAAACTAACTAATATAGCTGGCAATACCAGGTTTTTTGGAACGAAGTTCTTTCACGCGACCTACCGTAGAGTGAACTGGCAGAAATCGTTATGAAGGAAAAAGCGTTATGTCATCTCGACGCGACATTCCCTTTTTTTCTCATTATATCTGTCTCTTTCTATCTAAAATATGTATACGGCTTAATTAATTTATTAATTTTTTATTGTTATAATTAATTAATTTTATAATTTTTATTAACAATTTTATTTCGTGTTATTTAATTTTAATACTGAAACGCTTAATTATTTTTTTTTATGTTTGTTGTTTAATACATAATAAACATAGCAAAAGCAAGCAACAATATTTTTAATTAATTTGTCTATAAATTTTGACAGATGATAAAACAATTTCGGTGATGTTAAATTAATTTTGATTATTGTATTAATAATACATGTTATACCCTGTTCAAGTTAGCTTGATCTTTTTGACAGACGGGCTAGTGATGAGAAACAGAAAATATAACATATATAACAGTCGATGGAACGAAGGAATGCGTAATTCAAATTAGAATTCAATTTTTTTTAACTTATTTTTCTAAAAACATTTATACCAGCTAAAGAGACCCCAACCAAAAGGGGGCGTAACAATAGCTTAACAATGATTTTTAATAAGGATTTTTGTAATCGATATAATTTGTAGCTGCCTGTTATTCGCGTCCCTACCGTTCGACCGATGTAACATTGTACAAGCCTCTATTATTTTCAGTGTTTCTATTTAAATTTTACTTTGAAGCAATAATATATAATAGAAAAAGTACTAAAATTTTCGGAAAACGCTTGAATCTTTAGGAACTTTTGTATTATATGTATTTTTTTTTTAAATATTTTTACAATTTTTAAAATCATTAAATTAAGAAAATAACATGTTCGTCATTGCAAAATTATGTCGATCAGAAAAATTTACATCCGTCAAAAAGATCAAGCTATCTTGTACAGGGTATAATTTTGAAATTTTACGACGATTTCTTGTTAGTATCTCATTCTTTGGTTGTAAAAGTCAGGTCTCATCTAAATTTCAGTCGAAGGCTTTTATTACCTTTAATCCTCTATTTAGAAAATACGTGACGACAATAAATTTGCGTGTCTCGTACAAACTTTGAAGATATATAATGAAAGTTATTTTTTATTCTTTTCTGGAAACCCATTTATTTTTACGGAGGAAGTGTTTTCAGGAATCCGTTATTATCATTAGGATTTTAGAGTGAAGTTTACTTACTTTGTGTCAATATTAATACTAAGAATTTTTATGATAAGTTAAAATATGTTACCGAAGCTATTTCAAAACATTAAGAGTATCAAACCTATTCAGTACAATATCAAATTAACAAAATTATTAACACGTGTATGGTTTCCGTCAAGAAGCCATATGCACTTAAATCTGCTGACTTCTTAAGTGGAACAATAACACTAAGCGGATTTCTTCACTTTGCTTTGTATAAGTAGGTCACAATATTATCGATATAATCTTTAGCATCTGAAAACATTTCTATGCCGTGGTTAAATGTAAAAATGCGGAGCTCATGAACCAGCTGCTGACTAAAAGCTTTCTTTTAAGGCGAACGCTTTGAAATGCCACCACGCTTCTCCACCATGTAGCGTATTCTTCGGATTTTATGCACAGGAAGTACATGATGTAAAACCTCATTTTACCTACAGATAACAAGGAACTGTAAGAATATGACCCCCACGTCATACCACATACCAGATATTCGCATGAAATATTTTGCTTCTCATTTCTTATAAGTTGGGATGTGCTTCTAAATGGAATTTCCGGTATCTACGGTTCCTGAGCGTTATAATTCGGATATCTTCAAAGAAAAAGTAAATAGTTATTTCTAGACAAGCTTGTTTTATCTTAGGTTGCATCAGTATCATTAACTACAAGTGGTCGAGAGTATGTCTATAAGTAAATACTTGTACAATATTTTTTCGCAGTTCGCAACTCGGTCTGAACGACATGACCACCATCATTATTATTGCTCTACAAACCAAAGTAACTAAAAAATTAGAATTAATTTATTCTTCAAAAGCACTTAAATTTGGTGTCGTTAAATGACTTTAAAACCAAGTCATTTCAACGGCAAGCTATCACAAGTTCAGAATGAAAATTAAATCGATAAGACCCGGTAATACGTTTGGCTGTCGGTTTCCCAGTCTTATTTTGGCACTTTGATCTCTCGTAGAATACAAATTTGCATTCAAAAGTTCAATTATAATTAAATTTAAATATCCAATTGAAATGAGCTGCTTAATGATGTGGAATTAAAGCGGATAATTAATGATAGCAATGAATGATATTTCAAGGGGACTGGGATGAGTTTATATTGTCTTATTAGACATTAGACATTAGCAGCCCGTAAATTTCCCACTGCTGGAATAAAGGCCTCCTCTCCCTTTGAGGAGAAGGTTTGGAGCATATTCCACCACGCTGCTCCAATGCGGGTTGGCGGAATACACATGTGGCAGAATTTCGTTGAAATTAGACACATGCAGGTTTCCTCACGATGTTTTCCTTCACCGACGAGCACGAGATGAATTATAAACACAAATTTAGCACATTAAATTTCAGTGGTGCCTGCCTGGGTTTGAACCCGAAATCATCGGTTAAGATGCACGCGTTCTAACCACTGGGCCATCTCGGCTCTATTGTCTTATGAAATGGCGATATTGAAAAGATTTTCTCAGATAAGCCTGTGAGTTGTGATTGATAATAGATAATTTATTGGAGATCATAGGAGAACATAGCATCAAGTAAAGACAATCTCAGTCAGATACGTGGTAGGGTTTTTAGCAAGTCTGCTAGAAAGGCACCGCCCTCTTCTCATATATTCTCACAGCAATAATTGTATTCTCGTAGTTAAACAAGGGGCAATTTGTAAGTGGTAGTGCCACACTGCATACCTTCGGGTTGCAGCCGAATGGGCCGGCACGCCCGGGGAAGTACCACTCTCTCACTTAAAATCGGCGTGAAGTGGTAGCTATGTTACCGCGTTTCGCCTGGTATGTGAGAGTCCCGGAGGCCCGATACCCCCCCCCCCCTTAAACATGGTGGTTGTGCAGAATTTGGTTACATTACCCCAGGAGGGTACCATCAGCGACTGCGGTGGAGAATCCCTCTCTGGGCATCCATGCTCAGGACATACACCACCTGAGCAGGGATGCCCAGGCTGCCCTCCGAATTCTGGGGGGGGCAATTTTGCGCTCGCCACTGTTCGGGGCAAGCGGAGCAGGCATCATAAGGCAACCCCTACCACCCTCACTGTGGACTTCTGCAACATAAGGGGACTCAACTCGAACTTGAACGCCGTCCACTTTCACCTTGAGACGGCGAAGCCGGCCTTGCTCTTTCTTACCGAGACTCAGATATCTTCTCCTGCCGATACGACTTTTCTTTCCTACCCCGGGTATAAATTGGAACATTCCTTTGTACCACGAGCTGGGGTGTGCGTTTACGTCAGAGATGATATCTGCTCTCGACGCCTCGGCAGCCTTGAAGGACAGGACCTATCAATTATCTGGCTGCGTGTAGATTGTGACGACCATCCGCGAATCTACGCTTGCCTTTATAGGTCCCATAGCGGTAATGCCGAAACCGACCGACTGGTTGAGCACGTCCAAATGGCTACAGATTCCGTACTGCAGCAGATCCCATCCGCAGAGATCGTTATTCTTGGCGATTTTAATGCCCACCATGCCGAATGGCTTGGATCGCGCACTACCGATCATGCGGGTAGATCTGTTCTCGACTTCGCTTTAGCATATGATTTGACACAACTAGTCCCCTCGCCAACGCGAATACCAGACGTGGAGGATCATACACCTTCCCTGTTGGACCTTCTGCTGACTTCCCATCCGGATGGCTACCAGGTTATCGTCGAACCCCCTCTGGGCTCGTCGGACCACTGTCTCGTCCGAAGTACAGTGCCGGTTGCGCGTTACTCACGACCTCGTTTCGTGGGCTGCCGCCGAGTGTGGCACTACAGGTCAGCAGATTGGGATGGGATGCGGTCCTTCTTTGCATCCTACCCATGGGGGCAGGTTTGTTTCTCGCCGGATGATCCGAGTGTTGTTGCTGACTCTGTTGCCGATGTGGTACTTCAGGGTATGGAACTATTCATTCCGTATTCTGCGGTCCCCATCGGTGGCAAGTCCCAGCCCTGGTTTGGTCGTTTCTGCAAAACGGCTTCACGCAGAAAATGGGAACGCTACCAAGACTGGGCTAACGCATCAGCGTCTCGTGATGTAAATACCAGCGCAATCAGAAAGGAATATAACTCTGCCTCTAGGTCCTTCAAAAACGTGATTGCTAAGGCGAAGACGGAGTACATTGGCAGAATTGGCGAGAGACTGGTGCGCCTCCCTTCAGGAACACGTGCGTTCTGGTCTCTCGCCAAGGCTGTCTTAGGGAATTTCTGTCAGCCTTCCTTACCATCTCTGCACAAGGACGGTGAGTCATTGGCCCATACAGCGAAGGAGAAGGCTGATCTTTTAGGCTCTCTCTTCGCAGCAAACTCGACTCTGGATGACCGAGGAAAGTCACCACCAACAATCCCGCGGTGTGATACCACGATGCCGGAGGTTAAATTCCGGCAAAGTGCAGTTCGTAAAGCACTTCTTTCCTTGGATATTCATAAGTCGAGTGGACCCGATGGCATCCCTCCAATCGTGCTACGGACTTGTGCTCCCGAGTTGGCGCCGGTCTTAACGCGTCTTTTCCGGCAATCCTATGCATTCGGCGTCGTCCCGAACTCCTGGAAGACTGCTTTGGTGCATCCGATCCCTAAAAAGGGCAACCGCTCAGACCCGTCCAATTATAGGCCTATAGCCATCACCTCCTTATTCTCCAAGCTAATGGAGTCCATTATAAACTGCCAGCTCCTGCGGTACCTAGAGGAGTACCAGCTGATTAGCGACCGCCAGTACGGTTTCCGTCGGGGTCGCTCAGCCGGTGATCTTCTAGTTTACCTTACTCATAGATGGGCGGAAGCAGTTGAGAGCAAAGGGGAGGCATTAGCAGCCAGTCTGGACATAGCGAAGGCCTTCGATCGCGTGTGGCACAAAGCGCTTCTTTCGAAGCTTCCTTCCTATGGGCTTCCCGGGAAATTATGCAATTGGATTACCAGTTTTTTGGCAGATCGGAGCATCAAGGTCGTTGTCGACGGTGCATGCTCTGACTTAAAATTCGTCAATGCTGGTGTTCCACAAGGCTGTGTTCTATCACCCACTCTGTTTCTTCTGCATATCAATGACTTGTTGCAAATCAGTAACATTCATTGCTATGCAGACGACAGCACCGTAGACACCTCATACACCGGCCGTGCTAATATTTCTCGGGAAAACGTCGAAGAAAACCGGAACAAACTTGTATCTGAAATCGAGTCTTCGTTAAACAAAGTCTCGAACTGGGGTCGGCTAAACCTAGTTCACTTCAACCCCAAAAAGACGCAAGTTTGCGCGTTAACTGCTAAAAAAACACCATTTGTCGTATCTCCACGATTCGAGAACATTCCGTTAGCCGCTACAGCTAATATCGGAATACTTGGCGTTGATGTTTCGAGTCTCGTTCAGTTCCGCGGTCAATTGGAAGGCAAAGCCAAATTGGCATCAAAAAAGCTTGGTGTGCTCAGCAAGGCAAGACAGTATTTCACGTCGGCCCATCGTCTAAGACTATACAAGGCGCAAATTCGGCCTCACATGGAATACTGCTCTCACCTCTGGGCGGGTGCTCCCCAGTACCAGCTCCTTCCATTTGACCGTATCCAACGTAGAGCGGCTCGAATTATCGACGATCAAGCCCTTTCCGATCTGCTTGATCCTTTGGCTTTGCGTAGAGATGTTGGATCGCTCTGCATCTTCTACAGAATTTATCACGGGGAATGTTCCGAGGAATTGTTCGAATTAATCCCGGCTGCTGAATTTCACCTTCGGACATCTCGTCAAAATTCCAAATATCACCCGCACCACCTAGATGTCCGAAAATCCACAACAGCGCGATTTTTAAGACATTTTCTGCCTCGCACAACCACTCTGTGGAACCAGCTTTCGCCGGCGGTTTTTCCGAACCGATACGACTTGGGAACCTTCAAGAAAAGAGCGTACTCTTTCCTGAAAGGCCGGCAACGCACCTGCAAGCCCCCCGGTGTTGCAGATGTCCATGGGCGGTGGTAGTCACTTTCCATCAGGTGAGCCTCCTGCTCGTTTGCCACCTTATGACATAAAAAAAAAAAAAAATACCATCTTAGTTCCCAAGGTTGATGGTGCATTGGTGATATAAGGAGTGGTTAATATTTTTTGAAGTACCAATTTCTATAGGCAGTAGTGATCGTTTAGCATCAGGGGGCTCATTAGTCAGCTTACCTATGACTTATAACAAAAAAAATCTTCTGCTATTTATGCCTTCAAGGGGTCAGACTAAACGAAAACTCTTTCCGAGAATATCAATTTATTTTATAAAGTATATAGTAACAATGGCTTTCAGAGATAATTAATATTTCCGGTACAGATTTCGAAGTCTTAACTTTTCTTTTGGGTATGATCAAGCTTCAAATATTTGAAAATATCTCATTGTATAAAGTTCTTCAAATGTTTTTAGCGCGGTTGCATTGTTATGAAAATTATTATAAAAATATAAAAGCTTACAACCAATTATTTTTAAGAAATATCGTTTATTACGAGGCTGGGCTGGCCCCAGGACAAACTTAATTGTATTTTTTAATATTCGTATAATATTTAAATGGTGGAAAGGGTACTGGTCTTCTAGGTAGAATTTACATTCCGAACCACTGATAGCTTAACATTTGTAATAATATAATTGTAAAATAACGCCCATTTGAATATTTTTTTACTTTTAGTTTGAGTAGTATTGCGAAAATAAAGCCGCGTGATACTTTTTTATGTGACAGATCATACTTGTAATCATACGCGTTTTCCGTGGCAATTTGAAATTTACGCTGCAAAAAATAAACTTTAATTTAGCAGTGGAGTCTTAGTTGAATTGTTTATGTTGAAAATACTGATTGGTTTTTATGAACTCAACAGAGTCAACATCTTGTTTCTAAGAGAGGCAAAATAAATTCACCTAATCACGTAGTTTTTCTTCATTTGCCACTTGACATCATTTTAATATGTTTAGCTGGAAAAGTAAGGTGTGTAAGGAATAGCGCGTAAATAGTCACGATGTTTTCCTTCACTACCGAGCACGAGATGACTTATAAACAGAAATTAAGCGCATAAAAATTCAGCGGTCCTTGCCTGGGTTTCATTCAGAATCATCAATTAGTATCCACGTCTTCTAGCTACGGATTATCACGACTTTTCAGTCATAAAGTTTTTCAAATTTTTTTCAAGGTTTTCCTTCACCATTAAGAGGTTGTTGCTCGGATTCGAACCAACACTCTTCGGCTATTCGCATGTTTTAATTACTGAACTACCTCAATCTTAATTTTTAACTAAACTAAAACTAGTTCAAAATTAACATCAAGGTTCAGGAGTCGGAATGGTAATGTTATTTAATTTTAAATGTACTTAACACTATAACAGCTTACTCAAACTATCTTACTAAGCTCAAAAGCTCTCGGAATGTAAGTTTAAAAGCACGGAAACACCTGTTATGCTTATTGCATATGGAATAAGGGCTATCTTTCAATGTTATTTGTCGTGACCGCGTTTTAGATAAGTGGTTTAATATAAGTTAGGTTACTTGTGCAATAAATCAGTGCGGTTTCATTTAAAATAATAAAACGAAGATATGAAGGTAATTTACTTACGGGTTTATTTAGGGTGGGGTTTGTCCTATTTAATCTTGGTTTGTTGGCGTATTTTTGGGGTAGAGAGTGGTTAAAAAATGTTACGGTGCCGGTAATGACGGTCCATTGGCTAGCTTGCTTTCGTAAAGTAATTAAAAAAACAGCCGTTTTTGTCGTTAATTTTAACTACTAGTAATATTTTAGAGAAATATAGAGGTTCCGTAAGTAGAAACTCAAAGACACCACGGATAACGAACATGAAATGTCACAATGTGATATCCGACTATATAAATTATTAAATTTATAGGATTAAAGATTCGAGATGGCATATTATGGCGTCGTCAGTCAGTTGTCAACATTTCACGAGTGACATATAAAGTGGATTCTTACAGAATCGGACTAGTGATCAATAAAAACTAATATTTATTGTTAGGTTAATCTGCTACAGAACTTGGGATTTTTTTCATAATAACGAAATCAGTTATCGCCTGCGGCTTCCCTCGTATTTTAGAAGTCAGGTGTTAGGTATACTAAAATAGCCTTTTATCTTCCTTGACGTTCAAGTTGGCTTAATACCAAGTTTCATTAATTCAACTCAGTGTTTTGGCCTTGAAAGTGTAACAAACAGACATACATTATTTAGTATTTATAATATAAATATATATAATATATAGTTACATGGTATCTTTAACAATTATTCTTAATATTATTATTCGTGTTTCAGTTAAAATAGCGTTACTTTTGACATCCATGTCATGTTACTTTTGTTTTACTATTTGCCTGCAACTTGAAAGAGATCGTTTTTAGCGATTACGCGGCCTTGCACGCTTTCAACGAATTGATTATTCTGTACTACGACGATTTCTTTGTACGAGTATGCAGTTATTTTAAAAATAAAGAAATATCACATTATTAATTCATATTCGTAAGCAAGTGGTCACCAGTGTCAAAGACATTGTAAGATATACTAACTAACTAACTGAGACATTATATCTCTTGTGTCTAGTTACGCTGGCTCAATACTAAGAATTACTAAGGAAAAAACTCGATGTTTAGCCACGATCATTCATCTTTTTCTCATGACCCTGATATGCTGTGACATAGTGTTTCGGTAAAAACAAAATTTATAATCATGGTCAAAATTCGGATAGCGACAGCTGATAATCTCAATGAAATTAAGTAAATCCTTGTGCACAAACAGGTTCACTTCCTGTTCCCTCAATCTTTTTCTGTCTCATTCACGGCATTTTGGTGAGACCGAAAATAGAGCAAGCACCGGACGAATACCTTACTTGGTTTTCGAGGTATGGGAGCGGAGAACTATCAGCATGTATTTTCGTTCTGCAGAGTACAGCTTGATGGAAAAGTTCTACAACTTAAATTGGTCCGCTCTGAATGCGAGTATAAAACCTCGAGAATTTCAAAAGGACACACAACGTAGCCGGCTTCCAGGGATTCTGGGTTGGGTAGGATTCTTATCCCCTAAAACAACTGTGTGCGCTGCATGGATCGGCAACGGGATCGTATTTTTTTTATTATTTTACTATGACGCTTCCATCACATTTACCGTGCGTGTACTTCCATTTGGTGAAATTTTTATCAAGGAAGACGAGATTCATCACAATCTCAGTCATGACTTCCTCGCCAGAATTCTCGCATTTGGTGGAATTCGCCTCAGAGCCGAAACCGCACAAATATAAACAGGCAGATAGAACAGAGTGAACGACCTTATAAAAAAAACTGGTGATTGTGTCTCCCTCATCCCATTCTATAACCAAAATGCGTATCAAGGGACTAATACTGCGAAAATAACTCCATACACGCATATTTTTAAACAAATGTCACCAGACAATCTACTCCAAATACAAACGTTAAATTTAAACATTTACTTGTCTCTCTGTACGCTATCAATTATTAAATGTTTTATATGAACATTCGTTTATTCCCTGAAGAAATGACGATGGGATTTTTTATTTATAGCGAAATTTGTGGTTACAGCGGTTTTGTTTTGCGTTTGTAGATATTAGAGCAGCCCTCCGCCACGCTGCAGTCGTGTGTAGAAACGGACCCCTACATTTCATGTGCTTAATTTGTGTTTATAATTTATCTCGTGCTCGGCGGTGAAGGAAAACATCGTGAGGAAACCTGCATGTGTCTAATTTCAACGAAATTCTGCCACATGTGTATTCCACCAACCCAAATTGGAGCAGCGTGATGGAATATGCTCCAAGCCTTCTCCTCAAGGGAGAGGAGGCCTTTAGCCCAGCAGTGGGAAATTTACAGGCTGCTAATGCTAAATGCTAATGCTAATGCTTGTAAATATTAAATACTGTTCGTGGATCCTTATCTAAATTAGATCTCTTAAAAGCATAAATACATAGTTATTTTTTTAATAGTTGTTAATTTTTTCACATATGTTTTATAAATATTACTTATTTTATGCGTGTTTTTTATTACCAGGCTGTATTAGCATTTAAGTTTAAGGATTATTCTTTTATGATCGATATAAATATATGTATGTGGATTTAGAAACCAGTTCAGAAATAAACACCTCGGACTTAAGAAGAGCCGAGATGGCCCAGTGGTTAGAACGTGTGCATCATCTTCTTATGCTCCAAACCTTCTCCTCAAAGGGAGAGGAGGCCTTAACCCAGCAGTTGGAAATTTACAGGCTGCTCATGTAATTTCATATTACAAATCAACATGTAACAAATACTTTGCCCTAAAAAGGATTTATTGATTTTGCGGAGTCGAAAACTTGGCGTTATAAGCTTATCCTTACGTTTCGTGTTTAAACAACAATTATCACTTATTCTATCAAAGTGATCAATGTTACTGTTAATATACATAGTATTGTTGTAATTATATTGTGACGCCAGTGTAAGTATTTATTATAAACATCCCGAAGGTAGTCTCTCATTGTGCCTTAGATATACATATGGCATTGCAAATTAACGGTAGACGTTTTTAAGATCTACAATTGTCTAGTACATTGTTTTTAGTTATGTCATAAGGTTAAGCTAGCGATATTAAAACTGTTCGGATAAAACATTGTCGTAGTTCAGTCATATACAAAACATATTTATCCTCTTTTCTAGTTTATCGCTCTTTCTATTGGAGAAAACCGTAACAAAATCCGCTTAGTATTTTGATAAGTAGAGATACAGACAGAGTTTTTTATTTATTTATTTTAAACTTAGATTAAAATTATAATAATATAATTACAATTATGATGCTAGCAGTAATATTTTTTGGCTTACAAGTATTTTAGAAATTGTTCAAAATGACCGTCTTTATTGTCAATACACACGCACAGCTTTTCACTTCAATAAAAGCGTTTAGTTTTTGTTATTTTAACATATTTTCTACATTATCGATACCAAGCTTTGCTGTTTGGTGGTGGAATATTTGATGAGTCGATGGTACCTACCCAGACGGGCTTTCACAAAGCCCTACCACCATGTTTTTTCGGGATACATTTATTAAAGTGGTTATTCAACATAAGCGTGTTTAGCAACAGTGGAATATGACACATTTTTTATTGATTTTAAAATAGTTTTGTTCCAATACCACATACAACGCAAGTCACAGAGTCGATAAATAATATGACAAAAAATTGAAGTGTCATCGTTTTAACAAATAATCAAGGATAAACTGGAAATAATACATAAATATGTCGCCCGAGCTGACTTTGGAGGTCGACTCTGAGAGACCAGCCATGCAAATACAGGTGTGCTCCTTTCCACACTTTCACAATATCCAATAACACGGGAATCCAAGACGACAGGCGAGAGATTGCAGAATCTTTTAGGCTATAAGTCCTTTCCGAAGGCACGCGTTTCCCTCCAGGATACAACTAAGAAATTTCTTTACGGATTACCTATATATGATCGAAATTTCATATATAAACTCATGTCCTGTAACCATATACGCTAGACTAACTAACAAGTAACTGAAATCACACATATTTTACAATAAACATAAAAGATGAGAAATTTTGAAGGCGAAAAATTCCAGTCTTGTCTCGCTTAGTTTCCGACCGCGGCTTTTTTATATCATATAGTTAGACGGGCGAGTAATTAAGCCACCTGATGGTAAGTGGTCACCATCGCCCATAGATATTAGCGCTGTTAAAAATATTAACCATTCCTTAGATCGCCAATGTGCACGTGAGAACTAAGATATGATGTGTAACTGTAGTTACATTGGCTCACTCATCCTTCAAACGTGGACACAATTAGTATTGCTGCTAGGCGGTAAAATAAGATGAGATGGTGGTACCAAAAAGTATCAAGCGTTAAGTTTCAGGTACTCTATATTTTTCTCAACCCACGTGTAGCAGAATATCATGTTCAACGATTGCGGAATTAACACGTGAAAGCGTAACAAATAAGCAAACTAATTTTCATATGTTTATACATACATTCCCTAGAAATATACTATTACAAAAGATTACAACCACATACTTTAAAATTACCTTTTGAACTGTAAATACATACAGGGACATAATGAGAAAATATAATAAGGATAAAAATAGTTCTGATGCACGTCACGCTGTCGTGATACGAAGGCGTAAAATAGTTCAAACATGGCGGAAAATTTCAAACGGGCGTACCCACACTTATTTTATATGAAAGTTGGCAAAAGAAAAACAAATGAGGCCTACGGTAAAAAGGTTTTTCGTGCGGAATTTTCTTTCATAAGAACGATTTATTCGTGACACAATGCAGTTACGCTTGCTGAACGCGGGGTAATTTAATAAAATAAATTTTTGGATAAATGTTTCGAGTCATAAATGAATCGTTGTACAAAATTCCTAGATTATAAAAGGATTAGGTTTTAATTCTATCTGTATAATGTAAAATATTAATAATAGACGGCAGATTTCATCGACGTAACATACTCAGTGCTGTTTTAAAATTCTGAACAAGCATTTAATTTAATCGGTCTTTATGCAAGCTTTACTTGAAGATACATTAACGGCTTAACTTTGAAAGTTTACCTATTAATAACTCTTAATCGTATGTGTTAAACTCATCGCTACGACCACCGCGTATATAATTTAAAATTTATATTTAGGACATTATATTTATTTTAGGTTGATTATAAATTTTGTTTCAATGTTATTTAATTTCGTGATATGATTTTCCCGTCTACCGTCTACCAACATTAATTAAAATAATTTTGTATAAATGGCGATGTATTTACAATGAACGATTATAATTATTGTTGAACTTGAGCAAGGTGATTACTCTGCCGGCTTAATAAATATTATTCTTTCGCTATCCTTGACCACCTTCCGTTTCATATGTATAAAAAATTACGTTAAAAACGTTAGGTGCATAGATAATTAAAAGTGTGTACTTTGTGTTTGCTAATTTCTATACAGGATATATAATTTTATTTGGAATAACTAGAGAGTTTCTTGACTTGGAATTCCTTAGTCTGAGCTATAATTTAATAACATAACATGCATAATGTTTATCATCATCTGCTCTAAAAACGAATGTTAACATTTTATGGCTGCTAGGGTTTATGTCCAATGGTGACGACACCTGATCAGATAGCCCATTCTCCTGACTGCCTTTCTGTATAAGAACTGCCTTTCTGTAGAACAATGTTTAGTATTGTTGTGTTGTTAAAAGGGTGTGTAAAACCAGTGTGACTAGACACACGGTACATATCATCTTAGTTTCCAAGGTATAAGGCTGTTTCAAATAACTAAAATATAATTATCATTGTACATGGAAAATGGTTAAAAAAAAATATATAAATCCCGCTGAGTTTCTTTCGCCGGTTCCTCACAGGTCCGAGGTGCTAAATTCCGAACCGGTGGTAGATTTTTGACAATCAATAAGCAAGTGTAAACACTTCTATATTGAATAAAGCTTTTGACTTTGACTTTTGACTTTGATTATATAAGGTATTCTTCACAGTGTCAGTTCATAAAATGAATAAAATTTGTTGTGACATGGTTCTATCATGAGTATAAACCGAAGTGTGCTGGTGACTATGACCCACGAGATGGACCAATTTACACTTTGCCTAATTAAATATTTTGAATAAAGAAGTTCACTGGATTATAAATCCATGTGTATTGCAAAACAGTACAAGTTTATTCCACAATATGAAAGTTGTGGTCCGTTGTCTCATCTCCCGAGGCAATATCTTGTCCAAGCCGATGCTCTGTTCTCGTTGATTGTGGGATTACTGCTAAGGCCCCTTTTATAATATCATACCGTCGACAATGTTCTGGTTATGATTGACGGATGAATAAGATCGTTTTGCGTTTATACAAAGGTGATTTACATTATTGTCGTCGAAATTATTTTTGTAATGTTGTTAATTAACTGTTTATAATGTGAGTTTCGGAGTGGAAATCTCTTGATGAGGGTAGAATTGAATTTAAGTGAATGTTACGTTACCGTGAAGCTTTATGTCGCGAAATGGTTTCTCTTGCCAAACATTGCTAAGATAATATGAAAATATTTTGTTGAAATATTATTAGAAACAGATGATTCATTGTTTTAAAATAGCGCTGAGTATTATATATTTTCTATTTTGAAGTCCAGAACTTTCGATACTATTATTTTATGAATAATATATTTTTATAATATTTAATTAACAATATAAAATTAATACAACATTGAAATTAATAGTAGTAGTAGTATAGTAACTAATAGTAACTAGTGGAATAATAATAAATTCAAAATATAACTCCTACTTTGGTCACTTTCCATCAGGTGAAACTCGTGCACAGTTGCCCCCTATTACACCGAGATAATGCCCATTATCTTGTACCAATATAAATATTTTATTAACTGAAATGCAAAAATGTGTAATGTACGTCATAATGTCACGACATTTCACGATCAAGTCCATATTAATACGTGAATACCATACGCAATATGAATGGAATACCTCTCATCCATCTTACGCGGCAATATATCGTTCTGATGACTGAATGATCGATGTTCAGGCGTCGGTCGCTCGAATTTATTTATAAATAACTGGTTTTTATCGGATTTGTGCCTGGTTTTAGTATAAAATAGTATTGCTTATAAGAGTAACTTTGTCATTCTTTGGATCTCAAAACACTATGCCAGGATATGTGAACGTCACGAGACAGGTATTAAAAAAATGTATAGTTAAAGAAAATCAATAAATATAAAGTAAATAAAATAATAGTTTCGTTAATAAAGCAAATATATTTTCAAACGAATTGTATAGTATATACGCGCCACGCACGTCATTAGCGCAATTTACCGTCACGACATACGCTCGGTAATTCGGCCTTACCCTCAAGGCGCGCCAATCAATGTTTCACGTCAAAAAATTACGTTGATCCGTAGTTCTGTTGCTGCTTTTTATGTCTCATAAGTGACTTGACTGATAAAGGGGCCATCTGATGGTAAGTGGTCACCACTAGACTTGGCTATAGACTTTGGATATATTAGATATTTCTCATATCACCAATACGCCACCAAATTTGGGAGTAAGTACATAAAAACTTAGCTAGGTATTATGTAATCTGGCTCACTTACTCTTCAAACTGGAATACAACAATTATAGGTATTGATATTTGGCGGTAAAATATCTGATGAGTAGGTGGAACCTACCTAGGCAGTAGTATCTAGGCGCTTCCACCAAGTGAACCAGAAATAAGTCCAAGCTAACGTACACACTTTTAGTTAGTAGTGTAGTTAGGTTAAGTCCTACTGCTGGTCAAAGGCCTCTGCTGTTACTGAGAAGGGTTGAGACTTATTACACCTTTCTGTTCCAATCCCGGTCGGTGGATACAAACTTTTTCGTTCTCATATAAAAATAATACAAATATCCCGTTCATAAACGCTTGGATGAAATTGTCATTGTTATGTTACTATACTATATGTTAGCGAGCAAAAATAATCCACCAATTAAATTAAACGGACGAATGAAAATGAATCAGTCTATGGAGGTTTGATAATAAAAATAAAAATGGTTGTACTTTTAAATATAGAATATTATAATTATTACACGATACTAATGCTTCGTTAATTATAAAACTAGTGATTAGCAGCTTGCTTTCTTCTGTGAATATTTATAGTAAGTAAAAGTTTTGTTGTGTTCCAGGTCGCAGGATGAGTAAGCCAATGTAACTATAGACCCAAGGTATATCCCAAGGTTGGCGGTGCATTGGCGATACAAATGTTTAATATTTCTTATCCAATATGTACTGTACTTACCATTTGATGGCCCATGCTTAATAAACCAAAATACCAAGTATTCCCAAGGTTGGTGGCGCACTGGCGATGTCAGTTTGTAGTGATTACCATTTACCATAAGCTCATCCTACCTATATCACAAAAAATAAAGTATTAAGCAATTAACATTTAAATATAGGTTATTACGATTATGCGGTAAAACGCTCACATACGACCATAAATACTTAACTTATGCAAACGAAGCTTGAAAAAGGAATTTTAAAACATTCCGCGATGTTTTAATATCGCTTCCGTTGCAGAGAACGAAATAATATCCAGCTCACGCCTAGGTATTACACGATGACCTAGTTAAGCTCACGTAAAAAAATCTTACTGAGAATGAAAGTAAATTTTGAAGGTATTATATAATTTAGTTGCTATAATAGGTTGAGGTTTTAATAGCGACAGCGAGCGATATCTTTAAAGCGTTAAATTTATTTTTTACACATATGTTATCATTAATTTATTTTTAATCACACTGTATATTATTTTTTATTTTTTTTAATTATTTCAATTTATTCTTATTTTAGATATTTATTCATAAATTTTATAATACGTTTGGAATCTAATTTAAATATAGTTTTTATGAATTCAGTAGAGTCGTTTACTTGGAGTAGAGCATTGAGCAAGTCCAGATATCAGATATTCTATCACCAAATAATAATACTTATTGTGTTCCGGTTTAAGCGGTGAGTAAGCTTAAAGGCCGGCAACGCACCTGCAACCTCCTGGTGTTGCAGATGTCCATGGGCGGTGGTAATCACTTTCCATCATATAACATAAAAAAGAGATAGTTTAACTACAAGGGAAATAACATCTTTCCCGAAATTGGTGGAGCATTGGCGATGTATTAAATGTTTAATTTTTTTTACAGCGCCAAAGCCTTGTGGCTTTCTTGATCGTGAATGTTCAAGTGACAGATTGCCCGTCAATCTATATTTGTTATAAAAAAACCAACTGTAACTTTAGTGCAAAATATATTTTGTTATGTAAAAATTTAAGAATATAAATCCGTATATATTATAAGATTCAAGAAGCAACTGGTGGATTTAAGATTACAACGCTATCGAATCTGTTTCAGAACGACGATTTCGGTGAATTCAGCATAATAGTATTCCTACAGGGACTTATTCGCGTAGCGTTTTTTCGAAGATATTTTTTTATTGACCTCTTCTGCGTTAAAAAACTTGTTAGTGAGTTTCAGTTATCAAAATATTATATCAATATATCAAATGTAATTGCTAAATGATACATGAATATTAATTGATATAATCTAATATCAATGATCTTCGTAATAATTATATTAATAGCACTTGAACTTCAATTATAATTCTGTCACGTAATGTGACCGCCAACGCCAAGTTAACTATGAAACCAATGATTATCTGTTTGCTTTTTTCAGTGAGTATTAACCAGTATGAGTATTGTTGTGTTCCCGTTTGGAGATTGAGTGAACCAGTGTAACTACAAAGAGTTCCCAAAATTTGTGCGCATAAACGATGTAAGGAATGGTTAATATTTCTTACAGCGCTAATGTATATACTCGTACGCCTAAATATATCATAAATAAAAAGTATGGTAAGTAAATTAAAGGATCTTTGCGAAAAGTTTCCTCAAGTTTCCAGTGCGCCGGACCAGAAGACAAGATCTCGGCGGGTTAAAGTTACTACAAAGTAAAGGTTTCTCATATATTACTATAATTGCTGTCTGCCATTCATTACGTCACCCGTGTCTATGTATTTGTGTCCGTGTAGATGGTTTTTTGCTGCCAATTAATAATATGTTACTCTTTTTTACGAGTCGGTAGTCTAAAAATTCGTCAATTTCTTTAAACAGTATAATTTAACCTTAAAGACAAGAGACTTGAACAACAGTCAAAACACTGACGTGTGACAACTGACATTGACACGCTTGACAGCAGATTAGCGTTCGGATATTCTGTTTAAAAATGTTTATTTTTGTGATGAATAAGCAGCTATGTTTCTTTTTCTTTGTATTATAAATTTTAAACAGATATTATCTAATTTCTATATTTTGTAGCTGCTATTTAGAATTTCAAAATATTTGTGTCATCTAAGTTATTTTCTTTTATTTATTATTGTGCTTGTATAATTATAGATAGGTAGCATAGACTTTCTTTTTTTTTTTGTTTCTCTTTTTGTTATGTATTTATTAAGCCAGGGACAAATAATGTGGGAGATTATTTGTTTCGCTTGTGATTAGTAGTATTTTTATTTCGTTTAATTGTTTTTGTTATTTCTTTTATTTAGATTAAGGTATATATATTTATATATTAATATTTATTTTATATCTATATGTCTGACTTAAGTGATGCTTGTATAAATGATGATTTCTTTTCATGCTCCTCTGATGATTTCCGTAGTGTTTCTAGCCATAATCAATCTTTTGATAGTGAAGGCTTGACGGTTGATTCACAATTAAATTCTATTTTTTCCTGCAATTCTAATTGTCTTAATTTTGTACATATAAATGCGCAAAGCATTCCGGCACATTACTCTGATTTTCTCGCATCATTTAGCAACGTGCAGGTCGACGGTATCCTTGTTTCTGAGTCTTGGTTAAAACCTTCTCTTCCTTCAACTCTTTACACTTTACCGGATTTCACTCTAATTCGTAATGACAGAGTTTCTCAGAGAGGGGGAGGTGTTTGCATTTTCTTACGAAATAATATACCCTTTCGGTTAATACAACAATCCTCAAACCTTTCCCCTAACATCCTTGAATACCTCTTCATAGAAATTTCTTCCCATCACACTAAACTCCTTTTAGGGGTCCTCTATTGTCCTTCCTTAAATATTAATTATTTTAACACCTTTGAAGACCTTCTTGAGAAACTATCACCTTCTTATGAACATGTGATCATAATGGGTGATCTTAACACTTGTCTCGTGAAAAATGATCACAGAGCGACAAATCTAAAATCTATCGTGTCTTCTTTTAATTTTACTATTCTTCCTCTCTCAGAAACTCATTTTTCACCTAATTGTACTCCGTCTCTTCTTGATGTCATTATTGTCTCCAACCCTCACAGTGTGTCAGCTCATGGTCAGCTGACAGCTCCTTTCTCCTTCCATGATTTACTCTTCGTTAGCTATAAACTCTCCTTCTCAAAGCGCAAGACTAAAACAATTATAAGACGCAATATGAAAAATCTAAATATTGAAAATTTATGTTATGACGCCAATGACATTGACTGGAGTAACGTCTATGCGTTTACGAATGTTGACGATAAGGTGGCCTATTTTAATGATTCATTAACAAAGTTGTATGACAAGCACGCTCCAATTAGGAAAATTAAGGTAAAACATCTACCTGCACCTTGGCTCACTCAAACTATCAAAAATATTATGGCAAAACGTGACAAAGCCAAGAGAGTCTCTAAAAGGAATCCTACTGACCTTAATATTGCGACGTACAAAAAATTGCGAAATCTCTGCAATAGGATGTGTAGAGATGCTAAACGCCGTTTCATCCACTCCTCCATCGATAAAATGACTACTTCACAAATGTGGAGATTTTTTAAATCTTTAGGCGTGGGTAATCCCTCAAAATCTTCTCAACATTCATTTGATCTGAATTCTCTAAATAAACATTTTTGTACTCCCCCTTTAACAATTTCAGCCTCTACGAAGGCTGAAACATTGTTAAAGATGGCGAACGCCATCACGCCTGATTGTATTCCTTTTAATTTTCATACAGTCACAGAGAGCGAAGTCAAGAGAAGCATCCTATCTATCACTTCCAAGGCGGTTGGTAATGACAACATTAGTCGGGATATGTTATTACCTGTTCTTGACTCTTTAAACCCTGTTATTACCCACATTATAAACTTTTCCTTTGAATCCAATACCTTTCCAACAGCTTGGAAGTTAGCACATGTGATTCCTTTACCCAAATTATCAAATCCCTCTTCATTTTCACAATTTCGTCCCATATCTAATTTGCCTATCCTATCAAAAATCCTTGAAGACGTTGTACATAAGCAACTGTCAGAATTCCTAACACATAATCATCTCCTTAGTCCTTTTCAATCCGGTTTCCGTTCCGGTCACAGTACTTCCACCGCA
The DNA here is from genome assembly GCF_905147765.1 of Vanessa atalanta. Classification (NCBI taxonomy): domain Eukaryota; kingdom Metazoa; phylum Arthropoda; class Insecta; order Lepidoptera; family Nymphalidae; genus Vanessa; species Vanessa atalanta. The sequence continues at coordinate 9,824,793 of NC_061891.1, read as the reverse complement.
CTGCTTAAAGTCACTGAAGACATTCGCTTCGCTATGGACAAAAGAGAGTTTACTATTCTCATTTTGCTCGATTTTAGCAATGCCTTTAATTCAGTCGACTTTGATGTATTGCTTGGTATCCTTCGCTCACTTAACTTTGCTCAGCCTGTGATTGATTGGTTCCAATCTTATCTTCGTGGTCGTCGGCAGATGGTAAAGTCTGATGAGGCTTCCTCGGACTGGGCTGATCTCTCTGCTGGCGTTCCGCAAGGCGGCGTACTTTCTCCTCTTCTGTTTTCAATCTTCATTAATGAAATTACCAAAGTTATTTCTTCTCACTACCATCTCTATGCAGACGATTTGCAGCTTTATAGACACGCCACCTTATCAAATCTGTGTTCGACCATACATGATATCAATCATGATCTTGTTGAAATTAAGAACTGGGCTACATCCTTTGGGCTTCTTGTTAATCCCTTGAAGTCGAAGGCAATGGTAATAGGTACCAGACAGTTATGTAGCAAAATTAATTGGGACATTGTACCATCAATTGTCTATGATGGAACTCAAATTGCATATAGCGACCAAGCTACTAATCTGGGGTTAGTCATAGATTGCAATTTATCATGGAGAGCTCAGGTTAACGAAGTCAGTAAACGTGTCCATTTCTCTCTGCATTCTCTAAAACGTTTGCAGAATTTCCTTCCTTTTAAAACAAAAATATTACTTGCACAATCCCTTCTTCTTCCCATTCTGGACTACGCTGATATCTGCTATCTTGATGCGAATGAAGAGCTACTTGACAAACTAGATAGACTTCAAAATTTGTGCATTCGTTTCATTTACGGTCTGCGCAAATTTGATCACATTTCTCAATTTCGACGTCAGTTAAAGTGGCTTCCTATCCGACTTCGCCGGAGCTTGCACATATTATCGCTTCTTTTTAATATATTAAACCATGGTAGCCCTGATTACCTACATGAGCGTTTTCTGTTTTGTCCTGCTCGTGAAAGACCAGTACGCGCATGTGTGGCGTCGAAAACTCTTGAGGTACCATTTTTTAATACTACTTCCTATGGTAACTCGTTTTCCGTTGTTGCCGCTCGCCTATGGAACTCTCTTCCAGATAATATTTTCCATAATAATGTTACGATAAAATCTTTTAAAATCAGAGTTAAGCAACACTTTCTTGCCACTTAAGTTTAATTTATTTTATATGTATGTATGTATGTATGTATACATATTTTTTTGTATCTATGTAAGTTGAATGTATATATATATTATAGATAATGGTATATATTAATGTATATATTTGTATTTAGTGTGTAATATATTCATTTATCGCTAAGTCTACTTGAATTCTATAATATAAAACTAATTGATATTGTACCTACACCATAAATATGTATTACAAATAATCTCCACTAAATTCAGGGTTTCTGGAAGAGATCTCTTGTTAGAGATAAGTTATCCCTTTGTACACAATTTTCATTTATATAATTTTCTGTATACTCTGTTGGTACATAAATAAATAAATAAATAAATAAATAAATAAATAATAGGAATAAATAATATTCTATAACTATATCTCTAGTTCCTATTTTAACGCAAACCGCAGTTCTATAAAGACTTTAAATATTGTTCTACAAGTTTTTCTGATATTAAAAGCTTAACAAAGGTCTTTAAAAACTACTATACTTAAATATTACTTAATATAAATTCATTAAAGATACTTGACAAGCACAAAATAGATTATACTTTATATCAATCGTTTATAGCTTCCGTTCTAGCCGTATCCTTAAGTTGGATGAGCTCTGTTTTATCTTATTTATTTTTATGAGCCGTGTTGAAGGTTTCAGCTCTCGGGTCAGACCGGTGCTTTATGTACACTACAAACTTTATACAGAAAGATATTCAGTGGGTATCATTACTTGATGCAAATTAAAATAGTTCAAAGGTTTATGCTTTTTTAAGCGATACGCTTAAAACGTAATTAAAGCTTTAACGTAACTAGCTGACAAGTTAAATATTTAGCTTAGCGTTTGATTTGAAAAGGTTTGTTTTATGTTTATTAACATGTGTATGATGTATACATTTCTAGTATATTTTCTGTTAACTGATTAAATAAGTTTTAATTTGTGATAGGTCTTTATGCAAGACTGGTACCTGGTGATACATAACATTTGCACGACCCAATTGCAATTCTAGGTATTGTTGTGTTCAAACTTAAATGGTAAATTAGACAATGTTTACAATGGACTTCTTAGATTAATATTTCATACATTTCCAAAGTCTATGAGTCGTAACCGCTTTCCGTCAATTTACAGTCTGCCTACCTATTTTAATGATTATTAAAATATAAACTGTTAACTCGATACCGATATCGAGATATTTTTTATTGGCCTCTACTCTGTCACTTGGAGTTAATACTGAGATTCAGGCAGGGAAAGGAAAACAGACACGCAAGTTTTTGCCTTTAGTACGTCATTTGTTAGGAATCCATGAATGAATCATATTATGCACTAATACGATTTTTTCTTGTTTTTATTTCTTTTAATGTTTGATAAATATACACCTTGGGTTATATTTTTCTTTAATTTTACTTACATTAAGCCGAGATGGCCCAGTGGTTAGAACGCGTGCATCTTAACCGATGATTTCGGGTTCAAACCCAGGCAGGCACCACTGAATTTTCATGTGCTTAATTTGTGTTTATAATTCATCTCGTAATCGGCGGTGAAGGAAAACATCGTGAGGAAACCTGCATGTGTCTAATTTCAACGAAATTCTTCCACATGTGTATTCCACCAACCCGCATTGGAGCAGCGTGGTGGAATATGCTCCAAACCTTCTCCTCAAAGGGAGAGGAGGCCTTTAGCCCAGCAGTGGGAAATTTACAGGCTGCTAATGCTAATGCTAATACTATTGCTCTGATTTTTTTAAACCCAAAACAGCTATTTACTTTTAGGGACTAGACGCAAAAGGTAATTAATTGTTATAAGGCTTTCACTGTGAAGAAAGTGTGAAGTGTCTTCAAGTTGTATTGATTTAGGGGCCTCGTTTCCGTTAGGGCGGTATTTTTTGTTGTATGAGGTACTGATTAACGGCGATAAATTGTCAGTAGATGTTAGGATTTTGGCGTTAATTTGTGACGTAACTAGGTTGGATTTAGAGTCGAGTTGTCTCGATACCATCTATACTAAATATAATTAAAAATGGTTTTTGAAACTCAGCCCTGATTTTTTTTTGACGTAATCCAATCAAAATATACTTTATTCAAGTAGATTTTAAAAGCATATTAGAATCGTTATTTTACAGAAATGTTTTAAACGTAAGGCTACCAGTTAGAGAAGAATCAGCGAGACACTCAATAGACATTTTTTTCCAAAATTTGAAATACGAAATTATGTATATTTGTATATCTTATAATCGTATGGATTTTTGAAGATGTATTTAGCCTTTAATACTTTATACACAGGTTATATCTCTCGGTAACTTTTTTCAAATATACTCTGTCCATTAAAGTGTCCACGATATAATCCGACATTGAGTAGCTACGACGGGTTTTTGTGAATTTTCCTCAAACGTTCTATCCGAGGAAAACACAACTTTTTATTTAAGCTTAAATAAACGTCCACTAAAGTAAATAGTATTTACTTAGTAGCAGATTTTAGCTGCGTTGCCTAACATTAAAAATGCAAAGTCATTATTGAAACAGTATAAGCAGCATAAGGTTTTATATTAAGTAAAAATATTGACATTTAACACACGAACACATGCAAATATATTTTTTTAGGTATGTAAATATTTCGACAAATATAAGGTATAATTGTGTAACAATTGAATAAAATAACAATTCGTTAGAAGATTGTACGAACAATCAGATCCGATTGGGAGATCTTCAAGACATTAAGGCTTATAAATATTTCATTTAGACACGTCGGCCAATAATCCGGTTTGTACGTGACAAATTTTGACGTGACATTAAATAATGATTGTTCTCCTGACTGAATTCCGTAACCACGACAATTCTCAAAGGAGATTAGCGAACTGTACGGCATATATTATACTGGACAAGTGTGTGCGGAAAACAAAGGGCACCCTATGCTTTCGGGATACTCGAGCGTAAATATAATCAAATCAAATCAAACTAAAATATACTTTATTCAAGTAGGCTTTTACAAGCACTTTTGAATGGTCATTTAACAAACTATTTAAAGTAAAGATACCACCGGTTCAAATTATTCAATAGTTCAGGTTCAAAACTAAATTATTTACTGATATGAATATTTTATAAATGAATCGTAAAATCAAAATTTAATATTGATTTAAGTGTTGTATTAAATTAAATCTAGTCGGTCGCCCGCGAAACTTTGCGTTTATTTAAAAGATTTTTTAAGAATATCGAAACTAATGACAGGTTTGGTTTTGATTTAATTTAATTGTAAACTGTCACTCATCTGCATTTTGCGCCAAAATGATGAAACTTTATTTTTTTTTTCTTATACAGCCTTAGCCCGCTCTCTAATCGGCCTGTATTTTTTTTCCTTTCTCTAAAGTTAACTCTTTGTTAAGTTGTAACAATTTAGTAGAAAGTAATCAAGACTCTTCTTATCCTCTTCAAAATAAGACCATAAGGATTTTTTTATATGCAGCTATCGTCCCATAATCACTGAGACAAAAATTGGCTTAAGCTATAAATATATAAGAAGATTATTTAAATCTGTATAGACCTAAATTAAGTATTTCACTTTTAGTGTGCGGTGTGCCCATTTTCGTTTTCTTTGTAGCCAAAAATGTATTGCTATAAATATCTTTTCAATCCACAATACTTATCCTAATCATATAAGCTCGTTGAATCGTTCTTGTAAAATGTAACCGACTTCCAATGATCCTTTAAATGCTATAATTCTGACAGACAATTTCGCATAATTACCACCTTTAAAAAATTAAGATCGTAATCAATGGTGAGTTTTGAATTTGTCTTTTTCTGTGAGACTATGGAATATTGATTCAGTATTAAGGAATTTCAGGTCTAATATTATTCATCTTCTGTAATATCGAAAAATCCTTGAAGATATTGAAACGATGAATTAGGGAGGAACGGTTCGGTATTATATACGAATTTAATAAGACGTCATAAAGGCTGTCAAAGCGTGTATTATTTACAAAGCTTATACGCACTTCAGATAAAACATTGCGATAAATGTGGTATTCATTTTTATAAAAGGTTATCCTCGCTGTTTTTTTATTGATATTATCCAAAAATGCTTTCAAATAACGCACGATAAATCTATTGAAAATTTTTAATAATGATAAAACCCAGTCATTAATATGGTGTTCTGATATAAAACGGTTATTTACAAAGGAGATTCGGCGACTGTGAAGGAGAAACAGAGATGAAGTCTATTCTCTCATTATTTTCAAATGCGCTATCATACTTTTTTTGTGAGATAGGTGGACGAGCAAATGGGCCACCTTGTAGTAAGTGAATACTTCATAGACAATGGCGCTTTAAGAAATAGCTATTCCTCACATCACCAATGCACCACCAACCTTGGACACTAAGATATGTGTCTTATGCCTGTTGTTCTGGCTCACTGACCCTAGACATCAAAACACAACAATACTGAGTATTGCTGTTTAGCGGTAGAATATCTGATGAATGGGTGGTACCTACCCAGATGGGCTTACACAAAGCCTTACAAAGGCCTCTGAGTGTCCACGAATTTCATTTTATTTTACGAATTTTTAAATTTATTTTCAATTGTAAAAATAACTTGAATTTTCACGTGATAACTTGTGATCGGAAATATTACATTATTGTTTATTATTTTCTTGCTTTTTGTTTCATTTAATGTTTTTTTTTTTTAAGTTTTTCAGTTAGAATATTAAATTAAGTCCACCTGTCTTTTAACACCATTTTTATACTGATAAATGTGTGATGAAAATGGATGCAATGACTAAAATATTCTAGCTTAAGTTCACTAACCAGCAAGTTCTGTACTTAAACGCATATTATTGTGGTGAGCGTGTAAGGGTAATTACAAAAAACTTGAGACAAGGATTGCGTCTCAAGATTCCTTCAAAGTCGTCTGGAGATCTGTGGCGATGAAGGTTGTTATCTGTGTCTGTAGATGGTTATAAAATGCTTTTATATACATACATACATATAAAAGCAGAGCCAAGCTATATATTTTATTTTATATGTACAAGTATTAAGAAGCTAGGACTAAAAAAGGATTAAAAAAAATACTTACTAGCTAAGAAAACTTAAAAATAATAATGAAACATACAATAAGACGTTTTATTGAAAGACAAAGATAAAAAGAAAAAAAATCTCAGCGCAGAAAACCTTACAAATGTTTCATGACAGTGAAATGTGTAGGGAACCATAGAAGGCTAACATACAAACATTCGTATTTAATTATTAAGAACAAGCGTCGCTCGCGGTTTCGCTATTTAGGGGTTAGTCGTCAGGTGATAGGCATAACGTTATCTGTTTTATTAAATTCTGCACACTCTTATTACATTTCCGTTCCGATGTTATTAATTTTGTAAAACCGGCCAAGTGCGAGTCGGATTCGTGCACGAAGGGTTCCGTGCCATAGGTAAACAACTGTAGGTATACACATAATAATAATAAATAGGCAAAAAATGACGTTTTTATGGGAGCCCCCTTTAAATATTTATTTTAACTTAATGTTATTATTTACTATTAAAGCAAAAATACAACTGAGTATTTTGTGAATATTTCAAGTGCCTACCTGTTACCATTGTTGATATCGAGCAAAAAAGGGCAAAAAAATCGCGTTTGTTGTATGGGAATATTTATTTTATTTTTAGTATTTGTTGTTGTTGTTTGTAGCAGCAACAGAAATACATAATTCGTGAAAATTTCAACCGTCTAGCTATCGCGGTTCTTGAGATACAGCATGGTGACGGACAGATGGACGGACAGACAGCGAAGTGTTAGTAATAGGGTCGCGTTTGTACCTAATGGGTACGGAACCCTAAAAATCGACACATTCTATCCATACTAAAATAAAACTATTATATTGACTGCCAGTGCCTACATTTTAGCCCGCCTGTCGTCCCTCCATTAGTTAAACTCGGTCATGCCGTAAAGACAATATTTGCGCCGTTCTTAATATTTATAAGAAACTACTTACTAAATTTTAATGACATCAATTTGATACATGACCCAGGTGAAGTTGGAACGCGTTGCTATCTATACTAATATTATAAATACGAAAGTATCTCTGTCTGTCTATCTTTGGCTTTTTTCCGGCCAAACCACTGTAACGAATTTGATGAAATTTGGTATGACGGAAGTGTGTCCTTCCTACCTTTTGTACTTTCCTACCTTTTTTATGTATTTTTTTTTCTTTTTTTATGGTGTAGGTGGCAAACGAAGAACAGGAGGCGTAAAAGAGTTTGAAAAAACCGGTGAAAGCTGGTTCCACAGTATGGTTATGCGAGGCAGAAAATGCCTTAAAAATCACGCTGTTGTGATTAATCGGACAACTAGGTGGTGCGGATGAAACTTCGAATTTTGACGCGATGTCCAAACGCGAAATTAAGCAGCCGGGATTAATCCATACAGTTCCTCTTTTACCTTCCAATTGCAAAGTATTCCAATATTAGCTGTGGCAGCAATAGGAATGTTCTCAAATCGTGGAGATATGACAAATTGTGACTTTTTATCGGTTAAGTTATAACTAGATTTGTGTCTTTTTGGGATTGAATTGGACTAGGTTTAGACTTTGATTAACTTTGTTTAACAAAGACTCTCTCTCTCTTTCTCTATTAATACGGCCGGTGAATAAGGTGTCTACGGTATTATCGACTGCATAGCAATGAATACTGCTGATTTGCAAAAAGTCGTGGATATGCAGAAGAAACAGAAGTAGGTCATAGTACGCACTTGTGGAACACCAGAATTGACAAATTTTAAAGTCAGCGATCGAAGGCCTTTGCTATGTCCAAACTGGCTGCTGATGCTTCCACCTATCTGTGTCAGGTAATTTAGAAGATTATCGGCTTTGTTATCAGCGACTATTCGAGGCTAATATGTGGACGAAGCTGCTGGTAAAAAGTCGTTAGAAATAAACTTAAAATATGACAGTATTTACCACTACACAGATGTTAAAAAAATTCTCTCATAAACAATACTGCATACACAAAACTCCATTTTTTAAATTAGTCATTCTTAAAAATGTCACGTTCGTTTAAAATTGTTCAAGATAAAAAAAAAAAACACTTTTGCGAAATATAAACGTTGACGAAAAATGTTTCGAAGTTTTTTTTTCGTATCAAAAGCGTTTAGGTTCATCAAAAACGATAGTATTTTTCTTTTCACTTTATTTGAAATGGCAATTCAATATAACAACCACTAAATTAACTACAGGTTTTCAAAAGCAAACAGGAAATAAGCTTGTCTATTACTTAGACACTGGAGTCCGATACCGAAGTCAATTAAAACAAAAATTTTGCTTCAAAAACTAGTATAATCTTGATGTTCTAGTAATCTTGTTACAACTTGTCTAGTTAGCATAAGTAATTGAAAAAGAACACAAAAAAAAAACACAGCACACGCTTTGACACACTTTTACCCTGCCAAGCTACCCGCTCACATTCTTATTGCGAGTAAAAATATAAACGGATAAGTTGGTAGGGTACTTTTAGATCGCGTTCGCGTAAACATTGCTCGGTAGAAATCGTAGGCGCGAACAAAGCTTATAAGCAAAAACTAAATTTTTCTTCCATATTTCTAAAACTAAACATAACGCAACTGCTTTCTATTAAAATCTTGCATCAATAATAATAATAAATTCAATGATATTGATTTGTTTCTATTGTCATTAAAAGAAATAAAATCATAAAATTAATTATGAACTTAAATATAATTAACTTTGATTTGAACTCATTTGATAGAAATTTGGTCGTATTACGTATTAATTAATTTCATATTTATATTATTTTTAATTACCATTTTAGTCATTACTTTATTAACGATCTGCTATGTTACGAATTATGATTTTTTTATTGGCGAAGACCTGATTGGTTTGTGATTTTATTGTGTATATTTGTGATGTTATTATTTTAACTGTTTGTAAATAAAGAAATATACTTTAAGTAACCTCATATCGAAACTGTCCAATATCCATAGTAATAGGTGGGCTGACCGGAAAATTGGCCACCTGATGTTAATTGGTCACCATCGCCCATAGTCATTGGCGCTGTCATTGGTGCTGGCGCTACCAACCTTGGGAGCTAAGATGTAATGTACCTTGTGCCTTATGTTACTCTGACTCACTCACCCTTCAAACCGGAACACAATAATACCAAGTATTGCTGCTTGGCGGCAGAATATCTGATGAGTTGATGGTACCTACCCAGACGGATTTTCACAAAGCCCCACCACCAAGTGTATATTATAAAATTATTCAGTAGTCTTTTTTAACTGTAGGTAAGCCATTGTATTTTCTGGGCATATTACTCTGATCTCATGGTTGATAGTCTCTTTTACTTGTGACACGATTTCTATGGTTTTGAGCACTGCCACGTATGAATTTTTTATTAAAAAAAACGTTAAAGCCGATACATGCTGTACAATAGATCCTTTAAACTTTTGCTATAAGCCAAAGTATCCCAGTACACGCTCATCAAAATTCTCTATGTAGATTCTATCTGAGAACTTACACGGCATACAAAATGACCCCAAGAATCGCCTATGTGACTAATGGGTACATTTTTCACGAAGATAGAATTCGTGGACCTCGAGATGTGTAAATTTGATTTATAGCGGACATTTTATTATTTATCTTTTCATTTATATGATAAAATTGCGACAGGATCGTGTCTGTGTACAAGGTCTAAAAAAGGGTTGCGATAAATATTATTTTTGATATAATTTTTTGTAGTATACGTGGTTGGGCAAATGGGATATCTGATGGTAAGTGGTCACAATCGCTCATAGACATTAGCACTGTATGAAATATTAAAAATGCCATTCATCGCCAATGCGCCACCAACCTTGGTAACTAAGATATTACGTCTCTTGTGCCTTTAGTTGTACTGTCTCACACACCATTCAAACTGGAACACAACAATACCAAGTATTGCTTGTACATCTGATGAGTATCAACCCTTATACAAGTACCACACTATAAGCGATACCTTATAAAATATTTGTATCTAGACATTATGATGATACTTCTAGGAATAATTTTTACCACGACTTCACTCTTAAGTATTTGTGCAAGACCACGCGAATCCTCGTTTCCCTTACTGTCATAACCCGATGGTATCACAAATTAAATACGACTAGAGTTCAGGCACAAGACCAATAACTTTATTACCATTTGTTACGGGAATGAAAACCTGTCCAACGTACAGACTCTGAGTTGGTGGATCGCGAGATTTATCTAGGTTATAATGACTAGGATTGTGTGCTAGCTCCTAGGCCATCGAGGTAGTCGAAAACTAAAACTATAATAAGATCTTACTAAATCTCCATTCCAAAATTCGAAGTTGAGAAACACATTCATATAACACTTTTGGCAAGACGCACAAGGAATATTAATCAACGGTTGTTATTCACGATAGAACCTTCTCGCAGAAAGTTAAAGTTTCCGACTTATGAATATCATCAAGAGACCACTGGTTCAGTTAGTTTGATATAGTTTTTAGTTTTAATGTGTCTATGGAAATATTTTTGAGTTATTTTAAGTTCTCCAATAAAAGCAAAGTTAATTTTGTGGAATAAAATAAAATAACTTATTTGGTGTCAATTTGCTATTAAGATATAAAATATAAGAGAACGTTAAAAATGTATATCGAAGTAGAAAAATAATAATTTTGAATTTGTTAGACGGCCTTCTTTTAGTTACCATTGTAAGCGCGTCAATAGTCTTCATATTGATAATAATATATGTATATATTACCTTACCACCATCTATATAAATAATACTAGTTGTCGGCCGCGGCTTCACTCGCACTTTAGGTGTCAGTTGTCATGTGTTGGGCAAAAAAGTAACCTATATCCTTCCTTGGAGTTCAAGTTTGCTTCATAACAAATTTTGTCGAATTCGGTTCATTGGTTTGGCAGTCAAAGTCAAAGTCAAAGTCAAAAATATTTATTCAATATAGAAGCAGGTGCTTTCACATTTATAATATTTGTATAGATTATATTTATTTTTTATTTATATATTAGTAGCGTTTTATTTTAACGCTATAATATATATGCTAAATCAATATATTCAATACGTAGGATATGTTTTGGCTGAATTGAAATCGTTACTTGAATATTAATCGTATAATTTTTACGAGATGTTTGTCACGAAAATTATCTCCAGTCCAAACCAGTGTACCTTGAACTGGAGATATTGTTAGCTTCCACAAAGTCACTCGTTTCATTTCGATACATATGCATGTTACTAATGGCATTGCTCGCATAAAACACAGGGATGTTACGACACAACACTTTTATTGCGTAAAATATGCCGCTGTAAAACAAATGAAAAAGGGAACGAATTAAGACGTTGATGCCATTGGATATTGTAACGAGTATATATTTTTGATTCGGTACTGTTTCACCGATTGCTATGAAAGTTGGTCAGTAATAAATTTTATACGCAAGGTCTTTAAACTATCGACTTAAATAGTATACAACAATAGTATATACAAGATCAAAAGACAAATAATTCATTAATTGGTATATATACACAGGCTGACCAATGAAGTTTTAGAATTAAAATTTTGTAACTGTTCAGAATTTCAGTATATGTGATTTTTTGTTTAAGTTTCTGTATCTCAACACTTTGTATAAAAGTAAAACTAAAAGTAAAGTGTGTATCCATTTTCTATATTTAGCCATATTATCTGGGAATAGTCATATCTGTTTATATCTTAACATAAGCAGAGATGTCTATTTTCAGATAATAATCTCCAAATAATTAGTAGCTCAATATTATCTTCGATTACGTCATACTTATTAGTGACATTTTATAAAAGCCATCTTTATAATGGACAATTTTTTCTCCTAAGGTTTCCTACACTTACATTAGATGCCTTCTGTTCAAGGCTTTGTGTCAACATACTAATACTGGGAACTCAACTTCCAGCGCTTCTAAAAGCTTTTGACCTTGATACTAACTCCGTCGTTTCTGCTATAGTGATAAATTGAATGATACCTAATTACGTAAAAATTGCTTTTTAATCCTGAATCAAAGCTAGTATTATCCTATTCCTAGCACAAACTTTATGGTTAATTAAAAAGATAAAGAAACATTCGTTAAAACGGTCTGTTTATTACTATGAAAAGAAAAACAGCAACATGCATCTGTTCTGTTGATCTAGACAATGTGCGTTAACGATTACTTAAGGTTAGGGCTTTTTTCAAACTCGTTTAGATAGGTATCACGATAGATAGATTGCTTTGAGACATAGAGGAGCTACAACGTTGAGTGCTCTGAGGATTTTTTCTCCCTAATTCCTTCTTCCGCTTTCCTTCGTCAAGTCTACGCGTACTGGCTCTCGAAGTTACTACATAACTGTGACTTTCCATCAACTCTATCGCGGATTAATTAATTCCGCAACTATTGTCTTGGTCGTACCGCCAAAATATTCTCAACAAGAACACGTTTTCCCCTCCTTAAAACCTGGATTTCTTCAAACGATGCGTGAAGAGGCATCTTGCGGGCCGGCATAGCGAGGGCGAATGGTGCCGTTCATTCTCTCTCACTGTTCCACTCCACATTCACTTACTAGCAGCTGGAGTGGAATCATATTATGCCTACCCGGTTAATATAAAAAAGATAGCCCATTTGCCAATCTGCCTACTTATATACCTTAATCATTTCGAAATGATTCAATTCATCAATTGATCACGTAATAAATCGAATAAAGAGACTCTGATGAAATAAGTTCCAAATCTTCTCCTCAAAGAGAGAGGAGGTCTTAAACCTAGCACTGTAATATTTACAGGCATTTAATAATTTTTTTACAAACGAAATCGACAATCGTGACCTTGTAAATCATTATTTGTGGCTTTGTCCGCAGGTATTCCTATAAATTAAGTCAATTTCGCACATGAATTTTAGTCTCGTGTCTAGTTATCATTTGCGATCAATAATATTTCCTTTATCATTTCTCTTGGAAACTACAACTACCCCGCCGTGATAATATTATATTTCATACCATTGGATTAATGGAGCACAGGTCTAGCAAATATTTCTTTAAAATATTTTAAAATCAAAAGATGTATGTTTGCAGATGAGAGAGAAAGATGTTTGTTATGCAGACGTATTTATTCTTCACGATATTTATATATCGTGAAGAACTACACACAAATGGTTCATATAGCGCTAATTTCTATCAAAATGTAGCCTATTCGCCTTCCGCCTAACGCCATAAAAAAGGCAAAGTAGGATCTTAGAATTAAATGAAATCAAAGAAGATCTTTATACATTATTTGTACAATCAAGGAGGCTATTCCAAAAAGGGTTTAATTAAATAAAAATCAATTAGCTTTTTTCCTGCTTGCAATTCCCAAAAGTAAAATCAACTTTCAGTTTCAACTGAAATGCTTTTATCTTTTATTTTAAATCCCAGTTTATGTTGATTGCTGGAAATTTATTAATAGTTCTCTCTTGCGATTTCTGTACCCAGATTAATTTACTGCAATGCATTTGCTGATGTTATCTTAATAATCTGAATCTAAAGTATGTAATTCAACAACTGTGTCTGAGATGGTATTGTAGGGAGGACCGCTGAGTTTTCATGTAATTGACAGTAAAGAAAAACGATGTGATGAAACTTTCTTGTGTCACCGAAATCTTATGGAGCAGCGTGGTGGAATCATGTTCAAACTATTTTGAAGGATATGAGATCTTTATCTAGTAATGGGACACACTTTTTTTTATACATACATATATTTTTAATAATAAACACGCCTATACGTTGCCTGGTGAGATAAGTACAAGCGATAGTCACTCTCCATTAGGTGAGCATCATTCTAGTTAGCCTCATATGCCACAAAAAAAAAATAACTCGTCGATAGCTTACCTAGTTTCAATAACAGTAGTAATTTCTCCTTTAAAATTAAATTTAAAAACTCACACACAGGCACAAGGGACCTAACATCCTGGTTCCCAAGGTTGGTGGCGCATAGGTGATATAAGGAATGGTTAATATTTCTTATAGCGCCTTTGTCTATGGGCGGTGGTGACCACTTACCATCAGGTGGCCCATGTGCACGTCTGCCAACCAATGCCATAAAAAAAATAAAAATATTTTCGAAATATTTTTATTTACATATATATTATTTGCATAAAACATTTTAGTATATATTAGACTTCCGATTTATGCATTCTCTATTGCTGAAACTTGACGCTCTTGGTTCAAGTTTTCTTGACGAAGTTAAATATTTTTTTTAGTAATTAAAAGACATAGCAATTCTACCCGACAAATTAGCAAGAATAGTTCGTGTGAAATATAAAAATAAAAAAAAATAAACTTGAAATGTTATACAAAATGGAATATCGTTTAAAACAAAATTATCTAAATCTATTTTTACTAATGGTAACATTATACAAAAGCGTTGATTGTGCGTTTATTTTCGGCAGGATAAATTCTATTCGTTGTACATAAAAATGTTATTTTTCTTTCGACTGAAACGAATCCTGTCGAGTCTGAAACTGACAGCTAACTTCGGATTGTATTTGACCTCAAAAGGTCGAACTGATTAACTTTACAGAAAACTAGAAAGGTTTTATTCATTTTCGTTACGGTATCATTAAAGCGTCGGCAAATTAATGTATTGGTAAATGAATTATCTGTAGGTATGGGAATTGGGTATGTGGTGATTAATTTGTCTTTTTTTTTAATTTAGAATATTTGTGCTATGAACAAAACGTCTATAGAGCGGATTATTATTAAATTTATTATATCAGCAAAATCCAGCAGGCGTTGCCATGCCAGTACAATCGTAAAGACTGTTAGTTTTTAATATTAAACCGGTCTATAGTTTAATTAAAAACATATTAATCTAAATTAACTTCAAGTAAACTTCATTTAGATAGAATAGAATTAGAGATACATTAAATATGTCATTGACCTTGCTCGATTGCGCGTTACAGACAAATGTGCTGCGCGAAAACCTCACACCCCCTATGACCTGTATTTGCGGAGAAAAATGTCACAGGTCTGTTTGTGATTATTAAGTGGCAGAGGGTTGGAACGCGATTCGCAATCAATTACGTTAATAATATCTAATTGATAGCTTGAAAAATAAGCCGAAGGTTCCCTTTAGTATTTTGTTACTTAATATTTTTTCATAAGTAAATAAATCTTGTGATAGATAGCTTAGGAAAAAAAGAAAAATAGAGGGAAATAAATGTGCGAACTTGTTGTGCGTGTACTTGTTCTTTTTGTTTATAAGTAGAGCTAATTATATATGTAATTCAGGTTCGTCAAAACTGTATGTCATGTGATGTAGTTATTATTAACTTTTTCCGAGAAAAAGGAATAAATGTAACTCAAATGAAGCCGTTATACGTGTTCGCGTGTGTGATAGGTCACTTTATATCTATTGACTCCCACCACATAAAGATCGAGTTCGAGAGAAAGAAGACAATCTCCAATTAAATATTGATGATTTAAAATTCAAGCATTAGAAGTATAATTTACTTGGTGATAGGGCTTTGTACAAGCCCGTCTGGATAGGTACCACCCACTCATCAGAAATTCTATCACCACACAGTAGTACTCAGTATTGTTGTGTTTCGCTTTGAAGGATGAGTGAGCCAGTATAACTACAGCCACAAGGGACATAACATCTTAGTTCCCAATGGTTGGCGCATTGGTGATGTAAGGAATGGTAATATAAATGGAATAGAAATATTATATTTCTTACAGCGCCATTTTTTATGGGCGGTGGTGACCACTTACCATCAGATGGCAGGTTGTTATGAATAAGATGGATTTATGTTGATATTGTAGCACTAGAATTATAAGAGACAAAGAGAGAGTACCGCAGGTTTTGTAGTGGGTATTGGTATACACTGGTGAAACCCACATAACCTCCCCACTTCATGGGGAGGAAATACATATAAGGGACTTCCAGCAATTAGCCTATTAAAAAAAAAATCATTGATAAATAAGGCATATTACTCAATACAAGAACAATCTTGTATTGAGTAATATGGTAAAAAAAAAATCATTGATAAATAAGGCATATTACTCAATACAAGAACAATCTTGTATTGAGTAATATGCCTTATTTATCAATGATTTTTTTTTTAATAGGCTAATTGCTGGAAGTCCCTTAAAGATAAAAAGTGTGGACTTAGCAATTATAGATTTTTAGGCAGGATATATAAAAAAAAAATTGTAATTTACTGACACACTCTGTAATTAAAATCGTGGAAAAGAGTAACTATTGAGTTTCTTGTCGGTTCTTCACGGTAGAATCTACTTTCCAAACCGGTTGTTGCTTTAAATTTAATTCACCACATGACGATTCAAAAGTGCTTTCATGAGACTACTTGAATAAATAATATTTTGATTTTGAGTTTAAAAAATCACATAAAAATTTTCATACTAGTTTTAACAGATGTAGCGTATTTAGGTGTATGCGTACGTTGAAACGTCTATGTTTTGTCTATGGAATGATTTGACGTATGACGTACTTTTTTTCTCTCTTCCCTTCTGGTGTGAGCCGCGGTAACGTGTGTTATGTGAGTGCGCCGCGCTTTTAAATTAGCTTGTGTAACGGACTTATCCTTCTCCTATAATATCACCCATCCCTTTGGCTGTGTTCTTCGAGTGTATGAAGACCAAGGGAGCGCTCCCGAGAAGAACGTGTCTTCACCGAGCCCAGAGTTTTGAGGTAACAACCCTTTTATACCAAAATACAGTCCACTTTTCTCTCGCGCGTACATTTTGGTCCTTCGAGCCGGATTTGAGATTTAAAATTTAGTGTAAATCGGCGATTTTGTGTGTTTTAAATCGCGTGTTAATACTTCAAAATCATTCCATGGAGAAACGGATAATACTTTCGTTAGGAGCTAATGTGTAATTTAAAATAGTGTTAATTTTTTATTTCGCTTTACAACATTACGTAATTTATATTAATTGCGTATTATTTGCATTGTAGAAAAGTGTAATTTTACATAAAAATAATTTAGTCGATTATTTTTCGAAGTACCTTCATATTTTGTGATATTGTCGGTCGATGCGCAACCGCACAATATAGACCTGACGCGTCGTGTTATAACGCAGTCGAGTTCAAAAGTTTAGTATTATATTATTTAGTGTCATAATAATTGTGTTTCTTTACTTAGGACAACTTGTTTTTTAGTTTGAATTGAATATAAATCTTATTCCTTAGCTAGTCTCGTATTTTGTAAAATAATAATTGTATTGTGTTAAATATGGATTTAAATCAATTATTATTTCATAGAAAATTTCTCGTTAAGCAATTAGACCGTATGTTGCATTACGAAAGTTCGGATTTAGTTGATGAGTTCGAAGCGAGTTATGGTGATTTAGACTTAATTCGTTCTCAGTTTGAAGAAACACAGACTAAAATCGAATCAACTTTAATATCTCAAAAATTATTTGTAGAATCCGAGCAGGAGGAAATCCGTGATAATTTTATGGACAAAGTGATCGATATTCGTGCAAAGTATAATAAATTCTTAAAGCGTAAGTCAATTATTGAGCGTAGTGATAGTGATAATAATTCTGAGCGTAAATCTGATTGTGGAAAGTGTAGTGCTCCGAATACAAGTGTTAGGTTACCTAAGCTGCCGTTGTTAACGTTTTCCGGTGAGTATTCAGAATGGTGTAGTTATTTTGATTTCTTTAATTCAACCATAATCGGTAATAATAGTTTATCGGAAATACAAAAGTTTCAATATTTACGTGGAAGTTTAAAAGGTGAAGCATATAATTTAATTAAATGTTTATCATTAACATCCGATAATTTTTCTGTAGCCTGGAATTCCCTTGTAAAAAGATACTCCGATAAACGTCGTATCGCAAATAAATACACGGATGAGTTGTTGAATTGAACTTCGTTGCGTAGTGACATAGACGTCGAAGATATGAAACGTTTAAGAAATAATTTGGTAGAAAATTTAAGTGCATTGAAGGCTTTAGGTTTTCCTACCGGTGAATGGAGTTTTTTGTTGCTTCACTTAGTGTTAAAAAAATTAGATAGTGAGTCGAGACGTCGCTTTGTATTGTCCTTAGAAAATGATCGCGAATATCCGACATATGTTCAACTTCTAGATTTTTTAGATAAGCAAATACGTGCTTGTGAAGCGTCGAGTCAAGGTTCGATGCGTAGGGTGTTGAGTGTTAAGAGTGCTAGCGGGAATAAGTATGTTTCTTCTTTTACAACCGGATTTAAAAATAATAATGAGTGTGTAATGTGTTATTCTAATCATGAGTTGTAGAAATGTCCTAAGTTTTTGCATCTGTCTCCGTATAATAGATCGAAAGTGGTAAAGCGAAATAAATTGTGTTTTTTGTGTTTATCAGGTAATCATGTTGCCTATGAGTGTAAATCAAACTTTAAATGTGACAAGTGTGTAATGTCACATAATAAACTCTTGCACTTTAAGCAAGATAGTGTGAATGAGAAAGAGTGTTCTCGTGTTCGTGAAAACGAAAGTGGTGTACGGCGAGTGTCTGGCGAGTGTGTGAATGCCAGCCGAGAACAGGCTGTGGTGTCCCTTAAAGGCTCTGTGTGTGCGAGCTCGGGAACAGTTTTGTTGTCCACTGCCGTGGTTCGAGTGAGGCGACGTGACGGGTCCTGCGAGATGGCTCGCGTGTTGTTGGATCCCGGTTCACAGTCGTCGTTCGTAACCTCTAGTTTCATTCGTTGATTAGGCTTACCGATTCGGCAGGTGTGTGTGCCAGTGTGTGGTCTCAGTATGTCTAATGTGTGTAAGGCGAATGGTGTCGTGTCGTGTGAGATACTACCTGAGAATAGTGATAATAATTCTCAGATTGTGTCATGTTTAGTGTTAAATAAAATTACGAACTTTATACCTAATGTTTATGTTCCTATTGAACAGTGGGATCATTTAAAACCATTAAAGCTTGCCGATTCAAAATTTAATATTCCATCTAAGGTTGATATTTTGTTGGGCGCTGAGGTGTTTCCCTCTATCATAAGAGACGGTCGTGTCGTAGGTGCGTGTGGGGGTCCCCATGCTATCAACAGTGTGTTTGGTTGGTTGGTTATGGGAGAGGTGAGAAATAAAAATCTAAAGAACCTGCAGAAGGTATCTATGTCTAATTTTATATCTGATGAAAACCTCGATTCAATTTTGAAAAGGTTCTGGGAGATTTAATCCGAACCAGTCGTTGATTCTTTTTTAAGCCTGGAGGAGAGGCGCTGTGAAGATCATTTTGTTTCAACTCATACTCGTGAAAAGAATGGGAGATATAGAATTAGATTGCCTTTTAAAACTGGTCGACCGGACTTAGGTAATTCGCGGGATATCGCTTTGCGGCGTTTATTAGCTTTGGAAGGAAGGTTAAATAAAAATGAATTATTGAAAAGGGCATATAGTGACTTTATGAAGGATTATTTGGATTCGGGTCACATGGAATTGGTTAAAATTAATTTGAGTGTTCGTTTTAGGCCTAACTACATTCCACATTCATTTATTCCTTCTGTGTTGATTAATATTCCTGAATGTGATAAGGAACTTAGTGTGAATTTTATTGCAGCAGAAGATGAAAATGTCATCAAAGTAGAGAGCAGTGTTATCTAAAATTGCTAAGTGTTACGATCCCTTAGGGTGGTTAAGCCCAGTCACATTGTTTGCTAAGTGTGTGATGCAATAATTGTGGGTGCGTGGTTTATTGTGGGATGAACCTTTACCAGTTGATCTTAAAAAAGTGTGGTTACAATATACTAATGAGTTTTCAGTCTTGTCGAGTGTGAGAATCAATCGATTTGTATCGACGACTGCAGCTTCGATTGAGCTTCATGAGTTCTCAGATAGTTCTGAGCGTGGTTACGCTGCTGTTGTCTACTTTCGGGTTACTGCTGCTAATGGACGCAGTGAGACGTATTTACTTATGTCGAAATGTCGTGTTGCACCTCTTAAAAAGATTAGTATACCACGGTTGGAGTTGTGTGCTGCAGTAATTCTATCTCGTTTGATTAAATATGTTATGAACGTGTTCGAAGATAGAATAAAGATCGATAGAGTTTTTGCGTGGACTGATTCTACTATCGCTTTGTCCTGGATAAAGAGTTCATCTCATCAATATAAAACTTTTGTGGCTAATCGAGCCAGTGAGTGTCAGTGTAATGTTAGTCATGAAAATTGGTTTCATATTGCTTCGGTTCATAACCCCGCGGACGGTGCTTCACGAGGAATGTTACCCTCAGAGTTACTTTCATACAACCTTTGGTGGCAAGGGCCTCCTTGGTTACGTTTGTCACGGGATCAGTGGCCTGTGTCTATGACTAATGACACAGGGGATAGTGAAGTTAATATTATAAATAGTGAAAGGCGTGTTATTAAAGCTTTTGTTTGTGTGAATGACATTGATTTTGATTTGCTACATAAGTACTCAGATCTTTCTAATCTAGTGTGTGTTACGGCGTGGTGTTATCGGTTTAAAGTTAATTGTTTAAATGTTGAAAAAACTAAGTGTAATTATATTACAGGGTCGGAGTACAATTTAGCGTTATTGAATTTGATTAAGTTAGTTCAAAGAAATGAGTTTAGCGATGTGTTTAATTGTTTATCAAAAAATAGATCGTGTGCAACTGGTATACAAAGGCTAAAACCCTTTATAGATAGGTCTGGCATACTGCGTGTTGGCGGGCGGTTGTCTAATTCTTCGTTGAATAATGATATAAAAAATCAAATTATCTTACCTAAAAGAAATCATCTTACAAAATTAATTATTGATTATTATCATAAAATCTATTTACATGTTGGTGTACAAACATTACAATATTTATTGCAAAGTATTGGATACTGTCAGCTCGTAGTATTGTTTGACAAAGAGTATTTCAGTGTATTACTTGTTTCAGAAATAAGCCGAAAGCTGTGCAATCGCTTATGGGTGATTTGCCTTCTTTTCGAGTGGATAGGTGTCGTGCTTTTTTACGTGTTGGTGTTGATTATTGTGGGCATTTTATGATAAAACTAGGTACTCATAGAAATGCCAAACTTTATAAGTCCTATGTGTGTTTGTTTGTGTGTACGTGCAATCCATTTATAGTTAGTGTCAGAATTAACAGCTGAAGCCTTTATTGCTGTTTTTAAAACGATTTTGTAACCGTAGAGGTGTGTGTACGGATGTGTATTGTGATTGTGGTCAAAACATTGTGAAAGCGAGTAAAATGGTATGTGAATTTTGTGTCTTGCATATTTTTTGTAATATCGTGCAGCGTTATTGGCAACGATGGAGTCAAGAGTATCTCCATACGTTACAACAAAGGTCCAAGTGGACAGAGTCACGGAACAATGTTAAGATAGGCTCATTAGTGGTCCTCAAAGAGGACAATTTACCACCCTTGCAATGGTGTCTCGGTGTTATTGAGAATACGCATCCCGGCAAGGATGGTGTGATTCGAGTGGTTTCTGTGCGCACTGCACAAGGTGTTTGCAAGCGTGCAGTTGTTATAGTGCGTCCGCTCCGGACAGTGAATAATATATTTTTGTATTTTAGTCAATAATAGTATAGTTTAGTTATAGTGTAGTGTAGAAACCGTCCGAGTGTTTATATTAGAGTGAGTGACTCTAAGGCGGGCGGTATGTAGCGTATTTAGGTGTATGCGTACGTTGAAACGTCTATGTTTTGTCTATGGAATGATTTGACGTATGACGTACTTTTTTTCTCTCTTCCCTTCTGGTGTGAGCCGCGGAAACGTGTGTTATGTGAGTGCGCCGCGCTTTTAAATTAGCTTGTGTAACGGACTTATCCTTCTCCTATAATATCACCCATCCCTTTGGCTGTGTTCTTCGAGTGTATGAAGACCAAGGGAGCGCTCCCGAGAAGAACGTGTCTTCACCGAGCCCAGAGTTTTGAGGTAACAACCCTTTTATACCAAAATACAGTCCACTTTTCTCTCGCGCGTACAACAGGTTTTTATTTTAACTAATATTATGAATGTAAAAGGATTTGTTTGTTTGTATTTCACGTTTTATCTAAAATTAAAAGGATACAGAGTGCCTAAGATCTGACTCACCCCCCACACGTGGCCGAAGCCTATGATAAAGATTATTTGAAACATTGTATTTCATTTGGAATTTATTAAACAAATTTAATTTTGTTTCAGATTGGACGTTCGACACACATGTTTGCAGCTGACAAGGGTATGTACAATATATTTACCCCACTTCACCGCTCTTGAAATAAAGCACTACTAAACAAAATATATTCAAATGTGGGCAGTTTTTTTGATTCCTGTAATAGGTATGAATGTTCAGCCAGAGTTGATACTACGTGATTTTTAATCCAAATCAATCAAAAGTCTTAATTCTCAGCTTACTCTACTATTATTATTTTATAACCTTCTCCGAATTATACTACATTTGGTATGAGTTTCATCGATATTGATAAATTCGTTTTTCAAATAGGTATTACGAATAAAATGTCAATAATATAGGTAGCCGTATTAAGGCCTGGAAATTTCGTTTCTTAAACTAAATCATAATAATGACACAAAAAACACATTACTTACAATGAAATTACATTAGTAAATACAATAATCAACGTAATAACTAAACAAACCCTTACGTAATGATGTCGGCTGACCGACTTCGTTTACGGCGGCCTCGAGGGATATCAGGGACAAGGGACGCACATCGGATTAGGATAATGTCGGAAAGGTTGAAGTGCTATGCAAAGCACGTGATCTTCTTCCGTCGACAATGTCGCACGCTGAGGACGTAAACCTTCAGTAGACTGAAGTGCATGAAATGGGTCAAAATGGGTTTTGTTGATTTTTTTCCTTATTTCTCATTGCTTGCTCATAAGTATGGATAATGAAAGTTAATTACACTTTTATAAAAAAAAAAAAGAAATAAACAAAAATAAATTGAATAACAAAGTACCAGAAAAATAAGAAGTTACTTGATGTTTTTTGAAAAACAAACACGGCAGTATACACACTCCCAGACTCCTAGTGACTTTTATTGCCCTTACTGTGGTTTGTACTCAGAGCCTTGCCATCTGCGGCCTTATCTATCTAGCCATTAGACCAAGGAGGCTGTCAATGAAAAGCATGTTTAAGGTAAAATATATATAGTTGACCTCGAAAACTATTTACGATATCGATAGTATCGTTTTGATCAATATTATCGATACCATCGATAGTATCGCTAGCTCTCTGCAGGCAATACTATCGATAGTATCGATAGTTTTGGACTGTCGATTGTTAAGGTTAAAAGTAATGGTTTTTGCAATACTATCGATAGTATTGCTCATGGGAAGCTATCGATAGTATTGACATGTGACAATAATATCGATAGACTATCGATACTATCGCTAACATCTTAACTATCGATATGCAACACTAGTCACAATTGCTCTTAGAAGTTTTCGCCTTAAAAAATACCTTATTACTTATATCGTTAATGTGGTTCAAAACAAAGAAACCAAGATGTCACTTGTGCCTTTAGCTACACTGGCTCACTCACCCTTCAAGCCGGAATACAATAATAACAAGTATTTGTGTTTATCTATAAAAGATGAATGCACTTACTGACTTTTCGCAGAGGCGTGACTTATCTCCGAATTCTCCACACAAACTCTTAGTATATCTGTTATAGTTTGGGTTTGCCTTTGAGGAAAGTTAAAGTTAAGTTATAACTTAATCCATGGGTTAGAAGTTGGAATCTTTGTGTGAAGCGTAACTTAATAATTGTATTACCTTAACTTATTATAAGTTACAGGCAAATGATCAATTAAAGAGGGTATTACTTAATCAATGAGTTTATTATATTTGCCAATAGTTACTATAATACGTAAACCATAATGGCCCAGTGGTAAGAACTTGTGCATCGTGATTGAAGGTTGCGGGTTCAGTCCCAGGTACGAAACATTGAGTTTTCTCGTTCTCATATGTATTTTTAATTCATCATATCTGCGGTCAAGAAAAATCGTGTCATGAATTATTAGATGTAAATTTTTTAAAAGTTCATAGTTAAATATCAATCAAAATATACTTTATTCAAATGGGCATAAGAACTATCAAATCAAAATTTTACAAGATTATATTATATTCGTCGTGACGTCATCCGCCATCGACCTAGACAACCAAGACGTTATGTCCCTCGTGACTCTAGTTACATTGGCTCACTCATAATTCAAACCAAAACACCACAATTCTAAGTATTGTTGTTAAAATATTTGATGCCTACCCAGGTCTAGCAAAAAGTCCATAATAATTAACAAATACTATTACCATTTTGTAATATATCTTGGTTAACATATTATTAAGGGGCTAGACAAAAACTAATCAAATAATAATAAAAATATCCAAGGGCAAGTTTGTTTATCATAAATTTTGTACAGTTTGTCGCATCATGTCTCTTGAGAACATTATAGTTAGCAATTTTAACCACTTTGAGTATAAGAGACGTCTGAATTTCATACGGCTCTTTGATGTCGGCGTCGTTATAACAAGACACCGTACTGTCTTTGTATTTACAAGATGTGTTAAAAGCATAACATTGAGAAGCATGGCCCAGTGGTTAGAACGCGTGCATTTTAATCGATGATTTCGGGTTCGAACCCAGGCAGGAACCATTGAATTTTCATGTGCTTAATTTGAATTTATCTCATATTATCATCTCGTGCTCGGCGGTGAAGTATAACATCGTGAGGAAACCTGCATGTATCTAATTTCAACGAAATTCTGCCACATATGTATTCCGACAACCCGCATTGGAGCAGCGTGGTGGAATATTCTCCAAAACCTTCTCCTCAAAGGGAGACGAGGCCTTAGTCCAGCAGTGGGAAATTTACAGGCTGCTAATGACAAGCATGGAAGTGGCGTTTTGTAAACATTATTTTCAATATGTATGTAAAGTCACAGTTCGCTCCACCATTTGGCCTCGTTGGTCTGGCTGGATATGGGGCCGCACATTTGAACAGTTATTGAGTTTTATTGGAGAATTTCTCACTAACAGTCTGGAAATTGACAGGGTTCCAACGCGATGTATACTTACAACGTCAAGCATAAACACAAATTAAGCATATGAAAAATTAGTGCTGCTGTACCCTCAATATTAAGTTAAGACTTACGTCTGAGACATCCGTCTGAACCGTAAGTACCGTTTCCATAATTCTCTACCAGCACACGTGTTCCCCTACTCTTATAACTTGGGTTCCTTTAAATAAGGCGTGAGTCATCTTGCGGGCCGGCATGGCGAGGGCGACTAGTGCAGTTCATTCTCTCTGACTGTACTGGCCGTCTTCGTGTTTGGAGTTCACTTACCACCAGTTGGTGTGGTATGACTCCAATTTGTATAAACCAAAACCTCAAGCGTCAAGGAATTCATTGGAAAATCATAAATAAATTAATAAATATTTATTCTCTTTATTTAACTCAGTAAACATAATATATACCATTTATAGATATTTTTTAAATTATCACTTACGGTTCGATGTGTGCAAATTTGTTAAGTTGCTTAACTTAAATTTTTGACGCAATAACTTTTTTTTTTCAATTAAACATATAATTTTCGATTAACCTAACTTAAATCATGTGAACGCCTTCAACGTAAGTAATGACGTTTAAGTATTCTCTAATAAATCGCAAATCCGATCTCGAGACGAAGAATGACCCTCCTATCTCTAGTGGAAGATCGCGATCAAATAATAAATCTCTTCTAATGTAATGTGTAATGAACTTCACAAATGTAACCGCAGTTAAAAAGAAAGATTTTGATTTGACTAATTTAAGTAATTTTTTCTAATTAAAGACATACTTGTTTAATAAGAATTACTAATTAAATAGTTTAACTTTTTTCTTCGTATAAACTTTACGTGATTCATTTCTTTGATCGACACATAAAGACATTTTAATTATGAAATTACAAGCATGTATTTGGTGTAACGCATACACAATAACAAAATGAATTACGCTTATCGTTTACTGTAAGCGTAATTCAGTTTATTTCCTACAAACACTGTATAAAATATTTGGAAATAAATTAGGTTATTATACTATGGATAACTATGATTAAAAAATACTTTAAAATAAAATAGAACTAGAGGGGATTTTGAAAAACTGTTACAACAAAAGAGCGTGATCATTGTTTTATTTTTTTGCATTTAGCACGTTTGTCTTCTAGACTGATATTTAATTCAACATGAAAGTCGATTTTATAGCACTCCGTAACCTATACAAGACAAAGTAATGGATACCATAAACACGACTTTGATATACCAAAATCTCGATACGGCGTCTGCTCCAGAGACAACGGCTTGAAGGAGAAATTTCCGTTCCTTGATAGATGTCAGGTTTGGGAAAATTTCGATTTAGTTTGAACTTTGAATTCGCTGATACTAAATATTGGTATATCTTGTTCGTTTTGGGTTAGATTTAAGTCTTTAGATGGCGAGATACAAATCCGTATAAATTAGGATTATTTGTTTATATCTTTTCTATTGGTTTTAATGTTATAAGATTTAATTAAATTTAAATCAAATCTAATCGAATACTTCCAACGACTTTGTTGAATACTATAAACCCACGTTCGCTTTCACTCAAGAATAATGTGGTTTTCGAACAGGGAAAAAAATTAGAATTGGATCATTAGTTCCAGAGTACACGTCATTTTACCAGTCACATATACGTGACTGGTAAAATAGATAGATTTTCTAAATAATATCACTTTTTTTTTGGAATTATATGTTAATATGAACGCGGTCTTCTCAAATCTACGTTTATCGTGAGGCAAAACGTTTGAGGTGAAAACGGTTTCAGTTTAGCTCTGTACGAACACATATCGCGGCAAGAACGCGTGAGAAATGGTAAAAGCGAATTCATTCCCCATGGAATCCCTAAAAGCGGCTTATTCTGATTTTCCACCTTTATTGAAACCGGTTAGCTCT
This sequence comes from Vanessa atalanta, assembly GCF_905147765.1. Taxonomy (NCBI): domain Eukaryota; kingdom Metazoa; phylum Arthropoda; class Insecta; order Lepidoptera; family Nymphalidae; genus Vanessa; species Vanessa atalanta. The sequence continues at coordinate 9,797,700 of NC_061891.1, read as the reverse complement.
GAAGTTAGAGTAACCCGTTTACACAATGTGACAGAAATTACGCTGGAAGGTAGCTGTATAGAGCTATTAAAGTGTCACGTCTAGCGCAATACTGTGTTGCCTTTAAAATTGGCCATTCATTGCCGGGAGCTGTCTGACGAACGTAGAGGTAGAATTAGGCAATAGAATTTGTGATTCAAAGCTCACATCTAGTTTTTTCGCTTTTAATGGTAACCAAAATGTAAATAAAATAAATACTCGTCACTTGTACATAATCTCTGTTCAATTAATATTATCTACACGTTCATCGTTCTTGCTGGATGCAAGTTGCCGAAGAAAGACCACATTGGCGTGCATTTTAAGAGGCCTATGTCCAGCAGTGGACGAATATGGGCTGATGATGATGATGATACGTTCATCGCTATAATATTTTCTCATCGCGTCATAACATTGTTTAGCTATTCATCTGCTAATCAGCATTTGTACTTAGAATAGTGCATTTATTATAAAAAAAAAATTATGGCATAGGTGGTTGACGAGCATATGGGCCACCTGATAGTAAGTGGTCACCACCGCCCTCACTCACCCTTCAAACCGGAACACAACAATACTAAGTACTTTTGCTTAACGGTAGAATATCTGATGAGTGGGTACCTACCCAGACAAGCTTGCACAAAGTCCAACCACCAAGTATATTCATTGTATTCGCAAATAAAATCATAAACTAAATTTATTTCAGAAATTTTTATATTTATTTTGCGATAAAAATATTAAAAAGGTTACACGTGTAATTAGTTGTCACCGTGACCTGATCCGATTGCGTGGTGATAGCTGTCAGCGTAGCAATAATACAATTTCGTTGTGAAACTTTTATTACATGGCATTTTCATTTAGACGCTGATAATGCTTTTGCAATTATGTACGTAATGAAATAGTATTTTTTATGTATAAATTCAAGTTTGAATTTGAGGGCAAAGTTCGGTTATGCAAATTGATTAAAGAAAATCAGATGTATTAACTACTGAACTACTTAATATTCTTGCCGGTTCTTCTCAGTAGAATCTATCATTTCAAACCGGTGACAACTTAAAATTAGGTTTAATCAATTTATTTCAATTTAGCCGATTCGATTAAACTATATTTTTATTTAGATTTTGTGATTTTGTTCTGAGTTTGCTACAAGCTTCAATTATTTTTTTTATCTTTCCTTAACTTTTCCCAGTATTGGAATAATGTTTCCGAAATAAACTCCATTAAAGAGCAAAGAGACTTTTATTATTCATCCTTGATTTTTATCGCTTTTAAAATGTATTAATTAGTTAAACAAAAGAATCATCTCGACTTTTGAAGTATCCACTACCCTTTTCAACAATTTCTGTCCATAAATAACAGAAGGCTCCTCAACCACTTAGTGGATGAGTTATTTTTAATACTTACCCAAACTTTTTAAGAGCCCTTAATAAATTCATGAAACTGGAAAGTTCCCAAACGTTGGCCAACTTTGAATTTTTTAAGGCTAGCCGACTTCCAAGGTTAATGCCAACTTTGTAAATTTGAGGACCAACTTTTCAGAATTGATTCAATTGTTGGAATCTGATGTTTTTTGTTTGGAGTGAGTAATTTTACAAGCAAAGAAAAACAGATGCTAATGAAGTAAATTTTAGCTTTTGTTGAACATTTTTTACGGACTTTATTCTTATTCATATTTAACGTTTGATGTAAATCTACTAATGACTCCGGCTTATTTAGTAGAACACTCTGATTTTGATCGACGCTCAGACTTATAAATAAAAAAATGTCGACGAGGGAATTCCTCTTGCAGTAAATAAATTAAATTATCGAGGGAAACGCTTGGTTGAGGAAGTTCAAAGGAACGGTTATCGATTTTGATCCGCAACACTTTACGCAGAAGAAGCGTTATTTAAAATAATAGTAATTGTTGCAATATAAATTCACCCTCGTCATCGAGGGAGGTCTGTGCCCAGTTTTCCAGAGAAGTTCTGAAACATCACGCTGCTCCATTTCGAGTTCGCTGGCTGATGATGAACTGTTACTTACTTATTCCATATTGAAAGTTAAGTTTTTCTCAACAGTACCTCTTCTTGCAAAATTTTCCTTTATTAAATTGAACTAATTAATCAATTTCTAGAAAATATTTGATAAAGCAAAAAATATGTTAGTTGCTGTTAGTACTTATCGTCTCATTTATAAAACTCTTAAAAAATAAAACTTTATTGTAATTCTTCTTCCTAACTTTTTAAATCCTACTCAGTCCCTGTAAGGGATTTTAGGCCTTAAATTATTTCAACATTAAGAATGTTATTCCTATCTATTTAAATGTTACCGAATTACATAACCTAAAATACGACTTACGTAATCAGAAACCAGGGCTTACCTCAAGGGATTAACAATTGTCATTGATTAAGTGCTTTGACGTTATAATCCTGAGATATTTCACTCAAAAGGCGTCTGAATAGAAACCAATTAGTAATTTATATTACCTACCAATTACTGTACCACTCCTCGATAGTGACGTAAAGTCAAGATAAGGTGTCACTACAAAACTCTATTCGTTTTAAATATCAAATTACACTATTACGATACGTCATCACAACTGGATATATTTTCCACGGCATAAAACTAAGCATGATTATAGGTCTCAACCGACAATATTATTGCTTCGCCCTCGCCAAGAATAAGATATCCTAGTTTTGCTAAGTCATCGTTTCCATTCAAGAACAAATACTAATGCTTCGGACATACGACCGCACTGGAAAATTTTGTAAGGAAATCTTTCAGATTAATCCTGCCTCTTGTGTTACTAATCAAAGTGATCGAGTATGCTAGAATGTCAAATGTTCTTAAAATAAGTGCAAGTAATTCCTCGCAGTAGGATATTTAGGAGATACGACGTCTAATTTCTAAATCTTATTTTATTTAAATCACAGTTCTATTGCATTTACAATGGATTGATAAAAGAAAACTAACTTTGCACTTACACAGATCGAAGTGCGAATTTCTAACATAGATTTAGACGACAATTAGCCCCAATTTATCTCCAGATCAAGTCGCCTTATATATTCGACCATTACAGCACCGAACAACTTTGTTCTTATCTAAATAATCACTATACATTCGAATGCTGCTCCAGCTTTAAAATACCAATGTTTTATACCCACAACAATGTCTCAGTAAAAGCTTTCACACCTTTGGATTTCACTTAATTATATTCATAACATATTCATTAAATGAGAACTTCATTCTTCTTAGATTCATCTTTACTGATTTTTTTTTGTCACGGTTGTCTGTCAAAATGACTAACCAACTGTTGGTGCTCTGGTGCACTCAAATGCAGTCTTATAGTTTGATTTTTTTTTATGCAATGATTGGCAAACTAAAATTAGGCTCACCTGATGGAAAGTTTCTACTACCACCCATGCACATCAAAAAACCGTGGGCACGTGGCTGCGCGAGGCAGAGAATGACTTAAAAATCGCGTTGTTTTGGAATCCAAGAAAAGTCTGTTGGTCAAACCGTAGAAATAATACAGACACTTTTTTGATAAAAAACCTCATTTTTAATAAGGGACGTTCGGTTCGTGAATAGGAACGGATCTTTTATATTTCTTACATACTCAATATCTGTGGGCAGGGCTACCACTTACCATCAGGTAGCAACTTACCATCATGAAAAAACATGCTGTGTTTATGTGAAACAATTATTAAAATGTATAATCATGAAAAACATAGAGTATTTATTTTAAATAATTAAAATATCGATGTATATATTTCATCGTTATTTTTAATTGAAATTCTGTTTTAGAATTCGATGTGTTTTTCGTTAAGGATTAAAAAATGCAATCCTTTTAAAGCAATATTCAATTGTGACGGTATTTTTATTGTTTCGGAGCGTTTAACATATTTGTAAAAAGCGAGCAAGATAAATATTTTATTTACAAAAAAAAAGGTTACATAAATGAACACGAAAAACTATTTTATAATTAACTTAAATGTAGCGTAACGTAAGTTTGTAAATAAACCGTTATTTTTTTACAAGCTACATACTGATAGTATCAGTACTATAGTTTGGTATCGTTGAGTTCTATGCCACGCTAAAATAAGTCTATATATTTTTTATAATACAACATTACTCCGATCAGGTGATCTTGGATTTCAATCTCGGATTAGTCTACCAATGGGAATGAGGTTTATATATATAAATATTTTCATTTGTGTCTAAAATCATTTTACAAGGTTAATTTTAATATCAGGCTATCACCGGTTTGGAATGAAGATTCCACCTGAACTAACCAACAAGAAATTTAATAGTTATGTGTATTTTATGACAAAAAAGAGAAGAAGTGAAGGCAAGAAAGTTAGTAGTTATTTTGCCATCGTTTTAATTATAGTGTATTTATTTATCTAAATGCTTTATTGACCACCATAAAGTTGATGGGACAAAAGGCGGACTTAATGCCTGAAGGCATTCTGCCAGTCAACCTTTAGGTCAAACAGAAAAACTATGAAGGCGCTAATTAAAAATTAATTAAAAGTTAGTTAACAATATATGCATATACTTATATAAAACTACATAAAAAACATATACATACATATCCATATAATATCTACAGAATAAATATTGATATATACTGTCTATCGTAAAAACATATATATAATATAATAATAGTAGTGCATAACAGAAATCATAAGAGCTAGGGGCTTTCTGACAATATGTGCTCACGTAGACGAGTTTTAAATGTAAATTTTGAGTATGTCAATAAAGTACAATAAAATTGTAATAAATAAAAATTGTTAATATGAGTTTATCTTACATCGAACATGCTATCGCAGACTCTTCTGAAGGATTGTTTAAGACCTGAGATTTAGAACTTTGTTTTAATATATGCCCTAAGGTTTAACCAGCGTTAGCCAGGACATACATCGTCATTGTTCATATATTTCTTATAAATTATGCATACAAATATTCCTTGTTTATTCGTTCTTTTTATTTATGAAAACCGTATCAAAATCCGCTTAATAGTTCTAAAGAAGAAAACGGATATACAGACATAACATAAATGATATTCTTATATTCAATTATCAATAATCCATATTAATAATAGTACATTTATTTTATTATTTCATAATACGAATAAAAACGATACGACTACTGTTTCAATATGAAAACTGTTTATAAAAATTCTCAGAAAACGTTAAAAGAATATAAACTCTGAAGATTCCTCGAAGAATAAATATTTATTACAACATTAAAACGTCTCAACGTCCATTATTTTCCAATTTGCGACAACCGACCGACGCTAGCCTTCACTTAATTTTGCTCTAGATAAAGGCATTGCAATTTATAAGTAACTGTGTTGTTAAAGAATTTACTGGTAGCCGTGTATCTATTTTAAATTCAATAGATTAAAATGTGTCTTTAGTATATTCAGTACTAGTTGCGCTTTTGTATATTTTATAATACATTACATTACATTAGCAGCCTGTAAATTTCCCATTGCTGGGCTAAGGCCTTTGAGGAGAAGTTTTGAAGCTTATTCCACCACGCTGCTCCAATGAGGGTTGGTGGAATACACATGTGGCAGAATTTCGTTGAAATTAGACACATGCAGGTTTCTTCACGATATTTTCCTTTACCGCTGTGCACGAGTTGAATTATAAACACAAAAGCACATGAAATTCAGTGGTGCCTGCCTGGGTTCGAACCCGAAATCATCGGTTAAGTATTTATTATTATTATTTAATAATAAAATAAATGTATTTGATACGTCACACTTGGAGTCACGTGAAGGAAATTAAGACGAGTTTCATCTTATACTTAATAACTTTACGTAAGCCCGTCTTTTGCGTTTTATTCTAGTGTCGTAATGTTTAATATTGTTGTGGTTCTTTAAACCGGAATTAAAGAATGAGTGAGATAGTGTTATTACAAGGGACATAAAATTTAGTTCCCAAGGTTGGTGCATTGGCAATGTAAAGGATAGCTGATGTTTCTTAAAGTGTCATTGTCTATAGCGGTGGTGACCACTTACCATCAAGCGACCAATTTACTAGTCCACTTACATATATATGTCAATAAAAATGTTAATAAAAAAATCAAACTGTAAACAATAAATCTAAATCTTTTTTTCATTATATAAACATTGCATTTTATGCCTGCGTATAATGTTGCATATCGACTGTCTATCGATAGTCTATCGATAGTTAAGGTGTTAGCGATATTATCGATAGTATCGATAGCTCCCTATGAGCAATACTATTGATAGTCAGTAGACGACAGTTTTGTGCTATCGATAGCCAGTTATTTTTCAGTAGTATTACTTTCTCAAGATAAGTTATCTAGTAAGCCACGTAACGACAATATATTTTAATAAGTATAATTAAATTTGCGCCAGTGAAGAGTATAAGAATTAATACATTTGGTACTTTTTCTTCGAATTAGGAAAAAAGCATTAAAGTATACCTTCAAATTTTTAAATTCTGTGTAAAATGTACATAATTACATACGACCGTCGATGTCAAAAAAATTGCAATATTCAATGATAAATCAACCCTTGATATTGAACTCTTTCGAGCTCTAGAGTGACGTTCGTCCTGAGGGTGTATCCTATGAAATCGCACCTCCGCTCAGAACGTAATCGGTGGGGTAAGATTATTACTTTGTTTGACGATATACTTATGTATTAATTTAAGACAATAATAGCGCGATTTAAAGTACTATTAACGCCATCTTTTGACAACAAAAAACACTAATTGTTCACGATGTTTTCCACTACCGCTGAGAACGATGAATTATAATCGCAAGCCCCGAATATTTAACATTTTATGGTAAAACATAATACATAAAACTATTTCGTAGTTATAAATAACAACAATCTTATATTTTTTAAAGTAGTGTATGATTTTCGAAATCGAAAAGCCAACGGTGTAATTTGGCTTCAATAACGAATGAGCCACTGTTGCGAGCCGAATCAAATACCGATTGGTTTCACCTCATTTCATTCGTTCAGATCTCGGTCAATTGAATGATCCGGCGTTTACGCTTGGGAGGCTGACGTGCAATTTTTACAACTAGGACATGTTACTCAGACAAGCGTTGGCAATAGTGGACAGATAGCTTTAATAAATATATTTAAGTAGACTCTTACAAGTCATTTAATAATTATTTTTAAAAAAATCATTCATTCAATAAATAGATTTTACCGAAAAGTACATTAAAACATATAATTTATGTGACTATTCGCCTGTACTTACATTATTGTGAATTTGAAAAAAAAAACTGTCTGTCTGTTGCTCTTTCACGGTCAAGCCACTGAACCGAATTTGATGAAAATTGCCATGAAGCAAGTTTGAACTCTAAAAAGGACATTGTTTATGCCTAGCCTTTGACAACAACTCCAAAACACGCACGCCGCGACAACTAGTCCAAAAAAATAAAAAAATATTCACGCTTGAATGTAACTTCTAATAATGTTAAATAATTATATGCTTTTATTTTTTAACTGTAAATTTATTAAATATTAAGGAACAATTGCATTGTACGGGACATTATAAAAGTAATGACTTTTTAGTTCAATTATATCACTCGTGAATTGGTGACAGCGGACTTATGGTGACACGCCATTTTTTATATTTCAAATTTATATCATTCCTATAGTCAATGTATTTCACATTCTGATATTACACGCTCGTGTTGTGAGGTGAGTTTCGAGGTTCTTCTTTCAGAATACCTATACAGCTTAAAAAAATATAAGAATTTTTCGCTGGTTCTTCTGATTCTTTCCGAACTGGCGTTAGGTCTTTCACAATCTACATGTAACTATTTTTTAGCAGCCCGTAAATGTCCCACTGCTGGGATAAAGGCCTCTTCTCCCTTTGATGAGAAGATTTGGAGCATATTCCACCACGCTGCTCCAATGCGGGTTGGCGGAATACACATGTGGCAGAATTTCGTTGAAATTAGACACATGCAGGTTTCCTCACGATGTTTTCCTTCACCGCCGAGCACGAGATGAATTATAAACACAAATTAAGCACATGAAAATTCAGTGGTGCCTGCCTGGGCTTGAACCCGAAATCATCGGTTAAGATGCACGCGTTCTAACCACTGGGCCATCTCGGCTATACTGTTCCTAAACGGCTTTACCAATTTTAATGAAAATTGTTGTATATTTGACTAAGTACTTTTGTATGTACCATATTGGCGGACGGTCAAATTAGTCTAAGGGTAAGTGACCACTGTTCATAGACATAAGCGCTGGAAGAAATTTCAACCATTCCTTACGTAACCAATGCTTGTTGCACTGGTTTAGTTTTCAATGATTTATTATAATTGCCAAATGTAAGCGTAAGGTTTATTATTAATGTGTATATAAATTCTAAACAAAATAGAAGCTTCTGGCTTATATATGTATATAATGTATACGAATAAATTACTACGGAATATTTATAAATATTTAATGTGAATTGGTAAATTTATTATCAATAATGTGATTAATTAATATTATGAATGTATGTTGTAAATAATTTATGACATATTTGTTATATAAGCTGGTAATTTTTTTTCAGTTGATTTTATAATAGAGGAGATTTTTAATTCATGCTTGGTGATAGGGCTTTTTAAAGCACTTCTGGTTATGTACCTACAGTAATACTTAGTATTGTTGTGTTTCCATTTGAATAATGGTAAAATACACAGTATCTTAAGCCATGTAAGAAATGGTTAATATTTCTTACAGCGCCAATGTCTATGATAGTGCCACTTACAAGTGTGTCATTAGCCTTATGCCAATTAATTTAGAGTCGAGATGGCCCAGTGGTTAGAACGCGTGCATCGTAACCGATGATTTCGGGTTCAAACCCAGGCAGGCACCACTGAAATTTCATGTGCTTAATTTGTGTTTATAATTCATCTCGTGCTCGGCGGTGAAGGAAAACATCGTGAGGAAACCTGCATGTGTCTAATTTCAACGAAATTCTGCCACATGTGTATTCCGCCAACCCGCATTGGAGCAGCGTGGTGGAATATGCCAAACCTTCTCCTCAAAGGAGAGGAGGCCTTTATTCCAGCAGTGGGACATTTACGGGCTGCTAATGCAATTAATTTTATATAAAATAAATCTTTATATATATCTAATGTATGCTTTCGTATAACTTGTATTTCTTATATCATATTGAATATTGTTACGTTTCAATTTAAATAGTGTATTAAGACAGTTTTTAAATTCGTATGTTTTTAATATTCTTTTTAATGTATCTCCTTTCTTTATTCAATCCGTTATGACTGTAGTTCCTTTGCTCCATATTCTCCTTATTTTGCTTCTGCACTGCAGGCTTGTCGATGTGTATGCGGCAAAATATGCTCTAAGACCTGAAGGCCTTAAGTACTGCATCTGAACTCGAAGCCTCAATAATGTAATGGTATAAGGGCTTGCTTTGTGAAAGTCACAGGTCTGATTCTGAATCATTGAATTTTTGCTACATCAAATTTTGATGCTTAAGGTTTAGTTGTAGGTAAAAATAGTATCTGTTTGACAAATGCCTTGCTGGTGTCATTAAAAAAATGCATATAAAGATAGTAAAGCTCTTGATCCCATCATCCACGTGAAACTCAGCAATACTTGGCTGTATTTCAACACATTATTTTTAGTTGAGGATATCATTTTTCATACATATGACATGATCTGCCCATACTTGGATTTTAACTTTCATAAAATAAATTAATACATTACTTATTTAATTTTTAGTCAGTCTTAAGTACTCGAGAGAGAGTAGTAGAGTAAGTAAGTAGAGTCGAGATGGCCCAGTGGTTAGAACGCGTGCATCTTAACCGATGATTTCGGGTTCAAATCAAGGCAGGCACCACTGAAATTTCATGTGCTTAATTTGTGTTTATAATTCGTCTCGTGCTCGGCGGTGAAGGAAAACATCGTGAGGAAACCTGCATGTGTCTAATTTCAACGAAAATCTGCCACATGTGTATTCCGCCAACCCGCATTGGAGCAGCGTGGTGGAATATGCTCCAAAACCCTTCTCCTCAAAGGAGTGAAGGCCTTTATCCCAGCAGTGGGACATTTACGGGCTGCTAATGCTAATGCTTAAGTACTCGAAGATGTTTAATGGGCGAATAGAGGTTTTTGTGATAGATATATGTGTTGATATGGGAGTCATGTTGATTATTGTTACTATGGTTGCCACGGGCAACAGTCTCTCTTGAATAGACTAACCAGAAATAATAATATTTCTTACACAAACATCTGAGTTTTAGTATCAACCATCATACAAAATAAACAACATTGAAACCGACAAAATAAACAAAATCATATCGATAGAATAAATAGATATTTATTGAATACCTGGAGATCTTGTTTCCAATTGGTTGAAACTTGGAAATTTATAAATTATTCATTAAGGCTGTTACTCGAGGTTCCTGCGCGTGGACAGTAGTTCCAGAAACGAATGTAAACAGAAAAACAAAAACATTGTTTATTGATCAATCTATTGACATGAATGAATGAAACAGTAGCCAATTTAATTCGAAATTCGAATTTCATTGACATAACAGCTTTTTGATATTACACGTCCTCGTTTTCTGGAATAACGACCAAAAAAAACAATTCTCATATCAAATCTCTGGGTTTAAGATGAAAAGCGTTCTCCAATGGTTGCGCAGTGATTAGTACACGTGAATCTTAACTAAAGATTGCGGGTTGAAAGTCGGGTTAATTCACGAATTGTTATGATCTTGTTCGACCTGTAATAAGAAATTAATTTTTTAACTCGAGAGAATACTTTTGAGATTCCATTTCAAAAAAATTTTGCCACATCTATAGAGATGTGGTGGATAGCCACCAACCAACATAGGGTGAAATAAGTTTCAACTATTTTCGTCAAATGTAGATGACCCCGTTTAGTTTTTTATTAAAATGTCTTCTAACGTAATATACATGTTTTCTAACGACGCCTTACCTTAGTTTTTTAATTGCAGGTTAAAAAAACGAAACGCCGTTAATTTGCGATAAAACTTTCAGCAATTATGACATAGTTTATCTTAATAACGTAATGGCAAGGAACACAATTTTCTTGATATAAAACAGTTTACAGGCTTAATTATATAGAGCGTAATAATCATCAGAATCGACCTTAGAACTTTGGTTTTATTAAAAGTGGCATAGTTCGTTAAACGTTACATAAACCAAAGTGATTGTCTGTTTTGTCCAAGCACATTGACTACAAGATTTAATTCACAGTGATTCAAAGGACTGATGACCTGAGTTCAACTATCGGGTAGATAAAAGTTTTGCGGATATATTTTCTATTATGATATAGATATAGAAAAAGAGTTACTACTGAGTTTCTTGCCGGTTCTTCTTGGTAGAATCTATATTCCGAACCGGTGCTAGCCTTATTAAAAATAGTTTGTTGAATAACGATTCAAAAGTGCTTGCAAAAGCCTACTTGAATAAAGTATATTTTGATTTTGATTTTAATCGGAAGGGCAAATGAGCTAACTGATGAACACCACCCATAGACATTGGCGCCGGATGAAATATTCACTATTTCTTACATTGCTAATGCCCCACCAACCTTGGGAGCTGAGACGTTATGTCCCTTGTGCCTGTAGTTATACTGGCTCACTCACCCTTCAAATCGGAATATATTAATACTAAATATCACATTATTCAGGGGAGAATATCTGATGATAAGCTTTAACAAAATTACGAATCAAATTCTGCTAATTAATTTAATCAAGATCTTATCATGTGTTAACTGGTTTGATTCGGTTTTGCACAGACCTTTCAAACAAGTAACGTATTGGATTGGACTAATAAATAAATTTTAATTAAACATTGATGGAATTTCCGATATATTTTTTATTCTATGGCCTTAAAAAATAATAGGCTGGCCCGCCATTGGTCTGGTGTGACGTGTACGTTTTGTTCTAATTAGCCCGACCTCTAGGAGCCAATTAAATTCGTACGCAGGTGTGGCCGTGTATAGATAATGTTATACAATTTTTATTTGCTTGAATACTTTTTACTTAAGAACTCTGTGTAAAATAATAAACATTGGAATTTATATAAATTGTTTTTTTTTATGATATTAGTATGATAGCTTTCGGAACCTATAATAATATCATCTCTGAAAAGTGAAGTATAAGTATATCTGCGACTAAAACGAATACTCTGTATCACTGTGCACAGCTAAGAAATCTAACGTAATTAAATACTGCTTTTTATAGACTGGTAATGTGTCACTGGTCATTCGAGTAGACGATCACCGTGGCCGAGTAGTGTGCACACCGGTTTTCATGGATACGCCACTCTGAGGTTGAGTTCGATTACCGTCCGAGTCGATGTAGAAAAAGTTCATTAGTTTTCTATGTTGTCTTGGGTCTGGGTGTATATGGTACCGTCGTTACTTCTGATTTTCCATAACACAAGTGCTTTAGCTACTTACATTGGGATCAGAGTAATGTATGTGATTTTGTCCAATATATATTTATTTATTCTTACCGGTGGCATTTTGTTACATACACGATCGTAATATATTTTATATGTATAAATTGCGAGCAAATATAAAAACATAATTATGCTGAAAGTAATTACAATACTTTAAGTGGAATTTAAATGGTAATGTTATAATACTTACGCTCGTATTCTGATGCAAAGCAATTACGTAAAATAATTACATCGATGGTAGATAATAAAAAATATTTTGACTAACATATGAACCCGATCTCGATCGCTTCTTTACAATTCGTCCATACTTTATTAATAATTATTTTGTCCATGGTAAAGTTGTTTTAGTCCCATTAGCACAACTAAAAGCCATTTAACAAATAATTAAATCGCTGAAGTTTAAATTGTATATATCATCATGAAATTGTAAATGCCGTTAGATTATAATCTAACTCGCGAAATTATAAAATGCGGAAAGATTGTGAACTGTGATTCAACTTACAATAAATAAAATTTCTGTCCTACTGTAAAAATCAAAAATACTGTAATAATCGTGAGAATATTATTCTGTTGAATGACTATTTAATAAACAAGTACGTGCTTTCCCAACTAAAGGTCGCTAGTCGGAATTCCTTAACAGTAAACGACGCCGATTAAAATGCTTCAACCAAATAAAAAAAACCTCTTAGATTTTATATTAAAGTAACAGCCTGTATACCTATTTCTGTGCTAAAATTCTATTAAATAACAGAAAAATATTCGAAACATCCACCTTGCTATTACATTGCAATGGAATGAGCTTCTCAGAATTCCATTCGATAAATACCGCCTCTTGATGTTTTCCTTCACCGCCGAACATGGATTGAATTTTTAATACCCTCTAAAGTGGTACTTGGTGGAATTTGATCGTTACAACATCCTGTTAAGAGCCGCATATCCGATTCAATGTATTGAAACTTGATGATATAAGTTAAAGAGCCGAGATGGCCCAGTGGTTAGAACGCGTGCATCTTAACCGATGATTTCGGGTTCAAACCCAGGCATGCACCACTGAAATTTCATATGCTTAATTTGTGTTTATAATTCATCTCGTGCTCAGCGGTGAAGGAAAACATCGTGAGGAAACCTGCATGTGTCTAATTTCAACGAAATTCTGCCACATGTGTATTCCGCCAACCCGCATTGGAGCAGCGTGGTGGAATATGCTTCAAACCTTCTCCTCAAAGGGAGAGGAGGCCTTTATCGCAGCAGTGGGACATTTACGGGCTGCTAATGATATAAGTTAAAAAGCTAAGCAGTAAGAAGTTGAAAATATAATTAAATTTTATCATGGAAAATGGACCATCAATGATTTCAAACATGTTCAGAGTTAAGGAGCAGAAGTTAAAGCATAACACTGGTGTGTATACGCGCCCTTACGGCTTGGTGTTTAAACATGTGTGCTATTAAAATTGACGTAGTTCACTCAAGATTTCCTCCAACTCTCAAGCACAATTATGTTTAGAAAATACATTTTAACAAATGAAAGTATGTTATCACTTCTATTATCTTTTTACAAATCGTTTTTTTTTTTTTTTAATATTCAAATTGTATACCATTGATTACTGATCCAATTGTTTACAGGTACGAACTCTCAAATCTTAACTCAAGATTGCAATTTAAACAAGACCAAGGACAATTTAATTTTCATCTGCTCGCTGGTCAAGGAAAAACCAAGTGTTCGATGAAAACTTGCTAAATATGTAACCATCGTGTTTCAATTGGACCGCGTGGTGAATTATGATCCAAAGTTATAGGATGCCTTAAGCCAGCTGGTGCAAATTTACTGTAATTTTTCTTATAATTTATTGTTTATATTTCAAAATCAAAATCAAACAATTCCTCATTTAAATAGGCTCATAAAAGCATTTGAATGTCATGTAGAATTAAATGTAAAACTAGCAATCGTTTAGAAAGTAAAATTAAATTTAACAAATACTAAATCTACGCTTATTTTTTATTAATATTGTATATAATAAAATAATTTAAAATTTTATAAAGTATCACTTCATAAGTTCAGTATGATACGGTCAGATTCAAAAATATATCGATTATCTTCATCATGGAACATTCTGTTTTGAAGATACCTACATTCTGTATTTTGATGGGTTATTAAAATTTTACTGCTATTGTCTAATATTCACAAACATGATACCACGAACGAGGCAGGCAATTTAAAATACATACAATATGATGTATAAAACTACCACAATTTATGTAGATTCTACAGAAAAGAACTGACAAGAATCTAAATACTACTCTTGTTCACTTATTAAAATCGATATGATAATTAAAAAAAAATTGATTCGTAAATTGGCGAACACAAGACCAACGCCTTTTTATTATCTAGCTTATGTTTTAGTGGCAATCTTAATTACGCTAGCGATTTCCGTCTGAAGCTCAGGAGACAAATAAGCTTTACAATTTTTTAAATAACTTATGACATTTCGTAGCAGACTCTAAGAAACGATTATTCTGTCGATATAGTCAGTAAAGTTAAATCAAACAGAAATAGTCATTTCTGTTTGATTTAATATGCTATTCGATATAGATAAAGATAAAATATAGATAAGTAGAAAAAGTTCTCAATCCAATGCGCATTTTAATTTTTTCATTTTCTTAATTCTACGAAAATGAAGTTACTAACAAAATAGATTAATTTTATAAAATTAATAAAGAGCAACGTGTACTGATGACGGGCCACCTGATGGCATGTGGTCACCGACCATAGACTTTGGCACGGATACATTAACAATATCATCGTAAATACGAAACAAACATCGGGTATTAAAGTGATAAGTAGGCACTTACCCAAATCTATAAAAAAGGGTACCATTATTAGGTACCTACGTAGATTTATACATAATGACAATAACTGTATTCATAAATCGTAAAACTTTAACAAGACGCATAAATAATTTAACATTATAAATAGTTTTCCGCTCCGCTCGTAACTCAGACCGAACCCTGAGCACTAGTATTTGTAAAACGTCACATTCGAGCCGCAGTTCAGATTGACTTTCATGAACTTTTCCAGCGAGTGATATACGAATCATTTGATATCAGCTCAAGGTGCAAGTTTACATTTCAAAGTTTGCATCGAAACACTTTTCACGATATTTCAAGAAAAATCAACATCGTTTTATCGTTGTTATTTCTGATATGAATTCTTTGAATCTTGTATTGAACTGAATATTAGTCTTTACAAGACTAAATTTTTTTTAGCATTAGCAGCCCGTAAATGTCCTACTGCTAGGATAAAGGCCTCCTCTCCCTTCGAGGAGAAGGTTTGGAGCATATTCCACCACGCTGCTCCAATGCGGGTTGGCGGAATACACATGTGGCAGAATTTCGTTGAAATTAGACACATGCAGGTTTCCTCACGATGTTTTCCTTCACCGCCGAGCACGAGATGAATTATAAACACAAATTAAGCACATGAAATTTCAGTGGTGCCTGCCTGGGTTTGAACCCGAAATCATCGGTTAAGATGCACGCTTTCTAACCACTGGGCCATCTCGGCTCTCCAAGACTAAATATGATAAAAAAAAATATTAGTAAGAAGGAAGAATATAGCTTGTCGAAGGTTTTTTCAGCTCTTTGCATTTTTATGCTCTATGGTGATAGGAAACGATGATGCACGTATTAGAATAAGCTGCAAATCTTCTCTGTATTAAAGAAATCCTTTGACAGCATTTAAAACGTGATGATAACTTATTGATCGATTACATCAGAATTAAACAGCTACTGTACTATTCGTGGCACGTTACGTCACATCACAGCGCGATACGGTGTAGATTCCTACAAGAGATCGCTCTTATAGGATTCTGCAACGTGTATGGTAAAATATTAAAAACAGGATAAGTGCGAGCCCGGCTCGCGCACTAAGGGTTCCGTATCACGACACTATGCTGAAAGATACTAATGATTTTTGTGCTACATATTGTTATATATTGCTTTTTATCATTTCACAATTTCTGATTCAAGGTCAACGGGAAGTACTCTAAGTAAGTAATAAGGTATTAATTCCCTTCACAAATGTGTGGGAAATGCGACAATAACGGCCATATATTACGATTGCGTAGACGTAGAGGTTTGATTTTTCACGTATTTCTTAAGTACCGTCAACTTAGTATTAATTTCAACTTTATACCTTTACGAGTTCCTGAAAAGGGTTACAGGATATCTTACAAGGGTTCCTTGTTCCTTTATCGGTACGGAACCCTATTGTATGTAACAATGCGATGTCGCCTGTCGATTTTTTACGATATCGTAACACGATACGACGTCGTGACGTGTCACGATGCGACTTATTATCTCGGGTATGGGTTTCGGCCCTAAGAGACGAATATTGGCATAGTTTGTTCGCTTTAGCTTTTTTCTGTTTTTTATGTTAGAGGTGGCAAACGAGCAGGAGGCTCACCCGATGGAAAGTGACTACCACCGCCCATGGACATCTGCAACACCCGGGGGCTTGCAGGTGCGTTGCCGGCCTTTTAGGAATAAGTACGCTCTTTTCTTGAAGGTTCCCAAGTCGTTTCGGTTCGGAAAAACCGCTGGCGAAAGCTGGTTCCACAGAGTGGTTGTGCGAGACAGTTTTTTCGCAGCGGCTCTGGCTTTTAACATTCTTATACCGATGTGTAACGCGGAAAATGTGTCAACGTATGACAACACAAGACTCCCTCACCGTTCCCAGGGCTCCATAGTTATTTATTTTTACTTAGCTAAATAAATATTCAGTTAATAATAACCAGCTTACACTATAAAGGAAATATTTTGATAAAACATTTTCATACACTTTATTCAATTTATTCTTGGTAAATAATTTCATGAAGGAATCTCTAGGTTTAATTAACGCTCGCAATAACGCTACAAGTTTAGACGACCGCGTCGTATAAGATATTATTTTAAACTCTGTTCCAGATTCTAATAGCTAGCTGATAGAACTAAATCTAAAATGTTATATGATAATTTAGTAGGACATTATATTTATTAATGTTCAAAGTAGATTTCTATGTCTGAGTGGTGCGACATAGTGCAATCTCGTCAAACCCGAAACATATTTTACTAATGTTTCTTATGATCTACATTTCTTATAATACAAATTAACAAAAAAAAAAATTAAAAACGCAACGTATTGCCGAGGAATTAATATATGTCATGAATATTTTCAAACATCCCATTTAATTATGCCTCAATATCTGCCAACGAATTCAGATAACTTGTTGTTACCATTTTAAATATTGAAATAAGCATATTTTTAATTATAATCGGAACATTTCATTAAATCTCTCCCGGGAAAATCGAAATTACTACGGAGTAATGCAACTAGGAGTCGTATACTATATTCGTAATTTCAATTTGTATATATTAACGGAAAATTATAAAATCCGCCATTTTATACAATTTTTAATTTATTTTTTAATATGCACTTTTCCTCGGAATATTATTAATTACCTTAATATCAATCAAAGTAAAAGTATTATATTCTACAAAATGGCGCCCAAGTCAAATAAATGAAAACGATTTTAGCATCATTATCAAATCGGCACTCGGAATACGACTACTAGGAAAATCATACATCTCACCAGAAATGTGCTTAATAGCCTTTAAAATATAATTTAAAACATATCCCAGAAGGCTCGGAATTATGGGTTTCATCCAATTCTGACAACAGAAATATTTATGTAAGTCCGTAATATTAATATTTAACATGTCAATAAAGGTAATTATATTAATTAAAAACAAATCTAATTCATGGTGATTTCTTGGAATTATAATATTCGTGGCATTTCGTGATTCCCAGTATCAAAATTCAATTTTCCAAGCGTATGATTTTGCCGTATTGATTAACACACCTACCTCTTCACTCTAAAATTCTAGAACTAAACTATTTTACGGCAATGTGTACAACGCTACCCACTTTATCTATTAAACTCGAATGAAGTTGTTTGAACATGATCGTGTAGTATTCTGTACATAGCCGGTGAATTTAATATTAAATTTCTATAATAATGTACTTTATTTTATAATAATGTACTTTTGTACACGAACAGAAAATGAGGATTGCTTAGTGGATGAAACATTTGAATCGTAACTTAAGATCGCAACGTCGAACCCGGAAATAGAAAATTGATATGATTTGCTTTTTTTAGTGTTTATAATTCGTGTTATAGATGATGAAGGAAAAAATCGTGAGAAACACACTGGAGTGGCGTGGCGGTTTAAGCTCAAAGCCTTATGCCCAATTGTAGGGGAGACCTTAACTCAATAGTGGGACTTTAACAGGTTGATACTTATAATATTTTTTAATAAATGCCGTAAAATTATATACTAATATATAATATACTAGCTAGCAGTGTTGGGTTGGGTTGGGTAGAAAAAAATCTACATAAGAAAAAAAAATGTTATTGGCTTAAGTAGTGCACGTCAGTTGAACTCGGAGTTGGCATTATTTTTCCGACGACATCAACAATTGCTTCGTATTTCGCAATTAACACAAAACCTATAATTATTAAACACTAAAACTTTAATTTTGAATCACTCCGTTCATAAGTGAGAACCGTGTAAAATCCTATTCAGACAGACAGACAGATGTGGGAGGGGGACTTTTTTAATAGTGATATTGTAACGATTCTGTAAACTTCGCTTACTACAATATTTAATTATTTTAACAACATTCATATTCGTATTCCTTTTAAATAATTCCATGTAATTTCCTACAAAGCATTTTAAATATTGAAACTCTACAAAGGGAAAAAAAAGTAACATAAAAAAACATAGAAAACATTTCCGTTTCGATCACACGAACCTAATTAGAAAGGGACAAAATGTAACAATATGGCCTTTACGCTGCAATCTTTGCAGGCGCCAAAGAAGTAAATGAATCCCTAGACAATGTTGGTAATTTGCACCATATGCCGGGAAATGGTTCCTACAAGCTGTTTCATGTATGCAGACTTACCCATACATGTGCAATTTACATGGTAATGTGTGTAGTATTGTTCCGTCTCTGATCAATGTTTGAATTGCGTTTATCTGTATCGTATTCAATGGGTTGAAACTGAGTGTAGAATTGTAAATTATTATATTTTTTTAAATAGTATGAGGAATTGTAATGATTTGAAAATATTCCATTGTAATACTGCCTGGTATTAAAATTAAAGATAAGGGTCACTAAATTAAATGAAACGCAAAAAAAAAGTAATTTATTGATTGGTGACTTGGTAAGTGGTGCTGTATTCTGCGCCAACGGTTGCGAATTCGATGTCATAGCGTTTTCTGGTTACATAATTAAATATAGCTATACTAAGGATGGATTTGAATTAAAATATATTTATTTAATTTTATGTTTTTTTTTTTATGGCATTGGTTGGCGGACGAGCATATGGACCACTACGATGGTAAGTGGTCACCACCGCCCATAGACAAAGGCGCTGTAAGAAATATTAACCATTACTTATATCACTTATGCGCCACCAACCTTGGGAACTAAGATGTTATGGGTGGCAATTAACGAAGGCTCACCTAATGCTAAGTGTCTACCACCGCCCATTGACATCTGTAACTCGAGGCTTGCAAGGCCATTTTAGTTTTACTTGTCGGTAGGAAATCATAAAGGAAGGCAGGAAAAACTGTTACTGAAGTTAGTTCCACATAAGTGAGATAAAAAAAAAACCATATTGATTAATTTGTGATAAGACTCTAATTTTATTTTAAGTAGAATGAATAACCCTCCAAATAATTTATGAATTGTTAAAATATTTGTTTGCTTTTATTATTTATTGGTTGTATTATAAAGTCTAATCAAATGAAAACTAAGCTCCAAAGCGGCGCGAGAGAGTGAGACAGCAATATAATAATATCTCATAATCAATCATCTTTCACAATAATGAAAGAAAAACGACGGTTTCTAAAGGCTTTTCGGTGTCAAGATTAACGAATTAACGAATCATGACCGATCCAATCAATACTTGCCTTCAATGATTCTTGAATAGCAAGTTAGCTGACATTATTAATTCTATTTTTGAATCGTGTTAAAGTTTCTCGTTGACCGAAAAGTATTGTTTAATACTAGACTGTAGACTGTGTTGTGAAAAACTAGTTCTATGATGTGGTTCTGATTGATTTCGGTTATGAAGGCCAATTTCAAGGACCTGTCAATCAAACAGTGCACATTATAGTGCAAAGTGTGTGCACAAACACAGATGTGCTCAGTATTACTCACTCATTATCCGACGGGGTGTTGGAACCGACACGATTCGAAGGAGTTCAGGCGTAATACCAACGGCTTTACATGATTTCCGAGGCAAGGAACACACTTTCAGATTCTGGGTGGTTATTGAGAATTTATCAAACAAAAACAAATCCCCATAACTTTTGTATATGATATATAAGTACTGTATTGAAACCACTGTATCTTGAATGATTATAGTTATGTAAGTATTTATTGGAATAAAATAAAATACTTATTGTATACTATAAATAGCAAGATATAATATTTTCAATGCCTGGCATATGTCATCTACTTAAAACCCTGTTTTAAGTTAAAGCACTGGCTCTATAACATGTTTTGCGCATTTGCCAACCCTGGAGAATAGCTGCCATTGGCGAAATCAGACGCGAAGATATAATCATCGGGGGAGAAAAAAATACAAAAAAAGCACGCGAATTCAGACGCGTATTTTATCCACTTCACATTATTTACATTTTTTTTTTTACATTAGCAGTCTGTAATTTTTCCACTGCTGGGCTAAGGTCTCTTCTCCGTTTGAGGAGAAGGTTTGGTGTATATTCCATCACGCTGCTCCAATGCGGGTTGGCGGAATACACATGTGGCAGAATTTCGTTAAAATTAGACACATGAAAGTTTCCTCACGATGTTTTCCTTCATCGCCGAGCGCGAGATGAATTACAAACACAAATTAAGCACATGAAAATTCAGTGGGCCTGAGTATGAACCCGAAATCATCGGTTAAGATGCACGCGTTCTAACCACTGGGTCACATACGTGAAGTTATTAAAAAATATATATTAATAGGTATGTTATATGTAATTTAATAGAACGTTAAAATGTCCGAAGCCCGATTCATCTCCGCCTGTCTTATGAGAAATGGAAAATTAAATCTGTAACATTACACCAGCACTTAACACTTTAGAAAGACTTTCAATCAAGAAGTCTACTGGTCTGGATCTATCGTCTCTGTTTATTTACTTTTGAAATTAACCTCAATAATAATTGCAATATAAAAATAATTTATATAATAATTAATGAAGAATTAAAACCATGATATAGTGAATGGTATTATATCGCTATGATTGATTTTGGTCATAACTTCCAGCTCAAGGGAGACTATTCAACTGAAAACTACATTTTGAGCACAAGTAGCAGTAACCTCCATTTCTTTCTAACATAATATATTGGCACCCTGTAAATTTCCCACTGCTGGGCCAGGGCCTCCTCTCCCTTTGAGGAGAAGATTTGGAGCATATTCCACCACGCTGCTCCAATGCGGGTTGGTAGAATACACATGTGGCAGAATTTCGTTGAAATTAGACACATGCAGGTTTCCTCACGATGTTTTCCTTCACCGCCGAGCACGAGATGAATTATAAACACAAATTAAGCACATGAAAATTCAGTGGTGCCTGCCTGGGTTTGAACTCGAAATTATCGGTTAAGATGCACGTGTTCTAACCACTGGGCCATCTCGGCTCTAACATAACATAATATATATGGGACGTCAAATCTGATACGTATTCAGAAAAAAATTGGCACAGGACTAATGGCTGCACTTCCAACTAACGAGAATTTATCGGCAGATAAATCCAATCAGTTAAATCAATCAGTTAAATGAATAATGTGTTTATTACTGAAGTCGGAATTGGCATGGCTTGCCAGTATAGTAATTGGTGGTAGGGCTTTCTGCTAGGCCGTTTGGGTAGGTACCATCCACTTATCATATAATCAATTGCTTGTATTCCGATTTGAAGAGCGAGTGAGCCAGTGTAACAAGTTTTAAGGGACATAATATATCTTATCTTCGCTGCCAATGCGAAATTGAAAATTGAGTGATGATTTAGTATTATAGTTTAAAATTATCAATTTGTTTACAAATATCAATAAAGAGAATGAAAGAGAGAAGAATGAGAGTGAATATGATTTTTCTTTTAAATATTCATACTAAAACTTCAATAGTTTCAGAAATTCTGAACATCTTTGTGGTTGACTTACGAAATAAATTTGCATATTTTGTAAATATGTTACCGATAAAGCAGGAACTTCAGACAAAACATTATATATTTATTTTATAATTTTTAAACGTATCAGGAATAAACTGTATACGAAAAATCCAAATGAGAACTTAGTATAAGAGGCATGCTTATCTGCGTGAAGAGGTTGTGGCGCTTTGGTAATGTAAGGAATGGCTAATATTTCTTACAGCGACTTTGTCTAATGGCGAAGGTGATCACCTACCATAAGGTAGCCCGTTTACTTGTCATATTTCCGCCATTTATTCCTATATCTTGACAAAAATAGTTGCTATCGTTGAGGTTAACTAGTCCTTTCTCAAACGTTGCTATAGCCTGCAGTACGTTCATTAAAATTTTATTTCTTTCTTTAAAATGTAATATTTTTGTTCTTTTTGATGTCTGTATATAACGAAATATGGGTTTGATTATTTCCCTGAAATGAATGTTATTACCAGTAAAGTCATACAAAATCTTAATCAAAACATATTGTTAAAATCCAGATACATTCTCAGTCTAGACACGAACATGTATTCTGATTTACCTTTATCCATTAATATTGGTATTTTTAGTAGATTACCTTTTTATTTTTTATAACAGGAAACCGGACGGAATAAAAACTTGGAGCTATTTTTACCTATAACATTTACATTAAAAAAAAATTAGAAGTATTACTTTTCGTTCGCTGCTTGGCAGGGCTGGAGGGGGGGGGGGGTGTTAGGTTAGTCGTTACTTTTTGTGTAAAAAAGTAACCTATGTTTTTCTTTACGGTACAAGCTTGCTTTATATTAAAATTGTGATGAGTTCGGTTAACTGGTTCAGCTGCATGACAGACGAAGACAGTTGTTTTCGCATTCATAATCTGTATGTATGTGTATTTATGTCTGTAATTACACAAGCTAGAACAAAGATTGTTCGTTTTGTGGGAGCATATCTAATGAAAAGGTATTATTTTTTTGCAATTGTCTTGGCACTAAGACTCACCAGCATTGAAACTATAACATCGAATATAAGCTTAACTTTGCCAACAATATCACTTAAGTGATTACAAGCGATTCACCAATGTAAAGTATTCTTTGGTACTAGCTTAATTGCTAATCCCGTAAGACATTTGCCTGTAACTAACCTTTTCTCACCTTATACTAATTCATACATTTGAAATAGGATCACGAAAAATATTATGCTTCGTAATTTTAATGTAAATTTGTCAGCTTATGCCGCCCACGCTAAATATTTGACGTCTACACCCGGAGCAAGAATTAAACTATTTTCTGATATATTATGCACAAACGCATATAATTAAAGAAGAATTAATTTTAATTAGAATAGTCAACATAATAAAAAAAATGTTACTGCACAAATCATAACCGCGTGGAGAATGCTGCTGGCAAGATGCTAGCTGTATTTCACCATTCTCTAAGCAAAAAGAAAACCAACCCTGTCAAAAAAAATACAATAAGTTACTAATAAGAAGTGTATATTTTAGACAAATATAGTCGTTTTTTTAAATAATATCCAATTTCAATATAATAATTTGTGATTCCGGCTAAAGAAAGCATACCGACGATAAATTTATTCATATTTATATTTGATGACACGGCTTTCTTGTAAAAGCCACGGCGCGTCTGTATTGCTATTAATATTTTTAACAAAAATGATAGCATTCTTGGAATATAAGTTTATGTTTTAAAATATTAAGACGATTGATAATATATATGGATGTTTAAAGTAATGTCCATTTTTCATTTTTACTGTAACATTATTCATGTAGGTTACAAAATATGTCACCTGAGCTTTGCTTCACTAATTTAAGTTGCTCGTATATTCGGAATACCTAAGCGTGTCAAATTTTCGTGGATTATATTTTGTAATTATGAAAATATCTAGTTACAAGTATACGGTAATTTTATCAAGGCTTTAAAAGTGAACGTCACACACAATACAATGTTGGTATACATATATACACGTGCTCCACATTTTATGACTCACACAACCACTCTGTGGAACCAGATTTGAGAACCTTCAAGAAAATAACTTACATATTTCTCAAAGGTCAGCACCGCACCTGCAAGCCACTGTTACAGACGTTCATAGGCGGTCGTAGTCGCTTTCCACCAGGAGAACCTCCTATACGTTTGCAATCTATAGCATAAACAAAAATTGGTCGAATTTCATCCGATATATGCAGATTTCCTTAATAATTAATCAATATCAAATTGCAGCAAAATGATTAAATATTTTTAATAACAAGTTGCAAAGTAAAAATACAAATAATATACATATAAGATACAAATATTAAAATAAAACAGCCTTTCCATTTAAGCAGCTTAGCTAGATTCGACAGATTAACGACCTCATAAAAAAAAACACTCAAACAAATACTTATAAAATATGAACCTCACATGTTTGCTTTGAAATCATTTTAATAAATTTAATAATGAGAGCAATGATTTATTTCATAGAAGGTCAATTAGTTATCTTAAACCAAGATTGCGGGTTCAAGCCCGGGTAAGTACTACGGAATTTTCATGTGCTTATTTATGTTTATTAACGTGAGTAAAACTGTTTATGTTGCCTAAAAATTGTGTCGCCAACTTGCATTAGAGTGTCGTGGAATAAGCATCAAACCGTCTTCCCAAAACTAGAGACTTTAATGGAGCGTCGGGACATAAACAGTTGTTACTTTACTATATTTTCTCTTATTTTATACCAAAAATTACAGACGTTTAGAAACACAAATAATTATAATATACTTACAATACGACATTTATGCAATGTAAATATATTTTTTATGAAGTAGGTAAGACGTGCAAATAAACTATCTGATGGTAAGTGGTCACCACCACCTATATATATTGGTGTTGTTAGACATTTACTATACCTTTCGTGAATGGGCTACCAACTTTAGGGACTGTAATTAGTATGTTATATCATTTGTGAACGTACTTACACTGACTCACCCACTCTTCAAAATTGAATACAACAGTACTAAGTATTGCTGTTGGTTGGTAGAATATATGATGAGTTAGTGGTATCTCTTCAAACTGACATGCACCAAGCCCATTTTCTTTAAGACAGAAAATAATTTAAACTTCGATTGCTAATTTCCAAATGAAATAAAAACATGACCTAAATAATGATGCAATTACCGCATATTCAATATTATGTTAAATAGGTGTGTTTTTTATATATTTTAATGCATATACATAATACATCGCTTTTATCATGATCAAGTGAACCGTTTCAAATTTGCTACGGTATTTAGAGCGTCCCTTACTAAAGCGTAGCTGGATCGTAGATAGACGTAGAGGTTGCAACGACACCATTTGTACGTTACAAATAACATGTGGTAGAATATATATTAAATACATTTAAATATATAAAATGATATGTTTTAGATGTCATTTTGGAAGGGCTTCATCTGACTAGGTACCATCTATAACTAATTATACCGCCAAATTGAAATACCTAGTATAAGCGTATTTTGATTCAAAGTCAAAGTCAAAAATCTTTATTCAATATAGAAGTGTTTGCACTTGCTTATTGATTGTCAAAAATCTACCACCGGTTCGGAATTTAGCACCTCGGACCTGAGAAGAACCGGCGAAAGAAACTCAGCGGGATATATTTTTTTTATTTTTTTTAACCATTTTCCATGTAGGTACAATGATAAGTATATTTTAGTTGTTTGAAACAGCCTGGAGGCGATCATTTCATTCCCAAGGTGTGCAGTCAACTAAAAAGTCATTAGTGTTGTAATATCCTTTAGCACACAAACGCTCTTTAACGACTCTTTTGAATTTTATAATTGAATAATTTTGAACGTTTTCTGGGATCCTGTTGTAAAAACGTATACATTGCCCCAAAAAAGAGTTACTAACCCTGTGTAATCGGGTACTTGGAGTAACAAGTTTATTCTTGTTCCTAGTGTTAATAGAATGTACGTCACAATTTCTGGGAAAATCATTTATGTTTTTGCGTACATACATAACATTATCAAAAACAAATTGAGAAGCGACAGTCATTATTTTAATTTCTTTAAATTTACCTCTTAACGAATCTTTTGGGACCAGGTTATAAATTGCACGAATAGCCCTCTTCTGCAGTACAAAAATAGTATTAATGTCAGCTGCATTACCCCAGAGTAGGATGCCATACGACATTATACTATGGAAATAACTGAAGTACACAAGGCGTGCCGTATCCACATCAGTCAAAAGTCTAATTTTTTTTACCGCATAGGCTGCAGAGCTAAGTCTATTCGCCAATTTATTTATATGGGGGCCCCATTGGAGCTTAGAGTCTATTGTCATACCAAGGAACTCTGTTGATTCTAAAACATCTAATGCTTCCCCGTTTAAACGTACACTCGTTTTGACACATCTTACATTGGGAGTAGTGAATTTAATACATTTAGTCTTTTTACTATTTAACATTAAATTATTAACACTAAACCAATTTACTATTTCAGAGAGAGTATTGTTCACATCGTCATATATTGAAAGACGTCTTTTTATTTTAAAAATTAAAGAAGTATCATCAGCAAACAATACTATCTCGAGTTTATCACCTAGGAGATGTAGCAGGTCATTTATATAAACAAGGAAGAGAAATGGTCCAAAAATTGATCCTTGAGGGATCCCACAGTAACTGGAGACCCGGGAGATCTCTTTCCATTTACATCAACTCTCTGAATGCGATTGCTCAGATACGAAATCAGAAGACTGAGTGCAGTGTCCCTAATTCCATAATGACGTAGCTTCCTGACCAAATTTTCGTGTTGCACACAATCAAAGGCCTTAGATAAATCACAAAATATCCCTAAGGCATCCTGTGACTCCTCCCAGGCCCTGTAAATATTTATAACGAGCTCAACACCAGCGTCAGTTGTCGAGCGACCCCTTGTAAATCCAAATTGTTTCTTGTGTAGCAACTTGTTATTGTTAAAATGTACTAGCATTTGATTTAGTAATAACTTTTCAAAGATCTTGCTAAGAGTTGGTAGTACAGAGATGGGCCTATAGTTGTTGGGGTCTGATGTACTACCTGATTTAAATATTGGTAATACTCTACTATGTTTCATGAGGTCAGGAAACACGCCACTAAGGACACATTTATTAAATATAGTGACAAGGTAGGGTGCGATTACATCAATTATTGAATTGACTACCTTGACAGAGATCCCCCACAGATCGGCCGTTTTCTTAATATCTAGTGATCTGAAGGAACTTATTACATCACTTACACTTACTGTATTAAATTTAAAGCTAATATTACATTCTTCCACATGGTTTTTTAATAATGATTCAGCAACGGTAGGAGAGGAATTTAATGAGTTAGTTGTCGAAAATGGAATGTCAGCAAAAAAATTTTCAAAAACAGTTGCAACATCCCGATCCCGATTTGAAGAGTAAACGGCTCGTGTATTACAGGAACAAGGAACGTAACATTATAGTTATTAAATGCTTAGTATCGGTGGTGACCATTTACCATCAAGTGGCCCATTTGCTCGTCCGCTTACCTATATGATAAAAAAATGTGCACATTGTATTTGGCGCTCCATACATCTTTCGCTGCTGACGGTACCTACAATCGGTATTTTGTTTGCTTAAACGTGTATTATGTATTTTTCTCTGTTGTTTGAAGGTATTTATCGTTGAAATATTTACTCAATTCGATAGATAGATTATTTATATTGAACATTTTTATACAAATGAGAATAGCTAAATAAGCGTTGCGTATTTTTCTTCATTTCATGTTCCTTACATCACCGATATACTTTTGAATTTACTATTAGTAGTACTGTATAAAAAATTAAATTGAAAGTAGTTTACTTTCAATTTAAATCGAATGCAAATAATCATTGTAAATATTTGAATTATTTACATTAAGGCTTGTATTGTGTACTATAAAAATATATACAATTAAAAATTAAAAATAGTAACTATAAAAATCATGAACACGTGGTATGGTTAAAAAAGATTAGTATGAATCTATATTATGTTACGTGGGTATGTATATCATAACCGAAGGTAATGAATTCTAATCCGGTTATGACCTTTAAGTTTTAAGTTATGACGATTAATTAATTAGGAAGCTCAGTGAGTTCTTTGGCATTGTTTAATACCTTTACAACCGTTATCTCTTTGACAACCACGAAGCCGTCACAACATTCACAGTAAAAAAACCAGGAACACTCAAAGCGAGCACAGACCATATCTAATCGTTATTTCAAGACGAATCAACACTTGACGCTTCTCTAACCAGCGCCATATTGAGGACATATATATAATATGTTGCATGAAATTTTGCCGCCAATATTTCCAAAGCGCCGAAGATCAGTGTCGCGGTAGACACTCTAACGTTACTTTAACGGAATTTGTAATATTCGGTAGTATAAAATTTGGGTTCACATCTAAACTGGTACTATGTTTGAGTAAAACTTTTAGCACATATTTTTCAGTGAAGATTTAGCGTGTCTTTAAAAACTAACTTATATTAAAAAACATTGACTTTCTCCTACGGTCTATAGTTGAGAGAAATTAATCAATGGCGCAAGACATACTATTATGAAAAAGTGTGCGCAAACAGTTTTGGACAACATCATTTGCATTTCTGACATAACATGAAAGATTTCAAGTGCAGCATCAACGGCTTAACATGCTTCTTCGTCTTCTTTTTTTTTATAATGTAATAACATCCACGGACTCACAGTAGCCCGTGCCTTTTTTACATTCTACTTTAAGACATTGGCGTTAGAATGTAAATACTACATACTGCTATTGATATATTTTCTTTAGCCTAACTCGAGATTTGATTCCATAACACGGGATTGAGGGCTTATAATATGAACACTCAACAAGGCTGCAAATTTATATTATTTACTACTTTTAATGTAAAACGAAAGCATGTCACTTGTACATAAAGATTTCGTTAATTATATGGCAATTCCGTGACCAGTTGGAATAAATAAATCCCGAACAAGCAATAAATAAAAGTGAGACAGTATTACGGGTAACCCTGACTCGCAGTAAGGTCTAGCCGGCGTTTGTGGATAATATTATAATATACTGCTATTGAGGTATTGATTTAAAGAAAAAAAAAATGTATATTTTTATCGCACTAACTCTGATTATAAAACCAAAGGCAGGTGGAGCGCTCGGAATGTGAAAGTGAAGCAACAAATGCGAATACAGAATCAAAAGCAAATGCAATTCTGCGAATGCGATGAAGCAAGCGATTTCTGTGAATGCTTCAATGATTCATTATTAAAGTGTCAGCACTTTGATGTCCTAAATAATTATCGTCAATGTCGTGTACAACTGACATTACACGATCGTACCCGGCGTTGAATTTGTTCTTACAGAAACTTAAATATTGGACAACATCACATACATTTTTTTTTTTTTTTTTGGTATAGGGGGCAAACGAGCAGGAGGCTCACCTGATGGAAAGCGACTACCACCGCCCATGGACATCTGCAACACCAGGGGGGTTACAGGTGCGTTGCCGGCCTTTAAGAAATAAGTACGCTCTTTTCTTGAAGGTTCCCAAGTCGTATCGGTTCGGAAAAACCGCCGGCGAAAGCTGGTTCCACAGAGTGGTTGTGCGAGGCAGAAAATGCCTTAAAAATCGCGCTGTTGTGGATTTACGGACATCTAAGTGGTGTGGGTGAAATTTAGAATTTTGTCGAGATGTCCGAAGATGGAATTCAGCTGCCGGGATTAATCCAAACAATTCCTCGGAACACTCCCCGTGGAAAATTCGGTAGAAGATGCAGAGTGATCCAACATCTCTACGCAACGCCAAAGGATCGAGCAGATCAGAAAGGGCTTGATCGTCGATAATTCGAGCTGCTCTACGTTGGATACGGTCAAATGGAAGGAGCTGGTACTGGGGAGCACCCGCCCAGAGGTGAGAGCAGTACTCCATGTGAGGCCGAATTTGCGCCTTGTATAGTCTTAGGCGATGGGCCGAAGTGAAATACTGTCTTGCCTTGCTGAGCACACCAAGCTTTTTTGATGCCAATTTGGCTTTGCCTTCCAGTTGACCGCGGAACTGAACGAGGCTCGAAACATCAACGCCAAGTATTCCGATACTAGCTGTGGCGGCTAACGGAATGTTCTCGAATCGTGGAGATACGACGAATGGTGTTTTTTTAGCGGTTACTCTGATCCCAATGTAGGTAGCTAATGCACTTGTGTTATGGAAATCAGAAGTAACGACGGTACAAACACCCAGACCCAAGACAACATAGAAAACTAATGAACTTTTTCTACATCGATTCGGCCGGGAATCGAACCGGGGACCTCGGAGAGGCGTACCCATGAAAACCGGTGTATAATTTATATTTGCTTATATACCAAAGTAAAGAAAATGTGTTGCAGCGCCATCTAGTTGATATTAATAACAAAATAGGTAGTATATACTGTTAGTATAAAAAAAATCTCCATGAGAAAAAAACCTAATACATTTTCTTACTCCCATTGTGAACGGTCAACCTGTGTCTAAGTCTATTAAAATGAAACAGATATACACGCACACTAAGAAACACAATTAATTTAAAACATATAAAAATGTATACTCGTCCTTTTAATAACTTTGAAGGTGAACGTATAAACAAATCTTCGGAATTAAATCCAGCGCTTAAAGCGCTGCGTTCCATTTCATTTTACATTCGACGTAACAAAACCACAACCTCTATTATTGTATTCCGGGTTGAAACCCGGCTTTCATTTATTTATAGCTAGCCGCTGTTTGCAGCTTCACTCGCTTCATACATTTTATATGTTTTTTCTTAAGATAAAGTTACTCATAGTTCATTAGCGTACTATCAAAATGAAAATCAAAGTATTGTTTAATCCAGTATGCTTTTGTTGGTTATTTTTGATCGTCATATGACAAGATATAATTAAATGTATAACTATCAGATGTTCGGAATCGGAATTATAAATGCTGTTTTCTCAAACGATATCTCAATTATATATATTTTAATTGTCAATTCACGCAGGTTCTTACTCTATTCCTTCTTCATGATGAAGATGTGCGGCAATCTGATACTATCAAAGAAAGATTTAGAGTAGTCCACGACACTTGCTTAACTAGTCCTACTGAGAACTTTAAAATAAAAACAAAGCGCATGCACGGTTCGTCCCGATGATATATAATACCAGAATTGATATTTATAAAAAAAAAATCATTGAAAGAAAGTAAATAAATAAATAAACGTAGACTTTAGTTAATAAATTAAATATCCTACGTACGATCCAACTCGTTTTTGGAGCAGCCCAAACCTTCTCCTCAAAGGGAGAGGAGGCCTTATCCCAGCAGTGGGAAATGTACAGACTGTTAATGTTAATGTAACGTACGTCAGCCAGATAATAAAGGTCAATGTCATACTGTCATTTTAAACTCGTTTCACGTATTCTGCGGTGAGTTGTTCTTCCGGTATACATCTACTGAAGTACTTGATATATTTATATTTATTTCAGTCATATGCTTTTGTATTTCGTTTTGTTTCATTTCTCTGCCTTGGTTTTGAAAGAGACAGCTGTCTCAGTGATAAGGCCGTCTTTTGTACACTCTGTAATCAAAGTTTCATTGCTGTACGATAAAGATTTTGTATTTATAAAACTCAAGATTGAGTTATTCATCGAGTTTCAAACTTGAACTTACAGAACACCAGTTACAATGAATTCCAACTAAGTTTAATTCCAAAAGTCACTTCAGTTCGTCATTATCATTAGTGCCAGCTGTTGAAAAAAACCACTATAGTATAATTTGATCTTGGAAGTCGGAGAATTCTTACTTTTTATTATTTGAAGTCTGAAAATTTAATAAGCTGTCCGCTTAAAACTTTTTTCTTTTAAATTGTAAATTGAGCTAAAGCAATTAATTTCATAATTATCTTTTATTTCGTGGATAATTTTAATTTAGCTTTGAGATATATTTAAAGACATTATTGTTATTATTATATATTATTATGATACATTACTATTATTAACTCGTATGTTATATAACTACTCGTCTGATTCTGGAATTAATATAGAGTTAAATAAAATACATTCATTTAAAAAATCTATCACCGGGAAAAGTAAACGATTCGGGCCTGAGAAGAACCGGCGAAAGAAACTCAGCAGAATTATTTTAAGATATATTTTAAAATAATAGGTTTCATACAATAATAAAAAATGAAATACACTGGAGGCATATAATTCTCAAGGTGTACAATCAACTAAAGCTTTTACTTTTGTAAGGTCCAAATTAAAAAAATATAATAATAACAACACATATTTTTAATAATAATATTTTTATTAAATTTGAATTTATTATCCAATTTATTAATAATATAATTGATAAATAATTGAACAAGCTTGAATAATTGAGAAACCACGACCCTTGTTATTTAGTTCCGTGATATCAAGCGCCGTTCATTGAGCTCTTCTGATCTTTTCAACAATACAAAATCACTTTTAATCACGCTGTAGATCATTAAAAGCAATGTGCACGAGTTGTATTAATGAAAATTCTTTTGTATTAAAAGAGTCTGCTTTGACATTGGGAATTCCATCAATTTTTTTCACCACTAATGTCACAAAGAACTGAATTCAGTAGAAATCACTGAACGCTCTCACAACAAAAATGTAATAATATTTTTATCGTAATAATATTATATCACTAGCTTTTGAATTTGTGTGGAATAAAAGGTAGGGTAAGGTACATCTTTCCTAGGATTTCTACGAAAAAAAATAAACCGATCCGATATTCAATTTCTATGTGAATGAAAAATAAAAATAAAAATGAAAAATACACTAACTTGTTCATTATTAGTATATTTAGAGCTTCTTATTTACTGGACCATCTCAGCACTCAGACAAGTTGAGCATTAAAATTATATAAAAAATATTTCATATTTAAGTCAAGAAAATAATTTTATGTAATAAATTCTAAAGATAAAATGGCAGTCCATGTAACAGAGTTGCATATTTTTAGTATGCTTCGTTGCATTCTCCAGGATACCGGAATATGATATTTGGGTAGATCGTACCGATGTCCGTACTATGAATTTTTACATTAAAAATCATTTAGCAAATTATTTAAGAATTTCAGTATCAGAATTTGTAGTTTAAGTTGAAAACTTTGCAAGAATTTTAGAAGCATAAAGCCAATAACTCGATGGCATACGAGATGGCGCGCTTGCGATGCTAAACGTCCTACATCTGATACTCAGAATTTTGAATTACCTTTCCTTGAATTGTGGGTAAAAAATATAAGTGCTCATAATTTTCGAAAACCGATATTACTGTTATTTCTTTTGACGCAAATTTCGTTTGCGTTACGACAATTGAAGGAACGTGCAATGGTCCTACAGGGAAGTGTCATTGTGTATCGTGCTAGCCATTTATTTTTAAATTTACACATAAATGACCCAACACCTACTTATACGATCACCTGCCACTTAGACCTTTTGTAAATTGACGGTACTTAAAGGCCAGACGGCTAGAAATATAAATGCAAGTTTCCAACAACAATTATACAAAATTCAATTGAACTCCATGTATTTGCTGTTGCTTATATATGTTATTGCTGCTACTAACTTATAAAGGAAACTAAACTATGCATATTTGGATTTCTTTGTTCGCTTAGTTAATATGTTAAACTTATATTTATAAGCAAACTGGTAAGTTTCTTTAAGTGAATGTTTGTAACATTCTTTTGGAATAAACATTTTTCAAACCTTATATATATCAAAAAGCCTATTTGTCCAAGTATTTACCCTATTTTCCTATAGGCCTTATATTCTATATATAGACTATCTATCCCTGTGCCAAATTTCATTCGATCCTATAAACCGTTTTGACGTGAATGAGCAATAAACATCAATACACCCAAACTTCCGCTTTTATAATATAAATAAGATACATTTTAAAAATATTCCTGAATTTCTTACAACATTGGATTTATTTAAGGATTCAAAATTACTCACAAAAGTCTACATGTATAATAATAGTTTGTTTTCATTTGTTTTGTCGCAACAAGCAATAATACTAAAACTAAAAAAGATCGACTTTTATGATTGTGTGATTACAGCCGACATTTATTTTAGATGTTAACAGTAAACGATGAGACAAAGGCGAACTGAGCATGCACTCAGACGATACTCCACACATGTTGCCCTCTGGAGATTGGGAGGATTACTGTGGAAAGACGTTTTGTTAAAACTCATTTGAGGTTGGAATTACCAGTTCATTTGTTGGGAATGGGTTCTGAATTATATGAGCGAATAATTATTTTCTTTTATTATATTCGTTAAAAAACTATGTTTATTATTAATGTCGGGCTTAGGCGTGAAAAAACATAGCGAGGAAGTCGGTGTTGGATGAAAATCTAGCAACGTGATAAAATCAACTCCTAAGCCACCTGATGGTAAGTGATCACCACTGTCCATAGACATTGACACAGTTTTTTTTTTAACTATTCCTTACATCACCAGTACAACACCAACATTAGGAAATAAGATATTATATCCCTTGTGCCTGTAATTACAGTGGCACACATTTCAAACTGGAACATAACTAAACTAAGTAGCGGTATAATATATGATGATACCTACTCCGTCGGGCTTGTAAAAAGTTCCAACAAGTCTAGTTAAAATATGAAGCAGAAACGAGTAAAATGGTATTGTTACCGCCAATTCAAGTCGTATTTATTTATTCTTTTAACATTTAATACGTGCGGGACAAAAACAAAAGATAGCATACCTTACTAGTTATAAAGAAATATTATTTCCATAAACAGTAGGACTCCAAGTTTCTTCTCTTTTCACAAATAAAAATTAAATAAAGCTTTTATAAAATACAAAATTTAATGTCTTTACTATTAGTCTACGAGGAATTATTTCATCTGGAGCTAATTCTGGGTATAGGTAACCATAAAAATTCATTGTCATCAGAATTGAACCAGCATCTAAAATTTCAATTCCATGGGATAAGAGACAGATTTTAATTCAGCTTGTAAGATTTGACCAAAGTAAATATTGTGCAAGTTGAATAGAAGTTTGTAAAAAATATTTCGGATTTTATTTCCCCATGAATTCCTACTTTTTTGGCATCATAACCCACACATGCTTATACATTACTTTGGGTCTCTTTTCCTTTTTCTCTGAAATAGATAACACATTATCTAATAAAACACTCAAAAAGGACAATACATCGCTTGACAATACTAAAAGCTAAAATTCTCCATTTTATCTCAAGAGACTATTATTTTCTTAAATTCTATTTCACGGTTTTGATGTCTAATTCTATGTCTCTAGCCGCTTGCCTTTGTTCACACGAGTTACGATTATAATGGTATGATCAATTTAACTTGACTCCTATGATGTTTCAGAGATGCTTCGTTGGTGTAGTTCTTAGCTTTGGTTTTTTGACAATAAATTCTTTAAGCAGAACGGATTTATGAACTTGGGGCTGTGTTAAAGATGATTTCTCTGATTATGCAATCCTATCGGAATACGATGGATAAAAAATAATAAAGAGGTCATCATATCCACGTATAAATTGCCTATAAGCTATAATATTTTCTGGGTTGAGCAGTGTGACTGGCTGTCGTCGCTGAAATTTTGGTCAAAAAACGTCATAACTTTCAAATACATAAAAATTTAATTTCATCTAATGTTTGAGTTAGTTTCAAATTAAATTAAATACAATGTGTATAAATATTTTTAATACTGTTTTAATGTTTAAAAACATCGAAGTCTAATGTTTTTGTTTTGTTAATATGGCCCATAAAATTTGCACGCTCAAGGGTCGAAAACTAAGTCTCCAATGAAAGTAGCTTATTAAATTTATCAATCATTTTGTGTATTGGTCAAGGTCTGTAAATATTTATAAAAATAAAATTTGCCAACTATTTCAGAGAAAACGTACCTCATGCCGAACCTTATTCGACCACTTGGTCATTATAATTATCTTTTCGTTTGTAACGGAAAACATTTCCTGTATACTAATGTACAATCATCATAATTGTTTTCTCCGTTTGTTTATAAGTGGTTCAAATAAAGAAAACATTTTACAAGCGAAAATTAATCTGAATAAAGAACATTACTTAACGCAAGAAATAAAATACTTTAAAGAAGATAATCAAAAATCTCAAATGGCAAAACTCGTAGATGGTCAATGAAATAAAAAAACAAATGTAATCAAAAAGTATTGCTTCAAACCATTTTATCTTACTCAATATTAATGTATGCAAGATTAAAATATCCCACTAATTCACTGTTGTTCTGCTTCAACCGTTCCTAATTACATGTAAACAATCCGAATTGAAATTTCTACGGAATAAATTAGCGACGATTACCGAAATTTCTGGCAACAATGGACAGGTAAATGAAACTGGAATTAATGTCGCAAATTTTAAACTTTTCTAATTTGTATTCTGTTTGTGTTAAGGTTCTTTGCCTCTAAGGGATCCTACAATTTTGCCAAACTACTGATTGTACTTTTTACAAATAGATGGAATACGAAAACTGTCATGGCCCAATTAATACAACATCCAAAACTCGAGTATGCTTAGAAGATATTCACTGCGTCTAGAAAAGTAAATAGAATACTGGGAATCGTGCAAGTATTTTGTTTATAGTATAGTTTTTAGTATATTATATAATTTATAATTGGCCGGTAAATTTACAGCGCTAATTTTAATGAAAAATCGTATATATCCAAATTTTTATATTTTTCTTTTCTTTTTCTCTTTGATCTTCTAAAGGCTGTGCTGGATTTTAATTGAGAGCAATGATGAGTAGACCAGTTAGTGGAGCCTTAATCATGTGTTGAAAAGAAAACAGGTAAATAAGCTTTTTTCATGACAATTTATTAACTAAGCTTCGTAGAAGTAGAGGGATTTTTATGACACACTGAAATGGAAGTCCATTACGGTAGTTTCCGGTCAATTTTGAGCTAAAAATCGAAAAGTATCCGAGGCTTTTTAGCTGTCGATGTAATTCGGGTAGTTACACAATTTCATTCGTAGATTTTTTGTCGCCTTTTATGTGTTTAAAATATAATAGAGGCTTAACGAAAAAAAATATTTCATCTAAAATTGCCTGTATTAATAAGTAAAATAAACTATAATAATAATATATTCTAATAAGCTTTTCATAAAACTAAGTGAATAATATTATTTAAAGTACAAGCGTGGGATTTTGTTTCGTTCGTATCAAATATTTAAATTAAATCTTAATTCTGAATAAGCCTCATTATTCGATATTTATTAAGGTTAAAGCGCCGCTTTAATGAAAACAAGAAGTGCAAATATTCCATTCTTACCAAGACTCCATTTTATGTATTAAAAAAATAAATTGACGATCTGTAGTCAGCACTTAAATTACACACAAAAATTACACTCGTACCACTCAACATATTTTACCGCCAAATAACAACAATTAATATTTTTGTGTTCCGTTTTGAAGGTACATTTAATAATATGACACTTAGTTCCCAAGGTTGAGGGCGCATTGGCGTCGTAACGGATAGTTAATTATTTTTTATCCAATATCTATGCGCGAATTCGGCTGACAAAATACGTAAATGACATACGTGAAACTCGTGTGCGGCGGTGATTCATCTTGAGGAAACCTGCATGTGTTTAATTTTAATGAAATTCTGAAACAAGAGTGTCAACCAACCCGCATTGGGGTAGCGTGGTAGAATAAGATCGCAACCTTCTCCTCAGAGGGAGAGACCGAGCTGTTACTTATTACATTCATATTAATAGGTTATATCAAGGTGTTTATGCCCTTAATACCTCACAAACTCATGTGATATCACTAGCAATTACAGATAAATAAGTTTAAATATTTCTTATTAAATAAATTACCTAATAATTTTTGTACATCAAAGAAGATGTAATAATTATCTTTACGGATTTAATAAATTTGAAGCATTAAATTAAGTTTTACCATAGAACAATGAATTTGCTAGAAAGCCTATAATTTACTCGTGGCAGGTCCTGGTAGGGCGCCAAAATAGTAAGACCCGAGATGTCTGGAAAGTCTTTAGGCATATGACCAGTGGCTTAACGTGCTTTCTGCGGCACGAATTTTTGGTCTTTGCATAAACACTGGGATTTTATGACATTACATTACATTAGCAGCCTGTAAATTTCCCACTTCTGGGCTAAGGCCTCCTTTCCCTACGAGGAGAAGGCTTGGAGCATATTCCACCACGCTGCTCCAATGCGGGTTGATGGAATACACATGTGGCAAAATTTTGTTGAAATTAGACACATGCAGGTTTTCTTACGATGTTTTCCTTTACCGTCGAGCCCGTTGAACCCGAAATCATCGGCTCATTTACTGACTGGGATTTAAAGAAGAATAAATTAATGCTTATGACTTCTTAGGGAATGAAATGATCGCCTCTAGGTGGTTAAACAGATGCGTGATTAATTGAATTGTAAATAAAATTATCGTTTTGAAAATAGTTGCGTCTTCTGAGGTGTGTCTGTTGATGGGTTTTTTGAAATTCAATAAGTGCGTAATATGCGTCTATATTATGAAAAGTGATTTTTGTCTTTGTCTTAGACTTTTAACGCGATAATGTTACAACAACTTCCAAGCCTTTTGTACTTCTCGAACGAACGAACACAATTACAGATGTTTTCATTATGTATTCCATGTTTAATCGTATCGACGCTTTTGTACATTCACACGCGTAATGAAGGAAATCAAAGGGGCTGAAGTCGTTCGCGTGAAATAAAGCAGAATTAAAAGTTGACGTCTGAGTTACCAAGTCTTTATTAATTTCGATGATACGCCATTTTGATACTTAAATTCTATATATTTTAAAATAATTATATTCAAAGTCGCATACCATATTCTGACATATCACGTTCGTGAGTGAGTTTCGAGTTTCTTCTTATATAATATATTAAATGAAGTATTCTATCTTTAATTTCAAAAATTGTATTAATTTATAACATAAATCCGTTTCATTACAGTTATCCAAAACAATCAGCGCTCGCGTGTAATCCAGCGCTTTACAGACCGCAACGGATTGTTATCAACAAGACATAATGACATCAGACGTCAGATGTTACTAATATTCTGGGATAGTTGAACATCACTCATGCAATATTCATCCATTAATCGTGACGTAATTTGGTTCCGTATTTTATGAAACAAAGTTAATTTTACTACGAAGTAGTTTATTATTTTGGGCGTACGGTATAATAATTCACTATGTTAAATTACTGCAAATTTTCCACTACTGGGCACAGGTATTCTGCTCAATGTGATTTGGAGATTATTACACAAGTATTTCGTAATCTGCTTTAGTATTTTTGTGGCATAAAATGCATAGCATACAAAAAGTACCAAAAAATATACTTTTTATTTATTTTATACGTCTTTCTAATATTCGTGTTAATCCAAGCACGAGGCACGTTACATCTTAGTTCCCGTTGCTGTTTTAAGAGATGGATATTTTTTCTCTCAGCTTCAATTAAGATTTAGTACTCATATTAATCGAGATTGAACGCGTGAATCTTAACCGATGATTTCGGGTTCAAACCCAGGCAAGCACCACTGAATTGTCATGTGCTTAATTTGTGTTTATAATTCATCTCGTGCTCAGCTGTGAAGGAAAACAACCTGAGGAAACCTTCATGTGTCTAATTTCAATGAAATTCAGCCACATGTGTATTCCGCCAACCCGCATTGGAGCAGCGTGGTGGAATATGCTCCAAACCTTCTCCTCAAAGGTAGACGAGGCCTTAGCCCAGCAGTGGGAAATTTACAAGTGTAAAAATATCTCATATTAATAGACTGTCACTAATCAGAAACACTGCGGAATCTTCCACCTATAAGGCGTCTACAGCACTACTCCGAAGAGAACACACTTACCCTATTTAAGCTAAGTTGTCAAAAGACCTTCAGATTAATTTATGGCTTTTTCGTCTCAAGTACCAAATCAACATCAGAATCTCAAGGAGGTTTAGCTTCACACAGAAGAGCGTCTTACGAGAGCTTAAAAATAAAAAGAGCACCTATCCAGTACATAAAAGTTATTTACATATAACACGTTCCAACCAGCGGCTTCGCCTGCGTGTGAGTGGGTTGGAGGAAGATGTTAGAGATTTTAGAGTTTCATTCAGATCAGTTCAACCGTTTTGACACGATAAGAGTAACAACCGTGTATTCATCCAAATTTTCGCATTTATAATATCTGTAAGATTAAAACTAAATACTTGTAGAAAACGATATATATAAATTTTCTTTTGTATTATAAAACTAAATATTGAACAATTTTTTTTATCAAACAAAAATCAACCCTATAACTAACCTATGAAGGTGTTAAAATCGTTAAACGTTCGTAGTTTTATTTTTATTACGGTACCCTAAAAAAAAATATTGATATTTTATAGCTAGATTCTATCGAGTTTTAATATGCACATAGCTTGTTACGTGGGGACGGGCGTGTGATACTTTTATCCAGGTCGTAGAATACCGTCGGGAATATTTAAATGGAACGCTATAAACGCGTACGCGTGTGAAACCATCGAATGTGGGTTATGAGTGATATGCTCCTCTAATTAATAA
This sequence comes from Vanessa atalanta, assembly GCF_905147765.1. Taxonomy (NCBI): domain Eukaryota; kingdom Metazoa; phylum Arthropoda; class Insecta; order Lepidoptera; family Nymphalidae; genus Vanessa; species Vanessa atalanta. The sequence goes on along the minus strand of NC_061891.1, from coordinate 9,756,355 downwards.
TGTAAAGTCAAATACTTTACGTGGAATTTTGACGTTACGTTACGATTACTCATTTTGACCCTATTGACAATGTTACTTTTCATAAGTTCTATTTTCAAAAATATCTACGATTTCTGATATTTTAAATTGTATTAACTTATAGCTATAAGTAAATGTATGAGTGTGTGTATGTTTACAGAGACAACCAATAGTGGAACTAGCCGTAGTTTCCTTATTATCTTGACGCTGGGCGTGCTATGTGTCTTGTAAGATCCGATCAGTCGAGGTATTTCAAATGCAGACATGAATGTCATCGTCTACCATTCTACCACTCTACGATATTCTACCGTCAAACAGTGGTACTCAGTATTTTTGTGTTCCGGTTTGAAGGGTGAGTGAGCCAGTGTAACCACAGGCACAAGGGACATAATATCTTAGTTCCCAAGGCTGGTGGCGCATTGGTGATGTAAGGAGTGGTTAATTTTTCTAACAGTGCCATTGTGTATGGGTGGTGACCACTTACCATGAGGTGGCCCATTTGCTCGTCCGCCTACCTTTATCAAAAATAAATTATGGGACTTTTTACTTCATATAATAAGATGTAACGTTATTCAACTTTACACCTTTTTTATTTCGATATAGAGTTCAATTTAAATTACTCAGTATATTTTTTGCTAAAATATTGTAAATATTCTATTTAAAAAGATTTCTGAACACGTATTGCGATGTAGACGCGCAATATTGATTAAACATTACGTTTTATACACGACTGCTCGCGAAAGATGAATCAAGGATTTGTTAGCGTCTCAACACTTACAATTTACTTTATAGGACTAGCAGACTATGAGCTATGTCACGCAGTTTTACCCGCACAAAATATAAAAAAAATTGTAAAATTAATAAAATAGTTTTGACGTTAATTTTTTCTTCATAATAAAGTAGGCGGACGAGCAATTAAGCCACCTGTTGGTACTACCCATAGATAATGGCGCTGTTTCTTACATTGCTGCCATTGTCTATGAGCAGTATATTAACTATTTATTAGCGCTATTTGCCAATGTACCACCAACCTTGGGAACTCAGATGTTATGATTCCATGTGTCTGTAATCACAGTGGCTCACTCACCCTTCAAACCAGAACACAACAATACTGAGTACTTCTGTTTGGCGGTATAATATTTGATGAGTGATTGGTACTCAAGCGGGGATTGCACAAAGCGTTACGACAACTTACCACTTTGGTGACAACTTGCCATCAACTTATATAACCAGTTAAGTTAAGTTCGGCATGTCTGCTTCCAACTGGCTTATCCTCTCCACCTACATAAAACACCTGAAACCCGAACACAGCGCTATCTAACAACCCAACAACGTATAAACTCACGTGAAATGATTGGAGGAATTATGTATGTAACAAAAAATAATATGACACAGATTTATCGTAGTTCTAATAAACACCTATTCGTCTTTCACAACAGATTTTTCAGAAAGAAAATTTTAAAATATGAATTCCTCATCCGTCTCAACGTAAAAACAATAGAATATATATATTATATACGCGCCAGAAAAGCCGTTCAAAGTAATCATATCACAGTTAGCATATTTAAATAGCCCACGCCGTTAGCGCTCCCCTTCTGAATATATTAGGCACCAGTAAATATATGATAATCATGTTCGGGTGGAATGGATCATTAGTTTAATTTAATGGCACGGAAAGAAACGATTCTAGGGAATGGAATTCGATTCCGCTTTGAAACGTTCTCTTATTTAGGAAAGGTGTTCATTTAATTGTTTTTAACCGACTTCGTAAAGAGCGTGGTTATGTTTAATCATTTCTATACAAACTAGAGTACACGATCTATTTTGTTGATTCTGTTACTAAAGTAATCTATTGTTTTAGGATGTTAAGTAGTAAGATAATATATATTATACAAAGGTTTATATATATGTACGTGTAATATTGATTTTTAGTTTTGATGATGTCAGATTAAAATTCGGTTTAAACTTATCTTGAAGAGAGGCTGAAAGTTTATTTCACTCGCATTAGAGAGTCGATGGACATACTTAAAGCTCATCCGACATACACAGTTTTACTTGGGCACAAGATGATTTCAAACCCCATAAAATGCATTAAAATAAAGTGGTGCTAACAAAGCCCATAATCTTCGATTTCACGTGTTCTTACTATTCGACCAAAAAACATATGTGCATACATAACAACCATAATGATTCATATAAAATATTAATGCTTATTCTTGTAATGAAGAATAGGGTAACTAGACTATCCTGAATATACTCATATTTTTTATATCTTCCGATTGCTAAATTATATGAATTTAAGCGGCGTTTTAACTTGCCTGTCATTTATCAGGTAAATTTGAAAAAAACAGAACAGCATTTCATTTTCATTTTCAGCAGTTTTTGAAATGTTGACAAGTAACTTACGCCATTTTGATACGTGTTTTAAAAATAATTTTATCAAATATTAATTAAACAAACCAAAGTTCAACAACCCAATCAGCTAAAATGAAAAGACCCATTTTAATAATATCAAAGGATTCTCGTTACCTATCTGTCTCTAATGGACGTAATTCAAACATACGTAGCAAGGCAAATACAATGGTCTAATGAAATCTACAATTACGGTCCTTTATCGAGTCCACACATTGTTCCAAGTCAATTACGTACAATCATCCATTGGGAAGTAAAAATACCCTTTCTACAGCGCTACGGTACGCCTACGAGTAGCGTTAGAAGAGAAATTTTACATTTATATATATTTTTTTTACATTTGTTGAACTAAGCGCTTTAACTTGCTTATTTTTTTTTATCTTTATAATACTGTGTCGTAGATTTTTCGCTAGAACCATATATAGAAGACAATATATTAAATTCACATTTATAACTATATCGATTTCCATAGATCGACGTAATCGACAAATTTTTTCACAATATATAACTATGCAACGAAATCATTCAAAGATAAAAAGAAAGTGCATACAATATATCTTCAGATTAGATAGAGAGATACCTAATATCTCTTAAAAAAATCTGATTTTTTTTTATGCTGACCGTACCAGAACGCTGTGCGGTTAAACTTACCGATCTGCTTGCTTAAGCTATTGTTAATTTTCGGATTCTATCGTAGAAAGATACTATTTGAAAAGCGTTTAAGCTTATTGAATATTACATTTTTGAAACGAGATTTGTGGTAACATCTCTTTATATGTATAAATCTTTTGAACGTCATATATACAATGACTGAACTCATAAACGTTAGAATTTATTTGATGAAAGTTTTTACACATATTTGAAGGTGCGTTCTTAAATGTAATTCTTATTTCAACCGGACATTGTTTGGAAGCATTTTATAAATAGCTAACTAGCTGCTTGTCCCGGCTTGGTTCGTCTATGTTTCATATGTTATACATGATTTTTGCGAATCTTTACGAAACTTTAGTTAATAGTAGTTGCAAAAGTTTAGGCGTCCCACAGGGATCTGACTTAGAACCGATAATTATCAATGTTTTAATTAATACTGCTCAACGAATATATTTAACTGTAAACAGTAAATTTTGTAAATAATTGATAACTTACACTTATGGTATAAGTGAAAAATAAATAGATAAATCCTTAGTAGTTCGGATTGGAAGACTATGAAAGTAGATAAGACTTTCTCAAGCAAAGGTAAAATCAATTGAAAGGGTTTTCTGAAAATCATTTTTTTTTTTATACAAATCGAATGAAGTCGAAAGAAGTTGAATAGTTTAACAAATAACATAATTATAAATATATAAAAAAAGTTTTATATTAAACAAACAGGAATAAAGTCAGACCAGAAATTCCAGCTTGTACAAAACGTAACACAAAGTTTTAATAAGAAAACTGTAATTAACGCCTATTTATGACTCAGTATTTGATACTTGCTACAAACTTAATGGAAACTTAGAAATTTGTTTAATTACAAAGATTATTTAAATACAGCTTACAATGCCTTGTGCTGTGATATAAGTATAATGTATTTTAATGATTAAAAAAAAATGGGTTTCACAAAAAATGTCATATAACAAGATAGCAAATATTTAATATATTATAATATTTTAAACATTTATTAAAAAACATATCAATGGATCAAATCAATGAGAGCCGAGATGGCCCAGTGGTTAGAACGCGTGCATCTTAACCGATGATTTCGGGTTCAAACCCAGGCAGGCACCACGTGACTTTTCATGTGCTTAATTTGTGTTCATAATCCATCTCGTGCTCGGCGGCGAAGGAAAACATCGTGAGGAAACCTGCATGTGTCTAATTTCAAGTGAATTCTGCCACATGTGTATTCCATCAAACCGCATTGGAGCAGCGTGGTAGAATATGCTCCAAAACCTTCTCCTCAAAGGGAGAGAAGGCCCAGCAGTGGGAAATTTACAGGCTGCTAATGTATGTATGTATGACTCAAATTAATTTCACGCACATCCACGCTCTAATAAGCATGTGCCAATTTTCAAAAAAGTTGAAAGTAAACCTGAGCAAGATATAGCTTAGGATATTTATCCACCGCGAATTTCCTTTGTACGTGATTTTACGTGATACTTGTAATTTGTAGGTGAAAGCAATTTGCAATTATTTGGTATTTATACTTATGTAATGTATGTTATTATTAACATTTTAAACTATCAATACGGAACCAACCCAAGAGTGTAAGATTATTATACCTTTCTACTTGTTTTTGTAGTTTCTGCTTAATCGATACTTAAATAGGACCAGATTTTGATGAATTAAAATCACTATTGTCTGGTTAACAAATTAAATAGGTATCTGTAATCTTTTATTTTTGTTATATTTTGATGTGGACAATGCATGCGTGTTAAATTATATATCATATTAAATCTGTTTATACGTTTACTATCATACGTTCAATTTATCTGCCTTAAGGTCAAGAAGAGATTGCGCTTTAGCCGTAAGTCCTTCTTAATGTTATATACTTTATCTATTTAACTGTTGCTGTTTCTCTTGGTGTCCAATAAAGCACTTTAATATTATCAAAAGAAAGTTTATAGAATCTAAAGAAGATGGGAATTTACTTTAATTATAGTATATTTTTGTGTCCAATAAAATACTTTAATATTATCATAAGAAAGTTTATAGAATGTAAAGATGGGAATTACCTTTAATTATAGTATATTTTTGTGTCCAATAAAATACTTTAATATTCTCAAAAGAAAGTTTATAGAATGTAAAGAAGATGGGAATTTACTTTTACTATAGTTTATTTTTACTATATCATAAATATATATGAATTCATTAAAATTTCATTGAATTTATTTTGTTTGATATTCAAGTTTCTGTTAACATTCAAAACATTGGTAACTGTGATTGATTTCGATACTCAAACAAAAGCGAAATTGAAAAATGATATATACCTAATATTGTTTCTGGTACTATATTTTCTTTTATTTCTTTTTATGTCTGACAAGCCTAATTGGATAATACAATACAAGAATACGCTTTGTTATAGTTTGAAGGTTCACAAGGTACATAATGACTTAGTTACCAGGTTCGGTGGTTTTTTTTTTTATTAATTTGTCAGTAGTTTTCGTCATATATATCAGAGATTTGGGGTGATCTATTTAACTATTATACAGTGGACTCCCGGTAATCCGATCCCTGGCTAATCCTTGACCCCTTGTAATCCGACATGTCTATTATTATTGAATATTTTTTTTGCATGATTGAGTGTTTGTTTTGATTCGGATTGCATAGTTTGAATTTGACTATATGTGATAGTAATAACTTTTTTATACTTTAGAGTAGAACATATAGAATCTTCACATTGGATTTGTAATTTGTCGGATTATAATGTACTCTTTTGTAAAAAAATCCGTACCATTGGGGGTCTTACTCTTAGGCAGTAGGGTATTCTATAATCAGACAAATTCGATAGTCTGACTCTGCCCGGCAAAACGTTTGTCAGATTACCAGGGGTCCACTGTACTGTATTTTTGTCTAATTTTTTGTTTAAATTTCAATAAAATTCTGCCACATGTGTATCCTCCAACCTGCACTGGAGAAGCGTGGAATAAGCCCCAAAAGCTTCAAAGCTTCTCCTCGAAGGGAGAGGAGATCTTAACACAGAGGCAGGACATTTTAATTTATAAAGTTGTGAAATTGTTTGCGTATACAATTGTTATTTTTAATTTTATCACCGTAATAATATTAAACAATGAATAACTAACATACTACGCATACATGAGAGAGTAGGGATGGCGGTGATGTGACGTCTACGTTAGCGTTATATAGTTTGTCGTCACGTCGTGTAAGTATACTACCAAAGTAAGCCCATGGATATTTGATATCAAAATAATATGGCGTGAGTTACGTAACCCTAAACCCACGAATGTGCTGACGTACCAAATTGATGGAAGCTTCCCAGGCGACATCAATTTGGCCCTTCAATGCCTCACTGTTTTAAAATCTGATTTTATTAATTGTAACATTATTTTAATCACTCTTTATTCCCACTTCGAGTGAAGCATTCGTTAGTTATAAAACAATTACTGTATTAATAAATAATTGATAATCATTCGTTTTTTTTCGATCTCCCGACCGCTGCAAACGTATTTCGTGTATTTAGTAGTAGATTGTATTGCATGTTACTTTTAAAAATAAATCTTGATTGAAATAAGTATTAATTTCTATAAACCTCAAGTAAATGTAGACGTTTGAGATGTAATTCTGCTCTGTCATTGTACTGATATTTGTTATATCACCAGTTGGTTCGCTTAGAGCGAAAGAAAGAAAAATGAAGATCGTTAAAATGAAATTAAATACAAGTATTGTTTTCTTTTATTCTGACTATAAGAACATCAGCTGTTACTTAAATACTTTAACACACAAATAAACTGCTGTGATAATTTGTTTTTATATTATATAAATTAAGTTTGAGAGGAATAAATTGACAAGAAATAAAATTCTTTCACTGATCTAATGTTACAAATTGTATGATTACAAGTAGCGCACTGTAATGCTCAATAGGCTTATATCTCCATTCCACCTGATGGTAAGTGATACTGGAGTCCTAACGTGAACACAGCCAGTACAGTCAGGTAGAATGAAATGAACTGTCCAGGACCCCGAGTTTCCGTGAGGGTGTTTTGATAACAGCCTCGATATAATCCACTGGCTGTACGCTGGCTGACCTCAACTGTGGTATCAATCCAGGCGGATGATTAACACCCTACCACCGGATGAGCAGATGGTCGCTAAGATATCCTTAGTCAATTCTTTCTCAATTATGTAATATTACAAGCTGTTTGATTACGTAATGCTTATGTCTATCCAACTGATGTAATGTTACAAGCTCAATTCATCGTACTAACTTATGTAATGCTTGAATCTGAACTGTCACAAAATAGAGGTGACGGTGTGAACCCCAAGAGCTTATTAGATTTTTTTTTCCTTGACATTTAAACTTTATTTTCCTTGAGATTGTTGGTACTATTCAAGTTTTCCATTACTTATGTTTCATCCATACGTCGTTGACATACCCAAAAGTCGAACTAAAGGGTTTGACAGCTCGTTTTTGGTGAGAGTCGCCAAGATTTGGATCGACCTGCCTGGGTCTATTTTTCCTGATAAGTTGAACTCTGGAGCCTTTAAGAGCAGAGTCAACAGGTTTCTTTTGGATGGGCATGTACCAACTTCGTCTTCATCTACACTTTCCATATGTTGAGATGGAAGATAAACGCCTATTCCATTACAACTATAAAAAAAGAAACTTAAATTTTGGATTTTGTTGTAATTTCGGTGACATCTGAGTAAGATCAGACTATGTTTAGAAATTAAAGAAACATTGCAACGCATGTCGTGCATTAGGTTAATAGAATCAAATAATAATTTATTAATAGAGTGTACACAATAATAATAGAACACGTATAAAACAAATAACGCTTACTATTAAAACAATTGAAAACATTATTTATAATATTTTTTTCAACATGTTCATTATTAATAAATTATAAAAACGAATAATCACAACTTATTCACAAGGTGGTTTAGTAAGAAACTGGCGACCTGACTCGGCTTCACGCGGGTGCAATGCTGATAGACCTTTTTAAGTTTTACAATAGTGTAGTACATTATTTTGATCTATCTCGTAGGGTTCAGTCAGCGTTGGCAATGGAAACGGAATAAAATGTGTTTATTTATGACATCACATTAGAAACCTCTTCTATACTATATTATGTATGTTTCTATACTATATTATGTATGTTTACATATAAACCTTCCTCTTGAATCGCTCAATCTATTAAAAAAACCGCATCAAAATCCTTTGCGTAGTTTAAAACATTTAGGCATACATAAGGACAGACAGCGTTCGTTTTATAATAAGAAGTGATGTATCCCTATTTTTATCTCGAAGATTAATATATCTAAGGAGTAAATTAAAAAATTGAGTCCTCAAATACATATTCAACTCTGAACTCTTCACACGTACGAAAATAAGAATTTATGTTTTTCGCGTTTCATTCTTCGTATTACGTCGTCACGGCTGACGTGCTCAATGACTGGTTTTTCTGCTTTCATCCTTCGAAGGTTACAACACATATCATACGCTATGTAAGTTTGTTTCTAAGAACAGATAATATCACAGAAGTGGCATGTCTTTAAATAGCAATGCATTCTTATATGGACTTAACTATTATTATACTTTATGTTTGGGTACTTATGGTTGCCTTTTATTGAATTTGTTAGATTGAGTTTTGATTCGCTATAAAGATTGCTTATTCGTGTTTTATAGGATTATAAAGGAACCCCAAAAGTAGGTTGTAAATTTTTTTCTGACACAAATAAATCATCATCCTCCTGCCCTTATCTCAATTTTACTCGGGGTCGGCGCAGCGTGTCTTCTTCTTCCATACTTCTCCGTCTGACGTCATCTCACAAGTAACATTCTTTCTAACCATATCATCTTTCACACAATCCATCCATCGTTTCTTTGGTCGTCCATCCATCCACATCCATTCTCAAAACTTTTCTCACAACATGGTCCTCATTCCATCGCATACTGTCCATACCATGACAGCCGGTTTTAATATGTAATAAATATTGGTCCTTATTAAAATCATATTTTTTGATAAAGATGCTTGGATTTAAGCTGAGGTCTCAACACAGGACTGATCAAGTTCAACTATGGTGAATACACATTCATAATCTAGTTCGTTCTAAAAGAGCAACTATGCGAGTTTATCGCTGTTTTTATCACTGGAAGCTTTCGGAAAAGTCTACCTGAGTTGAAATATTGACGACTTAAAAATGCTTTATTGTATACTTTACTTCAATAAAATGCATTTGGTTTGTATTTTAGTTTCAGATCAGTTACCGAGATTATTGTATTCGCTTTTGTTGCTTCACTATAATCTTCCGCGCACTCCATCTGCCTTTTGCTTTATAATCTCAAATTCTAGTTAGTTCGGTGTACTATTTCTGGAGGTATAGCTGTTTTATGTCTCGTCTGGCGACTGAAGAGACTGGGTTCGTGCTTATGCTGTCATCATTAATTCATATGCATGTATGCATATGTAATTACATATCAAACATATTTTGTATGAAATAGCAGAATATAAATCTAGACATCAATATCACACAGTTACGTACTATAAAATGTTCCTTAAATGGGTCTCTTGAGAACGACCGTTGTGACCGTTATCAATTGATGACGTCACAAAATTCTTTTACTATCACATTTTTTTATCTGTATTTTGTAAAAAAATATATAACAATTTATATCATTAGATCAAAATATGCTTTATTCAAGTCGGTTGTATTTATATATATGTATATGTATATATATATGTATATATATATATATATATATGTATATATATATATATATATATATATATGTTTATGTACACTTTGAATCGTGCTAGTGAAGAGATGGCTGATATATTACTTATACTAATATTATAAATGCGAAAGTGAGTAAGTCTGTCTGTCTGTGTATTGTGTGCTTTCAGGACCAAGCCGAATTTGGTAAAATTTGGTATGAAGTAAACTTGAACTCAAAGGAACATCGGGTATTTTTTATGATATAGCTACGCGGAGCAAAGGGGCCACCTGATGGTAAGCTACATCACTGGCCATTGACAATGGCGCTATAAGAAATATTAACAATTCCTTACATCATCAATGCGCCACCAACTTTTGGATCTGAGATGCTATGCCCCTTGCGCCTGTAGTTAAATTGTCTTATTCATCCTTCAAACTGAAACCCAACAATACTGTACTGCTATTTGGGGCTATAATATCTGATAAGTGGGTGGTACCTACATAGACGGCTTGCACATAGCCACACCACCAAATAATACTACTACTTACAACTTTATTTAGTTATCTATCGCGAGCGAAGTCGCGTGCGACAACTCGACCGCCACCCGGCTTACCATTGTGGTATACGATAAAGTATACAAAATGAAAAAAATAATACATAAACGTACAACTACTGGAAAAGTAGATACGATTAAGAACAATCAAAAAATGTTTCTGAATTTACCAAAATTGGAATCTTAACAGAGAAAATTAAAAAAAATAAATGTACAAAAATCAAATACTAAGTTATAATGTCATAACTTAAGCCGTATTATGAGCTTAAAGAGACGACAAAGTGCCTTTTAACCTTATTAAGTATTTTCCTCACATAAAAGCTGTATTTCTCTTTTCATTCGATAATTGCGGCGAGCGATTAAATTCTTAATCAAGATCTTATATGAAATTGTTTTAAACTAGACCAGATATCATGAATTATCCAGTTCAGTAGCAGGGCTATATTGTACAGGGCATACTAGCTTTTGTTCTATAATTATTATTTTTTTATGCTATAGGAGGCAAACGAGCAGGAGGCTCATCTGATGGAAAGTGACTACCACCGCCCATGGACATCTGCAACACCGGGGGGCTTGCAGGTGCGTTGCCGGCCTTTCAGGAAGGACTACGCTCTTTTCTTGAAGTTGTATCGGTTCGGAAAAACCGCCGGCGAAAGCTGGTTCCACAGAGTGGTTGTGGGAGGCAGAAAGTGTCTTAAAAATCGCGCTGTTGTGGATTTTCGGACATCTAGGTGGTGGTGATAATATATATAATAATAGCAAAAGCCTGTAAATTTTCCAATGCTTGGCTAAGCATCCTCTCACTTTGAGGCTAGGAGCATATTTAACCACGCTGATCCAATACGGGTTGGTGGAGCTATTTCTCACCGCAATCTTAACAATAAAATAAAAATGCTTCTTATTACCATCGACGTTCCTGCTCTTATTTAGCCCCGAGAAATAAGTCGTTATAATGGCAAGGCAACAGATGGATTTTGGTTCTCTGGTAACAGGGACAGTTTCGAGTTTGGGACGCACTGTTAACACCTTGGTCTCCTCTCGTACCAGGGAAACAAGAAGAGCTGGAGTCACCACGGAAAAATCTGAAGCGAATAAACGATTTAGATATTTGTGTCTTACTCCGACTTATGCCATTGACCTATTTGTATTTGAAACATTTGGACATTGAAGTAATCGTATTATATATACGCGTGCTAACCACTGATACGAGATGGCCCAGTAGTTCGAACGCATCTTAACCGATGATTTTCGGTTCAAACCAGTGAATTTTTATGTGCTTAATTTGTGTTTATACTTGATCTCGTGCTCGGCGGTGAAGGAAAACATCGTGAGAAAACATGCATGTGTCTAACTTTCAACGAAGCTCTGCCACATTTGTATTCCAACAACCCTGTATTGGAGCAGCGTGATGGAATATGCTCCAAAGCTTCTCTTCATAGGGAGAGGAGGCCTAAGCCCAGCAGTGGGAAATTTACAGGCTGCTAATGTAATATACTAGGAGTGTCATTATGGCGAGTGTCAAGAAGGATCTTCTGAGATGACGTTGATAAATAAAATTAAAACGCATTTCAAATATTCTCTCTTTGCATATATAATCATGCACACGCTGTATATTAGTTGATTATTATTTCAAATACATGATATTGCATCAAATTACGTGAGCTGTAGAGGAATGCAGTGAATAAACATATTGTTGGAAACATCCCGAATTTAACGAGTGAAGTTGTACTCACGGCGGCTCGTTACTAACTTCATACCATTGAATATTTGTCAGGAGCGACGGAACGACGAGCGGCACTTTGAATTTACATGTGGTGCTGTTCGGACGTATTTTACTATTTATAATTTAAGCTTACTTTCGTGTTTTTGATTTTAATAGATTCGTTAAATTGTACGTATGTTGGTTTTAATTTAAATATAGATCGTTATAACTGTTGATGGTTGTTTGAGTAATTTTGTTTGTTTTTTTATCTCTCCTCATTAAAATAAAATCGTTTTATTTGAATACTAATATCATATGAAATGGTAACTAAGTAAGATAGTGATGACGTCAAATTAACACATTGGCAGATCAAAAATAAACTTCATCAACGTAATAGACACACTTTAAAGGTACCAATAATACGGTTTTAGTCTTTTTTATAAATAACATATGTACCGACTAAAATAGAGGTTATTTATATTGTTATTTGTTTTTTAAATTTGGACCTCTTCTTAATATAAGCATTTAAGAACGATCTTTAATAAATACAGAAAAAATCCAATTAATGTATTTATATTGATAAAGTTAGTAAATAAAGTTTATTCACTAACTAATACGCGCCTCTCCACGTTTAATTAATATATTTTTAATAAAATATACTTAACAAATAAAATATAATTCGTATTTTTACTAAATTTACTCTGAGATATCTAACGCACATTAAAATATCTTGTAAACACGAATATCACTCACTCGTACTATTTTACGTCTATCACAATTAAACGCCTTCGCCTCTATCGATAAACTACGTGGAATTATTTTTCATTACATTTTTTTACATTAACAGCCTGTAAATTTCCCACTGCTAGGCTAAGGCTTCTTCTCCCTTCGAGGAGAAGGTATGGAGCATATTCCACCACGCTGCTCCAATGCGGGTTGGTGGAATACACATGTAGCAGAATTTCGTTGAAATTAGACACATGCAGGTTTCCTCACGATGTTTTCCTTCACCGCCGAGCACGAGATGAATTATAAACACAAATTAAGCACGTGAAAATTCAGTGGTGCCTGCCTGGGTTTGAATCCAAAATCATAATAACCACTGGGCCATCTCGGCTCTTATATAATTGCTTTGCTTTAATTAGTAGAAATTGCGTTCAATTTACAGGTGATCAAATAAAATCGACTTAATATATGTATAATACAATACAATATCGTAGTCACGTCTCGAATATATTTTGTTTTGATACCTAAAAAATATATGCCAGGTTTGAACCCTAAATCATCGGTTAAGATGCACGCGTTCTAACCACTTAACAGGTTTAAATTCGGGATCTTTGTTTAGCAATAAATATAATAAAAAAATTCATAGTGTAATATATCGTGATGAAACCTACACGTTACGGACGACATTCTTATACAATTATATTAACTCTCATCAAATATGAAGCAATATCGCTTTGAATTTATTTATTTGTTGGTAATCTAATAGCGTTATGAAAGGAATTGGTACAGACAGAGTAATATTACATCCCATCCAAAATGGGATTACGTTATTATTTATAGAAGTAGTTGAACACAAACAGTACACGAAGGTAGCTAACAATTATTCGTTTGTGTGTGTAAGTGTATAAGTGTGTATATAGTACGCGAGTACGTGGATATGTGCAATTATAGACATACACGTTTTTTTTTTATATAACTTGAGTTGGTGGTAAGTAGTCATAGAAATTAAATAAATATTAGACAACATGTATGTGACATTACTCTGATCACAATTTAAGTAGCTAAAGCACTTGTGTTATGGAAAATCAGAAGTAGCGACGGTACCATATACAGCCAGACTCAAAACAACATAGAAAACTAATGAACTTTTTCTACATCGACTCGGCCGGGAATCGAACCCGTTACCTCGGAGTGGCCTACCCATGTATACACAACTCGACCACGGAGGTTTCCTTCATTCCTCACATTGCCAATGCGCCAAGCTTAGGGAACTAACATGTTATCTCCCTTTTATCTGTAGTAATATTGACTCAGCAAACTTGAACCCACAATACTAACTATAACTGCTTGACGGTAGTATATACGATAAGTGGTACCTTCCCAAGCGGAATTGTACAAAGTTCTACCACAGAGTAAACGTACTTTGAGTATTTATTTATTCGTAATTTCGTATTCATAAGTATATAGAAAAACGCTATATTTTCGTTTCTCTGCTATAGCCCTACCGAAATTCGTTTAGGGCTACAGAATTGCACTCTAGGGGTCGAACGGAATTATGTTTCAAGTTCATTTGCGGTACTCAAGCCCTGATATATTGCGCTCCTGATATGATAAGATATTAAAATCATTGTTTAAAATTAATTGGATTCTGAGCTTAATTTAAAAGCAGTTCTCACTACGTTAATTTGATTTTTGTTTAATTATCAGTTTAATATATTAACGGATTTAATTTATTATCTTAGTATAATGAAAACTAGATAATGGACGGCTTGTGTGTGTATCATTATTATAAGAGCCACACACACAAGCGAACACATTGATATAAAAACCTGAGTTTACAGGTTCAAACGCACGCGCTTAATTTGTTTTTGTTTCATGCTCATTTCGTGATTTAAGGAAAGGTTACTTTTCTACGGAGTCAATGATGGCCTAGGTTACAACTTACTATCCCACTGGTCAGTTCGACTAACAACGCCATAAAAATGAAAAAGGACGGGCGTTGCGGACCACCCGATCTGAACGATATTAAATTCGATATGTATTATGTATTAAGTGATAGACACGATGAAATAAATTAATAAAGTTTGAGAATAATTAAATTACGAGAAAGATAATTGTTATTAAAAATCTCGTCTGTAACAAAAAAATATATTTTAAATAATGTTTCATTAAATCGTATGAAATAGAAAGGGACAGAGAGAAAGATTAAGAGAGGGAAACACCGCCTGGATGCCTGGATTATGCCCCATAACGCATTTTTCTTATGTGACGATTTCTGCTTGTTCACTTTACTAAAAACTATGATGGTGAAGGAAAAAATCGCAAGGAAACCTGCGCGTGCGCTTCTTTATGACTCCATGTCCATATTGATTTATTGCCAACGTTTACCATCACTACTGCGTATGAGATCCACTGAATTCTATTGAATATGCTTATATAATTTTAACTTTGTAAGGCGTGGACTTTAAAAATGTCATGGATTTTTGATGAGTTCTAGTTCTTGGTGGTAGGGCTTCATGCAAGCCCGTCTAGGTAGGTACCACCCACTCCTCAGATATTCTACTGCCAAATAACACTACTCTGTATTGTTGTGTGCAGGTTGGATGGGTGAGTGAGCCAGTGTAATCACAGGCACAAGGGACATAACATCTTAGTTCCTAAGGTTGGTGGCGCATGGGTGATATAAGAAATGGTTAATATTTTTTACAGTGCCTTTGTCTATGGGCGGTGGTGACCACTTACCATCAGGTGGCCAATATGCTCGTACGCCAACCAATGCCAAAAAAAAATAAAAATATTCTGACTATTCGTTGGTCGAACTCTTTTCCTTCTAGAGGAAGACTTGGACAAACACTAGCCACTATCTGACGTACTAGTCTTTAATGTTTCAATTTACTTTTACTTTACTCTACTTGGCGATAAGGCTTTGTGCACGCCTATCTAGGTACCACCCATATATTTTACCAAAAACAGCAATATTTAGAATTGTTGCTCTGGTTTGAAGAGACAGTGAGTTTGTTTGAATCCCAAATATTGGCGGCGCATTGGCGTTGTAAGGAATGGTTAATGTTCAGCACAGCGCCATTATCTAGGCGGTGGTGACCGCTAATCATCAGCGGATCCATTTGCCCGCCTGTCTTTCAATGTCATAAAAAAGCAACATGTTAAATTGTTACACAAGATAATGTAATAAACGCATAGAACAAATTGCATTAGCCTGTATTAGGTTAGTTATTGATTTTATTTTTATTTTTTATATCAAATAAAAGCACAGGTGTTTGTTATTTCAAATGAGGCAATAACTGTGTAGGTTTTAATGTTTTTTTTGGTACGCGTCCAACACTATAGTTGGAACAAACAAAAGGAATGAACGGGAAACGATATACTGAAAAACGAAAAGTAAAAATGAATATATGATTTTTTTATATTTTCATAGTGTTATTCAGAGATTTTTTTATACAATTTCAATGAAAAGTATCTATATATATATATATATAAATTTATGAATATTTTTACTAACACTATAACTAAATCTAATGACATTAACCTTGGGAACTATGACTTTATGTCCTGTAGTTACACTGGCTCACTCACCTTTCATTCCGGAACCTAACAGTGTTGGTGTTTGGTAAATTATATGGCGAGTGGATAGTAACTACTCCCCCCAAATATATTGTTTGTTTGAATTAGGATTCATGTTATGCCACAGATGAATTGAATTAAAGTTATCGTCAAGATATATAAGTATAAAGATTCTTATATACTAGCTACCTGTTTGACTTTGTCCGGGTGATACATTAATTTTATTAACGTCCCGATTACTATCAGAATAAAAACAAAGCATTAACTCTCTCAAATACACAAAAAACACTACAAATGTCCAACTGCTTAGCAAGAGTTATGTACAGAGATAAGGATAAGATATTGTGAGGCGTCTATAGTCATTTAGAAGGTTTACGAATCATATATACATATAGGTCTGTTATATATTTAGTAGCGTTCGTTTTGAAAGAGCCTGCGGGCGTAGACAAAGTAACACAGCGATTGACGATTTCGTTTGTAGAAAATGTATGGAAATCAAATACGAATCCGTTGTGTAACGTGATCAACAATGGGAGTTGAAAAATGACGTCCACAAACGACATTTTTAATGAGACAAATCTCGTCAGCCTTGTCTTCTGAAGGGCTTAAATACAAAATTATAGACAAATTACAATTTCCATATTAAAGTAGGCTTCAAGCACACAAGCACAACAAACTTTGTTAAGTGAAAATAAAAGTTAGTATACAAGAATCGTAACTAAAGATTGTGGGCTTAAAGGCATGCTTCTTGGAGAAATTTGACGTAGGTGACGTAGGTAATTGGTATAAGCCTTCCTCTGTGACGCTAGAGAGGTTCATATAGTGTGTGCGAGATCAGTCTCGCCCTCGAAACCTCTGCGATTCGTGTCAAGGACGGCCATCGCAACGATTTTACATGGCTACGATACTTTTATAATTGGCCGTAGTAGCACTGTAATATTTTTTTCATTACATATATAATTGTATATATTATTAAGAGCCGTGATGGCCCTGTGATTAGAACGCGTGCCTTTTAACCGATCATTGCGGGTTCGAACCCAAGCAAGCACCAATGCATTTTTATGTGCATAATTTGTGTTTATAATTCATCTCGTGCTGGGCAGTGAAGAAAAACATCGTGAGGAAATCTACATGTCTAATTTCAACAAATTTCTCTCACATGTTTATCCACCAAGCCGCTTTGGTGCAGCGTGGTGGAATAAGCTCAAAACTTTCTCCTCAAAGGGAGAGAAGGCCTTAGCCCAGCAGTAGGAAATTTACAGGATGTTACTTTACTGTATTGTATAAATATGTATGTATCTATGTATATCTGTTTAGTATTTTGTATTCATAACGAAAAAGACTAGTAACGGAAGCAAGATTTACGAAAAATATTTTTCCTTTAAATAAGTTTCCAAAGTTTCCGACATATTTTTTTCTCGAATAAATTTAAGCACGGTTTGTTACTTAAGCTCGCTTAAGTAAGTTTGTTCTTATCACAAGGACAATGAACTGTGAATTGGTATTTGGCGTGTTCGTAATAATTGTTAAGTTTCACAACAGTCAAACGCCTTTTCAAGCGCCATTTAAGTATTGTCAGAAGAACAAAATTGACAAATTTTATATACAAAAATTTACAAATTGTCGTACATTAACTTGTTAGAAAATAAAGGCAAAATTTTATACCTTAATTGGATTAAAAAAAAAAAAAACAAGTTGTTTTTTGCAGGTTAACTTAAAACAATTTTCTCAATAGGAAATAACTTTAGGGTAAAAAAATGCGTCTAAATTATTACGATCAACTTCATTCGGTTTCACGAAAGTTAAATTAACACTGCTTGAGTTTTTTTCGATAAAAGTTCGCTGAAGATATCAAAATCCCTGGATACCATAAAACAACAAGAATAAAACGTATGATATCGCAGATGATTTGATTTGAAAAGCTATAATTTATCTTTCGGATATCTTTGGAATTGGCTTGAATTTGATAAAATCAAAATAAAAATATTCTTTATTTAAGGAGACTCATATATGCACTTTTGTATTGCCATGTCGCTTTTTATTGACGACCTCCGTGGTCGAGTAGTGTGTACACCGGTTTTCATGGGTACGCTACTCTGAGGTCCCAGGTTCGATTCCCGGCCGAGTCTTGGGTCTGGGTATTTGTGGTACCGTCGTTACTTCTGATTTTCCATAACACAAGTGCTTTAGCTACTTACATTGGGATCAGAGTAATGTATGTGATGTTGTCCAATATTTATATTTTATTGTTGAATTGAATTGAAGAAAGCAGATTCTACCGAGAAGAACCGGCAAGAATCTCAGTGGTTACACTGTTCCACCATTTAATAACAGGGTATGTCAGTAAAGAACAATAAAATTTTTATATATCTTGCCTAGATATCAATAAAAACTAATTCAATATTTTTTATCTTAAATATAATCTTTTATTGAGTATTATGTCTTATTTATCTTTTTTTTTTTGACATGAGCTTTAAAATTTCTTACCTACATACAAATTACATACTTACGTGGACGTATATTTTGTTTTTGTGTATTTTAACAATGCATACGAGTGAAAAGGTTATTTGGTGATAAATGATCCCGATAGAGCTTAGCCTTTTTTTAAGTAATAGGCAGATGGACAAATTGGCCACATGATGGCGAGTTGTCCCCACTGCCATAGACACTGGCGCTGTAAGAAATATTAACCATTTTTTAAATCGCATCATTGCGTCTCCAACCTTGAGATATATCCTTTATGTCTGTAGTTACACTGGCTAACTCACGATCCAAACCGGAACACGATAATACTAATTATTTCTATCAGACGGTAGAATATCTGATGAGTAGATGAAACCTACACAGAGGGGTTACTTTGTATAACCATTTTTTTATTTTTTGTTATGTTTATTTACTACAAACTTTTCTACCTTCCAATATTAATTTAAAAATCGCTGCAAAGAAATTTTATGGATATAAATCTGACGGGTTTAATATGTATCTATTAAGTGCTTATAATTGAGATAAAAGTGTGGACGTACACAACACAGTGAGTAAAGAGCAAATACTCTTTCACAGTTCGATTGCAAATCCTCTATATTTCAATAGCTTAGAATTTTATTTACTTTCATCATAATTCAATCAACACCAGCAATAAATTCAGTACAATTACATATGTAACTTCAAGTGAGATAACACTGTTGTTAGAAGACAAGGCTCTCGACACTTCTATAGGTAGGCGAACAAGCAAATGGGTCACCTGATGATGATGATGAAGAAATATTTACTTCTATTCTTCAAAAATAGAAGAACTACACCAATGTGCCACCAACCTAGGGAACTAAAATGGTATGTTAATCACTTACCCTTCAACCAGGAACACAACAATACTGGGTACTGCTGTTTGTCGGTAGAATATCTAATTAGTGGGTGGTACCTACTAAGATGGGCCGAGATGACCCAGTGGTTAGAACGCGTGCATCTTAACCGATGATTTCGGGTTCAAACCCAGGCAGGCACCACTGAAATTTCATGTGCTTAATTTGTGTTTATAATTCATCTCGTGCTCGGCGGTGAAGGAAAACATCGTGAGGAAACCTGCATGTGTCTAATTTCAACGAAATTCAGCCACATGTGTATTCCGCCAACCCGCATTGGAGCAGCGTGGTGGAATATGCTCCAAACCTTCTCCTCAAAGGGAGAGGAGGCCTTTATCCCAGCAGTGGGACATTTACGGGCTGCTTATGTATGTATGTATGCTTACCTACTAAGACGGGCGAACACAAAGCCTACCACCAAGTATTTTTTTATAAGCTCGTTCATACTCGTTGGTGAAGAAAAAGATCGTTAGGAAACTTACAAATGCTGTTAAAAAAAATTGCCAAATGTAACCAATGCTGGTGGCATAGGAGAAGCGTGGATTGGTGAAATAATGTCCAAGCTATTTCCTCAAAAAAGACTTTAAATCATTATTGATACATTTACATTTTGTTACTTTAATATTGTACCTATTAAATAAATCTGGACCTACCTAATTCCTACCGGGAATTCTTGTGCGGTATATAGAATGGAGATGAGTTGAATTGTAACCGAAAATAGACACGAAAAAATAGTCCATACCTGGAATAGAATCAACGCCATTCTATCAATACAATTTAATCACTTTGTCACGGCTTGTCTCAGTCAAAGGGTACCATGGATAATCAGCGTTGTATCTAAGCCGACGTAAAATTTGAATAGTTTACCTGTGAAGGTACACGTCACAGTTATCGCAACGAGATAAGATTGCATTGACACACGTATAATACACCTTCTTTTTTTAAATTGTAATCTACAGGTTTTCCTTCTTTTTATTTTCTTATACTTTAGAGTTTGTTTTTTTCGTACTTATATGTTAACTTTATGTCTGCACTGTTTGTTCGTCTTCTCATTACCTAATGAATATCTATTTGTAATAAAATATACCCGTGCAGTCGAAACTGAAATCTATTTCAATTAAAAAATATATTTTAACTTCAAATTCAATTAACTATTTTATATATTTAACCCCAATAAATGCGGGATATCAATTAATTTAGACAATCTGACACTTCAAATACATTAAGCTTTCATTCGAACAGATATAAATTTTTGATTTTAGAAATCTATATCGTTGTTAATGACATTGTGTGCTCTATATGTTTTGGTGTGGAAAAAAATTTATTAGAATTAATGCACCACTACATATTGTCTTATTACCGTCAGTTGCAGGTCTTATTACCGACATTGTGAGAAATAAATATAACTTCTAGAAATTGATATGCGACTGTGACTTTAATACTGCTAATATTGTACTCTCTTGTATATTTGAAATACAGTCTAAAAGGCTTAACTGCCTCATTGTTCCAGTTCAGAAGGTCTTTTTTTCGCATAGAACACGTTCCGGTGGATCCCCAGCGGCTTTATTTCTACCATTTTTCCAAAACTCGACAAATGTGAATTTTAGATCTGAGAATTGATTATTTAATTGATTAGTGCTGTGAGTGGATGTCGAAAAATTAAAGTTGGCCAATCAAAAAAGTCATTCCATCCATCTTTACTTTTATGACAACTACGCACAGAAACCAACCAATTTTCACTTATTTTATTCATTAAACTTCCCGTTTTCCTTGTGAACTCATTCGGGGTGGTAAAAATAAAAAGCAAAATAATATCTGCCTACATTGATCATGTCAACATTTTAGTTCGTCACTATCGAGAGCAGATACATTTTCGTGGATTACGAATTGTGAACCCCTAATTTTTTATCACGCTAACGTAGACCCCGTCGAGTCTCACTGCTTGCGCACACCTTCTAGATTACTAACAAAGATGCTAAGATAATCCCATTGAAAATTTACTACCTTAATTAATTTGAACTTCTTCTATCAAATTTTTAAAGAAATTGTTATGGTATTGTGCAAAACACTAGATAGGTACCACCTACTCAGCAAATTTTCTACTTTCAAGCAGCAATAATTCGTGTTGTCGTGTTCTGGTTCGACGTCTTACTACAGGTGCAAGGGACATAACATCTCAGATCCCAAGGTAAATTAGGTTAGGTGCATTAAGGCGCACTAGTTAAAATTTCATACTGCACCTATAGGAAGTGGTGACCAGTTAACATCAGATGGCCAATGATGGCCCGTACTTATCTAAAATGGTAACATTTATGAGTACGATATAAAGTGACACAACACACACAACAGTTTATTATGTACTAAATTCTTAACTTTAATCTTCTTTAAATTATTATTGAATGTGAGATGAACAATGATTGGGCGTATTCACTTGAAGTAGAATAAGCGTGATGTTAGTAGGAGTGACAATTAATGAAACAAAAGCTAATGAGTTATTTTTGAACTCTGCGTTAGCAAACATAACGCAAGGCAAATTTTTGGAGATAATATTTTGAAGTGATAGCTTCTACTGGCAGGGTAAACCGCTTCGTTACGTAACGCGCTTAGTTGCCAGTATTTCTGGCTTCCCTTGCTCTTAAACATACGTTCTGACGTATGTGTACCCACAGCACTAGCCGTAGTTTGGACGGAAGTTTTTTTTAAGTTATCACTTCTATCGGGTGTCCCGTGACGCACACGTATTTATTTTTAATCGTTACACTAGTGAGGTGAATTGTTTCACATTTTTTTCGATTTCCGAAAGCTTCAAGATTGTATTCTTGTGTGGCTATGGTATTTTCACAGGGGGTTAAAGGTCAAATCTGCTATACTCACATATCTAGGTTAAGTTGAGCGATTAGCGATATATATAGTATGTAAATAATAATTGTTTACAACATAATGACGTCACTAAAAAACTTGATCATGTCATGAATGTTACAGTGAATTTAATGAGAAAATAAACCTACCCTCATTTCTTATTTAGCTACGCCACTATTTACTAAGCGCTTGAAGCGAACCGTTAGGCCGTATGCGTTTTAATTAAATCGCCGTAACTTTTTTCATAATCCAAAGAACTTCGATGCTCCGTGACTCTGTTTCTTATCTTTTAATGATTTTCATGTAAAATGTTCGCCATCGTTATTTAGCACGGTTAATTTATGTATTTTATATTAGTTAAATGGTATATTTAGTAATATTAAAACCATTCGTTATAAAACATTAATAAATAAAGCATCTTATTCGAAACAAGATTATCTATTCTATCTTCTTGGTGGTAGGGCTTTGTGCAAGCCCGTCTGGGTAGGTACTTATCAGATATTCTACCGCCAAATAACAGTACTCTGTATTTTTGTGTTCCGGTTAGAAGGGTGAGTGAGCCAGTGTAATCAGAGGCACAAGGGACATGACATCTTAGTTCTCGAGCTGGTGGCGCATAGGTAATGTAAGGAATGTTTATTATTTCTTACAGCCCCTTTGTCTATGGGCGGTGGTGACTACTTACCATCAGGTGGCCATTATGCTCGTCCGCCAACCAATGCCATGAAAAAAAAAAAACAATAAAAATATAGGTGATAAAAAAGCGTAAAGCTATAATACTTGTTGACTTTCAGGCAGGATATATTATACATATATACACTTGTATTTAACTAATATAACTTTGTATTTTAAATATTGGAAAAGAGCAACTACTGAGCTCCTTGCCAGTTTTACTCAGTAAAACAGTTCTACATTTAGAACCTGTGGTAAAATACATCTATCTGAGCCTTATTATACAATTGCTGGGTAGCATTTGGATGGTTACGTCATATTTTTGAATCGTCGATCCCACAATCTTTAATCACTGTGACTTACCTGTAATGATTTACGATACCTTAACTTGGACAGTCACCGTAAGACTGGTCCACAAATTTAAGGTCATTCAGCGAACAATGAAACGCGTGATGTTTTGGGTTTCTCTGGTAGATAGAGTGCAAAATGAGGTTATTCCCTAGTAAACTAAAGTCACCGATATCGCGCGTAGACTTGTTTTCTTGATTTCCGATAGATCCAACACGTGCTAGAGTTGAGACCACGTTTACGAAAATATAGTGTAGGATTCTTAACTTACTAAATTGTGAACTAGTGGTGTATTTATGTAAAAAATATTATTCTTGTATTTATTAAGATCTAAGGCTTAATTATTTGAGCCAAAGATATTATGAAAAATACTGTATTTACATTGTATTTACTCCATAATATTATTTCATTAAGAATAGTTTCTTATTAAAACCAAAAAAAGAACCCAAAACGTAACAAGTTCACTTTAAAAACAGAAGCACTTATTATTCTTGTTACCTGAACAAATTAAATGAGAAAGGATTTTTTGAGGGTAGCGCCTGAAGAATACACATTCGGGTCAACACTAATTGAGTTTGGGACCATTTCGTCCACTTTCCTGTGTGAAAATGAGATTACATTAGAGATGGGTAATATGTTGGATGATGGAATTTAGGTTGCATTATTAATATGACTGGATGAGTGTGTATGTTATATATTATTATGTCATATATCTTGAGAGCACGTTGTTCTAACTATTAGTATTCTCTATATTTAGCTACTGACTCCTAAACTATTTTTTTCAAACGTTGCCGCTTCTGGCTATCGATATTATTAACAATCTTGTCGTATGCTTCGCCTTCTCTAAGCGTCTCTTTCTTTGTGTAGTAGTTTCTTTTCAACAGGTTTCGCATTGGTTCCCGGAGGTGCAATGTTAGCAATACGACATGTTTATATACCCTCATACCATTACTCAACAAGACAAATGAAATAAGCCCATACTCGATGGAGATATGTCGCCTAATTACTAAGTTACCGTGGCCATCTTCCAGCTGCATCATCAGAATCTGGTTACTATCAAGTATCAAAGTACTTGTCAAGATGAATTAAACGACCGAGTCTGGGTTGGGTCATTTTATTACAGAGTTCCTATGACCACCTTCCACATTCATCATCAGACCCTGGTTTCAATTGAAAGATAAATTACTCGTAAAGACAATTCAAACGAGCCCAAACTCGATGAGGTTGTGTCGTTTCATTGTGAAGTTATAGGAACTTCCAGCTCCATCATTAGATCATGTTATCACAATATTGCATTGTCACTCTATATACATATGTATGCAAAATTTCAGCGCAATCGATAACCGGGAAGCAGATCAAATTTAATTTGCAAGATTTGATGACAAACACCGGGACAGGTGAAGCTAAATAAAGGCTTGTAAAATATGGAAAACATTTATTGACATAAGACATCATAACAACTAAAAAAAAGCGTGCACTACAGCGGTTGTATTTGTTCGTTTATCAAAAGTGACATCATCATAACGAAATGCTTTCGTGAGTAACGTAACGTTACCTATAATAGGGTGATATATCCGTTACTTGGTAACGAATACGGTTTGTTACGACTGTATAAATATATACTTTTTCGAAGGGATAAACAATATATTAAACTTAACTTAATATGTAACTTAGTGGTAATTTCTCGTGCAAGCCTCCAGTGTACCAGCTAATCATTAGGTATTTTACCGCAAAACAGCAATACTTACTATTTTTGTTTTCTGGTTGGAAAGATAAGAGAGCCAGTGTAGCTACAGGCAGAAGTAAAATAACATCTGAGTTCCCAAGGTTGCTTGGGCATGGGCGATGTAAGAGTTGGTTAATATTTCGGGCAGTGCGAGTCTCTTTGGGCGGTTGTGACCATTTAATATCAGGTGGTCAATAGAAATAATACTAGGAAATGAAAAGAAGCTAAACCACGTTTAAAGATTAATGACAGATTTCAATACCCTATCAAAGATTACTGATAGATTGTTATCCCCGATCATCAGTAAGAAAATATCTATCTTTAATTTGCATTTCACAATCACGGATAAGTGTTATCTATCTTTTACCAAAGATAGATTACTTTTCCCTCTGACTTATCAAAGCTTCTTTACTATAATCACGGCACAATGTCACGCTGAAAAGGTGTTTTATATTTGCTTATTATATCAAATAGAGTAATAAAATATTTTAAATCCAAACGAGGTATCAATACATAATTAGGCTTGTTTCGTTTGATTTACTTTGCTTTTTAACGAAGTCAATAACGTAACAAAACGTCTTGACAGTTCCAATTTAATATATGATAACATGAGACAAACAAAATCTTACTGGGTACATTAAATATCTAAACATTGTAATTGAATTTTCAAATTAAAAACTATCGGCTGAAATATTTTTTATTTATTTTATTACACGTCTATATTGAAATATACAAAAAAAAAAAAAACATTGTAAGTACATTTTTCAATATATATTTTGTGCTGCTTTAACAAAATATGCTATTTGAATATACACTTGATATATAAATAAGAACAATGTTTTTATTATTTCCAGTCAAATATGGAATTTCCTCAATAGAAAAACTGTATCTTATTTCTTTGACCCCACCTGGGATACTAAACTGAAACATCTGTACTTTCAAACCAGTCACAATCGACGATGATATAGTAATATTTATATTGTTTTTTTATATGAACAATTATTTACAACAATTACCTGACTCCACGCTTACCTACTTTAAAGACCGATAAACATAAAATTTTCCATTATGTTGTTAGGGGTTCAGAAAATGACATAAAGGACGACCAGGCGAAACCGTTGACGGAAAATCGTATCCCGAACATTAACAAAATAATTGGTGTTAAATTAAACGAAGCATTTCCAAATTTCCTTTCAACATTGAATAAACTTAATAAGGTTTTGTAAGCAAGTTAAGTTGAAAGTCTCAAATTGGATAACGGATTTGAAAAATCATAAGTTATTTCGTCGATTTTCAGAATGTTATTTCTCTTGAAAGCGTCACGTTTAATATTATTAGAAGTTTAGAAATACAATAGAATAATGTTGAGAAGTAAAAGTTTTTGGTGACTGTTATGAAACTGTGAACGTGGGCGTAATTGGTTTTATTTTAGAAATATGATCATAAAATCAATGGACCAGCTTAACATCGCTTCTTAAAAAGATATGGCGATCATGGGACGATCGGCATATTTGCATCAATCTTGTATCGGTTATTGAAATCATTTACAATTAAAGAAAAACAATTTAAGATAAGTTTCATTAGTAAAATATTTTCTTATTATATATAAAATAATTGAGTATACGCGCCACGCACTCTCAAGCAAATACAGCGGTACTGGTCCGAATTCTAACCTAGCTAGAGGTCATTCAACGTACCGAAAATTAACATTTATACGTTTATTTATTGACATTTATTAATTTGATTGGAATTATGTAATAAAAGAACAAAAAAAACTATGCATTTTGATGGAAGTCTAATTTTCTTTTACTAATGTCTATTAACAGATTGCTTTAAATTTCACCTTTTAGCTCCGGTAGTGGAATTTATTTTAATTTAATTCAGTAGTGGGGCTTGTGCAAGCTCGGCTGGGTAGGTACCACCCACTCATTATATTATATTGTAGCGTCAACAGCAATACTAAATATATTATTGTGTTTCGGTTTGAATATAGCCAGTATAGTTATACAGAACATCTTAGTCCGTAAAATTGGTGGTGTATTGGCGATATAAGGAATGGTTAATATTTCTTACAGCACCAATGTCTATGGACGGTAGTGACTTCTTCTATCAAGTTTAAAGAAATAAACGTACGTTCACCTACCAATTGTATATAAAAAAATTAAACAAAGATAATATATATTCTTAACCACTACTCTCCATATGACGGTATGAGAGAGTGACATGTCCTTCTTCCTCACTGCATGTGTCGGACTTAACATTAAGAAGGTCCAATAGGTTTTCCAATAAAATATATCTTAAGAAAAATATATTTAATACTTGAATCCTTACATGTAAACTATACTTACTAACCCAAAGGGCGGTGTGTTTGACAGGTGACATCAATGATTGTCTGAAAATAGGTAATAGTATGAAATTCACAAACAAATTTCGGGTCCCGATTTGATCCAGTTAGGTGATAATTTATACATTTTTAGAATATTGATAGATGTAATTTTCTTGTATATTATTTCAAGTGCGAAAACGTCATTACATTTTCCAAACCGATGATTCCCTAAATAATTTCGACAAATATGAAAAATTAGAATCGATTCAGCCGATGTTCGAGTCATAAAGATAAACTTTCTTTCTGCATTTTCCAGCTGCAATGGGCTTTGCGAACATAACTCCGTCGTCGTTTTGTTTTACATTTGTAAACTAGATGGCGCTGTACGTAGTTGAATCGCGCTAGCGTTTCACATTCGGGAAAAGCTAAAGGACCAAAGGTACTTTGTCTCTTCGTAAAAATGTGGTTCGATGACTATTTTAAAATTTTTGTGGCGCGGCACCTAGAAATGCGCCGTATTATACTGCAACTGTAGTGTAGTTTTATGGAAATAATTAGTAGATACTTCATCATCATCATCTTCAGCAGCGCATATTTGTCCATAGGCCTGCCATTTGCTCGCCACTATATTCGGCTACTTATATCTACACTTATGACTCATAAAATAAATTCCAAAAATCTGTTTTATTTAATTAAAATTAAGGTCTAATGATACCCAAATTTTCCGCTTGATACTTACAAGTTGAGTACGCAATTAATACGTAATTACCATCTGGTTAATTTACTACTTCTTTTGATTTTCTAACGATTTTTAGATCAGTATTCAGCATTATTAAAAGGACATTATATAATATAAAATTTAAAAATGCAAAGATTTATGCAAAATCATTAAAACTGATAAGTTTCATTTTCTTTTATATTAATATTTATTAGAGCCTTAAAGACCCAGTGGAACACGTGAATCTCAACCAAGGCTTACGGTTGCATAACCAGGCAACTTCAATTTTCATGAGCTTAATTTATGTTTATAATTCATCTCATCGTAAGGAAACCTGCGTGGACTAACAATGAAATTCTACCACAGCAACCCGCGTTAGAGCAACCTACTTCTCAAATGGAGAAAAGGCCTTAACCTAGTAGTGGGCCATTTGTAGGCTGTTATAGTAGTAGTACTAAAATATTGTTGTTGTCGTAAAGGCGTAGTAATAAGAACTGCCCCATTATTAAAACAAATAAAATACACGTCGCCCACAAGATTGTCTTACTTCAAGTACTTATTACTGGTCCATTTATGTATTAATTTTTATTTTAATTCAGTTTTAATTTAAAACATGAAATGACATGAGCGTACACCTATAACACCAAAATACTATTGAATTAAATCCAAATACCACAATATTCAGTGATTTACGAGAGACAGCGTAAGATTAAACTTGTATGTGGGATTAGAACAGCGCTGTACAGCACTGTATCTTCTATACTTATTTGTATATCGAAATGAATATTTCAAAACTATTTTTGTTCGTAGGATACGTTCGGGTAGGTTTGAATATTTTTCTGGTTTATTTGAAAGACTTGGGATACGAAAATCCCAAGAGTATCTGACGAAACCATCTCAGCCTGGACATTGTTAGAAGGGAGGAGACGCTATGCGAAGCACGTACAGTTATCACGTTCGCCGATAAAATTTGCTCGATTGCACTTCGTTCTTTCCTTCTTAAAGTATAGACGATTACGGTGCATAAAAAAAATTTAAATTGGCACTGATATAATGATTTAGGACTATCACATATAAACAAGCATCGTGACATCGCAGCAATGCAAAGTCGGGTCGTGAAATTAATCAATTTTACACATTGGAAAAATCACGTCGCGAAATCGTATCGTGGAACCTTGCACGGTACATTTACTGCGACAATTTACTCGGCAAAACACAACATAAATGTCGTACCGTATGACGTAGTACGTTACGATATAGTGACGTGATTTTAACAATATTCACGTTGATTGTTTTCACGTTGAATTTCACAATTTCCACGAGTTTATGTATTACCCTTATACATATTTCCTATCTCAATTTTGAATATCGAATTAGGTAAACGATCCGCTTTTACTCAGAACTTTACAATAAAATTGCGTCCTGTTAAAATAATAGTCCGTATTAAATTGAACGAAACGTTTCCAATTTCCTTTCATATTGAATAAACTAAACAAAACAATGTTTTGTAAACAATCCAAGTCGAAAGTTGCAAACTAAATAACGATATGAAAAATTATACGAACGTCGTTTTACGGATTGTTATATCGCTTGTAAAATAACGTTGCCGTTTAATTAAACTCTAGAATTATTGACTCATGTCGTTTATTTAACTTTTATCATTTCATTTCCTTGATTTTGTAGTTATTTTATGTCCATAGATCTCAAAGTATTTCCTCGATGATGAGAACTATGAAATAGAAAGTGCATATTTGAGTGTATACACACTTGTGAACTATAATACCTTCTACTCAGATAGTCTCTTTTAGATTCGACGACTTGATCCACCTTGAGTTATGAGGTTTTTGGATTCCTAAGCATTTAGACCGGATATTCCATTCCACGCGGCATCACAAGTTTTTTTTCTTTATTGATGTAAATAATTAAGATATAAGAAGTCTTAGTAGGGTTCTGGATCCCTAGCCTGGTTTCGATCGTATTTAGCCAGCCTGTTAATCATGGTGTCAACCATTAGCAACCCAGCAGGATGCACGGTTGCTGAATGTTGGAAAGTGACTACCACCACCCATGCTTATTTGTGACAGTGAAAGGCTTACGCACTTATGTGAAATTCTTGTCTGAATTGAGGTGGTTTCTATGAAATTTGAGACTAACAAAAATAATCCTTAAAAAGACCCCTTGAATAACGCGATAAAAGACGTCAGCAATTCGACGTTCAGCGTCAACAATTCGAGCTATGTATATACATAGGGCTATATATATACATAGCGTCTCGTAATATATCTGCGTCTTATATCTTGTCAGCTTGCTTAATATACCCCAATTGCTGTATCCTAGGTCTTGTAAACTTTTTGGTTCCGAGGTTCTGGGCTCAAACTCAAGATTGAGCCGGTAAAATGGTTTTCAGTTTTTTTTTTCGCAAAAATTGTCATTATCACTCTCGTGCCTTGGAAGGCATTTGAAGCTGTTGGTGCTATGCCTGAAATATTTTCGGTCTGTCAGGTTTGCAGTCCCATCGAATTATCAGAGTGAGGGAACAGAGAGTGCACGCACACTAGCGCACTAATAATGCGTCCCGCGTAGTTAGCTGGTCTCCCCTGAAATTGGTCACCGTGTCTAAAATCAGCTGCAACGACTTACACTATATCCATTGACCATATGTACCTATGTAAACAATAGATCTTGTGAGATTCTGAATAAGATATTTGGAAGGAGAATAATCTTGAAAAGATATGTGGGTTACTATCATGCATTTTATAGGAATACATTCAAAAAATAGAGGAATATTTATATTATCTACTTCAACAATAGGTGAATGGCCAGTTCGAAACTAATCTAAGAGGCAATGTGTTACATTCAAAGGTTAATGCGCATTTTATAAAAACGAAATATAGTAATAGTATAGAACTCTTGTTAACATAATAACAAAGCTGTAAGCAGAACGATTAATTGGCTCCAATAGCTGGCCAATTTGTTTCGTTACGGACCAACATTTATTCAGCCTACCTGCGGTGTCCACAGAGGTACACGGTTTATTAACGCAAAACAAATTTGTTGAATAAATTGTATCTTGTTAACTACACAATTTGTTTTATGAGATATTTAATTAAAATCTATCAAGTATTTTAAGTAGCCGCGATAAATCTACTTTAAAAATATGTGGCTGGCACGATTTTTGGAAATTTTACATTTTAAGCTATAATGATTAAAGTAAATCAATAAATATTGAGGAAAATAAATGAAGTATAAAGTTCCTTAGATTAAATATTTTATCACACACACGCGGAGAAGCAACGACGTTTAACATATTTTGCCCCACGCACAAGGGACTAGAGAGCAGCGATGGAGATAGTGCATAGCATACAAACCCGTTACGACATATAAGTCATCTTACCCCCCAGGCGCACGAATAGATGTTGCACATTAAAAAATAAATAAATTGATAACAAAAATTTTCACTTTGAATTTTTAACAAAATTATATTTTTCTAATTATTGTTTTTTATTTTGTTACAGGAATTATGAGGCTTTACTTCAATGACGTATAAAAAGGTAAGAAAATATAGTATTTAAAAAAACATTAGTAGGTATATTAATTTGAACAATAATTCTATATCGAAAAAAAAATCTACCACATTTCGTGCGTTTTATAAATGTCTTAAAGGAATTACTAATATTCCTATTTACCCCACTTTTTAAGCTTATCTCTTGTGTTAGGAGTGGGGACGACCATAGCCCAAGGGGTCAGGATCGATCCTGTGACTTTTTATATCGCTAGGCCCGTAAGCCTAATAAGCCCGTAAATTAAAGTTATATTTATTATCTATCATTTTCAGTATTTCTATGCAGATTTTACTTTGAAGCAATAATATATAATACAAAAAAGTCTTAAAATTTTCGGATAACGCTTGAATCTTTAGAAACTTTTGTATTCTTTAAAGTATTTTTACAAATTTTAAAATCATTAAATTAAGACAGTAATATATTCGTCATTGCAAAGTTATGTCGATCAGAAAAATTTTCATCAGTCAAAAAGATCAAGCTATCTTGTATATAGGGTATAGGGTGGTAGTATCGTTGTGTTCCAATTTGTAGAGATGAGCCAGTGTACCTACAGTCACAAGCTATTTCCTAAAGTTGGTGTTGATTGACAATTTTTACTTCTTACAACGCCAATGTCACCAGAGGTCCCATTTGCCAGTCTGCCTACTAAAGGCCTCATAGGTTGTATTAAACACAGTGAACAACTTGACGAGTGTCTTCGTTCAAACCGCAAACACGTGTATCTGCCGTTATCCATCGACTCGACGTGACAAAACAGTCGACGTGATTGGTCAACGCTACTGATTTTGGTTTTAGCAGATTTAGTCAAATTAACATCATAAAATCGAAACATTAATTTATCGAGGAAAATCGAGAGAAAAATTATATTTTTATAATAGAAGAACAACTTA
Source organism: Vanessa atalanta (assembly GCF_905147765.1). Classification (NCBI taxonomy): domain Eukaryota; kingdom Metazoa; phylum Arthropoda; class Insecta; order Lepidoptera; family Nymphalidae; genus Vanessa; species Vanessa atalanta. The sequence continues at coordinate 9,723,523 of NC_061891.1, read as the reverse complement.
AATAATTTACAACTTTTTACCTTTTAAACGAATTACTTATTAATATTAATGAACACATCTATCAAATGACAATCTTGCACTACCTATATATAACGTCGTCTAACGCACACTAAGATAACTTGTAAGCACGACTGTCACTCACTCACACTAATACTTAACGTTTCGACTCCGACTTTATTTAATAACGATAAACTCCCTTTTCATGGATCGCCGTGATATTCTAAACCAACTAACGTGAATATTTGAAGTCAGATATGATATCAATAGAACGCTCTTCAATTTTCCAACTGCCATACCATTACGAAACTACAGATCTTTTGGATATAATATTACCATTATCAGTATCGATAGGTGATAGAATAGTAAATAATTGTACGAAATAGAATAGAAACATTGTACTAATTTGTTGACGTAATTACTGAATTGTAACAAATAAGCCGTAACACATAATATCCGGAAATCACAAAAGAAGGGTTATCATATAATACCGAATGTTGCATGAGCCGAGATGGCCCAGTGGCTAGAACGCGTGCATCTTAACCGATGATTTCGGGTTCAAACCCAGGCAGGCACCACTGAAATTTCATGTGCTTAATTTGTGTTTATAATTCATCTCGTGCTCGGCGGTGAAGGAAAACATCGTGAGGAAACCTGCATGTGTCTAATTTCAACGAAATTCTGCCACATGTGTATTCCGCCAACCCGCATTGGAGCAGCGTGGTGGAATATGCTCCAAACCTTCTCATCAAAGGGAGAGGAGGCCTTTATCCCAGCAGTGGGACATTTACGGGCTGCTAATGAATGTTTTATTGTAATGGACACATAAGTTATGTCTGTGAACAAGAAATCATAAATAAATAAATAAATATTGGACAACATCACATACATTACTCTGAACCCAATGTAAGAAGCTAAAGCACTTGTATTATGGCAATCAGAAGTAAGACGGTACCACAAATACCCAGACACAAGGCAACATAGAAAACTTATGAACTTTTCCTACATCGACTCGGGCGGGAATTGAATCCGGGACCTCGAGTGGCGTACCCATGAAAACCGGTGTACATACTACTCGACCACGTAGGTCGTCAATAAATATTAAGATAAATAAATTCGTTTTATTTCAACACAACATTATCAAATGTTATATAAGTATAAATTATACATACATATTATACATACATACGTATTATTTTATACATGTACAATGAAGTTAGGAGGTTTAGGTTCGCACAAAGATTGACCATAATTTATTTTGGTGTACAATAATCGTCTTAGTAATAATTTATCACGAATCTTCAATTACATAGATAAATTGTTATTTAGGGCAAGAGAGCCAAATGTTCCGTCGTAGGAACGCGTGTGCACCCGACTCTTGTCGACCGAGATCTGTCCTTATTGACTTTGCGCCGGCCCAGATATAACTTTAGTGCGAACTGCCACGCAATCCAATGAAATACTTTACCTTGTTAAGCCAGTGTATTATTATTATTGGCGCCGACATATATTTATCACAAATCCAAGTCTCTAAAACAATCTTAATTTTACGCAACTACCTACGAAAATACACTTACATACCTGTACATTTTCGTAACGATCAACTTCGTCACGTCACGAAGAGTTACGGAATCGTTAGTGAAAATTGGTAAAAAATAAATCTCTACTCCAAACTGACTGACGTTTTATCATTTTCTAAGATTTTTAATTTTTGGTTATGAATTAAATCCTAGTTTATTTATAATACATAAGAAAAATTAAAAAAATCTACTGAGACACAATTAAATTACATTGAAATATGTGTCACAGTGAATAATTAAATTATTATTTTGAAAATGCCTCAAGCTATTGACGCACACGCACATTTTTTTTCATGCAATAAACTATAACTAAAATACCTGACATCCATGATGTTAATTTAAAAAATACGCACCTGGATGAAATTGGAAAAATATAAATTTTTAGAGTATCTAGAATCTATATTTCTACCGAGCTTTGCGGGATCATGGGAATGTTAATACTATTAAATGTAAAAAAAACGCCTGCAAGTGAGTGTATCGTAAAAGCATATAAGCTATGCTTAAAACGTTTTTTTTTTTTTACAAATCAGAGTCAAACCGGAACACTGGGATCAGTAGTCTTATAACGTAAACAAAAAAAAAAGAATAAAAAAAATAATGACTGTTATTTATTTTAAAGTTTGATTTAAGTGTATCAAAATTTAAAATAACCAATTAAAGTATTAAAACATTTATTGATAGTTACTATGTTTTTCAAATCTAATTCACTAGTTATGGAGACAAATATAAAAAATTCTGTCCTCCCCACCGAAAAGTATGATGAAATCTCAACCAAACAAACTGCAACGAAATCCAATTTCATGACAGCGTTGTCTAGAAATTCTTTATAACCTTTCACGCCGCATCCAAAAAAGGGCCGTCAAAACGCGAAAACGGGGAAAATTCCGCGAAGTATCAAAAAAATAACGTCGCATGTATGGAACTCCGTGAGATGACTATTGAATTACTTTCACGGGAAAATGATTCTTATGGTTCGAGTAATAAGGTATATGGAAGAGTAATTTATTTGGTTAGATTGTGAATGAGTTCTCTTCAAATATTTCACGCTCCGTAGTTATTATAACATGTTTATTTTGAGGTCTCGCGATTGTTCCTATACAAGTCTATACATAGGAGTATCGTTGTGTATGAGGTAAGATTGTTCTAGAAGCTTAGAATATTATTGTTCCTTGGAATAAAGTATATGCACTATATATGCACTATATAGATAGATACGAATGATTTTATATTTCGTATAACGCGTTCTCTGATGTTAAGGAGAAAAATTATTCCACCACGCTCGCTGCTTAGATATTCGGTAGAAATATATCTGGTATTATTCGACAATTCAGCTGTACTTATCCGGTATTTAAACCTGATCTCTAAGAATAGTTACGTATTTTTAATTGATATTGAGTAAGTTCTGATAATTGTTCACTTGATGATTAGCTCGTTCAAGCCCCTTTACACAAGACTAGTAAAGAAGCAACTATTTCTTTCCTCCAAATTTTGTACCTTTGGGTGGATACTCAAGGATACTAAAGTCGATGTCAGTCGAGGCAAGGTAAACTAGTATAAATTTTATATGATTGATTAATTATAATACACATTAAAAAAATTGCTTTGTTTTGCTTTACCTGATATAGACAAAGATAAATATATCTATTTGTCCATCATTTGGCCATCAAGTGGTACAAGGCCAAGTGATTATTTTCCACTGTTAAAAATATGATAAAATAGTTCCAAGTTTCTTGATTTGAGTTAGTTTAAAGAAATTATTTTATTTTAGTTCAATAATTTAAATTAAGAAGCTATAACCTATAAATGTCTAACTATTGGATCGAATACTTTTTGAGGAGACGAGAACTTATTTCATCACGATGCCCTAACCTCGCTTTGGGTACTTACCCAAAATGTCTACTCTATCTACTTGATACCGATACATTTCCTTACGATGTTTTCTTCCACCGCCGAGCAGATATAGCGTCACACGTCTATAGTAGGCTTTGAAAAGAAATTGGAGAAAGAAACTCACATCGAAATTTATAATATTAGAGTGATAAATAAAATATATAGAAAATAACAGCATCGGGCTTTGAAGTCAGAATATTGGAACCGATCATTGTGTTGAAGAGGGCTATTGTGAAAAATCACAGAACGATATTCGGCTGAGGGCGTTTGTGCATTGTTCAGTATCCATCGTCCCTTTTTGCACAATCACAATAATTTTATTCTGTACACATCCACGCGTAACCAGTGCGGAATAATCCGATATAATGGAAACGCTATTTTGAAGGCAATCTTAGGCTTTGGATAATATTGGGCATGTATACGTATTTATATGTGTATACGTTTTCAATAGAAGATGTAAGATTCCTAACTAAGAACGGAATATTGAGACGAGGAACCAAGATTAAGGCAAGATAGATTTCATTTTTCAATATATATATAGACTATATTATGGTACAAGTGGGCCACCTGATGGCAAATGGTCACCACTGCCCATATAAATTGGTGCTGTAAGAAATATTAACTATTACTTACATAGGCAATGCACTACCAACCTCAACCTTAAACTGGCTCACTCAGCCTTCAAATCGGAACACAAATTCACTATATATTGCTGTTGTTAGCGGTTGAATATCTGTTGAGTGGGTACCCAGACGAGCTTGCACAATGCCCTACCATTACTATATTGTGAATATTAAATTATGCTATCATATATTTTCTATACAAGTCAAAACCTAACAATTACCAAAACGTTCTAAGTGATCTTACCATGTCAAAGCAAATTGATTCACAAGCGTTTCGTGTGATCATGTCAGTGGAAACGACCCTTAGATAAGCGTATTCACAAGTTTCAGCAATACATGAACCAGTATGTATCCGAGTTATGTTGCAAGTAAACACAAGGACAGAATAAACACTCAGAGGAAACCATACACGGTATTCCTGCGTTGCTGTTGTATTGTTTGCGAAGTTTTCTTATTGGTTTATTGAAAACGTCTAGAAATGTAAGATAGAGAATGCTGTTTGCATTTTAGAAAACTTGCAAGTTGTATTTCACTAGTTGTTTCGTGTGGCGTTCGTTTCGGTGCGATCAATTGGAAAATTGGAAAAATTTCTCGAACAAAAAAATCACAATATGAAGAATAATTTATTTTTCAAATGTTAAATACGTATTTATAATTCAAAATAAAAAATATATTAATAAATAACTTTATTAATTACTAACAGTATTTAAAACGGGTTATTTACCATGTTTTTTTTTTTTTAAATACTGTAAATATCCTGTTTTAAATACTGTTGGTAATAAAAATAACCATGTTAATTTAAAAACTTTATTAATTTTTTTTTTTTTTTTACATACGATTTGAATTTATGAATTGACAAAGCTAAAAATATCTGCGGAATTTTAATAAAGAAACGAATACCTTGCCATACGTTGGATTTGTTGACTTTGTATAGTCGGTAAGCGCCATGCTTTTTCACTCGAAAGGAAGTCTAACAGTAGTAGTCAGTTTAATCAACAGTCAAGAAAAAATAGTCAGTCCTTAATGTGTTTTTAACTATTTCAAATAATATAATTATTGCCTTATGTAAAAAAATAAACCGAAATAATTTCCAGTCGAACACTAATGTGGACTAAATTACAAAAAAAAAAAAAAATACATACCTCTAACTCGACTCTTAAACTGATACAAATTAACCAATAGTAATTAAGACTGAAATATGCATTTTCACTAATTATCGAATACGTTTTAATCAATGTAATTAATTTATGCCATTTGCGTCTTTTATAAAAGTGACCCATTCTTAGTTTAAATGTTGAGTTAACATTATATAATTCAAATTGGTTCCGAGAAGTAATTTTTAAGTGTTGCCACAATTTTAACTCTTCCCTATTATAAATTATAACTTTGCTGATTCATACATTCACATCATTTGTTAAATAATTGGTCCACCATCTTGGCTATGCCGCCATGTTGACTTTACAATGATGTCACCTAGTTATTCGTGTATTGTCATCTTAGCTGAACGTGTATAAAAAAACAGCTCAATCGGTTAAAGAGCTGCTTCTAGATTGAGTTGCAAGATTTTCCCCGAACATACTTACATTGCAAGTTAAATAAAATATAAATAAAAAAATAACTTTATTTAACTAACATAGCTTTGTATTTTAAATGTTGAAAAAGGGTTACTACTATGTGTTTTGTGGTTTGTTCGCAGTAGAATCTATATTCCGTAGGTAACTTAACTTAATTCAGTTCTGTAGAATGACGATTCATAAGTGCTTTTTACAACTTTAATAAATTTATTTTGATTTGATTTGATAATAACATGAGTAAATTATTAAAATTAAATAATACTATCAGTAATGTATACATAATTAAAATATTCAGGAGAACTTGGATACTTGTACCGAGTTACTTCGTATTACGGCTGCACCTGCCATGAAGATTATGATGTCAATTATCGAAAATATTAAAACAGAATGTACATTGGAACGAAAATGCGGGTAACGCAGTGTTTAATGGAATATTAAATTGAAACACAAATCAAGTTTCTCTGGTCTTCGGATCACGAACAATAGAAATTAATTCAAACTAACTCCATATTATATCTCTTAGTACTTCAATTGGAAGATAGTTATGCATTTTGCACAGCGGCTTGAATACATTTCGATATTGCAACGGTTCGGGTAAAGATGCCGATGTCTGAGGTTAGATCGAATGTATTGAAATATTTTAGATGAATGCTACGTAATGTAATTGAATTCAACTTACGTGTTTTGATGTTCCAATTTCGAAATGTTTGTTTCGTTATATTGTAATATAAACAACGTGGTTATCTTAATAAAAAGTTATTTTTTATTATGAAATATTTGTTTGCAATGTTTATATTAATGTTAGTTAAAATTTGGGTAAACTCTGGCCAAACATCTGCTTAATTTATCTTTGTAAGTTATTTTATACTTGGCTAAAGAAGTGAATAGAGGTAATCATTTATTCATGTAAAAACAAGGTGCAAGGTACTTCACTAGTTGGTAGGGCTCTGTGCAAGCCCGTCTGAGTAGGCAGAATACTTGATAATTGGTTGGTAACTTATCAGGTATTGTGCCTCTAACAGCAATAATTAGTCAAAGTCAAAGTCAAAAATTGTTCAATATAGAAGTGGTTACACTTGCTTATTGATAGTCAAAAATCTACCGCCGGTTCAGAATTTAACACCTCGGACCTGAGAAGAATCGGCGAAAGAAACTCAGCGGGATATATATATATACATATTCATTTTAATTTTACTTGTACAATAATAAACATATTTTTGTTATTTGAAACAGCCTGGAGGCGATCATCTAATTCCCAAGGTGTGCAGTCAACTAAAAAGTATTGTTGTGTTCCGGTTGGTCACCCTTCAGATGATTGAGCCAGTGTAACTAAAGGCACAAGGGACATAACATCTTAGTTCCCAAGGTTGGTGCCGCTTTGACGATGAAAGGAATGGTTAATATTTCTTACAGCGCCAATTTCTATGAAAACTTATACATCAGGTAGCCATTTGCCCGCTTACCTTACATAAAAAAGACATTAAGCCAATTTCTTAACAACATTACTTATGTTTAACAGTTAAGGTTGAGTGCACGAAAAAAGAGAGAAAACCATAGTCCGAAATTGGTGGATACCTCTCAGAATAATATTAAGTAAAAATGTTACAAAGATATTTATGGGAAAGTTATTACAATGACGTGAAATTCTGCAAATACGTTAGATTAAGTTTTAACACATGATTTTGTTTTACTTAGCCAGACTGGCGTTATACTTTCTGAAACCTTATCGTTAAGGCTCTTTGGCTTCCCCTTTTCCTAAAAGCTGCTTGAATCTACCATAATTTTAACGGTCTATAGGAAGACAGTACCATTGATGGTTTTATATGCTCTTGCAAAATGTGCTTCCAGATTAAGTAGATCTCCACCGAACTAAGAGTGGAACACAAGACAAGGGGGCCAGATGATGCATTTGTAAAAGCGGTCGAGCTCCTCTCCGATCCGAATAGAGGTCGGTCATCGCAAGGTTCAGAATCTCACATAAAAATGTTTTGTAATGTTTTAGGTATTGTGCCAAAATTTTTAATATCTCTGAAAAAGTATATTATTAAAAATTGAACTAAAAAACGCAGTCTTTATTTCAATTCAGTTATTGTTTGTGATTTATTATATGTTAGATTTTGTGGTAAATTTCTAGAAGAAAAAGAAGGTAAAGAAGGTACTAAATATATATACATATTTTAATATTGGATAACATCACATACATTACTCTGATCCCAATGTAAGTAACTAAAGCACTTGTGTTATGGAAATCAGAAGTAACGACGGTACCACAAACACCCACACCCAAGACAACATAGAAAACTAATGAACTTTTTCTACATCGACTCGGCCGAGGATTGAACCCGGGACCTCGGAGTGGCGTACTCATGAAAACCCGTGTGCACACTACTCGACCACGGAGGTCTAAAAACATCTGACATACTGTATCTTTTCTACTAATAAGATTATCAGTCCTAAATAAAGTATTATTTAGTTGTCGACTTTATGACGCTGACCGTACCACCTAAACTATATAATTGACAAAACAATTACGCTCCAGCTTACTTGTCTAATTAACTACACAAAACAGTAACTTTGGTGAATACGTTACTAATCTATTTGATTTCATTTAGAGCTCTGTTTTAATTTGGTCGCATTTGTGTGTATCTCATAAATAATTCAATCACGATATAGCGAATGGCTGTGGTACAGAATTCAGGCTATTTTATGGTAACGTTTTCTTATATTTTATTCATCTATAAGGTTTATTTTGCCGTGTCGCGTGAGCACGAACATAAGTTTATTAAGTTTCTCTCGGTAACTGAATTTTTCATATTTTCGTATATCGTGACGAATTGCGATTATTCAATCCGATACGAAATTTTAATTATAGATAAAATATGAAAATTCGTTTTTAAGTCGTTTATTGAAAATTCGTTCCAATTGGATATTTCATAAATTTAATTAACACGTCTGTATTGTGTTTGTAACAAACATACTAATTCTGTTTATATATAGATAATACAGTGATATTGATCTTCTCCTTTTACAGTAGCCTCCATTCTTAAGAATTTAGAATTGGAAAATTTATCAGTAATAGAACTACTAGCAGGCTGTTGATATATTATCTCACTATTCTCCAAGGTAGGCCTTGATATCGTAAATGAGTCTATATGTATATCTTTGTGTATATTATTAAGCCTTTACGGCAATAACAACGGTACAATTTTAGTACTACTATAACAGCTTTAAATGTACCACTGCAGTTCTAAGGCCTCCTCTCCCCTTGAGAAGATTTCCACCTAATTCGACCATGCTGCTCCAATGCCCATTGATGAATAAAAATGAGACAAAATTTCATTGAAATTAGACCCATGCAGGATTCCTTGCGATGTTTGCCTTCACCGAGCACGAGATTAATTTTAAACACAAATTGGAGCACATGAAAATGCAGTGGTGCTGGCCTTGGTTTGAACCCACAATAGTCGGTTAAGATGCACGCTTTATAGCCGCTAGGCCACCCGGTGAACTATACAGTGAATGCGTTGAATAATAACGTTTTTTTATTTTTATTTATACAGTTTTATTCTCACGCGTACTTTCATCTCTTATACCACAAGCAGTGCTTGTTTAATTTATGAGGGCCTGAATGGTATCTATTATCTTTGCTTTGTTAACTGGGCTAAAACTTTGTACGTCTGCACTTTCACGAGATGCATCTTGAACGATGAATAACACGGGTCTTAGTTCAATTTATTTTGGTTGAATGAACTTAATGCCTTAGTTAATTTTAATAGATATAAAAAATATATTATTTTTTTTATTTTAATTGGTACCACCCAGCCCCCACTCATCATATATTCGATGTGTAGGTTGTTCATTTCAATAATAAATATGGAAATAAGTTGTACCGTTATACACACGGCTGATGGTAGAGTCTGCTAAGCACGTTTGTCATACATACGTACGTAAATAAATTAAACAAATTATTAACCTAATAGCTTACAATATCAATAATTATTTTATGCCTAATGTTACCAAGGATCATATGCATAATAAAAATAACAATTTAATTTATATTAAGACTGATAAAAGTAATTTAAATTGAATTTTAAGACAAAAGAGATAGTCTCTGGCTCAAGTATTATTAATACTAATATTAATTTACCTAATAGTAATTTAACCTTGGATAAATTCCTAAATCTTAAAATTAGAAATAATCAAAACAATAATAATAGTAAACTTGTAAACCTGGTGCACCAAAACATTCAAGGAATGACAGGAAAAGATTTAGAAATTGAGTTATTCATAAACAGTAATGCCATTGATATTTTATGTATAACAGAACATTGGCTTGTAAATTATCAGTTTATGTTTAACTTTAGTGGTCACCAGATGGCTAGTATGTTCAATAGAAAAAAAGCTATACGTGGTGGCTCATTAATACTTATTAACAAAAATCTAAAATTTAAAGAACGTAAGGATGTTGTGAGCCTTTCTATTGAGCAGACTATTGAAATAGCCTGTGCAGAGCTTGAGCATGTCATTGTTGTATGCGTATACAGACCTCCTAGCGGGTTATATGAAGCATTTGAGAAAATATTGGAAAGTGCATTATTGAAATTATCTGGATCAAGTAAATATATTTTTATTTGTGGTGACTTCAACATAAATTTATTAGAAAACTGTAGCACAAGTATTAGATTCAGATCATTATTATATTCATATAACCTCATTAACTTATTCTTAGAGCCAACTAGAATCACTGAATCCACTGGAACATGTATTGACAACATATTTACCAACTGTGTACCTAATCATAAATGTATTATAAATATGTTAAGTTCTGATCATTGTGGACAGTTGGCTTCATTTAATTCGCAAATAAATAACAATGCTAAGGATTTAAAACAGACATTTGTTCCAATCAATTTGTATCGAATTGAGAAGTTCAGAAGTAATATCATGGCAAAGCTCTCATATTTACAATTAAATGATAATTCTAATGAGCTTTATAACAATTTTTTTAAATTAATTAAAACAGAATTTAATGCCATATTTACTTCCAAGACAGTCTATTCTAGGAATTTTCTTAAATTTAATGATTGGGCGACTGTCGGAATTCACAAGAGTAGGCAGAGGTTGTATGAACTTTATAGTGAAAGATCATACAACCGGTCTTTTTCATTTATCAGTTATGTTAGTGCCTACTCTAAACTATTCAAACGTGTATGTCATACAGCTAAATCATTGCATATAAAAAAAAAAATTATTGAGGCACCTGATAAAATTAAAATGACATGGAAAATTATTAATTGTGAAACTGGAAGAGTCAAAAATAACATCTCCGACTTTAGCTTATCTATTGACAACAATTTATTTTCCTCAGATCGGGATGTTGCAACTGTTTTTGAAAATTTTTTTGCTGACATTCCATTTTCGACAACTAACTCATTAAATTCCTCTCCTACCGTTGCTGAATCATTATTAAAAAACCATGTGGAAGAATGTAATATTAGCTTTAAATTTAATACAGTAAGTGTAAGTGATGTAATAAGTTCCTTCAGATCACTAGATATTAAGAAAACGGCCGATCTGTGGGGGATCTCTGTCAAGGTAGTCAATTCAATAATTGATGTAATCGCACCCTACCTTGTCACTATATTTAATAAATGTGTCCTTAGTGGCGTGTTTCCTGACCTCATGAAACATAGTAGAGTATTACCAATATTTAAATCAGGTAGTACATCAGACCCCAACAACTATAGGCCCATCTCTGTACTACCAACTCTTAGCAAGATCTTTGAAAAGTTGTTACTAAATCAAATGCTAGTACATTTTAACAATAACAAGTTGCTACACAAGAAACAATTTGGATTTACAAGGGGTCGCTCGACAACTGACGCTGGTGTTGAGCTCGTTAAAAATATTTACAGGGCCTGGGAGGAGTCACAGGATGCCTTAGGGATATTTTGTGATTTATCTAAGGCCTTTGATTGTGTGCAACACGAAACTTTGGTCAGGAAGCTACGTCATTATGGAATTAGGGACACTGCACTCAGTCTTCTGATTTCGTATCTGAGCAATCGCATTCAGAGGGTTGATGTAAATGGAAAGAGATCTCCCGGGTCTCCAGTTACTGTGGGGGTCCCTCAAGGATCAATTCTTGGACCATTTCTCTTCCTTGTTTATATAAATGACCTGCCACATCTCCTAGGTGATAAACTCGAGATAGTATTGTTTGCTGATGATACTTCTTTAATTTTTAAAATAAAAAGACGTCTTTCAATATATGACGATGTGAACAATACTCTCTCTGAAATAGTAAATTGGTTTAGTGTTAATAATTTAATGTTAAATAGTAAAAAGACTAAATGTATTAAATTCACTACTCCCAATGTAAGATGTGTCAAAACGAGTGTACGTTTAAACGGGGAAGCATTAGATGTTTTAGAATCAACAGAGTTCCTTGGTATGACAATAGACTCTAAGCTCCAATGGGGCCCCTATATAAATAAATTGGCGAATAGACTTAGCTCTGCAGCCTATGCGGTAAAAAAAAATTAGACTTTTGACTGATGTGGATACGGCACGCCTTGTGTACTTCAGTTATTTCCATAGTATAATGTCGTATGGCATCCTACTCTGGGGTAATGCAGCTGACATTAATACTATTTTTGTACTGCAGAAGAGGGCTATTCGTGCAATTTATAACCTGGTCCCAAAAGATTCGTTAAGAGGTAAATTTAAAGAAATTAAAATAATGACTGTCGCTTCTCAATTTGTTTTTGATAATGTTATGTATGTACGCAAAAACATAAATTATTTTCCCAGAAATTGTGACGTACATTCTATTAACACTAGGAACAAGAATAAACTTGTTACTCCAAGTACCCGATTACACAGGGTTAGTAACTCTTTTTTGGGGCAATGTATACGTTTTTACAACAGGATCCCAGAAAACGTTCAAAATTATTCAATTATAAAATTCAAAAGAGTCGTTAAAGAGCGTTTGTGTGCTAAAGGATATTACAACACTAATGACTTTTTAGTTGACTGCACACCTTGGGAATGAAATGATCGCCTCCAGGCTGTTTCAAACAACTAATATATACTTATCATTGTACCTACATGGAAAATGGTTAAAAAAAATGAAAAAAAAATATATCCCGCTGAGTTTCTTTCGCCGGTTCTTCTCAGGTCCGAGGTGCTAAATTCCGAACCGGTGGTAGATTTTTGACAATCAATAAGCAAGTGCAAACACTTCTATATTGAATAAAGATTTTTGACTTTGACTTTGACTTGAAATAAAACAAAATTTCGTACAAAGGTGTGTGAATGTACGTATACATTTGTGAGTTTTTATGTGAGAATATAATATGTAGCCCTAATTGAAAATAAACTATCCATGGATTAATTGACCAAATTCAGTTTGCCTCCAAATGATTAAATTTTTTTAAGCATTCCAATTCATTATTGATATCCAACTATAGAAGTTCAATATTAATAATTAGATATTTAAAATTATCAACTAAGTTTCTACCAAATCAAACTTGGTATAAATTTGTTGTCAACAGGCTGTTGAAACAAATGTTTTTGTAATTAACTTCAACTCATTTGATTCAAAGTTAATAATTTTGCTAATTCGCCTTTGTAGCAATTCTATAATATCATAACAATGGGACTTGTAATAAGTTATGATTCTTTAATATAATATAATTGAATAAAAGTGACATTACGATGACAAGATTTCGCTGCAAATAATAATTATGTAATAAGCACTTTATATACATATAATCTATAACAAAATATAACCATAACGCGTAATGGAAGCGCGTAGTTGAAGAGCATAGCCGAAGCGTATAGACGAAGCGCGTAGCAAAAGCGCGTAGCAAAGGCGCGTAGCAGAAGCTCGTAGCAAAAGCGCGTAGCAAAAGCGCATAGCTGAAGAGCGTAGCCAAGGCATGTAGCCGACGCGCATAGCAAAAGCGCTTCGTTAACCACTTTTTATTAACACATGAATATTCTCTTCATAACGAATTAAAATATTCATTATCAATAATAGTCGCACCACTGACAATTGTAGTGATTAGTGCGCTAACCAGTCGTTATCCCACTGTTTCCGTGACATTTGTGCTTCCAATAAAGCTATATCGTAGACTTATTTAGATATAATAACAAAATGAAAATTAAAACATTTTTTTTGCCCGCAAATTTCATCTTGACCCTTTAGTCTCGATCGAGATCTAAGGAGTTTCACATAAAAAAGGTACAATATCGCTATACTACATCTCATTTATAACTGTCTGTATAGCTCTATTAAAACTGCCTTGTTTTAAATCAACAATAGAGACTAAAAATGAAAAATAAGGCATAAACAAACTCCGATAAAACACTGAAGCATAAGCAAGGTTTAGTGAACGAAGATAACGTTTAACTGGATGTGGTAATTTTTAAATTAATAAATATCCGTGGTCCCAATAGAAATACTATTTAGAAACCGTCCGTCCGTTTTTTTTTTAATTCCAGTTACCGGTATCCTCATGTTTCCTCGTTCACGCCAGACACGGTATTTTTTTTTTAAATAAATAACACAAATAAAAAAAACCTCCTGTACAAATCATGACTGCGTGAATGTTGGCAAGAACGCTCGCCAACATCCTGTTAAATCGCATTTCCAGTTCTCTGACCGAAAATTGAACCAGCCGTCTTGTCGTCATGTCACTATGCTGTCAGTGTCAGGTACAGGACCTGTGGTTATAAAAATGTTTATGCAATGTTGCTCCAAGAAAAAAAGAAACTATAATCATTTTCTATATTTAGGATCGTATGCACTGAACCATAAAGAACCAATATTTAAATTTAGAATTTCATTATAAAATAAAATGAACGTTTTGACTGAACAAACAGGAACGAATTTAGTTTAATAAAAATCCAACGGACATAGATAGCACTGAAGAAACCAATAAAGTGTTGCTATTATAATATTTAGATTTGTTACTAACATATTAAATAATTGTTTAATTTCATGTCCATAACTTGTAATTATTAATTCTTCATTGTGTTATCGTATATTTGGTGACAGATATATGATTTAATATAATTGTCTCGTTCACGCCTCACTTCATTTATTCGCTTATATTTGTTGTGTCGTGGTTCACCGGAAATACAAATCGATCACATCTTACATTCACCTATAACTATGATATATCGAAATAAACTCGTATTCCACGAGTGCAAAAGAAGAAATGTCATAACTGACCGAATTTTGCGTGGGTATAAGTCGCAGGTTCAGCTAGTTAAAAGATATTGGTAATTACCATTTTAGGCAAAATATATATTTTCTTTTAAAATAATCCTTAGTCAGTTTCTTGCATTTTTTGTCAAAATCGGTGGTGGTTTAATTACATTTATTAAATCAACACTTAGAAGTGCTCGTATGAGCCTATTTCATTCTTTTTTAATTAGATTAAATTATTTCTCATTCTTGGCTGTACTATGGTTGTATGGAAGGTTACTATTAAGGTTAACTGGATTTTGTTAATCGCTGCCCTACAACGTGATTTTGAATTCAACGAACGGTGTTGGTTCCTAATCCTTTAGTTTTTATTTATATTAAATATGAATACCAGATTTAAAATATATATATACTAAATAATTAAAATGTGACGCTGTATAGTTATAACATGCAGACACACTAAAATATAATGAATAAAATACATATTAAAGATACCCAGAAGCACTGACAGCATGTCTGTGGAGACGGACGGTTAGATGTGTGATTTCAAAATTTCAACCAGTACACCATCGACCTTGGGTAGTAGTTACACTGCCTCACTAAGCCTTCAAACCGGAACACAACCATGCTCAGACGAGATTGCACAAAGCTCTACTTTAATATAACAATTAAAAAAAAATCTTAGGTTGTAGTCGTTTCTAGAGTAGTTTATTATCAACGTCAAATCCTCGGCCATATTTCATATCCGCGGTATTTGTAGTTTTACTTATTCGAGTGCCGGATTCAATGATGTTTTTAATTAACTTAAAATGATTTTTGGTTTTTAAATTTTATACGATTCTTTTTGTAGCTTACGTCATTTTTTTTTTAATTATCTACTTTGATTATCTTACTAATATAATGCGGATTTTATCGAATTAGATCATAGTACTGCAGTCGTTTTACTTCATTTTTTATAGATAAATAGAAAAATATGTCGTTAAGGCATCTGCATTTCTATATATATATCTATAAAGTATATATATATATATTTCTATAAAGTCTATTTTAATTTTTTTAATTTTTTTTTTTTATATATCATGGGTAAGATATAGTTTTAGAAAAAACGAATGTGAAATTTTCTTTTTTATTATCACATTAGCAGACACCCCTTTCCCCCTGCTTTGTTTAATCCCCAATTTAAATTTTAAGCAGTTGTACTAACTTATTAGAGTAATGATACGTACCGAATTCTATTCCGGTCAAATTTCGACTATCCGCACAAAACCTACTTATTTATATATGTTACGATACGATCCCGATTTCGATCCAACTTCGATTGTGATAAAGTGAAAATTTATTGGTAGAATTGACGCGCCATCTAAAAAATTTTTAAGTTTTTTTTAACCCATGTATATATGGGCAGATTTAAAATTAAACCTGTAATTGTTTACGAGACCTGAACTTGTAAGCGCTGAGGCGTCAAAGGCTTTCTGCCAATTAGACTGCGAGTGATTGCAAAAGCGAAAATTTGAATACGAAGCAAATCACCAATATGAAGTGATAGTGCCATCTGAATTTGACTCTCAACAAATATTCAAACCAATCGAGAACTTCGTGCTGGCCCGTCAAAGTCATATTTTATATAAAGCCAGTGCACCTAGCCATTAACAATTTAGATCTATGATAATTAGCGGCGTATTTACGGTATGAGGATAGGTGGTGGTAGGCCTTTGTGCAAGCCCATCTGGGTAAGAACCACCCACTCATCAGATATTCTACCGCCAAACAGTACTCAGTATTGTTGTATTCCGGTTTGATAGGTGAGTAAGGCAGTGTAACTACAGGGACAAGGGACATAACATCTTAGTGCCCGAGCTTGGTGGCGCATTGGTGATAAGGAATGGTTAATATTTCTTACACCGTCTATGAGCGATAGTGACCACTTACCATCAAGTGGCCCATTCCACCTCGTCCACATACCGATATCATAAAAATAAAAAAAAGGAATGACTTTCGATTGCCTCGTTGATTTAGTGGAGGGTTCAAACCCAAGTGATAAGAAGTTATTGGGTTTTCTCAGTAACTGCATGGAGTCGAGAAGCTCGTTGGTCCTGCATCTAAATTCTATCCGCACATCATCATCAATGGCCTTCAATTCTTAATCTACCAATGTATGGTATAAGATATACGGTGGTATACAATGGTAGGAGTAGATTTATATATATATTTATTTATTTATTTATTTATTGGAAAAGTTACACCATCAACTTATCAATAAGCACTTAAAATTAATATTTGACTTGGGTAACATACAAAGTGATACGTCTTTAAAGGTGTAAACAACATTAGTGTAGATAACTGTCATGAACTTTGTTATCGTAATTTTTCGTCATCTATTATTCCTAATTTATTTGACATACTACTATGACTATGTTGGATGAATGTCACAGTAAAGTTTCAAAACAGTTTCTATCATAATCTACCGTACGTACTGCTCAGAATTTAACACATTATTTTGCTGTAGATTATAATCTATCAAAGTAAACTTGAATTAGATTATCGAAATTCCAACCTAACTGAAATATTTTAACTTTTATGTTTTATTGTAACTTAAATACCGTTCAAAATGTTTGGTTAGTTCACAATATGGCGAGATAAATAATATTCTAATGGTATTTACAGTTTTACTATGACGTGCATAGTTTTGTTTTGATTTGACTACGTTTTGCTTTAGTATAGCTGGCTTTGAAAGATGGGACTCGTGTGTCTAATCTAGTCAATATACTTCGATATATTATATTTTTGAAGGACATAAAAAAAAAATAAGCAGCCTAATAAAACATGGGCTAATTAAATAGGTCTAAACTTTTTTAAGTAGTTACCTATCTACCACCCAAACAATAATGTAGCTTTGCATAAAATATTCGCTCTGAATGTCCATACTCCTGAAAATAAAGTAGTCTAGTCTAGCTATTACTCAGTGCTATCTGCACGCCTCGCCTGGACACCGCAACAAGTTTTGATTTGTTGCTGCACTTTTGTTTTACGTGTAGCTTAGCACTCGTAGCTGTGCTGCGAAATTCGAAGGCCTTTGTTCACGAAATAGGCTAGAGCTTCGTCATTTACCTGACTCTATCAGATGTTTATTTATACTATTAAGTCCTATATGAGCCAAGATGGCCCAGTGGTACTTCTTAACCGATGATTACAGGTTCAAACCTATGCAAGCACCGCTGAATTTGTGTTTCATATTTATTTCGTGCTCAACGGTAAAGAAAAACATCGTGAGGAAACTTGCATGTTTCTAATTTCAACAAAATTTTGCTACATGTGAATCTACCACCCCTCATTGAATATTCTCCTAACCTTTTTATCAAAGGGAGAGGAGGCCTTAGCCCAGCTGTGGGAAATTTAGAGGCTGTTATTATTTTATTTCCTATATTATACAAACAGATTTTTTTTCAATAATAGTTGAAATGTTCTTAGTAGCAGCAACTGCTTAAGCAGCAACTGCTTAAAGACATTAGTAATATTCCAATAGTCCAGGGGGCCAGGATCGAACCTGCGACTTTTTACATTGCACCCTGTAAACCATTGCGCTATTGGAAAAATATTTACCATTTTATTTAGCTAGTACTCTTGCCACAATTTCACGCGATCGTATTGTTTCTGTTTTTAATTTGAAAGGCTTATCTTAAGATATAGTAACGGGTACTGTTGACTTAAGGGTTCTCCTCATTTTGAGGGGAAAGCTTGGAGTTTGTTCAACCACACTGCTTCTATGTGAATTGGTGGATACACAGTTATCACTCGTGGGTTTTCTTATTCGTAGTGATTTCGATTTGATTAACACGTACGATTGTACGTCTACCTCTGAATTTAATTTTTGGAAAATTTATTATATTAGATTTTTTTTTGGCCCACAACTTCTATCAGATAAGTCGTGCTGATATGACACGATCACTCCCTGATTGACAGGCAAATGACATAATAATAACTCATGTTACATGCAAATAAAATTTGTAAGCGCAATCAATGTATTACAAAAGATTTAACGAGTTAATTATAATATATTATAATTAACGATTTTATGTTACACTGAAAAATTTATAAATTAAGACAACATAAAAAAAATAATCCTTATAAATTTTCAGGCTAATGTTAAATAATAAATATGTAGCGTTTTAATAGAAACTTCAAATATGTTTTTAAAATACAGCACTTGAAACCACTTTCTCTACCCTGAGGACGCAACTAAGCCTTTGAACAAGCGTCTAAGCCTCTTTGTACTCTGAAGGTAGATACGGGCTTGTTTGTATGAAACTGTTTGGTACCATCTACTGTTCTTGGTATGTGTAATATTGTATACGAATTTTAAGGTATTATTAACATATGCAAAGCGTTTACATAAATAAACATTATTGCTTAGTACATTAGTATATTAATACTTAGAAATTGAATAAACTCAGCCAAGAAATCAGTATATAAGTATATAAATATATTTTTACGTAGAAAATAGGAAAATAGGCTTATATTATTTCTATTTACTAAACAATTAAAAGAGCCGAGGTGGCCCAGTAGTTAGAACGTGTGCATCTTAACCGATGATTTCGGATTCAAACCCAGGCAGGCATCACTGAATTTTCATGTGCTTAATTTGTGTTTATAATTCATCTATCGGCTGTGAAGGAAAACATCGAGAGGAAACCTGCATGTGTCTAATTTCAACGAAATTCTGCCACATGAGTAATCCACCAACTCGCATTGGAGCAGCGTGGTGGTATATGCTGCAAACCTTCTCCTCAAAGGGAGAGGAGGCCTTAGCGCAGCAGCGGGAAATTTACAGGCTGCTAATGTAAGCAATGAAAATGAAATGTGAATAAAGAAAATATTGGCCATTTTCATTACTCATTTGTGACTAGCTTAGTTTTTCATTGTTTGTATCTTTATTTCGGTTATAGTTTCGTTCATAATAAGTTGATGGTAATCAAATCTTGCAGATCACTTTTAAATGAATTCCACCCATTTGACTAAGCTGATCTTATTTTTTTTTTGGTCTCGATAAATTATTGGCTTAGGTACAAAATGAAAAATAAAAAAATAGTGTCTATTTTTTACAAACATTATTTAATTTGCAATAAGTCAACATTAAAAAAGTAAAGTCGGTTTTTAGAAATATTTTTGACTCGTCTCTTTACCGAATTGTATAAGACGTGAAGCAATAACCAGCAAGTCGCGCAGTACTCTTTTCCAATATTTAAAACAAAGTTTTGTCAATCAAATAAAAATGCATCAATGTAGTATCTCTGTATAATCTCATGTTGAGTAATATGCTTTATTTATTCATATTTTTTTTCACAAATGTTAAGAATATATTTATTATGTCATTGGTTGGCGGACGAGCATATGGGCCACCTGAGTGTAAGTGGTCACCACCGCCCATAGACAAAGGCGCTGTAAGAAATATTAACCATTCCTTACATCACCTATGCACCACCAACCTCGGGAACTAAGATGTTATATCCCTGTGCCTGTGATTACACTGGCTCACTCACCCTTCTAACCGGAACACAACAATACAGTGTACTGTTATTTGGCGGTAGAATATCTGATGAGTGGGTGGTACCTACCCAGACGGGCTTGCACAAAGCCCTACCACCAAGTGCGGAATATTAGCATAGAAACTAAAACTAGATCCAAGAAGGATTTATTGACTTTGCGGAGTCGGTAACTTGTGGTTTTAAGCTTATCCTTACTTCTCGTGTACATATAACGATTATCACAGATTGCACGATTTATTAATGATTTACATGTAAGAACCACATCTAAGACGGTTCAGCGTCGATGATAAAAGTTTGTTGATAATTGATTTCTACATCCAGGATCGACTCCATACGAAGAAACTCCTCAACGCTTAACAGCATAGATACAATATATTGTAAATATTGATTTATTGGATATGGAATTATATTAGCACATGTATGTATTTTGGATATATGGTGGGAAACTTTTAATACTGATTTGTTTACCTCAGTAATGTACGACGTCTGAGTCTTAGGTTCTTATGCAAAGTCGTCTTACATAAGGTGCTGGTGGAGTATTAATACATTTATGAGATGAAAAGATCTTTACATTTGAGGAATATATTAAAATCTTAAGATAATAAATTAAGCAATTATAAAATAAGGCCAAGATGCAATTTGTTAGAGAAGATTACGAGTTCGCATATATTTTTAAGTATATTATGTGGCTTATAATATAAGTGAGTTGTGCAACTCTAACTTTGGGAATTTCGAGTATTTTTCAATACGCACACATCTAAAAAACACACATACAATATAATACATTTAAATTTTATGTTAAAACATTGAAAAGTCAAATTTATTACTCGATAGAAGATTAGTAAGTTAATGCAAGATTATGGAATTAGTTCCACGCAAGTTGAATCATTATTTTTCATTATTTATATATACTTTTACTATCAATAACTTTGTCTGTTTGTTTGTTACAATTTCATAGATAAAACACTGAATCAATTTCAATGATATTTAGTGTGAAGCAAGCTTGAAAGAAGCTCTTTAAGATTGAAACCTTTTCGCCATAAGCTGAAGTCTTAAGCGTCCGAAGCCGTGGATTTAGCTAGTTATATATGTGATATTTATAGGTGGAAAATTTATGTATATTCATACAGACATTGATCACTTTGATAGAAACAGCGCAAGAGACGTAAGGATAAGCTTGGAAAGTTTTCGACTCTGCAAAGTCAATAAATCCTTCTTGTGGCAAGTTATCCGTTTCTATAATAAATTCCAGGATTATATAGATACAAAGGCGTGGAGCTAATACTTGTTGACTTCCAAGCAGGATATATTAAATACCTATATATGTATTTTAAATGTTGAAAAACAGTAACTACTGAGTTTCTTACCGGATCTTCTAGGTAGAATCTACATTCCGAACTGATTCACTTAATATAGTTTGTTCAATGACGATTCAAAAGTGCTCGTAAAAGCCTACTCGAATAAAATTTATTTTGATTTTGTAATTTTTATTTATAAGGAATAACGGTTTTTGAATACATTGTATAAATTTAAATTGCATATTTTTTAATTTGTAACGAACAAATATAGAGTTACATGGAAAATCAACATTTAACTTATTCAAGAATAGTTTTAATATCGTTTACATTAACTAAACTGGGTATTCGAGTTACTTACATAGTCAACAAAAAGAGAGAGAGATATATATTATTTTAAGTCTTGAGTTTGTACACCAACTTTAGAATAATAACATTTTGAATTCGTTATAATATATTATAGATTATAACATATTTCTAATTGATTAATTGATAGGTGTCTGTCTTATTTATAGACTAGACAACCATTCATGAAATGACGGTAATAATCATTTTTTTATGATATAGTTAGGCGGATGGAAAGAGCCTCCCGATTTGACCTGACCAACATTGGCACTGTCAGAAATATTAACCAGTCCTTACACTGAAATCAAAACAACTTTAAATTGAAGTATTAATATTAATACCTTGCATTTATATCTACATAGATTATAATAATATATTATTTATTGATAATAATTCAACAATGAATAATAAAAATAATTAAAAATTAAATGTCGCAATACGTCACGAGCAGGTCGCGCATGTCAGTGCTCAGAAGTTTATCTCTTACCGAAAATTAGTCAACGCGGCAAAATAAGTTTTTACTTCAAAAACTGTGATTATTTGTGTCAGCACAAGGTCAGCAACCCACTCTTTTAATCTCAAAGTAAGATGTAGTGGCAATAAAAGAGAGTTCAGGCACGTGGCACTTCTTTACGCGTCAATTAAGCAAGTATAAAACCCTTTACTTATGTCTGCTGTGAATATCTTAACATAAAAAACGAATCACTTTCCCTTAATTCGCACAAACCCAAAACTTCACATTTAGTAAGTTAACGACTGAACCTTAATTTAATTACTTCGGGATGTCACCGATAATTGCAGATAATCTTTTAACTAATCCAAAATCGTGAGCTCCGTTAAGCTAGCCCGTTAAGTTAGGTACCACTTAACATAAATATTCCTCCACCAAGCAATAATATTTAATACAATACGTAGTGTGATTAAACCAGCGTGCCGCAATGATATGTAAGGGATGATTAGTATTTCTTGTCAATATCTATGACGGTGACCAGTTACCACCAGGTGGCCCATTTACAAATGTACCTTGTCCAAAACTACAGTTTTTAACATCACTTCCATACTAAATTGCTGCTGTCATTTTCTCGATATAGAAACCTAATTATCTTTCTCTTAATACAGGAGTCAAACTCGCGATCTTCAGCAAGTAACTGACGACTGAATCAACGAAGCAGCTAAAATGTTCTTAATAATATTGTGTAGTCTTTTCATTTAAATTAAGTTTTATGTGTAATAAGGCACATTGTAGTGGAACGACTGAGGAACGTAAATTAAACGAACCTTCCGTTACGAACAACTTGTACGGTATATTTTGAATCTTACGCCCAATACTATAAAGTCCATTTCATTATGCCTGCGTCAAGTGATTACATTTTTGTTTGTATGTAATCCAATTTGCTGGAAAGAATTTTTAAACAATGAATTTGTGGAATTGGGTGTTGTAATTATAAGGTTTTTAATTCATTTGATGTCGCATCCACTCGTGAATCTTGTCATGGTCATAAATATTTTATGTATTTTGTCGAGAACTGTAAAAGAATGTGGTCTAGATATGAGGATATTGCCATTTTATACATAGTACGTAGATTAAATGTGGTAAGTGCCATAGGATTTTCATGTGTAAGACTAACTTGGAATCTTTAATAAGATTGCTTAGGTCAAATCTTATAAACCAGAACCACTCCTTGCGGATCAAATGATTTAGAATACCATAAAGGATATTCATAATAATATAATTTTTTTTTATAACTGGGCGGGTACCGGATGAGATATCCAATAGAAATATTATTCTAAAACTCGCCGTTTCTTTTAAGGTATTGGAATTTTTAAAGAATTGTTGTCCATATTTATTGATGTGCCATTTAACTTTTACTTTACCTCGGTTTCTGCACATTCTGTATGTGTGCTTACTACCAAAATAATGTCTGCTATTAATCAAATATAATAAAAAAATATAAAATATAACTATTTACGGCCAATTTAAATAATCAAATGATAAATAAACTGTTTCAGATAAGTTTATTCGATTTTCTTTAAAACTTCACAATTTTCTTCATACTATATATGTATAATAAACATATATACGTATCTTAATTAAAGATATATCTGCAAATAGAAGCGTACAAATAAAACTAGAAACAACTGGGGGAGAGTTCAAAACAGCTCAAGCAATAAGAGAGAAAGCGGTCCCCTAAACTTTTTCAACAAATTTTGGCAACATATGCTAAAACTAGTCGATGTAAGCAGATTTCTTGGTCTTGGTCTCACTGTGAATAAATCGAAAACAAAATAAATGACAAACAGAGAAGAAATCTCCTCACATCTACTCGTTAATTCTCCTCACAAACATTGGGTCAGGCTCACCGGCTATGCATATACCTGGGCCCCAATTTTGTCAAACCAATTGTTCGTTTATTGCATTGAAATATAATCGTTGTGTACACGTTTTCTTATACTAGAAACGAAACGATCGGAATATAATCGGGAACGTATCATTTATAATTTACTACAATTGGCCCTCTGGACTTTTTCTCGTTCATCTCCAGGTTTCTCACCAGGCAAATTTGTAATAATACTTATAGAAAAAGTTATTAAATAACATAAATAAATAATATGAAAGATGGTAAATATAATACAGACATATTATTAAACAATGCAAAAAAAAAATCGATTATCAATTTTAAAAATTATGAGCATCCATAGAAACTTTCAACCCAATTCCAACATTTTAGGTGATGAATTTTCAAAAGAATTGTAGCAAATTTCTTGTGCTCGTAAGCAGATGCACTAGAACCGATTACCATGTTTCATAATTACATCAGAAACGATGAATTTTTATAAACACTTTCATCGTACATTTAACACCGTTAGGATCATTTTGAAAATACCTTTCTTAATGCTCACCTGCGTTCCATGAGGAATATTTGGGTATAATTTCATTCTATTATACTTAGGCTTATGCTCTACGTTGTATAAACGTATATTTAGTCATTTTTGAATGTTAATAAATATATTACTCTAATAGGTATGTCAACTCTATGTTGCTTTACAACTTTGAAGATTTGGAACTTCACAATTGGAAGAAACATATCTTCCCATGAAATAAGTCTTAAGTCAAAACTTTAAATAACATAATTCGTTCATATTTATTAATGAAAGGACTCTTTTTTCTCTATCAATGTCTTCAAAACCTAGCATCATATTAGATAATATTCTCAAAAAGCAATTTTATAACAACATCGTTACGATACAGCGAAGTTAGTAAATCGGTAAAAGATTTGATGATGGAAACTTTTCCTCAACTTCTTTAGATCTAGTATTTTATGTTTTCTTAGACAAGTTCTGATGTAACAATCTGTTACAGTTTTGAGAGCTTTCGTGTTCAGGAAACTATCGAAACTGTCAATTTTCTCTACACATCTATCATCTGTGAAATATCTGTGTATAGGATAGTACAGACAATCTTGATAAATGAACTATTTATCCCTTATGCAGTGAATTTGTATCAGTTATACTATAATTTTTTTTATTCTAATATACATCTTACATATTTGTCGGGCTTTGTGCAAGCCGGTGTGGGTGGGAACCAATCCGTCATATTTTACCGCCAATCGGCAATACTTAGTATTGTTGTGTTCCGGTTTGAATGGTCAGTGAGTCAGTGTAAATACAACCAAGAGAGACATAACATCTTAGTTCCAAAAGTTGGTGGCGTATTAGTAATGTAAGGATGATAAATATTTCTTACAGTGCCAATGCCTATGACCAGCGGTGACCACTTACCATCAGGTGGTATATTTGTCCTACCGACTACCAAAATAATAATATAAAAAAATAGAAACAAAAAAAAAAACTGATTCTTTTTTTTTTCATTCATCGCTTTTGCAGGGAACTGCATTGATACTCTAAATAAATATTCTGTTAATACCTTTAAAAAAAACTTGCAGTTTGCTCTGTATTTTTTATGATCAACAAATTAGTTCTTGCTTTCTCAAAATGCTCTACTTTACTCTATAATTAACACTTGATTCGTAACTAATTAAAATAAAAAGAAACGAATATATCCTTTTCATTCTTAATTTAAATTATAATTTTGAGACATAGAAATATATAGATATATTTTGACACAAATGATAGCGCGATTCAGAAAATCGTATTTATCATGTTCATTTATACATTTACATTATTATTAGATTATCACACCGTCATATGCTCAAATATTTATGTGAAATTTTGAAATAGACACCACGTCGCTTAAAAATAGACGTACGAGTATATAATACTAGCTTTAATTTCCCTAATACTATTATTTCATTCTAAAACTTCAGTGACAGCGGACACAGCGTGATTTTTGGACTGTTGAACGTTTTAAATAAAAAAGTAACAAATATTTTTTGTTAAGCACTTTGACAGACGTAAGCCGATTGTGAGCTCGGAAAAGGGAAATACGAACCTTTTTTTTTTTATAAATATGAAATATTATTTACCGAAATGTTTGGTGTTATTCAGTGGCCGTACTTATTTATTGATAAGAAATTTATACAAAAAATGGACTGTGAGTTTTGACGTTTCTTTTAACACTTAATTTAATTAACTCGGAAACAGTTTTTAATTCCAAACTCTTCAGCCTTATAAGCTACTATAGACAGCTCTATTACTTAAGAATATAACTTCTTTTTTTTTGTTCGAGCTCTTTAATTTAGTATATATAATTGATCTCGTTGCGATAAAACTTTGTACAGCCATTTTTGACTAGTGACCAAAGGTTCTGAAAGAGTACCATTGATGTACAATAAATGTCTCATCTGGTATCGACTAATAGGTACATCCCAAATAAATTGCATTGCAACTGCTAGCTGTATTTTTTTATGGTATAGGTAGGTAGACAAGCAAATGGGTCACCTAATGTTAAATGGTCACCACCGCCCATAGACAATGGCGCTGTAAGAAACATTAACCATTCCTTACATCACCAATGAGGCATTAACCTTGGGAACTAAGATGTCATGTTCCTTGTGCCTTTAGTTAAATTGGCTCACTCACTCTTTAAGCCTGAACACAACAATACTGAGTACTGCTGTTTGGAGGTAGAATATCTGATGAGTGGGTGGTACATATCCAGACGGGCTTATATATATCTATATAATAGGCAATTATAGTTGAGATGTTAGCAAGATACGTATATAGATAATACTTATCATTATGTTTTTTTATTTTTATGTAAGGGTTAACTAATAAAACTAAACATAAAACTTAATACAAAAGACGCAGCGCGTTACGGAGAAGGTTTAAGTAAATTCGTTTATTTTTATCGTTTAAAGAGCATTCACTTCGCAAGCGCTTGCTGCGCTCAATATGGACGACTGACTTTACAAGAGTGAATTTAATGTTCTCGTAATTATATATTTAGGTCACGGGAAAGGTCATGATTCTGTTTCGTCTGTGATGAATGTTTGCACAATTCCAATCAAGATATTCTCTTGTTTAGTTTCAATTACTAACACATCAGATATCTCAATTGGTAAAACAAATACGGGCTACGTACACATTTGTGATTTTACTCGAATAAAGAAATAATACTTTTATTTCTGGTATCTTACTATAATAACGTCCTCGTTAATGTCACAATGCTATGGGCTTCCAATTCTCTGGAGGAACGGACGAATTGCAGCGTTTGCACAAAACGAAATTGTAACATTTAATTTTTCAATTGCTTGTCTGTGGAATTTTATGAGTGAGTGGTACACACTCGGGCTCGTACCAATCCCTTTCACGCTGAAATGTCATACCCTTTAAATAAATAAATAATAAATTGTTATATTTCATCGGATCGTGATAAAAAAGCGCGGTGCTGATACTTGTTGACTTCCAGGCAGGATATATTACATACATATATGACGGAGTTGTTTATCCCAGCTTGCTTTTTAAAAACATGACGTCAACATTGCTGAAGTCACGAATGTCATGGTTTAGATTTCTATCCATCCTCGAAGGAATGAAATTTAACGCAGGAAATATTCTTCTCTGATTGTTCCAATCTGAGGAGGTCCGATCGCTTCGACGGCTCGAACAAGCCTGACCATACCCGTTTATAACAAAAATTAGTGTTCTCAATTATTATTTTCAAACAGTATTCAATTATTAAAATAATTAAAATAATCATTTCAGGGCACGTGTTTTTTTTAAATACATGGTTTCGCGCCGACTTATATAATCGTATTTAACTAACATGACTCTGTATTCTTAAATGTTGAAAAAGAGTAACTACTAATTTTCTTGCCGGTTCTTCTCGGGAGAATCTACATTCCGAACCGGTGGTAGCTTCACCTAGTATAGTTTGTTAAATGACGATTCAAAATTGCTTGTAAAAGCCTATTTGAATAAAATATATTCTGATTTTGATAGAATTATCAATATAAACGCTTTGTAAATTGAAATCAAGCTGAATTATTTAATTCCAAATGACAGTAATGTCTGCCCGACATGTGGTGATTCCATTAGCGCACGATTTGAATCGAGTTTGATAAGCAAAAATATATTATATACGGACGAAAGTAACAAATTTCGAATAACATCGAGCAGACTTAAATAACGTCAATACGTAAATTTAGTTTACAATTAAGTATTCAATATGCACTAGCTAGCCTTTATAAATATATTGTATGTGTAAATTCATAATATACCTATCGGGATAAGCAAATACAGCAACTGATTATAAGTGATCCCCACCGACATTCCATCCCCACATTGGCGCTAGAACAAATATCAATCATGCCTTACATCGCCAAAGTGTCACCAACCTTGGGAGCTAAGATGTTAAGTCCCTAGAGCCTGTAATTAGTACGTCATTCTCTTCAATCCTCGAATACCAATATAATCTATATTAGGGATCCAGATCCAACCAAATTCCTATTAAACCATTTAGGTTTCCAATCATTAAAACACGGTGAATTTTTGACCAACAATAATTGATATTTGGAAGAAAAATCTGGTGAAATGGACTATCCTAAACTTCACAACAGGCACTCGTGTACATTCGTATGTACCAAATACAGATATCTATGCCACTACAGTATTTTTGTTGTCCAATTAAATCGAACTATATGTCGCGCTGGGTCTCCTATATTTCGTTAATTGCTCTACAAGCTGCTGACAGGGTATCCTTATTGTGATATATTTACTATTTCGAGAACTGGGCCTGCAATTCACTATATGTTTGAATTAATGCATAGATTAATTAGTTAAAGCGGCTTAAATTACAAGAGAAAGCTGGAATCGCCAAAATTTGAGTGATTTTATGCATCATAGATAACTTTACACTACACAAGCTATTTTTTATGATTTTTAATTTTCTTAATAACCCTTAACTTAGGAAGGCACACTTTTACGTTATCGGCGTGTATCAGTACAAGTAAAATGCTTGTGCTTACAAGATGTCTAGCGTTCGTGAGACGACTAAGAGTAAAAACATTAATTATGAATTAGATTACATCTAAAATCAGATGGCAATAGTTTGATTTTAAGTTGGTTCTATAAAACGGAGGTAAGATTTTTAATGCAATTTTCATATAATTCTAGAGAGTAAAGGAAAATATCGTGAAATGACATGCAAGCGCCTGAGAATTTTTGCTCAAGTATGTGTATGCATGTAAACGCAGTTTTTAAATAATCTCTAAACATTACAATGATAACATGAGGGGTTGATCTTTGCCCAGCAGTGTGATTATTTTTGTATTGATGTTACATTTTTTTTATTATTATTATTTTGACCAGAATTGTATTTTGTGTGTGGTTTTGTCAAATAACTATTATTTGAGTAATCAATCAATGCGTTGTATAATGCGGATGTTGGGAACGTATGAATCATTCTAGACGCCTGGGACGCAGCTAGATTACACCTAAGAGAACGAAAACTATTGGAAGTGGCATCAGCGGGGATGATAAACTTGACTATGGCCTATTCCAATCGAAATCAATAGAAGGGTTAAAGTTAAATAAACGTTACATTTACAAATTCCATGTGACTTTCTAATAGTTCTACTGTATAATGTCCATTAACACCAAATTTGAAATTTCCAAACTAAATGAGCGTTTGAGAGCCATACATGCCAGCAGTGATAACTTCTCAACAATAGTACTAAGCATGAGGGACGTTTTATTAAAGCTTGAAAGCCTGGATACCGCAAAAAGTGCGGGCCCGGACAATATTCCACCAATTTTTGTCAAATATTGTGCTCCTTGTTTGGCACAGCCATTACACCATATATATAATACCTCACTAAAAGCGGGATATTTTCCAATAAAATGGAAAGAGGCGAAGGTAGTGCCCATCCATAAGAATGATGATGACTCTGTGGTGCAAAACTACAGACCTATTTCAATTCTGTCAGTTTTCGCCAAAGTCTTTGAATCCTTAGTCTGTCCCCTCATTCAAACTCATTTTAAGCCTTTTAATTCTGAACATCAACATGGCTTTTGGCCTGGTAGATCTACAAGCTCAAATTTAATCAGCTTTACTAATTCCCTTTATGAAGCTCTAGATTCTCAAAAACAAGTGGACGTAATTTACACGGACATCAAAAAGGCTTTTGACAGAGTTCCGCATCATATACTGACTAAAAAATTGATGATATACGGCTTTTCAGGTTCATTACTGAAATGGCTCTCCTCGTACCTAAAAGATCGCACATT
Source organism: Vanessa atalanta (assembly GCF_905147765.1). Lineage (NCBI taxonomy): Eukaryota > Metazoa > Arthropoda > Insecta > Lepidoptera > Nymphalidae > Vanessa > Vanessa atalanta. The sequence goes on along the minus strand of NC_061891.1, from coordinate 9,692,771 downwards.
TTTCGTAGTTATGAACGGTTACAAATCTGAAAAGCACACAATTTTATCAGGTGTTCCTCAGGGTTCCCATTTTGCCCCTTTTTTATTTAATATCTTCATAAATGATATAACTTTGTGCTTCATGCATTCAACTCCATATATGTACGCAGACGATCTTAAGTTTACCCGGATTGTCTCATCTGTACATGACTCTGTTCTTCTTCAGAGGGACCTGAATAGTGTGGTTGACTGGTGCGAGGCAAACGGCATGGAGTTTAATGCAAAAAAATGCGTACACATAAAATTCACACGTAAATTAAAGTATATACCTACTACTTACAATTTGTACGGTAACAATCTAGATGAAGTTAATGCCATTAGTGATTTGGGAGTTTTATTAGATAACAAGCTAACCTTTGTATCTCACCATGATGCAATTGTTAAGAAAGCTTCGAAATTATTGGGTTTCGTTATTAGGACTACAAAGCCGTTTAAACAAGTCAGAACAAAAATAATCCTATACAATAGCCTCGTTCGTAGCCAGCTTGAATACTGTAGTGTTGTCTGGCGACCTCACTATTCTGCCCATTGTCTTAGACTTGAACGTATTCAAAAAAGGTTTTTATGGCATATTTCCTATCAAGCTAGAATTCAGAAATCTATAACATCCTATAAAAATAGACTAAAATATTTTAAAATGATTAGCTTAGAACAAAGAAGAGACTTATTGGACCTTACGTTTCTATATAAACTACTTCATAATAAAATTGATTGCTCAAGCTTACTCTCTAAATTAAATTTCAGGGTGCCTTACAGATATCCTCGAAAACCTATTACGCTGTTAGTACCACCTCTCTGCAGAACTGTTTTTGCTCAAAACTCAATACTACCACGTTTGTGTAAACTATACAATGGGCTTAGTGATTTGCTCGATATCAGTACGGACTCACCTAAGACTTTCCGTAAAGTTATTACAGAAAGAATGTTACAATAGCATATAAATGTAAATATGTAAACTTATAGTACTTTGTAATGTGGTTTTTGTTATTTCTGTTCTTCACTTTTCTTTTTTTTTTCTCCTTTCAATGTCGAAATATTGTTACTTAATGTTAATCAAGCACTTTAATATTTAATTATATAATTGTAATCGGAGCAAGAACGCTATGCATGCAGTTTTTGCTTTTGAATGGGTGTACATAATGTATCTTATTTTGTACATGATTTCATTGGTGTGTAATTTATGTAACATCCGCTAGCAAAACATAATAAATAAATAAATAAATAAATTAAATTAAACTAACCTACTGTTCAACCACCAACCAGCATTGGAGCATATGCTCCAAAACCTTCTCCTCAAAAGGGGAGGAGGCCTTAGCCCAGCAGTGGGATATTTTCCTTCGCGATCAATAACGAAATGACTTATAAATACAAATTAAACACATGAATTCAATGCTATTTGCCTTGGGGCTTCGCGTTAACCAATCGAAGCCAAATGCCTCAAATGCCCCAAATCATAGTCCTATCTCCTAGACCTCCCAGATCTTGATTATTATCTATTTATTTATGATACAATACTATTCCTTTTAACTTAGTAGTATAACTGTCTCACCAAAGGAACTGTTAAGCGATGAGGATAATTTTTAATTAAACATTTGAGTGTGATGTGTCTAGAATGATTGTTACTGTATATGTATTATTTTAACCATGTAACGAGTACTTGTCCTAGATTTTTCTACGAGTTTATATCGAAGGGCGAATACTCAAATATAATGAATACTTTTTTTGTTTTAGACAGTATCCATTGTGACCATATGTGGAACAACTCATCAAAGTTTCCGATGACCAATAGCTTTGAAACGCATAAAGTATACGAAAAATTATTCTGATTTATTGAAAAAAAAGTAATATTTTTAATGAAACGTTGATATATTTATTGACTAAAGCGATGTTATAAATTGTCTACGTTGAAGTACATATCGATATCTAAATCGAAGAGTGTCCGATGGCATTTCTACGGTGCTTATATTCTAAGGCGTGAACTATAATTGATTGCCTGAAACTAGTGACGTGTAAATACATTGTCAATTACTATATGCTACATTGTATTGTATTTACGTCTACGTGTGAATTACCTCATTTAACTTAAATGATATTTTATGACACAATTAAGAACTATACCTGCAATTAATTTGGTTAAGACTATCTTATATCTAGTGGGTTATCCTGGCTTTACGGACTATTACGGGTAAAAGTAGGATCTCATGTATCATTTTAAATAGTTTTATGTAAATAAATATTAAATCACGTGCGTTGTAAACAATCTTTATTATTATTCTTCGCAGTATTTGATACGCCATTGTCTCTTTGTGTTGCTTTTATATTATTTTAATTTTGAATTTTCTGTGAATTTAATTAACAATCCGAGCGAAATATCTGCTTTATATGACATTACATCCCTCCCTTGGTTTTTTTTTCAGATATATTATAATAATAAATATGGAATCAAATTAAAAGGTCTTAGAGGATTTCTTTATAAATAGGAATCGCGAGAAATAATTACGGTATTTATTTTAAAAATGTATTACAGTATACTGTAATCGGTGTCTTATGTACCTATAAAAGAGATAATATAACAAGAACACGGTCGTTTCTGTTGGCTTGCGTGCTATATGCTATGTTAGTTTATATGAAGTTATTAACTAATAAAAACTGATTCATCATGTAGCTTAGATTAAGTGAGCTGACAAACCATTAGAAGCGTCAAGCGAAAGCGGCTCAAATCATCTCCTTAATAAACTAAAATTAAAGCCATTTTGTTTGTTATGCGTTTCTAAAATATCCAACCGATTGTTTTGGAACTTTGGTGAGGTACTTAGCATACGTCAGCGAACAGCACTGGTCCAAATGTAGCATTTTATGTAGATGGCCTGTTAGCCGAGATGGCCCAGTGGTTACAACGCGTGCATCTAAGCCGATGATTTTGTGTTAGTCAACGGAAACCCAGGCAAGAACCACTGAATTTTCATGTGCTTAATTTGAGTTTATAATTCATCTCGTGCTCGGCGGTGAAGAAAAACATCGTGAGGAACCTGCATGTATCTAATTTCAACGAAATTCTGCCACACGTGTATTTCACCAACCAGCGTGGTGAAATATGCTCCAAACCTTCTCCTTAAATGGAGACTAGGTCTTAGCCCAGCACTGGGAAATTTACACGCTGTTAATGTAAATAAAGAATCTTATTCTCGGAGACGTGCGACGCCGGATCGGTTAGCTAGGTTATAATATGACTAATGATAATATGATACTTTTATGTCTTGATTTATGATAAGATGTAATAAAATGACAAGAAAATACCGTCAAATAGTTCCAACAGCTAAAGCCGTGTTTATCCATCAATCTGTTGTCGAGCAATCGATCAAAGTCAACTTACCATATTATTTTTACATCAAAGGTTTATTTTTCGCGTTCATACGTCGCTTGTGTTTGACTCAGCGGTGATTTTGTTTGTTAAGATAAATACTTCATTAATTCGTATTAAATGTATGGGAAATTAATATATTATTTATACTAATATTACAAATTCGAAAGTAGCTCTGTCCGTCTGTTAGTCTTCCATGGCCAAACCACTGAACGGAATTTTATGAAATCTGGTAAGAATTTGCTCCTTACCAAGTTACCAATCTTGAACCCCAAGGCTATTTAATGGCTAACACCTCATAACCAACCATTTCAATGCAAGCGAAGCCGCGAGCGATAGTTTGTTAATAAGTTTGATAGCAGTTGTTACATTATAATTATATAATACAGTAAAATAACAGACTGCTAATGGCAAAGGCATCCTCTTTCTTTCGAGGGAAAGGTTTGGAGTTTATTCCACCACGGTGTTGCAATGCAGGTTAGTGGGTATATGTGACAGATTCTAGCCGCCACAGGTTTGCTGATTTCCCCACGATGGTTTCCTTCACTGTCGAGCTAGAGATGAAATGTGACTGTATCACGGCGAGTGTTCTAAGGAATTATTATCTCTAATTCCTGCTTCCCCTTTTCTTCACAGATCATCTCAACTGTGACATCGACCCCATCGCGAACAAAGAAATTTGGCAACTCTTTTCTTTGTCGCACCGCCAAAAAATGGAATTCTTTTACCAGCACACGTGTTCCCCTCCTCTTATGACCTGGGTTCCTTCAAACGAGGCGTGAAGAGGCATCTTGCGGGCCGGCATGGCGAGGGCGACTAGCGCAGCTCATTCTTGCTGGCTGTAGTGATCGTCTTCACGTTTGGACTACACTTACACTTACCATCAGGTGGAGTGGAGTCATATGCCTACCCGGACAGTACAAAAAAAAAAGTGCTATCTGATGGTAAGTGGTTACCAACGCTCACAGACATTGGCACTGTAAGAAATACTAACCATTCCTTACATCGCCAATACGCCACCAACTTTGGGACTTAAGGTGTTATGTCAATTGTGCCTTTAGTTATACTGGTCCGGTCACCCTTCAAACCAGAACTCAAGCAAACAAAGCATTGTTGATATGATGATGGCTGGTACCTCCCATACGAGCATTCCCAAAGAATTTTGATATTATATGATAGATATATTGAATATTGATTTCCACTATTATTTAAATTTGTGTTGTACGGTTAGTCTCATATTTAAAAAAAATATAAATACAAAAAAAATGTTTAAATGGTACAAACATTCTTTTCGGTAAAATGAAAATCAAATTACATTTATAATGTAGTATTATATCATTTATTCCGCTAAATGCCATCAAGGAGACCACAAAAATGTTTTCATTTGTATTTCGACATTCTCTACGAAATTATTTCGTCAATCTACAAGGGTAAAATACCTACTGTCTAATATTCTGTTTCGTAATCTCATGTTGATAGCATAGAGGTTAAAAAACGAGAATCTTAAGTGAATATTGCGGGTTTAAACCCGGGTTCAGTACGTTAAACATTTTCTTATAATCTTTTCCTTTGTCCTAATTTACTTTCTCGCTTTATATAAGAGGTATTCGTTCATCAGTGAGACATTTGCGAGCTGGTATTTACCAACATTTCCTTCCCTGGTCATTGAACTTTTTCTACCTTCGATCGCTGTTCCTATTCATTCATAAAACGTCTTATACAGTGACTCGTACAGTCCGCAATTTTTTTTTTCTTTATAGCGTTTCCGTAATAACATTTGCACATGCTTTGCATCAAAAATATAATTTCGTCTGAAATTTATGTTTCCCGAAGAATTGCTGAAACGAAAAATTTTACAAAAATACTCTGTACGAATACCTCAAGAAGATTTACAGAGTTCGTATGTAGGGAACAAATCTTGTTGCCTTATAAATTTTCAATCATTTCGCTACGTCTCTACAGACGTGAGATGTATTGAGTGCAGTATTCGAAAGAAGTATCTTTATATTGTGCTAATATTATTGCATTGTATATGTAACTTTAGTTCAGTGTATGTTTGTATGTCAATTAAAGGCGCTTTTGGATTTTAATTTAAAATTATGTACAGATTGTCATTTTTTACATTTCTAGTATGAGTTTCATTGTCACGAGCCTGTAAAACCTAGCGATCGAATATATAAGCGAAATACCAGTCACTGATTAATCCCGAAATGTCAGAAACTATAACACCTACAAACTCGAAGCCTAAGGGTCTAAAATGGAGGTTGAAATTTTGAATGAAAGTCCTGTGTTTATGAAGTAAAAGACTGGAAATATAAAATGTATACTCTATAGATGGTATGGAGGTGTACTAATGATGTATCTTTAGAAATCAACACCCTTTTGGGGTTCAAGCGGGGGATGGTAATGGAAAGTCCAATGTTATCGAAGTTAAAGTAATTATGGGAGAAGGATTTTAAATGGTATTTAACTATAAGAATTATTGAAAACAACTACTATTACTATAATTACAATATTATGAATTTAGTAAAATTATTTTTAATAAATAAAATCTGAATCTGTTGAACCGATTATCTAGCAGTAGCATTTTGTTTTATTTCAGTAACAATAAGTCTTTTACAGTTACAAACTGAAATAATATCATGTAAATCCAATAGCACAGCTATTTATTAATAATTAATTCCAATTCTTAGAATTAATATCAGAGAAGAACCGCCATGAACGCCAGTAATTACTCTTACCAATTCCGTAATATAGGCAAAAGGTAATTAAACTAATAACTATAAAATGTTTTTCCAAAAAACTTATTAGCAAGAAATAGCAGAGAGATTCTTTAAGAAAGTATTTGTCCGAAAATGTCCGTTCACATTGAAAGGCAAAAATGCGCTAGCTTTCTGTCATCAATGGAGCTGATGAGATGCTGTGGCATGTCTTAAGATTTTCTTACGTAATTGCCAGAAATAAAATATCAAATTATACTAAATTACAATACTTATAGATGGATAATCTGCCTGAATCTCTTAACTCACTCCTCCTACTCAAAGCTCCATTCCATCTTTTCGAAGGGAGAGAAGGTGGAACATTTACATTCTGTATTTTTTTTTCCTGTACTTTACTTAGCAATAACATATCTGATGTACATAGCAAGGATTTGGATACATTATACTTTTTTTAAAAAAACTTAGTTCATGCAAATTTTCTTATACCTGATATTTTGGTATGCTTACACCTAATTCCTCACCCTATTTGTTTTATGTATATTAGTCCTTTTGTAAGAATGTCAATAATCCTAAATAAATTATAAGGACATGTTTCCGGGTTCAGACAATCCATTCAATTGAATATTTCTAAAAAATATGCATTTAAATCGAATAGTTCCCAATTTTGACGACCTCCGTGGTCGAGTAGTGTGTACACCGGTTTTCATGGGTACGCCACTCTGAGGTCCCGGGTTCGATTCCCGGCCGAGTCGATGTAGAAAAAGTTCATTAGTTTTCTATGTTGTCTTGGGTCTGGGTGTTTGTGGTACCGTCGTTACTTCTGATTTCCATAACACAAGTGCTTTAGCTACTTACATTGGGATCAGAGTAATGTATGTGATGTTGTCCAATATTTATATTTATTTATTTATGACAGTTAAATCGGATAGTTATCCTAAATGAAATAAGTCACAAATATCGATTAAAGCGCTTTCAAATTGTAATCTTGCAAAATTTCATGGTGAGCATTTGCGAGCGCTGATCGTTACCATAATTTATCGCTTAATACCAAAAAGTTAAACGCCGGAGCAGATTCTATCTCCTCGCTTGCCGAAGAATTCAAATCTATCTTGGTCTACTCGACGGATATTACGAGATAGTCCAGGGTTCAAGATCGCAACAAAACCAAAAGTTCCGCGAGCACGTTCCTCGCAGATATTGCGGCATAAATTCTGACGGAATACATTATTAAGGCTTTTACGTAGTGTTCCTCGTGTTTTATCATTGAAATGGTCTTCGTATGGAGTTAGTTGAAATTGATACGTTACGTATATTCAACCCTTTATATCTCGTTTAGGACAATTTTATGTTGTTATTTTTGTATTCTTTTTATATTTTCTTTGGGTTGGTTTTTATGCCTAAGCAAATGTTTTTAGTGAACTTTTCATAATTTTGATCAAAATTGAATGCTTAATTTACAATATAAAAGGAGATACTAACGAATTGTAATGAAAGCATCGATACATCTAATGCTTGGATTTAAAACGATGATGGAGGATTTAATTGGATTGACTTGGACAAATATAAATTAGTTTTGATTTGTTTGTTATAAATCATTAAAAGAAAATCAACCGATGAAGTACCGTATCGTGTATTTGTACCTCTTATCTATATCAGTTACAGCGATCTCTAACATTCACCTTCACTTCTTGCAAGTACATCTGCGTTGCTACCACCCCACTCATTATATATTCTAGAGCCAAAAAGCAAACTCAGTATTTTTATGATATCGGCAGGCAGAAGAACAAATGGACAACTTATAAATGATCATCACCGCCCATAGACAATGGCGCTGTGAGAAATATTAACGATTACTTACATCACCAATGCACCACCAACCTTGGGAACTAAGATTTTATATCCCTTGTGCCTGTAGTTATAATGGCTTACTCACCCTACAAACCAGAACACAACATTATTGAGTACTGCAAAATTTTATTTAAGAAAACTTCACAATGAAGCGTTTTTGAATCGTCGATATTTAAATACTACCACCGTTTCGGAAAGCAGTATCCAGCGAGAAGAAACGGCATGAAACTCGCAGAAACCAATATTATATAAAAAAAAAAACAACAGGTGTGAGGTGATTTCACGTGGAAAGGATTTTGTGCGATCTAGATCAAATAACATTCACTCATTGACAAATATTCCTACAGTAAACAGCTAATAATATTCTCGCAGTTCTTTTTAATTTAAGGATTGCGACAAGTTCATATATATATTTATAGGAAAAACAAACCGTGACTGAAAAATGTCACTATCGGAAAAATAAAACCAATTGTCGTTGAACTATTTTAAAAGTGTTGGACGGTTCCGATTTCACAGTACATTAAGCTGGCGTTTCACTAAGATATATATTATATCCCGTGACATAAATTACATTCCACTAGTGATGTTCATACTAGATAATATATGTTTTTTGTCGGTAAATTAAGATGCGAAGGCGTGAGTGTGCAGATTACGGAAAAAGAAAATAAAAACGTCCTAATTGCACATCGAAAATTTCAAGAAATTTAAATACACCTTTATTTAGCAGAAACGGTCTCATTGCTTTCAGCAATTTCGGTAACATACGAAAAAAATAAGTAAGAAATCGGGATAATTCAAATGCAATAGTGGTCTTATATCTAGTAACTTAAACAAGATACATACTCGTAAGACGAAGACGAGTAACATCCCTTCAAGGATGTATTCCGAGTCAATGAAGATGACGTCTAGAATCTACAACTTCAATTGCAGACATATTAATATAACATATGAACTAAATATATCTATACTATAAAAATTATATTAAAAATTAAATTGTGATGTCTGGTAATATAAAAATGCAAGAACACTAAAATAACTCATACAAATTAAATATATGATACGCCAAAGGCACGGATAACATATCTCTGAAGATAAACATATATCCGTAAGTAAATTAAACAAATATTATTTACATAGAAAAAACGTTCGATCGATCGAAAACAAATTGTTTGCAATATAAAATACGTTACTTTTAAATGGAAATAGTTGAAGTATTATTCAAATTACATTGAGATATATTCATTTATAAACTCATATCTCAGTGTGAAAAGCCGGCTTAAGGCTAAAAGCAATTGAAGTGTGATTAAAACGATAGCAGCAATCAAGCAATCCGTACCAATCGACCAAAAATAGGCACTCTCTAAAAGCCCGATAGCCGATAAGAACTAGCTTGAGCCGGTTTTGTCCGGTTCCATCTGGAGTATACTGGAATATTTTAGCCCCTTGGTTTGTGCCTTTGCCAGACAGTTGAGGCCGATTAAGGTTTCTATTTTAAGAGCACATAAATTCTTTAAGCTATTTTAAGTTAGTTACGTGTTTTTTTTTTTATTTAAACTTAATTTGTTTAAAATCTGTAGTAAGAAATCATCGATATCTATTTACTGAGTTCTTAAATATATTTATAATAAAAAAAATTAGCTGAGATATGTTTTTGTCAAAAGGCTTCGGAATGTAAAACCGATAACGGTGAACTTTTAAACGATTTATTTGGTCTATAAATTATTGGATAAATTTCGCGATAGTAGAAATAAAATGTGTAAACAAATTGGATGGTCGAAAAAGATCTTAAACGAACACGAATTGCGAATTCGGGTATTTAAGCTTAAAGTCGGTTGATTGGTATCGCTTCATTCGAATTTAACGAGGCGCATTGAACACATTCGCTTTAAAAAACATCCCTCACAAGTTAGAAAATTTTGAATGTGAATCAAAAACTAAATCAAAACATACTTTATTCAAGCTTTTAAATGCCAATAAATTAGAAATATATTTATCTTCTTTATGATAAATAGACGAAAAAATCTGTTTTATTTTTTCTCCTGAAAGTACTATAAGATTTAAATTGGTAACAGTTAAAGTCGCATACATTGCTCTAGGAAGTATATTTCGACTTTGAGAGGTCAGAAAGATAGTAAAAAATCCTGTATAGTGTGTTATAAACCATGTATATTTTATTACGTTCTATTTTATGGAAGTCAATGATTTCATATAAACTTAAAAAGATAAACTGTGTTTATGGCTTAATAGTTGGAAATATCTTTATTTCAATAGTCCTTTGGGCCCTTGAGAACCAATTAAAAAAAAAAGGTCTCTTAATGTTTTTGCTATATAATTTAATTTAATGTCGCTTAATACTTCTTACAAACTTCACAAACTTCAGATAATTCGATTTTTAAAAAAGCGCTTGAGATGTGCTCCGGTACAATTTCCTTAAGAGACGTTTGCATAGTTTTTCTATCACGAAACGATGCTTAGTTGATAACATAGAGGACCCATTTTGATGACCATATTAATGATAATATGCTTGTTGACTTCCAGATAGGATATATGCATACATATATAATTGTATTTAACTAACATTACTGTATTTTTAAATACTGAAAAAGAGTAAACTACTGAGTTTCTTGCCGGTTCATCTATGTAGAGTCTACATTCCGAACTGGTGGTATCTTTACTTTATAATTATATGTATGTTGTTATTTTTTTTGTAAAAAAATCACGCAGCTATCTGTGTAGTTCAATATTATGAAAGTCAAATTCATAAAACAAAACATTGTTAATGAACTCCATAATAAGGTCGCTTGATTGTTGCATTGAAATATTTAAATCCATATTAAATATTTAATTAATCTCTATTTAAATATTTTAAAGTTTAAATACAGCTACGAAAATAGTTACCAGTGTTCCGAACTGAACCTGGCAGGCTGTTCCTATCGTGACTAAACAACGCAGATTTGACTCGTTGGTATATATCGGAATTTCCCCGAGGATTTGAAGATCACTCCATCGATGTGATTCGAATTGTATCGGTTACCGTTCGAAATCTTGATGTTTCAATTGACCTACAATACCGAAATCTAAGTGTTGTGTTCGATGGTCTGAAGGATATGATTTATTTAATTAAACACTTGGATCTTGAATCAAGTTCGGCGATCTGATGAGGATCTTAGAATGATTTACTTGGTGGTGGGGTTTTGTGTAAGTCTGGGTAGGTTCCACCGACTTATCGTATATTCTCCTGCCAAGCAGCAATACTTATTATGGTTATGTCCTGATTTTAATGGTAACTGAGCCAGTGAAATATAGGCATTTCTTACAGTACATTGGTATTGCTAGAAGTATTCTAGTGGTAGTCTATTATAGGTAGTGGTGACAATTGACTACCAGCTGGCCTATATGCCAGACATTATGTCTACCAATGTTGGTGGTGCATTGATTTTTAATATATCATTCGGCGTTAATGCGGCCAAATTGACGGCGGCCCATATGACCATGATATCATGAAAAAACCTTTTAGGTGGTTTCATTTGTATGTAAGAATGTAGAAGAATAAATGACGGTAAAATAAGGCGGTTTTTCTGAACCGATACGATTTGGGAACCTGAAAAAAAAAGAGCCAAGAGACAGGTGTACCTTTCATAAAGGCCGGCAACGCATCTGCAAGTCTCCTAGTGTTGCAGATGTAAAGGGCGGTAGTAGTCACTTTCCTTCAGCCTCATCACCGTTTACCACCTATACTATAAAAAAAGTGATTATGGTAAGTGATTAACGCTACCCGTATATATTATAAATATCTCAATGTTGGGCAAAGCCTCCTTCCGTTTAAGGCTTAATGTCTGTTTCATCGCAAGACTCAATGAAGGTTGGTAGATTCACAGTGGGAGATTTTCCTTTAATACTTGGAGATTACCTCGCGATGTTTTCCTTTGCCTTTTTTATTTGATTATACAACTTAGTCTTATTGGTGCATGTTGTGCGGATTTCATTGATTAACACTTTGTTTGTGTGAGAGTTTGCATGTGTGAGTATAAATTAATTAATTGTACACGAATGTGTTCTTTTTCATAAATGTATCTGTGTGAGTTATATTTATATATAAGAAGCGTATCTGTGTTTAATGTTATTCCTATACAAATATATTCGTACGCTTGGTATTGAGTGTATCTATTTGCGTATCTTTCTTTTACGTGTTTCATAAATATTTAGTTATATGAGTCTGAAATAACTTTCAATAATTTATAAAGTACGGCGGCTTTGCATTTAAAGTAAGTAGATTGATTTTTCTGTAACAGTAAGATACGTAAGTTAAAAGAAAAATTGTAGATTTTACGAGAATTAGAAAAAATAATCACAATATTTTATTGTATTCATAGATTTTTATTTATTTATTTCAGAAGATCTTTACTTATTGACACTGGTACGGCAAGAAGTACAAAGCACTTCTTGTTGTGTGTCTTGAGACGACGCACCAAACATGCGAAAAATGCATGTGCAAACTCGTGCACTCTACCAATTGCATTGCTGGCGGATCCGCGTGGTGATCCTTAACTCAGGATGCATCTTAAACCGTCGAGACGCCGCCAACATGACACCTAATATTTTAGTTGCATGACTCCTTCATAATTTTACACTTGTCACATTTGATAATAATCTACTTCAATATTGTCAACTTTAATTATATCTTATATAACAAAATTTGAACCAAACGTTAGCGCGATTTAGAACTATATGAAAATATGATATAAAGTTATTACCCTTTGTAACTTCTGATCGCTATTGATTTTCTGACCCCTTGTGAACTTAAAAAATGCCAAGTGTGTGATATTTGAAGTTCATACAATAATTTACTTTTATGGTTTTTTTTAATTTATTTAAAGGTTATTCGTGAACATGTAGAAATGTTTGCATCTGAATTATAACATAAAACATAAGGTATGGCTTAAGTAAAACTCTATAAAAGTCCCAGTGCGCTAAGAACTGCTCTTCCTTTGAGGAGTGGGTTTGGGGCTTATTTCACCACGCACCAATGCAGGTTGGTGGATACACATGTGTAAAAGTCATTGAAATTAGACACAATATGTAGAATTCCATACGATGTTTTCCTTCACCGCCCATACATGATGAATTATAGGCACAAATTGTGCACACTGAAATCGATTGATGCTTGTCTGGATTTTAGCTCGCAATACCCAGTTAAGTTGCACACGTTCAAATCATTGGACCATCTTGGCTCGTGGACCATCTATATTATTATTATATACCGTGGTTTTTCGTATTACATAACTCAAAAACTACAAAACTTATACAATAAGATGCAGCGCTTTCAAAAAAGGATTTTGTATATATCTTTTGTTATTATTAAATATTAATTAAACAAATATAAAAATATTTTAATATATTATACAATCGCCTATTCAAAATTTCATTAGAAACCGACTGGCCTGACGTTATTGAATAAAATAATATTCAAACAAACAAACTTTTGCATTGATTTCATTTCGATTTAGTTCATTTCGAAATGCAAAAAAAATATAATAATTGTTTACTTAAATTTTCAATCCGAAATTTTACAGGAAATTATGCATTGAACTCATTAGTCTAGTGGTTTAGTACGACCGCAGATAAGAGGTCCTGGGTTTTAACCCCTGGTCGGGTTAAAAGAACGTACTGGGATTTCCTTACTTTTTACTTCGTGGTAGAGCTTTGTGCAAGTCCGTCTGGGTAGGTACCACCCACTCATCAGATATTCTACCGCCAAACAGCAGTACTCAGTATTGTTGTGTTCCGGTTTGAAGGGTGAGTTAGCCAGTGTAACTACAGGCACAAGGGACGTAACATCTTAGTTCCCAAGGTTGGTGGCGCATTGGTGATGTAAGGAATGGTTAATATTTCTTGCAGTGCCTTTGTCTATGGGCGGTGGTGACCACTTACTATAAGGTGGCCCATATGCTCGTCCGCCAACCAATGCCATAAAAAAAACCACTACGGTTCAATAAGTTGAAAGCAAAAATAAATCATCGTCATAGTAAAAACTATTGGATCTATCAAATTATCGCTCAACTGATCGTCGGATTCGTTTATCGATCAAGTGTTACGTTTAATCAAACTTGATTTTGTCGTGTAATCAAATATCGTTAGTTAACGTTCGTGTTGATGGTTTATCGGAATATTTTAAATTATTTTTTATTCTTATTAAGAGCAATATCGTTTAAGTTTGTGTAGATTACTTATTCGTTATGTAAAAAATAAGTCTTACGAATGTTGTTTAAACATTTGAATTTTATTTGTGTCTTTAAGAGTATTTACTCATTCGCATAAATAAAACTGAACAAATTTTGGTAAAACTCTTCTAGTAGTAGTAGTTGTAGAAAAGTTTGAAATATAGAAAGGGATACCTATATCTTTTAAATTATAATTTACATTTAGCAAAGGCCTGGTTGACTGTGCTTCAATATTGGACGAAGTCTATTTGATAATTTCTAGCCTCGAAATTGTGGTAGCTTAGAAAATCGCCCACTGCTGATATTCGTGTCAGACTTATATCCTATCAAGCTACAAGAGTGAGTGAATGAGGAGTATTAATTCGATTCTGTAACAAACATACTCACTAACAAGTTTTATGCACCAAGAGTTTGTTGAACACAAATACTTCATTAAAACTTTATCTAAGATCCAAAATGTGAAACTGAAGTTTTCATCAAACGTCCCGACGTACTAGCTTATAAATTTAGAAACGACGTAAGTTATAATAAATGTATAATTTGTACAAACTTCTATGTTTAATGAATGGAATTTCCTTCATATTCGTTTAGAATTTCATTGTTAATAAAATAAAATTTTAACAATTTATTAATAAGGAGACGTTATAGAAACTAATAAAATAAATAGCTATAAAAAGGTGAAGAAAACCTTAAGGGATAGGAACACCTACCAGGCAGAAGCGTATTTGACGAAGAATATATTCACAATAGCATCAACCCTCGCGAATGGCTTCAGAAAGCAAGACAGAGACTTCCAATCAACGAGGCACTCATGAACAATTTCGGAGCCATAGTGATGATCAGAGATGATCTCTTCAAGCCTATAATATTAATTCGTCTAAATTTTTTCACCATCTCATAATAATTGTTAGGCACATACGGATGTGCAATGTATATAACGTACAATGTTAGTAAAGTTTACGGAGAGATATACATATATAGTGAATTAATAAAATTCTTAAATCTGTGCAGTGGTTGTGATCCAGCCCAAGATTATACATGCACACAGGCAGAGGATAAATCCCAAGACACCAAGAGTCCGGTGACGGAGTAGGATCCAAGATCCTCACTATGAATGAGATACTGATACTATATAACGAGATGATCCTCCTCATAAAATATGGGACTTAAAAACTATGATTACGCGGCAGTTTATCCGACCATCCAAAAATTTTTATGTCTGGTCTATCTGAGTACCAGCCATGGCAATGGCATAACATGACATATAAGACGTTACATCCTAAGATATACCAGTAGGTGCGCCATATGCTAGTCCATCAAACTATTTTAAAAGAGAAACAAAAACAAATTGTTCACCAACACTATCAAGTACAATTCATAACCCCATAAATAAAACACCAGATAAATAACAAGAACCAAATACAAGTGGTTTACGGGGTATTCTGATAAAAAGTACGAAGTGAATTCTCGTTGTAATTGAATAGCGAAAATCGACTCACTCCGGCTTGACCCAGATAGGAACAAACGTCAGTGTGAAACTCGGCTGGTGTAAGATTGATATTAAATATTGCCTCATATATATTTCTTTATATCGCTTCAACTTTATACAAAAGAGTTTTTAGTATTTTCATTGGCAGTAAGTCGTTTAACGTTTGTCTATAAATAATTGATGTTATCAAATTAAGGAATTAAAATCTTCGTTTAATTTTTTTTTATAAGTATCCTTTTTTATGATATATGTTGACGGACGAGCAAGTGCAAGAGCAAGTGGCCACCTGATGGTAAGCGGTCACCCCCGCCCATATACACTGGCGCTGTAAGAAATATTAACCATTCCTTACATCGCCAATGTACCTTGGGAACTAAGATTTTATGTCCCATGTGGCTGTAGTTACACTGGCTCACTCACCCTTCAAACCGGAATACAACAATACTGATTACTCCTGATTGGCGATAGAATATCTAATGAGTGGACGGTACCTACCCAGACGAGCTTATAAAAACACTACCACTAAGTAAATCATGATGAAATTAATGAAACGATTATTATAAAGAAAGCAAAGGTTTCCTACCTAATGATGTCGTGCTGAATTGTTTTACGGTAGTTCTAATATTATTTAACATTAAAAGATTGATGCTGTTAATAAGCAGCCAGTAGTGCCATTCGTTAGCGACTGTTCAAATCAAGACAAAACTAATTCGAGCTGAACAAACAGTTGTGGCTTTGGTTCCGATGTGGTTTGTTAGCGCTACGTCGACAACACGTGTAGGAAGTTCTAATTTAGACGATCTTAAACTTAGCTGGCTAAAAAAGGCATTTTTATAACCATAAATTCCAGGAAAATTAGTTCAAATTTTCGGCTTAATGGTTTGTTCTTGTGATTAATGTTTTATCAATAGACCGAAACAAAAATAAAAGTATTTTACTCCGAAAATGAAAACTTTATGGGATGATTATAATTAAATATTTCCTCGATTCGTTTTGTTATTTCATAAGCTTAATTAAAAGAAACGCCATTAAAAAAATATTGTACCACAGCCTTTATAAATCGAGCGGCGGTAGGCGATTTGTAACAAGCAGTAATTAGCGAGTTTTTTAATCCTTTATACAAAAAACTTCAATTTTTTCCACTTTTGCCAGCGTTTTACGGTGAGTTGGCGTGTAATTTATTTTTATTAAACTAAAACCATTCTTAAATTATTTGAGCGAGGCTTTTTATAAAACATTTTCCACTTATACCCTCAAATGTAGTTGTCGTATTAGTTTTACTTGAGATTAAAATGGGAAGCGTCGGATTTAAATGAATTTATTCGTCTACACAGATATGTACATATATATGTCTGTCCGGGAGTTTTTAGTGAATTGTGTATTTGAAATTAATTTATCTTTTTTTAAATAATTTTTTTCTTAACAGGCTTTTACGTGCTTGTCTTTTTAAGTTCCCTTTTATTTTTTATCTTTTTGGCTAACATTACAGGTTACTTTGCGTTTTTTGATTACATTTAAAAGGAAAAAAATTCGTCAGTCTCGTTTCTCTAGTGCCAAACTTGTATGGATACTAGTTTTCGACAGCAGCTTCGCCCGCGTTGTTGACGGTTAGTCAATTTTAGGTATAAAATGTTCCCTATCTATTGACGCTCAAGCTTGTTTCATACAAAAATGTCGCTGAAGTCATTGTTTTAGCCGTGAAAGCGTAACAGCTGGACACATAGAATTACTTTTGCATTAATAATATTAGCATAGATAGTGAAGTCCGAATCCAGGTTACAAGGACACGAACCAATGGAAGTTAAAAATTTGGAGATCGAAATGAATGTTAAAAACTCGGAGTTAGAAACTTGGCAAGGTAACAAACTCGTGCCTCGCAAACAGGTAAAGCCGTTAATCCAACGCTGGATCTATCCGATCATGTCGAATTACTGTCCCATCAAAGTATATGAGTGTAGGGAGACTGAAAATGCATCTGTGTGTGTGTTATGAGCTATACCTAATATTACGACCAGGTAATCTGATAATTGCAGATTTGGCTGAAGTCGGCCAGTTAGTCACAATCATCACTGATATAATTCATTTACTAATATTGTTAAGATCGAAGTTCTTGTGTGTTTGTTTCGTAAAAAATCTTACATATTACATTACATTTTAATTTAATTCAGGATAAAAGTTGAAAATTATCATAACAGATATTCCTAATGCACCTAATGTGACTTGTAATGTGCACATTTCTGATTTTTTAATTTTTAAAGTGCAATTAAAAATATAGAATAATAATAAGCTATTTATTTTGTATTTAAATTAAAAAAAATAATCAGATACAACGTTTACATATCAAATTAGGCGAGTAACAAGAAAATTGCAAATAACAATAATATTATATCAATAATTACAGTTAAATGATGATACTAATATCTATTTAATCATGCAACATTCGTACTTAAAAGATTAAGGGTGAAGCTGGACCTGATTTAAAGGTCTGGAGCTCCTGGAGCCACATAGGAGGAGAGGCTTTGAGTCAACAGAGGAGTGAGGGCCCTAATTATTATTTTCCAAATGAATTGAGGAACTCCATTTCTGTCAATACGGTTACATTAAAATTGTTAACTCGTCGGACAGCAAAAGACAGCAAAAATACTCAAATTATAATATATTTTTATTATTTTATTAAATGATCTGATATGAATTGTTTGCTCACATTGTGTTATGTATTCTATTGAAACTCTCTTCGAATCCTTTGAATAATTTCTTCATATTGAATTAGTTGAATAATAATTTTCGTAATACCACGCTTAGACAAAAGGTAGATATGTCCTACATATAGATATCCTTCTGAGAATCACAGCGACAGCTTTGACATGAATTGAATGCAACGTAGCTAAACAGAATAAATCAGCTGGAAGAGTATCCTAACATTGCCGAATAACACGTACTCTCGGTGAGGGGTTAGTAAAATTGTATCATTGTATTCTCACGATCAGAAAATGAAAATCAAAATATTCTTTATTTAAAAAGGCTCTTTAAATCGTCATGTTACAGGCTCGGATTAATAGAATATAAATTCTACCGAAAAATAGGCAAGAAAATCATTAGTTACCGTTTTCCACCGTTTTAATTACAAAGTATATTAAGCAATTAATTTTTTTATACATCCAGTATGGAAATCAATAAATACTATGATTTTTATCATTAATACGTCGCATCCGGTCAAGCGTACAGACACTCAACGGAACGAAAACCGCGCCTACGGTTGTGAACTTGACTTAGGTGTAGTTCGGTGCTATCTTCAGCGCGTTTTCGACAGAGTCGTGAAGGCATCGCTCGGGTCTGGGCAGAACACTTACTGGCCTACCGCTTCTGAAGTGCTGAGTGTCATCATTCTTATTTTGATTACTTTGTGTGTTCACCTATTAGTGTAATTGTGTGTTAACCTATTAGAGTAGAGTACAGCGGTGGAGGAGGGTTCATGATGGCATAAGAGAGCGTCATGCCGTTTGCCGTCACGGCACACGAGTGAGTCTGATCCGACAGCGTCATCAGCTGATTCAAATAATTAAAAATGTCTCCAAATGTCCTCGTGAACCATGATATATGACTTTTCACTTTTGTTAACCTCCCAACAATACGCAACGCTGAATTTTATTTTGGTATTACTTTTCAGCATTATAATTTTCTTTTGATGTACAATTTAAGAAGTCAAATTGAACCGTTATGAAAAACAAAATACTCGAAGGTTAAATAATTATTTATACGCATGCGAACATATCCGCGAAGTTATAATGGGCTGAAATAGACTCAACTTATAAAAATATTCTTATGCAAGATATAATGATACTTGGAACATGTTAGTATAAATGAAATAAAATTTAAATATGATTTTCATTTATTTTAACATACTCGTAATTGGTGTATTTTGTTATTTAATAGTTTCCTCTCGTGGTGTGGGGTAGCCGGGGATCTATTGGTCGTCTATTCTATACTTAAAAAAATGTATTCAAAATTTCATTGAATAGTTAAGATTTTAAAAAATAACTATGAAATCAGCTTTCGTCGGTGATTTTTTCCTTGAGCTTATGAAAGAAGCCTACTCATTCCTTTAAGGCCGGCAACGCACCTCCACCCCAGGTGTTACCGATGTCCACGAGCGGTGGTAGTCGCTTTCCATCAGGTGACCCGTTAACTCGCTTGCGAAATATTCAACCAAAAATTTAAAAAATATAACAGAAAAAAAACCTAAGACGTATATAATATTATCTAGGATCTCTGTATAGAAATAAAGGAAGAAATAAATTCTCCTATCCAATCACCGTTTTATGATTAAATAAAATAAACAGTGACACTCAGTAAATTACCCAGTAATAGACAAAAAACCTTCTTTCCAAAGAGATGGAATTGTCTTCCATGCCGCTGCTCCGCCTGATTGGTATATAAGCTTGTCAGTTCTTTCTGACACATTTAGGTTTCGTGATGTTCCCCTTCATCAGTGAGTTGGAGATGAATGAAAGATATAAATTTATCTATTGAACATGACATTTGATAGAAATTAATAAAATTCAGTCAATAGAAAAAAATGCGACTACTGTTATGACTTTGTAGGAATCTGCATCCGCAGGAAGGACTGCCCCGTGTGTGTCCAGTGGCACACTCTATTTTCTCACTCTTTGGATTTGAATGGACGGCAAATTGCAACTTGGTTGGGAAGACTTCAAGACACTAACGTCTTGATAGATTCTCTGAGGCATAGTAGTGTTAACACTGCTCACTTTCAGACTGTGGGATGCTTAATATATGCATATTTTATTGTTGGAAGAACCTAACATCTTTACACTTTACAACTTTTATTGTTTGCTGCTTTTGGTAATTTACTGCCGGAAAAACTTATATTTTTTTTACGTTAAAACACTTTTTTATTTTCTTATTTTTTATTTGCACAAATTAGACAAAGGTAGACATTTATTTGTTTGTGTGTTTATTTATTTATTATATATAACTGATGTGGGTAACATTCAAAGTCAATACGTCTTTTGAAGGTGTAATCTATCTCGCGAGATTGTAAACTGCTGAATTATTGTAAACGGTGATTTAACTCAAATTAAAACGTCAAAAATTTCGATAACTTATGATATTTCGGTTAGGTTAGATAGAGTTTTTATAAAATAACTTTATTTAGCTTCGGTAGATTATAATTACCCGAAAAGTAATGCGTTAAATTGTAATCAGTATGTTACGCTTCACAATCTTTCGACAGTTCACAATCTCGCGGGATAGATTATAATCTAACGGTATTTACAATTTTACGGTGACATAAGTATCCTGTTCAATTAAACTTGTGTTTAAAAGATTATATTATTGAAATTTTTTATTTAAATTTAAAACAAAATTTTAAAATTAAAACCGTATATATATCCGTATATATAACCGTCGGAGAACATCATTCTTGTTGACATCGTTGTCAATGGTTAATATTGTGTGTTATACATGCAAACATCAATCAACCCGACTCATATCTTCCTCCGACATATATTATTTAATTACTGTAACTTTACCCAACGAAATTTCCCTTCATAAATGTCAAAGTGAAATTGTTAAAAGTTATTTTATCCAGCGTTTGTTTGGATGATATTAAATAATAAAGCGACAAGCGGAAACTGCCCTCCTGACGCCATTCAACTGCAAGACTGGAATTCTTCGCTCTATACTATCTGTTACCGGCTAGAGAGCTAGTACAATGACACGGAGCTGCGAAACGAGCGTTTTATTTAGCACGAGTTATATGACATTTAAATATAAACCATTACTAGCTTAAAATACAGTGAATTGCTAACCCTATTAGGTTTAAGAGGTCGCTGTGCTTGTAGTTACAGCAGCTCACTAATTTCCAACTTAAAAAGATTTAATACGAAATTTCACTGTTTGGTTATACAGTTGCAAATAAGTGCATATTACTTACCTGATCTGGTGGCGAAGTGGGTAAAACACGTGAATCTTACGGAAGATTACGGACTCAAATAGACAGAGGTACTGTAAGAAATATTAACCATTCCTTACATCGCAAATGCGCCAGGAATCTTGGGAAGTATGATCTTATATCCCTTGTGCCTGTAGTTACACTGGTTCACTCACCATTCAAACCGGAACACAACAATACTGAGTACTGCTATTTGGCGGTAGAAGCGGATGAGTGGGTGGCACCTACCCAGGCGGGCATGCACAAAGCCCTACCACCAAGTAAAACCCATCAGTGGGATATGTATTTTGTATAACTACCTTACATGATAAGATTTTAAGAAAGATTTTGTGTAGAATATTTTAAAAAATGTTTTACGACGACCTCCGTGGTCGAGTAGTGTGTACAACGGTTTTCATGGCTACGCCACCCCGGGTTCGATTCCCGGCCGAGTCGATGTAGAAAAAGTTCATTAGTTTTCTATATTGTCTTGGGTCTGGGTATTTGTGGTACCGTCGTTACTTCTGATTTTCCATAACACAAGTGCTTTAGCTACTTACATTGGGATCAGAGTAATGTATGTGATGTTGTCCAATATTTATTTTTTATTATTTACACAATACACAAATCAAATCAATTACGTTTAGTTTTTTGGAACGAATTTATTTTACGCGTCTTACAGTAGAGTGAACTCGCAGAAATCGTCACTTAGGGGTAAAGCGTATTTAAACTTAATTATGCTTTGATTCACTTGGGATTATTATTAACGATTTTATTTCTTGTCATTTAAATATTCTTCCATTATGTTAACTTATTTAAGTGTGTATATTATTAAATATATCACATGTAGCAAACGCAACTTCATTCCTGCCAGGTTTCCCATGACATTTATTTGTATCTCTACGGGAATTTTGTCCGTGTGTTGGGAGTTTCTTATGTTTAATTGGTATTTTTTTTGTACTATAGTATACCTGCATATTTCTTTTACCAGGCCATATCAATTATAAGTTATAAACATATATATATACAATTTTGATCTATATATGGTATTTATATGTTAATAAATAAATACTTTTAGCATTTTAAGCGTCAGTTCAACACGCCGTGTTTCTGCTCCTTTGCATTCAATCAAAAATCTAAATCAAAGTATACTTTATTCAAGTAGTATTTTACAAGCACTTATGAATCGTTATTTTACCTAACTACATTAAAAGTAAAGCTACCACCGGTTAGGAATGTAGATTCTACCGAGAAGAACCATAAACATAAACACATGTTTTTCAAAATAGTAAGTCCACAGTACTTAACTAATCACGTCCTTTTCGTGGCCGCACTTGTTTGTGCGGACTACGGATCAAATGTAATATGTTTACTCTCCGCCTATATTATAGGATAGCCTGTAGTCTCGATCTGAACATTTTTACTGCTATCTTTCTAGACGACGGGAACACTGTTGTATTCACATATAAAGGTATTAGGCTTAGATGTAACAAAATTGGTTTTGTTATTGTAACTGCTGTATTTGTTTCTGTAATATAAAATACATATAAAAGTGCAAAAGTGTATATGGAAAAGTTTCATCCCTTTCGATATTTCCCTGCCTTTGAATAATTCTGATGATGATGTCATCTCTTCTTTCGAGAACACAACTAATCCAAATTCTTGAAGCTTAAGGAAGCATCGAATTTGGTAATATTGGTAATAAAACCAGGTCTACAATATAATTACAGCAACAGTTTGTTAATTTCCCACAAGAGGAGAGGGTTAGGAGCTTATTCCATCACGCTACTCCATTGCGGGTTGGTAGATACACATGTGGTAGAATTTCGTTGAAATTAGAAACATGCATGTTTTCCTTACCGCCGAGCGCAAGTTGAATTATAAACACAAATTACACATTAAAATGAATTAACTTAACCTAACCTAACCTAACCATTAGGCCAGCTCGGCTCAATATAATTAATTTGTATGCAATTTAATCAGTTTTAATGTTCATAAATGCCCTTGAAAACAAACACCACCTTATGCGTTTGTGATTCGGTGTTTTTTATCCCATAGCTTCTCCCCTTTCTCGTTGATACATACAATACGCTTCAAACAATTTTGACGAATCCGAAGTCAAAGTCAAAGTATTCTTTATTCAATTAGGCTCAAAAGTACTTTTGAATCGCCATGTTACACTATCGAATTAATGTAAAGCTA
The DNA here is from genome assembly GCF_905147765.1 of Vanessa atalanta. Classification (NCBI taxonomy): domain Eukaryota; kingdom Metazoa; phylum Arthropoda; class Insecta; order Lepidoptera; family Nymphalidae; genus Vanessa; species Vanessa atalanta. The sequence continues at coordinate 9,668,938 of NC_061891.1, read as the reverse complement.
CCGCCGGTTTGGAAAGTAGATTCTGCCAAGAATAAACGGCAGTAGTAAAACTTATCTACAATTTTGATTACAGAGTATGTTAGTGAGGTACAATTAAATTTATATAATATATCTTGAATAGAAATCCAAAAGTACTAACTCCACGCTTTTTTGTCTTTAATATAATCTTGCATTGAGTAATATGTCGTATTTATCAATGTTTTTTTTGAGGTGATCTTTAAATATTTTAATAGGATGTCTTAAAAATATATCTTTACATAGTATAAAACAAAGTCGCTTTTTCTGTCCCTATGTCCCTTTGTATGCTTAAATCTTTAAAACTACGCAACGGATTTTGATGCGGTTTTTTTAAATAGATAGAATGATTCGAGAGGAAGGTTTTTGTATATAATACATAGACAATATAGTTAAGTAACACTGATAATTTTAAAAGTTTCTAATGTGATGTCGTAAATTTATACATTTTTTTCGCTTACATTGTAAACGCTGGCTGAACCCTACGAGATAGATCAAAATAATGTACTTCAGTATTGTACACCTTAAAACTTTCTTCAAAAAAGTCCGCGATGGTATATGTCTATCTCTTAGGGATTACCCACATTGCACCCGTGCGAAGCCGGGGCGGGTCGCTACTATAAAAATATAAAACTGCGGAATATTATTGTAGAAACAAATAATTAAACGTATCGACCCGCACTCATATTTCCTTCAATACGGACGAATATAATTATAATGTTGTATAAACTTGATTACTTGTAGCTTGACCAGTAATTTGTGTCGTACTTCATAGCCAGTATGTCTGTTTGGCTTGATGAAATTTAGGCAAGGTTAAGCCATTACACTATTTAAGTAATTATATAACTATTACGTGCTTAATAAGAATTAACTATTATCATCTTGCGTGCCGAGATTATATTAAAATATTTATACATCGTGTTGTTCAGACCCATTACATTTTTTGAGTAGAAATAAAAATATAGAAGTCGTATTTGACTGCGACGTATCTTCGCATCTGTAACGATTATAAAACGGTGTATAACTTCATCTATCAGATGCAGGTTTCCTTACGATGTTAGCGTCCACCACTGATGAATTGAATCATAAACATAGATTAAACCCAGATTCAAACTCACCACTATATCCATTAGGCAACCTCGTTTTGTATTTGATTAGTTTAGCTGAATTTAGCCTGTCTATCAATTAAGTGGTCCATTTGCCAGTCTGCCTGCTTGATGTAAAAAAGAATGTTTGGATTTTCGTTGTGTTGAAACGTGTAAATAAAATAGTAGATTTTATTTTTTTTAAATAGATCCGCGAGAGTATTTTAATATCGTCAGGCTCAACGTCTCTCCGTCTGTCAGTAGTATTCAATTTTACTTTTTCCGCTGTAAAGTTTAAATGGGTCTCTTGAAGATATTCAATTTAAATAATTTCGCATTGTTTTATCTATTTATGATAATTTTTGTTATCTAGAAACTTTGGTATTTCTAAATGTTTTTAGTAGTTAAATTTTTTGAAGTATTTAGTCGATATGCAATCATATCGAATAAATACTTCGTCATATCATACGAGTTCAATGCTAGAACTACTAGAAGGTTTTTACAATGTTTGGACTTAATTGTATGAATTACATTACATTAGCAGCCCGTAAATGTCCCACTGCTGGGATAAAGGCCTCCTCTCCCTTTGAGGAGAAGGTTTGGAGCATATTCCACCACGCTGCTCCAATGCGGGTTGGCGGAATACACATGTGGCAGAATTTCGTTGAAATTAGACACATGCAGGTTTCCTCACGATGTTTTCCTTCACCGCCGAGCACGAGATGAATTATAAACACAAATTAAGCACATGAAATTTTAGTGGTGCCTGCCTGGGTTTGAACCCGAAATCATCGGTTAAGATGCACGCGTTCTAACCACTGGGCCATCTCGGCTTGTATGAATAGCTGTATGTAATGCATACAGAATAAAGACCCTGCCTCACTTAAATGTGTGCTAGCTAAAACCCGACATGTGCTGATATGAATAAGCGGTAACAGCCCGTAGACTTCCACTTTCAAGGCTTGGCACACTGCTAAAATGTGAGTTTAAATGAAAACTGATCAGTACTTACTTGGATTTCAACCCAAAATCATTAGTTAAGATTCATTTATTCCACCGGACCATCTCGTTAAATTATTACATCGATACGACTTGCATTGCTTGTTAAATATTTTCCGTGCCCCGATGTATGCCAATTGTCATGATCATCTGAATAGTATAGAAGTAGAAGTGTTGTAGAAATATACTAACTTTAATAAAAAAAATATCAAAGAGTATCGTAGTATTTTAATCTCAAAAAGATTTTCAGTGCTCTTTAGGAAAGGTGCTTATTTGTTCCATGAGCTCTGTGTGATTAGTGTAGGAATCATCTGCTTTGATTCTAACTACGTGTTCGAATCCGAGGTCGGATCAAAATTAATGTGGTTTTCCTGTAAAATATTTTTAACTGTAACAGCTCTGAGTTTTTAGGTTGACAATGATTGTATTAACTAGGAAATCACGTAAAACTTTCAACAAGTATTAGCGCAAACACATAGGTACCATACTATTCCCTGCGCAATTAACTAATTTTAAGATTGATTGCCGCAGCCTCAATTCAGTCTAGAGTTTCGTGATATTTATTACATAGGATATAATTTCACTCGATTTAGATTGTGAAGTACTTATCGTCTAATTTACTTTCAGACATAATTTCTTTCTTCTGAAGTGTCCTTGTTCTACGAAGTTTTTATTTTTATTCTGTTAGTTTCATTGCCCATGTAAGATGCTGAAAAGAAAATTAAAAAATTAAATCTTTTAGGCAGAATACACTAAAAATGATATTGGATTATGACGATCATACAGACCTTTGTAAAATAATTTTATTCGCGAAATAAATCATCGTGTATCTAACGTGGATGAAATTTCATTAAAAACAGCTTAGTCGAAGATCCGCAGTTTGTTTAAGCCTGCCATTATATTTAAGGTAATAATGTGTTCTGTTTGAATAATCGTAAAAAAATAACTGTGTAATAAAAATGAATTATTTGTCAAATGAAAGACGATAATATCAAAAAAAAAAATAGCGAAACATGTAAGTTCTATCTAATTTGCTTATTACTATAATAGATAAAATAAGAAAAATGAAAAAAAAAGTCAAACAACAATAAATGGTAAGTAAAGGCCGTTTAATCGCTATATATTGTATTAAAATATAACAATGAACTACACATGACTATATCCCAATAATACACACGTCATAATAACATTATATAATTATAGACTATCAAACCATCTATACGTAATTATAAACTACGTATTATTTCAAACTTATGTTTTAATTACTTGTGAAATTTTTGGGTGGAGAGAAATTATGCATAACAGCCCTTAATTAGGATCGTAGTAGTAACGCAAAACGGTTGATTATGCGCCCGATCTCTTAACAGATCGCTCTATGGATTTACGTCACGTAGGATTATGGGAGTGACGTAACATAATCTGTGTTTGCGCCAAAACTCGTGCAATATAATTTGTCTTGCACAGTGAAATAGACTCTCTAGGGTATGACCGAAATCACAATAAAAAATATCACGAACCAAAACCCTAACTCTATTTGTATAAAGTTAGGAACAGGGGTAGCTGACAAATTTGAACTCTCTTAAAGTACTAACTTTCTACTAATATATTTAAATTGAACTCAGTTATTCATTACAAACTCTGTCTGTGACATTGTTCGCGAGCTGTTTTATAATCGTCTGTAAATACTTTATTTTTATCTAAAACTAACAGCCCGTCCAGACTTTGTTTGGGTAAAATATAAAATTGTCCCTCTGATCATACGTCCTAATTTGCTTAAGCGGTGAAATGCTCTTGAACCTTTTTTATAGGGAAGGTGGACGAGCAATTGGGTCATCTGATGGTAAGTTGCACTGTAAGACATATTAACCGTTTCTCACATAGCCAATGCACCACCAACCTTGAGAACTAAGATGTTACTCCTCGTGCCTGTAGGTACACTAGCTTACTCGCACATTCAAACCGGAATACGACAATAATGTATACCTACCCAGACGGGCTTTCACAAAGCCTTCCCACCAAGGATTTCAGGTTAAAGAACTTTATTACTCATAAAGAACCTTACAGTTCACTTTACAATGAGCGATACATATAACTTATAAATAAAATTTGTTTTAGCGGTAGAATCTGTGGCAGTATTCACATTGACACAAAAAAGAAAAGAAAAAACAAAATAAATAAATCAATGAAAAAATGAGCCGAGATGGCCCAGTGGTTTGAACGCGTGCATCTTAACCGATGATTTCGGGTTCAAACCCAGGCAGGCACCACTGAATTTTCATGTGCTTAATTTGTGTTTATAATTCATCTCGTGCTCGGCGGTGAAGGAAAACATCGTGAGGAAACCTGCATGTGTCTAATTTCAACGAAATTCTGCCACATGTGTACTCCGCCAACACGCATTGGAGCAGCGTGGTGGAATATGCTCCAAACCTTCTCCTCAAAAGAGAGGAGGCCTTTATCCCAGCAGTGGGACATTAACGGGCTGCTAATGTAATGTAAAAAATTAAAAAATAATGTAAACATATAGTGGATTGAGTTTTTTTTTTTTTTTTGTTTAATTGAGTGGATTTATCTACATTGGTTATAAATAAAGTATAGGAAAACATATTTGGTTTGGCCATCGATTCGTACCTGCTCAGATTCGTATTCGTAGTGTGGTTTTAAAATATATTCATTAAACTTTCGTTATAAGTTGGTTATAGTATTATCTATAAAGATGTTATGTTACGGAGCTACGTTTCATAAATTATTTTATTTATAAAAACCTAAGCTGATTTTATTGTGCGTAATTAATTTTAAATCAGGTAACACCATTATAATTTAAATTTCGGGTATAATGAAGTTTTTATTTTTTACAGCGATCGTATCTGATTTTATCACTCTTTGCGGGACAATAATACACTTCAACAAAAGGGTCGTTACCCGGAATCGTCCGAAAATATTAAATTGTAGAATTTGTACCAATCGTTTCTTATGTTTGTTTGCTAAATAATATTTAATACGAATCTAATTAATTTTTAGAAGATTACAAGACTTCAGATGTTTTTTTTTGACATTTAATAAGCAAGTGTAACGCTGCTATAATGAATCAAGATATTGACTTTGAGGGGGGTGCGATGCGTGGGCGATTTTTATTTCAAAAAGAAGAGGACGTGGGCGGCGGCCCAAATAAAGAGTAAAAGTACGCATTTTGAACAATTGAATATTTAAATAAAATATGTTCTTTAATACGGGAAAAATATAACAGATATTTTTTTCGCATTTTAAGTTACATACAACCATATTATATTTTCATGGAAAAAGAAATCCATGATTTGTAGGAACCGATCATATCGTGTACAATATAGCCCCGGAATATGGTATGACAGCCCTCATCGTGCTACAATTTTTTTTAGAAGCAACACACAATTACATTACATTAACAGCCTGTAAATTTCCCACTGCTGGGCTAAGACCTCCTCTCCCTTTGAGAAAAAGTTTTTGGAGCATATTCCACCACGCTGCTCCAATGCGGGTTGGTGGAATACAAATGTGGCAGAATTTCATTGAAATTAGACGCATGCAGTTTTGCTCACGATGTTTTCCTTCGCCGCCGAGCACGAGATGAATTATAAACACAAATTAAGCACATGAAAATTCAGTGGTGCTTGCCTGGGTTTGAACCCGAAATCATTTTTTAAGATGCACGCGTTCTAACCACTGGGCCATCTCGGCTCGTCGGTTTTGAAGTTATATAGCTTATTATACGTAATAATAATAATAATTATTATTATTTATTTATTCTCTCCCACATTACAGACATTACAGTTTAAACGTATCTTAATAATAAGTACAATTGTGTGTGGGAGACAGGAGCCCCAACTAGGTTTCCCTGTGCTAAGGGTCTCCTGGCTCCACCTCAAGGATATCAACTATTTCTTATATAAATTTACATGTAATATGAAAAGACCAAACATGATATATACATTGTAAGTTATTTAAAAAAAAAAAAAAAGACAAATAAAATGAAAAGTAATTTATGCTCGTGAATATGTTGTGTGTGTGCGCGTATCTGCGACTGGTTCCGCGTATGTATGTGTGTGTGTGTATGTGTGTGTGTGTGTGTGTGTGTGTGTGTGTGTGCGTGTGTGTGTGTGTGAGTGAGTTTGACGGTTCATGGTTATGTATAGCCATTACATTACTATTTTTTCTGTCTCCTCATAGTCAAGTGTTAATAGCCAATCAGTTACTTTTTTCTTACATGAGAATTTAATTAAATTTGAGATTGTAAGTAATCTATTTATCTTATTGTACAGCCTTCCTACTTTAAAGTTATAAAATTTTTGGGCAAAAATAGTTTGAACCCTTTGAGTTTCACAGACCTCATAAGATCTTCTTGAGTCAACTATATCTATTTGTGATGTATTTATCAATGAGTGTTTTTTTAGAATCATATTCTGTATGTAAAGTTTTCTAACAGACAGAACATTTGCCTCCTTATACAAATTTACTGTTGGGAATAAGCGAGGCTTAGAGAGAGCTACTTTAAGCAACATTCTTTGAGCTCTTTCTACCTCAATTATGAGCGTTTTACTCGAGCCGCCCCAAACGGATATGCAATATGCTATTAAAGATTGGCATAATGTTATATAAACAGTCTTGATGAGTTTCCAGTCAGCGATATTTCTTAAGTTTTTAAAGATATATGTAAGTTTTCTAATTTTTTGACTTATTTGCATTAAATGCCCTTTAAAAGTGAGGTTCTTATCGATTGTAATACCTAAGTATTTAGTTTGATCGGTTCTGTTAATAATGGGACAGTTACATGTAATGTAATTTTTTATATTACAGGAATGAGCTACTAATTGATGTAGAATTTTACTATGGTAGTTGTTACGTATAGAAAAGGTTATGTATTGAGTTTTATTTGGATTTAGTGTGAGGGTGTTTAAAGCCATCCAGTGATTGACTGTATTAAAACCCTCTTGTGCAAATAAAAATACCTCATTCCATGTTTTACCATGAAATGTAAGAGTGGTGTCATCGGCGTATGATATTATTTTACAGTTGCTTAGATTAAGGTTACAAATCTACTTTATATAGCACAGAAATAGAGTTGGGCCTAAAATGCTGCCTTGGGGAATTCCATAGGTGATAGGACTCTCATTGCTAATCACGTCACCTATTTTAACCTGCTGGAAGCGATTTTGCAAGTAATTTTCAAAAAGTTGTAGCTGTTTATCTCTTATACCTAAAGCGTCTAACTTCTGAAACATTTTATTAAAAGAAACCGTATCGAAGGCTTTTTGAAAATCAATAAAAATTGTTAGGCATTTTTCTTTGTTGTCTAATTTATCTACAATGTAATTCGTGAGGGAATGAACTGCATCTGATGTTGATTTTCCTTTCCTAAAACCATATTGTGAATCAGATAGCAATTTTTTATCTTCCAAATATTTCAGAAGCCTATTATTTATAATTTTTTCAAGTAATTTAGAGAGGGAAGGTAATATCGAAATAGGGCGATAGTTTGATACTATGTTTCTGTCTCCGGATTTGAAAATTGGTTTAACAATGGATTTTTTAAGAGAGATGGGGAATACACCTTCGGATAAGCATCTATTAAATATGTAGGTCAGTGGGGTCACAATAAATTCATTTAAGCATTTGAGTACTTTAGATGAGATGCCATCCCAGCCAGGACCACACTCTGTTTTTAGGTTGATGATATATCTCCGTATTTCATCTTCCGTAGTATCTAAGAGAACAAATGAACTTTTTTCGGTTGATGTACTATAGACGTTTGTTAATGCGGGAGGGTTTAGGGTTATTTTTGTTGCCAGATCTGCACCTATATAGGCAAAAAATGTATTTATTGAGTTAACTGATTCAAGGGGTGTTTTATTTATATTTAGTAATTCAAATGGTGGGTTGGTCGTTTTGATTAAGTGATTAATATTTTTTATTACATTCCATATTTTTTTATTATTATTTCCAGCGGCTTTAATTTCGTTTCTTTCGTAGTCCCGTTTACATTTTTTTTAAATTTGATTACAGAAATTTCTGTAACGCTTGTATGTTATTCTTAGAGTCTCATTATTTACTTCTTTCTTTAATTTGTAGTGCATTCTATCCCTCGTTCTTATACATTTCAGCAAGCCTATGGTTATCCAGGGTTTTTTTACGTATATCTATAGTGAAGATTATACTTTGTAGAGTAATAATAACCTCTGAAGTCAGCCTTTTTCATCAAATACATTACACATATATAATAACCAACAATATTTAAGAACGTGCTTGAAAATCAACGAATACTAAATCCACATTTAACACAATGCCCAGTAAAATTAAGCTGTCATAAAAGTTTATAAACTGGGTTTGTAGTATAATTTAAAATGACTTCATAATACGTCATATTGGAATGATAATCAAGTGCCCCCTGTTCAGAGAGATTCCTGTCATTGTCAGCAGACGTGATCAACGAACTGTGAAATTAATGTCTCCAACCCACTGCGATGTATGATCATAATAATATCATCCAATATATTTTATATGACTGTCAGTCGCAATCATGATTTTAAATGGAAAATAATTTATCTTATTTATACAATGTTCAGCAGGTGATAACAGGTGCGCTTGATAACAATTTTCGAGAACTGAAGTGTGTTAAGTCAGTGGCTCCCAAAGTTAGTGGCAACTTACCTAACATAATTAAGCGAATTTGAAAATACCTTTTCATTATAAATGAAAAATTATTTATCTTATTTATATAATATTAAGCAGGAGTTAACAGGTACTCTATTTATATATATTTTTATTTGATAATAGTTGTCACTCGCGGCCTCACTCGCGTGTTAATGGTAGGTTTTAGGTATATAAAGGCGCCTATGCCCTAAGTAAGGGATGGGTAACATTTCTAACAACGCCATTGTCTATGGGCTGTGGTGATCACTGAACACAAGGTGGTCGTTTTGCAGGTCCAGGTTGTAAAAGAGCAACAAATGCTGCTCTTTTACGAACATACATACATACATACAACATTGATTAATTAGATTAAGCACATAGAAGATAATTTAATAGTGCCTATTTTGATTAGAATCTCCAGTTTTATTGTAAGATTCAGTCATTCTATTCACAGAGCTATCCCGGCTCAATGCTGAATATTAAAATTTAAAGCAAGTTACATAAAGTAAGATGGAACAATTTTAAAAACCGCTTACAATTTAAACGCTACTGTTTCTATCACTGGTTAAAATTAATTCTACGTTCAGAATGTTCACTTCATATTTAATGTCACTTTTATTTTTAAGATATTACGTTGTTTGAAATGAATTCTCTGGTATATTTTAAACAATAAAATGATTCATTAAAATCAAGAAAATATTTACAAAAACGGCGTGTTGCTGTGTTCTGGCTTGAAAGATGAGTGAGCCAGTGTAGCTACGGGCACTATGTAACTCTTAGTCTCCACCAGCACATCAGCGATATAAGGAATGGCCAAGGCCTAATAACGCTAATATATTTGGGCTATGATGCAGTGCCGGCGTAAGGGAGGGGCGCGACGGGGCGACGACCCAGAGCGCCAAATTTGTGGGGCCGCCGAGATCTGGAGTCTCCTGCCTCCCGTCCTACATACTGTCAATAATCTATTATATATTTAGAGCCGGTCCTCGACTCGCTATAAATACGCTCGCTACGTAAGAAGAAAAGGTCGACCCATGTTTTCTGAGGGCCGTATTGGACCTTCCCAGTCCAACGCTGGTCACATAAAAGGGCGCCGAATGTCCAACCTGGGGCGCCTAGACGGTTAAGGCCGGTCCTGCTATGGTGATCCCTTACCGTCAGGCCCATTTGCTATCTTAAAAATCGAAACTGTTAGTCGAATGAGTCATTAAATTAAACTTTTATTCGCCTAGTATTTAACAGAATCTTTACAAGTCGTTAATGAACAATCCTTATAATTTCAAATTAAAATGCACCGCAGGGAATACAATTCGTCCATTTTCTATTCGCTCGGGTTACAAAGCGCTTCTCACTAAGTTTATTATGATCGAAGTAATTAATTTAAGACATTCCTAAATAAATAAACGAAATTTATAATTTAAACCTGCAATCTTTAATAAAATTTTTGACTGGGAATCAAGTTTAAGTTTATTTAATAGTGATTTTAATGTATTTTCTTGTTAGGTTTTATTTGTTAGTTATGGTTCAGTGGAGCTATTTTGTAAGAGGGAAAAAAAATTATGAATCTGCAGAATGTGATATGGCATTTGAACTACAGCGAAGTAGACTATTACAAGTACTTTTCCAAACTATATTAAGTTAAGCTACCAGCAGTTCCTAATGTAGATTCTGCCGACGATGTAATTACTCTTTTTCAACATTTAAAATACCAAGTTATGTTAGTTAAATTATATAAAATCAAAAATCAAGATATACTTTATTCAAGTAGGCTTTTACAAGCACTTTCGAATCGTCGAATTTACCAAACTATCTTAATCACCATATATGTACATCATACATCCTGCCTGGATGTCAACAATTATCTTCCTTGCCCCAAGAAGGATTTATTGACTTTTCGGAGTCGGAAACTTGGCGTTATACGCTTATCTCTATAATTTTACTGTGAATATACATAATATTGTTGTAAATATATTGTGACGCAACAGTGAGTATTCCTACTTTGTTAAAAACATCCCGAAGGGAGTCTCTAGCTCCAAGATTAATTACAAAATTTATAGGATATACTTACCAACAACCGACTTAAAGTAACACACCATTATTGCTGTAAGTCGGTTGTTAACATTTCACGAGTGAGATACGAAGTGAATTCTTACAGTATAGTACTGCTGCCCTCGGAAAATTAAACTATATATTGGCGTGTTTTTATCACGACACGTTTTTTGATCCTAAAAATGTATATGAATACGATAACGTCTTGACATAATAACCAAGAATAATACTTTTGTTAGGTCATTTGGATGTGTTTGGAAAAAGAGGTGATGCAACATTTATAAAGGTAAAGTCCTGTAAATATCCCACTGCTGGCCTAAGGTCACCTCTCCCTTTGTGGAGAAGGTTTTTGTAGCTTGTTCTACCACGCTGCTCCAAAGTAGGTTGGTAGATACCAATGCGGCTGAATATTATTTAAATTAGACACATGCAGGCTTCCTCGCGATGGTTTGCTTCAGCGCCCAGCACGAGATAAATTACAAACGCAAATTAAGCATATGAAAATTCATAAAAACTGAAAATGGAATGAAATAGTTTTTGTAAGATTCAAGTATGATTATTATGTGTGTCTCTTTCATTTTATATATATATTCTACGTGAAAAGCCTTAATACTTATATAATAAAGTAGTAGACATCGATAAACGGAAGACATCAAACTACTATCCAAGGCGGAGCTCTAACTAGATCACATAAACGTATAATATAGAAGAAAAAGCCTAAATTGACTTTTATGACAGGGGGTCATCTTTGCAAGCTTCTCAAATAGTAGAATATACTCTCCTTCAAACTCATGTAAACTCAAATATAAGTTCAAATAAATACACATATAGAAATTCCTACAAAATTTCAATTTTTTGATTGAATGTATAATCATAGCAAACCAAAATTACAGAGGTCCAATACAACGAAACACTGTTCGCGGAAAACAATGGTCCTTCAGACACTGGTCAGACTAGTTTACAGGTCAGGATTCCAATTAATATCGTAAAACTGATTTAATCAAAAATTTTTTTTTTTATTCTTGGTTTTTCAAGAAATGCCTTAGTGTGGGCGTGTGTGTGTGGTATACAGTCTGTTAATTTCCTATTGCACTTGATACATATAAATATTCATTGTGAACTCGTGCAAAAAAAATATGCAATAAATTTGCAACAGTGACGTAATGAAAATGCGCTTGAATTAAATGCAATTCCTTTCTTACTTCCATTTACATAGGTCAGGAAACTCGAAGCGTCTCCTCGCTAAGTTTATTATGATCAGCAGAATGCAAAATAATTGATTTAAAGCGCCTCGTACATTCTAAATGAGAAATTCTCCTTTTCCTTACATTGTAATATAAAAACTGGTTTCTTTTATACAGACTTTTTTACGATTTACTTTAATGGTTAATTTGTATTTGTGTCTGACCTTGAAATTTACTTTGAAACCCTATTGTGCTAATATAAAGTAAATTTAGGATGCTGTAAATGTCTCTTAGTTTGGCTAAGGTCAATTCTCCCTTTTGAGGAGGAAGTTTGGAGCTTATTCCATATAAGTATACGAATTATGGGAGTGTCACCCAGACACGTTCAAAATATAACTCCCAGTTTAATGGCGAATTATAGTTTTTTATCAGAGCTCGTAAAATATCGACGCATATGATGCTGTAGCTACGCATCTTGTCAATACGAATAGGAACGTTTCTGTTCGGTTTCCTATATTCATTTACGGTTAAGGCTTTGTGCAAACCCGTCTGGATAGGTACCACCCACTCATCAGATATTCTGAACCGTACTGTACTCAGTATTGTCGTGTTTCGATTGAAAGGTGATTGAGCCAGTGTTGGTGGCGCATTGGCGATGTAAGGAGTGGTTAATATTTCTGGTGGCCCATTTGCTCATCCACCAACCAATACCATAATAATAATATTTAAAAAATTGAAGAACATTCTTAAACTCATTTTCAAACATGAAAATAAACAAAAAATATCGTTTCTAAAAATTGTCTTATTTAAAAAAAAAGAGTAATTTATTATTTTTATTGATTCCGGTTAAGAACACCGCCAAAGTAGGTATGAACCGCTCAGAAAATATTTTACCGCCAAATAGCAATTTCCTGTATGGCGTTACTTTAGTTTGAAGGGCGAGTTAGTCAATGTTAACATGACAACACGCGAATGACACGCGGAAGGTATATGGGGGGTAGAAAACGGTCAACTGTCAAACTGATACTATAAATTCACAGTAAATTCCAAGGAGTTTTTAATGTCAGTCAGGGTTTTATACCGGGACATGAATATTTGCAGCAACCTGACTACCAAAACTAAAAAGTATTTAAACAAAACGATTTACATGTAGCTGGCAGTTAACAGTTGAAATTATACTATTGTAGTTTAGAGTAGATTAATATAGCAATACATAAGACATACTAGAAGACATATTAATTTGCTCAATACAAACAGATCGTTTATATTGTATACTAAGTTTAATATAATAATTTGTGGGTAGCAAAGTCTATATAAGGCATCGACAAGAAGCACGGAAGGCATTCGTTCGGAAGTCGTCGGAGGTTTGACTTCATTGTCAATCGTAAGATTACTATGATTCTACCTACACTGTCTTTGTTAAAGTTAAGCACCTGTATGTAATAAATGTAGTTTCTTTCGCCAGTTCTTCTCAAGTCAGGATATTTTGTTATCCGAACCGGTGGTAGTGTTTAATTTGACATTTAAAATGTAAGTGTAATGCTTCTATATTGAATAAAGGAATTCGAGTTTGAATTTAGTTTAAAAAAAAAAACCCTCAAAGTGTGTAATAAACAAGGCTTACAATATATAATTACTGTAAGTCAAATCCCGCTTCTAATTTATTATAACTCAGTTTCCTAACAATGAAAGCCACCGAATATTTCCTCAATCTATAATGATTGGTAATTAATATTTCAATAATGTTTCAAATCAACAAAACTTCCAAAGGCTTATTAATTAATTCGAAATTCTTCAATTTGATGATCTTCGCAAGTTTCAGGATTTCCGGTTTCGTCTGATGACCACTTTATTAAACCTGTAAACAGTTATTTTGTTTTGAAAGAAACTCTTGTTTATGTATAAATTGTACTTACCGTGAATTATATCGTTTAAACGAATACTGTACGCGCGAGAGAAAAGTGGACTGTATTTTTGGTATAAAAGGGGTTGTTACCTCAAAACTCTGGGCTCTGACTTGCGAAGACACGTTCTTCTTGGGAGCGCTCCCTTGGTCTTCATACACTCGAAGAACACAGCCAAAGGGATGGGTGATATTAAAGGAGAAGGATAAATCCGTTACACAAGCTAATTTAAAAGGCGCGGCGCACTCACATACCACACGTTACCGCGGCTCACACCAGAAGGGAAGAGAAAAAGGAAGTACGTCATACGTCAAATCACTCCATAGACAAAACATAGACGTTTCAACGTACGCATACACCTAAATACGCTACAAATACTCATTAGCAATGTTGATTATTAACGTTGAAATAGAAAAGAAAGTTGGAAGTACTGGTGAGTGGATAACCAAAACCTTCGAAAATATGCTTCATCTGTTGACTATGTTGTCCTGACAGATTTCCCTACCCATACATATTATAGTGTCTAAGTTTGTGAGCAAACAAACCGAGAAATCCAACAAGATCGAGAAAGGTTCAGGTGCAGGACTAACGGCTTTACGTGGTTACCGAGGCTCGGGAATATACACACTCCCAACTTCCAGACTCCGCGCTGTTCTGGGGTTTGAAGCTAGAACCTCAGGATATGTCGCCTTATATCAAAGAGGCAGTTAACTATTAACACCCAAGCAAAAAATAGATAACTTAACTTTGGGTCTATCAGGTTGAAATTTTGCACAGGAATTTCTTATCAATTTCTTAAATATTTTTTCGAGAAGTTTTTTTTTTTTAAGCCATCTCATGTCCCTTGTGATCATTCATATCTGATCAATTTTTTTTATCATATGTATCTGAAATTTGGATTGAAAGTTAGTATGGAAGTTCGCCATTATTTATGTCAGAAATATGGAAATCTGTTCCGATGGGATATCAAATTGGGGTCATGGCTAGTAACGTTATAAAAATAGAGTTAGATGTAAGAACAAACTCGACTCTCACCGTAGAACACAAGCGCGGAATTTCAGAAAAAAAAATATATAACATTGTTATTTTTTTTAAGGAATTACTAATATTCCTATTTACCCCTCTAATTAAGCTTAAAGCTTGTGCGAGGAATGGAAATGAAAATTAGCCCAAGGGGTCAGGATCGAACCGGCGATTAATGTAGTTATAACATTTAAACAAACATCAAAGTGCTTATCATAAATCAGTTTTCACCATTAACGAGATACGAACTGATTTCTTACGAAACTGAGCTATATGATAAAAGAAATTTTCAACCAATATAGATACGAACTACGTTTCTAATAAAAAAAGTAAAAAAATGCAGAAAAAATACTTATTTCAACTTATCAAAAGTAAAAATATTTATGGAAAAATTCGCTATCTGTGAAATTAGGATGTAATTTCTAATTCAATATGTTAAATATTCGAAAAATAAGTTAAAAAAATACCTTCTTATCAATCATAAAATGATTATTTATTTATGGTAACTACATTAGGAAGCTTTATTGCAGCAAGAACAATACGCTGACAACAAATACTTGAATATATTGACCACGCAAAACAAAATCGATACAACGCCAAAGCCTTACCAGTTCAAAATTCACTAAAAACCCAAAAACTGACATTTGAAAATTATGAACCTTTCCGTGATGGGAAATCTGTTCCAAAATGGCCTTTAAAAATTTGGTCATTTCTGACCTGGCAACTCTGATAACAAAACATGTAATCGACACCATAATAGTGAGTGTTATAAAAGCACATGAAATATTACACCGGTAAATATATTTTTTGTTTAGGCTTACACTGATGTTTAAATGAATGCAATTTTATCAAAGTAATAATAATTAATTTATTATTAACTGAAAATCTGAAATTAAAGCAAAGCAGTGCAGAAGAAACATTACAAAAATTATCATTGATAACCAATAAAATCATTTTAAAGGCACACCTAAAATTGTACAATAGAGTTACACGAATCTCTTCTTTTTAAAACTTACACAAAACCGAATATGTCACATATGTGTCTTTCTGGGTCAACGTAAACGTTTAGGTCAAGTGTTTTTATGCGTGTCACCGCTAATTTAACTGACGTCATAACGGAGTCACATGTTTCTTGAGAAAATATTCAGAATTGTATCAACAAAGGTACGTGTAACCCGCTTTAAACGAGGGAGAAGTGTAGAACTTTGGGTAAGCTCGTCTGGTTATTTAACAACATCTCATCATATATTAGTATCAATGGAGTTATGTTGGCTCAAGCTTGGCGTGAGAACAATTAAATGCTTCATACAACGCCATCAGCATGAAGATAAATTCACACGAATGCCGCCCTGTCGATATATTACATTCATTCTAGGAATCTCGCATCTTGGGTGGTATATTCAATTTGAATACACTTTGTATTAATTTTACTTACTTGATCAGAGCATGAGCTTCTGCTAGGTCATTTCACTAATTGTAATTAGTTTAAGTTTTATTTTTTTATCGAAATAAATTTAAATGATTTTTTTTTCATCTCTTTTCAAAAAAAATTCCACTTGCGTACCCGTAATTTTGTCTATGGTTAGTATTGTTGTGTTCCGGTTTGAATGGTGATTGAGTAACAAATACTGAGGATGGTTCTCAAGGTCAGTGTCGCATTGGCGATGTAAGGATTGGTAAATATTTCTTAATATTCCATTTTCTATGAGCGTTGGTGATCACTTACCATTAGATGGCGCCAAACTATGCCATAAATAAATGAGAATAGATCTACATATTAATTTTGTGTTCACACTGTTTATTGGAAAATTAAGTAAAATAATAAAATTACGTGTATATGTTAATAGTGTCATCAATGAGTCCTTTATATATATTTTATATTATTATTTCTTAATAACGTGGCAATTGTTTAAACTGAATTCCCACTTTCTGGTAGGGCCTTGTGCAAGCCCGTCTGGGTAGGTACCACCCAAGTAGGTAGGTAGTTTCCAAGGTTTGTGGCGCATTGGCGAAGTAAGGGATGGTTAATATTTCTAACAGTCCCAATGTCTACGGACGGTTCGGTGGTAACCACTTAACATAATGTGGGCCATTTGCCTGTTACATAAAAATAAATTTAATTCTAGCAATTAAAATTTTAACCGATCTTCACCAACGAAGTAAGTTATTATCATAATAATTGCAACTTACCATAATCGCGGTCGTGTTATTCGCCCCTCTTACTCGCTGTGCAAAATAATGAATTCGTCTACACCTCTTGCATTAAACATTCGCTTAATGATTATCAAGTTTTCTTGGTTTCCTCGAGATAAAAGCAAGGAAATAAGGCCGGGGTTTGAACGGGAGCTGCGCGAACATCGACTTCATCCACTTTTAAGTTTTTGTTCACTTAGCTAACATTACAAAGACCGTTCTTTCAAAGTGAATGCTTAAGTTTATTTCAACTGCTACCTTTGAGACGCGTTTTATTGTGTTTTGTCTCTTCTTTGTTATAAGGATGATGGTAGGGAATTGTTTTCGTTTCATTTGTTCCATTGATATCTTATCTGTTTTCGTATTTATAATCAAATTCTAAATTTAAATAATCATGCCATCAACATTGGCCGAATTCGCTTCACGGTTTATTATATTATGCTGTTCTATTATTTTATACTTTTTAATTATATGGCGAGGCTTCGTGATGATAAGAGGTCAGTAACACGTGTAGCCATTGTCACCATTATTTACTATATTATTACAAATATAAACACTTTTTTCAAAAAGATTTTAAAAGCGGCCAACATTCATTTACAATCTATGACAACGTAAGAACAATCGCTAGATATTCGGACAGAGCTTCCACACTACTTGACGCCCGCTAAACGGATGGGCGAGTGCCGCCAACCGACGTCCTTATATAGCCGGTCGCAGTGTTGCTACCTTCAATTTGAATTTTCTTCTAATAATATGTTATCCTTTTGTCTGTAATTAAGTTGACACTCACATTTCAAATTAAAAAAAAAACAACAACAACAAAAAAAACAGTCCTGTGACGTACTACTTAAAGAATGATTGATGCTTAGTGGCTTTGTGCATGCCCATCTGGCTAGATATTACCCACTCATCAGATATTTTACCGCCAAACAGCAATACATAGTATTGTTGTGTTCAGATTTGAATTGTGAGAGAGCCAGTGTAACTGCAGGTACAGGTACATCTTAGCTCCCAAGGTTGGTGGTGCATTGGTATAATATAAGGACTGGTTATTATATCTTACAGCGTCAATGTTAATGGGCGGTGGTGACCACTTGCTATCAGTATCAAGTACCTATATGCTTAGCCGCTTATCAATTACATAAAAAAATGACTACCTAGATGGACTTGCACAAAGCTATGCACTCAAGTGAATACTATTATTACTACTTATTTAATACAATTTCCTATATTACTTGACATTTATGGTTACTGCCTTGCCCCTAATTTTATAAGCGGGAAGTTATAAACCTAGGTAATCTTTCGTAATAAAGAAACTGTGAAACGCAAAATGAATAATTAAATTTGATATATTCGTTTCAGAAATAAACTTTTCAGCTTTATAATTTGAATAATTTATTATATATATTAATTTAATAAAGAGAATTATTGTTCGGAGAGAATCTGAATAAAAAAATATCGATAGTCATAAAATGCATTCAAAAATATATAGATAACTGAAAAATGGAACTATTCCTTCCAACAATAAATACTCAAATGTTGTCACTGTTGTGTGTTACACTGGTTTACTCTTAAAGTAAAAAAGTATTATTGTTTGACGCTAGAAGAACTGAAGGGAAAGGTGTATCAAAGTCAGTGGACAGACAAAATTAATACTTTAAACCTAATTAAAATAAAAAAGCCTATTAAAAAGGAAAACTGTTATGAAATGATATCTCGATTACTTTTTAAAAATCTTCGTAGACTTAAAATTTTTGTCGTAAAATTCTGATTAGTAATACTTGGAGAGTTTTTATTCGTTTT
The DNA here is from genome assembly GCF_905147765.1 of Vanessa atalanta. Taxonomy (NCBI): domain Eukaryota; kingdom Metazoa; phylum Arthropoda; class Insecta; order Lepidoptera; family Nymphalidae; genus Vanessa; species Vanessa atalanta. The sequence continues at coordinate 9,650,020 of NC_061891.1, read as the reverse complement.
TAGTGCTTCAATCAGGATTAATATAGCTTCTTTTACGACTGTGGCATTAAAAATTTCATTATTCTTTAATACTTTCTTAAAAGTATTATTGAATTTTTTTTTTTATATAGTAAGCAACTTTACAGTAAAAATAGTATAAGTGTAGTGGTTACCCGTGAAAAAAGACGACTATATGATGGTGATGTAGTCCGGCTGATTTCGATCATGGCGCAAAATCACGGGACACCAACCAACTATGAAGGACCTGTTATAGTGCACAAAAGCGTACTCATAATGTTGTCTTAGATTTTCGCGACTATTACACATTGAAATAAAACTAGTTTTTAACGGATTTAATCGCGTATATTAATTATTTTAACATCTCGACGTTTCGAGCACTTTGCAGTGTTCGTGGTCACGGGCAGACTAAGGTGACATTTGTCTGTTCGAATTAAAAAGAAATATTATTTACAACTACCGCCAACGATTTCTTAATTGGTATCTTGAGTAGCGTTCCGGTTGCACGCAGAAGGCACTAACTGTATCTTTAGGTCTTGCAGTCTGTTGGATTTGGGATTTTAAATTTTTAATAAGTGGATCCCAAGTGTTAGAAAGTCTCCAACCATCTTCTCTATTGAAGTTCGGATGTTTTTGAATTTCAATAGCCTCGCGTATCATTCTAGGAATGAATCTGTGTTCTCTAGCGAGGATCTGTGGTTTATCAAATCGAATAAAATCACTCACTTTCTTATGAGGCTTGTAAATGAGCCAGTTCTTGAGACCTATCAAGAGTAATATCCCTTTACAAACTGCGGAAACACCTGATGGAAAGTGATTACTACCATATGTGGTGGTAATCACTTTCCATCAGGTGAGCCTCCTACTCGTTTGCCCCCTATAAGTTTAAAAAAAGAAGTTTTTGCAAGCACAGATGTACTCTGATGATGATGGAATGACAAAATCCAACACGCCCTGAAAGGGTTCAGGCGTTGGACCATCGGCTTTACTTGCTTTCCGAGGGAGTATACACACTTTCAACTTCCAGAAGTTTTCAACACAAAACTCCAATAACTTTTTATCGGCTTGACCTGGGGTTTGAACCTGAAAGAAAGGTCTGTGGCCTTATATCAAACCACTAGACCAACGAGGCAGTCACGAAAGAAAGCGCTTCAGTTTTGATGAGTATTGCCAAAACGTTATGAGGGGCGAAGGCTTTTTACTTTAATAAAAGCTATTTAATTTCAGCCTAAGATCGTCCTGAGCCTGTTTTTTAAAGGCTTTTAGAAGCTCTTTTGAATAAATCATCTTGTCGAAAAGGAAATTTAACAACCACTTTAAATATATACTAATTAAATATTAACGGCCCAAAATTTTAACATGGAAAAATACCAGCGATTGTTTTTACTGAACCATTTTACATTCAACCCCCTGGAACCCTGAACTTTCAGGTTCTTTCATCTTTATAAATCACATTTTTTTAACACCTTGGAGTATATCAATTGTTTGGTCTCCTAACTAATATCACAATGATAACATCAAAAGTACCCAAAAAAGTTTATTTATTTCTTAATTGAGATTACATCATTAAGTCTTGTAATAGATGTGAAAATAAATTAACAATGCATTAGCTAGGAAAAAGGATGGGTTTCAGTGACTTACAACACCCTCATTATGACATATATAAGTCATGAGCAAGTATCAAACTTACCGTTGTTTAATTGCATCGTGTGGCTGATTAAAATCGAGATAAACCTTGCTGATTTTTCAGTCGTCTTCATATTTTCATTGGTGCTGGAAGAAAATTGGTAACCTGCATTTGTTGAATGAAATTCTGCCACAGGAACTGGTTTATCAACTTATTAACTAACAGTGGAAGTGTGAGCTGAATTTATCTTCGAAAATATCTTTAACAGTACAAAAGATTGTTCCTCGACAAACAAAAAACCAAACAAGCGATTTCCCAATTTCGCTATCAGAACCGATGTGAGCTCAAAAGCCGAGAGTTCAAAACTTTAGATCCGCAGCAATATCAGGGAATCACAGGGTTCGCACCTCATCCACTATTCGTTAGCTTATATGACACACTGCTATTTCAGATAAAAAAGCGCATTCAAATTAATTGTAACATCGATGCATCATTATTAAAAATGAATTTATTGACTGACCTTATTGCTGACCCAACTTGTTAGCTAATATCAATTCTTGAGATAATTTTATTTCACTTAATATTATTAAGTCATTGTATTTGGTCAACGGAGTTTGTCTTTTATTATATTTTTTTAAATGTGTATATTTAAATATTGGACAACATCACATACATTACTCTGATCCCAATGTAAATAGCTAAAGCACTTGTGTTATGGAAAATCAGAAGTAACGACGGTACCACAAACACCCAGACCCAAGGCAACATAGAAAACTAATGAACTGAGACCTCGGAGTGACGTACTCATGGAGACTGGTGTACACGCTATTCGACCACGGAGGTCGTAAAGTTGTTAGTAACATAACCTATATAATGTAGACATTTAGGTTATGTCCTATGTTCCTATTAGCTCTCAGCGAATCAGTTTAAACCAGAATATGGGTAGAATTGCAAAAAAAAATGTTGAACATCGACAGTGAGGTTTATGGTAATATAAATAAATCTGTTATTTAATACTTATCAATTTTCACGTTCAGAGTTAATATCCGTTACTGAAATTCTAATCATTAAATCGTACCGTCACTGCCACATCCGTATGTCACAATTACAAATGGTAGGAACTTCCTGACGACATATTTCACGGATGCTGCAGTTAAAACTTGGGTATACAGAATTTCGGGCGGCACGGGGTTTGCATAAAAGATTTTCAAGTGACTAGAGTGCTTTCAGAGCTTCATTCACTGCGTGCGTATGTTTTTTGAGCTACCATTTTGCTTATCAAGCATTCGGAAGAGGAATTTAATTAAATTATAATATAAAGACCTGATGTATTTTGAAGGTGCACAATGAAACGGCTCGGCATGATTTAGATTTTAAGTAGGAGTCTTTTAGTCTAAGTAGCTTCTAATGTTTATGTCAATTTTATGTCTTCAAATTAAAATATGACGTATGATATATACCATAGCGTTCATTTTGTTTTTTGGTTTGTAATTGTATGTTTCCTCAGCTCTTCTGCTAAAACATATTGCGTTCAATATATTAATGAAGACAGCGAATATAGAATGTATATATTATTCAAAGATTTCTCTGTTTTATTTAATTATATATGTTTTATTAATAATAATAAATTTAATTATATATTTTTTTTAGCATTGGTAATCGGACGGGCAAATGGGTAAGTGCCCACTGCCCATTGGTATTAGCACTGTGAGAAATGGTAATCATTCCTCACGTCGCTAACACGCCACCAACCTTAGGAACAAAATAATATTAAGTATTGTTATTTGGAAGTAGATAATTATGATGAGTAGATGGTACAGAACTGGACTCGAACAAAGCCCTACCGCCGATTGAAATTGAACCTTAAACTTTTGAGGTAATTTACGATAACATTACTCATTCTACTATCAAACACGGAAAAAACCATCAGTTCTTACGAGTATATGAAACAGTTAATGTCCAATTATTGTACAAAACCCTTAAGGAAATGTTTTGGAGCTTAACCCAACACAATGCTCTATAATGGTATGACCGATATCCTCATTGCTCGAATTTCACATCGTATGCAAGTTTACTCATAACATTGTCCAAATTCAAATTCGTTTACTTCATGTAGACATTTAGTCAAAAATTATGAAAATAAAATACCCTAACCTGTAAGTCAGGGAAATGTTTATTTGTCAAATTTTGTAATTGTTCATAATTTTCTATTCAATGAAGTAACTGTCTCGAAGTGTCACATTTGAGATCCACGAGTACGGACCTGAAATTAACTTAACCAAAGAGTTATGGAAATTATTAAATTGTTTCAAGAAAAATCTGCCTTTAAAGAAAACATACTCGTATTTACAGTAGGCTTCACTAACTTCATCTTCATCGTATACCTATTGTTTACTACTGAAAGACCCAATTTAAAAATAATTTTTAGTCTGAAATCTCTTATCTGACTAATATTTTAAATGTGAAAGTTTCGTTGAATGGGTGATTGTTGTTCAATCAAAATGGAGGACGGACCTGATTAAATTTGGCACAGAGATAGATTACAATCTGGAATAGCGCTTAGAGTACTTTTCATCCCTAACACCCGCATACCAGGAAAACTTGTAGAAAATTGTTCTAAGTTTTAGTTTAATGCCGTTTGCGGAACTTTTTCATTTAGATATGATACTGCGAAATAATCTAAATGATTTTAACTGAATTTAGTTGCATATCACCGATCCATTGTGTTAGATTTACTAAAAATAAAAATATAATTTCAAAAATGTTGGAAGTCTTACATTCCGTAAATATCAATTTACGGAAAATAAGGTTTAAGCCTCTATTAAGCCGACAGGATTAAATCTTATAACACCAGGATGCTTCATTAAGGCGAGAGTCTTAGAATTTCTTCAAGGAATTTCGTTCGCGACATTTTCGAGGTTGCTCTCTCAATGTTTTTATTAAGCTTAGGTCATGAGGCGAAAACAAATTAAATACTCGATATGGCAGTACTTATACGGATTCAATCCGAAATCATTTAGGATTTATGTAAATTTGTACGTATGTATAACGACTAAACTTTAAAGTATTCGTATATATTTTTTGTCGTTGGTACAATAATTATTAATCTGAATCAAATTGTAGAGAAACATTTTTTTTTTAATTAAAGCTTATCGATCATAAAAATTCGAATGAAAGCCTCAGATCTTAAACCTTCATCGAAAAAAACAATGGAATTAGGGTGTTTTTTGTCCAAAAAATGTTGAATATTATTATATTTTTTATTACAATACTTGGAGTGCTTGCTCCAGTCTAGTTAGTTACTGACCAAAATATCGCTTAATTTTTTTTTTTCAACAATTGAAACACTTTTGGTACATGATCTATGTGGCCTGCTTTAAGCGTATATACTTTATACCACAACAGTATTACTGTATGGAATAAGGAAGTAGAATTTATCTTGTAATGTACTACAATTTCTGAAATAATCTGTTAGATTTTATGATAATTACATAGTATCAATTGTATTGAGAAACAATAGTCAATATCTAGGTCAAAACTGTAGAGAAGTCCCTTTCAGAAATGTGTTTACTAAAATCACTAGTATTACAATACACAATCAGTATTAATCACATTTTAAGAAAAGATTAATTAGGTCTTGGGTCTCAATTTCCATTCAACCGACGTAATGCGCTCAAGCCATTAAAATGTTCGAAACCTCTGTAATGCTTTTACAAAATAAGCCGAACTTGTATCCGGCTCGAAGGACCGAAAATTGGATGTATATCAAAATAATACCCCTATTAATTTTATGCATATATAAATTTACTAATAAATGAAATAACATAATTAAGCTATAACGTTATCTACTTTCCATTTTTAAAAACTAGTTTAAAATATTTTTACGTATACTGATCTTTATAAAAGGTTGACCTTTTCACTTTAGTCACTTGAGTGACTGCTCCTATATATCTCAGTATTGGACAATGTATTTCATTAACTTAAACAAAATATCTCATACGCTGTTCCAACGTAGGTCAATGGATATGACAGAATTTCATCAGATGTATAACACATTCAATAAAACTCAGTGACGGTAACGGTAACTTTGAACTCGCAATATTTGGTTAACATCCTCTGTTTACCGGGTCATCTTGCATCTCAGTTCAATTAAAACATTGTTTTTTTTTATGTAGTGGGTAGGTGGCCTCGCAAATGGACCACCTGATAATAAGTGGTCACCGCCCATAGACATTGGCACCGCCAAACTTTGGCTCACTAACTCTTCAAACCGGAACACAACAATATTGCTGTATCGCTGCTTGGTGGCATAATATCTGATGAATGCAATGCAAGGCAACCACCAATTAAATCAAGACATGTTAGACATAAGAAGCGGTTATTTTGTAAAAAGCATCAGATGTCAGATGGAATTCTAAAATAAACTATCGACGATCAGCTCTTGATTTATAGTTGCTCAAAAACTTTTTCATTTGTTACGCAGATTACCGAATCCTCAGCTTAAGGTCCAGGATCGAATGGCCCATGACCCGTATCTGTAAGTTATCCCGGTTAAATAATAGCCTCGTTTGAAGCGGCCCTATGAACAAATAGCTCTCGGTAAAACTCAGACGGTGTTTAGATTACGGTCTACAAGGGCGTTACAAATAGGGTCAGAGGTCTATTTTTTATGGTCTGTAAAAACGTGTTGTCTTTCTTTAAATCGCTTCAATTTTCGTTTACCTTAAAAAAATTGTCAGGGTTAAATTTTTATTTAAATGTGACATTTTTTATTTATCTAAAATGTTGACTAGGAATTGGGTCCACTGTAAGTGGTTACCACGGCCTATAGATATAAGAAATATTGACTATCTCTTACATCCTCCACGTGCCACCAACTTTGAAAACTTAGATTTTTCGTCCCTTGTGCCCGCAATTTTACTGACTTCTCCAAATCTGAACGTGACAATATTAAACATTTTTGAATGGCGGTATTATTGTGATGTTTGGGTTGATTCCACATAGATGGCGTTGCACAAACCCCTACCACCTGCATTTTTTATGAAGGTATCTTAATAATTTTGGTCACCTGATATAATTTTAGACCAAGCCAACTTCCGTCTCGTGTCGACAAGATCTAAAACGCTACAAAATATTTCTCTTTGGCAATAGATCCCCGGGGAGAAATTAATTAAATACTTATATAGTAGTTAATACAATTATAATAGTTTTTATTGATGCTTTGTAAGTTCACCCCGAATGAATAAGTGGCTTCATATACCACAAACATGACTTTGAATTTAAACATAGTCGATAATCCATTTGATTCATTTTTGTTGGTATAATTTTTATTTATTTATATTATATATTTCGTACTTAATTATATATACATGACCAAGCTTAGCAAACCCAAGAGAGTGCGTTTGTAAGTGTGCAAAGAATATGGTTTTTATTATAAATCAGTTTATTCATAAATATACATAAAAAGTGTCATAGGTCATACGATAGTATTACAGTTAGCGGCAAGGACAATGAAATCAATTAACAAAATTAAAGATTAAGAACAAAAAAAAAATGTCTAAAATTGCTTTGAAACAACTGTATTTTTTATTAGACCATAGTACTTATAGTATATTTAATAACACTCACCTTGTTAATTCAACTTTCTTATTGTAAAACAATTCACAAAGTAATAAATTTAAATTAAGAATTTCATCTTGAGCTTTGTAAAGTATGAACAGCTGACATAAGTTACAAAATTAAAACAAAAAAAAAATTAACAATGTACCACGAAGCGAAATCAAAAACGGATTACAACTTCAAAAGGCTGTAGCGTAAAAAATTTAACAATAGAATATTGCGTTGCGCTTCGGTTGGACAAAGCACATTGTGGTAACGGAATTAAACGTGCTGGAAATGACAGGGATTTCGTAGTCACGGTGCCGTGAGATTGCGGGAACGATAATTTCATACTTATTCATACATCAAACGAGCGATGACCGAATGATTTGAATGTTTCGTATTTCAATTGATCTGACAGAAGAGTTTGCAGGACTTTGGCTAAATTTGTTAGGTTAGAATTAGTTTAATTTTCATTTGCAAGATAATGTTAGTAACATTGTCAATATCTATGTGAGTAGTTAACTCTAATTTGTAACAAAGCTAAACACTCATAAACTAAACTTAGAAAATAATAAATAAAAAATCTAAAATAAAAGTAGAATATATAAAAAAAGTTTCATTTAATATGGTCATATATTAAATTTGATAAAAATATACCATGATTTTCATATCCACCAAGTCGCAGAACACAAGCGGAATATCAGAAATTGATATACGACATTCATTATAATAATTGCAACGTCTTTTATAGAGTGATAATGTCTTTGACGTGTTATAGGACGCAAGTTTGTACGCAAATACATATGGAGTCTCTATTTCGTAATATCACATAATCCAATCGGGCGGTAAATCCGATACGACTGGAAAGAGATCTAGCGCATGCACAACGGACTAACACTAGGCTCCAGTTAATTTGTAGCATGTGAGCTGTCAGTTCTAATTTAAAAAAAAAAGTTATTTTTCGACTTGTAATATTATTTCGTTTTTTCAAATAAAAAATGTTTTTTTTTTTTTTATTATTCTTTATTGCACAAATAACACATGTACAGAGGACGGACTTACCGCTATAACAGCATTTTCTGCCAGCCAACCCAGAATAGTGTAGGAGAGTAGTCAGTAGGGTGTGCACAGAAGTTAAAGAAAAATTTAAAAAATATATACATAGCAATACATGCCTATAAATATATATAATAATAATACAGTACGTTTCGATATTATACATAATATATAATACAAAAATATACATATACATAATATATGTACTTATATATGTATATGTTTGTGCATATATATAAATATGCACAAACATATACATATATAAGTACATAAATATTTAACACATATACATAAAAATATATATATGAATCCAATTATGATAATAGTATTGATGAAAAGACATCACATAGTGTTGACAGACGACAAATAAAATTCTTTTACTTGGCTTGGCTTGGTTTGGTTTCATTTAATTTTTTATTTTAAACAATTCTCATGACATACGCCATCTTGAATTATGATTAAGTAAGTAGATATTTTTACAAAGAGCCCATAAATACTAAGATATTTATCATAAAAATATTTCCCTTAAATTAAAAAAGGAAAAGTTCGAAAAATTTCACGACGCTATAAACAGGAGCTACTTCCTCTCTGACACGAAATCAATTATAAAATTACTTACACGAAAAATTAGGTGCCCAGATTGGAACAAGCGATTATCAGTTAAGATCAGAATTGTCAATTCTCTGTACGATCTTCACATTATGGTTTTGATTTTTACGTTAATATTAAATGTTATTATAAAAATTAATGGTTCTTCCAGACATTAAATATCTCTGTTTTTCTTTTAAATCAACACCGTTTCATCTCAGCACTGGTTTTAATTTTGCAGCACACTAACGTCACTGTGAGGCTTAGAGATCTGGGACGTTTTTTAAAACACTTTCCTGAATGTGAATACCTTCTGTTGATGATGGATATTTTGTTTGGAATTTAGATTCTGTGATGTGTCATAGTATTTTTTTAGAGCAATTTATAGTTCATACTGCTACGGCCGACCGAAAAGGTCGTTTATAAAAATTGTGTTCCAATTTTAAATTGCAAAAAGTTTATACTGTTATTTTTATCAAAAATTTTAGTAAATATTTTACTCGGTGGTAGGGCTTTGTACTAGCTCGGCTGGGTAGGTATCAACCAACCATCACATATTCTACTTTGAAGGGCGAATGAGCCAGTGTCATGATTTTTACGATTCTACTGACGGGTCTTACGATTATTTTCTAAGATTGGCAATATATCCCACATGGATAAAATTTGAGCCGAGATGGCCCAGTGGTTAGAACGCGTGCATCTTTACCGATTATTTCGGGTTCAAGCCCAGGCAGACACCACTGAATTTTCATGAGCTTAATTTGTATTTATAATTCATCTCGTGCTCGGCGGTGAAGGAAAACATCGTGAGGAAACCTGCATGTGTCTAATTTCAACTAATGATGTAATTATGCCTAAATTTGCTAATAATTATATAATATGGCGGACGAGAAAAAGAGTCACCTAATGATAAGTGGTCACCGCTGCCCATACACACTGGTGCAAATTAAAACAATTCCTTACATCGACAATGCATCACCAACGTTGGTCATGACGTAAATGTGTCTCAGGTCATTTCAAATTTAATTATATTAAGCCTGACCTACACTCAACTGGTGGGGCTTTTTGTTAACTCATCCGTTACAACCATTTACAAGAATACTTCATGGTTTGTTTTCGTTTCAAAGAGCGAGTCGGGTGATAACACAAGGAACATCTCTACTTAATAGTATTTCCATGTTGGTTGGAATTGAGTTTTAAGGAGTAATTTTATTATCCATTTATTTTTCGTTTTTGTATTTTAATAACTTTGTTTTACTTTTTTTTTCTGTGTGTTTCTTTATTTCTGTTTGTGGTGTACAATAAATTATATTTCATTCTTTCATTCATTCATAATTTTACATTAACACTGTAAGAAATATATACAATGGTTACCATACTCATAATTGGTACATTTCATTTATAGGCTGGTGGACGACCAAATTGGCCACCTGATGATGTAAGTGGCCACCATCGTCCATAGACAATGGCGCTGTAAGAAATATTAACCAGTCCTTTCATCGCCAATGCGCCACCTCCTTTGGGAACTAAGATATCGCATCCCTTGTGCCTGTAGTTTTGTAATTTTTTATTATATTGGTAGGTGGATGAGTAAATGGGCCACCTGTTGGTAAGTGGTCACAACTGCCTATAGAAAATGGCGTTGTAAGAATTATTAACCATTCCTCACATCACCAAGGCGCCACCAACCTTGGAAACTAAGATTTAACGTCCCTTGTAGTTACACTGGCTCACTCACCCTCCAAACCGGAACTAGAACTAGAATATCTGATGACTGGGTGGTTAACCTACCCAAGCGGGCTTGTACAAAGTCCTACCACCAAGTATATATTTTTATACAAAATCATAAAATAAATAATATCGCGATGCCACTTCCATTTTTGTATCATCTACAATCTTTTAAAACTACCCCGTCCCATTTCAGTAGTGGTCGTAATTTCGCGGCACTCGGCGTCGTTGGATTTCCCAACTTTGTCTTTGATGGACATTGCGAATGTACGTAAAATGTTCCGTCATTCCGTTCTGTGTTACAGAACTTGTATGACTATTTACTCAATTGCTGTTATATGTAGCTATAAATGTACTGTTATAATTTATTAGTAGCGACCATAATTATTATTGACTGGTTACCCAATGGAATACCTCGATCACCATTACGCTATTTGTGTACCTTCCTAAGTTATAACAATATCGACTAACTATTATTCACAAATAGAATATCATAAGGAACTCTTGTGCGAAATTAAAAACGAATGTTCATTTTAAATTTTAGTATAAAAGTTTATAAATAGGGAAGTTCCACATTTTTAAAAGTTAGAAGTATGAAAATAATTGTTGAGTCTTATATTTTAAAATGTAAATTATTAAAATCTGGTACTAAGTTTTTATTCAAACAAATTGTTTCGTTATTATTAAGTACATTTATTACAACCAACAAAAGGCGTCCTTTAATGAAGGTGTGTTCCTTAATCACGCGGTGATCGTTAGTACAAAGATTAAGCCCAGGTGTTAACCTTTATACGATTTACAACAAATCTAATATAAATATTAAGGCAATCTGGAAAATAGGAAACCTGCCTAAAGTCAACCTTCACCGAAAAACAACAATACAAAGTGTTGCTGTTGTTGTGATAGAATATCCGAAGAGTGGGTAACTTCCCAGACTGACTTGCTCAAAGCCACAACGTGAACTTATTTCACGGTATTGAAATGCATATGAAACTTTAATCGTGCATGCCCGTTGGTAAAGTAAAGCCTCGGTTGAATTTATCAAAACACTCAGTTGAATCGAATTTCCCATTTAATAAAAAAAAGCTAAAAAATAACCATTACCTATTCCGTAGAGAAACTCCGACCCGCTTCATAAATCACGGTCCTGACCCGGACTAGAACCCGCGCCGTAAATACGTCACCTGACAATTACTTGAGTTACTTAAACAAATCCTTTCCGTTCGCTTTCTGTAACTAAAATTTAAATTAAACTCTATCTTGGGGACCATTTTGAATAATGTTGCTTGTTTTTCGTTCAAATAAATTTGTTATTTTTTAATTATTAAAAGCAATAAAAATGTATTTTAGAATTGATTTATTAAACAAGAGTACGCTTTGTACAAAATAATGATATTTTATTGTTTGTTTTTTTTTATTTATGTTGCCATTTTGATTGATTTATTTTGTGTCAAACACGGAAAAATAATACTCAAATTCTTTGAATGTGTTGATGAAAATAAGTTCGGAATTTCGAATTGTTATTTTATTGAAAACATTTAGTGGAAAAAGGTTATTTTATTATTATATTTTTTGTGAATGAGATATTTTAGTGGAATTATATACGTATATATACTTACAGAATGTTGTTTATCTGTAAAATAAATATATGTAACAGAAATATTAAAAAAATCACGTCAGTCACGACAATAGAGTAAATTTTAAAAAAATACAGACGAATTGATAACCTTCTCCTTTTTGAAGTCGGTTAAAAATAGGGTGAATCTAGCGCGCATCTACTTATAAGTATTTATAATATTGAATACTAAAACCTTATCCGAAAAGCTCTCCATCTTCTGGTTTAAGTGTTATGTATACTGTTTCAGTAGTTTAATTAGTTTTACATCACTAAAAAGTTTTTCCTCGTTGGTAAAGATTATTTTGGTTTTTCTATTAAATAAATATAAAAAGTTTTTTTTTTGTATAGCGTTCATGTTCATGCAAGGTATGTTATTTAATTATTGTTTATTTACAGAGTTATTATGTTTGAAGAACACTAATTAATCACATTCGTAGCTAAAAAAGGCTACTTGTAAAAATTTAAAATAATAATGGAATAATTGTAACTAGTTTCCATCTGTGTGTTCACCCACGTGTTAGGTAGGGTATGTGTGTCTTTGCAGGACTTTGTGAAAGCCTGTTTGGATAGGTACCATCTACTCATCAGATAGCGCCAAACAGCAATACTTAGATTCGTTGTATTCCGGTTTGAAGGGTGAGTGAGCCAGTATAACTGACAACATAAGGGGCATAACATCTTAGTTTAGGTTGTCAGCGCATTGGTGATGTAAGGAATGGTTATTTTTACTTACAGCGTCAATGCGGTGATGATCACTTGCCATCAGGTGGCCCATATGCACGTCCTAGCTACAAGATAAAAAAAAGGTAATAGGTGCCCATGTTAAGGTGTATACAAAACATCGTGATGATCGGTCGAGTAGTTTAAGTCAAATTACTTTCGCAATTATAACATAGAAGTTAGAATAAACTGCAACGCCTTAATCTGTGAACATACATTATGTTTTCATAAAATGCAGCTCGTATTACGTTCTTGACACTTACGTGATATACTAAGCTATAAAGTTTAACTTAACTCTTGAACTTAACCTCAGACTATTTCTTTAAAAACACTTTTAAGTATACGGATGATAAGTGGCTCTAAACTTGTTATTTTATAAGTGAAATGAATATTTTATGGTGAAGTTATTTCACATCTGGGTTTATAGCTTGCATAAGCTATGACTTGGCTTACAACGAGATAGCTTTATATCTTAGGTCAGTCAATATCATACTTTACAGTTTATCCGATCAAAATAATTATGACTATAAACGTTTACAGTTATTTTTGAATCTTCAAGTAATACCACCGGCTCGGAATATGGATTATACGTTACCGAGAAGAAATGGAAACAAATTTAGTAGTTACTCTATATGAAATTAAAAAAAAAAACAATTTGTGTCAATTAATATTTATTGTACCTATACAGTTTCTAAATGCCGTATGTAGTGTGAAATTACCTTCCCGTAGTGTCCAATTAGATTCTATTATTTGAAACTGCTAGTGTCAATGCTAAATACTACAGACTAATAATCCAAATACACACTCGTACACACACATAAACACATAATGCAGTACACACAAACATAATATTCACGCATTCGATTAGTTAAACATTTTAAATTTATCTTCGATTCGTTCACGTACAAACATATTCCAAAACACAGAATCGAACTTATAATAAACAGACTCGTAATTAATTTGAGTTAGACAAATAGTTCACACTTGCTAGATTTAATTGAAATAACTAAAGGGATCTAGTTAGACTGAGTAGTGCTATCTGCATGGATAGTCTAGCCCGCCTAGTATTATCCTCAAGATGTCGTTGAGGCTACAACTCATTAGTTAAAAAGAGACAGCAATTAATTAGACAAACGAATATATATATGCTCGTCTCATTCTTACATAACTTTACTTAATCAACTGACTTTATTATATATATTGCATCACTTGATTCAACATAAATTAGTAGGCCTACATTACTCAAAATCAATTGTAATAGTTTGAAGAGCAATCATAAACTAATATCTCGGATCGGAATAAATCATTGAATTCATTATCCGGATTCATCCGGATATTTACCGGTTTGACCCGGTTGATATTGAGGTTATACATCACTGACGACGTCCGGACGTAATATAGATGATAAACTCCCATCATCAGGGCGTAATGGAAATGTCTAATGCAATTTGAAATTTCCAAGAATAAGGAGAGAAAGGTTGTTTTATGGCCCCTACTTAAGTGTGCTTTCCCTTCTGGTGTGAGCTTTTAAAGTTCGTAATCAACCAAACCGTTGATATAATCGACCGTTTGAATTTCAGTGATTCCAATTATTTTTTCTATATAGTACAGCAATTTTTCCGCGTTATACGCACTCCGATTGTCGTAACTAAAGATAGGTTAATGACCGGAAAATTAAATGAATATTTTCGATAAGTATTCCGGTAATTGCTTCTATCATATTCAGGCAACGCCATGACAGCGTATTTACATGCTTTTATTGAACTTGATTTTTATCGAATGTCAGTCAAAATCTCAGAAATATTGTCAGTTTTACTTAATTGACCTAAAATATTTCGCATTTTTTTATGTTTATAATTTATAATGCATGAAATGAATCCATAAATTCAAAACAATTGTAAAAAATAAATTTGTAAATAATGCATATTATTAAATACAAGATTATATAGATGATAAAAAAGCGTGGAGCTAATACTTGTTGATTTCCAGGCAGGATATTACATACATATATAATTGTATTTGACTAACATGACTTTGTATTTTTAAATGTTAAAAAAGAGGAACTACTGAGTTTCTTGCTGGTTCTTCACGGTAGAATCTGCATTCCGAACCGGTGGTAGCTTCACTTACTATAGTTTGTTAAATGACGATTCAAAAGTGCTTGTAAAAGCCTACTTAAATGAAGTATATTTTGATTTTGATTGAAATACTAATTTATCAAAACAAATTTAACATCGCTCATCGTGGTCTCGAGTTTGAAGTAATGACCTCTGTTTTTCCCATTTAATCCCTTGAAGAAAACCTTACGTAATCTCGTGTCTAAGTTATATATAACTCATTCATTGAAAGCCAGAAACTTCGGCCAAAGTACAATTACGTCATTTCCACAAAAGAAAAACCGTACAAGGAACATAAAGATCTTTCCAGCTGCCATATCACAGATTAGCAGAAAAAAGGCGGTATATTCGTGGCTTACTTCTATAAATTAACCGCTATTAGGTTCCTCGCAAGTTACCATAAGCGGAAGCGGGTTTGTAGGCAAGTAAATAAAATATTTGTTATTTAATCAAGTATTACAAATTTTCTTATTAATGATATGTTATAAAATATACTTATAGAAATTATTACCACGATACTATATATAATTTAATAAGATAAGTATTGGTCTTTTCCATTCAATATTTTACGATTATTGTGTTCCGATTTTAGGGATAAGTGTGTAAATGTCATTGCAGACATAAGGGCTATAACATCATCAACAATTTCCCATGTTGGTGGCGCATTGGTTATGCAAGAGATGGTACCAATATCTATAGGCCGTGACCACTTACCAGTAAGAGGTGGCAGCCTGCCTATCGATACCATAAAAACATTGAATTATTTAGGTATAATTTCAGCTAGAACAGCTTTGAGAAACTTGGTGTTTTCTCATCGGACTATAAGAGGAAGAAAATAAAGAGTATACCTGTAGGTTTTACGCCCAACTTCCCCGGTTATCTGTCTCAAAACTGTGCAGAGTCTCTCTGGAATTCTCAATAGTTTTCCATAGTTTAAAACTATGGAATAGTTGGTAATGTTCTTCTCGCAAAGTGCGTAAAACTGTAGCTCGTATAACGCGAATGAACTAATTCAATGTGCGAATGAGTGTAGCATAGTAATAGTATATCTATTTAATATCAATTAACCATCGAAATATTCTTATGCTTTCCAGCTCTTTTTCTATCTTGGTTCGTTTTCAAGGGTAACTAGAATGAGAGATTCGTCGTGTTTATTATAAACGCGCTCGCTTAAGCCTATCACAGTACTAACTCCCTAAAAACTCATATCGTCTTTTACCGCAATGAATGGATTAGCGCGATGTTTTGTGGAATCGTATTCATTTTATCGTTGCAAATGCGTGATAGCGGTCTGGAAATTACGCGAATTTACCGAGTATGCTCATTTCAGTCTAGGCAATTTAATTTGCTTAATGAATTTAGGTTCGAGGTATGGTTGATGAATGCGGTGCCAGTGAATGGCAATCGAATCGTGTTTTTTAATCTACTCCTGTCACGGTTGCTTTTTTAAAAATATTTTAAATTAAATTTGATTTTGTATTTTATTCGAAATCAGAACGAAACGTTGGGAATAGAATTTTTACGTTAAAAGAGTGTTTTCACTTTCAACGCAATGTTCGAATCTCGAGGACATTACACGCCCCCATCAGCTCTGAAATGATTTTTTCAAACGACACCCCTATAACGGCCCGACGATTGTGACCATGTTTCTTGTATTATTAAATATAAATATGAGTATTATTTTAAATTATAATAAGCATTTATAACAATTATATGATATTGCATGGCTTTTTTTAGAAATGCATGCACATATGTTTTTTAGGTATCAAAACAAAATATAATCGAGACGTGACTACGATATTGTATTGTATTATATATTAAGTCGATTTTATTCGATCACCTGTAAATTGAACGCAATTTCTACTAATTAAAGCAAAGCAATTATATAAGAGCCGAGATGGCCCAGTGGTTATTATGATTTTGGGTTCAAACTCAGGCAGGCACCACTGAATTTTCATGTCCTTAATTTGTGTTTATAATTCATCTCGTGCTCGGCGGGTGAAGGAAAACATCGTGAGGAAACATGCATGTGGCTAATTTCAACGTTGTTCTGCCACATGTGTATTCCACCAACACGCATTGGAGCAGCGTGGTGGAATATGCACCAAACCTTCTCCTCAAAGGGAGAGGAGACCTTTAGCCCAGCAGTGGGAAATTAACAGGCTGCTAATGTATGTGTGTAATTATATATAAGCTTTAAATTATATTATACTTTTTATAAATATCTTATAAAACTATGTAAGCGTGCTATATAAATGGAACATTATTCTAAGGGCTACATTGATAAAAAAATATCATATGTAATGATGTTGGCTTAAGCGACGACCGGGGTTCACAATATTTTGTTAAAGTGTTAATAAATATAGAAAACCGTGTAAAGAATAATATTTCGTGTTCATAAAACGCCTTATGAAAATTAAGATTTTCAGTATTATTAAAGTCAATGTAATGAAAACAAATCCATCGGTCAATTTTCCAGCCTCATTATAACAAAAAAAGGCTATCGTTACTAAAAATAAAGTAATCTCTATAGTAAAAAACATTGGTAGAATATTTCACGCTAAACTAGAGTATATACAAATTAAGAGAAATAATAATAATCGTAATGAAAATAACAAAAACATTTCTTCAATAGAAGTTCAAATAATACCCAAATTAATATTATCTCAATACTAAAATTACTTCAACACAAGTTTGTTTGTCATCGGTGAATTCATCAAAGATAAATTAAATTCAAAGGAAGAGTCAACAAAAGCGTTATGATAAATTAATACGACATTTTGTAAAATTAAACCATTCTGTTCCGATCACCAAAGAGGAATGACCTCCTGAAAATGATTCGCTTATCTTAAATATAACGCCCGAGTATTGTTTTAAAGAATTCATTCGGAAATTATCTTTGAATAAATTTGAATTTAATTTAATATCAATTTGTGTAATTGATTTTAAGATTAATTTTTATTATTAATTAATTTAAATGAATCTTAGTAGAATCTACTTTCCATACCGACGATAGCTATACTTTTAATTCAGTGCTGTAATATGACGATTCAAAAGTGATTTTTTGCGCCTACTTGAATAAAAATGTCCGAAAATCCACAACAGCGTGATTTTTAAGACATTTTCTGCCTCGCACAACCACTCTGTGGAACCAGCTTTCGCCGGCGGTTTTTCCGAACCGATACGACTTAGGGAACCTTTAAGAAAAGAGCGTGCTCCTTCCTGAAAGACCGGCAACGCACCTGCAAGCCCCCCGGTGTTGCAGATGTCCATGGGCAGTGGTATATATATATATATTTTGATATGATTTTATTCTGAATTTAAATTTGATTGAATGTCAATAGCTTTCCCTACCAAGACGGAATAGTGTTACACTTTGCTACTATTAGGAATACTTTATATTTGGTCTGAGATAAGTATTTGTATAAATATTCAATTTATTTCATAGCTTAATTTCTGATACGTCGCAATTGTCCGGAATGACCTATAATCCTGATAAGTGATCACTGTAATGTGTTTACTGATAGTAATCCCGCATCAATCGGGTTATCGACATCTATTACAATATAAGCCCAAATTGCCTAGTGGTTAAAACGCGTACACGTTGACGGTTACCGCGGGTTCAAACCAAGTCAAGTCAACCACTGAATTTTTATATAATTAATTTATCTCGTGTGGAAATTTGCATGTGTCTCTCATTGAATGAAATTCTGCCATATGTGTGTGTGTATGTGTGTGTGTGGGGGGGTATGTATATGTGTGTGTGTGTATTGTATGCGTATGTCCGCCAACCCGCATTGGAGCAAAACTTACTGGAATAAGCCCCAAACCCTATCCTCGAAGAAAGAGGAGTTCATTATCTCAGCAGTGGGTCATTTACATAATAATTGTAATATTTATTTCTCCCAATCTTAATTCTAATTACAAATTCATGTCAGTGTACAATTATTTGCACCTGTGGTGCACTCTCTATTCCTCGATCTCATAATCCAATGCGACAGCACCGCCTAGAAAGAGAGTAGGCGCTGGACCAATAACGTGCTTCCAGAAGCAAGTCAACTTATAACTTGCCAATTACTTAACGCCATCGTTAAATACTAATACATACTTTTATTTATAACTAGATGATCTTTTTAAACCGGCTTCGCTCGGATAAAATGAGTAAAACTAAACCAATATAAATATTATCATCCTCCTGCCCTTATTCTAATTTACTCGGGGTCGGCGCAGCATGTCTTCTTCTTTCATACATTGTCGGCCATCATCTCACAGGTAACATTAATTTTAACCATATCGTCTTTCGCACAATCCATCCATCGTTTCTTTGGTCGTCCCTTACCTCTATATCCATCCACATCGATTCTCAAAACCTTTCTCACAACATGGTCCTCATTCCTGATTATTAAACAAATATAAATAATTCAATATAATAACTATGAAAATATAATTTGTCAATTTTTTATTGTATTTTCTTATAGGAATTTCCTTCAATTATGCCATTGTATGGTTACCCTACAAGCGAGATTGTGAAAAGAGACGCAAAGGGTAATGTCGTTTTACAGAGATCTGCTGATTTGTCATCACTCGAAGGGGATTTTCATGGTTGGTTTACTTTTGAAAATGCCTCCTTTATACTTGATGTTATATGTAAAGATTTTAACATTTCTTTACGCCTATTTATTCGTATCGTTGAATTAAAATATATGTTTTCCATCAATATATTTTTTTGCAGCTTATTTAAAGCAATATTATGTATACCCAGAAGCAGCGACAAATGTTTTATAAACACGTTAAAGAAAAAGGTTCCACCCGACCCAGAGTCACTTCATCCCATTTGGGCGGGCGTACGCTTAATAAAATTCCTAAATTAATTCGAAATTTACATCTTACGTTAAAAATGATTAATTTCGTATAGCTTCGATAAAAAAGCATGGAGTTAGGATTCCTTAATTACTTATGAAATTTAATTTTCGGAAGACAATAAGTGCTCAGTTTCTCACTGATTTCCGAACCGTATATAAGTTTAAAGCGTGGCCGTCCCCGTCAAACCTGGCGACGCTCCGTTTTGGCAGAGGCGGTGAGCATCGGAATGACGTGGAGTGAGGTGAAGGCTGAAGCCCAAGACGATCGCGATGGAGGACATCTGTGGACGCCCTCTGCCCCATCTAGGGGACATAGGACATTCATCATCATCATATAAGTTTAAAGATATTCTTAGAGTTGTAAAATGAATATTCAAAAATGCTCCTTTAGTAAAATATCAGGGTATTTTCATTGGTGAAATTATTTAAGTATTTAAATATATACAAAACTATTTAACCAATTTATATTTATATAATATTTACTTCACATGATTTAAACTAGAATTTTAATTAACTGTATTCCAAATGACGAGTTATAATAAAATCAAATAGTCCTCTTTTATTGCCTCCACTGGTAACAGGAGGTAAATTTTCGCAACGGGAAAACGCTGTTGGCACTCTTGCCGTCCATCCATTCGGTCGTGATTTATAAAGCACCTACTTCTAACTTTGATTTCTATATATTCATTAATATAGCTAAATGTTTCGGGTAATTTTAAAATACCATTATCACCAGCAAAAGTAATTCATCGCATTTTTAAATTAATCGATATTAATTTATTTACTTAAGAATTAATGCCTTTACTATATACTAATAAAAATTACAAATAGTTATTGTATGAATCATGACCATGTGGAATGGTCGCGAAATAAAGACTGCCAGCAACATATCCCGGTTGAATCGTACTTCAGATCCTCTACGCAAAAATAAACCAGGCCCCCCACCCCTTTAATATATAAATATATTGCATTCTTTGAATACCGTCTGAAATTATATCACAATGTTGAAAGTTTCGCACTAACCCGATCAGGGGACGATTTCATATGAAATAAAAGGCTTTGATGTGTTCCGAAGATCCCCGGTTTTTAACTGGGTTAACACGAATGAATTGGACTTTTTTAAATCGATCTTAACATGAAAGTTAAATACAAAAAATAAATTAATTTACATTCACAGAAAGACGATATAAATCTCACGTTAGGTGGTGGAACACTCTGTAAATAAATCTGTAACTATTATAAATCGTATAAGTCTACAATCTGTATTAACCGCTGTGAGATAGAGTGTCTTTATCAATCAAAGTCGTATATTGGTATCTTTTCGTTAACAAGAGCCAAAGGTCTTTGCTTAATAGTGGGTCAACATATTTTCTGTCCAAGGTAAGGAGAATGTGATGGTTAGTGATCTTCTACAATCTGATATTTATCTCGCCAATGCGCCATCATCACAGACACGCTCACCCTTCAAAACACAATACTAAGCATGACTGTCTAGCGGTAGATTATTAGTAAATGAGTGACCTCGATATGTCTCTGTTCAATGTCTGCGAAATCGATATATATCTGTAATATGAATGAGTAATATTGTAACTAAATTATTCAATACGGCAACACAGATGGCAAACAATAGTAAATATCGTTTAAAAATGTATAAATAAAAAGATATATTTTATTCAAGTAGGCTCTCGTTAAAAAAAAAAAAATCTTTTACGTTTGCGTTACAAATAGGATATTCTAGCAAAATGAACCGGAATGGATCTAGTCATAGTATAAAGTTAAACTTTTCCAACAATTCGCATATATATATAGGCGCTATAGGTTATTATAATATTAGGTCAATTAAATTATATAACATAACATAAACAGCCTGTAAATTTCCCACTGCTGGGCTAAGGCCTAATTTCCCTTTGAAGGAGAAGATTTGGAGCATATTCACCACGCTGCTCCAATGCGGGTTGGTGGAATTAAATTATATTGAGTTAAATATATCAACATTGATGTATGATGTTTACATTAAGGAAATAGAGATTCAATTCTCTGGTATAATCGTTCAAGAGTTCAAGTTCGTATTATATATTATAATATATGACGATAGACCTTCAATGAGCCATTTGTTAGTTTGACAACTTTGGAACAAAGATGTTGTAGTGGCTTCAGTGGAACACATCGATGCTAATTATTCTATTTGGTGGTAGATTCAGTGATGAGTGGGGTCCGTCGAAGAAAGTGTCTGTCTAGCTTATGAGGGCGCAGATCCAGATGTCCTAGATATCAATTTCCAGTCTCCGGAGAGACTACAAGTTAGTGCTTATACTTCAGTCCCTTGGACGAAGAATGTCTGCGGAAGAATTTGTAAAAGATAATCGTCGACCTACCAGAACTGCAGTTATAGATTTAGATATGACTGACTGATATTTGGTTTCCAATTCCATAAACAGTGACAATTCAATAAGAATATATTATGTACTAAATTTAAATAAAAGATTGCTTGAAGTTTCTTATTCTTCAACGTGTAGTCAGCCTTTATTGGTACGGTGCACTGACCAATTTCAATAAGACCATAATCCCAGTACTACCCAGATCGTAGGAGGCGATTTATCTCAGATCAATCAATATAAGCTGGATTGTCGACTTATAGTCTTTACAGCTTAAGGTTCAAGCCAGCAGCGCTTTTGCGAATATTTTGGTTACACGTAACATCTTTGATCTAATCCTATAGAAGAACTAGTTTCAGGTATATATCGAAATATATTTGTCTAATTAATATTTTTATATAATATTATCTTTACCTACCTGTCAATCTGTAAGTATTCAACAGTGGGTTAAGGTGTCATTTTTAAGTGTAAAAAGTTAAAAGTAACTTTTAACACACGTGGAAAATTTTTAATCGATTCATGCAATTATCTTAACGACGTTTTCGTTGGATTTATTTTAGATTGAATTTCATTGGCCTTGTTTGTAATCGGAATATTTGGTTAATTCACGTGCTTTAGCCAATGTACCATTTCGGCTAGATTTTTATTTAGTACTTTTACTAGTAAAACCAAAGAGTTTATTTCGTTTCATCATTTAAGCACCAATAAGGTCACTGAAGTTTCAGTAACAAATTCGAGATAAAAATAATACCTTAGTGAATACCTTGTTACATATTTACCAGTAAAAAGAGTTAATATGTATATAATGTTTTTTTATAGTTGTACAATTAAATAAATAGGTGTCGTGGGATTCCGATTGGTTCGCATTGGAACATACAAATAAACTTGTAACCCCTACTTTCCGTTTGCATACGGTACAGAGAAAGAGAGGTTTTTGGGCAATGGTATATGCATATATAATAAGATATCGGGAAATATAATCTATTTACCATTTACAAAATTTAAAAAGTTTATTAAGTCTACATTAATAATTAAATTTTATTATCCATTAAATTAATACTTTTTAGAAAAAATACGCCTGGGTTTGGCTCGGAATCCATCACAGGACAGTCATTATTGTGAAAAACAGCATTGTAAATTGTTGTAAACTGTTTATTTGAAAAGAGCAACTATGCGAGTTTCTTGCCGTTGCTTCTCGCTATAGGCTGCTTTCCGAAACGGTGATAGTGTTCAAATATTGACAATTCAAAAATGCATACGTTTACTTGAATAAAAGTGTTTTATTTAATTTGAACGAAGTTGCTTACACTACATACTATTATGTATTAAATATTAGAGACAATAAAACATATTAACAATTTTTGAGAAGTATACAACAAAGATTACTAAGAGGGGGAAAAACGTAAAAGAACTTCGTTTCAATTAAAATCTGGGTTAATGTTAACTTACAATTATAAAACTAAAATTAAATATTTTTGTAAGTATATAATCAACCTCCGTGGTCGTGTAGTGTGTACACCGGTTTTCATGGGTACGCCACTCCGAGGTCCCGTATTCGATTCCCGGCCGAGTCGATGTAGAAAAAGTTCATTAGTTTTGTTTGTTGTCTTGGGTTTGGGTATTTGTTGTACCGTCGTTACTTTTGATTTCCAATAACACAAGTGCTTTAGCTACTTACATTGGGATCAGAGTAATGTATGTGATGTTGTCCAAAATTTATTAATATTTATTTAAAATTTATAATATCACGAATAAATATTCGCTTGTTATAGATAAAATCTGAATCTGTTGAAACGATTACGTAACATTGGCATTAATATTTTATTTTATGTCAGTAACAATAAGACTCTTACAGTTACAAAATAACTGCGGATAAATCAGTATATGACAAAAAATTATTTAAGTGTTTTATATGACATCGTAAACATATCAATACCCTTTAAAAATTACATAAAACTCATACAGTTAGATTCGTCTTGTTACACGTAGTCACAGTAGAACAACATTCTGAGTGTACTGGTTTTCTTTGCTAAGCAGTTTTTTATAAAATACTAGGTAATGATTTAAATTTTACTTAAATTAATAAATATATTCCCTCATGTTTAGATTCATACGTGTCGCTTTTTATTTTAAGTAAAAGTCGTAAAGACAAAGCAATAAGTTCCCCAAAAAATCACAAAATTTTATTAGAAAGCGACGCTTTATGGTGTCTGCGATAAATATGTCGGCTGTCTGTCACGGCATTCTCGCATAAAATATGTTCAATAAGATATTTTTGTCTAGACTTAGTCAAATTACTATACTAGTAAAGTATTGTATAGTATCAGAGCTTGAAAACAACTACAAACGCCAGAATAGATAAAACTGAAGCCCGTGGTCACCATCGCCAATATACAATGGCGTGGTAAGAACCATTAACCATTTCTTACTAGGCAATGCGCCATAAACCTTGGGAACTAAGATGTTATGTCCCTTGTGCCTGAAGTTACACTGGCTCACTGACACTTCAAACCATAACACTACTGAGAACTGCTGTTTGACGGTAGAATATCAAATGAGTGGGCTTGCACAAAACCCTATCACCAAGAAAAACTGAAACTAATTGCGAATTGATCGAAACACTTGAGACAGATTCTCAGCAGACATACATTCAGAAAGAGCCGAGATGGCCCAGTGGTTAGAACGCGTGCATCTTAACCGATAATTTCGGGTTCAAACCCAGGCAGGCACCACTGAATTTTCATGTGTTTAATTTGTGTTTATAATTCATCTCGTGCTCGGCGGTGAAGAAAAACATCGCGAGGAAACCTGCATGTGTCTAATTTCAACGATATTCTGGCACAAGTGTATTCCGCCAACCCGCATTGGAGCAGCGTGGTGGAATATGCTGCAAAACCTTCTCCTCAAAGGGAGAGGAAGCCTTTAGCCCACCAGTGGGAAAAAATTACAGGCTACTAATGCTAAAAAAATACATTCAGAATTTCTCACAATAATTTATTTCATTCGACACATTGATGATGATGAATCATCAGCAAGGCTTTGAATCCGCTATGTTTGATTATAAGTTTTAAATGTTCGGCTTAGCCGCTGGATCGTATCGACTCATATGAATATAACTTTAATTAAAAATATATATAATAAAACTAACAAAGGTTTTATATTAAATAAAACACCAACAAATTTAAAAGATCGAACCAAATTGAAACCAGACGAAAATATAAATAAAGTGATATCATTATAACTTTTTAAATTCCATCGGATGCGTGCTCAGTTCGGATAAGCGTTTAAGGAAATATATTTTCATGAAAGAACTCTGGGATGGATTTATATTAAAAGCGTTTTAAAACTTGTTAAAAGGCAAAATATTTTCAGTATAAATAATGATTCGGGTTAAGTATTACGGAATAACCGCTTTATGGTAATGACAGCGAATAATTATACACAAAAGTTTACTTATAATGATATATTGTGCAAATGGATAATAGGACCAGCTGTTTTGACACGCGAATAAATTTCCTAATATAAATTGAATAGAATTAAATGACCCAATATAAGAATATTGTTAGTGTCGAGACGGAAAAAAATAGTAATCTATACTAATATTATAAATGTGAAAGTAACTCTGTCTGTCTGTCCGTCTGTCACTCTTTCACTGCCAAACCAATGAACCGAATTTGACGAAATTTGGTATAAAGCAAACTTGAACTCCAAGGAAGGACATAGGCTACTTTTTTGCCTAACACGTGACCAATCCCTAAAATGCGAGTGAAGCCACGGGCGAAAACTAGTAATAATAAAAAATAATAATCACATGCAATGTTCATGCTTTATTTCTTTCTTTAAAGAGAACTGGAATTGTCCTTTCCACTCTAAACGAACTAAAATACTAATTAATAAAAAAAAAAACGTTTATCACTAAGTCTTAAATAAATATTTAAATTAACTGACACTTCGTATGTCATTAAAAAAAATATGATATGGTTTTTTACCGAGACGGCCTCCTTCGACTCAACTGCCAACACCCGAATTTCAACACAAAGCTTACATATAATTTAAAAAAAAAATGGAAAATCTATAAATGCAAGACTCATAACGCTCATTGGATCGAATAAAAATTTCTATGTATTGCCAAATTTGAATGTTAAACTGTATAAATATATAATACAATAATAATTACTAAATAGAATTTATGAATAAAAAACTCATTCAGAGATTTTATTCTCATCTTCTTGTATCTATCCCGAAATGAGCCAATTCTTTTTTCAAATAGGAAAAAGCAGACCTGCCTACTGCACGATAAAACACTAACAACATAGTAGGCTTATATCCATTAACATATAATTTATTTTACATTAATTTATAAAAGCCTCTACATAAATAAAACTATTACAACTTAAGAGGTTTAAAGTAAAAATAATGAAAATATTTAATAAAAACCGCTACGAATAATTCTGTATATCCATAAGCCTTTAATCTTAATGAGTATCTCGGTGGTTTCGTGGCCGAGTAGTTAGGTACTGGGTTTTTCTAGTAAGAAATTCCCAATAACAGTCTGGAGTTAGGCAGAATTGCATTCCCTTGTCTCACCGACGTCAGATGTCAGATTTTCGTTTCATTAGCTTACGTTAATGAAGAAATAAATAGATGAATATAATATTATTATTGTATACCTTCTGTATAAATGGATTATGTTAGAACATTATTAGCAAATGGGGCTGAATTCATTTTTTAATTATTCCTCGTGCAGGTTTAAGAACGTTTTCCTTCGCCAAGTATGACACACAGATACAGCAAATGAAAGCTCAG
The DNA here is from genome assembly GCF_905147765.1 of Vanessa atalanta. Taxonomy (NCBI): domain Eukaryota; kingdom Metazoa; phylum Arthropoda; class Insecta; order Lepidoptera; family Nymphalidae; genus Vanessa; species Vanessa atalanta. The sequence continues at coordinate 9,622,925 of NC_061891.1, read as the reverse complement.
TGGCACTTTCCCAAGATTGAACCTGCAATATTTGACGACCTCCGTGGTCGAGTAGTGTGTACACCGGTTCTCATGGGTACGCCACTCCGAGGTCCCGGGTTCGATTTCTGGCCGAGTCGATGTTGAAAAAGTTCATTAGTTTTCTATGTTGTCTTGGGTCTAAGTATTTGTGGTACCGTCGTTACTTCTGATTTTCCATAACACGAGTGCTTTATCTACTTATATTGGGATCAGAGTAATGTAGGTGATGTTGGCACAATATTTATTTATTTATTATTTATATTTGTGTAAAGTTTACGCTTTCTTGTTACTATACACAGATGTAGTTTAATAAAAATACTATCAAAACATGTCTTAAAGAAATCAGAGAGAGAATCGGTCACGTGTGTATTGATCAATTTACATTAGACCAACGTGATAGACCATGTTCCAGATTTTACGCAGAAATTATTTATCGTTTGTTTACTTTTTACTTGATCCCTTAATAATTAACTTTTATCTAAGACTTAGTGATAAACGTTTTTTTATAATATTATATTTTATTGATCCCTTAATAATTAATTAACTAGTAATCCTACGTCTCGTAATTATTAATCATCTATGTCTATTTTAGTTTAATTTATCAGCTAAATAAACCTTAAATTGATTTGTCAATTTAAACGACATCGTTAACAATGCACACTAACAGAAGGAAACAAAGCTATTCAACAGTCTCTTCACATTTGAAGATCGTAAACAATTTGCAGATTCACGTGATTTATAAACAGTACCGTGTCTTATTTGTGCTTGAAATGTGGTTACAAGATGGCGTCATGAATAAGTCGAGCAGACAGCGAAACAAAGATAAATGCGACAATGAATAAATCAAGTTGTTAACATTCCGTCCCAGTTCGTGAGATTGAGGCTTTTCTGTTAAAAAAAACCTCGGTTTTGCGACACGTTTTGTCAAGTTAAATAACGGTTGTAGAGTTTTTCTCATGTTAAAATTACGATGTAAGATTTTGGTTTAACAGACCACGTGATGCTCTCTCGTGACCAGTCCTAGACAGACAATCATAAAAAGTTGTGTAGGGATTGTCTAATTAATGCCAATCATTCGTCTTCCACCAAATGTCAATATTTTTTATTGTTATGTTCTTATGTAAGCCAGTGTAATTGCAGGCACGAGAGATATAATAATTTCTATCTAATACTTGTTGGTACATTGACGATATAAGGAGGTAGACATTTTTTTTTTAAATTGAATGATTTGATTATTATTGACTTAAGATATTAACTTTGACGATGCATAAATTTAAATCATTTGTTAAAAATACATCAATAAATAAAATATATTATTAAGTACACGATTATAAAGGTGAATAAAAAACTTGTTGACTTTCCGACAGGATATATTATATATATGATATTATTTAACTAAAACAATGTATCTTAAATATTGGAAAAGAGTAACTACTAAGATTCTTGCCGGTTCTCCTCGGTAGAAGCTTTACTTAATAATTCTACTTATACTTCTGTAAAATGACAATTCAAAAGTGCTCGCAAAAGCCTAATAGAATAAAGTATAGTTTGATTTTGACTTTGATATGGCTTGAAAAATCATTCATTACCCAATACATTTAAGTAGTTTTTTTACATAATGATGTATCAAATGGTCACCACCACGTTCTAACGTTGCCAACATTAAAATGTATGTAACATTGGCAATGTAAGAACTACTAATCATCCCCTCGCCATAACATCTCTCAATATGCCACTGACCTTGGAACCTAAAATACTATGTCCTTTCCACTTGTAGTTACACTGGCATACTGTTGAAACCGAAACACTATAAAACTAAATATTACTGTACCCAGATGGGCAACAAAGTTATATAATAAATTCAAATAATTAGTATTTATAGCAATAACATAAATCTCTGAAACTATTAAAAATAGTAATTACGTATTCTAATATATTTCTTTACCTGGCATTTGAAACTAATACGAGAACAAAAATTCTGTTAGGGAAAATATTAAGATGCAAGTAAGCACGGCGTGCAGAAAGATTAATCTCTCTCAAATTCTCGTTAGGAATATATTTTAAAATTATGATTGGTATTTGATGCGGAATATGTTCAAGAAATTTATTGAATTTATATCGTAATATATTTTTGCTGGTTATATTTTAGAATAATAATAAAAAAAAACAAAAATATTTTACTACATACAGATGTTCATTTGTTGAAATATGTACCAACTGTTTGAAAATTTGTATCCGTCAGTCTGTCAGGAAATTAAACAGAAATTAGCTGACTAATGTCTAAACATTATTTATAATTTCTCTTTATATATATTTACATATAAGCATATTAATATGTTTTTGTCAATAACAGTTTTGTGAGTTACATTATAAATAGAAAATTATGCAACAATTTAAAAGATATTTTTCCTTGTTTCAGAACACATATGCGTTCAGCGAAGATAATCAGTCAGGAATGCAAAAAATCGAAGAAATGACCAGCATCATAGCAAAATGGCTCACAAATGTTGGCAGGCATGGCTGACAATCGCAACAATATCTCTAGTAACGACTATCACCAAAGCCGACTTTACAACGGAATGCCAAAGACCTTGTGACTGCAGGTGGCAATCCGGTAATAAGGCTGCAATTTGCTCCAACTCGAGCTTACGAGTCGTGCCAGCCAATCTCAGTAGTGATATACAAATACTCGATCTCTCCAACAACAATTTACTCCAGTTACACCAAGAAGCCTTTAAAAGGGTAGGCCTAAGTAATCTAAAAAAACTATTCCTAAGGGAGTGCAATATAGAAGTCGTACACAAAGCGGCATTTATGACATTAGCTATCATGATAGAATTAGATTTATCTAAAAATAGAATAAGACATTTGCATCCAGACACTTTCAAAGGCACTGAGAAACTTAGGTTAATAAACTTGAATAACAACTTTATCGATAAGTTGGAGGACGGACTATTTCGCAATTTGAAGTTCCTTCAAAAAGTTGAGGTAAGCAATAACAGAATAGTCAGGATCGGAACGAAGGCATTCGTAAACTTACCGCAGTTAAAGATATTGAGAATAGATGGAAACAGTTTGAGCCACATGAAACCGGAAACTTTGATGGCGTTAAGAAACTTATCCGGATTGGATCTACACAACAATCCATGGAGATGCGATTGCAACTTACAAACATTCAGAGATTGGGTGATCAGCCACAACTTATACACGCCGCCGACGTCGTGTGCGGAGCCCGCCTCGATTCGATCGAAACTTTGGAACGAATTAGACTCTTCGAACTTCGCCTGCCGGCCTACTATATTGGAACCGCTGCCGGACGCTACTATTAAAAGTTATGAGGAGAACGTGACTCTAATTTGCAAAGTCGTCGGCAATCCCACGCCAGAAGTTGTATGGCGGTACAACGGCAAGACAATTGAGTTGCGATCGTTTGGAGAAATACGGTACACTGTTACGGAGAACACAATGGATTTGATCAGATGGGTAAATTTAACTATACTTCACTCACGTTATAGTGATAGAGGAAATTACACGTGCGTTGCCGAGAATCCTGGTGGAAAAGACGAGAAAACGTTGACACTTGTTTTATCGAAATATGGCGGAGCGGGCACTATAGCCGGCATGGACGCGGACACCTTCGCAATTTTAGTGGGTTGCTTAACGTCTATCGTAATTATATTCGGGGCAATATTGGCTGTTTGCTATTTTACGACACAGAACAGTGAATTGAAAAGACTGATTAAAACCGATACTCGATCCTCGAATGGAGAAGCTTTAATAGAGGGTTCTGTTAATTCTGAAGTCGAAAAAAGTTGTAAGACAGATGTTAATCCCGTTACAAAGCCGCCCAGAAAGTATGAACCCCCGTCCCTTGCCAACGCCGCAACAGAAATGTTGGAGCTTAACAAGACTTTGCTGGATAACGACTCTGTCTTGGGTAAGCACTTGAATAATTTTATATCTTGTTATTAATGTGACATAATACTTCGAAGCAAATTAAGACATTCATATCGTTGTTTTAATTTTATTTTCATGTTCTACTTTGATATAAAACTTAAATGTAAATTCGTTTAACCGGATCTTAAAACATGTGACGTATAAAAGTACTTTTACTAAACATTATCGTGAAGTAATTTTACTTTGAGATTATGTCGCAAAACAAATATTATACATCATTTTATTTCCGTCGTCAACGTAATAATCTTTTCATATTTTTGCTCGCCCTATTGGAAAAACGAACTCTTAAATATTTACCATTCAATTTCCTCGTTTATTTCCTTAACCCATAACTTTTTTATTTAATAAAGAAACGTATGGAACTTGTTAGTATATATATTGTATTTAAAGTGATTCCTTTTTTGATTTTGAATCAAAAAAGGAATCACTTTTTATTGAATCCTTTGGAATTATACAAAAAATGTACCCTTTTTGTATAAAACATTATTTCCTTATACGAAAGGATAACACATATTAAAAATACGATTCGTTTTGCTCTTGGATGGAGTAATCTAATTGACGTATAAAATTTAGCTTTACAAGCTCTTATTTTATTTATTTATTCATTCATCCATCTATTCATTCATTCGTTTATTTATTTATTTATATTTGCTATGTTTGCTTGTGAATCTCCTCTTATCATAGTAAGCTAAAATTTTAAATATTTGTGTTATGATAAACTGAAACATATTCTACACCCAGGTTTAGCCTTTATACAAAGGACCTACTCAACAGGTTTTTTTATTGAATATGTCACACAAAATAGATCGGCAAAGTGAACAAGCAAGATATATACGTATATACGTTAACTTAGACTAGAATTTATTATATAAAAACAATATATTATTTTTATATTATATAGTATTTTACTATACAACAAAATAACATTTCTATAAAATTTCAAAACTATTTTCAATATCGCTTTTAGGTTTTGCTATCGGTGGAGGCTTATGTACGACGAAGTTCAAAAACATATTGTAAAACTATGAGTATTGTTTTTCCTAAACAAAGCAAATATAGACATATTGACATCATTACTTTTTAAATTCGCCATTTAATAAGGATTTTTTTTTAAGTCGTTGTATAAGCCTGCAAAAGTAAATCTCTCTTAATATTACATATATATAATAAGATAAAATCTTATGGAAGTCTCTGTATCTGAAAATCCAATATAAACAAAGTTGAAGAGAACATATAGCCAAGGTCGAATTTGCGTGTAAGTTTCAAAAGGGTTTCATTTCTGTCAACGGTCACTTGTTTGCAATCGTTTTTTTATATATATTTAAATTAAATCATATTAAAGTTTATATTATGAATAAAATAAACAGTATAATTATATGATTTTAACTATGAATATATTAACATGTTTATTCAAATTAATCGTTCCATTCTATTTATTCAATAAACCTATTAAAATGTCGTTTCGTTCAGCAATAAATTACAATTTGGAATAAATAACGCGAACGGATAGGTCTGACACAGAAATAAGTAAATTAAACTTAAACTTGCCATTTTCTCTTTGAATAAAATAAACGCTTAACTATATTTTCTGCACGAAACAGTTCCTCATAAATTACTAGAACCGACAGCCGACTATTTTCATGAAACATTCTTTCAACTTTGTCGTGCCTTGAACCATAAAAAATTAACGAGGTTACGGTCCTTTGTGCCAAGGCCCGATTGAACTTACAGAACAACAGAACCTGTGCCAAATTTTCAAAATATCAAAGAGTTAAAATTAGTTTTGTCGAAATTTCGCTCACTACACGGTCGAGATATTTCAAGTTGAAGGAGATTGTTTTCAATTTAATTCGAATAAAATCTATTGGGCTCGTAGCAATTGAACGTAATATTATCGTTATGTACAAAACGTTTCAAAAATATAATTTTAGAGGAATGTTCCTTTTAGTTTCATTGTTTTTTTTTTTCATTAGAAAACATAATATATGCAAAATTCTCTCATTGGTAGTAAATTTCTTTGGACGTGATGAGAGTTCAATTTTCGAATTTGTGATGATTTAAAATGAAACGCTTCCAACGCAAAAACAAGTCACAATATAACCACGTATACGCTTCAAATTTAAATAAAGTAAACTTTCTTTTGCAGTATCAAATGAAGAACGCAGTCGACTGGAGATCGAACTGCCTAAGATCTCCAATGAAATCATTCTGGATCGATTATCTCAAGAACCTCAAGCGTATCCACCTGATCTTCTCTCCTTCCCACTGCGTGCACCTAATCAGGTATCACCTGCCAGCGGTGTTTCATCAGGTCAAGAAAGACCTTCAATATCACAAGAGAGTCCAAAATCTCCAAATTACGGAGTTTCGTCCATAAACTCAGCACTATATAGCAGACTCCAGAACACAAGTTACCAAGAAATACCTCTCGTTAGCACCAAAGGCTACGTGACATTACCCAGAAGACCACGATTAAGCTATCCAGATAACACATTACGCCCGCAAGTATTTTCAACGTTGAATGGAGTCATACCTTACTATGACAATTTTAACATGAAACTCTTTGGGAACGGTGGAAACTATTACAGCCTTAATAAAAGCGAAATAGATTTGGGTCCAGTTAGTAAGACTGGATTTCTAGATGTTTCGGATGATATCGAACCAGCTCCATCACCTGCACCTGGTACTCCTCATGCTACTATACCACGGAACAGTTTAAGTTCTCCAAACATTCACAACCAACTGCTAATGCTGCAGGCTATGGCAAATGGCCACACAAAGAGATCCTCAGAGCATAGACCCCTGAAAGTGACATTGACGGAGAGTGAAGGCCTATTAAGAAGTTCGAATCGAGATTTAAAAGTAGGTTATAGTGTCAACGTCGCCAGTACATTAGGTAAGCCTCGAACAATTACAAACCCACCTCCAAAACCGAGGAAACGTAACTCTGCGGACGTTAAAGAGACATTTTTGAACGCCATCGAGAATGCCACTCAAGTGTAACTTCAAGTGTTAAAGTTATGAAGTAGGTATTAAATGACGATGGAATTTGGAACTTGAGTGTGAGTGAAATTTTTTACTCAGTGTTCTGAGTGCTGAATTTGTTGCCATTCGTTTAAAATATTCATCTGTTAGTAATTTTATTTGTATTTTAATGTTATTTTTTTAATGTAATTAATTGTTACCTAAATTATAATATACAATTAAAATGTCACGGAATATCATTAACCTTTATATATATATAAATATATAAATGAGGTTTAACTTTTTATAAGTATTGGATTTTTCTAGATATTTTTGTTTTATTCCATTGAATATCAAAATAAATATTCTGTGTTATAAGTTTTTAATTTAATTTATAGTTTAAAACAATGTTCTTAATTAACTTATATAATTTACTAAATGTATAATAAAAAAAATAATACTAATAATTGTTTTGGGTAGAAAACTAAAAAAAAAGAATTGATTCAGGATTTTCGGGAAGCGATATATTATTAATAAGCCATGAAGTATATAATAATTCATTAGAAAATTATATCAAATCAAACGTACTTTTAATAGTTAATAATAAGAAAATTGTATAAATTATATTATTTAATAAATACAATATTATATTATGATTCCAATATTGGTGCTTATGAGAATAATAATTGCGTTATTTAAATAAATTTCCATCGCTTTCTTTAATGTCTCGTTCCCGCCAAAATTAACTTTATATAAGGGCTTGGACACACTTAGTGGGTTTTTAAAAATTATTTAAACATCATATTATATGTACGTATAATTTTAATTGTGTTTTTTTTTTAATTATCGTTTTAACTTTTCAAATGCAATTAATTATTTTCTTTAATAATACACGGTGTAAATATTGTGAGAAAGTACGATAAAATTATTATCAAACATAAAATATAAAAAAAAAAATCATCTCGATTTTGATCTTACTACGAGACTGGTGTCATAAAATATATATTTTTTTTAATGTATCTTTCAACATATATGTGTCCAAGCCTTGTTAGAAAAAATATTACTATTTAAAATAGTTAATAATATAAAGGAAAATACTAAGTTTTACCGGTCTTAATAATCGCTTTATTGGCTAGTTGAAAAAAAAAAGTTACGTTTACGATTGTATAAATGTAAATAGCAGATCGGGGTTTACATGAAACTAAAAAACAGTCTCTATATTAAAAAAAAGTACTATATTTGTTATTAATTAACTACCGTAGAATAATGACGTTTCTGCGATTTTGAACTAACAGTCCAAGGAATTAAAGTTTGTAATAGATACTTGACTTATGACGTATTGAAATTGATCTATACATCTCTACATAGTATCTCTGTCATCGTCTGTAAGCTCAGACATTTTAAGCGACGCAACGGAATTTAACGAGTTTTTCATCAATAAACAGAACGATTCGAGATGTTTATATGTATAATTCATAATATAGTTAGCTTAACCGGAAAAGAGCAATATTTTTTCTTTTTATAATTTTATTTCAATCTATTATATAATACACCCTTCTTGTATCCGATTGGAGACGAGACGGTTAGCTAGTTGAAAATGAACGAAAAATTATCAGTGATGTAAGGTAAAATTCAAATTCATGGCAGAACATGATCACGAAATAACAACAAGTTACATGTGTCCGATATTGATAACAATAATTATAACATTAAATTCAAATGAAATACGTATCAGAATCGCGTATCAGTGTAAGTCAGATCAGATCTTTCAACAGAAGCGTATTTATTCTACAAATGTAATAGGCCTTGCTTTAAGTTTGTCATAAGTTTGTTTTTTAAATATAAATACTATTTCTTCTTTATTTAAAATTACAAACCAGTCGTATTAAGTATATTAAAATGTAAAACTGTCTCCAGAAACCATTGATCGATTAAATTCAACATGGTGATCATAGGCCCATGTAACGCCAATTTAAGTTTTTGTTTCACAGCTGTTTTATCATTTCTAAGAAAACAATTAATACTTAAAAAGTGTTGTTACGATTATAGTTGTATATTTTTTAATCATGGTATTAATATTTTACACGACTGTCTAAGAAAAATAAATAATATATTCCGATTCAACGTACATATGTGTACATATACATATATACCGTAACTTTTAACTGTCTGAACGAAATTGGATGTATTGTGTACATTTATCAAGTAACAGAATACATTAACTAATTCGTTCGGGGCAGTCGTGATTTTTTTTTTTATATAAACATACAAATATTTTAATTTACACATTAAAAGTCGATCAAAAATATGGTATTGGCTTTTATTGTTAAGTTAAATAATGACTTAACCGACTGGTATCATAATAATAAAACGGCACTAGTATAAATTAAACTATTATTGCATTTCATCATAGTATATAATATTACATATATTTTTGTATAATTATTAAAAATTATTGTTTCACGACTTTATAGTTTTATGTAACCCTTAAGTATATAATAAGTGGTGTGATGTACATTGGTGTGTGTGTTGATGGACCAATGAATTGAGCGGAAAGATTACTGTAACAATAAATAAACAGTTTTAAATATATTTGGTTTTATTTAACATTAATTAATACTTACAAAAGGGTTAGTCAAACTGTTTTGTCTGTTTTTGTTTCCTCTCAAACTTAATTCTACATTAACATCGATTTTGTATTACACTGATATTACTTCTGCTATGTTAAATAAATCGACTTGGTTGTAGAGTCTTGCGCAAACCCGTCTGGTTAAACCAATTATTCTAAGAAGTAATGAGATTTAGTATTGAGAGAATTAGTATTCCTTTTTAGATTAAAATTTAGTGTATCAATTTGAAGGGCGAGTGAGACAGTGGAACTACATGCACAAGTGACATAAAATATTGGTCCCCAAGGTTAGCGTGTATGTCTATGGGTGACTCTTTACTCCACTTATGACTGAAAAAAAACGTAGTAAATAAAATTAGTTTCTGCGATTTACAAGTAAAGTAAAAGACAGTACAGAATTTATTAATGACTCACATTTGGTTAAGGTCTGTTTTTTGAGTAGATGTTTTGGAGCTTGTTACCTCCTCCAATTTGGGTCAGTGCTCACGCGGCTCCAACCCGGTATATGAGCGATAGGTTCACATAATTTAGTGAGGCGAGCGGGGTTTAAACTCAGAACTTCGGAACCTGCCTATAGCCTAATTAATTAAGAAATTATTAATATTCCTATTCTTTTGAAGCTTGTGTTAGAAGTGGGGATGACTATAGTCCAAGGGGTCAGGATCCTGCGACTTTTTCATAGGAGGCCCGTAAACTATTTCGCTATTTCAATGTCTCTTATAAAACTAAGGTATATTATGTGAAGTGTCTTTGAATTATCCTTCACATATATTTAAGAGTACAATGCACGTCTGTTTCGTTGTTAGTTTTAAAATGCCCTCGAGACATTTAAGATGTCACGATGTCTTGCATCGCGCAACCGGAGATAGGTTTTAAGTGTTATGTGTAAAATTACATAAATATGTATTTTATAATGTCGATTATAAAACTCAAATTTGTTTCACCAAAGTTTGGTTCTTATGAAAATAGAGAATAAACTTTTGTCAAGTAAATAAAAAGTAATTTGTAAGTATTCAAAATTATATCAGTTTTAAAGAAATGATTTAAATAAAAAAAAAAAAACTTGGTCTTTATATCGACTTTAGACAATCTCGTATTATAGCTTTGTTCACTCAAGAAGGCGCGCCTCTACGTTAAATTAATATCAGCGTGCATTAAGCCTCATTTACACGAGACGAGTTTCTCGAACGCGAGCGGTGAAAAATCATCAGCGCTTATCCTGCGAGAACCCTCCATACGATCCTCTTCTGTAATTGTTTATATAATGATTAAAAGTGGTAGCTTTAAAGGGATCAGCCTTTTCAATTATTAAGACTACATGCATTTATGACTTGCCAAAACAATTTTCGACTCAAATCGCTTTGTATTAATTTTCAATGAGATGCACCATTCGTGACTTATATTTTCGACGATGATCGTACATAAGAAAAAAAAAAAATGTAAAAATTGGGTACGCAAGACAATGTAAATTAATGGGAAAGGTATCTTCTAATTCTGGTTTTAGGTAAGCTGGTATTTGACATCTTAGGTTTGTACCTTTTCTTTAAATTAAAAAACCGCTTTGGTGACAAATGACAATCTGTATTATCTTCTAATATCACAGATTGTTAGAAGTTCAAAGTGAATTTCTTTATAAAACCATTTTCTGTGCCAATTTTGAAGGGTTCCTTCAGTTTTTTTTCTTTCGTATATAAAATCTCATGTGACACTTCTGTCACATGAGATTTTACACAAACCTACAAGTAAGAGTGCGCCTAGTTCTACCAAAGACATATTACTGTTACGAAAATCGAATGGCGAAATTCGTACGATTTGTTTACATACGCAGTCACCGAAGAGAGTTTATGGGGAGATCCTTACTTTCGAGAGACGAAAGTCGCACCGTTTATGGTAGAAAAAACTGCTGCTTGCATGCGAGAATCTCTCCTTGTGTATCTTCGGCTTTAGGATGACTCAGTTAACAGTAAAAAACTACAAATTAGTTCATAATATGATTATGTGTGTTTGAGTTGTACGTGTAGCTTAATGTGGATGGGCGCGCCATTGTGACTGAATATTTCTATAGATATAAAAAATAATCAACAATAAAATTGAGCTATTTTATTTTTAAGCAATTTTTCTCCTAATAGTACTTTATTTGTACAATAATTAACGTTCGATTAAGATATCAGAATGATAGTACTACCTAAATAAATAATTATAACAATCAAATTATTCTACAAAAACTTTTATCAATTTTTCCAAACGTAACCGCCTAATAATCTGTAATTCACGTTACAGTATAACTCTAATTTAGGGTTTTAAATCCTGATAAGTAATCAAAAGTTGGCCGTAATAAAAAGCTAGAATGAAATTCATTCTCCATAAACCTTGACGTAAATTAAAAAAAAAACGATCACGGAATAAAAAAACAGCAATTACTAGTAATTTCGTTCGACTAATTACAGAAATAATCGCAGCTAGGACGACCATAAAAGTATTTTCATCCAAGGACATCAGTAATTAAATTATTATTATTATTAACGGAAAAGTCTAATCGTATGGTAAATTGAATTAAATTGACGACGTTATTTTTTTAATTTACTTTGACACGTTCGATCTAAGATTGCAGGGCCAGCAAAAAATTTTCATGTGCTTAATTTTTGCTCATAGTTGATGAACTAATCTATCAAGGAAAACATCGTTAAATGTATTCTTAATTTGATGAGGTACCTTCCAAAACAAAGCTCTACCACCAAGTAAAATTGAGTGTAAATCCACCAACCACCGGTCTGACAGTGGTTTACTTGTCAGCGATACCTAAACACTTTACCCTCGGAAATTTAACCACAAAGCTCAAGATTTGCAGCCACAGTACTGGCCCATAAGATGGCCAGTATAATTCAAATTTTAATTAAAAAGTTTGTAAATTAATTTAAATTTAATGTAAACGAAATCTTATCCCTCTATTCATTAGAATTATTGTGCAGCTTAATACATTGAAATGAGCGAAACGAAAATAGAAAAAATCAATTAGGAAAAAGACAAAGTTCTGAGAGTTTGACGTTTAATTTATATTCAAGTTCACGTCGTTTGAAATGGACGGATCTTTATTAAAATAATAAACAATGAAGAAGTCGTCGACGTGGATTTCAATGAAAACTTTTTGTCATCAATTCGCGATCCAAAAATTTAGGTTGTGATACTGCCTGCCAAGAAAAACCGAGAAAAAATATATAAACACGGACTACATCGCAGGACATATAGCACGGACAGCTCTATGGAAGTACAATATAGTAATAAAGAAAAAAAAAATAAGCATCACTGTTATTTTGTTTTTGAGTATTTTGTATTTTTGTAGCATAAAAAACAAATTGACGTCGAATACATCTCTGGTTTAACTACATTTATTAATTAACTATATATATTTTTGTGATGACAACTAATCAAAACAGTATAGGTTTACTATTTTTGTGATGCATGGAATGATAATTTTATCTATCCTAATTACTCAATATCTATTGATAATGCATTTTTTTTTTATAAATAAAATAGGCGTGTCAATGATATGAATGAATAGATTTTTGCACGGTATTGGAAATATAAACCATTCTCTATATCGTCAAACCACCTTGAGGACTCAAAGTCAAAGTCAAAGTCAAAGTCTAAAATCTTTATTCAATATAGAAGTGTTTACACTTGCTTATTGATAGTCAAAAATCTACCACCGGTTCGGAATTTAGCACCTCGGACCTGAGAAGAACAGGCGAAAGAAACTTTTTTTTGTTTTTTTTTTTTTTTCACTACTAAACTACTAAGACTAAGATGATATGTCCGTTATGCCTGAAGTTACAGTAGCTCACTCATCTTTGACATTTTTTTTAATATTAATATCGGATGAGTGAGTGGTATACCGAGACCTGTTTACACAAAGCCCTATCACCAATTTACAATCACCCTATCAGCTATGACTCACCCATGAAGGGTTCCGTAGCAGCAAGTAACAAGGTTTATGTTTATGAAATTAAATGTTCTTTTTTTTATATTTGAGTTGATTGAATAAAAGGTAAAGGTATTGCGGTTTTCGATTTATGAGGTATTAAAAAAAAACTACTTACTAGATCTCGTTCAAACTAATTTTGGGTGGAAGTTTTCATGGTAATGTGTATCATATATTATTTTTAGTTTTATCATTCTCTTACTTTAGAAGTTACAAGACCCCCCCCCCCTTTTACTCACTACTCACATTTTACCACTTTGAAAGTGTCTCTAGGGCAAACTATTCAGATTAGAAAAAAAATGATATGAGAAACCTCATTATCATTTTTGAAGACCTATCCATCAATACCCCACACAGGGTTTGATGAAAAAAAAATTTTTGAGTTTCACAGTTTTTGCGGTTCACAGAATACATCTACTTACCAATTTTCAACAGTATAGTTCTCATAGTTCCGGAAAAAAGTGGCTGTGACATACGGACGGACAGACAGACAAACAGACATGACGAATCTATAAGGGTTCCGTTTTTTGTCCTTTGGCTACGGAACCCTAAAAAAATAGTAAAGAAAACAGTAAATTACATAATATATAACATTCTCACGTCATGCTAATGACGTAACCTAAATTCTATCATCCAAAACATTACCCATCTCTAATCTAATCTCGTTTTCACGCAGGAAAGTGGACGAAATGGTCCCAAACTCAATTAGTGTTGACCCGAATGTGTATTCTTCAGGCGCTACCCTCAAAAAATCCTTTCTCATTTAATTTGTTCAGGTAACAAGTATAAGTGCTTCTGTTTTTAAAGTGAACTTGTTACGTTTTGTTTTCTTTGGTTATAATAAGAAATTAAGTCTTGTTTTTTTGTTTTTTGCCGAAGAAAAATATCGAGGCGGTTAAGGATTTAATGGATACTGGTTGTCGCACGTGGCTTTGCTCGCATTTTAGAGGTTGGTCGTTATGTGTTAGATACAAAAAGTAATTAATAAAAATAAAATTTTAAATTAAAATTAAAAAATATATATAAAATAAATTATTAAATTTTAAGGATTCAAGATTCAGTCGGTTGTCCACATTTCACGAGTGAGATCAAGTGAGATCGAGTGAGATATAAAGTGAAATCTTACAGAATCGGACTAGTGATCAATAAAAAGTTATATTTATTGATAGGTAAATCAGCTACAACAGCTGCGATTTTGTTTCATAAAAACGAAATTAGTTATCGCCTGTGGCCTCGTTCGTATTTTAGGTATCAGGTTTAACGTATATGTAATAGCCTTTTACCTTCCTTGGTATTAAAGCTTGCTGCAAACCAAATTTCATCAAATTTGATTCTGTGTTTCAGCCGTGAAAGCTAAAATTATAAATTATGAAACATTTTATCTAAAAGGATTAACGTATCTGGTATTTTTTGTAATTTTAATCTAGGAAATCAGACAAAGAAATGTGCTATGTTTATAGTGACAATATATTGCATGAAACCTTCGGCATATACTGACAGTGACTGACATCACACTGTGAATAATAGCACCAATTGTCACTTTCACATTTTTTTATAAAACCACCTCTCTGCTAAGGATTCTAAGGATGTCTTTTAGAAAGAAGAAGTTTAGAGCTTAGCACATTTTCCACTGAGCTTTTAATTATGAAACAATTATCAATAAATAATAAATAAATATAAAGTTTTATCAAATTCGGTTCAGTGGCTTGGCCTTAGAAGACCAACAGACAGAGTTACTTCGTGTGTATAATATTATTAAAGATTATGTATGTATTCAGCAATTAACGTGAAGTGACCTAATGGTCTCCATTTTCTTTTTCATAAAACGGAAGGGTTACCGAAATTACACCGTCCCTAATTATGTGACTAAATTAAAAGTATATTACTTTATTCGGGCTTTTAGGAGCACTTTTAAATTTACATTTTACAGGAATATATCAAATTATACCTTCTTTTATTATGGCTACCGCTGAGAAATACTGGCAATAAACTCAGCGGTTACTCTTTTCCACGCTTTCTTATAATCTATTTAATTGAGTTGAGTAATGAATATTATTTGTTAATGATAATGAACAAAAGATTTTTATTTACTAGTTTAATTGGCAAAGTTAAAAATCGTAGCGGTAAATAATATTATTTTTAAAATGAAGCTCTACAATTTTCGGAACGACTTCCTCACAAAGTCCTGGCAGTGCAGCTCTCTCTGTTTTACACCACGCAGTGGGGGATTCAGAAGTAAATCTCACAGTGTAGGCCGCCGATTGACTCTTTTATACATTTGTCGCTCTCAAATTTTTCCGGTAGTTCTTTAAGATTCTGTGAATATTATATTGTTATCGCCTGTTACCGGTAATTGTCGAAACTGACCTGTATGTCTTATAATATGACTAAAACTTGAAAAATGCTTAAATTTGGTCGAAACTCTGAATAATATCGCCATATTTTTGAGATGTCTTCTGTGTTGCTTTTTGTGTGTCTGTCTTCAATTTGTATATTTTTTATTTTATTTTTGTGTACCTGCGTTTTTCTATTACCAGACAGCTTCTCGATTTAAATTTTTTAGGGTTGTTATTTGTCTTCGGGGATTTTGGATTCCTCGGGTGGTCTGGATGGTCATAATTTCATATCATCATATATTATCAACTATCAATACCTTACCCGTTTGTACGTGGCTTAAAGGACAAAGGTGATGGTCGCAGTAAATATTTTGCGCGATTCAGAAATACTAAATACGACGTACGAATACAGGTAGTTCAATCTTTTGCTGACAGCGTAAAAATGTTATGAATATTTTCAGCTATTTTAACGATATTTTTTTTAAAGTTTGTAAATACAATACGAACGATATTTTTATTTGATTAAATATTGAAAAAAGTATTTTAAAAAAAAAATCATGTTAGTGAACATTTTGATACTCTCGAGAGTAGATGATATATGCCGAAGGTTTTATGCAATGTATTGTCACTGTAAACATAGCACATTTCTTTGTCTGATTTCCCAGATTAAAATTACAAAAATGCCAGGTACGTCAATCCTTTTAGATAAAATGTTTCAACAAAAAATAAATGTTATATCAATATCGAATCTGAAATGAAATATAATAAAAATTTTATGTTTGTTAAATGTACCAACAAATATTTTCATGTATTGAATTTCGTTACAAATTTCACTAGACATTTTCGGATGATGTAAAACGTTTCCTGAATTCCTGACATGAATCTTAACTTTGCTTCAAATATTTCGGTTTCCTACACGAAATGTGCATGGCTATTATATTCTAAGAGAGCAGAGATGAATCTGTGATATGTGAATTGAATGGAGCTTGTGAATATTAAACAAACATCATATGTTTAAGCCGGCGAGAATAATAACATCAATGGTCACTTTCCAATTTTTTTATAAAGCGACCTTCTGTCTTCTGTCTTTTAGAAAGAAAATGTTTAGAGCTTAGCAGATTATCCACTGAGCTGATCCAATGCCAAAGCTTAATTTCATCGAACACACACAGGTCACTGTATGCCATAATTCTGAATTCTCCTGGACTGAGCCCAGAGTACATCTGCAAATCTACTATTGTGAAAAAATCAGTGAGTAGTAGAAAGACGTTTTTTAAACCACGCCCCATTAAATTAATATATATGTGTGCGTAGTTAATTAATGTTAAAACCTTTTAAAATCATAATCTCTATTATTTTTAATTAATTTCTTTAATCAAATTCAATTTAAATGTATTTTTTTAATAACCTAACAAAATAAGCGAAATAAAATACAGCCCAGGAGATAATATCATAATTTTGAAGATGTCTTCAACTCTGCTGATAATCATGCTTTTAGGTGTGATTTTTGATTAGATATCTATACTATTGTCATAAATGCGAAAGTAACTTGTCTGTTACGGTTTCTAGACTAAACCACTGAACCCAATTTGATGAAATTTGTTATATAGCAAGCTTTAGCCCCAAAGAAGGACATATGCTACATTTTATACGTAACATGACGACAACCCTTAAAACACGAATGAAGCTGCGGGCGGCTACCATGATTATCATCATTATAGCTGTCCCTGTGTATGCTTTGATCTTTAAAATTACCCAACGGATTTTGATGCGGTTTTTTTTAATAGATAGATTAATTCAAGAGATAGGTGTATATGTATAATATATGCACAATATAGTAGAAAAATACTGATAATTTAAGAGGTTTCTGAAGTTATGTCGTAAACAAACACATTTTTGCGCTTACATTGCAGCCGCTGGCTGAACCCTACGAGATAGATCAAATTCATATGCAACAGTATTGTACACCTTAAAAAGGTCTTTAAAAAAGTCCACTGTGGTATATGTCTATCTCTTAGGGATAGCCCACAACAACCATTTTTTATCCTTTACATTTTACGAGAAATAACGACTTATATTCGAAGCGATTTTAAGCAATATAGCATTAATCCATATCCAATAAAGTACCTTAAATACATTGAGCATTAAATAAAGATTAATATGGCCTTTTACAGCATGTAATTGAAATGAATATTTTCGAAGATATTACAGATTTAAAACGCAGGGACATAGCGGTATGTATTGTCGAATGACAAAAAGCTATGAACTTTGTATGTAATGACATTCTGTAGTATATTTTCAGTGTTTTCGGGCCGGGTCACTAGTCATATATAAATTGATAATATTCACTTGAATAATTTACCATGTAAATAATATAGCCAAGGTCTCAGAGGTTAAATCACGTAAATCTTAAATGGAGGGTTCAGTCCCGCACCATGTGTTTCGTGTGTGTTTATAATTTATTTCATGTAAGTGTCAAATGGAAATCTACCACATGACAACCAACATGGATGGCAGGCTTGTGTAGATAAACAAATAAATAAAATTATTTGATGTGAATATTTTTATCTATTCAAATTTTCAAACTTAGTAAATACGAGTACTTAAATCCCGCGTCAAGGTTTTATAAAATACAAGCTGTGCCCGTGACTTCGTGCGCGTTGTTTTCAATTTAAGTTATTTGGATATTATAGCGTGATTTTATTTTTATTCTTTATATAATTCTAAAATAAAAGTACTTTGTTACTCCTTATAACATCCGCTATTTGCCAGTGAAAGTCCCGTCGAAATCGGTTCAGCTGTTCCAGAGATTAGCCGGAACAAACAAGCAGACAGACAGACTGAAAAAATTGTAAATAATGTTATTTTGGTATATGTACCGTGTACACATACATATGCATTTAGTAAAAATGGGTTATTTTGATATTACAAACAGACACTCCAATTTTATTATATGTACCTATAGATAAATACATTCTGTCTAATGTGAAATGACGTTATAAGTTAACAGTAAAAGTTTTAGTGTAAAAATTATTTCTTTTCTTTTTAGCGCATGAAGATAAAAGCTTGTTTTTAAAAAGTTTTATCTTTACTAATATTATAAACTCGAAAATATCTTGTGTGTTACCTTTTCACTAACACCGCTGAACTAATATAGATGAAATTTGGTTTGAAGATAGTTCTCTTTGTCTTTGTCTTTTTAATTCACCTCGTAGTGGTAAAATACGGGATGACGGTTTGTATGCTAAGAGTAAAGTTATACGTCCATAAAGCCGCAAGTTCAGCTAGTTTTATTCAATCGCTTATCGGACGTGCATATGCTGTTAAGTCAACCTACATTGGCACTGCAAGAAATAAGAGCCATTCCATAAATCGATAATGCGCCACCAAGCTTGGGAGCTAAGATATGTCCGTACTGCTGGCAGCTACACTGGCACACTCAAAAAAAAACTCTAAACTATTAAATAATTTGATATAAAATTAGTACATTTTTTATGAACTATTCTTGATATGGAACTGGGTATGTATTTCCGTTCGTTAATCCATATATCTATTGCCAACTACAAGTAAAATAATTTAATATCTATGTTATGAAATCTAGCGACAAAAATACGCATAAATTTTAAGAAACCACGTGTGATTATGGTAATTAAATTAAACAGTGTTATTTTAATAATACCTTTAAAATCGAGCGTTAAATATTTTCAAGACTGTAATATTTCTTCCGAAATACAAACAGGCGTCGTCAGTTCGAAAACGTTTTCGTATCATAATTATGTTCTTGTGTTAATTTATTACATGAAAATGAAATTCAAGTTTAAATTATTCATGCAAATGGACTAAATTTAAAGTGGGTGAGGAACTACGAAGCGCTGCTTTTTATATGATTATATTAAATAGTAAAATCTCCTACAAAACGCGTTGCATCGTCTGGTATAAGTTTCATGTACAATATTTTTTCAAATGTGTCACTTGATGATCATTAGCAGCCCGTAAATGTCCCACTGCTGGGATAAAGGCCTCCTCTCCCTTTGAGGAGAAGGTTTGGAGCATATTCCACCACGCTGCTCCAATGCAGGTTGGCGGAATACACATGTGGCAGAATTTCTTTGAAATTAGACACAAGCAGGTTTCCTCACGATGTTTTCCTTCACCGCCGAGCACGAGATGAATTATAAACACAAATTAAGCACATGAAATTTCAGAGGTGCCTGCCTGGGTTTGAACCCGAAATCATCGGTTAAGATGCACGCGTTCTAGCCACTGGGCCATCTCGGCTCACTTGATGATCAATACAACTCAACAGTGCTGTAAGAACTTACTATTTCTTATAGCCAACCTTGGTAATTAACTTGTACCTGTAGTTACACTAGCTCACTCACTCTTTAAACCGGAACACAATAATACTGCTGTTTGGTGGTAGAATATCTGATGACTACCACCAAGTAAACCAAGTTTCTAGTATAGATTGGTATATAAGAGCAACGGTTTATAATTATACATGAACACACATGTTTACCGGATTCAAATCACTGAACAATCTTGGTTTACATCTAGTCACGTCCTTAGCCACGAACTGGTTAGCATGGGATAATTCTGATTACCAAGTAATTGTATCACGTGTGTCCAATTATTTGAATAGTGAGCCGAGATGGCCCAGTGGTTAGAACGCGTACATCTTAAGCGATGATTTCGGGTTCAAACCCAGGCAAGCACCATTGAATTTCATGTGCTTAAATCATGTTTATAATTCATCTCGTGCTCGGCGGTGAAAGAAAACATCGTGAGGAAACCTGCATGTGTTGAAATTCAACGAAATTCTGCCACACGTGTATTCCATCAACCCGCATTGGAGCACCGTGGTGGAATACGCTCCAAGCCTTCTCCTCAAAGGGAGAGGAGGCCTTAGCCCAGCTGTGGGAAATTTACAGATTGCTAATGTAATGTGTCCAATTATAATACATGCATTGTATTTAGTTCATTGATCGTTTAAAATAAGAATTTTAGGGTAAGTTGGCTCAAACGTAGTCCTGAGCTGTGTCTATGTATGTCTTTTGATCTGAGTGTTGAAGGTCAATATTGCTTATTTGATAGATAAGGTAGATTAGAGTTGGTTGGTTCAGTTCAGATTTGGGATGGTTTACTTTTATTGTTTTTGTGAGTTTTGTTGATTTTTTTTTTAATTGTTAAAGAGAGTTTAATAAGAGCAAATTCATTCAGAAAAAGATGCTAGGTAACATGATCGCTTGTATGATAATGATTCATTGCTATTGTTTAATATTTTTTTATCTAATTTATTCAAACTAGTGGCGAAACTCAGCGTTCATTCGAAAGATTTTTTAGGAATTTCGAAACCTATGACGGATATTGTTTTGATTTTATTTCATTGTAAATTGCAAGTTGTTTCTGCTTGGGCCAAATGATGAACAACAATGGACTGTATAACTGTTTATTGGCACAACTGTGAGTTTACAAAAATGATGTACATATGTATACTACACACGGTGACTCCGGTAATGCTAATGAGCTAGCTCGTCTGTCGACCGCGGTGGGGCGCTCATCTCCCCCGTCCCGCGCTGATCCTTAACATGCCCCCCGACGTTGAAATCTTGGGTTTCAACAGCCTCATTGATTGGTAGTGGACAAATTTTATTGAATGCTCGTCTTGTCAGGCCTTTAGTGGTTTCTATGTCTGCAACACGATTAACTCCGTCAGGACCTGGGAACACTCGACGAACTCGTCCAAGGCTCCACTTCAACGGAGGCAGTGCATCATCCTTGATCACGACCATTGTCCCTTCCTTCAGATCGCCCTTAGAAGTCTTCCACTTGGTCCTTTGTTGAAGTTCAGACACGTACTCCTTCTGCCAGCGTATCCAAAAATTCTGACGTACCTGTTCTACTAGTTCCCAACGTTGTAGTCTATTGGGATTTACGTTGATTAGGCTAGATGTAGGCAGCGCTGTTAAAGGACGTCCAACTAGAAAATGACCAGGAGTGAGAGGAGTAAGGTCGTTAGGATCTGAGGAAATTGGTGATAGAGGACGAGAATTCAATATTGATTCTATTTGAACTAAAACTGTATATAATTCTTCAAATGTTAAACGAGCGTTTCCTAATACTCTCAATAGATGGTATTTAACAGATTTAACGCCCGCCTCCCATATGCCTCCAAAATGAGGAGTATAGGCGGGTATGAACTTAAAGTCTATGCCTTCGTTTGCCATATACTGAGCTAAATTTAGAGATTCTTGTTTTAAGAAATTCTGAATTTCATTTTTAGCCCCAACAAATTGTGTACCATTATCAGAAAATATAATGGAGGGCTTGGATCGCCGAGCAATGAACCTACGTAACGCAGCAATATACGTTTCCTTTGTTAAATCGGTAACCAATTCTAAATGTAATGCCTTTGTAGTGAAACAGACAAAGACAGCAATATACACCTTGATAGTTTTAGATCCACGTCCTTTCCTATCGGCAGCTTGTAAAGGACCGCAGTAATCTACGCCTGTTGTTTGAAACGGGTAACCTGGGTCGAGTCGCTGCTCCGGCAACTGACCCATGATAGGGTTAATCGTTTGAGCTTTCATTCTGAAACACTTGTAGCATTTGTGTGCGATCTGTTTAGCCATATTGCGACCACCTATAGGCCAAAATTGTTGCCTTAAAGATGATAAAAGAAGTTGTGGTGCTGCGTGAAACAATCTTAAATGTTCAAAAGTAAAAATTAGTTTTGTCAAAGGATGTTTGCATGAAATTAATACTGGATGTCTTTTATTATAGTCAAATTTTGAATTTTTTAATCTGCCACCTACCCTTAGTAGACCTGTTTCATCAAGAAACGGTGACAGGGAAATAAGATTATTTTTATTAGGTAAAGCTTGTTTATTGTACAAAAGTTTGTATTCGGGAAACGATTCAATTTGTGATTGTTTTAATAGTAAATTAAATGCGTTATCTAATTCTTGTGTATTCAATGGTCCAGATAATTTCTGGTTGCAATCATGAATTTTACAATTGTAAACAAATCTTAATGCAAAAGCCATTGTACGTTTAATTTTAGTTAATGTTGAAAATCTGTGAAAATCAATAAGCTGATTATTCTTGATTGCAATTGTTGATGCAACATGAGCTACAATTTCAGGTAAGTCATCTTTGTAATTTATGTTATTTTTAGGCCATTTACATTCCAACTCGTGCAAAAATGTTGGACCTGACCACCACAAATCCAAGGTATTTATTGATGCCAAGTTTATACCCCTTGTTAGCAGGTCAGCAGGGTTGTCATAAGTTGGAACATAACGCCATTCAAAAGTGTAAGTAAGTTCTTGTATTTCAGCAACACGATTCTTAACAAATAACTTTAATTTAGATGGAGGTGTTTTCAGCCAACCTAGAACGACAGATGAATCACTCCAAAGAATGCATCTTTGCACAGGTAACCTAAATGCTTCTAATACTTTTTGTGTTAAACGTGCTGCTACAATCGCGCCACATAATTCCAGGCGAGGAATTGTAGTTGGTTTTAACGGTGCGACTTTACTTTTTGCGCATAGTAACCGTGTCATGATCTTGCCATCGACTGAAATACTTCTTACGAATGTACATGCTCCGTAAGCTTCCTGCGATGCATCACAAAATGTATGTAATTCAATAAGCGCCAAATCAGGACAAACAACGCAACGAGGTAAATGTAAGTCGTTTAAGAAATGGAGATCTGATTTAAATTTATTCCATTTTTGTGCAACATCTAACGGCAAAGGCTCATCCCAAGATATCTTCAAAAGCCAAAGATTTTGGAGAAGTATTTTAGCCTTGATGACAAAAACTGTAAGAAGTCCGAGAGGATCAAATATTTGTCCAATTGTGGACAAAACTGATCGCTTCGTGACCTGACTTCCTGATAAAATATTATGAGAAAAACACAATTTATCTGAGGATGATATCCAACCTAGCCCTAGCGTATTATTAGAATTTTGTCGGCCTAAATTAACATGCGTATTTGAATTTGAGCTTATATCGCGTAGATCTGGTATATTTGATTTAATTTTGCGTAAATTGAAACAACCTTTTGATAAAACTTCACATATGCTATCCCTGATCTTAATTAAATTATCTATTGACTGGGTACCTGTAACTAGGTCATCTACATAAAAGTCATTATTAATTATCTCGGAAATAAGATTATCCTCACATTCAAGTGCAAGTTGTTTTAAGCATCTAACGGCAAGAAATGGCGCAGATGCAGTCCCATAAGTAACGGTATTGAGTTGAAATATGCTAAGTTCTTTACTAGGGTCATCTCTCCAAATTATATTTTGTAAATGTCTCTGATTTTGATGAATTAGTACTTGACGGTACATTTTTTCAATGTCCGCAGTCATGACGTAAGAGTAATGCCGAAACCTAATAAGAATAGAGAATAAATCGTTTTGTATAGTGGGGCCAACCATCTGAAGATCATTCAACGATACACCTGTTGTTGATGGCGCACTTGCATTGAATACAGCTCTCAATTTTGTTGTCGCGCTGTTTTCGCGTAACACTCCGTGGTGTGGTAGAAAATATAAATTATTTGTATCTAAAACAGGGTAATTTGGAACAACTGACATATGACCTAATTGCTCGTACTCAGTCATGAAATCTATATATAATTCTTTTAATTTTGGTTGTTTCTGTAATCTACGTTCTAATGATAAAAAACAATGTAAGGCTCGAGTATATGAATCTCCTAATAGAGTTTCTGGTTTTTTAAGTGGAATAGCTACCGAAAATCTACCATCAGGCATTCTTGTGAAGTTGTCTACGAAATGTTTTTCACATAACTTCTCTTCCATTGAATATGCAGGCTTAAAAGCATAGGGTGTTTCCTCAAGTGACCAAAATTTTGCTAATTGTTCTTGAATATCTGTACAATCATTTTTTATAAAGTTACATGTAATTAGACCAGTATTTTCTTTGTAAATATTATGTTTAAGTCCACTAGTGGGACCAGAAATGATGTAACCTAATTGGGTTTCTTGCAATACGGGACAGTTCTTACCTAAACGAATTTGATTTGACAATATTAAATTCCAGAATATGTCTGCTCCCAATAATAGATCTATGTCAATAGGATTATAATAATGTGGATCAGCCAATGTGTATTGTGATGAAATGCGTAAATCCTTAATGATTACTCTGTTGTTACATAAATTGGTAATATTTGGTAAAACAAATAATGATATGTTACTTTGAAATGACGAAACCTTTGAAAATATGATTGTGTCGCATCGCTTATTTACTTGCGTAATGGTACTATTTATTCCTGTTACTGATATTTGTGTTTTTTGACAATGTAGGTTCAACTTATGTAGTAATCTTTGAGTCATGAAGGATGCTTGGCTCCCTGAGTCGAGAACAGCTCTTGCTTCGTGACGTTGATTATCGCTACCTAGAATGTAAACCACTGCAGTCGAAAGCAATACTGGCTCTGTCATTTGGACTGAGAGCGCGGTGGCTTTGTCGACTGGCGGCTCAACATGTTGTGAGGAACCTATTTCTTTGTGTAATAGTGTATTGTGTTTTAGTGAGCATTTAGTACAAGAGCCCGATTTGCATTTATGAACACGATGACCTGGCCGTAAACAATTATTACATAACTTAAGCTTACGGGCAGATTCGATCCTATCACTGATAGATTGATTTAAAAAAGTCTCACAGTTGTATATCTTATGTGTGTTTTTACATAGAGGACATTTTGGTATGTATATATTTGTGTTTAATAATCCCTTAATTTGATCATTCCTATTTTTGTATTTGTTTATGTTGTTGTTTATATGTATTGTTTCAAGAAGGTCAGCTTTATTTTTTAAAAAACTCATAAAATCATTTAATGTTATTTTATTTAAAGTAGATTTACGCTCTTCCCAATCTCGAGACGTTTTAGGATCTAATTTGGAATTCATTAAATAAATAATTAATGTATCCCAATGCATTGTACTTTCACCTAATGTATGTAAGGATCTTAGATTTTTTGAAAATATATCAATAATTGAGCGTATACCTAACGCTGATTCACGCTTCAAGGGTTCAATAACAAACATAGATTGTACGTGGTTCTGAATTAGTAACCTTTCATTATTATAACGATCGCACAACAAATCCCACGCTATTTTGTAATTACAGGATGAAAACCCAATCGATCTTATTACCTGCGCAGCGCCAGGGAAGCCCTCAAATAGTGAAACTTTTGTATGTCAACTATTCCTTGGTTCTCGTGTATTAGGGAAACGAATGTATCCCGAAACTCAAGCCAGTCCTCGTACTGACCGCCGAATTTAGGAAGCTGGATCGTTGGCAATTTAACATTATTTGTCTTCGTCAGTTTCACCATTTCTGAAGATCGCGAACTGCCTGAAATACACGAACGAATATCATCGTTATCATCATCCCCGGCATTTAGATTACGTGCGCTGCGATTACGTATTTGCTTTGCTTTGGCTAATATCATGTAAAACTGATCTTCAATTTCCTGCCTCTCACTGAACTGTTGAACATCATCATCGGTGTCAATTAAATATTCAATATTACTCTGGATTAAATCAAATTGATTTAAAAGCTGTTCCGTTTTTTTTATTCTAAGTTCTAGCTCAGTAACTTGCACGGCTGATAATAATTCTGGCAAAGAATTTACGTAATTAATAAACATTGTTAGCCGGCCTTTAACTGAGCCGCGTTTCTTTATAAGATCTTTAATATTTTCGGACATTATGAAGGCTATTATGGCAGGCGGTTGTTAAATTTATTTTAACTATAAGTTTTGAATTAATCAGTTACAACAATTACGATCTTGTACTTCTACAAAGAATAAATAAGTAATGTAAGTTATGAAGAGAAAATGACTATCTAAAATGGACTTTAAATGTATGACAATAAACACTAGTTGTTCACAATATTACTCTAATGAACTTCATATAGAAAAACAACGCCGCTCGGTGGCGATAGAACAAAAGATCCTTATCGCTTGGATCGTCTCAACTGCACTTAATACGCATCAATATGGGAAGATTAAATAAGTAAATAATATTACGTTGTGTATAAAATATTTTTTTTATAAGTAGTAAATTATATTTAGTTAATTTAAATCGATCTATGCGAGTTTCTGACTGAATATTAATAAATGAAATGACTTAATTTTAACTATTGAAATTACTAATGTTTGATTTATAATGCAAACTTGGATAATGGATAAAATCTAGGAATGTTAGGGATTAAAGGAATACAAAAGTTGGAACGTCCTCACAGATTCTCGCTCCTGCTGGGCTGCTCGCCGTACTGGTCAATGCTTGCTTCCATCCAGAACGCACCCAGTGTCCAGAACTCAAAGTTGGCTCGTTCCAGATCCCATCCGGCTCGTTTTGGACCAAAAATATGTTTCTGCTTGGGCCAAATGATGAACAACAATGGACTGTATAACTGTTTATTGGCACAACTGTGAGTTTACAAAAATGATGTACATATGTATACTACACACGGTGACTCCGGTAATGCTAATGAGCTAGCTCGTCTGTCGACCGCGGTGGGGCGCTCATCTCCCCCGTCCCGCGCTGATCCTTAACACAAGTCATTCATCGACATTTGGCGCCAAAATAATGAAACCTCTTTTATATTATTTTTTTTTAATTTACGTTAGTTCTGTTAGATTTGGATTTTGTCGAAAACAATTTACTTGAATTTTGTTGGTGGTTTTTCATTTTTTTTATCTTATACAGCCGTAGTATACTGCTCTCTAATCGGCACAAATCTAATCGGAAATCGGAAATTACAAGGGATCTAACTGCTTAGTTCCCAAGGTTGAGTTTCAAATGATGGAGGTAAGAGATGATTCACATTGCGCCAATGTCTGTGGTGTCTGGGCGGTGGTGACCATATACCATTAGGTGGCGCATTTATATACATTTTTATATAAAAAAAATATAAGCTTATTATTTATCTGTAAATTAACGCATGAAGCAATAATTGTGCAAAGGCGGTTTTATTGCTTTCATTAATCTCTTCCAGGCAACCTTTGATGAGAGGATTTTCGAACGAGTAAAGGCCGGGTGTAATTAAATTCCAACATAAACTATATATCATTTACATATAAACTTATATGCTAATAAAATACGAACATACTAATAGTCTTCACACCCTATGTTGGCTGGAAGGAATGATTTTCATTTGTACCACAAATATTTCATCATCTTGAATATACTTAAGAGTATTTATGCCAGATTAAATGAGTTATCATGAGTTTTTTTAAAAGAATTGACTGAATTTTTTTATCGGTTACTTTAACAAAAAGTTCTCTACAAAAGTCAGTCTCGTAGTAAAAGCATCTTTGAAAAAAACCATGATGGGTACCAATAGTATTAAAAATCTTTCATAATAATCCACCTTCTATTCACATTAACAAGCAGGAAATAAAAAATAACAAATCGCATACTTGTAAACTAGATCCATAAATATTACGTAATAAAATTTAAAGCAAATTATTCTGTGAACATTAATATTAATAAAACTGCCCTTAGAACCCGAGGCTTATAATATAAAACAAACTTCGCTTTTCAAAACTTGGAAAACGTCGATGCACCAACTTTTGTTTTCAAGCAAAATTGCGGGAAAAACTTTTACTTCTGACAGCTAAGTGAGATGCTATTACGAAGTTAGTACTTGGTTTAACATATTATTTAAGGAGTAGAGCATGTACTGCGTTGGTTTAAGACAACGTTTTATGTACGGAAGCATATGAATATGGTAGTGAGAAGTTACTCCTGGTATCAGTGATATATGATATACTATACGCTGTCAATAGACCTGCCCCCTTGAACGGCCTCTGGCCCATTGGATTATTGTCATCTCCACTCCTATCACAAGTGATAAGCTAATTTGGGGCAAATTCTTTATCCAAAAAAGGTCCTACAATATAGCGATTCTGTAAGAAAAAACTTGGATCTCATATAATACGAGCATTCATTATCAAAATGTAATAAGCGACATTGACTTTAATAATTACAAGGATACACTTATCAAAATTGCGTATGACTATCAAAAAAAAAGTCAAAGTCAAAAATCTTTATTCAATATAGAAGTGTTTGCACTTGCTTATTGATTGTCAAAAATCTACCACCGGTTCGGAATTTAGCACCTCGGACCTGAGAAGAACCGGCGAAAGAAACTCAGCGGGATATATTTTTTTTATTTTTTATTATTTTTTATTTTATCTATAAATCGGTAGTCAATATTTCACATATGATACACGAAGAGAATTCTTACAGAATAGCAAATCAGTAATGCTATGGCAGAAATTACAGTATTGAGAAACGGTACAAGATCCTTGGCCGGAAGTGAGATGAGTGGTTCTAAATGTGTTCGATAAAGAAAACCTGCGTAATAATCTCATGAGGTTTTCATTGTGTGACACATTGTGGGGTCCACTCTAATCGTAATAGTTATAATTGGTCATTTTGGCAGACTAAAAATAAGATCACGTATTTTGAATAGAAACAAATAATTTAAACTCGATAGCGGGCCTTCGGTGAGTGAGAGAATTTTCGGTGAGTGTTGACTCACTCAGGTCCAACGAGCTACAGGGTCCATAGTGAAGAATAATTTACCTGAACGTTAATCTTATTTTCAATGAGAATTAGGTAAAGATTGCTGTAGTCTATCTCACGAAAGGTAAGTCTCCAGGGAACTGTGGATTCATTGTT
Organism: Vanessa atalanta; assembly: GCF_905147765.1. NCBI lineage: Eukaryota > Metazoa > Arthropoda > Insecta > Lepidoptera > Nymphalidae > Vanessa > Vanessa atalanta. Next base: position 9,593,303 of record NC_061891.1, on the reverse strand, counting down.
AGGCATATTACACACGCAGGGCCACACATCAGAGTACATTTGTTAATTTCTGGCAATGTTATTTGTCGTGCATCTCTCTCTCTCTCTCTCTGAATCGTATATAATAAGCAGTGATACCTATAATTTTAAATGAATAAAAACATTGGTGTTGAATTTAAAATAGTAATATATATATTCTCAGTTAAAAAAAAATCACAAACTTAATGTTAGGTAGATTGACGCTTACTCTGACACATACTAGGACTTTGTTCTGACATGTACAGGCATGTATATTGCAGTTGGTACATTCTATTGAGTCTTATTAAAAGTTATAGATGATTCGAATTCCTGCTAATCTTTTTGCATACAATACCTAATTTCAATGGAAACTTATTGAGTCCAAATTTTTGATTTTTTTAAATAATGATTTATCAACTTTTCCAAGATTTTCCCTTTCACTCCATGTAATGTTATTATAGCCTTTTCTGTATTGTTTTAATTCTAGTTATAATATATTATTGCAGGAGAAAATGATTCGACTCATATAATTATATTGTGATATTTATTATTAACATATTTATTAGATAACCATGCTCTCTCACTAACCAAACAATTGCTAATTGTTTGTTAAATGTTGAGATGTAGACATTTTGTTATCCCTTTTATACTATATTCAAACAATTATATATATTCCAGAATTTTAAAGATTAATTTTGTAGTCCCTAAATAGATATAAGCTTATTTTGTTTATTATTTTATTTTTTTTTTATAAATTTTATTTCATTCGTCCTTAGTAGTATGTTTCAGTCAAATTAGTAAGAATATTTAAAAAAAATGTAAAGTAATTAGTGTAGATATAAGCGACTTGGTGTAAATACTGTAATGCTTATATTTTTCAAAAAATTCTCACGAAAAGTTGTAACGACACTTTTTGCCATTGTAAGCTGTGCGGCGTGCGCATGTTTCTCTGTCTGTCTCTCTCTCTCTCTCTTATAGAAAGCAAGCCAGATATTTTCATTTCTATTGCGCATTGAACAGTGTGGTGTCGCGACGATTATTTTTGTTGAGTGTATACAGGATTTTTATACATAATAAATAATAATAATAATTTCTTATAATAATAAGAACTTCGTTCCACCTGGGTGTCCCTTGACACCTCTCAACTTTTTATTACTATATGTGTGCACCGCCTATAGAAAAAAAAATAAAAAGCATTAACTATTGCAATTTGTTTGTTTGTAATGTGAGCCACGTCAATGTAATGTAGTATGCTTGAAATTTTATTAAGGTCACCTAAAACACATAGCTCAGATAGCACACGTTTCAAGTTACTAAAATTACGTTCAAACACTCAATAAATTCCAATAAAGTTTGAAAGTATTAATATATACTACAACACGCGATTTAAGTATGCGATTTCTAATTGATCAAAACTTTAGACATGAGTCTTTAAAGATAGATGTGAAATTGGTAGGGGTTAATACAATAACAAAACAATACCGTTTGTAGGTAGAAATAAAAAAAAAAAAACAGATGCTATGTTGTATGGGACTTTCCACGTCCAAGGAGCAGAAAGCATGGAACCCTTAAAAGACATTGAATGGTCTAATTTGTCCGAAAATTCGTTGGTCAAAATCCCATGTTTTAAGCATTAGCATTAGCATTAGCAGCCCGTAAATGTCCCACTGCTGGGATAAAGGCCTCCTCTCCCTTTGAGGAGAAGGTTTGGAGCATATTCCACCACGCTGCTCCAATGCGGGTTGGCGGAATACACATGTGGCAGAATTTCGTTGAAATTAGACGCATGCAGGTTTCCTCACGATGTTTTCCTTCACCGCCGAGCACGAGATGAATTATAAACACAAACTAAGCACATGAAATTTCAGTGGTGCCTGCCTGGGTTTGAACCCGAAATCATCGGTTAAGATGCACGCGTTCTAGCCACGGGGCCATCTCGGCTGTTTTAAGCTTGAATTGTAAATATTTGAATGAAGAACTTTAGTTACCAAATTTCAATGCTAAACTATTGGTGCCCGATATTGTGAAACTCTGGTTTAAACAAAAGTATTTCATTAATATTTTTGATACTTTTTAGAAGCCAAATATTTAATTAGCTATTGTTTTCATAAATAATAGAACAAAAGAGAGAGATATTTATGTGGTTTGTTTGGAAGTTATCCCTTGCGGGTTTCACGACTTTTCTTACAAATTTATTATTTTTTATTATTATTATATAGATATGTTTCAGGGCAAACGGGCCACCTGAGGGTTAGTGGTCACCAGCGCAGACAATAGAGTTGTAATTTTTATTTTAACATAGCTTACTTTGCCAATGCACTACTAACCTTAGGAACTTAGATGAAGATGATTCAAAACGGAATACTAAGTATTTCTGTTTGGTGGCACAATATACGATGAGTGAGTGGTAACTACCCAGGCTTGCACAATGCCTCACCAGCAAGAAGGTTAGACGATCACTGAGAAACCAGACCTGGAAACATGTAAAGCTAACTGCAAAGCCAGGACTCTATACTTTGAATATTATTGTACATCTCCAGAATTGTTTTTGTCCATATCTGTCTAGTAAAAATTTTAAAAATTAATTTTAAGCATTAATTCTGAGGAAAAGATTAAATAATAATTAAATCGACGAAATATTTAAGATTTTATTTACATAAGAATTATTAACATTAAGTTCTTAAATATAAACAAATATGAACTAAAAATAGTTACTGTATGAATCTTGACAGCTTGGAAAGGTGGCAAGAATGCTTGCAGCATTTCCCCGTTGAATCGCATTTCCGATGCTCTGGGCAAAAAACGAATCAGCCTTTGTGTGACCAGTGGAATCAATAAGGCGAGGTGTTATACTTTTAATGAAGCTTTTTGCAATACTACTTCAAGGTCCAAGTGTTTGTAACGACAAAATAGTAATGGACATTATTTTATTATCTTCTTACTAATAGGTGTAGGGAACAGAAGGAAACGCCACACCCACTCAGGCTAAAAGACATAATTTAAACAACATAACATTAACAGCCCTGCAGATTTCCCACTGCTGGACTAAGGCCTCCTCTCCCTTGAGGAGAGGGTTTGGAGTATATTCCACCACGCTGCTCCAATGCGAGTTGGTGGAATACACATGTGGCAGAATTTCTTTGAAATTAGACAAATGCAGGTTACCTCACGATGTTTTCCTTCACCGCCGAGCACGACATGAATTTTAAACACATATTAAGCACGTGAAATTTCAGTGGTGATTGCCTGGATTTGAACCGGCAAACATCGGTTAAGATGTGCACGTTCTAACCACTGGGGCATCTCGGCTCATTAATTATTGGAACGAAGACCTTTTACGCGACTTACAGTTGAGTGAACTGCCAGTAATCATTACTTAAGGGAAAAAAACGTTTTGCCCCCATCAGGCCACCCCTCCATCTCTATCTCTCTGTCTCTTTATATTATATACAGTTTTAAAAATATTAGTTGTCCCCCGCGGCTTTACTCCCGTTTTACATGGAAAATTCTCTAAAACTTTTTTGTATCTTTCAAAAACGTGTATGTATGTATAGATAAATTATTTTTAATTCTCGTGACAATAATTATCAAGTTTTAAACAGTCATTTGTATAAACGAGGATTTAAATAATCTCAATTGACTCGAAAAGGAATATTTAAACTGACTGATTTATAAGTTCGCAAATAATATTTCACATGACTCATTGCGGATTATTCGCCTGCAAAAACAATAATCATATATTTTGTTCCATAATTATTATCGCACAAATGAATCTGTCTATATCTTAATAAAGAATTATTATAATTTATATATTATATCGATAACAAATTCTTTCGCTAAAACGCCAACAACACATGAAGGGGATATATGGGATTCCCCGGTGTCTAGGACCCTTAGTGCGTCCTAGTACATCGGAATGCCCACGAAAAACCCTCTTCTTCTCATCGGCGATCGTCACAGGATCGTTTTCGCATGCCTCAGTGACTCTCAAACGTTATCAATGTCATGTCAAAGTGCATGTTATGGTATAGCATGGTAAATGTGGTACCGTCGTTACTTCTGATTTTCCATAACACAAGTGCTTTAGCTACTTATATATATTCTAAAGATATCATATATATTCTAACTATCTTAGAATGTAAATTTACTTGATTTTAATTGGACAATGACGCCCATAGATATCTACGCTGTAAGAAATATTAACCATTTTTTACATCGCAAGTGTTCCACAAACCTTAGTAGCTAATATGTATGTATTGTGCCTGTAGTTACACTGAAGTCGGTGTATCAGGTACAAGTTCCTTTCAACTCGGAACACAAAAATACTTTTTGGCTGTAGAATAGCTGAGTTGGTGATACTTACCTTGGCGGGCTCACACAAAGCACTGTCACCAAGTATTTTTAAAAGTCAAAACTACTCCCTCAGATTATATAACAAAAGACTGATGGAGCAATTTTGTATTTATTGCTTCACTGTAATGCTTAACGTACTCCACCTGGACATTCCATACAAATATTAAACACACCATTATATATCTTTTTTTATAAATATAGATAAGCAGACTCAGGTTAGGGTAATATCTGTTAACAAAACAAGTAAAAGTAACGACGAGTTGACGACCTCCGTGGTCGAGTAGTGTGTACACCGGTTTTCATGGGCACGCTACTCCGAGGTCCCGGGTTCGATTCCCGGCCGAGTCTACATAGAAAAAGTTCATTAGTTTTCTATGTTGTCTTGGGTCTGGGTGTATTTGGTACCGTAGTTACTTCTGATTTTCCATAACACAAGTGCTTTAGCTACTTACATTGCGATCAGAGTAATGTATGTTATGTTGTCCAATATTTATTTATTTATTTAACGCTTTAATATTAAGCAAAAGAATTTGAATTATGTGTGCGTAATTTGAGATTTATATAAAAAGCTTTACCACTGGTGATTAATGCAAAAGTATCACAGCCACGATTAATAACCGATTACTATAACTTCCGGTTGGCTGACCACAGCTCTACATATATCTTTTATAAGATCATTAATTTTAAAACGTATAAACAATCATTTAAATATCATTAATAATGAAAATACTTTATTAATATCTGTTACCGAAAATACGGGCGATAATTCCGAACGATAAATGCGAATGGCAATTAAAATAATTTGTTTTCAATTTTATTACGATGATAAAATCGAAGTTAATTCTACGGGATTTCCGGGACGTATGCTCGCGGGTGGTTTCGCTCGTGTAATATGTATATTATTATTAAAGACATACCTCTGTGATAAATATTTCCTATGTCGTCATTGTACTGTATTACCTGTAATTATACTCCTTATCTCCTATAAACTGGACCAAAGAAAATACGTTTGCTTTACACATCTCTTTGAATTATCCGTTTCATTCATATTTTTCATTGACGTTTTCCTATTTTATAAAATTTTACCTATAGCACACAAATTGTCACCCTCAATCTTACGCTCTCAAGAAGTGAATTAAAAAAGGTAGCATATGTCTTTTGCGGGATTCAAACTTTCATCGTAGGAAATTTCATCTAAATCGGATCAGCATTTTAAGCGTGAAGAGGTAACAAACAGAGTTACTTTTGCATTTATACATGAACATAAATAGCAACATTCTTATTCAGTTAAGGGAGAATTGCAGAATACAAACTCGATAGAACCACATATTTTTGGCCATAAATTATTATCAGACCAAGTTAAGAATAGGCGAAGACGTAATTACAGACGCATATCAGATGAGCCAACATTTCAGCCAAATGGATTCCTTTTAGTGGCAAAAGATATCGTGGTAGGCTCCAAAAGAGTCAGCCAGATGTGCTGGACTCATTGCAAAATGATTGGTCTTGTATTCCAAAAAAAGTAGTTGCATAAATGGAATATAGGCTGTATCCAGCCATTGGATCCAAAACGCTGATAATAACAAATGTATTAAGCCTGGGTTCTTACTATTTTTTTTAATGATATCTGTATGCTGACACGCAAATGGGCCACCAGTTGGTAAAGTATCACCACCGCCTATTGACAATAGTGATGTAAGAAATATTAACCAGTCCTTACATTAACAATGCGTCACCAACCTTAAGAACTAAGACGTTATGTCACTTGTGCCTGTAGTTACACTGGCTCATTCCCCTTCAAATCGGAACACAACAATACTGCTGTTTAGTGGTAGAGTATCTGATGAATAGGTGATACCTACCCAGGCGGACTGCACAAAGTACTGAGTTTTGTTTATAGTTTGAAGATCCAATCTCAAGCTGAGAATTCTGAAGTAGAAATTATCAGATTCTCTGAAGTTTTTTTCCGTTTTATCTTAAAAACTTTCTACTTTAACGTCATCATTTCTTAAGCCCGTATTGCAGAGAAATAGGTTTTTTTTAAGCTGAACATTTTGTATTTAGTTTGTTTCAAGTGAAACTTCTTTGGAAAATTATAAATTGTTATGCCTTTTAAATATATCTTTTCACTATTATGAAACATAAAACATGAAATTCATTCTTAACAGTCGTCGTATTAATTGTCTGAATTTAAAGAAGGTGAATCGCAAGCCGAGATGGCCCAGTGGTTAGAACGCGTGCATCTTAACCGATGATTTCGGGTTCAAACCCAGGCAGGCATCACTGAATTTTCATGTGCTTAATTTGTGTTTATAATTTATCTCGTGCTCGGCGGTGAAGGAAAACATCGTGAGGAAACCTGCATGTGTCTAATTTCAACGAAATTCTGTCACATGTGTATTCCGCCAACCCGCATTCAAGCAGCGTGGTGGAATATGCTCCAAACCTTCTCCTCAAAGGGAGAGGAGGCCTTTAGCCCAGCAGTGGGAAAATTTACAGGCTGCTAATGCTAAAAATGCTAATGAATCGCAAGAGTAGAACTTTTCTCCTATAGCATCACCCGCATATTATTGTTACGGTAGCAGATTTTACGTATAAAAAGTAATTCATCTTTACTTGGGGTCCAAGCTTGCTCACTAAATTTTATCAAATTCAGTTCAGTGATTCAGCCATGAAAGCATAACAGACCGAATTACTTTCGCATTCAAAATATTAGCTTATTTACAAAAACCTTCTTCGAAATGCGATGGACCTTCTAGTAGAAGTTTTATATTGTTTTAGTAGCCATTTCGATTGGGCATTACCCAAAAAAAGTGTAGAAGATATTTAATATAAATCATTTTTTACTAAATATAATTATATATTTGTTTGTATACAATTATTTGATATGACTTAGGCTAAAATATTATATGCCAATTATTGTCATGAAGATGAGATGTACTTTCATACCATATTGGCTAGTTAAAACATAGTGGACAATTTAAAAACCCCCTTCATACATGGATGAACCATGATATTTTTTTTTCGAATACATAAGCGAACTGGCAAATGGGTCAATTGATGATAAGTGGTCACCACCGCCAGTAACATTGGCGTTCTTAGCCATTCCTTACATAGCCAATACGCCAACTTTGCGGACTAAGTTGTTGCGTCTTTAGTCATACTGGTTCTGTCACCGTTCAAACTGGAACACAACAATATATTAAGTATTGCTGTTGACGATAGAATATATCTACCCAGACAGGCTTATACAGAGCTTTACCGCCAAGTAAATGTTAATTTATGTTAATCGGTTTAACGGTGTCAAAGTCTATTAATCAAGCAGATTTAACACCATTTTTTTATATATCGATTCAAGCAAGTCTTAATTTGATTTAAAATATATATGGACAACCTCCATGGTCAAGTAGTGTATTTCCATGGGTTTTCATTGGTAACGCCACTCCGAAGTCGTGGATTCGATACCCGGCCGAGTCGATTTAGAAAAAGTTCATTAGTTTTCTATGTTGTCTTGGGTCTGGGTGTTTGTGGTACCGTAGTTACTTATGACTTTCCATAACACAAGTGCTTTAGCTATTTACATTGGGATCAGAGTAATGTATGTGATGTTGTCCAATATTTATTTATATATGATTGAATAGAGACGATATATATATTTAAATCAACGGCGAAAAAGGACATCCCTCCTTATTTTTAACGATGTTTTCTGAACATATTGTGTTGAATGTGAAATTTAAAACGAGTTACGATAAATTCGCTGTATAATTTCACGCGCAGTAACTAACGAGGCGACAGTTTGTTCAGTCTTATTTGCTTATGTCGCAATAATTACGTGAAAAACGTGTCGATACTAGCGTTTTACGTAACGATCTACCTGACTTTGATTGGTCGAAGTAAGATTCGAAATTTGAATCGATCCATTTTATTGTATCAATAACTTTACTGTTTAAATAAAATTCAAATATGAATGAATGCGATTAATTGAGCCTATTTGAATAAAAAATATTGGGATTTGACTTGACTAATTTTATATACATATTTATAATTTTAATATATATAATAGCACGATATGTCGGACTAACGTGTGCTTTCCTCACGAGGAAAAGTTAGACCGTATTCCATCATTACATTTTTACATTACATTAGCAGCCTGTAAATTTCCCACTGCTGGACTAAGGCCTCCTCTTCCTTTGAGGAGAAGCTTTGGAGCATATTCCACCACACTGCTCCAATACGGGTTGTTGGAATACACATGTAGCAGAATTTAGTTGAAATTAACCACATGCAGGTTTCCTCACGATGTTTTTCTTCACCGCGGAACACGAGATGAATTATAAACACAAATTAAGCACATGAAAAATCAGTGGTGCCTGTCTGGATTTGAACCCGGAATCATCGGTTAAGGAGCACGCGTTCTAACTACTGGGTCATCTCGGCTCGTATTCCATCACGTTGCTTCAATGGGTCGATGCGGATCCTGAGGATTTGTTCCTTTACGTGCTAGTCTATAATGTATTTAGTTAAACAATAGCTTGTAGTATCTACGCGATAATCTTTAATCATACATTTTGTAACGTCATTTATAAAATAAACAGAAAGTGTTGCAATGCTTTGCAAATGACTGTGTAGTGTAGTGTAACCGTTCTTTGGCGAGCGAGCAAGTTTCTGTATGTGCACTGATGTTCTTGTTCGTCCAAAGATAAAAATACGACGACATTTTTAAAAAGATTCCACATTTGGAACACACTCAGCTTTTCAGCGATACGTCGGTGCATTATATAAATCTCCGTCGTGAATTAGAGCTGATTCACACTACGTGAGTGGTAACGCACGTTTTGTAAACAGATCCGATAATGTGAGATATGTAAGATTTTGATTGATAAACTGTTTACAATGGCTCACATGAGTCGCTATTTTATTGCATTATATATATTTTAATTGATTGGTTGTATTTAGTGTAGAAAAAAAGAATATTCCTCATGTAAGAGAGAAGTGAGTTTACTTGGTTGAAAGACTTTGTCGTGTTTTGACTGTTTGGGTCTGTACTTATTATAATATTCAAATGCCAATCAGTAATAGTGTTTTTTGTGTTCCGGTGTGAATGGTGAGTGAGCCAATATAGGCGCAAGGATCATAAAATCTTAGTTTGCAAAGTATATATCGATAAAACAGCGGACACACTTTTTACTAGATTATATACTTTTTATCAAGCAAGTTTTATTAGTTTTATAAACGAGCGTCAAACGCAGCGTCGATGAACAAGTCTGTAGTAGCTTTTATTTCTCGAAGAAATGTTTTAATGACAACTTCAAAATATTATTAAGCATTAAAATATAATAAAAATAAATAATAATAGCTTTCATTTATAATATGAACAACCTTTTGTATTTTTTAGTGACGATTTTATATGTATATGATAAGTCGTTGCAATTGTTGATATGAGTGTGTATTTAAATCAAAATCAAATCAAAATAGTCTCTATTGTACACCATTAAACAAAAAGAAAAATCACATTTAAGAAAGATGCACAAGAGGCGGCCTTATCGCTGAACAGCGATCTCTTCCAGGCAACCTTAGGGTAGAGGAAAGAAGCAGATATAGAAAGAGGTAGGGGTGTACAAGGCAAATATAAACATAATATATGATTACATTACAATGAAATAATAATATATTTAAAATAAAATAATGTACAGTACCTGGTAGCTAACAAGCATACATAAATATATGTATCTCATTAGATATTTAGAAGAATAGTTCACAATTAAATGCCATAACAATAACAATTTTTGGGTTGTCTTATAATTATAGTAATAATATTATAGTAATTATTCCGTTTCCGGCCACGACGACTAAACTCATGGGTGAGTAGCCAATCACTACGCAGGACATATCGTACACAAGTGTGTGCGCAAACCCGAGTACACTTCCTATACTTTCCTTTTTTACTTCACTTCACGGCAAATCTGATACGACCGGAATGAGTTGAGATGCAGGACCAACAGCTTTACGTGTTACTAAGGAGAATTTTTCGACTGAAAAATCCAATAACCTTGTATCGGACCCGTGGTTTCGAACCCAGTATCTCAGGATCTTCGGCTTCACACCGAGATAGGCTCACAATGACGTCTCGTAGTATATAATAATAATTTAATCAAAATTGAATAGTAAATTCACTTGATGGTAAGTGGTCATTACCCCTCAGAGGAATTGCCACTGTAAAGAATATAACCTATACTTACCTCGTCAATACGCAACAAACCTAGGTACCTATCAAGTTATATAATTGTGCCTTTAATTACACTGGCTCACTTACCATTCAACTGGAACAAAACAATACTAAGTAGTGTTATTAGTGCTGCAATTGCAACCAGTCTAGGCAAGGGGACACTCTTCCTAAGATTTTTTATTTCCTCGGAGATTATTTTTATTGAAATTTTTAAACCTTTAATGACGCCATATTGCAGTACATTTAAAATTAGAATCACATTTTGTCGCGGTGATATTAATTTTTCTGATTCAACAAAATACGGAGAGGCATAAGCAGATTCTTTAACGCATGGCGCTATTAAAATAACTGCTGTGCATTAATTTACTTGGTGGTAGGGCTTTGTGCAAGCCCGTCTGGGTAGGTACCACCCACTCATCAGATATTCTACCGCCAATTAACAGTACACTGTATTGTTGTGTTCTAGTTAGAAGGGTGAGTAAGCCAGTGTAATCACAGGCACAAGTGACGTAACATCTTAGTTCCCAAGGTTGGTGGCGCATTGTTGCTGTAAGGAATGGTTAGTATTTTTTACAGCGCCCACGTGGTGGTGACCACTTATCATCAGGCGGCCTATATGCCTGCCAACCAATATCATAAAAAATGCACACTTAGATCAGTTACAGGTAGAATGTCAAACTAAAACAAACGAACCAACTCTATTATCTGAGTGTGCGTGACAGCTACGTTTGAACTCGACAAACGTCAAACTACTTTACTAGTGTGCGTAGTTACGTGTACTTAGTTGACAATTACTGCTGTTATCGACGCGTGCCCTTTGGCAGTCTGTCTAGGCATATAAATGATCAAAAACTAGTACATGTTTTAAGCTGAATGGTCTTAGAAAATTGCCATTGCGTCCGCCGTCGCGTAAACTTACTTTTAATTGGATATTAAAAATAGTTTTTAAGGATGACACAGAATTTTTTTAACTGTTCTATTGAAGTTTTATATAGAATATTTTCTTAGGATATCGATGCACGATTGAATACATTTTCAACGATCGAAAAATATATTAAGTGTTATAAAAATAACTTCACTTTAGGACTCGTTTTAAGGTTCCGTACATATAGGATAAAACGGGACTCTATTACTAAGACTCCGTTGTCCGTCCGTCTGTCACCGGGCTGTATCTCATGAAGCGTGATAGTTAGTTCGTGCGCGAGTCCGACTCGACTTGTTTTTTTTATTTAAGAATAAGATCAATTGAATAATACAAGGTGGTATTCAATATTTATTAATCCAACTAAGGAATCAGTTTCACTTAATTTATAAAATACCAAAGGAAACTAAATTACACTAAAAACACATATCAATTGTCGGCGACGCCTACTTAACAACGGTCTTTGTCTTGATAACAACATTTTACATTAACAGCCAGTAATTTTCCCACTGCTAAGGCTGCTAAGGCTGTACTAAGGCTTCCTCTCCCTTTGAGAAGGTTTGGAGCATATTCCACCACGCTGCTCCAATGCGGGTTGGTCGGTTTCCTAACGATGTTTTCCCTCACCGCCGACCACGAGATGAATTATAAATTAGTTACATGAAAATACAGTGGTGCTTGCCTAGGTTTGAACCCGCACTCATCGGTTACGATGCACGCGTTCTAACCACTGGGCATCTCGGCTCTCTAAGTACGTCATGTGTTAATATGCGTATTATGCGTACCGCGCTCATTCTCCATAGTTTTTTATTTAAAAGTATCAAAGACGCCTTATACACATACAGCACTGTCTTTAATAGTTCTTGCATTATTTATGATTAATAAATGTTTTTAAAACGAATTCGAATTTTAAAATATATAAAAATGTTGAATATTCATAATAATTACTAGTTAAACTTTCTTGAAATATCACGCATAAAAGCCCTTCGAATCGAGTTCAAATGTATGATAATGTGAATCCCGGAGTCTCGATTAGTTTATGAAGACGGTGGAAATTTGAATAATTTCCCAAAGTTTGATCGTTGTACGAATCTTCTGTCTTTGATATTGAAATAGTTCCAGTGAATTTATTGCTCTTAATAAATAAACAAATCTTTGCGTTACCTTTAGCTTGAACTTAAAAATTAAACTTATATAAGCTATCTATAATATAATACATATTGTACGCGCGAGAGAAAATCGGACTGTATTTTTGGTAAAAAAGGGGTTGTTACCTCAAAACTCGGCTCGGTGAAGACACGTTCTTCTTGGGAGCGCTCCCTTGGTCTTCATACACTCGAAGAACACAGCCAAAGGGATATGTGATATTATAGGAGAAGGATCACACCAGAAGGGAAGAGGAAAGAAAGTACGTCATACGTCAAATCATTCCATAGACAAAACATAGACGTTTCAACGTACGCATACACGTAAATACGCTACACACGTATATATATATGTGAGTATGTATGTGCGTCAATCATATAAAAAATACTAAACATACGTTACGGAATACGGAATCGTCCGTAGATGTATTCTATTATATATTTATTTATAGTATGTCCTTAGGCTATAATTTTTTTTCTTAATTCCGTTGATCCTTCCTCCCTGTTTTATTTAATGCCTAGCGAAGCCGTCGGGTAATATCGAATTATATGTATATTACTTGTATTTAAATAGGAAAAGAAAAATGAGTTCATCTATCTTATCCTAACTTTTTCTCCTCGGTTCTCCTATCAAACAATTTTGATCGATTCTAGCTATTGACGAGGTTCAATATTACCATTAAAATAAAATCAAAGAATACGTTAAAAAAAATATGTCCAAAACGTGAAAATTCATACATAAATGACTTGAACGAAATATAACACCAAACACCAAGACTTTGCGTTAAAATCATATATTTATATAAGCATAATATTTTTTTTAACTACCACATCGAAAGCGAAAATACGTTACATAATTATCATAAGAGAAACAGCTTAATAAAGCAATTATTTTAATTAATACAACATTAATTAAACCCAATATGTCGGACAGTAACATTTTAACAACAAGCTATTGTAATTTGCGTAATGGAATTAATTTTGTCATTTCTATGGTTGATATGGATACTATTTTTATCTATATAGACGTATTAATTTCAACTTACGAGACTATGTCAAGAGCCGAGATAGCCCAGTCGTTAGAAAGCGTGCATGTTAACCGATGATTGCGAGTTCAAACCCAGGCACGCATCACTGAATTTACAATGTGCTTAATTTGTGTTTATAATTCATCTCGTGCTCGGCGGTGAAGGAAAATATCGTAATGGATCTACGAAATTCTAACACATGTGTATACACCAATCCGCATTGGAGCAGCGTGGTGGAATTAGCTCTAAAACCTTCTCCTCAAAGGAGGAGGAGGCCTTTTTTAGCATTAGCAGCCCGTAAATGTCCCACTGCTGGGATAAAGGCCTCCTCTCCCTTTGAGGAGAAGGTTTGGAGCATATTCCACCACGCTGCTCCAATGCGGGTTGGCGGAATACATGTGGCAGAATTTCGTTGAAATTAGACACATGCAGGTTTCCTCACGATGTTTACCTGCTTTCCGAAGCACGAGCACAAGTGTACACTACACTTCCATCTTTCAGACTCCGGGCTACTGAGAAGTTTTCGATACAAGAAACCAATTCGGCCCGATCTGGTTTTTGAACACACGAACTCAAGATCTGCGGTCGATCCATATATCTAGTCACTAAAGCAGTGACTGCCGCGAGGCAGTGTGTACACATCTAAAAGACCGATAATCTTTGACTGTTTGTTATGAAAGTGGGGATATATTGTACCAATTTTGTTGTAAATCGCTATCAGGTCGTACTAGAATATCAACTTCTATACCATTGAACTGATTGCTATTATAATTGGAGTTCGGGGAGGTGATATCGCCTTCGCCTCCTGGACAGAGCCCCACCGAGCCACGAGTGGAGCACACACGAATGCGTTATATCGATACGATGCATCAATCCGTGCCATTGTCCATCACAGTGGTTTTAATGCGTAGAAATCCCACTGACCTTTCTGAAGATTTTCACTGGAGGAAAAAAAAGTTTTATATGAAGTTGAATAATTGTTTATATTTTGTACGTGCATGCATTGCTTATTGTCACTTGAGCGAAATTATTTCATATCAACTATTAACATACTATATGTATGAGTTGAATGTTAATAAAATATAAAAAGTAAATAAAGATGTCTGGGTCATATTCTGAATATTAGCGAAATATCATATAAATAACAATAATATCTGCGGATATTTTTAACTTTGCCGTTTTATAAATTCAAAACATTTGTAAAAAAACTTTGGTAAACAAGGCATATTATTTAATACAAGATTATATAGATGATTAAACAGCGTGGTGCTAATACTTGTTGACTTCCAAGCAGGATGTATTATTATACATATGTAACTGTATTTAACTAATATGACTTTGTATTTTTAAATGTTAAAAAAGAGTAACCACTGAGTTACTTGCCGGTTCTTCTCGGTCTGCATTCTGAACCGGTGGTAGCTTTACTTAAAATAGTTTGTTAAATGAGGATTCAAAAGTGCTTGTAAATGCCTTCTTGAATTAAGTATATATTGATTTTTTTGATTAACTGAGATGAAGATGTTATGACTTATGTACATTCAGCCTGTAGTTACATAGGCTCTCACACTTCAAACCCGAACACAACAATACTAAGTATGGCTGGTTGCACGAAGCCGTCATTATTTTAAGTTTAAATTTGGAATACGATGTTAAGATTTGTACTTGTATTTATGCTACGATGAGGAAAAGAAAGATGTTACGGCGTTTTTGATCAATCATCACCCAACAGAGTGAAATTGGGTATGAAAATTCACAAAGCATCAAAAGCCTAATGGTTTACGGGCCTCCTAGCGATGTAAAAAGGCGCAGGTTCGATCCTGACCCCTTGGGCTATTATCGTCCCCACTCCTAACACAAGTGATAAGCTTAAATAGAGGGGCAAATAGGACTATTAGTAATTTCTTCATTGATACGAGGCATTGCACTTATCCTTAAAAAAAATTAAATACATTTTCAATAATATATACCACGGGTACTCATCTAAATTTTACCATCAATCACTTGTAACTTTTTTTGTATCTTTAGTAAACTCGCTTGTAACATAATTCGGTAATCAAATATTTTATTGCTACAAGCTGTTCCTCGAATATCTGTTCACGTCAATTTTGTCCTGTAGATCCGGTAATTCTGTAGTTATGTCCGAGGCTAACTCAATTATAAATTTCATTACGATCAATTCCGTGGTTAGTCGACAAACAGATAGAACGCCTTTGCGTTTATAATATCAGCTTAATTCACAAATACATGATACCAAAATACTTTTAATTTTTTATGAGATTTTGTTGAGTAAATATCTAACATGCAATGGCGTGGCGAGACTTGTCTCTAGCAGTTGGAAGCTGTTTTGATGACCGGTACTAGCGGTACATTTAATAAATAGTTTGGTCTGTCGGTCACTCACTACGATTTATGAATACCTATCTACAATATTTTTAGCTTTACTAATTATTAAACTATAATCTCGTGATGAAAAGTGATACTTATTATTAATAATAATAAAATAAAGATTTAGTATTATTTTTTTAAAATATAAGTTGGTGGTCGATGGTACTTGGTCACTAACGCCCATAGACAAAGGTACTGTATGAAATATTAACCATTCCTTACATCACCAATGCACCACCAAAGTTGGGAACAAGAGAGAGACATTATGTCCCTTGTGCCTGTAGTAACACTGGCTCATTCCCCTTCAAATCGGAACACTACAATACTGAGTATTGTTGTTTGGCGGTAGAATATCTGATCAATGGTTGGTACCTATTCAGACGGGCTTACACAAAGCCAACTAACAAGTACAATCATAAATATAAAAAGAATAAAAATTTAGTAAGTATTTAATTAAAATACCTACGTAATTCAATTTCCTATCGCTTCATTTCGGTAGAATCTTCATTCCAAGCCGGAATGAACATTTAATTTATTTTGTAAAAAAGTATTTAAAAGATACTATGGAAGTGTGCTTAAATTATACCTTTTGGATATTACTTTAATAAAAAGCAACCAGTAAAATATTTCGTAAGAAGGAACTCGAAACTCACACAAGTGAAATCTCAGTTTGTTATATGATGCATGTATCAAAATGGCTGTTAATGTAAGTCGGTTGTCAAAATTTTACGAGTGAGTTAGTTGAATCACACTGCATGTCAGTCACCTCCTCGTGGTGTACCCTGGGCAACGGGGCCGGCTTGAGCTTGCTCGTCGGCCACGGCTAAGACTGGCGGGAAGGATGCCGCGGGGCTGCTCCTGATACGTCCCTGATCGGCGTCAGGGTGGACCATGTGAGTGGCCTCGTTGGCTAGGAGGGAGTGGGAGGGCTCGCTACTCGAACCGCCAGTGTTTTATACCGGCGGTCAGCGACGGAGCCTACCATCTTATCCGCCGCATGGCCTCAGCTTCGTTGACGCCCCGCCTCCAGTGGCGGACTCGGGGGAGTTCGCCACATTCCCACGTGGAGGATAAGGGGGAAGGCGCGCACTAGGCGCGCTTTTCGGCAGCTGCCGCTGGTCGGGTCGCGGTTGCATGCCCTTGGCGATCCCATGGCCTCACCACTCGGCGGCATGGTGGAAACCCGAGGATGGTTTTAGTGGGTAGGACAGGGTATTAGCACTAGCGTGCCCTGGCACGGGGCATTAGTTCCCGGTTGAGCCCCACATACCCGTCCCGGTCCATATTAAGTCGATCTCATTACAGTACAAATTACTAAATATTTTATTCACTCGGGCAATTTGCAATTTAAGGTATATTTTCCGGGATAACATTGTAACTCTGCTGTTCCAAGCAATAATCTATCCCTGTGTTCAATTTAATTCAGATCCGTTCAGCCGTTCTGGCGTGATTTATAACAAACATCCATCCGTACAAACTTTTGCGTGTATAACATTAGTACAACTCAAAACTTTATAAATTGTTAAACTGAAGATTTATTTTTTATTATCATTTTAAGAGCTGATTCACTTGGGTGACTATGTTGCTCTGATAGGTTACACACATCTTAACATTATTTATACTATGTTATCTAGTTTCACTTATATATGTTTACCTATATTATTATACATAATTTTGGTTAGCTCTGGAGTAGGATTTGCGAGATAAATATTACATATTCCCATTGACCTATTATATTGAATCTATTAATTGTGATAGAAGAGATTCGCTACGAACACACTCCGATTTAGACATTAATTTAATTCATTACCTAATAACCCAGTAGTTAGAACACGTGCATCTTAACCGATGATATCGGGTTGAAGCCCAGGCAGGCACCACTGAATTTTCATGTGCTTACTTTGTGTTTATAATTCATCTCGTGCTCAGCGGTGAAGGACAACATCGTGAGGAAACCTGCATGTGTCTAATTTCAACGAAATTCTGCCACATGTGTATTCCACCAACCCGCATTGGAGCAGCGTGGTGGAATATGCTCCAAATCTTCTCCTCAAAGGGAGAGGAGGAAGGCCTCCTCTCCCTTTGAGCAGCCTGTAAATTTCCCACTGCTGGGCTAAGGGCCCAGCAGTGGGAAATTTACAGGCTGCTAATGTAACATAATAAAATATAATTAACGACTATAATAATTACACACAAATCGTAAGACACCGTGTACTAATCATTTTTAAACCAAACGAACCCAAAAAAATTAAAAAATATATAGATAGCGTCTCTATACTAATTCAAGTTTATATTCGTTAAAATTAAATTAATCTTAATCGATCTACCAGTAATTGATTAACAAAATTAAACGTTAATAAGTCGGGATAGGCGTTAGAAATGTTTTCACACTAATTTATCTAATAGACTCGTGGGCGTGGTTATGGCTCAGTTAATTAAGCAATTTAAGCTTATATTACCACGGATATATGATATCTAGATAAGCTACATATTATTTACCTTTGATTCGTTGAAATATTGACATACTTAGCAGCTAGAAGTTTGGAAGACGTTGGTATTGTACTCTCGTGTCTCAGAAAACGCGTAAATCCGTTGCGTCACAAGTAATTATATATGTACGTATTTATGTCGGACTAGCTGTGCCCGCGACTTCGTGCGCGTTGTTTGAATTTAAGTTATTTGGATATTGTAGCGTGATTTTATTTTTATTAAAATAAAAATAGCCTAAGTTACTCCTTATTACATCCGCTATCTGCTAGTGAAAGTCCCGTCGAAATCGGTTCAGCCGTTCCAGAGATTAGCCGGAACAAACAGACACATAGACAAAAATTTAAAAAATGTTATTTTGGTATTTATACCGTGTATACATACATATACTATAAGCATTTAGTAAGAATGGGTTAATGTTTTTTTTTAATATTACAAACAGACACTCCAATTTTATTATATGTATAGATTGTATATTGTCGGTTGTTATATTCCATGATATCGTTAGGGAGAGGGAAAAATAAGTGTACTTGTTTTCAAGTGCTATAAAGCGAGTAGTTATATATTCTCCATTGAGAATATATTCTACCGAGAAGAACTGATGAAGATTCGACGATCTTCGTGGTCAAGTACACCGGTTTTCATGGGTACGCCACTCCGAGGTCCCGGGTTCGATTCCCTGCCGAGTCGATCTAGGAAAAGTTCTTTAGTTTTCTATGTTGTCTTGGGTCTGGGTGTTTGTGATAGCGTCGTTACTTCTGATTTTCCATAACACAAGTGCTTTAGCTACTTACATTGGGATCAGAGTATTGTATGTGATGTTGTCCAATATTTATTTATTTATTATCTCTACATAGAGATTTAGGTATTACCTAAAAGGAGACATCAATAAATATATAAGTAATTCCTTAATTAATTTGGGTCATTGCTATTATTTTTAAATAATCAAAACAATTATTTTCCTTCGTTATTATACCTACTAGATGTTTATCGCTGTCTGATAAAGTTAATGAACGAATAAAATCAGTTTATATTTGGAACGTGACAAAATAAACTTAACAGCCATGATAAAGCACTGGCATTTATATTGAATGCAAAACAAAGATTATTAAAAAAAGAGGTTTTAATAGAGTTAAAAAATCGTGATCGTGGAAATTTTAAACAATGTAACATAAATAAATGAAACCAACAAATTCAATTCATCACTTTGTTAATTACCTCGCTGGTCTTATCAAACTTCCTGAAGTGTTGTTCCCAAATTCCAGTTCGAGGCAGTCAAAGATAATTGAGATTTACTGTCAAGAAATTCAGTGACAGTTCTTGCGGGCAGATTATTGTTACATTCCCGAAAAACACATCATTGTTCGTCCGTTTAATCTCTTTGTACCATCCAAGTGAGTAAATAAAAAGTACCCGTACTTAAAAAAGAGCCGAGATAGCCCAGTGGTTAGAACGCGTGAATCTTAACCGATGATTGAGGGTTCAAGCCCAGACAAACACCACTAAATTTTCAAGTGCTTAATTTGTGTTTATAATTCTCGTTCTCGACAGTGAAGGAAAACATCGTGAGGAAACCTGCATGTGTCTAACTTCAACAAAATTCTGCCACATGTGTATTCCACCAACCCGCATTGGAGCAGCGTGGTGGAATATGCTTCAAATCTTCTCCTCAAAGGGAGAGGAGGCCTTAGCCCAGCAGTGGGAAATTTACAGGCTGTTAATATATGTTAATGTTAAAAACCCGTACTTGCATGCGTATTAGTGGTGAAATTTGCTAGGAAGGCCTTTGTCATTGTCGTTTCCAGTTTAAACATATTCTTGTCTTACGAAAATATTGAATTGGACGAATAAATATACAAGGTTGAATTAACTTATTAACAAAGTAACATCCATGTTATCAATAGGAGAATATTATCATAGCTTAAATATAATTACGTAAAATTTGTTTGTTTGTTAGTAGAAGGTTATCTCCGGAACTAATAATTTAATTTTAATAATTTATGAGTGCTACAAAATATTAATTGTATTCGTATCATATTATTTTCTTAATTAATAAACTGTACTTGTGGGAAGCTAGTTTGGAATAAATTGATAACTCCATAATATTACTTATGGATTAATACATTTTTTTATTACCTATCGTATGGCGGAATGTAACATGTTTAAACGGCTGTTTTTTGCCGGTTCTTGTCGGTAGAATCTGAATTCCGAACCGGTGGTAGCTTCACTGAATATAGTTTGTTAAATGACGATTCAAAAGTGCTTGTAAAAGCTTACTTGAATAAAGTATATTTTAATTTTGTTAAATATATGTAATTAAAACCTAGGCTATTTAACTTAGGATAAATTGTTTTCCCATTTTCAATACAAAAATTAAAAAGAAACAGTGGATATTATAATTCACACGCTTACCCTACACGTATGTACTATAGAGTAGGTACATATATGTATATCCTAGAAGACTATATATATATCGTCTATAAGAAAAAACAAAGTCTTTTGGTTCTATCTACTATATCGCCGCTAACTTCAACAATTTCTCTAACTCAATATTGACGCGGTTTTCACTAGAAGAAAACAATAAATGTTAAAATAAGCATAATAAAAAAGATTAAATAAGAGGAGGGTTCGAGTAATATTTTTGTGTACATATTTATCACCGGTAACGCTGGCTAAACATTAGAAGGTACATCAAAACAATGTACTTACTAAAATATTATAGGTGTTAAAAAGACCCACAGAAAAGTCCGCAAGAACTCGTAAAAACGATTTCTATTTATTACAAATTACTAAGTTATAGGTGATTTACGAAGAATATCTATACTATTATCTATTAATCCTCATTCAGATAAATATATTAGTTAATATATTTAAGATAGATTAAAATTTCCTGTATACTAAATTCTAACCTATGTTTGAGATGATACTATCGTTTCCAAATAAATCGCAACGACAAAAATCGTTCACAGTAAACGAAATGACATTTATACCTACATGGTCAAAATTTAAAGTTGATCTATGTATCAAAATAAAATTATTATTTACATTTATATACACTAATAAAATCAAATCAAAATACTCTTTATTGTACCAGTTAACAAATAATTTAGTCACGCTTAAGAATGACGCACAAGAGGCGACCTTATCGCTAAAACAGCGATCTCTTCCAGGCAACCTTAAGGTAGAGGCAAGAAGCAGATATAAAAAGAGATAGGGGTGTATAAGTATAACAAGGCATATATAAACATAATATATGACATAACATTACAATGAAATGATAATATATTTAAAATAAAATAATCTACAGTAGTTATCTAACAAGCATATATTTATATGTATGTATCTAATCAGATATAAATTATATATAAAATTAAACTAAAATTCTCGCGAAAATATACAAAATTAACGTGCAGTATTGTTTGAGGACAATAAACTAATAAGTAAATAAACTTTATAAAACAAATAGAAATACTTAACGATGTATTGTTAGGCGTACTTTTTATTCTCTATTGATAAATTGCACAGCTGCGAAGCCAGGGTCGCTGGCCTTTGAAAATAATTAAAATTACGTCTAATGATTTCAAAGATCATTCGAAAACCTTTTAATTATTTCTTAGCAATTATTTAACTTCAACATATTCTCAGCGAGAGTTAGTTTTCAATAATTTGAAAACAGTTTATTTATAGGACAGATTGTAGTTCATGAGTCGAACCTGTTTCGCTAGCGGTCACTAGGGTTTTCCCACTAATTTGCGGATCGAAACGAGTATCTCCGAAATTCTACTACTTTTCCGCAATTCCCTTAAGTATGATGGAATGTCGGTCTCAATTGTGTAATTTTGTTTACTTATTAAGAGTAACTGACCATCTTTTTTATAATAAACTGCAAACATTGTGTCTTTTAATACTAACAATGAAATTCGAACATGTAATTCACACTCGTCAGGGGAATAGCTAAAATTTAAAGCGAGTGAAATTGCGAAACGCAACTTAGTGTATATTGATGTTGTCTATACTGCCGAGATGGCCCAGTGGTTAGAACGCGTTTAACCAATGATTGCGGGTTCAAGCCCAGGCAAGCACTACTGAATTTTCATGTGCTTAATTTGTGTTTATTAGTCATCTCATGCTCGGCTGTGAAGGAAAACATCGTGAGGAAACCTGCATGTGTCTAATTTCAAGGAAATTCTGCCACATGTGTATCCACCAACCCGCATTAGAGCACCGTGGTGGAATATGCTCCAAACCTCAAAAAGGAGAGAAGGCCTTAGGCCAGCAATGGGAAATTTACAGGCTGTTGATGATGACGATGTATGATACTAATATTATAAATGCGAAGGTAATTCTGTCCGTCTGGTATTCGTTCACAGCCAAACCACTGAACCGAAACTGATGATGTTATGAAGCAAGCTCGAACTAAAAGTAAGGACGTAGGCTACTTTTTGTGCCTAACATTTAATGACCAAACAATCAAATGGAGGTCAAATAAAGCCGCGGAAGATTAATATACACTATGATTTTCTTCCAAGTGTACTGCATCTTGTATTAAGATGTAACTGTTACTATATCCGTATTAGTATGTCACTGTATATTCGTATAATAATTGTACAACGTCATCGGAAGAGACTAGAGTCTGAGACGCAGGATCAGCCTAGTTCAGGCGCTTGTACTCATAGAATAAGTACGTACAAATTGTAATATGTTAACGCCTTCATTATTTAAATTACTCAAACTTCACAACACTTAACTTTACACTATAACACTTTAATTATCAACGTTAGGATTTTAATTATAGTAAAAAAAAAACACTTAATATTTATTAGTTAACACTTCTCTCTCGTTTGTGTCCAGTCAAACGAATGGCTAGTTGTCCGACTCTAATTATAAGCTTAATTTCTAGTCAAAATAAAAACCGTATTATTAATCAAAATAAATATTTAAATCTAAACGGAAAGAATCAATTGAAATACTAAAATATTTTAAGGATATAGTTTGTGATTTATTAAAGTATCGTATATTTCTGCAATGTATTAAAATCTAAATACCTAAAGTCGGTAACAAATATTATTCATAAGTTATGATACAATATCCTTGTACATTATTTGGTTATGGTTATTTATTAATAAATAAAAATAAATATTCTGCTATAAGTTTAAAGAAATTAGGTTTTAAACAAAAACCTTACCCCATTTAGTGTTTATTGTTATTCTAACCTAAGGCTAACCTTAACTCATAGGGCATAATTCATTCGGATTACAATTTCCAAGTCCTAGATTTAAACCCGGATTATATAAATAAGTACTTCTTAAGAGCTTGATAATTTTTGCACTACTTGGAAATAACATGTAATATGTACGTAATATTATTAAAGAATTTACATTAAGAATTTCCGTAGACGAAATCGACCAACATCAAAATTAATATTTGTTTTATTCACAGAAGATTTATTAAAAATTTGACCTTAATTACATATACAAATTAAAATAGTTACTCTACAAATCATGACCGCGTGGAATGGTGGCAAGAATGCTAGCAGCGTTTGTTCGTTGAATCGCAATACCGATCCTCTGTGCAAAAAGTGAGGCCCTTCTGTCACCAATGGACGCAATAAGGCGATGTGTTATACTTTTAATAAAGTTTTTTGCACTGTTACTTAATACTCTAAGTGTTTCAACTACAAATTGAACCCAGATATCATTTGGAATATGCGACGAATATTTGGATAATATTTTTGCTTTAATATACCTAGTTTTATTTTTTATTTGTGCGATATTGTCTAAAAATAATAAATTTGATTGATGTGGATTTTTTTTTTATTTTTATTTATTATTTATGTTGTTCTTTAAATACATTAAGTTAAATTTAATAAAGGAATGAAAAATATTAAAGTATATTCATTTAAGCTTAATATATGTTCCATGATAGTGAATACACTGTTATATTTTATTAATAAGTTTTATTGTAATCGTACAAAGTTAAATCTTTACTAAAACAAAATAATGACCGCCCCCGGGTGGGCTCGAACCACCAACCTTTCGGTTAACAGCCGAACGCGCTAGCCGATTGCGCCACGGAGGCTTATGAATAATTCAATAAATACATATAGCACAAGCAGCTGACATTGCGTACCAACAATATTTTTGTGTTCTGTTTGTGGTATAAAAAGATGAATCGCCCCCGGGTGGGCTCGAACCACCAACCTTTCGGTTAACAGCCGAACGCGCTAGCCAATTGCGCCACGGAGGCTCTTATCAGATTTGTTATAATACGCTAACAATTAGGAATCATTACTAGTATAACCATATGTGAGTTTTAGTTGTTCAAACTTCTTGCAACAATGAGTTTTTAATTAAAGTTTGTATTTAATTTAAATATTAAAACATATTAAAATTTAAAAATAGAACGATAGAGTCATCTCGGATTAGAATACTATAATATTTAAGAGCGTAGTTTGTAAGCGTGGGAATTTATTTAAGAACACACACATAGGTACTTGCCAATAATACAGTTGCATTGTGCAGTGTATCGTACGCATCCCCGGATACAATTAGTTGCTTGTTTTAGGTGCATCGAATAAATTAAATTTTCATTGCGCGTTCATAAAATAGGATTTAAAAAAATACATTTAATTACGAGTAATGTATTAGCTATAAGGTTGTCACTCGCAAACACAATTATAAAAGGAAAAAATATTAAAAGGAAGATTTATATAATGACGCTCTTACGTCTTTACCATCCAAACGATCGACTTGGTATTTTGCATACACACTGTCTCGGGTACCAAAGAGATTATATCACACAGTACCAAATACCAATCCCACGTAAGCGTAGCCGCGGTTGAAAACTAGTTTATCAAAAATTTGAGACTATTTTATGAGTATCATATTATTCAATCAATCTTGGAACCGGTTTCACCCATATTTAAGGATTTATACTAATTTTGAAATTTAAGGGGTGATAGTAACGCGGACGGTATACCTCCTTAAATATAGAGTAATTTACTCTTCAGAGACTACGCTCTATGAATGTATCTTTTAAATAAATCTTTAGTGCAGTTTTAAGTTGACGCTTTTGATGATAAAAGATAAAATCGTATCTACTTTGAAATTATTTGTAACAATATTTTTATTATTTAATTTTGTTAGATTTTTTATAGAGACTTGTCAGGATATTCTTAAAAATAATTTCCATCTCTTTATTACTTTATTATATTTTAAAGTTACAAGACAATAAAATATTATATATGAAGCACAAATATTTATTTAACCATTATAATAGCTGTAGTAACCGTAATATTGTATCAATTAATATTTACTTTAACACCAATTACCTTAATGCTATCTTTGTATTTTGATACTTGCAAAAACCATTCATATATCATCATCAATAATTTGACAACATTAGCAGCCTGTAAATTTCCCACTGCTGGGCTAAGGCCTCCTCTCCCTTTGAGGAGTAGGTTTGGAGCATATTCCACCACTCTGCGCCAATGCGGATTGGTGGAATACACATGTGGCAGAATTTCGTTGAAATTAGATACATGCAGGTTGCCTCACAATGGTTTCCTTCACTGCCGAGCGCGAAATGAATTATAAACACAAATTTGACAAGCAATATCAATAATTATATTTTACCAAAAAATTATATCGTACCTAAAATGTTAACCTTGCTGCTCGCGCATCTTACCGATCACCATGGGTTTTTTTTATGTCAAAGGTGGCAAACGAGCAGGAGGCTCACCTGATGGAAAGTGACTACCACCGTCCATGGACATCTGCAACACCTGGGGGCTTCCAGGTGCGTTGCCGGCCTTTCAGGAAAGAGTACGTAGTAGTATTCTTTTCTTGAAGGTTCCCAAGTCGTATCGGTTCGGAAAAACCGCCGGCGAAAACTGATAGTGGTTGTGCGGGTTCAAGCTCATTTTTTTGTTTTTTCTTTAACAAGGAGGAAATGCATTTACGCATGCCGCCCGGTTGGGGGACCGGGACGGGTATGTAGGACTCAACCGGGAACTAATGCCCCGTGCCAGGGCACGCTAGTGCTAATGCCCTGTCCTACCTACTAAAACCATCCGCAACCAAACAAACCGCAAACCAACGCCCTGCGGCAGATAAGATGGTAGGCTCCGCCGCTGACCGCCGGTGTAATACACCTGGTAGGCTCGAGTAGCGAGCCCTCCCACTCCCTCCTAGCCAACGAGGCCACTCACATGGTCCACCCTGACGCCGATCAGGGTCGTACCAGGAGCAGCTCCACGGCATTCCTCCCACTAGTCTTAGCCGTGGCCGACGAGCAAGCTCAAGCCGGCCCCGTTGCCCAGGGGACACCACGAGGAGGTGACTGACATGTACCCCATGGGTTCAAACTCAGACACGACCTCTGAATTTTCAAATGCTTAATATTTATTATTAATTCAGCTCGTGCTCAGCGGTTAAGCAAAGCATTGAGATTAAATCTGCATGTGTGTGTAATCTTAATGGAACTCTGCCTCATATCCACTGACATGCATTGGAGCAGCGTGGTGGATTAAGCTCGAAGCCCAGCAGTGGGAAATTTACAGGCTGTTGCTTTGTGTTATGTTCGTTCTGTTTAATATTGTTTTGCTGTTTAATAAACACTAAGGGTAAAACTAAGAATAAAAGACGAATTTATGTCGTTACGACTCGGATGTTAACGGTTTTTAGATAAGAGAAGTAAAGTTTGTTTGAGACGAACTATTTTACCATTAAAAAAACGATTTACATATCTGAAAAATAAACAGGCGAAGTATACTTTACTTAATCTGAACAAAAAATAGCAACCGATGATGGAGATTTTTTATTGTTTATATTAAAGGTTTGTTTGTTAATTGTTTCAACAGGCCGTTTGATGGTAATTGTAAACTAGGCAAGAGAGAGATAGATACAGACTTTGCGTAAACATCGGAGCTGTAAAAATTTTATTTTAACATTCCTTATATCACCAATGCGTCACCAATATTGGGAGTTATGATGCTATATCCCCTGTGTCTGTAATGACACTCAAAATCATAATATACATTATTTAAGTAGGCTTTTTTTTACAAGCACTTTTGAATCCTCATTTAACAAACTATTTAAAGTAAAGCTATCACCAGTTCGGAATGTAGATTCTACCGAGAACAACCGGCAAGAAACTCAGTAGTTACTCTTTTTCAACAGCTAAAAATACAGTCATGTTAGTTAAATACAACTACAACAAAATATATGTATGTTATGACTCCTGTCTGGAAGTCAACAAGCATTAACTCCACGCTTTTTTATCATCTATATAATCTTGTATCGAATAATATACCTTCTTTACCAATGTATTTTTTCCAAATGATTTGAATTTATGAAACGGTAATGTTAAAACACTCTCTTGCCTTCAAATCAGAACACAATAATATATGATGAGTGGGGGGAGTGGGGTTTATCTACCCAGATGGGCGTGCACAAAGATGTTATATATATTTTGCCGGTGATAACACTAGACCAATCAAATCACAACATTGACACTTTGTAGATTACCCGATGCTGATATCTAAGTACTCGCCCTAGTATCCCTTCGCACTCTTGGTAAGAGACATCTTTGAAAATATGACGTGATGCTGATAATATAATAAATAAAACAGTATGTTTAAATGAAATAAAAATCGCCCCCGGGTGGGCTCGAACCACCAACCTTTCGGTTAACAGCCGAACGCGCTAGCCGATTGCGCCACGGAGGCTTCTTTTGTTATTTGTTAATATAGCTATAACATATACTGGAAATTTAATTCAACTATATTTACTAACAGCAACAAAAGAATAAACGCCCCCGGGTGGGCTCGAACCACCAACCTTTCGGTTAACAGCCGAACGCGCTAGCCAATTGCGCCACGGAGGCTCGTGATATACTAACTAAAAATCAATAACGAATACAATTGTATTTTTGTTTTTACTTGTAACTTACAAATTTCATAATGACTATTTGCACAGCTAGTAATACAAGCCAGATTATACAATGTTTAAGTGAATACTTTATTACTTAACTATTATTGGATACGTAGGTAGGAGGAGTGAGAAATAGTCCACGTAACACCTGCTGAAATTAGCCATGCAAGAAATACGAAACATTCCTGACGTCACCAATGTGCCATCAAACTTGGGAACGAGGAAGTTATGTCCCTTGTGCCGTTTATTACACCGAGCCACTGACCATTTCAACCGAAAACCAACGAAGTAGTGATGTTTAGTGGTAGAATATGTGGTCACTGTCATGTACCCAGTAGGCAAACCAAATAAAATAAGAACAGTATGTGGGCGTTCATTGTCAATTTGCTAAAGATTGATGTGATAGATTCCGCTACAAAGTCAGATCCAAGAAGGTACAGTAGATAGATAACGTGGCTACATGCCTTATCCGAAAAATATCAGAATATTCCAAGTATAGATACTTTTTATCACAGTAAGTTTTATTACAGTAACAGTAAACTGATAAAAAACTCGAAAGGTTAAAGACATACGGTTGGAACGAAGATACTTTCGCTATTTATTATGTGTTTAATGTCAGACACAATAAAACTAATTAAAAAAAAATTGAGAAGAATTATATGTCAAAAAATAAGCTTAGATAAAACCGTCAATGAAAGAAAGGGAAAGAGAGAAAGAAAAAGTAGGTATAATGCTTTTTCCTTACGCGACGAGTTGCCAGCTTACTCGACTGTGAGCCAAATAAAAGAATTTCGTTCCAAAAATCATTTAAAAACGTGTTATATTACGTATATATACACAAAGACTCAGAGCACTTCATCAAATCCGATAAGCCCTCCGGTGTTACAGACGTCCATGGGCTGGTAGTCAATTTCCATCAGGTGCCATCTCGTTTGTAACAAAAGCCTTTAAAAAAATGCCACTGATACGGAGCGTTCTGATCTGATAATGATCTCAAAATGTCTCGCTACCACAGACGGGGTGCTTCACTAGATTACAAATAACAAGGCACTATTTACATAGACGCGCAGACTTAAATTAATCAAAACAATGTGACATTAAACCAGCAACGGAAAATGTGTAAATTTTTTTATCACCCGTGCTCAACTGAGTTTGAACCAAGTGTCATCTCGATCTGTTATTCACCTAATAACTAAATAGTATGAAAAGTAATGTTTAGATATCAATGAACTATATTTTAGTTGCGTTCTTTGAAAGAAATAAAAAGATTTCCAATTAATTATTAAGATTTTTTTAATATGCTTAGATATTGCTTAGACAGGCGTATGTATGTACACAGATCACCAACACATGTCTGCATTTTTGGCGAACTAACCAACATTTTATTTTATTCTGTTAACGTATTAAAACAACTTTACCGTTCCAAATAAAAACAATAAATTATGTTTACTAAAACTGAGGTTTTTTTAAGCAAAATTGATAATAATTATACAATTAGAAAATTCAATAAAATTTTGCCCTTGTTTATCTAGATAAAAATCTCATTAAGAGAGAATCTAAAATCATATTGACAATAGTAATAAATAAATATTATTCTCGAAAATGAAACTCTTGAAAGTATTGTGAATGCCATATGGAATAAAAAAGTTTGTGATTAAATCACTCGTATGTTAAAAAAGTATTAGTCAAAAAAGTTTCTACTAATGAATTATCTATTAAGAAAACTCTAGCTTATATAATAAATAAAGATTATCTTTTTTTTATACTGACTAGCTGAAAGAACTGCTAAACTAATATTCATAAAACTTTTACCAGAAAACGCAGCGCGTTTTAGAAAATCTACATTAATATATGTTACCTCTTCACGCTTAAACCATTGAACCGAGTTTTTTTTATGGCATTGGTTGGCTTACAGCTCATAGACAAAGGCGCTGTAAGAAATATTAACCATTCCTTACAACAACTATGCGCCACCAACCTTGGGAACTAAGATGTTATGTCCCCTGTACCTGTGATTAAATTGGTTCACTCACCCTACTTACCGAAACACAACAACAACACAGAATACTGTTATTTGGCGGTAGAATATCTGAGGAGTGGATGGTACCTACACAGACGGGCTCGCATAAAGCCCTACCACCAAGTAAATTTAATAGATGAAATTTGGTAATGAGAGAGTTTGAGTTCCGGTAAAGGACTAAAATGAAGCGACACAGTTTTTGTGCTATAAGTAATGTTTTATAAACTAAGCCGCGGGTAAAGGATGTTCAGTTGGTTATTATAAAAGTGTCACCAGCATTAAAAGTACATTTTTGTTATGTTATAGAAGCCTTTTACGTTCCTCTTTAATAGAATTTCGCACATAAAACGTCTTTATGATTTAAAACACAGCATTGAATTAATATGGAATATTTTTCCTCGAGTCTCAATCGTGGGACGAAGATGGAGACAAAACTGAGCCATTCCGTTGACAAATACATTTCCCCTCGATTTCCTTCAATTTGATGGAGTGTCGCGAGGCGTAGTAAATGACTCACAATTTTCTTACGATCTATGAAACTGGAGTCAGACAGCTCGCTATAAAATAAAGCGCGAGTTCAATGACCTTATAGGAATCAATTACGAATTAATTTAAATAGTTTTTTATATTTTAAAATCGAATGAGTTCGTCGTGTTAAACAAGCTTGATATATAATATTATGTATTGTCTCTTTTTTGAGGTCGATATGAAAATCTAAATATTCATATGTTATATAAACGTTTATAGCTTATAATTGAAAAGTAAAATTTTTTAAGCAGTGGGTAGAGGGCGTAAATTTTAATTCTAGATCAAACCTGGAAAAGTGTCTGAATTCTTACGCTAAATTCGTATTTATAAGTCATTTCATACTTGAAGCTGAAGAAAACTGTGCGTGTGTGTGAATAAAAACCCACTGTAATTTTTTTTCTTGGAAATACTCCAATGTACTTCTATACATATATTGCTTATCACCAGAAGAGAATGACCTACCAGTGTAATGTTATCAAGGAATAATATTATAAAGAAACTCTTTTCAAGTCTCTGTCTTATAGGTATAGCTAAGCTTTGCTAGTCAAATATTACCATACACAAACATACATTTTACTCAAATTATATATAAAACTTATCAAATTGACTTATCTGAAATCAAAGCAAAATTAGAATTAACAAATATGTTTTATAAATATTGATCGTTGACAATGAATAGATATCATCATCATTTTATTTATTTATTTAAGATTCACCAGTGGTAAATACATCAACACGTACAAAGGTATACAATTTTAATACAACTTAAAACTAAATGCATTACCTATTAAGGTGAATACCACTTGCAAAGATAAAGTTGGAGATGACAAACTTACAAATAATTAATTGTTAGTAAATCAAGGTTAAAAATGACAAGAATTAACAATAATAGTAAAATAATAACATACAAATATAAACAAAATAAATTAGTTTGCTGACAATTTTGACAATATTTTTTTGTGGAACTTGTTTGATGAGTCTCCAAAAGGGTCTAAAACAGCACTGTGCTCATTCAAAATCGTCGTCGTCGTCATTCATTATCATTTCACCCGGAAGTTCATTGAAGGTGAAAGGCCTCCTCCAAAGTTCTTCTCAACAGCCGCTCCCCGTATCGAGCGGCTTCTCGCGACCCTCACCAGATCGTCAATCTACCTTGTAAGGGGCCTGCTCATGCTGCGTTTTCCGTTTCGTGGTCGACACTCGAGACACTTTTCTGCCCCAACGGCCGTCGGTTCTACGAGCTATATGTATGAGATAGAGGAGTTCTAAGTAATTTT
Organism: Vanessa atalanta; assembly: GCF_905147765.1. Classification (NCBI taxonomy): domain Eukaryota; kingdom Metazoa; phylum Arthropoda; class Insecta; order Lepidoptera; family Nymphalidae; genus Vanessa; species Vanessa atalanta. Next base: position 9,561,003 of record NC_061891.1, on the reverse strand, counting down.
TGTCATCGCTATAACAACCATTACAAGTTCTTAGACAATTACCTTTTTTTGCGTCAATAATTTACCATAGTGGTCCAGCTCTAAATATATAATAATTTTCTATTTAATAAACCAGCTCTTGTCTTCTAAAATACATTATTTACTTATTTAGTTTTCTCCGTATTCCCTAAAAATATTATTCTAGGTAAATGGGTTATTTTCATGAGCGATACACCGCATCCATCATTTAACGCCATATTGTATTTTACATCTTTATTTTAAGGAATATTCAAGAATTTTTCATCGAGTTATGCTATACTTTTATATTTTAAATTTAACCTTGTGGTAGAGAAACTTTCCCTCCCACCGTTAACTATTGAAATCTATATCTAATAAATCCTTGAGATGTTACTCCCATTGGAAAAGATTACAAAAATCATGATACGTAATCAAGGTAAAAATGTTAGAACGTTACAAATATCCACAGGATTAGTTAGATGTAAATGATATCGTAATAATTATAAAGTCTTGTATGAAATCGAAAACGATAAAAACACTCCATGTTCGCCATACTTCCCCAGGGGAGACTCTTTCCTAAGCCTCTCCTTACGCCTATCTCTAGGCCTAAGGATTTACGCAAATCCAATTTTAAAGAATATATATAAGGAACATTAATGTCTAACTTTAATTTTATACGATTTATAATGATAAATTGCGATTATTTTTTTTATTCAAAATTTCCCTTATAGTATTATTGGTGTTATCAAAATCATCCCTGTCAAATCAAAATATTCTTTATTCGAGTAGTTTTATAAAATCTCTTTTGAATCTTAATGTTACCAGTATTTAAATAAATTTAAAGCTGGTTCCAAATGTAGAGTCTACCGATAAGGACTAACAAAAAACTAAGTAATTACTCTTTTCTACTCATTTTGTTACAATGTTTATAACAATATAATATAATTAAGTTTATCAATTATATTATATTATGAATGTGTAAATAATAAAATATATTACATTTAAATTATAAATGAGGTCCAGGTTAGGTTTTTTTGATCACTAAATATAATCTTTTATTGAGTAATAGGCCTTCTCTATCAAAATGTTTTACATTTAAGAAGATCTATATTATTGGGAACATACGTACACAACCAATATTATTTTTAAAACAATGTGATGCAACGGTATATATACTCTTACTATGAAGTATTCCAAGGAGTCTCGAGCTCCAAGATTATAAATAGATCGGACAGCTGTTTTTGTGAAATATGTCGTTATCTATTTAATTATGTTTTACGCTTCGCGGATGATTCACTGGAGTATTTTAATAGATAAGACAAGAGCCTCCGTGGCGCAATCGGCTAGCGCGTTCGGCTGTTAACCGAAAGGTTGGTGGTTCGAGCCCACCCGGGGGCGATTTATATTTTTGTATAGTAAACAAAACCCTAAACTATTGTTGCAACTTAATGCCAGTTGCTTGTGCTATGTGTATTTATTGAATTATTAAAAAGCCTCCGTGGCGCAATCGGCTAGCGCGTTCGGCTGTTAACCGAAAGGTTGGTGGTTCGAGCCCACCCGGGGGCGATTTCATTTTTGTAGAAATCAATAAAATTTCCAATAAAAATATCTTAGGACAACGATAAAAGTGGTTCATCATCATAGTCATGGCTTATTTCGGGTACAACAACCAATACAAGCAGCAATCATTTGTATTGTTGTGTTCCGGTTTGAAGGGTTAGTGAGCTAGAGTAACCACAGGTACAAGGGACTTAAGTAAGGTAAGTGGTTTACCATCAGATGACCCATTTACATGTCTCCCTACATATTTAAAAAAAAAAGAGTAACGATCAAAACCTGGTCTAGGAATAACTGAATTGCCCAAAATATATATTGGCATGAATTAAAATACTCCAAAATGGATATCCGTTGACAGCAAAACGGTCGATAGTATCCCGCTATGAAAATTTATATTTCCTCTTTTATTTACAATTTCTTCTCGCCCAAAAATAAACCAGAATCCGTAATGACGCCACTAGGGAGTTCATTCGATACGTCGGTAAACTGGTGACCTGACTTAAAAATGTATGTGATAAATCTTTGAAAATAAATGAATGATTCGGTAGATTTTAAGGTCAGATTAATACAAGTTTAAAATGGTTGAATTTTTTTAGAGTGAAAATTTTATGATTGGATATTATTATACAAAATTATGGATATCGTTTTATATAATTTTAGCTGAACATATGGCTAAAACTTTACCTATATCACACAAACCGACCGCCTCATTTTACTCCCACGGGGGGTGAATTAAAAAAAAGTATCCTATGTCATTCCCGGGGACTTAAACTATTTTCATACCCAATTTCATATAAGTCAGTTCAGCGTTGTAAGCGTGAAGAGGCAGCAAACAGAGTTACTTTCGCGTTTATAATATAAGTAAATGTAGATTGGGGATAAATGCCTTCTTGTAGTGTATTAATAACACAGAATCGGCCTCTTCAACCATAAGACTAAGATTACTCCAAGTAACAATATAATTAAATTTACTATTTTTTTAAAACTAGCTATCGCCCGCGGCTTTGCTCGCGTTTTAGGGGGTTGATTGTCACGTGTTAGACAAAAAGTGGCCTATGTCCTTCCTTGCAGTTCGAGTTTGCTTCATACCAAATTGAATAAAATTCGGTTCATTGGTTTGGTAGTGAAAGAGCGACAGACAGACAGACAGAGTTACTTTCACATTTATAATAATAATAATATAGATTTGTAGACAGGCAGCAAATAGGACGCCTTATGGCCAGTAGTCACCACCGACACGGTGTCAATAATTAGTTAAACAAAACGAAGTAATTTTTATAACATAGTATATGTATATGTTACACGTATGAACTCTTTATTATGTCTAAGAATACTAAAATAATCCTTTTTATATTTTAAACATACAATAATTGTTAAATAGTTTATTTTTATCTGATTCACAAAAGCCTCCGTGGCGCAATCGGCTAGCGCGTTCGGCTGTTAACCGAAAGGTTGGTGGTTCGAGCCCACCCGGGGGCGATTATTGTTTTGTAGCAGTAAAATAATTATTACATTACCACTACAAATACGTATTCTAGTTATATTTACAATGTAATAACAAAGCCTCCGTGGCGCAATCGGCTAGCGCGTTCGGCTGTTAACCGAAAGGTTGGTGGTTCGAGCCCACCCGGGGGCGATTATTGTTTTGTAGCAGTAAAATAATTATTACATTACCACTACAAATACGTATTCTAGTTATATTTACAATGTAATAACAAAGCCTCCGTGGCGCAATCGGCTAGCGCGTTCGGCTGTTAACCGAAAGGTTGGTGGTTCGAGCCCACCCGGGGGCGATAATAATTTTGTACCAATCCATACCAAATTATTATAATATTACTTTATTGCATTTTCCAGAACATAAGCCACAACATATAAGAATAAAGCCACATTAATACGGGATCCAAGTTCCTATAAGTATCAGCTAATTGTACAAGCAACGGGACCATCAATTGAATTATTTTTATCAAAAATTGAGACCGAAGCATATTATAGTGTACAGTGCACTCACCTTTTTAATCCGACACAACCGGAAAGACAAGCGAAGAAAAGCCGTTGTGCCATTGAGTCTTTACGTGCTTTCCGAGGTACGTGTACAGACAAATTCCACTCTCTACTAAGAATTTCTAACTAAGAATTTCTCAACAGAAATACTCATTGACTTTTTATTGACCCCACATGGGATTAGAACCTAGAAACTTGATGCCAAATAGTCACGGAGCTAACTAAGTAGCCAGTCAAACAGTTACTTCAGTATAAGTGATTTATTAAACAACAAACAAACAATTTTATGTAACATTTGAGGAACACAAGACGGTCAAGCATCAATGCATTAACGGCCCATCAGGGAGTCGCTAATGAAAACGACGATGATTTATTGGTCTCAGCACTTACATTTACGAGCATACCTGGTATATTGTTGGGCGAATAATGCCCATTACTGATGCAGCTAAGACTAATTATCAGTTGAAGGAATTTAGGTATCATTAAGCGAATATTGGCCGAGATGGCCCAGTGGTTAGAACGCGTGCATCTTAACCGACGATTTCGGGTTCACCACTGAAATTTCATGTGCTTAATTTGTGTTTATAATTCATCTCGTGCTCGGCGGTGAAGGAAAACATCGTGAGGAAACCTGCATGTGTCTAATTTCAACGAAATTCTGCCACATGTGTATTCTGCCAACCCGCATTGGAGCAGCGTGGTGGAATATGCTCCAAACCTTCTCCTCAAAGGGAGAGGAGGCCTTTATCCCAGCAGTGGGACATTTACGGGCTGCTAATGCTAATGCTAATGCTAAGCGAATATGATACAACACTAAATATAAGGATGGTATTCAGTGATATATCCAATATAATTCTGGAATTGTCATAATTGAACCTGTGTTAGGTGTACATAAAATACAATTATGATTTACTGATAATTCATATTATCGGTATCCAGAATTATTATATAATAATCTGACCAAAACAGAACAAAAAATAGTGGGAAGCTGGAAATAATTGGTACAGATCTCAGGTATATTATTACAAAAGATATATTGAAAATTGACGACGATACTGTGTACGCTAAAAAGTATTCAAGGTCAAGTATCAATGGTAATATAATATCTAGGACAGAATTGCCAGTTCTATGCGAAATGTTTTTTAATTAAAATTGTTTTTTGACCATTTGTAGTTAAACAAATACTGTAAAAAATATTGTAATATATACGTTCCAAAAGGTCACATCATTGTTAAAGAACGATCTGTTTCAGGCAACACAGAGCAAATGACGATTTAGATGTACGGATGTTACCAGATCTGTATTATAAGATTTAGATAAAATAAGATACATACATAATCATTTTACATATACAAGGAGTATAACTTCTTAAATATTATTTAATCCATTGACAGAGTCTAGAATTATAATATTATTTTTATAAATAGAACTGAATTCTGGCCTCTTGGACGGACGGAAGGACTTACAGAAGTTGTTCTAAATAAAATAATAAAAGACAGTATAAATCCACTTATTTTGAATAAAAATAGGCCTCCGTGTATATATGATGTAAGATTTATCGAAATTGTTATTTGGTTTTCTCTTCGGCTTTAATAGGAGAAGAGATTGTGAAATTAAAATTAGTCAGCCCAACGAAGCGTAAAAAAGAAATCGTAAGAAGTGACACTTTTAGGAACTGTTAATATGCTCTCTCTCTCTCTCTTTACTAAGTGCATTTCATTTTCACGTGACTTTGTAGTCGCTTACCAAAATAAACACACGAGTGTTACTAATATAACCAATTACACTGGCTGATTTGGATTTGAAGTAAAACAAAAACTAAAAAATTATAATCAACTAGTTCTAGGTTCTGTTCGTTATGTGTTTAAAGTAGCCCTTGACCGTACTTCAAGTTCTGGAATTCACGCTTGCTTTATACCAAATTAATTAAATTCGGTTTAGTGATTTGGCATTAAAAGAGCAACAGACAGACAGATAGACAGTTACTTTCGCATTTATAATATAAGTATACATTATGATACTTGACGACCTCCGTGGTCGAGTAGTGTGTACACCGGTTTTCATGGGTAAGCCACTCCGGGATTTGATTCCCGGCCGAGTCGATGTAGAAAAAGTTAATTAGTTTTCTATGTTGTCTTGGGTCTAGGTGTTTGTGGTACCGTCGTTACTTCTGATTTTCCATAACACAAGTGCTTTAGCTACTTACATTGGGATCAGAGTAATGTATGTGATGTTGTCCAATATTTATTTATTATTTATTTATTTATTATTTATTATAACATTACCTGATTTTCACTATAAGCTAAAGGCAAAAAGCCAAATTTAATTCCATTATATTCCCTATCATGAATCACAGATTCATTAATGTCTCATTATGGTGATAGATTGAAGCCATCGCTCATGGGATTGATATAACCTCAGTGGGTTTTTATTCATAAGCCAACAAAATCCCTGTAGAAATGCCATAATGTATTTATTGTGATAGAAATACCTGGAGAAAAGCAGGTCACGTACGTTGAAGTACAACACAAAATTTGCTTGTTTTTTTTCGAAGTGAATATTAATGTGACTAATTACTAAGACTAATTAGAGGCGAATTCTGAGACCTTATGCTGTTTTTGGCAAGCTATGATGAAAGTGAATTGATATGCGTGCACAAAGAGACACGAAAACTACATGATGAAGGTCCTTACATATGAAATTAGCGTTTTGTCGTACTGAACACTTTGATCTGAAATCCTCTTTGGTTAAGAATTCCATGTTCATTTATTTGGTTAGATATTCTACCGCCAAACAACAATACTTAGTATCCTTATGTTCCGGTTTGAAGGTTGAGTGAGCCAGTTCTACGAAGAAGTGTAACTGCCAAGGTTGGTGACGCATTAGTGTCATGTAAGGACATGGTTATTTCTTACAGGGCCGATGTTTAGAGGATGTGATGATCACTTACCATCAGGTGACCTGTTACCTAAAAAATCTGTTTAACAATAATTTATTATGAAGGGCGCGCCTTTGTAAGTGGACAGATCTATATAACCGTAAGTCTGAAATGCGAGGTGAGTTATTACAGGATAGTCTTACACCACTAGTCATTAGCTTCCTTGTAATGATTAATATATCACGAAGATATCCGTATATATACATAAAGTCGTCAAGTTTCAACGTTCATTCATTAACGTCTCAACAGGGGGCTAATGCAAACGCAAACAGCGCGCAAATGATAGATTGGTCACATCACTCATGGGACGGCAAGGTGTACATATATACCTAACTTAGGTGAAATTTTGATTTTCATTGTGAAGATAATCTGTTTTATACATTAATGTTCTCATGACTGACTTGACTGCACATATAGAATGCACAAGTGTAAGCAAACACAAGTACAAACTCTTTTAGACGGCTATACACGATCAGAATATGTTAATAAGATAGAATTTGAACCTAGGACCTAGAAATCTAAATCCTTATAAACTAGCCAATAGATAAACAAGGTAATCATAATAATAACACAAGAAGTATTAAACTACTTAATATAATATAAAATGAAATGGTCGATCTTATATGTAATCTTTATGAAGGTAGTCTGTTAATGAATAATTGATGTTATTCTTCCAAAACTTTGTAATATTTCATTGTAACCTAGTTTTTGTGTTTCGTGACCTAATAAACGAAGTCCGTCCCTACGGATGTAGGGATCGGGATAACTTTAATAACTGGATAACAACTTCGGACCTCAATAACTATAGACTTAATTTTTGTAATGTCCACCTCTTTCCCATTTTCATCTCCTATCGCCCTACCTAATGTATATGAATATGAACATACAGTAATAAGGGAAAATTGTTATGCCCCTTCAGGTGACCTTTATATCTCGTTCTCTTAATCTCTGCCAATTTCTTTTATAAGCGGTTTTATTTAAACTAATTATTTTTATTGTTTAAATTCACACGGGATTTTTAATATATTTCTTTTTAATTATGTATTTTAATCATACATACTTTTCGGGTGTCCCACCGCACATTTCGTTTTCTTTTATGCATAATTAAACAAAGTAACAATACACATGTCGACAGAGATCAAAACAATTAAACTGAACCAAAAAATACACAGTGTGAGGAGAAGATTCGTTGCTCGACGCCGGATTCGGTGCCTTAAGATAACTTGCTCTTTCCTCAACTATACGAACCCTGAGTACATCTTGCGTCTTTCCACGTTTCGCTTCATATAGATCTGCTGCTTCTTGCATGCGCATGTCCAAAGGGTGAAGACCCGAGAGGGTTAATACGGCACTCGGCGATACCGCCAGCGAAGCCTTGCAATTACAGCTCTGTAATCAGACTTTGGGATGTTCTGGACCAGACGTTTCTTTTGCCTTTTCACAGAGCACAATATGTTATCATCGCTGTTGTAGGCTAGTAGGTTCTTTAGAATTACTAGAGGATCATCGTTTTCTTGCTCTGCTATCCTGAGTTTTGAACCCACCAATCTTTCGTCTTTACTCTCTCAAGTTCTTTCCTGTCTCTACAGTCCAAGACCAATTTCTGGTCCCCCAGCTTTCTCAGTCTTTCCAATGCACATCGAGGGCTCAACGTATACAGGTTACCACATTGTCCAACGTATCAATGACATTGTCACAGGAAATCACAGGCAGGGCTGCTTTAGCTGTATAAGAATTTAGCACCTTGTCTGGTACCAGTTTTATATTCTTTGTAATTTAATTTACTTCTAGAACATGTGTTTTTAAATATTCAATTTTATTTCTTCGTCTCTTCCGTTAATCGTGTTTGTTTCTCTATCTGTGCTAAGATTTCCTTTGTCTTCTTTCAGGTATACACTACAATCATTTCCACTACCTTGGTTCAAGACAGACTCCTAGATTTTTTGCAGAATGACCTTCACTTCGTTCATCCTTAGTACTATTTTATACTGCCTAGCGTGATTCCAAACCTGTCTATTACAATTCAAATTATTAACGTTGTGAATTACACCTGTCTGGGCTTGAAAACAGAAATAACCATGTATTTATTTTCTTTATGATAATCTTATGAAGCGTTAAGCTTCTATTATAATAAATATATATACATATACATAATATATAAAGACAATCATAGACGTATTACAATCGTAAATAAATAAATATAATGTATATTTGTGATTGTAATAAGCGAATCTTTTGTATGTTTTCGTGAAAAATGTTTTGTGTCCGATAGCATAGCTAAATAAATAAACTACTCCCCAGAGACTTTGATGGTTTCCACTGCGTGAAAACAAAAGCTAAATAAATAAATAGAACTAGTCACATGTATTTTGTGAGCTAAAGACACACTTTATGGCTAATAAGCAATTTTGAATCACATGGGTAACGAAATAAGTCATAATTTGCATTAAATAGAAGCGGTTTTGTTTTTGGTAATCCATCCAATTAGTTTCTACATTTGAAACCTGGTTTTACATTTAATTAATATTGGAAAACAATACAAAAGCCTATTTAAATAGAGTTTATTTTGGGTTTTTGATTAAACAAACATATTCAAAAGGATGCAGTTAATTGTATGTTTACTAACCGATTTATATTTGTATACTGGAAAGGGTCATTAATTTTTATTTACCTAAAACGGTAAAACAAAAAATAGTTTTAGTTGGTTTATGGAAAATTTGGTTTAAAAAAAAAAAAGTTGAAGCACAGTTTTTTTTTCTTTTAATAAGGTACGAGTATATTTCATCCATGTGCCTTTATTACCGATTCTAATCGGTTTCGCGTAAATTTTAAACGAGCTTGTCTGTGAGATACAGACAGCTTTGGACCATTTGCTGATCTAAGAGAGATGATTGTCGCTTTCTTCAGCTTCCTTCAGCTTCCTTCTTGTTGTTCGTGCCCTCACGTTTACTCCATGCACTTCATTTAGCTCTGTTTTGATGTTAACTGATGCGAGGAAACGATTTCGTAGAGAAGTTCAATAAATCGGACGTCACGATGGTTGGTTGTTCGAGTTCTGTCGGTACTGGGTTTTGTAACAACTTGTCTCTTCAAACCTTCGGTATACTCTAAAAATCGTAGTCTGGCTTAAATTTAAATTTCTAGCAATCTTTTCTTGATCGAAGCCCGTACCAATGCCACAATTTGAGCGGCTTGTTCACACATATTTATGGTTACGAAACTTTTATTGAATTCAAAAGACTAATGAGCTTCTTTCCATGTTTAATGAACTGTCTCGAAAATGAATATTTGCAACTTATCAAAAAAACAAAAATTAAGCCTTAGTTGATGGTATGACTTTGTGCAAGCCCGTCAGTTAGTAACATCACATATTTTACAACCAAACAAAGATACTCAGTACTGTCGTGCTGAACAGATGTGAGCCAGTGTAACTATGGGGATAAAATCAATCGAAATAAAAATATGCTTTATCTAAGTATGCTTTCACCAAAATATATTTAAAGTAGTCAAAGTAGTCAAACGATAAGATCTAGCTAAAAACTCAATAGTTACTCTTTTCCAACATTTTTTGAATCGGTAAAGTTAAACAAGGGTCATCACATCTTAGTTTTCAAGGTCGGTGGTGGTGGTGGTGATGTAAGGAATGGTCAATATATTTCAAATCTATGGACGATGATGAAAACTTACCATCCAGTGCTTCATTTGATTGTCCACGTCCTATTGGGAAGCATGCAGTCTGATTGTATGATGTATACAACACAGATATATATTTATCTAGATCAGACATACTAGATTATAAATACTTAATAAACACACAGAAATAAAAAAATGTATGAATATATTGCCATATTAGCCAACCATATTAGACCTAATAACGTCTTAAGCCCCACGCTCCGTAACTAATGATATCTCATTTGTCGGAATTGAGGTGTTTAGTAGGCTTGAGGTAATATTCACACACACATGAACACATATCGTTTTATCCTACAGTTAAAAAAGGATCCATTTTCCATCTTAAACATAATACAAAACCTAACCAAGTTTTTGTAATATTATTTTAAAAGGCGGACGGGCAAATGGGCCACTTAATGGTAAATGGTCACCACCTTGTTCCTAGACACTGGTGCTGTATCTTCTTTACGTTGACAATGCTCTACCAATGTTGCGGAGATGTTATGTTCTTTGTGCCTGTTATCCTGGCTCACTCAGTATTTAAGCTACCATAAAAAGTATTGCTGGGGTAGAATATCTAACTGATTTTCACGAACCTCACTACCATGTGAATTAGGATTACAGATGAGTAAAAACGATAAGTTAATTGCGAAGCCTTTTTCTCTAGAGCATTATTAATCCCATTTCAGACAAATATCTTAGTTACCTGAGGTATACGATATGTATTAAAATAGCCCTAAACACTTTAATATTCGAATTAAAACTTTTGAAGATATCACCGTTTCCTGTTTCCGGTATTATAATATCTCAAAGTCAAAGTCAAAGTCAAAAATCTTTATTCAATATAGAAGTGTTTACATTTGCTTATTGATAGTCAAAAATCTAACTAATAATAATAATCTAAGCTAAAGTCGGAGATGTTATTTTTGACTCTTCCAGTTTCGCAATTAATAATTTTCCATGTCATTTTAATTTTATCAGGTGCGTCAAAAATTTTTTTTTTATATGCAATGATTTAGCTGTATGACATACACGTTTGAATAGTTTAGAGTAGGCACTAACATAACTGATAAATGAATCTGATATCAATATGTCAATGATCTAATAGTCATACCTTAAAATAATTTTCATTCATGTAATATTACATTTTAATGTATTATTGATGATCTTATATCTTAAAGAAGATAAATAATATCCATAAAAATCATAAGTACCATACGATTTATCCTCCTTTATTTGACGGAGACACATAAGGTCGCTTTCATACGAACTGATAACTATCTTGGCTTACATGAAGTAAAAGAAGAGTAGCAGTCGATAAACATCCCACTGTTGACCTTAGGCCACTCTGTTTTCTCGTACATTCTCATCCCCCAGACGAAAGTTTCCTCGTGATGTTTTCTTTAACCGCAGAGCACGAGACGAATTATGAAAACAAAAAAATAAAAATTCAATAGTGTTAGCCCCGGGTTTGAACTCAGAATCATCGGTTGAACTTTACGTCTTCTAGCCACGGGGCCATCATGGCTCTGTATGAGAGTTCACATTACATACAGACATGCAGTTAGTAAAATCATTGATTATCTTCGTTATGTTCTTATTTTATACTTCAAAATGAACTCACTCCACAACACGAAGAGTGACCTTGAGTTTTTGGTTTGGTCTCGAAGTTAATAGTTTCTATTTAAATTTAATTGAGCCGAGATGGCCCAGTTAGAACGCGTGCATCTTAACCGATGATTTCGCGTTCAAACCCAGGCAGGCACCACTGAATTTTCATGTGCTTAATTTGTGTTTATAATTCATCTCGTGCTCGGCGGTGAAGGAAACATCGTGAGGAAACCTGCATGTGTCTAATTTCAATGAAATTCTGCCACATGTGTATTCCGCCAACCCGCATTGGAGCTGCGTGGTGGAATATGCTCCAAACCTTCTCCTCAAAGGGAGAGGAGGCCTTCATCCCAGCAGTGGGACATTTACGGGCTGCTAATGCTAAAAAAAAAAAAAAATTGAATTTAATTGGAAATGGAATTTACTCTTGGTCCTAAAATAAAGCCATAGTAGAATGATCTTTACAGTTGAGTTGAAATTATACGATATTTACTAGTTTTAGAGCTTATACCCGTTTATCCAAAGTAGAAGACTATTAATTCATGTTTCAAAAATTCATTCGACACAAACAGATACCCTGTCAATTTAAATTCAAATTATAAACACAAATTATGCTGGACCAAATTCAATATTGATTTTTTAAAATGTAACGAACCTACGATACTTCTTCTATTTTTCTATCTTTCATTGTGCATTGGATTTAAGCAAAATATATTCTAACTAAATCGGTAAAACATTATTGCAAGGTGATGGTGTCGCGCGTGGGAAAACAGCCTTAAGGAAATAGTCTCTACTGTTACAATAAATAAATTTTACCCATCGCTTGAATAATATAACAAGGACAGACGCTGATATCAAATTTTTCTTATTCAGGTATATCCTGCAATATTAAAGTAGAACATTTCAAAAACAGTGAGCATGCTTTGACATGCATTCTGAAAATTATTGTACATGTTATATCATTAAAATAGTAGCTTAAATGGATTGATGAAAAAAGGTTTAACTGATGGACATACGTTTGAAACAATTAAGGTTTAGATAATCATCAAACCAAACGTGGCGTTTCTGGGATAACCAGTAACGTCTTTCTTGGCAATATCATGGAGGGTCGTGTTTATATCCAGCAGTTCAAAAGTACTTTTCGGTTTAATCTGGTGGTAAAGTATCAACACTTACACAAGCACCTGCAAAGTTTAAGGCATTTTAAAACCACTCATTTAAGGTTCAATTTATAAATAATTGAGTGATTCAGCTTGGTAATATTTTATTTGCTTTTGTTTCGGAAGAAACCTCTACCAGTATGTAGAAATTTCTAGGTAGTAGAAAGGCTACTTCTAATTGATGTCTAATTACCGCTCCGTTCCTGAGAATGGATGATTATATGCTCCTATGGTAATGATATGCATTACATTTTTTTTGTAAAATGAGGATTACCTACTTGAATTTTTATATAATACTCGAACTCTGTAATATATTATCCTGCGTTGTTTGCTGTTCTCCGTAGAAACAGATCGTCGTGATTGATATCGGTCATCATTACTAATTTGACAACAGTCATATACAATAAAATTTTACTAGTTCTTACCGGGTATAGAATCTAGATCGTGGTTGGAGATTGTGGTTGCAGATTCATAGTTTCTAGACAGAAACTAAGAATCTGCAACCACGAGACAGTATCATACATTTATGTTTATTTATTTGTTTCATTCTAATTCCATTCCTTAAGTGCAAAAAAGAGTAGCCCATTGGTTAGGACACGTGAAAACCTTTTTTTTTCGCGCTGGATAAACGCGTAACGCGTTTCCTCCACGTGGAAGTGGGAGGGGTTTGTGGGACTCGCCAGTGCCCTGGACGCCGAGTGCACCGGAATACATACTAAAAAGCAGCGGTATCCTCTCCGTCTTTCGGCGGGCACCACCTCCAGCACCTAGAAGGGTTCTCGGGCTACACGAGAAAATCTAGGCAAGAACTACCGCATTTTCATGTGCATAATTTGTGTTAATAATTCATCTCGTGTCAGTGGAAAAAAGGAGAAAATCGTCAGGAAACTTGCATGTGTCTAATTTCAATAAAATTCTGCTATTTTCCAACCCGCAAGCAGCGTGCTGAAATAAGCTCCATAACCTTCTGTTTAATGGGAAAAGTGGGCTTTGACCAGCAGTGGTCAATTTACAGACTGTTACTACTAAGTGAAAATAAACAAACTCTTCGTTGAAATTTGAATTCAATTTTTGGCTTTTCAGCTTGGCCCAGCGTTAAAATTTGAAATTTTTAGTTTGAATTCAGTTTTTTTGGTTTTTATTTGTAGCCTTCATTTCCCATAGTCGGCGTGCTCTGACCACAACGGTCGCATATCTCGTGTGTAACCAGAAAATAAAAACCAGCCGTTCTGAATGTAGCACAAAATAATATTTATACTGCTGTTGAAGATAAATGATATCAAGTTAAAATTAGATAATTCTCAATTAAATTACTTACAAGACTAGCGGCCCACGGCACGGGTGCAATATATTAAAAAAGGAAATTATACGATAAAGAAATATATAAGATTTTTTTGATATAACACTGAGGAATAATGTAGCTTTCTAACAGAAGACATTTTTTATTTAATTGTACCATAATTCCCGCAGATTACTCCCTCCATAAAACAAACAAATTATATCGTTTTATAATATTATTATTGATAAAGATAAATACTTCTCTCCTCTCGAGCAGAGAGGACCAGCCCACCGGCTTTGCCCACCATATTTGGTACCAAGCCACAAGTTCACATAAATTCTGAGGGTACGTGAAAACTAGCTCTAAATATATTATATACGGAGTTTCATTTGCTAAATGCATATTAATGCAAAAGTATATTCACATCAACATAATAATAAACGCCCCCGGGTGGACTCGAACACCAACCCTTCGGTTAACAGCCGAACGCGCTAGCCGATTGCGCCACGGAGGCTCCTTTAGCTTTTTATTAATATCGCTGAAATATACATTTATCAGAAATACATTTTTAAGAAAAATATAATAAGCGCCCCCAGATGGGCTCGGACCATCAACCTTTTGGTTTCCAGCCTAACGTGCTAGCCGATTGCACCACGGAAGCTTATTTAACAATAAATATCGTTGCAATACTGTAAATATAATGCAACAATATATTTACTTCAACAAAACAATAAACGCCCCCGGGTGGGCTCGAACCACCAACCTTTCGGTTAACAGCCGAACGCGCTAGCCGATTGCGCCACGGAGGCTTCTTGAGCTCTACATTAATATCACTACAATACGTATTGGAAAAATATTTACAGCGAAAAAATAATAAACGCCTGGGGCGGTGAGTGATTCTATACTATTAGCTAAATATATGACGGCGCATGCGTAGCGCCATATGTTGAATTACGTCGGAACTACATTTGACAACTACTAGTCACTGTCAAAATCTAGCGGAGCGTCGTGTGGATGGTTAGCGCACACAAAATGGCGGCATCGAACTGGGAAGAGAAACCGTCATCGTAAACGCACCACGAATACGACGAATCACTTTTGTTCTGTGTAATTTACGATAGTTTTCGTTAATTTCGATTCATTTGTGAATATTGAGACTATTAATTAGATTTTTGGACTAAACACTGATTTTCGTTTTAATTGAAGAAGTAAATTGATTATACAATTGATTTTGACGTTTTATCTTGTTATCCAATTACATCTAGAAGTCAGAAATCAAAGGTGATCTCTCGCCTTTATATCTGTTCTCTATTACGAACTCCAAATAGCTCTTTTTTATAATACACACATAAACCTGTTTCACTTAACAACTTATACCAACATTCGATTTACTTCCAAAGATACGATAACAACTTACTTACTTCCTCGATGGTCTGTTTTATCTTATAGTTAAGCGGATGGACAAATTCCCCACCTGATGGTATAGATCCTATAGACATAGGCGGTGTAAGAAATGTTAGTCATTTATTAAATTGATAGAGCGCCACCATTCAAGGTTGGTGGCACATTGAGATGTTGCCCTTGTGGCAGTTACACCGGCTCACTCACTCGTCAAAACGAAACACGACAATACTAAGTATTGCTTTTTTGCGGTAGAATATCTAATGAGTGGATGGTACCTCCCCAGACGAGTTTGCATACAGTCCCAGCACCAGTGTCTGGATAGCTACTGCCCACTCAAAATTTATTAAATTTATTTTTCCTACATTTCAATCAAACGTAGGACATAACGATGCTGTTCCAAGGAACTATAGACAATACTAAATACATACATAAACAACTTTCTAGGAATAATAATGACCTCGATGTTCATCGTTACAGCTGGTCCAAATTCAGAACGTCTCACTAAACATTTAAACAATTCGAATTCGAATTTATAAACTTATTCTTAAATTTAAGTTTTTAATTTATATTTAATTTTTGCTGCTATGTTACATAATTCTTTCACTTTTTATTTCAAGTGTATTTAAATATTTTTTTTTCTTATAATTGAAGGAGTACACATCTTGTAAACCTTATATTGTTTAATTTTTGGAATATGTGTTTAGTGTATATAGTTTAAGAGACTCATAAATTAAATAAATAAATTACTACAACATAATAGCAAGTAAATTTCTAATCATTATCATTACGTCATCACCTAATCATACTGTGTGATGTCATTATGCAATCCGTGAGTTCATAGAGGTCAGAATGCCTTTAACTGAAACGATCCATTAGGAAACGTAAAACGCAAATGTTCTATATCTATATTATCAAGTTAAGGTTTTTTCTAACTCCCAATTATTACTTGGTAAGTGATATACTTGAACATTATTTTACCAAAGGAATTGATTTTGAATTTATTATTGTATGTGTCGTAAATGATCGCCGGTATAAATTTAAGTTTATATGATATCATGTCAGTGTCCAAATTCAATAAATATTTATCAAAATCCCAAGGTATCCATCATTTTGATATATAGTAACATCACTAATAGGGTCTGTTGGGAGGGGAGTTGGGAGTTGACATATATTTTGTATTGACTCCCTTAGGGAGCAGGAATATAGCTTCAATCTAGATTAAACTTGAGCAGATTTTCTAATCCTAAGTGACACATTTATAATGGTATTAATGTTACCAGTAACATGCTTTACATGGCGGTTGCCTTTGAACGCATTAATTCGAAGAACTGTCAGTTCGATTCGAAAAAGTATTTTTGCGTGTATATTTTAAAGCCTTTGAGAAGTATTTTAGTTCATACGTTTTGACAGAGTTGATCATACTTGGAAAAGCGTAGACGCTGGAAAAACGTCAAGCGAAAATGTACGAAATCAAACTGTAGATGATTTATGACAAGTCGATTTGTACGATTCAATTTAATTTTAAAATGATTATATTTGTTCTGATCTGGAATATAATTTTGAAAATTACATTTAAAAAAGTCTTATGTTATGTTATACATTTTTTATTATTGCTTTGCCACAGTATCATATTATATTCTCAGGATATGTATGTAACTACAATAGAGAGAAAAAAGTTTAAATAGTGTAGTATCACTACTAACTATATCATGACGTAGTTGGTAAGTTTTCCATGCACGACGAAACATATCATATGAATATTCATTCATCGATGCGATTTCAGGTGGAACGTTTATAACGTATAAGCGCTCGCTCTATGTCGCCGTCGAGGCCCACTCTTAGAGTATATAGTATATATAATAAAAATAAACTAACGAAACTATATTTTTTATTGTACTCCATATTTATATGTTGGTTCTCATTTATAAATTAAACTAATAGCCGAGATGGTTCAGTGGTTAGAACACGTGCATCTTAACCGATGATTTCGGGTTCAAACCCAGGCAGGCACCACTGAATTTTCATGTGCTTAATTTGTGTTTATAATTCATCTCGTGCTTGGCGGTGACCTGCATGTGTCTAATTTCAACGAAATTCTGCCACATGTGTATCCGCCAACCCCCATTGGAGCAGCGTGATGGAATATGCTCCAAACCTTCTCCTCAAAGGTAGAGGAGGCCTTTAACCCAGCAGTGGAAAAACTTACAGGCTGCTAATGCTAATGCTAAAAAAAGCCAACAATTTCCATTTGTAGTTTCATGGTTACATTTCAATGTCGTAAGGATCCGATGATGCGAGGATTGTCTCCAACGGAACTCTTCAAGAAATGCGAGAAAATCGACCGCAATTGCTGTTATATTATTGCTATATGCTATTAAAACATTTTGAGAGTGAACGTTTATGATGCACGCGCATAGAGTAACATGAAAACTACATCATGAAGTTGCAAGCTAAGCCGCCAATTAAGTGCCAAGCCATTTAAAATAGATAACTTCACACCTTATCTGATTATACAATGTTTGTTTATAAATTTAAAATTTAGGTTGAATATTTAAATTTGTGATTTAGTGTTTGAGATATATCATAAAAGTAATTATTATTTAATTATTAATAAATAGATTCCAACACACACTCTTTTTTTTTTTAGTTTTTATTTACTCTCGACCTCAATCTTACCTGAGTACTGATTTAAATTTCGAACAGGCTTGCTTAGAAAACTCCTATTCAATCTTGATTTCAAGATAGCCGAGCTCGATATAATGCTCAGCAAACATGCCTGCAGAAGATATTTACGCTGTAGCGCGCGAGAAATGAGGCAGAATTCGTGCAAATAACAGTACATTTTTATTTAAATATACACACCTATGTATGACTTATGAAGGAGTAAGTATGAAATACGCTCTTGTTACTTCTTCGATAAACCTTTCATTGATTTGTAAATTGTCGAATAGAAAATTGATTTGGAGGTGATACTATAAATAAGTAAGTTCTTCTTTTTGTGCAGAGATAATCAGCCTCCGTGGCGCAATCGGCTAGCGCGTTCGGCTGTTAACCGAAAGGTTGGTGGTTCGAGCCCACCCGGGGGCGTTTATTGTTTTTATGCTGTTAATATATAGTTGCATTAAATTTGTGGTACATGTTTTAGATATATTAACAAAAGGCTAAAGAAGCCTCCGTGGCGCAATAGGCTAGCGCGTTCGGCTGTTAACCGAAAGGTTGGTGGTTCGAGCCCACCCGGGGGCGTTTATTGTTTTGTTGCTATCAATATATTTTTACAATACTACTTCCAGTTTTGTATTGTTTGATCTCTATGTTCCTTGATTTGTATTCGATACCTTATTTAGTATATATTATATTTTGTTATATTATTTGTTTATCGATAAGAAATAAAACTTAAGTATCGACAGAGTTCATGATCATTTGACCGTAAACTATCGTAGTATAAGTATCGTCTGGGGTAGATAGCCGTTCTGGCTATCATTTATCATTTTGTTTCATGTTTATCATGGAGCTACAAAATTTACACACATATATTTACATATATTAGGGTCGTTAGTGTTTAGTTAAAGAGATATAGTTAAAGACATAACATAGTTCAATTCTGGGACTATTAAATCAAACATATAAGCGGAAAGCACGGAACATTAAAATGAAGCAATAAAAGCGAGTACAAAATCATGAGAGTCACTTTAAGATTTACATATTAATAAAAATACACGTCGTCTGTGCTAACATGCTTATGTTGGAATTCATGCCTGCTAAAACCCCTGCAATGGCCATCTTCAGCATAAATCGGAGAATCTGCGGGATTTGTCCGAGCTCTCTTCAGAGGGCAAAAGTGATCTCGCCTCTCTCTACTCCTTGCTAGTGTGTACGGCAGTGCCTTCCTCTGAGGCCGTCTGAAACAGGACGTGCAATACTCCCATCTCATGCGTCAACTGCCCCAGGGTCAAGCACTATAATTAAATCGTCGGTAGTCGGGGCTGTATTCGTGGAAATCGTGACCTAACTTTAATATAATAACAAAAAATTGAAATATTATTGGTAATTAAGTATAAATTCTCAATATTTATTCTCGATGTTTGAAGAATGTTCGTTTTTGTAAAACATACTAATACCAAGTGTTGCTGTTTGGTGTTGGAATATATGGTGAGTGAGTTGTACCAAACCAAAGCTTCCACAAGACGCAATAAAATATATTTCTTCCAAATATACACAGTCCAAGACAAAATGAAGCTTAGTCTCTAAGCTACCAATGGAAATTCACCGAGTATTACATTCAAGTTTAATATTTCTATAGATAGCCTTAAAGTACGGAAGATTTATCTAAGAGATACATTAGCTCATTCCAGTCTCTAGAGTGTAAACGGTAAAATATCAAAATAAGCGTAGACATTCTATCCTCTGGAGACCTCATTACTTGAGCTATTTTAGGACATAGAATATTATTTAAAGCTTGCAATGATAAATCTTGTACGATGTGATTCAAACCAGACTATTACATAAATGGAATTACAAAAATGATTACAATAAAACTTTATAGATATGCTTTTATTCAATAAACGAGTATGTAACAAAATAAATGAAATTGTTTGACAATGTGAACATTCGTGTAAAATAATTATAATATATCTACATTAATACAAGAGGTTGCTTATGACTGAAAAAAACTACTTGACCAATATACATAAAACATATACCAGATGTAGGGAGTCTTACTTAAGGGTTTTAGTATATATTAATCAACTCAACGCCAAAGTCGATCGGTTTTATTATAAAATCTTAATATAATTTATATTAAGATTTTTTTATGGTATATTTTAGCGGACGAGCATGTGTCTACCACCAACGACCAACCCGCATTGGAGCAGCGTGGTGGAATATACTCCAAGATCTTCTCCTCAAAGGGAGAGGAGTCCTTAGCCGCAGTGGGAAATTTACAGACTGTTAATGTTAATATTAATGTAGGTAAGAAATTGGTAATTTGTTCCTGACCAATTTTGGCCACGGCGGTCAAGATCAAGTTCGACAAGCGACAGTAGTCATACTTATAGTGCACATGTGCAAACAAGAGCGCTAAATCCCATGGGTCGCCAAATCCGACACAAACGGACATAGCTCAGGTGCAGGCGCTTCTTCTTTTTATCGGTCTGACCTGGGATCTAAACCCAGCACCTCATGCTCCACGGCCTCATATTTAACCATTAGACTGAAAAGTAATGAATCCTGAATCGCGGTCTAAGAATTCTCTACCACGCTTGATTTTTTTATTGTTATTTGTCATAATGGGCTAGCTATTGAGGTTCTAAGGAAACGGCCCTGTGGATGATACTGGCATTTTTCACAGGGCCGTTTCCTTACGCTTAATAAAAGGGTTCACCCTTTGGGTACGGAAATAATACAAGGCCAAATAACACTGAATATTTTATTTTCTGTTTCTCAAAATAAATATATTTTTTTATTAGAACGACTCGAAATTTTCGAAAGTAAAAATGATTTTGTGGATATATATTTATATATTTAGTTTAGTCTAGAATATTACCATGGTGTTGCGATCGCACGGTCTGTGCGAGGTGGTAGAGATGGTAGACTCAAACTACACATTTAGCATATTTGCTAGAAATCAATCCGCTAACGACAGGACAGATACGAATCACCAGGAAGTTCCTGCACAATATATGTATGTACAGTATACCGAATAGTGCAAGTAATAAAACTAAAACCCATCCAAGTACAAGAGCATCAGAATAACTGCACCGCATCAAGCTCAATCTAAGTCAACTTGGCTCATCATTCTAGATTGTACATACCTTGAAACTTAACTCAACATCAAGCTGACAGAGACTAACATACCGCATATTCCTGACGTTCGTGGAGAAATATTTCAAATAGCGCTGAAAAGAAACACATAACAGAATTTGAGTACCTATTCCCAAATACAAACGTCAAATA
Source organism: Vanessa atalanta (assembly GCF_905147765.1). NCBI lineage: Eukaryota > Metazoa > Arthropoda > Insecta > Lepidoptera > Nymphalidae > Vanessa > Vanessa atalanta. Next base: position 9,539,432 of record NC_061891.1, on the reverse strand, counting down.
TTTAAGAATCCAATTATATCCTTCAAGGACTAATTCAAGTTATCAGACAGTTCAAGTAAATCTCCAAATTGGATTCAAATTACTCCAATAGAAAGACTTTGGATTCAAATGACTCCAATAGGAAGACTTTGTGAGAAGGAATTCGACAACGAGAAGCTTTCCATCATCAAACGGCTGGAAAACTGCATTCTCGTAACAGCAGAAAGCAAACCCCCTAAGAATTGGAAAATGTCAAAAATAATATAGGTAAACATAGTGCCAGAATGAAAGATATGCCAGTCGTGTAGAATTTGCCGTTTCGTCAGATTATAAGAGTGAGTAAATATAGAGTGCATCTGTATTTATTCTGTATGTAATATGTCCTGCATAAAAGAGCTGGTCTCCCTTGCTGCTGTTGCCAAAATTGTTTAGGATAACATCAAACTCGTAGTAAGTGGAATATCACTCACTTTTCCCTTTTTCGTATTTAACTTATTTGTTACATCCGCGATATTAGTCTTATAAGCTGTGTCTCGTTTTAATATAATTTACCTCTTTGCCAAACGCAATTAGTTATTTCTAAGTATCTGCGAGTGAATTGTGTTAAGCAGTAACTCGCGTTATTGTAATATTATTATACTTAAAATTGATTTAAGTAACTTTGCCCTTTTACATCTTAAGAAGAAGGTACGACGCTCGTTCGCCGTGCTGGGATATGTAACATATTTTTTTAATCGTCCTGGTGTGCATTTTACAAATATTTTCAGAAGGTTATGGAGCTCCCGTAGCGCAATCGGCTAGCGCGTTCGGCTGTTAACTGCAAGGAGGTTCGACCCCACCTGTGGGATTCATTGTTATGTTTATGATAGTAAAAAGAAAACTATGCTATCGTTACAGCGCACCGTCTGTTACGTATGCTATACTGTATTTATAAAAGTATTAGAGAGCCTCCGTGGCGCAATCGGCTAGCGCGTTCGGCTGTTAACCGAAAGGTTGGTGGTTCGAGCCCACCCGGGGGCGATTATAATTTTGTTGCTGTTGATATATATTTGAATTAAATTTCAGGTATATATTGAAGCGATATTAACAAATAACTAAAGAAGCCTCCGTGGCGCAATTGGCTAGCGCGTTCGGCTGTTAACCGAAAGGTTGGTGGTTCGAGCCCACCCGGGGGCGTTTCTTATTTTGTTGCTGTAAATATATTTCTAATATGTCTTCTGTAGTGTTATGTGTTCTGTAGTGATATTAATATAAAACTAAGCCTCCGTGGCGTAATATGTTATAGCAATATTTACAAAATGCGAAGAAAACCTCCATGGCAAAATTGGCTGTTTGAATTTCAAAAGAAATAGCCAGAAAGCGTTATTTTCATTCCCAAGGTATTCTATCAACCAATGGTGGGTGGTATGTCCGAAGTACCAAAACTTTGCGCCAAAAGTTAACCTAAGTCTCTATGAAAGGCGGTTGCACACACTATTTTTAATGTTACTATACAAGGTATATATATATATATCGAGTTGAACCAATCGACAGCGTGATTCAGAATATTGTTTTTTTTTCAAACAAAATTTTATTACAAGAAAAATTTATTTTTTTCAGCTTAACAATATTTATTTAACTTCTCCGAACAAAAGACGAAGGGTTCGAAAGTGATCTCTTAAGTACTGTCAAGAGACAATAGAAACGGTTTTATTTCTAGACAGACATTTAAAAGAAGCTTATTTGACGAATAAAACGTAAAACAATAAAACACTTTGTTCGAAAGAAACGAATTGTTTTCGGATATCTTACTCAAATCTTTTTCTATTTGCTAATACTGTTGCTATGGCACTTAACAATTGTTTAACATATAACATGCTTTTTGTAATTTAACTAGACTATTTCAAACAAAAAAAAAAATACTTTTGCGACTTTAATTTACTTCTAAGTAAGGTTCTTCTCAGATCCGTAATGCTTATGCCGAATTAGTGGTCAATTTTTGCCAATCGGTATGACATATCGATAGAATTTTGAACATAGCTTAAAATATCCAAATTGTGCAATTTTACCCTTAAATTTACGCCCCGCGCCACCTTCAACTCCTTTAAGATTGAACAGCTCAACGGCTTACTCAAAGATTTAAAAGTCGTAGTTTCCATTTTAGCATCTTGGGCTATTGTCAACCCCACTTTAAGCAGTCATTGCGCGTGGTAGGATAGGATAAGAACGTTGACAGTACTTTTAAAAAAATAACCTTAAATTCATAAATTTGAGATAATATGAGATACAATTCATAAAAATAATATCTCTATCATGCCGGCTTTGCACGGTTGCAGTTTATTAATAAAGAAATTGATACGATATGCTTGTAATTGAGACCCTATAATACTCAGGAATATTGTAGCTTCTACCATTGATGCTGTAAGAAATATAAATCTTGTCTTACATCGCCAATACGACATATCAACCTTAAGTTATACTGATCTACATTTAATCTGGAATTCAAACTGGAACACGACAATACTAAGTATTGATGTAAGATGGTACATACATGATGGTACCTACCCGGACAGGCTTGCATAAAGCCCTACCACCACGTAAAAGAATGTACAGTGTGTATAAATATTTTCTGATTTGTTATTTACAAAAAGCAATTCTGTCAAGGAAAGTTATAAACACGTCAGCTATCACGCACGTCCAAAAATATAGGTCATAGCGTATTTGAAACGGTTTTCGTGTATTTATTTAGATTACATGCTAATTTAGTTGGAAATCTCGTTTTATATAATGTTATGCGTTAATAAAATACTTCGTTGTAAAAGGTACTCTACCGAGAAAGACCGGCAAGTATTTAAGTATTTACTCTTTTCGAACATTTGAGATACAACGTTATATCAATTAAATACAAACCCTGGAAGTCTTTAAGTATTAGCTCCATGGTTAATAAAAAACAACATTACAATAATATACATTCTCTAAATTACAGCGATACAAATGTAACTTAGGTTACAGGAGAAATATTGCTAGCTAACTGTATACACAGCTTGACTCTGGGTAAGAGACACAGGATCTCGGGATTTATTGCTATATCTACTAACCAATGAGGCAGTAATGACACTAAACTAATAATATTATAAGTATCTAAGTATATAGAATTCTTACGTAAATTATTTATTAATTTACGTAACAATCAATAACACTATGTCCTTAGATATATACATGGTGTGGAATGGTGGCAAGAATAATAGCAGAATTTCCCCGTTGAATCATCTGGGCAACAAAAGAAACAGTCTTTCTGTCACCAGCGGAGACAGTAAGGTGACGTATTATACTTTTAATTAAGCTTTTTGCACCATTACCCCAAGGGCCAAGTTTTGACAGCAAATGGGACTAAATGTAATTTGATATAAGACACAAATATTTGGATCGTTTTGTTGCTTCAGGTCTCCGTCCGCAGCGGCAACAGCTCTTAGCATTGTTTCTCGGATATGAGACGGGGCCAGCATGTCAACGCATGCAGCATCCCACACAAGAGCCCGTCCCCTTTCCCAGGGAACAAATGTCAGTCAATCAGGTCTCTTAACATCGTCAAAACTAACTCCACGAGGCTCAGTAAGAGCAGGAACGTCGATGGTGGCAAGAGCCCTTTTTATTGTGTCATTAAGAGAACCGTGGTGGAAAAGCCTACCTGAACTTTTTGGACAAGGGAGATAAGTAAGTTTGGATATATTTTACCCTATCGACGAAATTTGCAACAGAGAAATAGTATAGTAATATGAATGTATGAAATTACTAAGCTTAACTAATCAATTTTGTTTGTATGTAAGATTCATCATGTGAATTTGTGGACTTATTTTTGTAGCTTTTAAATGATATAGTCTCGTGAAATGGCGATTATATAGTATTTCTTCTTGGATTACATATACAGTATATATTTTCAATTTGATATATCACGAATATAATTATTTAGAATATTAATAGAAATAGGTTGATTGTACAGATGGAGTGCACGGAACATTGTAGTTAAGCAATAGAAGCTAATACAACATCAAAAGCGACTATAAATTCCCGGTACTGTGAAACGTCGTCTTTGTATTAATACGTCTATAAAATTAATAATATGTGTGATAAAAATTACTAATAGCATTTAATGTTCCGCGCACTCCGTTTGCCTTTTGTTTTGTAATATTTGTAGATCAAGATCAAAATTTTGTGAAATAATTCAACTCGACCCTGTTTTCACAATTAGTCGATTTTTTTTTTGATGTAAAACTTTGGCTATAACTGTCAAGGTAACGGACTGAGGGAGATGGGGTGGTGCTTGTTCCGTGTATTAAGGGGCAAAAATGTAATAAGCGTAGCCATTACTTTTATGCGTGTCAAGAAATGCAAGTTTCATATATACACCCCTGATTGCGTCGCTAACAATAATACTTCGCGGAAGAGCCGTTGTAACGTACGCGAGTGATTGCGATGCTATAAATTGTTTGAGATTAGGGCTGTCGATCACGCTTAATACTTCGTAATATTTTAAAATTAAAGTTCACTTTTATATAACTACTAGCATTATCCGAATATTCAGCAGTAGACAACAATGAGAAGACTGAAACTCACTCAAAATCAAAAATTACCCGATTTTTTTTCATTGTACTCCTATTTAAAAAAAAGGCTTTTTAAAATAAGTTAATAGTAAAAGTATTCTTAATTAAATAATTCATTTTCATATTCAAACTTTCATGGGTATCGGTAGATTTTATCTCAACATATAGGTTTTGAGTTGGCGTTTTGTTACAGCGCCATCTAGCGGTGAGTTTGAACAAAATAGACACCGAAATTACACTTTCCATGAGAAAAAAAAAACAACATTTTTAATTTCAGACATTCAAAGAATATAAAATTATTTAGAATAATATAATTCAGTGACAACCCTAGTCGGAGACACGTGTTACGGGCCCTTTTATCGTCCGAGGAACCTTATGAGACTCGTCATGTGAAAATTTATTGTTACGTCTCACTCCCTTTTTATTTCATGTCCAACTGTGTGTGTATGCCTTTATGGGCTTTACTGTTCACGTTATAACGTCATAAGTCAAGTACAATGCCTTCATTGTATGTCATTGTTACATTGAGATATGTATGACTTTTTTTGAGTACTATTGATTTTTTTATGATATAGGTAGGTGGGCGGGCAAATGGGCCACCTGATGTTCTTGGGTAGATGGATGGATAGATTATCTATTCCTTACATTAGCAACCACCAACCTTGGGAACTAAGACGTTATGTCCCTGTTGTTACACTGGCTCACTAACCCTTCAAACCGGAATACTATAATACTGTGTATTGTTGCTCGGCAGTGGAATATCTGATACGTGGGTGATACCTACCCAAATTGGCTTGACGAAGACTTACCCTCAAATAAATTTTTCGCAGCTGAGCACGAGATTATTAAAAAAAAAAAACATTTTAGAGCTACCCTGAGTTTAACCCCATAATCAGCACTAAAGGTGAACGCGTTCTAGTCACTGGGTAACTTGATTGTAAATAGTACGAAGGTATTATGACGATTCGTTGACATTTGAAGGCAAATATTTTTCTTTAAATAAATAAGGCTTAGGCCAGTAATACAGAACAGTTAAATTACTTTCTACTTCCTTAAATGAATTTAGAAATGAATATACATAAATATGCATGCATGTAAAAATTGTGAATTGCACGACTCATTAAACGAAGCGTCAGAGAGTGCTTTACGATCTTTTTTCGTTTCATTCCGCCAACTACTTTTATTATTACACTCCTGTTAGTTCACGGAATTGAGATACTTTACTCTTGTAAAGAAAATATAATGGAAATAAATTCTCTTATTTTCAAAAATAGATTTTATTTCATAGAAATGTAATATAAAAACTTTTCACGTCAATCGAGTCTGAAAAATAAAAACGGAGTAATTTTTTTTCCAATAAATTAATTTTATTAATTGTAGGTCACTTATTGCAATAAATTATTATTTTATCGGATATCTCAATTTTGCTTAATTTTAATTAGTAAATTAATGAATAAAACATATACTTATTATTTTCGTTTAATTTTGAGTTTTGGCAATGATTACAATTGTCTTGTTTTCAATTTTATGAGCGGTATGTCGGTAGCACTTTTGATGTTTTTTTTTAAATCTTATTTCACGTCTCTTACGTTACGTTACTGTCCCCGTGTACTCTTAAAGAAAGGTATCCGCCTGTTTCTGCACCGAATTAACTTCTGCTTTCCAAGGAGGTACATCAATGAGAGGTCGATTTAAGAAACAAACATCGAATCGATTTGTTTTAGTTTGTAACAATAAAACAAAACCTTTCTTTGTTTCGATTATGACAATTATATATGTTATTTGTATATATATTATGTCGGAGGAAGCTATGAGTGTAAGAAAAGTTATGGCAATTAAATATAATTCAATTTTTATTTACTAGTTTTCCAACGCGGTTGCGTTCGCTTATTTGGAAAGGAAATGTGGTGTTTTTATCTGTACCCCTGACAACGTGCAAAAGTTCATAATGACCGGATAAGAAGTTAAGACGTTAAAGTAACAAACAAACACAAACAATTAATTAACCAACTCATTTTCTTAATAATAATATAAGTTAGAATTATATCAGATAAACGTCGGACGCAAGATGCAAGAGTTCGGACGTTTATTTAAACGTCCAAACTTATCTCTAAAATTCCTGAACGTGTGTGGATGAAATTTGGAATAGATATAGAATAAGTCAAACTTTAGATTCTAGCCTTATTTTTCATCTCCATAGAAATAAAATAATCATCAATAAATATAATCATTAAAATGTTAGTCAAATATATTAAACATTACATTAATGGAATTCTCTCAATACTTGGTGTATAATTAATTAAATGAAATAACAGTATTAACAGTGTATTAACTATTCATGTTACAGTTTGATTATAATTTGAACGTTTATATTTAATTATGATTCAATTAACAGCGCGTAATAAATTATTTTCTAAATAAATATAAATTACAAAGATTTATTGACGTAATAACGTTATCTGACTGATTTGAATTTCGGTATTCTAAGCGGAGAGTGCCGGATATATTTCCGTGAACTTATAATACCCGGTATTTGACTTCAAGACCTCAATATGCAGCCTTTTTTTGGTGCAGTGGACATTAAAGTTTATTTATATCATGTATTTACGATATTTGATCAATTGGATTTGATGGATTATATGGTGATTGGATTGTACTTGGGTATCGTGTATTATGCGATATCGCTTAAATAGTTAATCTTAAAAAGTCACTAAATACTGAGTAACCTAGGTAGGCAGTGTCACGACCAATGTTCACTTAGCAACTGAACTGAAAGCATGTAGACCACACGCAACCAAGATCCTTTACAGTGCCACCTAGTGGCACTTTCGTTGTTATACAATATAAATACAAATAATTTACAAAATCATAAATATATTTGACGAAATGTGTGAATTATATGTTAAATTAATATCATTGTAGGATATAGAGGACGCCTAATAATGTCAATAGAAATAATAATATGATATATTATCTATACGAATATTATTAATGCAAAACTCTTTCTGTCTGTGTTGCCGAATTTAATAAAACACTTTTTTATGCATAACACTCGACGATCGACCCCTAAAATCCGAGAGAAACAGCAGGCGATAACTATTAATTTATATCTTTATTGTTCAGCTCACAGTGGTTAGTATTTTTAGAACAAAGATTTTGGTAAAAAACTATTAACTGTTTCCGTTCTTTTCGGAATTTATTAACCGTTTGTACGATCAGTCTCAATGGTGTCAATCAGGAAGATGAGAACCGAGAATCAAGCCATAAATTGAAAGTATATTTAAGGCTTAAGATTACGTCTTAAGGGTCCTGTGAAGCCGGTCCTCAGATTAAGGTATCAACAACGTCTAGGGTTAAAATAATTGTTCGAAAAATTCCATGCTCAAACTTAATAGATAAAGATAAAGTATAGAAGACTTTTCACATCGCCACTTTGATAAAATATACTCGTTGGCAGTTTGGCATATTTTAATGCTAAGTTTGAAGAGTGAGTAGTTAATACTCCGTTGATCGTTTACTCAAAACTCTATCAACATAACAAATTTGATATATTTAATATTCGTGTCTTATTTGGTAGTAGAGTTTTACGCAAGCCTGTGTGGGGACTACCCACTCATCATATATTCTGCAACAGTAAATACTCAGTATTTTTGTGTTCCAGTTCGAAGGTGAGTGAGCCAATGTAAAAGCAGGCATTGACAAAATCTTAAAGCCTATCCCAAAAAAATATCGATAAATAATTTATATCACTCAATACAAGATTAAAATGCGTGGACATAATATTTTTTAAATTTAATAGTACTTTAATGATATATTAATTAATCTAACCAGTTTTTGGTAGAATCTACTTTCCGATCCGGTGGTATATTTACATTTAATTGAACACTGTAGCATGACGATTCGAAAGTGCTCTGAGCCTGAGTGAGCCTATTTTAATAAACAATATTTCGATTTTGAGAACCCAGGTTGGAAACGCGTTGAAGTTTTCAGGAATGGTTGATTAAGCGCCAATGTCTTTACGTATCTGTGTTGACCACTTATCATTAGGTGGACCATTTGTCCGCCCCACCAATATTAAAAAATAATTCTACTATCAAAAGATTCTGATTATAAATTTGACGTTATATACAATAACAAAACAGAAATTCGAAGCCAGTATATGCAGCATATAAATTTTTATTTTTATTACGTTTTAAATTATTACGTTTATTTTTCATTTACTGGTTGTGAATGCCGTAAGTGGTCTAAGGCTGAGTTCATAACTAGTTCATTAGTTATTGAGTGGAAATCATGAATATAACTATTGTAGCGAGGAACAACAATGATTTGTATTGTTTTTAAAGAGTATATCAGTCAGTATTATTGTAATAGGGAAAAGATGTGTACCGCTAATTGGCTCATTTTTCTATACATGTAACTTAGATTGAAGCATTCCATGGTTGTCTAAAGACGATGTTACACTGTTGACATAGCTTATCGTAATTATACTAATTGTTTGTATATTTAATACATATATTTATTTTCTCCCACTGATACTTCGACTTATATTTCTTATGAGTTTTAATAATAAAAACAATTAATGTCACCTAGCTCCTCGTTTAGGGTTAGGACCTGTTTATTTATTTAATTTTACACTAAATAGAAGAAAAACCAAAATTACACAACGAAAGTGCGTGGGTGCCTGTGGGTGCGTGTGTGTGTTAGTTTATATATGATTATGTGTATTTGTTAGTAAATATTTATGTGTATGAGCATCTAAACGTATATATAATGTTTGTGCGTCTCCTATGTATATGTTATGTATGTGTAGATTAAAAAACATAATATTTACATTCCACTTTAAAACTATTTTTTTATAATTAATTTATCACTTTTCTTAACAAAAGAATTCTGAAGGACGTTCAAGGAAAAAGGTCTCCTGGAATTTCGGTACTAATAGAATTTCAGATGATATTACATTGATTTTTAAAATTAGTAGAAACCAGGTACAGTACGATGGTGTAAACAATGCTATCTCTATATATAGTACACTAGTTTAGTGTAAATAATCTTAGGCGAAATAATAACTAAAAATTGGTACACTAAATGTAAAAATTGTACTTATCAATGGGGAATCGATGGATTTCGCTGTTGATTATTTACCGATTTAAATACGGCTCGCTTAGTATACTTCAGTTACTTTCACGGTATAATTTTTTACGATATTATGCTTTGGGGTAAAGCAGCCGCTATTAATTATAACCTAGGAACTAAAGATACATTAAGACATAAACTTGGAAATGGGAATCAAAATAAAAGTAACTAAATTACCTTTTTGATTTTGATATTTGTACACAAGTTGACAATAAAAACCAACTGAGTCAGTTCAGAGTATTTTCTTTTTAAAACCAGTGGTAGTGTTTAATTTGACAATCAATAAGTAAGCGCATTGCTTCTATATTGAATAAGTCAACTACGCAGGACATGTTTTAGAGCACAAGTATCTGCGCAACCACATAACAGGTGCACTCTATATTCCCTGACTCTAATATAATATTGTCTAATAATCCAATAGGACGGCTAATCCTACACAACCGGAAAGACTTCAGGCGCAGAACAAACGGCTTCACGTGCTTTTCGAAGTAGGGGAGTCAAACACACTTCCTATTTCCAGATTCCGGCCTACTGAGATTTTTTTTTATAGAAAAACTCAATAAGCTTATCAGCCCAATCAGGGATTTTAACCCAAGATAAGACCAATGAGGCAGACCATTGTCAATAAAATTAATAATTATAGTGACAACACTTTTGAGGTATTTACAATAAGATGTCGTTTTGAATTACTGTTCCACGTGCTTATCACTGAATTTGCATTTTTGTGTTTATAATTCATCGTGTTTTGAGATGAGAAAAAATCGTAAGGAAATTGTATGATATATGTATGTGTATACCGACATAGTTTAATTAAAGTCATTATGAAGAACCATATAATATCTCACAAGCTTCTCATTTTACAGCCAACTGTATCGTTGTACCTGTTACCAGTGAAATAGTGTATCCAAGCGTTTCGGTTACTCTCGGACAAATTATGATATGAATATATCCTAGATACGAGTTAAGAGGAATTTGAAGGAGGAAAAATAAGGAGTTAGTTATTAAATATATAACAGAAATAAACAAATCGATGAAAAATAATAGTGAATAGAATTAATTTAAAGAAGTGGATAAAAATAATCAGAGGAAATCTATGCGTCGGGTGAAACTATGTCAGTAGGCCTATAATGTGCCTCTTGTATGAACATAGTCTAAAGGATATTTACGGCATGTTAACCTTTTTTTCTTTACTTAATATGTTTCAAGAAACCCTTTTGTGATACAAAAAAAAAACAGAGTCTACGCTGAAATATGTATTTATCAATCGTTATCTATCATGTTCTCCACCGTTCCTATAGTCTCTCTCATCTCCTTCATATTTCTTCTCATCTCCAATTTATTCTTTTATCAAAATTCCTTTCCTTTCCTTATTTTTATTATTAAATAACACTATAATTATCACAATTATATACCCACTTTGAAACTACGATAGTTCGCTCTTGTTCCTTTTCCTAGATGAAGAATATGTTTTGAATACAATTTAAATTTTATTTTTATGGCACTGGGTAGCAAGGAATCTATAGTAATCTATACTATTATAGAAGAGCCTATGTGATACAAACAGACAGTGTCTACTGTGTCTTTATATTTAAAGATAATTCTGTTATTCAATAAACTTCGTACTAAAATATCAAGATTAGTTCTTCTCTCGCTTTTCAAGACCAAAGTCATGGTCTCCCTAGAATAAGTTTCAAACTCAAACTTTCCCGTAATTGAGATAACATCTACAAGACAATGGGCGTCTGTTTGTAATTCTAAAGTTCAACACAGTTTATTTGTAAAGGGCGTTATAGGTAGAACAAAGATTTGGATATATCGGACGCGCTCGAAGTTTATAATGGAATAATTTGTTTTGATTGTCTGTATTCGTAATTTAAACTATTAGCAGAAAACAATTGATTACAATAAATGATAATTTGATTTCAATTTTGATAGTGAAGGGCCCTCAAATTTAAATAATACGTAATAAACGAGAAGAAGATAGTCACTTCAGTTTTATTGATTACTAGAGATGGAGCCCTATCATAAACTATTTATTATATTGGATATAAGGACTGGTACATGAGTTAAACACATAATTTTTGCCCAGAGGATTGGTATTGCGATTCAATGGGGAATGCTGCTAGCATTCTTGCCACCATAACACATGGTCATGATTTGTACCATAAATATATATATATATATATATATATATTTGTATATAATTAAGGTTGGCTTCTTTAAAAGTGGTGCCGTGCCCAAAATTGACCAAGACAGGTTAATTTTACAAAGGTTTAAGGTTTAATTGTTAGTGAGAAAATCCCACAAATCGGCGATATTTTAGTAGCTATTAAAAAAATCTCAAGTGACTTTTTATTGGTACGCAAAAAAAGGAGTGTTATTTTTTAGGATTCATGAATGTATTAACACATTTTGAGTATGATATTTATAACGTTGTTTAAAAAAAAATCGTATACAAGTTGTATTTCTTATCTGAAATCAGTTATTGCTCGATTCACATAAATGTTACTTTAAACGATAATCGCTAGTCTTATTGCATATTTTATATATATAGTCTTATTATATATTTAGAAATCCTATTAATACTTTATTCCTCTATATTAGATAATATGCATAAGGTAATTTTACGTTTTTAAAACTTTAGCGACTGATATAAAACATAACATATTTAGGTTTACTGTAAAACGAGTTTGTCAGTCAACAGTGCGTTGCCTAGCTTATGAATAGTTTTCAGTGTTTAAATTATGTATTATTAATGAACCTTTCCCGAACTCCGTAACTCTATTAAACTGTAAAACTGGTTTTAGCTGGTATTTTATCATTATACAGCCGTAACTTTTATATAAGCTATTATGCTTGTTAAATAACTTAGTGTTACTTCATGTTTCATTTTTGTGTGATGATTTTTTGTTTACAATTTACATAGCGCCTCTATAACTATGTAAATTCTAAATCGCGCTAACGTTTGGTTCGCCGAAATATATATAGGTCTCGACTTTTAATATATACAGTTGGATTTTTTGTACTGTTTTGTTATTTTTAATTTGCACGAAGTGGTAACAAGTGTTAACCGGATTCCGGAAGCGGTTTTTCGATCTGAGTTTATTTTTCGAGTGATGAAAATATAGACGGTAAATAAAGCAACGTAGAGAGTGCAAAAAAATACACCTTTATTGACATAACCTAAAATATAGCTTATCTAGGTTGGTGTTAAAAACTTTTCAATTTAAAATATAATTTTTAACAACATTCCTCAATAAACCTAGCCTCACATATTTAAGACGTTTGTTTACTAACTAAAAAAAAAAAATTGCTAAACTAACCTTTTTTGAAGTTATACTTCTTTTGGCGCGTTATGAAAAAAATATGAGCGCGAATTATTAATATGTTTTTTAATGTGTTATTTGCAATAATTGTTATTTATTGCACGTGACAGATTAAGTAAGAAATTATTAAATAATTAGAAGATTACAAAAACGCTAACATTATTTATTTAATCTTTTAATATATTCTGTTATAATAATAAGTAGATTTAAATTATTTTTGAATTGTATTGATAACATTGATACTTTGACTTTTCTGTTCAATATTGTGAATCATGAGATTCATTGTAGTTAGGCTTATATAAGTAATGGAATGGAGACGGCCCAGTGGTTAGAACGCGTGCATCTTAACCAATGATTTCGGGTTCAAACCCAGGCAGGCACCACTGAATTTTCATGTGCTTAATTTGTGTTTATAATTCATCACGTGCTCGGCGGTGAAGGAAAACATCGTGAGGAAACTTGCATGTGTCTAATTTCAACGAAATCCTGCCACATGTGTATTCCGCCAACCCGCATTGGGCAGCGTGGTGGAATATGTTCCAAACCTTCTCCTCAAAGGGAGAGGAGGCCTTTAGCCCAGCAGTGGGAAAATTTACAGGCTGCTATAAGTAATGGAAGCTCCGTACAGATCAATTTACTCTTTACTCTTTCTTGAATCAGCAAGGTGTTAAAATTTAAGGGATGATATAATTTTGTGATAAAGTATAATTGTAATTGTTTGTCAAATTATTGATGATATATGAATTATCAAGATGCAAAGTTAGTATTAAGGTAATTGATGTTAATGTAAATATTAATTAATATAATATTACGATTACTACAGCTATTATAATGGTTAAATAAATATTTGTGCTTCATATATAATCTTTTATTGTCTTGTAACCTTAAAATTTAATAAAGTAATAAAGAGATGGAAATTCTATTCCTAAAATATCCTGACATTATGTTTTAAGACTCTATATAAAATCTAACTCTTGCAAGTAAAAACTTTTATAATGCGGATAAAGTTAAACCTTTTTTTTTAATTTATTATTTATTTAACACATTCAATTTATTCATTCTATAATCGGACCATAAATTTTTTATCTGTTATTTATGCTTATAGACTTCATTTATAATGATAGAACAATTGATACATTTTTTATAATATTTTATCAGGGAGGTTGTAGAGTTTGGATCTTTTGTGATTACGAAAAGCTTTTTACATTCAGCTCGTTATGGCTCCAACACGGACGTTGATTGACCGAAGATAACGTCACCGCTTGGTGACGTAACGTAACGCATGCAATATTTTATAAATATTTATAGCCTTTCCATCGATAAAAATGTACTCCATGGTATTTTATGTCTCTATAAGATTCTGTAACGAATAGACATAATATTGATGCGCTATTTTTTCTTTAAATTGTTTGCTCGTGTATCTCTGGAACTAATGAATCAATTTAATAAGAAAGCTATATTATTCGTGAGAAATAAATTATATTTATATCATATCATTTTTTTTTATTTTTTTGTTTCATGTTGTTAGTTGGCGGACGAGCCAATGGCCCATCTCATGGCATTAGTTTGAAAGAGACTTTCCTGCGTTCCTGTCAATTAAGTTCCGCTACTTCGAGTTCGTCGCGCGTCATACTTTGTACGATTCATGCTTATTCTTGTACCTTTCATTAACAGAACTACTCCTGGCATTGCTATAGTCTGATCCGCTGGCGTTGCAAAAGACTATCTCTAGACATTCGGTAGTTGGTGAATATAAACAAGACCACTTTTCTGTTTCTCAGGACTCCAAGGAGGAGGAGGAGGAGTCTCCTCGCTCACTATTTTCCAGCGTTGTTCTAATAAACGGTGTTGAAGCTGGTTACTTGAGGGATGCCAGTTCCTATGGTTTCCTGGGTATTTGACGTTTGTATTTGGGAAGAGATCTGTCTGTTGCTCTTTCACAGCAACGGAACTAAATTTGTGAGGAAGCAATGCTGAACTCCAAGAAAGGACTTGGGTATTTTATGCCTAACATCTAAAGATCAACTAAATTGCGAGCGGAGCCGCGGTCGTAAACTAATGTTAAATTAATTTGAGTAAGCATAATTATAAGGGTTAATTTATTCTCGAAAGTGTCAGATAAATAATCCATATTAACAATTAATAATGAACTTAATATTTTACATAAACTATACAAAAAAAATATCTTTGAATTATTCTCACTATAAGTAAAATATATATATATTTATTATTATTATTTTTTTACCATATTCTTAGGTTTACACGTCATGTGTTTTACAAAGGTAGTTTCAACCTTCTAAGCAAGCACCTTATAGTTAACATTAATTTAAATTTCCTGTTTTGAAGATTGTGATTTCGAATTTCAAAACTACGTGAAATTGGTAAAGTAATAACTTCTTCGACTGAAAGAAGAAAATAATGAATAAAAGTTGCGAAGGTGCTTAAAATAATCCGCAAGAAATAGTCAAGGATTTTATATGCAAAGTCCTTCCAAGTAAAGTTGCAACTATTTCTCCATAAAACGCCAAGAGATATAATAGAGATTCTGTATTTCAAAATTTAAATGAGAATTCTCAAGTAGGTTTGTACATCTCCATATATAGATAAATTAAATTTAATACCAGGATAAACCTATTTATTATTTCTAAAGTAAAGGTACAATTTTCAAAATGTTTTCAAATTATTGAACTAAAAAATTTCCTCTAGACTTTTTTGTATTTAATATATATATATACAGATATATATATATAAGTATATTTCTTAGTTAATGATAAGTTATACATAAACAAAAACAGTCTTTGAAAAAGTTCACACGTAAAGTTCATTTTTTTTTCGTTTCGCATTTATCTTTCTTATGATATAGATAAGCGGCCGTGCAATTGTATCATCTGATGATAAGTGGTCACCACCGCCCATAGACATTGGCGCTATAAGAAATATTGACCATTCTTTACATCATCACTGCGCTTGAAAACTAAGATGCTAAACGCCAGTGGCAATAACTTTTTTAATGAATACACTCTCTAATAAGCATTCTTAATTTTATTCGCTTTTTCAATACAAAGGGTCTTTTGGGATTTTTGGAGCGTTTAATTATAGTGCTAATTGTATTGTTTTACCCGTCAATAGAGTTCATATTGACATAATCTCAATTTTATTTCTGTGTATATGTGTGTGTGTGTGTGTGTGTGTGTGTGTGTGTGTGTGTGTGTGTGTGTGTGTAGAATTCGATTTCGTTTTTATAGAATTGTCTGGCTTTAACTGAATCAATATCTTAAAAAAATACAACAACTAATTTTATCATTTATTATTTACTAAAATTCTCTCAACTTCATCTACGTGATTTTATTTTATAAGCTCAATCCGTGCGAGATACAATAGATAGATAAATAGATTAATTTCGTTCTCGACCAGAGAAAACATCATGAGGAGATCTGCATGAGTCACTTGAGAGTCTGCCATGTGTAAGCCAAAGCCGCAATGAAGTAGCTTGGTGGAACATGCTTTAAGTATTCTCCTTATTTGATAAAGAGGCTTTTTACTCATTCGTAATAGTTGGTGGTAAGACTTTGTGCAAGTCTGTATGGGTAGGTAGCGCCCACTTATCAGATATTCTATTGCCAAAGAGCAGTACTCAGTATTATTGTGATACGGTTTGAAGGGTAAGTTGGCCACTATAACTACGGGAACAAGGGACATAACATTTTAGATCACAAGGTTTGTGGAATATTGACAGTGTAAGGAATGGTTACTATTTCCTACAGCGCCATTGTTTTTTTTTAAGTAAAAGTTCCCAATCGATGCGGAAGAAACTCCAGGGAAAGCTGGTCCCACAGAGTGGTTATGCGAGGCAGAAAATACCTTAAAAATCGCGCTGTTGTGGATTTTCCGACATCTAGGTGGTGCGGGTGAAACTTGTAATTTTGACGCGTTGTCCGAAGATGAAATTCAGCAGCTGGAATTTATCAAAATATTTCATATAGATCCCAATTTGGCTTTAGATGACGTTGTCTATGAGCGATGGTGAGAACTTGACTTCAGGTGGCCCATTTGCTAGTGACTACCTACATAAAAAAAAAACAATAGGTTATTTTGAGGCTGTTACTTTAGATGGGGCTTCATGCCCGTCTTTGTGTAAGCCTGTCAGGATAGCCACCCACTTGAAAGTATGTAATTTGAAACGTGACCTGACAAGTGTAATTATAGCCACAATAGACGTTACCTTGTAAATCTAATTGTAGGCACAATAAAAGCGTTAGAATCGGCCTTCATTACTGTTTATACCAATATGTTAGACGATCACTTAATTTTAAGTGGATCAGTCACACTTTCGATTTTTGCTGAAATAAAAAAGGATATTAGCCGAACGTCTGATTTATAAATAACACATAAGTCGTTTCATTAGTCTTGTAGCTCTCTTTTGGAATCAAACCAATTAAAGCTACTGGATTTATTCTATCAAAAATACTCCCGTACCTCAGAAACTGTGTAAGTAGACTTGAATATTATATTGAATTTAAAAATATCTGCGAAGTCTCATTATAGAACGAATACTTCAGATTTAGCGGAGTCGGAAAATTGGTGTTATAGACTTGCCTTTACATCTCCTGTCATACTATGAGTAGACAATATGTATATATTTGAATTTTATGTTGAAAATCATTGTATAGACACGAGGTGGAAAGGTAAACTAATAACACCTAGTATCCAACTTCGCAAATTTAATAGGCATCCTTTCACGGTCATTTCATTACCATGTTATTTCCATAATAAGATCCAGAGTTAGTTTTAACTTGGCCTATTAAAAAAATTAAAGGATGATTATTGATATATAAAAAGTGAATTGAGCCGAGATGGCTCAGTGGTTAGAACGCGTGCATCTTAACCGATGATTTCGGGTTCAAACCCAGGCAAGAACTACTGAATTGCATGGGCTTTCCACATGTGTATTCCACCAACCTGCATTGAAGCAGCGTGTATGCTCCAAACCATGTCCTTAAAGGGAGAAGAAGCCTTAGCCCAGCTGTGGGAAATTTACAGGCTGCTAATAAAAAAAGTGAATTGTACTTTACTGACATACTCCGTAATTAAAATGGTAGAAAACAGAAACTACTAAGTTTCTTACCGGTTCTTCTCAGGTGAATCTACTTTCCGAACTGGTGGTAGCTGTGTATTTAATTCAACACTGTATCATGACGTTTCAAAAGTTATTTAATGAGTCTACTTGAATAAAGAATATTTTAATTTTATCACGTGCTGTTTTTAAAATGGTGAATTGTATATTTGCCAACCGATCTTTTCGTCCGTACTGTTCTAACTTCTAAAGCATCGTATAACACGCCCCCATATTTTACTCACACTAGACGCGTTGAAATCTCTCATTATATCCTAAAACTGTTGGTTCAAAATGCAAAAATTAAGAGACTAGAGAATATACCGGCCGACCGATATCGACATAAAACGTTTCAATTGAGGTGAAATTTACTAGTTTGTTTGTTGGGAGTAAGCTCCAGAACTAATGATCTATTTTAAAAAAACACTGGCAGAAGATGCTATCATTTTCTTTCTAAGTAAATTGCACCCGTGGGAAGATGGGGCGGTAGGTAATTCATAGTTTTAATTATTATCTAAAGGTAAGTTACTTTAAAATATTTGTATATCTTCAAACCTTTCCTACACTAACAATTTTCTCTCATAATTTATTAAACTATATCTTAAAACTATACTATCAGAATCTGTGGTTTTACCCGCATTGATATTATAAAACATTACCTATAGCACACAAACAATCACGCCCCCCCCCTCCCTTTTCCCCGAGAGTAATAAAGAAGGGTAAAATTAGCCTATGTCCTTTCCGGGGACTCGAATGTCTTCATACCGAATTAATAAATCGGTTCAGCGGTGTAAGCGTGATGTTACTTTGGCATTTATTTAGATTCATTGCATGTCAACCGATTATCGCTTATCCTATAAAACGACTATAATATTGTAAATTGGAACGCAAGTTCATTTAGATAAATATTAAATGACTGATTCCGAATATCCATATTTACAGGCAGACATTTATAATAAAAAGGAATAACAATAGTAATAAATCCTGAAACTTAAATTGGGATGCTGCCTGGTAATAAAAGTATACAGGCACATAAAAGAAACAACATAAAACAATTACAAATTTAAGATAGATACACCAAAGGCGTGTCTGTGGAAATACAAATATCGTGATATAAAAAATCGACCAAGTGCGAGTGACTCGCGCACGAAGGGTTCCATACCATTATCTATAAAAACGTCACAAAAATCATCATGTTTCTTGTATGGGAACTTCCCTTAAATATTTATTTTATTCGTTGTTACAGCGGCAGTGGAAACACTTCATCTCTAAAAATGACAACTTTCTAACTGTCACGGTTCATGAGAAACAACCTGGTGACAGACAGATAGACAGACGGACGGACAGTGATGTCTTAGTAATAGGGTTCCGTTTTATCTTTTGAATATGAACATCTTCAGGATCATGTTTGCATTTAGATCGTTTTATCAGCCACGGATATCTTAAAACAGTTTTATTGTAACGGAAACTGTAAGGAACTAGATATTATTAAATATTTGAAACGTTAAACTGAATTCTCTGAAGCACGTATAACTTGAGAATGCAGATTATATTATAAACAGATTAAAGTCGAGCCTTTTGTTCTTTGCCGCCTTTGTCCGGACGTCACAGGGCCTGATGTTTAATTCTAACGTTATTAAATTCAGATCATGAAGATTACTTGCTTGACCAAGTTTAGTATGAAATTATGATGAAAACGATAATTTTCATCCGTTTGGGGAATACAGGAATCGTATCTACAAGTTGGGAATAATGATTTATGGATAACATCTTCAGAAATATTTATTTGTTTGCTATAAATGCTAAAGTGAGTTTGTCTGTAATTAATGTCTTATCGGTACAGAAAAGGATTTATGGTATCTGTAGGCGTACGGTCCAATTCGCCACTATGGTAAGTAGTCACTACTGGCTTTAGATATGCGTCTGTATCTATCTTGTATATGCATGTATATTTGTGTTTGTAATATCTACTATACAATTTGCCAATATTCAATTGTACAATAGCGTTGTTAGGAAAATTAAGAAAATTCTTTATTAAATGTAATTAATTTTTTTTTCTGTATCCAAGTGTTGTAATTATCAAATTGGAAGATAATTTTTACGAGTCCACAGTTTACATAAATAACTACATGGCTACGAATTTGCTCAAGATTTTTTTTTTTTTTCATATAACAGCAATGCGATCTTATTAGAAGTCACGTCACATCTCACTTTTGATACGTAGAAATTCAATCAGTAGTACTCGAAGGTAGTAGGCATGCGCAAGCCTAGTAAAGACCTAGTAAAGATATACATACGAGCCAAAAGTGGAATTAGTTTTCACCAGAATTGGATGTATCTCTCAGCTATCTACCGTATATGCCGTAGCATCACGGAGTTTGGTAGTAAGTATCGTGGCGATGCCTGGACTCGTTCATTATTGATACCAATCAGATGGATCCCATTAGATGTGGGATCAGTGCATTTGACGTTTTTTTTTTAAATAATTACAATTAAAATATCTCATTTTTAATTTTGTGCCACATTTTTTATTGCACAATAGATAACTACAAAGATTGATTATTATAATAAATAAAATAGGATACATTTAACGTTGAAAATAAACATTCTACTTTAATCTCTGAAGTGGTCCATAAGGTGTCTAACACAGTAAGGTACGAAATATTTAATTTGTTAAAAAACGAGAGGTGTCGTGGGTCAACTGGTTGGAACGAAGTTGCTTTCGCTATATAAAATGTATTAAATAACAGCCGCAATGAAATAAATTTAAAAGTTTGAGAATATTTAAATAACAAGAAATTAAATTATTATTAAAAAAACCCGTGTGAAAGCAATAGCAAGAAATAATAGAAAGAGACGGAGAGATAGACAGATAGAGAGAGAGAGAGAGGGAAAGGTCAGGTCCGGTCAGGTCCTGCCAGGTCACGCCATAGCATTGTAAAAGCTGAAGCTTTTACGTGGCTTACAATGCTGAAATATATATGAAAAATATAAAATAGCTAAAACATATATCTATATTCCTATACTATACTAATATTATAAATGTGAAAGTAACTCTGTCTGTCTGTCGCTCTTTCACTGCCAAACCAATGAACCGATTTTGATTAAATTTGGAATGAAGCAAACATGAAGTCCAATGAAGGACATTGGCTACTTTTTTTGCCTCACACATGACAACCAACCCCTAGCGAGCGAAGCGCCGGGTGACTACTAGTTATCTATAAATGCTCTTAACAGTTAATCACATAGGTTGTAAATCTATCAAAACACAAATTTAAAGTTTTCGGCTTACAGTCAAATGTTAATTCGTTATTTCGTCTTTATATCTTATCTTTCATCTTAATATGTTATACTGGTCAAATTAAGCGGTTAATTTGAGCTGGCGCGCTAAGACCTGTATTCCACGGCGCCTTGGGTGACTTTCCAGGTATCCCCCAAAAGCCAGCACTAAACGGATCTAACAGTGAGAGTGCAGTCTGCGCACTATATATATGTCTGTGTATATAGATTTCTGAACTATTACTTCTCCTATGTAGTCAAGCAGTCGACGTTGACAATAACCCTCGATGCCGTAACCAAGATGCAGGATGTCAATTACTCTTATACATAAATATGTGACACATAGAAGAGCAGCCGTAGATGTACAGAAAATTAAAGAAGATCCTTATTGCAGTTTACTAAATTGTTACGATTTAACAAAGATTTAATTTTAGAGAGCGGAAAAAAGTTACTGGTCGAGAGCAGTATTACGGCTGTATAAGAAAAAAAATGGAAACGTAAACATTCTAACTGATATACATACTATTTGATATTAAAAAAATAATTTAAAAGAGGTTTCATCATTTTGGCGTCAAGATGAGTTACTTGGAGATTACAATGAAATGAAATCAAAACAAAACCTGTCATAGATTTCGAAATTCCTAAAAAATCTCTTGAATGAACGCGAAGTTTCGCGGGAGACGCACTAGTTAGTTATAAATAGTCATTGTTAGTTTAAAATGATAAAATATTTTCTTACGCTATCATCAGCGCTGTATGTAGCGTTAATAATATTTTTTACACAATAATTGTTCCGCCATTTCGCGGGGGCGGCCATTTTGTAATCGCGCAGGCAGACCGTCTTTAGGGCGTTAATTATCCATTGTCAACGTCGGCCCTTTGTATTTCTCTTTATATCGTAAGACAAGAATATTTTTTTAATGACACCGCGTTATCAAAGTGGCTTAGAATGTCCTTAATGAGCTAAAATCGCTTTGAATTATGCTTTAAATATGTTTCTATTAAAAATCAGCACATTGACTTACCGTATTTAAAGGTAGGTAACGTTAAGAAACAGCCTTTTAATGTGTCATCGGGCAAAGGTTTCTCTTTTCCTTAAAGACAACGGGCCTATGTACGTTTAACTTTTACATTAGCATTAGCGGCCCGTAAATGTCCCACTGCTGGCATAAAGGCCTCCTCTCCCTTTGAGAAGGTTTGGAGCATATTTCACCACGCTGCTCCAATGCGTGTTGGCGGAATACACATGTGGCTGAATTTCGTTGAAATTAGACACATGCAGGTTTCCTCACGATGTTTTCCTTCACCCCCGAGCACGAGATGAATTATAAACACAAATAAAGCACATGAAATTTCAGTGGTGCCTGCCTGGGTTTGAACCCGAAATCATCGGTTAAGGTGCACGCGTTCTAACCACTGGGCCATCTCGGCTTTTTTTTTTTTTAAATTAAATATGTAGACTAGAGGACAAATGGGCCACCAGTGGTCACCATAACCATAACATTGGCGCTATAAGAACTTTTGAATCTCCATTGCACCACCAATCTTGGAAACTAAGTTATTATGTCCCTTGGACCTTTAGTTATACTGGCTCACTCAACCTTGAAACTGGTATACAAAGTATTACTGATTGGCGATAGAATATATCATGAGATGGATGGAACCCACCTACAGACCACCACAGACAGACTTTCACAAAGCCCTAACACTAAGTAAACCTTACACTGGGTGGTTGCTAGCCTAATCACCAATCTGATGTATAAGGAATAACATACGTAACCACTAGAACGCTCACCCCCACTCTGTTCTCTGTGCATTGAAAATATACGACAAGCTTAAAATAAATTGCGATTTACAAAACAATACACTTCGTAGCGTGTTTCCAATTCAGTTAACTTTTGACAAATTAAGTTTCCAAGTTGCGATACCTCAAAACATTCTCTTGTCGAATTTTCTAAAGCTGAAGTCTTTTAAACTTAGGATTAAATACCTCGAACTCTATGAGGATAACATTTATTTTTAAGAAGAATTAAACTTCGTGACCAACGTCTTATGTTATAGGGCAATTACTCACTAATGTTGCTATGCGAAGCGTTTGTTTATTTATATCATGCTAGTTGTAGCTCGTGGCTTCGCTAACGTTTAAGGGGTTGATCCGTCATTTCATCAAATTCGGTTCAGTGGTTTCGCCGCAAAAGACCAACAGTCAGATCAAAGTCAAAGTCAAGTCAAACTCAAAAATCTTTATTCAATATAGAAGTGTTTACACTTGCTTCAGTAAGCATATAGTCAAAAATCTACCACCGGTTCGGAATTTAGCACCTCGGACCTGAGAAGAACCGGCGAAAGAAATTCAGCGGGATATATATTTTTTTATCTTTACCATTTTGCATGTACAATGATAATTATATTTTAGTTATTTGAAACAGCCTGGAGGCGATCATTTCATTCCCAAGGTGTGCAGTCAACTAAAAAGTCATTAGTGTTGTAATATCCTTTAGCACACAAACGCTCTTTAACGATTCTTTTGAATTTTATAATTGAATAATTTTGAAGATACACAAAAAAATACTTTCGCAAGTATGTTATTAGTATAGATAAGATTACAATTTCTAATTACACTAAAACAATTAGTTACAAACTAAGAGATTATTGCATACAAGCATTTCTAAGCGTTGTAATAAATAATATACTAACGCCACAACGTGCTCCTTTTATTGTGGAAATCGTGAAACTATTACTATAAAACATACTTTATATGTGGCGAAATTTATGAGCGAGATAATACTATGAATTGTTTTATAAGTTCGAGAAGTGTCGTAAAATGTTTTCAGTACTAAATATCAATAAATTTATAAACATTGTAAAGTACATTTATATTCCACTGGTGGGCTTAGGTCCTTTTCGTGGACGTAATCTTTGATTGATATGTGAAATTTGTGAGGCACTTGCCCAGTCTTGAACTTTTGTTTAATACTCATATCGTTAGTAAACTGTGCGGGACGGTACACGCTTTTATGACAGATTCCCAGAAATGGTTCAAAAACATTGAATTATAAAACTAAAGACTTTTAGTCGATTGGGATAACTTGAGAATGACATGATCGCCTCGCGGCTATTTCAAATAACGTAACGCTTCTGTATTGAATAAATATTTTCGACTTTGACTAGGAATTCTCTAACTACTGGACCATTTAAGCCCAAACCCATTGTCATCATAATTTGATACAGGATATTTTATATCGTACCGCAAATCATTGAAGTTTAGGTGGATTATTAACTTTACATACGCGATTCATTAAGCTTCTTCAAAATTATAAAAGAAAACCGCTTTCAAAAATATTCTATGAAATTTATTTTACCTTGGGAATGAAACGATCGCCTCCTGGCTATTTCTTTTCAAATTGAATATTTGAAAATAATAAAATTTGACAAAAATAAACCCGCCGAGTTTCTTTCGCCGGTTCTTCTTCTGTGTTTTATCTGACAATCAATAAGTAAGTGTAATGCTTCTATATTGAATAAAGGAATTTGATTTGATTGGATTTGCATCCATCTTCACTAGGTACTCCTTCTATTTTTTTCAATTCATTACTTTTTAACTATAAAAGTATATATACAATTTTAAATTAAATGTATATGAGATTTAAGTGGTCAATAATCATGTTCTACCATTACCGTTTACACTCAACACGAAATCTGGAACACAATAAAACAAAGTATAAAAGGGATGGTAGAATAAGTTTTGAGTGTGTGTTACCCCAGACGATAATACACACCCAATGCACACCCAAAAACCATTATAGGTAATAAGTATATCTTAGATTAACCGTTCAAAGGTTTCACTGGTGAGCTAGGAAGGGTGAGTGAATAACTATAGGCACAAGGGACAAGACATATTAGTTCCCAAATTTGGTAGCAGATACATGTACAGCCTGTAAAATTCCCACTGCGGGGCTAAGGGCTCCTCTTCCTTTTGAGAAAAAGGTTTCCCAACCTTCCCGTCAAATTATATATTCCATATTCATACATATTCCACCACGCTGCTTCAATGTGGCTAGGTGGATTCACACGTGGCAGAATTTCGTTGAAATTAGACATATGACGGTTTTCTCACATGAAAATTCAGTGGTGCTTGCTTGGGTTTGAACCCGAAATCATCGGTTGAGATGTATGCGTTTTAACCACTGGGTCATTTTGGCTTTTTTTGTCGTTTAATTATTCTTAAATTATTATTATTAGTACCGCATCTCATTGTTTATTAAAAATAAGACGGAATAAATGTTCATTTAAGCCGTGTACTTTAAAATAAATAGAAATGATCGAATGTTATTAGTTTATCGAGTAATCAGATAGTTTGACAGTTGAAGTCGTGAGCTCGTTGCCGATATAAAACCAACTTAGACTTGAATGGGATCATGACAGAGAGTAAATCGAAAATAAATCTCATTGAAGAGCGGAGACGATATAATTTCATTCGACAACTTCATTCGCAGACGAACGGTTTTCAAATAGTTGAGATTGAAACTCAAAAGGAAATGAAAAGGAACGTAAACGGTTATTGAAATAAGTCGTTTATTAATCTACTACATATATCATATTTGAATTATATTATACATAATAAATTGATATGATACGATATTTACTAAATAATTAATTGCTCATTAGTTTAGTGGGCTTATAAAGCTGTTTGACTGCCTCGTTGGTCTAGTGCAAGAAGTAAGGATAACAGAACGCCAAGTTTCCGACTCCGCAAAGTCAATAAATCATTCTTGGGGCAAGGTATCCGCTTCTATAATAAAATTCCGCAGATATTTTTAACTTTGCCGTTTCATAGATTCAAGTCATTTGTAAAAAATACATTGGTAAAAAAGGCATATTATTCGATACAAGATTATATTGATGATAAAAAAGCGTGGCCATAATGCTTGTTGACTTCTAGGCAGGAGACATAACATACATATATATGTATTTAAATAACATGACTGTATTTTTAGACGTTGAAAAAGAGTAACTATTAAGTTTCTTGCCGGTTCTTCTCGGTAGAATCTACATTCCGAACCGGTGGTAGCTTTACTTCAAATAGTTTGTTAAATGACGATTCAAAAGTGCTTGTAAAAGCCTACTTGAATAAAGTATGTTTTGATTTGATTTGAGTGCTTTGATATAAGGCCACAGATATCGAGGTTCTGAGATTGGGTTCTTCTGACGAAAATTCTTATCAGCCTGGATTCTGGAAATTGGAAGCTTGTACACTGCCGTGCCTCGGAAAGCATATAAATCCCTTGGTCCTACACCGGAACTCTTCGGATTAATAGACGAGACGATAGAGAGAAGGTGTGTGTTATATGATAGTGCACAAACACACCCGTGTTTGTGCACTATCATATGTCCTGCGTAGTTAGTTGGTCTCCTATTGGACGCCGTGATAGAAATCGGCTGGACGACGTACAGCTGCTCATGGAGTTCGAGGTTCGAATTCTGTAAGTCAATAAGAAGTAACTGTCGAGAGCTTTTTTCTTTTTTATTTCCATCTCTGGAACATCATCACCGCTTATTTTTTTTTAATTCAAAAAATACATGACATAGTTACATTTTAATATTATAATCGTGTCTGTAAGAGTCTATCTTATTTAAAAAATAAAATACGTAAGAGTAATCTATAACATAGCTTATTTTCACTTTGAGTTCCGCCGTTTTTTATTTTGGAAACTCGGGAGCAAAGCTTTCTTATAAAAGCAGTATGTAATATAAAATTCTGAGACCACTTTTATTAGGGAGAAGCTCGTTCGACCACGCTGCTCTAATACAGCTTGATGGTAGTGAATACACATAGGACAAATCGGTGCACGTAGAATACGAGGTCATAAGTAAAAATTAAGGAAATGAAAATTCGGAGGTAGTTCGACACACAATATTTGCTTAAGATTTACTTGTTCGAGTCGCTGGATCATATCAGCTATAAAATTAAAAAGTAAATAAATACGTTGGACGCCTTTGGAAAGATTTCAGTCAAAAGTCAAAAGTCAAAAAATCTTTATTCAATATAGAAGTGTTTGCACTTGCTTATTGATTGTCAAAAATCTACCACCGGTTCGGAATT
Source organism: Vanessa atalanta (assembly GCF_905147765.1). Lineage (NCBI taxonomy): Eukaryota > Metazoa > Arthropoda > Insecta > Lepidoptera > Nymphalidae > Vanessa > Vanessa atalanta. The sequence goes on along the minus strand of NC_061891.1, from coordinate 9,511,919 downwards.
TAGCACCTCGGACCTGAGAAGAACCGGCGAAAGAAACTCAGCGGGATATATTTTTTTTCATTTTTTTTAACCATTTTCCATGTAGGTACAATGATAAGTATATATTAGTTGTTTGAAACAGCCTGGAGGCGATCATTTCATTCCCAAGGTGTGCAGTCAACTAAAAAGTCATTAGTGTTGTAATATCCTTTAGCTCACAAACGCTCTTTAACGACTCTTTTGAATTTTATAATTGAATAATTTTGAACGTTTTCTGGGATCCTGTTGTAAAAACGTATACATTGCCCCAAAAAATAGTTACTAACCCTGTGTAATCGGGTACTTGGAGTAACAAGTTTATTCTTGTTCCTAGTGTTAATAGAATGTACGTCACAATTTCTGGGAAAATCATTTATGTTTTTGCGTACATACATAACATTATCAAAAACAAATTGAGAAGCGACAGTCATTATTTTAATTTCTTTAAATTTACCTCTTAACGAATCTTTTGGGACCAGGTTATAAATTGCACGAATAGCCCTCTTCTGCAGTACAAAAATAGTATTAATAATTGGAAGAAAAAGTACTTTCCTGATAACATGTATGTGATTTCCAGGGATTCTCTTGGGAATTAGAGGAATGTAATGTAATTTTTATTATATAACTAGTTGTGCCCGCGACTTAGTGCGCGTTTGAATTTAATAAAAAAGCGTGACTAAAAAAAAAGTAGCCTAAGTTACTCCTTATTACATCAGCTATCTGCCAGTGAACGTCCCGTCAAAATCGGTCCAGCCGTTCCAGAGATTAGCCTAACATACATACATATGCATTTAGTAAAACGCGGTAATTTTAATATTACAAACAGACACTCCAATTTTATTATATGTTTAGATTTCTATTACCACTAAGCCTTTTTTATATGTGACTTATTATTGACTATGTGTAAGTATTGTCTTTGACTTTGACTGCCAATTTCAAAGATAAACCAATCTGTGCGGGAGATATTAAAGTACACATGTGTGGGTGCACAGTCACACACTCTTACTATAAGAGACTGATGAAACAACAATCAACAAACAACAAGTGGAGAAAATCAGGCGCATGATCTAGACTTCTAGACCAACGAGCCAGTTAAATAATAAATGTGTTGAATACATATAAACTTTTTATATTTCATCACAAGTAATAAAATAATATGATTGATAATAAAAATTGAAGGTTAATAATGAATATTGGGTATAGACACACTTTTCCCGTTGCGGAGAAGATTTTGTAGCTTATTCTACCACGCTGCCCAAAAGTAAGGTGGACACATTGCGCAAAATTCCATCTGTCAGGCTTCGTCGTATTTCCTTCACCGTCAAGAATAATGAATTATTATAAAAATGAATTAAGTATATAGTAATAGACCAGGTTTGAACCGATAACCTTCGGTTACGAGTTTGTATTATATGTAAAGCTATCTTGGTTTAATATAATTATGAATGATATGCTCGTAAAAGTTAAACCTCAGAGATTAACGACGAATTTATGATTTTATAACTCAACAGTTCAGCGCGTACAAGGGTTAATGTGGGTTGTGTGTAAAACTGGCTAATCATTTCGCGTTCTGGGGTAAATATAAGGGAAAACTGAATGACTGCCTTACGCAATTTTAATAATATATAAATATATATATATAAACGAAATACAAATCACTGATGAATCACAATATCTCAGAAACCATAACACCCACAATCTTTAAATGTGGCAGGTGGGTTCCTTATATGTGGGTACATGTACCTGTACACATTCCTTAAAAACGGATTTTACGAAACTCCACCCCAAAGAGCTAAAATGGGAGTTACAGATAGTGTATTTTTATAAAAGAAAAAGTTACATAAAAAACTACCATGGTTACCATTACCATTATTATTGTTTGAAATTGCCTTTCTTTCTTCATACTTGGTGGTAGAGCTTTGGGCTGGCTCGCCTGGGTAGGTACCACCCACTCATCAGTTTTTCTACCGACACACAGCAGTACTCAGTATTGATGTGTTCCGGTTTGAATGGTGAGTGAGCCAGTATAACAAAAGGCACAAGGGACATACCATCTTAGTTCCCAAGATTGGTGACGTATTAGCGATGTAAGGAATAATTAATCTTTCTCACAGCGCCATTGTCTATGAACAGTGGTGACCATTTACCATCACATGGTCCAATTGCTACCTATATTATAAAATATTAAAAAATATATACGTCACTCTCTGTTTACGGCATCTACTTTCAACCATCCTGTAATTCCAAAACGCGACATAAATACCATTTATCTATTCCGCAAATATAACACGCATTCGTTAAACATATAAATACGTATTATATATTGTCCTAAATGTGCAAAAATCCGGTTAACCATTTTAAAAAGCAATTTATGTAAATGATAGCGTGTAAGTCCACTCAGCGCTTGCCACAAATCTCAGTCGGTGACATCTGGTGTTAACAGTGTGAAAACGTGAACTGGCTGCTCGTTTTAATATGAAAAGTGCTATTTTAATATACGAGTTTTATTATTTAAATAGCCTTTTTGGTTAGCAGTTTTTTGGAGATGGTCATGAATGGTCGAAGATTTTTTTGGATGTTTGTTCGTAACCATCAGTCGCGTTTTATGCGCTGTCGTCATGTTTTGAGTATAAAAAAGTATCCTTTATCCTTCCCCGGGATTCAAACTATTGTATATGTTACTGTAAAAGCTCGAACTACGGTAAATCTTAAGATTTTCCAGTAAAACCTAAGATTTACCGATTATGAATGGTAAATGTCCATAAAACTTTGAGTTTTGAACTTTTATCATGATTCACTCGGTAAATCTTAGGATTTACCGTGGTTAGGTTAGGTTGGAATGGTAAAAGTCCGAAAAAGTCGTCCCTTTAGTAAAATTCGTACATTTACCAACTTTTTAACAGTTCTCCTGAGTAAAATGAAATGAAAAATATTAGACTACTTAAAAGTCGATTTACGATAGTATAACGTAGTTACAATTATTGTTAATCACTACAATATACCTAGCAAAAATAATAAAACACACAATTAAACCAAACCAACGAACTATGCTGAGACATAATGTAGTAAATTTAAGACTTACATGATTTTCTTATAGATGCCCTCATCAGAACGGAAATGGGACCACACAGGAAGCACTAGCTTTCAAATAAAAAAAATAATCATCAAAATTGCTTAACACAGATGAAAGTTCTAAGGTAACAAATATAAAAAAAATTACAGTCGAATTGAGAACCTTCTCCTTTTTGAAGTCGGTAAAAAAAACAAATGTAAATCTTGCGAACAGACGTCTTCAGTTCACAATGAAGTTAAATAAAAAAATAATCTATCATAAAAGCCTGACATTGGTTAGTTTTGAATTGTGTTGATAACATTGATATTAAATAAGAGGGTACTTTGACTTTTCTGTATAATATTGTGTCACGTGATTTGTAGTGAGGCTTATATAAGTGATGGTATCTCCGTACAGAATACTTTTACTTCACACTTTACTCTTTCTGGAGCAGCAATGTGCTAACATTTAAGGTACGATATAATTTTGTGATATAGTATAATTGTTATTGCTTGTTAAATTATTGATGAATATATGAATTGTGTTTTTGCAATTATCAATATACAAAGTTAGTGTAATTGTATTTAACTAGCATGACTGCATTTTTGGATATTGAAAAAGGGTAACTACTGAGTTTTGTGCCGGTTCTTCTCGGTAGAATCTACATTCCGAACCAGTGCACACGGCTAGCTTTATGTGGCGTGTTCGCAACTGCAAAAAAATCTGTGCTTTAATCCCCCACGGCACTACGTGTAATATCGTGTAATATACATTACTCAGTTAGACATCATAACTTTTAAATATTACAAGCTTCAATTATAAATTATTAACGTTCGGGTGTGTGTTTTTAGTTTTTTTTTTTTTGTTAGTTTGATTTTTATCGATGGCAAAGCACTCGACAAGTTATTTATAAAAAAAAATCATAATCGATTTGAGAAATACAATGCTACGACCCCCAACGAACTACACCCCCCCCCCCCCCCGAACGTTAGAGGCTGTCGCGATGACGCGAGCTTAGTCGCGGGCACCAGCTAGTAACAAATAAGTTTGAATCATTTTGATATACAGAGAGATATGCGACAGGCGAAGGCTATAATTTTATTTATACGAAGCGAACACATAAAAAGCAACATAATATTGTGTTACCGATCAGGGTTGTAAATTCGAGTAGATTCATATCTGTTGTATATGAAGTGAAAATAAAAAAGCAACTTTAAATGTTGTTTGTAAAATTCCAGCCAACAGATACTAAAATTATATATACTTATTTAAAGTTATCGCAATACTAGTCGACGACCTCCGTGGTCGAGTAGTGTGTACACCGGCTTTCATGGGTACGCCACTCCGAGGTCCCGGGTTCGATTCCCGGCCGAGTCGATGTAGAAAAAGTTCATTAGTTTTCTACGTTGTCTTGGGTCTGGGTGTTTGTGGTACCGTCGTTACTTCTGATTTCCATAACACAAGTGCTTTAGCTACTTACATTGGGATCAGAGTAATGTATGTGATGTTGTCCAATATTTATTTATTTATTTATTTACTAGTCTTGTACGCGATTGGATATGAATAAATTAAAGGGCCATTTATTTTCGCACTTTTCATGCAGTCACAGTAATTAAACTTAAGAGCTACGCGTATAATTATTATTAGTTTATATAAATTTATTTTTTACAATTACTGTGAATCCGTCATATTTTTATAGTTGCGTTCCAAATACAATTTTCTTATATTGAGCTAATATTTTAATTTATGTTTTTTTTTCTACATTTTAAAATAATTATCTGCGGGTAAAGCCCTTTACGCCTTTGTTCATTTCTTTTTCCCCTTAGGTCCTTTCCATAGGAAGACGGTAGCTTCGCCCATCGAGTTTCCTTCGTTCTGGCCATAAGACCTGCCATTTCCATTGTAGTTTCATGGAGTAAAGTAAGAAATCTATTTGTTTCGTCCTTTCTCTTAACTTGGTGTGACGTACTCTAACTCTCTTTCTTATCCCAAATATGGATCGTTCCATGGCGGCTTGATATATTCTAATGTTTTCCTTACCCCTTTGGTGTATGTCCAGGTTTGTGAACCATATGTTAAATGGGGAAGGATGCCACAATCTATTAGATACACCCGATTAAATATATCACCGATTAAACATTATTCAAAATCCTAGTATTACAATTTTTTAGTACATTTGAGATGCATCGTCCTTAACCTTATTTTAACTTCTTTTTTTTCCTATGTAAGACTCACCGGTGCCCGTGAGTATAGTGGTCCCTAATACACCGGAATATCTACTTAAAAACTAGCGGTACCCTCTCTGTCTCTTTTGGGAGGTTCACGGGATTGCTTTCGAATGCTATCGTGACCCTAATTTTTTTGTCAGCTTAACTCACACCACAAAAAATTCATTCAATTAATCTATTATAAGATTCCACGTTGATTTCCTCTTTCTTTATTAGATTTAGGAGATCACTACTTATTCATTTACAGAACTGCCACAATACTCACGTACATACTTATTATATGTATAAACAAATGTTCAGCCCTTAATTAATTCCAGTTTTTTGAACATCATCAGAAATGACTAAATACAATCTTTTATCATTTAATACGACTTACCATTAGTTTTTTTTTTTAAATATCCTTATTCTGGGCTCTCCTATATTCCAAGAGAAATTTCTGTGCAAATTTCCATTCTGCTAGATTCAAGCAGTGTATTGTATGCCATGAAGTCTTTTTAGAATTTGGTTTATAATATACTTTTATAATATTAATTCATATACAAACGAAAACGCGGAATTTTATTTTTAATCATTTTCAACAAGGATGTCGTCCTCAAAACTGATATACATTATTTTTATTATACGTTATTTATAAACCGATTTGGAAAAATATTTTATTTAATTGATTTTTTTTTTGTTCAGTTCTAATAATAAGATCCATGAGAAAGTAAGATAATTCCTCGATATAATGTTTCACGTCCAGTATCATTAGAACGCGTTTTTTTTGTTAAATAACGTAAGCAACGTAAGTGAGCGCCATTTTATAAAAGCGGCTATTTCACGATTGTGGGTTTTGAATGGATGTGTCAGCGCTAATTATACATCATATATCTTTATAAACTCTTTTTTTGCTGAACACACATATATTTTAATAACATAACCGTGACTATGAAAATATAGAGATTTATATTTACGGAATTTTCGTATGTTTCCTATGTATGTTTAGCTAGCTATTAGCTAGCTTGTAAATGCTTGATCCTGTCACAGATTCAATTCCTTGGTCAGGTCTAATGAAGATTTTCCCAGGCATTTCTGTAGGAATTTTCAGTAGAAGCATCTTTCATCGAAAATGACGTAAAGCATTTTCCCCTAGACTCTAGAGTCATATAAGAACAATACGTTTAAAAAAGTGTTTGTTCGATATTTAAATATATTACAATTCAAAAAAAATAGTCGTTTTTATGTCATAGATATGGACTGGTAAAAGAATTACCTACGAACAAAATTTCTATCATAATTAAAATCCAAGTAAAATATCAGCTTATTACATACTTAAAACATTATATTTTATAGAGTAAATTAATTAACAAAGTAAACTTTTAATGAAGTAAAATAAAACTAAAACTTTACGTATTAAACATTTTGTCAATAATATAGAACATATTTATATGAGCACATAGTCCAGGAGGTGATGAAACGTTTCGGTCGTAAACTAATGAAAGAGCCGTAAATACTAAGTGGTAAAATTACATAAATATGTACAATTACAGAATATTATTTTTCAATAAAAAAATTGCTCGTGATATATTGTACGCTTTAGCGTTTATTTTGTACGATACACCTAATTTTATTCAATAAAATTATCCTTCAATCAAATTCACAATTTGTGTATTTGTTCTGTGTGATATGTATAATTTTAATTAATTTTAAAATATGTTTTAATTACATAAATAGCACCGTAATTATAGCCTTACAATTGATTTAAATTGAAATGTTAAAAAATTAAGCTCAATAAAAAAAATCATTGATAAATAACTTAACAAGATTGTATTAAAGATAAAAAAGCATGGTCTTAGTATTTATTGACTTCTGGACAGGATATATAAAAAAATAATTGCTGTTTACTGACACACCATGTAATTAGTGTGGTGTGGTTAAAGTGGTGGAAAAGAGTAACTACTGAGTTTCTTGCCGGTTTTTCTCGGTATAATTTACTTTCCGAACGGGTGGTAGCTTACTCGATTAAAGAATGTTTTGTTTTTTAATCCAGTTGTTTCTTCGCGTAAGAGAAATATCACCGCTAGTAAATAATTATTTACGAAGCAAATTAATGGTTAAAATAATTCGCTAACTTATTTTTATTTCAGTTATAAACTAACATGAAACTAAGACCATACTATAAAACATCCTGTCAAATAAAACGGGACCTATATGGAGAGTTGTTGCTTAGTCCAGGAACTAGTGAGGAATTAACATCACAAATTTAAGTGTTTTTGTGTGACTCAAAAATATAAAAACTTTTTAGTTAAAATTTATATTATAATGTAACTTTAAACGCGTAAATAATGATTTGAATTTATAGATTATTTTATATCGTGCTTAGTATTGAAACGTAATGCAAATTAGGTTACTGTAAAAAATGGAAACTAAATTGGAAAATTTATGCACTAATGGAAAATATACTCTTTATTTCATTATAAATTTACTATTCGCAATATATTGCAGTATATTTTTTTTTTTTGATAAAGAAATTGCTGGTTATTTGAATAAATAATCTGAATTACATAAACAGTGACAATAACATGCAAACTTCATTTTGTCTTGTAAGATTAAATTAAGTTTTAATTTACAACAAAAGTACCCATCTCTGTTTCTGAACACTTGAACAAGGATTTATATAAATCTTTTATATCGTAAAACTTAATATTGTCTTAGATTTTCGCGATTATTACACATTGAAATAAAACTAGTTTTTTAACGGATTTAATCGCGTATATTATTTATTTTATTTTAACATCCCGACGTTTCGAGCACTTTGCAGTGTTCGTGGTCACGGGCAGACTAAGGTGACATTTGTCTGTTCGAATTAAAAAGAAATATTATTTACAACTACCGCCAACGATTTCTTAATTGGTATCTTGAGTAGCGTTCCGGTTGCACGCAGAAGGCACTAACTGTATCTTTAGGTCTTGCAGTCTGTTGGATTTGGGATTTTAAATTTTTAATAAGTGGATCCCAAGTGTTAGAAAGTCTCCAACCATCTTCTCTATTGAAGTTCGGATGTTTTTGAATTTCAATAGCCTCACGTATCATTCTAGGAATGAATCTGTGTTCTCTAGCGAGGATCTGTGGTTTATCAAATCGAATAAAATGGTTGGGTTTATCCAGAGCATGTTCACAGACTGCAGACTTTGAAGAACGCCTATTTTTGACATCTCCTATATGTTCCTTGACCCTAGTACCGGTGCTTCTCTTTGTTTGACCTATGTAAGATAAACCACACTCACATTCGAGTTTATATACTCCCGCAGTTTGTAAAGGGATATTACTATTGATAGGTCTCAAGAACTGGCTCACTTTCTTATGAGGCTTGTAAATGGTTTTAATCGAAGCTCGCTTCAAGATATTGCCAATCCTGTCTGTAACTCCCTTCACATATGGTAGAAATGCAGGTTGTCGCTCAACTGTGGGTGGCTTGATACGGCTTCTGCGATGCTGGCGAGGCAGGGGCAGCTTGTTCTGGTGGAGTGCAAGCTTGACCTGAAGTAGCTCGTCCTCTAGGTGTTCAGCATCGCAGAGATGGTGGGCTCTCTGAAACAAAGATTTGCCAACGGTAGCTAACATCAAAAAGTAGCTAGTCAAAAACATCCGAACTTCAATAGAGAAGATGGTTGGAGACTTTCTAACACTTGGGATCCACTTATTAAAAATTTAAAATCCCAAATTCAACAGACTGCAAGACCTAAAGATACAGTTAGTGCCTTCTGCGTGCAACCGGAACGCTACTCAAGATACCAATTAAGAAATCGTTGGCGGTAGTTGTAAATAATATTTCTTTTTAATTCGAACAGACAAATGTCACCTTAGTCTGCCCGTGACCACGAACACTGCAAAGTGCTCGAAACGTCGGGATGTTAAAATAAAATAAATAATATACGCTTAATCGCGTATATTATTTATTTTATTTATCCGTTAAAAAACTAGTTTTATTTCAATCGTAAAACTTATACTTTATTTGTTCTTTTTCGTCATTTTCGGCAATCATATTTATATTTTGCTACTTTATATAAAACTTCAAAATTATACCAAGAAACACTCCGCCCATTGGTTGAAAATTTGCTCGTTAGTGTTTGTGTTTAGCAAATCAAATCAATTTTATTCAAGTAAACTTCACAATAAAGCGTTTTTGAATCGTCATATTTAAATACTACAATGTTTGAGATAGTTAGTATAGATAGTAATATTTATTACAACCCCAATGTCTATAGTAGTGACCACTTACCATCAGGTGGCCCATTAGCCCACATGTAAAAGTATACCTAGTGATCAATAAATTTAAGTAGTAATTTTACTATACATATAACCTTCCTTGTGAATTCAAAATCACTTCATCAATTGCCCTTGAAACCTTAATATACAATAATTCGAAATATAATTATGGTAATAAAACATCGTTACACGTTTAGCAATCGCCTCATGGTCTATAAAATAATGAAGATTTATTTTAAAACAACACGAGGGCTCTAAGCCCTTTTTTACGTACGTTTTATTTTTAGCTTTTTAATGAGATTTCGTAAAACAAACGAAGGTCGTGTTTTCAATTATTTTATAACTGTTTTATCTATGGCTTAGTTCTTTTCAATTAAAACTCTTTAGGTATTAACAAAGTTTTAACGGTTATTCGTAAAGTAAAGAATAGTTATGTAAAAATTTTATTAATCTATAATTTATCACGATTCATACATTTATTTTTAAAAAAATATCAGAAACAGCCTAGCCTAGCAGTGAGTGGAGCCCCGTTCACCCTTTTTCTGTAAAGACAGTTGGAACACACAGGTCATCACACAAGGGTGCTCCAATGGGTATTCTTGTGACCGATTCTCATACAAAATATATTTCATTCATAAAATTATATATGTAAAAAAAAAAATCATTACTATTACAAACAAAGAGCCCAAAAAAAATACAAAAACTTATGTAAATTTCTTTATATTGTTTTCATTGATAAATGTAATATGTGCATACCACTAATGTGAAAAGGATTGATTTTTCCCAAAGATAATTCACACATTTAATTGCGACAGTTGAAATTCTGTTATCCTTCCATTCCATGCGATCACAATACATATAAGGACAAACTAATTATAATTTTGATATATTTTAATTTAGTATAATCTATTCCAATCGAAGAACAAATATACAAACCTTAGATTGACGTATTTGTTTATAGCTCGGCTATATTGTAAACTACTAATAGTTCTTGATTAATATTTGTATTTATTTATAAAATAAAACAATTTTACTTCCAAAATAAACAGCTTCGTTGACGTTCAAAGCGCCGTTTTATCTAAAATTCATAATGAATTTGGTACACAGAGATGTCGAATCAATATCAAATGTTGTTTTAGAATAGACTTTGGTTCATAGAGTAATACTTAGTATTATTGTGTTCCAGTTTGAATGAGTCAGTGAATCTCTAGCACAAGTAAAATTAAAATAACTCACATCACATTAACTTCCATTATATTAATAAACCACTCGATACATATATTACTTATAACTTTAACAGCAATTCCGTCCTTCGTCCTCCTTTTTTCTCTCCAGTTAAAAATCCCGCGCTTCTCCGTGCCAGGCAGTACCAGCTCGCCTCACCGCGCCACGAGACGGAAGATAATCATACTTCATACATGTTATTTCAATTAAAAAAAAAAACGTATTTAAAAGTTAAAGCAGTACTAAATATTATTATTTTAATTAAAATTATATAAGTATAACGACACATTGCCATTATCATTATTTTCTGTATCAATCTGTGGCTACCGAGCGATCGTGGGTAGGCGGGCGAGGAGAATTATAACCACGTGTTTGAAGGTTTTACAATATAACAGTAATACAAGCAGCACTTTCGATTTATTATAATAAAGTAACGACGCTCCACCAGGCACGTCTTGCTTACACGATACGAAATGCATTACACAAAAGAGCCTGAAGTTGCGTCAGAGTGAAGAAACGTCCAACCGCACTATTCCTAATGTTTCTGTCAAAAATGTCATTATTACTTTTTTTTCGTTTCTTGACACTCTCAGAACACAGTGGCCCGTCAAGTATATTAAAAAAATCATGACAATTCATGGCGCATTGATAGAATCCGCAAGTTAATATTACCTTCAGGTATCACATTTTCAGATCATATATTTTATATAAAAATATATGTATAATGTTATAAAATCTCATATAAACTAATACCTCAGACGTATATTTAATATTGTTTGATTACAATCTGACAAGGCTCTACCTGACATCGCTTTTGGCAGATGGATTTACAAAGAGAATTTTATATGTACAAGATATTATTAATTGCATTAAAATATATTTGTGTATTATTTGTAAATACGAGGTTTATAAAGACTTAAGATTCATATCTCTGTTTTAAAATTAATGACTTTGAGCTGTTATTTTACACGATATTATATATATATATATATATATATTTAGGAGAGTCCTTTATCCATACAACGGGCTAGAACAAACAAAAAAAAAAACAAAAGCGCGCGAAACCGAATTAAACCGCCATAATTTTTGATTTTTGGGCGTGAAGAGTAAGGTCGATATTGGCGCGACTTGTAATTTGTTAAAAGTGTTATTTGTCTTATTTGGATTTGTAAGCTCAACTGAGTAAGTAGTTTACTTCAGTATGTATGATTTGGTGATTTATTTCTATTCAGATAAATTCAAAATTAGAACTATTTTTGATTTGATAGTAAATTGTTTAATGTAATTTATATTCTAGTCTTTTTTTAAAATTTTTTACTATTGTTCATATATAGTGTTAAACTTGATATGGAGTTGTATGATAAAATAGTGTGGAGTTTGTATTCGGTTCTTCTCGGTGGAATATACATTCAGAACGGGTGGTGGATTACATTTAATAGACTCATTAAAATTATCATTCAAATTTGCTAACAAGACGTCAAATGCTGATTAATTTTTACCACTGGATCACACACTAAATTCTACTGAAATGCCAAGAGGCTCAGTGGACAGAGGTTTTCCACCACTCTATTGAATTTACTAAACCGACAAAGTAAAGAGTTCAAACCCCGTCTGGCAAAATAGGGATTGGATTTTTTTTGAAAAATTGTCTCTTAATTTTTAGTAGCAGTCTAAATATTGGAAGTACGTCAAGCAGTTGATTTTGGTTCTGAACTATTTTCGGTCGTGTCAAATTACCCGTATTTTAATATTTCCAATGATAATTGCTATTTAGCGCTGACCGAAATCTATAGAACATTCTTATCTAGGTGACAACTTGTTAGTTAAACAGAACATTAATGACCAGTATTAAAAATGAATTAGTTATTATCTATACTAATATTATAAATACGAAACTCTGTCTGTCTGTTACTATTTCTCGGAAAAACCACTCAACCCTACTTGGTAAGTACGAAGAAGACTTGAACCCCGAGGAATGACATAGGCTACTTTATATGCATAGCACACAAGTTGCGGACCACAACTAGTAATTATGGAATAATGAAACGTATGTAATTTAAAAGTACGCGAAGATCGGTAGAAAAAATATTTTTTATACTGTAAATGGACGCAGCGTGGTAGAATATGTTTTTAAGCCTTTTTATTTCATAAATATTTTAACTATGTCAGAACAACATCCTATACAATATTTTAGTACTCAAAAAAAAGATTTTTGAAAACAAATCCGATTAATTTTTTGGCTATACCATATTACTCTTAAAAATTCATAATCCTAATTCAGCGAACGAATTTTATAAGAAATATCATTCGATTCCTACTAACTATTATTCAATCTAATTACGATATTTTTACCGACCGTTCTATAGCCTCATTAAAAACTGTGTTAAAAAAAATGTTTCAATAGATTAAATAACTAAATTAAAACAATAAATAAATAATTTATATGCTGCTGTCACGAACTAGAAGCTAATTGTTTCTAACTTATAAAGCATGTCGTGTCTACATAACCAAAATGTAATCATACTTTTTTTTTTGATTGTCATTTTATTTTTGTAGACCTTTGAACATAAAATAAAAAAAAAATAAAAAAAAACTATGAGTCCGAGATATATTCAAATAACTTATCTTTAATGTATATTAATATCTAGTATATGAAACAAGGACACGAATTCATGCTACTTATGTACAGTCGGGGTAAGAAAAGTTTCGTCGCCTTAAGGTCTATGTTCTTGTGCTCAGTATGCGCGATATTCTGCTTTACCGATTGAGTATGACATATTGCGTCGCAATGTACACTATTTTGAACCCAGTTATCATACAATGTTAGTTTATTTTTATATGCAGTTGTCTGTTTAGCGCTTTAGATTCAAAAGGTACTAAGAGTTTACGACTTGATAAAGGAATGAATTTGAAAACTGACGAAGGTTTTCTTACTCTGACTGTACAACGATTTGAAAAATAACTTCTAGAAGCCATTAGAGAGACATGCGATCCCGACTAAACACACCATTAGCTACTTCAATGTACAACTGTGAGAAATTAATTGTACTCGGAAGGCGCTAGGAACTGAGAAAAAGTAGTCTACCATCAACTGGGTCGTTTTAAACTCAGAACAGCGATTACGGTAGAAATAGCATGTGTTAATTGCGACAGGCTTTGAATAAACTTATTCAACACTGCGGATTTAATTGACGTTCTCCTGGACCTGATGCACGACTTTGTCCTTAGTGGCTGTTTATGTGTGTGCGCAGATAAGATTGATAATACTTACTGTGATAACGATGGTAGAGTTAATCCAACACGACCAGGTTTTTAAGTGAAGGACCAAAGCTTTACATTTTTTTCGAGAATCTTTCGACTGAAGAACGCAATACCATTTCATGGGGCCGACTTGGGGTTTGATCTGCAGCCTTGTAATTAGGTTAGACCAACAACGCATTATACATTTGGTAACTTAAATAATCCCAATTATAATAATGTAAGCAAATAATTACCATTGATACATAGTTTCTTTACAAATAATAATTTAGTTCAAAATACCCAAAAGACAAAATGTGTACTGTTTTATTTACTTAACGTAAGAAAGAAATATAATAAATCAAAGAAACTTTTGTGTGGAGTTCAATTTACAATTAAATATATGAAATTCTGATAAGTTATAATCTTTTATGTTAGGGTAGGTTATTGCTTTTATAATTAAACTCAAAAAAACATACAACACCCCAATTTGAGACTAGATTTGTAATGAGCCAACTTTTTTTTAATGTAATAATTAGGTGGCAAATGGATAAGATGGTAAGAGGTCATTATCGAAATGTTAACCATTCCTTACATCAAAATAATACACCACCAACCTTGGTAGCTAAGATGTTAAGTCCCTTGTACGTATACACTGACTCACTCACCCTTCAAACCGGAACACAACAATACCAAGTATTGCTGCTTGGCAGAATATCTGATGAGTGGGTGGTACCTACCCAGACGGGTTAGCATAGAGCTCTACCACCAAGTAAACAATATAAAAGTAATAAGTAATTTTAACATGCATGCTTTGTGGCACTACCATTATTTTTTATTTACTTGTCTTAGGTTTTAAATGTCTGTTAGACGTGCTTTATAGTGACTTTGAACACGAGAAGAATGAGGATGGAAGTAAAGTTTAAAGTATTTAAGTGTTATTTAGTAAGTGAAATATTCTGCGATGCAATAAATGTTTAAGTTTCATAAAATTAATTCATTTTCATGCTATTGCTCCTTATCCTTCAACTTTAAATGTCATAATCACTAGGGTATCTGTTTTTCTATCTCTCACAGCCTATATCGAAGTTTGAATGGTATTAGTATCAATCCAGCGTAATCTATTCGAATAGACCAAGATAGGGAGAAATTCTAAAAAAAAATTGGCAATTTATCATACAGATAGTTTGTGAATATAAAGTGTAAAGTTGAGCTAATGCGATTTACTGTTGCCAATTTTTTTTATAAGGAATTGTGTCCCTTACTAATAAACTTAAAGATAACTTTAATTTAAGATAAGTATACCGAGATATACTTGTACAAAATGCTATGAATTCAAAACCAGGACTTAAATTTCTCTATTCTGTGTAATTAAGTATCTAGATACAAAAGGTCTACATGCCCTTAAGAGGAGAGAAGGAAATTGACAGACTTTTTTATTTTTTAGATAGATGGACAAATGGGCCACCTGTTCGTAAGTGGTCAGTAGTCACCACTGCCCGTAAACATTGGCACTATATGAAATTTTAAACATTGCAATGTTCCCTGTGACTGTAGTTACGCTGGCTCATTCAAACTGGTACACAACAATAGTAAGCTGCTCGATGGTAAAATATATATTGAGCTCTACCACTAAGTAAAAACTTTTATAATATTTAAAACAGAAATGTATTTATCAAGTGGCGTTAAAATACTCCAGTGCAGGCCTAGTCGATATTTCCAGCTTAGCTCGAGTGCTCAGCAAGCACTGAGCAGTAAACATGGTAGTAACGTGGCGGCTTGTTTATTCTGTAACGAGGAACGAACCAACGAAATAACATGTAGATGACCCAGTGGTTAGAATTCGTGGATCTTATTCGAAGATTATGGATCCAAATCTACGCAAGTACTTACTTTGTCCAGCAGTGGGAGATTATCAGATTGCTACTTTTTTGTTTGTAGGGATCCTCTTCCGATAATTATTTATGCAAGAAAATCTAGATACAAGAGCAACAATAAAAAGAGTAGGTTACAGCACTCAGACAAATATTCAGAGTTGTGCTAATAATATTATCGGTATTTTGTTTCAATAATAAGTAATTGGGTCACCAGAATTTGACAGGAAGAAAATCGAATTCAAAAATTAAGAGCATGATAAAAGAAACTATCTTGCAACGTAATCTTCGTTATACTTTATTTATTGTTATCTTCGTGATAAAAAATTAAAATGACTGACTGTAATATAACAAACAGTCCAAACCAACGGGTTAAGCAAGATGAAATGTTGTCCAGGAGTTCCTTATAGAACTGACGTGAAGGACAAAAGTTTGCATAGAATTTTGTCTTTTTATGTATTAGAAATATGATTATTGACATGTAGGCATCTGTTAAGGAATAAAATCACCTAAAATTTATGCAAGTTTGAATGGAAGTTCTTCAATTTCGAAGCTAAAATAAGGAAATCGATATTTAGCCATTAGTTTGTGAGTTTAAGATATTCGTTACAGATGCTTAAAATTTCCAGCCCATAAGAGTGTTAAATAGGGGATGAGAATTTATATAAAAGCAGACGTTCAATGATATAATGTATCGGGTAAGTTAAATATATTTTTTTATATATTAGACCTCTGCACGGTATTTTTTAAACAGAAAATTCTATTTTTCCTCATAAAAATCGAGCGAACAGTGAATAAATGCAAAGGTTCAAGGGAAACAGAGAATGTAATTTTTTTTTTTTAACTGAACTACACCCATTTTATATTCATTTCATTTCATGGATTCGTATCCTTTACCCATCTCGACCTTGTTAGTATGAAATTAATTCAGCAACTTTGACATTTGTCGAGAATATAATTGATCCACTCCACTCTGACATTCCTTAATATAATTAATTTTAATTAAAAGTTAAAATCTTAAAATGTTTACTGTAGCGAATTTAATTACTTAAAACTTTAACGTCTCTTCTGAGGGATGATCCGTTGTTATCTCGCCTGAAATTCATGACTTCCTGTAGCCGGGGTTGGACTTCCATAATTATGGGGTAGATTCAGTCGCCAGGGGAAATGGGTCGGAGTTATTATCGTCGTTATTTTTGGATTAAATCAGTGTTCAGGCTTTGATCATCTTGTTATGTCGACATCATCGGTTATATCAATTATAATTACGTATAAACTGGTCGTTCCTCTCGAGATCGTTTCATTAGAATTCGTTTTAAAAATTATATATTTTTATTAGTCTGCGTGTATAAGCACCATTTATATATAGTAATAATTCACTTCATTTTTTGATTGTTAAGGAAATCTTAAATATATTAGGATATCGCTGCTCGAGTGTATGCAGGTCACTAATTAACTTTCGTATGTGGAATTGAAGATCAGGCACGATGGAGTGACGATTTGCGCAAGACGGTTGGCAGGAGCTGGATGCGAGTTGCCTAAGAAAGACCACAGTGGCGTGCATTTGGAGAGGCCTATGTCCAGCAGTGGACGAATGCGGGCTGATGATGATGATGATGTAGAAATGGACGTCGAATATTGACTGAAATTCAATTAACATTTAGCAGAGTTATGATATTCGATAAATACATATAAAATAGAGTAACAAATGCATCATAAACACGATCGCGATATAAATAAAGAAAAATTAATGAGATCAATCAAGTTAAAAACTTTATTGGAGACACACACGATTCGTTATCATTTGAGATATTATTCTCTTATTTCCAGACAAGTTTAATTTTGGCAGAGAATAGAGTGGAAGAGGAGAGGGGATGATATGAGGAATGATTAATGTTTCTTACAGTACCGATGCTTATTATTGGGTGGCCCATTTGCCAATCCACCTGCATATATGGCATAAAAATGCCAATCTCTTAACTGAAAGCTATCTTGTCTGATTTTGAATTTACGATCATCAGTCAGGTCAGTTCTATCAGGTCAAGGTAAGAATATTTATTATAATTTGCTATAATTATTTTAACTATATTTTTTATAAAGGAGATGTGATCTGGCAAATATCCAATGAGATAAGTGGCGTAACTCACTTACTCATGCGTGCCTGAAAAATGTCAACCACTTTTATGTTCCTGTTTTGGAGAAAAGGCGTAATGGCTGCGAGCCAAAGTGTACATAACGTATACATTGCCAAGCGATAAATTGTTAATTTTTAGAAAAAATAAATCATAGTTAGTGTGATGGAGGTATTTTTTTATTTTTATTGTCAATGGAAAATCGGAAGTTTTATTTATATTTTTCGCAAATAAATTGAATAAAGATTTTAATTTAAAATCAAAGAGGTTAAGTTAAAATTAAAATGAAGATATAGTAAGCTTTTTCGAACACTTTTAAATCGTTATTTTACATAAATGCATTAAAAGTTAAGCTACCACCAGTTCGGAATGTTGATTATTCCGAGAAGATCCGGCAAAAAATTTAGTAGTTACACTTTTCCAACATTTAAAATAACATAAATTAAATACAATTAAATGTAACAAATCCTGCCTCATATTCAACAAGTATTACGGCAGTGTATTTGATTTTTTTTTTCATTTTATGGTTTCATAAGATATATGCCACGTTATCCTAGTGGCAGGATATAAGGCGAAAATCCGTAGTGGATTAAAATCATAGACAAGACCTGTAGGCATATGCGGTAGTGTGTTCACCCCCGTACCATGGAAAGCTCGTTGGTGCTGGCCTTAACTCTTTTCGGTCGTGTCAGGTAGAGAATTGAATTGTTTGCAAAATTAAGTTTGGTGACTAGTTTACTCAATTAACTTTTCTTCGTTAAAACAAACCTTAGTGCTTGCAATAACATCCGCGAAATCTAAATATTTTGCGAACATTATTTGTTGTTAAAAAGAAAGAGAGATCAACTTTGACTATCGTAACTTAGATTATCTTTATTTAGATGAATGATGATTACGTACCGTTCGTACTACCTACAAAGCTTGAATAATATTCAGTTAAGGCAGCACCGTCAACATATATAGTACCAATATATATGTACATATATATTAACTGAGTACTCTCATTTTAAAGTTATTTAGCATTGGTACACACCAGTACCGTTTTTACCATAATGTGCCCGGACCCAGGGCTAACATTGTTACGAGGCTCCCAAAGGCTCCTTTTAAGGTATTTGCTTACTGTAATTATTATGATATTTTTGGACCTTAATTAAAAGTTACCGATAGAACACGGAGAAGAAAAAAGGGTGTTGTTAGCCCCATAACCTAGAATGAATAGGCTATAACGGTCCTGGTACACATTAAAGATGAAAAGGTAATTGAGTTAATCGTAGATATCCTTACAAATAATAATTGATAAGCTTACGTTATCCTTATAAATAGCAATGTACAGCCTTAGTGGTCCTTAGTTAGTACTAACGATGTTTATGAAAACGCGCAAGTCGTAGAACGTACCGGATCAAGAAGGTTCCGCTTGGGTCTTTTCGAGAATGCAAGCAATGAGCCTTTGCGGTTGCGCGTTACGGCAGGTGCCGGTTGCTGCGGCGGACCCTCGTGCCAGAAAGTAAGCTTAGTATAACGATGTTAACATTACTTTATCACTGTAATACAAGTGGCTTGCGAATAATTTAGTTTTAAATGCTACAGTACAGAAATAAAGTAACCTCACTTAATAAGTAGGTAACATTTAAATGTAACGCTAAACAATCTAGACACGCGGTAGCGTGTCAGCCGAGTACAAGTAACAGAACTGGCGAGCAGTGTAATATTACACGAACCATTTGGAGCCACTTTTGATAGTGATTTAAACTGAACCAATACTGAACGTTACGTTACAATGAAAATTCTGTAAAATGACAATTGAAATGTGCTTTTGTATTTATTTTAAGAATCGCTTTATATGCGTATCGTTAGCTGGTGTCCCTAGAAGGAAGACTCTGCAATATATACGATTAAAAAGTTAGCTACACTAAGATACTCGATTTGAGGTTTGGAGCTTAAGCCACCATGCTGGTTCAATGCTAGTTGTTATCATGCCTAGAAGATCTTTATCGGAAACGTTCCTTGGTTTGTTTCATCTCCCCATTGGGTATGAAATAATTTGTAAGCAGAAATTACAACCGACCATAAACATTGGCGCTGCAATAAATATTCACCATTCCTTTAATCAGGAATGCGCCACTAACATCGACAAAATAAACGACCCATTGAGTTTTTTCGCCGGTTCTTCTCAGATCAGGGTGTTTTCCTTTCCAAACCGGTGTTAGTGTTTCATTTGACTATCGATAAGTAAAAGTAATGTTTCTATATTGAATAAAGGAATTGGAGTTTGAGTTTATATCCCTCGTACCTGTGACCCAAAAACAATAATACTGAATATTAATGTTTGTAACATAACAATTAATTAATGTTTGACCGGATTTGAACACGTAATCTTCGATTAAATACATGCTGCTAGTCTTTCGTACATTAACTGAATTTTAAATTTTTTTCTTGAAATTTCTTCTCAGTAAAAAACGGAATTATGTTCAAAAGTGCTTCAAGGAGACTTCTAGAATAGAGTATATTTTGATTTTAAAAATGATGAAAATCATCTTACTCGTTCTTTTTCCATTTCAGTTGAGTTAAACAAAACTCAAATAAGCTTGCGATTAACTAAAAATGTAAGTCCTCTGTATTCAAATTGTCGCCTTCATTACGGCACTCTAATTAAATAAGTTAGTCTGACTTCAAGCCCAGCTCTAGAGATTAGTTACGATTAAAGTGCTTTTTAGTTACGATAAATTACTCCAAGTTGCTAATAGCTATTTCTATTTGTTAGCCAAAACACTTATATACATATATATTGTATGTAGTATATGTACTTTGTAGTGTACTCATATATTTTCATTATATTATAGTATGTTATTTTAACCTATTTCCCGCACGTTCGCCTGAGTAGGCTGGGGAGGTAGTGTATACCATTTTCTGTATGAAAATTACAATGAATTTTATGACGTATATGCTTAATTACATGATATATGATTGGAATAAACAAAAGAAAACCTGCAGAAATTTTTCTCGGTTCTTCTCAGGTCAGTGGTTTTCTTTTCCGAAACAGGGGTAGTGTTTAATTTGACAATCAATAAGTAAGTCTAATGCATCTTTGAATTAAAGTATTTTGATTTCATTTGAAATAAACAAATACACACTTATAATTACTCGAAAAAGCCTTACCACGGCTTTGTTTAAGGGTAGGTATCACTTATATATGCTTTAGAGAGTGACTTAGTCCCCAAGGTTCTTGGTTCCCATGTTTTGTGACGTAACTCATCTGTAGATGAGATCGGTTTGCTTGATCGATCACAATTTTCCATTGTGATACTTTTACATGTCCATTAGAATAGGTACTTAGAATAGGTACTTACTACTATGAAATATAATTTTTTCCCTTTTGCTAAATTTTAACAGTCCTTAGAATTAATGCCCATTTTTAAGGGGTTAATGACATTCCTCATTCACTCCTCCAATTAAACTTTAAGCTTATGCTAGGAGTGGGGATGATTATGTATCGCTCGACGCTTTAACCACTGCGCTATTGTCGCAGTCAAATCTCAGAGCGAGAAAGTTTAATTTCAATTAAAGCCTAAAAAGCAAACACATCAAATGATTTGAAAATGTTTTGATTAAGCAATTAAAGTTTTAAAAAGTATTTATGCATTTTGAATTATACAAAAAGAAACGATAAAAATGGGACAATTTTTTTTTTTAATAAATCGCTGCTATTAATGAGAAAAATTTGAAATGAAATATTAGTCTTATAAATATTCATGATAAATTTTCATACAAGAAACGAAACAATGTCCAGCCTAAAGACTCTATTACTTATGGCGATGGCAATAGACATTGGAATACTTTAATAATAATAATAATAATAATAATAATAATAATCTTTATTGGCTGAATAAATTACACTACTACAGACACAAAATGTATAGTAATTAAAACAGAACAAAAAGACACTTATTCTATGTAATACAAAAATTATACACAAAACAAAAAATGAAAAACAAAAGAGAAAAAAAAAAATAGAAAAAAAAATAACAAATAAACAAAAATTACTTAGAAAAGAAATAGTAGTAGGTATGTATAAGTGCGCAGCAGTGTAATTCAGCCAAAAGGAGACCACTCAGTATACGTAGAAACATGTTAGCTTCTACACTGATTTTCAGTGGCCTCCTAATGTCGTTACTGACAGCCGTTGCAGATAAAAGATATAATTTAAAAGGAAAAAAAAACAATATAAATTTATAAAAATTGAACATGAAGGAACCAAAACATAGAAAGTAAATTTATATAATATAAAGAACTAAGGACAAAAAAATTATGTTTAATTGTCGCGCCAGCGCTCAGCGGCGCGGGGCGTATCGGGGCGCGCGGGAGGACGGCATAAGCGATATTGGGTTTTATTAAGTATGAATGCAGCGTCTGACAGCAAACACCGTATTTCCCGCGCGCCGCTCGCTTGTCCCACATTCACGAACATTACAACAAATGCAAATAGTGACACAATTAACATATTGATTCAAGGTTAAAATTGGACAGAACAATATCAGGTAAGTAATTGTATATATAGTATTCATTGTTGTGTTTACACACATATTGACTTGGCCAATGATTAATATTCTAGACATTTATCTTGCCTTCTTTTTTTTAGGTTAGGGATTTAAAAGTTACATACAAGCAAAGGAGGATAGACGGTTACAGTAAAAAACGGGCGGTTAAAACAGTGGAAGTGTACGAGGAAGCCAAGGTCAAGGGATGAGTTCCCCAAGCGCTGACCAGACCTAGCCTATTGCTTTCGTGCCGCAAACAGACAGGTTCGCGTAATTAGATCTTTAAAAATATTTAATAATTATATATGTATATATACATACACACATATATAGATACAAATACATACGTTATTGTTACACATACTCATTGTTAGAGAACCAAATTAAATAAATTAACAAATACATATATGAATTATATAACATTTTGATTAATAATAATAGGCAATAATTAACTACAATCTTTTTGTTTTTCTAATAAAAATAATTTATATTTATGTCTGAAATTTGTTATTGTTTTCAGGTTACGAAGAGGAGGAGGCAGGTCATTCCAGCACCTAGTGGCGCAGAACCTAAAGCTTCCTCGGAAACTCACCGTTCTATGTATTGGCATTCTAAGTTTTATCAATGACGCTCTAGTGACATGCTCACTATCATTATTTCCTAACCACTGTAATTTATGATAGAGGTAAGGTGGAACCTGGTATTTTATAGTGCCAAAAAGTAACGTAGCGAAATGTAATTGCATACGATAATTCATTTTTAAGATGTTAGCATTATTTAAATATGGTGTGATATGTGTACGTGGCGGTATTTTAAAGCAGTAGCGAGCGCAGGCGTTCTGGACTCGTTGGATGATTTTTTTTGTACGTTCAAGTAAACGGGGCCCTATAACTACATCTGCATAATTAAATTTAGAAAGAACTAACGCCTCACAAAGTCTAATGCGTACTTTGGTAGAAATGGAGTCTCTAATATTATAAAGAATTTTTAACCTATAAAAACAGTTTTTGGCAATATTATTTACATGCTTTTCAAAACGAAGTTCCTCGTCAAATAGAACACCTAGGTTGCGCGCTTCAGTCACCCTTTGTATACGTACACCTTTTATATCAATATTTGGATCACAATTACTAATAATTTGAATTTGCCGCTCTGTACCAAGTATCATGTATTTAGTTTTGTTAGGGTTCATTTCTAGCGTGTTTGAAATTGACCAACGGGCTATACGATCCAAATCTTGGTTGAGTTGTTGCAAAGCTGCTTGTACCTTACATGGCTTAAAAGAAATATACAACTGCAGATCATCAGCATACAAGTGATAGTTGCAGTGATTAATTTGTTTTACAATATCAGTTGTATAAATCGTAAATAAAATTGGTCCTAAAATAGAGCCTTGTGGTACTCCTCTAGTTACATGCCTTATGTCAGATTTAGCAACACTCCCATCTTCTGACTTAATCTCTACGTATTGGCTGCGGCAACTCATATAACTCGCAAACCATTGTACAGTTTTGTCGTCGAACCCATAATATGACAGCTTTGATATCAACAATGGAATGTTTATGGTGTCAAACGCACGAGAGTAGTCTAGGAGTACTAGTATAGTACCCTCGCCCCTGTCTCGAGCAGATAGGATATCATCGACAACGTCTGCTAAAGCAGTCGTAGTCCCTCGATTTTTCCTAAATCCTGATTGTTTATCTGGCAAAATTTTATTTAACTCCAAAAAGTCTCTTAGTTGATTGCATACAACTTTTTCAAGAATCTTGGACAAACATGGTAGAATGCTTATTGGACGTAAATCTTTAAATTCTAAGGGCGTGTCGATCTTAGGTATAGGTCTTACAATAGCTTTGCACCAAAGATCTGGGAATTTGGATGTTAATATGGAGGAGTTGAATGTATAATATAATATAATATTTTTTTTTATAAATTTTTGAATGTTATGGAAAAAAATAGAAAGTTTCGAGTGGTATCCTTCTTTAGAGTTTTAATTTATATATTTAGCTCTTTGACACGTTACTAACATTTAATCGTATGCTATAAATTACTCACTCACACACAAATAGGCTAGAATAGAAAGGGCTTATCCTCATTAGCATGATGGGAAACAAATTTTAGATACATAAATAAAAAGTTATAAGATACTTTTTACTTTTATTAATATTTTTTACAGCATCAATTTCAACAGCCCATTTGTCTGCCCTCTTACATATATAAAAAAAAAGTTGTATAAAAAAGTATTTCTTGATTTAACCTTAACAGCTAGCCATTAGACCATGTAATCAGTCTATGTAAATATTACTAATACATAGATTAGTCAGATACTGAGGCAGCCTTCCCCTATACGAAGTCCATCGACAGATACTTAATAGACGCCTGTTATTTATCACACCGCTTGTCTTGTCTAAGACAGACACTGGTTCGTTACAATCGTACCAGAATTTCAATTTAACTTAGCCTCGTAAGAATATTTTCTTTTATAATACCATCATTAAGCTTGAGTTTATTTTGTTATTTTAATAGCAAATGGGAACGTTTATTTGATAGTACTACTCACACATAAATTACTAGCCGTGAGTGAGTCAGTCGAAAGTACTGGGGATTGAACATTAGTAGTAGTAGTTCCGATACTTGGTAATATATTGGCGTATTGAAAAATTATAATGTTTCTTACAGTGGAAATGTCTCTAGGTGATGGTGAAACACCTCCTCCTATATACAAAGGCACTTTAAATTCACATATTATAATGCCTATATAAGGCCTCGTACTTGGTGGACTTTGTACAGCCCGTCTGGGTAGGTATCACTCATTTATCAGATATTCTACCGGCAAACAGCAGTGCTCAGTATTAGTTTCGGTTTGAAGGGGGAGTTGCATCTTAGTAGATGTTAAATATTTTTAAATTGCTCAAAATAATATATCATGTATATTTATGGTAAAATTGTTTAACAAGTTATTTTTTGGATAAGTAAAAAGGTAAAGGGTACCTAAACCTGGTTAATTAACTCGTTTATGAATATTTGATGGTCTCTAATAAAATCACTAAGCGTAATTTAATAAACATCGGAGACATTTCATGTAGTAGTCAAATATCGAATTAAAGTTAAAGTCGAAAATGTTTGCATTATTTAGAGTAATCATGATTTAAATATAGAAAATAATAGTAAATCTCTTTATGTTAGAGTCAATCAATTTGCACTGCTATACAACCTTATTTATTTGAATGACAATAGCACACAAAGTGATTAACGTTTAGGTCATTTTTCAGATAACAATTTTAAAAAATATAAGACGGACACCTATATTGTTACACAGCCATCTGATGGAAATGAAGATATAATGGTATCTGTCAATGTATGTTCCTTTGTTGAGTGAGGCACTTGGTCTCTCGATCTTGGGACAACGGACAATGATCATCTGGATAGCTATTCATGTGAATCTGCGACATACATATATATATATATATTTATAAGAGTATTAAATATTTGGGGCTGTTTCTTAAATTCCCAGTAACAACCCGGGGTCTGAGAGCTAGAAGTGTACTCCCGTGTCTCAGTCAACACGTCAAGTGGTTCTTGCACCTGAACTCTTTCGATCGTATCGGATTTTTCGTCCCATCGGATTATGACAATTGGGAAAACAGAGTGCACTACAGTCCTTGTAGTGACTGATCTCCCCTTAGATTTCTCCACCTTGAACAAAATTGGTCATGACAACATCGTTTTAATAAGTTCGGAGAGGAAGTTGATACAAACTATCTGTTTTGTTGGACATATTTTTTTTTATTATTTTACGTTGAATAATTACAAGACTGAAAAATAAAAAAATGCAAAAGAGATGAACCTGTTACTTATATTTTTTTATGAGTAATTCGTATAAAACTTCTTGTTTAATCTATTTTTCTTTAAATGCAAACAAGATAACTTCACTTAATAAAGTTATATCTGTAATTTTGCTTATTGACTACACAAATAAATGGTCAATATTTACATAGACGTTCACATTTTTTTCCAAAGATATGTTATTCGTGCCTTCGGTGTATCTGTACATAAGTTTGTCTGATATTAGTAGCACCAAAGTCTTAATATCTACGCCATAAATTATTACTCTTATTTCATTTAAATATTGATTTAAAAAAAAGACAGGTTGTTGAATATGTACTTTTTACGTTTATTACCTTAGAACTTCATCATCATACTAAACTATTTGGAAAAAAATATATATTGCTCGTAAATTTAACGCCATATATTGTTGCTAATATTTTCTATTATGAAAATTTTAATGTCTTTTAGCATATTTAATTGTATGATCCAATTAATGTGGTTATACAGTATGATTTCACACGTCTAATTATTTGCTCGTATCTTCTATACGAGCTCAGTAAATTGAATACCTAATCCATGAATTGTAATGTGATCTGATGACATTATTATTAGATGATTACGGAATTATAATTGTCCGATAATTAATTGTTACATTTTGAGCTTAATATAAATTATATTAATTATAATAATTTATCACTTAGTATTAAAATCAATTAATTACAAATTTAAGATGACATTCAGCCAGTTTTTGGATTGTGTAAGATAATTTTATAATAATATACAATCATTGGAATCTAAATTATAAATCATGCATTATTTTTTTTTGTAGACAGTTTTATTGGATTAGTTTTTAGCGGCTGCAATGAAATCGCTCGCGTTTGAAAAACAGTATGTAAAATATATGTGGAGAATATTTTTTATAAATTTACAAAAATATTACGGTGGACATAGCGAAGTGACGGCATAATGTGTGGATACCGGATCAAACTAGTTTCTCCAAATATTAACAGCCCGTACTAACTGTATCAATCTGCTGTAGAAAATCTAAATCAAAATAGACTTTCAAGTAGGCTTTAACAAGAACTTTTGAATCGTCATGATATAGTATTGAAGTAAATGTCAAACAAGGACAGTTTCTTTTATTATTTTATTTTAAACCTGCAATGAAATGCAACGTATGGCATTCTATTTCGAATTCATACTGAGTTATTATAGAGAAATAAATTAAGAATTAAAGAAAAAGTATTTTCTGTCAATTTTAAGGCACAGCATATTTCTGTAAGGCTCGGGGCCTTTCAAGGAATGCCAAAACGTTTTGCTTTTCATGTAACGCGATATTGAACGAGGCAATTATTCAATTAACCTAGACAGCCAATTTTAAAGCATCTGCTGTGGAGATATATTTCGTTGGAAATTAAAATACAAGAAAATGGAATTATAAGGCAAGGTGTTACTTTGAATTATATAGATTTTCGTTAAGATTTTCGTTAAGACGTTCGTTAGATTTCAGTGGTTAGAACGCGTGCATCTTAACCGATGATTTCGGGTTCAAACCCAGGCAGGCACCACTGAATTTTCATGTGCTTAATTTGTGTTTATAATTCATCTCGTGCTCGGCGGTGAAGGAAAACATCGTGAGGAAACCTGCATGTGTCTAATTTCAACGAAATTCTGCCACATGTGTATTCCGCCAACCCGCATTGGAGCAGCGTGGTGGAATATGCTCCAAACCTTCTCCTCAAAGGGAGAGGAGGCCTTTATCCCAGCAGTGGGACATTTACGGGCTGCTAATGTTAAAAAAAAAATAGGTCGAAGTAATATTTATTATTAAGAAGTGGTCACGCAAGTCGAAGAACTGATGGTCGGTGGGGCAGATAAGTCCTAAAGTAGAGCCCGCAGTTCTGCAAACATAGCGTAGGATATCCTGGAGTCAGGTGCACCGATGAAGAAGGTGGCGAAACCAACTGGATACGGAAGGAAAAGAACTGGATGCTTTAGCACCCCTTGTGAAAGACCTTTGTCTAGTATATTACGATTAGTTTACGACGAAAAATGTAATATTTTCTAAGGTACAGTTTAGTCTTTATTTCATAGAAATTGGTTTCGTCTTTCCAAAATGTATACCAACTTACCCCCCTCATATATATTTTTTATTTTTTTTTATTTTTAATATACAACATCCACGGGCTTACAGTTGCCCGTGCCTTTTTTTACATTTTATTTTTATAAATTGTGGCGTTATTTTATATTTTTACTAAACATCAGCAGATCTTCGCCGTACTTCGCGAGCTTGTCGTCTTCTTGGAAGACGTGGCCCACACTGACATTTTTTTTTTCAGTTTAAAATAATATATAAATAATATATGGTAATATATATTATATAAAAATACTGTATATAGTAGTTTTTTTTTTATCCGAATTCCCCCTCATATATAAACTTTGTTTAGGAGGTGATTAGTTAAACAATTTTACCTCGCTAGTCATTGGACATAAGGTCACAGATCCGAAGGTTATCCGAAGGTTATTCGAAGGTTAACCCTTATATCGATAAAAACTCGTCTGAACTCTTTTCGATCATGTCAAATTTCCTACCAGATCATGACAGTGAGAGAATAAATATTGCATCTATGTTTGAGCACACACTTTTGCACTATAATATGTCTTGGATGGTTAGCTCGTCTACTTGGAGTATGGTCGCCGTGAATGAAATAGATCAGGATGACATCAACATCATCGTCAGTTGAACAAAACTGTATCTCTTTCCTTCGAACAGATAAAATAAGTGATAATATTGCATGAACACGAGAAGTTAGTTAGAAGCTTATAACGCCAAGTTTCCGAATCCACAAAGTCCATAAATCCTGTTTGGAGCAAGGTATTCGTTTCTTTAGGAAAGTTCCGCATATATTTTTGTTTATATACACAACCTACGTAATATACCCTAAAAGGTGCAGCACGTTTCGGATATATTATACAATTGTGTAAGTCAGCTACTTCCTTCGCTTCACAGTTTAAAGCAGGTGATTTAAATTTAGCCTTCTAATTGGTGAATTTCATATTATTGTAGCCATATATCACCCTCCACCACTCTCCAGCTGTCTGCTTGTCTTTTTGCATAGATGTGGTTTCAGATACGTTGAAAAAAAAACATTTCTTGAAAACACCTTAATTTGAATTTTTTCTCTACCCACTCGGACTTCTATCTTTACCGTCCTCTGCCATTTGTAACTAGTAATCTACTTTAGTTTACCCCCCATGTAACTCGTTCACTCACAAAGACGTTCCGTTCTCAATATACGGTTCTCACCAATATACGGATTATGATGCAAGTTGTATATTTCATTAAAAGTACACGTAAATTGACTGCAATATAACGATGAATATGGAAGTTGTCGTCAGAAATAAGTCCAACCTAATGGAAGCTTTACTGACATGCGACGCGGAAACCAATAGAATTATAAATGCATGTAACACCCATATTATTTCACGTGCAAAGCCGAGAAGTGAAGCTAATTATAAAACAAAGTCTACAAACTGAATTTAATAAAAGTTTGGTTATATGATTTCAAAGTCATATTAACGAAAGATTCAAGGGGAGAAACCAATATCTCAATATTTTAAGGTAAGTTGTTCGAAAAGTTTGTATTAAGTAGTAAAAAAATTTCATCCGCTCGAATCATGGGAGGGATGAGAAATGTCCAATTATTGAGTCGGTCGTTTTAATACCTTTTTTTTTTTCAATTACTTTCGGCCTTACGAAAGTTGGACGGTAAATTTCTTTTTGTGAGAAAAATTATTTGTCTATTTTCGGTTGAGACAAATTAAGTCGTTACATGAAAGTACGTTGCAAATTTGTTGTTACATAAAACATTGGTATTATATCAATTGGGCGATTTATAATATTTAAGCCGGAATTATATGCATAAACACTTATCGGTAGGGCAAGCCGTCTGGGTTCAAGTAATAATATTTTTCAGAGTTACTTTCGCGTTAATAATATCAGTAAAGATGCTGCAAATATAATGTACGGAAGAGGAAATTGTAAATTAAAATATCATCACCCTAAACGTCTTATAATATAACACGAATAAAATATTACATTACATTAATATCACGTAAGGTTTTGATAGTTGCAGGTATTCGTTAAAATGCCATGTTTCGATTAATAGATGTTAATTTGACTAAAGATGCGATAACCAATCAGATGCGTTGGCCAATCACAGCGATTGCTCCGTCATAGTTGAGCCAGGATGGATAACAGCAGGCATTCTGCCTTGAGCATTCAACGAGGACACAACTGTATAGTGTAACAATATATTATTATTAACTATGATCCTTGTATATGCACTTAATAGTCTATAATATAGAATAATTACAGTAGTCAACGTAATATTAAAACTAATGTTGAGATTAATGTCAGGATATAATGAATGCTCAAGCTATAAGTTATAACCTATTATACAAGGGTATATTAGTAGGTATAACGACATATATTCCGTCATCCAGTCAAGGCGTCTTGATCCTTTGATATAAACAAAGTCTTATTTGCATATAACTTTATATCTCCGAGACAAATCCTTTTCATGTATTTTATTACTCGTTTATTGATAAAAATGTTTTTTTCTTATTTCCTTCGTGAATTACAATCGTTCTTATTTACAAATATTTATATAATTGACATTGTCATATGTATATTGGGTCGTTGAATGCTTGATATCAGAGATAGAAAAAATGCTTTTGATAGCTCAAAGGGGATATTTGTAAAAAAAATGGAATATACTTTATTCAAGTAGACTTTTAGGTACTACGGTAGATTGAGCTAAAGAGCCAGCGAGTGAGGAGCTACTCATGACCCTAAATACTGTGCCCAGTTAGGGAAATTGCATGTCCCTTCAGATATGTTTCCCAATTTGTGATTGAAGAAGTCTCCACCACAAATCACGTGGGAGAGATGAAGTTTTCTTTTTTTCGTTTGATTAAGGGTCAGAATAACCACGCCGCTATGCGCAACGTCCTGAAATACCTGGGCAGAGTTGAGGGCTGTTTGACGACAGTTTTTGCAGTAGACAGAGAGCAATCAGATATTTTTCCGCGAAATATTAATAAAAGAAAGGTGAATGAGCTAGTGTAACTCCAGGTACATAACGATACTGTAATACCCCCGAAGAGACGCAGCGGGTCCCTCTAATGAGCCTTCATTTGATGAGTCCTCCCCTTTTGACGAGAAGGACTATTTTTGGAGCTTATCATCAGCTGATGTTTTTGCTTGAAATAGTCTTTACAACTTTTCAGTCTAGAATGATCAAGAAGCTAAGCGATACGGAACTTATAACTAAATACTTTATTTATGTAATGAAAATAAACTAGTGTCAAACTTCTCTTATCGTAAGATTACTGGGCCACGCAACGTTCATAGCAAAATTAATATTTATAATTCCTATTTAGTATCAAGAGGGTATTGTTTAAACTCTGCGAGCTGTTTAAAGCCCAAGATAAGCTTTATGAGGACCGAGGTTAAATGCTATAAAACATTGTACAGACTATGATGAATATGATAAAAAGGGTAACGACATCATGTAAAAGTGTGTTGTGTTTTTTGTGGCTTTGCAAGTGTGTATTAACACTGAATCCTACACCATTTAAGGCAAAAGATAGCAATACAACCATCATCTATTTGATGGTAGAATAATTGATGAGAGTTAACCACCTAGATGGACAAAAGCCTACCGTCATAGATTAAGTTGCGCTTTTCAGTCACTTTAGTGTGTACAATCACAAGTTACAATTTTAAACTAAGAACAGGAAATACATTGTAGAATAGGTATGGAGATTATAATCCGACATATTTTAGAAGTACTTACGTTCCTTTTGCAATAATGTACGTTTATAGGTAAAGTTAACTTTAAGATGACTTTTGTCAGTTTATATCATCATCATATCATCTTGCCAGAAATAGGTGGTGAGATCCTACTAGATGCTTTGGCGCACCTTGCGAAACCCCAATGAGCATTTGGCTGCTTTTTTTTTATGGTATTGGTTGGCGGACGAGCATATGGGCATATGATGATAGAAGATGTCTGCCAACGTTTAGTACATCACTTTGCAGTATATTGTAATGTATACAACTGAAATTACATACAATAAAATACCGTAACTTCATTTGGATGACATTTACTCAAGTTATAATAAAAATTTATTTTATATAAAAATATTATATTATGTAATTATTTAATACTGGATTTAATAAAGTTTGCAGTCGGAAAACAGAAAATCTTAACTGTCACTGCTACAAACTTAGAATTTATTATGAAGACCACTTAATTCACTCAGGTATCACGAGGAATGTTTTAAGAATTCAACACCAGATTATTAGTCAATTCTTTGCGTCATAATTATATTAAGCCACAAATATAATTACATATATTTTCATTAGTTCAAAATCAAAATAAAAATATACTTTATTCAAGTAGGCAATCACATACGATTGAAAAAACAGTTATAGGTCCAGTGGCTTTTCAAGGCACAGGAGCATAAAAATTGCCAAAGTCTTCAAGTTGAGAAAAAAGAACACGGAAATAAAATTTTATCGACCGGGGCTTTGAACACAGAACTCTAAATCTTATTTTAGTCACTAAAACAGTGAAAGAATCAATATATTTACATTAATGTAAATTTCTTAGCTTCCTATCGTTCCTATCTTTAAGACTTGGAGTTTATTCCACTGTGCTATTCTACAATGGGTTGGTTGATATATTGGTGACAAAACTTTGAAACATCCCGAAGAGAGTCTCTAGCTCCAAGATTATAAATAGACCGGACTACTCACTTTTGTAAAATAAAAACAGATTCAATCTATTAAAATATATATTCATATCACTTTTGTAATTTATTTGGTGTTAACTAGGGATGCATCGATACGCCTTTTTGCCGATACGATACCCATACTCTTAGAAAAATATCGGCGATACCGATACCGATACACTTATCGAATTTAAATAAACGTAAAATAAATGTAAGTGGACATGTAGATTGATTATTTTTATTTAAAAAAAAAACAGACTTGGAATGTGAATTTTGGTAATTAAGCTCAGTAATTAAGGTTCATTAATAAGAGTTAGTAACTTAAATATATAAATCAAATTCTATTAATTAATTGTTTAAGAAATAAAGTATTATCTCAAAATAATACAACAAAACAAAAGGCGCGTTTTCATTACTTTTTTAAAACATGTAATTTGAACAGTATCGTTGTATCGGCCAGAAAAATATTGCCGATACCGATATATCGGAAAACCTGCTGTATCGCAAAATAATAATACATACGTGCCTATTCCATAAATATTTAGTCTAAGGTCAAGAAAATGTAGTTCAGTGATTCATAATATTTTAGTATTCATCTCCGTAAATGGGCTTGAATGGGGTTTATTTACTTTGGTAACGAGAATTACTGTCATTACTGGTAACAACTTATCTTACCTTTTAAGTGTTGCAGGAGTAATATTGAGTTTGTACGTCATTTTCAGTTATAATTTATTTTTTGTTAGTTTTGGTATTTAATGACAATTGCAAAAAATTTACATAGATCCTGGCATTTTAAGCCTTTTAAGCTTTGTAAGATTCCTTTTTTGCACAGACCTACTGTTCTAATTATCTCCTGCACAGATCAAGTCATATAGAAGATTGGCTTATTATAAATTAATCATATTTGGTCATAGCGTTTTGTGCAAGCCCGTCTCGGTAGGTACTTAACTTAACTTAAATTCTACCGCCAAAAAGCAATGCTTAGTATTTTAGAGTTTCGTTCGCAGTTTCTTCTATCTATCAGAATATCTAAACAGCCTAAGTCAAAACTAAACATTTAATTTAACATTGTTAACAATACGCTTTAAATTGATAATGTGTTTATGTTTTGTAATTTGATTATATAATCATAACATCGATGCTTCATTATAACACGAGATTTACATAAGCTTGATTATTATTGTTATGTAAATGGTTATATAAGTATTATATAAGCGAAGCGGACGGGTATCAGACAGGGACAACCGTACTAATAATAAATTTATTAATCTTTAATTATATAATTGTATCTTAATCAAAGAATATGCAGCATTTTAGTATAAATTAGTTAAATAATACTACTTTTGAAGCCTACTTGCCCCGTCTTAAGCCTTGTAGTCCTTATGATGTTGTCTTGCCGTCTTGGGTTGGGTCTTCCTTTGTATCGTTTACCTTTTGGATGGTTGTACACACTTCCAGTTTCCACACCACCGCGTTTTGATTTTTATCGGCCTGGATTTGAAGCAAGGACTTTGGAACCGGGCCTTACATCTAGGTTTCGAAGTGTACACCATCTGTATCTGCAAGTAACTGGCAGTCCATCCAATTAATATAACGCTCATATCCGAGTCAGGGCTCTTCAAAAACTTGCTCAAATTTTATAGCAACTGAAACTGACACGCTAATGATTGTAGTGTAATTAATTACGTGTGAAGAGCCATAATGTCGGCCGTTGCAATGTACATTAATCAAAAGACGGCTGCAACGGATGACTGTAACTGTGTCACAGTGTAATATAGAACAATGAGTATTTTTAGTACACTGGTGAGGACGAGAAGGTACGAATTTCGGAGTAGAGTTACGAGTGATGTATCGGGAGATGAATGTGAACGATCAGGTGATGAATAATAGAGAACAATGGAAGGACAAGATATGCTGTGCTGAGAAAGTATATCAGTGTATGTTCCTTTGTTGAGTGAGGCACTTTGTCTCTCGGTCTTGGGACAACGCTAGTGCCAGACGTGCGTACTAAGTGAATTAGTAACATCAACATGTTGGACGAAAATACCAATCATTTAGATAGCTATCGATTAGAATCCGTGGAAAGTATACGATCCAGTTATTAGAAAACTATTACTGAAAATGAATGTAGTGAATTTTTTTTATAATACCTCTCTGCGATGAAGGAAAACATCGTGACGAAACGTGTTTGTGTCTATATTGATAAAATTTTGCCACATTTGTAGCCACCAACCGGAAGCAGCTCCGAGGCTTCTCAAAGGGACAGAAAGCCTTAGCCCAATAGTGGGACATTTACAGGCTGATATTTGACTTAACTTTGTTTTTGTACATAGACCAAAATATTATCTGGAAGTGATCGTTAACATCGAGACAAAACTGTAATTAATTGTAAATAATTTACAGTAAATCTTAAATAGCGCTATGTTATTTTATATTGTAAAATTTATAAGTTTTTTTTAGTTTGTATATAGGGAGTAATCTTCAAAATTAATTTTCCAATTCTAAATATATTTTCACTGGTAGAAAATTACATTAGTGCAATATAATATAAATTATATTTAAAAAAAAACATCCGTACGAAGCCGAGGCGAATCTATAGTATTAAATATGGGCTGTTTTTTATTTGATAGATACTGACGAGTTTATTTAAAAAAGAAAAATGATTTCCACTACTAGACAAACATTATCTTTTGTTACTATTTGAAATCCTCTAATTCCTCCAATTGTAACACATTATAATACAATTACTGATTACTTTATTATTATTTATTACTTTACTTGATGGTAGGGCTTTGTGCAAGCCCGTCTGGGTAGGTACCACCCGCTCATCAGATATTCTACCACTATATATCAGATATAGTACACTGTATTGTTGTGTTACGGTTAGAAGGGCGAGTGAGCCAGTGTAATCACAGGCAGAAGGGATATAACATCTTAGTTCCCGAGGTTGGTGGTGCATAGGTGATGTAAGGAATGGTTAATATTTCTCACAGCGCCTTTGTCTATGGGCGGTGGTGACCACTTACCTTCAGGTGGCCCATATGCTGGTCCGCCAACCAATGACATAAAAAAAACTGTTTTAAAAGTTACTGCTACAAAGAGTAAATAAATTGACAAATCTGTCAAGAAAGAAAATTCTCCTCCAATCCTTTGAGGCCCCCGGGCCTCGAGACCTTTAATTCCGGTCCCAAATATACTACATATGCGTGCATCAAAGGCATAGTTGTGTAGGTAATGTTATTTTTGAATTTTTTCTGATGCATATTACATAATTAATTAACATTAGCTTCCTGCACTAACTCTAAGTGTAAACTTTATCTTTTGAACTTCATACTTCCTCGTCAAAGCTTTACGTAGTAATATATAAATGTACATGAATCTGATGTCTATCTTGGTATAGGATCAATTAAATATATTTAAGTAAAATGATGTTCGCTTTTCCTATTATACAAAAATATCTCTATCCTAATGAGCGTTCTTCCTTAGAAGACTATATATTTTTGACATTATACAAATAATTTGTTTATACAATAAAAAATCATCATCACCCTCCTGCCCTTATCCCAATTTTACTTGGAGTCGACACAGCATATCTTCTTCTTCCATACTTCTCTGTCGGACGTCACCTCGCAAGTAACACTCTTTCTAACCATATCGTCTTTCACACAATCCATCCATCGTTTCTTTGGTCGTACTACAATAAAAAATATAATTAATAATAATATTTCATCTGTTAGCTCATTACTCTGTGGATGCGGCTACTCGTCTAATACCGTTAATTTATATTAATCTGTAAATATGACACACTCAGTAGATTATATTTACACTACGATTAGCCATATTATATAGGACTTGCTTAACTATTATTAATTATGTACTAGACTTGTAGTGTATTTGGTGTACCAAGTATATGTGAGAGAACGGTAGACAAAATAAATAGTAAAACCAATTTATAAGTAAACAATGTATATTTAAAACGATAACAATAAATTATACATATTCTTAAACACTAATTACAATGAATTCGATATAATATATAGAATAATTGAGTTTAATTACAGAATAAGTACAAAGATACGCTCACCTGGTTCAATCACAAAAAAACCGTTCAGAGCACCGATTGTGCCGTGTTCAACACTGAACCACTTCTGATCTGTTGACATCTGTCGAGCCTTTTTATAGCAACTTGTATTTTTGAGTCAATAACACAACCGTATTATAAGATCGGAACTTGATTAAAAATTATTATCTTCCACATATACAATAAGTACCCTCACCACCACCCCACATATACAATATTTGAAATATCGTATGTTATATTCGATGAGGGTAATATGACAATACTAATATTTATTTCTAGGTTCACTAATATTTTCCTACTTAACTCCGCGTAATTAACCTGGCCTATTAAAAAGGCTCGATCCAAAAAACATTGATAAAAAATGCACATTACTAAAGACAAGTTTATATTAAAGATAAAAGATTCGTACAGAATATTTATAAATACAATTTATATTTCCCTACAAAACTCTGCGATTAAAATTATGGAAAAGAGCAACTACAAATCTTGCTGCCGGTTCTTCTCGGTAGACTCTACTTTCCGAACACGTGGTAGCTTTAAATTCAACACTGTAACTTGTATATTCGATACTTATACACATAGTTTAATATTATGTCCATGTGCCTGTAGTCTCTCACCGGAGATTACCTTTAACCTGAACACAACAATACTAAGTGTTGCTCTTTAGTATTAGAATATTTGGTAAGTCTGTGTTGATGAAGTCATTCTGACGAATTTCGGCCACGGCAAAGAATCTCAAGGGAGACCAGTTAGCATGCAGAGCATATCATAGCGCACAGGTAAGGGTGCAAACACAGATATATTCTCTATTCCCGCACTCTCACGACATGACTGGAAAGAGTTCCGATAGTGGACCAACAACTTTATGGGCATTCCAAGGCACGGGAGTGCACACACTTCCAACCTCAGGGCTGTTACTGAGAATTTTGCGATAGAAAAACCCAATAACTTTTGTATACCCGACCTGAATTAAGTTAATGCCCACACCAAAACAGCGTATCTGCTTAGATATCTGCTAGATCAACCAGTTGCTTTCCCTTTACATTTGATAAAGATATTGTTTAAAAACTGCTTAAATTTTAAATGTTATTTACAAAAATGTTTAGAAAAAGATGTTGAATATTGCATTTTATTCAACAAAGCCTTGAATAGAAGAAGGCTGTGTCTGACGGAAGCGTCTTAAAGATCTAGCACACTAAAGTAGTACAAAAATAAATAATTAATTTATAAGTCAAATTTGACTTCATATCTATACTAATGTATACTAATATGTCAAACTGAATAGTGCGTTTGTTTGTACGCTAATCTGCGGATCTACCAGCCATTATTGAAAAAGGAAGCTTTTTCGTTAAATAGTACATTTAAATAAGCTGATACATTTAGTTTCATTAGTCGTAACGTACGTACGACTAATGAATGAAACGGAGAAGAATGTTTATCATAGGCTCAACCACCCGAAGCAGTAAGTTATTTAATATAATTAATTTGTAAAAAATATACATATACATACAATTATTGTTAGTTATTTTTTTATTTTTTGTAAAAAATATTTTTGAGTCATATTTCGAAAACCATTGTACCGATGTATATTTTTAAAATAAACTCGTATTTTTTAACATTAATCTTATTTTAGTGGAAATGAAATATCAATTAAAGAATAACAATAAATATTTTAGTAATAATTTTACAATTAAACACATAATTGCGAATTCAAACAAAATCCATTTTGATACGAAATGAACAATTAACTAATCATGAGATTAAAATCATTAGAGATCCCATCGATATAATTCTTCTATAATTGCTGTTTAAAATAACCACATTCACAATAATATTAGTAACTAGCTGGTGCCTGCGACACCGTTCGCGTGATTTTAAGCCTCAAAAGAAGGGAGTATTACATGGTTGACATATCTGTGTATCATTGAGTCTGTCGTGGCATTGTAGTTCCCAATAAGTATTTGTCTAACTGCATAATGTATATTATACGATATTACATAGATTTTTTGCAGTTGCGAACACTCGACAGAGCCACGACTCCTTGGCGTGCTCAAAGGAACCCTCGATGGGAATAGTGAACCTCCATTTTCCCAAAAGCAGGTGAAACAGTATACCTGGCAGTAATATGGAGTTTGCTACTATACCGTAAGTCTTCCAATCACTGGCTCTTAGACTATAGATAAAAATATTTTTTTTAATCATTAAACCTAACTTAACCTAAACCCTAAATCTAAAAGACTATTATTTTAATGAATAATAACATTCATTGATTAATTTTGTCTTAATATTTTTATTAATTTTGTACACTTTACTGTGTTACATACCTTATGAACCACTTAAGAGATTAAAATAGAATGTTTATTTACAATGTTAAATGTTCCCTTTTAATGCGTTAACCGGAACATTTTAATGAACGTGGCGATTTTTATAAAAGTATCTTTAGTGGTATTTTTCATAAACGTTGCCGAGTCAGCTCTTGGTATAAAAATAACAAGCTGCGTAGAGCATCTTACACTATTAAATGTATAAGTACTGCTTTGGTAACCTTCGCTATCTATTTTAAATATATTTGTGCTAATTATTTATTTATATTAGGTTTCTTAAAACTTTCGACGCCCACTAAGTAACGCTTTTTGTTTAAACTTCCGGTCAAGAGCGGTATTTTGAATGACTCTATCATGTATTCGTTATTTAATTAAACAAATAATTATTAATTATATTAAGAACACTTACATACTTTCGAATATAACACTAACTCGCCTTATATAATACAAAATGAGACTAATTTTAATGAACCATGTTGGTTATATCTTCTCTGAAGGAGAGAAATCCTTAGCCCAGCTGTAAGCCATTTACAGGCTATGAATATACTAAGTTATTAAATAGAAATAAGATCTTATTATAGCTGGTTTCTGTTAACCCTGAGCTACTTATATATAAATTATAATTATAAATATGATTTCTTATATAGAAATAAGCTGAATTTACTTTGAATTTTCACATTTCATCCCATCCAAGAGACGATCTATCACTTTGAGGATTTTTATTAAAATCCGTCTAGCTATTTCTCGTTTCGCTTTGACGGGCGAATTTTCATAATCTGTTCTCCGAGATTAATCTGCATATATATTTCGTTAAAACGCATAACATTTATGCAATTTTTAATGTATACATAGACAATGTAAATGATTGCAACACGTGACAGTATCCGAACGTTACGTATAGAAACGTTGGCATTATATTCGACCTTAAAGTTGATTTTCACGCGTGATTTTCACCAGTTATAGTGAAAATAAACTTCAAGGCCAAATATAAGGTTACTACTATGTTTATATGAACTTAGTAGTAACTAATCCAGGAAAAGAACTACGTAGCTTTCATGTACATTATGTATGTTCTTAGTCCTTCTCGTACTTCTTACTGAAAGATCGTGAGAAAACCTGTATACTTTTATGTATACATTTACACCAACTCAAAATACAAGCATACTTTAATTATATATGCTTATACAGAGGCCTTTGAATAATTACGGTTTTGGAATTTAGATTAAACCAAGAAAACTCGGAATAATCTCAATATTTAGTCAGAGAAGCGATACAAGAAAGCCTAAAACACCTTAAGAGACGAGGCGCTTCAGCATCTGTTAAGTATTTATTAGTATTTTACTAAAAAAATATTTGGCAGATACTAGTTACCAAGTATTAAGGAACAATTTATCTAAATCGCGTTCAGAACTACACGCAATATTTCATCTAAAGTTGATTTACGACATTGAACTGATAACGCTAGTTTAAGTTAGCTTATGCGTCCCCTTCCCTCGTAATCTTTATCTTTGAATCTGTGTTTTGGTTATAGGAGTTGCTCATTTAGTAATGAGTTAGACAGTTATAGTTGAATTTCGATTATTTACTTGATTGGAGTTCTAGATTGCGAAACAAATAATAGCAGCTTGTAGACTTTTTTATGTTTTAGGTTGTAGGACGAGAAAATGGGCCACCTGTTGGTAAATAGTCACCACCGCCCATAGACAACAACAATTTGAGAAATATTAACCATTCCTTACATCGCCAATGTGCCACCAACCTTGGGAACTAAGATGTTATGTCCCTTGTGCCTGTAGTTACACTGGGTACTGCTGTTTGGCGGTAGAGTATCTTATGAGCGGGTTGTTCCTATACCACTATGTATATAAAACAAAAGTCGATTATGTAACTGATTTGGAATATTAACAGTAAATATTGATAAGTAAAATGGTGATGGTTATCTTATTTTTAGTTCAGTTACTTCGTTCATTGTCAAAAGATATTATGTATGTTCCACAAGGATCAATTTTAGGGCCTTTTTTATTTCTAGTATATGTAAATGATCTTCATTCTATGTTTAAGCTATTTTTGATACAGTGTTGTTTGTTAACGTTTCTTCACAGATTTTTATGGTTGACAGGAAAAAAACTAATTATGGCGGTATTACCTCGGTAGAGCCGAGATGGCCCAGTGGTTAGAATGCGTGTATCGTAGCCGATACTTTCTGGTTCAAACCCAGGCAGGCAAAACTAAATTTTCATGTGCTTAATTTGTGTTTATAAGGCTCGTGATGGAAAACATCGTGAGAAAACATGCATGTGTCTAATTTCAACGATTTTCTGCCACATGTGTAATCCACCAACCCGCATTGGGGCAGCGTGGTGAAATATGCTCCAAACCTTCTCCTCAAAGGGAGAGGAGGCAGTGGGAAATTTACAGGCTGCTAATGTATGTGTGTATGTATGTATGTATGTATGTATGTATGACGGTATTAACAGTGCATTATCACGATTGTTTCACAACAAAAAAAAATGTTTTGAACAATAAAAAAAAGCAAAATGTGTAGTTTTATCTAATGTTAATCTAATGGAAGCAGAAATACAATATATCATTAAACTATAACTTTCTTGATGTAAGCGATTTGATTTTTAGTTGCTTTAAGAATAACATTAGATTCTAAACTTTAGTGAAATTCTCATTTATCATCACTAACAGGAAGACTAAGCTCCGCATCATGAATTAATGTCGACAGATCGAGCACAAGTTAACACAGTTGTCATTGTCAGCAGTCTAACTTGTGATCACATTACAATCCACTTGATCCATTCACTGAACTATTTCAGATTAAACAGAATTATATTAATAATAATTGTAATATGACTATAAAAGGTATGTTTCTTTTTGTTTTATTATATTGATAAATATGATTAATATATACAAATAAAATGTACTCGTTTTGTATTACGGATCTATTGTGCCAATACGGGACTAGTAAATTTATCATAAATAACTTTATCAATGACGTGATCAGAATTCCGATCTGTTTGCCAATTTCAAGCTTTGCGATCCCTCCTTGCAACAAAGACGTTGATCTCACTTCAATTAACATGCTTAATTTACTACTATAAATATGGCAAGCTTATAAATATCTTGTCTTTATTAATTTAAAAGCTTTTAAATTGCTTTTGATAGTCAAATTTCTACCACCAAATTAAAAATAAGAAGGAAACTACAAAAAAATTCAGAGAGATTTATTTGTAGGGTTAATAAAATGAAATATATTTTTATTCGAAACGACCAGAATACAATTGTTTTATTCCCAAGGTCAATTTAAAGAGTAATTGGTTTAGTAAATTCTTTTAACGAACAAACCTTCCCTAATGATTCTTTTAAATTTTACAATTGAATATTTTTAACAATTTTCTGGGTTTCTTTTGCAGGAGCGTATACATTGTTTCACAAGAGATACTAGCCATGTGTGATCGTAACATAGAAGAGGTTTCAAAAATTATAATATAATTATGAGAGTACAGATATAAATGGATTCTATTGAATATGAAATATTGGTAACACAACATTTAGAGCAACGCCGTAGCTTATAATAAAAAGTTAACCCAAACTTTAAATAATAATACTCGCCAACGTTCAATTGGTAGTTTTATAATTAGAGTAAATGTAGCTCATTTGAATAAGAAGTTATAGAAAACTATGTTAGCAGTGAAAGCGCAGACTCAAAAGGTACAAAGATATACGAAAAAAACTAAAAAAAAAACGAATGTTCCAGAGCCAATCGAATTTAAAACACGTTTCTGACTAATGCCTCGTTTACATCCTTACGGTATGAAGGAATGTTTTATTGGTCAAGTGCTTAGCTTCTTAGACTGTCTCTTGTGATCCTTTGCTTGACATCAGGCCTATATAAAAAAAGTATTAGGTTTTTCTTTCAGAAAGCAGTAACAGTCCGGAGTTTGAAATTTAGCAGCCTTCATTATCGTTCCTTGGAAAAGAAGGAAAACATCATGAAAGAACTTGGGTACAACGCCGCTTTATAGGAGACTATTGGAATGAGCCATAACATAAGTATTTGGGCTCATTCCATTATTCCTTTCTTAAAAGGAGGCCATGTGGCATTTACGAGATGCTATTTTATTTCTAGACTAGACAGCTTTGAACTAACCAAATAATTTGATTTG
Source organism: Vanessa atalanta (assembly GCF_905147765.1). Lineage (NCBI taxonomy): Eukaryota > Metazoa > Arthropoda > Insecta > Lepidoptera > Nymphalidae > Vanessa > Vanessa atalanta. Next base: position 9,468,165 of record NC_061891.1, on the reverse strand, counting down.
TATTATTGGTTTTTGAAAAAAATCTTAAATGTGAATTTATCAAACTACCAGTAGTTTGATAATTTCATACTATTATTGACCTCTGGTGTGGTTCTTACCACATCTAAATCTCAACCGCAGATTGTGAATTAAATACTGTATTATAATATTCCTCATTTTTGGTCATAATTAAACTCGGTTTTTTGGTGGTGAATGAAAATATCCCAAGATAACCTGCACGTCGCATCTAAATATACCTCATGTGTATCTATCAATCCGTATTGAAGCAGCGTGGTGGTCAGCTCCCTAACCTTATCCTCAAACCGATAATTTTAGGTAGATTTATTTATAATACAATATTGATTAATTAATTATTATTATTATTGTTGAGTTTCAATAAACATTGTGTAGTGAGTATCAGATTATAAAAAGCTAAGACTGACAGTTCATTAAAAAAGCCAAACACGACACTAATAACGCCAACTCATAATTCGAATGGCGTATAAATACACATACAAATGTTCAGTTAAAATACGGACAAGACATGTTCTTTTTTATGATATAGGTTGGCGGACGAGCTAGTGGTCCACCTGATGGTAAGTGGTCATTCCTATTATCGCAAATGCGCCACCTTGGGGCTTGTACGAGCTGTTATTATAACTTTTACTGTTGAATTCTCAATCCTCCGTTCAGTTAAAATGTAAACGATACACAAATTTATTTGGCTCGACGTCAAGTAAGTTGGCGTATCTTTTAAAAGCTCTGATAAATATTCCGGATTCCTCTCGTCCAATCGTTTGCCCAACCAATTTAGTAATTGCTTTTATGCCTTTGAAAGAACGGTTTATGTAAAGTATTTAAAAGATTTCGTACCTTTGCTGAAAATTTCCTTAAAAATCAAGGACCTTGAATTGAAAGTTTATTTGATTGTAGCCAGTCGCGAGTAAGTATAAATACTCTAATACATAAATTCCAAAAGCGTGTTTCCTATGTACAATTTTCTCTGTATAAAGGAATGTAGTTATGTTTCAATTAAGAATATCGCTGTGAGTAGATAGATGGTAGGGCTTTGTTGGACGCCAACAATAGTTTCTATATACTCTTTCGGTTTCAGTTTGAATGGTAAGTGAGCCAGTGTAAATTCAAGCTTGAGGTACAAAACATCTTTATTTTTAATGGCATAGTTTTGCAGATGAGAAAATGGGGGGATGGGGAAATTTGCCTTATAGCAGGAAATCATCACTGGCCAAGACATTGGCCCGTAAAAAATCCTTACATTGCCAATGCACCACCAACCTTGGAACTGAGATGTTTTGTACCTCGAACTTCGAACATAACAATACGAAATATTGCTGCTTGGCGGTAGAATATAGTGTAGTACCTGGTCAAACGGAATTGCCCAAAGCCCTACCTCCGGATACATTTTGTAACTGGATTAAATCTAATTTGAAGTTACTATAGGTTAAGTATGTTTTTTTTATTTCATTTCCTAATTTAAATCCATAATCATCTGTATAATAAAATTTATATATTCGTAATGAAAATTGACGAACATGAATTATTTTTATCATGAATTTATTATTTTATTGTTTAATAATCCTTATCTACTAATATTGTTTTATAAGTGTTTTTATTTAAAAAACAACAAAGTTAAAATATCTGCAGAATCTTATCGTAAAAGCTATAAATGTTCTTCAACACGTGAAACAATAATTATAAGATTTAGATTTGTGTAATATCGATTAAACGCATGTGAACGAGTACGACGAATAAAATAAAAAAAAAATGAATTAAAGGTGTGTACCCACTTTGATTAGCATTAGCATTAACAGCCTGTAAATTTTCCCACTGCTGGGCTAAAGGCCTCCTCTCCCTTTGAGAAGAAGGTTTGGAGCATATTCCACCACGCTGCTCCAATGCGGGTTGGCGGAATACACATGTGGCAGAATTTCGTTGAAATTAGACACATGCAGATTTCCTCACGATGTTTTCCTTCACCACCGAGCACGAGACGAATTATAAACACAAATTAAGCACATCAAAATTCAGTGGTGCCTGCTTGGGTTTGAACCCGAAATCATCGGTTAAGCTGCACGCGTTCTAACCACTGGGCCATCTCGGCTCTACCCACTATGATATCTCGTACTATTAGTATTATTATATACGTTTTTTTCTTGTTGGTAGACCCTACATTCCGAACCGGTGGTAGCTTTACTTTAAATGGTTTGTAATGACGATTCAAAAGTGCTTGTAAAAGCCGACTCGAATAAAGTATATTTTGATTTTGATTTATGATCGTACTATGAACGTATCAGGTACGGAAACATGCATGTCACTATAGCACACACGAATCTACGATGCATCACGGTATTAGTGATCGTAGAAGCCACTTCTGTCAGTTATAAAACGATGCCCAATAGACTACATTTGGAGGGTGACTTGTTAAATAATGCTATCTTCTTCTTACAGGTCAAATCATTTAAGACTGAAAGAGAAAGTCTGTGTTTTCTCGACCAAATCAATTAAAAAAAAATAAGTTTATATTATTGATTTATTTAATTCACGAGTCTCCGACGAAAGATAAATACACTAAATAAATATTCTTAAAATTAAACCATATAAGGGTTACAAGTTGTGTGCTCCTTAAATTATAGGAGAGACAGCATGCACTAAGCTTAAGCAAAAAAACAGTTTAAATACAATATAATAACACAAACAATATATAAATATACTAAATAATATAATATAAATATATATTTTATGTAAGTACCTATATTAGGTTTAGTAATTGTTCAATTTGGTAGTAGTATTATAATAATAAAGTCTCTACGTATGTTTTTAAAGGATTATAAGGTTACGGATTCATAATATATATGTATACGATCACAAAACATTATATCATAACATTTTACATTATTTGAATGGTACAAATATTTTGGACAAACTTTCATATCCCGTATGGTCTAGTGGCTAGGATACCTGGCTTTCACCCAGGAGGCTCGGGTTCGATTCCCGGTACGGGAAACCAATTTTTAAATATTTTTACAAAAATATATAAATTTTAGTTTTAAAATCATTCATACATTTCAGCAAAATAGCAAGGCAATACTTATTCGTAAATATTTTAATTAAAAGAAAAAAAAAACAAGTTTTAAATATATAGAGATAGACTTCAAATGTTAGAAAAAAAAGTTTAAAAAGAGAAATATAGAGCAAATTATTTTACTTCGAAATATATTTTAATTATTATATACATATATATAAATCCACCATTTTTTTGTGTTTGTTGCGTTCGGACAGACACACAGACGCAGTAACGGGACTTCGTTTTATAATATGTAGTGGTATTTAAATAATTACTTTACATTGTCATGAAGTATTTATTTTAATTATTATGATTATACATAGTAACGAAGTTTCTACGCGTCACGGTGTGTCAGGGGGTAGAGAGCGGGGGCGGGGAGTGAATATGACGGCATGAGAGAGCGTTATGACATTCGCCGTCACGGCACACGCGTCGATACCATCAAGGCAATATGATGGAAAATAAATATTTTTAATGTAAATAAATTACCCATATTTATATATATTTTTAAAGAATAGTAGCGATTCCTCAATTTAATTAATTAATTACTAATATCATTATTTACCCCTCCTTTTAAGTTTATCTCTTGTGTTAGAAGTGGTGACGACCATAGCCCAAGGGGTCAGGATTGATCCTGCGACTTTTACAACCATTGCGCTATTGACGCTTAAATTACATATACATATATACATATAAGTAAAATGTTATATCAAACATACTGCTTGATAACTTTCCACATACACCGTTTTGAATCTTGCTCGGAAAATACAAACTAATATTACCTAACCAGGAGTTAGGCTTTATAATTAGAAACTCTACCATGAGTCTGAACGATGGAAATTCGCAAGCGAACAGAGCAACTACTGGTTATTAAAAGATATAACACATAAACAAATGCATGTGTTTGTTTTATTCACACGTGTTTAAAATTCGAATTGCGTATTTGAACAGCTTTGTAGCGTTTAGTGATTAGTCTAAGTCAACATTTATTCAATATAGAAACATTAAACTTGGCTATTAATTGTCAAAAGTCGACCAACGATTCGGCGATAATCACGTCAAATTTGAGTAAAATCCGTGGAATATGTCTTTCATTCCCAAGGTGTGCAATTGTATAAAGTGTAAAGGTTATGTTGGGTAAATCAAACTATCTATGTTTTATTAGCTTTAAAATTGATATGTAGATAGTATAAAAATACTTCGACACATTTTGATCTATCAAGAAACAAAGCCTAAAATATTACTTAGCCTAAACTTATAGAGCATTTCTCGATATATTACGAAAATTAAATCAAAGCATTAAATATTCATTACTTACTATCGAATGTGTGTCGAATTTCAATAGTAATATCTTGAATGATTTTTAAAAGTATAAGACTCGTCGTTTTGTGTGGAAATTGGATTACAATGTCGGCAACAACACCTCAAACAATTAAGAAATCCAAGAAAATGACAAAAAGATCGCTTCATTGGTAGTTATTTAACTATACGTGTATCGATATTGGCAGTGTGAAAGAAAACTATGATTCTTTAATTTTATTTTATAATAGTTGTCGCCCGCAATGTGCATTTTAGTTGTTGGTCGGTAGGTATTGAGCAAAAAAGCCTTCCATCTCAAATATCATCAAATTCGGCTTAGTATTTTGGCCGTAAAAGACCAAAAGACAGATAGAATTAATAATAATAATAATTTATTTATTCACACACCCAAGAAAACCAATGTACATATTTTTATGCTTATTATTTTAACTAACTAAGGCGAGAAGCTATGTGGATGGATATAAGCCGGCTATCATGGTATGCGGAGGAATAAGGACCATGTTGTGAGGAAGGTCTTGAGCATGAACATGGATGGATAAAGAGGAAGGATACGACCAAAGAAACGATGGATGGATTGCGAGAAAAAGATATGGCTGAAAAAAGTTTTACTTATGAGATGACGTCCGACAGAGAAGTATAAAAGAAGACACATGCTGTGCCGACCCCAAATAAAATTGGAATAAGGGCAGGAAGATGAGGATGATGATAAACTACTTCTCCATATAAACTTTACCATCTCAAATCTCACATCTATTACGCATATATATTTAAAAAACGGATACAAAGCTTTTTCGGTTATTGATACAAATATAATAACAAACGTAACTTTACAAGAGAGGCTCGTGGTAGAGGCAAAGGCTTTAGTTGTATACTGTAACGAAACAGTTATGAGTTCTACAAGTTACGTAACAGAGCGAGGATTGAATTAATTGAATTGTATGTGATACTATTGTTAAGTTTATGTATGGAGACATTATATAAGTACATAGTTTAGAGTAAATATAATCCATGGGAATCGAAAACAATCGTATTATTAACGAAATAGTTCAACAAAAGTAATTTGATACAAATAATAGTTTTAGTTTTTAATGTATTACGAACTAAAAAGAATCAATGATGTTTATAAGGAAGCAACATTTGCAAGCAGGGCGATCGTGATATTAAATAAATAATTTAATGGAATCATACTTATGATTCCTCGTCGTGTTTTGTTTTCGTTTTATTTTTTCGAATCGAATTTCGTATAAATTAGAACTTATTCTACCAAGCTGCTCCAGCATATATGGTTTGATGGATCACGTGTGACATATAATATATAAACACAAATAACGTAAGTAAAAAATCAGTAGTGATTGGGCTTGAACCCGCTATTATCGGTTAAGATGCACGCGTTCTAACTACTTAGCTGTCGCGGTTCCTAATAAGACTAACTCGATATTATAAACTGTCTCAAAGCGGTCAGTCATATTCGTAATTATTCTGAATTAATGTATAATATTTTTTAATTGTAAAGCCTGACTTCCTGGTTGGTCTTATGGTACAAGTCAACGAGTCAGGTGAATTAAAATATGTTCGGTTTTTCGATTAAATAATCAAATCGAATGTGGGAATAGAGAGTTTGCATACTCCGTGACCTAAATTGGTCTGAAGGTCCAATCCCATAAAGACAGACGTTCGCTTTTTAACCGGTGATAGGTCACAAGAAAATTAATAGTTACCTTGGTGAAAACATCGGTGATATATATCATTATCATCAGCCTGCTGCTGTCCACTGCTGGACACTGACCTTGAAAACACAGATGTCATGTCCCCAGTGCCTGTAAATACACTGACTAACTAACCCTTCAAACGGGACAACAATTCTAAGTATTACTGTTTGGCGGTAGAATATCTAATGTTGAGTATACACTAAGACAGGCTTGCACAAAAGTCCTGCCAACAATAATAAATGTTCGATTAATAAACAATTCACACGTGCTGTCGAAAGCAATAATTATTTATTGGCATCTTTTATTGTTACAGAAGAATATGAAGACAATATTGTACTAGAATTTAATGTTGTTATTAACGACTACGTCGTAGATTCTACTGTAATTAATATCATCAATAATCAAGCTAAATAATCATAAAACTTAGTCTTGATTTAATATCTATAGTAACGTAACTGATGTGCTAAACCAATATATATATATATAACTTATACCAGAAGATGCAAAGTGGTTCGGAGAAGGCTTTAGTATATCTACTTAATATTAAAATGACTCACTGACATACAACGCACAGCCGGCAGGTCTAGCAGGACGAAACTTTCCACAGGAATTCCTTATACATAGGCAACCACAAAAAAAATTATTTCCAAAATTCAACACCTGAGAGAGTGGAATTTATGATGCAAATTTGTATTTGTTCGTCATTTTTGAGTTTGTAACCATCTGGTTACGGGTGAAATATAGTTGATGAAGTGATTTTTAAAATGAATCATATGAGAGGGTGAAATCGGGGATGAAAGTTCATGTAGAAGTTCTTCAATTTTTAATTGAAAAATATGGAAATCAATATTTAGACATCTGTTCATGGTACAGTATCATTACAGCAGTTTTAAATATCCATCCCATTAAAGGGTTAAGGAGAGATTTAAGCTTTACAGAGGTAAAAAAAAATAAGTTTGGACTATTGTCGAGACGTGAATTTGGTACTTTTGTGTTAATTAATTTATTTAATTTCAAACGAGATTCTACCAATGATATTTAGACTGTCCAATATCATAGCTTAAACCCGAAATTTTGCCTGCCTGCAGCCTTACAAACTGGTAAATAATAAGCCAGTCAATATTACATAAAATATATATATGATACAAGATATGTATCGAGAAAATACAGCTAAATCATTTTCCATTTTAAATTCTATACCATGAAATATTTCGTAAAATATCTTAATCAAAAGATCTCGCAAATGACATCAACATTTCAAGTCACTATAGAAAAGACAGTTCGAAATGTCGAAGCTAACATATAACTTATCGAAGTCTTATGTTGGTGGGATAAGACTCAAAATCGCTAAAAATATTCATGCTTGCCTCGTACGATATTTTGGTGTGCGGTATTAGCTTAAGCGATTGAAACTTATAATGTCATATCAATTTTAAATTACAACAGCCTTACACTTACAGTAGCTCTTAATAAGCGAGAATTTTTTTGTTGTCATAATGCCTCATGTATATATGTGCAAATAAGTGTGCATCTTATATCTTCCTTATTCGCGTGAGCTAATAAGACGGTAAATTCACACCAAAGTTAATTTCATTTCATTCCGTTTCATTTCGTTTCATTTCGTTTCATTTCGTTTCATTTCGTTTCATTTCGTTTCATTTCGTTTCATTTCGTTTCATTTCGTTTCATTTCGTTTCATTTCGTTTCATTTCGTTTCATTTCGTTTCATTTCGTTTCATTTTGTTTCATTTCGTTTCATTTCATTTAGCTTCTTTGAAGCTCCAGGGTAGTTCAACTAAGAAATCCTTACCAGAAAATAATTTGAGTACTAGAGGGCCAAGTGGAACACGTAACACTTTTAGTATAGCGTGGATAAGTAAGCTCGCTAGGTACAACTGATCTATCAGTTTTATTATATGTACTCATCGCTACTCTAAATTCCTGTGTCTATGGATGGAGCTGAACATGATCACTTCGTCAATTATTTTTAAATAAAATGAAATAATTTAGTCATCTAAAATATCTTCAATAGGAATGCAAGAAATTCGCTTCTATCCAACATGCGTAATGTTTTTTTAAACAATTCAAGTGCTATCTATGTAGCTCTATACTGCTACTCGAGCATTATGAAAAAATATTAGAGTGAATTTGTATGATATAGGCGATTAAGGTGCTCGCTAAACTGTCAATTGACTGTCAACTCGAACTAGACAACTTCACGCCTTATCGTATTTAATAATGCTTATTTTATTATTATCTTTCTTGGTAGTAGAGCTTCGTGCAAGCCCGTCTGGGTCGTTACCACTCACTCATCAGATATTACCACCAAACAGCAGCAGGCACAAGGGACATAACATAGTTCCCAAGCTTGGTGGCGCATCAGCGATGAAAGGAATGGTTACAATTTCTGTACCATTGTCTATCGACGATGGTGACCAATCATCAGGTGGTCATTACCTCGTCCAACAACCAATATCATAAAAAAATATATATAAAAAATTTAAAACTGTGCTTGTTTTAATTTGTGACTATTATTAAATATATAAATTATGTTTACCATAATTTTATTGTAATTATTTATTTAACTAATATATACATATATTAGTAATATAAATAATAATATAATAAATAATAATAATACAACCCGCTCTCACTGTAGACGAACCAAGCGTAAATGACACCATCTTGCAACGGAAATTATCAGCTATACGGTAAATGGTTTAGATACGCTTATCTGTGTGCCGCAAACTACCTCGACTTCATTTCTTGATTTCAGATAGTCCATAGTCATTACTGTTATGATCTTGAGCGGGTTAGTTCGATATCGGTTTAAGTTTAGGTCTCGAGTAGACTCAACTTAATAGAAATCCATTTGACATATACGTAGCCTATGCAAATAGCGAAGTGTTGTCGACTCTTCTAGAATCGTTTTATTCATAGCGAACTGAGTAATGGGTTTAATAGAAAGGTTTTTTCAAGCTGATGTTTGCTCCAGCGAGAGTGTAAACACTTTTTGACAAATTGACTACAGAAAAGTATATCAATCGATCTTTATATTGTAGAATTTATAAGATAGCACCAGTGCCTAAATATTATGAAATATTCGTTAGTAAGTTTCTCCAAAAATTTTAATATTTATACTAATAACACCAAGGTCTAAGATGTAGAGTATACATTTTTTAAGAACGCTTAAAAAATGTTATATTTAAAAAAAAACTCGTTAATTACCAGATTTGTTTGATATAGGATATTACTAGTAGACTTTAAGATGAATACATTTTGGGAATGAAACGATGCCCTCCGGGCGTGCTGGTTCAATTAAAATGGAATAAAAAATTATCTTAGTAATTTCATACAAAACCAATTATTTCTTTGAAATAAATCTATATTATCTCTCTGAATTCCTGTTACCGCATTTCTGCGGTAGTTCTTTCAGAATATGTAATAATAAATATAGATTAAATATATATGTATTTTTATGTTATAGTGGGCTAACGAGCAGGAGGATCACCTGATGGAAAGTGACTACCAACTCCCATGGACATCCGCAACACAGGGAAGCTTGCAGATACGTTGCCGGCCTTTAAGAAATTAGTACGCTCTTTTCTTGAAGGTACCCAAGTCGTATCAGTTCGGAAAAACCGCCTCAGTGCGTAAGCTGGTTCCACAGAGTAAAACTAACTTACTAACTAACTAACTTATGTACTTGAATATACAAGTGTAGCTTCAAATTTGACTTTACTATATTATGATATATAGCCGAAATGGCCTAGAGATTGTGGGTTCAATCCCAGACAAGCATTATTGAGTTTTGAAGTTTTCCAATGAAGCTTATAATTTAGTTTATAATTCATCTCGTGCAGGCTGTTAATGTATGTAATGTATTGCTTTTTTTTCTTAAAAAGTTAAGGATATAAAATGGTGTTATACCTAAGAGATAGAAATATATCATCGCGGGCTTTTTTGAAGACCTTTTTAAGATGTACATTATTTTGATCTATCTCGTAGGGTTCAGCCAGCGTTTGCAATGTAAGCGCAAAAACATTGTTTATTTACGACATAATTTTAGAAAATTCTAAAATTATCAGTGTTTCTCTACTACATTGTGCATTTATTATACATATAAACCTTCCGCTTGAATCGCTCTATCTATTGAGAAAAACCGCATCAAAATCCGTTGTGTAATTTTAAAGATCTAAGCATACACAGGGACAGACAGCGATAAGCGACTTTGTTTTATACTATGTAATGATAATAATTTGTGCTCGGCTGAACAGTAAACATCATGAGAAAACCTGCGTATGTGGGATGATCCCCCAACCAATGAAATAAGGTTCAAGCCTCCACCTCTAAAAGGAAAAGAGGTTCAAGTCCTGCAGTAGGACATTTTCCTGATACTTGAACTTGTATACACCTTAATCTGTTTCGTATCTATAGAAACAGTGTATTCAAAACGTATATCTTCACATTTCCTTCCTTATTCTTTGGGTGACTTTTTGTTTAAAAAAGATTAATTAATATTTAAATATGATAAACATTGTATTATCACTGAATAACAATAGAGTGTAATAAATCCAATCAAACCCAATTTGGAAGATGACTTAACATTTCCATGAACGCGTTTTTAATTTCTCTTTTGTGTTCAGCTAATTTTTCTCTATCTGCTTCGTTACATTCACGAAATAAATGTCCGAACGGACAGGTTTCCTATGGTATACATTAGCATTACATTAGCAGCCCGTAAATGTTCCACTGCTTGGATAAAGGCCTCTTCTCCCTTTGAGGAGAAGGTTTGGAGCATATTCCACCACGCTGCTCCAATGCGGGTTGGCGGAATACACATGTGGCTGAATTTCGTTGAAATTAGACACATGCAGGTTTCCTCACGATGTTTTCCTTCACCGCCGAGCACGAGATGAATTATAAATACAAATTAAGCACATGAAATTTCAGTGGTGCCTGCCTGGCTTTGAACCCGAAATCATCGGTTAAGATGCACGTGTTCTAGCCACTGGGCCATCTCGGCTCATCCTATGGTATAACAACGATTTAATTCTTATACATTAAAACTGAATGTACAATTTTAATTAAATTTTCTCCAATTATATTTTACACTTGATTTATATTACAAAATATCATCAGAAGCAAGCTTTACGTTGTGTAAGCAAATTCAATAGATCAGATAATTGAAGGTTTTTTCTACCGTGGAAATGAACAATAGCTCCAATTGTCAAGAAATGCCGTTATCAAGATAGATATATTATATATACACTAGCTGTGCCCGCGACTTTGTGCGCGTTGTTTGAATTTAAGTTATTTGGATATTGTAGCGTGATTTTATTTTGATTCTATATATAATTCTAAAATAAAAGTAGCCTAAGTTACTCCTTATTACACCCGCTATCTGCCAGTGAAAGTCCCGTCGAAGTCGGTTCAGCCGTTCCAGAGATTAGCTAGAAGAAACAGCCAGACAGACAGACAGACAGACAAAAATTAAAAAATATATATATTTTGGTTTATGTACCGTGTATACATACCTATGCATTTAGTAAAAATGGGTTATTTTAATATTACAAACAGACACTCCAATTTTATTATATGTATAGATTTGTGTACATAAATATATTTAAATGGTTCATCCGGTTTGTGAAGGTCAGCTGGTAAATTGTTGAACATAATTACAAAAGTACAGTAAAAGTTGAACAATTGAAGTACAGTACCATTGTCTTGGTCACGCTAGCGGAATATCTATTTGAAAGAGATTGTGATTGCTCTCACTGTGTGACCAATAGCTGATCAGCTTAAGCAAATAAAGTCTTTGATTGGGTATAATTACGGCTGACTGCCTCGTTAGTCTAGTGGCTTGATATAAATCCACAAATCCCGAATTCCTGGGTCTAAACCTCATGTTGGGCCGATAAAAATGTATTGGGTTTTCCTATTTTAGGTTATATTGGGTTTATCTATACCAATATTATAAATGCTAAAGAAAATCTGACTATTACCTTTTCACGCTTAAGCCACTGTACCGGCTTGGATAAAATTTGATGTGAAGATAGTTTGAGTCCTGGAAAAGCACATTTATGTAATTCAACTCTCGAGGGGATGAAATGTGTTGTGACGGTATGTGTTTTGTAGGTAAAGTTTAAAAAAAAATCTTAGCCGCAGGTTCCGTTAGTTCTATCTATATATAGATCCGCAAACTTTTACTGTAGCTCGTTAATCATATTTTCTCAATGATTAAACACAAAAAACTGATCATAATACTTAGAGAAGAGCCACGATAGCCCAGAATCTGAATCACAGGTTCAATTTCGGGCAAGCGTGCAAGAACGATCTACAGACAAATTTGCCCAGAAGTGGATCAATTAAATACTTCGTATAGTTAACCACTTAACGCTAAGGAAACTTTATTATAAATTTTATTGTTTCTCTTAATAGATTCACTTTATATCCAAATCACGTTTCTTCTGTTATTTTAGGTTCCTTAAGGGCCTTGTAACATTAAAGGGAGTTTATTTAGGATGCGAATTTATTACTAGCGCGGATTTTATGAAGATTGTACGCTTTGTAAGTGGAATTCCTAACGAGCGTACGTTACTTAGTGTTATCGACCTCGATTATTTTGATAAATAATTTAAATTATTTACTAGAATTAATTAAAATGATTAGGAAGTATAGTTTAAAAAACATAAGCCGAGATGGCCCAGTGGTTCGAACGCGTGCATCTTAACCGATGATTTCGGGTTCAAACCCAGGCAGGCACCACTGAAATTTCATGTGCTTAATTTGTGTTTATAATTCATCTCGTGCTCGGCGGTGAAGGAAAACATCGTGAGGAAACCTGCATATGTCTAATTTCAACGAAATTCTGCCACATGTGTATTCCGCCAACCCGCATTGGAGCAGCGTGGTGGAATATGCTCCAAACTTTCCCCTCAAAGGGAGAGGAGGCCTTTATCCCAGCAGTGGGACATTTACGGGCTGCTAATGCTAAAAAAAAAATAGTTTAAAAAATGAAGCTTTTATGTAAAAAAATATGTATGAATACGTTGTTGTGTGTGTTGGGTGATTCTAATTCAATTTTTTTTTAAATATTCTATTATTATTGCTCTACAAACAAACTATCCGTGCTGTCGCTGTGTCTCATTATTTACAAGTGTTATGTTGTTTTAATGTGCCTGCATTTTATTGCCAGATATATTTACGAGTAGACAGGCAGGATACGTTATAAGCAACGTGACATTTGACAACATTAAATGTATGCTTAAAATACCTCTTAAGCACCAAGGTTATAAAAAACCTGATTAATTATTAAAGCCCTTTCAAAAACTTTGTTCACTTTTTTAAAAAATAAATAATTTAATTACCTGCCAATTACATTTTAAATAGACGTACCCAACACAAATTTATTTTATGTATTATATATGTATAAATACTTAGAAATCCTTTAGCGGTGATAGCGTCAATTAATATAGTTTGTTGAATGACGATTCAAAAGTGCCTGTAAAAGACTTCTTGAATAAATTATATTTTTTTTTAAATATTTTAAAGGCAATGAAACAATGAATGCTGAGTTTTTTTTTCAGACATTGTGATTTGTGATTTTATTTTTAGATTAATATAGAAACACAAGTTTCCTGACGGCTTCGAATGCATTATGTAGGTATCTTCTTAAGCCAGTCAATCACTCGCGTGACACGTTCTTGAGTTTCAATGCACATTACATTAACGTTCGACTTAATCGAATACATATTAAAAATCAATATTCAACATTAATGTAGACTGTTTCACTGATTCGCTGGTGTAGGGGCTTATAACGTACGCCTTAATACATAGGGCGTGACCTTGGGGCAGCGGACGCGTAAGGCCTCGCGTATTCTGTTTCAAATGATCCTGAGGAAAACGGTAGCAGTGATGGCCTCGAGTTGCCGTACGCACTTTTCATCACCAGGGGCTCCATTAAAATGGTTAATGTTTTTAACTCTACAGATCGCACGGTTTAAAGGTTAAGTTAGCCAATGTAACTACAGACTTTCCTTTATGGGCCCGGGCTCCATTAAAATGGTTAATGTTTTTAACTCTACAGATCGCACGGTTTAAAGGTTAAGTTAGCCAGTGTAACTAAAGACTTTCCTTTATTTTTACAATTATTAAAAAAAGCTTAATCTGTTTAAACAATTTAAGCAAAATTGATAAACATACATCCGAACATATAATGTCCTCTCTGCTTAATAATATGAGTAAGATTCGCTTTGCAAAATTATTGTACACTGTATGTTAGATTTACTTCACATCTTAGACATTCTCAGCGAATACGAACTTGATAATTTAATTAATTAACGGTAATAAATTAAATCTGAGCGACAGAACATCTGCACGTTGGGCTGCGATGTACTGAAAATACAAACACAGAACATTGATTCGATTAGAAGTGGCTAGACTAGACTAGACTAGACTAGACTAGACCCTATTAAACGTAATATAGTCAAAATTAGTCAATAAATAAAATAAGAAGATCAAATATCGATAACCGTAGAGCCTTTATGGAATAAAGTATTAAATACTCATTGTAGAATAAGATCGTGAAAAACGCGGCTCAAAATAGTGTATCGCTGTATGTTGGCATTTGTAATTTCATAAGTGAGATCCAATATGAGTTTTAATTGAATAGCCCTAATGTTGAATAGAATATTCTCCTGATCGGTTAAGGTTAGTAAGTGTCATTATCGCTCATAGACATTGGCATCTGAAAGCGCCATGCGTCACCAAATTTTATGTCCCTCGTGCCTATAGTTACATTGGCTCACCCTTCTAACTAGAACCTAATAATAATAACCATTACTGTTTGGCTTTAGACTAAGTGATAAGTCGAACCTACTCATATGGACTCAATATATATTCTGTAATGTTATGTATGTACGGAAAAATGTTATCGATTTTATGAGAAAATGTGATTCTCATAGCATTGTTACTCCTGTTACTCGACTGCATAGAGTCAGTGACTCTTTTGTGCGACAATGTATATACATTGTCCCACAAAGGTTCTATAACAGGATCTCAGAATGCGTTCAAAATACCTCTATAACCAAATTTTAAAAAATTGTGAAGGTACGGTTGTGTGCGAAAGATTGTTATACAGCTAGTAGGTTTATGATTGATAGCACACCTTGGAAATGAAACGATCGCCTCCTGGCTATTTCTATTCATATTATGTAAATAATAAAATTGACAAAAAGAAGACCCTTCTTTCGACGATTCTTCGCAGGTCAGGGTAATTTCTTTTCCGAACCGGTCGTAGTGTTTACTTTGACTATCAATAAGTAAGTGTAATGCTTCTATATTGAATAAAGGAATTTAAATTAGAGTCTGGACTTGTACATAACAATCGTACATCGTTACCATTTTTATGAATTTGCTGTTCTTAGGACTCAACATCGGGTTACTTTGTGCAATAATTAAAAGTTACGTCTAACAGAGTCTGCTTATTTACTATACAAGGCATCTCAACTTATGATAGTTTTACAACATTATTTATGTTCTTAGAACAACATCAAAAATAAAAAAAATACAGGAAATGCAATACATAGTAAAAAATAAGTTTAATATATAATACAGTACTTATAAATTTTAACTTTATTATTAAAAAAATATCGTAAAATTTCCTAATTTAAAATATACTAAATTTTTTATTTTTTATTTTATTAATAATATACATAAATAGACCGAATACTAAATTATAAAACTATCAATAAAATAATATATACTTGCAAATTTAAAAATCAATACGTCGTTTCGTTTATAAGTAGCTTAACATAGACTTCTAGATTTGTTGACATAATAACTCTGTCACTCATACATGTGAAGCAAAAGCATAAAAGCCTTGACAATTATAAACCGCGCCATGTTTTTTTAGTCTTCTGTATTTTCTTTCATCAAGTAAAGTGCTTAATCAAGCTAATTTTTAAAGCAACTTAAGTAATTACAGCGTTGCCTTGCTTATTTCTACTATGAAATACAACCAAAATGCTCGGATCGGAACTCAATCAGGATAAGCTATTTGTATATTCTTTTCTTAGAAAATACAATAACACAATATAAAAATTATGAGGAACAAAGGCGATTCGTCCCACAATAATATTGGACAACATCGCATACATTAATCTGATCCCAATGTAAGTAGTTAAAGCACTTGTGTTATGGAAAATCAGAAGTAACGACGGTACCACAGACACCCAGACCCAAGACAACATAGAAATCTAATGAACTTTTTCTACATCGACTCGGAGTGGCGTACCCATGAAAGCCGGTGTACACATTACTCGACCACGGAGGTCGTCAAATATTAGACAATACGACGCTTCACCAGACCTCCCTAGGTCTTCCTGTTCGGCTTAAGGCCGAACTGGGTACGGGCCTCGAGGAATCCCTCCTTACCCGGGCAGCTCCTCCCCGGTAGCCTTAGCTACCGTGTCATTTTGTTTTGACCCAGTGGGTCAGGGTCCTATGGACCCAGTGGTTTGTCTAATCATATTATTAAGTGGTTGTCTCGATCGGGTGGTTGTCTCCAGACCGACCAGCTGTCAAATCTTATTTACTCGTAATATAAAAGATGGCGCCAGCGATGCGCTGTGACATATTATAAATATACCTCGGAGCGCGACAAACTGAAAATAAAACAAACGGTATTGAATTTTTCACCAATGGACAAAGTATTTCATAGGGAAAGTTTAAGTGAATTTATTAAAAGTTTTGTGTGAATTGACTGAAATATTTCGATGATTTCTTTTCATGTAATAGGTAGGCGGACGGGAAAATGTTGTCGGTAAGTATTTACCACCGCCCATAGATAAGAGCTAAGATGTCATGTTATGTTATGTTCCCAAGATTGGTGGCGCGTTGGTAATACTGGTAAAGATTAATATTTCTTACATAGCAAATGTATAAGGACGTTAATAACACATGATGGAAAGTGACTACTGCCGCCTATAGGCATCTGCAGCACCTTGCAAATGGACTTGGAAACGAAAACTTCACAAACACACATGCAAAACCATATCTATCAGCATTACTTATATAAAGCATTATGATTTTTATTTAAAGTAGAATGGTAATTGCTTTTTTAATTTACATGACAACAACCTGATTTCATTTTGAATAAATCGTTTTAATTGTCAGCCAGTTTATACACGAATATTTATTTTAAGTGCATATTAAATCTGTTTTCGTTTGAGCAATTTTCCGTATTTACAGTGAAACCACAAAAAATATGAATCAATAAAAAAAACGAGAGGTCTCGTGGGACAAACGGTTGGAATGAATTTGCTTTCGTTATATATTATGTTTTAAATAATAGACAACCATGAAATAAATTAAAAAACCTTAGAGAATAATTAAACGACAATAAAGTACGAGATAGCCCAGCGTTTAGAACGGGTACATCATTACCGATGATTGCGGGTCCAAACCCAGGCAAGCACATGCTTGGAAAACCTACATGTGTCGAATTTCAACGAAATTCTCCCATTGTGATTTCACCGACCCGCACTAGAGCAGCGTGGTGAAATATGCTCCTAATCTTCTCCACAAAAGAAAGAGAAGACCTTAGCCCAGCAGAGGGTAATTTACAGGCTGTACGTGTTATAAAAAAAATCCATTTTATTTAAAACAGTGCCAAAAAATTAAATTATATATTATAACACTGTATATAATAGAGACACAGAGAGAAGGAGAATGAGAAGGGAAGGTCGCTTGGAGGGGTATAATGCTTGTTCCTCACATGTAGATTCACGAAGTCCACTCTTCTGTAAGCCGTTGCAAAAATAAGTTTCCCAAATATATTTTAATACAAATATTTAAAGAAATAGTTATTTTACAAGATTAAAAATAAAACTACCTACGGTTCAGAAAGTTGATTCTACAGAGAACAAGAAACTCTTTTCCACAAATAAACTTATATAAGTAAGAAATCTGATTGGTGCGAAGTGAGTGCCGGCGTTCCTCAAAGTGGCATATTATCTCCTCTGTTATTTTCTGTTTTTATAAACGCCATCACTAAAATTTTAACTTCGCACTACCATCTGTATGCCGATGACTTGCAGCTCTACGAACACTCTACTGTCAATGATCTTGCCACGGCTATTAACTCCCTAAATGGTAATCTCCACCGCATTTCTCTTTGGTCCGCTAAATATGGTATCACTGTCAATCCATCCAAGTGTCAAGCCATCATTATAGGCAGCAGGAGACAGTTAGCTAAGTTAGATGTTCTCACTCTGCCCAGCCTACGATATAATAATATACCAATAGAGTTCAGCAGTAGTGTTAAAGACCTCGGCATTATCATTGACAGTAAACTCAGTTGGGGGGAACATATTAAAGAAGTTTCTCGTAGGTTTTACGCCACTATGCATTCCATAATGCGTTTAAAAATTTTTTGCCTATGGAAACTAAAATCCAGCTTGTTACTACCCTCTTGGTTCCAATTCTTGATTACGGTGACTCCTGTTATCTAGATCTGTCGGAAGAACACCTGAATAAACTTAATCGTCTCCTTAACACTGGCATTCGCTTTATCTTTAGCTTACGTAAATTCGACCACGTTTCTCGTTTTATGAAACAGTTACACTGGCTTCCTATACGGGAACGTAGATATACTCGGCTTCTATGTCTTCTCTACTCTATTCTTACCGACCCTAATGCTCCCACTTACTTATCCTCTAAATTTTCTCTTCTTTCCTCTACTCAAAATAAGCCCCTACGATCCTCTCATTCCCTTACCCTTTTCAACCTTCCCATAAATCTGGCTTTGTTTCCAACTCTTTCTCTCTAGTTGCAGCCCGGCTTTGGAACACTTTGCCTGATTCTATTCGTAGAGCTCCATCGCGCGACTCTTTCAAGCGCCAAGTAAAAGAATTTTATTTGTCGTCTGTCAACACTATGTGATGTCTTCTCATAAATACTATTATCATAATTGGATTCATATATATATATATTTTTTTATGTATATATGTTAAATATTTATGTACTTATATATGTATATGTTTGTGCATATTTATGTATATTATGTATATGTATATTTATGTATTATATATTATGTATAATATCGAAATGTACTGTATTATTATTATATATATTTATAGGCATGTATTGCTATGTATATATTTTTTTTAAATTATTCTTTAACTTCTGTGCACACCCTACTGACTACTCTCCTACACTATTCTGGGTTGGCTGGCAGAAAATGCTGTTATAGCGTTAAACCCGCCCTCTGTATATGTTTTATTTGTACATTAAAGAATAATAAAAAAAAAAAAAAAAATTGGTATGTTAGTAAAATAAAAAAAATTCAACCAATAAGGCGCGCCCGTCCTTTTAAAATTATTACTAACGGCGTTGATTTATATATGAATGACGCTCTGCTTACGAAATATTTTAGTGTGTGTGAGACCACTAAGACAATAAATATATATGTATGTATTGGTTTGACTAAGTAACGTCAAGATAAACGGACAAATCAAATTATTGCGTATATTTTTTACAGTTGTCTTAGCTACTTTCCATCAACACAAAGCAACGAAGATTATATTATTCAGGACACACACAAAAACGTAGAGAGTACAGCTGAATATGACGTCAACTATCTACCGTCACAGCATACGAAACGGTCCCATAAGGCCACCGATAGATGTTTAACATGGAAATCATCAAATTAATTTTGTACGCAATAAATAGCAATAGTATCTGCGATAATAAGTTACACAATTTGCTGCCAGTTAGCTGATTTTGTTTTGTACTTTCAATAAAAACAGCTCGATCATTCATTTACAACGCTTGTGAAAATATAATCTCTTATTTTATAGCACTCTTTATACGATCGTAATCTCTCATTATTTTCCAAAGCGTCAGCTTAGGGACGATTTTATTATATTTATCGCCATAAACAAAACATTAAGTGGCACGGGGCCACACTTTTAAAAGTATCAGCCCGTAAATCTCTGCTTGAGGTTATATATAAAAATACTCTTTAGATAGTATCCATTGAAACAGAAAATATTTTTAGTAAGTATTTTGTAATCTATATATGTATATAAAAACGAAATACCGCTCAGTGATTAATCACGAAATCTCTGAAACTATAACACCTATTAGAGAGGCCTATGCCCAGCAGTGGACGAGTATGGGCTGCTAATGATAACACCTACAAATTTGAAATTCGCAGGTAGCTTATAGGTCCTTATACGATATAGACATCCACTAAGAACGGATTCAAAGAAACTCCATCCCTAAGGGGGTAAAACGGGGATTGGAATTTACCAATTATTTAAGCAAATTCATTTAATTGGTAATATTTATATTAATATTACCAATTAAATGAATTATTTAATTTAATGAAAATTGAATTCAATTTAATGAACAATTACCAAGATTTGACTTTGAAAATGAATTCGGCATTTTTTTTATTCGCGATTATTATATTCATCCTAAGCGAGTGCAAACACATGAGCATATAAAATTTCAAGTAAAAAAACTTGGATGGGCTTTTCAGAACAACACCAATTTAAGTTGCTAAGTGTTAACGTAATCATCGCTTGTAAAGGAACACATCGTGAGGAAAATTGCATGAGAAGGTTGAAAATTTACCAAAGAAAAATTCAACAAAAGACTATAAAGAAGGCGGATGAACACACACTTATTCTTATCAGATGACAAAGAAGGTCACTGTTTTTTATTGATTTATAAGGGAATCGTGATCCTTAATCAGCAATACACTGTCGACGATGTGTTGAATTAATTAAAGATATTCGGAGCCATTGAGACCGAATAAACTCTACTATCAGCGCTGACAATAGAATCTAGACAATGCTTCTAAATGGCATTATTTCCGTCCACTTCAACTCAAGGCGTTTAATTGTTTTCAAATTAATACTTATAAAAGTTATTGAATGATATAATCCTTACTGATTTTGGTCACGGCATCTAAATGGACCTCAGTTAACTACACGTACTATTAAAAAAAAACACAGGTGAGTTATCTATTGCCTCATAATCCAAAGGGACGGCAAATCAGACACAATAGGAAAAACCTCAGACTTAGGACCAACGGCTTTAATATTTCCGACAGGAGAGAACACCCTTTAATCTTCTAGACTTTGGACTGTTACTGAGAATTTCACCAGATAATCTCAATCAAATCTTCTGTCCTATATATAACTAGACCAACGAAGCAGTAAATCTTATTCTATATTTAGAATGCATAATGGCTAACAATCAACATATTGATTTAAAGCCTTAAAGTAAAAAACTAAACAATGAACTTTGATTCTTATGAATATTGGCTTTAATTTGTAATTATTTTTATAATATTAAAGGAATACAAGATTCAACTGATATCGAAATACAGTAAAGATTATTTTAATTAACAACGTATAATCTGAAAGATTTTAATCCCAGCACCGTTTCAGAAATCACAATATGAAATCAACCTCATCGTTTTTTTTCTCGAAACGATTGTTGACGAAAATAACGAAGTTTTCGTTATTTTTAATTATTGCCAAATTCCAATTGTCACCGATTTATGATAATTATGAAGAAAAGAAATTGTTACTAAATAACGTAATTTTTCAATTACAAGACACATCTATAAAAAGTAATTACAAATAAAACATTACAAAATAAATAATTTAAATATGAATTCGTATAAGTAAATGAAACAAATGCTAGCGTCATTACCACAAATCGAATCTTCGAGATCGTTCGAGAGAAGCCGTCAATTATCCCGAATAAACTCGAAAGTCGTCGCAAAGTTCCTCCTCATTTTGGAGGATAAACGATCCGATGAGGAAATGAGGAGCGATCGAGCGGACGATCAGGCATAAAATAAGTGTTTGCGGTTCAGAAGCGGGTTGCAGAGATTTTCTTAAAGATATTCGGCTATTGGGACTTTGTTCGGATAGACTCCGCAATCAGTGACGACAAAGGAATCGAGACAATGCTCCTTAATGGCAATCTTTTCGTCTTTTTGCTATCCGTCTGAGTTTAAGAGGTCATACATTTTTTAATTAATACTTATTGACTTTTTAATGTTTTAATAACGGATTGAATTATTGATATTACTCTACAAATTAATAGATTATACTTTAATAACTGTTGTATATTTTATTTTCAAGTCAATATAATTGTACTAGCACTACTTTTGACTTCGCTCGCAAATTTAATAAAATTTTAATTGTTTATAAGACAAGCCAGTTGGCTTTTGCCGTAGATATCAATATTTTCCTGGCGATGCTGGACAAAATAATAACATAAAATTGACAGGATACTATTATTATTGTATTACGAGTATTATCGGACATTAGTACGTGTACCAATTTTCAAGTGCATCAGACTGAAAGATGCAGACAATTATGGTCCAGCTATTAAAGCGCAGAAAAAGAGTTTTCAATACGATACGAGCATTTCTGAATACTAAAACGTAAAAATATATAATCTTATATGGTTTGGTATACAAAGGATAATGACAATGGGGAAGGTTCGATAGGATAAATCCGAAGATTGAAGAACCCCCTTTGGAGGATCGAGGAGTTGTTGCCCCTTCTTTTAGCAATTTTGCAAAATCCTTCTCTTAGAGCTCCTCTAGTAAAATCAATTGCCTCGAAATCTTTTCCTATTACAATTTTGTATATTTTAAGTACTATAGAATTTAATTCATAAGGTCATAAGATATTCCGTTAAATATTTAAATTAATAATATTATTTAATATAATGTTTTTAATTTGAGGATTGATATACAATAATGTCGCTTACTATTTTTAATTGGTGTTAATTTTAAGTATAAGCTAAGTACTCGTAGCATTAACTTATGTTTTAACTATTAATAGTTTGTATATTGATCAAGTCCAGACTGACCAAGATGGGCGTTACTAAGCATTGCAAGTCTCGGGGTTCTTTTAAACTTTTCTAACTTCCTACGATATATGTTTTCTACTGTTATATTATAAAGGTGCCGAGATGGCCCAGTGGTTAGAACGCGTGCATCTTAACCGATGATTTCGGGTTCAAACCCAGGCAGGCACCACTGAATTTTCATGTGCTTAATTTGTGTTTATAATTCATCTCGTGCTCGGCGGTGAAGGAATACATCGTAAGGAAATCTACATGTGTCTAATTTCAATGAAATTCTACAACATGTGTATTTCACCAACCCGCATTGGAGCAGCGTGGTGGAATATGCTCCAAACCTTCTCCTCAAAGAGAGAAGAGGCCTAAGCCCAGCAGTGGGAAGTTTACTGGCTGTTAATGCAATATTATAAAGGTATGACATTACTCTATTCAAAACGGCAGATGTTATTTAAAAAATTGTTAATTGATATCGGCCTAGAGTGCCTAATGAATCATCCGGCCCTGTTAGACTATTCTGTAACTCGAAACTCACCCTAGAACACAAGTTTGAAAAGTTGGAATGTGATATACGGCATTGACTATAATAATTATAAAATTTATGGGATACGTCTCAAAATGGCGTATCAGTGTGAGTCGGTTGTCATTATTTCACGAGTGAGATACGAAGTGATTTCTTACAGAATCTCACTGCTGATCATAGTGGAACTATATGCGTTACTGTAACGTTCAGTTTATGTAAATATATATTATGTATAAAACATATGGTGTATAACAATTAATATTTATCACTGATACTATTAATTTCGCGTCGCCCGTCTCGTCACGCCAAATGCAGCCGTTGCATCGCGATCGTTACGGACAGATCACTCTTGATACATGGTTTAAACGTACAATTTAGTAGATGATTTCATTTTATTAACTTTTATTATTATTAAAAATATCTACATTTATGAGAACATAAAAAATAATCCTAAAATAAATTCAGGCTTGGCTTAAATGGATCTCTATCCAGTCATTATAATTACTTCGTTTTTTTATAAGATAAAAAATAAATATTATCATAAAAAAGTAACAGCCTCTCTACCCTGAAAGATGCGGGAAGAGTGCAATATTTCCTGAAAAGCCCTATTTTTTCTGTTTTTTTTTTCACGCAGGGGAAGCTTCTAGAAAGGTAACCGGTTCAAGCGCTCCTTGCTAGAGCGTATGCCAGCACGAGGTCATCCCGGCTGCCCTCCTCTCAAGCCATTTCAGGTCCCTCTTAAACAGGACACGCAAGGTCCTCACCTCACCCGTCCTCATCACCACGGTCAAGTCCTTTATTTTAAGACCCAGGCGTACAGGCTGTGGGAAGGCCGAGACGACGCATCCAGCGAGTCCTGCCGCGATACCATTGACCACAATCATTAATTACTGAAAATAAACAATGTAAGCTTTCTTAGTATTATCTTTCGATTTGACAATATTTATTTTAAACATAATTAAAACACCTTCATTCAAAACAACTAAATACTATAATTTTAAATTTAAACTCGTAGACATTGATGAAACCGCTTGCTGAAGCCGGGAGTAATAAAGCCAATAGAAGCTTCCATTGGCAGTCTTCTGTGTTTATATATACACAAATTATGAAGAGGTTAAATTCGCTAGTTTGTAACATAAACATAACATAAGCAGCCCGTAAATGTCCCACTGCCGGGATAAAGGCCTCCTCTCCCTTTGAGGAGAAGGTTTGGAGTATATTCCACCACGCTGCTCCAATGCGGGTTGGCGGAATACACATGTGGCTGAATTTCGTTGAAATTAGACACATGCAGGTTTCCTCACGATGTTTTCCTTCACCGCCGAGCACGAGATGAATTATAAACACAAATTAAGCACATGAAATTTCAGTGGTGCCTGCCTGGGTTTGAACCCGAAATCATCGGTTAAGATGCACGCGTTCTAACCACTGGGCCATCTCGGCTCTTAGTTTGTATGTAGGGGGTAATCGCCGGCATTAATGATCGAATCTAGACACGCGGTAGCGTGTCAGCCAAGTTCAAGTAACAGAACTGGCGAGCAGCACCGTGTGTAATATTACATTTTGAACATTTTTTTCATTGAAAGCTACATTATTTCTAAGTGCTATAGGGTATGAATTATTATATTTATATAATAATATTTTCATTATTAATAAATTGCACCCTTGCGCAACTGGAGCGTTTTCTAGGATCAAATTACTTTTGACAATTATCTAAAGTATCATACGATTTGATTCCGATGTTTATCGAAGCGATACATTTTATTTGATAGTTTAAAATCATTACGCTTCCTTCCTTTTTTTTTAAATAGTCGTGACCATATTAAAGGACATTAAGCAAAGGCACGAACACTTAGTCTGGGTAGAATCAATACAAAGATAAAGAAAAAAAATACTTCAGAGTGCGATTAAATACTTAAAAAGGCTGAAGCTGAGAATTGTTTTATAGGCTTTTTCGTTTTTGTAACGAAGGATCGAATAGATCTTCTATAATAATTTACTTTAATTATTAATTTTATATGTAAAGCAATGTTGTAATGTTACAATGAAATATATATTAATATGACTACAGTTTTGTTTCTTCCTTATATCATCAGTAGGCGGACGGGTAAATGGACCATCCCGTGGTAAGTGGTCATCACTGCCTATAGACCAAAGGCGCCGTATTTTTTTTTATCATATCTTACATATCCAATGCGCTACCAAACTCGGGAACTAGTGTTATGTCCCTTGTTAGTGTAGTTATTATGGAAATAGGTGTTATAATACTGGCTAACACACCTTTCGAACTGGAATACCAATACTAAATATTACTTCTTGGCCGTAGTATATATGATGTGTGGGCGGTACCTACCCAGACAGGCACAAAGTCCTACCATCAAAGATTATATAAAAAAAAAATCCTGAGCTACCCGGAAGTTCTTTTTAGTGGAATCTACATTCTGAACAGGTAGTATGATTGAATTTAAATCAATAATTTAAGATAATGATTTTGATTTTGGAAAACAGTAATAACTAAATAAATGCATTCAAAGCCTCAAGATTATTTATTTGACAATACAACCAGAGTATCGTGATACGCAATATCCCGTACTGTAATCGCTTCGTTCGCTCATGAAGGTATGATTTACGAGATCCGTGAATGCTTAGTGGAAGACAATTATAGATAACGCCTAAATCTAGTTTTTTTCTAAGGAGACTGGATTTTGAAACAATTTTTAATTTCGTCACCTATACCTTCATACACTTCATTATACTTCGCTATAGTAATGGCATTTTTTTGTTATTTCCATTAAATTAGAGTGAGATGATCCATGATAACTCAGGCCATGCTCCACAATGCCCAGAATACGAGAATCTTTACTAAAAAATATTGGTTCAAGCCATAGCATAGCATAGCGTCTGAAGTTTCATATACATCATTTTTATAAAAATCTTTTAAATAATATTTCACAATTCATTGTGCCCTGTGTGCAGTGTTGGCGATCTTTATAAAAAGTCTGATACAATTCAGCAAAATTTTTCTGAATGTATCCACTAACCCGCATTGAAGTGGTGGAAAAAGCTCTAAAAGATAGTCCTTACCCAACATTGAAAAATCTTACTTCTATTATTGTCACCATGATAAAAGATTAACACTACTGTTATATAAAAAATATTACATTTAAATAACGCAAAACGATTTACAAAAACCGAAAGATTACGCCAGTGACAAAATTATTTATAATGTAAGAACAGGTATTTATGGAGATAACAGCCTGGACGTGACTTGAACGAGGAATGGGAAGCAGTTAGTGTGATTGTCCTTAAAAACTTTTTAAGGCTTTTTATTTAAGCTACATTTTGTAGAAATAAGTGTGATTTTTATCTACCTGCTGTGATTCAAGAATATTCTTCCGTAGTTTTTTTTTGTTACTTTTTAATATTATGGTAATTGAAGTAAAGAAAAATATTCCAAAAATCTAACTCTATATTTTTAAAGTTGAGACCTATATATAGATTGTGGCGAACCAAACGTTAGCGCGATGTAGAAAATTGTTTTTGCATACAAAATTTTGGTACATATATTTTTTTAAGATTTTCCATAAATTGTAATGTAATTCTTAATTGCATGAACTTTTGATTTGAGATCAGCTTTGTAGTATATTTTTTATTTGTAAGTTACGATATTATGATATAAGTTTTCTGTTGAAAATGTTAAAGACTAATAAACATTCGATTGGTAAAAAAATATCGTAGTTAGTGTTTATCAGAACCTATCCAAAATAAATGCATCGAATTTTAGTTCGTATTTCATATGTTATAAGAGCTAATATAAAATGTAGGGCGATTATCTAAAATACCGGGCTTAACAGTTCGTTACTCTTACACCGTCGATAGATTTGAAGTGGTCTCTAAATTCGCCAACTAATCTGTATTCAATCGATATGTGTATACGGTGTGAGTGATGACATTTAGCAGATAGCATATAATTTTAAAATTCGAACACGTTCTTAAAATTAATTTAAAATTTTTGCAAAATGTTAAAAGAGATATTTACGTAATAGAGATTTTAAAATTAATATAATTATAATAAATATTGATTAGAAATCAATACAGTGCTATGTTCTGCTTAAGGTGATACGCTGATTTGATACGTATATCATGTAAATGTTATTATTATTAAGGTTAATGTCGCATATCACTTTACGATCTCGAAGATCGTGTTCTACGCTGGGGAAAATAAGTCTTATGATTGGTCAGATTTATATATAGAATACATATTCATCATTATCATCATTCATCATTTCAACTTAACATATCACTGGTCAATGATCACTTGAATTTAACTCCTATATATTATATTTTTAATATATTTAATAAAACGCTACATAAATGTACTTGTACCACACTGTGGTAAATTCACACCGAGTATTCAAATATAATCCGAAGGGAACGTTATTTACAGTGTTGTATCTATTGAGAAATGAGGGTATCATTTTAACCAAAATCATTCGCTTGCGTCAGGTATTCTAATCGGTGACTTTACTGAGCTGTATTTCCAAGACTACCCTTATAATTAGCAAATTCTTCTAAACATTCGTTCATAGTATTATTGCTTTTGATATGATATATTTTGTCAGTCAATTGTGTCAACATTCATTCATCCATTATGGAGAGCATATCTAATATTTGTAAATAATATAGATTGATAAAAAAATCCGTCGAGTTTCTTTTGCCGGTTCTTCCAAGGTTAGGGTATTTTCTTTTCCAATCCGGTGGTTGTGTTTAATTTGACAATCAATAGGTAGTTTAATGTTGAACTCCTCAGCGGTCAAAAACGTAGACACGAATTTTAGGATACATAGAGAAAAAAAACGTTCGTTTCCTTTATTATTTCTAGTTATAAACACTGTAGACCAGATAGCGTCAAACATGTATGAATGAAACACATAGCCGAAATCACTCGAGATGATGTGTTTTTAATAATACCATATAATTTAAATACTTTTGAATTGTGTTTATACGAATTACTACTTGAAATGTATTTTAGTTGCATAGTTTAAATAAAAAACATCACACTCTAGAAGGTATTATATTTTGGCATATCATTTAACGTTAAGACGGTTTATTGTATTGTAAGGATCAGAAGTGGTTAAAGATAAAAAAAAATAACAAATATGACAAACACTCTGTATTTCTATTTCTTACAATTTATTTAAGGAAACAAAATGTCAATCAACACTTTAACAAAAACACACAGCAATTCGATAATAGAAATAAACGTAAACAAAAGAGTAATTAAAGGGCTTACGTGACCAGCGATCCGACCTCTCGGACTGTCGACAACGAAATGTCCCTACGAACATCTGTTACCGCTCTTTTATACGATTCGGGTAGCAGCAAAAAAAAAATTGTTTGTCCGATTTTAAAGAAGCTTAGCTTATAGTATATATTGGCCAACGAACCACCTGATAATAAGTGATGACCACAACTCATAGACATTAGCGCTGTTATAAATATTAATACATCCATCCATTACATCGACAATGCATCACCAACCATGAGAACTACTCGTAAGATATTATGTCCCTTGTGCTTGTGGCTACAATGGCTCACTCACCCTTCAAATACAAACTCAACAATACAAAATATTGCTGTTTGGCGGTAGAATATATGATGGTATCCCGAACGGGCCTCTACCACCAAACAATCAATATCCATGATGAGTAATATTTAATTTACCTATTTTAATCAACTATTAATTGTTAGTAAATAAATAACACACACACACACGCTCGGACACAAACACACACGTAGATAGCAGCAAATGCAAATCTTGCGTAAATAGGACACCCATTACAATTTAGCTTTTTAGATTTCAGTCGAATGTGATAAATGTATGTGTATATATATATATACTAACTGTAATAATTTTATCATAAGTGTGTAGGTAAGCTTTCACACGATACACTTTATTATAATGTTGCATTAAATATTTGGAGCAATTATGCGGGACGGTTGTTTACTATTTATGTTAATCAACTCAGCCTTATGGGTGCTGCGTTGTATAAAATTGGACACACTGTCGCCAAGGATGTCAATCTTTAAACATCATATTCGCAAATTGTTAAATTGTCGCTTTAATTTGATGTGAAGTGCTCTATTAAAGCCTTGACCGAGTCGAATGTTACAATTGACTGTGACTTGGGGGTAGAACTTAAAAGAGGCTTTGTGCAATCCCGTCTGGGTAGGTTACACCCACTCTAATAAACAGCAATATTTATAGTTGTGTTCTGGTTTGAATGGTGAATGAGCCAGTGTGAAATGCACACCAGGGACATAACATCTTAGCTATCAAGGTTCGGAATGGTTAATATTTCTTTCAGCGCCAATGTCTATGAACGGTAGTGACCACTTACCATCTGGTGCCAAATTCACCGTGCGGCTATCTATTAAAAAGACGCTATCTTATGCCGTCATGCTCTCTCTTCCGCTCTCTACTTGCTAATGTGTGCGTATTGCATCTACTATAGTTCGTTGCTTCTCCGTGTGAGTGTGTTTGACACGCAACAACAATATAAATAAATATTGGACAACATCACATATATTACTCTGATCCCAATGTAAGTGGCTAAAGGACTTGTGTTATGGAAAATCAGAAGTAACGACTAATGAACTTTTTCTACATCGACTCGGCCGGGAATCGAGCCCGAGACCTCGGAGTGGCGTACCCATGAAAACCGGTGTACACACTAGTCGACCACGGAGGTCGTCTTTTACTTATAAAACTAAGTTTAAAACATGCTCACGGTAACACCATCTGGTATTATTGAATACAATAATACTTCTATTTTTTATGTATTATCACAAACCAGTACGTTTAATAACACAAGCGTCATAATATCCTGGATATCATTCAATATGGTATCGTGTTAAAAATTGACTGAACATACTTCATGGTAATCTTTTAAAACTAAACGAACAAACAAACAAAAACTAGAGTGATTTGAAATTGGAGACAACGTACATTTAATTAATGTTTTGATAGAGGTTACAAGTATTAAATAGCTTTTTCATCTGCTCAACATCATGTCACAAAATAAATAAAAAAAATTACAAGCGACCACATGTTCATCAAACTTCTTTGGAGCGGGGCGGGATAAGCACCAATCCTTTTAGTAAAGCAGAGCCCAGGCCCAGACATGTATCAGCCTGTCACGATGTCAAATTTGACATCGTGACAGGCTGATACTTTTGACATATATTGTACGACAGATTAAGGATCAGTATGTCCCTCCACATATCCTGTTTACACGAGTTATCTGTTACGAACACGCAGAGTTACGATGAGAACCGTTTATCCTAATGAATATAAAAGTGTTATGTGTTTGACGCTATCGTATACAATGTTTATAACTAGAAATATAAATAAATTTATAAAAATATTTTTGAATGAGCTTTTTTCTATGTATCCTAAAATTCGTTGCTTCTCCGTGTGAGTGTGTTTGACACACAACAACAATATAAATAAATACAGGGTCATTGGTAATTCGACGTATTCCCGTTAGGAGGTAATAGGGGTGTCTATTTGCGATAATTTTAACCCCCATATGCATAATGCAAAAGTTAACCATTTTTGAGTTATCACGTTTTTTAGTTTTTTTTCAAAATTAGTCAAAAATGCAATTTCAAAAATTTGTTTAAAAAAAAGTATAAATTAAAATCTATTTTTTTCTTCTGATTTATAAAAACGATTAAACACCGGTTATTTGTCAATATTAAAATAGTAATTATCCGTATCACCTACAATATTTATAGCAGTTCTACAACACATTATGAAAGACCTGGACTGGAAACAAAAAGGTATTAACATCAATGGGGAATACCTTAATAACCTTAGATTTGCTGATGATATAATTCTCTTCTCAAAACCAGCTAAGCAATTAGAAGAAATGATAACAGATCTATGTGAAATAAGTAACAGTATAGGATTACAATTAAACACATCCAAAACTAAAGTAATGACCAACTCAATCCAAACACCTATATTAGCCAATATTTCACAGAGTCTAGAATATGTAAACAGCTATATATATTTGGGGAAAAACATTTCACTCAGTAATTCCAGACACAAGGACGAAATTGATAGAAGAATAAACAAGACATGGACTAAGTTCTGGAGTTTAAAAGAAATAATGAAATCAAAACTACCCTTGAAACTGAAAAAGAAAATTATGGATGGCTGTCTGCTTCCCTGCATGACCTACGGATCACAAACTTGGATATACAATAACTATGCAAGGGAGCGAATACAGAAGACCCAGCGTGCGATGGAAAGGAGTATTCTAAATGTAAGATTGAAGGATAAACAGAAATCAGAAGAGATACGCAAAAAAAACGAAAGTGATAGATGCTCTCCAGCATATGAAACGACTAAAATGGAAATGGGCTGGTCACCTAGCAAGATCGACTGACGGAAGGTGGACAAAATTGGTCACAAGCTGGTCCGGTCCTAGTGGCATGAGAGCCAGAGGGCGCCCTAAAGAAAGATGGGTAGATGAAATTAAAAAAATTGCTGGAATAGACTGGATGAAGAAAGCACAGGCAAGGAAAACCTGGAAACTGTTGGAGGAGGCCTATACCCGCTAGGGGCCTTAACAGAAGTAATGTTATGTATATTTTCTTATGTATTTTTCTTACTTTTCTATGTATGTTAAGGAATAAAAAGGGCTTTATTATTATTATTATTATTATTAATTATCCGTTCAAATTTAAAAATGCCTTAAAAACTAAAAATATCTTTATAAAACTTATCCTGCAGATTATTTTAAAAACATAATCGTTTTATTAGCTTTCCAAAAATGTATAACAACTAGGAACTGATTTTAAAGCAATCGAAATAAAATGACCGCAAAGGACGCTGGTGGAAGTTCGTATTCGTACATGAACGGATTCGGAATCAGAAGTAACGACGGTACCACAAACACCCAGACCCAAGACAATAAAGAAAACTAATGAACTTTTTCTACATCGACTCGGCCGGGAATCGAACCCGAGACCTCGGTGTGGCGTACCCATGAAAACCGGTGTGAAGGAGATCCCAGGCCCAGACATGGGAAATTTGACATCGTGACGGGCTGATACTTTTGAGATATATTGTACGACAGTATAAGGCGCAGTATGTCCCTCCACATATCCTGTTTACACGAGTTATCTGTTACGAACACGCAGAGTTACGATGAGAACCGTTTATCCTAATGAATATAAAAGTGTTATGTGTTTGACGCTATCGTCTACAATGTTTATAACTAGAAATATAAATAAATTTATAAAAATATTTTTTAAATGAACTTTTTTCTATGCATCCTAAAATTCGTGTCTATGTTTTTGACCGTTGAGGATTTCCTTCGTCTGGAGCCAATCAAGCCAAGGTTATCATTAAGATGTATTTTCGTTAGAACTCCACCAACATTTAAAATATATGCTCATTAGGATGAGAAGAACTCTAATACAGGTTTTGATTAAGAAGGTAGATTAGGTTAGTACTAGTATTGGCTTGAATTCGAAGATAGCGGCGAGTGAAATCATGTTATCTCTTTCTGACGTACTGAAACAGCTGCGTTCACGATTATCCAGCGTTCGTGTTTCCCAGGCCTTCCCCTATACTTTTTGTCAATTCAATTCGAAAAGTTTGAAGTTGGTTATTTTTTTTGTTATAAATCAATGTTGATGATGTCGTCCTGATCGATATCGGTCAAGGCAACTTCGCAAGAAATGTTGTTGTGCATAGTTTATTATTCGATAAGAAGGCATGAACGGCACGATCGAATGTTGAAAGTTAACGCGCTCTCTGAGGCTCGGGAATGTACACTGAACACACTCCCAACGTCCAGACTTTAATAATTAATGTGACAGTATTTATAGCGGCAATATCAATGAATTCGAAATTTAAATTACTTGTTTAAAATATCAAGGTCAATTTAAATAAAAAATACAATTATTACTTATAAACTTATTTTATATTCTGTGATTAAACATTATAATAAACGTATTATTTTAAAAATATTGCATCCGCTGTCTGTTGTCTCCACATTTAATATATCGTCCTAAAATACATTCTTCTAGAACTTCCTTAAATCCTCTGTTTCCATATTTTATGAGGGTGTTTATTCTAGAACTTAAATATAATAAAACAATAAATTTAGATACATTTAAAAAAAGAAAACTAATTTTAAATTATGATTAACTTTTTTTATAAGTTTTATATAAATTAAATTGAAAAAAAAAAATAGTTTAAAAATAAAAATTACATGTTAACGCTTACCTAATCAATACAAACATAGTAATATTTTAAATATATTTGATAGAAAATCAATATTATAAATGCCATTGGTTTCGTTTGATCCATTTTCAAATAGCCATGGAATAATTGATCGATGTGATTTTCGATATCCGGAATATGTTCTAATTTTGTTAATCTGAAATAAAATTAAAAAAAAAACTTGAGAATAATATTCGTATCCGCAGTCTGTGTATGTATAAAAAAAAAATAATTATGTAGTTAGTATTTATATGTTAATTAGAAGCATAATATAAAGTATTAATTGGATTTTCTAGTCGTTTCTAAGAAGCCGTATCGCGAACCGGTATAGCAACGAATTTGGTTGGATAGTTATTTATATTCTAGGCTAAAACTGGTTGGATAGTTATTTATATTCTGTGCTAAAACATCCACATTGAATAAAGCAAGGTTAACTTACTGTAATGACTTTTCCAATTCATAAATTCAAATCGATTATTAAATAAACATTACTATGTTATGTTTATGTATGTAAAGTATATAAACTTGTTGACTTTCAAACTGGATATGTTACTATGTAAATTTAATTGTATTTGCTTGTTTTTTGTTTTTAAAAAGGAATCTCTAAGTTATTTGCCGGTTCTTCTCGGTAGAATCTACATATGTCTGATAAAAAATAAATAAGATGTTATATAAACAAGTCATAGTAACAAAAGTTAAAATATATGTAGTCTAAAAGGTCGTATGTGACATAGTTTATTTCAATGCGAAACGCCCCGGCTTCGCACGAGTGCAATGCTGATATTAAATATTCTACAGAATGTATTTATATACAACGTTTACAGCTTTTTTTTATCATAATACAACCCGCTATGTCTCTAGATTTTAAATCTGTAAAATCTTTCGAATTAGCTCTCTTTCGAAAGCTAGAAGCTAGGGAAGCTGAATGTAATGCGTAGTCAATTATTCCGATGCCAATTACGCACAACTTGAATTTACGTTACTACGTTTTGCACTTATCACAAACATTATCAACAATTCATAAACAATGTTATCGAACAATCAATAAAATGCTACATAGATATTGTGTGCATATATAATATATTAGATAAGAGACAATATACATACATATGTATATGTCACACTTACAGATTTATATCGTTCCTCTTAAACTGAATTTGGTCTTCGTCCCCTCTCTATCACAATTCCACGAACTAAGACAGTCTCTTCGCCAGTATTTTGGTTCATATTTCTTCGGTTGCAACCGTGCCCTCTGCGCTCTTCTGGACCACGACCAAACTTGCCTCTGCAAGATCTTTTAGGTTCTTCTCCGCGACAACCAGGTCTCTCATGTCCAAATCTTCCCCATGGTCCCCAAAAATGGTGTCCGAAGAAACCAAACTCTTTATGGCCATGATGTCCATGGTGTCCATGGTGTCCATGATGCCCATGATGCCCGCGATGTCCATGATGTCCATGGTGGTGTGGACCATGATGATGAGGACCATGCCAATGTGGGCCATGTCCAAACGGACCAATTCTTTGATGTCCGAAACCGTGCGGACCGCAATGCTGATCGGACGGAGTTGGACCTCGTGGACCATGTCCAAATGAGCCGAAATTATGGCATGGTAAATCACGCGTTTCCATAAACCTTCCGCAACCAAAGTGTTCCCTCATTTTGCACTTTATTTTTATTCTTTAATACAATACAACGCGCCTCGACAAAAGTTGTCTAGCAAGTGTGGTAGTGCTGGCTTGTCGTAGTATTTATATGGCGCCGATTTCACAACAATTTAATACGGTTTCCACAAATCCCATTATAGTCCAGGCAATGTTCGTGAAAAATATCATAATATTTCATAAGAATTTTTAGATCAATGAAATCATCTTTTTGCAAAATATTTTGAATTAATAATTATTATGACACAATTCACAACAAAATTAGACTGGTTTTGGGATCATTTTTTATCTATAATAAACTTTATTTAGATAAGTAACAATCTTTTAATGTCCCAAAAACTGCTCTACGGTCTCCTCGCCCTTTTGTAGAGAAATTTTGGAGCTTATGCCACCAATTCTCCAAGCGGATTGGTGGTTACGATTTTTTTACCATTAATTTATAAAAATAGATTTTCTAACAAATAGGATTGACATGTTGAATATATCTGACATATTTTATTTAATAATTTGTTTTACTGTAATTTACTGAAACTCTTTATACCGAATATGAATTTCATTTTAGAATAAGCTTTACGACGACACGTTCAATATTACTAGGTCAGTGACCTTATACTTTCGATAACATATTTAATGTTACTATATACTTCCGAACAGAAATTATATTAAAAAAATCGGTGAGCAAGTAAGACTTTCCAGCACGATTGGATTAGTGGGTTATATGTGGCCGAATTCTATGCTGAATTTTACATTTTTTCTTTGAAAACAGGATTATTTATAAACATAAGAACTGTGTGACGATATACCGGATTTGAAAGCAAATCTCCGGTCGACAAGGTATCTGTTCTATCCACGAGCATCCTCGGTTTTATAATATATTTAATATACGTACATGCTGAATTATATAAAAGAAATTGGAATATATTAACAAGGATTCTACATAATTTGACATTATCCATTTATTTTTGTATAAGCGGTAATTACGTATACATAATTGAGACATTCAAAACAAAATACTTATTCATGGATAGCCGGAGGAGTGAAAAAGAGGTTGTACTGGAAGAAAATGAACGTTTTTTTTTTTAAATAAAGTAACTATTGGAATGAAAATGTCAGGCAGTCACTTCATACTGATATTATAATGAGGTAAAATTTGTTTGTTTGTATGTAAATTAACTAGGTGTCTAATGATACGATTCACTACGAGTCGAATAGTTTTTACTGGTAGAAAGCTACTTCATGAGTGTTATAGGGTAAAAATTATAACAGTACAGATCATAAATTTTTTTTTATCAATAAATTGCACCCATGCGAAGCCGGGGTGGGTTGCTAGTGTTACATAAAGAGCGAGATCTTTATTGACAGATTACACAGATTTACTTTTATGGCACAGCCTTAACTATACTAAAAACAATGATATAACCAGAAAGATCTAGTTTTTGCAAATAATGTTAGATAATAAATATTTACAGATCATCACAGAAATTGAAGACCGTTTTTTCTTACTTCTTTCTCTAATTTTGACATTTATTTTCATTTTTAATAAAAAAATACAACATAGGCTCATTTCTATGCAATGTGACCACATCCTAAAATACAAGAAGGCAGCCATGTAATGTCGTTTTTAGACACAGCCTACTGTATAAAATTGGACATAACTAGAATACTATTAGTGTCACTGCATTTGTGACTGTGACCTTATGATTTAATGTTTTTTGTTATATACAAACGAGCAAATGGCGGTCCAGATACAAGTGATCAGAACCATACAAGATATATTGATAATGCCTTATATCGCCAATCTTGGGACCTACGGCGTTGCCCCTTGTGCCTGTAAACTGTCGCACTTAACCTTCAAACCATAATACAACAATACTAAGTAAGGCCAAAGTACAAAGACCACCAAGTATGACAAAAGCCCAACAAACATCGTATAAATTGAACACAGAACATCGACAATTTTAACCAATGAGCACACACGATCGTAAAAGGCATAATATATCCGACTAA
Source organism: Vanessa atalanta (assembly GCF_905147765.1). NCBI lineage: Eukaryota > Metazoa > Arthropoda > Insecta > Lepidoptera > Nymphalidae > Vanessa > Vanessa atalanta. The sequence goes on along the minus strand of NC_061891.1, from coordinate 9,430,678 downwards.
AGTTGGATTCCTGGTAACCCTATAGACAACCAATACAACGCATCGATTCTAAATTATGCGTGTTTCTTTTTTCCAACACAACATTTAAATGTCAAAACAAAGTTGATTGTATGCGGAACAGTTAGAATCCATCACACAAAGTGATTCATTAACGAATCATTAATTCATTCATTCAGAGCAGTCATGTGTTTTGAAAGACTATACTTTAAACTAGTTATCTCACGTGGGGTTGCTCGCATTTTAGGGGTCGGTCTTAAGGTGTATGGCATAAAAGAGTAGCCTTTGTCCTTAGACTTTAAGCTTGCTTTATACCAAATTTATCAAATTCGGTTCAGTAGTTCAGTCTCGTGTAAACAATAGACAGACAGACAGAGTTACATTCGTATTTATAATATTAGTTTGGATATTTCTTTAATCTATTTCACCCTTAAAGGCAATAAAAAAATTTCATCACATTTTGTAAATATTTAAATTCAATTTCGTAATGTTGTGCAATAAAGTTATGACTCATCGTGGATTTCACAATGTGTCGCAATCATTATAGATACAACAATAAAACTAAGTTTATAGAAACGATTCATTTTCAATACGAGTAAAATACTTTACACGCTACAAATGTAAACGTACTTTTAATTTCCAGTAAAAATACACACAGACACAAAAATTCGTACTGTTATCTACATTACGGACTGGCGCGGAAGGTAACTTTTAATTTATTTCGATGTTGTTAAATGATTCCAAAGTGATGGTAAGAGCCTTTTTTATAATGTTGGTAAGACGGACTGGCAATCGGGTTGACTAATGGTAAGTGGTCATCACCGAAAAATATCAACCATTTCTTACGACGCCAATGCGTCACCCAGTCGGACTTGCACAAAAAGCCTCACACTAAGTAAATGCTATTCGAAAAAAAAACTTTTTTTTTTACTTTATAACTTTATTTATACGTAAACTAGTGACCCGCACCGGCTTCGTACGGGTGCTAAGAGATAGACATATACCATCGCGGACTTTTTTGAAGAACCATTTAAGGTCCTATCTCGTAGAGTTTGCAATGTAAGGTCAAAAAAAAAGTATATTTACGACATCATTTCAGAAAATTCTAAAATTAACATTGTTTCTCTACTACATTGAGCATGTATTATACATATAAACGTTTCTATTCAATCAATCTATCTATTAAATAAGACCGCATCAAAATCCGTTGTGTAATTTTAAAGATCTAATCATACATAGAGACAGACAGCGGTAAGCGACTTTGTTTTATACTATGTACTGATGAATGTATTACACGCCTCCTTTTTTCTTTTACATCGTATGTTCGTTCTCTATGCGTTCCTAAAACATTCGTTCAATTCTTTTGAAACTCTGATGGGTTGTTCTGTGTACGGTCCCAAAAGACCCTAGCTCCAAAATAGAAGAGATTTTTGACCAGCGTTCACAGGGTGCCATGAAAACTAGCCGATGAAGTTGCTCGCTAAGCCGCCAATTAAATCGTCGCTCTAAATAGACAACGTCAATTCAAAAATCAAATCAAAACGTCAATCAAATCAAATCACAGTCACAACTTATCTTATTTTACGATGTTTATTTTATTACTAATTTAAATTTTAAATGTTTAGTAGTTGCGAAAAATGTAATTATATGTAACTCAAATATTTTATATTATGTACGACACAATTATATTTAATTAAAGATTTGTATTAATTTGTATAATGTACTAAAAAAAAAAAATTAATAATAAAATTGTATTATATTCAAAAAAATAAGTATAGGAATTTGTGTTAATGGATAATTCAATAAATATTCGTTGCTTATATGTTTGCATAACTCAAATTCAAACTCCTTTATTCAATATCGACTTATTACTTATTTTTTATTTAACAATAACACCATTTCGGAAATGAAAATACCTTGACCTGAGAAGAACCTAAGAAACACATTCAGACAGACCAACATATTAATAAGTAGATTATTACTTTATCGTAATTAATTACATTTACATGCAATTCAAGAAGTAGAATTTCTCACGCGCGTAAATAAGTATACGGAACTTATTTTTTCTTTGTATTCTTGTCGTTTTGATTATTGTATCATGTAGCCCGTTACTCTATAGATATAAGTATTTTATTTCAATTAAATACTTTAATTACTCAAATATACATTTATTCAGTACAGATAATAATAAACACGGTATTGAACAAAACAAAAAAGGAAATGTTAGTAAACAAAACGTTTCAATCCCGGAGCGCAGGAGTGGAGGGAACAAACAAACGTTGACCCTTCCCGCCACGCACTTATTTGTTTTTTTTTAAAGTTAGAAGGGCGAATCGCACTGGACGAATTCGTTGGGGCCTTAAGGGTGGCAGGCTAGACACGTAATTTGCTATTAGTATACAATGAATTTTCTTCCTAGATATGATACTGACGCACCAATCACGTAAAGGCTATTAATTTTTTTAGTTTGTTTCCGTTGAGCTAGTACTTAAATTTTGCTAAAGATTTTGCTTTTTTATGGCACAGGTTGGTAGACGAGCATATATATCACCTGATGGTTAGTGGTCACCATTGCCCATAAACGATGGCGCTGTTAGAATTATTAACCATTCCTTACATCGCCAATGCGCCACCAACCTTAGGAACTAAGATGTTATGTCCCTTATGCCTGTAGTTACACTGGCTCACTCACCCTTCACACCGAAACACAACATTACCTGAGCACAGTTGCTTAGCGGTAGAATATCTGATGAGTGGATGTTACCTACCCAGACGGGCTTGCACAAAGCCCTACCACCAAGTAAAAGTTAAAATAAGTTAATAGAAGCAATAAGATTATTTAAAGCATTTGAATACTTATTAAAATATAGTATTTTAATTTCTAGCTGATATTATAAATGGCTAAATGGATTTTTATATTTATTATCATCATCTTAAATAAAGGTATAACAACACAAACATTGTCAACTATTTATAAGGTCAGTTCAGACCGCGTGGGATGCGACGTATTTCAGATTTGTGTTTTGCGTGAACCGAACCGGCTGGCAACCTCGAAATACCGAACAAATAATTTAATATTAAATAATATGTTGAAATTATTTAAATTTTTGAAATCAATAATAACTAAAAAAACAAATGTTATATAGTTCTGATGGTATATTTTTTCGATATGTTAAGAAAAAAATATTAAATTAAATTTTAAATTACACATTAAAAATAAAAATGACGAATAAAAAACATTTTTAAAAAAGTGGTCTTCCCGTACCGGGAATCGAACCCGAGCCTCCTGGGTGAAAGCCAGGTATCCTAGCCACTAGACCATACGGGATATGAAGAGCTTGTCGAAATAGTTATTCCATATATAAGCTAAAATTTTATTCACTAAGTAAAAATGAATAATAAAATAAATCAATTCGTATCTTAAATTAGTGCCTCAAATAGAAACTAGATTATTTGATACGCGGTTGAAGATTATAAAGGTCACACAAACGTATATTTATGGATGACATTCTACGCGCTAAAGTTTGAAATTATTAGAAACGTTGTAGAACTTAAAAATATCTTAGAATTATAAGCAACATTTAATAAAATTAAATGTTCTCGAAAATTTAGCTTGCATGTATTCATAGAAAAACGAGGTCAATTGTAAAATTCTCTACAACAATTTCCTCAAATTTCAAACATGGTCCTGCTATGATATTAGTACTATAAGTAATAGATATTTCAGGGCTACGCGGTTATAATTCCACAATCTGTCAGTAGTCAGAATCGGCTTACGAGATTATTCTTGAAGTACTGATCGTACGACTGTACATAGTGTGTCATTTTTAATCGAGATTTAATTAATGATTTCGTGATTTAATAACAATTAATAAATAATTACTGATTAGGAAATTCTAACCCCTTTATTTTTTGTGTAATATTATAATTTTTTAGGGTTCCGTACTCAAGGGGTAAAACGGACCCTATATCTAATACTCTTATGAAATTTTCACAGACAATGTATATATGTTGCTGCTATAATAACAAATACATAAAAAAAAAGATTTGAAAAGGCTCTCATACAATTGGCATACTTAACTTTTTTACCATTTTTATAGATAGTACGGAACCCTTCGTGCGCGGTTCTTTTTACTAAGCAAGTGCAAGCAGACATTGGCATCGTAAGAAATATTATAATATTACGTGTTTTGTCAATAAATATTTAAAATAACAGTATAAAAGTTAAGTTTATCTTTAAGTGAACAATGTTTATTTTTTTTTGTTTGAGAATTAATGTAAATTATTGTCATTTTATATTATATAATTTTTAATAAAAGTGAATTATAGAGATTGACCGTATATTATCTTTGATGTTTACGTAGCCGTCACAATTTTTGGAGCAAGCCGTTATTGCCTATAATTGAAAGCGCAATTAGCATATAAGTTGCTTTTGTCGGCAATTTTCATATAATAATAATAAAAAATTAAAGTATATTTAAATCGAATTGCGTGCACTATAATTTAGCGAACGTGTGTTAAACCAGTGAGCGGGTGTGGTTTTCACTGGTAATACGATACCGAATTATTTTGGGAAATGTGTGAATGCGATGATTTAAATTATTTTTGATTAAAAAAAAAACATCTCTATCTATCTTTACTGCATTACATCACTTGGAAGATAATTTAAGTTAAGTTTGTTCCGTGTATGTATTAACTACTTACCACTTCCATGAACGTTATAAATGATTGTATTCGAAAACAAAAGAAAAATAACTAAAGTAACTCTTTACATTACATTACATTAACAGCCTGTAAATTTACTGCTGGGCTAAGGCCTCCTCTCTTTTTTTGAGAAGATTTGGAGCATATTCCACCACGCTGCTCCAATGCATGTTGGTGGATTCACATGTGGCAGAATTTCATTGAAATTAGACACATGCTTTCCAGGTTTCCTCACGATGTTTTCCTTCACCGAATAAGATGCACGCGTTCTAACCACTGGGCCATCTCGGCTCTAACTATTTACCGGTGTGTTTATGTGTGTATATTTTTGTTTAAAAAACAAATATCATGGTCAATATTAGAAAATAATTATTGTATATCTTTATGATATAGTTAGGTGGACGTGCAAATGGGCCACCTGCTTGTAAGTGGTCACTACCACCCATAGACAATGGCGCTGTATGAAATATTAATCATTCCTTACATGTGTGCAACTAAGATATTAAGTCCCTTGTGCCTGTAGCTACACTGGCTCACTCATTCAAACCGGAACACAACAATACTACCTACTGCTGTTTGGCGGTAGAATATCTACCTAAACAGACTTGCACAAAGCTCTAAAACCACGCAAAATGAAGTATTCATAAACACATCGAGGACGTAATTATAGCCGTATACGTTTTTCACTTTTCGTGCAACAGATAGCATAACAAGAGTCCATAATTAAAGTCTTATATTTTTTAGAATAATTATTAGATATTAATAATTCATTTAAATAACTTGCGTATACTATACTGCGTGGGTAGACGGTTGTAGCAAATAGGTAAAATTTTTAATTATAATTTAGATTTTAATGAAACTTTTTACAATTAAATATAATTTAAATAATATATCTTCATGTACTAATTAAAGTACTATATACTTAATAATAATTATAATCTTTATTATACATCACAAATATATTTTTGACATTATAAATAACAAGGAAATATTTCCGAGGAATAATAAGGTGTTTTTATAACTAAGTATATAGCGATGTCTTCCAGACACCAGAACCTTAAGGGCATGAAACAAAGTCAATAGAGTGGTACAGATTCAGGGTGGGGCTTCCGGGTCTACTGCCCGGGGCCTTCACAATACAAGTTTCTAAAACATCCCAATTTCGGCGAACAAACATATTTAATACTAGCTGTTCCCGCGACTTCGTGCTCGTTTGAATTAAACAAAACAGCTACTGTTGTTGATTAAGTTAATATCTTACTACTAACTAGATTAATTTGTTCAATTCATTTGGAAAATAATTAGTAGCCCTTTGAAGCTCCCGGGGCCGGACTAATACGGGGCCTCACCCGGGGCCCTCAAACCGTAATATACAAATAAAATCTAAACTAAAATATTCTTTACTAAAGTCGAATCGTCATGTAACAGTGTTGAATTATATCTATATCTAACACTGGCTCGGAAAGTAAATTATTGCACGAAAAACCGGCAATAAACTCAATAATTACTCTTTTGCACCATTTTAATCACTGACTACGTCAGTAAAGTGCAGTAATATTCTTATATACACTGCCTAGATATAAATGAATACTAAATCCAAGCGTCTTATCTTTATTCTTTATTATTAATATTATTATATAGTTATTTATGATTTTTATTTCTCGTTTACATTTCATCTTTGTAATACAGCTGTGCACAGATTATAGAATAAAAGGCAGACGGAGCACAAGGATTTATAAAGTTAAATTTTCCGGTATTGTAAAAGGTCCCGTATTTTTGTTAATATGTCAAAAGCGTCGTCACTTAAATTTTTAATGATTACTACACACTACTGAGAAATAATATTCGCCTTCGATTTTATTCCTTTTATCCCAATTATCTCTTTATTTATTTATTAATTAGAATAATTGCGTCTATTTTGTTAAGTCGATGTGTTAAAGTACGGTATATACATTTTAAGGTGTACAATACTGTAGTATATTATTTTGATCTATCTCGTAGGGTTCAGCCAGTGCAAAAAAAATTATTTATTTACGACATCACTTTAGAAACCTCTAAAATTATCAGTGTTTCTCTAATATATTGTGCATGTATTATACATATAAACCTTGTTCTTAAATCACTCTATCTATTAAAAAAAACCGCATCACAAAAGTTTTTGAAGATGTAAGCATACACACGAACAGAAAGCAGTAAGCGACTTTATTTAATATCGTATTTAATGATTGTTCATAATTAGAACATTGTTTAAAAATGTAACTTCAAAGCTATTAATGATCCAAATTAAAAAAAACAAAAAACTTTTTAATTCTTTCAAATGTGTACAGTGTGCACGTCAATTTGTCACGGCAGTAGGTTACATTAAGAACAAAATAAAAAGGTACTGAATTAACTTACTTTGATCAGATTAAGATAATGGACTCGACTTCCTTAAGCACCGAATTCCAGATATGGCGATCCATTGGGAGAGCCAAAGTTATCGATACACATTAACATACATTAACAGCCTGTAAATTTCCCACTGCTGGGCTAAGGCCCATTCTCCCTTTTTTTATTTATTTATTCATAGGTACACAAACAGAATACAATCAGAACATACATTAAAATTATGGAATTACACAATTATGAGCTAGATTACATTCCTAAGCATGTGTACACGGCATGCTCGTATCAATTATATATCAATGCAGTCTGGTACTATTTTATGTAATAATCAAAAATTAATAAATTACATCCTTTGAGGAGAAGGTTTGGAGCATATTCCACCAGGCTGCTCCAATGCGGTTTGGTGGAATACACATGTGGCAGAATTTCGTTGAAATTAGACACATGCAGGTTTCCTCACGATGTTTTCCTTCACCGCCAAGCACGAGATGAATTATAAATACAAATTAAGCACATGAAAATTAAGTGGTGCCTGCCTGGATTTGAACCCGAAATCATCGGTTAAGATGCACGCGTTCTAGCCACTGGGCTATCTCAGCTCATATAGCCCATAGGATTTGTAAGCTGAAGTGGCAGTGAGCTGAACAGATGTAGCAGATCCTACAATTATTGGAGCAGACGTATTCTGAAATGGATACCACGTCTTGACATGCATAGGATACTTTAAAGCTTATAGTGGCTGACTGAAATTGAGAACTGAAGATCGAGCTCATTGCGGTGCCATCGGAGAAGCCTATGTCTGTCTAGCAGTGGTCAATAGTTGACTAGCTGTTCCTCGTCCGCTTCATTGGGCAATAAATGATAAAACGAGAAAGGTTAAAGACAAATACCCTAAAACCATCTACGGACTACTATTCATGCGATTATCAATAATTATAAAATGTATTTATTATTTGAATATATAATTAATCATCTATATTATTTACATTACATCCATTTAACGATAAACATAACATGTAAGTTTTGTGAAAATATTTACGCAGTAATAAATTGTCGCTTTACAAATGCTATTATTATCAAACGTATCGAAAAATGTTACGGAGATGTATACTGTAACGCATCTGATTTAAAGAATACATTCCCTTGAGATAAAAAACGGAAGGTTGTCAAGCACATCATGTCACGTAGTTACTTCAGAACTCGGGAAGTCACCGGAGACGAGATGGGGTGACCATCAATAACGAAAAGACAAAATTGTTATATGTCGTATGAAAAAAACATCTCATAATTACATCCTTTGTTTGGTGATGAAGAAAACTTGCATATTAAGCCGTCAAATAAGGAAATGATGTGTGTACAATTCAGGTTATAGAACTTTTTACTCATAAAGAACCTTACAGTTCACTTTACAATGAGCAATACATATAACTTATATACTAATTTGGTTTCAATGGTCGAATCTGTGGCAGTACATGGCCACACTGACCCAAAAAAGATAAATAAAAAAAAAAAAAAAAACAAAAGAATGTATAAATCTAAATTTTAACATAATTAAATTTGAGTTTTAAATATAGAATTTAACGACATTATCAAAAACTTAATTAAAAAAATACATGGCTGTGCAAATTTTCACAGTGACCGATCGATGTATATTAATCTGAAACAGATCCATAATATATAAGTTTAAATAAAAAAAAACAATATCCTTCAACAGTAGTTTGCTATGGTTACCCTACATCGTTCGTATTTACACTCGACGGCGTTTTGTAGTGTTGATTCCGTAACGACTTGAAAATTTCTTCTATGTTTGTTAAGTAGATTATTATACAAGACATTGTCCCTGACTTTGTTCATCTTTTTAAAATTGCTTTGTTAATAGTAACTTATTGGAGTTTTTAGCCGATATAGCCAATTATGTTACTGGAAGTCTATAGTCCATTACAATGGAAAAAGGTATACAGATAAACTAATCTTATGTTTACGTATGCCACGCCATTGCCACATGCCATCTTTTTGACAGACGGGCTAGTGATGGGAAACAGAAAATGCCTAAGTCCAAAAAATAACGTTTTAAAGTACTTGTAATTGCAATTCTACATTACACTAGAAATATAAAACATTGGGTGGATAAGCGACGGTGGGTCCATATTCATAATAAGTACCTATTTAATATGACAGGGTCATATTAGGACGCCCCGCTCTAAAAGATCAAGCTAACTTGCTTACTTATGTGCACTTTAATTTAACTTCCAAAGATCCATCGTTTCGTCGACATCAAAGCGCCATTTTTTAGCAAATCCATACTAAATATCGAAGATTATCCAAAACCTCATTCCAAAGAGTCGAGATGGCCCAGTGGCTAGAACGCGTGCATCTTAACCGATGATTTCGGGTTCAAACCCAGGCAGGCACCACTTAATTTTCATGTGCTTAATTTGTGTTTATAATTTATCTCGTGCTCGGCGGTGAAGGAAAATATCGTGAGGAAACCTGCATGTGTCTAATTATTAAATCCAAACTGCATTGGAGCAGGATGGTGGAATATGCTCCAAACCTTCTCCTCAAAGGGAGAGGCCTTAGCCCAGCAGTGGGAAATTTACAGGCTGCTACTAACCTCTACCAACGATATCGCGTATAATCGATGTCAAATTTTGTGTATTTGCCTTTTGTTCTCTTGTGGCTGGGGTACACTTCCAATTCTATGTTACGTTACGTTGACACGTTCCAATTTCAAAATTAGATTTGACATTACCTTGGAGGGCTCTATACAAGCCTGTCTGGTTAGATAGCTCCTAGTCATCATAAATTCTACCCTCAAGCAAGAATAATTAGTTTTTTTGCGCTTCGGTTTGAAACACAAGGGACAACAACCCAGTTCCCAAGTTTAGTAGTTTATTATATTCATTGGTTATGTAAGATATTGTTAAAATTTCATACGGTGATCATATCGACGTGCAGTGGTGATCAAGTAGCCCATTTACTCGTCCATGTAAAAATGCTTTTAAAAAAAAACCGTGGATTTCGGTCGAAGGACATAATCAGCCAGGTGAGCATTAATAATAACGTCAAGTCAAAATCAAAGTCAAAAATCTTTATTCAATATAGAAGTGTTTACACTTGCTTTTTGACTGTCAAAAATCTACCACCGGTTCGGAATTTAACACCTCGGACCTGAGAAGAACCGGCGAAAGAAACTCAGCGGGATATTTTTTCGTCGATATAAACATTACTTCTATCGTCATAAAGTCATAGAGAATAATCGGTTTTGTTTTTGTAGCAGCCGTAATTTGTGAGGCGAAAGACTAAAGGTCATTCCCGAAACCAAGAAAATATACCGTTTTAATATTTTTTTACATAAACGATCACGATGGAACGCCCCAGAGAAATAAACATTGCTGTCGTCATAAAACAATATTTGACAACGTCTCACAAACTGGTTATGTTATGATTGTGTGTGACAAATACGATTTTTATACACGGCGCCTCGTGTTTCGTAACAACAAGGGCGAAAATGTTACCCACGGGTTTGGTTCTCACTTGGGATATCTATTTGTATTCACAATTTGTGTATCGATGTAGGTCATGATTGCGGTTCAAACCCTGGTTTCACTTGTGTTAATAATACACGTGTCCGGCGTTGGAGAAATTCGTGTGATAACTGCATGTGTCGAACTAATGCTGTTCTATGTGGTACCAGTCGAATTGGAGCAGCACGGTGGGTATATATCCTAAAAACAATAATAAGAAAATAAATGCTCAATTCAAAAGCGTAAGTACGTTACTATAAAATTGTAAGTACCATTAGATTACAATCGATCTCGTGCGATTGTTAACTGTCAAAAGATCGTGAACATACTGCTTACAATTTAACGCATTATACTTCGGCAGATTATAGTATTCAGTATATTGAAGTGAATATCATTTTTTTTAATGGTGTCGGTAGGTGGACGAGCAAATGGGCCACCTGATGGTAAGTGGTCACCACCGCCCATAGCCAATGGCGCTGTAAGAAATATTAACCATTCCTTACATCACCAATGCGCCACCAACATGGTGAACTAAGATGTCCCTTGTGCCTGTAGTTAAATTATAAAAAAAACTCTTATCTAACCTAACGAAGAAATATTTATAGTGTATCGGATGTTAGAAATAATTCCTGATTCACAATCTCGCAACATAGATTATTATTTATTATCTAACGGTATTAACAATATCAAGGTTATGTATATATATTAAATATAGTTCGAATAATATATATATATATCATATGTCTGTCTAACAATTTTACTTAATTTCACGGTCGCTAATCTTTAAATAAAAGTTTCCGTAGTTCTGGAACGCGTAGATCGCGTGGCGACTTTATCGACCTTTGTCCCCGACCAACGTAAAGACAGATTGAGAAATGTATTGTATGAATCTATTGTATGTATAATAAAAAAATCGATCTTGTATAATATGCGTGCAATAAAATAGATCCGATGCAAGTTTAAGGAATGTACAGAGGAAAATGCGATCAAAATCAATATTGCTTTATTCAAGTAGGCACAGGCAATTTTGAATAGTCATTTTACAGAATTGTATTAAACGAGAGGCTACGTCCGGCGGAATGTTGATTCTACCGAGAAGGTTCGGCAAGGTTCTCCGTTGTTAGGATAGTTAGTAATAGGGCATCCACTTCAAGCCACCTCGGCACTTCTCTCCTCAATTTCCTCTAAGAATAGCTTGAAGCGACGACAACCATATATCAAATCTTATGTTCCACGCAATAGATTAATTAGTAAGAATTAGTTAAAAAAACTGTAAAAACTGTGTATGTAATTGTGCAAAAACCTTCATTAAAAGTATAATTCATTGAATTGTATTTATATATTAAATTAAATTTCCGCCGACAGACATATTACTATGAAATAGCCAAAATATACTAAATGAGTGGTTTCAATATCAGTTAATCGTCTAACTTTTCTTACCGCGTATAGGTACTGCGGAACTGAGTCGGATATTCAACATGAAAGTGAAGATATTCTTTATCGTCATTCTTTGGTGGCTATAGTAAATATTTTTATTATAAATATAATTGTTTAATTCGACTTATATAAAACCTACTTTGTGGTTAAAGTTTTATTAACTCGAGCAAATACATAGTGCTATTACCACAAGTAACTCAAAATTAGTTCTTAAAAACTCTTCAAAATGATATCTTTAAAAACCAAGGTATAAGCCAGTTTGCACCTGCTCAAACTGGTTTGAATCGGTTATATCCAATAAAGTCAGAATGCGGTTCGAGTGCTCTATATCGAAAACTCGTTCACACCCCTTAATTTCCGCCCGTATAGAAGATTGTCGCGATTGCCAATATTTTGGTAACTTAATCGTGTGGTTTCTAACGAAACATGTATTTAATGGAATATCGTTCTAATGATAATTTCAACGACTTACACATCTTCAATGAATCCATACTAATATTATAATTCGAATGTAATCCTGTCCGTCCGACTTTGATGAAATTTGCCACGGAGAAATCTTAACCCAAGAAAGAAGGCTAATTTTTATAATTTCGTCTCTCTAGGGAGTAAAATTGGAGAGGAAGGATTGTTTTCTTTTTTATATGATATATACAGGTAGATGGACAAGTAAATGGGCCACCTCATAAGTGGTCACCATCGCCAGTAGAAAATGGCGCTGTAGGAAATATTAACCATTCCTTACATCACTAATTGCGCCACCAACCTTGGTAACTAAGATGTTACGTCCGTTGTGCCTGTAGTTATATGCTCTCACTTGCCCTTATAATCAGAACTCAACAATACTGAGTATTTCTATGCGGCGGTAGAATATGTACCTACCCAGAGGAGCTTGCACAAAGTACTAAGCTACACAAATTCAATTCAATTGCATAAAATAATTTCAAAATGTATTATTCGATGTTATAATTCTAAATCCGAAAATTAATAATGCCGGTTCATCATTCTGTGAATGATTTCACGTTACATACCCATAAAGCCAGTAAATGCATGTGATCATATTAAATTGCGTGTCAAGTATGTTCACTTAATCCGACATTAGCCCGTTCAATTATACACCCTACGGCTAAGGCTTTAGAATTATTTATTGTATGCGGTGTCAGCTATTACGCTGTGCTGTGACTACGGACCGTGAAAACTGCCCTCAGTCTGCTCATTGAAGATACACATGGCTGTTAAAAGTATCAAACCGAAATATTTTGCTGTCACCTTCTAGTTTTGATTGTATTATTTTAATACGTATTTAGTATTCGATTGAAATGATCCGATGCCAGGAGGTGGCTAGGAGAATTAGCTTTCACCCAGGAGGCTCGGGTTTGATTTCCGGTTTTGTAAAAATATCAAATGCTTAAATGCCTTGAATTCATTTTTTTTTATTTATTTATTCTTTACCACAGTATATATAGCATATTTAAAGATGGGTCTCTCTAGTGAGCATGATACATACTTGTGTCAGAGGGACCCAAGCTTCCATAACATCATGTGTTATTTTTTGTTTTTTTTCTTGCTGGAAAAACTCGTTACGCGCTTCCCCCTCGTGGGGGAAAGTGGGGGGGGTGTGTGGGACTCCCCGGAGCCCTGGACGCCGAGTGCGCCCAGGTAAGCCGGGTTTACCCACTAAAAAACCAGCGGTACCCTCTCCGTCTCTCGGCGGGCGCCACGGGATCGCTTGCGCATGCTACCGTGACGCCCTGACGGTCGGTAAGGTGAGGTTGATGTAGGTGTATGTGTGTGTATGAATCATTGATGTGATATAATTTTACAGTTATAGACCTGAATATAATCTTTTCTTTTTTTTTCTTTTTCTTACATAAGTAATCTCACGCTCATCCTCTCAGCTCGACCGATGATGAATGATGGGTAGGTACCACACACACATCAGATATATACAAACAACAGTATTCAGTATTGCTGTGTTCTGGCTTGAAGGGTGACTGAGCCAGTGTAACTACAGGCACAAGGGACAAAGCATTTTAATTCCCAAGGTTGGTGACGAATTGGCGATATAAAAAATGATTAATATTTCATACAACGCCATTGTTTATGAGCGATGGTGACCACTTACCATCAGTTGGCCCATATAGTCGTCCGCCAACCTATAGCTAGCTATAAATTGATGATGATGATATAATGACGGATAGATTTCATCAAAGCCATTAATGTATGTGTATGTAGATGTATGTATTGTATGAAGAGTATATTTTAAGACAATCATTTATATTCAATTTAAAAATATTTTTATCGTATTTGCGATAATTTAATGAGGAAATAATATGATCTGACAAAAATATTTATAGTAAATAGATTATGAATTTAATTTCAGATATTTTATAACAATTTCGTCGATCTTATCATCTCCCGTATGGTCTAGTGGCTAGGATACCTGGCTTTCACCCAGGAGGCTCGGGTTCGATTCCCGGTACGGGAAAGATTTTTTTTTTACAAAATATAAATCTTTAAATAATCTACTTTGTAAAATCTTACGGCATTGTCAAATATCATAAATATCAAATATGAATATCAAATTTGTATTTTTATTCTTACGCACTTGTGTCATCTTACGCACACCAAAACACCTTCTGTGTGAATGTTACTCATACTAATGCAATGTAAATGGATCTACATTAATAAACGATCAACGATAGCTTAGTTATAACAATACTATTCCTCTCTCTTTCTGACATTTTTGACGTGTCATTCGATTTAAGAAGTCAAATGATTTAGTTTTCGTTTTTACGTACATATATAATTTATTAGTTTTATTTTACTTACAAAAGTTAAGATTCAATATAAATAGTTCATTGTTAAAATTCAATATTACTTTGTAACCATATGCAACCACAACAACAAAACAAGAAAAAATATTATTAAAGCTACTAATTTTATTAATAATTTACAAACACAATTTAAAAAAAAATTAATAAAAGATTCCTCACAAAATATATTAATAATAACATATATTATATTTATCGAATAAACGATTTGAATGTATTTCTGATTTACCATAATGTTGTTTAAATGCTGAAGCCATGTGACGCGGACATGACGAAGTGCTTCGCGCTCCTGATAGCATTGCGCAGCGTTGCGTGTTATACATTCAAGCAGATGACTGAAGAGACAATGTCGCTTATATATGCATCCAATATTTAAATAAGGAACGACATATCATCTCTAAACTGCTGAGATGAAACATTGAGAAGTAAACGACAGTTATAATAGTCACCGCCGAGCAACACCAGTGACGTCACTAATGCATCTTAGTTCCATGGCTAGTGGCGCATTGGCGATGTAAGGAACGATTCAATCTTGTACACCAATGTCTATTCAGCATCGGTGACCTAATTTACATTGAATAAAATATATAATAACGATTACTCAATTAAATATCGTTTAAAATAATTATCTGTATTTTTTTTTATGGCATTGCTTGGCGGACCAGCATATGGGCCACCTGATGGTAAGTGGTCACTACCGCCCATAGATAAAGGCGCTGTAAGAAATATTAACCATTCCTTACATCACCTATGTTCCTCCAACCTTGGGAACTAACATGTTATGTCCCCTGTGCCTGTGATTACACTGACTCACTCACCCTTCTAACCGGAACACAACAATACAGTGTACTGTTGTTTGGCGATAGAATATCTGATGAGTGGGTGGTACCTAGCCAGGTGGGCTTGCACAAAGCCCTACCACCAAGTGACTATCTATCACAGTTCCTCACATCGATATCGAAAAATCGTTCGAAAGAGTTGTTCATCGAGTGAATTACTGAGGAAAATGCTGCATTTTTGGCACCATTCCACACCACTGTACCATAAATATTATACATTATACAGTGGATTTACAGTTTAATGATTTTTTGAAAGTTCGGAACAACTTGAGTAGCGTCAGAAGAAATTTTAGTACGACAATTTTTTTTTATGACAGTCAAAAATCGTACCTGCTTACACTTTGAAATTAACATCGTACCAGTCGAGAAATATATAATACACAACCATTTTAATATCGGAGAACGTGTTTTAACATCGAATTGATAAAATCATTTTACCGTAACGTATTGAAAATATCAGACGTCGGAAAAAAAAAAACAATCTCCCAAGATGGCCGATTACGATATCTTTCTCAATATATCGATACCTTAGATGACTCCCGCAATTCTGGCAGCGTTGATAACAAGAAGTTATTATGTGGATTTATGATTGCTCGCGTTTCGTGATAAAAATGTCTGAGACGTATTTCATTTCCATATTTTCAATTTTAATATGTTTTCAAACAATCGAAGTATCTTAGATTTATATATAAAGCATATTCCAATCGAAGAAGGTACAAAGATATATACATATACATATTATATTTGGTTTATTTATTAATAATAAATAATAATAAATAATAATAACTGTTGGAAAACATCACATACATTACTCTGATCCCAATGTGTGTAGCCAAAGCACTTGTGTTATGGAAAATCAGAAGTAACGACGGTACCACAAACACCCAGACCCAAGACAACGTAGAAAACTAGTGAACTTTTTCTACTTCGACTCGGCCGGGAATCGAACCCAAGGCCTCGAAGTGGCGTACCCATGAAAACCGGTGTACACACTACTCGACCACGGAGGTCTTCGTATTCCATGCAATTTGCTAAAACCTCGACTATATTGTGCGTTACTGAGAGCTATTGGTTAGTACCTTTATTTTTAATACAATACGAATTAACTTAACTATTTATATCCACTTTAATTTTACTTAAAACATTTCGATAACAGTTAATATTCAAAACGCTATTTTGTTCACAAATCTATAATGCATATCAAAGATCACTTCAACTCTCGACCAATGATATCGCGTCAGTTACACGTCAAATATTATTTATTTGGCTTTAGTCTTGTGTTTGGAATAGACTACAGATATTAAACTTTTTATTGATTATATACGTAATATAATTTACATACGTAATAAAAATAATTTTATTTTAGGAAGGATAATATAATTTTTTTTAACTATTTATCGGCCGCAGTTTCTCTCGCTTTGTACGGGTCGATCTTATTGTAGACTTCAATCTAGCTTCATACGAAATTTCTTTAAATTCGGTTCAATGGTTTGGACGTGAAAGAGCAACAGACAGACGGTTACTTTCGCATTTATAATAATATTATAGATTATGATTATGACTATAGAATCTTTATAACCTAATAATATAATTAGATATTTAAACGTTACAATCATTATTGCTGCTATATTTTATGGATATTTGATTTCCTTTCCTTGGAATTCTTGGAAAAATATTTTTAGAAAAAGAAAGAGAATGTTATTTATAGATTTTGTGTATCGAATTAATTTACACGAGGCACATAAACATGTTAAGGATTGTAATTTGTCTCAGATAATTATATTAACGGCAAAATAATATTCGAATTATCTTTTATAAATACAAAACAAAAAATAAAAAAAAAACATTTGATAAAGCTCAAGTAAGCAAACTATCCAAATATTCGCGTCTCATTCCAAATGACGTGTTGGGTCAATTTTCTTTGGAAACATTTTGGAGTAGTAGTGCAAAAAGCTTCATTAAATGTATAAAACCTCGCCTTATTGCCTCCACTGGTTGATAGAAGGGCTGAATCGTTTTTTGCCCAAAGGATCGGAATTGCGGTTCAACTGGGATATTCAGTAGGATTCTTGCTACCATTCATAGTCATGATTTATTATTACTATTTTTAATTCATATTTGTCCATAGTTAATGTTACATAATGTTATATATGACGGCGACTGCGATATCAGCGGCACACCCGTCATCGGTAGGAGCTTCTGGTACAGGGTTCTTGCCGTAGGTCTCAGGCAATTAACCACAACATACATTATGACAATTCTTGTACTTTATGTAGGTAATCAGCAATCACAAATTATAAAGTAGTTATATTATAATTATTATCAGAGTTCCGTGAACCAACGGTCCCGTTTGGAAGGCCCGAACTGTATCGCTCTCTATAATAAAATTTTGCTTCCGACTCATCGCTCTCGAAAGAATTAAAAATGTGACAGTTGTCCCTTAAAACGATTCCGATCACGTGACTCATTACGTCACGGTGTTCACTGAATTACTAATTATTATTCGTAATCGACGTCATATATATAAAGTCAAAAAAATATTTAAATAATATAACATATTACGTGTTTATTCGAAACATATATTAAAATCCATAAATAATATTCTTAGTTACAAAGCCCTTTCTGATCAGCTTTTGTGCGTAACGTACAAAGAAATATATCAACATTCATTCGAAATACGAATAATGAAGCCGGAAGTCAAATTAATTCCATTTTTCAGTCATTTTACAGATACGCTATTTATTATTATAGAATATTTTTTTTAATTACATTTATACATACATACATACATTTTTGTGGTTATTATTATCTATGTTTCATGAGTGTGACGGGGCAGAATTGGACATTGTCATTTAAAGCAAATGAACTGCTAAGTACAGCTACTTATTTAATATCTAGATAAACCTGCGGCTTTATCCGTCTGAAATTAATAAAACGCAAACTTCCAATCCCCGTTTTACCCTTTAGGAGTAGAGGAGTGGAGCTTAGTAAAATCCATTTTTAACGGATGTTACACCTTATAAGGAACATAACTGCGAAATTTCAAGTTTGTAGGTGTTATAGTTTCTGAGATTTCGTGATTAATATGTGAGTGGTATGGCATTGGTTGGCGGACGAGCATATGGGCCACCTGATGGTAAGTGGTCACCACAGCCCATAGACAAAGTAAGAAATATTAACCATTCCTTACATCACCTACGCGCCACGAACCTTGGGAACTAAGATGTTATGTCCCTTGTGCCTGTGATTACACTGGCTCACCCTTCTAACCGGAACACAACAATACAGTGTACTGTTATTAGGCGGTAGAATATCTGATGAGTGGGTGGTACCTACCCAGACGGGCTTGCACAAAGCCCTACCACCAAGTAACCATACGCTATATATTGATTAAATACTTACTCAAATAGATCTTTAAAAAATTGTCTAGTCATTTATTAGTACAGATCTACCTATTTCAACATTTAACATCGTGAAGATGTTCCAGAATATTTTAATCGATCCCAAATTCCATTGTGATATTAATATTCAAAAACTTCAATAGGACAAAATCATTCGGAGTGAGTTAAAATGCTTTTAAATAGAGTGAGTTGCTAGTCAGAGCCACGTACGTCTGGAGTCGGTGCCACTTGGAGACTTCAAATGAGAAATTTTAATGAATTCTTGCCATCTTCGGTTGGTATTTGAATAAGATTATCTAGATGTGATAATAACTTATTTTTCATATCATAACATTAACTGGATATAAATAAATATATAGCATGTTAAGTGAGACGTGAGGTGAAGGCCTAGCGCCTTTTTTTTCAGACCGCCCTTGAGAAAATCACCTTCGGCCCCTAAGAAAAGATCCCCTAAGCCATAAGCGGAGCAAAGCACAAAAGAACCACGGATTCGTTATATCCTTCCTATCCTATTTTACATAAGACATAACATACATAAGCAGCCCGTAAATGTCCCACTGTTGGGATAAAGGCCTCCTCTCCCTTTGAGGAGAAGGTTTGGAGCATATTCCACCACGCTGCTCCAATGCGGGTTGGCGGAATACACATGTGGCTGAATTTCGTTGAAATTAGACACATGCAGGTTTCCTCACGATGTTTTTATTCACCGCCGAGCACGAGATGAATTATAAACACAAATTAAGCACATGAAATTTCAGTGGTGCCTGCCTGGGTTTGAACCCGAAATCATTGGTTAAGATGCGTTCGCGCGTTCTAACCACTGGGCCATCTCGGCTCTATCCTATCCTATTTTATTTTAACTAATTTTTATCTCATTCGCCCTCAGTAGTATGTTTTAGTCAAATTAGTAAGAATATTAAAAAAAAAAAAAAATGTTAAGTAATTAGTATAGATAAGCGACTTGGTGTAATAACTGTAATGCTTATATTTTTCAAATAAATATCATTATTATTATTATCCTCACAATCCCGCAGCCCCTCCAATCCGTGTCGAAGACAATCCAAAGTATTCGTTTCGTAGGTAAGAATCTCACATTTCTCAAATCTGCCACTAATTTTAGGAACTAATATGTTATGTCCGATGTGCCTACACACTGGCTCACTCACCCTTCAAATCGAAACACAATTGTACTCACATTTGTTGTGTTCCGGTTTGAAGGGTGAGTGAGCCAGTGTAACTACAGGCTCATGGGACGTAACATCTTAGTTCCCAAGGGTGGTGGCGCATTGGTGATGTAAAAAAAAATTAAAAATAATATACAATTAAATGTTTCTTTCCTGTATGATTCTTAATCAATACTATCTGAAAGCTCCTATGTCATATAATCTTGTGCAGAATTATATAATGGCATATTTATTGTTTTCAAGGTTAATTTTTTTTATTCAATTTAAATGAGCCATATCCAGTTTGACAGATATTTATATCTCATCGACCTCCTGTAGACTACCAGGTAATTAACTACGAGGAAGGTTTTAATGAAAATTATTATTAGCGTCAAAGATTTGCATTTGATGATATTTTACATCTGTGTGAAATTTCATTTTTAAATTGGAAAGACATATCTTGAAAAGCGTCGCTCTTTCATAAATGTTTTTTTTTTTTTTACTGAAGATTGATATAAAAATACGTTACGCTTATATGTAACCTACTTCCGTAGGAAAGCGCGATTTCCAGAATTAATTTTATATTATAAGGTAATACAAAGACATTATACTCCATAAGTTACCATATCTAGGGACGGTTACTTGGGTTTGTTACCCAGCAAACGCTTATGATGGATTGGCCTTAAATATGCTCTATTCCATTCAGGACTCGGTGGAGTTCTCTTCACTCCCCTGAACATCGTACTATCACCACCTAGTCGACCCACTCTAATGAGAACTCGATTTAGCCTTTTCCAATCGGAGAAGGAGTAGAAACTTCGATTTATATATCGGGATTTGCTAATAGTTCTGTTATTTCCCTATTTACAACACTACACTATTCAAGTTAACTACCTATATACACTTTGCTCTTAATAATGTTCCGTTATCAACTTCGCCGACTTTCAAAACGTCATTTTTTCACGAATCCATAATTAAATATTCATAGATTGCGTATTTAAGATTTCGACCAATGATAACTTATGAGTTTAAGTGGTTTTTTGTTTGCTTGTAACTTCTAAAATGTCCATTTCAAATAAAATAACGAGAATCAACTTGAATAATAATGTTCAACATTTTTTTTATTACATTAACAGCCTGTAAATTTCCCGCTGCTGTGCTAAGGCCTCCTCTCCCTTTGAGGAGAAGGTTTGGAGCATATTCCACCACGCTGCTCCAATGCGGGTTGGTGGAATACACACGTGGCAGAATTTCGTTGAAATTAGACACATGCAGGTTTCCTCTCGATGTTTTCCTTGACCGCCGAGCACGAGATGAATTATAAACACAAATTAAGCACATGAAAATTCAGTGGTGCCTGCCTGGGTTTGAACCCGAAATCATCGGTTAAGATGTATGCGTTATAACTGGGCCATCTCGGCTCTAATTTTGATTTATAATTTAGTAATAAAATTGATCTATGTTAACATTTTAAAAGTAAAACGTATTAAATTAATAATATCTTCACGGCGAACGAACTTGAATGATCTGAAATAAAATCCAATTTCGAGACATAGGAAGAACTTATAATAGCTGCAATCTCAGGTCGTGAAGAAGCGAGCGAAAACTTAATAACAGTCAGTAATAATTTCATTTCATTGAGGACCTTCGTAGGTATTGTACAAATACGAACTATTCGAAATGACTTAAATGGAAGAAAACTACAACAAATGAATATAATAACTGTGATTTAATTTTTATCATTCTTAATTTTAAATTGATGTAAAATATATTAATGTATAGACGATTAAAAAATACAAGGAATTGTATTTATTTATTTATATTGATTTTATTTTTATATTGTTGGCAATGATTGTTATTGTTGGCTGTGATGTTGAGAGCCGAGATGGCCCAGTGGTTAGAACGCGTGCATCTTAACCGATGATTTCGGGTTCAAACCCAGGCAGGCACCACTGAAATTTCATGTGCTTAATTTGTGTTTATAATTCATCTCGTGCTCGGCGGTGAAGGAAAACATCGTGAGGAAAACTGCATGTGTCTAATTTCAACGAAATTCAGCCACATGTGTATTCCGCCAACCCGCATTGGAGCAGCGTGGTGGAATATGCTCCAAACCTTCTCCTCAAAGGGAGAGGAGGCCTTTATCCCAGCAGTGGGACATTTACGGGCTGCTTATGTATGTATGTTATTGTTGGCAAGCTGTTGGGCGAATTGGCTACCCGACTCTCCACCTCACCAAATGCCTACGATATTGGCACAAGTTGAAATAATAGTCACTCCTTACATCGCCAATACGCCAGAAACATGGGCAGCTACGATGTTATGTCCTTCATGCCTGTGAACTGACTCACTCACTCTTCCAACCGGAAAACAACGATAAATATAGCGATTTGGCGCTAGAATATTTGATAAGTCATATGATATATATCAATTGAGATAACACTATTGAATAGATCAAGTTGAAGTCTGATTTATGTAGAAAACATACGCCAAGAATCAAATGCGTCCTACCAATTTTAAGACAAGAAACTCAACCATCAAGCCCGTTGACTATGCATAGATTACACACGCAATTTTTTTTATCCCAGTCCTGGGTGATCTGTGCTACCTTCGTCTGCATTCAAAGGCATTTTACGGGTCTACCTCTTACTACCTTTAAGACCTCGAGTATATAAATCTCATGATTGCTTCTTAAATGTCATATATTACCGAATGCACGCACTGATCATAACACCAATATATTGTGAATCAGAGTCCAATTAATGATGTTTATATCAAATACAATTATATCGGATAAGATATCATTACTTTGTCAATACTAAGTGATGTCATTATTAAAATAAAATAATGACATCAACTTGTTAATATATTAAATCACAACAACAATATAATGATTATCAAAAAAAAACACGGATTAATGATTATTATATCGTCTTCTTATCTTAGCTTATCAATGATGATCTGCCATGATTGTGAGTGTATGAATGAACGATGAAGCTAGATTTTTTTTTTATGATGTGTCACATTAATATCAATCTCAAAACTCACCGCTGAACACTTTTTTTTTTTCATTTTTATGATATAGGTATGTTGTAAGAAACATTAACCATTCCTTACATCATCACTGCTCTACCAACCTTGGGTAGTAAGATGTTACGTCCCTTCTGCCTGTAGTTACACTAGCTCACTCACCTTTCAAGCCGGAACACAACAATACTGAGTACTGATTTTTGGCGATAGAGTATTTGATGAGTGCTACCAACAAGAAAAACAATATTTTGTTGACAATTATACCATCGGCTGTTTAACAATAGTGTGTATTTGTTTGCTATTATGCAAAAGATTTAAAGCCTAAGCCAATACACGACCAGAATTTTGAATTAATAGATACTTCAATGACAGAATTTCATCTGAAATGTTAAACATGACATCTCAATGTCTGTCAGATAAAATATAATATTATGACGACCTCCGTGGTCGAGTAGTGTGTACACCAGTTTTCATAGGTACGCCACTCTGAGGTCCCGGCCGAGTCGATGTAGAAAAAGTTCATTAGTTTTCTATGTTGTCTTGGGTCTGGGTGTCTGTGGTACCGTCGTTACTTCTGATTTCCATAACACAAGTGTTTTAGCTACTTACATTGGGATCAGAGTAATTTATGTGATGTTGTCCAATATTAATATTAATATTATCAAAAATTATACATATCAAAACACAGTGGTTCTAGTTTGGATTTGAAGCTACGATCTTTAGTTGAGATCCTCGTGTTTTTCCATTAAGCCATCCTAGCTATAATTATATACTAGTAACAATTAGTATCATACAAGACTATTCTCAAGTTGGTTTAAACTTCGGGGTTTCTAAGCTGACTCAAAACTTGTTAACTGAGAACACGGCACAGGAACAGTGTTAAAATTGTGTGTAGTTTCAGTATAATCCAAAAACGTAAATTTGTCTCTATGTTTATATAATAATGATACTTCAACCGACTATTATTTTATCTGATCTGTTTTATTTTATATCATATTGTGTTGAAGATTCAAATCAGAACTCTACTCTCTCTCTCTCTTCTCTTCTCTCTCTCTACAGCGTGGAGATGTGTGCGTAAGGTCAGGTTGACTCCATATTACCTCGCTTTCATCAACCGATACATCAATCCGAACGGGGGAAAACGAAGGCTCTTCGTGCTATTCGCGGTACTATAATGTAACACTGACCACTTACAAACTCTCAAAAAGGCGTTTTTAACAACGATTAATTCCTATCATCTCTCATTATAATATTAACTAAATACATCAAATCAGAGATGAAAAATATCAAGCCAAATACAAAACATGCTAATTCTAAATTTAAAAATAGTTAATTTTTTTTTAAATTAGAAATTGTAAGTAACACTGATTTTTTTTCAAACGTCCGGCAGCAGCTGTTCGAAATTTACCCCACTCGATAATCAAAGTTGCGAAGAAAGTACCGTTATTGGTCCCATTTCAATAAAACTTTTAGTTGAGTTGGAGTATAAGAAATTTTATATCGGCTATTTCAAATAAAACGACGTTATATCGGAAGCAGTTCTGAAACTTCATAAGTATGTTTTAAATTGTTTATTTAGTTTGGCTTAATATTTTTCGTTTCAGGACAGTTATGGAGAAGGCAGCTAAAGTAGTCTTTATACCTTTTCTATAATGTTGATAAACATCAATATACCAAATTCTCGTAAGTTCTATGAGGGATATTGATGGTAGAGACGTTCATATTGATTTTCATCATAAAATATAAGTCAGCATACACAAGGAGCTACCACCGTTCATATACTGGATACTATAAACCCTTCCCCATATGTCTTGCATAGGACCTGAGATTTCTTATTATATTTAGTGGAATAAAAATAAATTAGTAGAATATTTCCACTCAATAAAATTTAAAACCTACTGACATACACCGCATAAACTAAGTCCACGTAATGAGATGAAATTTTTCACAATCTACTTTACTAAGAAGGATTTTCCAAAATTCTTCTTCTAAGGGGGTTCATAGAAATTGAAGTTTGAATGAAAGTTCGTCAGTTCGATGCTAGAAATATGGAAATCGGTATTTAGACTTGTGTTTATGAGTAAAAGACAACTGTTACGGGTTTTTTGCAAATCATTTGCCCGAAAAGGATTTGGGTTGGAAGTTTGTAAAGAAAACCGGCCTTTTTCATTGTGACTTTCACAGAGAAATATGGAAATCAGTGTTTAACCCCCAGTTATTAACAAAGCCGCATTGGAGTTTTATAGTGAAAGAAGCTCCAGACGGTCTCTTCAAAATAGAAAGGTGGCTTTTGAATTTACTTTTCCAATTCTCTACGTTAAAAATGATTAAATAGACCATAGAGTAGTCCAAATTAATGACGCGTTTTTGAACCACTCGATCCATTGGCTTTGCTCAGAGATGTTGAATTTCTGCATCTACATTACAGTATTTTCTCGGGAAATGTTCCGACATCGCGTCAGAATTCGATATTTCATCCACACCACTTCGATACCTGGTAATCTTTAAAAGCATTTTCTGCATTATACAATACCAGGCGATTTTTCACAATCGACACAACTTGGGAACCAGCAAGAAAAAAACCTATTTACATCTTAAAGGCTTCTAACGTACCTGCATATCTTCCGGTGTTGCCATTTGTCCATGGGTAGTTCCATTAAAAAAGTCACAAATACCATCTTAGTATTTTTAGATAAAATCTTGCAAACTGAATTAGAACCAGATGAGATTTTATCATATTATTTGTTTAGGTCAAATTATACCAAATTTATTTGGTAATCATTCGCTTCAGATGAAAAAGCTTCTCAATGATCAACAATATAGGCACGGTATATGTATATATATTACATAAGAACTTGTTCTTAATTTATTTTTACTATTAATACATTTATTAAATCACTTAAACTATATATTGACGACAAAAAAGAAAATAAAATATTTTTTCGTTTATTTGTTTTTAGAGCCGCTAAAAAATTGGCGCTGCATCTGAGTTAAAGCAAAACTTTAAAGGTAAACTAAACATTATTTAATGATTATTTTCTTACGTACTGCGCTAATTAGACACGAGTTTACTAAAACAAACTTCAAATATAACATACGCTTGAACTTAAATATTCTATATAATCTTAAACATCCCCAAGTACTTCAACTGTTGGGAAGTAGATCGAATATTTACAAAACTATTTCCTGAATCATCTAACTTCTTCACTAAGCTATTTATCGTCATAAAATACACTAATCTTTTATGTATCGTTTTTATTAAAACATAGTGGGCGAGCAATTGGGCCATTTGATGTTAAGTGGTCACCACCGTGTTTAGGTTTGGCACTGGAAGTATTATTAGCCTTACGAATTAAGATGTTATTTCTAATGTAGCAGTTGTTACACTAGCACACTCACCTTCACATTGGAACACAGCAATATTGCTGTTTGATGGTAGAATGTATAATGGGTGGTGCGTACCCAAACGGACTTGTAAAAAACACTACAAAAGCTTGATTGCCCTATCACTTAAATAATAAACAACAGTAGCTGATTCATCAGAATAAATGAAATCTGAGTTAAATCAGATAAGATACGCAACGTTAATTATTTAAATATGAAGATCGACCTGATTATAGCGACCATTATCAATTCGATTGTTGTATAAATAATGCATTTGAAATATTTTTTTATTTATTTATGCAGTATGACGTTTTAGTTTTGGTGCTCTTTGTGACGGCGATTCATGCCAACATGAAATTTACTCCGGAAGAGCCAATTTTCACATCCTATTTCAAGGAATGTATAAAAGTACCAGGTCGACTTTTTAAAATCCAACCGGATACATTCAGGAGATCTTTATCAGTGAGTATCGCTTGAACTTTAACTTTTTATCTCTAGTATTTTCTTGGACTGGAGTGATTACCGTATAGATTGTTCTGCGTTATTGAGTAAAATCATGTTGGCCGTACCGAGGAAAAATTCAAGAGCCCAAAATAAGCATAAACAGACTTTTCAATATAGCAATACTAAAACTAATTCAGGCAAATCTGCTCCTTTATATAAAAAATAAAAATCTATAATTCAATTTCTAAACAAGCCTATTAATATTGATATATATGGCAACACTGAATAGAATTTTAAAAATATATTTTTTACCATAACACTGTCTTCATGTCAGTGTTGTATTTGCTATAAGAGGTAATTGTATTTTTTCTTTTTTCGTATAATGTATTTTTTTCTTAGATGTTTACTTTATAATTTTAATTAGTTTTTTTTTTGTTTTGTAATTTATTTGTTCTTTAATAAGCACAGTAGTATTTTTTGTCTGTTTCTTTACTTTTTTTTTGTCTTACATGATGAGTTAGTCATGTAAATGGTAATATTTAAGAAAAGAGCGTACTCTTTCCTGAAAGGCCGGCAACGCACCTGCAAGCCCCCCGGTGTTGCAGATGTCCATGGGCGGTGGTAGTCACTTTCCATCAGGTGAGCCTCCTGCTCGTTTGCCACCTCTGTCATAAAAAAAAAAAAACATTTTTTAAGACTAGATGTATAATATGTAGAATTAGACACTTTGTATATCACGTTGGCTTCCCAAATAATTAAATCAATTACTAGTTTTTGAGCAGAGAATCAAATTTTCATCATTAAACACTTTATAAAATGTCACAACTGCAGTTCAATGATTAGTGGATTACCAGGAAGGTACCACTTCATGTGTTCGCTCTAGAAAGTGCAGGAAAATATCGTCAATAATCCTGCGTATCAATAAAAACTATCGCAAAAACCGGCATTGGAACAGCGTGGTAGAATAAGTAAAAATAATTGGTAATTCGTTAACGGTTTTTGCATATGGGTTGTTATTTTATGCTCATTAATTATTTGCGATTTTAATTTGTAGTATAAATTAGATAATATTTCACATTCTCAGATCCCATATTTTGACTTTGACCCTTTTGACTTTCTTTATCATTTAACGTATTTTTTTATTAAAAGCTTTAAATTAATTAAAGACGAGATAAATGCCTAACAGTGGCAAAATATATTAATCTTAAGCTGATATCCAATTTACATGTAGATAAAGACTTCTTCATTACGTTCTAGTGTTTGGCAAGCTTGTTTGTTTGAATTTAGTTATGACGATTTGAATTATCACGTATCGAAGTCTAAAGTTACTTGTTTAAATTTATTATGATGCGATGTTTGCTATTCATTAGAACATTCAAAGAAATTTTAATCTACTCATAATTTAGTTCGCAGTTGTTAAAATATCAATAGTATTTAGGGTAACGTTTAGTTAGATAAATTTTTGTACGACATTTCAGGATAGTGGAAGGGCTTTGTCTTTGCATCAGGTATACTATTACTAAACAGCAGTACCAAGTACTATTGTGTTCCGGTTTGAAGGGCGTATGATCCAGCGTAACTACAGACACAAGGGATATAACATCTTACTTAGTACTTAAGGTTGGAGGCGCATTGTTACTAGGAATGAATAATATTTCTTTATATCCATTTTCTATGGGTGATGGTGATCACTTAATATATATCATAAAAAATAAAAAAAAAGTGTTCAACGGTGAGCTTTGAGATTGATATTAATGTGACAAATCACAGTAATTAATTAGACGATGTATAAAAAGTATAATATATTTTTTTATATATTTTTCTTCTATTCCAGACAATTTGATATCGACGACAAGAAAATTGAAGCGAGAAAGCTAGCAACTCGTTGTTTTAACGGAGGCAGGTTACATTATGACAACTATCAAACTCTCGACGTGACGTATGTCATTTGAAAAAATTACGGTCTAGTCTAAAAATGCCCAACGACATAATGTTTTAATAATTTTATTCACAAGCCTTCACAAGTTTATTTGAAAATAATAACCATCCCTTATAAGTTAGGTTACTCGGTTATTCTACTGCTAACTGCCGATACTTTCTACAGCTGTGTTCCGTTTTAAGTAGTTAGGGATCCAGTGTGTTTACAGGCACAAATTAAATTACATCTCATTTCCCTTGATTTAATTGGCTCTTCTAAATCATTTGAAGGTTGACCCCTTAAGTACTTGAAGATTTCTAAAGACATTTTTGCCAGCAACAAGCTAATTATCTACACCGATGCTGGAATCCACGCCCCAGAATGGATCTTTACTCCCATTGTCACTTATGCCATCCACAAACTGGTTGAAAACGTGACTGAGCCCGATCTCCTTAACAATTTCGGTTGGATTCTCTTTCCAGTCGTAAATCCTGATGGTTATGTGTATTCATATGAAAGGGTGAGTCAAAATGACAAATATTATTACTTGTGTTTATATTGAACGTCAGATTTATATTTACATCTGATTATTAACTTAAAGATTAAAAATATCTTTATTTGAACAAAAAAAAAAGTAAATTTTAATTTAAATACTCCCTTAATTAGGATGGCCATAACATCCACTGATGCTTCGTGATAACGAGACTCAAAATATAATATATTAATATTGTATATTCCTTTTCAAATTCAGG
Organism: Vanessa atalanta; assembly: GCF_905147765.1. NCBI lineage: Eukaryota > Metazoa > Arthropoda > Insecta > Lepidoptera > Nymphalidae > Vanessa > Vanessa atalanta. The sequence continues at coordinate 9,400,866 of NC_061891.1, read as the reverse complement.
ATAAATTGTGGCGTAAAACGCGTTCTTCCGACTGGAGTATTACGAGCTTACTCTGCCCAGGCGTCGACGGCAATCGAAATTATAACTTCTTATAGAACACAGTTGGTTCAAAAGATAAGTGCTCACATATCTACCCAGGAACTAAACCATTTTCCGAATCAGAAAGTAGAATTGTTGGTGAATTAATTGACGAACATGTTGATCGGACGGTCCTCTTTATAACCGTGCACAGTTTCGGAAACATGATTATTCTCTCTTCACACTGTTGGAGTCACACAGTGGAAGAGCTGATTGATTTGTTTGGAAAAAAGAATTTTTGATGTACATGAAATTTTACTTTTTTCGTTTTTTTTTTTTATAATGTAACCTAATATTATTTACGCTTAATCATTGCACTATGTCAGGGATTGTTGTTTAAATCATTATACTGTATATGGATTCTATTTATTTTAAAACCAAAGGAGATATCATCAGCAGACAATACTATATCTTGTTTCTTCCCTATGAGACGTTTCTTATCCAGTCATTTATGTATATAAGGAATAGAAAAGTTCCACGAATTGATCCATGAGGGAACACTACAAACTGAGACCCCAAGGGACCTTTTTCCCTTAACGTCAAACCTCTGAATTTTATTTTTAGGATAAGAAGTCAAAAGCTCATGCGCACATTCTCTAATTCTAAATTAGACAATCCAGACAGACCAGAGCTTTATGTTGAACATAATTGAAGGCTTTGAATAAGTCACAGAAAGTTCAGAAGGCTTCATGTGACCTTTTATACATTCTTAATAACCTACCTGCGTCGGTTGTCGAGTGACCTCTTGTAATTCCAAATTTCTTTCTATGAAGCAGATTTTGTACATTAAAGAAGTTAATAATTGATTCAAAATATTCATTTTAAATATTTCGAGGGTAGGTAATGTTAAGATTACGCGTGACTTTATTATAATGCATCAGGTTAGGAAATTTACCACGTTGGACACAACTATTAAATATTGCTGCAAGCTAAGGTGCAATTACAACGATAATAGATTTACCAACTCCACAGAAATACCAGCACATCTGCAGATTTCTTAATATCTAATGATTTAAGCGAACGAACTATGGCATCGGTGTCTACAGTGGTAAAATAAAAGTTTGGTTTACATTTTCTTTGATCAATCATTCGGTAACCGTTAGAGAAGAAACATGTCACTTAGTTGTCAAAACTGTATAGGCATGTCACCAAAACATTGTCATGAGTTTTTCCGCAGGAAAAAGGTAAATATGAAAGTCAATATCACAGATAAAATAATAATGAAGTAGTTCCACAAGTAAATACACATTATCACGCCAATGGAGCTACAATCGGAAGCTAGTAGATATAAATAATATTTGCAACATTATTTATCAAACGCGAGTGTGTACTTATGAAATTAAATAACCAGAGCAGCTTGCGCTCATATCAAGCATAACGAGGCTAATCTTTATATTTCATCCCTATATTACAAATACATTAATGATAAAAATTAATAATTTGAAAGACGACATTGTTAGAAAGAATGTTACTTGTGAGATGACGTCCGACAGAGAAGTATGGAAGAAGAAGACATGCTGCGCCGACCCCAAGTAAAATTGGAATAAGGGCAGGAGGATGATGATGATGATTACAAATACACCAATAACATATTTTCAGAAAACTCAACCCCTAAGAGCAAAGTTCTTTGAATATAAAAAACCCCCTAACATAACTGCATGTTTTGATGAAAGTTTTAAATGAATATGAAAGTTATTTGTTCTTTACATAGAAATTTTGACGAACGACTCACATTTACATTTTCGTCTTTAAATTTGGTATTAGATGTTTAAGAAATAGTTTTAAATGACTTTTATCTAACATGACATACGGTGCTGAAATATGGACACTTACAGAAGGACTAGTCAAGAAACAGGACAATAAAATGACACACTTTATAAAGCCTTACGCTAATGACATGTTTAAGAAGTAACTGTCAGTAACTGACTAATGGAGTCAGTTTAAATGTGCTGGGCGTGCGAATCAACTTTCTTTTTAATTTTAAGTACTCAATACAATATATTTAAAAAAAAAAAACTTAATCAGCTGATTTGGAAAGACATTGTAATTTTTGTTGTCGAAATGATTATGTCATGATTATTTTAAACTGGTCACTCATATCTCTGATACGCGATGATTACAATTGAATGCAATCATCATCGGAATTAAATTCAAACAAACATGCTCGAAAAATTACATGAGTTAGTCAGAACGTGACCAATACTGGTCTTTATCTACATATGAACGTATCAATTGAGTTAGTAGACCTGACACCGTTTGAATGGATACTATGAAAGTTCGCAAGCTTCGATCTTACTCGCCACTGGACCAATTTAACGTAAATACACACGTATCTAATCAGTCTTCTGATTTCGTATCTGAGCAATCGGATTCAGAGGGTTGATGTAAATGGAAAGAGATCTCCCGGGTCTCCAGTTACTGTGGGGGTCCCTCAAGGATCAATTCTTGGACCATTTCTCTTCTTTGTTTATATAAATGACCTGCCACATCTTCTAGGTGATAAACTCGAGATAGTATTGTTTGCTGATGATACTTCTTTAATTTTTAAAATAAAAAGACGTCTTCCAATATATGACAATGTGAACAATACTTTCTCTGAAATAGTAAATTGGTTTAGTGTTCATAATTTAATGTTAAATAGTAAAAAGACTAAATGTATTAAATTCACTTCTCCCAATGTAAGATGTGTGAAAACGAGTGTACGTTTAAACGGGGAAGCATTAGATGTTTTAGGATCAACAGAGTTCCTTGGTATGACAATAGACTTTAAGCTCCAATGGGGCTTCCATATAAATAAATTGGCGAATAGACTCAGCTCTGCAGCCTATGCGGTAAAAAAAATTAGACTTTTGACTGATGTGGATACGGCTCGGCTTGTGTACTTCAGTTATTTCCATAGTATAATATCGTATGGCATCCTACTCTGGGGTAATGCAGCTGACATTAATACTATTTTTGTACTGCAGAAGAGGGCTATTCGTGCAATTTATAAACTGGGCCCAAAAGATTCGTTAAGAGGTAAATTTAAAGAAATTAAAATAATGACTGTCGCTTCTCAATTTGTTTTTGATAATGTTATGTATGTACGCAAAAACATAAATGATTTTCCCAGAAATTGTGACGTACATTCTATTAACACTAGGAACAAGAAAAAACTTGTTACTCCAAGTAACCGATTACACAGGGTTAGTAACTCTTTTTTGGGACAATGTATACGTTTTTACAACAGGATCCCAGAAAACGTTCAAAATTATTCAATTGTAAAATTCAAAAGAGTCGTTAAAGAGCGTTTGTGTGCTAAAGGATATTACAACACTAATGACTTTTTAGTTGACTGCACACCTTGGGAATGAAATGATCGCCTCCAGGCTGTTTCAAATAACTAAAATTGTACATGGAAAATGGTTAAAATATATATATATATATATATCCTGCTGAGTTTCTTTCGCCGGTTCTTCTCAGGTCCGAGGTGCTAAATTCCGAACCGGTGGTAGATTTTTGACTATCAATAAGCAAGTGTAAACACTTCTATATTGAATAAAGATTTTTGACTTTGACTTTGATATCGCCATTGAACATATAAAAAGGCTGAACAAAGTCTATCTGCCCAAATTTAATAAAATAATCGACCGTTGTTAGGACCCTGGAAAGTTTTAAGTGTTGGACGGTAAAATATGTATAATAAGTGGGTAACATCTACCTAGAAGACCTTGTTCAAAGCTCTATCACCAAGTAAGCTTGATTGCCTTATCAGTTTAATATATATATATATATATATATATATATATTTTATGTAATAGGTGTCTACCTATCAGCAAAAGGGCCACCAGATGTTAAGTGGTCACCACGGCCCATACATTGATGCTGTTAAAAATATTAACTATCCCTTACTTCGCCAATGCGCCGCTAACTACACTACTCACTGTACATTGACTCACTCACTCTTCAAACCGGAAGATTATCAAGTATTGCTACTTGGCGGCAGAATATCCGATGAATGGCTGGTACCTACCTAGACGGGTTGCACAAAGCCCTACCACCAAGAAAAAAAACAAACACCAGCAGCTTATTCATCAGAGGACAACGTCAATAACATATTTTAATGAAGAGATTAACTAAGTCGTATCGATCATTATCAATCCGGTTGTTGTATAAATAATGCGTTTAATTGGCTTTTGATTTATTAATGCGGTATGAAGTCGTTAGTGTTGTTGCTCTTCGTGACGGCGATTCACGCCAAACACGAACAATACTCTGGGTGAGCCAATACAAATATCTTATTTAGTATACGATCTTTATTCTTTGGAATTTCGATTGCCTTTTATATAATATTTTAATTGGATCTAATAGTTGACACCATAAGAATATTAGTGAGGTGCGTATGCTTTTGGGATATCAGATCAAAACTTTATTGATGTTACCTCCATATCGTTTCAGGTGGAAATCCTTCTACGTTAATCCGGTGAGCTTTGACCAGTTGTCGAAATTAACGAGTAAGATCCCAGAGTTCCATCTCGACTTCGTCAGCAAGGCAGCGATGAATCGAGAGGGGATTGTTCTGGTTGAACTGAAGTACCAGGATGACTTTTTGAAATTCCTAGCGAAAGAGAAAATATCCAATCGGATACATTCTGAAGATCTCAAAGTGTGAGTATCGTTTAAGCTGTGACTTTTTCTCTCAAGCATTTTCTAGGACTGGTATGAATACAAGTTTTTAAGCAGCGTATGTATGATAAACAAAATACCATAAAATAAAACCTTTATTGCACTTTGTAACGTGGTGAAATAAAAAAATTACTTGGTAATTTTAAAAAGCTTCGTTCATATGGATGAGCACTTTAAACTTATTAATTATTTTACTGAAAGTGACAAATCGCAGTAACCAATCAAGCGCTGTTTAAAAATAATCGAATGATTTTCTTCTATTCCAGACGATTTGATGTCGATGACCAGAAAATCGAAGCGAGAAAGCTAGCAACTCGTTCTGTAAACGGAGGCAGGTTACCTTACGAAAACTATCAAACTCTCGACGTGGTATGTCATTTGAAAAGGTTATTTTGCCATGTAGTCTACAGTAGAAATAACATCTTATATCCCGTGAATGCGATTGCTTCATATTTTTTAAAATGTTAGTGTCAAATAGTTTCAATGTCAAAAATAAATGACTTTGACTTTAGAAAACTTGGGTATTTGATAAACGTAGAATAGCTTTAAAAAATTAATTAATCCATACAATCCATACTTCCATACTAATATTATAAAGTATATGTATATGCGAAAGTAACTCTGTCTGTCTGTCTATCTCCCTTTCACGCAAAAACTACAGGACCAATTTAAATAAAATTTGGTGCACAAATTGTCTAGAGCCCGAGAAAGGACATAGGAAAAAAGTGCTGTAAAGAGTTGAAAATTGGGATGAAAGGTTGTAAGTTATTGAAAGTATTGTCATTTTTAGAACTAGAAGCATAACACTTATATTTTAGGCTATACGCTTATAAACTAACATAACATAACACCCACAAAACATAACGAGCGAATTTTGGAAATTCTACCCCTAAAGGGGTGAAATATAGTTTGAACGTTTGTATGGAAGTTCGTAATTTTTTAAGTTAGAAACATAAAACTTTATTTTTGGGATACTGATTAAAAAGGAGTAAATACTTATATAAGCATTTCTAGGTAATCTACCACAAAGGGGGTGAAATAAGGGTTCATTTTTAAATTTAAAAACATGAAACTTTATTTTTGGGATACTGATTAAATGAGTTGATACGTATTTAAGCGTTTCTGGATATTTTACGCCTAAGGAGGGAAATAGGGGTGACATTTCGTATATAGGATAGTCTGGAAGACCGTCATTTTTGAAGTTAAAAGCAGGGAACTTTATTTTTGGGCTACTGCTTAAAAATGTGTTGATTCGCATTTAAACGTTTTTGGATATTCTACTCTAAGGGCTAAAACACACACCAAGGTGGTATACAAAGAGGTCATTAATTAAAGTAATATTTTAAGTTCAATTGTAAATATATTCATATTCTACGCGAGCAAAGCCGCGGGTAACAGCCAGTAACAAAGCGACAACTTCGCCACGATGAGATTGCTCATTTGCTTGTCTGTGATTTAATCTAATTTTGTGCCTTCTTTTGTAGATATATGAATATATCGACAAAATCGCTGAGAATTATCCAGAAATTGTAACTTTAGTTAGTTCTTCTAAATCATTTCAAGGTCGACTCCTTAAGTACTTGAAGATCTCTAAGGATAAATTTGCAAGCAACAAACCAATTATCTACATTGATGCTTGAATCCACGCCCGGGAATGGATCACTATCCCCACTGTCACTTATGCCATCCACAAACTGGTTGAAAACGTGACTGAGCCCGATCTCCTTGACAACTTCGATTGGATTCTCTTTCCAGTCGTAAATCCTGATGGTTATGTGTATTCATATGAAAGGGTGAGTCAAAATGATTATTATTATTGCATGTGTTTATATTGAACGTCATATCTATATTAATATTTGGTTATTAATAAAAAGTTTTTTTTTTTTTAAATTATGTGGACAAAAAAAATGTTAATATTAATTTAAATACTCCCTAAATTAGTCATCACGATTGCAAGTAGCAAAGATTACATGTTATGTTCGCTGATACTTCATGATAACGAGCCTCTAAAAATAATAGCTTAAGATTGTATTAATTTTCAAATTCAGGACAGAATGTGGCGAAAAACTCGTTCCCTAAAGGACTGGAGTATTACAAGCTTTCTCTGCCGAGGCGTCGATGGAAACCAAAATTGGAACACAGTCAGTGTAGAATATGACAAATGCTCGGAGGTCTACGCTGGATCTGAACCATTTTCCGAATCAGAAAGCAGGACTGTTGGAGAAATAATTGACGAACATGTTGATCGGATGGTCTTACTTGTAAACATGCACAGCTTCGGAAGTATGAACCCGTGGACAGCTAATGATTCTCTCTCTCATAACGCTTTTTCTCTTCACACCGTTGGTATCAATATGGCCGATGCTATTCATAAATTATCTCTGCCGCATTTCCCCAATTACGTGGAAGGCAGTGCAATGCTTACTCTCGGTTCTGCCGGATCAGGTACTATGCTCATTATAAGGGAGTTTCATTGGTTTATGCGTTCGAACAACCAGGTGTCAAAGGGCTGGTGATTTGTATGGAAAGACGAATCTGTAATATATATGTTTTTCAAAATACTGTGTTGTTTTTTAATACCTGAATTATTACACCTCTATCAAAACATTTGTATTATTATAATATACCTTACTTCCTTTTCCGTCTTTAATGTTGTAAAATATTTATAGTGCTAAAAATTAAAAAACCGACAGAGGACACACACTTACGAAGTATGGTAATCATAAAAGATAATACCTAATTGTTTTCGTCTTTTTTTTTTAACCCATTAATCAACTTAGCCTAATACTTAATATTAACAATAAATAAATATAAAAATTATTTTACAAGGTACTCAATAGAATTATGTAACTCTAAGTTATTAAATATAATGTATATGTTACGGTATAAGCTCGAACTACGGTAAATCCTTAGATATTCCAGTAAACCTAAGATTTACCAATTCTTAATGGTATATGCCCAAAACGGCTTGCGATTCGAACTTTTGCCACCATTCACCGGGATTTACTAATAAATCTTAGGGTTTACATTTAAGGCCCGGTAAACGTTGAAAAATGTCATGTCATAACGTATTAAAAAATAATATCCGTAATGAAAATAATTTAAATAGGTTAGGTTAGTTTAGTTATAACTACTGGTTCTCGGCGACTTAAACGTGAAGTTGTGGTTCGCGGGCAAATCCGCGAAGGCGCTCTCCGACCTGTCCCTTCTCAACAAGGGGCAGGTTCACACCTGCGTGTGTCAGATTAAGTAAGAAGTAAATAAATAATAAGACAATTACAAACAAGGCTTATACTATGTATTGTATGTTTTAATCAATTCTGTAATAATATATTAATTTAAGTTATTTTTGAATCGTATTGATAAGATTGATATTAAATAAGAGGGTACTTTGACTTTTCTGTACAATATTATGAGTCACGTGATTCGTAGTGAGGCTTATATAAGTGATGGAAGCTCGGTTCAGAACACTTTTAGTTGGGACTACGACTTTTTACTATTCACTTTGATCCTGGACTAGCAAGGTGCTAATATTTAAGGTATCGTACCTTAAATATTAGCACCTTAAATATAATATAATAATATAATTTTGTGATATATTTGTTATTGCTTCTTAATTTATTGATGAATATATGAATTGTGTCTTTTTGCAATTATCAATATACAAAGTTAGTATTATATATACAAAGTTAGTATAATTGTATTTAACTAACATGATTGTATTTTTGGATATTGAAAAAGAGTAACTACCAAGTTTCTTACCGGTTCTTCTCGGTAGAATCTACATTCCGAACCGGTGGTAGCTTTTCTTTTAAATAGTTTGTTAAATGACGATTCTAAAGTGCTTGTTCGATTTTAAAAACCTACTTGAATAAAGTATATTTTGATTAATGTAATTGGTTTAATTATTACTTGATAAAAAAAATCTAACACGTGCGCCATCAGGGGGGTTCCGTGGTGGACGTTTCGTTCGCCACCCCTGTCGTGGCACGTAGAGTGGTCGAGTGGACAGAGGAGGACGAAGTGGAGACTATCGGATCACCGCTACATCCGATTTGAGATCTCCACCTCTCGCAGGCCGGCGGAACCCCAGAAGGTGCCAACCACGCTGCCGAGGTGGTTTCTCGGCCAGGTCGATGGAGAGCTGATCAAGGAGGCCGCCATCGTGCAGTGGTGGAGTTCCGCAGGGAGGACGGAGGGCGCCTGCGCAGAGGAGCTGGCAGGCCGCATGCGCAGTTCGCTCAAGGAGGTCTGCGATGCGGCCATGCCTCGGACCCGGTGCAGGGTTCCGCGCCGGCACGTCTACTGGTGGTCGCCCGAAATCGCCGACCTTCGGGCGACGTGATTCCGGGCGCAGAGGGTCTACGTCCACTGTCGAAAGCGCAACGGCCTCGACACGGTTCTGGAGGGACAGATGCTGGACGCTTATCGCCAGTTGAAAAAAAGATCTGCAGCTGGCGATAAGCAAGACCAAGGAGAAGGCCAGGAAGGAGTTTCTGGCGGGTCTAAATCGAGACACATGGGGGCGCCCGTACCGCGGCGTACGCGGGAAGTTCCGCACTCAAGGCGCCCCTGTCACCGAGACGCTGCCGCCGGATCTCCTCCTGTGCCTGGTAGGGGAACTCTTCCCCCATCCAGGCGGGCATGCCCTTCCGCAGGCGCCCCGCTCCGTGATAGAAGACGCAATGGCTCCACCACTGAACCCGGAGCGGGAGATGGAGATGGCCCTCAGCCGCTTGAAGGCCAAAAACACGGCGCCGGGTCCGGATGGGGTTCCAGGGCGTGTTCTATCTGACGCCCTGGAATACCTGGGTGCAAGGCTTCGGGTGCTGTTAGACGAATGTCTGTCCAGCGGGCAGTTTCCGAAGCCTTGGAAAGGAGGGAAATTGGTCCTGTTGCCGAAGGAAGGTCGGCCGCTGGATTCTCCTTCGGCATACAAGCCAATAGTGCTGCTGAACGAGACGGGCAAACTCTTCGAGAAGATCCTCGCAGCACGTCTCGTTCAGCACCTCTAGGCGGTCGGTCCGGGTCTCTGAGAGGCTCAGTACGGGTTCAGGGCGGGCCGGTCGACAGTCGATGCCCTGGACGCCCTGAAGACTCGGACGACGGAAGCGGTAGCCCGGGGGCAAGTCGTCCTGGCGGTGTCGCTCGACGTGGCGAACACCTTCAACAGTCTCCCCTGCGAGACGATACGGGAGGCACTCCGATACCATGGGGTGCCGACCTATCACAGGAGGCTGCTGAGACAGGGACAGGGGTCCTGGAGGTAAGCCTCCAGGTCCTCTGGGCGGGGGTCAATGGGAGTTGAGTTGGGTTGGTCCGGCGTCGGGTAGGCTTTTATCAAAGGCGTGTGTGTACTTATGAAAATTACCAGAGCAACTTGCGTTCATATCAAGCACAACGAGGCTAATCCTTATATTACAAATACATCCATAACATATTTTCAGAAAACTCAACCTCATAGGGAGAAAAAATTTTTGTAAATAAAAAATCTAACATTACTGCATGTTTTGAATGAATATGAAAGTGATTTGTTCTTTAAATAGAAATTTTGAAGGACGACTCACATTTCCATTTTAATCTTTAAATTTAGTAGTATTAGATGGTTTAGAATTTCTAAATGGTAGTGCCGCACTGCATACCTTTGGTTTGCAGCCGAATGGGCCGGTACGCCCGGGGAAGTAAAACTCTTTCACTTAAAATCGGCGTAAAGTGGTAGCTATGCTACCGCGTTTCGTCCGGTATGAGAGATTCCCAGAGGCCGGAAAAAAAATATGAACCTTCAAGAAAAGAGGGTGCTCCTTCCTAAAAGTCCGGCAACGCACCTGCAAGCACCCCGATGTTGCAGATGTCCATGGGCGGTGGTCACTTTCCATCAGGTCAACCTCCTGCTCATGACAGGATTAAAAAATATATATTTTAGGAAAACAAACAATGAGATGACACTTATGACATAATAATATACAATATTACATACATCAGTTAAGTTTCCGCTGATACTTATTACACACTTATTAAAGAAGCACTAATATACATAAAATTAAATAGGTAACTTTACACAATTAATGAGATCAACAAACGTATACTAACGGAAAGTTTATACAATTATGAATAAAATTAAATACTTATATAAAAGTTATCAAAGATTCTTACCTGCTATGACATACGGTGCCAAAATGTAGACACTAACTGAGGGGCTAGTCAAGAAACTCGAGCTCGTTCGGGGTATTATAAAGCAAGCTTTGGAGCTACCGAGATAGGTAGATAGCTTATAGGATAAGCTAACTTAAATGGCACTGAGCTAGCCACATAAGTCGACGGCTTTTGGAACAGGATATTCCTATGGTGGAGACTGCTGACCAGCAAATACAGCATAATGCTCTGAGAATGATGATGGGATCCAACTCAGTACGAAAGCTGAAGTGCGGGGTATTGGCGCATTTTGGGAGAGGCTTAATTACAGAAGAGAATTGCAACTGACCAATGATTCATTGAAATATTTTTCAGAAAATATCATAATCAGATATTCAATTCAAACATTGTAAAATGAACAATGCAAACTCATTAAGAATTCATGTGAACGTAATGAATTAATCGAATTATTTTTTTGAAGTGAAACATTAAATGTAGACTAGGGAACAGCAGTCATACCTTTTTCTAAACTACAATAAAAAAACTCCTATAGAGACTTTGTTGAAGTCTGCCAAGTTTTGCTAGTCCATACAAATATGAAGATTACTGCGCTATTAGTGGTTATGAATATGTGCACTTGTTAAAAAAGGGAGTAAGTTTGAGGAAAGTAAGTTTGATTGCCTTATCAGTTTAATACTAAACACCAGCAGCTCATTTATCCTTGCATGCGATCAGATTTAAATTAGATAAGATATACATCGTCAACAACATATTTCAACGAAGAGATTAACTAAGTCATATCGATCATTATCAATTCGGTTGTTGTATAAATAAGGCGTTTGGTTGTCTTTTAATTTAATGAGACAGTATGAAGTCGTTAGTGTTGTTGCTCTTCGTGACGGCGATTCACGCCAAACATGAACAATATTCTGGGTGAGCCAATACAAATATCTTATTTAGTATACGATCTTATATTCTTTGGAATGTCGATTACCTTTTATAAAGTGTTTTAATCGGATCTAATAGTTGATACCATAGGGATATTAGTAAAGTGCGTATGCTTTTGGGATAGCTGATCACAACTTTATTGATGTTACCGCCATATCGTTTCAGGTGGAAATCCTTCTACGTCAATCCGGTGAGCTTTGACCAGCTATCAAAATTGACGAGTAAGATCCAAGAGTTCCATCTCGACTTCTTCAGAAAGGCAGCGGTGAATCGAGAAGGGATTGTTCTGGTTGAACCGAAGTACCAGAATGATTTTTTGAAATTCCTAGCGAAAGAGAAAATATCCAATCGGATTCATTCTGACGATCTAAAAGAGTGAGTATAGTTTAAGCTGTGGCTTTTTCTCTCAAGCATTTTTAGGACTGTATTGAATACAAGTCTTTGAGCAGCGTATGTATGGTAAAAAAAATACCGCCAATGAGACCTTCTTTCTACTGAGCAGCGTAATGGAATAAGCAAAATTACTTGGTAATTTGTAAACAGCTTTATTTATATGGAATATAATTTGGCGCTGTATAATAAAAAAATCTTATAATAATATTCTTCTATTCCAGACGATTTGATATCGATGACCAAAAAATCGAAGCGAGAAAGCTAGCAACTCGTTCTATAAACTGCGGCAGGCTACCTTACGACAACTATCAAACTCTCGATGTGGTACGTCATTTGAAAAAGTTATTTTGTCATGTAGTGTACAAATTGTTATTACCAAATTTAAGCATTAAGTTGCGTTTTTGAAAACTTGGTAATATAATAAATCTCGAATAGTTTTGAAAAATAATCAAGCTTTTTATCTAATTTTGGGTTACGTGGTTATTTCACTGCTAAATAATTAATACTTTAAATACAAACCTACAGGTTTGTATTTACAGGTACAACGGAATTAACATCTTATATTCAGTTAATATAATTGATTCATATTTATGACTTTGTTAGTGTCTATGGGATAAGACGACAACTTCGCCACGTTGAGATTGCTCTTGTCTGTGATTTAATATAATGTTGTGTTTTCGTTTACAGATATATGAATATATCGACAAAATCGCTGAGGATTATCCAGAAATTGTAACTTTAGTTAGTTCTTCTAAATCGTTTCAAGGTCGGCCCCTTAAGTACTTGAAGATTTCTAAGGATAAATTTGCAAGCAACAAACCAATTATCTACATTGATGCTGGAATCCACGCCCGGGAATGGATCACTATCCCCACTGTCACCTATGCCATCCACAAACTGGTTGAAAACGTGACTGAGCCCGATCTCCTTGACAACTTCGATTGGATTCTTTTTCCAGTCGTAAATCCTGATGGTTATGTATTTTCATATGAAAGGGTGAGTCAAAATTATCATTATTATTGCTTCTTATATTGAACGTCGGATTTATATTTATATTTGATTATTAACTCGAAGATAGAAATATATCTTTATTTGAACAAAAATAAAAATATAATTTAAATACTCCCTAAACCATTTAGTCATCATCATTGCTTCTGAAAACGATTACATGTTATGTTCGCTGGTGCTTCATGATAACGAGCCTCTAAAAATAATATCTTAAGATTGTATTCATTTTAAAATTCAGGACAGAATGTGGCGAAAAAATCGTTCTCTGAAGGACTGGAGTATTACGAGCTTTTTCTGCCGAGGCGTCGATGGAAACCGAAATTTTAACTTCTTGTGGAACACAGTTGGTTCAGATGATGACAAATGCTCTCCGATCTACGCCGGAACTAAACCATTTTCCGAATCAGAAAGTAGAACTGTTGGTGAAATAATTGACGAACATGTTGATCGGATGGTCCTCTTTATAACCGTGCACAGCTTTGGAAGCATGATTCTTTACCCGTGGGGTAATAATGGTTCTCTGTCTCATAACGCGTTCTCTCTTCATACCGTTGGCATCGATATGGCTGATGCTATTAATAGATTATCGCTGCCGCATTTCCCTAATTACGTGGTAGGCAATTCAATGCTTACTCTCGGTTATGGCACATCAGGTGCTGCTGAAGATTATGCTCATTATAGGGGAGTTCCATTGACTTATACGTTTGAGCTACCGGGTTTCGAAAATGAAGATGATGAATCTAATGAATTTAGTGAAGGTTTCTCGTTGGATCCTATTTATATTCATCAAGTCTGTGTAGAAACCTGGGCGGCTTTTGTTATTGGGGCTAGAAGAGCTGGTGATTTGTTTGGAAGAAAGAATCTGTGATGTTTTTGAAAAACAACTAATTTACTGTACTTGTATCAAATTAGATGTGTTATAGTATTATAATGTTTTTCAATAAATTAAAATTAAGTACAAATGAAAAGAGAGGCGCCCTATTGATTTTTGGCGCTAGGTGTTGGTAAAGAAGCTAAAGACTTAGGATAGAACATCTGGAACATCTTGACCTCTAACAACAAAGATAGTCGACTCCAAATTAAAATTATTCTGAAATTGTTATTGAGGATAAAATAAAAGATACATATTCATATCGTTTTTTTTTTTTTGTTACCCTAATCTTTATTAAAATCAAACAATGATTTCAATTTTAATTAAAAATTAATATTAAAAGATAAGATACAATTGGTTCTATACAATCTAAATAGGCTCGCTTGATAAGCTCTGAATAACATCGATTCTAAATAAGTAAATAACTTTGTACTGTCAATATCTAAATATAAATGGCTATTTATGATATTGACCTAATCTTATCTTCAAGGTATTTAATTGTTATAATATTAAAAAAAAATCGTCCTGACCGATTTTTGCCACGCCAGTTCATCTCAAGAGAGACAAGACAACTGTGCGGGATACATTGTAATGCACAAATATCCCAAAGGTATGTGCCCTTTTAAATCTCTCATACTTTAATGGGGGCGGCAAATCCGATATGAATGTAAGGAGTTCAAGTTACAAATTCTGGGCTGCTAAAAATCCCAATTACTATTTATTTGAGACACTAGTCCAACGAGGCAGTCACTCAGTTTTTTATCATGTAAGCAGATCGGCAAATAGGTCACCTAAGGGAATACTAAAATTACAATTAAAAAAAATTAAAATTTCGTACATTTTCCTCGATTTTTTTTTCTAATACAATGACAAACTCTTTATCTCCATTCAATATGAAAGCTTTATTCTTAAAATTAAGGCCATAACTACATACAAATAAGAATAAACATGAATATCGTTACTGTATAAATTACAACCGACAAGCAGCATTTCCTTGTTAAATCGCAATTTCGATCCTCTGGACATAAAATGGACCAGCCCTCTTGTCATCAGTGGCGGAAATAAAGCGAGAAGTTTCACTTGCTTATTGATTTTCAAAATCTACCAAAACCTCGGAAATAACCACCTCGGAACTGAGAAAAACCGAAGTCGTCTCATATATCGTTCTATGATCCTTAAATTCATCTCATTAATATTTACAAAAAAATTTTTTTTTATTATTATGTTATTTATTTAAGTATAATGTTTGTTTCTTTTTTAATGTATTGGTGTAAGTTACGCAAACATACTCCAGGAAGATCGCTGATATAGATATCCCTCGAACCTAAAATAATAAGTTTCGCTATAATGGTCAACAAAGGTTAGAAGAACTCTTGGCTCTTCTTCCGTATCTAAAACAATTCAAGGATTCGTGCAATAAAAAAATTAATAATTCAGCCTTACTCTCATGTATGTAAATTTCCAAAACTTAAAAAAAGAATAAGAACAGAAGAGGTTTCATTGGATTCTGCTATGAGCTTAATCTAATTAAAAATCTATTACGAAGATAAATTACTTTAAGCTTCACTCACTCTCAAATTGAAGTAAGCTCTATCTTAATTTCTAGTATTACTTATTAAATAGCATTATTAATAGCCCCTTATTTATGACGTCATTTAAATATTCACGCCCTAAAGGTAACTCTATAATCACCATATTTCACATAATTCGTTCCCCAATCTACCGATTCCATGTATAATAAAACATATATACTATGCTTATTGGTTAGGATAGTTAAGAAAAAGAGTCTTTTATATATTTGGTGATTTTCGCCAGGTCTTAATTCAATTTGTTGTAAGTTAAAATTTACATTAACTACAATGACATCAATCAATTGTAACCTTAAAGATAATTCATTTAAATCCGATTTAATCGAACTAATGATTATTATTATGATAAACTAACAATATTTGTTATGATAAACAAAAAACGGGTGACAATTCTACAATTTAAAACGGTTACGACACGATCACGACTATATTCCGATCCCACTTCGACCGAACCGCAATTGAATCGTAGCGTTTGTGAAATAGGAAAACGACTGAATGGCAACGATTGTATTCCGATTCGATTGCGACAAACTATCAATTTGTTAGTAAAATCAGTACCCAGTGTTATGCCACCAGTTTTTCAAACAACAGTAATTAAAACGAAGAACTTCTTACGCTTCGATGCGCCGTATGTTAGTATCCTTTTGACTGTATTAACACTTACTTTTAAAAAAAAACGTAGCAAAAAATATTAAGTACCATTTTACCCTACAATGATAATTTAGTGACATACATGTACATATATACATAGCCATCATGATCCACCGTTCCAAAAAATCTTTGGAAAAAGTTTGTGACCAAATTTGTCCTCAAGAACTAGTTTTGATTGCCCTATCAGTTAATTAATAAAGACCATCAGCTTATTCATGCGATCTCAGTTAAATTAGATAAGATATACAACGTCAATAACATATTTTAATACGAGCTGGCGCCCGCGACTCCGTTCGCGTGATTTTAAGCCTTAAAAGTAAGTTATTATATGTTTGATATTTCTCTGTATCTTTGAGTCTGCCGTGGCATTGTTGTTCCCAATAAGTATTTGTCTAACTGCATAATGTATATTATACGATATTACACGTAGTGCCGTCGGGGATTAAAGCATAGATTTTTTTGCAGATGCGAACACGCCACAGAGCCACATAAAACTAGCCGCGTGCACAGGACTTGCTTGAAAGTAAACGATTTGTTTTGTTTGGAATGAGAAGGAACCTGGGCATAAACATAAAATCATCTGCGCCGCACCATTTATACTTATAGTATATTTATTTTCAAACGCAAAGGGATGATGTAACACCACTGGAACTCTTTAAAAAGGTTATAACCTCATCAGCCCTGGTTCTATAACATTTCGTTTAATAAAACAATACTACAATATAAATCAGTTAAAACCGCATCAAAATCGGTTAAGCTAATACCGAGATTAGCGGTAACAAACGAATAGATAAACAAAGAAAAATTCTATTAATGTGATCTAATGCGTTAGTAGATATCCCCAGTAATTTTTTTTATACCTCGACGCAAAAAGAGAGGGTATATAAGTTTAACGTGTCCTTGTATCTGTCTGTGGTATCGCAGCTCCCAAACGGATGAACCGATTTTCGTTTAGGTTTTTTTGTGTCATATATAATTTAATCCCGAGTAGTCTTAGCCATGTTTCATGAAAATCTGTTCAGCCGCTTGAAAATCATCAGCTCTTTAATAGTTGATGTGGGGATCTGATTACCTTCAATATGTCCTATCCGTTCAAAATTTAGTACCGTATTACTTCAATGACATTGGAAGAACATGGTAAGGTAACCATGACTTCAAATATGACAGTACGGTTTAGATTTCGACGGTGGGTAATTAAATAAGGATAAATTAGGCTCAATTACCACTATATTTACCTATGATACCCAGTACCTAACTGAGTAACTAACTAATCAATATATAAAAAAAAAACAAATATTATTTCTCAATTTTTAGAGTCAATTTTTTGTGTCAGGGGGTTTTTTAAATTTTAAAAATTTTTATTTTTATTCTCTAATATCTTCCATGTATACATTTCGATCACCTACGATTTTATTATATGTATATATAGAGAAGACTATACTAAATGTTCACACATTTTTCTAACAAATTAAAAAGTCAAAAAGCCAATTCACCGACTAAACTAATTACTGAAAGTGCAGATTTTTAAGAAACAATATAATATCAATAGCATAAGTCTAGTTAACTATCCGAGTTAACGAAAATAATACTTACATAAAAGATTTTCAGTATAACACATAGCAACCAAACTACCTAACTATTGAACAAAGGTTTAACCTATTCTGTAATATATTTATATTCAAGCATATTCTATGTAGCTCGGGTTCCATCACAGGACACTAATTATTATAAAAAAATTGCATTGTAAATCTGTTTATTTGAAAAGTGCAACTATGCGAGTTTCTTGCAGTTTCTTCTCGCTGGAGGCTGCTTTCCGAAACGGTGGTATTTTAATATTGACGATTAAAAACGCTTCGTTGTGAAGTTTACTTGAATAAAATTGATTTGATTTGATTTTGGTACATTTAGATTTGTTTATTATAAATCTAACCTAACCTAACTTACTATTTAAACATAATAATCTATACATATAATAAAATTGGAGTGTCTGTTTGTAATATTAAAATAACCGCGTTTGACTATAATGCATATGTATGTATACACGGTACATATACCTAAATAACATTTTTTACAATTTTTGTCTGTCTGTCTGTCTGTTTGTTCCGACTAATCCTGAAACGGCTGGACCGATTTTGACGGGACTTTCAATAAAAAACATAATAATAAAGTCACGCTTTGTTATTAAATTCAAACGCGCACGAAGTCGCGGGCACAGCTAGTATTTATAAGGCTAAACTCATTATTGTTAGCGAAGATTTTCAACAAACAAAATATTTATGAATTAAGTATACTTATCTATCCCAATAATCGACTGTAAGGCTTATATATAAAATATTTTTAAATATAACACACAACAACCAAATTAACGAACAAACTAAAACACAAAAGCTTAACCTATGATTTTTTTTATATATATATATATATATATATATATATATATATATAAAAAATACATATAAAATAATCATTATAGTTACTTACCTATAATGATTATTTTACGATTAGATGTTATGGAGGATTAACGTATCTTGAGCCGAGATGGCCCAGTGGTTTAACGCGTGCATTTAACCGCTGATTTCGGGTTCAAACCCAGGCGGCACCACTAAATTTTCATGTGCTTAATTTGTGTTTATAATTCATCTCGTGCTCGGCGGTGAAGGAAAACATCGTGAGGAAACCTGCATGTGTCTAATTTCAACGAAATTCTGCCACATGTGTATTCCGCCAACCCGCATTGGAGCAGCGTGGTGGAATATGCTCCAAAAAATCTTCTCCTCAAAGGGAGAGGAGGCCTTTAGCCCAACAGTGGGAAAATTTACAGGCTGCTAATGCTAATGCTAACGTATCTTATTAAATATATTATGGAGACATAATACATTGGTTTTTAAAAATATTATTGTAACCGCGAGCGTTTTAAATATTATTGTAATAAGCGTGCATACGCTTGCAGTCATACAATACAGGCAGCGCCGATTTTTTTCGAACTGAGTTTGCTGTTGCCCTAATATCCTCTACAGCGTCACCGGGCGAGGGCAGCGGCGCAGGCGCGGCTCGTATAGGCTAGGCCATGAAACGGACCAGTATAAGCTAAACCCTATTTCATATGATCGACTACGTTGCTAAAAGCTCAACTTACATTGGTCGATACTTGCAGTTTTTAGTTTATGTTTACATTAACTGTCAATTATAACCGTTTTACAGACTATAGTTAACCAAAGTTTCAAACAAATCAACTTGACGACATTTTTGCAATAAATATATTGACGTATTTTTTTTTAATTGATATATCTTTTTTATTTGTGAACCGTTTTTAATAAAACAATAGCCTATATGGTACCCCGATTTAACTACAGTATATTAGTGAAAACCGCAATCAAATCGGTAAAGCCGTTTCCGAGATTAGCGGTAACGAACGAACGGATAAACAGACAAAAATTCTAAAAATCACATTTATGTGATCTATTGCGTTAATAAGCACCCCCAGTACATTTTTTTCTCAAATATCTTCTATGTACAGATTTTGTTCACCTACGATTTTATTATATGTACAGATAAAGAAAGTGACTAAGTTATATCCATCATTATCAATTCAGTGGCTGTATAAATAAGGCGTTTGATTGGCTTTTGATTTATTAACAGGATGAAGTTCTTAGTTTTGGTGCTCTTTGTGACGGCGATCCACGCCAAACACGAAATATACTCTGGGTGAGCCAATACTCGCATCTGATTTAGTAAAAGATTTATATGCTTTCAAATGACAATTTCACTTTACACAATGTTGACCGTACGTTTAAGAGGTTGGTCGTCCTGTATTAGGAATGAGATAGGCAACTTATCTCTTTCCTTGTGGTTCAAGCTTGCTTTATATCAAATTTCATTAGATTTGGTTGGTGTGACCATGAAAGAGCAAGAGATAGACAGACAGATTTACTTTCGTATTTATAATATTAGTGTATATATTAATCGGTTTTAAATACTACCACCCTAGGAGTATGAGTAAAGTGCCTATACTTTTGGTACTGCCAATCTCAAATTTAGATATGTCACATTCAAAATATTTCAGGTGGAAATCCTTCTTCGTCAAACCGGTGAGCCATGATCAACTGTCGAAATTGACGACTAAGATCCAAGAGTTTGATCTCGACTTCATAAGCAAGGCAGCGGTGAATCGAGAAGGGATTGTTCTGGTAAAGCCCCGATACCAGGTCGACTTTTTGAAATTCCTAAGAGAAGAGAACATATCCAATCGTATTCATACTGAAAATCTAAAACAGTGAGTATCGCTTACAATTTGTCATTTTTTTCAAGTGTCTCTTAAACTGGTGTGATTACTAGTTTTACAGCAAAGAATCTTGGGAAAATAGATCGTTACCAACGAGTGGAATAGCTCTTTAGTTATCAGATATATGCAGAGGCATGTACCACTAATATTTTTCATGTGCTTAAATTGTTTGTGATTCATATCGCGCTCGGCAGTGAAAGAGAACATCGTGAACAATCCTGTAAGTTTAATAAAACTTTTACCGCAAATGCAATCTGCATCAAAACAGCAAAGAGATTTGTTTAATTCTGATGTAAAATGTTCTGATTTGAATGTTAAGTAAGCGATTGTAATTTGTGGTACAAGAAAAATACTATTTAACATAAGAATGTTAAGAAGTCTAATAAGACTAAGAAGACCTTATAGTTGGCCTCACTTTGACTTCAGGTATATCTTAGTGCCTCATATTTCTCTTAACATTTCCGTTAGTTAAAAGCTTCAAAATAATAAAGCAGAAAATACCGATTGGTGGTACAGAATTCTTGGTGGTAGGGCTTTGTGCAAGCCCGTCTGGGTAGGTACCACCCACTCATCAGATATTCTACTGCCAAATAACAGTACACTGTATTGTTGTGTTCCGGTTAGAAGGGTGAGTGAGCCAGTGTAATCACAGGCACAAGGGACATAACATCTTAGTTCCCAAGGTTGGTGGCGCATAGGTGATGTAAGGAATGGTTAATATTTCTTACAGCGCCTATGTCTATGGGCGGTGGTGACCACTTACCATCAGGTGGCCCATATGCTCGTCCGCCAATCAATGCCATAAAAAAAATAATATTTATCTTAATCTGATATAACAACGCCCATTTTACATGTTGATAAAGAATTCTTGATCACAATTAGTGTAATATTGTGTATTGAGCAAGCTTGTTTGTTTGTTTGTTTGTTTGTTTGTTTGTTTGTTTGTTTGTTTGTTTGTTTGTTTGTTTGTTTGTTTGTTTGTTTGTTTGTTTGTTTGTTTGTTTGTTTGTTTGTTTGTTTGTTTGTTTGTTTGTTTGTTTGTTTGTTTGTTTGTTTGTTTGTTTGTTTGTTTGTTTGTTTGTTTGTTTGTTTGTTTGTTTGTTTGTTTGTTTGTTTGTTTGTTTGTTTGTTTGTTTGTTTGTTTGTTTGTTTGTTTGTTTGTTTGTTTGTTTGTTTGTTTGTTTGTTTGTTTGTTTGTTTGTTTGTTTGTTTGTTTGTTTGTTTGTTTGTTTGTTTGTTTGTTTGTTTGTTTGTTTGTTTGTTTGTTTGTTTGTTTGTTTGTTTGTTTGTTTGTTTGTTTGTTTGTTTGTTTGTTTGTTTGTTTGTTTGTTTGTTTGTTTGTTTGTTTGTTTGTTTGTTTGTTTGTTTGTTTGTTTGTTTGTTTGTTTGTTTGTTTGTTTGTTTGTTTGTTTGTTTGTTTGTTTGTTTGTTTGTTTGTTTGTTTGTTTGTTTGTTTGTTTGTTTGTTTGTTTGTTTGTTTGTTTGTTTGTTTGTTTGTTTGTTTGTTTGTTTGTTTGTTTGTTTGTTTGTTTGTTTGTTTGTTTGTTTGTTTGTTTGTTTGTTTGTTTGTTTGTTTGTTTGTTTGTTTGTTTGTTTGTTTGTTTGTTTGTTTGTTTGTTTGTTTGTTTGTTTGTTTGTTTGTTTGTTTGTTTGTTTGTTTGTTTGTTTGTTTGTTTGTTTGTTTGTTTGTTTGTTTGTTTGTTTGTTTGTTTGTTTGTTTGTTTGTTTGTTTGTTTGTTTGTTTGTTTGTTTGTTTGTTTGTTTGTTTGTTTGTTTGTTTGTTTGTTTGTTTGTTTGTTTGTTTGTTTGTTTGTTTGTTTGTTTGTTTGTTTGTTTGTTTGTTTGTTTGTTTGTTTGTTTGTTTGTTTGTTTGTTTGTTTGTTTGTTTGTTTGTTTGTTTGTTTGTTTGTTTGTTTGTTTGTTTGTTTGTTTGTTTGTTTGTTTGTTTGTTTGTTTGTTTGTTTGTTTGTTTGTTTGTTTGTTTGTTTGTTTGTTTGTTTGTTTGTTTGTTTGTTTGTTTGTTTGTTTGTTTGTTTGTTTGTTTGTTTGTTTGTTTGTTTGTTTGTTTGTTTGTTTGTTTGTTTGTTTGTTTGTTTGTTTGTTTGTTTGTTTGTTTGTTTGTTTGTTTGTTTGTTTGTTTGTTTGTTTGTTTGTTTGTTTGTTTGTTTGTTTGTTTGTTTGTTTGTTTGTTTGTTTGTTTGTTTGTTTGTTTGTTTGTTTGTTTGTTTGTTTGTTTGTTTGTTTGTTTGTTTGTTTGTTTGTTTGTTTGTTTGTTTGTTTGTTTGTTTGTTTGTTTGTTTGTTTGTTTGTTTGTTTGTTTGTTTGTTTGTTTGTTTGTTTGTTTGTTTGTTTGTTTGTTTGTTTGTTTGTTTGTTTGTTTGTTTGTTTGTTTGTTTGTTTGTTTGTTTGTTTGTTTGTTTGTTTGTTTGTTTGTTTGTTTGTTTGTTTGTTTGTTTGTTTGTTTGTTTGTTTGTTTGTTTGTTTGTTTGTTTGTTTGTTTGTTTGTTTGTTTGTTTGTTTGTTTGTTTGTTTGTTTGTTTGTTTGTTTGTTTGTTTGTTTGTTTGTTTGTTTGTTTGTTTGTTTGTTTGTTTGTTTGTTTGTTTGTTTGTTTGTTTGTTTGTTTGTTTGTTTGTTTGTTTGTTTGTTTGTTTGTTTGTTTGTTTGTTTGTTTGTTTGTTTGTTTGTTTGTTTGTTTGTTTGTTTGTTTGTTTGTTTGTTTGTTTGTTTGTTTGTTTGTTTGTTTGTTTGTTTGTTTGTTTGTTTGTTTGTTTGTTTGTTTGTTTGTTTGTTTGTTTGTTTGTTTGTTTGTTTGTTTGTTTGTTTGTTTGTTTGTTTGTTTGTTTGTTTGTTTGTTTGTTTGTTTGTTTGTTTGTTTGTTTGTTTGTTTGTTTGTTTGTTTGTTTGTTTGTTTGTTTGTTTGTTTGTTTGTTTGTTTGTTTGTTTGTTTGTTTGTTTGTTTGTTTGTTTGTTTGTTTGTTTGTTTGTTTGTTTGTTTGTTTGTTTGTTTGTTTGTTTGTTTGTTTGTTTGTTTGTTTGTTTGTTTGTTTGTTTGTTTGTTTGTTTGTTTGTTTGTTTGTTTGTTTGTTTGTTTGTTTGTTTGTTTGTTTGTTTGTTTGTTTGTTTGTTTGTTTGTTTGTTTGTTTGTTTGTTTGTTTGTTTGTTTGTTTGTTTGTTTGTTTGTTTGTTTGTTTGTTTGTTTGTTTGTTTGTTTGTTTGTTTGTTTGTTTGTTTGTTTGTTTGTTTGTTTGTTTGTTTGTTTGTTTGTTTGTTTGTTTGTTTGTTTGTTTGTTTGTTTGTTTGTTTGTTTGTTTGTTTGTTTGTTTGTTTGTTTGTTTGTTTGTTTGTTTGTTTGTTTGTTTGTTTGTTTGTTTGTTTTTTTGTTTGTTTGTTTGTTTGTTTGTTTGTTTGTTTGTTTGTTTGTTTGTTTGTTTGTTTGTTTGTTTGTTTGTTTGTTTGTTTGTTTGTTTGTTTGTTTGTTTGTTTGTTTGTTTGTTTGTTTGTTTGTTTGTTTGTTTGTTTGTTTGTTTGTTTGAATTCAATTCTGGTGATAATCTTATTTGATTAAAATTATCGCGTATCATAGTCTAAGTTGTATAAGTTTAAAATTATAATGACGTGATGTTTATGATTCATTAGAACACTAGAAGTGTTAAACGTATTACCGTACAAGTAATTATAAATCAACAGATCAATTTGGTGATTATTAAAATATTAATGGTATTGAGGTTGTCGCTTGTAAAGTTACTTTCTGTCATTTCAGGATCGTCGAATGATATTGTGATGAATCGCAGTTATTAATTTGGCGTTCGTATTTTTTTTTTTTTTACAATGGATATAAAATCGAATTGATTTTCTTCTATTTCAGACGATTTGATATCGATGACCAGAAAATCGAAGCGAGAAAGCTAGCAACTCGTTCTTTAAACGGAGGCAGGTTACCTTACGACAACTATCAAACTCTCGACGTGGTATGAAATTTGTAATAAATTATTTTATCGTGTCTTTCTACAGTCACCAATAAAATTGATTAATAATTTTGGATTTAGAAAACATTTTTATTTGAAGGAAATAATCATATTTTTGGCAAACCTTCGGGAGATTATTTGAAAAATTCTTACTAACCTTTGAAGTAAGTTTGAGTCATACGGTACTTCACTACTGTAGGATTGCCTGATTGCTTGTCCGTGATTAAATATAATGTTGTGCTATATTTTGCAGATATATGAATATTTGGACAAAATCGCTGAGAATTATCCAGAAACTGTAACTTTAGTTAGTTCTTCGAAATCATTTGAAGGTCGACCCCTTAAGTACTTGAAGATTTCGAAGGATAAATTTGCAAGCAACAAACCAGTCATCTACATTGATGCTGGAATCCACGCCCGAGAATGGATCTCTCCCCCTACTGTCACTTATGCCGTTCACAAACTGGTTGAAAACGTGACTGAGCCTGATCTCCTAGATAACTTCGACTGGATTCTCTTTCCAGTCGTCAATCCTGATGGTTACGTATATTCTTTTGAAAAGGTGAGTAAACAAGAATATTACCACATGTTACAATATTAAACTTTAGAACCAAAAATCTTACCATTTTTTTTTACTAAATAAGATTAAATTTTATTTAAACTGATACTTTGTATTGACTTGTTACTTGTTATTAACGAACCTTTTAAAAAAATAAATGTCTTAATATACAATGTTCATTTTTTAATTCAGGAAAGAATGTGGCGAAAAACTCGTTCAACCGACGGGAGTATTTTAAGCTGGATCTGCCCAGGCGTCGATGGAAACCGAAATTTTAACTTCGAATGGAACACAGTCGGTGTCATCGATAACAAATGCTTCAACAACTATCCTGGAAGTAAGCCATTTTCCGAACCAGAAAGTAGAACTGTTGGTGAAATAATTGAAAAACATCTTGATCGAATGGTTCTTTTTATCACCATGCACAGCTACGGAAGCATGATTCTTTACCCGTGGGGCAATAATGGTTCTCTGTCTCATAACGCCTTTTCTGTTCACACCGTTGGCATCGATATGGCTGATGCTATTAATAAATTATCGCTGCCACATTTCCCTAATTACGTGGTAGGCAACGCAATGCTTACTGTCGGCTATGGCTCATCAGGAGCCGCTGAAGATTATGCTCATTATAGGGGAGTTCCATTGACTTATACATTTGAACTACCAGGTTTCGAAAACAAAGATACAGATGAATATCTTGATGGTTTCAATTTGGATCCTATTTATATTCATCAGGTCTGTGTGGAAACCTGGGAGGCTTTTGTCATTGGGGCTAGAAGGGCTGGTGATTTGTATGGAAAAAAGAATCTGTAATACTTTTTAATAACTGACAATTTAGTATACCTTGTATATACGACAGTTGTTTTATTATAATTTTCTTATATATTATGGTCAAGTTAAAAATGTACCAATTAAAGAAAGGCGCCCCTAGTCACGTTGTGGTAGTCAAAGATCTCAAACGTGTTTGGGAGACTTAACTTAGAACATCCTGACCCCTTAAAACAAAAAAAATAAAAGATATAGACTGATATTGTAAATTATTTTTATTACACTTATTTACTTCTTGAAGTTAAACAATGATTTAAATTAAAAAAATATATATATATTTTAAACTTTGACTGAGTTAGATTTTTTATAGAGACTTAATACAGGATGATGATTATGAATGATGAAATGATATTTTAAGAACAATTTCTATTTCTTTATTACTTTATTATATTTTAAGGTTATAAGACAATAAAAGATTATATGAAGCACAAATATTTATTCAACTATTATGATAGCTGTAGTAATCAAACCATTATAATAGCTGTAGTAACCGTAATATTGTATCAATTAATATTTACATTAACACCAATTACCTTAATACAAACTTTGTATCTTGAAAATTGCAAAAAACACAATTCATACATCATCAATAATTTAACAAGCAATAATAACAATTATACTTTATCACAAAATTATATACATACCTTAAATTTTAACACCTTGCTGCTCCAGGAAAGAGTAAAGAGTAAAGTGTTCTGTACGGAGCTTCCATTACTTATATAAGCCTCACTACTAATCACATGATTCACAATATTGAACAGAAAAGTCAAAGTAGCCTCTTATTTGGTATCAATGTTATCAAGACAATCCAAAAATAATTTAAATCTACTTATTATTATTACAGATTTTTTTTAAAAGATTAAATAAATAATGTAAGCCTTTTTGTAATCGTCTAATTATTTAATAATTTCTTACTTAGTCTGTCAATTGCATACAAATATAAGATTGGTTCTTAATCTTAGCATGCTAGCTTGCGCAGA
Organism: Vanessa atalanta; assembly: GCF_905147765.1. Lineage (NCBI taxonomy): Eukaryota > Metazoa > Arthropoda > Insecta > Lepidoptera > Nymphalidae > Vanessa > Vanessa atalanta. The sequence continues at coordinate 9,373,916 of NC_061891.1, read as the reverse complement.
TTTAAGTAACATCTATCCTTAAAGTAGATGATTTTGTAGTTTAAATATTTAATAGCTGGAGCCCGCTACTCTGCCCTCCTTTAAGCCCCAACAATTTTTTTTGCAGAATTTCAATGTATGTACATCGGCCTGGCGTAATGTAGGGTTAAAATAGCTCTTTCGCGAAGCCAGGACTTTTATTAATTTGCGTTTTACGCAACGTCCTCATAAAGTGATCATATGATGTCTTGCATCGATACTGTACAGCATAGGTTTTCAAGTAGGGCAACGTTTCCTTGTTCCCTCGAATATGAATCGATGCCAATTTTTCGTAAAAATCCGAAAACTCTTGTCCATTTTAATTACCTCCGATTTGTATATTTATCTTCAATTGCACAAGGATGACTTAATACCTCGGGTTGAATCTCTTTAAACAGGGTTTTGCCTTTGGCGTGATACAACAGGCATCACTCAGGCAAACTGGAAGTCACTACAAAAAGTATTTTAAACCATATTCCACCACGCTGCTCCAATGCGGGTTGGCGGAATACTCATGTGGCAGAATTTCGTTGAAATTAGACACATGCAGGTTTCCTCACGATGTTTTCCTTCACCGCCGAGCACGAGATGAATTATAAACACATGAAATTTCAGTGGTGCCTGCCTGGGTTTGAACCCGAAATCATCGGTTAAGATGCACGCGTTCTAACCACTGGGACATAATAATATACATAATACATAACCTATAATACATAATACTAAATCAGCAAAGTAATATGTACCTACACTTTTTTTATTATAAAATCGAACTTATTACTATAAAACAAAATAAAATCATATCAGCCTAAACTAATATTAGTAAGCGCAGATGTTATACAAATAAAGTATATTTAGTCTCATCTTATTCGTTGATGAACCAATTCAAATATTCACAGTAGTAGTAACAAAACAGAATATTACTTACCATATACCTACCATTATAATAATTAGTTAACTCAAGTTGCGATAACTGATAACTATCGAGGTGATAAAAGACCCATCCAAAAAATTCATTGGAAATAGTTTGTTATGAGTTTTTATCTAGCGGCCAAACATAAACTTCAAGAACTAGTTTTATTGTCTTATCGGTTTAATAATAAACACCAGTAGCTTATTTATCAGAGTAAAGGCGATCAGAGTTAAATAAGATAAGTCGTCTATAAAATATTTTATTATAGGGATTTACTAAGTTTTATCGATCACTATTATCAATTCGGTTGTTGTATAAATAAGACGTTTGATATACTTTTGCTCTACTTAGGCAGTATGAAGTTATTAATTTTGGTGCTCTTTGTGACGGCGATTCACGCCAAACATGAAATATACTCTGGGTGAGCCGTACAAGTATAATTTAGAATACATTCTTATATTCTTTGGAATGCCAATTTCCTTTAACAAAATATCCCAATGGGAAAATTAATTGGTGCCACCATGTATTTTTTTGGAAATGCTGGTCATTACTCAATTTATGTAAGTTGTAAATTGTCTCAGGTGGAAATCCTTCTTGGTCAAACCGGTGAGCCATGACCAGCTGTCGAAATTGACGAGCAAGATCGCAGAATTCGATCTCGACTTCGTCAGCAATGTAGCGGTGAATCGGGAAGGGATTGTGTTGGTTAAGCCCCAGTACCAAGTTGACTTTTTGAAATTCCTATCAGAGGAGAACATATCCAATCAGATACATTCTGAAGATCTTAAAAAGTGAGTATCGCTTAATCGTTGACTTTTTCTTTCAAGCGTTCATTAAGGCTGGTGTGATTACCAGTTACTGGGCAGAGAATCTGATCTTCATAATTTAGCACTTAATTATACGTCGTTACTATAGTCTATGATCCAAAAATCTTGGTTTCAAGACAAGTACCATTAATTTTTTGTGTAATTGAATTGTGTTTATAATTCACCTCGTTCTCGGTGAAGGAAAATACCGTAAGGAAACCTAAAGCGGTTTATAGAAGATTCTGTCATAATTTCAACCTGCGCTGGCGTATCGTTGTGGAATAAAATAACTTTTTTTCATGAAAAAAGTAGATGTTATACCAGCATTGGAATACCAGCATTTACAGGCCGTTATATTACTCTATTTTTAATCAAATATTAAAAAAAAAAACACAAATTAGGTACATGTAAATTCAGTGGTGTTTGCCTGGGTTTAAAACCGCATTCATTGGTTAAGATGCACGCGTTCTAACCACGGGGCCATCTCTTCATATGATAATTACATATAAATTGTTTTTGATAGAAAAAGACTAACTACTGAGTTTCTTGCTGGTTCTATTTAGTAGATATATTATTCCGGTAGTAGCTCGATATAAAAATGAACCTTGTAACAAGAGGAAAAGTGCCAGTTTAATAAGTATATTTTGATTTTACACATACCATGACGATCGTTTGAATGAAGTAGCAGCGTAATACAAGGAGATAAAACATATTGTATTAACATATATTTTTACAGCTCTATCAAACCGTTTTAATAGCTATTAATCTCAAACAGATAATTTTTATTTGTAGATAAAGAGTTGTTGTCACATCTATTTTCTTACTTGCTTAATTGCTTCAATTCTGCAAGCATGGTTGTGAGAATTTATTCTCATGGTGATATTATTTGAACAAAATTATCAAATGTCACGTAAATAGTTTGAAAATTTTATAACACGTAACTTACAATAACAATTGATAAATTGTATTAGCTTTTATCACATGGAATGTTCTAATCACCAAATATCTGTTATTGTACAAATAATTATTTAAGACAGTAGATCATTATTATTAGCGATTATTAAGTGGATTATTTCTCTATCAATAGTGTTTCGGCTGACATATTAAGCGTCTTTGATACATTGGCCAATAAAACGATTGTCGAATAATTTATATATAATACTCTTTATTGCACTGAGAAATTTTACATAGTAATTTTACTCATGAAATTATTGTTCACAATGGCGGGCTTATTTCTAAAAGAAATTTCTTCCAGCCAACCCACAGCTGTAAGAGATAGTGTTATGTAGCAGGTATAAATAGTGCAACATTAGATACTCTTAATAATATTATATAAAAGAAACATCAGAGTATTGTGAGTTTTATTGTAGACTTTAACTGTAGAATGCTGCCGTTTTACTTTTTTTACTTATAACTTGAAACTTATTTCAATTATTACTGATTTAAATACCCTAAAGATAATAATTTACTGTACAGCATGGCCAGCGGCTTAATATAATGAGGCAAGACATAGGTAACTCAAAGTCATTCAACACAAAGCAACCGTCAAAACTGACTTAGAGATAATTTAGACGATTCAGAAAACCTAGTTGGCAAAGACGAAATTGATAAATAGAATAACGACAAGTCAATATTCGCAGTTTTAGACAATTTGTTTTAAGAAATTGAAATTGAAAATTAGTAGCTGCAGTAGAAGTCATTAAGACAGAGTATCAATCACACGCACATTATGAAAACTCAAACACAAAAACAGAACAATAAAGAGGAAGAAGATTACTAGACACGATAAACAAATACTCACAATCAGACAAATCCGAACACATCCCTCTACTTAACGCAATAGAAATAGACAAAAAACTTTCAACACTAAATCTACACGACAAATGCACATCATAAAAACGTTTACAACAACAAACGTCGGGATGGACTTTATAACATTTGGTGGGAGACATTTAGCCAAATAGAATGACTCAAGCGAGGTGGTTTTATGATTGCTTTCAAGACCAAATATTAGGGAAACGTAAACATAGGAAGTACTTTATAAAAAATCTGAATCAATCTACTTAAGCAAATATTGTAACATAGATCTGAAACTATTCGGTACATAACGACTTGCGTATCTCTAACTCAAACCGATTATAAGCTTAGAAATGCCAACATAACCTACAAACAACACACTCCCCATGCTCCAGAAATTTATAATTTTTAACACCTACCGTATCACCCGAAAGTTTATATTGACTTTTTTGTTCACGTTATTAATATAAACACTTTTTTTTTACTTGGCTGCAGCCCACCAGAGTTATTGGTCTTAGCTCTTCCGAAAAAGTAATTATAATAATTTATTTCAGCCTAGCAATCATTTCATTAAACATAGATATTTTGGAGTTGAAGTTAGTTGGAGTTATAGTCTAGTTATTCTAACTAGGTTATAAGACTTATCTGTGTTAAAAATAACCAAAAAGTCCCCATAAGTACGAATAATTAGTTTATAGCAGAAGTGTATTGTGCATCGTTTAAAGATATAAGAAATAACATGCTTTAATTTTACGTCTGTTAGCGGTAAGAATTCAAGGTGTCTTTCAAATATATATTAAATTTTTTATCTGCTATTACAGACAATTTGAAATCGATGACCAGAAAATCGAAGCAAGAAAGCTAGCAACACGTTCGGTTAATGGAGGCAGGATACCTTACGATAACTATCAAACTCTGGACGTGGTATGTAATTTGAAAAGATTATTTTATGAATAGCCTACAAACAGTCAAAAATAAAATGTACTAAATACGTCTTCAAAAATCTTGGTTATTTCATAAAACACGAAGTTTCTAGCAAACTATTGCAAGGTTGTTTTGTGAAAAATCTCTCAAACTCTTTTAAATACCTTTGGGTTACGCAGTTATCCCTACCAATAACTTAATAATACTTTGTACAGCTATGTTCCAGTTTAAATGCTGGTTGAAGAAACAAACATCTAATATTCCTTGACTATATTGACAGTGTCATTATACTATATTTGGGCTATGTCCATCAATTCGCTATCATTAGATTGCTGTATTTAATTTTGTGGTTATTTTGATGACATGGACTGATATTATTATGCAGATATATGAATACATCGACAAAATCGCTGAGGATTATCCGGAAACTGTAACTCTCGTTAGTTCTTCTAAATCATTTGAAGGTCGACCCCTTAAGTACTTAAAGATTTCGAAGGATAAATTTGCAAGCAATAAGCCAGTCATCTTCATTGATGCTGGGATTCACGCCCGAGAATGGATCTCTCCCCCCACAGTCACTTACGCCATTCACAAACTGGTTGAAAACGTCACTGAACCTGATCTTCTTGAGAACTTCGACTGGATTCTCTTTCCAGTTGTAAATCCTGATGGTTACGTATATACTTTTGAAAGGGTGAGTAAAAATGAACATGAACACTTGTGATAATATTAAACGTTAGAACAAAAAATCTTAATATTATTTATTAACTTTTTTATACAGGAAAGAATGTGGAGAAAAACTCGTTCTACTGACCAGAATGTTTTGAGCCAGGTCTGCCCAGGAGTCGATGGAAATCGAAATTTTAACTTTTTGTGGAACACAATAGGTACAAGCAACAACCCATGCTCTGACATTTACGCTGGAAGTAAACCATTTTCTGAAGTTGAAAGTAGGACTGTTGGCGAAATTATTGACGAACACCTTGATCGGATGGTACTCTTTATCACCATGCACAGCTATGGAAGCATGATTCTCTACCCGTGGGGTCATAATGGTACTCTCTCTCATAACGCCTTCTCTCTTCACACTGTTGGCATCGGTATGGCTGATGCTATTAATAAATTAGCTCTCCCGAATTTCCCTAATTACGTTGTAGGCAATGGAATGCTAATTCTAAATTATGCCGTAGCAGGAGCTGCTGAAGATTATGCTCATTATAGAGGAATTCCATTAACATATACGTTCGAACTGCCTGGACTCAGATCTGGTTTTGGAGGCTTTCACTTAGACCCTATTTATATTCACCAGGTCTGTATTGAAACCTGGGAGTCTTTTGTCATTGGGGCTAGAAGGGCTGGTGAATTATATGGAAAAAAAAATCTTTAATATTGTATAAAAATAATTAGGACAATATCTTGTGATGCTTTTACTACTAATTTAGTATACGTGTACATAAATCAGTTGTATCATTATAATATATGTACCCTATATTTTTTTCTATCTATATTTTTTTCAAACATTTTCTGTTATACTAATAAAAAGAACTGCGTTCCTTTTAATAACGCCCTCTACTCGTGCGGTGGTAGTCAAGGATCTGGTATGAGTAACTTAACGCAGAGCATATTGACACCAAAAAAAACCAGGACTTAACTGTTGCTGATCACTATTCGCCATCACAGCAATACTTAGTATTGTGGTGTTCCTGTTTTTAGGGTGATCGAATGTACAAAAGGCATAAGCAGTATACAAAACATATTCGCTCGCAAGGTTAGTGCCATATCAGCGATGTAAGGAATAGTTAATATTTCTTATAGAGCCAATCATTACAGGCGGAGATGATTTACTAAGATCCGGTCGCCCATTTGCCCAAAAATTAGACACTAGAATAAAGTATATTTTAATAGAGTTTGTGTGCATCCTGTCCACTACTCGGAAAGGATATCTGGGTACGAGTATAATGGCCAAGAACAACTATCCATTATAAACCAGTAATTACAAAATTTCGTGGCGTCGCTTACTGCTGATCGTTTTAGTGATTGACCAGCCTGTGCATTTCTCACAGTACACTGTAGTGTAGGCCATAGGGTGAATATATCGTATAAGCCATCTCTTTTTTTTCATAATTTTCCTTGACTCTCGTGCATAGCGGAAATAACTTGCACCACTCAAGCAGCGTAGTGGAATTATTAAAAAAATTACTTTACGCCACCTATCATCTATTTATAACAACATTAATAATATCAATACAGACCAACTTGAATTTCCTTAAAAAAATCGATACTTTACGATAGATGGCGCTTAAAACAAATTAATTATTTGTTAATTTACACACTTCACTTTAAAAGATTATAATATGCCGTAAAGTATCTAAGCGATTTGCTTTTGTATGGCATTTTTTAGCATGGAATCTTATCTAACCAATATTAAATACGCAAAAGTTGGAATGGATAGATCTTTTTTAGTCAAATAGGCCAGAACGGCAGAACCTATCCGAATGAAACTTGACAAAGAGATATATAGTGTAGAATAGCAGACTGTTCATTCGCGGAAAAAAACCGTAGGGGAAATCTAGTTTATTAATAAAGTTACATATTCCCTGATAGAATTAGATTCAGCCAAAGATATCCCCAACGGTAAATATTAAAATGACTTCCTTCCTTCACTACTAATATACCCATTTCATAGTGGCTTGATATAAGGCTGCAGATCTCGTGGTCTTGGGTTCAAGGAACAGGTCGGTTGTTTAAAATTATTGGGTTTTCAGTCGAAATCTTCTCAGTGGTGTATACGCTCCCGTTCCTCGGGATGCAAGTAAAATTTGTCATGCAACCAAACTCTTGCCGATCGTATCGGATTTACCTATTAATACGTAAGTATTAACGATATATCTAAACTTATAATAAATATTAAGATCTATAAAGGTAAAAAACGTAACAGCCTGTAAATCATTCTCAGCTTGGACTCCTTTCCATTTAAGGAGATGATTTGGAGCTTATACGCTGCTCCGAAGGGGGGGGGGCTATTTAAAGTAAATGCAGTTTTCCTTACGATGTTTTCCTTCACCGCCGAGAACTATAAGGTTAAACATGTTGTATTCTCTATTTATGAATTATATATGTTGTTTCTTAGTCTGATCGAATCTCAAAAATATCACAAGGAAAATCCCCAACGACATGTTTAACTTTTATAGATAACACACCAGATATATTTTTTGTTGTTTTGATAAGATTATTTTGCTGTATTTGCACCTGTATCGCCATTTAAATCGTCCAATTTTTTTTGGATTATATTCGAATATTTTACTGCATAATATCCCTTTAATAATAGAAAAGTATTAAAAAAAAAACTTGGCAGGTGCAAGTCGGACTCACGCCCTATGGGTTCCGTACCAACGAATAGATAGCCAAACATACCCTGATGTAACAACAAAATTATTGGATATTTCTTGAGAAATATCATGATTCTAGGTCTACAAGAAGTTACCTTATAGGAATTTCGATTTGATGCCCCAGGCGAATGAAAAATGCGACATAACTTAAACATTTTTTCTTTGGTATTAATTTCAACTTTATACCTCTACGCCTCTCGCCAGACAAACAGAATGACAACGAATTGATCTTATAATGGTTCTTTTTTCCTTACGACGTACGGAACCTTAAAAATTAAAAAAATTAAATTCTTTATTCAAGTATATTTTTACAAGTTTTTTTTTAATCTGCTCGGGATGTACGTCCAAGATGGTAAAGAGAAGCAGGTGTATTTATTGAAATTTTTCAATAAATACAAATGCTACTCTTTTTTTCAAATTTAATCTATAGTCAACTATTACACACGAACGGACGGAATCTACTTGTAATATATTTTATATATGTATTAGATATGAGTATGATATTTTAAGTAGATATAAATGATGATAGAGATTCATTTAAATATATATATACATATATATCTATTTTCTATATTATATTTTTGTGGTATATATTACTTATACATAAAACAGCTGACCGAATACAGCGTGCTCTTTACATAATCAATATTTCAATATTTAAAATATAACAATGAATTCGCATTACTAATTTCAAGCAATCGCATATTTCATTCGAATTAATTTCTAATTTTTTTTTTATACCAGTAGGTACACAGTCAGTGGCCGTCACAGACACAAATAGCAAAAAGTTTCAAGTTAATCCGATTAACGATACATGTACGCGTACATATATGATACAAATACATCCCAAACTAATAACAAAATGAGAGAGTAACTCTGTCTGTTACCTCTTCGGGCTTAAAATGCTGAACCGATTTAAATGAAATTTCGTGATAGGTTAGTTAGTTTCTATCACGAAAATCATTCCTTAAGGGTGGAAGTAAGTAGAATTATCACTTTCTGTATGAGGATATTAGGGGTGAAAGTTTGTTTGCGATAGTTTTATAATTTTCGCGCGGTTAAAGCCCGGCTGGTATTTTTATATATAAGCCAAGAATATTAATTTTACGCTCATCACGTCTTCAATAAAAACAGTTGAAACTTCAAAGAGGATAAACCACCACTCGTTTCCAAAACAAAGATAGTTAGCTTTATTTGGAATAGACAGTAGCTGATGGCCAAAGTGGCCTTTACTACGTCACCGAGCGGGTAGGCGAGTCGTAGAAGGCTCTGCCGGATGTCGACAGCTGGGCTCTGAAGGGCTCAGAGGATAGTTTATTAGAGAGATATCCACGCAGGCCCGCATGGGCCCGGGGTAACTGGTCGGGGCGATGGCCCCCTACAGTGGTGGCAACGCCGTCTGCAACTACAGACGGGTCACTGAGTGGATTATTATCCGTGATGTCTGAACCGGGTGGGGCTCACGCCACAGAGCGATCGAGCCTCGGCGATACATGCTTCACCCGTCGCGCAGCAAGGTCGAGTTCGCGGGTGGATCCCGGCGAGCGCCGCGATCCACCACGTGCGTGGTGAGAATAGTATATTATTATGTACTGCTAATCTAATATTATTTCCATTGACAAAGGATAGTGTGATTCAGAAAAAACGAATAAAATGAACCACGACATCTATTGATACAAATAAAAACTAAATAAATACTTAAAAAATATACACAAAGTATCAGTAATACCATTAAAAAAAGCGCTGCATTTTGTGGTATCATTTCATATAAAGTTATTTAGAAGTTTTCCTTTTCGTTGACCAACTACATAATATACATATATAATTGTATTTAACTAACATTACTGTATTTTTAGATGTTGAAAAAGAGTAACTACTGAGTTTCTTGCTGGTTCTTCTCGGTAGAATCATCATACCGAACCGGTGGTAGCTTTACTTAAAATAGTTTGTTAAATGACGATTCAAAAGTGCTTGTAAAAGCCTACTTGAATAAAGTATATTTTGATTTGATTTGATTAAACACAAAGTCTACAAAGAATTAATTATTACAGACAGATAAATTATATAATGAAAAATCGAATTACGATGACAATATACTTGATTAGTGACGATTAAAGATAATTATTTTAAGCATTTATCATTTAATAATCGTCTCAGATATTTTTTTAAATACAAGATAACATATTTTAAAGCTGATTGATAATCGTAAATCCGTTTCGAATGTAATAAAAAACGAATCAAACACATTTCGGCTATTTGTCGGAATATTTGCCATCGCAATAATGGCAGACATTTTTAAAATTATTTTTCTGATATTTGCATCTGTTTATATAGTGCAAGCAAAACACGAAGAATATGATGGGTAAGAGATATTTAATACCAATATATATTAACTTATTTTTGAGATGTATGTACCGACTGATTAAATGAGCCGTTCAATGAAACGCCTTGTCACTTTACTAAACGGCGCCGTTCAACCAGTGGCCAATTTATCTTCCGTTCATGGAATACGGACTCTCCTGAATATGGATGTTTATCAATAATCGTAGAACTTTGGCGCTATGAGATGTGCAGTACATCCACCTCTCACAAGCTGTACATGTGTTCCTTAATGCTGCAACATTAGAATAGAGAATTAAAGAGTTATTTTTCAATGAATTAAAGAAAATCTATTAGTAGTCTAAATCAAATTACCCGATTCTGTTAATAGAAGGTGAATTGTTTGACGTCATTCGGCCGCTGGCTGAATAACTCAGTTTAGTAAAGTCGTAGGTGTTTTCTTGAATGGTTAATTTAACTAGTTGGCTGTGACATATACACTTTTTTACTTATATTATATGAAGCAGCTTCGTTCAAACTATACTTTTAATATAATAATAAATATAATTATATCTTGTATTTAGAACAGAGAATAAGTCTTCTTGTACAATACAAGAGCATAAGAAGACGATAAAAGCGTTGAGTTCTTATTAGCATATGATTATGTATTTTATACGGGAAAAATAATATCTATTAAGATTCAACAGCAGTTATTGGAATTAACATTCAGAACTATTGGAAACTTAACAACAAGAAAACTTAACAAGATAATTCGTATTGTTAATAGTTGCTGTTAACAAAAATATATACGATGTCAAAGTTAATCAATAAGGAATGTTAATTTTAAATAAATATAGAAAACTATGAACGTGGTAATTAATTTAAAACGAAACGCAAAATCTGTGATTTGTATTTAATTAATTAAAAGCATTTAATAATTTTTCGCCAACCCGCATTGGAGCAGCGTGGTCCATATGCTCCAAACTTTCTCCTCAAAGTGAGAGAAGGCCTTTATCCCAGCAGTAAGACATTTACGGGCTGCTAATGCTAAAAAAAAAAGAATTCCAAACCATAATTTTACTATGATTATTATAACCTAAAAATATTAGGCGCATACGAATCTGATAACATATATACGTATTTTGAGGTTTGATAGCTTTATTGAGCAAGGTTTTCTAAATATTAAAGATAATATTATAGAAATCCTTTAATTAATTCACGATAAACATATAATTCGCTATTGTTATATTATCTTTTGTTATATATACGATATATAAGTTATCTCAAAATGAATTCGAAAAACTACATCAATAAAATTTTCACTAGTCCAAAAAGTCGTTTAGCGCCAGTTGATCAAACCATACTTGCAAGCTCTTAAAAGTCATATAATATTAGTTAATCCGGAGAATACTAAAGTAAAAATCAAAATTTGCAAGCTGAAGTAGTAGAGCTAGCCGGAATGACGTCTGCAAAGTCGATAATAGATCATGAAATTCTTGAGTGGAAATATTCAGGATCTGGATTTAGGCCCGGGTAACTCAGGACTGATTGAAAACAATAATTGTGAATACTAACACGATTGTAAATCTGGTTGTTTCAAAAAGCAAAACGAGTTTCTTGAAAAACGGTGATAGAGTTGAAACGATGAATATTTAAAAATGCTTTGTTGTAAAGTTTACTTGTATACAATATATTCAGTGGCGTAGCTATCGTAGGGCCAGGTGGTGCAGTGCACCAGGGCCCCGGAGCTCAGGGGGCCCTCTAAGCTAAGTTTTGAATAGATATGACATATGGACTTAGCCTACTAATGTTCGTCTTAATGTATCCTGTATCCTATTTTTATTCCTATCTATAATTTCGAAGCGCAATATAAGTTAATGAGGGGGTGAGGGCCCGTTTCTTTTTCTATGCACCGGGACCCTTGTCCACCCAGCTACGCCACTGAATATATTTCGTTTGATTTAATTTGAAGGAATGTATTATAAGCGTGCTTTGAAAGGTACCGGATAAAGATGATGATTACTTTTTATTTCTTTCTTCCAGACATTCCTTGTACGAAGTCAAGGTCAATGACCTTGTACAAGTTGATGAGCTCAATGCAATTGTTGAAGAGATGAATCTAGATCTATGGTCGTATGCTATTCCTGGCCGAGAAGGACTCATTCTAGTTGCAAAGAACATGAAACCTCTTTTCGAAAATGCCGTTAATAAAATTGGAGTAGAATACAAAATTGTTACGGAAAATATTAAAGAGTAAGTAGACCAATTCTTATCTATTAATTTCTAAATAGCAATATCATTGGTGCTAATTATTTTTTATATCTTCATTTCATACCTTCTGCCGCCAGGCAGTATTTTTTTTTCCATTGTTGTGTTCCGATTGGAAGGATACGTGAGCCAGCCTGTGCACATAACATCTTAGTTCCCATGGATGGTGGCACATCGACACTGTAGGAAATGGTTAATATTTCTTAGAGCGCCAATGTTTATGGACAGTAACCACTTATCACCAACCAACCACGTCAATATCTATCTTTCTTATGAGTAACTACTAAGATTACTGATGTATTTTATATTGGGTGTATATTCCGCATCCGTATCCGTATATTTATAAAGTATTTGATCTTATGCAAGGTTTTTTTTTTTTTTCAAAAATGGCAATATATATGACTGATGAAGAATCTGTCACACAAGTACCTAAAATCTTCATAAGAAAATGACTTTTGTTTCATAGAAAACTGGAGCTAGAAGATAAATTGTTAGCTGATGCGGCTAGATCAAGCAATTTTAGTAGATCTGGGGGTATATCTTTAGATGTCATTCACCGTTATAATGTGGTAAGTTTAAGTTATAAGATTTTTTTTCCACTACTACAAATAACTAATTTTTAAAACAAAAAAAAAAAAAACATTATGTTGCTATTTAATAAAAAAAGGAGAAAGGCCACGAAAGAGATAAACAAATAGAGAGGTACATTAACTTCAGTAAATCATTAACGCAATTTTAGATTTGAAGATATGCCGATTCTCGTAACCACTTATCGAAGTCAAAATCATTTTTTGTATATGAATGAATTATCCAAAAAAGCTAGATTTTGGTTTTAGCTATCACAGCATAAAATATTTAAGATATTTGCATTGAAGCAAAACGTATATAAAATAAAGTGCAAGATATTAAATTGCTACCTTGAACACCTTCAGAGTCAGTGCACTAGACATAATGACCTTTTTGCCTTTGTTATCCCAGAAAGTATTATTGTACTTACCCCCTCGAAGAACGAACCCAAATCTAAAAAAAGGTCTAAATTCGTTCAAGGACCCTTTCGAAGTCTGAAATGAATGATTGGTTTAATTCAAATTGTGGTATTTTATTTGTACGTAAAACTTTATTGAAATTCTTAGTGCTTATTCGAGTTTCTTGTTAACAGTATTCAAACCGTTAAGTAATATTTCGTCAATTTAAATTCATAATTAAATGAGTATTTTATCAACGTTCGATGATTGTATTGCTATCGAACTTTTTTATCTGATTAAAGTAAGGAATTCATATTATTAACTGCCCTTTTGTATTATATATTAAGAAAAAGAGTATGTTATTTTTATGAAACACCGATTTTTTAACGATGTTTTTTTTTTAATTTTAACACGATGACTTTAAATGTTCACAGAAATATGATTTATTCAAATTGGAGCTTGCGAATTTAAACTATAATTCATATTGTGCTATCTCAGTACTATTTCGGCTCTTGCTATGTAAAAAATATCATAAATACTAAATATTAAAACATTTCAACCAATAGGTGGACCGATACCTCACCGATCTGGCCAACAGGTTCCCAAGAGTTGTCCGCGCCGTGTCCGCTGGGAGAAGTGTAGAAGGTCGAGACATCAAATACCTTAGGATATCTTCAAACAATTTCCAGGTAATATTTACAAAATGAGGAACAGGTAACTTATTGTACTCTAACACACTAAGACTTATTAATAAGTTCCCATAAATATTTAAACCGCACTTTTATTCTGTAAGAAATCATTTTGGACGCTTTATTATGATACGTGTATCTTATTCACTTATCGCGTATCACTTTCTGACATTTTACGATCGTGTTCCGAAGTGAAAACTCACTTTCTAAGGCTTTCGGGATAGCTTCTTTTAGTGATTCTTTGTAACTGATGTTTTTAAAATAAGATACATTTTTACAACATTTTGAGAATATCGTTCCATAAATTATTTCAGACAAGTTAGATATTCGATATTTTGTAACTCTCAAATATTTACAGGATAGAAATAAGCCCGTCGTCATGATCCAGTCTCTTCTCCACGCTCGTGAATGGGTCACCCTCCCAGTGACTCTTTATGCCATTCACAAGTTGGTGATTGATGTCACCGAACAGGATTTGATTAGGAACATTGATTGGATCATCTTGCCAATTGCGAACCCTGATGGATATGAATTTTCCCACACCTCAGTACGTATCCCACAAACACATACTTTTTTTCCAAAGACAGATATAGAAAAGTTATTTTCATAATTCAACAACCAAAAATCTAATAATATATTTATTTTGGTATTAAAAAGCTGGGATGTGTAGTTTGATTACCACTCACTTTTTATATTATATTCATATACCACAAGAAGTGAGTGAGCCAGTGTAACTAGTGGCATATGAAAACATAACATTTTATCGGACTCCCAAAGTTGGTGGTGCATTAACACTGTAAGGTCTTTCTTACAAGGCAAATGTCTATAAGCGATGGTAACCCCTTAACATTTTCTGGTCTGGGTACCGAATTTAAATAAAAATGCTAAAGATTTGGTTAGTATTATTTGTTACACCGTTAATGACTAAAATCAACTCATACAAGATTAAAAAAATAGTCGCATTTCGTTTTTAAGAATTAATGAATGAAAATTATTTTATCACTTAGACTCGTATGTGGAGGAAGAACCGCAGAACTGGCTTCGGTGTATGCGTCGGCGTTGATCTAAACAGGAACCATGACTTCAACTGGGGAACCGCCTCCAGCAACTCAGCCTGCAGTGACACGTTCCACGGACCCAGAGCCTTCTCTGAACCAGAGACACAAATCACAAGGAACATTATTACCGAGTTTAGAAGCCGTCTTTCTCTATTCATTGATGCTCATAGCTTCGGAAGTCTGATACTCTATGGATATGGTAATAGACAGCTGCCACCACACGCACTGATCCTGAACACAGTTGGCGTCCAAATGGCCCAAAGAATCGATGCTGTCAAATGGCCATCTCATCGTAATTATAGGGTTGGTAATATCGCGGCAGTGTTGTACCAAGCATCTGGTGGGTCCAGTGATTACGTCCAGTCCATGATCGGTCGTGGTCTTTCATACACTTATGAACTGCCAGCTTACAGAAATCTGAATAACATTAACGGTTTCCTAGTCGACCCTGCTTTCGTTCGGCAAGCTGGTTTTGAAACCTGGGAAGGTATCAAGGTGGCAGCTCGATACGTTGTCCAGAACAGGATGTATTTCAAAAATCAAACTGATGACTTTCCAATGTTTGGATATTAAAAAAAAAATCTATTAAAATAATGTAACACTTATGAAACTTTTTTCGTAATTTTATTTTGACTAATATTAATTATATATAGCGTACTAGATTGTAGTACGCTCGAAAGATTAAGATAGCAGTTTTTTTTTTTAATTTCTGATTTTGACTGTTTGTTATCTCTCTCTAGTCTTGTTTAAACAATTGGAGTTTGTTTAAAAGTCAAAACACATAACTCACAATCAGGAAAGCAACTGTATATATATTACATTTCACCAACAAACCAATTTCAGTAATCTCTGAGGTAATTACATAACCAAATAAATTTATAATCGCACAAACACAAAATACTATTTGAATAAAATTAAAATCAAAATATTCTTTATTCAGTGTTAACTTAAATGTAACCACCAATTCGGAAACCGAAAAGAACCGGTAAGAAACTCAGTAGTTCCATAATTCCAATTTATCTCTCTAATTGGAATGCCAAAATCCCCATTCCAATCACAGAGAGTTTCAGTAAAATATAATTATTTTTTTACTTATCCTGCCTAGAAATCAATAAATACTAAGTCTACGCTTTTTTATCATTAGTACAATTCTGTAATGAGTAATATGCCTTATTCATCATTTTTTTTTACCAGAACTTTAATTTTTTAATAGGCCATGTTAAAAATAATTGTAGAATCTTATTATAGAAACGAATACCTTGTCCCAAAAACAGTGTATTAACTTGGCGCAGTCGGAAACTGGATGTTATTAGTTTATCTTCCATGCCTCACAGGGCCGGATCACCGGGCTTCAGCCCAGGGACCGTGGATTCAAGGGGAGCACTGCTAAGTCAAGTCAAAGTCAAAATAAGACGATAATGCGAAAGAATCCATAGCTGTATTCAATTAAACAGATCGTATGGTTTGCAGCCCTGCGAGTCCTGTAATTAATTAAACCCATTAATTTTTTTTTATCTACATTATTATAAAAATAGATAACATTAAGTGCTTAAATATATATACAAATATGAATTAATAAAGTTACTGTATAAATCTTGACCGCGTGGAATGGTGGTAAGAATGCTAGCAGCATTTCCCCGTTGAATCGCAATTCCGATCCTCTGGGCTAAAAACGAACCGGCCCTCCTGTCACCAGTGGAAGCAATAAGGCGAGGTGTTATACTTTTAATGAAGCTTTTTGCACCATTACTCCAAAGGCCAAGTGTTTCGACAGCAAATTTGACATAAGGCACGAATATTTAGATCTTTTTTTTGCTTCAGCTTTTTCCGCAGCGGCACCGGCTCTTAACATTGTTTCTCGCATATGAAAATTAATTTAATTCAAGTCTACGTTCAAATATGTCTTAGGTGGGCCGCTAAGTAGTGATAGCTCACGGTCCCCTAAACTTACGGTCCGGCCTGATGCCTCTATTATACAATGATTGCCACCGTATCTTTTTAAATTATCTATAATATTGTGAATAAATATAAATAATAAATATTGGACAACATCACATACATTACTCTGATCCCAATGTAAGTAGCTAAAGCACTTGTGTTATGGAAATCAGAAGTAACGACGGTACCACAAACACCCAAACCCAAGACAACATAGAAAACTAATGAATTTTTTCTACATCGACTCAGCCGGGAATCGAACCCGGGACCTCGGAGTGGCGTACCCATGAAAACCGGTGTACATACTACTCGACCACGGAGGTCGAGGTGAATAAACATAATATTCTTGTAAACATATTATAAAGCAAATTTAAGTGTACCTACTTAATTAATAACATCCCGAAGAGAGTTAAATAACATTTCGTAAGAATTTACATTAGATTAAGAATTAGAATTTGAAACGCATAAAGCATAAAAAATAATATTTAAATGTCAGATCAGCAACCCATAAACTTCAACCTGAATAAAAAATATCATTATTTACGATACCCTTATACATATATCATCTTAACTAACCAATACTCTCAATCCCATCGACTCCGAGGCTCCCATAAATCACCAATAAATAGAAATAAACAATACCCCGGAGGTGTTCCCATAAAATATTCTGCGAGTGAGTTCGTGCTGAGAAAACAGACATCAGTGAGAAATCCGTTGTTTTTCAACACAGGTAAGTAATAATGGCTGGAATTCGAGATATTTCTTCAAATACATATAAGGGTCAGTGCATACTACACGGTGAATATCGTTTGGAAGTTGAAAAAAATATCAAAAATGTTATAAATATTAAGACATTGCACCACGTCGTAACATTATTAAAAACACATCACTCATGACGTCATCATTCGAAATAAGGAATAGTTCTAATATAGGAACTGCTTATCTGCGACAAGAAGCAACACTCGATAACCTTTGGAACAGATTTTCTTCGAATAACCCTAAATTTTAAATTCTTAAAACAAGTCTTCATTTACGTTGGAATCCCATAGTATGGCTCACTGAAGATGGCCACATGCTTCTTTACGCTGCCACTAAATCCTAAAATAAATATTTTGAAAGGAAAAAAAAAAGCAAAAAGGCAACAACGCTTTATGTTGCTATTAATTTAAAATTACGCCGATTTTTATTCCATACTTACGTCTATCACACCTATATTTTTGACAACCTGAATCTGTCTATTAACTTATCTTGTAATATTTATGGCGTGACGGTAAGTGGTCATTTCGGCCCATAAACAGCGGCTCTACTTGACACAAAAATCAAATCAGATCAAAAATTATTTATTAAGTAAACTTTTAAAAGTACTTTTTAATTATTTTACAGGATATGATATTAAATGTAAAACTACCGGTTCAGTAAGTATCTAAGCTGTTATGTCATGTTTGTGTTCGAGCTGGAGGCGAAAAGTTGAATTTTTAGGGTGCTATCCAATGAGGCAAAGGACTGCCATAAAATTTGTTATGGAAGTCGATAATAATGTCGGTATACAAGTCATAGATACTGTTTTAGTTGTTCATAAAGAAGACATTGCTATAATTTAATTTACAATGAGCGAAGCGAGCGGTTATCCATAAATTATTTGGAAATGATTAACTTACACTGTATATATATGTATATTAATGTATTTTTTAGTTCATTGTAGACTGCTCCTTAGAACAGGGTGAAGTGTAAACGAAAAATATTGTCTTAGGAAGCGACGTGACGCCATGCCTGGTATTGGACGTTTAGTGGTGTTCACTGTACAAAATTAAATGTATCGATAAATACAAAGGCATCTTTACGTTTTCTCCGGAAACTTTTCTACAAATTCTGGAAGACTATCTTGTATAAATAGACATATTAACCCAAATCAAATAAGCGTAGAATAATCTCTAAATATTTTACATTAATTGATTGATTACATCTTCAAGAAGTTATTTTTACTGTAAACATATCCCATCAGTATCAGTTTCTTAAGCTTTAGTAGTCGATATTAATATCGAGAACGTCCTGTGATTCTAGATGCCCATCCCTTGTAAGGACTTTATATATCCACTTTTTTAACTTATACTTAAAATAGTTAAGTTGGGTGTTTATGTCATGACTGCTGCTCGTCGCGACTTAGCTCGGCTATATTAGAGATTCTCTCATGCATGATTTTTGCGTTGAACCGTTTACGGACCGCACGCAATGAGAGCTCTCAAAAGCAATAAGTTTCTCCCGTTTTTGCAATATTTTTCATTAATACTTCTCTTCTATAGATTGTACTGTAATGGTATATAGCCTTAAGTTTTATCGATAAATAAGGATTCAAATTAAATCGAACCATTTGTTCCTGTGATAAGGTTCTGATTAGTGTTCCAAAACAAACAAACAGATTTTTTTTTTTTAGCATTAGCAGCCTGTAAATTTTCCCACTGCTGGGCTAAAGGCCCCCACTCCCTTTGAGGAGAAGCTTTGAAGCATATTCCACCACGCTGCTCCAATGCGGGTTGGCGGAATACACATGTGGCAGAATTTCGTTGAAATTAGACACATGCAGGTTTCCGCACGATGTTTTCCTTAACCGCCGAGCACGAGATGAATTATAAACACAAATTAAGCACATGAAAATTCAGTGGTGCCTGCCTGGGTTTGAAACCGAAATCATCGGTTAAGATGCACGCGTTCTAACCACTGGGCCATCTTGGCTCTTAACAAACAGTTTATCTT
Source organism: Vanessa atalanta (assembly GCF_905147765.1). Lineage (NCBI taxonomy): Eukaryota > Metazoa > Arthropoda > Insecta > Lepidoptera > Nymphalidae > Vanessa > Vanessa atalanta. The sequence goes on along the minus strand of NC_061891.1, from coordinate 9,354,084 downwards.
TATAAAATTAGCATAGATACATACAGCAGAAGAAAAATTCTAATTGTAACTAAAAGAATGAAAAAGACGTTAATGGAATAAATATATTTTTTAATAAACAAACATAAGACTCACACCTAAATGTATCGGAGATAATATTATTATAATACGTCCCATGTACCCTATGAGATATGTTATCGGATAACACAACATTGATCTTTTATTTACAAACAGGAACTTAAATACCAACTTACTTATATTTCCAACTTAAGAAATTATGAACTTCAAATCACGATCCTAGGTCTCTAAGGCTTTTAGAGCTGTCTTCCAATCATAAATGGAAACATTATCAAGGAGATTCATGTTTCTAACTTTAAAAACAAATTATAGAAAAGGCTCTCTCGACTACAAGGGTCAGCTAGGCTACGCTCCTTTAATATAAATATAGTATTACATAATACTATTCTAGTATATATATATTATCTGATAATTGTAATTAAATCGATAATACCCATATTACATATATATTTTTTTATATTTAATCTATTTAATCCAGTTGATTAACATGGTAACATATACGAGGTTTAATTACAAGTTTCCGTCTGGAAAAATTATCATGGTTAAACCCAAGCAATCGGATTATTAACGTCATCCAAGATGATTATCATCCACGGAAGTAATTCTTGGCTTTAGGTACTTTCCGATGGTATACCAGATTCCTACCTATTAATGAGAATTATACGGAAACCCCCAATTACTTGGCTTGACCTGTGACTCTCGAAATTATGTTATGTTTATTGTTTGGACATTGTTTTAACCATTAACGATGCCACTGAAAAATATATTTTATTACCCAAAAAAAAATACAGTACCTGTCGAATATAATTCCACTGTTATCCTGTAACTATCTCGTGGAGGGTTTAACGGATATTGATGGAATTTCGGAAGAGGAAAATTTGAATATTTAAGTAATACGTAAGGCACTCCAAATCCAAGATAAACACGAGGTACTCGTGGGAGAGCTATTTAACATAATTTTGTAATTCCCTCTTCTCACTGAAATAGCAGAATGGATTTAAAAATAAAACTGTTTAACTTCCCTTTTTTATTCCCCTAGTAAAAGATATTCGTAAATCAAATTTTAATAATAACTTCAAATTAGATTTCCATCTTTCACTAGGGGCGAAAAGGTTGATATAGATACTGAGGGGTTGATATATATAGTACCAATATTACTGGGTGATTGGGATTGGGCTTACAAGCCGAACAGCGTTGTATCCCACACATCTGAAAAAAAAACAATAACAAAAAAAATTAAAAACGTATATACTAGATATAGATAAAGAGAAAGAGACGATGTTTGTCTTTAGGGGGTATAATGCTCTCTCCTTACGAGACGATCTCTGCCAATGCACAACTTTTTTCTCCCTGAATATCCGTTGTAAACGCGTATGTGAGACTCGCAGTACACTCTACTGTAAGCCACGTGCAAGAACTTCGTTCCAAAAAACAAACGTTATTTGTACGCTTAGATCTTTTGAACTAAGTAACGGATTTAAGTGCGGCTTCTATCAGTAAACTGAGTGATTCAATAATAAGGTTTAGATGTATAATACATGCATATTATAATAAAGAAAAGTCGAGGTTAACGACTTTCTATCAACATCAATCTTGTATATAACCTCTTATTGTAGCTGAGTGATATCAGGACGGGTACCTAGTATATAATAAAAGAAAAATCACATCGTTGTATAACAGAAATAAAGTTAATATGAAGTTTGTAACTTTAATTTATAAGATAAAGTTTAAGGCTTAAATAGTTCAGAATGCAGCGAGCGGATACATTCGCAGGTAACTAATCGGATAAGTTCGTCGCTAATTAAAATATTTACAGATTAATTCATAAATGTTTTGAAGCTGAACTTATCTCTTTTCGTTGTCTGGGTTATTCTAATATTACTCTATATTCAGGTGAATCTAGATTGTTTTTTTGTTCGACAATTTTATCAATTTAGACACAAGACAAATATTTACGGATATTCACAGTATATTTATCCGTTTCTTTATTTTCTTGTTGGAAATGAAAGATAGCTTCACACGTCTTATAATGAGCCGCGTTGGCCCAGTGGTTACAAGACGTGAATCTTAACCAATAATTCTGAATTTAAATTTAAATACCATTGCGCTAATGACGCTTTTATGTGCTTGATCGCACCACGGCGATGAAGAGAAACATCGTGAGGACAACTGCACGTGGTGGTTGAGAATCTGTCATGTGAATTTACCGAACCGCAGATAGCCAATTTGCCAAATATATTAAAGAAAGAAAACATCCAGGTACTTAAATATAAATAGTTTTGGCGCTATGGACGAACAAACGTCCAAATACACATTTGCATTTATAATAAGTCAGATAACTAAACACCTAATCGAAAACTCTCTTATCAGATAATATTTAATGAATATAATATGAATTGGCTGTATTCATACGATTCGTAGTCTCGTTACGATACAGTTATGCGTTGGTTTTTGGGTATATTTGTGTGTGTGAGTTGTGTATACGCGAGGCACGAGCAGTATGATGAGTAAGTTTAACGTACCACTAAAGAATCACTTGGTGGTAGGGCCTTGTGCTAACTCTTCTGGTTAAGTTCCAACAGATGTTCTACTGCTAAACTAGAGTACTCGGTATTGTGTCGTCCTATTTGAAGGGTCAGTAAGTCTGTGTAACTACAGCCACAAGGGACATAATATCTTAATTCCCAAGGTTGGTGGAGCATTGGGGATGTAAGTTGTCCATGGCCGGTGTTGACCACTTACCGTCAGGTGGCCAAGCAAATGGCTTGTCCACCTATCATTATCTTAAAAAAACACTACATATTATCCAGTCCATTACCAGTAACCCGTTAATGCCCCACTGTTGGGAAACGGCCTCTTCATCATTAAAAGATTTCTAAATAAACTAATAACAGTCTGTAAAAGTGCCACTCGTAAGCTAAGGCATCCTCGTCTTTTTTGACACGAAGTTTGAAGCTTTTTCAAACACAAACGGGTCAGCGGGTACACAGGTGGTAGAATTAAATTGAAATTAAACTTTAAGCACTTTTAAACTCAGTGGTGTTTGGCCGGACTATATTAAGCGATCAAATTGTATGTACAAACCTTCCTCGTTTGTAACTCTTTCTATAAATGAAAACCGCATCAAACTCAGTTGAGTCAAACAAACCAAACCATCAAACCAAGTTAACGTATATACAAACAGGTAGAGAAAGCAATTTGATTTTATACTAGGTATTTTTATATTATATTTGTTTGGTTTCATTACACAAGGTTAACTTAAACATATAAAAACGACTAGTTCAAAAACGTACTAAAGCATTTGTTATATAACTTTTTTGCGTAGTAAATCTTCATAGCATCTTCTGACACAACAAGCAGTATGTAAAAATCTGCCAAATTATACGATACGATCTTGAAATATCAAGAAGTGTTTTTTTATGGCATATATTTAAGAGGACTGGCAAATGGCTGAGGCCGAATCCACCTGAAACTAAATCTACAACACTGCCCATATAATATACTGAATCGAAATATTAATAATCCCTCATATCATAAATGCGCCACCAACCTTGGGCACTAAGATGCCTTGGCCCTTGTATTCAGGTGAACTGGCTCACCATTGAAATAGTAACAACAGTACTGCTGTTTAACGGTAGAATATGTGATGATACCTAAATAGGCGGACTTATATGAAGCCTACCACCAATCGAAGACATTGATTTTATTAAAGACGTATCAAATTTGCAAATTACCATCGGTTTCACAAGATTTAACTAGCAAAAGGCGAAATGAGTTCTTACAGAATAGCGCTTCTGTAAAGGTTTCACAGAGTTGATAATTTTTTGTATAAAATCTATATTACCTACTGAAAATACTGATCCTAAAGAGTCTCACATCCTTAACAGTAACTAAACTAACCTTGTTTTAATTTAACAGGTCCGCACTTTTCACAGTAAAAGTCAAAGATGTCGAACAGATTAACTACTTCAATTCCCTGGATTATCCTCTGGATATATGGATGTACGCGACGCAAGAAAGAGACGGCATAGTTCTTGTACCCAAAGACTATGTCCAGCTATTCCAAGATGAGCTAAATTCTAAGGGGATAGAGTTCGTTATTGAAGTTGAAAATATTAAAGAGTGAGTATAATACACGAAAATAAAAAGAAAAACTTTAAAGCAATGACAATTTCCAGATCCAGTCGTAATTCGAAAGTAGATAGACTTTGACATAATATTATTATTATTTTTGGATGTTTATTCTTCGGAAATTAAATATAAATATTATTTCAATCGTTATTTCGTTATTTGGAAATTGGATCACAGGCTAAATTCGTAATTAAAGTTTATAATAATAATTTCATAAAACATTCGACTTTTCCGGCAAATAACATTACCAAGATTTTTTTTATTTTACAAACGTATCTGAAATAGCATCTTACGATTTTCAAAATACGTCCATGTTTTAGAAACTATTAAACGATGCCAATTATAAAATCCTAAAAAAATATACCCAATTAGTTATAATTGAATTTTATCAAATAAATGGAAAAATCAGTGATAAACGCAGGATTTCTTTACACGTATTATTGCCCAAAAGTGATAAATAAATTTGTTAAGCCGATAATCCTCTAATATTTATTCTTAATTCTAGAATTGAATAACATTTGATATCACTATTAAATAAAAATGATGTCAATTTGACCTTATCTGAAACAATCGTTTCAACAATCAAATATAAAAAATAGATGTTCTTCAATTAAGTTCATACACAACACACACATTATAGTTTACCCCAATACATACACACATAATACACATTTCAATGTCATACATCTCTCATATCTCTCTCTCTCATCTTCTCTGTATTATCTCATGATTCATGCCAACCCTTTTTGGAAGTGCGTTTGTTAATGAATTAGTTCTCTCTGCATGGATGATTGTAACGCTTGAGTCTTACATTGACAGCATCAAGATTTTGTGATCTAATAATAATAATTTTTAACAAAATAAGTTTTTAACTAATGAATAAAAATAACATTTCCATAAAGATTTTCAATACGTAATTAGAACCAAGGTTTATTTAATATCGTTAACACTACCACAAACACTATCTTGTTAAATTCGATAGTAGGTATATAATTATATTATTATTATATTCATTTATCGTTAAGTCTACGTGAATTCTATAATATAAAACTAATTGATATTGTACGTACACCATAAATATGTATTACAAATAATCTCCACTAGATTCAGGGTTTCTGGATGAGATCTCTTGTTAGAGATAAGTTATCCCTTTGTACACATTTTTCATTTATATAATTTTCTGTATAGTCTGTTGGTACATAAATAAATAAATAAATAAATAATTGTTCAAAAATTCTACTATTTCAGGTCACTGGAGCTTGAAGACAAATTGAGGGCTGACAAAGCTAGAAATAGAGCCATGAGATCTGATAATGATTTATTAGTTAACTTTGACGATATTTACAATCTCACTGAGGTACAGATTCATTCTTATTATTATTTATATTAAAAACATCGAAACATTCACACTTATCATGTAGACTAATTTAATTTTTTTGTAATTAGTCTAGTTGAAGTATGTTACAATTAGTAGAATTTTTCGATGAAATGATTAGTAATTATCAATTATCAAAAATAATAAGAATAAGAACATAGAATTAGTATTCTAACTAGATTCTTAACTGATAAAAGAGTAATTAATTTTGATAATTTTAAGTCGCCTTTAAAAATTAAAACCCGTAAGACTAAAATAACGATAACAAATTTTAATCTTCTCAAGATCAGAATTAAATTATAAAGTTTTATTTTGGAAAATATAATTTTGAAAACTCAAGTACTCTAGAAACCAAAAACAACGTTCGATCTGTATTATTCGAAAATGAAGAACATTTCGTGAAACATGTCATGTTTTTTTACAGGTCAACAATTACCTCAAAAAAATAGCTGAGGCGTATCCAGATGTAGTCACTTTAGTCAATGGAGGAAAGTCTTTTGAAGGCAGAGACATGAACTACTTAAAAATTTCAAACAGCAAGTTTGAGGTGAGATCTCCATAAACAATCAAAACAGATTTAATACGAGCTACCTATTTTTGATTGCAACTGACTTTAAATTGAACTAACTCTTGGATTGGCGTTGAATCGAACGTAAAACTGGCACCGGTTCGAGAAGTAGATTCCACGTAGAAGAACCGAAAAGAAACTCAGTAATTACTCAGTATTCCATCGTTTTATTTAATTACAGAGTATGTCAATAAAGTACAATTAATATTTTAATACTATCCATATACTATAATTCTACCTAAAACAGCAAATACTAAGTCCAAGCTTTTTTATCATTAATATAATCTTGTATTGAGTAATATGCCTTATTTATCAATGTTTTTTTTTGACTTGAGCATTAGTTTTTTAATAAGCCAAGTTAAAGATATTAATCCCTTTATTGGACAAGCATTTAAAATTGAACATTATTTTAATTGGAACATACTTTCGTTATTAGCAGAGTACCTTAGATGCGATACTTTAAGGAAGCAAGCATCATGCCTATCTCAATTTAAAACAATTGTAGAGTTTTGTCTTGCAAATATCAATCAAATCATTAAATCAAAATATAGTTTATGAAAATAAATTAATTGATCTGAATCGTTATTTCATAGTATCGATGAAATTTAAAGCTATACCTACTTAGGAAAGTAGGTACAGCTGCAAAAATCAAACCCAAGTTTATGCATAAACAAAGCACGTCTGTATTCGTCTTAATTATTACAGAACGCAAGTAAACCAATCATCTTCGTCGAATCGTTACTTCACGCTCGTGAATGGGTCACACTTCCAGCTACATTGTACGCAATCGAGAAACTAGTCGTCAATGTCACTGATCAAGATCTTATTGATGACTTCGACTGGATCATCATGCCAGTCGCCAACCCAGACGGCTACGAATTCAGTCACGATGGAGTAAGTGTATCATAATTACAATCATCATTTCTGAACGCGCATCAAATGCAGTTGCGTCTATTTCTTTGTTTCAAATAGGAAGACATGCGAATAGGCCACCTGATGGGCACCACTGCTCATACATTATGCTACTGTGTATAATATTAAAAATGGATGACATAACTAATGTACTAATAACTTTGGGAACTAAAGCACACCGGCTCGCATGCCCTTAAAACTGAAATACAATCAATCATATTAAGTATTTCTGTTTGACCGTGGATTTAGTACACTGTGGTATAATGAACAAAATCTCAGTTTCTGCCTTGTCTTTTACAGGGTCGCTTCTGGCGTAAAAACCGCAGGAATGGGTTATTACCCGGTGATGTTTGTCTCGGCGTCGATCTCAATAGAAACTTCGACGTCTTTTACGGTTTAGGATCCAGCAACAATGTTTGCACTGAAATCTACCATGGCACCTCCGCCTTCTCTGAACCCGAGACTCAAGTCATAAGAGATATCTTACATAGTGATGATCGCATTGAAATGTTCCTGGACTTACACAGCTTTGGTAATTTGATTCTTTACGGTTGGGGAACTGGCGACCTCCCCGAGAATGCATTTACTTTGCACGTTGGAGGAATACAAATGGCCACAGCTATCAATGAAGTTAAAGAAGATTGGAACATTAATTACAGGGTCGGTAACTCAGCCCTCGTACTCTACCCTGCATCTGGTACTGCTATGGATTATGGCCTTAAAGCTGGTGTGCCATTGTCATATACATATGAACTTCCAGGTCTTAGGAACTCTGGTTCGACTATTATTGGGTTTTTAGTCGATCCTGACTTTATTAAACCATCTGCAGTTCAAACGTGGGAAGGAATTAAGGAAGGCGCTATTTTCCTGCGTAATATCCGCCGTAATATGGCTTAATTTTTAGTATCTACATTTAATAAAATGTTCCAAATGAATATAAGTTGACGTTTTTTATCTATTGCACTTACCATCATAATACTCGTATTATCACCAAAAACATTGAAATCTATACAAATATTATAAAGAAATAAAAATTTGTTTATTTGTATGTAAGAGGTTATTTCAGAAAGTAATGATACAATGCCAATTTATTCGCTGCTAGAAAGTTACATTATTCATGTGTTTGTATATATTAAATTTATATTAAGTCTTTATTAATAAAATTCACTCGTACAGAGCCGAAGTCGGTAAGCTATAATCGCATGTGTCCAAGCCTCAGGTAACGCAAATTGAATGAAAGATCAATATGAATAGAAATAACGAAACTTAGCATTAAGAAGACTCGAAATCTATAAATCTACGAAGAACTACACGTTGAGTGATTTTTTGCTAACAAGACACTTGCTTATTTTGTGTTTTCAATTTATTTCGTACTCGATGGCAAAAAAAAGTGACGAACAAAATTGCTACACGTATATCCTCTAACACACTCGAGGAGCGTGGTGGTGAACGCTAAAGCTCTTCCTTGATAGACGTAGAGCCCAACAGTGAGCTCTTTACGGATTGGTATTTTTATTACGAATATTCATTATTGTATAAAATATTATACCTTGTCTCTCCTTTCTTAAAGAAGGTTCACGAATTTCAGTTTATTATGTTGCTGAATTTGGTTTGGGAAAATTGTTGAAAATATATGGACAATTTCCGGTATCGCGGTATTTACTTTCACAATGGTAGTGTGACTATTCCCTCCCTATCTTAGTTAGGAACTTTATATTTTTAATATTGAAATATCAGTTGGGTTCGTGATTTCGTCAAGTTAGGAAGGTATACACGAAAGTGTTCCTCACGCAGTTGTGGCAATCACTAGACACACTAACACCTGTATCTATTACACGGACGCTATCGGCAGATTTATCGGCCGAGCGGCGGTGTTTCAGAAAAAACCATCCTAGAGCACAGCCTTAAGACATCTATACATAAACGCGACATCAGAGTCGCCGAGGCTGTGCTCTCTCTGATCGAGCACGGAGCAGGGGCCGCTGGATTACAGTAATTAGGATAAAAAAAAAACTACTATATACAGTATTTTTATATATTATTTTAAACTGAAAAAAAAAATGACAGTGTGGGCCACGTCTTCCAAGAAGACGACAAGCTCGCGAAGTCCAGCGAAGGTCTGCCGATGTTTAGTAAAAATATAAAATAACGCCACAATTTATAAAAATAAAATGTAAAAAAAGGCACGGGCAACTGTGAGCCCGTGAATGTTGTAAATTAAATTTTAAAAAAAAAAGTTACGGTAGGTAGGTTCCCTATAACGTTGATTTTCTGTAATAACCTTTTTTTATTATTTCATAGGTGGCAAACGAACAGGAGGCTCATCTGATGGAAAGTGACTATCACCGCCCATGGACATCTGCAATACCGGGGGGCTTGCATGTGCGTTGCCGGCCTTCAAGGAAGGAGTACGCTCTTTTTTGAAGGTTCCCAAGGCGTATCGGTTCAGAGAAACCGCCGGCGAAAGCTGGTTCCACAGACTGGTTGTGCGAGGCACAAAATGTCTTAAAAATCGCGCTGTTGTGAATTTTCGGACATCTAGGTGGTGATGGTGAAACTTAGAATTTTGACGAGATGTCAGAAGGTGAAATTCAGCAGCTGGGATTAATCCAATATGTAGAGATTCAACATCTCTACGCAAAGCCAAAAGATCAAGCAGATCAGAAAAAGCTTGATCGTCGATAATTCGGGTTGCTCTACTAAGGACACCGAGCTTTATTAATGCCAATTTGGCTTTGCCTTCCAATTGACCGTGGAACTGAATGAGGCTCTAAATATCAACGCCAAGTATTCCGAAGTAGAAAAATTCACCTAAGAATTATCTTTCTCCATCCACGATAAAATAAGTGCACTGTGCGTTTTAAGGCAGCTAGCGTACTGCGTGGGCTTTTATCAGTTACATGAAGAAAAAGCACGTATTTCGTGGACGCATCTACTGTGACAATAACGTACTGATGGTCATCCTAAGTGCCTAATTTCCCCGTGATATCCATATGGGCCATCTGAAAAGCTCGTGTTGGTTTTTCAAATGGATAAAACAATGCTGAAATGATGAATCTTCGGTTGGTGCATCAGTTTGGTACGAGCTGATGCTATTAACAGATTCTGAGATTTATTTTAGGTTTGTACCATGAACCACAATGAACAGTATTTGTAACCTGATGGAGTCAATGTTACAAATGATCTTCAACTCAATCAATGATATGACTGGAAATTGGCCAATCCCCTTTAGGTGGTTGACTCCAAACTCGTCCCATGAAGATGTGGCTATCAACCAATCAATCCACATCTTGGCACGTCCTTTCAATAATCCATACACCTTAGTGCATTGATCTTCATCAGCATCGCTGACGTCACGAATGTCAGGATTTGGAATTCTATCTATCCTCAAAGGTATAAAATTAAACTCAGGAAATATTCTTCTCTGATTTATTTCAAACTGAGGAGGTGCGATCGCTCCGTCGGCTCGAACAAGCCTCCTGATACCGGCAGGCGTTCGGCCTTTTATAACTAAATTGGGTGGGGGCCCTATTCACTCAATATAACAAGTATTTATGGACGGTAAAATATTTCTCTCGTCCCTCTACATCTCAAAATTCACTAAGTATTATTAATTTAATAATCAAACAGTTTTTAATTATTACAATAATTCAAATAATCATTTATGGCCACTTGTTTTTCTTAAATTAAATACGTGGTTTTCCGCCGACATGTATGTATACATGCATTTTATAATAAAGAAAACCCGAGGATTACAACTGTCTATCAACTTTAATCTTGTATATAACCCCTTATTGTACCCGAGTGAGTTTGTAACATTAATTTATAATATAAAGTTTAAAGCTTATATAGTTCAGAATGCAGCGAGCGGATACATAGTGTTACTATCGCAAGTAACTTAATCGGATAAGATCGTCGCTAATTAAAATATTTACAAATTAGGATTTACAAATTAGGATTATTATGTAGGATGTCATTGCGTTTATTATATAAGTGCGATGCAAGATATTGTAACTGTGATTGAGCAAATTTTGTATGTGTCTGTATTTTCTTAGCGACACTAGTGTTTCTTCGCTTATTCATATTTTTTTGGTTGTAATCTAATTTTGTGGGTTTTTTTAATATTACATGTAATAGTTTTCTAATGGAGAGTAAATCAGTTTCGGTGTAAAGGTTCTGATTTGAAACCTACGCTTTTTACTACCTACCTAAATAAGCTATCTTAAGTAGTGCCCTCTGTGCTCTTTCTATCTGAATTAATTTGCTTTTGATTGCCCCACCCCATACTGTGATGCAATAGATGGAGACAGATTGGGCCAAAGCAGTATAAATTTGGTTAATTAATGAATTTGTTGCAACATGTCGAAGGATTTTAAATATCCAGATTAATTTACGTAACCTAGTAGCCGTCAGCTCAATATGAGCATGCCATGAGAGCCTGTAGTCCATCAATACACCCAAATACTTCATGTTATCCATCTTTTCTATAAAAGAACAATTACATCCAGTGGCTCGCAAGGTATTTGTGCAATGACGTACTTTAACATCAAAATTAGTCGGTTGCGTTCTATTGTTGAGTGAAAAAGAAATGTAATTTGTTTTTTGGGTATTGAGGGTGAGCAGATTATTTTTGAGCCACTCTGCAACTACCTCAAGACCTACTTCTGCATCAGCTCTAACTAGATCCCATGTTTTATTGGAAAATATCAGTGCGGTGTCATCTGCATATTTATCTGTTTCTCTATATTCTTGTTGGAATAACTTTTAATCGAAAACAACACTCAGCTAAAAATGTAATTACCTTTATTTTAAAACATATAAATGGTGTACTTTTTGTAAGTTGACTCTAATAAAAAAAAAAGTAATGAAAGATAGCTTCACACGCTGCATAAAGAGCCGCTGTTGGCTCCGTGGTTATAGGACGTGAATGATTCTGAATTTAAATTTAATGATCGCACAATGGTGATGAAGGGAAACATCGTGAGGAAACCTGCACGACGTGGATGAGAATCTGCCACGTTAATTTGCCAATCTGCATTGGAGCAGCGTGGTAGAGTGAGCAATCAAACGAGAGAAGAGGTTGTTTATATGTTTAAGTGCAAACTAACGTAACAAAAGAGACACTGACATTTTCAATGTCTCGCCTGAGTTGGTACCACCCACTCATCGTCTACCACCAAACAGCATTTTGAGTCAGTATAACTAAGTACACAAGAAACATACCATCAGATAGTTAATTTGCCAAATATATTAAATGAAGAAAACGTCCAGGTACTTAAATATAAATAGTTTTGGCGCTATGGACGAACAAACGTCCAAATACACTTTTGCATTTACAATAAGTCAGATAACTAAACACTTAATCGAAAACTCTCTTATCAGATAATATTTAATGAATATAATATGAATTGACTTTATTCATACGATTCGTAGTCTCGTTACGATACAGTTATGCGGTGGTTTTTGGGTATATTTGTGTGTGTGAGCTGTGTATACGCGAGGCACGAGCAGTATGATGAGTAAGTTTAACGTACCACTAAAGAATCACTTGGCGGTAGGGCTTTGTGCAAACCCTTCTGGTTAGGTTCCAACAGATGTTCTACCGCTAAACAAGAGTACTCGGTATTGTTTCGTCCTGTTTGAGGGGTGAGTAAGTCTGTGTAACTACAGGCACAAGGGACATAACATCTTAATTCCCAAGGTTGGTGGAGCATTGGGGATGTAAGTTGTCCATGGGCGGTGTTGACCACTTACCGTCAGGTGGCCCATTTGCTCGTCCACCTATCTATATCATAAAAAAACACTACATATTATCCAGTCCATTACCAGTAACTCGTTAATGGCCCACTGTTGGGAAACGGCCTCTTCATCATTTAAAGGTTTCTAAATAAAATAATAACAGTCTGTAAAGAGCCACTGTTAGGCTAAGGCAACCTCGCCTTTTTTGACACGAAGTTTGAAGCTTTTTCAAACACAAACGGGAGAGCGGGTACACAGGTGGTAGAATTAAATTGAAATTAAACACGCACATGTTTCCCTTCGCCGCGAGGGAACAAAATGTATTGTAGATAACGATAGACGGACTAATATGAAGCCCTACCACAAATTTGCATATTACCATCGGTTTCACAAGATTTAACCAGTAAGAGGCGAAATGAATTCTAACAGAATAGCGCTTTTGTGAAAAGTTTCAGTGTTGATAATTTTTTGTATAAAATCTATATTACTCAAAGTACTTAGTATAAAGAGTCTAACGTCCTTTACAGTAACTAAACTAACCTTGTTTTAATTCAACAGGTCCGCACTTTTCAAAGTAAAAGTCAAAGATGTCGAACAGATTAACTACTTCAATTCCCTGGATTATCCTCTGGATATATGGATGTACGCGACACAAGAAAGAGACGGCATAGTTCTTGTACCCAAAGACTATGTCCAGCTATTCCAAAATGAGCTCAACTCTAAGGGGATAGAGTTCGTTATTGAAGTTGAAAATATTAAAGAGTGAGTATAATACACGAAAATAAAAAGAAAAACTTCAAAACAATTAAAATTTCCAGATTCAGTCGTAAATTGACAATAATTCAATAGATTCTGAAACAATATTATATTGTTGAATGTTTATTCGTTGGAAATTAAATATATTTCTATCGTTATTTCGTTATTTGGAAATTGGATCACAGGTTAAATTCGTAATTAAAATTTATAATAATAATTTCATAAATCATTCGACTTTTCCGGCAAATAACATTACCAAGATTTTTTTTATTTTACAAACGTATGTGAAATTGCATCTTACGATTTTCAAAATACTAGAATAGTAGAATACTAGAAATTATTAAACGGCGTCAACTAAAAAAACTGAGAAAAAATATACCCAATTAGTAATCATTTAATTTTATCAAATAACGGGAAAAATCAGCGATAAATGCGGGAATTCGTTTACACGTATTACTGCCCAAAAGTGATAAATAAATTTGTTAAGCCAATAATCCTCTAGTATTTATTCTAAATTCCAAAATTCAATAACATTTGATATTTGAATTTTAAGTGATTTGAAATTGTACTTATCTGAGACATTAGTTCCAACGATCAAATCTATAAGAACTAGATGTTCTTCAATTAAGTTCATACACAACACACACATTATAGTTTACCCCAATACATACACACATAATACACATTTTAATGTCGTCATATATCTCTCATATCTCTCTCTCATCTTCTCTGTATTATCTCACGATTCATGCCAACCCTTTTTGGAAATGCGTTTGTTAATGAATTAGTTCTCTCTGCATGGATGATTGTACCGCTTGAGTCTTACATTGACAGCAACAATGTTTTGTGATCTAATAATAATTATTTTAAACAAAATAAGTTTTTCACTAATGAATAAAAATAACATTTCCATAAAGATTTTGTATACTAAGAACCAAGATTTAATTAATATCGTTAACACTACAAAAAACACTATCTTGTTAAATTCGATAGTAGGTATATAATTGTTCAAAAATTCTACTATTTCAGGTCACTGGAGCTTGAAGACAAATTGAGGGCTGACAAAGCTAGAAATAGAGCTATGAGATCTGATAATGATTTATTAGTTAACTTTGACGATATTTACAATCTCACTGAGGTACAGTTTCATTCTTATTATTATTTATTTTAAAACATACACATTAAAACATTCACTGATATTATATTTAACAATAAAATTTTAACATGTAGACTAATTTTAATTTGTTTATAATAAGTCTACGAGTAGTTTAAGTATGTTAATTTTTTAAGAATTTATTTGATGAAAAGTCTTTAGTAATTATAACAAAATAATTTGAATAAGAACGTAGAATTAGTATTCTAACTAGCTTCTTAACTGATAAAAAGAGTGATTAATTTTGATAATTTTAAGTCGCCTTTAAAAATTAAAACCCGTAAGACTAAAATAACGATAACAAATTTTAATCTTCTCAAGATCAGAATTAAATTATAAAGTTTTATTTTGGAAAATATCATTATGAAAACTCAAGTACTCTAGAAAACAAAAACTACTTTTGATCTGTATTATTCGAAAATGAAGAACATTTCGTGAAACATGTCATGTTTTTTTACAGGTCAACAATTACCTCAAAAAAATAGCTGAAGCGTATCCCGATGTAGTCACTTTAGTCAATGGAGGAAAGTCTTTTGAAGGCAGAGACATGAACTACTTAAAAATTTCAAACAGCAAATTTGAGGTGAGATCTCTATAATTTTAGGATTTGCATTTTTGGATCGTCATATTACATTAAATGCTAAACTGGCACCAGTTCGAAAAGTAGATTTTATTGTATTAAATCTATATGAAGATGTTTAATAATATGCCTAATTTATAAATGTTTGACTTGAGCTTTATTTTTTTTAATAGACCAAGTTAAAGATATTAATCCTTTTATAGGACAGGCATTTAAAATTGTTTTTTTTAAATCGAAATGTACCTTTATTATTAGAAGAGTACCTTAGATCTGACATAAACAGGATACTCGAAGGAAGCAAGTATCATGCCTATCTCAATTTCTGACAGTTGTAGAGTTTTGTCTTGCAAATATCAGTCAAATAATGCAAGTAGCTTAATTAATTAATATAAGTCGTTATTTTACAGTATCGAGCAAATTTAAAGCAACAACTGCTAAGGAAAGGAAAGTTAGGAAAGTAGGTTCAACCGGAAAAATCAAACCTAAGTTTATGCGTAAGCTAAGCCCTTGTATTCGTCTTTATTACAGAACGCAAGTAAACCAATCATCTTCGTCGAATCGCTACTTCACGCTCGTGAATGGATCACACTTCCAGCTACATTGTACGCAATCGAGAAACTAGTCGTCAATGTCACTGATCAAGATCTGATTGATGACTTCGACTGGATCATCATGCCAGTCGCCAACCCAGACGGCTACGAATTCAGTCACGAAGGAGTAAGTGTATCATAATTACAATGATCATTTCTGAACGCGCATCAAATGTAGTTGCGTCTATTTCTGTATTTCATATAGGATGACATGCAACTAGGCCACCTGATGGGCACCACTGCTCATACATTATGCTACTGTGTAAAATATTAACAATGGATGACATAACTAATGTACTAATAACTTTGGGAACTAAAGTACACCGGCTCGCATGCCCTTAAAACTGAAATACAATCATATTAAGTATTTCTGTTTGACCGTGGATTTAGTACGCTGTGGTATTATAATGTACAAAATCTCAGTTTCTGCCTTGTCTTTTACAGGGTCGCTTCTGGCATAAAAACCGCAGGAATGGATTATTACCCGGTGATGTTTGTCTCGGCGTCGATCTCAATAGAAACTTCGACGTCTTCTACGACTTAGGGTCCAATAATTTAACCAACAATGTTTGCACTATAAACTACAGTGGTACACACGCTTTTTCTGAGCTCGAAACGCAAGTCATCAGAGACATATTACATGGTGATGATCGTATTGAAATGTTCCTGGACTTACACAGCTTTGGTAATTTGATTCTTTACGGTTGGGGAACTGGCGACCTCCCCGAGAATGCATTTACTTTGCACGTTGGAGGAATACAAATGGCCACAGCTATCAATGAAGTTAAAGAAGATTGGAACATTAATTACAGGGTCGGTAACTCAGCCCTCGTACTCTACCCTGCATCTGGTACTGCTATGGATTATGGTCTAAAAGCTGGTGTGCCATTGTCATATACATATGAACTTCCAGGTTTTAGGAACTCTGGTACGAATATGATTGGGTTTTTTGTCGATCCTGACTTTATTAAACCATCTGCAGTTCAAACGTGGGAAGGAATTAAGGCAGGTGCTATTTTCCTACGCAATATCCGCCGTAATATGGTTTAATTTTTAATATCTACATTTAATAAAATGTTCCAAATGAATATAACTTGTAGTTTTTTCACTATAGCACTTACCACCATTAAATTATCACCAAAAACATGATACTATTTTTTTCGTTAATTTATAATAACAATAATGTAATTTATCATAAACAAATCATCAAGAACTGGTACTATAAAAAAATATTAAGCATTCATTATTCTATAAAATATAATACCTTGCCTTGTCTCTCCTTTCTTAAAGATGGTTTAAAAATTTCAGTTTATTATGTTGCTGTTTTGGTCTGGGAAAATTGTTGCCAAATTTTATTCGACAAAATCCGGTACCGCGGTATTTACTTTCACAATGACAGATGAAAATGAAAGATCAGCTGCGATAATAACTTTGTAAATGTGTATAGCTGAAATCCTGAAATGAAATATAATATATCAAATACTCCATGACAAACTAGAATATAAGAGCCGAGATAGCAATGTTTAGAACGCGTGCATCTTAACCGATGATTTCAGGTTCAAACCCAGGCAAGCACCACTGAACTTTCATGTGTTTATAATTCATCAATTTGTGTTTATAATTCATCTCGTGCTCGGCGGTGAAGGAATGTGTCTAATTTCAACGAAATTCTGCCTCATGTGTATTCCACCAACCCGCATTGGAGCAGCGTGGTGGAATATGCTCCAAACCTTCTCCTCAAAGGGAGAGGAGGCCTTAGCCCAGCAGTGGGAAATTTACAGGCTGCTAATGTAAAAAAATGTAATGTAATTAATTAAGTTACAAATGCAACAAAATATATATGAGATATGAATTATCTCGATTTATCTGCTCTAGATATTCACGTACAACGGATGGAGTATTGTAAAGCGGAGGCTGCACATAAATCTGTTCATTACGACACGTCACGAGATGAACATTTTGACACAATGCTTACGGGACACTTCACAACAATTCATAAACTAAGCAAAACGTGATAATTGGATTCACGTGCGATTAGTATTATTAATAACTGCCGTCTGTTTTATTGGTTTAGTGATCTAGTGATCCTGGATTCAAATCCCAATAAACAGTAATGAGTTCTTCTTGTAATAAATTCTGCATAACAATTATTTTTGGAAGCTGGCTATGATTACGCCAGGAATGTTATGGAGCTCCGTATTCGTATCCGAAACTATCGGATATCCGATATAATAATATATCCGCAACCTTAAACGAATCCGATATAAAAATTGATTATTTTTTTCTCGCTTAAAGTTATACTTCAAAATATTAGCTCAATGATTTTAAAGCTATTTACATTTTTCTTTGCTATAGCTCTATATATATCGAAGCGAAATACCACTTACTGATTAATCATGAAATTTCAGAAACTATAACACCTACAAACTTGAAATTTGGCAGGTAGGTTCCTTGTAGGATGTAGGCATCCACGGATTTTACGAAACTCCATTCCTAAAGAAGCAAAACGGGGGTTTGAAGGTTTATGTTTTATAAATTTATCGCGGGTACAAGCGCAGGTACAGCTCGTAATTTAATATACATAACTTAAACTATTCGAAACAATCCGTAACCGTATCTGAAACCGGTTAAATATTATTCCCATATCCGTATCCCCACCCAGATCCGAAATTACATACATTCATAACATCCCTGGCTTACACTACCGAGTACGGGATGTAAAAGTGTTTGTTCCGCGCTTGAATTCGTTCCGTTGTTCGTATAATAATATAAGTGTGAGGACACTTATATTTGTATACGCTGTACGCCATATTGTCGCCATACTATACGCCAGTGCTTTCCAAACTGGTACAGTCGTTACACAATGGAAAGTCGGTCCACCATACGGTTCAGCACTAAACGCCCATATTTAATTATCTCTACCGATGACCCCCGCACACAATGCTTAGCATCATGTATTTACGGATGGCATTTAAAGATTTTATAAACTACATACATGAATGCTATTCATATAGTCTGATATACTCACCGACAGTCGGTCGAGTAATATAACCAGCCTAAATAATTTAAAATATGTACTAATAAATTAGGCGACTTATTTTTAGAATGCCTAACCGAAAAAAGTCACGTTTCGGATAATATTTTAGTGTAGAATATTATCTAAGCAGCTTAAAATTTATTCTATTGACGTGACAAGCGTGAAATTTATGTTTTCGTTACCTTATAGAACTAGATTCCCGTACCGATTCGTACGGCTAGAATTTATAGAAAGTCACCCCTGCCATTTCCCACTTGAAGATAAAATTTCCCCGCAATGGAGCAGCGTGGTGGAATATGCTTCAAACCTTCTCCTCAATAGGAGAGGAGTCCTCAACCCAGTAGTGGGAAATTTACAAGCTGTTACTGTTAACACCTACATGCTTAATTACAAGTCAATCAGAAGATGTCGTGATGATAAATGGTATTTTGTTTATATATAAATACAAATCAAACTTGATAAAAAAAATCGTATTTAAACATTTTTTTGAAACAACAAAATTGAAGATCTCGTTTACCGCCGATGACATTACTTCGAGAACATATAATACTGTACCCCGTATTAGTTTTTTCAACGTGATCTCGCTACAGTGACGATATTACCTTAAATGGTTTTTTTCTTGTTTTTCCATTATTTTCATTGATACTAAACAAAGCAATACCACTGAAAAGTAAACGAATTTGTAATGAAATAGAATAAACACTATTACATTTGGAACAGGGATTACATAAAGAATATTTCTCCGAGAGC
This sequence comes from Vanessa atalanta, assembly GCF_905147765.1. Classification (NCBI taxonomy): domain Eukaryota; kingdom Metazoa; phylum Arthropoda; class Insecta; order Lepidoptera; family Nymphalidae; genus Vanessa; species Vanessa atalanta. The sequence continues at coordinate 9,334,436 of NC_061891.1, read as the reverse complement.
CTATACAATCTTAGAATCCATTCTTAGTTCATCTCATCAAAATAAAAAAGTTTGTTGATGTTGCAATGGATGACTACTCACATTGGTCCAGAGGATATTATTATATAGTATTTACTACCATTGCCTACAATATTATTCCGAATTATTATATCTAGCTAAACATAGATTTTGCAAATTTTTGAGAGAGTATTTTGATGAGCAATCGCTTTCTAAGGGGATCTGGTGCAGAACAATTCAGCCCGGACTACAGAAAAGTCATTGGTTTGATGGTGCCAATATGAGCAGGTCTTCAATTGTCACAGCCGATCGACTTCGTTCCGGTCACATTCCATTAAATAACTTTGGTTCCCTTATGCTTCAAATACCTTCACCTAATTGCAGTATACTTTACTTTATACTTTATTGTCCACCACACACAGACACAGACAAAATAAATAATTACAAAAGAGGCGTACAATTTTGCCGACCTTATTATAGATATTATACCTTATGCAGACTTTATACATTATAGAAGACACGTACCATGTAATAGTGGAGTGTCCTCGAAAGGTTTATTAATTATTGTGAGGAGGTGCGGGCATGTAATAGTATCGTCGCTGACCCTACATCAGAACCAGTGTAAGTTTTGTACAAATTAGTGGATGGTATTATTAAGAATAGATGTAATTAAACAATGTATTGAGTTTAATGTTCTGTATGCACTATGAGAGTGGCATTTTCTTCCTTTTTATAACATTGGTAGGCAGACGCACAAATGGGTACACCTGATGGTCACCACTTTCCATGGACATTGGTACCCATCAATTTAACCGTATTACATCGCCAATCCAATGATTGGACCGAAGTCCTTTGTACCTGTATTAGACTGGCTAAACAATACTCGGTATTGCTGTTTGGCGGTAAAAGCCCTACCACCAAATAAGTACACGTATAACGGTGTCAAAGTCTTATGTACTGGAACGAGTTACACGTAGTTAGACAAAAGGACTTATATGCTCCTTTTGTCTATGTTCATATATTTACAAATATCAATCGTAATTTATTATTAGCTGGAAATCTACAACATCAGCCAGTACAATTTATAATGAATGCACATATCGCTACCTGTATAAGCGAAAATAGCTTCGAAATATATCGAATTCGTTTCGTCTAAGCGCGCTGATTGAGCTAGCGACCTAATTTCTATCTACATATAAGGGTATGAATTATTTGTCATTGACAGTCGTTATTTATGATAAGCGAATGTCAAACTCTGTAAGCGTATTGAAAACAGCCATCAATTCGCAATAACCACTGATTTACGACTGGAAACACAAGCGTTATATATGTGCTTTATATTATAATACTAACTGCTACCGCCTTGTTGGTCTAGTGGTCTAAGGTCGTTGATGGATGTTATGGCTTCAAACACTAGGTCGGGTCATCCAAAGGTTTGAAGTTTTTTTTATGATATCCAATGAGCCAAATACCTGATGATAAGTGGTCACCATCGCCCTCAGACAGTGGCACTATAAGAAATACATAATCATTCCTTACATCTCCAATGCGCCATCAAACTTGGGAACTAAGATCTTATGTCCATTGTGCCTGTAGTTACGCTGGTTCACTCGCCTTTAACCTTTTATCTCCTCAGTAACAATCTGGAGTTTGAAAATTGGTAATGCCCCCTGCGCCTTAACTCTATCCGGCCATGTTTAATTTGCCTTCAGACCTTCAAAACAAAGGCAATAGGGAGTGCATCTGTGTTTGCCCTTATACTTGTGCTCTGCACTAGTTTTTTTTAATAACGTCTACATTGGCAGAAATCTTTCGGTCGGTCGGGATATCATCGTATAGAAAACTTTAGACAAACGAAAATGATATGTTGAATAAAAATCCAATTAAATTAAAAAGAATATCCAAATAACAGAAACTATATAGTTCTCATTATTCTTATTTATCATAAGAATAATGAGAACAAGAAAATAATTAATATACCAAAATAAATACACGGTCTTCTAATGCAATAGGGTTATGCGTCGTAAGCAGATTCACAATTTATTCTCCATGAATCTTATTTAATAGTTCTCAAATAATAGCTTGGCTTACCCGATCAATGACATATAAAACTAAACTATAATCTGAGAACTATTAAATTAGATCCATGGAGTGTAAATTGTGAATCTGTTTAAGACGTATGGGTAAGTACTGGTAAATGGGCCACCTGATGATAGTTGGGTAGGACTATCCATAGACATTGGTACTGTAATAAATAACAATTGACTGAGATAGAAGCTGGTCCCGAGGTTCGGCCAAACATGGGTTTTGGTAAACAAAATCATCATCATCAATCATAGCCCGAAGTCTGGAAGATAGAAGTATGTTTCCCATGTACAAAAAGTCTTAAAGCCATTGGTTCTGCGCCTGGACTCTTTCCGTTCGAATCGAATGTAGCGTCCCATATAATGAGAGCGAGGAACAGTGCACCTGTATCCGCGCACACCGGTTTTCATGGGACCCGCAAACCCACAAACCCGGGACATGACGTACGTCACTCCGAGATCCCGGGTTTGATTCCCAGCCGAGTCGATGTAGAAAAATTTCATCAGTTTTCTATGTTGTCTTGGGTCTGGGTGTTCGGTAGCGAGACGTGTTGGTCGGAGATGCGCTCCTTCTGCGAAAACGTGATGTCGCAGAAGGAAGCCGCGGAGCGGGAGCGGGAAGAGGATGCCGCTGCAGACTCGCTCCGCCGAAGACGAACGGGGAGGAGGAAGAAGCGCTACGCGCACCTTCTCCCCCCGCCTATAGGCCTATACGCCTATAGGCGTCGCAGGGACTAGGGGGGGTCTCAGTATCCCGAGAACCCCCTCTAGGTGTTGGAGGCCCGCATAGGCGGGCCGACCGTCAGGGCGTCACGGTAACATGCGCAAGCGATCCCGTGGCGCCCGCCGAAAGACGGAGAGGGTACCGCTGGTTTTTAAGTGGGTAAACCCGGCGTACCTGGGCGCACTCGGCGTCCAAGCGCGTAAAGCGTTTTTCCAGCGAGAAAAAAAAAAAAAAAAAGGGTCTGGGTGTTTGTGGTACCGTCGTTACTTCTGATTTTCCATAACACATGTGCTTTAGATACTTACATTTTTGGATCAGAGTAATCTATGTGGTGTTATCCAATATTTATTTATGTCGTTCGTAGTGGTCTGGACTGGTCTCCTTTAATATTGGTCGGCGTGCCCGAAATTGGTCATGTCGACATGAATAAATATCAATCATTTCTCATCTCAGAAAAGTTAAACTTTACGATCGAATTTTGGCGAAATCCTTTGAAAGTGAACCTATAGATTACAAAACAAAGATATCCTCTGATGCTATAATCAATAAGACACGACATTGCCTTTTATGTATGTATATAATTTAAAACATAATTATTACAAGATAAGCATAACGGATTATATATTAATAACATTTTGATAACACGATATTAATTAATCATTGGCACACATGATCGAAACGAAAACATCAAACGTGAGTTGGAGAATTAAAAATGTTTTCGACTTTTATATGCATAATAATTATAACAGTTTCAAGTGGTCTTTGTAAAAATGAATTATATAAGGGGTAAGTAAATAAATATTAAATTAAATTATTAAGACTCAATGTAAAATATTTTTCTTCAGAGTCAATTGTAGATTTTAGAAAATTAAGTTTGTATTTTTTTATTCAGTCTTTGTCCAATGTTTCGAATTTGTTTCATTTCTAAATGAGTTTTTATAAGATTTCTGTCCGTGGTAAATTCCAGTACAAGGTTAATCGTATCTTTAATGTAGTTATTTTAGTTACTAAGCAGCAATTCATCGTATTGTGGTAATATAAATGGAAGCTTGTTTAACAAAACTCGAATAAAATAAGCTAGTTTGATTCCCATAAAGTTGGAGAAGGACAGCTCCAAATATTGTTTTTCAGATACTAAATCGTAATATATATTTAAATAGGGAATATTTTTAATTTTAATAACAAATATGTATATGTATGTCACAACTGTCATTATTTCTTTTCACATTGTTCGAATCCACAGTTACCAGTTTATTTTTACGCTAATCAGCAATACTATGTTTTTTCGGTTTAGGGCGAAATGTATAGTCAAAGTCAAAAATCTTTATTCAATATAGAAGTGTATACACTTGCTTATTGATTGTCAAAAATCTACCACCGGTTCGGAATTTAGCACCTCAAACCTGAGAAGAACCGGCGAAAGAAACTCAGCGGGATATATTTAATTTTTACTATCTTTACAAACCTACCTACCTACTTAAAATTCTATTTCAGATACCGGATATACAAGATTGATTTGGTTAATATTAAACAAGAGGACAAGTTTAATTTATTAAAAAGCGACTTGATTGACTTTTGGAGGAAGCCCTCTTACAAATACAATGTTAGTGGTCAAGCAATGGTACCACCATCACATTTTGAATGGTTCGAAGAAAAACTCGGAGAAAACAATATAGCAAGAGATATTATCATAGATGATGTATATGAGTGAGTATTAGATATATATAAATCGATCATTTTGATTATAGTTTTATCAAAATTAATTACAACTAATTTGCATGTAAATTATCTAACGAACAAATAAATAAATACCTTTATACATAATCAAGTATCGATAGTCGACAGATAATCTGGTAACGCCTTAAAAACATTTCAATTTTGATAAATAAATAATGCAAAAAATATATTTTAAATTCAGATTCTTAATACGGTGAGCGATTTGCTATTTGTAATTTGTATACATTGACAACTCTTTTTAGATATCTTCATGAAATATTTCTAAATGAAGAGGGAACAGAGGCGAATTTTGATTACAACGACTACCACAGGTACGACAAAGTAAGTTTTTCTCCAAATTAAGATAAAACTAAAAAGTATGTATTTAGACGAACAGACAGTTCAAACACAAACCAAGCAACTGTTATAAAGAATAGCTTATCTCTAAATTTCTTCCGTCGATAAAGTGTAAAAAAGTTGACAATATAATTAAATTGATGAACGGACAAAAGAATTAATTGTTATATACACAATTGAAGGAATTTTAAATATAGAATTAAAAGACAAATACGAGTATTTTAAATGGAATATATGTAATAAATAATACGAAACTAACTTAACACAGTTGTCATTATAGACAAATTTCCTTAAAATACGTTCAGAAGTTCAAATGCTTAAATTGATTAAGTATCATGTATCTGAACACTATAATATAAGCCAGATTTATGATGTTTGTGCACATGTGTGCATAGACACTAATCACATCTACACACATCTCAGCATGGACGCAACTCAAACACAAATGATGAATTGGGATGACATTAGCGCATAGCATCTGACAGGGCTGTGTGGATTGTTATGGCTTGTATCTTTGAAAAAAGAATTGTATTCTTAAAATAAATTATTTTATTTGCAACTGTAAATATTAGTAGACGTACGGACAAACGGGCCTCCTGATGGTAAATGACCACTACGACCCAGAGACATTGTCACTGGTGGAGAACATTAACCATTCCTTACATCGCCCAAGCGCCACCAACCTTGGGAACTAAGATATTACGTCCCTTGCTCCTTTACACTGAAAACATGACAATATTGTACTGTGCATTGCTGTTTGGGGATAGAATATCAGATGAGTATACGAGTATGCTACCTACCCAGACGGGCTACCAAGTAATCATAAAACTGTAGTATAAATAATGAATAGTTAATTCCTCATCTATCCGACTGCTTTTAAAATATTTACGACTACTAAAGAAAATACATTGAAATCAATGCAACTAACGTGATGATAAAAAAAGAAAAATAAAGTCAAACGTTTTTAATAAGTAACAGCAAAGCAAACGTTTAAAAAATCAATAAATAGACATTATATTATGACCATTAAAATAAGTCATCTTAACAATATATTTTTACAGATAATAAGTTACTTGAAGTCGATTGAAGATGCTTATTCGAATTCAAATGAAATTTCGATAGAATTGGTTGAAGCTGGTAGAACAGATGAAGATCGACCTTTGGTTTATTTAACAGTTACTGCTAAATCTTCCCTGAAAACCCAAAAACCTTTAGTAATCATTGAAGCTGGAATAAATCCCAGAGAGTGGATCACAGTACCATCAGCTATAAACATCATCGACAAAATAGTCCAAGAAGATCAGAAGAATTTTTTGCAAAATTTACAATGGATTATAATTCCTGTACTAAATCCTGATGGATATGAATACACTCATACAAATGTATGTTTATTTGAATCATTTAAAAATGTAATAATTTACTATGATATGATCATATCATAGTAAATAAAATTAAAACAATGTTTTAAAATAAAATTACTTACAAATTTTAATTACAAAATACCGATGATTCTCCCATATACCATTTAATTACTATTATACTATTTAATCATCTATAAAATTTAAATCTGGTATTTGCTGTTTGATTTTAGCTTCGTCTGTGGACAAAATCAAGAAGCACAAGAAGCTCCCTCGGTCCAATCTGTCCAGGCGTCAACATCAATCGTAACTTTGACATTGACTGGCTTTTCTCAGACACCAGCTCCAGTCCGTGTAGTCATTTATATGGTGGTGTGGAAGCATTTTCTGAACCTGAAACAAAAATGATTAAGAATTTAATTGAAAAATATGGAAGGACTATACAATTGTACATATCGCTACAGAATAATGGACGTTTTATTTCGTATCCTTGGCAATACGAAAGAGCTGCAAGTGGCATGTTTCGTCAACATCATTTACTCGGTCTAGAAATGACATCTGCAATGGGTGATGATTATGTACTTGATGTTGGTTCTGTAGCACTTGGTGATAGAGCTTCTGGTACCAGTACAGATTATGCGATGGATAATGGAGTTTTGTATACGTTTAACATCAATATTGAAAAGGAAGGTGTAAGCGGTGTGATCATACCAGGTAACGAAATTAAACCAATTGCTGAAAATGTATGGAATGCAGTAGCTATCGCAGCCAAAAGTATTATGAAACGTAACGCGAATACAAAAAGTTAACGAATACAAGTTGATACAGAATAGAGGTAGAAAATTAAAACAGTTTTTAATACAATTTTAAGGATTAATCATACTACCACTTTGTTATGGAACTAAGCGGCCGGGAAAACGGTCAACACTCCCCATGTACATTAGCGCTGTAAGAAATATTATCCATTCCTGACATCGCCAATTCGCCACCAATCTTAGAAACTAAGATGTTCCTTGTGTTTGTATGGCTCATTCACCCTCTCAAACTGTAATACAAATATACTAAGGTTTATTGTTTAGCGTAAGAATACATAATGGTACCCAGACTAATTGGCCAAAAACCTATCATCAAGTGAGTAATATAAAAACTTACATCCAGAGAACTTGTATATTAGTCTTAGACCCGAACTTAAAATGACCTTCACCGAGCTGATAATAGAATGAAACATATTTTATAATAAATTTAGTCTATTAGTCGTTTTAAGTTCTTAGACTATATCGCTAGCATTCGTATTAGGTGTGTGCATTTGTGTGTGTTGTGTTTAAATTAAATACTATTTATATACAGTAAGTTGTTATTTTCGTCCCTTTTGGTCAGGTCGGAGTTATGATGTAAAGAGAAAAATATCTCTCGCTAATTATGTTAGAATGCCATCTCTCTTATTTAAAATAAAACAAAACTAGGATTTGTGCATGAAACGTCTGGCGTCACAAAATAGATGAAAAGTAAATTTCCAATTTTAAAAATTGATCCAACGTAATCCTGCGTATCGAGAAAATCTTTTTCGTTTTAAAATAACGAAACAAAACAACAAAAATTAATGCAATCGGCTACATGCAAAACATTTATATATTTAATGCCTGTGTTTTTTAAGAGTTCCTATAAAAAATATTAATAAATTAAAAATATATTTTTTTGTACATGATTTATTGGGTAGATTGACGTTCCGAGTACGTAAAGTGTAACCTTACTGCCCCGACTGTGTCGTTGTTCTAGTAGCTAGATTTACGGCCACAAATACCGAGGTTCTGGGTTCAAACCCCATGTTGATACAATAAAAAAATATTGGGTTTTTTGTTGAAAAAATCCCAGACGTAGCCAGTCTGGAAGTGTCTCTTCCATGCCTTGGAAACCGATCCTACGCCTGTACTCTTTCCGTTCGTACCGGAATTGCCGTCTTATTGGATTATGAGAGTGCAACAAAATTTTTGCACTACAATATTTTCTGCATAGTTGGCTGGCCTCTCTTAAGAATATTCGGTAACGGCGGTTGCCGAAATCCATCAGGTCAATATTACCAAAGTGTAGAGTTTCTTGTCGGTTCTTCTCAATAGAATTAAGATTCGAAACCTTTGTTACCACGCAATTGAATTTTAAGTATGTTATAGTCTAGCATCACTTATATTAAAGAGAAAATTTTGTGGTGAATTCACCCATCTCCTTAAAAAGAAAAATTGCCGTGAGTTTTTTTTTATGTCTAAGTAAATTTGTTGGTTTTTATTTAGACGAAATTTCAAACACGCTGAGGTACATTAACTTTTTATAACAATCGAATAGGTTTATACAATTCTAGACGAATAAGTCACGACGAAGAGAACAACCACACAGACTTTTTTTACATAAACTTACAGACAAAGACTGTCGCGAACACGTTCCTGCATGTTGTCGCTCCATAGTGCTATTCTGAAAGAACTCTCATCGTATCCCACTCACACTATATATATACACTGGATGCGTGTATTCTTTCAATGTTACAGGTAACTTGTCACCCGCGGTTCGCCTTCCGTTTAAGGGGTTGGTAGTCTGGTTTAGGGCTTAGAAAATATATGTTTCATATGAGTTCAAGATTGCTTCATACCAAATTTCATCAGGCAGTGAAAGAGCAACAGACAGACAGAGTTACTTTTGCATTTATAATAATAGAATAGGTTATTGAAGTTAATTTCACAAATTAACTTCCTAATTTTAACGATCGTGTTCTGCAGAAGATACCGTATTTTTGGACAAATGTGGTACCTGATAATTGATCACCACCGCCTGACATTGGCGTTGTCAAAAGTATTAACCATACCTAACATCGTCAATCCAACCTTGGGAACTAAGATGTTACGTCTGAGTCTTTAGTTAAACCGAATGAAAAAAAAAATCGTTGAAATAAAAAATAAAATATTCATTATTTTTCACTCTCGCACTCATATCGTAACAATGCAACTCATAAATCTCTTAAGATGGGGACTTCACAAACTAGAACAATGAGACAGACTTATATTGCTTCTTCTAGTCTTAAACTATCCCAAGTTTCACCATAAATTTAAATATGAATATGTCGTTCCGAGTAAAAAGGAAGTACGGCGCAAGTTGTGAATACCGTCGACCGCATCTTACACCGATTAGTTATGTATCTTTTAATTATTAAATATCGAAAGAAGACGTGATAATCTTTAGTATTTAGAATCTTAAGTTGTATTGTTATTGGTGTTTGATCTAAATAATATAAGAATTTACCAAAAAAATTAATGACTTCAATGGGACCAAACGCGAAGTACACCCTCTCAAACAAAGAATAATTTTCCAAATCGGTTCATAAATAACAGAGTTCTGAGAGCTCAAATATCCGTCTTTTTTAAAGGTTAAATAGCGACTTAAACCCGATGAAAAGCAATCTGGTCTCCATGAATAACTTCAATTTTTTTTTTAAATTTGGGCATGCAGATTCTATGTGCTGATTTTGTCTTTATAATTCATCACTCTTGGCCTTTTTTCACGAAATAGAGACCTTTAGAACAAAGTATCTTTCTGAGTTGTCCCTTTGATGTGAAATCAGGTGTGATTTTTACCCACTAAAACCATTGTAATGACTATCTTCAACACGGATCGGAGACACTGCGTGATTGTGTCGGATGTGACGCATCCTCTGCCCCATGCTCTGCTTCACTCGTAGCTCGACAGGGCTCTCCTCAGGGGACGAAAGTTGATCTCACATTCACACTGGAGCAGCGCTCTGAAACCTTCTTAAAATAATAAAATCCCAATGTTATTTACAGGATGTTAATTATACGTAAATGTAAGATTACAGAATTCTTAATTTTCTTTTTCGTTTTTTAAACATGTATGACCACCAAACATATGCAACGAGGCTTATAACCAAGGCCAAGTATAAGTTAAAATATATATATGTAATTAAATAACTCGTTAATAATATATAAATGTATATATATTATTTATTTACTAATTCCAGATACTAACGGTGTAAAAAGAGGTAAAAACAGAACCGAGAAAATTGTTTTCGTCGGCTTCGGAAAATGTCGGCGTTAATGGTTTAATCTCTCCCACTTATTGCCCGTTACGCGTTCGCAAAAGAGTAACGTAACTTAAATAAGATACCGTTACTAGGATAGGAAAGTTATTCCTTGTTATTACAGTAACAGCCTGTAAATTTCCCACTGCTGGGCTAAGACCGAGGAGGTCCCATTGAGGAGAAGGTTTGGACCATATTTCACGCTGCTCCAATGCGAACTCGCAATCATCGGTTAAGATGCACGCGTTTTAACCACTGGGCCATCTCGGCTCTTTATTATAATCATTTAAAATAACGCAATTTATAATTGTATGTTATATAATCATATATCTAGTTTATTCGAGATATTGTTATACAGTTAATTTTATAATTTGGTTTAAATTATTACGAGTATATATATATATATATACACTCGTAATCGAAAATGTATATATATATGTGTGTCGTTGATTAAGAATACTTAATAACTCAGTTGATTTTGTTGTATCTGTGGTGTGTGAACGCCGTTACTTAATGAGTCACGTGATCGGAATCGTTTGAAGGGACAACTGTCACATTTTTTTAATTCTTTTGAGAGCGGTGATTCGGAAGCAAAATTTTAATATAGAGTTCGGACCTTCCAAAGGGGCCGTTGGTTGACGCAACTCTGATATTTTTAATATACTTACTTTATAATTTGTAATTGCTATATAAAATACATGAATTATCATCGTTGAAGTTAATTGCCTGAGACTTACGCCATGAACCCAAGGCAGAAGCAAAATATATATTTTAAATATTTGCAATGCCCCAAATCTATTAAGGAATTATTATTATTATAAGTTTCTGAGATTTCGTGATTAGTCCGGGACTATTTTATGCTAGCATCTTATTCAAATAAGAGCAATATTTGACTTCAAAAAGTTCATTAACAATTAATCTTTTAAAATCTTAAAGTCAACGGTTATGTACCGACTCAGTCCAGCCAGCAGATTGAGTAGGTAGCACCAACTCATATATTCTACAACCAAACAACAATACACAGTACTTTCATGCATTTTAAGGTCTACCTTCTACTTTCTTTCTTCAGGATATTCCAAAGGTTGGTTGCGGGTTGACTGTGTAATAGACGGTTTATTCCAACAGTGCCAATTTCTATTTGCGTTTGTGACCACTTCCCATCAGATGACCATTCAACATACCACTTTTAAAAAGAAATAAAGATTTATACATTTTTAAAATATTTAAAAATAATATACAAAGGATTAGCTACCTATTTTATAATAAAGAAGGCAACGAATTATAGCAATCGAAAAGTTTTGACATACATTAACGATGGTAAATAAATAAAGCGATACTAATACTTAAAAATATACACATACGAAATAATATTTTAAAGCGAAAAGTATGTCAAATATCATACTAATTACCCTCGTGATACATTCGGAATTGACAGCAAACCTTGCATATTGTATAAATGTGCAAGGTTCGAGAGCTAATGGATTTTTTATTTTAAAATTTCCAATCAGTTGAATGCATATGAATAAATAATAAAACTAAATGCAATTCGGTAGAATCGTTCCTCGCAAAAAACCTGAATCATTATTTAAAATATAGTTTTATAATCGAGATAGAATTAGACGAGTCGTTTAAAAAAAACAAACCTTTTTGCAGAATTTATGTGTTTTGATATTAATATTCGGAAATTTAATTTAGAGGTTGAACATCAGGTCCTTTCTAGGATTTTAAGCTTGCTTCAACATTTCTTCAAATTCGTATCAGTTTCCTCTCAGACGATTGACAGGCAGACAGAGCTACTTTCGCCTTTATAATATTAGTATAGATTACGAGTGTACAACCCTCACAGTCGTACATAAGCTTACTTCAGGAACCAGTAAAACACTTCACTTTATACACTGATACTTTATTCTTCACGTATACATTATTATTTTCGAACTGAATACACAAATATTTCTCGAACATTAGTACTTGCAACAATACCAAACGTTAGCGCGATTTAATTTTGGTACAGTGACATCTATTATGTAAATTATAAAACATATTAGAAATGACTTAACTAAATACTTTTTGCTTAGCTCTGACGTTGTATTTAAAAACTTACACCTAATGACACCTGACCTGAATGACTAATGACCTAATGACATAGCGATTATACAACGAGATATTCCAAAATTTACGAGATATGTGCTGAATCGATACAAACAAAGTCACACGCGTGTCTTGTTTATTACGATCATTATTCCTCTCAAGATTTAAGGAGTGACAACTCCACTGAGAGCTATAATATTTGGCTTAGCACTGAACTAATAACATCCTTGGTAATACTGTGTGAAATATTATTATAACAAAATTAATAAACCAGAATAATCCAGTTTTTTCTTATTAGGATTGTATTTACTGAATAACGTTTTGAACGCACAGCCCGAACCGGGTAACTATCAGAATGAAATTTTGCACAGAAATTCCTAATGGAACCGGAAATGAGATTCAATCTCCCATCTTCACTTGAGTATATATACTTAGCCAACTATTTTACTCAGCATGTAAACCAAGAAAATAGTCAAATATCGGACAACTTTTTTTATTTTATAGAATTCATATTTTGGTGTAGCTCAGCTTTATGTGTCAGTTTCAGTACCGAAATCTATTTATCAAATTAACGAACCACGTCAAAACCAGACACGCTCATTACCAACGATTTTGAATGCGATGATACTGTTTTAATGAATTCTTATCGATCATTAAATAATTTCACCAACAGTTATTGATAGGCTATATAAAATCAGCAACTATTCTGTGAGGCATCACTTCTTATAAAAAAAGGAACAGCCTGTTAATTTCCCACAGCTGGATTAAGGCCTCCTCACCTTGCCGTTCTAATGCGAATTTGTTAAGTACAAGTGTGACAGGTTTTTCATCCTGCATGCAGATTTGCTCACGATGTGCTACTTAGATGCATAGCATTCGGTTAAAATTCAAGTGTGGTCCAATTATATTTTTTACTCAGTGCCATCCTTTAGAAAAGTATTCAAGCCCTTGGAAACGGGTTCTGTAGAACTCTAACCGTCTACTACACTGACGACTGTCATTGGCACGGATCAGAGAGCAGAGGATGTGAAAGCTCCATACGTATCTCGCTTCGATTCTCCATTTCACTTGTGTAATTTTCATAGCCTTGCAGTTAATGTCGCATATCATTGATACTTCACGATCGTATTCTGGGGTTAGTTTCGGGTTTGTTCTTACTGAACAGCTCTAATGTAGGTATATGATTAAGTATAGTATATGTTCTATGGTTTTGTTTTTTTTTTTATTATTATTATTTATTTAATAACATGCGCGCTCACAGTTGCTCGTGCCTTTTTACTTCATATTTTTGTGTTTATGGCGGTTTACAATTTTCTTTTTGACTAAACATAAGCAAATCTTCGCTGGGGTTGGAGTTCGCCGGTCTTCTCGAATGACGTGGCCCACACAGACTTTTGTTTTTAACTTACAATGTTTTGATTGTATGTTAATTTATAATATGTTATGTATGTATGGTTTCACAATTTATCTTTTAATTAATATCTTTATTTATTAGTAATAATATTTGGTCACGCAAAATATCCATTCATTGGGAACAATCAAGCATTTTAACGAAACTTTGCCGTATTACATATATTTTTGATGCGTAACATCCTTTCTCTCGCTTTAATGCAATCTCTGCGAGTGATTTCATGGACCAGGAAGACCCAAACGCACTATTTGACTTGACCAATGAACGCGTGGTGCAAGATTACCCGCAGATGGTACTCACTATCCGAGAGGATATTATGTTCATTTGCTTATCACCAAGATAAGCTGTCTTATGTTATACTTCATATTCAACCACTGTAGGACTCGTTTGTAAATGACTAACATTTCCACGAGTCTTCCTTTCATACTATAGGTGGCAAACGAGAAAGATTCTCACCTGATGAAAAGCGACCACCACCGCCCATGGACAACTGCAACAGCAATAAGCTTGCAGGTAGTTTGCCGGCCTTTGAGAAATCTTTTCTTGAAGGTTCTCAAATCAAAGATCACGTCAAGTAAAACCATCTGTACGCAATTATTCTAACAAAGTACTGTATATTATAAGCCCCTTTAAAATATAACGCAATTTTTAAATTTAGAATTATATCAATGCAACTATTTTATGCTTGTTTTAAGAACCGTTATGACTATGACCCAAGGGGATAGAATCGTACAGGCGAATATCATATCGCTAGGTAGTCCATGTGCCTTTGAATTATTGAGGGTGCGAGGAGCGATTGATAGTCATATCCTAAAAGCCTTACAGCTATATCAAGTTTATATAGACTTATGGATTGAGATGGAACGGTTTCAGTTACGACGATTGTTTCAACACCGTACTGCTAGTTTCTTGTATGATTTCATTTAACTGGAACAGCCATTCCATCTTTGGAAAGATCGTAACATTATGATGCTACCACAGTCGGTCTGCAAAAGTCAAGCTCAGACCGACACCGCTTCTCAAAGAGTTTCCACTCCGAACGTGAAGTTTCCCACGAAAGTTTGGATTTTTTGGGAATTTTGTAATTAGTTTGTATGAATTTTACGATACGGATAGTAAGTCACCAAGAACATCAAATAAACGATTGTCACCTCAATAATCTAAATTTAAAGCTATTGAAATTGGAAAATGTCAGTTCTAATATAATAATATAATATCACTTAAGACTTATTCGAATTACAAAAATACGCACTGCAATTTATGGTAACTTTGTATGGATTTAAATCGTACGAAGGCAGGACGGATAGCGAGTAAAAATATGTTAGTTGCGTAGTTTTGTGTCCAAATTCAATTATGCATAATAGCATCAAGGTTTATTTCTCCGGTCCGCCAGTACGTCTGTGTATTCTTGTTATGCATATCAATCGAGGGTCGCAATCGGCATCGGTTCATGCGGGCGATATAAGTGAATATTGGTAGTATTTATAAAGAGTTGATAATTTCCCGTAGTGTTATAATGAAATTTATGTATGTGAATTTCAATATCAATAACGTTTATAGTTAGACCTTTCGTTTGTTTGATGAAATTCCAAAGATATTTGCAAGTTTGCCTTTTAATAAATTTAAATAATATTTTGTGAAATACTTTAAGATTTATTGCTTATTGCAGAACAGCGTGAAGTTAGTATTCATTGATTTACATACAGGATATCAATTTAATTGTTTAATATATATGTTACTGTAAAAGCTCGAACTAAAATAAATCTTAAGATTTTCCAGTAAAACCTAAGATTTATCGACATGATACAACGTAAGTATTTATTATAAAGAGACGACGACGGACTTTTACCATTCCAACCTAACATGTAAATCTTAGATTTTACTGGAAAATCTTAAGATTTACCATAGTTCGAGCTTTTACAGAAACATATACAATTAAATTTAAAAGTATTTGAAGTAGGACTCGCGCATTGATATTTTCGTACCACCAGACGGATAGACAAACAGACACTGATGCAACGAAACATTTACGGTTTTTGGATATTTTCCTATACTACAAGATATTGCTTCTCCCGAAATTTCATTATTCTAGGTCAACCAGAAGTATCCGTTTAGTATGATTGCGTAGACTTAGTGGTTTGTTTTTTTTCTCAGCTCCGTATAAGACCCTTAGTGTAAGGACTTAGTGTAAGGATTTATTTCAACTTTAAAACTTTTATGCCTTCCTGAGAGACAGAGGGACAGACGAACAACGAATCGATAATGTTTCTTTTTTTTTTTAAATCTTTATTTGAAAAGAGGCTTTAGTCGCTGAGCGACTAATAATGTTTCCTTTTTTCTTTTAGAGTTACGGAACCCTAACAATGGGAGCTACTAAATTTCTAGCGCGTACATACATAAAATATATTATAATCTGTTTACTGTAGTAAAACATGTTTAGCGGAATGAGAAAGTCATTGTTGGGTTAAAGCCTCCACTCCTATCGGGGGATTGTATTGAGCTTATTCCACTACGTTAGCCTTCAAGGTGTTGGTGCATAAACACGTGACAGATTTTCAACCGACACATGCACGTGAGAATATATACAATAAAGACAATACTGACTTCATCTTCAAACACCGCGCTAGCGAGAGATGAATTTATAGTCATAAATTAAGCACTTGATAATTCAGTTTTTTTTTTTATGACTGGTAAATGGTCATCACTACCAAAAGACATATTGACCATTCCTTACATAGCGCATACAACTTAGGAACTGAAATTAGTAATTACTGTTACACTTTGTCGCCTTTAAATACTAAGACGGCGGTAGAATATCTGTCGAGTGTGAGAACCGACCCACAAAACACAACCACCAGTGAACTTAAAACCAGAATATATTTTTAAGATACGTTTGATACCACCATTAGCCTATTTCCGCATATATCTGAACGTACATCTTACAACGTAATTTTCACGTTTGGAATTAAATATAATATATGTTGCCGGTATTAAGATACCAGTGTAGTTCCGCATAATTATCGTGGCGCGGTAGTCGCAAAGGCCAATTGCGTTACGTCCATTGCATGTAGACGCAAACGCGTGCAATGCCGCATAACGCTCCGTTACTTCTTATTGCTACTACTATAGTGTAGAATGCTCTTAATATAACTACTGGCGCTAATTCTGTTACGTTTAAAATAGCAACAATTACAAAATCATTTGTTGAAGAAAAGATAAATTTATGTTGAAATTTTTTAAAATAAAAAAATGACAGAAATCTTAGGATTAAACACATAAAAGAATATTGAAATAATGCTCAAAACAAAAATATAACCAATTGTATGTGTGTTCAATGAGCGGATTTATGTCTAATTAGCCAGATTGTCACCTGAGAGAGATTTTTTTTTGATGGACCGCCCAATAAATAGTTGGATTAACAACTACATTAAATATTTCCAGATACTAATTATAAGTTTTTTGATTCATTATATGAATCATTTATACGTTAAATGTAACTTTAATTATTTATATTATTAGTATTTATATTCTATCATTATTATTTTTAATTAAAGTGGTTCCGTATTATATTTATCAAGAACAATAATTGCCTGTGATTCAAGTTTAAAACCAAGTTGTAAGAGCAACACTCAGAGATATTTAACGGCTACTTTAAGCGGTTCGATTTCAGTAAGTTCCTTGTCGCAGAGTCATTAAGTAAGTTAAGTACAGAAAACCGTTACTTAACTTTTTAATAATTGATTTCACATTTAATAATTAAACAAAAATCAAACATACAAAATAAATGTCAAATCTTTTTTTTATTAAAATTAAAAGTCTATTAATGTTTTATCTTTAGGTTTTTTTTTATGGTACAGATGGTAAAGGAGCAGGAGCCTCCTGATGGAAAGTGACTACCACCGCCCATTGACATCTGCAATACCACGGGGCTTGTGGGTGCGTTTATGCCGGCTTTTAAGAAAAGAATACGCTTTTTTCTTAAAGTTTCCCAAAGTTCGGTTAGAAAAATCTGCCGACTAAAGCTGGTTCCACAGAGTTATTGTGCAAGGCAGAAAATGCCTTAGAAATCACGCTGTTGTGGATTTTCGGGCATCTTGGTGTATGTCAATTGTGACGTATTATGCGAAGTCCGAAGGTAAATTTCAGAAAACTCATAAATAAATTACGATAAAAAAGTATTGATTGATATTTAATTTACTATAAATAATACCTTTTTAATTAAATAAACTTTTTAATTGATTTTTTTTTACACGGCTATACCGAATTCTTAATCAATAGAGTAGTGTAATATTTTATTTTAGAACGTCCTACTGAAATATTTAATTGTCAAAATCATATGAATATTTGAATGTCTTCGAGATTAATAGTTCATTAAAGTTGCTGATTACATAGATACTAGTAAGGATTAATTTAATGAGTCTGAGAAGATTCAGTTATAAAATAAAGAAGGCTTTAATAAAAAGTATTTTCAAAATTATGAGGTGTAGTACTAGTTGTAGGAGTGTATGGTGTTTCATTTTTAGCTTCTTGTTTAATATTAAACTTATGGCAATGAGGACAGTCGAAATTCACGACTCCTTTTCTATCACTAACAACTTCAGTTCCATTGCAAGAAAATGGTCTTCGACAGCCTCTTGGTGGATTATCGCCGAATATTGTGCAAATCTTCTTCAAATACCAACTGTCATCCACTCCGAAGATCGTGTTCTTATAACCGACTTCTATTATTGGACTGGCATCGATGCCAAGCTGGTTGTACTTGGATGCGGAGAGACTGGCATAATTGCCTTTGGTTAGGACACAGTGCTTATATTTTTTAGGATCGATGCCCGTTTCACAGAGACATATTTCACTTGGATTACCTGGAAGAAAAAACGACAGAAAAATAAAATACGGTAGTAATTCTGACTTTTATAAAAGAAAATCTGATGAATTTGGAGCACGTTAGAATATATATATATAAAAAAGTTTCACATTTTATCAGGGTTCAAAATGTATGTCAAATATAAGGACCGTATAAAATCCCTTTTACTAGTAACGTCACTCACTTTGTTTTACCTTTAATTGTAACCAGAAATAGAATACTATTGAATTAATCATAACGAGTTTCTCCTATAAGCCCTTAAGCTCGGAAGGAAATAAAATGGTGGAATAAAGTACTTACTAACCGAAAGGACAAGGTTATAGCCCAAAGGAACTCAATTGAGAAAATCTTCGACCCTTACCTTGTAAAATTAATAAACAACTAACTAACCATAATTTTAACTGACTAACTGACTAGAAATAGTTCAGGAGCGCTACCAACTCCTTTACGAGCTTAAGGTAGTCAACGCACTTCCAATTTCCAGACTTTGCGCTGCTACTGTGAATTTTTCGATTGAAAAACAAATTTTTTATCAGCCCGACATAGGGACGAACCATGATGGTTTTCGATTAAAAAACAAAATAACTTTTTTATCAGCCCGACATAGGATTCGAACCCTGGTGGCAGTCTTGTCAGACAACATATAACCATACCTTCAGCTTCGCATTTCAAATACTGGGCCTGGAGAAACGTGTTCATCTTCATCTCGTTCAATGCACACATATGGGGGACAGAGTACCTCCCACTGCCCTGCAAATAGTAGTCCACGTTAATCTCTCCTCCAATATTATCTATTATCTCTATTATATATTATATCCATGGATATGTCCTCGTAAAGAACTCCACGTCCGTATAGACATCTCCGTAAAGAGATATGATATATGTGGCTTCAACGAAAGGCAATAATAACATTATTCTTCCAAACATCTTGAAGTTTTCCAAGAATTCCGTCTGTAATGGACGTTAGTTTTATTTTATCTAGTACTTGCACGTGTTTGTTACCTTGGAATGTCTTATTAATAGGTTTGAAAATTACGACTTTGAACAAATAAAATTATTTTCCTGTTCGCATTCATGATTAGTTAAAATACTAACCAAATTATTGTATATCTGTTTAAAATAAACCCTACGTCGTTTTAAAATAATAACTTTGGAAAATAAAATTTTGCAGGACAATTTCTAAAACACACCGGAGTGATCCTTGTGTAGTTTGGAGTATCTGCAAGATCGTTTTAACATAATTTATCATTAAGTATCGCCTGTACCTGAAATGGGAAAATTGATCTCGTCCATATATTTTAAGCTTCCGACTGTGGAAGAACTAAGATGACGATGAAAGAAACGATTTAAATGTCTTACAGCTCCAATATGTATATGTGGGGCCGATGACCTTTTGGCACACATGCCAGTTCACATACGAGAATTAAAAAAAAACGGTTTAAAAGAAGCGAAAGAAAAGTTGAAGCGAACAAATGGAAAATTTCTTTTTTAATTACAAATTGAAAAAAAAAAATGTTCAAGCGATTGGGCCGTTTCGGATTATACGTGTACGCGACGGTGAAGGTTATATAGTTATATAGGCAAAACCATGTTTCTGAAATCCGCAGAAATTAAAGGTGTGAGGTCTTTGCCCTATTGTAAGACATTAACAGGCTGTTAAAAAAATCTGTAATAATATTACTTAACATTACTGAGCCTCAATACATTCTAACTTTTTGTCTATTTTTGATTTGCGAATTGCTAAAATAATTAAAAATTAAAACACACTGTACAATGCATTAAGGATTTAAAAAAATATAAAATAAATTCAAAGGGTAATCGTAAAATTAAATATCTGAATAATTTACAAGTATTGCAATTTTTTTGTATTTATGACTAAATTTTACAAGCGCCTTAATATACTTCGGTGTATAAGAACATATTTCATATGTATTTATTTATTTTATAGCATAGGCGACATCGTTGAATAGCCTATGTACTTATCTCGTCGGGTTTTTAACATAATATACATTTTAAATGTTATACAAGGATCGGAGCGCTAGCCGCCATCTATACACAATCTTAAGAACTATTAAAGTATTTTGAAGTGACGATAGATGTCGCTAGCAAGGATAGAGTTTTAAAAAAATAGAGTTCATCTATGAATATATTTTATTTTATATACTTAATATTATATCAAAACTTGTTGTAAAACCGAGTTGGTCCAGTGGTGCGCTTAACAGATTGTTGCAGGTTCAAGCCCAGGCAAAATCAAATATTCTTTATTGTCACGTTCAAGAAAGATGCACAAAAGGCGGCCTTATCACTAAAACAGAAAGAAACATACACAAAAAGAGGTAGGAAAAAGGAAAATCGGTCAAGACGACATTGTACCCCCTTTACTCTATATATGTTTATATATAATTGAGACGAAAACATTACTTCTCAATTTGAATGATAATAATATGTATAAATTGTATATCTATCCTGTTCAAGAGCCTGGAATAAATTAATAGCAATAGCACTGTTATAAAACTTTGCTTTCAAAGTAATACTTCAAGTTCGGTAAAATGTTATTTTTCTCTCACATTTGCATATAATGCAATAACTCTGTCTGTTACCTCTTCACGCTTAAACCGCTAAACAGATTTAAATGGAATATGGTATGGAAATAGTTTAAGTCCCGGGAAAAGACACATATTTTATCACGGATCATCTCTTAAGAGTCTAATGATGGTACAGTTTTGTAAAGTATGGTAAATTAGAAAATACTTAAATTTCTTTAAGGATTTACCTATATCATTTATGGCGAAGTGGGTGGTGAAGGTTGTGTGATATAAAGGTTTATAAATTTCGCGCAGGTTAAACCACAGTTTCCTCTAGTATACAAATAAAAAATAGTTACCTTTGAAAAAAGTACAACAGGTATAATTAAACAGTGCTGTATAGAAATGTATCAGAAGCACTAATAAAAGTGGTTAAGACTTAAAGGATGCAATGTTACGAAATTGAAAAAATAATTAAAGTTATATCCATAACATTATATTTATATACATATATATTTTACAGGGTGACGGTTACTATAAATGACTACATTTTTATATGGTAAAAACATGAGTTAGTACATATCTGCGTAGAACGGTTGTACGAATGACAAAAGTAAAAAATATTACTAAGGTGCACGGTAAGGTACAAGCATTATCATTAGCATTAGCAGCCTGTAAATTTACCACTACTGGGCTAAGTGCTCCTCTACCTTTGAGGAGAAGGTTTGGAGCATATTCCACCACGCTGCTCCGATGCGGGTTGACGGAATACACATGTGGCAGAATTTCGTTAAAATTAGACACTTGCAGGTTTCCTGAGGATGTTTTCCTTCACCGCCGAGCACGGCATGAATTATAAACACAAATTAAGCACACGAAAATTCAGTGGTGCCAGCCTGGGTTTGCACCCGAAATCATCGGTTAAGATGCACACGTTCTAACCACTGGGCCAGCTCGGTACAAGCCTTGCTATAAATTCACTAGACTAGAGTATTGACTGTTCAGCGATCTATACTTTTCGTAATATATTTCCCATTGAAATTCCACTTTCAAGAATTCTCCTAAAACCTTACTCGAGCATTCTGTGGAATACAACACAAAGACTACCACAGCGATCGCCGTGAATTCAATATTTTTTCATAACACATAACGCGGGAATCATACGAGTTTTAACATCAAGATCACCGATGAATCGCCGCCAACCATCGGTACCGAGGACGAAGGAGACTTCACTTCTGGCTCACGCTTCGAGCTCGACACTAGGGTCAGCCTCACTGATTGTAACTTGTTTAAAAATAAAAGATAGATTTGCTTGTGATTGAGAGTTTACATACATTAAAATATAAATATAAAATATATTTGCAATATATTTTAATTTTTTACTATAAAAATATATGTATTGTATTATCATGTATTAAGTAAATACTAGTATTAATAGAGAAACGAAAACTCGTTTTATTTACAAATATTTGAATACGTTTTCATGTTTATTTTTACTCCCTGTTTTATATTTCATAAATTATTTACTAACATAAATAAATAGTGTTAATAAAAATTCTTATTAATTACCAATTATTAATACACATATAGTATTTCAACATAGTTTAGAAAAGTCGCTGCCCACCGTCTGTGCGCTTGGATCTTTTAAACGACGCAACGGATATCAATGTGTTTTTCATCAATAAACATAGAGATTTAAAAGGAGGTTTTATATGTATAATACATGCATATTATATAAGAGAAATATCGAGAATTTAAACTTTCCTAGCCGGAAACAAAATAATAACTTTTGTTCTAAAATCTTAAATTTGTATATAGACCCTCATTTTACCCGTGTGGAACCAGGACGGGAAGCTAGTCTAAATACGAATCTAACTGGTATTGCTACAATATATTTTTTTTTATACCAAAGTCAAGTCAAAGGCAAAAAACTTTATTCGATAAAAAAGCATTACACGTTCTTATTAGTTGTAAGAAATAAATCTACCACCGGTTCAGGAAGAAGCACTTAGACTCAAAAAGAATCAGTGAGACTTTTTTTTAAATTGTTATGTATATAATAATGTAATTTTTCGTACTTCTATTTGAACCAGCCTGGAGGCGATCGTTTAATTCCTAATTGGTCATTAGCAGCCTGTAAATTTACCACTGCTGGGCTAAGGGCTCCTCTACCTTTGAGGTGAAGGTTTGGAGCATATTCCACCACGCTGCTCCAATGCGGGTTGGTGAAATTGGTCATTCGTTTAATAATATTCTCTAACATATATGTACAGTTAATTAACGATTTTTGAAGTTTGCAATTGAATAATTTTCAACGTTCTCTGGGGTCCTGTTGTAAATGCGTTTACAATGCCCAACAAAATAACTAGTTCGTAACTAGCTTAACATGCTAGTTCCCAGTACTAATGGTATATACGTAAGTATAAGTCTATTATATTTTAACAAAAGTAAAAGTAAAGAAAAGTTTATTTAGCTTATTCCACCACGCCGCTCCAAAGCCGCTTGGTGGATACACATGTCTAAGAATTTCTCGATGTTTTCCTTCATCGCCGAGCACGAGATGAATTATAAACAAAAATTAAGCATATGAAAATTCAGTGGTGTCTGGGTTTGAGCCCGCAATCATAGGTTAAGATGCACGCGTTCTAACCACTAGGCCACCTCGGCTCATAAGCAAACATCATACCTGAAATGACCCGTGAGCACTAGTGCAACGGTATATGGACCGCCTAGCGATGTAAAAAATCGCAGATTCGACCCTACTCATGAAGCTATTGTCGTCTCCACTGCTGGTACAAAATGAGAATATTAGTAATTCCTTAAAATGGAGCATTGCTAGAATTCTTTTTTAATTTTCCTCAATATTTTAACACGATATACGTTCAATAATTTCATACAGCACGTATTAATCACGACCATCCAATGATAAAATTTCCAAGGTCGTAGAAGTTTCTCGTAATACAGAAACTTCAGCTCTGAATATTATTTACGAGGGTACCGGAGTCAGATTTCAAAAACTTAACCCTATAAACGAAGAATCGGCGCAAATTTCGTGATGATGGATTCGGTTTTCGACTCTAAACTGTAGAGGTTACGGTCTATTTCGATAGACGTATCCAAACACCCTTTAAAGAATTAAAAAAATGAAAACAATTATTTCAAACTCAGACGTTAATAATTAACGAGATATGATTAATGATCGTTGTTTTAATGTGTACATCTTAGCGCGAGCGCTAGAGGCTTATTCAGACTTCGAGCAACAGACGAGTAAGCTTGATGTTTGTGTTTCCATAAATTCTCGTGAGTACCCAGGCAGTCATATAAAATTGTTTTGACTGAATTATAGCAATATGCAAATATGAAACTTGAATCTGCTATATTGATTGACTTGGTAATTAACATTCTAACATAGAGTCCTAATTAATTATAGTATTTATTATAAATTCAACAATAACAACATTAACAGTCTGTAAATTTTTCCACTGCTGTGCTAAGGCCTCCTCTCCTTTCGAGCAGAAGGTTTGGAGCAAATTTAACCACGCTGCTCCAATGCGGGTTGGTGGCAGAATTTCGTTGAATATAGACACATGCAGGTTTCCTCACGATGTTTTCCTTCACCGCCGAGCACGACATGAATTATAAGCACATGAATATTCAATGATTCTTGCCTGGGTTTGAACCCGCAGTCATCGGTTAAGATGCACGCGTTCTAACCACTGGGTTATAAATCGGCACGGTTATATAAATTCGCTTATTTTTAACCGACTATAAAGAGGAGGTTATCAATTCATATGAGTTTTTTATAAATTTCCTTCCCTTCGATTTGTTTTTTTTTTTGTTTTAGAAATTGTAGTTTACTACGTGATTTGTCCCAATAAAATTTGTATACTCTATTCCACAACCGTAACAGGAAAAAAGTCAAATAAACAACATTTGACAGCAAATTGACGCGGTGTCAATGGTTGAGAGCTTGATTAATCTGATATTCACTATGGATTTGCGAAAAAATGGCGTTTTGAACGTCGACGAAACTGTTATCGGAATATTGGAAGCCAAATTAAAGTGGAAATAAGTATTTAATAGTGTTGTATGTATGTAATAGTGTTGTATTATATATAAATATATATTAATCATAAACTCGTAGTAGTGAATAATATAGCTGAGTTATTAGCATTCAGCAAAACGCATGAAATACGTAAATCTAAGGTTTGAGTATCATTTTTCCTACTTTCATTGGAACTGGCTGCAGGTCAATTACGTTAATTTATTACTTGAATTAAATTTTTTGAGCAGTAGTATCACCGACACGAATGTCTGTAAACCTGCTCGTCAAAAAGTAAGTATGTATGTATGTTTGTTTGTTAATTACATAATATAATTTTCAGTATCTTATGATCTATGATGTGAGAAGTTATAGCGCGATTTAAAATACTACTAGCGCCATCTGTTATTGAACTAATGTACTAGCTTGTCATTATGCACTATCATAGTACAGTAAGAAAAGTGCGCCCAAAAATAATATATATTAATCATAATTTAAAGTCACGTAGATTTTTTAAGATAATTAGATGTTCTATTGGAATTTTTGATATTTTTATACGAGTAAAGATATATAAAGTATATACTTTAAGATCTTGCAGTACACAGCTGTTGATAATTTAATGAAATTGTTATGAAAAAGCTAGTTGCCGCCCGCGACTTCGGCCGCTTGGGTCGTATTGTGTTAGGTATCAAATCCACTCCAAGGGAAAAATACCTATGTGCTATTCCAGCCTATAATTTAACTCTGTGTCGAAGTTTATTCAAATCCGTTCAGTCGTTGTGTGGAGATATATAACAAACATCAATCGAACCAAACTGTCGCATTTATAAAATTAGTAAGATGATTTTAACATTTCAGTACTGTACATGCAATTAAATCGACATACATCCCTTGCCTAGCTGTACATTTTGGGAGGGCTTTGCGAAAGACAGCGCCAAACAGCAAGACTTAATATCGTTGTGTTCCGATTTGAAGGGTGAGTGAGCCAGTGAGACAAAAGGCGCAAAGGACACATTAACAACTTCCCAAGGTTGGTTGCACATTGGCGATGCAAGGAATGGTTAATAATTCTTACAGCGCTAGTGTCTGTAGACGGTAGTCCATTGCTCTACCATCTATAGGATATACAAAAAACCTAGTCTTAATCGTAAGGAACGATTACAATACAGTATTACAATCGAAGTAACCATGAATTCATTTCATTGTATTTAACTGACATACTATGTAATTAAAAGGATGGAAAAGAGTAACTACTGAGTTTCTTGCCGGTTCTTATCGATCGAATCACTGTAACACGACAATTTTAAAGTACTTTTATGAGCTTACTTGAATGAAGAATAATTTGATTTTGATTCTGTAATTGTTTTCCATATTCAACTATTCAATGTCAAATTAAAAAAAAAGTTATAATCATATCAATATGTCAAAATTAGATACCAAGACAGACAGCTTCTTGTATATATTAATATCAGTATAGATGAGATCTCTTCTATAAAGTTCTTCCCGATTAAATAGCAGTGCCATTCTATGAAAGTGAATTACGTAAATTATGAAATGTTGATAACCGACTTATGGTGATACGGTATTTTGATACGTATATGCTTTAAATGTTATAAATTTTATAGTTATTGTCGCATATCACTGTTTGACAAATGACGATCGTGTTCCGTGATCACGAATCTGTTATTACAGAGCTATACAGTTTTTAATATCAAATAGAATCAACTGCTTAAATAACAACCTGGTGAAGGTCTGAAAACTTCGCTAGGCCATTCTCCTTTGAAAAAAGGCTAGTATTGTAGTTTAATCCACATTGAAGAATACTATATAATACAAAAGGATATATTCCTTTACGTTTTACGAGAAATAATGGCTGATTTTAAACAATACAGCAATAAACCTTTTTCAATTAAGTACCTTAAAAACATTGTGCATTTAATATAGATCAATATGACCCCTTACAGCATATTATTTAAATCAATATTTTTGAAGATATTACAGATTTAGAACGCAGGGACATAGCGGCTTGTATTGTCTAATGACAAAAAAGCTGTGAACGCACCGGGACGGGTTGCTAGTTAATATATATAAATATATTATATTTTTTCGGTATTTATGCGTTGTTCAATATTATTGTCCGATCATTATAATACGTTGCTTAATCGAAAGTTAAACAGCACTGTTAACACCTAATTAGTCGCTCATGTCGCGTAATGGGCTAGTGTTGTGCGAGATAATCGATATTAATTCAGGACCATCGACTCTCGTATACGTTTAATAGATTCTGCACCACTGCATGCTCGTAAATAGGGAGATTGCTTCAGTAATACAATAAGGATGTTAAGTTTTTTATCGATATTTAGGTTTGAATAATCATTTTGAGATCCTTTTTTTTCCCCACTCACAAACAAACAAAAAAGGAGAGGTGATACTTAATTCATCAGTCCGTTTTTTTTTTAAATAAAATCAACCATGAAACTTATTATCTTACTTTCTCTCTATAGATACTTAATGTTAAAAACCTTTATTTAACATATATTATTATATTTTATGTCATAAAATGATCGTGTAGCCTACTACACGATAAATTACTAATCCCCACGATAAAAACGAATTGGGGCAGTGTGGTTAAATAAGCTCCTAAACTATTCCTCAAAAAGAAAAATAAAAATGTTTATACCATATAAAACCATTCGTGTGCAAATAATTAAAAAAAAAATGGTCTGTAAATAAATTAAAATGAAATTTATTAATTACTCTATAATATTAAGTTTTAAAAATATTATTAAAAAATATATCGATATTTATGACGTTCGTTTTTCCCAACCCTAGACATGAGGGAATCAACGTAAGGTAATGCAGGTATATTGAAGCAAAATATATCTTCATGTAACGCCGTTAGTATTACGTCTCGTCTCCTTCAGGGAGTCGGGTGTATTAGGCTAAAAGCGTATGGGAGTATGATACAAAATCTTGACACAGAATAATTGTGTCCCATAGAACTTTATTTACGAGCTCACTAAAAATATACAGTCCACAAAGAAATGTATCCCTCCTAAGTAGTCGCAAATTACATATGTATGTACTTAGAGGCAGTATATATAGACGAAGGACAAAGTTACTCCTTATTACATCAGCTATCTGCCAGTGAAAGTCCCGTCAAAATCGGTTCACCCGTTGAGCTGGAACAAACAGACAGAAAAAAAATGAAAAAAATGTTATTTTGGTGCATGTACCGTGTATACATATACATACGCATTTAGTAGAAAGCGATTATTTTAATGTTACAAACAGACACTCCAATTTTTTTAAATGTATAGATAGATGATTATATATCAAGACAAAACATAATTAATTTATAACATCATTCTTATCTCCATTCTACGCGGTCATAATGTGTGCAGACGTTTTTTTTAATTTTTATTCGTAAAACATTTTTCATATAAATAAATTGCTTGCAAATGTTAAATAAATTACAGAATTAATATAACTAAGTACTAAGTCATTCATAATATAAAATTAAATGGTTAATTTGTAAAATTATGGAAGACATACATATACATAGTCAAAGTCAAAGTCAAAAATCTTTATTCAATATAGAAGTGTTTACACTTGCTTATTGATTGTCAAAAATCTACCACCGGTTCGGAAATTAGCACCTCGGACCTGAGAAGAACCGGCGAAAGAAACTCAGCGGGATATATATATATATATATTTTTAACCATTTTCCATGTACAATGATAATTATATTTTAGTTATTTGAAACAGCCTGAAGGCGATCATTTCATTCCCAAGGTGTGCAGTCAACTAAAAAGTCATTAGTGTTGTAATATCCTTTATATCTATAAGCCTTAGAGCTTATTCCACCAATTTGCTGCAAAGTAATTTACTATACTATATTTAATACCTTAACCGCAGAGCATGAAAAGTATTATAAACATAAATTAAGCACGTGATATTTTTTTATTATTTGATGAGTTTGAACCCACGAACATCGGTCAAGATTCACTTGTTCTAACCACTGAGCCGTCTCGGACATTGGCAACGCGACTATGTACTTTACATAACAGTTATTTGAATAATATATTTCAAAATAAGGACACAGTAAATCCATACCTTCTCAAATTTAGAGTAACGGAACAATAGTGTATCGCACAATACAGAGCTTCCCAAACAATGGGGGAAATACAACATTTCGAATATTACGCTTTGATAACGCTCTGACACCTCGATTTGGAAACATTTGATTAAAATTTCACCTCTAAGCGTACAAAATATTGTATATTTTTATGAAATATTTGAGGGAATACTCTTTTTATCAATTTTAATATCAAAGGACTTGGTGAAAGGTCTTCTTTCAAGCCCGTCTGGATAGGCACCACCCACTCATCATATAATCTACCGCCAAGTTTTATTGTGTGCTAGTTTCGAGGAGCGAGCAACTACAGGCAGGTAAGGGTTGCACCAAAATGTTATGCATCTTGGTGCGAGGTTGGTTTGAAATTGTATTCGGCGCCAATGTCTTTAGGTATTGGTGAACACTTGGAAGCGGGTGTCCCATTTGCCCGCCTTCCAACTTTCGTGCCATCTATAAAAACAGCAAAAAAAATCATGTCTGTTTTATGGGAGCCCTTAAATATTTACTTTATCCTGTTATAGGGGCAACAGAAATACATAATCTGTGAAAATTACACAGATTATGTACTTACTATATCGATTCATAAGATACATCCTGGTGACAGATGGACTGATAGACGGATGGACGGACAGCGGAGTCTTGGTAATAGGGTTCGTTTTACTCTATGGGTACGGAACCCTAAAAATATAGCACTTAACAATAACAATGAACTTTTTATACGAAGGCACAGTTTTGATCAATTCAAATAAATATAAAAGTTTTATAACCTTCGAATAAAACTTTGAGATTATAGAGATTTAAAAAAAATTTTGAGTTTCTTTAGCCGGTTTTTCTTAGATCTGAACGTTTATTTCCGAATCTATGATAGATTTTTAACGCTTAATAAAGTCAATGACGGAGAACATTATAAAAATGAAAAAACAAGGTGCACGTCCTCATTCCTATTGTTCGTATTTGTATTATTCGTTTTTAATTTATTTAACCGACTTTAAAGAAAGTAGTAGGTCATCATATTTGTATAAAAATTGATGTAAGTTCGTGTATATTCAGGTAATACTTTGTTTACGTACTTATTTGATGTTTCTACTGCGTTAGATTCAGAATAGCTACAAAGTGGTACCGTCTCAATTTCATTGGATATGGTTAAGTTTTTGACAAGATTTGAAATCATTTGTTTCATAGCGGTTTTTTGCATTTTTTGTTAGAATAAATACTGAACCGTATAAATTGTTATGAAGACTTTGAACGAAAGTGAAATAGAATGACTCGGAATACAATTCAAACTTCTATAATCTCGTGGTATGATCGCCTTTTCAACTCACGATACGATAACGATATTAATAAATTATTTGGTGGTAGGGTTTTGCGGTAGGTCCGTCTGAATAGGTACCACTCACTCACTATTTATTCTACCCTCTTTACCCTGCGAACTAACCTACATATTCATTACCGTCTTTACCATAGGGCACATGGAGCACGTGCCCTGCCCCCATCCTGAGTGAGCCCCGGAGAACCAATAATTTACCAAATTAAGCAAAAGAATATCTAGCAAAAGTGCCCCAAATTCATGGGTGCCCAAGGGCCCCAGCATAGCTTGAGACAACTCTGTACATATTGGAGGCCCGCGTGGCCTGGCTTACCGTCTGGGCATCACGGTATCAAGCGCAAGCAACACTGTGACGCATCCCGAAGTTACGGAGTGCGTACCGCTGTTTATTTAATGGGTATTTCGGTGCACTCAGCGCCGCTAAGTCCCACATCATGATTCGGAAGCGAGTAAATAAGATTTTCCAACCAGAACAAGCTTTGGTTTGAAAGATTTTGGTTTGAAAGATTGATCCAGTGTAACTAAAATTATAAGGGGTGTAACAGTTCTTTATCTTAGTTCCCAAAATTGGTAGAACACCAATGTCTTCAGACGGTAATAACTGCGTAACAACAGGATGGCCATTCATGGTCTGATCTGATAAAGAAAACTTAATCATCTGCTTTGCAATTTAATTCTATTATAACACACCTTAATCGTGAAATAGTGAGAAACGACTTACGTTAAAAGCTATTATGATGCGTGTTTCGTTTAAATGTTATAACTATTAAAACCAATGTCACATAACAAAGTCTGACATTTCACGATCGTCTGATATTACTGTGTGAGGAGTTTCGAGTTTGTACTCACAAAATAAATCTAAGGAAACATTTCACAGCAATTATATAACAAATGAAGTGAGCAATTTATATAAATATTGGACAACATCACATACATTAGTAGCTAAAGCACTTGTGTTATGGCAAAATCAGAAGTAACGACGGTACCACAAACACCCAGACCCAAGACAACATAGAAAACTAATGAACTTTTTCTACATCGAACCCGGGACCTCGGAGTGGCATACCCATGAATGTGCCCTTATATGTTGTTGCTCTTTAACCAGCAAACTCAAGGACATTCCTTATCACTATCTGAATATTTATATTCAGGAGAATCTTAAGGAAATTACCCTGTTTTGATATATAGCTAAATGCCAATTAAGACACTGGTTTTACGGTCCCGTTTAATAAAATGGCTTGGCTATTAATTGAAAAGCTAATTGAATTATTTGGCGACATATATAGGACGTTAGATAGCCCAGAGAATGCAAAATGTGGATATTAACTGAAGGTACTGAATTTGTTGGAAACTTTGCGGGGAAACTTTTATTTATCGAATGAAGTAGGAATTTATTCGACACATAAAACCTTTTTCTTAGTGATTTTAGTGATACTTGCGTTTTATTCAGTATTCCTTCAAGCTCGTCTCATCTGAATTTCATTGCTATTTGATATTTTAAAGTCTCCAAATATTTAAAGCACTGTTTTATTTCCTTGGATATTTTTTATTTTTTATGAAATCTTATCGAATCTTATCGAATGACGTGTGCATTCCGTCAGATCTAAATATACTAGACAATCGTCGTCACGCCAAGTTTTACACTATATACACCCTTTGAACGGCGGAATTGTCGCGGAAAAATAGACCATTTTCCGACGAACTTTGATTACTTTGAGCCTTAATCGATTTTGTTTTTGTGACGGTGTCCCGAATTACTCTTCAGGGGTTCGACAAGGTCGAGGTCAATTATGCTAGTTTATAAGATATTTTGTAACAGGAATCCGTAATTGACGCGCGATTCATCAGGATCATTGAATATTTGATAGCCTTATTTATTAGAATCGTATATTATATTATAATGTGGTTCTATAAATAAAATTTGTATTTTCGTAATGTGACTTTTACTATAGTAATTTTTCCTCGATATTTATTAGCAATTTATTTTAAGAAAATGCCAAGAAAGATTGTTCGACGCGACGGTCTGAGTTTTTAGTCTCTAATCTCTCAATATTAGTGTTGCATATCGATAGTCCACTATCGTTAGACTATCGACAGTTAGCGATAGTATAGACTATCGCTAACACCTTGACGATAGTATCGATAGCTCCCCATGAGCAATAATATCGTTAGTATTACTATTAGTAGTTGCTTACAGAGAGCTAGCGATTCTATTGTATACATTTACGTATACGTATACGTATATGCGTATCGATAGTATTGATCAAAACGATACTATCGATATACGAATAGTTTTCGAGGTCAACTATCGACAGTCAAATTATCGATAGTTCTGCAACGCTGCTTATTTATCAACGCATAGAGCCCGGTATACATCATTTGCTCTAACCACTCTATAATGACATATGTACTTGTCGAAAAGGTTTTAATTGCTCCAAACAAAATTAAAATATGCATATTACAGTTACATATCTAAACAGTTACATTAATCTTATCTATGCTATGATAAATACAATAAAGATTAACAAATTAATACTTATATTATTTTCACTTTCAACGCCATCTAGCGTATTCTGACAGAACTGCAATGTGTTTTTGGTAACCGAAGTGTATCCAACATTCAAGTACCATTACTTCGATGAGAACCATTTTCAGTTGCGAGTATTGAATTATTTCGAGGACGTATATATGATGTAAATTATATATTTACATTGTAACTCTATTGATAGAAAGTATTAACTGTTTTATTAATTGTAAAGTTTTAACTATTAATACTAAAAATTATTAGTTATTTCCGTTTCAATGGCACAAGCAATAGAAAATTGTTACGGTATTTGAGCCTATAAATGCCTACACTTTGCATAATAATTGATGTATTAAGCTCAAGTAAGTAAAGAAGTATTATAACAGCAAAAAAAAATTAAATTATTTTCTGTATAAATAAATATTAATAAAAGCGATGTTTCTTGCAAACCTTGGCCTTATATCTATACTATTAGAGTTAGAGCATGTATAATATTATACATGCTCTAACTCTGTCTGTTGTCTCTAAACGCTTAAACCGCGGAACTGATTTAGATGAAATTTTGTAATGAAATAGTTTAAGGCTCGAGGAAGGATTGTGTGCTATAGGTAAAGTTTTAAAAAATACGGGTGAAACCACAGGGTCAGCTAGTTATATATACATAAAGGCTGCATACACTTGTATATAAAGGCTGCACGAATATATTTTAATTATCTGTATTTTAGTAGAATATTTTTATTTTCAGAATTATGAATTCCATGATTCCGTTTAATTTATGATATAGGTAGGTGGACGAACCAAAATATTAAATTAAAAATTAAACATAAGGTTGTTAGATATACCTAAAGTTGCAATTTGATGTTTGTATATAAAAGTTTGTTTCTTTAAGAACTAATAAAACATTTTCTATTCCTCCACTCTGACTGCAAAGGCGATCTGAGACGTCAGATGACGGAAAAGAGATCAGCGAGAGATCAGGCGAAGCTTATACCTACGTGCTCCCCGAAGCATTGTAGCGTAACGTCACCAGCTTAACTTGGCTCTACCACTAACCAGAAAACCCTTTCCCTATCTGTGACCTGTAACAAAGTGAGAAAAAAAGTCATAAAAAAATCTTACTGGACTAAGTTTTCTCCGCTTGAAGAGTAGGTTTGGAGTTTGGACCCTATTTCACAACGTTGCTCGAAAACGAGTTGGTGAATACAAGTTTAAAAAAATCCACACATACAAGAGCATATACTACAAACAAATCAAACAAACAAAATAAGTGAAAATGATGATGGTGATGACGATAACCAGTACACCTTATCCGGATTCGGCCACATCAGCTATTTGCACGGGTCGTATAATAATACACATGTGTGTGCACTCTAATTATCCAGTAGCATCGTGGCAATTCTGACACGACCGGTTAAGTTCAGGTGAAAGACCAACGGCTACGTGCTTGGACACGGGAGTACAAGCTGTGCCAACTACTGAACTCCAAGTTGCTACTGAGAACTTCTCTACAAAAAAGCCCAGCAGTTGCAACTCAGGACATCAGAATCTGCATCCTTACAAGTAAACCACTAGACCATAAAGAGACACATTACAATTACTAAGTATGACGATTAGATTAAAATTATGATATTAGATTATATATATGTACGTAGTATAAAAAAGTCGCTTCTTATACACATACATACAAACCTTTAAACTACGCAACGGATTTTAATGCGGCTCTACAAAATAAACAGAGTAATTAAACAGAAAGACGTATAAAAGATGTATATTTTAGAAGAGAAAAGCCGAAAATTTCAAAGATTTTTTCTTTTTATGTTAGTTCTTTAATTAGGTAAGATATAGACCCTTATTATATCCGTGTGAATCCAGGATGGGGAGCTAGTATCATAATAAATCAAACATATAAGTTACATGGAACAATTTCATCTTTTAAAAATGATGTTATAAACTATTACCTAAGTAATAATTTAGACGACTTCAATTAATTTCTTTACATATAACATTTTTTTATCTTAAATAATTATTAGTGTATGAAAGATATACATAATATATATATTTATGTATGTATTAAGTATCTTTATGTAAGTTTATGACTGCACCGCCTATTCCGATGGTTTTCAAATAACTCTCTCAGATTGGGTTGTCTGGAAGAGATGGCTAATTAGCCATAAGTCCCATCCTTAGATTTCTGTATTTTTGTTTGTGGTGTACAATGAAGTATATTAACAATAACATTAACAATTTAAATCAATCACAGAAAACTAGCATTATATTTTAAATACTGGTCCTAAAAAAAGACGAGTAAAGTAGGATATAAAAACTAGTTCAGATCCACGATTTGCGTTTTAAAGGTCGCGGCGCGCGCGCAGACCGCAGTAATACAACAGACGGCGGTATATTAACGACGTATTTTATATTTTTTATTTAAAACTGTTTAGTGGACGTTAAAGTAAACAGTAAGTACGTTTAATTATTTAAAGTTATCATAGTGTATTGTTTTTTTGTGTTTCAGAAAATATTACGAGCGATAATGTAAATACGTACATTTTATTCAAATTAGTTCTTATAAATATTTTTTTGTTTTTCGCTATAAAAGATTTAATTAAATATAAATTGACCAATAGTTCGGTGTGTTGTATCTTTTATATATATATTTTTGACCAATCAAATTCTGTATTATAATAATTAAAAAATATATATATTTATGGGTGTATGACTTGCTATAACGTGGCTCATTTACTAGTCTTTATATTATTAAATAAAAAAAATTAAGCAATCCATTTTATCATAAAAAAAAATTACGACCGTTTATCCAAATCGAGTTTTTGCTCAAACATGTATTGGTATTATCGAAGGAAGTGTTGCCGAAAATAATCCCACGCAGTCTTATGACAACAAAATTATGTTTTCGTGCTCATGCGAGAATAGCCATAATTGGTTGTTGGTTGAAAATCGGTGCTTTAATTGTTATATCTCTAGAAACAAAATTGTTTAACGAAATTTTCAGTATGAACACGTCTAGTTGTAGGTAAAAAATAATTAGGTACTCAGTTTCTAGTCGGTATTATTGGGAAATAGGAGCCGAGATGACTCTGTAGTTAGAATGTGTGCAAATGAATTTTCATATGCTTAATATGTGTTTATAATGCATCTCATGCTTCTTGGTAAAATAATACATACATACATTAACAGCCTGTAAATTTCCCACTGCTAGGCCTCCCTTTGAGGAGAAGGTTTTGGAGCATATTCCACCACGCTGCTCCAATGCGGGTTGGTGGAATACACATGTGGCAGAATTTCGTTGAAATTATACACATGCAGGTTTCCTCACGATGTTTTCCTTCACCGCCGAGCGCGAGATCAATTATTAAGCACAAATTAAGCACATGAAAATTCAGTGGCGCCTGCCTGGGTTTGAACCCGAAATCATCGGTTAAGATGTAGGCGCTTGCAAAAGAATACATTGTAGAGAAACCAATAAGTATCGGATTATAATCAGCCTCAAGTTTATCCTACAAACAGCATTCCTATGCTGGAAGGTGCTGAGAGGCCCCCGCCATCTCCAAACACAAACGTACAGGGTAGTCTTCTAAGTAATTCCCTTTAATAGGACCCAGTAAAGATGATATACGATTCAGTGGAATTATTCTGTAAGGACAAAATCCTAACTCGACGGAGAACTCGATAGTGAGGTTGCAATAGTGGCAAATATTAAAATTATAAAACTTTACCTATAGCATAGGGGTGATTTAAAAAAAGTAGGGTTGTTCTTCCCTAGGGCTCATACTATTTCCGTAAGAAATTTCATCTAAATCAGTTCAGCGGTTTTAACGTAATGGGGTGACAGACAGAGTTACTTTCGCATTTATAATATTAGTATAAATAATTCTCGGGTACGCATGGCCTTATGACCTTTTTCACTTTGATTGTAAAACTAACTCTCCAGTTTCGAACATACCAAACATTTACAAAAATCTTAACTTCAAATGTCCCTTTTCAGTATCTTTTATATTTAACGATCGTGTTCAGCATCGAGTTCCTTTGTTATTTATAGAATAAGTATCGTTACTGAAAGGCTAATCAAACAGAGGATCGTCTATCTCCGTCGGTAACATTACCGAATAAACCTTATACATAGACTTACATATGTGCGATGCCGTTTAATATAAAATTATCTACCGTAATATATTTTATCAGCTTTTTATATAAATCTTTATCATGATTATAAAATCATAAAATAAAACGAATAACACATATATTTGAATACGATAATTTATTGAATTTGCAAACATTCCAAATAGTAGAGTTTAAAAGAAAAGTCGCGAAATCGAAGGCTCTTATACGCGCGCAGAGAATTAGCTTAATAAAATAACATTTACCTCAACACAATGTTTTGAAATAATACAAGTTATTTCTATAAGGATAACGCTAAGTATATTCATGAACAATGACAACGAAGTTTAAAATACAGATGACAAAAGTAATAAGTCACAATATAAAATTGAACCTTACGTCAATTAAATCCTTAGCTATCTAAGGACGCATTACAAACCATCGAAATCAAACGAAACAATTCAAATATCGTGGTGTGCGTGACAGGATTTTTCGTGGTAGGGCTGATTATATTCTATCGCCAAACTACAGTACCAGTATTGTTGTGTTGTGGTTTGAAGGGTGAGTGAGCTAGTATAACTACAGGCACAAGGGACAAAACATCTTAGTTTCCAATTGATGGCGCATTGGCGATGTAAGGAATAGTTAATATTTCTTACAGCACCATTTTCTATGGGCGGTGGTGACCACTTACTATCAGATGGTACATATGCTCATCTGCCAAACTATGCCATAAAAAATTAAGCTGCTTGACACTCATTAAACGTCATACTACTTTAGTAGTGTGCGTGTAATTATTGGACAACTGTTGGCACATTATAATTAATATTTTGAAAAATTATGCAAGGTTTTCATTTTTTTTTAATTTAGGTCAGTTAAGTGGACTGGCAAATGGGCAACATGATAAGTGATCACCCATAGACATTGGCAGTAAAAAAGTATTTACCTTTATATTGACCACTACAACCGGAACACAATAATAATAAGGTTGTAACTGTTTGGCGGTAGAATTTGTGAATCTGATTTTAAAGTTTGAGTGATTACTACAGGACAAGGGACATCTTAGTTCCCAAGGTTGTTGGCACAATAGCGATGTAAAGAATGGTTAATATTTTAATAGACGCGGGATAACCAGATTAACTACCTACATTTCATTTGATCCAATAAACCCCATTTAGAGACAAAAGGAATAAACAATAAACACTGATAAAGAGTCTTATGACATTTTGGAACAATTATCAAAACTACCTTCAACCGCCCTTTAAAATCTATGCGTTTTAGTTTACGTTAACAGTTCATCAAATCTTTTTTTTATGTAAAACAGAAAAGCTTATATATTAAGAAGATTATGTTGGACGAAAATCATTTAATACGAAAACCCTTAGGCTTCGCTCGCGTTTTACAGCCTATCTCCTTCTTTGAGATTCAAACTTCATCACAAATTTTATAAAATTTCTGCAAAAGACAAACATACGGAGATCGCATTTATAATATTAGTACAGATGTTATACATTTAATAGTAAAAGGACCCGAAAAACAAAGGGTACAAAAAATACCAAGTCCACATCGAACTAAAAAAAAAATCCGCCGAAAACCGGTTTATTAATTGCTTGATCATATTTGATATTTAACAGAATCATTTTCATTTTTAACCAGATCGAACCGGTTATTATTTTTTCTAAATAGAGCAATTGCCAGTTGACACGCACGACTCTTGAAGATTAATAGGTTACAGACATAATAATTCTGGTAATCGTAATTAACATAATAAATTTTAACATTGTCGTAAAACTATTGAGTTCGTTTGTTAAGGAATTGTTAACATTTGTGTTTTGGAATTTATTAGTGTATTAAGACGCGCCTGGGTTTTTTCATAATTAGTTCTGCATCTGGTTCCTCACGGATTATCGTCCCATCGGATTATTATAATAGAGATAATAAAGCGTGCACCTGACACATAAAATCAAATCAATTATATTCAAGTAAACTTTACAATGAAGCGTTTTTGAAACGTCGTTTTTAAAATACTACCACCGTTTCGGAAAGCAGCTTCCAGCGAGAAGAAACGGCAAGAAACTCGCATAGTTTCTCTTTTCAAATAAACAGATCTACAATGCTGTTTTTTACAATAATTAGTGTCCTTTGATGGACCCCGAGCCTAAATCCAGGCGTTTTTTTCTGAAAACTACTCTTTTAATGAATAATAAGATATATTTATTAATTTAGTCTTAATAAACTTTTTAAATTTTGTAAATGGTAAATTAATTGCACTTCCCGGTATCTTATTATATATGCGTATACCATTGCCCAAAAACGTTCTCCGTACCGTATGCAAACAGAAAGCAGGGGTTACAAGTTTATTCAAATAACTTCATTAAATATATAAGCATTACACTTACTTATTGACTGTTAAATTAAACACACAACAGTCACAAATAACCTGAGAAGAACTGGCGAAAGAAACTAAGCAAGTTTTATTTTTTGTACAACCTTGAACTCTGTAATTGTATTAGAACCTTACCCTAAAAGCACACAAGCGTATGACCTTTTTCACACATTTGTAAAGACGCCATTAAACTAACTCTCCAGTTTCCTAATGATGTCTCCGAAGACACCAAACATTAAAAAAAAAAATAACTTCAAATGTCCCTTCAGTATTATCTTTTATATTTTACGATTGTGTTGAGCACACAAGCCTACTTTTACGATTTTTTTTTATATTCAGCAACAGAGATCCACATTCAGATTTGAGTTCGGATACATCCTTGTACAGTATAGTATATTCTGTGCACTTATCGAAGGCGTAAATGATGACATTCTCAATCCACGTAGCAATAACGTGCTATATATATGATCATTCTCAGATGTTACTGATAGATAAGAACCTACCTCAAAAATATTTTTAAATTTATTCGGCGCAGATCTAAATAAAAAAAATAATTAAACATGATATAAAAAACCAAATCAAAACAAATAACGTGGACTATATAAGATGATTTTGATTTCCAAAGATGTTAACCTAATGTTCACAAATTCCGTTATCGTTCATTTACCATTTGCAGATTAGAAGTTTGACCGACAAACATAAGTTTAGGTTAGGTCAATGCCCCATTTTTTAACCAATTTTAATCTGTCCGTCTCGTTCGTACATCCTTGATAGTAAAGGTCGATCTTATCATTTCCCTGTTCCTGGTGTGTTTGTTGATCGAAGTTTTTTCGTTACCACGTTGATAAAACTTAATCTTATTGTATATTTGTTTTGTATTCTAATTAAAATTCAATGTTCTAATGATAATATAGATATTCTAAGTTCATTTTCATTTCCTGAATGACTTTTCCGTTTTGAATTAGACTCGAAATTAAGCAGTCTTGAAACATTGACATCATTAATCATACATAAAAATCAATCTAAAGAAATTATTCTTAATTAAATAATATACTCGTAAAATATGTATAATATAAAAAGTATAAGTAAAAATATAGGATAAAATATTTCGTACAAACATGTAATAATTAACACGCTTGAGTAAAGTTAAAAGTAAAGATACACTCTGTAAATGTCCTAGGGCTGGGCTAAGGCCTCCTCTCCCTAAGAGAAGAAGGTATAGAACTGACTCCCAAGTTATTTAAAATTCAATTACCAGACCTCTTAAAATATGATACGTTAATATACATATTTTTAATAGAAGTATGTAAGAAACGAACTCTTATAGAATCCATTAAGCACATTGGTTCATTTTTAGTTCACAAAAATTCAAATTAAACAGAGATGTTCTGCTTTTTTTGCCATTACACGCGGTCGTGTATCGTAGCTATTTTTAATTTTGATATACTTTGATGACAATGATTTAATCCTCAATCTGAATAATTGGCGCATAAATAAGTATAGGATTTTAAACAAAATATAATTAGGATGTTTTATTTTTAATTTATTATTATAATTAAAATTTTCAGTACCAACGAAACCGTCTCTTCTCTAAGCATTTTGTCATCTTCATTCAACGTTATAGAACATAATCTAAACAATCACTCCGTAAGATTTAAAACACGGTCATTACCATCGTATATTGTTGTAAGACATCTAAATGGACTAGCTGGTTTTAAGATTAGCTCCAGTCTTTTGCCAGATATGATTCTTACGCCACAGACATGTGAATCATGGTTCGAGTCCTTTCTCTTTGAACAAAACGAATTACAACACGGTTGGAATACATCGTAAGCTATAGTAACAATTGACAAAAACGTTCACTTAATATAAAAAAACCTGTTAGTGAATGGTAAAGAAGTTGATTAAAAGAAATATTGAAATAAAAAAATGGGTTATAAGAATATCTTGAGCAGATGCTTAAATTTGAATTAAATGATTTTAATGTAATTTAAAAAATAAATGATGATGATATTATTGATCTGGATCTAGAAATAATAACGTATATCTGAAACCAATATAAAAAAATTTAGATTTGATAAATGAATTCCAAGAAAACGAGTAGAATAATGCAACTCTATCTCGAGGGCGAATCATAGCGAGATCATAAATTTATACAAATGGGTATAACACAAATAAAAATACATAAATTTTACTCAATACAAGATTGACAAGGAAAAATATCGACAAGTTGTTCTTTATAGACGTGAATTCGACTTTCCATCGACCTTCCTTCAACGTATACATTTCCTGATACCGATATTACTGAACCAATTTCAACGCTCTTTTATCATGATCTAATTATTGCTTGATGTGTGAAATTTAATTCAGATTAAAGTTCCTCAGTTTGATTTTATAGCTGTGGACACTAGACGAATAGATTTTTCATTAATTTATTTTCCTATAACAAATATTTTCAAATTTATTTTGATATTACCTTTTGATTTGCGGTCCAATTACATTATGTTTATTGGCTCAGACATATCTGTTGAACGACTTAAAACCAGTTATGATTTAAAACATCCAATGATTCTCTGAATTCTCTTATTTCCGTTCATAAATGCGTTCTCAATGTTGACACTGTTAAAAAATATCTTACTCTGTGTACTATCTCTACAATAAATATAAATATTTGTATGTGTTGTGAAAGAATTTATTATTTAGATAAGAAATTATTTATTAACAACAATTTCAGACGTCTACTGCATCTATTGTTAATAAGTATGTCAGTTTGTTTACTAATTATAGATATTCTTAATAATTGGTTGTATTCAAAGATAATAGCGGTCAAACGCGCGTCCTTATCTTATAATTTAAGCAAAAACAAAACAATCAGTTACATTACCGAAGAAGAGTAAGATACAAGAGATAGATGGGTCAAAGATACAGCACGTGATCGAAACGGGATACTTCGTTCAGCTAATCAGCAATCTGATTTTGTAAGCATCGTATTTTGAAGAGATCGATTAACAGTTTCACGCTGACATAAATATAAATTGT
The DNA here is from genome assembly GCF_905147765.1 of Vanessa atalanta. Classification (NCBI taxonomy): domain Eukaryota; kingdom Metazoa; phylum Arthropoda; class Insecta; order Lepidoptera; family Nymphalidae; genus Vanessa; species Vanessa atalanta. Next base: position 9,291,661 of record NC_061891.1, on the reverse strand, counting down.
CGATGCTTGAGTAGGTGTCCAAAAAAGTAAAAAATAAGAATCTTCAAACTCAAACTGGATATAGAAGGTCAATGAAACTCGTATACTTTGACATGAGAGTTTTAGGACGTTTAAGAGACGTCAAAGTTTTAAAATTCTAAACTAAGACTTTATTTCAACTAAATTTAAAGTATACGTAAATTATTATGGTGATGAGCTCATATTTATCTTTTGTTTCAGAAAATGTTCTGGTACCTCATCATAGCCATGTTGCAGTTCGATCTGATGAGCAGCAGCGCTATCACCGACTTGACTGGTGATAGGGAAATGGTGATGGCTTTTGTGGTGAGTCAATTCCTATCAATTATAATAAATGTCTTGAGCTGTTTCATAGATGTATTGTGAGCTTCCGATATAAAAAAATCTGATTGAAAATACCATAGCCATGGCTATAGGCTACATTTAACACAAACACATGTGTTGTTTTTAATAATCTATGGGATGGCAATTCAACATGACAGGATCTCTCCTGCTTCAATTTTGTTGTGTTTTTAAGATCTTAGTTAAATTTTATTTTATTTCTACAGATCAACCGCCATGGTGAAAGAACACCGGATGCAGATGAACTGTCTCTATCGGATCAAAAAGAAAAATTGATGAACTTAACATACATTGAAGGTGTAGAGGGACTTACAAATGTGAGTATGATTTTATTCATTTATCGTACTGTATGGCCGACATTGCCGAGTCAATAGGAAAAAAGGTGCATTCAAATTGCCATGTGATTAAAATGAAAATATAACAAGTACAACCAGACAAATTCCTGTGTCGTGACTTATGTGTAAACGCCAACCCTTGGCAGATTGGTGGAATAAACCCCATTCAAACTACATAATAGGCTTACATAGGATATATTATATAAATTATCATTCCAAGATCTCCATTTCAGTTTAGTCAAGGAGAAAATAAATTTGCCATTAAATATGCATTGAATAATGTTAATTTGATGTCTTAAGAACTTTAAGTACTTGGTAAATGCGCTGTAAGAAGTTTTATCCATTCCTTACATCACTAATGTTCCACCAACCTTAGGAACTGAGATGTTATGTCTTCCTGTGGACTTCGTTACCACTGCCTTACTCACCCTTAAAACCAGAGTTCAAAAATATTGAGATCTTAATTTGGCTCTCGAATATGTAACGAAGTGTAGGAAGGGGGGTAGGGGGTATTTGTCACCATCAAATCTTAAGTTATTCTTAATTTGAGTCAAATCTTTTATCTACTCGGTCACCCCAACTCCATATGAATTTACTTCGAGTTTAATTAGTCAATGACATCGTAAATTTCATTTGATTCGGACTCGTAGCTGGCGTTATAAGATAAAATACCTTAAAGGAAAAATGATCTTGATATATTTTTCCTTGATTTTATTTGAGCTACACAAAAATGAAGATTATAAAAACGACCTTTTATCTTTTCTTCGGCAAGTTACGAAGTCATTGTAATGATGGTAAAGGCTGTTTAAATATTTAAAATAACAATATTTATTGGTATAATCCATTACATCACTGGGTAATGTAATTCAAGAAGGCGACCAGATTCTGCTATTACGTTATTCGCCATCATTAAATTCCTAGAAAATAATTTTATGGTTAAAAAAATTGTTTGTTTTTAATCTTTTGCTCGACTCATGATGCAAAACATGATAAAGTGCTCTACGATGATTTTTTAACCTCATTTCGACATATTTTATTTATTATACAAGATAGTTTCATTGTAAAGATAATTTTATGGAGATTAATTCTGTGTTTTCATAAATGGATTGATGTGATGAAAACGTAAAAAAGCATTAATTTAGTATAAAAACTTTTCTTGTCTGTCAAGTGTGAAAAATGAAAGCACCGTGACTTGCGAAAAAAAACACAAATTGAGTCATTATTTTTTAAATTCATTTAAGTAATTGTAGGTAACGAATAATCGATGTGTGTGAATGATCTCACTCAGTTAATTATAATGCTCTAATTCTCACATTAATCGTAATGTCGTTTAATTATAATATTAAAAGATCAAAAGGCTTGTATTATATACATATTTCATTTCAATACGAGATTTGCCAATAAGTATTTGGATCTTCTAAGTTTTATATAAATATAGTTCAATCTTAATTAAAATCTCTCATATTCAGTGACCTAAAAGTTAACGATAGTTAATATAACGCTAAAGACCCAGAGGACATGTGCATGTGCATTTAATAAGTTAAAGCCTTTTTAGTATAAGAAACGTCCATGTGATTCTATATAATGAAACCAGCTTAATAAATGAGCCAGTGTAACTACAGGCACAAGGGACATAACATCTTAATTCCCAAAGCTGGTGGTGCATTAGTGTGATGCAGAGAATGCTTATTATTTAAAGCGCCCAAAAGCTATGGACTGTGGCGACCACTTCAGATGACCCATTTTCCCGTCCGCCTACTATTATAAAAAAAAATTATATCTATGCAAGTCACGTTGATTTGTTAACTGAAATACAAACCGAAGCAAACAAACTTTCGTTTTACAATACGAGTGAGGATATTAAAAACTAAGTACACGAACTCCACGCTCTGTCGACCTCGATAAATAATGATTATGTCAACTTATTATCTCATTCAGACCTCGAGATCAGCAAGGTTGTTCTACTAAAAACCGTAAAAGACATTCTGCATATACTATTTTCATAATTGCAAATATTTAAGTAAATGTATTTAAGTAAATGGGGTATCTGCTGAGAGGTAGTCACGTCGGTCGTTTTAATAAAAATAGGGAGATTAGTAAATGGGTATAGTAAGTGGTCACCACCAATCCCAGTTCTATGAAAAAAAGACAAATTGCACAGAATGTTCAAGCCACAGTTATTGTATCGCACGGAAATGTTATGCACACGGACGGAACGGTTTCAGTATTCCAAGAACCTTGAAACAAAATAAACATTGCTGTACGCACACCATTCTCTCGTATCCTGGGGGATATTAAATTACAAAATTTCATAATTCTAAGTACCTTAATTCATACAATATAAAAACTTCTTTGCTTTAAGATTGTTTAATTAATAAACCCGAGGAACCTATTGTATTCAAATACTAGTTTTCACTGGCTTTGCTAGCGAGTGAGCTGGTAGAGCAGGTTTTAGGTACCCTTTTTATTGTTCTGACAATCTGTGTGATAAATTTAATGATTATCAGTTGAGTAATAAACTCACGTATGTATTTATAAGAAACTAGTTTTCAACCACAACTTCGCTCGTATATAAGTGGTTGGTCGTCAGGTATAAGACTTAAAAAGTAACCTATATCCTTGGAGTTTAAGCTTGCTTTCTTCCAAATTTCATCAAACAGTTCAGTGGTTTGGCCGTGAAAGAGCGACAGACAGAGTTACTTTAACATTTTAAATATTACTATAGAAGTAAAGATAAAATATTTCTGGTACTAAAATAATATAATAGTTCCATTTTGTCTGTAGAGCTGAAGTAGAGCGGAGTTGATTAACGACTCTATTAGAATCATTCTATAAGATATATGTTAGTCGACGGGAAATCAAATACACATTGTTACTTGTTTTTGTCTTGCTGTTAAAAAGGATTTATTCGTTTCGGGGGTTTTTCCGAGTGTGCTCACCTAGCCTTAACTAACACACAGACGCGTGGTCTGCCTATGTGACTTCTAAAGGGTTTCCCGTTATAAAAAAAACCCGCTTACCCTGGGCAACGTATATGACATGGGCAGAAGGTACTCAAAGCGCCGACGCTTTCTTCCCGGTCTTATTCAGCGCAGCACATAACATTACCAGCTCCTGTCCCAACACAAATAACCTTAATCCTTACGTAATTTTGAACATGATCATTTGGCCAGTCTGTGTAGATATCAACTGTATAGAAATATATTGAAGGATATGGAAAATGAATATGTTTTACAACAATGTACATAAACACAAACTTCCTTCTATTGTCTATGATAAAATCTATATAACTTGCATGATGATCGGTCAATTGGAGTGAAAATCTTACATACATATCGACACTTTTAAGTCATAATTTTTGTGCTAATGTCATTTTTAGCCAAAAGAAACGACAATATTCTTAGTGTTAAAACCCACATAATATTTAAATAATTGCGCATCTAAACGAACCTTTTTATAAAATATTATTAAAGTCATTATATATTATACATATTAAATGAATTCTCAGAATTCAAGAATAATAAGTTTTCTGTATATTAGATAAACCCAAACAAAAAGCGATGTTTTTAAAAAAAGATTTTTTTCATCTACTAATAGAATATTTGCTACATAAATGTTGGAATTAAATTTTTTAACAAAAAAAGAATATCTCCATGTAACTGTATGTAGCGATCCTGAGAAGGTACCACCCACTTATCAGATAATCTACCGTCAAACAGTCACTTACACTACATACTTAGTATTATTGTGTTTCAGTGTGAAGGGTGAGTGAGCCAATGTAACTAAAGACACGTGGGACATAACATCTATACTACCAAGGCTGGTAGCGCATTCGCGATGTAAAGAACGGGTAATATTTTTAACAGTGGCAATGTCAATGGGGATAGTTACAACTTACCGCCACCGGTGGCCAATATTATAAAAAAAAGTAATGAGGTTCGGTCATATTTTTTTATTGCCCAGAATATTTTTTTTCGGATTCGAATTCTAATAAAGTCTGAGAAAATACAATATAAATAATAACTAAATCCTAAATATTTGTTATGGTTTTATATTATTGGTCTCATTAGGCTAGCTGGTCTCCGCGGCATCTTACGACCAGGTCTCGATAGTCTGGTCTTACTATTTTTGTAATCAATTACTTTAGCTTACAAAAATGTATCAAGATCATCAATTCTTTCATGAGCCTAATTAAATAATTAAAATTAATTTCATCCGTAAAATTATTATCAGATTTTCTTTTTACTATTCATTTCTTCAGTTACACTAACTAGCCAATTTTGATGACAACCATGACGAAACAACGAAATCCTATTCAAATATTTTGCGACGCAAATTGGGATCTTCGGTAAACTAATAAGCATGAAATTTCAGACTGGCAAACGGAGAGCATTTCAAATTGGTAAATTTATTCGGCAAAGATACGGCGTTCAAGGATACGGCTTGTTATCTGACCTTTACCTTCAAGATGAGATAGCTTTAAGAAGTACTGATAAGGAGAGGACGAAGATGACCGCGCAGATGGCCATGGCTGCGTTATACCCACCAGAAGTCGACCAGCAATGGGATGAGGGTCTTGGAAGGATTTGGCAGCCAGTACCTTACACTGCAGTTCCGCTATCCGAAGATTATGTAAGTGGTTTTTTGTATTCTTAACTTATATTAATAAAAAATAATTCAAAGAATACAACTTGATATTCCATGCTATTTTTATTTGTGCCTGAGCCCATCTTCTCACCAGTTACTCGGACGTCAACCAACGTCATTTGGAACCATGATATGACCGCTGGATGGTGACGTATTCACATAAATGCATGACATTTACGATAAATATATTCTCACGCAATAATAAGAAAAACTTTCTTCATTGATAACTAGTTGTCGCTCGCAGCTTCGCACTCGTTTTATGGGTCGGTCGTTGGGTGTTAGGTATAAAAAAGTATGTCCTTCCTTGGAGTTCTAGTGTGAAACAAATACCAATTTTCATCGGTTCATAGATTTGGCTGTTCAGCGCAACATACAGATACACAGACAGACGGACAAAGTTACTTTCGCATTTATAATATTAGTAGAGATTAAAACAGAAAAAATAAAAAAAAATATTATGAAAACGACGAAAACAATAGAAAAGAAAAATATAGGGCAAATGATTAAATTTGTTAGTTCAGAAAATTAATCAGAACGAAAAGTTAATCATCAAGTTACCGGATGTACTTTAGTTGCGCAAATAACTTATCAAGTTAGTTACATAACTCATTATTATTTTATAAGCATTTAATGTCACGTTTTGCATTTGATATCAATAAACAGTTATTAAAAATGGAACATAAACTTGAACTCTAACGAAGATATCAGTGTAATAAGGAAGGATGGAATTTGATATGACAAAATAAATGCAATAATATCTCCGATATGTAATTATAGAGATATTTTTGTTAACAATTAAATTACAATTTTATTAATTTTTTTTAAAAATACCTTAACGAGTTCCTTTATATTGGGAGTCCTACCATACATGGTAATGTTTCGAAATATTAGCAGTAGAGAGATATCAGTCGTTGTCTCACTGGTAAGCTAAGGTCTCGTCTTCTGTTAAAGAGAAAATTTGGAGCTCATTTCACCCCCCTCCTTCAACGCTGGTAGGTAGATGCATGTGATTGATTTATCATCCGATACAGGTAGGTTTCCCACGCGATTTTAGTGAAGCTTGCTCGGGCTTTGACAATAATGATTGACATTCTCTAATCTCAGTAGTAATTTTTTTTTTGTTTTGCAGCTGCGTTATTACTCAAATTGTGAACGTTTCAACGAGCTGATGAAAATAGCGAAGCAAGAAGCCATTAACCAAGAGTTTCAGCAGTTCAAAGACCTAGTGACGATCGTGAAGAAGGAAACTGGACGCAACTTCACAGAGGATCCGCTGTTATATGAAACGCTCTTCGACTTGTTTAAAAGTCAGGTATGATTAACTAACAATGTTAAGTTATAATATTTAACTTAAATGTAGATCTTTGTGAAATTCCAACTCTGAAGCTAGTTAAAGTTGAAGTCTGAAGGTAGTAGTAACCACTCAATATGATATTTCACGTTGAATTTAATTATTAGAATATAAATCGCATCGAAAAAAAATAAAGTATACCTCATTTTTCCGATGCGCTATTTTGTCGCGCTTCTGACCGATAAATAACCACAGTGAAGCCATACATGACCGTGAAATTTTAAAAAGTGTGTGATGTAATAAAATTCCCTTAACAATTTTGTTTGCAATTTATTATTATTATTCAAATTTCTCTTTGCAGTAGAAAGCTATTTATTTGTTAATGGTAAGCTAAGGTCACTCAGCTTACCAGTAAGACTCTTAAAGTACGACTCTTCTGTTAAAAACGCTTGGAGAAATATATATGACAAACTCAATAAATATCACTGTGAGTTACTTTTAAACATTTTACGACTGAGATACGAATTGGATTATTACAGAATAACACTGCAGTTCTTGTTTGTGGGTCGAACTCACATATTATCAGTGCAGGTGTTTTGAACTCGGTGTTATCCAAACTAACTCGAAGTGCGAAAAATGTTTTAATCAAATCTAGAACTTTACACTTTTCACTAATCAAATTAAAGCATTTCCGCTTAGATTTGTCAAGCTTCTCCGCGAAGTTGATAAAGTTTATTTGATTAAGATTTATGCTACATAATTTATTTCCTATAAAAAGTAAAAACAGCCCGTAAAATATAATATCCCGCTGGGCACTGGCATTCTATTGAAGTGCTTAAATAAGAGCCCAGAATGAGGTGTATTAAAGTACAAATTAAGTACATGAAAACTTAGTAGGGTACGTACGACCTGTATTACCTACAATATTATAGATGATAAAAAAGCGTGGAGTTAATGCTTGTTGCCTTCCATGCAGGATAGACATACATATATAATTGTATTTAACTAACATGACTGTATTTTTAGATGTTGAAAAAGAGTAACTACTGAGTTTCTTGCCGGTTCATCTCTGTAGAATCTACATTCCGAACCGGTGGTAGCTTTACTTAAAATAGTTTGTTAAATGACGATTCAAAAGTACTTGCAAAAGCCTACTTGAATAAATTATATTTTGATTTGATTGGATCTTAACCAAAACGCGAGTCTGTGTCTAATGGACCATAAGGTTAAGAGTGGATAATAATTTGATATAAGGGCGTGTTGATGTGTTTGCGTGTGTTTTCAAACAAAGCACTTTAATAATTAGTCAAATTAATTTCAAAAAGCCGTGATACATCAAAAAAAGGGTAAAAGTGTCAAGGCAAAAGCCACGTGAGGTTATATAAGGGATGAGGAATTCAGAAAAGGTCAAAATAGAATTATGAATACTCTTCAATTTGTCTGATTTGATTTCGTCTGTAAAAAATGTCTACATAAATAATACAATATTATTATAATTTATTTGTTTAGAGCTTTGTGCAAGCCCGTCTGGGTAGGTATCACCCACTCCTACCGCAGAATAATAATAAGTATCGTCGTGTTACGGTTTGAAGGGTGAATAAGCCAGCGTAACAGTGCCAAGATTAGTAGCGCATTGGTGATTTGAGGAATGACTATCAGAGTACCAATATATATTGGTAGTGGTGAACACTTATCATCAGGTAGCTCATTTGTCTTTCCGCCGACTCATGACTTAAAGATTAGTTATAAACGGCGTCGAGGTCTATTTATTTATCATACAAATAGAATATTTAAAACATTTCAAGATACACACGGTATCTTTTAAATTATTAAATTAATGATGGCCTTACACCTCAAAAACAAACAGCCGAGGTATTCTGTAAAAAGAAACTCGTAACTCACCTCAGAAAACAAGCGTAGAATGTCAATGTATGTGAAATATTGACAAGAACAATTAAATTCAGTTATATAAACTATAGGATACACGTATCAAAATGGCGTGTGATACGCCATTGTCGGTTGCCAACATTTGACGAGTGAGAAACGAAGTGAATTCTTACAGAATCCCACATTAAGAGTTGAAGGTGAAATTTTGACATTCGGTTATCTTCAGCTATCACAGTCGTATTAACAACGAGCGTCATTATAAAATAAATTTCGTCTAGCTCGACGATTCCACCGAGATAATGTAATCTTATTTCTTATGCGTCTTTTTAAACATCAAAATAAAGTCAGAAATTTTAAATGAGGTTTATCAAACACAACGCAGATGGAGCGCGCGCAACATTATAGTAAAGCAACAAAAGATAAAGCGAATACAAATTCCCAGTAGTTACGAAAAGATGGGTTGTTCTTAATGCGTTGTTTGCCTTTTTTTATAAATTTGACTTAACTCTTTTTATAAATGTTCTTTCTAATTAACAATTGACTGTGTTGTGGCTCTAGTGGCTAAATATAAGGCATCAGAGCTCGTGGTCTTGGGTTCGAACTTCAGGTTGGAAACATGAAAGGTGAGAAAGTTTTTCTGTCAAAAAAATCTTAGTAGCACCTCGCAGTTTGGAAGTTGAGCACCGTAAATTCGCGCATCCTGCGTTTGAACTTATTCCGGTCGTTTCGGATTTGCCGCCCCATCGGATTCTTGCCCTAGGGCTGTTGTACCATTCCAAGCACAAGCTAAATATTTATTTATTTGAAAAAAAGATAAACATTAGAACCGCTTCAATAACATGTATACGCATATCAAAAAAAACATGATCACAACTATTTTTATAAAGTTTCTGTATTAACGACAAGATTTTTTCACGGATATAAACGATAAGGCTCTATTTTTCCTTAAAATATCTCCCCTAATTAACTTAAAAGTTTTGTCGTAGCAAAACATAACATCAAAAGTTATTAACTACATTACAAAAACATGTAATTCACGCTTGGTCCGTCAATAGGCTAAATTTAAAGAGGAAGTAAATGAGAAAATCATTACGAGTCGTTTCCATTTTTTTTTACATTTTTAAAAATATATCGAATTCAGTTCCTATTTTTTATGTAAATATGTAAATTGTATGTTTCAACGTTTTAAAGTTAAACAAAATTTCAAACAATAATAATATTTTATTACAGGTAAGCCTCGGTCTAGACATACCTGAATGGGCTAAGCCGTTACTGCCGAAGTTAGGGGAGGCTGCCAGACTTGCGTACAGGCTGTACTTTAGATACGACGAAATGAAGAAAATCGGTGGCGGTAAGATTTTAAGAGTGTATAAGAGTGTTTACTCACGATGGCATTTTTAATTTAATCGCCTTATAATTACAAAGAGTCTGGTACAAGGAGAAATTAATGTGTCATTTTCATTTAATCGGATTATACCTTGTGTATCTAATATATAAAATATGTTAAATTTTGGTTATTACTCACACAATCAATGTGAAACGTCGTGCTGATATGATGGAGTGATTGTTTGTACGATAGTGGTAGGTGGTCACCACCCATAGACAGTGGCGCTGTAAGTATTATTAACCATTTCTTAAATCGCCAATGCGCTACCAACCTTAGGAACTAAGATGTTATGTCCCTTGTGACTAGAGTTACACTGGCTCACTCACACTTAAAACCGGAACACAACAATACTGAGTCATGCTGCTTAGCAATAGAATATCTGATGAGTGGGTGGTACCCACCCAGACGAGCTTGCTGCTAAAAACCCTACCAGCTAAAAATGTTTTATAAATTAAAATAAGCTTTAAAACTTCTTAAGAAAAGACACAAAGGCTTTTACAAATTGTTATTACACATATTTACTTTTAATTACACGTCAAAGGCCTTTTGTGCGTATTATATATGCTGATTTTGATTTCATTTAAAGTTTTATTAATATTTTTAATAGAACTCAAATATATTTTGTTTGATAAATTATTATTCTGGTCTATTATGTGGTCTGATAATGTGTCCAAGGAAGGGCGAAGTACGAGACTTCTATTACAATACAGCTGAGATAATTTATTTTTCATTAAATTTAATAAATGTCCCTATGTGACACGTATTACGATCTCATTTTTATATTTCATTTGGTTTTTCTTGTATGTTAAATTTATAAAAAAAATAATTATATCTATATTTAGCGGCTGTACAAGGCTATTGTGATACTAGTGGTCACTGGCGGCTTAACTCGAATTTTAAGTGTTGTTGGCAGGCCTTAGCCTATGGCCTTCCTTAGGGCTTAAGCTGGCTTCATAGCAAAATTCATCAAATTCTGTTTAGTAGTTTGGCCGTGGAAACGTAACAAATATACATAGTAATTTTCGCATTCATAGTAAACAGCAGTACTCACTATTGTTGTGTTGCGGTTTGAAGGGTAAGTGAGCCAGTGTAACTACAGGCACAAGGGACATAACATCTTAGTTTCCAAGGTTGGTGGCGCATTGGTGATGTAAGTAATGGTTAATATTTCTTACAACGCCATTGTCTATGGGCGGTGGTGACCACTTACCATCATGTGGCCCATTTGCTCGTCCGCGTACCGATATCATAAAAAAAATTGAATAGATTTGTATATTGGCATAATTTTGTTATTTATAATAGTTTGGCAGCCTGGCAAATCGGTTATCTTATGATAAATAGTCACCACCGTTCATAGACATTTGCACTGTAAGAAATATACACCACCAACACGCCACCAACGGTGAAGATTAGAACATTATGTTCCTTGTGTCTGTAGCGACACCACGTAGGTATCATCTCTAGTTGGTACCTACCTAGACTACAAATTAGACCTAGCCATAAGTATATCCCCATAGAAATCAAGATTAATTTTATTATAAAATAAATCTTAAAAATAATGAAAATAGAATGAGCTCTTGAGTTAATTTGATTAGTTATGAAGTACCCTCTTGTCGAAAAAGGCACAAACTTGGGCTTAAGTAGATAGATTTATTTAGTATCATATTTTGTTAAAATTAATAACATAAATAAAAATAATTTTCAGAAGTATTGAATACTTAAAATAAAATAGTTTTAGTTCCCTTTTTTTGTGATAATTATTTTTACACTATTATTTGATCAACGAGACTTACAACAAAACAGTCTGATGAAACATCATCAGACTGTTTTATCCGATATTTAAGATATCTGAACCCCACGGGTTAATCTTTTTTGAAGGTTAATTAATAAAAGTCTTATTTTAAACTTCCAACGTTCAAAGATTATAAAGCTCTTCAAAATTTTACAGGGGTCATCCTAAACAATTTCATAGAAGCCGCATCAGATATAACATCAGGAAAGCCAGTCAAGAAGCGGTTCCGTATGTTCTCCGCCCACGACTTCAACATCGGCTCTATGATGGAGGTGACCAGGGTTATCAGACATGAGCAGAGCAACCCGGAGTATGGCTCTTTATTTGCTCTAGAACTATATCGGTCCAAGGGTAATGGAGAACTCACTGTTGTGGTAAGTTTTTGTCCCACGACGGTTCATAGCTTTTTAAGAACTCTTATAATAATGTCCCCCTAATGAACTTCGGCAACGGAAAATCACATCTATTAATACACAAGTGTGTGCGTAAATATAAATGCACTCCAATGCAAATGTTTCTTCGCTATCAACATCCAATGGGATAAATCTGACACTCCGGAAAGAGACACAGGAACAACAGTTTTGGGTCTAATCTGTCTGAAAAATCCAAGTAATTTTTAATGGCCGACTACAGGTTTACTCCCACCACATTGGAATCTGCAATCGTGTAAGCTATCTACTAGACCAATTGTGAAGTTAACATGGCAATTTGCACAAGCCTATTTAATTAAATTCGCTTCGTTTACTCAAATATGACTAATAGCAGGTTCACACATGTTTTGTTAATTATACCGATAAGCAAAATATATTCGCTTTTTTTCAGCCAATCTACTTACCTAGAGCTGGTGAATCAACGGCGCAATTACTACACTTCACTGGCTGTGAATCCAGCTGTCATTGTAGCTTCGATAAATTCAAGGAAATCACCAAAGATTTCTTACTGCCTGAAAAAGAATTTTACAATATATGTAATATAAGGACGGAACTGTGATAATTTATTTATTAATATAAGTATTATTGAATTTTTGTAATAAATTAATGTTATTTACGAAGCATGGGTGCGGTGACGTTTCATTAATTCCATTTCACGCATGTTGTATTACGAAACAATTAAAAATAAGTAAAACAGAAATTGGACCGAAATTACAAAAATCTTTTAATTCGTTTTTTAAATATACTTAGGGGTATTTAATTATATTATTAGAGACTGACTCAATTCACTGGGTATATCGGTAATTTATATCATTTATGTATATTGATATCATTTTCAAAACAAGTAATTATGTATGTATATATAACATAACCCGAATGTTCGGGTAAGTGAATAATGGTAATGGGTAAATGAATATGTATTCAGACGTATCAGAATTATATTATTTATTTAAGAACTATTTACATAAAGTTTTTTTAATTTGCCTTAATTATATTATATAAAATAAATTAATTATCATAATTAAGTTATATATATTCCTATTTCGAGAGTCCTAATAGTGATATTCACACTAAAACCTATACTCTCGAACATTTTTCGGGTATATTGCCAGAATATGACTAGAATTCTAAATCAAATCTTCAAGTTTATATGAGCATATCAATAATAAATTGGATAAGAATGGTATTTTTAAAGAGTGTTAATCGGTGTTTGTTACTAAATTAATCAACGAACATTTGCGGGGTCTCACACAGTACATAGATTATTTACTATTTAACTTGCCCAAAAGAATAGTCAAATGTTCGAAACTAAGACTGAGCAAGCTGAAGAACTTTTTACTTGGTTTTTGGCGCTGTGCGAACGCTTTTGGGTAAATACCATCCATTAATAACATAATGTAGCACTAAAGATCGCTTAAAATGTTGTAAGTTTGAAGATAAAAAGTTACCGGAATTTTCTGTCGAAAAATTCTCAGTAACAAAGATGTCTGGAAGTTGGAAGTGAGTACTGTCCGCTAGTCCTACGCCTTAACTCTTTTCGGTCGTTTCGGATTTGCCATCCCATCGGAGTATGAGTGTACCGGAATAGATTGTTCTGCATAGTTGGTTGGTCTCCCATGAGATTATCCGCCCAGACCAAAACCAATGGACGGCATCATCATACAAGGAACATGATATCTTAGTTCCCAAGTTTGCTGGTGCATTGTCGATATAAGGAATGGTTAAAATTGTTTACAGCTAATATCTATCATCAGTGAAAGGCCTATTATAAAATAAATAAATAAAAAAACAAAGAACCTCAATTTTATTCTGAGCCATGAAGTAACAGAATTTCACTTCAAATGTCAATATTTAGGTCTTACATCAACTTTTATACCAAACACAATGTTTCGTAGATTTAATTACCAGAATATAAAGTAACAAATTACTGTGTAAAATCCTTTTGCATAACTGATTTTGATAAGGGTATACTTATTGCCGCGTCAAACGTTTGTGAGATGTGTCCCTTGTCACACTGGACGGGAATTGTTAATCCTACGGCGAATTTGCTTACCTACAGTTATGTTAATGACTTATAATATTAACAGTTATAAGCGTGTCACGAACATTGTGGCTTTGTACAATGTTTCGATGTAAATATCTTGTAAGAAATGTTTACTTGTTAGGGTTTATTCCAAACCCGTCTAGTAGATATCAGCCACCCACTCATCTTATGTTATAATAATGGAATACAGCAATACTTAGTATTCTTGTGTTCCGATTTGAACGATAAGTTAGCAAGTGTAATTAGAGTCACCATCTTTGTATAGCTATTTTGTACTTACTAATGTATATGGGCGATGGTAAAATACCATCATTTGACTGCAATCAGTAGACCATATAGCAAGACCTGTAGGCAAGATAAGAATTGGTATCATCGTTTACAATGATTATATCGTTTCACTTACTGTGTTCAGTTGCCGGAGGGTGATAACTCGTTTTTGTCTTTGTGAAATGGCGTGACAATTCTTTATCACACGTTAAATTTTTTACCACGTATTAATTACTTTTTTCACCGTGCTTACCGACTTGTTAATATGTAATGTCGATATGGCGAAAATTATTTCTTCTTTTTAATCGGAAAGCATAGTTTACCAAATGATCGTTATAATAAAACAATCAAAGCCGAATTTAAAGGTCTGGAGGCCCTGGTGTCACAAAAGAGTGGAGGCCCTGATAATTATTTTAAAAATTATTCTGCATATATTAATGTGAATTCATCGACATTTTCAAAATATCTTGAAATATCACCGTGAAGGTAAACTGAAGAACTCTCATATTATGTCGGATTCACCAGCAACGCGAAATTGTATTTTATTTGGAAGAAGTTACTTTTTTTTTAATCTCTATAGATATAACACAAAACTTAACTTTCATGGAACAATTATTCCTAACGACGATCTCGAAATTAATAAAGAACAACTATTATACAAAGATTATTTCTTATAGAGATTAAGAGGTTCTCTGATTTACTCTGTTTATCTTAATATCTTAATTAATTAATAAAGTCTAATTAACATATTGGCTGCTAGCTTTAATTTTATTTATTGTTGTTTTCTAAGGACAAACGAGAGCATATATTTGTTGTCTTTTATATTAAATTACGTCATTTTCAGAATTTAAATTAATAATATATAATGGAGGTAAATTAGGACCTCGTTGAAAGATTTTTAATTAGATGGATAACACATCGTAGTAAACTCAAATAATATTGTACTCTTTAAAAATCATTATTTTCCAATGACGACTGTCAACCTATGACCAACGCCAATCCATTCGCCGCCGCTCAGTTTACTTCACACAACCGTACTAAAGACTGTAGCTTCAATATTTTAAGTACGATGACTGTCCATGAGTGTCCAGTGAGAGTGAGATGTCCATGAGTAGTCAATTTTATCAAGTGACCCTAGAAGCGTCCGGAAAACGATAAAGGCGTTGTCAGTACCGAAGAAACGCACGTTTTCTGTGCAATATAGATCTGCAGCGTTATCCTATTCTGAGTATTTTCCTATAATTGCAATTAAATAAACGGATTTCGATTAAATTTCTCATGAGAAATTCCGATTTTTGAATACCACACAATTCACTTTTATTCTGGAAATTTCACGGTTTCTCTGGGACAGATATATACCACAATTCCGTAATTCCCCAAATATTAACTCGTTAGAAGATTGGAGTTACCAAAATCCTGTTCCTAACTATAAATTGTTCAGAATTGAAACTTGGTATGGACGTTTCTTACACTACAAAGACAATAACTTAAAATTGGATTTACGAAAATCTATCACCAGGAAGATGAAAAGGGGGGAAGGTTCGAACACTTGGGTTTGTGACTACTTACGATATAATATGTATCATATTCAAAACTGCATGGATATTGTGTTTAATAGTTGTTGTATTTTCAAAATATAACCTATAACAGTATCTATTTTACCCTAGAAACCTTTATGGGATACTGGAGTACCCCATTGCAGTTTGTTTTCTAATTATTTCTGTATATCAATATTTAATTCAATCGTATGATATAATTTCTTTTTAATGTAATTTTATTTGATTTTAATTTAATTCATCTACTTTGAATTCTGTTTATTTTGTATTATTTTTAAGTTATTGTGATATTATTTTATAGATATAACTAGCTGAAGCCGCGACTTGACCCATGCAAAGTGGAAGTGTCTACAAATGTCTTAGGATCCATTAGTACCCCAGTGTAGGAATGTCGTAAGTATACTTTTTATGTATTTAAGTGTATATATATTAAATATTTCATATAATTATATTATTTATAATTTTTTTTTTTTATATTAAAAGTCTAAACTATTTTTAAGAACTTACGTATTTTATGGAGTCATTCGTTATAAATAGCTCTTGAACGAGAATTGCCTCGAATGTAATCATAAAGAAGATCAATATGAGACAAATGGTGGACAGTTAAAAGTTCCTGTCGAAGAACTAGATGATATATGATATTTCGGTCGAGGTCAATCGGGGAAACTAGCCAACTATGCATATCATGGAGTAAAAGTTTGTACAAAATACTAAATAAATAAATAAATTTTCCCATAACTGGTAATGACGACGACGACTGTGTAGCTACCACTCAACTATCTTCTACCGCCTACCGCCAAACAGCAATACTAAGTATTACTGTGTTCCGGTTTGAAGGTTGAGTGAGCCAGTATAACTACAGGTACAAGAGACATCACATCTCAGTACCTAAGATTGGCACTATGTAAGGAATCGTTAAAATTTCCTACAGCTCCAATATCTATGGGCAGTGGTGACCACTACCATCAGGTAACTCATTTCTCAGTCCGTCTACCTATGCTACAAATACATGCATTAATTTCCTAATTATAATTTAATTCACACAAAACTTCCGGGCTTTACGAATTATATAACATTAAAACACATCAATAAATCTGGTCAACGAGTTGTAATACGGAATTATTACTATAATTCACTTCTAACAAATCAATATTAAACATAATCGCATTGTGGTTTCCGCAGTCCGCACGGTTTCGGGGTTGTTATATAATTATGGAATTTAGTTTAATTTTAACACAATTTGTAATCTGTGGTTTCTAAGTAATTTTTACAATTGATAAATTTCATTTTAACATTGGGTGTTGCGGTGAATTTAGAGATTAATCTAAAGAATCTAGACCACATTAAACATATTGACGACCTCCGTGGTCGAGTAGTATGTACACCGGTTTTCGTAGGTATGCCACTCCGAGGTCCTGGGTTCGAGTCCCGGCCGAGTCGATGTAGAAAAAGTTCATTATTTTCTATGTTGTCTTGAGTCTGGGTCTATGTGGTACCGTCGTTACTTCTGATTTCCATAACACAAGTGCTTTAGCTACTTACATCGGGATCAGAGTAATGTATGTGATGTTGTCCAATATTTATTTATTATTATTTATATTCATGTTTAATGTGGTCCTGACCGATTTCGGTCAAGGTCAATCTGAGAGACGACCTACGCATATTATGGAATAATAGTTTGTACGAAATACTGGTGCACTCTTTAATTTCACTCTCATATTCCGATGGGAAAGCAAATCCGACACGACTGGCAGTATTTCAGGCGCAAGACCAACTGCTTTTCGTGCCTTACGAGAAACGGTAGTGTAAGTGTAAATTCCACTCCGGGCTGCTAGTATATGACACTAAAAAGCTATACTAAGTTTTGCTGTACTCCAGTACTTTAGTAAACCAGTGCAACTATAGCCACTGTAGGTACATGGGACATAACGTCTTATTTCAAAAGGTTGTTGGTGCATTGGCGATGTAACGTATTGTTTATATTGCAAATACAAATGCTGACCATTTCATCATTAATAAAATGTCGTATATTTTTATGACTTTTTATGTCAAGTCAAGTTATGACATAATAAATAATTTAAAAACGAATCATGCTTACGACAGTAAAATACTACTGCTTAAACGATGGAAAAAACCACGGAGCACGACTAGTAATAATAATAACAATACTTATGCTCATTATTATTTTTATTTATTTTTACTCATGTATAATAACATTTTTAAATATAAAATACAAATTTATAAAATATATTTAAAAATATAGAATACAGAGGCCAACCAGTGGCGGGAACAGGGTCCAAGCCACCGGTGGTCAGGGCTCCAGAGAGAGGAACTTCCTCACAATACGTGCCGTGCCGAGGAGTACTGCCTTCTGCATCAAGCCCTTGACCCAGCTGCCTAACGAGAGCCTCTTAAGGTGTTGGTCGAGGCTCTTGGCCATTAGGCCATTCGCTGAAACGACTATTGGCACAATAACTGCTGTATCCACATCCCACATGTCGACAACCTCGTGAGCTAATACTTATGCTTATTTTTATAGTGAACAATATTGTTGATGTTTTGAGGAGATGAGAATTATTTTTTGTGTCGTCTATTGTGTAAAGATAAACTGTTCGAAACTTAAAAAAACGATTAAGAGATTTTTTTTTTGTTTAAAATTTGTAATCGGTCTATTTTAATGTTGGTAAAACTTCTTATCAACTATCGAAAATATTTAACAAAAATCATAAGCCGATTAAGGTGCAGAAGAGTTAATACATTTTTAATTTTCAAAGTAAATAGTTTACAGAATCAATAGTAATAAATAGTACTTTTTAATTAAATTGAAGTTTTTACTGTACAAATTTGACTCTGAACAAAACAAATATGTTTATTTATAAAACAAAGTATAATAAAATACTTATACATTAAAATATCCAAATTGTAGTAAAATTCACATAAATCGTGAAATATAACAGAGGTAATTAATAGTCATAACGCCTGATATATATTACCTAACAATTATTTAATACTAATTTGCTATTTAAAAAAATAAGGCGCACTTTCACATAAAAACAAATACGAAAATTAGTTCTTGTAATGGATAAAAAGTTCTATGGAGAAATACTATTACAATAATTCTAAGAAAAATCGATGGACAGGACAAAATAAATAAAATTAACAGTAAATTAGTTATTTTTTGTATGTCCATGCGAAGCCGATATTATATGGGTATGTTGCAAATCGCCTTTAGTATTGAAATTTAAGGATTATGCTTTTGTTTTTTGTATGAGATGCAAAAATATATACTAATATAATGTTGTTTAAAAATAATATCTGGTAAAAAAATCTGTACTTCGATAACAGCTACAGGATTAAACTAGTATAATTAAAACTAAAAAAAACATCAAAATCGGTCAAGTCGTGTAGGAGGACGACAATTACGAACTCACGTACAACGGATTTATATATTGTATAAATTAAGTAAAAAAGATTAAGTTACCGTTTGTATAAAAGCGAGATGTTCTTTTTCAGCTTACAAATACAATAAAACGAATATCCTAATGTATGGTCTAAAACAATACAAGCACAAAAAACCCTATTAAATAAAGAGGTCAAATCATGAGCTCTTTATACCTTCGTTATTACAAAGATTAAAAAAGGTTTCGCGTACATATACATCACACACACGTACACACTCAAACAGTTTAATTAGTAAAAGTTTAAAAATTTAAACGCATTCGTCTCGTAATTAGTCAGAAACGTTCGGAGTGGGATTAACGACACTTATTCGCATTGATATGATATGACAGATACGGATGATTACAAAATAATTTGTTTCGCGTACGTATTTATCAGTTTTGATTAAGGTTAATGTAATTTCAATTATATTTGCGGAGTATTATGTTAAAAGAGTTATATAATTTGATAGCAAAGAAATACTGAGTAGGCTTAGATTACTGATCGTATCTTTTATTATTAACCAACGAATACAGTCAGTAATAAGTAATAGGTTCAATTCGACGCGTATTATATTACATTTTTGTAATTATTTTATATATCAACTACTTAAAACTAGGTTATTATTAAATGATATGTTTTAATATCTATATATAATATAAATATATAATCTGTATTGTTCTTAATACGTATTTAAACATTCAATTATAATAAGAAAGATATAAAGATATGCTCCTAAACACATTTCAAAATAAAAATTATTACTGTTGCCCGTTATATAGATAGGTTCTTATAACAAGCCGCGTGTGAAAGACTATTGCCTTTTTTTAAAGCAATATCTCTTAAATTAAACGGTTTAAATAAATATTTAAGATAATTTTCTTTCAAGAGTACTATAAGCTCTACTAATGTCAACGTTTCCATAAACTTACTCGGACACAGATAATTAATTGGCAGTCGGGGAAAGACCAACTCGAACGTTATGACGTATATCGTAATGACTCTTATGACGTCATTCCCACCCCCACTCTACTCCTGCGTGTGCGTGGCGCATATGTCATTATATACTTTGTTGCTCTATATTATTATAATAATAAAATTAAACTTTTTTTTTACGTAACAATGGTTTGTTTTATTCTGCTCCGTAATAAATAAATATGATTGGATAACTTTAATTGTAAATTATTTTAACAAATAAGAATTTCAATTATTCAATTCTACCGGCAAATACCCGGTACAGAAATTAATTTCTAAATTGTATAAACTCTCGTATAATCTATGCATTTCAGTTCTCAGCCATACTCGTATATCATGAAAAATCATATGAAACTAAAACACATGGTTACAAACTTCAAACCTAAAAATACAGGAATTTCCGAGAGTTCAACTCTAAATGTTATCACGTAGCGAAACGTTGCGGCCAAGTTTGTTTAGCCCCATTTTAATATTCGTGTATTTGCTGTCTCGCGAATGAATGAATTTTCGCACCTCACCGCCATTTTGTGGAGTGAATGAGTCACGTGATTTATCGTTATAACCGGATAGCATTTGTGTATCTTTAGAATTTCGTTTCAATAGATCCCCCAGCGCCACTTGCCAGGTTTTTTATGTTTTAAATAAAACCTGTCTTGTGAATTTTATATTCCTATTTTCTGATCCATTCTATTATTAAAAATGCGAAAGAGAGTTATTATGTTTAGGTTACAAAACTATAACCCTGAACCGATTTTGATAAAATCGAAGCAAGCTTTAACCCCAAGGAATAAGCTTGTCTACCGTCAAAGAGCAGTATTGTTGTGTTCCGGTTTTAAGGGTGAGTTGGTCAGTGTAACTACAGACATAAGGGACGTAACATCTTAGTTTCCAAGATTGGTGGCTCATCGGCGATGTAAGTAATGGTTAATATTTCTTACAGCGCCATTGTTTATGGGTGGTGGTGATCACTTACCAGCAGTCAGCCCATTCGCTCGTCCGCCAACTTATTTCATAGCAAACTTCTTTGAATTCATCCCTCATGGTAGTAAAAAAGGGGACGAATGTTTGGGTGTAAGTGCTTCAATTTTTAATGGCAACCATGCAACCCGGAACACAACGATACTATGAATTGCTATATGGCGGTAGAATATATATGAGCGAGTGCTAATCAAACAGGCTTGTTTAAAGCCCTAGCACCAAGCAGATGAAGGAGATGACTATATTCTTAACCTTGTTATTGACACATTTATAATACAATCTTATTTTATAATTCTGAAAGCGGTATCCTATTATAGGCTGGTTCTTAGAAAGAAATTTTTATAACTATAAGTATAATATGTCATTCGACGTTAAATTATTAACTATACGTACTATTAAAATATATTTATTATATGCATGTACATTATTCGTAGAGCAAATAATGGATAATAATGTTTTAATTAAATAAATTATTCTTCACTTCAACATTATACCGTCCATTCGATCACGGATCTGTCAGTCAGCCATTCTCTCATCGACCGGACCGGATATTGTTAATAATAATATTTTAATGTATATCTTATTACAGTCATTCTTAAATATTTAATATTATATATGCTAAAATAACGCTGTCTGGTACCTCTTCAAGCCAAATCCACTGAACCGATTTAGACGAAATTTTGTGTGTTCGCGAATCGTTCGCGCGAAAGTGTTCGCTATGTGTGTAGGTGGTGCATAGGCGGCTTACGGTGGTGACAATTGAACAGGAGGCATATTTGCCCGTCCTCCTGTTACTTAAAATAATAAGTAAAATTAACTGCAGATTTTTAATGTCTTTTAATTGTGCCAATAATTTTATTTTAGCACATGTTACTTCGCGTAACTGCAATTGGCAGGTAAACCGAAGTGACGTTATAGAAATTTCAACTCCAATTCCGATATCAAATACATATGAGTAATTTCACAGGAATCAATAATTGCTGATATTGGATTACACGAGACTTCTTTAATTAAAAACATCTCTTACTGAATAAACTATTAAAATTTTATTTTCGTAATACAATGTATGACTGATAAATTAATTAAATATTTATGATTGTTAATTTAATTATGTATATCTTACATGACAGACCCAAGATGGCCCAGTGGTTAGAACGCGTGCATCTTAACCGATGATATCGGGTTCAACTCAGGCAAGCACCACTGAATTTTCATGTGCTTAATTTGTGTTTATAATTCATCTCGTGCTCGGCGGTGAAGGAAAACATCGTGAGGAAATGTGTTTTCCACCAACCCGCCTTGGAGCAGCGTGGAATATGCTTCCAAACCTTCTCCTCAAAGGGAGAGGTGAGCCGAGCAGTGGGAAATTTACAGGCTGTTAATGTAAAAAATATGACAGATATATATTGTACGTGAAAGATATTCACGATGATATTATGAGTTTAAAAATATATTAACAAAAATACTATTATACTATTGGAAATAGAGTTCGATTACGAATATTCAAAAAGTAAATAAATAACATACTCTATGTAAATTACGAAACGAAATACATACAAACGTATGTGTTATATTGATGTCATTCTAGGGACTAGCTGTAAGTCGATCACGAGGTATTGGATTCGAATCGAATTTGACCCCTTCCATTTATTTTATAATGTCATTCATAAGTTTATTTGCAATACAAACTAATTTAATAAATATCATCCCGACCATCTTTGACTGCGAATGCTCTTGAATCGGTACTTATGTATGTGCTCCTAACCGATTCAACGTCATCAAGATGTACACACTTAAGATGATATCGGTTTAAGTTCAGGTTTGGACTAGGCCCAACTTAATATAGACCGACTTTTCCAGAACCGTTGTATTCCTAGCGAACTGTGTAATGGGTTTAATAGAAAGGTTTTGCGTGCAATGCAAACTTGTTTACTAAAAATGACCCCTTAAAATCTTGGCTGACTCTGCTCCTGAATCGATCCTGAATGTGTTCCAGATCAATTCATTATTAAGATGTACACAACACGCAACAACGACCTTTTTTAAGCCTGGATAGAATCAGTTTAAATTTAGAATATTTAAAAAAAAATGTTTTTTTTTTTTACACACAGGTCGTTTTAATTTGTAAAGGCTTGCAATATAATGCTGTACATAAACATCGTTAACTTGTATTACATGACAGGTTTACATTGGATTGTACAGTCATATAAATTTACGTATTAATTGCTTGTCAAAATAACAATATCATACGTTTTAATGACAAATACATACATTTAAACGTTGCTTAAAGCTATCGATCCAAAGCAGGGACACGGCGATGCATAAGATAAGCTAATAGATTAAAAAGAAAAATAAGTAATCTCTTACAGACACTTTGTTATCAAATTAGCTTTTTAATGCCCGCTTAGCTGAACGCAACGTTTTCATTACAAAATTATTATTTTTTTAACTGTGGCGTGACGTGTTTTAATGTATCATATTAAATGTGTATTTATGTATGTTTATGTCAAACGCATACTTATAAATGGTAAGGAGGAATTTTGCCTGTACCAGGTCCCTTACAATCAAATAGATGATATATTTTAAAAAGGATTTAAATAAGTCAGGACAGTCATGTTATGACCGTCTACTATATTATGGAAACGATTCGTTTTGTTTGGAGATAGTATAATTATGTACGAGGTTAAATCAAAAGCGTTTAAATTATCAGATGTTTCTTATGTTTCAAGATAACATAAAACTTATAGGACCTAGTTTAAATGCTCGTTGTTTGTAATTTAAAACGATTAGTTACTGATGTAGAATAACGATTCGTTAAGCATATTAACTGGGCATAACCGAATTATATTTTGTGAATTTTTCACTGTTGGACTAAAGGCTACTCTCCTGTTGAGGTAAGGTTTCGAACGAGTACGTACCACGCTGTTCCATTATAGATGTATGTGGAAGATTTTGTCAGACACATTTCCTAACGATGTTTTTACGAACTCGAGATTAATTATAAAGTCAAAAAGTGATGAAAATTCAGTTGTGCTTGCTCGGCTTCGGACTCGCAATCTTTGGTTGAGATTCACGAATATTATAAACCAGTTAAGATTCATAGATTAATAAATTTAAAAAAAAAATCGTATTAATAAACGGTGGAATATCCAATCTGAATCGATTTCCGTATTTTTAACACCAAAAACGTCGAGTTTCGATATAAATTTAATCCCAACGTAGCGCTCGTTGGTGATGAATTTCGAAAAACGCTGTTACAATTGGCTTTTACGTACATGCAGAAGCATAAACTTCAACTGCTATAAGTCTAAAAATGAAAAGGGTGGATTTTTTATCCCAATTTTCAAACTCTAATTGCTGCATTTTCCAAAAAACATTAACATCCATCTACAACTTATAAACATAAGCTTAAATACCGATCAGAAATGAAGAACTACCTCCTAGTCTCAAGTCTCTGTGGGGATGAATTTAGAAAAGCCTTTCTTAGTGTTTATCGACGTTCCATAAGGAATTCCTGGACAAAATTTAATCCAGTTAGGCCTACCGGCTTAGGCTGTCTCTCTAAATCAGTCAAGCATTTTCTAAAGTTTTCTTAAATCTTCTATATATAAAAATGAATCCCTATTTCCCTCGGTTACAGTATCACGCGTAAACGACGGGACCAAATTCACTATTTTTTTTTTTTTTGCTTATTATTGTGGTGTTATGAAATTTATATTCCTGCAATGTCTCTGAAGAGGACATGTCTGGTAGAGCGAAGTGGAGGAGAAAAACTCAGAGAGGCTAATGGGAATAATAAATACCACGGAGAGAGTTGAGTTTGATATAGTCAGACGAAATTTCTTATCAAAAACAGAAATATTAAGAAAACTTAACAACTATATTAACCACTCTGTGTAACCAGCTTTCGCCGGCGGTTTTTCCGAACCGATACGACTTGGGAACCTTCAAGAAAAGAGCGTACTCTTTCCTGAAAGGCCGGCAACGCACTTGCAAGCCCCCCGGTGTTGCAATTGTCCATGGGCGGTGGTAGTCACTTTCCATCAGGTGAGCCTCCTGCTCGTTTGCCACCATTTGACATAAAAAAAAAAATCTTCTTATGAAACATTAGAATAATAAACAATACATCTTTGTTTGTTTTTTTTCTGATTAATTATTTCAATTCGAATCCAATATTCATTCATAGTTAAGACATATGGTCAGGTAGTAATAAATATATAAAAACGTATTTAATAATATGCGTTGTCTGTTAATGTGTTTTCAATAGCATTAAATTTATTAAATGGCAAACGTTTTCGGATATTCTGTTCGGATTCGATCGCTTATATATTTTAATCCAAAACGAAACTGAAAAACGTGCATGCATGCGTGCACCGCTGTGGCATGGCGGCTTTATACGAGATTTACTTACATAACGCTGAATAATAAATGTGTAGTACGTGGATATAAAAATTGACACTATGTTATGGTCACTTGAATACTGATTTGAAGTTATATTTATTTTATGCCTTACTAAGGCAGACCGATATTCGTACTGCTGCTGTATGTTCCAGCGATCACACGTCGGCTTCTGATAGATGAAGTAGGTACGTCAAGTCCGAAATACCCCACACTTCGTGACTGAAACGCGTAAACGCGTGTCTGCAGAAAAAACGGATATGTGGATTCCACAGCGCTTAGACATTGTCATATGTTTAATGGGTGGTACCTACCGAGACGGTTTGTACAAAGCCCTACCACCAAATATAAAATATACATACATATAAATAAAGAAAAGATAATATTATTTATAAGATAATATTATTTATTGAAAAGATATAATTATTTATAAGATGTTTATATAAATCAAGCAATAAAAAACCAATCCTAAACCTCAGCCGGTTACAAGTCAGGAACACTGAAAAAGCCTGCAGGGCTTTTCTTACTAAGTTTTAAGTATAATACTTAAAACTTAGACAATCTTAGTTTAAGAAATACTGTTATACAGCATTTTGTCATAGTAATAAAACATATATTATAAAATGTGTCCAGTTTTACTTACTCTTGTATTATGATCAAATTTTAGGCCTCAATTAATTAATGAGGCATTTTTAATGGCTTAGTCTTGATTTGAAGGAAAAATGATTGTTACAAAAAAAACGTCTATCATGAATAGTTTTCTTTTAGACACAATTTTATACCGTATCATCAACAATACTATTAAAAAAAATTGAAAACTTAATTTTTCACACATT
The DNA here is from genome assembly GCF_905147765.1 of Vanessa atalanta. Lineage (NCBI taxonomy): Eukaryota > Metazoa > Arthropoda > Insecta > Lepidoptera > Nymphalidae > Vanessa > Vanessa atalanta. Next base: position 9,265,039 of record NC_061891.1, on the reverse strand, counting down.
TAGGGGGTGTAAATCGGGTCTTCTTTTCCGTAGCCTTTCATATCTTCAATTCGTTCCTCAAGTCAAGCATGGCAATATTAGAGTCCTATTAAATGTATATTTGTTGAAATACATAAGAAGTTCCGTTAAGTTATCGGAATAAAGCGGGATTCAGACCTAATAATACAGTTATGGCCTAGGGCCCTATTCGATATCGTACCTAGATAATGTTTAGTCTCATAATTCATTCTCGTGTTTAGAATAATGAAGCTAAAAACATTATGGCATTAGCTATATACAAATAAGAGTTAAAAATAGCAACTGTACAAATCTGACCGCGTGGAATGGTGGCGAGAATGCTAGCAGCATTTTCCCGTTGAATCACAATACCGATCGTCTGGCCAAAAAATGAACCAACCCTTCTGTCACCAGAAGTTGTGCTTTTAACGAAAGATTACTATCCCAAGGTCAAGTGTGTCAACTGTTTATAGGAAATTATTATTTTATATAAAAAAAGTTCAAAACACAAATTATCTAACTCGATGTTAATGAAAAAATTTACACTGAATTATCATCATAAATAAGCCAAACAATGTCCCACTCCTGATCTAAGGCCTTCTCTCTACTTGAGAAGATATTTTTGATTATAATATTATTTTAAAGAATATATTTTACATGAAGGCTAAAAATTACAAAATACTCCCGTGTTCGTGTTCCCTTATAGGAACGAAACCATATTTAATATTATAACGTTATATTTTAATAAGAAAATACAATAAAATAAAACGATTGATGAAAAATGATTTTAATAAAAAAATGATCGCATAAGTTTTGACAGCGAACCAGCGTATTAGGAACGTAATCAAATGATGGTATGTAGGTAGCTTGAATTATGTAGCTATAAGATATACATACATGCAAGAAGACATGCATCTCAAGAAGACAGATCTTCGCCCAGCAGTGGAATAATAACAAGCTGTTACTTATAATAGATACAACGTGGTATGATGACCTTGATGCGTTTACAATAGGGTATTTGACAATGCGAAAAATAAAGTGTCAATTATTGTAATCAATATTTGACACTTTATTTTTGAGTTTTAATATGGTTACTTATTAACGAAAGTTGAAAATAATAAATAATTTATTCAAAAATACCTTAAATAACAATGCATTTTTTTAAACGTTTGTCACGTGACACAAAACGCTCCTAATTGGTCGGGTTTATGATGACGTCACTTGCTTGTTAACCTCGCTTGCCTACTGTATGTGGATTATATGTGCTACAGATTGCAATACAAGCAAGTGATGTCACCGACCACATTGTAGCGCCATATTGTCAAAGTAGCGTTTTCGCGCGCTATTTAAATATTTAATTTTTAATTTGATATTTTTCAGCAAATATGTACTAGAATTAAAAAACACAACTTTTACTGAGTTCCTTAACCACTACTAAATAATATAAAATGCATTTTAAAAACTAGTCAAATAGCCTATTGAGTCGGATACTAACTACATCGGCCGTTGAAGGAACAATAAACGCTCTAAATATATTCGTCGTTTTACAGTCCATTAGATACTTTTTGTGACACCCTTAATCGTTTGTGTGCTAAAGTACAAAACCGCAACTTGTAGAGGATGGCGCACACAATGGGAACGAATCAGCCTACAGGCTACATAGAATAAAAAAGATCACGTCTTTACCCTTATTGTTAAACAATTGTTATCATTGACGCACAAAACACAGCTTGCGAGTCACTTTAGCCGGTTCTTCGTATGAATTTTATACCTTTCCGAACCGTTGGTACATTATTGTCATTCTTTAAGCGAATTTAACTCTGCAATCTGGAATAAATATTATTATATAAAAAAAAAAAATAGAATATAAAAACAGGTACATCCTCATTCGCTTGTCTCCATTGTATTCCATTCAATAGGAGTCGAAGACTTCGATACAGTACTTTCCATAATATCATCAGCTATTTTTGTCATTCTATCAAAGCTCATCTGTTTCTGATTGTACTGGATCCGATTTATCCGAGTAGTCCGACTTTTTTGCCGAACTGTGCTCTTGATTCTTCTCGCCTTGGCAACGGGAACGTGCACTATTATAAGTCTCGAGTCATCGACGTGAATAGTTATAATATACTCAAAATTCATTGCTAAGCATAATAATTAATCTTTATGCAAAGTATATGCGAAGTGTAATAGGCGTAGTGTAGGACTCCCCGCACATTTTGGGGTGGTCATTTAACAAGCAAATAATAACTCATTGTGCCGGAAACCGGTTCCAGTTCGTATAACGTTGGGTATCATCCTAAACACCGAGCTGAGTGGTAGCCAATTTGTTGCGTCATATTGCAGTGTTAAACCATAGTAAACATATTTTTTTTGCATACTTGAGAACTTATAGTAGAACCAACCATTTATTGTAAAAATATTATTAATTAATCTTTATCGTTGGGGAATAAGATCTTATATCGCTTGTGAAATACAAAAATTCTGAATATTGTTTGTAGAATATATTATGATACTATGTACCAACATTAATTACTTCGTAATGACTAAATGGATACAATATAACACATTATGTAGGCAACTTATAAATAAATATATTTTAAACACATGTATTGTAGTTCCAGTCCTTCTGGAACAGAGGATCCTATAAACAAAAAAATGTTTACTCAATATCTCGAATGTAAAAACTCGTAAAAACGAAAATAACCCACTTATTTTAAAATATAAAACACTACAGATTATAAAACTAAATTATAACAGACAATACTTGAATAAGAATTACGCCTATTTTCTAATGTTTTCATTAAAAAGAAAACGTAATTGAAGAGTTTGCGATATCATTAATTGTATGACTGATAGTGATAATAGGGCAAATAATTAATTAACACAATTACATATACACACAAATAAATAGTTTGTGTTAATGCCACACACGCTGATAAGAAAATTCCATAATTGGACGATTCCATTTCAAAATATTTTGATTTTTAAATACAATAAAATAATAGTTAATTTAACCGCACAAAACATTTTATAAAACAAATGACCTAACTTTCTAAATTTACAATTAACAATATGGATACTATCAGCTGCCGGTTCGAATTCTTTATTGGACAAAAGATCATTACAGTTAGTTTTTGTACAAAAAATAGGTACCTATACAAAAACTGGCAGGTAAGTGGTAACCGCCTGCCTTCTCATTCACACGCGTGAAGTTAGTAGCGCACTACAATATGCTGCTATTGTAAAAATGTGGCTATATTCACTCGCGTACATTGCCCGCTTACCGCGTTCGTGCTATAACTACAAACAAAATGAGATTTAACCCGATATCAATGCTTAAAATCACGCACGATGTATTATTTACTAGTCCAAACACTTAACAAGTATTTTAACAGCTAAGAGAACGTTTAAACAACTCGAAACAAAAGTTTTTCGAGTGTTGTTTATAGTTTCTCCAGCGCCAATCTGACCAAGTTGGGGAGTGCAACAGATTCTATAGTAAAAGCGTGCCGCGTGGGTTTCTTCAATTTTGTTAGGTTATACTTCTGTCAACCGCCTAGCAGTCGCTCATTGGATGCTATGTGGGATTATCGTGTCGTTTTTAAGCGTTCTTAAAACTTTTGTTTCATCGAAAACATTGTATATATATTATTGAAACGACTTGAAATTCGAAATAATTATTAGTTAACAGTGTTGAAGTGTGTTATGTAAGTTTGTGTAGGTATTTTAAAGTGTAACATAGTGCATTCTTTGATGATTCATCTGTGAACAAGAAATTCAGTTTGTGTCATAGTTGTACATATATTTTAAATCTTAAGTTATGTGTACACCTTATAAGGAATATGTTTTGTGATTGGTTTGGCTGATTTTTCGACTTAACTAAATCCAGTTTGCTGTGAAATAAGGTAAGCGTCTCTAATTTTGCTGTTTTATGGTGAATTACGTATTTATCAAACGTATATTGATAGTTTTAAGTGATAAGGTTAATAAATAATTGACATTATCCGTTGATAGTAAAAAATCTTTTTCCTTATACCTTACCTTAAATCTTATCTCGTCTCTTTATATTTTTATGCATAAAATATTAAAAATTAACATTTTAATTACCACGGCACAGATTGTTATTCTCTTTCATAAAATTGAGCGTACTAAAAAGAGACAAAAGATAACACTGGTGTTATTTTTTTTAATAAAAAGTAAGCAAAGGTTGCTTGTATAGTTTAAAACACCTGTACAATTTCTTTGTCTGTGATATTAAGAAATTTATTTTATATAGTCTACCTGGGCTTCCCCAATACTTATAAAAATTAATTAGCCCCGTTTTATGTCATTCATAAGTATAATAATATAATATGTCAAAGTATTAGTAAGATCTGTGATATATAGGAATGTGAAATTAAAAAGAAAAAATAAATTATGATCTATACTTATATAATCTGTTTTATAAGAACGAGTAACGTGTGCGTAACGTGTTAATAATTTTATTATATTATGTGCGAAACATGATAACTATTCTTGGAGTAATTATTACATATTTTTGGAAATACATAACTTACAGGACAAATTTATTTAAATTTAATATTTGTATTAAATTTAGCCTGTAAAATTGAGTCAACCTACCGTATTATGGGTATTTTATTATTAAAATTTGTTTTTATGGTACTAAATTAATTTTTTTAGGGTACTTTATATTTAGATGACATAAATATTAGGTTTTTATAAAGTAGTTTAATTTTTATTGCAATTATGGTTCGTATAGATAAAGTTTTCCGCTATTTTTTTTAAGTATTACATAATTAATAATATATTTTTTAGATGGTTTAAAATCAACCATAATAACAAATAACTAAATATGTAGAAATACAAAACTATATTTCTAATATATATTTAATAAATAGAACTACCAAGAACGGACAACTCAAAAAAACGCTTCCAATAATTTTAATTAGAATCAAATTAATACGAATAGTTTTGTCATGTAAAAGGGTTTCCTATTCGTCGCCATAACAGAGAGTTGATTTGAAAAAAAAAAATAGCGGATTCGAAATTCGGATGTAGGCACGGGTCGATATCGTCTTTTGTTCTCAAGATAATGAAGACAAAGTAAAGGTTTATGAGAATATACATGTATTAACACAATAATGCGTGTGTACACACGCAGATAATATTCTAAAAAAAAATTGACTGGATTATAAGAACACAAAACACATAAAATCGCTAGTTGGTATGCTAGTTGGTATTGCTATTAAAATCACACTAAAAACAAATAAACTAGCACACTAAATATACGTTTAAAAATAAACACAACGAACTTAAATTCATATTTTGATGTAATAAAGAACTATTGTTATTTTCTGTCAACTCATTCTTTAAACATTTTGTTGAATGGAATGATTCATAGAGGAATGGAGGTTATCTAAAAAAAAAACAAAAACCACAAATCAATGACATTGAATCATTCGTTATGTATTATTATTTTTTATCTGAAACTACATTCATCATTTTACCGGGTAATAATTAAACGAAAAATGTCTGTCGAACGACTTCGGCCAAATGATTGTATGAAAATTTTGCGAAAACCGCGTACGAATTATTCTTCATTTACCTTCAATATTGGCTTTAATTAATGACACGATACGACGAAGATCTATCAATATTTAATTACATATAAATTCAAATTAACATTAACATACCTATTTAAATCAGAATATAAAAAAAAAAAACGTTAAAATATAAACATATTAAAATGAATTAATAAAAATAATAATGGAATTTGTATTTATATTAATTATACATGTCTATTTCAGCAAATGAAATGTGTGAGTTTTCAATCGATATTCGCATAAAATCCGGTAAATTTTTATACTAACCGTGACGCGATTTCGATACGTGTCTAATTAAGGTCATTGATCCTATTTCTTTTCGAAGTAGAGACAACTATATAGGACGAAATAAATGCATCTGTCGATTTAATCTTAACCAAATAGCGATTTTATCGAAGATTTGTTTTCGTTTCATGTAATTTTCTCAGTGATACGAAATTATGACTTAATCTGTGTTCAATAAAGTCGAAAATTAAACAACATTAATTTTAAAATATTCTTACTATTGTGATTTGTGACCAAGTAAATAGGGATCAGTAGGATTAGATGTATATGTGTGTCTAAGTCTGCATATTTTAAAAGTTTTTATTCAACTTATCCTGTTTTGTATGAGTGCGTAAAACGAAACTGAATTTTAAACTAGTTCCATCCAACCGATCGAGTAAAAATATTGCACTCGCTGTTTCTGATGACAATACAAACTAGTACTTTGTTGGCAAATAAGAACGCAACTATGTATATTATAAGCTGGCAACACTTATCTTTTTCCTCTGCCTTAATCTGTGATTGACTCGTAAGCTTGTAACCTTTATACTAACCATATACGTTCGTATCATTTTCAAAGTAATCGTTCATTTATTTCCATCTATTTATCAACATACTTTATATAAACAATACATAAATATATAACTGTAGTTACAAATATTAAATAATAAGTTATTTCAATAAGGTTATTTTAATAACAATTTATTTTCGGTTTAAGTTCTGTCCAATTAGTGAATGTTATTAAAGTCTATTCCAATGACAGGAAGAATAAATATTCACAAACCTTTGACATAATTCCCGCGATTTACATATAGTTCGCCTTTATGTGTTACAAACAATACTTATGTATGTTTATTTATTATAATAAGTTTACTAATATTTTGCATTTTTTTTTAGTTTAAACATTAATATTATTATTTTATATGTATGTATCTTATGTCGTAAAACATTGTCACAGCCCGGCACAACTACAAAGGGTATCATTGAAAATCTACGTTTGGTTTTGGAAACCAACTGAATACCCGAATGATACTTCTATTTGACGCCCGATAGCAGTCATTGTTTTTAAATCTTCCCTTTTTTTTGTTTAGATTAAGTAATGTACAATTTTTTTTTTCTTTTTTTAATATATGTGCGTATAATTTTTTCTTATTCTTATTCAACTTCCAAACTTTTGATAAAAAAATCACCGGTATTTCTTAAATATCATTTTTCCCAAACAAATATTACATAGTATAGATTTATAATGAAAAAAAATAAAGGAATAATATCTAACAAATCAACTGTAACGATCTGTTTTCCTTTATTATAACGTTTTAAGTTGCAAATAGACCATAGATAAAACATTTTATTTAAAGAAGGTTTTAGATACTTGCGATTAAAAATTAAACATTACAAAACACAAAGGAACTATCAACCATATTGAATTCGAACATTAATAATCATAAATATATGAAGAATAATCTGGGCTTTGTGGACACCACATTTAGATAAATGCACAACACTATAGCCTATTCCAATCGAAGTAGGAATAAAGATAAACAAACCTTGGATTATCTATTTCATGTGATTTGCTAATAACTCAGCGATATTGTGAACTACTAAGAGTTTATGATTAATATATCTTTATATATAATACAACATTATTACACTAAACTACTTATTTCCACTTTAATTTTACCTCTTAAATTTAGATAACATTCAAACGTCGTTATTTCGTCGACGTTCAAAACCCAATTTTTTTGCAAATCCATAGTGAATACCATAGACTTATCAAGCACTCGACCAATGGTATCCCGTTAATTTGTGAAATGTTGTTTATTTGGGTTCTCTCCTTTTATGGTTAGAATAGAGTATAGACATTATTTTAATAATAATTATTAACAGTTGTACTTTGACTAAAAGATAACTACAAACTAAAAACTAAACTGACGAATATAAATACTAATACAAAACTAATACAAAGTTAACAAAATAAAAAAGGCAATTATAATTACGACAGCGTAACATATTAAAAAACAAATTACCAGAAGAAATTATTTTACAGGCATATTAAGTATAATTACGTTAAGTAAGAGGCGAAGTTGTTTTTTGTTGTTAGAGTGAGGGATGTCTATATTGTGTAACAAGAAGTCATAACAACGAAAGCAACGGTTTTTACTCCGAGCTTATGGTACATATTATACATATATAGAAGATTAACTCACGTTTTCTTGTGGGGATTTATATAAAGGTATAAGCCGTTAACAATTACAGGGATTTCGAGTATAATAGAGACTGTTATTCGTTCAAATTAGGAAGATTTTTTATTTGGACGTTTTTTTTTTTTAATTGCACACTTCGGGAATGATATTTTCGCCTCCGGCTGTTTTAAATAACGACTTTTTTATTATTGTATAAAAACAATCATTATAAAATAAGACATTAAAGAAAATCCCGCTGAGTTTCTTTCGCCGGTTCTTCTCAGGTCAGAGGTATTTGTTTCCGAACCGGCGGTAAATTGTTGACAATCAGTAATCAAGTGTAATATTGAAAAATGGTTTTTCACTTCGACTTTGACTTTTGTTTTTCGATCGTATGAATTTTAATGTGAGATTGTCAGTGTATGCTGTCTTAAGAAATTTCATTCGATAGTTGAAACATTAAATAATAATTATCGTCATTTAATTCAGCGCTTTTTTTTTCTAAATATTTTTGTCGAATATCCAATATGCGATAATAAATCTGGACCAATTCGCACGCGCACTATTCGACGTTAGTAGTTCTGTAGTATAGGATAATTGACTTACAGTCAAACTTTGTACAGTAATATTTCTGCGGTTTGTGGAAGCCATATGTTCAATCGAATAATAGAGAAATATACTTCAATGTATAGTAAAATATATGTATAAATAGCATATCAAACAATGTCGATTTCTGTCTGTATCTCCGCTTTCTTTTAAACCATTAATCGGATTTTGATACGGTTTCACTTAACGGTTTTTCTTAACTTGTCTAGTTGGGTAAAGTTATTACTATTTAAAACGAATTCCAATACCCTCTCTAATATACTTGATTTAAAATTGGCCCAATCGTAAACCCTTTCGAATAATTGTCCATAATCAGTGGAACACCATACAAAAAAACTACAAAATTATTTGTTACTCAAACGTTTCTTGATTTCTTTATTTAATCAATTTAAAGGCTAAGCCCTTTTCAATCAGACTGCGAATTAATTGCCCTATGGTCACGAAGTATATAAATCAATGTCTCTTTGCGAAGTCCGAACTTGTTACCGCAGGGGACATGGCTCTTCCTGTTTAAGTAAGAACACTGTTGTCCATTCCTTTGAGACCCATTCGAACATCTCGGGTTTGTTACAAAGGGTACAAACTATAACAATTGTTTATTTGAAAAACAAAAGAGCTGTTACATAAATTTTCAACATTATTTGAACTTTTGTACCTGCACCTTGTTACAGTATTTCTTGTGGTATTGCATTATATTATTTTAAACCAATTATTTTACATTTTTAATATTTAAAAGTACTCTTCACGTAAACTAATGTATTTAATAATCGCGAAGATAAGTTAAATGAAAATTTATCTATTAATTGTCACGTGGTAGGAATACGAATTCACAGCCTTTTTACAAATGTGTAGATATGTTATATATGAATATTGTCCTTATCTAATTCAACAATTAGAATAACTTTTTAAGGCAGTCAAGTTAATCGTGTATTTGTTCTTAACAAAATTATCATGTTTGGTTTTAAAACAAAATGTTTAGTGTAATATCCAGTTGAAGGAAGACATGCCAATATTATTTGAATAACTAACAAAGCTACGATCTTACTCAATTGTGTATGAACGAACAAACTTGGCATACCATACAAACGCAACTAAGAATTTCCAGCGAAATGTTTGGATATTAAAACATTCTATACAGTTAAGGTAGATTAAACAAATGTGTAACAACAACATTGCTGATAATTTACGTATTTATGTATGATATCGACGTGGGTTGGTATTTTTTTAAAGTTTAAACCTTTTTTAATTTATAGTATACAGCCTTATCACAAGTTATTGTTATCTGTAACAGCTTATGTAAATTATTGTACTTTGTGGTACGGCTTTGTGCTGTGCGCCTGGGTAGGTACCACTCATTCATAACATATTCTACCGCCAAACATCAACATTTAATTTTGTTGTGTTCCGGTTTGAAAGCTGTGTGATCCACTGTAACTACAAAGATAAGTTAGGGGCGCATTGGTCATGTAACAAATGTTTAATATTTCTTATAATGTTATTCCTATAATACCTATAGGTGGTGATAACCACTTATAATCAAGGGACTCATATGCGTACGAATTAAAAAAAAAAATTGCGATCAACGAAGCCCCAAAACGCTTAATCTGTCACATAAAGTCTCGACGTTTATACCAGAGAACACAACATGCAGTCTGGAAAATTTTGCACGGAATGCATAACCTGTAATACGATACACTAACATTTTACAATAAATGCAAGCACGGTTGAAATTAATGCAGTATACTGAAGCAAAACTCAAACTGCCACGAAAATACAAGGCATGCTCTAAAATCCATTATAAGTTTAAAATGGTCGCAGTATTCAGGTGTTATGCAACCTCGTACTGACTCCAATAGCTTAAAAGTCTTGAACTCCACACCTCACAACCTCACGATCCACACAATACTTATCAGATTTGAATAGACCTTCGAAATAAATTAAACGCCTTTTAAAGGATGTACTATTTGTCTCTTATTTGGCACAGATTATTTCGCCGAAGTCACTTGCGAATTATTTAATTTTACTTATGTGAAAATGGTAAGATCTTTACAACTTAACAAATCTAAGATTTTGACCTGGTTCGAGTTTTCGTAAATATGAAAATCAATATACTTTGTTTTATTGTCATCTTAAGTACATACATAATATATGCGGCATTGGTCATAAAGCCTTCAGGTGGATATTGCAAATTTTCAATGACTACCAAAACACTCCAGTTTCCACTTTTTTGATTAAATTTCTTCAGAATAATCTAAAGAAATTTAATTTGAGGATTAATTTGCTAAATCTTAACAATTCAATATTCCCAACTATAATCAAACTTCGGAATGCTGCACATATTACGTTTATATTTCTTCTTCCGAAGATCAAATATACATATTCGGTCCCCGCTACATTTTCTTCAAGTTAATTTTCTACTCGAGTGAATTTTTATTTTACTCGCTAACCCTTTCACGTGGATAGTATAGCGTATCAAGTTCAGTAAAAAATATGCATGTATTTAAATTACTTTTGCATAACATCTTTGTGTCTTATTTTATTTTATGATAACACTGAAAATTCCTTGTACATTTTTAGAACTTTGAATACAATATAAATCAATTCGATGTTCTGAAAACATCAAAGGAATGAACGCATGGCTGATTTTTAGCGAATGTCTCATTATTGAAAGTGTCTGAGAACATCGAGGCTGCAACTTAAAAACACTTTTTCAGAAAATCTTTTATCACTAACAGTACTAAAATAATTCCTATCGTTTACTCGAAAGATATTCGACCAGACATATTAAATAAGACGGAAGCGTATTTGCTTGGAGTAAACTATCACTGGATTTGTTCGTTTAGTTCACAGGAGACTAAATAATGGACAGTGGTTTGGTCTGTGGTCGGCCTTACGAGGCTAAGACAACGAGTGTTGCGGAATTGCAGACTTTGATTAGTTACTCGGGAAACCCGAACGTTTTCCGTCTAATTGAATAACTTGTGTCCTAAACTTGGAAATCGTTTTTGGCAAAATTGTCATCGGAGACACCTGCTAATGTTCGGAATCTGTTGCTGAACCTGGGAATGGACTTCTTGCATGCATAATTTGGCACCAATGGACCAAATCTTTCTTTAACTTGAACACTATCTGATCTAACATTGCAATATAATATGTACAAAGATTTGTAGATTTTGAACTATTGTGATTAAACAATAAACTTGTAGTCTTTGTGTATTCATGATGCTTTTTAATCGAAATTTCGCTAATAACCGTTTCCGGAAAACCTCATTGGATGATAAATAAATTAGCAACAGCACTGGAGTGCTCTCTTACACTTATATTGTAAAATTACTTTAGTAAAATGCTATTAAGGAAATTACTTAATGTATCACAGTAAAGATGGCGAATTGGAAAAGTTATCCAACATGACTATGAACAAATTAAAATAACGGATCGGTAAGAAGTTCTCGGCGTTATCAACGTCAAGTTTGAATCATGCGAAATGAAGCTAAGAAAATGACTTCATAATTATTGTTCAGGAGCAAATGTGATAAAACGTTTGTCATCGGTTTCAACATTTCCGTTTGTGATATACTTGAACGATATGACTGTTGTATAAAAGTAAGTTAGATTATTGTTATTAGATGTGAAGAAGTTCAAATCCGCAATTACTACTGAGTTTTGTATGTGCTTAATTTACGTTTGTAATTCATCTCGTTCTTGGCGATGAAGGAATCGTTGCGAATCTTGCTTGTATGTGGTGGACAGATTCATTCCACCGATATCGAATAACCTCCGAATCTCTAGAAAGAGAAGCCCTGTGGTGGGATTTTAGATTTTATTAATCGATATTCAGATTTGCATAATACACAATATAATATTTTGCATTTTTTATTACAATATTTGCTGCCATAGAACTTTTAGCAATTTTAGTAACATATTTTACCTGTGAGAATGCAATCGGTACTATATATTCCTCAGGTTTAATTTCACTCTTTTATTACATTTTTTTTTATGAATTAAGTCAAGACCTGCGTACAGATTAAAGTACCTACAAGTGGGTAGGAAAATGACATCGCTATCGCTTCTTGAGCACGCTGCCCCAAAAGTGGCCCTCGAGGATTTGATGATAAGAAAGGGACTAGACAGATTGCCGCCATAGCACGTAGATGTTGACCCAATTTTCTTTATTAGAATCTATCATGTTCCTAGTGACCTTTTAGATTATAACCATATTTCTGCAGGATTATATAAGAATAACTAATCTAATATAACTGATGTCTTTGAACCCTTAGGTTATCATATTACCTACTGTGAAATCTTATATACTGATTCAATACCTGACGATGCGGAAGTTATTATAGATTAAATTTTGTGAGCTCTAAAATGGTCAGTATCAGAGAGTAAATTGTGTTCACAACTTTATAGCCGAGTGGCGTCTGCTTTCTCGGGGGACATTATATTGAGACAGTAACAAGTTGCATTTAGGGGACAGCTGCTAGTGTACTCCCAGGATGAAATTTAAAACTTCACAGAATAATGAAATGAGCTAGGAAAGTTTTATGCTGAAAATATAATATGCAAAGGTTTATCATCCATACCATGATTTAATGAGCTGAATAACGTAGGAGGAAAAACTTTCGGGGTACATTCCGAAGGATTATTCTAGGGTTTCGAATGGTAAGAAATCCTACGTTTTGTACGGATACTTTGCAAACCACGGTTATAATACAATTTTTTTCTTTAGTGACAGCAGTAGCAATCTATTGCCTGCGATAAATCTATATTTAATTACTTTATAAACTAAAAAGATTAAAAACAATATTTTTAATATTTGACTATCGAATGATTTGCTCTAATAAAATGTTTGGAAATGCGAATATTTAATTTTTAGCTCCTATTGAAATAATCAAACTCATGAGACGTTCTTTAGTTTGTCCGATTGAATCGTACCGAATTTATCTTAAAATATTTCTATCAAATTAAATAGCCGGAAAGGATTCGATAAAAAACTGAATTGTACCTAAATTTTTATTTATGAATATAATGCGACTACCGTAGATTAAATTATACTTTTTGAACGTTACATTACTTAGAATTCTCAATAAAAAACAATGAGGTCATGTTTATTATTAACAACGCTCACAGCTTATTTTGAATAATTGTCAATGTTAGGTAAAATATTAGCAATGATATGGGCTAATTATTAACTGACGCTGTAGATAATTATAACCAAGCCTGAAGCTACGTTTATAATATTCCCAAAGGCCGATAAATCGGCGGCAAAATATAATAAATTTTGATATATTTGGTTCTACCAAAGGGAAAATCTAATTGGTACTTTTTAATACCATCAGTTTCGGTAATTGATGAATCATCTCAATTTTCGAAGATAAATGCTCCTTATTTTGATATGAAATTAAATCCATTAATCTCGAAGTTCATTGTACGCCATAATTCATTTTAATTCAAAAAGATGGAGTCGAAACAGTCCAGTGAATAGAACTTGGGCTTAGACTAAAAAACGCGGGCATAGTCTGAGCAAAGGGTTCTCTTATAGATGTTGAATTTTTGTTTGAATTTCGCTTCAAGCCTGCAATGAAGAGAAACGCGAAGAAGCCGTCACGTCTCTAAAGACATTCTAAAAAGTAGACTCAGTTCCGCATCCTTAAAAACTACGAGATGTCTCCATAAAGGAAAATCTGTTTCTGTAAATAATTAAAATTCTTCTTAAGACTTTAAGTAGCAAGACATAAGTAAACATTAAAACAACTAAAAAAGGAACAAGAAATATTTTTTCCAAAAATATTCCAAATCTTTAGAAACTATCAGAACACTGCGGTTAAGGCAAAAATATACTCCAAAGCCGAGAAGCTTTTCATCAGATTATTGCAAATAATTGTGCGAAATAATCGATTTGTACAAACGCTTTCAATTAATCTGTTGCGCGGGCTTAAAACACAGTTTGATATACGAGTAGTATCACCGTGTATGTACCTATGTAGAAAAGCCCGTTTTGCATGCGAACTGTTTTATTCATTGTTTGCCTTAATTTCGTGTTTCTGGGGATATATTTTCAGCCGCAGGATTTTTGAATTTTCGAAATTAAAAATGGAACAATACAATACCATGATCGCACTGGTTAGCCTTTATTACTACATTATTATTATCTTTAAACGTTAATTAAAGCCGGTTTTTCATTACGGAATATATATTTGCAATGTATCCTGCGTTCCGCGAATTTGTGTGGGTAGGCGAGATTGAAGCGATACACATTCAAGATAAAAGTTTTATATTTAATTCCATCTAGATACTTTTCACATGACACAGATAATATATTCTTTTTTATTTATAGATATAATGTAATATAAGTTTGTTTTATGATATTTCATTATGACTGCTTTTTCTTATAAATCTTACTACTAAATATTTTCTGTTGGATATTTAAAATATGGACCTAATTATTAATATATATAGTTATATATTAGATTTAATATCCTGAGAAGGTTTCGTTGTAATCGAGTGGAAATTGAATTTCTCTCTTCGCCTCGTAATAACTTCCTTTGACTCAGAGTTGTTTTTTCCTATTTGATCTTCTTGTATACAAAGTTACTGCACCATTTATCATCGTCGGGTTTTATAAAAAATTGCAAACTTTTCTAGTTAAGGTTTAAACATTATCATAAACAATATATCAAAGAATACTATGTAAAACTCACACCACTGCTAGTAACTGTGATGTCAAATTTGAAGCTCAACACGACGAGACTATTTAGATACTAATTTTCGATTCATATATCAGTCTTTAAGATTCTCCTAATAAATTATTTCCTTACGATAAATGAGGGATATTATTGCGAGGATTGGCGATTACACCTGTATTAGGTATTTTAACACGCCTCGATTGATTTTGCAATAAGCCATCAACTTATCGCTCCCTCCGTATTTCATATCAAGTGTGTAAATAAATCCTTATCAACATTTACCTAGCGATACATTTTTCTTTCATCTTTTGTTACATGCGACTATCGTCCGTGAACCTTTTCTATAACGTCGTTAATAGTTTGCACAGTTGACGATATCAATATGTGATTGTTCAGAGGTTGATGGGAAGGGCAGCGTCGTGAGTTATCAGTGGTTTATCAGTATCGACGTTTCGGTATGGCATTAATTCACGTCACATAACATTTGTAGTTTTAAAATGCATTTTATGCAGTCTTATATTATTTATTAATTAGATATCAACAATGAGGTCTGCATTCCATGGTATATCGACATGGATCTGAATACTTTAAATGTAGTATTTGCCTTGGACCGTTTCGCTTGCATGGAATTCAGAATGTCAATGGTTTATTGCGTGATAATATTACATAACGAGGTAAAGGCGAATGAAAAATTGTATACAATTGTATTGTGCACATTTCTGTTATTTTAACGTTGTGATATAAAATACACGAGATTTCTTGGATTACCAGATTGTCCGTTAAATGTTTACCTTTCCATATATTTAAAGATTTGTACGTTGTGTATTTTTAAAATAAACTAAATTATAGTTAGTTCTGAACAACTTTTGAGTAACTGACCCATAGTTAAAGTATAGGCACAATTTTGATTGAAACGAGATTTGGGTTAAAATTTACTGACCTTAATTAACTACATTTTAAATTGTTTAAAAAGCAATTATAAAGTTTACCTGTAGTGATGATTTTTTCGTATTTTATGACTATTAACGATAATTTAATGAACATGTTTCTCAGAATCTGAGGGCCATTTTTAGATTCCATTGAAAAACCTTTGACAATATTAAGCAAATTGAATAAAACGAGATCTCTTTCGGAATTCAATTTTGTTACATTTTAACTCTCAAATTCATTTAATCAGCCATCAAAGTGATGGCATCGCCTTTCACATTCAATAGCCTATAGAATTGTTTGTCGTCTACTAAAGGTAATAATAATATTTCAAATGAATTCTTTGTTTGATTTCTTTTTTATATTTTTACAGATATACTATGTAGATCTGGTCGCTTACAAAGGCGGCCCTCCACGTTTAATTATCGGCGTGGAGTAACAAATATAATCTAATTTCATTTTTTTTACTTTCACCATTCTTACATTAGTCATCTCATGCATATTAAGACATCTGATAAGCTCAAACGGATCTCATACTAATGCACTCCGATTATTTAGCCAGAGGGGGGGGGGGGGGGGGCGACTTCGTCTGTAAATACATCTATTACTTATACGGAATGAAAGCTTATACTTTCAAGATTGAATCTAGCTTGGTATGTTTTTGTGTTCTGCATTTTATGATATGTAGCTAATGATGTCAACATAACCGGGGAAAAAACTTTGATGAGGGCGTTTTTGTGGTGAACGTTAAGGAAACTATGAAAAATAGCTGTAATATATATTCTTTTTTTATAGCTTGTACTGTTACTACTATCATAGTAAATATCTTTATTAAATATAAAATTATAGTATTCTCATTATGTTTATGTTTTCAATTTATTTGAGTATCTTTAATAGTTGTAGTACTTTCATGTGTAAGAAGGCGTAAACTGATTGGACAGAGATTGCTTGGCGTCATAATTTTAAATATATAATAGTTGAAGCGCCGTATAAACATCTTTAGAAAAAACAGCTATTAAAAAACAATAAATTTATTTGAGGTTATATTATTAATTGATGAAACAAAATAAGACAAAACTGTTCTTTTGGTTAAGGCCGTTTATGATTTGAGGTTGTAAAATCGATTGTGGTTTTTATTATGAATATATTGCAAAGCATCAATAAGACTCCAATATTGTTATAATGGATAATATATTTGTATAATAAAGGACTATAAGCAGCCGTTACTGAGCTGGTGGAACAATTGTAAAAGTAGGTCTAAGAGGCAAAAGATTTATGCAATGTAATTTTGTTTTTAAGTACGACATACCGAGTTAAGTAACTCTACATACTAGTACAATAAATCAAGCAAAACTTTGTCGAGCACCCATTATTGATGTTACGGCACTTTACTAAAGTTTTATTAATATCCTCGTTAAAATATATTTGTGCGTACCCCCATTGTTTACAAACTATTTCAAAATATGAAGCTTAAAATCTAACTATAAATATAACTTCAAATGTCAAAAGAATAGGAGAAGTTAATTTTGGCAACTAATTAATCAATCTTACACGAAACAAATTATTTCGATATCCTTATTTGAACAATGTAATTGAAAGTTCTGTCAAACCGCAAGGCCACCTCATGCGTCCTTCGTTTGTCCAAACAAGCAATAAATCTATTGTACTCAGAGATTAAAACCTCAACTCTTTGGGGAGAACAAGTTCTGCGCAATTCGTCCCAAATTGTCGACAAATTGAATTAGCGGTACTTCTGTGTACCTCGTAATTCCCGTCTTCGATAAAGAATATTTGCCATTTGCTTTCGGAAAAACTAATTTAGTTTTGCGTTTTATCCTGTACATTGTAACTAAGAATAACATTGCCTGTATTTTTATGTACCGCTTAAAGCGCTTTTTGTTGCGATAAAAACAGCTCAATGAAAGGATGCAGATTGAGCCGTTTTACAATCCCGTTGCGTTGGAAATGGTAATATTTACTATCATTAATTTATTTGTTACTATGTTGTTTTTATAAAGCAATACCAGAGAATAAGTACTTACGTTATTAAATTTATACGTATATTATAACTATGTATATCTTTTTAACGTAAAATTAGATATACGAAAATAAATTCAAAATTGTTTTTGTATAACTTGAAGCAAGCGTAGCAAAATAAGTTATTGGACCAATATCTGAACAACAAAAGCCGGAATACAATGACCATCCAGTACTCCCCACACAATGGATAATAAATAGTCAACCAACACTAGAAAAAAAAATATATACGTTTGTTAAAGTATGTCGTACATTCATATACTGGACTGTTTCAGTAATGTGCAATACTGAGACGACAAAAGCCTCTGTCCTATAAAAAAATCTGGCAGCGTCAAACTAAAACTGGAGTCGTTACGTAAACCCCGTTCCCCATTATTTAATACTGGACCAATTGTAGAAAGACTAGCAGAAAAAGCTTACAAAAGAGACATGAACACTGTTAAAAAAATATATATTCTGAAGTTAAAAACGTATTTTTTTTAAATTGTCGTGTCATTTAAGTCAAATCTCGTTAGCCAGGGAAATGTGGAATAGTGATCGTAAGTTACGTTGTCAGCCGATGTAGGTTGAAAGAATTGGAGACTACCGTGTCGTTTTTAGGTGCCCGAGCTGTGAGAATGATAGGGCACGTTTTTTATTGTCATGGCCTTTTTCAGTGTAACCATTTACAGGCACTTATTACTTGTTCGTTTCAAATTCTCGCCATTGTTGCAAAATTACTGACGAAATAAATTATGACAATACTAGTAGGAATATTAAATAATAAGAAACGCTTATCGATTTTTCCGAATTATGTGACCAAAATATTGGTTGAGATGGTTTAAAATACAAAGTTTTTATTAAAATATTACAAATATGAATTGCTAAAAATTTTCTCTTCCAAATGCACACCTGCTAAGCTTCATTTTGTCGGCAGTGCTTCGATCACTGGTAGAATATAAATAACTCTATTCCATTCTGTGCAAAAGCAATCTGCATAGCATAAAAGTTAACAAAGGACTCTGAATACTAAAAAATGTATGTTCTTAAATATACCTAAAAGAAAAATTATAGTGTTCTTTTATTATTTGATTTAGCTAAATCGTTTGCATTTGAGCAACGTCTTTCATTAGACGACGACTAACAGCAGACAATAGCGCAATAATTACATTTTCAAGGCGTCTCGTTAAAACCTTTTTTTTTATATTTAAGATAAAATTTGCAATGCATTATAGTATCATTAGTTATCTTTTAAATGGTTAGACAACTCTACTTGCAACACAGTCGACAACTTATTGTAAGAAGTACTTTTGTCTCAATTAAATGTCACTTTTGTAATTTAACTTTTTCTTTTGACTGAGTAAGTAGTTAAGTTTTGACAAGTTAATTGCTATCATGACTAACATTCTTGGCGATGTCGGTGCGGTTGTATGCCAACTTTGCCAATGCGTAAGATCTTTCTTTATAGCAAACCATAAATTCAGTTTACAAAGCACAACTCCTCAATCCCATTGTTTCTTCACACAAAGATGTTGAGATAATAATGCGATATTTGGACGAAACTTGGAGCTTTTATGAATATTGCATGTATGTGGTGATATAACATCGTTAACGGTGTATAAACGACCTCTTTTAAGTCAGATTGGAATAATATTACCAGAGATTTGTACCAACATTTGTATATTTGGTGGTAGAACTTTATGTAAGCGGGCTTATTGGGTAGGTACCATCATGTATTCTACCGCCAGGCTAAACAGTAGTACTCAATATTGTTGTGTTCTAGTTTGAAGGGCTGTTGAGCCAGTCTAATTACAGTCAAAAGGGACATAACATTTTAGTTCCCAAGTTTGGCGTCGCATTGTCGATGTAAGATATGGTTAATATTTTTACGGTGCCATTGTCTATGGGGGGTGGTGACCACTTACAATCGGATGGCCTAATTGATGGTCCTTTTACCTATATCAACAAGGTTCAATTTAAAAACTTCGTGTTTTGCTACTACTATACAGATTTTCAAAGATAAACGCCGAGCTTATACATCGTATTGTGTTTTTTTATTTTGTCTAACAACAGTTGCTGCAATAAAGCATAGCCATTCGTCTTACCTGTCTTGGCGAAGTACGGCTCTTACAAGAAGTAAAATGTTTGTAAGTGTAATATAAACATTTGTCCAGGTTTAGTCCCTTCATCGTTTTATCTCTTGATAGATCTGATACAGATGTATTTTTGTTACGTAATACTTTTATTTTCACCTAATTCTCATGTTTATTATTAATTTATATAAGACTTAAAGAAACCTTATAACTTATGAATTGTGTATACACATATTACACCGATTTACTGGGTGGTAGGGTTTGTAGAAGACCGTCTGGGTAGGTTCAATTCACTGGTCACACGTTCAATCACCCAACAGTTAATATTTAGTATTGTTGTGTTTCGGTTAAAAGAAGGAGTAAGCTATAGTGTAACAACAGGTACAAGGGATATGTCATCTTAATCACCAATGTTGGCGATGTATTTGTAATGGCAATGGTTGACATTTCACCATTCACCATCAGGTGGCCCATTTGCTCGTCCTACATATTTCCACATACATATTTCCTATATAAAAAAAAAAAAACGGAATTAAGACAGCGATTTCCATAAATTCTTCTTTCGCTTTATATTGCTAAGTTGGAAAATTCCAGTATGAATGTCTAGTATGCACGTTGGATGCGTAATTCTTCTAGCATATTTGCACTGCGAGAAATTGTTCGAAGATAAGGTAAAAAGCAGGAAAAACCGTTCTGATAACTTTTCCTTAAGTTTTCTAAATTGTTGAATGCATTTGCATTAATTGAATGAGGATTGAGGGATCTACGTGACTTAGAAATTATCGCTTCCGAGATGAGAACAACTGTGAGGTGTGTTCTTCCAAATTAACATGAGGAAAGTCTGATTAGATGGAGGTTTGCTTTTGGGTAATGCGTTTTAAGTTACAACTTGGACCACTCAAATACAAATTTTTATTTTGCCTTAATAATTTGGGAGAAACCAAATTGCTAAAATTATTATGCATAATACATAATTGTTATTCATAGCATGTTTACTTAACAAAAAAAAAATACATATTAAGGCAACAATTTCCACTAAAAACGTTTCATTTTAACACAATACTTTATTTCGCAATAGTCACGTAATACGACGTCAAATCAAAGTTAAGTTTTAAAATACTGTTGGAAATACAATTTCGAGGAGCACTATTACGATATTATGTTAAATATATCGCATTGATCGGGTTTGAACCCACACTGCTACGTTACCGCAATGGAGTAGGTGTGTACTGCCAGCAGGCTATCGTAGACCAGATTTATGACCCTTCTTCATTCACCCCCACGTTAAGTTATAATGGTAAAGTTGTAGAGAGGGTTTGTTTGAATTGTTTCAATGCGTATTTTATGGGTATAATTTTATCATATCTTAAACTTTAATGACACTGCTGGAAGTTCACCATCTTGAAACATGTGAATGTTACTAAATTTCTTGAGCTAAACTATGATTTGTGAAACTCCAAAAGTTTTCACTACATGTTAAATTTTAGGTCGAACGAAATTTAACTTTAATGCGGATAAAGCTAACTGAGTACTAATTACTTTACTTTCATTTCTATCTTGCGCTTTAGCATCATCTAATTACACATATGACTTAATGTTAGTATTTATATATACATTGAAAGCTTAATTCTGTGGTTGAATTTGTCAAAAATCTGTGTCATATCCGCGTGTTAAATTTTTCACAGTTCAGTTTGATAATTGGTGATTTCTATTCGATTTCGTTGTTTGAGAGAGTATAAACGAACTCAGTGTTTCATGAACAATTCAATTTTTAGTGACGAACTTTCCTTATATTTTACTTTCACGAGTTTTGTTTCTATGACCTATGAATTGTGCGGTCTTTTTGGATCTATCAGCACGATAACTACTTTCTAAAATATCTATAAACCGAACTGAGCTATATCACCTCTGTGGTGTTATATTGAAAATACTTACAAGTTTAATATAATTTATCAGGAATTGAAATTATTAAGTAGGAGACGTTTTTAATGTTACTAACAATAAATACAAAATATTTGGTGATACTTAAACAGGATTCATGTAATGCACTATATTCCAATGCTTATAGTCCATTAGAATTAAATCACGGACAAAACTCATCATATCCTAGTGTCAAAATTGTGGACGTTGAAACTTCATCTGCTTTTAAAAGTTGAAGCTTTATACAATTTAAACTTTTGAACGTGTTGTTGCTTTTGAAATGTTGAAATACCTGTAAAAATGAATCTCGGATGTCGGAATTCTAGGACATCGAACAAATAATAAACTTTTCAAATAAATATAAACATTTAATTAGAATGAGAGTTGAAAAATTGTCTCAATTGTCTATTTTGCTTTGAAAAATTACGTCAGATTTCATATTAGTAATTTAAAAGTCGGAAATATATCCCCGTGATAAGTTCAAACAATTCCGTGGTTATTTTTTGCTATGCAGAGCAACTGCCTGACTGGCCAGACACTGGTCGCACCGGTTTTCACGACACCATTTCGAAACGTCCTAACATTAATAAGCTACATTTGAATTTAGACGTTATAGTTAAAGGAGTTATGGTTAAAATTCCTGTATGAGCTGATGTGGAATTAGTTGATGGAGATTTAGTTTTTAGTCTAGGTAAATTAAGGTTGATTTTTCTCTAAAGCTGTATGAGCAGTCAAGCACAGTACGATGCTGATTGTTGCCCTCAGGCTGTATTCACGGTATCTCGTGGTTCTAGTTCGAGTTCAACTAAAACTAAGACTGGCGAATTCGTGCCTTTGTCTATTACGTTTTGTGAATTTATAGATGATACCAATGCATATTGAGGGCAAACGTCCATATAGAATTTAACTTACTCAATTTCTATAGAGAGAAACATAAAAAACTATTCATAGGAAAAAAATGATTCTGACATTCTGATTTAACATGAGATAATTGTTATGCTGTCATTATTATTATTAAGGAAGATACTTCAATCAGAATGTCCACGTCCAAAGTCCATGCGACATTAATTCTGATGCATAATAATAAATCCTTATACTTAATTGTCATAATCCTCTACTATTGTTTAAAGTGCTAAAGTTCATGTTTTATCGATTTGGTTAAAATTGTTTTGGGTTGATAAATCGTCTTATTGATACCCGTTACAGATATTAATTTGTCTAGTTGACTAAGGTTTTTTAACCAGATAACCTTATTATGATCAATTAATAATAACCATAAGCTTAGTGAATATAATATCATCTGAAGATTTCGATTCTGAAAAGGAAACGTTGTTTTAAAAGGTATCTTGGTTTTAATTAGATAAATTTATCATGGACTTTCACTTAAAATATAATATATGTGTCACATCTAGACAAAGGGCTTGTTTTATGATATGGCTTGGAGATTATTTCACCACGCTTCTATGACATATTAGTGGATAAATTGAATTTCCTGACAAGTGGGTTTCGTTCATTGCCAAGCGTGAAATGAATTATAAACACATTGAACGCGTTAAAATTCAATGGTGTTCGGCTGCAATTTGAACTCGTGTTTTTCGATTAAGATCCACATATTCCACTCGAGTTTTTATTGGCAAATACAAGTATTTATTTGAAATTACTTTCCATCCTTGGACTACTTAAATTTCATATACATTTATTTAATGCACTGTGGGAATGGTGCCTTATTTGAATTCCTAACTGATCAGTTAATCATTCGATTGCAGATAATGACACCGATCCATCAAATTAACTGTCTCTCGCATTTATTTCTTTGAATTGATTAATAAAAAAGACTGAACTATTCACTATTTGATTAATATTAAGTATTTTGACGACTGCCGTGGTCGTGTAGTGTGTTCACCGGTTTTTATGGGTACGCCACTCCGAGGTCCCGGGTCCGATTCCCGGCCGAGTCGATTTAGAAAAAGTTCATTAGTTTTTCTATGTTGTCTTGGGTCTGGGTGTATGTGGTAACGTCGTTACTTGTGATTTACATAACACAAGTGCTTTAGCTACTTACATTGGGATCAGAGTAATGTATGTGATGCTACTGAATGAATACTGCTAGCAATGAGATCGAAAAATATACTTTATTAAAGTTGGCTCTTAACGGTACTATTAAACGGCCATGTTATATGGTTTAATGTAAAGCTATTAATAGTTTGGAATATAGAATAGTCTGGAATATAGATTCTACTGAGAAGATCAGATAAGAAACTCAGTAGTTACACTTTTTCTGAAATGTATTTTGGAATACCCAATATGTAAAACATGTTCAGCGAACTTAAATATTAAAGAGATTCATGTTAAATAAGTTAATAGTGGTCTCATTATATAGATATTAATTGATCAATAAAATTTCAAGAGCATCCTTAAGTAAGTACAACCGAGCTGGTACGATACCAACTACTAAGTTTAAACTCGTCAACTTAAAGCACGACCACGTAACTTTAAGTACCACGAAGTATTTATGTGGCTAATTTGCGTATATAGTATATCATGACATTGATAAAATATACCTAAATCCTTTATATATAGTTTAGGCTTTTCTTCGTAGTGTTTTTCCCAACTATGTGAAATTATCTGGTATTTACATTCTTTATGTAGACGGATTGTTTTATCGTTCAAGTTCAAAAATTATCTAAATGAAAGGTGTAATTTTGGAGCACTAAATGCTTATCCACCAGCGTTTTTTTTAGAGAACCTTCGCCCTAAGATCTTCGCCCTTCGAACCTAAGATCATAGTGGGTGCTTAATATATTTATCACTACATAAGAAACATGAATAATACCTATATTAAAATAATTCTGTAAATAGATACAATAAAATGTTATTATTAAATTTTCCATATATAATAATACGTATTAATACGTTTGCTTTAAAGGATTCCAAAGTTGTGTTATAACTTTGTTTGGAATTACAGTTTGACATTACAGAATATTATAAAAAGAAAGGAATTACGGTATGGACAGTTTAATTAAAAAAAACATAGTTTTTAACCTTATCTTCAAATAATGAATTCGCGTCAAAGAAAATACAACACAGTTATTTGAAACGAAATTGAGTGGGTGAAATTAGTCACGACAATGCACAGCATGATGAACATCGTGTACAGAGGTCTGTAATGTCCGAATTTGCATATTCATTTCGCAAAATCATCACACTCTGTATAAAACAAGGGTATTGCGATTAATGAACGATGTATGACACGAGAAATAAAAATTAAGAGTAAAAAAAGGTTTAAAACAAGCTTTTATGTTTAATGCTCTTTTCTTTGCTTGTTGGTGGCTTTGTGTCAATCTGGGTAGGTACCACCTACCTTACATTCTACCGCCAAGCAGCAATATTCATTATTGTGTTCCGATTTGAGCAAGTGTAACTACAGGCACAATGGTCTATAGCATGTTAGTTTCCAAGGTTGATGTATTGGTGATGTAATCAAAGGTTGCAATGTCTATGGACAGCGGTGAATACTTACCAAAAATAAAACAAATTTTCTTGTCTTCGATATTGATAATTGACTAGTCCTTTGACTGCTGCTATAATTAGCAGCTCGTGCTTGATACAAATAAATTGCCATCAGAACTGAACCAATGTTTAAACTCCGTAGGATAAGCGATGCTGTTTTAAAACAATTCATTCAGCTTGCAAGGTTTGACCTATACAGACTAACAGAAATAAAAGTAAAAATTAAACGAATATATTTTAACCAATAATTGCTTATTCCTTATTTTTTATAACATAACTAATACATTATTCACGTAAAGAGAGATTAGCCGAAGTCGAAGGAAATCGATGCAAAGTAAGGAACAACTATTTAGTGTTCCATTTTATTGTAAGATTTATTGCTATAAAATTGGACCATTAGGTTAATGAATAATGCGTCGTTTTCTTAATTATGATAATTGTTTATATGCATATATATTTTATGTTATCTTGCAACTCACGGAGTTTCATGGATTCAGCGGCTATAAGCTATAATAGAGATAGGGGACGACCAAAGAAACGATGGATGGTTTGTGTGAAAGCCGATATGGCTAGAGAGAAAGTTACTTGTGAGATAACGTCCGACAGAGAAGTATGGAAGAAGAAGACATGCTGCGCGGACCCCAAGTAAAATTGGGATAAGGGCGGGAGGATGATGATGATGTTGATATTATTCATAATTTATTGTAATGAACTTATGAATGAATGTAAAGAATTATTTATAACAAGTTTTTTTTTTATAATAAAGCTATCTTCTGTCGAATAGATATTAAAAATTTAATTAAAGTATGCAGAAAAAAGCGACAAATCGTTGGAACATTTATTTCAATGTGATGATTTTTTTTTACATTTTTTGCATTTATGTGAATTATTTAATTTTTTAAAAAAATATATATATCAAAAGATTTCAACATTCGCTTAGGACAAAACAGCTTGTTGTAAACAGGATGTTTCTTCAGTCGTATAAGTTTATTGCTGCAAGTGAAAATATAAAAATGGTATTCTTACTTGACCCGAAAGTATTCTTACTTAATTACCGTCTTCTAAGATAGAACTTAGTTCAAGCACCTCCTATGTTTCACCCACTCATCACATCTACCGCCAAAAAAAAAATTTTAGTATTGTTGCGTTTCAGTCGAAAGAGTGAGCCAGTTCATGCACAAGACACATAAAATGTTAGTTCATTATGTTGTTGGTGAATTGACAATTGGTATTGGTCCATGGGTGACCATTTGCCAGTCCGCCTAAATATATTAATAAGAAAAATACTACATAGTGAATAAAGCATTTTTTTTAGCAGTAGCAGCCTGTAAATTTTCCCACTGCTGGGCTAAAGGCCTCCTCTCCCTTTGAGGAGAAGGTTTGGAGCATATTCCACCACGCTGCTCCAATGTGGGTAGGCGGAATACACATGTGGCAGAATTTCGTTGAAATTAGACACATGCAGGTTTTCATGTTTTCCTCACGATGTTTTCCTTCACCGCCGAGCACGAGATGAATTATTAACATAAATTAAGCACATGAAAATTCAGTGGTGCCTGCCTGGGTTTGAACCCGAAATCATCGGTTAAGATGCACGCGTTCTAAACACTGGGCCATCTCGGCTCTAGTGAATAAATATATCTCCAAAATATATTTTATCCCAACAATATTGTAAAAAGCATATATATTATATAACAACAGAATCACATGTTTCGATACAATATGTGTACGCTTCTAATGATATTCTGCGCACATTCATGATTGTCCTAACAAAATCCCAAGATACATAAAGACCGCATACGATATGTGTGATCTAATACTGTTATGTGCTTGGGAAAAATACATTCGAAGATTTGATGAAATTAATATTTATACGTACTATTGTCGGATCTAAGTCAATTTCGCACTTTGTGGAGAATGAGTAGTGTTTTGCAAGCTCCCGTAAATTGTGATTTTACAAGATTTGTTACAAGGAGTTTGGAATGTAGATTAAACATAATGTAGAATACACGAGCAGTTACTGTTACCATATATAAATACGTTACGCCCCATAACTAATTTTTCTACTGCAAAACATAAGTACATCTTAAACATCCTTAGCGATGATTGAAGTACACGGTTCAATGGTTTTCAATTATTAATTAAACTAGCTCTGCCCCGCGGTTATACAGGACTGAATTAGTATTCAATTCTAATAATAAATGGAAAAAAAGTTATTTGTCAGGAAAATAGTTGATAAATGAATAACCCAGCGATGAACAAACGCCATTTTAAGGTTTTATATTTGATTGATTAAATCGATTTTGATTAAAACTTACGAACAGACAGTCAAGACAAAAATTTTAATATCTGTTATAGTTTCTATAACTTGCATATTGATATATTTATAAAGAGAAGTTATTTTAAAGTCGCAGACGGACACTTTGATATATTTTTTATTTGTATATGTAAAAGCGAAATGGAATAGTCGTTTCATATAATATGACTGTCTGCTGGACTGTTACAGATTGAAATTAGTTAGTTATTAGAATGAGTACCTTCTTGCTCGTTATTTTTTCAATTACAGTCCAGTTTCTGTGTTGCTATAATTAAAACATTCGTTTTCTATTAAAGCATTCAGCAAGACCTATTTATGTTTTATTTATAGTAAATATTATATTCAAGAAAAGGCTACGTAATAAACACAAGGCATTGAAATTTAGCTTAATTTTAAAGCATAAAAGACTTTACAACGGCGCTAAGTGTAAATACTATTGAGGGGGTTATTAGTTGAAAAAATGCTGTGTCTACTTCTTTCTAATGTGAAATCACAGATGCAAGAAAGAGAGAGATCGTTGTTGAAATAAACACTAGCGAAACAAATTCTATAAGTAAGACCTTAAAGTTTTAACTAAACGATACTATACTAATATATAATATTGCTAAAATTATTTGGTATTGGAATCGAAATTGTGAGGCAAGCTGTTACATTTCTGCTGAATTTTAGTATTCTGACATTCGGCACAATGAAAGATCGCCAACATGATTTACAAAACCGTACATATGGGTCATCAATAATCGCGTCGGGTTACGAAATTCGAAGCCATCACGTTTGTGTCAACGAGACTAGCATGACTTCAAAAAGGGAATGCAGTATTGTATGTATTGTTGTGAAATAAACATCGTTCAAGTGCGATTCGGGCTCGAGCACTGAGGGTTCCGTAGTACGATACAGATGGACAAAAAGACACTGATGTATACACAAGTTGATTACGATACATTACGCGTTCTTGAAAACTGATAAACTGACAAATAGACGGAGAGTAAAGTGATTTTATAAACGTTCCTTTTTTTATTGAAAGGTACGGAACTAAAATGGATTAAATTAGGTAACATAT
The DNA here is from genome assembly GCF_905147765.1 of Vanessa atalanta. NCBI lineage: Eukaryota > Metazoa > Arthropoda > Insecta > Lepidoptera > Nymphalidae > Vanessa > Vanessa atalanta. The sequence continues at coordinate 9,235,854 of NC_061891.1, read as the reverse complement.
CACTTAAAGCTAATGTACGCAAAAGTGGCTTCTTGTTTCTTGGAATCCAAGAATCAATGTTAAACATTGCATTACGTCTATGTATAGGTTTAAACATGAAAGAACTTTTAGTCTGCTTTATCTTATGTCTCTTGCTTTGTGTAAGCCATTCCATTCTTAAAGCAGTTTTCAGTCTTCAGCTTTCAGTGCTGTTTCGATCCTTTGTGTCTGACCTGTCTCGAACAACTTGTCGGAGCCATCCTTTGACTAATCTATTTCAACGACTAAGACCAACGAACGCTGTAAAAAGCCACTTAAATGAAAAATCTCATTTCGGTAAAGGCTTCGGTGAAAGTATTTTATGAACGGTTAAAAATCCATTTTTTCCTTCCCGGCTTAAACACTTTCAGCCTATTATTCTCTCGTGGTAATGTTAGCTATAAACTTTTTAATAAGCGAACACTGGAACTATTAACGTGAGCGGTTTCAGCGCTTTTTATAAGTTCCTAGTTTAATAAAAAATCACGGCGCTCCGCTTTTTATGATTTTCTCATCATTGTTTCCTGTAAAAATATACGGAAATGATTAATTTCCTCATACTCCAGCTTAACGGATCGATTTCCATTATCCCATTAATGTTGTGTGCTTCGACAACTTATGGCTATAATAACAACAAATCTTGGGATCCCTTAAATGAGAAATGGGCCATAATATATCGTTCTTGGTGCGTTCAATGGAACAGCTGATTAAGTCCCGTCAAACCAAAAGCATTCTTCTAAAATGGAATTGACTTTTATTGCATCCTACGAAATTGGGTACATTCCAGTCATTGTGTTGTACGCTTGACGTGAACTCTTAAACGCATTTGTGGAAGATTTCAAGTTACCGAAAAGTAAATAGTCGAAACGTACAGTTTGTGAGATGGAGAGAATTTAATATCTTATAGTAAATAATCTTCATCCGAGCCTCGTGAAACAAACGACAATGAAAAGTTAAAACCGTTGAGAGGCTTACGTCCAGCAGTAAGCTTCAAATGAGAGCCGAAGAAAATCTTTTTATTTGAGAAAATGTTCGATTCAATCCAAACGACAAATTTATCAAATTCGTTTTAAACTCTATGTATTTGTTTCGGCTTTCAGTTACATTACGTATTATTCATCATTACCATCTCACTGTTTATTTTATTTTATTAAAAATATTCGAATTACTATTAATATGTTGGGGTAATGAAGCTGCGATACGAAAGCTAGAAGCATATTTCTAATCCCTTGAAACTATCTAAAAGAAAATTTAATTCTTCTCTACATATATAAAACAAAGTCGCTTCCCACCGTCTGTACGCTTAGATCTTTTAACATATGCAACGGATTTTCGATAAATAAAAAGATTTAAGAGGAAGACTAATATGTCTTATAAATACATGTTATAGTAGAGTAAAAGCCGAGGGTTAAATATATCCTGGAAGGAATAAAAAAAAAAGAAATTTTGGTTTTATGTTTCTTCTTCAATCTTAAAGTTGTACATCCTTATCCGAAATAAATAGTATACATTAGTTATGTTAGAATTGAAGTCTGTCGATGGCAATTAATTTATAATTTTTTTACGTTTTTAATTTTTTTTTCTTAAACTCTCTAACCGGCCAGTATCATTTTACCGCTTTTCTAAATTAAATCTTCTTTACATTGTAACAAATTAGTAAATTGCAATCAGAATCCTCTTTATTTTTCTGCACATCTACGGCTGGAGCTCTTCAAAATGAGACCATAACCAAATTTTTATGTACAGCTATCGTCCAATAATCTCGTCGTCGCAAATGCTGGCTGAACCCTACGAGATAGACCAAAATAATGTATTACATTATCGTACATCTTAAAAAGGTCTTAAAAAAAATTCTCGATGGTATATGTCTATGTCTTATCCCACACCACAATAACTATTTTTTGTCCGTTACTTTTTACGAGAAATAATTATTTTCGAAGCGATTTTAAGCAATACAGCATTAATTATTATCCAATTAAGTACATTAAATACATTGTGAATTTAATATAGATCAATATGGCACTTTACAGTATGTAATTTAAATGAATATTTTCGAAGATATTACAGATTTAAAACGCAGGGACATGGTGGTTTGTATTGTGTAACGACTGAAAAACTGTGAACGTTGTAAGACATTCTGTAGTACATTTTGTGGCAGCATCACACCTGTGCGAAGCCGGGGCGGGTCGCTAGTTAATATTTAAGATATGCTTTGCATTGCAAATGTCTTTAAGATATCGCGAAGGAGTCATCTAGCCCTCTTTTCTTTTAAAGGTTGAAGTTAATTATTTTCGACATTAATCATCTTTAGTACCAAACCCTGTCCTCAATTTGTTCCATAATGAAGATCAGCGCTATTATATTTCATCCCTAAAGCATTAAGGGATATGGACAACGTCAATGAAGACATCTATTGTTGTTTTAATATTGATGGAAGTTACAAGGACATTTGGGTTCAGGTCAGATTGCTTTTGATCTCTTAGAAGATTTTACGTCATGAATTGTAAATTTCTTTGTGTTTTGTTATTAAACAATATCAAGGAAATGACCTCCTTGAGCAGTTTATATAATTTTGAAGACGTTAATTTTGATAATGAATTTTATTAGACATTTATAAGACACGTAAATTCCTTTGGTTGTTCATTATTTGGACACAATATTTTTGATATTTTTTTAAATAATTTATCAACAAAGTCTAGAGTAATTTACTAGTACGAGATATAAACACGTTGTGCTTTATAAATCTACAATTCCTCAAGTAAGTCTATTTAAATGTTACTCCATTATATCCAAACACATAACAATAAAAATCATCCCTAATCCTCACTATAAATTTCATTGAATTTGATTTAAAAATTAACATATCTTACATAAGAACTCGCCCTTTTAGATTTCATGAATGAACGGACGTGTGTATATTTTATTGACACCTAAAACATGTGACAATGAGGGTTACATTAGTCATTAGAATTTTGTAGTGGTTACGTCATAGCGTCGATGAAACTTGACCGAATCCATTGTCATGGCTTTAGCTTTTAAGATCTTATACAATTTAAATAAGGAAGCCATAATGATCCAGTGGATAGAACGAATCTAAATAATTACGGGTTGAGTACCAGGTGAGCACCATTAAATTTTCGTCTGTTCACAATTCAGCCTGATTTTTATCCAGGAACCAGCAACGGAGCGTGATAGAATGAGCTCCTTTTCCTCAGGGTGAAGAGCGTTTGGCTTGTACTGCGTGTCTTAGTTTTAGTTTTCAAGTTGAACTGGAGTTAAATATTGTACTATGTGATTAACTTAACACGAACAAAGCTAATACGATTAGTTACCATTGGGAAAATACCACGAAATACACTAAAAAATTAAAATAACATCAATTTATGGATGACTTGTTTTCTCCTGAGGCTTCTCTCGCATTTTGGTGGTTGGTAATTAGGTATTAGACATAAAAAGTAGCCTATGTCCTTCATTGAAGTACAAGCATGTTTTATATTTTATATAAATTTCATTAAATTCGGATTAGTAGTTTGGCGGTGAGAGAGCAACAGACAGACAGAATTATTTTCGCATTTATAATATATTATTATTAATATAGCATGACAAATATATATAAGTGATATTAATACTACTATGTATTCTATCAATGTTATGTATTCAATTTAAATCAATGTAAATTGCACTGTATTTTACTTGTTTCAATTGGATAAAAAGCTGTTCAAATCGCTTTCGATTTTGCAGATTGACTAAAATGAACGCGGTTACTGAACAGCTCTGCGCACAAGTCGAGGCTATTGAACTTTAACATCCATTATCTTATTTAAATTATAATCCGTTTAAACATTTTCTTTCTGTAGTTTCAAAGTATACACTTACAAAGTCTCGACGCTAAGGTCTGTGTTTACGATTAGATAAAAAGGAGAATACTATAATGTTCTTTGATGTTATAATTTTAGCAAATGTGTTTAAAGGTCATTGAACTTGATAATGATAATTTCTTCAGGGCTATAGTGTTCTATTATAACATATATTATCTTTTATAAGGATGCATTATTGTTAGGGCGATGATTTCTTGAATTAAGTATGTAGATTAGGCCCAACAGTTAATTGAGGTGGAGTTTGTCCGAGTCACTGGTTCTTGGGTACAAAATAAATAATTTTGTTTGCAATGCTACGTTATATTTTATAGACCTATTTGGTTGTAGGGCTTTGTGCAAGCCCACCTGGGTAGGTACCACCCATACATCAGATTTTCTACCGACAAACAACAGTAATTAGCATTGTTGTGTTTCGGTTTGAAAGGTGAGTGAGCCAGTATAACTACAGGCACAAGGAACATAGCATCTTAGTTTCCAATGTTGGTGGGGCATTGACGATGAAAGGAATAGTTAGATTTTTTACAGTGCCTTGGTCTATGGGCGGTGGTGACCACTTAAAATCAGATGGTCAATTTGCTCGTCCGCCTACCTATATCATAAAAAAAAGCGTAATGAATCGGTGGCAAGTAGCACCTACACTTTAAAACATCACACATCGACCTTGAAATTTTACACTCATCGCTCCCAAACAAGTTTCTCTTCAAAATAATTTATTATATAATAAAAATGGAATAATAATCTATGTCAAGATCGAAGTATACATATCTCGCGGTGAGAGTTTTGTTTCGTTCGAACAATATCACGCTGGAATCATTACGTTTGTGTATGTATTTGTTTATGGAGTTCCATTGAGTCGACAGATGTTCGGAGCCACACCTGGCGCGTCGATGTTTATTGTCTATCATTCAAACTGGTTTGTCAGTGAAAATAATATTGTTGAAGCTATTAATTTTATCTGAAGCATAAGCTAAGCGATTTATTTGCAACTATATGCGTTTTTATTTGTTCTATTATAAAGTATGTTTTATGTAATATTCCTGAGTTTCTTGCATTGGTTGAATATACTTTATAATTAATTCAATACAGTAATAAGATTCAAAAGTGCTTCGTAAGCTTATTTGCAATTATTTGTCTTCATAGATTAAGAAACAAACTATTATATTATCCGTGTTCTGATATGTATAGTTTTGCATATATAAGTACATATATACTCTATACCACGAACGATGAAACTGTTATTGGAATTTTGGTAGTAAAATTGAAGTGGAAATAAGTAGTTAAGTGTAATAGTGTTGTGTTATAAATAAAGTAATATTAATCATAAACTCTTAGTAGTGCACAATATCGCTGAGTTATTAGCAAATCGCATGAAATACGTAAATCTTAGGTTTGTTTATCTTTTTTTCTACTTCGATTGGAATAGGCTATAGGTATAAAGTATAGTGTTGTCCCCACCAAACAAAATATATCGTTTGGATAAACTTAGTTTAAAATTCAGTTGCAAACTTTTAACTAAACATACTAGTGAATAAAATTAAAGCTAAAATTTAAAAATTAAACATCAAACTTGATATCTCGGTATCGTAATTTTACTACACAATTGTTAAGATCATTACAGAATAATTTCACTTTACATTTTGACCCCTGACCATAAAAGAGAAATGTTTTTTCTTAATAATAAAATAAACAAATAAGTACCTGTAATGATTGTGTTTATTAAACAAAAATGTCATAAGAGACTCGTGAGAAATTGTACTAAAACAGGTGTTAAATCTTTTGCACATCTACAATTACTCGACATGGCGCATATGACATGGGGAATTTAAAAAAAAAGCATAAAAGGATTTTTTCAATGAATGCAATCAGACGCTATTGAGTCATCCTACTTTATGCAATACTAGCAGATGTTTCTAATTGATGTTAATTTAGAAACCCTGAGCTTATATTGAATGAACCTACTATTTGACGGTTACGATTCAGTCTCGTTCCGAATGAATGTTTGTCTGTGTTGTGTTTTACGAACCAACCAAATTGGGTCTCCAGTGCTATAAAAATATGACATAAAAGTCCCTGAGCTTCGGTCGCCGGTTCTTTTTTGGTCCGAGGGGTTTATTTCCGAAGCGGTGGTAGATTTTTGACTATCAATAAGTGAGTGTGATTTTTTAATTTGACTAAGACAATATAGCTGGTTAAATGATTTATTTATAATATGCTTAAAATGATGCAAAGGGTAGGGCGTGAAGCGTGATGGCTAAAGTACTTGAAGAAGTTTATATACGTTGGATATACGTGTATGTGTATATCGGACGTTATCAAAAAATATGCCGTTTGGAAACCTTGAACTCTCTATGCCCTTTAATTGCAGAGAAAATTATCAAATGTCTATTCAGCACAACCGAACCAAGCTGATTCGGTTGATTTAATTAAAATATCTTTAAAAATATTTAAGAAGATATTGCACTACTATACTGCGAACGCCTTCGCCTGGTGTTCCCAAAGCTGATGGTGGATCAGTTGTTCAATATATTTATTTTTAATTTAATTACAATTACTTGCGTTTATTTATTATTTGCAATTTTAATGAACACGCAGTCGGTCCGAAACGATAACAAATAAAAATAATCATATATTTAATGAAATGATTCGCGTTATCTTGTCTGTTATTCAAATAAGAAACCTATCGTTGTATAAAAAAGTACAATTTTACGTCGTAATAAAACAAACGGAACTACACTGATTTATGGAGAGTTTAGTTCTCATTGTTAAAATCATTACCGTTATAGGTATAGCCGACAAAGGAATGCAAAGTGATCAATTCTGAATGACATGCACCCAGTGCAGAGCGTTTTAATCAGTAACATTTAATTTCTTTACTACCTGATATTAAAATTTAAAACAAATGAATATTTATATAGACCACGTTTTTTAATTCATTAAGTGAGTCTCAAATTCTTAGTTATCTCTAAATAAAATAATTTATGTCAGTACCAAAGTTTATTCAACTGATATAATAAACCTTCTCAGAAATAAGGGTAAACTTGATGAAACATATATGTTTACATTACATGTTTAATGGAACCTCTACAAATGATAATTGTTAAACACACCGAAACATGCTAGAGATCTCATAGTACGAGTATTATTAAAAAAATATACGATAATCTTGCTAAGAACATAGATGTGAAAGTTGGATGGATGGATGGACATATGAAGCTTAGAACGAAATATATTAAGCCTCGATAACGGATTATAAGTCAAATTAAATAAATTGTACATCCAATATAAATATACATACATACATATATAGTATAAACGTATAAAGGTATCCAACAATAAGTTGATGTTGCATATTAAAATATAATTGTCATTCACTTTTTGTATTTGCAACACGAGTTTTAAATAACATTTTTTTATTTTAATAAAACATGATAAAAATACAAGAGGCGTACGAAGAGTATTAACGCAATGCGGTTGAAAACTACCTAGCAGATTCTGATTATTACATTTGTTTTTGTCTTAATACCCTTCCAAACTTCGTACGGGTGAAAGTGGTCCCCGACGTCCAAAGGAATTATCTCTGTAAGATATATTAACCATACCTCACAACGCCAATGCGTCATAACACTTCCTAAGATGTTATGCCCATTATGTCTGTAGTTACTCTGACTCAAACTGGAACAATACATAGTATAGCTTGGCGGTAAAATATCTGATGAGTGGATGCCTATCCTGGCGGGTTCGCACAAAGCTCTATCATCCAATAAGTGGCATAGAGACTTAAACGTTCTTTAAAAATTGGGTCATGAAACGCTAAATAATATATAAATCCAATTGGTAGTAGACCCAAACCTAGAGATGAACGCGTTTAAACAAACTCTTCAGATTTATTATATTGTTACAAATAAAATATTAATTTTCCCGGAAGGTTCATCACTCGTTCGTTTATCATTAAAAAAAGGTATATCATTAGAAAACCTTCGATGTAAAAATTTAATTTCAAAAAGTAAGGTAAATTTGAATGAATGAATAGTAGCATCAATGGGTATAAATCTGTGATCTATAGGCACCTAACATATCACTTAATACTGTACAATTTACCTATTGTGAATGAATAACAGATGAACTGTATTAGTTCTATTGTTGCATAGCTCTCGTTGGATTAATGATAATATATATTCCATAGTGATCATTGTAAATGGTGATAGAACTCGCCTATTCAATTGATATTAATCTAAGTATTGAAAAAAAAAATTACAGTAATGATTATGTACCAAATGCAAGATTTGCAGAACATTGCTTAGTTATAACAAACAATGGTTAAGCAAAAAAATAATATGAACACACTTTATTTACTGAGTGGTAAAGCAAAAGTGAAGTAACACAGGGGTCCTATTGAGAAGGCTTGGTGCTTATTACGCTTTTCTAATACAAGTGTATAATACACATGGATTTTATAAAACAAATAGTACTCAAAGCCATGGCAGTGAGTATAAGTCGGTTAAAATTGACGGTGTTCTGAGATCTGGAACATCTCGTCTCCGTGTAATTAGCTGACTTAAAGACGAATTAATTCGACTAATCGATTAATAAAGGTAGATCAAACATTGAGCGTGCAGAATGGCGTGCTAATGAAAAAATAACAGTTGAACTTACCAAACATTTTTTTTTTTTATAATTCTATACAATGGAGATGCCACGAATAGCGAATTGGCAAATAAAAAATATTTGATCACGTCCTCGGCCGAAGTGCAGAATATTAGACCGAATATTATTTGAAGGAAACCGTTGTTACTTGCTGAAATAGTCGGCGTTTTAAAGCTTATGGCCTCTACTCAAATTACCTAGTTGCAATAATTCCAAATATAAAATTTGTAACAAAATGTCATATATACCGATATATGACAGATTTTGCTACAAATTTAGTAAGTCCTGACTTAACCAAATTCAGCACATAGGTAAGGTAAAGATTGGACGAGAGAACAAGAGGCGTATATTTGGAAATTTTCGGTCAAATAAACTGAAACTGACGAGTTTCTAGCTTAAATTTTTAGTAAAACGAGGAATAATTTTGTTGGACTGTTATATAAAGAAAGGGTAAAATTAATTCCTCATTAAGGGATCAACGCAATATTGCAATGGATGAACATGGTGTCATTAGTATTCTGTGCACAGTCTATTAAGCGACCGTCCATTAGAGGCATATCTTGGAAACCAGAATGCAAATAGGAACAGCTAAATTAATTAGTGAGCAGAACCCAATCCGTCTAAGACAAGGCGTTAAGACTATTCAGTGGGCTGTCTGTAAGCTTTGTAAGCCTGTATGTCTACTAATACAATGTGAGAATCTTTTGACAATTCTATTTAAGTCTATGTTTAACTCTGTTAACTATAAGTAAGATACTGTAAATGTCTGAATGCTGAACTACTTTCTTCTTAAGGAGATGTGATTTAAAGCGAATTTAACCATATTGATTTTTGATCCTGCAGACTAAAAAATTTGTAAGATTGAGTATTTTTGCTAAGAATAGTATGTCAAAGATGTTGTCTAAGTGACTTGAATTTTATATATATAGAAAATGTATTTCGAATTTTAAACAGTTTAAAAATCAAACTATAACTTTCACAAAAACATTTACATTAGTAAATGTTATCCTGAGGGAATTGAGGCCACGGCGGCCGATTTCGAGTACGAGCCAATTGTGCATGAGATATATTAAACTGCAGAACAACCTCTCCATATCCTCAGTATTGTAATTCGATAGGACGGTGATCCAAAGCGACCAATAGATAGAGATAAAACGAAAGGGAAACCTTGCTCTTTCAAAACGAGAATGGTCAAATACGAAATTCATAACTCCGATTTTTTTTATGAATAGTTTTAGTGGCCTGATTGTGGGTTTGAAATCAGGACCTCATCTTCAACCGTAGCTACTAGACTAAAGTGGTGGTTATGTAATCAGAAATTCCACTAATGTCCAATGACGATGTCACGTTGATCCAAATGTTATCAATGTCGTTTATCTAATGAGGCCAATTTGATAGATATTTTTCAATCATAAGTGTTCGTCATATTGTATGTATATAGTATGATTACTATTTTCCCCATATTGTAACAAACGTAACGGATCGTGACCTCAATTCATCATTTCACCGTTAATGCTTTTGTAAAAGTTAAAATAAGGTAACAGTATTTATAGGTCCCATAGCTGGACCTATTCTTCTTTTGGAGTGTGTGGTGGATACACATATGACAAATTTTTGTCGCCGAGGACAAGCACACGATAATTCAGTTTTTTTTTGTGCATATTTGAACTAGCAATCTTATATAAAGATACCCATGTTCTGTACTTGGCACTCTTGGCTTACGTTTATGCATAATAATACAGTTATATGATAATGACGTAGGAATATTTAGAAATTATAATGTTGCGATAGAAATTGTTAAGTTTATCTAGATTTGCACCATAACGAAGGCTCAGGTCGGCAAATGGCCTAACGGTGCCAAACTCGTCCGACTTCGCTGTAGCAGATACAATCATGGAAATGTGGGCAGATTATAAGGCTTGTTATACATTAGGTGCTGTGCTTCGCTTTGCTAAAACTAAATAATAAACTTTGTAATATATTCTGTATATAAATACAATGTACGAAGTTAAGATCATTAATTTAGCTTTCAATTAATATAAAAATAACCACTTAAGAAAACTTAAGGTTGAAATTTTAAAGCCAACCGTTAGTTTCAATTACTAAAATATAAACATTTATTATTTTAAAAGTACATTAGTAATTTAATATTGAAGTTTGAGATTAAAATAACTTAGAATATCGTAAAATTATGATTAAAACTTACTTTATAATATTTGAATAGTCATATTTCTATAGAACTTACTTGATATTATTTTACAGAGTTACCTTAACGATTCGTGACCGTTTTATCACGAACATTTCTAAAGAACATAAAACGGTGTACCTGTTTAAATAGTATGGAGTTTTAATAATGCTACATTATTATCTAAACACGTATTAGCTGCTTCGGTAGTCTAGTGCAATTTTTGTACAGCAGAATATCACGAGGACCTGGGTTAGTTTGTCGGACTTGACCGTGTTAAGTCGTATAAAAATCTGACCACGTAAAATCTACTAATTTTATCGTAACGTAGAAGTAAATACACTAACGACTCAGTATTATATCAATCAATACCATTTATACGGCAATTTGAATAATTCTTTATTTTGCTTACAAATATCACGTTATCACATTACAACCAAAAACAATTTAGCTTTATTAAATATCAATAATCCATTGTGTCTTTAATTTATTTTTCATTCGTATTTCGAAATTGTTGGTCCTTTTTTTGGTTAAAATTGGACTGATTGTTTAGAAAAACGATAAAATAAATTACTATTGAATGGTAACGTTATGCTGAACCCATAAACACAAATAATATGATTCCTGTTCGCAGGACAATAGACCTTTGTTCAAGGAAACAAGTTACCAACTGATCCTTTGAACTCGCCTAAACAAAATGTAAGCTTTTAAAATCAAAACAATTCAATGGACCTCGCCTCGTTTATTCTTTTTATCACTGTTTACTTGAATTTTTGGAACGAATTAGGTTTCCGAGTTTCTGGAACTCCAACGTTTATAAGAACTTCTATTACGTAGAGTCAATTTTATAACGTATTATAAACCTATGATGAGAAATATTATATATCGCCTGATCTATATACATGTAAATGTTATTTATGCGACGAATGTTAGTTTCATAAATTCTTGGTCATTTTGTCTTCTGTCACAGCATTTGTTCCACTGTCACCGTTTACATTTTTTTCGAGCAGAAAACGTTGGTCATCTTAAGGGGTATTAGCTACGTGTTGTGTTTATTTAATTTCGGTAAGCGAGTAGTTCAATATTCAGACCGGGTGCATCGCTCGTGACCGCGTCTCCTCAACGTGGACTCGTGTTATTGTTTATTGTATCGTCGTGATTATAATATATACCTTTTTCATTTTAATAATCATTCGTCGTTGCTATTATTACATTGCGTTTGTAGCTTTGTGAAATAGACGACATATTAAATGCAAATATGTCAAATATATTATAGTAATAAAATATATCAATATCATCAATATAATTATCTACAGACATATTAATTTGACTATTGGGTTCTATTGACTATCGGCATCTCTTCCCAAAATCCGTCTCTATGGGTCTTTCATTCCACTATTATGATTCTATACGAATACATATATGAGCCGTTGAATGCACAATCATGTAAGATAAATTTCTGCAGCACCTAACCCGAATTTAAAACAGTAGTGTACAATGTGTATTATTTTTTACAAAGACTCTTAACAAGTCCTTTTCATAAAAAAGGGTCGGTATAAAATTCAACTGGTATTATTTTTATGAATACTAACGTCATCGTAGTAGAGGGACGAAATTTATAACTCGATATGACAAAGAATATCGTATCATTAGTAGGTTTTCAGATGCGTTTCCACCTTCGAGCGATCTTACACATACTTAAGTGGTCCATAAATACGCACGCATTGCCGATAAATTTGAATCTACCCTCCGTACTTTTATTATTTTTTTATTTCCCCACTCGTTGGGAACCTCACAATAAGTCAAGTCCTAAGCAAAGATGAAGGGCGAGCGTTCCCCTCCGTGGATTATTCTACAATTTTGGTTCAATGCGTATCATAAGTCCGTATACAGAGTTGGTTGATCCTAAGATATTAATGCTTTTTGATGTAACGTAAAATACGAAACGCTGTAAGTGCATACTACTACAGCTACTCTATATAATATTAAACTAACACTTCTTTGAGTGCTATGATGAGTAATTTTATAATCATTTTCAAAATTTGCGTCGTCTAGTTTCTCTGTTCATTCATTACTTGAGTCTGAAGGGAAGCGTCTTCTTAATGAATGCTATGAATTTTTAACAAGTTTGCATCATAAACGGTTTCTTTTTTGTATTCACTGTGAATACAAGCGAAGAGAATATTCCTTAATGCGTACTTCATTGATAATTTTTTCCACCCATTTATAATTAAAGTCGTTTTATGTTTAAATATTACTTTTGCTTAATTATATTTATTAATTCATGTTTCTAATGTTTTCGATGTTTCTTTAGACTTCTATGTTTCTGCAATCGGTTAGTTACGACCTCGTTCATGACTAATCTCGACCATTCGATGTAATAGTACTGAATAGGACGCCCCCGTAGATTCGAATCAAGGGGATTTTATGGTTCTTTGTCCAATAAAATTCCTGTAGGGGGACTCGCTTTTATTGATGAATCTTTTAGGAGAGTAGTTTCGTCAATCAACGTGTTTCCAGTACAATCTTTTTGAGAGCACTTCAATTAAAATTTTCTGATTTGTTTCGTATAGCACGCAATCAGTGCCTTTCAGTGTGTTTTGTTCACGTTATACTTGTACAGAGGCAAGATACTGAGAATGCTTTAATTACACTAAAAGAACAATCTCTAAAGCTAATTAAATTTAGGCAAGCAATGGTGTTTTGACTACTACCAACATTAGTTACCAATATTACTCATTGTATTCAGTGTTCTGCTTACTTCCAAATCGGAGACGTCTACATGTTTTATTTATACGTATATTGTATCACAACGAAACCCGTGGAGTGGAAATTTCAATATTTGTCATGGTTTGAAATTCTTGGAATCGGTCAGCAAGGAAATTGTTGAGAACGATATAAACATAATAAAAGATGGAAGACTTCAGTCAACCGAAAAATAATAAAAATTGCTTCATCAAAAACCAAATTTGATACCGCTTTCGATTTTGGCCTCAATATATTTTAGAAGTGTATTTAAGAGAATTTTTAAATCTTTATACTTCGAAACCTATTCGGTGAGTTGGTGATTTGAATTTTTAGAAGACGAACTTGGTTTACAACTTCACTGAATCTTCAGCGAAGTTTGGGAGTCTTTAGACAAGCTTCAGCCAGCTGTGTGTTCTGTCACCGCGAACTCTGAAAACGTTTTAACTTGTAATCACATTTGAATATGAAATCCGTTTATTATGCTGGATAATTTGCACATCTTTGATTATGTAGTTAATAACTTTAGAGATCAATTTCAATGCTTCATTTATCCGTTAAAATGTAATTCGAAGACGTACTAGGAAAATGAATTAGCCTGTCTGGGTAGGTTAGTCATATATTCTACCGTCAAACAGAAATACAATTGGGTTACAGTTTGAAGAGTTAGTAAGGCAGTGTTACAGGCACAAGGGATATAACATCTTAGTTCTCGTGATCGATCGAAGACTCGTGGCGTATTGACGTTGTAAGGGATAATTAATATTTCTTAGTCTATAACCCCCGATGTCCACTTTCCACCTGACACAATATCTGATACCTATTGTACCATCATTTGTCAAGTTTTGAGAATAACCGACGAAAGCAAATCAATTGTGTTACTGGTGAAAAATATTTCTCCAGGTTGTACGCAATGGTTTCTTTTCCATGGTAATTAACACATACACTTAGTTTTATTAAAGACAGAAAAATACGAAACTATTATTTAAAAAAAAAAAAGGAAACTGAATTTCATAATGACTGTAATCCACAAAAACAATGAAAACAAATCGTATGCCGTCTTTTGTTTAGAATTAAAATTACACTTGCTTTAGTTTAGATAAATATTTAAAGCTATCATTAATTTCACTTAACCCAGTGAGCTACATTACCGCAGTCGTGTATGCAGACCTCTTCTAATTTACTAGTATCGTATGACAGCTAAACATATATGCGGACCGCTACAGTACACCTTTAGTTTATCTGATCTTGGTAGCACACGGCGACCATGCAATTTAGCTGCGAATGTTTCACTAATCACTTTAATATTGAATATTCATTTTTTTTTTATGAAATTGGTTGGCGGACGAGCATATGGGCCACCTGATGGTAAGTGGTCACCACCGCCTATAGACAAAGGCGCTGTAAGAAATATTAACCATTCCTTACATCACCTATGCGCCACCAACCTTGGGAACTAAGATGTTATGTCCCTTGTGCCTGTGATTACACTGGCTCACTCATCCTTCTAACCGGAACACAACTATACAGTTTACTAATATTTGGCGGTAGAATATCTGATGAGTGAGTGGTACCTACCCAGACGGGCTTGCACAAAGCCCTACCACCAAGTTTCATTTAATCACATTCGGTGGGAAGTTCCACCATCTTAACCATTGTTATTATAAAACGAATCATTTAATTGGTAGTATAATATGCTATACTATGAGAATCGTCTCCCTTCGCATCGCAAAAGTAAAAAAAAGTGTTGACTTTGTTGTTGGGTGTTGTTTTAGTGTTTCCATCCAAACTTGTATAATATTGACAGTGAATAAGCAAGTCTAGAACGATTGTTATTGAATAAAGTTTAGAACATACCTGTATTTTTTTACCGTATGGTAATTGACTACCACTACCCATGCAGATTGGTACTGTTAATATGAATTATTCTTCATATCGCCAAAGCGCTACCAATGTTCGAAGTCCAGCTTTGTCCTTTGTGCCTGAATTTACACTTACTCGCTGACCCTTCAAACCGCAACACAACAACCGAGTATTGTTGTTTGGCGGCAGATATATGACGAGAGGGTGGTATCTATCTAAATAAACTTTCTCAAAGTCTTAATAATAAGCTAAGTACTTAGTACAAGTATTGTATGTACATAAATAAATAAATAAATAAGTAATAGCTATTGGACAACATTACATACATTACTCTGATCCCAATGTAAGTAGCTAAAGCACTTGTGTTATGGAAAATCAGAAGTAACGACGGTACCACAAAAACCCAGACCCAAGACAACATAGAAAACTAATGACCTTTTTCTACATCGACTCGGCTGAAATCGAACCCGGGACTTCGGAGTGGCGTACCAATGAAAACCGGTGTACACACTACTCGACCACAGAGGTCGTCAAGTACATATATCAGAATATCACTAATATTGATTTGTAAGTGTACATTGTAGAATTAAACTTACGAATAAGATTAAATACTAATAAACTTTGAAAATATATGTTGGAAACATGAATAAGAGCAATTACATAATGTTGTTATAGAGAAATGAGAACTTTACGCGGTGACACTTTTTTAATGATAAAATGTATGAGTTTTAAATTGCGTGCTTAGTCTGATACACCACATCACGTGTATTTGTTTTTATATATATGCCGGAGGAGCAGGATGCCGAACAGTTGGGTTCGGGGATTGATCCGACATTTGGAAGAATCATAATAATATCAAAGGATTACAATAATTCATCTCGATTAAGAGCAAATGGGTTTGCAAGCAACCATCGCATTCGAGGCGTTTGTCAAAACATAACGGCTCGCGTTGCCATTACACTTACAACTCCATTCGGGGTGACCCGCTCTTAAAAGTAAATCAGCCATTAAACACTATTGCCAACAATTCATTAATTATCCAAATCAACAATCACAGTAATCTCGCCCCGTTATATATATATATATCATAAAAACATTGATTTAAATTTTCGACAGAATTTCAAAAATCATTGAAATTGCTATAGTTCAATTATCAAATGTAAATGATTTATAATTTAAAGAAAAAAAGCGTGGGACACTCGCTATATTATTTTTTAAATAAATAAAATAAAAAAAAAATTATATCACTGCTTCTTATAAATTAATTTAAGCATCCGCTCATTTACTGCCTACCAGATAAATGTCATTTAGATATCAAACCCTAATGAGAGTCGATTTTTATAAAAGTTTTACATACTTAAATCGAATTGAAATAAATAATAAAAAAAAAACATATCTAATAATTCACCAAACTATTCGTTCCTTAACCGTTCATTTTAATTCTTTTTATTCTGAAAATCACGAAAATTCGATATATGTCAGTAACCAATTTTCAGGTTAAATTAATGCTTTCATTATTTACATGTCTAGAGAGCCTGTCAAAGCTGAGAGCGCGTCGAAAAAATTAGTGGTATACACGCACACTATTTAGTAAAATAGTATGACGTACAATTCAATTCTTAGTTTAATGGCTTTTAGTTGTGCCGACAGGGCACAGATTATTCGCCAATGTTAGTATGACTTTAGGCGAGTGTCAAGCGTAGTTCTCACTTATTTTAATGAATCGATAGTGCGACCCTCTATCTTGATATGTAATATAAATAACCTAGCCTTAAATATTTGGCCACGTTGAGTTTACAAATACATACGTATCTCCCTTTGGATTAAGAATATAGAGTATGTTTGCTATAACTCGGCAAACATACCCAGTTGTTGGCAAATTATGACAATTAAGTTAAGGTAACTTGCCATCTAAATAAAGGCTTATATTATTTAGTTTGTAATACAAGGTGTATTCTAGCTGATAAATCAATATAATTATTGAGCTTTTCAATGTATGCTTTGCAACGATTAATAGGGCCAAATATAGCAAAAACAGTAGGTAAGCCTTTAATGGAACCTAGTTCAAGAGCTAGGCTAGAACTGCTTCGTGGTTAGACGTTTTAGTATGTAAATGATTCATGAAGTATCAGATGGGAAGACGAGATTCCGCTTCTATTCTTAGCCTTGTTAGAATACCTTAGTGGATACCCTATCGCGGGATGTAAATAAATTATTGCAATGGAAACAAAGTACGTTCGTTGTATTGCATTATACAATTTAATAGTTTAGGTTTTATCTGTTTCAACTAAATTAAGAAAAGTTATCAATTTAAGTAAGCGTGTATAGATTTTTTCTAATGTCATCCAGTAATCGTCTTAATAATTCACAGTATTCAATAATGCTATGAATTATATTTTTTGTGGCATATAATGGCGCACGAGCATATGGGCCAGCTGATGGTAAGAGGTCACCATCGCCCATAGATAATGTCGCTGCAAGAAATATTAACCATTCCAACCACACTGGCTTACTCACCCATCAAACCGGAACACATCAATACTTATTACTGTTTTTTGGCGTTAGAATATCTGATGAGTGGGTGGAACCTACCCAGACGTACTTGCACAAAGCCCTTCCACCAAGTAAAATTTATTTTTAGGTAAGTAAGGTTTTCTGTAAAAAATATTTATAATTTAGATTAATATAAATAAAGTATAGTTAAAACTAAACTCTAAAAACAAATGTTTTAATAATAGATTCACAGTTGGCTAAAATCCTAGAATTTTATTTGTGTGATAAGTGCGCTTCCACATCTACTATAAAACTATTCCATATACACGAAACGTTCGTTAAGCCTTTTAATGCTCTGCTAAACATAATATTAAAAAATTTTGAGCTAGTGTTTTATTTCTAGTGGCTTTTGCAGTTCTCGGTAGAGGTTAAGAGTTATCTCTAGATATTTTATCTCTTATATTCCCAATAGATAAAATAAATATAAATCAACAAGATACTAATGTTCTTGATATAAAGTTTGATTTTTATAGTTTTCAATGTTTATTAAATATATTAGTTTATACATTAATGGTGACAATTACAAATTCTATATCTGTGTGAGTTTCCTATAAAATTGAGCCGTTGTAAGTTTCGGTATTTAAAAAAATTTAGCTCTACAGATCGCATAGTAGCAACCGAAAAGTGGTCGAAGCATTAAAAATGTAAATAAAAACGGTAAAATTTTAAGGGCTGAAAATTGTATACTCCATGAAAATTTCTTAAACATGATTTTTTATTACTTTTGACTTCAACTTAGATATATAAAATTTACTTTTTAAAAGTAAGGTTGTAAAAACTCGGCGTCTGGAAAGTTCCAGAAATATTAGAGTCCAGCCATCTTACAGACCCAATATCTAGAGAAATCTTACGTTAAATGTACTTCAGAACATAGTCACCCTATCAACGACACTTACTGCCTGTTTGCATAATTTAACTTACTAAGCGATGCTTAAGTTACACGGGCTTGCGACTTATGTGTCTTGACACACACTCAACTACTTTGAAGTGTGCATATGTTAGAACCGAGCGATTGAGACGCAGTCATTAATTCAACTTGTGAACAAGATAGTGAAGATAGTATTTTATTAAATATATTCAAAAAAAAGGTCTTATAGTTCTCGATTTTGTACAGATCATTCTACTGCAAGATGATAAATTTAAATTTGAAATATAAACTCAACTTTTAAAAACAGGCTGTAGGCAAAAAGTTAAACTATTTGCAGATTTAAAAACCAAAGCTTCGTTAATAATAAACACACTTGGAAAAAGACGACAAAAAAGAACCCCGGGTAGCCGTTCTGTTGATTCTTTTATTGTTGCTTAATTAACGTCAACCTCCCCAAAGGCATTTCAACTTTCATTTGCTTTTCATAAGGTGCCAAAAATGGAAAAGAATGTATGTCAAATGAAAGCGGTCTTTCTTTTCGTATCTGTATTTTTAACAATATTAAGTTTTAAATACTGGAAAATAATTTTCGTTCTCCCAGTTCGAATTATTTCCAGCGGTAGTTTTGTCTGAAAAATAAATTGCTTATTTCTTAATGAAAAGCTTTTCCGTAATTTACCGGCTAGTTACAGAAAAAAACTTCACAAAAGTTTTGTTAAACCATAAAAAAGTATACAAAAATCATTTTATTCTGCTCGTTTTTAAAACGTATTAACTCGCGGAAATTTTGAACAAACCAATGTTTAATGTATCCTTGGTAATATAAAATAGTTAAAATGTTCTCAATGCTATAAACATCTTGTGTATTATCATACGAGCAGTATCGATCTCCGAAAGCCATCCTTAAGTCTCATAGTTTATCTGACTTAAGGATGCGATCCTGCGAAGCTGCTGATTACTCTCATGTAATTTCATCAAATGTCCTCATATATCGCAGCTGCATGTTGCAACCCAGTGCTTAAGGAATTCCAATTCAGTCTCCCCCCAGGAACATTGGTGTTAAGTGCCGAATATTGCCGTGAGCTATCTTTATGTACCATAAAATGTTGGAACGCTTTTAGTATCTATTGTAGATTTCTGGCATCCCTGTTTTTGTTACTTGATAACGGTTAAGTGTTCTTGACGAAGACGATACTTAAAAGTAAAAAAAAATCAAGATGTTTTATGGTGACAAAAAAAAATTTTTGCCAATCTTAATACGACCTTATCATCATTTGAACTAAGATAGAAAAAAATAGGTGAGAACTTTTTGTCTATTCTTAATGTTGAGGACACTTGGAAGATTCGACTCATCAATGGTATAATGAAGCAGCAGGATGGTATAAGATCTGAATCTAAAATACTAATAGAGGAGCGGATGTTTCCATAGAAATGTTACATTAACGAACTTTTCTTCTACAACTCTTCAGATTTTCTCAGAAACACCTTAACTTAATTTCACTTCATCGGAAGCGCTACAGAATTTACAATTTAGTCTTCACTACTTAAGTTTGTTATTAAATATTATTGCAAGTCGTTGCAAAGATATAATTTTCAAGTATTATTTGTCTCTTGGAAATTGTACAATTTTTCGAGCGTTTTATTTTCAATTAATAAATTCTTTCGCGAAAGCCAAAGCACTTACGCTGTCGCGTATTTCTCGTACGAGATTTTTCAATTGTTTTGTTGGTATATCTATTTCGAGAACTAAATCTGTATATTCATAATAAAAACAAAGAAAAGGAAAGCTATGTCGTCGTATTCAATTTTTTCGTCTTAATTCCGAAATGAAGTAAGATAAATGAAAATTATACCAAAGAAAATGTTTTAAGACTAGATTCATTCGGTTTTAAGATACCTTAATATTTTTATCCTTTCGTTCCCGAGATAAAATTAATGAGCCACAGTTGGCGGTCTTTTTGTTTCAGTTTGAAAATTAGCCTTAATTTGTTTTGGTAAAATGTTGAGTTTTTAGAGCAAATATTACCATTTCTCAAAATAATGAAATCCTTCTAAGATAAAAGATTCAATGTAGATGGCGATTTTATTCATGTTTTTATTATATTGTTTCTATCAATAAATCCTTCAAATCTCAGGCTCTTAACTATTTTCGTACCCTCGAAACCCTCGGAGTAAGGAATTTAAGTAATTCATGAAAATCTTCATTTAATATTCCTTAAAATAATCTTATTTTATCGTAAATAAATATTGATAGTCCTCAAAAATGAAAGATGAACATATTGAAGATTAATATTTTATTTCTCGACTGGTAACATATTAAATGGTCAATGATCTACAGCGGTGACACATGCTTTATACCCTGTTGGGTATAAAGCATGTGTAACAGCATAGCACCTAAATAAATCAACAACGAAACCCGTTGATTTCTTGTGCCTTTATGCTTTAAATTAAATACCAAAAAAAAAAACAATAATTGTATCACAATTAAACTGTTAAATACATGAAGAATTACGTTTATTAATATAAAGGATTGATCACTCTAAAGTGTTTTGCTTGAAGTTGGGGTGCATTTATTCTACTTAATTATGTACGACTCTGTTTCTACAGTGCTATTGTTACTCACATCAAAACATCAACCTATAATAGACTCTATGCGTTTGGGTATAAGATCCATATTCATAAGCCGCTTAGATATTACTGTTCCCTTCATTACAAGTTTCGGTCTAAGATATTTTTAAGTTGTCTCCAGTCTTAAGCCACGGTGCGTTTGTCTCGTATTAATTAGTCATGATGTTTGAAAGAGGAAGTATGGAAGAATAAATACCTAAAACAAAAATAAAAAGAAACATTTGTAGCTAAACCGATTTATATAATTTATGGTTTTTATTGTTCGAATTCCTTAATAGATTGATGTGGTATTGCATTTAATTCGTTACTGATTGCGTAATTTTGCATTTGATAATCAGATTCGTCACATGCCCAACTCGCACTGTAGTAATGTGAAATAAAAAAAAAATCTTAACTGGAAAGGAGGCCCCAGTCCAGCAGAGGAATATTTACAGGGTGTTAATGAAAAGTAATTTCATGTGATATATTAGCTCCTCACTTAAATTATATTAAGAAAAATGGTCATTTGATGGTTACGTATATATTTATGTATCTATGTATGTATACTTTAAAATTGATATATTATTTATATTTTTTTTGCGAACCTAATCTAACAATCTTTTGTGTTCGATTGTGTTGTGTAAAATATTACATAAATAAATAAATTAATAATGATAACCATTTGTTAACAAATGTGACATTCTTTTATATGTAAATACATTGTATTGTCTTAGTCACAGTTAAGTTTAGTTAAGACGATGTTTCTGATCAACAAACAGAGTAAATCGTGTCACAGACCGCGATAAGACACGCGCCCTTACCTTACTGGCAACACTTCCCTATCTACTCAAACAGATTATGTGCAACCATTGCTTATAATAAGGTCCAGAAAAAAAAAAAACAAAATATTATATTTTTTAAATTGTTTCGTCTTTATTTGTGACGTAGATTGAAAAGTGAATGCGTATAATTTAAAAGCATTGTTATTGATATTATAATTAATATAAGGCACCAATTAAAATACTAATTAATTACGTCATTTGTCACTCGAATAGGTAAACATTATATTGACAATTAAATATATATCGCTTGATAATATCAGTATATATTGCTAATTAAAACTGCCGCCGTGTCTGGATGTGTTATCACCACGATCGTAAATACGCCGATTGTCAGTAGTCACCATGTATAGTATCTCAATTGGAACGACAAGGATATAATGTGTTGAAACATTAGAACAATCTATACTAATATTATATATGCGAAAGTAACTATGTCTGTCTGTCGCTCTTTCACGAATCAATAAGAATTATTGTTATGATGCAAGCTTAAATTACTTTTTTTTTCCTAATACGTGACGACCGACCCCTAACGAGCGAAGCCTTATGTGACGAAAGTATATCATTTTGTATTAGTTATTTTTGTTTCTGAATATAATTATCTGCAAGAAATTCACGCTCGTGTAGTGAGTAGTCTAAATTTAAAGCGGAGTGCAGCTTGTAATATATAATATATACTTAAGACTTTCTCTCAAACGCGCTGCATCGTCTCGTATAAGTTTTATGTATAATGATTTAGTAGTTTTTTAATCAACTTTAAAAAAAGAGGTTTTTTCATTCGTGTATATAATGTATGTTGTAATGTATGTTCGCTATTTTATTCAAAAACTATTGATCCGATTTAGATGACGTTATCTTTGTTTCGGCTAGGTATTACAAAAATAACTTTCATTTATAGAAAGAGATAAAAATAGTTTTCACTGTTGAACTTAAATGAAAAGTCAATCTATCGCTTTCCTATTTAAGTTTTCTTTATTGTTGATATTTGAAGTGTTTGAATATAGACTTAGAGTCTAGACTAGAGTATACAAAGAGAAACAAGATGGCGCCACAGTCGCAATAACATTTCCGTACACATATGCGGACTGCATCTATTATTTATAAATATAGTCTAATCGTACTGACATGTCGCTTGCTAAAACATGGTCATACGGAGATCGTTTATATGATTACTGATGGTACAGTCAATGCCATATAGTAATATATTGTATTTATGTGTAATTTTATTTCGTTGCCTCAATCTATAGTAATCTACATATAATAATATTTTAAATACGAAAGTAACTTGTCTGTTACCTCGTCACGCTTAAGCCGCTGTAGCTTTAGATGAAAGTTGGTATGGACATAGTTTGAATCCCGGGCGAGTGTATTTATAGTATTGATCACAAAAATCATCCCTTAAGGGTGTGAAAAGAGGGGGCGGAAGTTTGTAAGAGGAATCGATCATTTCTTAACTTTCCGTTTACTTTAATGATTTTTGATCAATCCAGTTAATTTACTGTGAAGTGTTGTAAATGTCGCGCGGGTAAAGCCGAAGGTTCGGGTAAAATATTGGACAACATCACATACATTACTCTGATCCCAATGTAAGTAGCTAAAGCACTTGTGTTATGGAAATCAGAAGTAACGACGGTACCACAAACACCCAGACCCAAGACAACATAGAAAACTACCCGTACCCATGAAAACCGGTGTACACTCTACTCGACCACGGAGGTCGTCCAATATAGGGTAGTATACTATAAAGGAGAAAGGTTAAACAGTTGTGGGACTGGATCGTAACTTTATCTATTTTATGTAAGATAAGTTATTCATAAATGATTCAAGCCTGTGTCGGACCATATATGTGTTAGAGAAGCGTTGCCCTAATTACACGAAACATTGTTGTTTATGAGGCCGACTGCATTGTTATTTATGTGGATAATTGCAATAATTTAAAATGCACCTCGAACTTTATATTTATAAAACATATTCTTTGATGATTCTGACACGGATCTTTGGATGTTATGAAAAAATAATACGGGAATAAAATAACTGAGTAAAGTAACAACGTGCAACTACCACTGGTGGGCTAAAGTTATCTCTCTTTTTTCAAGAGAAGACGTTTCTTTTTATTTGGTGGTAGTGCTTTGAGCAAACCCGTCTGTAATATATACCACATAAACATCAGATATTCTACCGCCAAACAGCAATACTAAGTATTGTCGTGTTTCGGCTTGAAGGCTATATGGGTATATAATGATATAAGGAATTATAACATAACATTTTATAGCTCCAAGGTTTGAGCGCTGTCTGAGGAATGGTTATTATTTCTCATAGTGCCAATGTCTAGGGGCGTTGGTGAGCACTTGCACCAGGTGACATTATAAAAATAAACTCTACTCCAATGCGAGTTGGTGGATAAACGTGCTACACGTTGCTGTTTATCTAACACATACAAATTTCAGTAATTGTATAAAAGTCGAAATGTACAGCAAACAATTTTACTGGTGGTTTCACGCTTAATCTGAGTCTCATCTACTCTTCAATTAATTTTCGCCGGTTAATATATTTAAATCTCATATGA
This sequence comes from Vanessa atalanta, assembly GCF_905147765.1. NCBI lineage: Eukaryota > Metazoa > Arthropoda > Insecta > Lepidoptera > Nymphalidae > Vanessa > Vanessa atalanta. The sequence continues at coordinate 9,211,088 of NC_061891.1, read as the reverse complement.
AAACATTGATAAATAAGGTATATTACTCGATCGAAGATTGATGACGATAAAAAACGATTTTCATTTCGGATAAATAATACTTTGATTTATATCAATCTCTATTTTTTTGTCTGCAATTAAATGTATTCAAAATCAAATAGTATGTATGGAATAAATAATATTCGTTGTTAAATATCAAAAATATTTTACAGAATTTATACTAGAAACTAGTAGTACCTATATTTAGTATAAAAGTATATTGAGTATATTTGGAAGCAGGGGCGAGGGGAAGGGGGACGTTAGTTGTATGATATAAATACGCTAGTGATATATTCCTTATTCTCTTAATGATTATATTAATGTTATTAATTAATTTGTTTCAGGTGTCTATCCAGCCCATGTCTGCACTATAAATAATTAATGTGAGTTATTTCGCATTATATAATATGTGGTATGTCTTGAAAGCCGGTCCAACATGACGAGGGTTAATAACCTCTCGATTACATCGAAGATAATTTTCTATGATATATTTATTTATCGGATTATGAGAGACGGAATAGAGAGGGGTCCTGTGTTTGCGCACATACTTGTGCACTATATTATGTTCAGCATATTTGCCTGGAATTTCTTGAGAATGGCAGAATGACCAAAATTGAGTAGATGACGTCATTAGATATACGTCACTACAAATAAAGTTTTTTTTATTTCGTATTTTTCTCTTATATAATGTGTAGATGTCCGAAACAATCAGTTTTACGAAATAATTTCTTATCCTTAATCTTATCTGAAACCGGTAAAATATTATTCATATATCCGTATATATCCATTACATCCCTGCTTAGAATGTAGTACAATGAACTTAAAGATGTCTCAATTAATAATAAGCTTATAAAATATACTCATGTATAAAAATAATATTAATTCTTATCATTGTTTGAATGCAAGAATAACAATAAAATAATAAGTCTGGGTTATATATTCCCCTGGATTAACCGACACAGCAAACATTTGAATTTATGATAATAAAAAATAAATCCCGAGGTAAAAACGTCAAATCAGCAAATATTATTAATTTCTGACATCACCAGTACTTCATACCGTCACGGACGCAGTCCTGCATATGGTATAACCCGGTCACTTAGAATACAATAGCATTGTTTGTGGACTTAGCTCTTATGAAATACACTTTAATATACCGAGCGGACTGAACGAGTGAATGAGTCCATTGATGCGATAAATAGTTGAATTTACCCAACCATGAATGGTGTACTTAAGGATTGTATTACTATTCGCCTTATGCGCGTTATATATCATTTCATCCTACGGTTGTTTCCTCCTTACGGTTAGAATGAATTAGAATTAGAATATACTTATCATTGTACCTACATGGAAAATGGTTAAAAAAAATAAAAAATATATATCCCGCTGAGTTTCTTTCGCCGGTTCTTCTCAGGTCCGAGGTGCTAAATTCCAAACCGGTGGTAGATTTTTGACAATCAATAAGCAAGTGCAAACACTTCTATATTGAATAAAGATTTTTGACTTTGACTTTGAATGATGATTTTATCTTGTGCTGTTTTTATAAACATTCGCAATTCGGATTATTCGGTAACAAGAAACTCGAATGTCACCGCAGAACACGAGTGTGAAATGTCACTGATGTGATATTAACTATAATAATTATAAAATTTAGAGAATACACGTATCGAAATGGCTTATCATTGTAAGTCAGCTGTCAATATTTCACGAGTGAGATACGAAGATGAATTCTTACAAAAACGCACTGCTGATCTTATTTTTAAAAATCGATATTTGTTTATGTGATAGGTATTAAAAGTTTAAAATTAATATGGCGTTTAGTTTGATAAAGATTAATGCTTTTGTGACCCATAAATTGAACTAAATTGCCGTTAAAAAAAAAAACAAATAACAAGATCTTATACGTAAATTAAAATTGGTTTTATCGTCTTTTTGGGTGTGTGGTTATAATCCAACCGTAATATCGACCGTAACACTCGATAAACTCCTGATAGTCTAATACTTTAACAGTCCATCAAAGCCACCTGAAACCTGAACATGCCAATTGTCTATTGAAGATATATGACGTTATTTAAGATTTATAAATCTATACTAATTTTATAAATGTGAAAGTAACTCTGTCTGTCTGTCTGTCTGTCGCTCTTTCACTACCAAACCAATGAACCGAATTTGATGAAATTTGGTATAAAGCAAACTTGAACCCCAAGGAAGGACATAGGCTAATTTTTTTGCCTAACACATGACAAAATATCCCCCCCAACGAACCCCCTAAAACGCGAGCGAAACCGCGGGCGAACAGCTAGTCTTTTTAGTTACGGTATCTATTATCATAGATTTATTCAATTTAATATCAGTCACAATTCTTTAGCAAATCGTATTAATTCTTTTATTGTACTGGAATACAATCAGTAATATTACAGAAAAGTTCGAACTTTATACCTAAAACCTTCTCTAGCAATTAACTTTAGAAGTCCAGTTACTAAACACGACGATACAATAGCTCGATTTTTCTTTGTATAGAATTTATTTCAAACGTAAAAAGAGTCGTCAGAATACTTCTTTTGCAGTGTTAATTAAATGGACAAAATGATTTTCGTTTATTTAATTACAACACAAAACTCCAAAACGGAATAAAATTTTAATTCCCTTTGAAAGTTATTCAATGTTTCTATAGTTGTGGTTTTCGTTGTTTAAATATACATATGTTTGGATATGCGGCTTTGCTCGCGTGGAAATTGATTATTAATGATTTAAGAGACTGCTATAAAATATCACGTTAATTTAAGACCTCTTTGTATACCACATTTGTGGTACAACTTTCGTGAGTTAGATCCACCAGACGGCTCGTAAAGCTGACTCTCGAACAGACTCAGTCAGTCAGTTAGGACTTATTATGTGTAGATAAGTAATTATTTCATTGGTGGTTAAGATTATTATTAAATTTCTTTCCGGTTCTTCTCGGTAGAATCAACATTTCAAACGAAGATTTCGAAGTGCTTTTAAGAATCTATTTTAATAAATCACTATTATTATTACATAAGAATAGCGTAATGTATTTAAATACATTCACTTTGTATTTATTATTAAAAGTTTTTCAACTAAAAGAGAAACGTCGACGCAATCTTGGAAAACTTGCAAAGCCAAAAGTACTAACATCCAAAGTTGATAGTAACGAGTTCGATGCTCATGTTCAGACTTTTATACGTTCGAGGAGTAACGCTTTCACCGCCAAGATATCGTTAAACGTTTTATATACTTATACCATAAGCCCTAACGTTTCCTCTTGAGTGCACTCTATTACTTTCAATGCACTGTTCAATGGAAGCGCTACAAAGTTCTAAGAAAAATCGGTCATGAGTGAAAAAATAAACCGAAAATTTCACACCGTCATACAAAAATTAACTTTAAGTCAAACGTTTAAGGTTGATTTTTAATAGCAGCCGAACAAAACCCTTCAAATTCCACAGGTCAAGAAGACCTATGATAGAATTTATAAGGAATTTCCTAATTTCCCAAAAACTAACATAGCGGTCACGTCTGACGTGTAAGGGTTGGATCGACATGTGGTTTTCGAAGGGTTGGAAGTGCCCCTGGATATCGGATGACCATTTTCTTAATACAGCTGTCGTTTATAATAACTGGCATTTTATTTGACGTATTGAAACGATTTTTATTGAAAATAACATCGCATGTTTTTGATTGTAAAATTTGTAGTGGTCGGAGGATAAATCAAGCGTCAGATTTTTTATTCACGCTTCAGTAAATGGGTACGAAATTATTTTTTATTTGTTCTTTTTAAACTTAAGGTTTCATAATATACTAATATTTTCTTATGTAGTTTTTTTTTTATAAAACTACAAAAGATCGCAGTTCGAACCCAGACAAGCATTGCTGAATTGAATGAACAATTTGTGTTTAAAATTCATTTCGTGATCGGCGGCAAAGGAAACATTGTGACGGAATCTGCATGTGTCTAATTTCAATGATATTCGGGCACAATATCCACCAACCCGTATTAGAAAAGTGTGGTGTAATTATCTCTCCAAACCTCTTCTCAATGGGAAAGGAAGCCTTAGCCCAACGTTGGAACACGTGCAGGCTATTACGATACGTACGTTAGGTGTGTTAATATTAGTTTAAATGTTTCTTTTGCCATTATATTATAATCTAACCGTATAATATCGACCATAACGTTATAACTCCTTGTTATAGTTCTGAAAGCCTAATCTTCTAATGCAGTCAATCTATGCTACCTGAACCCTGAACATGCCAATTATACAAAAATGGATCCTCAATTCTTTGTAAACCATTACATAAAAACTATTCAGTCTAATGTAATCGATATTAAAGGTATGATTGTGAAGCATTAAATATACAATCTATACTTTCATATTATAAATAGAAAGTAACTATGTCTGTCTGTCTGTCTGTCGCTCTTTCATTGCCAAACCAATGAAACGAATTTGATGAAATTTGGTATGAAGTAAACTTGAACTCCAAAGAAGGCCATAGGCTACTTTTTTGCCTAACAGATAACAACCAACCCTTAAAACGCGAGCGAAGCCGCGGGCGACATCATTACATAGTATAAAACAAAGTCGCTTACCGCTGTCTGTCCCTATGTATGCTTAGATCTTTAAAATTACACAACGGATTTTAACGCGATTTTTATTAATATTGATTCAAGAGGAAGGTTTATATGTATAATACATCAATAATTTCACCTGTCAAAGTTTGACGAACGGTATAAATTGAAGATTCGCACGTGTCAGTAGCGAAATAATCTGTGCGAATGATTGGCGCAAATAACGGCCAATAAAAATATTAAAACGGGACGATTTCTCCCAATTCATTGTTGTGTTGTAAGTCACGTAAAAGAATTTCGCTACAGAAAAAATATGGTTTTATTTCATAAAAACATTGCATATACATAGATATATATATATATCTAACAATCTAGCTATCATTCATTAATATTAAAATGACAAAGATAAACGTAGGTCTCATTCATACGTTAGAAGTTGATTCGACCTTGGGGAGTCAATAACCTGTAATTGAGTCGATGGAGACAGCGAGTTTCTCTATTCACCCATCACAAGGCAATATATGACATTAGCTAACGCACCACATCTCTTAGAGAAAGACTCTAGTGTTACTTTTTTATATCGTTGTTAGATGGACTGACAAATTCGCTTATTGGTTATCGGCCATCACTACTCATACACAATTATACTTCAAAATATATAAATCATTCCTCATTTTACGAATACGCACCAACCTTGCGAACTAAGATGTTATGTTCCTAGTGCCTGTACACTGGCTCACTCTTCAAACCGACACACAACAATACTAAGTAAGCTGATTGGCCTAAAACATCAAAGAAATGTTACCGCGCCAATGAGAAACATGTATTTAATAGCATTCATATTACACTTGATCACTTAAATAGCAATAGGGGTTGTGAATTTACCAGATTTATAATCCTGTATGTCCCGACTTAAACGCCTCAATCCTCTTTGACAAATTCGTTGTTTAGATGATTCGAAATATCCCCAGTATTAGTGACGTCATTGGTATATAATTCCTATAGTATGTCGTAGATGTTTACATTTCGACTTATAATAATGTATATTTGTATTGTATTGTAATTATTTATCAATCGATACGTCTCATCGCATCCTAAATACTATAATATTCAGCTATAAATTATTCATTTATATATCAATAACGCTGTTCGAAAAACAGCACGATTGTAATAAAAAAACCTACTTTTACAAATATGAAACATAATGGAAAAATAAATTCAGGATTGATATTCTTAAAAGATTATAAGGCAGATGCTATATAGCCATCGCCCATATATCGTTTTTGCTCAATGGTTTATGTGACAATCATTGTATGGACACGAGGAGGAAATCTCATAACACCTAGTTTCCGACTTCGCAGACTTAATACAGCCTTCCTGGAGCACTGTATTTGTTTCAATAATAAGATTCCACACCTATTTTTAACTTGGCCTATTAAAATTTAAAACTCATGTGACAAATTACATTGATAAATAAGGCATACAAGCATGGACTAAGTATTTATTGACTTTTAGTCAGGATATATAAAAACAATAATTGTCGTTTACTGACGTACTCTGTAATTAAAATGGTGGAGAAGAACTACTGAGTTTCTTGCTGGACCTTGTCGCTAGAATCTACATTCCGAACCAATAGTAGCTTTACATTTAATTCAATAATTTAACATGGCGATTTAAAAGCCTACTTGAATAAAGAATATTTAGATTTAGATTTCTTATCATAAATCAAATCAAATTCATTTATTTAATAAAGAATCATTACAATTATTTATTGATTGTCAAATTAATCACTAACAGTATATTTTGAATTAATCAAAATAACATTACTAGATAAAAAAACCAGCCTATATATATGATAGTGAAATGCACGTGAAATACCATCAATTTAGCGGTTAAATTGAGATGATCCTGAATTTTTATTTTTACCACTCATATTTTTACCGGCTAGGTCAAGAGCTCTCTACTAAAACGCGATCTCAATTTAATATTTCCGCTGGCTTCCCACTGATAACTGAAGGTTTTTTTTTCATCTTTTATTTAACACGAATATTATATTCGTTCATTCGCTTTTCATTGGTAAATTTTCCGTAACTATAAATGATGGAATACGAATCGAAATCCTTTAACCAATCGGTAAAGTCATTTATTTTGAAGATCGCAAGCAAAGTTGCATTTATTGTGTTTGAAGGTTCAGTTAGACAGTGTAACTAAAGGCACAAGGGACAAAACAATTTAGTTCCCAAGGTTGCTGGCGTATAGTCAATGTAAGGAATAATTAATATTTCTTACAGCGCTATTGTCTATGGGTGATGGTGACCACTTTCCATCAGGTGGCCCATATGCTCATCCGCCCACGTATATCATAAAAAAAACTAAGCTGCAACCATTATTATACTCATTTCCAATCGATTTTGATAAAGTGAAAATAGAACTAGTAGAATTGATCCCTGGATATTGCGCACAGAATACACATTAAAACTTCCTGTTTCTCGTGATTCTGTCCATTAATTGCGTTTTGCAGTAATTCCTGTAATATATACGCCTACAATTATATGTAGGTAATCTTGGTCACAAGGTCTATGTCGAATTTCACAAAGATAAGTACAGTAGTGTTCGAGTAATAGATAAAAAAATCGGTTTCCTATTTATACTAATAGTAAAGATATAGAAGTCTGTGTTGGTTTATCTATTTAAATTTAATCGACTTCAACACCGATACACAATGGTTGCACATACTTTTGCAATATAGTATACGTCCTGCGTAGTTCGCTGCTCTCCCTTAAGGCTGGCCGCCGTAACCAAACTCAATCAGTACGACAACGTGATCAACCAAATTTTCAGATAAGATTTTATAAAACATTGATTGCAACGTGAAGTCAATGATGTTTGTTTTTTATTTTATTGATATACGTACTTATATCAGAATTGTGATAAAGATCAGCTTACCCTGTAATAATTTACGGAACATACGCTGCGTAGGCAACGTGTATAATTTGCATTCGGCCCCCGTCAGCGAGTCGTTGTGATAAATCGTAGCGACACGCCGTGCCGCCCCGGCTTCTTCCGTTCCGTCTGGCGTGCCAGTTCCGGGGGCTGGGGTTACACGTTTATTTCTGTCGGCTTATCGACATGAAAAAAAATGTTTAAACGTTTCCTTCATTTTCACCTATTTTCATGTCTAGATTAGAATCAAAATACATTAAAATAAACAAGCCCGTCTGGATAGGTACCAGCCTCTCATCAGATACTCTACTGCAAACAGTAATATTCAGTTTAAAGTGTGAGTGAGCTGGTAACTGCAGGCAATAGGGACTTACCATCAGGTGGCCCATTTGCTCGTCAGCCTGCCTATATTATAAAAAATAGACTTAAATAGACATTATAATGTTGACTTTAACAAACATGTTTAACACAAATCTAAATAATTATATATAGATGTACTGCATAGTAAAGTAAAAGTAACAGCCTGTATATGCTCCAATTCTGGTCAAAGGCCAGCATAATTTTATCCGACACACGTATCTTTCGTCACGATGTTTACCTTCGAACATGAGATGTGCTTACGCGTTCTCAAAGTACCCAACCTCAATTCACTTCATAACAAACAAAAATATTTACCAATTGTATCACACCACACTAGCTAACTAAGAATACCCATACTTCTACAATAGTTAGGCTCACGTGACTTACCATTGCCGCTCACCATCAGGTAATCAGATTCGTTACCATAAAAACATATTGACCCTCAATAATAAAATCAGATTGAATAGAAATATTAGCTTTACGTAAATTATTTGATTCGTGTGTACAAATACCAGAGTGATTTTTAATGCTGCACGCTAAAAGCTTTCCGAAACCTACTAAAGTACACCTAACAACTAACAAACAAGCCGTACACCTATAGGCCTTATTGCACTCGATTTTAAGGCTAGTTTCCTATGAATATTGAATTTACACTCGACCGTGGATAAGTATATACACGGTCCGATGCACGACAGAACCAAATGGAATTTTAACAAGCAATCAAACGCAAGGCCGTACGTTATCATCGGAATCGTGGCGATCGCGTGACATATACGTTATCCACGTTGAAATAATTATGCCTCGGACAATGGAGGTCACGGGTCTCCAGGTTAAACGTAATTCTGACCAATCGCAGGACGAGTTAACCCAAACCAACAAGTTTCAATTGACGCGATACAATTGGTCAAAATCACATGATTAAATAATCTACGATATTAATTATGGTTTCGCGAAAAAATTACCTTTCGGTTGAAGAAGTTGTTATCGGAACTATGGAACTTATATAAAAGTGCCTATAAATAGTTCTGTAAATTAGTGTGATCATGAAGTTTCTAGTGCACAACATGGCATTGCTGTTTGTTTGTTTTTCGATTGGAATAAAATATAGGTGGAGCAAGTGTGTTCGTAATTTATGTGGTCTTTTTACTCCCACTGTCTATTGGACTAGAAGAATCCGGCAGTCTGCCAGATACACTATAAATTAGCAAACGTTTCGTATCTAGAAGATGAAGTGTTCACCATCTTTTTTTTTGTCATATGTACATTCGGGTCCAATTCTATAGCATGAACCAAATCGGCATACACTGACGTAATACGTCAATATGACGGTGTTATTCCGTATTATCGACGAACATAACTCACTAGTCATTAAGAAAGCAATTGCGGAATTTAGTTCATAATTTGACTTTTGAACTTCGAATCGTTAAATGATGCCCGCATTTGAGATTAGACGTTCAATGAAGTCGAATTTAGCGAGGCGATTTATAATCTATTTTCGATCTTATGAAATATGTTCAAAGCTGTCATATTTTGTTATGGATGTATGTCCGTTTGCGAACATTTCTGCAATATTTCATTCTTCTATATTAATGTGACTGGGCTATGACTGTAAAAGTACGAATTTTTGGTATATTTGTGGCTGAATAGAATAAGATCGCAGTCAATAATAATATTCATTTCGAAGAATTTTTAGTTCCTTTAGGTAAGGTAATGGTTACTATTTGCCATAATACCTTAAATTCTATGAAAAGATTAAACGTTTCAGATAATATCTAGATAAATATACTAATATCTGGTTACGTTTTTTATTGTTAATTTATTAAGTTTACAATCACATAAATGAGGTGAGATACTTGGTTATACACGACCGGAACTGGATTTGTAGTGGATAAGAATCTCATATTACCTGGCTTCTACCCCAAGGACTATAGAACTACATTACGAGGTAACTCAAATACCATTAAACTGTTGATGAATAAATTTTAAATTTGCAAAAGGCAATGAACGAAACTATATCGCGTCTTTAATGGGATTAACTTGTTACTCTATCTAGGCTCGGAAGTTATTAAGCCCGTGAAGTTAAACAGGAGGCTATAACCGGGTCGCGGTAACGTATGCTTGTATTACGAATAAAGCTCTTCGTTGTTGCAATACTTTAGTGACGCGGTTAGGTATTTTCATTATTCTGCACCCGAATATTAGCCTTGCAGCGGACGGTCTATTCATACAATGTGTGTCACTAGCTAGCGTTATAGGTATTAAAATCTGTTACGAACGCACGCAATTTGCGTAGATATTTACCAGGGATGCTCTTTTCGGCATAAAACTGTTTTTGTTTTTTTAATACGAAGTATAATGTAAAGTTAGGAACATAACCAAGGTGACAGATTTGTAACGACTAGGTAAGGAATGTGAAATAGGAATGGACGGGACATACGAGGCGAATAAAAGCAGAGAGATGTACTAAAGAACAGAATAGCACTCCAGAAATGGAAAGAGACAGGAAAAATAGACAAAGAAATGGAAGGATCTCCTAAAGGGATGGTGAACAGCAACAGAAATAAGTGGAAGGAATTAGAGGAGGCTTATATTACGAAGCAACCTGACCTGATTGGTGATAATTAACTTAAATGCTTAACATACATAATACATATACGAGCACATGCATAAATTACTTACAAATATACTTAAATTAAAAAATAAGTTTAGTACAAAACGTATGTAGTGTTACATAAAATACAGATAATTTATAAAGCCTGCAATGGCGGCTGTATGTCTAGGGAAGGATAAAATCGTGCATCGTGTGCACTTACAATTATTAACTTAAATAAGGATTAAAATTTATAATCCATTAAATCATGGAAATAATAAATGAAATCATGATGACATTTGTTTTAATACCTCGCAGCGTATGTACGTTGATAATGATTGAAATAATTATCCTAAACATTCTCAAAAAAATCTGTAAGTAAAATGCAGTATAGGCCACTTCCAAGTACGTGATCACCGTCGCCAACAGACATTGGCACTAAATGCGTCACAAATCTTTAAAGTTGTTATGTCCCTAGTGTCTAGTGTAGGTTTGCTTACCCTAAATACCTTTTTAAATACGGGTACTAAGTTTTGGCTCAGTGGCGCGCCCTAGGAGAGGCCAATGTCCACCAGTGGAATAATACAGGCTGACCACTGCACATGCTGGTGTTTGAATATGTGATGATTGGGTACCCAGACAGGCATGCACAAAGTCACCAAGCAGGAAATATCTTTGTATACATACATATTTATCTGATTTAGATCTAGTTTTTATTAAAAATAAGCTATGCGTCGTGGCTTCAGATGAGTACAATGAGAGTATATTTACAATTTTTTGAAGAACACATATGAAAAGTAAAATCTTGCATTTTTCCCGTCTCGTTAAGTTGAAATTCTCCGCTTTTCTCTACTATAATATCATGTATATTATACATATAAACCTTCGTCTCAAATCACTGTATTAATGTACATTTGTAGATTATAAATTCTATTTAAAATTAATTTATAAACATTTGTTGACTTAAGCGCCACCTGTGCTAAGCTCCTAAAGGTCACTTTGCTTTCCACGCGAACCGGAAGATAAATAATAAACTACGGCAACATTTTCCTTGCACCTGTTTCTTGAGTTTTGATAAGACTAAATTATGTAAACTATTAAGTGCGCTTATAATTCTTTTTTATACATTTTTTGACCACCTTGTTCGAATAGAAAAGTCCATTAGTTTTCGTTGTCTTGGGTCTGGGCGTTTGTGGTTCCATCGTTACTTCTGATTTTCCATAACACGAGTGCTTTAGTTACTTACATGGGGATCAGAGTAATGTATGTGAAGTTGTCCAATAAAAAAAAAACTTATAAGTTCTTAATAATAAGGTATTTTTTTAAAGATATGAAGAACCTTAATATAAGCCTTAAATTTAATGGTGTACTGTAACGCGACTTTATATTTTGATGACTTTAGATAAATATGTCAAGACATGTGTATTCTCGCGATGAATTTCTATATCATAGTCATATTGCTATTTATGAATTATTGCTTAAATTACGGCATTGCTACTGATATTAGGTAACCCCCCCCCCTGTAATCTATTACTAGTAAAAATAAGCTATAACTAAAACTCACAACATAAATCATAATGTATTGAAACACAAGCGAGCTGGATTCAATAATATTTTAGCAAACTATCCTACTTCGGATATTCATGCAGTTATCGATAATAGCTTAATACTGTTGACTGTGCTCACTTGGGGGGTAATAAGTGAAGTTCCAATGGAAGTGAACCCGATTGCTTGCGTATTATTTTAATTTTATATTTAGTTGCAAAATTTTAGCTGCATACGAAACAGTTCATAGTTTTAGTCAGTGTTTCGATTTAAATATTATTTTGCTGGAAAAATATCAACGATTCATATTTTCAATTACCTAATCTATACTTATTTCCTATGATGACATAATAACCGTATGACAGATACGAGAGATAACGAGGTCATATTAATGTTCTATGCAAATTGTATCCAGATAATATATGGAATTATTATTAAATAGTTATCATCTGCGTCTTCGCTCTTTTCTGAGCTTGTCGTCTGTTATAAAAAGTCTATGTGATTTTTGGTTCATGCTTGCTTCATACCGAAGTTCATCAAGAGTAAAGACAGATAAGCAGAGTCAATTTCGTATTTATAATTTTATTTTCATAAGGACGGTTGTCCTTATGAAAATAATAATAGATATAATATTACATCCAAAATAAAAAAAATAATTAATTTCAAAATTATCGAGGCAAAAGTTCTACTACTTACAGGTAGTAACACCATGAATACGAAGTGTAATACATTTTTTAACAATTATTTAATAAATAATAATTAATAAAACCAATAAAATAAACCACAAAATTAGAATTATATTATAAACAAAAAAGCACAAAAATATTATATTATATTTGAATAGCGTTTAAAATTATGAACATTTATTACCTTACTCTAAATTCCATTCTTAGTCGTTAAGCTTTAAATTGTGCCAATGGAGTACAGATTATCTCTCAAATGTCACTTAGGATTAAGTTGCGAAGCCACGCCTCTGCTGATTTTGAAGTATCAATAGACTTTAAGACAATTCAGTATTACAGCTCGCATAACATCACCTGATCAAATATGGTACATTATTTTAAAAGCGCCTTGTTGATATTTTATGCTTTACAATTAATATTGACGACCTCCGTGGTCGAGTAGTGTGTACACCGGTTTTCATGGGTACACCACGTCCCGGGTTCGATTCCCGGCCGAGTCGATGTAGAAAATTCATTATCCATAACACAAGTGCTTTAGCTACTTACATAGAGATCAGAGTAATGTATGTGATGTTGTCCTATATTTACTTTAAAATATATATATTTGAATCTTTGTTTATTTATATAGAAAGATTGTCAAATCGGAGCACGCCTCGAAAAAGATTTGGCCAATAGGTGACCACTAAGTAGACGTTAAGTATGACGTTTGGCAAATGTCAAGCGTTGCTGTCACGCACACCAAGATATTAAGTTAATTTGTTTTAGTTTTTTGTAGTGCGATCTTTATATGTAAATTATCTAAGACTAAAATTTTAATGTAATCATGTCAGTGATTATATCGTATCAATAGTAGTTTTTAATGATTTTTCGTATAGATTGTCGAACCGAATTGCGGCAATAACTATCTAACTTGGGAATAAGTTATTATAGTTCTGCGAGTTCTACAAACACAGGTGCAAGATCTTATTCGAAAGCGAGGAATAGTTGTCCACACTCATAATCAAATGAAAGCCAATCCAGCAGGATAGAACACTTTTCTAAGACCACCTTCGTAACTCTTTGAACTGGGAATTATAATGCAGAAATAATTAAAAAAATATTATTGGTCCTGCCAAGGATGAGAACCCAGATACTAGACAAATGAGGCAGTAAAATAAAATACACGTTAAAAATATCGATGCTATTACGTATGCATCTTGTAGTGTAATAGGAGAAGTTGCTGATCGGGTAACTTCGCCTGATTGGTCTTGAATTATTTTAATCCTGTTCGTTACAAACTTAATTTGAAGTTAGAGGAAAAGTTGTAGGAATTTATCGAGCAGTCGGATAACGGCGTCTTCTTTTTCTAATTAAAGCGCTGTTGTAATTTTCTGCGATAATATTTTTTATTCAATTTAAAAAAGAAATTGATGCCAAATGTATGATTTATGGTCTCTGTGTATTTGAACTTGCGTGTGAGTTTATCTTTGAATTTAATTTGATAATTATTAACATTTTTATAAAAACTTTGTAGAATTACGCACCAAAAAAAAACAACGTTAAACATATAAAGAATTCGTAGGTAATCAAGTCTTGAAATTAGTGTACAAACAACAAAACAAGTAACAAGGTTATATAATGGTATAAATGTAATTACGTAACGATACTACAGCATAAAGTAACAGAGCGTCCATTAGCGCTTATATATCTTTATTACTGTAGTTAAATCTAATTATATGTACTTTTATATATACGTATGTTTACGAATAGGTTTTGGTAATTATAAAGACCTAAGTAGTTTTTGAGTCGAGATGGCAATTAAAACACACGATCTTAACCGACGATTGTGGATTAAAATCCAGGTAATCACCACCGAATGGTATATACGGTGGTGTAAACATCGTAAGGAAACCTGCACGTGTCGGTTAAAAATCTGTCACATATGTGATATGGATACATATTTCTTACAGCGCGTATGTCAGTGGACAGTACAACAACATTAGTAGCCTGTAAATTTCCCACTGCTGGGCTTAGGCCTTCTCTCCCCTTGAGGAGAAGATTTTTAGCATATTCCACCACGCTGCTCCAATGCGGAATACACATGTGGCAGAATTTCGTTGAAATTAGACACATGCAGGTTTCCTCACGATGTTTTCCTTCACCACCGAGCACGAGATGAACTATTAACACAAATTAAGCACATGAAAATTCAACTTGCCCGGGTTTGAACCCGAAATCATCGGTTAAGATGCACGCGTTCTAACCACTGAGCCATCTCGGCTCAATGGGCAGTGATGCCCACTTGTCATTAGATGGCTTATGTGCGGCTCCGCCGATCTTTTTTATAAAAAAGAATTAAATGTTAATATTTGGTTTATCTGCAAAAATATTCTGTAGACAGCTTACCGTGAAAATTAAATCGAACAAAGCATCATTGTAAACACAACAGTAAGTTAAGCTTTGGGCTTCTTCTGTTTCCAAGACGTATTTCCCCTAAATAGATTATAGTATTACCTCCAATACTTAGCAGTAAATAATCCATTTACAACAAAGATAAACCGAAATCTATTGGATTAAAACTGACTGTGCCTAAAACTAACCAGAAACGAAGATTTGTCGCGTTTTATTCGCAGTCGGTTACTTTTTAGTATTTCAGTAATATTTTATTTAATTGTATATTTTTTTAAGGTTGTAGATCCAGCTTCAAGTAATCAGGAACGTCAAATAATTAATAATATTCAGTATAGTTTACAATATTTATTTTTCCAGTCTTTGTTACGATCGTCCATTTTCTTCCGTTTTTCAACCCACATTAACAATTCTCATGTAAAATTCAAAAATATTCTTCTTCTACTTTTATTTATAAAAATGTCAAACCAAAAAGTATTTATTACATTTATTATATAATTCTGTGATTGACTATAACTCAATGGCTAGAAGCTATACAACCTTTAATTATTATTTATAATATAAATAATATTTTATATAAAATAATTTTTAGGCTTGTAATATGTAATAACATCTTCCATGGTTCCAAGGTTTGTGACTAAGAAAAAACCGGCAAAGTGTGATGCGGAATTGCGCACAAAGGGTTCCGTTTAATTATTTATAAAAACGGCAAATCATGTATGTTTGATCGGAGCCTCGCATAAATATTTGTTTTATTTTATTTTAATTATTTAGTTTCAAAGTGAATAAATAACTAAATATATTTTGAATATTTCAAGCGTATTCCTGTTGTTATCAATATCGGGCAAATACGACCAAAAATATCACGTTTGTTGTATTTGAGTCCCCTTAAACATTTTTGTTTTTGTAGTATTTGGTGTTATAGCGGCGAAATAAATACATCATCTACCTTTGTAGGCATCGAGTTCTTTTATTGTTGAAGTATTTTTGATAATTATTGGAAACGAAGTAATTGATGACTGAATTAACAAGATGAAGATTATACTAGTAACCATTATTGACAACCATTTCTTTCAAGTTTCTTGATAATTATTGATAAAAAATATACACTAATCCCTTGTATTAAAGTACAATTATGCTTGACACTGTGTTGAATGGCGGCTTCCCTCGATAAAGGAATTCTACTTCTATATTTAGTATTATTATATTCTGCGTTTAAGGTCGATAATTATACTCTTATAATAAACGTCTATGTACAATTCTCCGTAAATTCTTATATAAAATTGTTTCCATAGATAAGATTAGCCCAGTCGGATGCTAGAGGTCACCTCGCTTAATAAAATGATTGTAAAACGACAAAGCCTCTAATGACTAAAGCCCGTAAGACGGCTACCTTCCGGCTAAATTTCGTCAAAATTATTCAGAGGTCACTATAAGCCCGAACACAATTATTAAAGGTACGATATCTAAAAGCAAATTCATCTTACGACATTAATCATTGTCTTGTCAGTGATCGTTTTGGTTAAATTACTGTGTTTTTTCAATGAATTCTATTAAAATTAACGTGATATTGTTTACTAACTTTAAATAATTAAAACATATATAACCCACCTGTTATTATACTGAAATACTTATATATGTTGGTTGGTGGTAGGTTGGCTTTATGCACGCCATTATTCATTACATATTATACCATCAAACAACAAGGTTTGAAAGGTGAGTGAGCTTGTGTAACAACAGGCACAAGGGACATAACATCTTAGTTCCCAAGGTTGGTCGCATTGGTGATGTTTGGATCGTTCAATATTTCTTACAATAATAATTCGTCAAAATATATTGAGGTATAACATTTGATCGTGATTTATCTCGTGCTTATCGTAAGGAAGCTTGTATTTGTCAGATGAATGTCTGACACGTGTGGTACATAACTCGCATTGGAGTTGCGTCGTTGAATGCACGTACAATATAAAAAAATGCGAGGGTAATGTGCCCCTCTTACATATACATATATTAATAATAAATTACTCCTATACACGCATTGCTCTCAATATTATTAAAATTTTCATAAAAATTGAAGCGGCAAACATCTTCGGAATCCGAAAATCTTCCGAAATGTTTTTATGCAACAACGCCGGTCGACGGCACGCCGTTGCTATGACAACGTAATTTCCCCTAATCCCCTCTATTTTAGAGCTCGATCCCCTATTAAAAACCCCTGTACAGCGCCCCATATTGCAAATACACTGATATTCAATTATCACCTTTATATATACGGGTATAGGTGTTAAGTTGTATGATGTGATTATTCTACCTCCCTACTGTCCATTATTCGTCAGCTGTCTCGGGACCATCTATCACACCGTGCTGAGCGTCAAATTAAATAAGACGTTTTAGTTCGTTAGTGTCAAATGCGTTTACTGGGAATCGATTTTAGCTTAATTTGAAGAGAAATATCTCAGAAGATGTATTATGAATGGCTACACTAGTTATCGTAAAAAAATAATCTCTTTTACATTTACATTTGTCTTTTAATAGCATCATAGGTTATTAAAATAATTATTTATAGGTGAGACTAATTGAGTTTCTTGCTGTTCTTCTAGGTAGAATGTATTATTCGAACCGCGTGGTATCTTTTAATATTTTATTGAATATTGCAACATTACGATTATAGCCTACTTCATAAAGTACCTAATACTTTCATTTTGGTAAAAAAATACACATATTTATTTTATTTTAAATACTTTATTGCACAACACATTACACTATAACTATAACTTGACAGTTATTGGGTATTAAAAAAAAAAGAAACAACAAATGGTGCGCAAAGGCGGTCTTATCGCTTATAGCGATCTCTCACAGACAACCTTTGGTGACAGAAGCTTAAGACGAGAACAGGTAAGTGCAGATAGAATGAGGAGATAATGAATATAATTTATGTACACTAACATTACAGTATAATAAACTACACATAACTACATCCAAATAATACACATATAGTAATATAATATATCAAAATATATATACATAAATATAAACTACATATTAATTCTTACTTGCATACATTCTTGAGATAAGGACAAATAATAGTTTTTCAAACGATGTTTGAAGATGGGCAAGGATTTCGATTGCCTAATATCGTTGTGTAGTGCATTCCAAAGTTTGACGGTTTTCACAGTAAAAGAGTTACTGTAAGTTTGTGTCCGGCTGCAGGGTGTTACAAGCTTGTTATCGTCACTAGAACGCAGGTTAAGTGTGTTGTCACGCACATATTATGAAAGTAAGTGCAATCAGTACGTATAAATGAAATAGTTTTTAGTTATAAAACAGTTTATGCCGGTCCTTTGTACATTCGTATGTATAATAATTACCCTTTTGATATAACACAAAAGTGCTTGTAAAAACTTTGATTGAGCTCACTTAACTTAGCCAAAAAATATTAATAGTAGAATCGATTATTGTAAAATTATTAATTAGTTTCCTATTCATTTAATAGGATTATAAATAATTATTTATAATTAAATTTTTCATATAAAATTGCAAATAAATGTACAAAATACAATTGAGATGAAATATTTTTATCTGAGATATGAAAAATTATTAAAAGGTAATACAATCTCATTGGTATCGTATGTGTATGAAGTCGTTACAATAAAAAGGGCATCACGGGAACAAAAGACGCTAATTGCCATTGTAAACATTTATTTAAAAAAGAAATTGTGTTACTACCCGCATAGAATTACAGTCGGGTATTACGCACACTTAAGCTATTCTTTAGAAGTCTTTGTTTTCAGTTAATTTTATTACTTTGCTTTATCACACAGCTTAACAGGGGTAAATTGGTTAATATATTTTTATATGCAAACTTAGAGATAATGTGTTCTTTTTATTGTTAATTGAAACCGTAATAGCTTGGTACATATAGCCTGTACCAAGACTTTGAGTCGACCCCTTGAGCTGTTCTAGTCCAACAAGTTTTATGCTTAGCTACTAAAAATAAATATTAGTAGTTTCTTGGAAACTGTCACTGGAAGTAAACTATACACAAAACATAAAAATAAAAAAAATAAAAATAATAAAAAAACATAAAATTTTATCAAATAATTTATTTCACTTGGTAACCTCTTTGAATGAATTAAACATTTTTGATATATTTTAAAGTGATTCTATTTTGGATGTAACGTTTTGGTATTTGATATAAACGCAAAATAAAATAACCTCGAATTTTTCGACTAATGGACAAAAAATATTGCTTTAAATTTATGAAGAGTGTAAAATCGTTTCCTTGAAAAAAACCACATACCCCAAGAAATGTTTGTCCAAATTAGAATCTACGAACGTTTTTTAAAGTTAACCTTAAGTAGCCAATGAACTATGTAAGGGCTTATATTCTATTAAACACGTTATAAAATGCTCAAAATATACTTACAAATAAAAATAATAATTGTATTTGTAATGTTTGTTTTGTTATTGTAATTATAATCGCGACCGTGTGATATACAGCCAAGATTGCGTCCAAGTATTTCTATAAAAATACGCCCTTGCATATTCGAAGTAAACAAACGGTGCTCCGTGATGGGTTCTTTGCATGCAATATACAGATAGAAAACCTTTATATATATTTATGTATATGCTATTGTTCACCATGCAACCTTAAACAACCCTGAACTCTATACAAATTTCATCTTATTAGCTTTGGTGTACGAAAGTACCAATTGTTCGATGTTAAAGCTACACAAGGGACTGAAATTTATTTATTTTATTATTAAACGCAAAATCAAATAAGCTATTAAAATTCCATTACATTACGTAGTTACATCTTGGTAACTGTAACCGAAACTGTCGGACATCCTAAATAAAATTCTATCCGTAACCGTCGTCGAAACTGATATATATTTTTTTTGCATTTTTGAAGAGAAAAGACAATTAATTGTATTTCAAAGCTATTTGTTTTTTTTCTGTGATTATACCGAATACTAAGCAAAAATAGCCTACAAATTAAATCAAATGGACATCTTGTAATTAGTACAATTTCTAAATAATCTAATATCCGTAGCTGAAGCCATCCGAATCAATCGGATTATCCGACATAATAACGTATCAGTATCTGAAACCGGTAAAATATTATTCATATATCCGTAACCATATTCAGATAAGAAATTACCTATCCATAACATCTGTAGATCTAGAAGAGAATCGGCTACAAATTCAGTACCTAGTTATTTTTTTCAGACATTAAATTACATATATTAATTATATAGAATTGAGTCTATGAATCCCATTTTCTTTCTCTAGACTAACATATTGCAGTATAATACGATAAAAAAAAGACGGCGATAAAACTTACTAAGCATTTCATTTCGGCGCTAAAACACCCCCGTGTGTTATTATATTAATAAAACAGCCTTCATTTCTTTCTAGACTTTATTATCTTTTTCAATATTTCCAAAACAGTTGGAGCATTAATCTTATTCATGGTATGATTAACTGGATTATTTTGTTTTATATTTGCTTGTATGAAAATTTATTACAGTATATACTGTCTGTGGATGTAGTGGTTCGTGTGAATTTTGACGCACACATTGAAATGGTTTAGTATAAATAGTAAACACTACAAACTATATGAAACACGTGTACTTAAATTTTATATTTCATATAATTATATTAAAATAATGTATTGAGAGCCCAGATGGCCCAGTGGTTAAAACGCGTGCATCTTAACCTATAATTTCGGGTTCAAACCCAGGCGGGCACCACTGAATTTTCATGTGCTTAATTTGTGTTTATAATTCATCTCGTGCTCGGCGGTGAAGGAAAACATCGTGAGGAAACCTGCATGTGTCTAATTTCTAACGAAATTCTGCCACATGTGTATTCCGCCAACCCGCATTGGAGCAGCGTGGTGGAATATGCTCCAAACCTTCTCCTCAAAGGGAGAAGAGGCCTTTAGCCCAGCGGTGGGAAAATTTACAGGCTGCTAATGCTAATGCTAATGCTAATTATATTGAAAGCATTTGTTTTATAATCTTTAATATTTGAATTTATTGATCTTATCTATAAGTATCGAAGTGTTTTTATTATTATACTAGCTAAATCTGCGGCCTTATCTACAAACCATCACCCCAAATGTTATCCCCTCGAGGGGTGAATTAAGAGTATCCGATTTTCTTCCCCGGGATTCAAACTATCTCTATAGCAAATTTCATCTAAATCGGTTCAGCAGTTAAAGCGAAAGAGGTAACAGACAGAGATACTTTCGCATTTATAATATTAGTAAAGATTTATGTCCTTACAATGTAGAATGATCTCGAAATCGTAAAAATATAATTGTGGAGTAAAACGTTTATTTAAAATGAGACGCAAAACTATTATCCGTTATCAAATGGAAGACGACGTTCCATTTTCAAATATTAGTTCTCATTAAGTATACCAAGTGTCAATTAGTATATTTTATCTGTAATGAGTGTATTAATTTGTACAAGCTGTTATCCACTTTGTTCAATATTAGCTGACCTAAAAATCTGACCGTAAAATTGATGACATAGGATCTATTCGAATTGGTCGAGTTATTGGCTTACTTGACATCTTATCTTGGTCACCTTATAATGCTTTTTCGTATACTTAACTGTCCATACATTTTGTACTCATCTGTCTAGATAGTCGCGAACAAATTACAGACACTTTAAATTTTTCAACGTCTAGACGCATTTCTCTCTCACACATATGTATAGTTTCTTTGTAACATATTCCCGTGTCGCCAACTCTACGTTTGATTACGTTAGATAAAGATGAAATCTACTAGCTAATACACATTTATATTATCATAAAATAAAGACATTTGTAAACGTTAACCAACAAAAAATCTTACTATTATTTCTTTTTATTTATTGTACATATTTCGTATTTACAAACTACAATCAACAAATTTGACACAGTTGGTTGAATACACGTATATATGTATTTACATAATACAACACAATAAAACCCCAGGTCGGGCCGTACAAAGTTAAAAGTTATTGGGTTTTTGTATATAATTTCTCAGTAACAGACAGACAGACAGACAGACAGAGTCTCGAAGTGTGTACATTCCCGTACATCGGAAAGCACGTAAAACCGTATCAAGTGCTCCTGTGTTATGCACACAGTATATTGTTACTAGATTGAACAAATATTCTTCGATCTATTTGTAAGAAAACATCGCCTTCCAGCAACTGGCTGTTTTTACAAGCTTTTACGAACTTAACTGGTTACTGAGTTATGTTTATGAATTATTTTTAATGTTTTATTATTTCCATTATTCATTACATCCATTATATACATTATATTTTCATTTAAGTGTTTCTTTTGTGTATAGTCTATGTTTTTTCTTAATAATTAATGTTTACGTCACGTAGGGAGTGTCTCGTCCAACCACACTAATTCTTGACTTCACTGAAAACCAACGCAGTAGCTTGATACAAATTAATTCTGATTGAGATATCTATATTTGGACCCCCTATATTATATTACTCGTAATTATACGTATGGTCTAAGTTACATCAAAGATCGTGATAAAAAAAAATACTTAATATTTCTTAGTCGGTACGTGTTCTAGCGGACGTCAAAATTTAAATCTATATTCAATACATAAGAAACACACTTACTTATAAGTGATGGCCCAGTGGTTACAGCCAAGCCAGTTAAAAGCCGTGGCAATCATTTCTGAATTAATGTGCTTAATTTGTATTTATAATTCATCTCGTGCACGTCGGTGAAGTGGTGGAAAAGGATCTGCCATATAACATAATAAAACCAGCATTTGAGCAGCTTGGTGGAGTAAACTCCAAACTATCTCTTTATAAGGCAGACTTTTGCTCAGCAGTGGGATGTTAACATACTGTTCTTACTTAAATACTATTACATTTGCTGATTATTTTTGAAACGAATACCGTTTTAGAAAGTTAAATCGCAATCCGTCCAAAAATTATCGAGATTGTATCCAAAAAAAATTTGAATTATAATATTTTTGAACATCCAAAATTAAGGAAATCAAGATAATCTACTTTTACTTAAGACGTATCTGTAAATGAAGATATTTTTTCGTTCTCTAGTCATTGTAAATGGTACTTTGCGGTACCAACTAGTACCAGCCAGCAGTAATTAACAATTGTTTTAAAATTAATGAACGAGCTGAAACAGCTACAGTTGTCATCAATTAGGGCAGCACGTGAAATTGATGGCTAACGTCCTCTCAGAATAGGTAGCAAGCGTCCGGAGATAAGATGGTAATATATTTATATACGAGGAGCTATGTCCGATTAAATCCTCCTGATAGTTTAGATGTAGAAATAGCCGTATATGGGTAGATAACTCGTTTATATTTATGTATGCTTGTACCTACTGGTAATAATTTGTAAACGAAATGATTTTCAACTAAAAAAATCTTCAATCAGTAAACGATGGCTGCACATAAAAAGTCGTTTACGGTCTCATTTTGAAAACAGCCATAGATTAGTAAAAAAAGAGGATTCTTAATTGCAATTTATTAAATTGTTATGATTTAACAAAGAATTAACTTTAGAGAGAGGAAAAAGTTACTGACCGGTTGATGTATAAAAAAAAATTAAAAACACCTGAACCACTACGATATATGCCAAATGTTGACTCGCAGTTTACAACGAAAGTTTATCTTCAACATAAAAAATCTATTGATTAAATGCGAAGAATCGCGGGCGACCCACTAATTCAAGATAATGTTCGGAAAAGAAAATATTTGTCAAATACCTGAAGTATCATTTTCAGGATACTGGGTTCAAGGTTCTTAGGTCGGATCGATGAAATGTTATTGTGTTTTTATGTCAAAAGAATTATATTCTTAGTAACGACTCGAAGCCTGAACGTTGGATATGTGTACACTCCCTCCCGTGCCTCGGAAAATAGGACCTGCATCTGAATTTTTTATGGTCATGGATTTGCCGTCCCATAGGATTATGAGAGCGAGGGAATAGAGTGCACCTGTGTTTGTGCACACACTTGCGCACAAAAATATATCTCGTGCAGCTGGCTAGTCTCTTGTGGCCAAAATCAGTACGCCAGTTTTATTTTAATAAAAAAAAAATACCTTGAACAAATGGTTAGGTCCATAGATTATAAGGTCATTGATATTTAAATATATACAGTACAAATACTTTTAGAGTCGATGTTACTCAAAGCTAAACAAGCTAGTCTATTTAGATTAAAAACCAATCTTATCTTATCATGCAGTAGCTGGTCTCCCTTGAGATTAGCCGCCCTAACCGAAATCGGGCAGGATGACATCATAAATACGCAAATATAATCGATTTTCTAATTTTTGTTGTTTACTAACTTGAGCTTTAGTGCCATCAATAATAATATTTGGAACAAACAAAAATTTGGGCCAAAGAGTTGAAAAAATATTTCCGGTTTTAGGTAAATCTGAAGTACAATATGAGGGTCGTATTAAAACATCATCATCAGGTATTACAGCGTGAAATTGCTTCATTTGAATTACATTAATTTCCTTTTGCTCGGTAATTATGATTTGTATTTGTATAGCATTTCCTCTTCTCCAAAAAGATAAACAGTAAGAATGAATAGAAAAATATCGTGGTGCCCTCTTTTGCCAATAAATCAGTGCGGGCCGAGTTGTGATGAACGCAATGAGTTGTGGCACTTTTCTCCACAATTACAGAGCATAGAGAGCTTGAAGTTCTGTAGCATGTTTACAAGCAAGCTCAAAAACTATTTTCAGTATTTATATTCTCTACCGTAACAAGACTTATGTACCTAATTCTGAAGGCTCATTACATTTTGCGTTTTCGACGTTGCATACGGCTGCGAATTAAAATACATATATACTAAATTATCTTGTTAATATTTTAAGACAAATAAAGGATTTTTCCCTTTAAAACAAACTCCCTTTATATCGAGAAGTAAGGTTGAAATAATGCTAGAGTTTTAATTTCTATATGAAATGTGTCATTGATTTAGTTGTTGTTTCAGTTTTATGACTCCTTTCTGAGTCCAGTTACGCAACTTACTAAACTAAATTAGAAGTATTTAATTAAATGTGAACTTTGTACAACACTTCATAAGAACTAGTTTTGAACGCACCGACGAATGTTCGTGTTTTTGATTAATAACATTGACTGATTAGTTCGGTTGAGGGGAATCGATGACACGTGATTTATTATAGAGGATATTTCTTTCGTAATATAGATGTCCTGCAATTTATTGATACGCTATAAAAAACTTGTGAACGTAACGTTTTACTAACGTTTTTTATCACCAGCCAAACTTGTTATGAAACGATATAAATGATTTCGTGCGAAAGATAGCTTACTAGATGGTCCTCTTTAATATTAATAAATATTTGGTGTCCAAGGAAATGTACAAATACGATCAACATATTATATGAAATATTCCCATTGGAACAGCTTGGAAGACAAACCATCTCTTCAAAGCGCCTTGGCCATTGTGGGGCATTTACAGGCTTCTACTGTTATGGAAGTAGATAATTTATAAACACACAATAGCTGTTTTTATTAATTCATTGCTGTTTTTATTTCGTTGAAATCGTGTCATGGAACCGGATGAGAAACATGACGTGTTAACGACGTCGAATCTAGAATTTCCTGCGTCCAAATGCCATGTGTTAAATGGACATTCAACTGTAAAACCTAAATTGTCTCTCGTTTTAAGACAATTTGACCTTTTTCATAATTTTCCTTGTCCGATACGATACTCTCAAAAGAAATGTTCACAAGAGCCAACAATATATTTACAAAAGTTTAAACGAAAGTGGTTCCATGTTGCTTAAGTGCATAGAATTCATAAATTAAATAAACAATTGAAAATCTCAAAATTCCTTGACCAGATATGATCCTTTCATCTTAGCGTAAGATTCACCATTCCTTTTCTATCTCCACTGGAATATCTCGGCTCATTGCCAGCAGAGTATGTGGCAAGACAAATTGTTGTATCCTCATAAACGATGTAGAATGATAACGCCGTCTAGGTCTTTTGTAAGTTTGGGTCAATGTTACCGACAATAAAGCGATTTAAGCGAGTAATTGTGCTAAATCTCGCCATAAAAAGAACCCACGCCATGAAAGATTGACACATTTAACGCTGTTTTGTATAACTAATTGTTATTCGTGAAACGTGTTTTTCTTTTATCGTATTTTTAAGATGATAAATTTGTATTGTGATGTTATAACATCGTAAGAACTAAAAAGATTCATTTAAGATTGTGATGAAAGACGACAAGTATTGTAAATATAATTTTTCATTAATATATTTATTGATTAAAGTATAGTAACAGTCAGTGGGTGATCTACTGGTCTGAGGCCTTATCTCCTTTTTAGGAGAAGGTTAAGAGCTTACTTAGATATATGTATAATGTATATACATTTCGTAGGGTTTCCTTCAGCACAGAATGCGAGACAGATTAGAAACACAAATTAAGCGCATGAAGAATGAGTGGTACCTACTTTTGTGTATTTAAACTTACGTGCCACACGTGTTTTGATCTGAGGCATATTAACTCTATCTAATAAATAACAGTTAAAATTGTTTTTTTTTGTTTCTTTTTTATTTTATCGGCGTACCAGTACTATGATCGTGGCGTAAATATTTTTTCAACTAAGTGTTGGCAATTTAATAAAATATCTGATAATAAAAGGAACCGACAGCTTAAGTGCTCTTGTCGTAGCGCGAAGTTGACTTATAAGAGCAACACATCGAGATCGAAACAAATATCTTTATAAGTACAAATATATCTTTCCAGTGGGAATAGAACTCGCTATTCAGATACACGAGACAAACACATTGCGCAAAGTTTTCAATGGTACTTATAAATAATAATATACCGGAGCCCTTCAAAACAACATTCAGTTGAAATTACAGCTATAATCAAAATAGTCGTCTTATTATTAAGCCTGATAAATACTATATTTTGGGTAAATAAAATAATTTTTACTCCAGACATCCAACGTCCAGGACTCGATCAATATTTGCTTATAATGTTTACTAACTCAAGATAAACCCTGTATCGGTCAGAGGTACCTCGAGTTTGCTTTGCTCCTTTAAGCTGATATTATTGTAGGTACTGTTATAAAAACTTAGCGCACGGATCATGGTGGAGTCAAGGCTAAAGCGATGGCAAGTAAATTTTTTAAATGGAACGTTGTTTGAATAAATGAGGTGAAAATAAGATGCTAAATTAGCATATTTTTTTAGGAAATATATGTTCGTAATCTTACTTATCTTAGTTTAAATTAATGGATTTGTAAGGTGTGAAAATGTATGCATTTCTGTCCTTCTATGTATCGTCTGGTATCGTCCTCCTGCCCTTATACCAATATTATATAGGGTCGGCGCAAAATGTCTTCTTCCATACTTCTCTGTCTGACGTCATCTCACAAGTAACATTCTTTTCAGCCATATCGTCTTTCACACAATCCATCCATCGTTCATTGTAAAGTTTTAGATCATTTGCTAATATTTCCGCGATTTCCGAAATTAAATAAATTGGTGTAATGTAAAATAACAAATATGCATGATTACGACGGACGACACAGCAACATGTAATTTTATGCTCAAAATCAAAATACACTTTATTCCAGTAGGCTTTTACAAGTACTTTTGAATCGTCATTTTACAGAACTATGTATATTAAGTAAAGCTACCACCGTTTAGATTCTACCAGTAGTTACTCTTTTCCAACATTTAAAATACAGTTATGTTAGTAAAACAAGTATTAGCTAGAATAATATATTTTATTTATTCATGTATTTTTAACAAATGTCATGACATGCTTTCTAGGTATAGTGTATTGAAATGAGATTAAACCCAGAAATCAGTCCTAATGGTGATAAAAACTTGACACATTTTGGCGTAAAATGATATTAAACAATTCAGAGTATTATAATGGTGAGGTGCCCTTAGCAACAATTCTATTAAATGTTCAGGTGTATTCGAGCATGTAGAACAATATCAATTCTAAACATTATAAATTGAATTATAGATTCCAAGTTGATACCCAAGGTAGCTCTGGCAGGTCAATAAGATATTTACTTAAAGCGTTTACCAATTCAATGGCTTTATCGGTCATTGCTTGGAACCGGTTTCCACTAGATCATGATGACGAGTAAACGTACCGGCGAAAATGTCGTGACTTGAAAAAAATATCGAACTTTGCGAGGCATTATAGACGTCTTATTGGTACAGTGATGTAAGTTTATTTTTTTAATGTAATAGGTAGGTAGTACTGGCAATTGGGCCATCTGATGCTAAGTGATCAGCACCGCCTGTAAACATTGGCACTGTAAGAAATAATAACCATTCTTTACATCACACCAATACACCATCAATCTAGGGAGCTAATATGTTATGTCCCTTGTCCCTGTAGTTTAACAGGCTCGCTCATCCCTCAAACCAGAACACTAATACGGTTTGTTGTTTGACGGTAAAACATCTGATGTGTTGGTCGTACCTACCCATATGAGTTTGCACACAGCCCTAACAAAAGTAAAAGAGTAATTGATTAGTTTTTTTATATTTGCAAATGTTAGTGCTGATAGGATGAAATGGTGATCTTCAAGAAATAGTGGAAACAAGCTAAGAAATATTTGCGGTCGAGTAGGTTCTGTGCTTAATATAACGCTACATAGGAATTGAGTTTGAAACATGCTTACAGTTATTAAATAGATGATTGTGATATTGTTAATTTGTTAATAAGATCGCCAAGGTTTCGCTTCTAGACTAAAAAATGGTGTTTCTAATTCTGTCTGATAGGTTTTTTGAAGTGATTAAATTCTAGTTCTTTTATCTTCGAGCAAGGTAATTTGTTTGCGAATTTGCAGTATTAATTATATATTAAATTATGAGTCCAGACGACCCACTAATTTAAACGCGTGTATCTTAACCGATGATTGCGATTTCGAACTCAGGCAATTTAACTATGAACCCACTGAATTTTTATGTGCTTAACATTTGTTTAACTTCGTGTTGTCGATGCAGAATACATCGTGAGTAGACCTGCATGTGTCTTATTCCAATGAAATTCGGCCACATGTGAATCCAATAATACGCATTGGAGCAGCGTGGTGGAAAAACCTCCCAAACTATCTCCACAAAGGGAGAGGTGGCCTTAGCCCAGCAGTGGTACGTTTACAAGCTCTTACTTTACTTTGTACTATATGGAGATTTCTAGGAGCGATATTTAAATAAAGCTACGATGTTTATGGATTAAAAAAAATATATAAATATCAGTTAAGTTTATATAAAAAATATGAAATTTATTTCTCGTCTCGCCATTAAAGAAAAAATATTTTCATTTTTATAATTTATAACGTGGAATGTACTAACGAAACCAGATACCGTCGTTTTGGGCCCATTAAAAATACTGAATATTTCGTTACAAAAGTATTATATTCTAGATTTACAAATTTCAATATCATTCGTTTACTAGTCTCTGAATAAGTTGTTAAACGAAAATAATGACATATACAATACTCAACAGGTTACTCAAAGCAGATAGGCGGATTCAAAGTCGTATAAAAGCGCGAAGGTCGTAAGTCCATGTAGGTCGTTATAAAAAAAAATATACATTTGACTTGTTAGATTTAAATGTACACTAAAAACCAACGTAACGAAAATTTCATTAATATATTGTGAGTGAGACGCGTTTTATTAAAAGTTTTCACTGATGCTGCTTAAAATTTAATCTCCCTAAACATTCGTTGCTTTTATAATAACAGTAACATTAACAAGTTTAGCCGCGACAGTCCTTACAAAGTTTACACGAAACTTTAAGTTCGTAACAATCTCGCCTCCTTTAAAGCCGGGTCGCAGGTTTACATGGCATCTAATTGTGTGAACCAGTAACTAGTAATAAAGAAGTACGAATACTGGGTAAAAACCAAGTTTTGCAATGACTTAGTCTGCATGGTTAGGCAGTTTGACTGCCTTATATAGTAATGTAGGACATGCTTGGTGTACAGTTACGCCAATCTTGTGTTGATTTTGCAGCATCACTTCGTAATTTGATCGCACAAATTAAACGTTGCAAATATTTTCAATGAAATGAAACTAGTTGTCGCTCGCGGTTTACCTCGCGTTTTAGGGGTTGTTCGTTAAGTGTGAGGCATAAACGAGTAGTCTATAATCTTTCTTGAGGTTCAAGCTTTCTTCATTCCTTAATAATATCTTCAAATTCTGTTATGTAGTTTGGCCGTGAAAGAGCAACAGACAGACAGAAAGACGGACAGACAGTTACTTTCGCATTTATAATTTTATTATAGATTGTAAAACCTTAAGCAAATTAGTGAACGTAATACCTGTGTTGGTATATGTTAGTTTTAGTCCCTTGTCTTGCGAGTGGGGGGAGGTTGTTGGTACTTCCTTTTCTGAACTGTACACCCGACAACGTATATGCAATATATTGTTTTAATGATTTATTGAGTTGTTCATACATAAAAGCTCACCTAGCAAGCTTAGTTTTGCGTTTATTATTGTAGTTAGGAAGTTAGGATTAAAAGAGACTTTTATGACATTACGATTTCAATAGACTTTTTATATATTTTTAATTTATTGTTCAATATTTCTTCTAATTATAAATCTTTAGGGTATGCTTATTAAATATTCGTCATTCACATTATTTTGTTATATAACAAAATAACCTACTGACTGACACTGGCTTACCAGTTAATTAAACCCACGCAACTAATTATATATGTTCAATGTATTTAAATATATATGTTTAATAAATATTCCTCAACATTTACAATTTCTTCCGAACACGACGTTTCAAAACAAACATTCCACATTCATAAATTATATATTTTATCTCAGGGTTCTGATACTATGTACTTATAAACAGATATAGTGTACAAAAGATAAGAAATAAATCAAAATGTAAATACAAATTGCAATATCAAGGCCAGAGCACGTTTCATTAAACTCGATAAAACAAACAAATCAATATGAGACGCGATACCATACTACGTAAAAGGTAACGAGGATCATGATATTATGGCCACATCCACACGTGTCCATGTTATGCTAAGCTAACATTAGTTCCAGGATTTACGAAATAAATTTAACGAAAATAAAAATTATGTTTTGTTACCAAAAGTTCTAGTTATTTTTTCAATTTCTTATATTTAGGCAGGCTCAATTGGATAATTTGTTGTTTAACAACAATTATCCCTTCCCCTTAAGGTATGCCTTAAGGGGGAGGGACGAAATTAGGAACTAAGATATGTCCTCGTACCTCAAGTTACACTGGCTCACTCACACTTTGAATAATTTTACAATTGAGCATTGTTGTTAAGCGGTAAAAAATGACGCGATGACTTGGTGGGACAGTACAATAATTTTGGTAAATAATCAATAAGATTAAGCTACAGGTGAAACTACAATAGTTCCCGAATGTGGAATATATATTTTGATATATGTCTATAAATTTAGTAGTTCCTCTATTTTCTCTATCAATTATTTTATATATATGCATAATAAATCTGTATTGTCTATATAAAAATCAACGAATACAAAGCCCAAGTTTTTTATCATCTGCATAATCTTTTACTGTTAGAGCGGAGATGGCCCAGTGGCTTGAATACCCAGTGTTTTATCTTAATGGAAGATTGCGGGTTCAAAGCCGGTCAAGCAAACGATTCACTGGAAGTTTATATGTACTTATTTATAGTTCAGAGGAAAGAATTGTGTTGACTAAAAATCTTCCAAGTGTAACACATATAGGCATAGCGCGGTGGATTAATCTCCAAACCCCTTAAGAGGCCTTTGTAGTAGTTTTAATATAATGTTTGTGTAAATATAGATGAACTGTCAAACGGGTCATACGATGTATGTGTTTACCGCCGCTCATGGACATTAGTACTGTAAATAATATTAATCAAGCCTCATATCACCGGAGCACCATCAACCTTGGGAACTAAGATTTCGTTTCCCCTGTGCCTGTAGTTTCACTTGTTCGCTAACTTTGCAAACGGTAACACAACAGTACTAAGTACTGTTGTTTGGTAGTTGAATATATGATTAATAGGTAATACCTATACAGACGGGCTTTAATAACTAACAAAATAGGAAATATTATATTTTTCTTTAACCTAAAAAACTTTTCCAATAGAACGTAAACCATCACACCCCATTTTACCACGTCAAGGGTTGAATTAAGCATTTAGAATTAAGCTACACTGTATTTCTTTTTACCCAATATTGTATTCATGTTATTATCACTGGTGGATCTTAAATAAATAAATAAATAAATAAATAAATTAAAAAAGTATTTGTCTCCCCGGGACTCAAACTATCTCCATAAGAAATTTTATCTAGATAGATTCAGCGTGAAGAGGTAACAGACTGTTAAGACAGAGTTCGTTTTGTATTTATAATAATTATTTATATTAATTAGTATTGCATAATTACATAATCCATTTTCCTCCACTTCTTAGATGAATATTAGATAAATTATTCAATATTTTAATCGTATAGTATATTTGAGATACAAAGTATAAAATAATAATCGGGACGCCCTAATAGCCTAAAATCTAGACGGATGTCGGCAAAAACGAACACGCAGACCAGACCGGTTACGAACGACTTTGACTTGAAGTTTTATTACAGGTAATTTGTTTTAGGCTATTTGAAGATAAAGGATCCTAGATAATAATAGACAAATGTGATTGTAATTTGAGAGACAAGATTATTTTCTAATAGTAAAGGGTCTTGCGTAAGATAAATAATTCCAAATGGCTTTTCTCATTTGATTTGTATATGCGTTTACATTTTAAAACTTTAAGGGCTATTCTTTGACATTTCATGTGCCTTAGCTTTGTTACAAGTCGTATTATTCCATTTAATTATGACTTGTTACGTATGTTTTTACGTAAGTCGGTCTGCGTAGGTACTACCCACTCATCAGATATTCTACCGCCAAACATCAGTACTCAGTGTAGTTGTGTTCCGGTTTGAAAGGTGAGTGAGCTAGTGTAACTACAGGCACAAGGGACATAACATCCTAGTTCTCGAGGTTGGTGGCGCATTGGCGATGTAAGGAATGGTTAATCTTTTTTACAGTGCAATAAGTGTCTATGGGCAATGTTGACTACTTAACATTAAGCTCGTCAACCTATTTCTATTATAAAAAATGAGATAATTAAAAAAAACTCTTTTTATATAGTTACCCAATTCTGTATAGGCCTGTATGAAATTTTCGGAATAACAAAGTTTTAATATCACGCGTGTTGAATTCCTACGAATGACGTTTCTCCGTTTGTTTTGAGGATAGCGCGACACGTACTTTGAAAGATAGACCGTCTCGCTCAAAACAGGTAGCTTGGTCACGTTTCGTTTACCTTTCTCATTAAGATCTCTATCATATTGTTGTCTTCTTAAATTCAACACTTAATATGTGCCTACAGAGATATTTATGTGTGCTGATATCCATTTATGTATTGGTTCACCAACGATGAATCTATCGAACACATTTAGTGGAAAAACTAGATAGGTAATTAAGTTTCGTATAGGGTTTATTCTTCTGAAAATTTTATAATTTCTAAAGCAACGACAACACGAGCGGTAACACGTCAGAAATTAATCTATTGTATTATTTCAACTGCAAATTAATCATGAACGTTTAAAGATCTTAATAATGTGTATCTTTTTTTTATATATTATAAGCAAAGCAGCAAGTACATACATATACTACGTGAATCTCAAATAGGTTACTGATGTTTTTCATCTAATTAGTACGGTTTTTATTAAATTACAACTTATGAAAGAACAATCCAAAATATATCTTAAACATTGAAACTTAAAACAAATGATTTGAAATAAATTACGCCGTAATAAAAGCTGTTTTATAATGGCACCTACACAGACCGTAATCTACATTGTCATTGAAGATAAACTTTAATTATGAGGGACCAATGCTTACTTTTCATTTGTGTGAATTATCATTGATAGACTGTCTTTTATTTCAAGTTAATTCCATCTAATGGTTGTAATAAAATTAATGGAACAAGATAATGCAATAAGTCTAGACATTACGAAAATTGTAACAAAATCTAAAATCTTCAAATTGTAATCTTATATTTTAAATGTAGAGTTTAAGCCTGTTCACGTTTGAGGAGAAGAGTACAAGCTTATTCCATCACACTGCTCCAAGTTCGGTGAATTCACACGCGCCAGATTTTCATCCATTACATACAAGTTTCCTTACGATTTTATTTCTTGTGATTATAAACACAAATTAAACAAATGAAAATTGATTGTATTTTATCCGCATTAGAGCCCAGATTCGGTTAAGATAAAATTGCAGCTATAATCGAATAAATTCGAATACATAATCAACAATAATTCCAAATATCTTATTTAAACTAGTTACATATATGACGTAAATATCCAGTCCAGTGCCACACTAGCCAAAGTTTCGCCTCCGGTGTTCAATATGGAGGGGCAAACACCTCACGTGCCACCAATAAAGCTACATTATGGTCGTTTAAGCCAATAATAACTTGGATGTGTGGTCCTTACTATCACAACTCGATTCATTGTCATTCGTCGATTTTGTTTTAAATTTTATTGGTAGGTTTTATTAATTTTGAAATTGGAAGCCAAACAGAATAAACAACCACTTTTTCGGAAGCGGTCTGCTTTGCCAAGCCCAATGGCACAGTCAGAAATAGTAGTATTCCTAACATCATCAATGCCTCTGTAATCTTATTAGCAATGGTGATGATTATGATTTAAATTCCCCCTTACGTTACGTGCTACGTGATTTCATAAATGGTAAATATACTTAGGCCGTTGAGTGGACCAACTTCGAGCCAAGCAATTTTCTCGGAATAAAGCCAAGATCTGTTTATTAACGTAACCTAGAATCTACAGGTTGCCTTTCCGTCTGAGTAAGCACTCGTATTAAAAAGGGTCAGATTATACTCGAACAATGTAAATTTATCATAAACCCCAGAGCATTAACCACGAAACGTTAAGGGAATAATATAAACACTGAAAATATTGCCTGGAAGAAATGTTTCAATGGTAAAGTCGTCTTCGTAACTAATTAGCCAGCCCAACTTGTCCACAAGTTCAAAGGTATTGAGCGTTGATAGAATATAGTAAATATATATGTACATTACATACGAGAGTATAAATCGCATTTCTCAAATGAACCTTAGAAAATTATAGTGCTCCGTCGCCTAATGGAAGAATACTCTTAAAAGCTTGTACATTCTTATCGTTTTCTTTAAAACAACAAGAGCTGCAATCTTGTGATTCTCTTCTGAAAATTGTATCTTAAAGTGGATTGTTTTGTTGTTTGCATTTATTTAGCATCTTGTTTTGTTCCACCTATAACCAACTATTTTGCTCGTAACACCTTGTTCGGGTTTTATTTTATCAAGAAATACTCTTGATAGAGTTTTAGGTTAGCGCTTTTAAGGAATGGTTAATATTTCTTACAGCGCCATTTTTTTAGGTAGCGGTGACCACTTCAGGTGACCAAATTTGTTCGTCCATCTACCATGAAAGAAAAGACCATGTAAAAATATTTTTATTTTCGATGTTTATACTTTAAGAAAAACGATTTAATACTGTCGATATATTTTCCTTGCTAAAATTCTGTTTAATAAAATCTTTTATCTCGAAACCAAGTAAGTATTTGAAACGCGTTTAACTAAGTAAATGAGTTTAATGAGGTTAAAAACTCGTGTTCTCTTAAACGCCACATCAAAGGTTTCGAAACTTACCACAGAAAGTATAATTTGCTTCCTGGCATAAAAGGAATGTCGACGTTAATGGTATTGCTTCAACTGTTGAATAATTTCAAGGGATATTAATATCGAATACTTTAAAAATTACTTTAGTACATAATGCCACATAAAAGTTCTTATAGAACATTAGTTGTAGTCCGCAACTTCGTTCCCGTTTTAGCTGTTAGGTAGGTATAAAAAGTGTGCCTATTGTCTTCCTTGGGGTCGAAGCTTGTATTACGAGACTAGCCCTAGCCTCCAATACGGTGCTACGTCATAGGATATCATAATTAATAATATCATAATTAATGTCACATTATTATTATTATTACATATTATTACAATTATTATTCTAATTAATTGATCAATAATTTGTACAACTTTAGTTGATATTATTTTATAACATTTAATACTGGCATGTAACACTATTTCTTATTTTAAAAGTGATTGAGCTGTCATAAGGAAAACAATTGGATGATTGTAAGAATATAGAGAGAGATTGAAACATCATGGTACAACATAATTTTGCCATCCCGAACTACTGAAATTACACTTGCTTCACATTAAATTTTCAAATTCGGTTCAGGTTTTGGCCTTGAAAGAAAAACGTACAGAGAGACAGAGTTACTTTCGCATTTATAATATCAGTATGGCTAATGTCTGACATTTTAATTACTTCCAAACATTTTATTTATTCATTGAGAACAGAGTACTTTTTTGTTCAGTGTTCTTTTGTAGGTTTAAAAATATGGTAATTTAATAAGCATGTATTTGTCGTTTACGAGATGGCTTTGTGGTTAGGTCACCTTTGTCTACGGGTCAAGATAATCACTCCAATCAGATACACCATTTGCTCAAACAATTTTTCTTTTTAATTAATATTTGTCATTATAAAACGATAAAGCAACTCCGTGTTTGAGCAAAAGATTTTGGACCACGTTCCACCATGCTGTTCCAATGCTGTTTGTTCAATTGAAATTTCAGTGGTGTTAGCCTGGGTTTGATCTTGCAATCATCGGTTAAGATGAACGCGTTTTATTTAACCACTAAGCCATTTTGGTTCTTATTAAATCTTCTTAGTGTAGTTTAAAATAATGGCGTGTAAACTTTCATCAGAAACTTATAAAGGCCTTAGAGAAGATATGAACGCGATGATAACCTAATAAAATATTACTTACAAAGAATGTTTGCTCTGAACCAAGTATTCGACATTAGCCATTGTACCCCGTGGTCTAAACATAACGCTTTAGAATATGTAATAGATATTCGATCTCCCAACAGGCATTACAAAATCCTATCACACAATTTTGATTCCTTGTTACTAAAGACACAGATACTAGATTCGCGTGAAGTATTTTTACTTTAACCGACTCGTAGTATTGGCCATAGAATAACCGTAGTTCAGCGGTCTATGATCGTTTGATCGTGTTGTGATATTAGACACAGTGGGGCGTCTCGACTTTTCTTTGCTGGATGTTTTTCAGCTTTTTCATTGTTATTTGCCTTATATTAATGCAGATATTTTTTTCTTTTTCGTAACTAAGTCTGATATAAGTTTTCGTATTAAGGGCTCTGATTTTTTTGATATTCTTAATAATATTTCTGTGCACGTAAACGAATTACTCCGTGTTACTAACCTTAGATGTAGGAAACGCTGATTCATGTCAGTTTAACTAATTTACTAGGATATGTGTATTATACGTCGAACTTCAATGAAGATCGAACGATAAGTACCGTTAGTTACTTGTTGACTTCCAGGCAGGATGAATTATATATAGCATTATATATATATAGAATATCATTGAACTAAAATACCTATGTATTTTAAATGTTGAAAAAGAGTAGTCAGAGAACTAGTGAGCTTATTGCCACTTTCTTCTTTCTTCGCGGTATCTGTAATCTACATTCCGAACCGGTGGTAGCTTCGCTTGATATAGTTTGTAAAATGAGGATTTCAAAGTGCTTGTAAAAGTCTATGTGAATAAAGTATATATGTATATTTTGATTTTGATTTTGGACGTATTAGTAACACCAGCGAAGATTGAGCCAGAGAGGTTAATGCCCAACTGTGCGATACTTACCGAATGCTACTTAAATGTTGTTAAGTCTTTACATATTAAATATTAATATTTCTCAAAGGTTACATTTAAGAGAATTAGTATGATTACTTGAACCCTACTTAAATATTTACATTAAATTATATATCTCTTATTCGAAAGAAAATGCGAGCCGTCTAGTAAAATTCTACATGCCTAGGATTTAGATAAAGACGAATATTTTACTTACATAGCGAGTAAGACAGAGTAGTACTGTGGCAAAGAGCCTCTGTAATGTTCAACGTTAATATTCCAACAGGCGTCGTAATAAAAGTGAGTTATCCACTCTAAATTTATTTTTATAATGCAACAATTTGTTTAATATAATAATCACAGCTAATACAATATATACGCTGAGCTAGGCTGTTTTAACTATTGTAACAGAAAGTATACTTTCAAGTAATTTGGGATTATCTTTGGTTTATTTTTATGATATCGGTAGGCGGACGAGCAAATGGACCACCTAATGATAAGTGGTTACCACCAATAGCGTTGTAAGAAATATTAACCATTCCTTACATCACCAATGCGCCACCAACCTTGGGAACTAAGATGTTACGTCCCTTATGCCTGTAGTTACACTGGCTCACTCGCCTACCGAGACGGGCTTGCACTTCGCATTGCAGCAGCTTGGTGGAATAACCTCCAAAAACTTGTCAAAGGGAGAGGAAGCCAAAAGCCTCTAAATCCTTAACCCAGCAGTGGGACATTTACAGGCTGTTCTTATGCTGTACTTTAGTTTAGTATTTTTTTACTTAAAAATTTTTAGTGGTTTCGTTAAGACTTCAATAACGGCGTAACTTACGCCTTAATTTGATTCACAGAGGTACTCAAACTAATTTGGACACAAAGCAAACTTGAAACGCTTTGAATATTTTGTTTACATAAATAAAATAATATAATTAAAGTTTACGAAACACAGGTATCGCTTTTCTTGAGATCTATTGTGCTCAAAAAGATTTTGTCAACCCAAAGAAGGATCTTGTAACCTTTTGTTTCAATACTTAAGTAACTCCATCTAAACTTGTCTTTTGTACATTTATAATTGTAATGTATAATAGTTATTTTAATATAACCTATACATATAATAAAATTGGAGTGTCTGTTTGTAATATTAAATTAACCGATTCTTACTAAATGTCTGTCTGTCTGTCTGTCTGTTTGTTCCGGCTAATCTCTGGACACGGAACGGCTGAACCGATTTCGACGGGACTTTCACTGGCAGATAGCGGATGTAAAAAGGAGTAACTTAGGCTATTATACTTTTATTTTAGAATTATATATAGAATAAAAATAAAATCACGCTTTAATATCCAAATATCTTAAATTCAAACAACGCGCACGAAGCCGCGGGCACAGCTAGTAAATTAATAAAAAAACAACTGTATCTCCATCAGTTTAGAGACGCTTTAAAATATAATTGTATTAAATTAATAATTACAATAATTGCAATTTAAAATATAATGTATTATGATTAAAATGAAAAAGTACAAACATTGGTCATGTATGGGCCTCTTTCACTGAAAAAGAGTTCTACGATATTTCTACCAAAATAATAAAATCTTCAAATGAAACAAATCGACTCCATGTCAAGATAAGTGATTCGTGTACGTTATAGGGCTTAGACAAATGCGAATAGCGTTAAAGGCCGTAACTTCCCTTATAAACCCGCAACGACTGGTGTTTATGTATGAAATAACTTCATAAACATTTAAAAATTGCTATAACAGAATGTATTAATTGCTCGGCCGTCGGAAGCAATAATAAAACTCGTATTACCAATTTCCAGTATTAACAGATGTGGGTCATCGACTCGCATGACAAAAAAGTTAAATTGCTTTTAAATTCCACACATCGTCCAATTCATGTGGAATAAATCCATTTGGAAATTCAGCGCTGAGAATTGTTTTTATGTGTTTTTTTTTTATATTCTGTGGGGTTAAATTTACTTATTGACTTGAATTGACTTGGAGTTAGATTTTAAATCATCATCCTTAGAAAATAATTTGCGTTATTGGTGTTTCTTTTACAGTATTACGTTTCGTGACTTTGTCGATATTTTATTTAAGCGTTTTGTATCACGCTGTAAAATCAAAAAGTTTTAATTTAATTTATATTATAAAAAATAACAAAAATGTTTCACTTGTGATTTTATTTAAAAGTCCGAGTTTAACCCAACCTCCTTTGGATTATTAAAAAATAATACCTACAAAAAAAGTATTGTACAAGCATTTTTATCTCGGTTCAACTTGATTCCAGCCGTCTACTTTTAATATTTCGATCAGAAATACTATTCGTTTTAAAATCACAATCCTACTTCTCTCGAGATTATATGAATTTATCAGCAAGTTCCTCTCAACGAATGCGTCGAGTTT
The DNA here is from genome assembly GCF_905147765.1 of Vanessa atalanta. Lineage (NCBI taxonomy): Eukaryota > Metazoa > Arthropoda > Insecta > Lepidoptera > Nymphalidae > Vanessa > Vanessa atalanta. The sequence continues at coordinate 9,170,731 of NC_061891.1, read as the reverse complement.
ATCAAAAGAATTTCTGCAATGCCGATAGAAATCGTGTCAGTTGCTTGGTTCATATCAATCAACTATGGATCTTAAAGCACGTTCTATATACTATATATTTGGATATAACTTTTGAATCTAGTCCGTTAACGTGCCAAACCTTGTCGTGAACATCTGTATCATTAATTTAAAAAATATCATGATCATTGCTTACAAAAACAAAAGAAAAAATACCAATAACGGCTAATAAAATTCTTCCACCTATTCTTTTATTTAGTACGATGACATTATAGTTTTCGTGACATACATATAACTTTATATCAGCCACAATCCGACACTAATGTGGGCGCATAATCTTATATACTTTGTACTCTTCACACACTCACACACCACCTTATGTCAGATAAAGAAAGCTAATGTAAGACGCGCCGAAACACGATCTTCATGTCTCGTGCAAACATGATCCCATTAATAAATCTGCAGTAGCGAAGGATAAGTCAACGTACGAGCGATATTATATCTTTTTCCCAATAGAATAAGTGTTCTATTCGCTTTTGTTTTATATCGTAATGAATATCACGTTCTGGTTGATACAAGATTTTTTGCGGTTCCATAAAAATTGGTAAGGTTTCTCTGAATATGGTGGAATTTAAATATATGTATTTATTTGTAATAGAAAATCTTGCGATCTTCATTAAATAGTTCAAAGAGCGAAGAGCTTCAATCGTGATATTTTATAAACATAATTAAATATTTATAAATTTAAGTAGCTATTACCTGTTATACGTATGAGCATAAAAAAGAGCCACCTACTCGTAATTGGTAATCACTGCCCTTGGGAAGTCAGACGTTATGTTCCACGTGCCTGTACGTAGTACGTCTGTACATAGACTCGCTCATAATTTAAACCTGGAACACAACATAAGTGTTGCTGTTTGGCGTTATTATGAGTGGAAGTTACCTACCTAAGAATTAGACAAAGCCCAACTTCCAGGTAAAACTTCAAAATAAAACATGTTTTAGTCGTTTTTTTAGTTTAAAATACGTATTTTCAATTATTACTGTAGATTATGATTATAGTGCTTTGGTTTTAAAAAACCTTAACGAGAATTTTACTTTAAAGTCAGTTTGAGGAAAACGAAAAATGTGTTTAAAGCTACTTAACGTTTCCGGCTTCAGGCGGGTTTAATTTCATCTGTCTGAAAAACTAATGTATAGACAAAACTAAGTAAACATTTTATATTTTTATTTATAATAATCTACTAAAATTTGGGTTAAAATGATTTTATTTATAATGTCCTAGAAATATTGTATAATATTTACTACATTACAGAATCTATAAAAGTAAAATATAACATTAACTTTATTCGCTACACAGTAAGATTGTCTTGTGTTATTTCTTAAGGTCTCTGTAATTTATATTTTTGTAAATTTTCAGAATTTAATTATTTAAAGTCATCAATAATATTACAATATTGTAGTATGTGTCGACAGCAAGCAGCTACTACTTAGATAATATAAACCTTATCGGCTACGTAGTAAGATATATTATTGTAAACAAATAATTAAACATTTAAAACATAAAAACCAATACTGATATTTATCAATGATAAACAACACTAATTTATCAATTATATGTATAACTTGGCTACTTGGCCAGTTGAAACTTCTGACACGCTAGACCACCATGACAAAGGGATAGATATAATTGGACGAAGGCACGCATGTCCTCGCATTAATTATTAATTTCTCAATGACATGTCTGGACGCCATTGTGTGATGGCTGTTAACACGTTTACGTTCTCACAGTTGGACTTAGAGGATGAAAGGGAGGTGGGTTGGGACTGTTGATGAATTACCGTCGACACGTCTTCAAGACCTGATGTGCTAGTAATTGTACAGTATAATAATTTAGTCTTGAAATCAAAACAATAGGTGGAATTATGAAACGAAGTATAAATTAGTTTTCATTTAAAATAAAAAAAATAGAAGAATGACACCTCTTCATTGCCTCCACTGGTGACAATTGCTTAATTTTTGGATGTGAGGATGTGAATTGCGATTCAACTGTGACATGTCACTGGCACTCTTGCCGCCATTCCCATATTCCATTGTACAGTAACTATTTTTAATTTTTTATTCCTATGTAATGAAATTTGTATAATTCCTATGTGAATAAATAACTGAAACTGATTAGAGGAAAATATTATATCAGGTCTGCTTTTTTATTTTAATTGGAACATCAGATTAGACGAGTCTCCACGTGTAACGGTCCACTATTGATGTAGAAGTAGCAGACGCGATACTAGGTACATTTCTTCCTGTCGAACCGCTATCTATAAATACTTATATATATGCGATAACATCACTTGACAAGTATTTGCTTAGATGTTGCTTGGAAATGAACATTTTTCAGTTAGAGAATGGAAACTTAATCAGCAGAAATGAATATAGTTGTTCCGAAACCTGTTCGGCTTCCAGTTCCGAGCAGTAATTTCCTTCTAACTCTCAGTTAGGAATATTCTAGAAAATTGTCTTTAAGATTAAATAATAGAGATACGGTAAAGGTGAATATTTTTTACAAAAATTCTGACGGGAAGTAAGTCAATATAAAGCATTTTTTACAATTTTCGTCTATTTTGCTCTCGTGTCTTCGTTTGGTAAACTTGTCACGTACGAAGAATTGAACGGATTTGAATGGGACTCTCGCTGGGATAATCGTTAGGGTCCAGGTTTAAGTATAGGCTATTTTTTATCTCAATTGAAAGGCTATTTTCCGAACCGTAAACTTTTCATAAACATGCTGGCGTTTTGTTCGTATTGGTCTTACATATGTATCTTGTAAAAGATTTAACGAAAAATGTATAATTCCTAAATTAAATGTAGAAATTAGATTTGAAATAATACTTTAAAAATAATAATAATAACATATTCCCATTCCTTAACAGGCATTTTCGCTGCATTTCTATAACCTGTTAAGGTTTTATTTTTTTAGGAAAGTAGCCGAGCAAATATGTAGGTCATTTGATGGTAAGCGTCAAGATACCGTAACCATAAGATCTGAAATGTTATGTCCATTGTGTTTGTAATAACATCGACTTACTCACTCTTCAAATCAAAACGCAGGAGTACTTATGACTGATAATATATGTTTTTTTTTTAATTCGGAGAAACTTTTTGTTCCTTGAAAATCAACTCCTCGGTTTATTTATTATTAATTAATTGTTCATATCTGATGAAGACTCGACTGTATTGCGGATATGTTTTTATCATTTCTCAAAATTACACATCCATCTAAAATATGGATGTTTGTATATCTATCGTAACGTCTCTTTTTAACTTAATATATTATAAGAAATTCTTCAAAAAATATAAAACAATGTCTTTTAAATTTCAGATGAGAAGCGTTTGCAGTTATCCTGTTTCGTGGTACATTTAAGGTAAGAACATGATTCATAGTATCATTATTTTTCATAATATAATTAGTAACTGTTTACAATTTATCTATTGTTATATATGCCGTTAACTCAAAAACTCAATTACAATTTAGTTCATAGATACTTGTTATGCCGGATCTAATAAATCGCGCGGTGTTTGTGATATTTTGGTTTTAGTAAGACATTTTGCTTTGTCTGTTAAAACGTTGCACAAATACATAAGTCGTTTAAGTCTTACAAACCGATTAAGAAACAAACTTCTGAACGCATTGTTATATAATTAATCTAAATTATTGTCGCTGAGGATTATAATAACCAAACGCCATTCACATTGATCATTATCCTTTTGACGATCAAGTTTTTTATTAATTCAACAATTTTATTGTTTTATTATTAATTACTTTTCAGTGTGTCTGTATGGTTCTAATTATCCGAAATCCACTGTAAATCTGATTTAATAATATCATAATCCAATTAGTGCCGTGTCTCATTTGACATGAGCCTGATCCTGAATGTTTTAACGATTTTACGTCAACAACTTTATTAGTGTTATTGTCAAAAGCTAGTTTATTTATATATATATATGTTTCTTCAAAATATTTTAAATTAAACTATTATAATCATTATAAATAATATTGTAATTACTAAAAGAAAAAGAAACATGACGTAATCAAAAACATGGACGCTTTAAATGTTTGTGGAGTAATACATTTAAAAAAAACTTGACAAACTGTCAAATCCGTATAGATTCAACAGTTCTTCGCTTAATACACTATTTACTCGCATGTTTTACTTCTGAATCTACTATCAAGAAATCACTTTTATCCTAAAAATATAATCATTATGATTATTTCAATCCCTTGATTGTTTTTCAATGCCTCTTAATGTATTTTCTATTTAGGAAATTCGCTTAACATTTAAATTATCACTACGAAATATTTTATCACTGAAAGTAACATTTCTTGCATCTAAAATGATTTAATATTCTATGAAGGAAAGATTAGATGAGATTACGTTTGTTTATATCTCGTCTAAATTAAGAATGTTTTTATACGAACGCAGTTTAGGCGGACCAGGAATCGATTTCCGAGTTTTGCCAGTTGTTTAGGTAATTCTTTGAAAAACGGCTCTGATGGAGTTATTAAAACTCACATGGTGCAAGTTTAAAATAATACACTTATATTTATACAAACTTTAGAGGATTAAATGTCAAGATGCGGTAACGAAACTTCCTCAAAATACTTACCGTAATTATAGTAAACTACAATCAGATGAAATCATTAGTAATAAGTATTTTTTAACTAACTTCTAATAATCTATACATGTAATAAAATTGGAGTGTCTGTTTGTAATATTAAAATAACCCCTTTTTACTAAATGCATATTTATGTATACACGGTAAATATACTAATTTATCATTTTATATTTGTCTGTCTGTTTGTTCCGGCAATCTCTGGAACAGCTGGACCGATTATTTAATAAATAGCTTATTTAATAAGGAGTAACTAAGGCTACAGCAATAACTTTACTTTACTGTACTAAATTTGAGCTTTTTCACTAAATAAATATATAATGCTAGTTGTCACCTACGGCTTTTCTCGCGTTTTAATGGCTGTTCGTCAGGTGCTAGGCATGACAAAGTAGCCTATGTCCGTCCTTAGGGTCAAGCTTGCTTCATTTAGTGGTTTGCCCATGAAAGAGCAACAAACAGACCGAGTTACTCGCGTATAGTATTAGTATAGATTTATTTAATATACAGGAGTTCTTAGAATATTTCTAATACGCTCTTCATATATAAAGAGCTGAGATGGCCTAATGGATAGAACACTTAAAGCAATAAGAAGCTGTGTTTAATACCATTTCAGCGTTTCTCGCTTATAAATTAATTCTTGTACCACGTCCTAAGCCTTCATCGCTTTACAAGTCCCGACCAAAGACTAATTGAAAGAAGAATGAAACTCAAACGAAAATAGCTACCCCAATTACACGTTATATATTTTGAACGGTTTCAATTAATTTTGAAAAATTATTACCTTATTATTTTTACCTTTGACTCGTAAAGGAAACGTCAATTAGAATGTCTTAAGTTATTATTGAAATAACGAGAATTACTTTTAGATCTATCTTGAGTTTATCACATTACAAATAATTGGTAAAAGTTGTTTAATTTGTATTCAATGAAGAAATACTGTTTTTGATTTTAAATTGTAAGAAAGGGGAATATGCTGAAACATTTATTATTCGCTACACCATCAACGTCGCAGAAATCCATTATTGACTTAAGACTTTTTGCCTTGTGCCTTTATATTAGTAAACTCATCATTCAAAATGAAACTGTAATACTGATGATAATACCTAGCGATAGAATAATGACAAGTTCGTGGTACCTACCTAAATGATTCTGCAAATCTGAATCCTTTCTTACACACAGAAACATTACATTAAAAAAATTGGTGAAAATTTAGTTTAAAGATTTTATTGAAAAGAAAGATAATAATGATATAGTTTGTGCCCTAAAAGTTAAAAAATAATTAACCCTAGGTACAAGTTGGCAAAGCACTCTTCTCATCAATCTTAAGCATTTATGAGACTACAGACAAAATCGTGAAAAATATACGGTCCACGATTTTATTTCGAGTTTCATGCATGCCCTACATTGAGTGAAGCTGTGCCGACTTGTTGCCTACTTGTATCTAGTACCACGTACAAAGTTAGACAGGTATCATCGGAAAACAATAATATAACAATGTTTTTTTCTATACAACTGGGCATCTCATTTATGTATTTTATCATTATGAAAGATAAAAACGGTCCGACAATTGATCCTTGAGGGACCACCATCCTTAAGGGATCACCATACCAACTAATACCCCAAGAGGCTTCTTCCTTTTAACGTCAACCCTCTAAAATCTATTGTCAAGATAAGTAGTCAAAAGGTCGAACGCACATTCTCTAATTCCATAGTGATATCATGTTGAACACAATCAAAGGCTTTGGTTAAGTCAAAAAAAAAAATCACGATCGGTTGAGTAGTAGTGAGGTGTAAGGATAACAAAGTCACTTTCGCATTTATAATATTCGTTTTTATTATAGATAGATAGAATAGATAACTCAAATATACTCGCAAAATTTCGCTCTTAATATTTGCGAGAAAAAGATTTTAGACGCGCCGTTGCGTAATTAATTTAATGCCACTCGGATCGACGGGTCACTCTCATGAAATGTTTTTCTCCATCGGCACGAAGTTTTCCCAAAATGTTATCTTTTTATTCCCTTGATTAACGGAAATTGACAAATTCTCTCGCGAAGTTGTGTAAAGATAAAATGTTGCGCTTAATGCTCGATCTGACGGTAAAATATTGTAAACTGACTTATGACGACTATACCTACTATGTCCTTACTTACATGACTATACTTGTAGAATATTTAAAGAACCTTCATTTATCATAGTCGCATATTCAGACATTTTGCGATCAAGTTCTACGTCGAGCTTAAAGTTTTTTTCTTAAAGAAAAGTATTGTCCACAGCACAAATATATGAAATTAATTTACCTTTTTTATTAGCATTTCATATCATCTTGAAATTACAAGAAAACCTCTAGTGCTACGAACACGAAATGGTCACAAATACACGCGCCATATAATATTTTTACTATAAAATATTTCATAAAAGATTTCCAAGCAACTATCATTTAACATTTATAGCACTTGAAGCAATTTCAAAGCAAAAAAAATCCTCTCTGGAAAAGTCGTGGAGCTCAGACATCAGACTTTTAATATTGTTAGTGTCGTCCTAACATATAAATTTATGAGAGAGTGCCAAGTGGTCAAGATTCATGGACGCTAAAGTTCATATGAATTTTAAGGTTTATTTGATTTCATATTATGTTTATGATTCATCTCGGGCGAAGTTGGTGCATTAGCAGCCCGTAAATGTCCCACTACTGGGATAAAGGCCTCCTCTCCCTTTGAGATACGAAGTTGGAGCAACGTGACTGATTTATATTTATATCCCTTTACGAGAAAAGGTTAGGCGGTTGATACATAAAAGCTTGCTTATTCTATTAATGTGACGTGGATCATTGTGATGAATCATCAAGATTTCGGTGCTATCATTCGCTTGTAAATTGCAGTCTTTAAATTGATAACAGTGTCACTGAGACTTAAGACTAACAGTTGAGCAAATTTTGTCTCGTGTCTGCACTCAGAGATATTCGTTAATAGATAGGAAAAAAAGTACTCGAAGAGCACACTTAAAGCGCGCTAAAAACCAAGAGGTTGACGTTTTAAAAGATAAGTTAATTTTTTTTTTTCTACCTATCATCCCACGATGCTTGTGCTTGTAAGATATGATTGTTATTATTTATTATATAAAAAAGATATATGTATATCTATCTTTTATTTTTTATATTTTATGTTTTCTGCCTCTTGTGCCTATAATAACTGTGGCCCAATCGAACATAGCATTTTGTTTGTTATATAGGTTGGCACGATTAGGACGGACAAATAGGCCATCTGATGGATAACGCCAATGTCTATGGATATTGGTGACCACTTACACCAATATCCATAGACATGGGCGCTGTAAGAATTATAAATCATTCCATACATCGCACCAATGCGCCACCAACATTGAAAGCTAAGATGCTACATCCCTCGTGCTTGCCGTTACACAGTCACACTCGCCCTTCATACCGGAATACAAGGATCCTAAGTATTATATATTATATATATAATGATTTATTGGTAGCACTGCTGATGACGTGTAATTTCAATTGTCCACAATCTTAAATTTAAACGAAAGAACTACATGTATTGCCATCTCTTTCCTATGTTAGTGCTAATGGCAGAATTTTAATCGTGATCTATTTTGATATGCTTAACTTTAAATGTTGTGACAAAAGAAAACGCACCTATATATTTGTTGAGCAAGCACTCGAAACTCTTCGTCATACTTCATAATACCGTATGTGATACGAGTTGAGTTCTTATAGAATAACATTACTGTGTTAAATTCAATTAGTATTTATCTTTAACATAAAAAGTCTCTTTATTACTAAGATAAATTTTATATGGCAGAAAAAATAATACAAACTGTTCCGTATAAAAATCACTGATTAACCATTGTGTTAAGTAGAATGCTATCAATTTAACCAAAGTGAGCCTTTACAAATTAGCTCATTAACAATACCACCATTAAAGCGATGAGTTTTATGAATACTAATCATTTCATTGTTTTGTTTTATACTCGCGTTATGCAAGGAGAATTGTTTAACTTCACTATGCGGCAAAGGAGTTTGAGGAATACCTCGTTATCTATTAGCACGCCTAGATAAGGTCTTGGATTTAATTCTAGTTAGGTCAGCTAGCTATTTCGTCGGTCACAGTCGCAGTAGTAACTTCGTTAAGAAATTGCAAGTGTCACACTCCCAGTTCTAACATAGCCAACTAAAGTATTGTGTCTGCGGTCTAAACTATTGTGATTGTTTCGGGTCGATGTCCAATCGGAATATGAGTGTCTGAGACAAGACATACTACGTGTAGGCAAACACTTTCAAACTACGATATGTATATACATAGGATATCCTAATGTCTAGAGATTCGATCAAAGAGACTATAGTCCCTATTCCATACCTTGTAAAATATATAATCTAGCTACCCGACCCGGCTTCGCACGGATATAATAAGGGTCTACATACAACTTTTGGATTGAAGAATAATATACAAGAAAAAAATATTGTGTTTTTGTAGGGTAGAAAAGTTGATATTCTCGGCTTTTCAGCACTAACATGTATTAAATCTATCTCTTAAATCAGTCAATTTGTTGATGAAAACCGCTTTAACATTTAAAAAGATCTATGCGTACAGACGGCGGGAAGCGACTTTGTGTTATACTATGTAGAGATAAAGCTTGAACATTTATTAAAGTTTATACATAATTTTGATGGGACGACGGCCGCGTAAGCCGTCACGACACACGTCACGACGCTCTCTACTCCCTTGTGATTTTCGTTGCTATTAATTATGAAAAATATATTTATTTTGGGCGCCCTGCGTCGGTCTCGTTTCGTTTTTCTTTAAATTTTATTCCACAACCGTTTTGTTTTTCATAATCTATTCGTAAATACGTAAAACTAGATGTTTATTAAATTGTTACTAAAATAAATAGTGCTCGTGAATTCCCATTTCAATTATCTATATTTATTTTATTGTGAGTTGAGTGTGTAAATATCAGGAGGGGTCAGGCATAGGCGCTACATGATTTTTAATCTATACATATAATAAAATTGGAGTGTCTGTTTGTAATATTAAAATAACCCATTTTTACTAAATGCATATGTATACACCATAATTATACCAAAAAATTTTTTTTTAGTTTTTGTCTGTCTCTCTGTTTGTTTCGGCTAATCTCTGGAACGGCAGATAGCGGATATAACAATCAGTAACTTAGGCTACATCAATAACTTTTTTGTTAAATTCAAACGCGCACGAAGTAGCGGGCACAGCTAGTTGTGTAAATAAACATTTGACACAAACCATTTGCCGTAATTTATCAACGCAACGAACAACAGGTTAGTATATAGTATTCCATATATGAAATCATAAAATGATGCCACGGCCGTTTCTAATGTGAGAGCAAGTCAAAAGCCCAATGTTAGGCTAAGGCGTCGCTGCTCTATTTCTTTCGGTGGACATATCCGCTACATTCAGTAAACACTAAGCATATAAATTCAGTGATGCTTGCTTGGGCTTAAATCCGCAATCATCGGTTAAACTTCAAGCGTCGTCCCTTGACTTGAATATTTCCACTGAGAAATCCGAGTCTCTATACAAAATGTTTTAACAATTAATTGCAATGAATATATTTTTTATAAAGATCAGAGCGTACGTAGAAACTGTATTTAATGATATAAATATGATATTGTTGCACGATACAGTATTTTCTTTTTTTAAATCTCGGTAAAAAAATGAATTCTCGAATGTTATTCAAACAACTACAAAACGAATGAAGTCGCTCGCTTGAACTCGTTTAATATAAAAACATACTTTTTAATTACAGTCTATAAAAATTAATTCAGCCTAGCTATCGCTATCGCTGTCAGCTAGAGTACGAAGTTTAATTTATTTTTCAACCATGATGAGTGATTGTTTACATAATGTATGCGTTGCTGAAACGCTTGCGAATGTTAGTAGAAATACGCTCAAAGATTTATAACTCTAGTAGAGCAGAACAGAGAATTGTTAGAAGAGCTTTTATTAAGAGAACATGAGCTAATTACAAGATTTGAAATTTAAATATGGCTCAAGACAATCGTTATGTTACCAAAACTATTATTATATATAACTATTAAAATATGTATAATAAATAGATTATATGTTTATTTTATTTTAAGAAAGCAAGCAAGCAAATGAGCACAATTTTGGGAGTCACTTCACTCATAGAAGCTTTGCTTTGCACTATCAGAAGTATAAATGAGATTACTGACTTCTAATGTGAACTTTTTACTTGGTGGTAGGGCTTTATGCAAGCCCGTCTGGGTAGGTACCACCCACTCATCAGATATTCTACTGTCAAATAACAGTACACTGTATTGCTGTGTTCCGGTTAGAAGGGTGAGTGAGCCAATGTAATCACAGGCACAAGGGACATAACATCTTAGTTCCCAAGGTTGGTGGCGCATAGGTGATGTAAGGAATGGTTAATATTTCTTACAGCGCCTTTGTCTATGGGCGGTGGTGACCACTTACCATCAGGTGGCCCATATGCTCGTCCGCCAGCCAATGCCATAAAAAAAAAACAATATTAAGTGATAGGTACCTACTCGAGCGATTGAAATCTCAGACTGTATGTGTAATTTCAATTTCAGCCACTCGATACTTGCTAACTCAGGAGCACTATAAACCCTATAAGCACGGAAGTCAAATTGCTGCTAAAAATTTGTTTAAAGTTTGTATTTCTTGACTGTATTGCTTATTAAAAATTTTAAATTCATTTAACACGCCGATATATTGCTGACGATGAACATAATAACTACAGTCTAGCTTTTATCTACCTTTATATATATATATATATATCTTTATTGATTTGGCATAATGGAATGGACATATTTTATACATAGCGTAGACTAGAACCATTTATACTTTTGACCAAATTGTAATCATTCATCTTAGGAACTAAGTTATTATGTCCTTTGTGCTTTAGTTACACTGACAAACTTACCCTTAAAACCGTAACAAACAATACAAGTTATTGCTGTTTGTTTGTAGAATTTACGTTGAGTGGGTGCTACCTACCCAGACGGGCTGGTACAAAGCCCTACCACCAAGTAAAGATATATTCAAACTAATAAATGACTTATACTTGGTATAACTATGAGTCATTTGTTCCTATTACATCATACCTACATCAAGTTACAAAAACATTCCCTATCAATATATAAAGTGTACTATACAACTGTTATTGCTATTAAAAGTATTGTCGTCACGAAATACGTCTTTTGGATCTCGAATCACAGCATCCGAGTCGGATTGAAAGACGATTACAAAGGCAACGAGTAAACAGAATCGTGTTCATTCAAAGAGTATTTTCGTTGAAAAATGATATATTTTTCCTTGAGAAATAAAAGATGACATTTGGAAAATCTCACCACAATTCGAGAAGTTTCAAGTAAACAATTGAAAATCATGATCATATACAGACAGTTTTTGTTTTTATGATCCAGATAGGTGAACGGGCTAATTTACCACCTGATGGTAAGTGGTCACCACCGCTCCAAGACATGAGTGATGATAGAAATTTTAACCAATACTTACATACTTTACGCCACTAACTTTGGTAAGTAAGTTTTGGTCACTTGTGCCTGTAGTTATAAATAAATAAATATTGGACAACATCACATACATTACTCTGATCTCAATGTAAGTAGCTAAAGCACTTGTGTTATGGAAATCAGAAGTAACGACGGTACCACAAACACCCAGACCCAAGACAACGTAGAAAACTAATTAATTTTTTCTACATCGACTCGGCCGGGAATCGAACCCGGGACCTCGGAGTGGCGTACCCATGAAAACCGGTGTACACAATACTCGACCACGGAGGTCGTCATTAGTAGTTACACTGGCTCAATCGCCCTTCAAACCCGAAAACAACCGAAAATGTATTGCTGCTTGGCGGTAGAATAACAAAGGAATTATGCATTATAAACACGATGACATTCATTCTGACAGTGTATGTTGATACTAGATTTAAAATCAAGCAATTCACTACGAACTTGTGAATAAAATAAAATCGTCTTACGTCAAAATCTTTTCACCCCAGCGTGAACAAATCAAAAACAAATCTTATGACACTGAAACCTTTCAATTTTAATTTAATGTAACTAATTAGTCATTGAATTAAAAATGTTGAATATATTCGATTACTTATCCGTCTCTTTAAATATATTTAATAAGTTGATGATTTCGTGTGAGAAATTTGTGGATTTTTTTTTTGTTGAGCTACAAACGTAACTCGAGGAGGAAAGGTAAAGTAATAACACCTAGTTTCCGACTTCGCAAAGTTAATATGTCTTTCCTGGGGCGCGGTGTTCGTTTCTATAATAAGATTCCACAGCTATTTTGAACTTGGCCTAATACAAAATTTTAAACTCATGTAAAAAATACATTGTAAAATAAGGCATATTACTCAAAATTATATTAAAATTTTCTAGGCAGGATATTTAATTGTACTTTCCTGACATACTATATAATTGAAATGAATCTTCTCGGTAGAATCTACTTTCAGAACCGATGCTAGCTTTACATTTAATTCAACAGTGTAACATGACGATTCAAAAGTGCTTTTGTAAGCCTATTTAAATAAAGTCTACATTAAAGTCTATATTGGCAAGGGTGGGCCAGTGTAAGTAGAGGAATTTGTGAGTTCTATGGATAAATGCGTCGCGAGTGATGATGTTATCATTTGCTTGGCTATAATCCAATAAAAAAAAAGTATGAGCAATAGCTAATTTCTCACCTGACCTGCTACATAGTCTTCATGGGTGAACCTGTGAGTAATTGGATTAGAAAAAAAAAACTCTTCCTTGAGTTAAGTCGTCAGATAAGCATTGACAACACGACCGTTTTATCTTCAAAGTTCTTATGGGTTAAGTATATGATATTTCTTGCGGCTTCTCGTGCTTGGAATATTTTTTTGTTCTCATCCGAGTTGGTTTCGCTCTGAAATATGAGTGATGCTACTAAACGAACAACTCGCTTTGTTTTGTTTTATATAATTTGTTGTCAACATTTGTTTCTGTTCGTGTAATATTTAACCGATTATGTTAACGGTTTAAATTAAACAATTTTAGCCTCTATTTAAATAGGCCCTGAGAAGGAGTTTTGAATTTAAGCCGTCAGTTCGGAACGTAGCTTTCATCGAGAATAGGGAAGAAAATGAGTATTTATTGTTGTATGTATAAAATGATAAAATTAAATACAGAAATTTTATCTATTTATTTATAATAAATGTTTGTTGATTTCGTCACTTTTCCGGTTGATAAGTAAGGTAATTGTTAAGTGTATTAGTTTTTACCAGTAGCAAATTCAGGTGCGGTGTTTCCTCACCAACTATATATTATAACAATTTTAATTTAAACCTAAAGCTAGGTTCAATCTTGACCCAGTTTAGTTGTTGGTGACACTTACTTCTGGCAAAGTAACACTAACGCACGAAAATAATAGTTAAAGATACATGCCAGACTATGTACTATATTACTTACATGAAAATCAAAGAATACTAATATCCAAGTCTTTTTATCTCGACTTCAAAAATGTCATCAATGTCTTCCTCGAGTTTTGAAACTAGAACGTCATTTCGAATATTAAACGTCAAAAATACACTGAACTATTATAGAAAGTTTTGAAACATTTTTGTTGGAAATTTTAAAATTCAAAGAGGCTCTTGTTCCGATGGAAAAATTTAAAATTATGCTACATTTAATAAAATGCAGGATAGTCTGCACAACATAGCAGATGTATTAGCATAAAACATTTTAAAGCAAGCACTGATACGAGTTATATAGAATATGTTTAAAACGAACATTGTAGTAGCTTCGCTTTATTATTGAAATCATTGCATTTAGATCTTCATTATTTCCATAATAATAATGGATTAATTATTAAATCGTCATTAAAAAATGATTCTGGAAATGAAACTATTATTTAGTAACCTTGTAACTTGACTATTAAATAAATTTTAATAATATTATAATTATTGTAATGAAAGTAATTTCACAAATTATTATTAAACTGGTATCAAAATCATAAAATAATTTATTTAAAAACTAGGGTGAATACGTGATAATGCTGCGACTTTAACCGCGCGAAATTCGTAGAGCTTTAACTATAGAATAGAGCCCTTTACCCCCATTTTAACTCCTCGAGGAGTGAATTAAAGTAAGTAGCCGATGTTCTTCCCCTTCTCGAAATATTTCCTCACTAAATGTCATCTAAATCGGTTAAGCGGTTGAAGCCTGAAGAGGTCACAGAGGTGACTCTCGCACCTATAATATTAGTATAAATAATGACGAACTTCCAAGAAATACTTATTTCTTCTTATACATTACTAACTCTAAGTACTTCAAAAACTTTTTTTACGTCTTCAATAATATCTAATGTAGCGAAAATATTGCGCGATAAAAATACCTGAACGTCGATACCGACCATCGTTTCACAGTAAACTATCATATTTCATGTCTCACTCGAATATATTACGCCCTTATCAACTCTATAAATGTCAATTGATCCAGAATATTCGAAACTGTTTCTAATATACACCTAAGTGCAATAAATGTATACAAGTTGATGTTGTTATATCTTTACAGATCTTCGATATTGTCTGACCGATGTTGAAATTCTGCTCATTGGTGTATATCTCATGATACTTTTATCGTATATCCTCTGTTTTATCTCTTCGCTAGAAGACCATGCAGCTTCTTTGCTATCTATAAAGTATCAATATAGTTCTTAACTAAATCTGAATATTTATTACACCCATCAATATCGCCTCGTGTGCAAACCTGTTTTGTTAAGTAGCACGCACTTATCAGATGTTCTACCGCGAAATAGAAATACTTAGTATCATTGTGGTCCGGTTTGCAAAGTTACAAGGCACAAGGAACGTAACATCTTAGTTCCCAAGGTTGGTAGCGAATGGTTTATATTTCTTACAGCGGCAATCACCACTCACCATAGTGACCACCTATATATGCATACGCTTACCTATATTATAAAAAAATGTGATCATAATTTTCTCTTACTCCAATATAATTTGAATATGCCTTGGCATTAAAAGAAAGTCCAAAACTAAGTAATTTAAATATGTATGTAATCATTTAAAATAATTTAATTTACTATGACGTGCTCTTCGAATCTGGATGGCTTTCATATCAAACACGATTACTATTGCTAAACTCGTATTTATCTATCAGCTCGTACAGCGAATTAAACCTATTATAGTTTCCATCAATAATCTTTGAAAAAGATTCAAACTGTTTTGATTCTGGTGCTGCATTAAGTAAGCCTTCAAAATAAACAGTAAATATAGAATTATTGTATGTTTATCACAGAAGGGTAAAAGATAGATTGTTCGATAAAAATGCGTAAAATACCGGAGTGAAATCCAAGACTAAATAGAGCCTGAGGCGGTTTGAAGAACAAAGTCTCATACTTTCAAGGCGCTATGCAAATAACTTGGACTCAATTCTAAAAGCTTGTTACTCGCTGCTCGTACTGGCAACAGAATTCTCTAGAAAAATTATTTACAATTAACTTTAAAAATTATTATACAACTCTAGATTCACGAAGTAATAAATTATGCCTTGGTACTTTTCATGATTACTATTGCTAGTTTTTGATTTCAAATTTATTCATAAACTTAAATACAAGCTTATTTTTAAGCTGAGAAAATTCGTATCAACAATTAGTTACATTAGATAAGCCTGGTTTATACCGTAAAATACTAAAAACAACTCGAGAGATTTACGAATCTTCAAAATAAATTTTCCAAAATTTTGTCATTTTGTTTTATTTCTTTTCATGTATATAATATAATTATTTACGAGCAATGATTTACGAATCAATTTGGTGAATTGATTTCAAAAAAAAATACTGTAAAAAATTCGTAACGCTATAGTTTTGCTGACTCTACCGGAATAAGATATAGTTTTCCTATTCAATGCCATCAACTGTGTACCATTTTCTACAATTTCCTAAAGTGGTGAATCCAGTTTCAGCGCCTTGTAGATGACAAGTGTCTCGTGTCAATGGTGAATTGTTATATTTTGACTGAATTTATCTCATTTAGTAATGGTTCTGATATGAGTATTCATAAAGAAAAAACAGTAAAGTAAGCCTGTAAATGTCCCACTGCTGGGCTTAGGCACCCTTTCCGTTTTATATTCTACTACGCTGCTCAAATGTGGGTTGATGGGTACACATGTGTCAATATTTTCATTATAATAAGACACATGCAGACCAAGCACGAGATTAATATAAACACATTATTTTTTTGAGTATTCATATTATCTTGAAATGTGTAAAAATGTACGATTTCATTTCAGGCAATTATATTTCAACAGAATTTATTAAATTGGTGTTACAACACAGTCATCACGTATTCAACTGCCAAACAGCAATACTTAATATTGTGTGTGTGTTGTGTTCCGGTTCAAAGGGTGAGTGAGCCAGCGTAAATACAGGTACAAAGGACATAACACATCAGTTTCCAAAGAGGGTGGCGCATTGCCTGTATAAAGAATGTTTAATATTTCTTCCAGCACTTATATCTAGGTGGCCTATTTACCTATATAATAATATAAAATAAACAAATACAATTACAAAATGTCTGGTAAAGCTGAAAACCACACTACTAATATTTAGTAAATAAATATTTCCAAAACTGGCGCTTTAATCGGGTTTTATTGCACTCCGAGCTCAGCAATTTTTTCATCTCACTCAGGGAATCACAAAGAAGCCTTTAGTGCCCTTTAAAAGCGTTTTTACTGTAGAATTAATTATGCCCGAGAAGCAATTTTCTTTGTTCCCTTCAGAAGAAAGTAAAGGCCAAGCAAAATATTAACTATTCCACCTGTGTACTGCTTTCTTGTATTGCAAAAATTATGAACTAGGTCTGTGGTAACCTACAATTCTAGTTTACCATTCTACTGAGATATTCATCTACAATAGTCCTTTACATCGCGAGAGTAAACATCTTACATACACATCCATTTGTCTGATCAAAATTTGTAGAACTTGAACAAAGAACAGCATAAGGTATTAGCTTGTCTACTGTTTCGTCTTCAGATAAATTTTGTTTTGTCAAAAACCTTATAATTTAATTAATCCATATGATCGAGCGATCATACGGAGGGGCGAATTTCTTGCTATTATTTTTTTACATTTTCTTAAGTCTTGAGCAATTAGTTTCACCCGCTCAATATAATCTTGGCTGTGATTTTCTCCTTGCCTATACCGTCTGATCAGCAATGAGAGTCGCCGGATGAGGAAATTGTAATCGATTTTATCGTCTACAAGATAAGAAAATTTAACATAATGTTGATTAAAATAGATAACTAGTTTTACTTAAGAACAAGCCTAAAAAAAACCAAAAGAAATAACGTGTTGACGGCATATCTGACTGCTCCTCATCATTGACTATATACACTGAGAATTTGGAGGTAAAAGGTATTGCTAAATAACTATGCATGAAGTAGTACTCGTACGTACGTATGTTTTTTTTTACTTTGCACAGTGTTTTTTAAAGAAGATTAATAGCTTTGGCCCATTATAAGAAAATACTAATATTCTTATTTACCCCTCTAATAAAGCTTATCACTTCTGTTAGATGTGGTGACGACAAAGTCCAAGGGGTCAAGATCGACCCTGCGTCTTTTACATCGCTAGGTGGCCCTTAAACCATTGTGCTATGTGGACAAAATATATGTTTAAATATTATCTACCAGACAACCAGACGAATGCGGTTGTCACTGCTTAATTAGTTTCTCATTTAATAATATCATTTTTATTTTTGCTATTTCAGTTTTCCCTCGAAAACTATCAATTCGTTTAAGTATATCAAAGTAAATATATCTCTTTTGAAGTAGATAACAACAATTATTATAATAATTCAAGGCTTTACGTGTTATCTTTAATATTCAATATAATAAAACCTAAAATCATATTAAAACGTAATACATAAAACGTTTTAGTGAAATATTATCTTTTTAGATAATCACAACGTTTTCACGGTTGAATGTAAACATGAGAAAATGATTTTAAGAGTTATGACGGCGAGTGAGGGAAGAACGTGCTTTATATGGCCCATGTAAACACCACGTGGTAGATATAGCCGAGGATATTGTTGTTCAGAATTTATCTACGATTATTATCCGTGTATTTTCTTTATTAATAATAAGAGTTTGGAAAGATGGTCTTCTAAATGTTCATATGTAAGTTGTATATTGTAGTTTTACATTGGTTGCCTTTATGCTGTTAAGACTTCCTTGATCAAATGGCTGGTTTGTAAGGCTTTTTTTATTGTTACATTTGTAAGTCCACAGACATGTTGTCCGTAACTTTGGTATCTTTAATTTGTATCTTTTTTTTGTTTTTGAATGACTCCGTTCATAAGGCCATAGATCTTGAACCTGTTGGGCTTTTCTGTCGAGAAATTATCAGTGACTCTTTGGCAGTGTTTACATTCCCTTGCCTTGGAAATAAAGTAATGCTGTCGCTTAGTAAAGAGCAAAAATCTAACATGATATGAGTCTTATGAGAGCTTTTGTATCGTTATCAAAAACATCTGGTAGGAAACGGTATTTATGATAATTTGAATTCAAGTATGGTACGTTATGGTAACACAACAGATCTTCTACAAAACAGAATCTAACTTTGGATACCGCAAAATGTGAAGAGTTGACAGTTTTTCCGAAAATCTGACAATTACAATAACATTCAAGCAACGATAAAACGGTTTAAACCGCTACTACCGGTTGAGCAAATATTAACATTTGATAGTTTTATCGCCACCAGCGATGTCTTGAGGCGTATCTCCAAAATAATGTCTTGTACAAACACAAACTGTTGACTCTGCAAATAGTAACTCCGAACTGAGCTGTCTATTTGCGGACATTCCTTTGGTTAAAAACAATAGTTAAGCGCAATGGTTTACGGGCTCCCTAGCAGTAAAAAGTCGCAGGATCGATCTTGAACCCTTGGGCTATTGTCGTCCCCACTCCTAACAGTACTACTAGTAATTATTTAATTAAATTGGGGCACTACTAATATTAAAAAAAAAATATTTTTATATTGTTACTAAGCGAAATACTGTAAGGATGTAAATTTATTTTTCGAATTGTAATTGAAGGATGTAATGGAATAAGCTCCTCATCTTTTAAAGGAGTCTCTTAGCCTAGCAATGGATTATATTATATACACGTGTACAAATAAGCATAATATAGTTTTCGTATGGTTTCTTTGTTTTAATAATGCCTTTGATGTTTGACTGTGCGAAACAAGTGTCGGATGAAAATCTGGTAAATTTGTATCCACCAAGTCGCATTGCAACAGCATTGAGAAAACTCTGATCCTTCTCCTGAAGAGTTTAGGTGCATTTTGCTCAGGAGTCAGACGTTTAGTCGGGTCGGGTAAATCCCGTGACGCCCCCGAAGAGACTGAGTGGGTAGCGCTGGTTCTTTAGTGAGTATTCCGGTTATTAGGCGTTCTAGAAACCAGTGTGACCCCATATAAGTCCTGACTTATGTGGGAGAAAATCGTAACGCGTTTTTAAGATAAAAAAGGTGTTTGAAATTTTACTATACTCATAGAAGTATCTTGCGTTTGCTATCGATAAGAACATAGACTCTTAATTCGCCAATGATTCTTATGCGTATTTTATACCTATTTTTGTCTATGACGCTCTGCTTTGAGATCATCGTTGTTTCCCGTTTGATTTAAGAAGAAACGCATGTTTATTTGGTATATTAACAAAATGCACATTGTACAATCCTATGAAATAGTCTGGGTTTTGAAGGTTGCGTTGTGGTATTCCCATTCCTCAAAAAACATGCAAATTAGAAATGCACGGTGATCTGTCTCTGGTCGTGATTGCCACTCCATCAGAGCATGATAATATGGGAATAGAGTATCTTTGCTATTACAAATGCACGGCCAAATATATGCCTGTAGTATCATGTCGCCTGCATTATTAATTAGACTTCGTTAATTGGCTTCCACGTCCGAATTTGGAGGATCACAGATATATCCCCAGTAACGTACGGCTAAGCTTTGTATTGCGCGATCCCAATAAGACCAATGGCGTTATATTTACATAAATTCTGATAAATTTAAATTCAAATTTCGTGCTATTATGAGCCTACAGGTGTAACTAGAAGTGATGGTTTTATCGTTTGCGTATTTTATATAGCTTTACTAGGCAGACGAGCATATGGCCACCTAATGGTAAGTGGTCACCACTGCCCATAAAACTGCACTTTGATCTCATAAGATATTCCTTACATCGCCAATACGTTACCACCCATGGACCAACAACTGAGATGTTATTTCCTGTAGTGACGAGGTACAAGCCCACAGATGGACATCGGTTGATCTTCGTTCAACTTCTGAGTTAAACACGTTAAACCTTTAGTTGGAGAATGTTCTCCGTTTAATTTGGCGCGTGCGGTTAAATTTTAAAATAGTTCACTTCACTTTGATCTGAACTGATTCGGATTCGCTGTCGAACTTTGCACCACTCTTTTATGTATTAGTTTGTCGAAAGTCAATATTGAAATTCACTGCGTAAACCTACAACTCGAGAAACGATTCAACAGTTGCACCAATATTTGCCAAAGTATGCCAATATAATCAGGTATGATAATGATTATTATTATTATGTATAATTAATTTAATGAACTCCTCAGATAAAACATACTCAAAGTCCTAAATTACATTTCGAAAACATGATTCATAGAAAAATATAATTCACTAAACCACCTCGAAATAAATCAAAGTAATTGATCCGAAAATGTACTAAATACGAGCGATAAATCCATACCCGTGTGAAAGATACTCTCTCATTCAATTAGAAACAGCATTATAAACATAAACCTCTTAACAAATGCTGCTAGATGAAATTGAACTTTATTTTGTAGAATATAATGTCGAAATCTAATTAAAATAATATGTCTATAATATACACACACAGATTATGAAACTACAAGTTCAGTCGACAAATGGGTAATAAATTACATAGTGGCAAAAAATATGAATGAGTCTGACGTCATAGGAAGCGTGACGTATCACGGTTGTTCCAACATCTAATTCAGGGTTGTGCGTGGATGTAGAGAGTTTAGAAGAGACTCAATGTATGTGTTTTTTTTTATTTTATTTGAGGAAATTAATTTTTAATGTTGTAATATATTTAGCGACGAATTTTTTTTAGGAAGTTGCTTTGTTTTTGTTTTTTTTTTTTTGAAGCAATCATTTATGTTATTATTGTCGTAGTTTAATTCTGATTACTCTTATGATATTAAGTACATATTAAATCACAAATGCAACGCCAAATATATGCCTGTAGTAATATTATAAAGTCATTTATTTTAATAAATATGTTGTATAGTACATAGGTAAATGATTTATTTGTTGAGATAGTTACTCCGGCAATTTATCACTAAGCACTTAAAATCAACCACTAATATGGGTAATCGTACGAAGTGATCTCTTGTGAAGTGAGTCTTGAAAGGTGTTAACAACATCCTAAAAAAAAAATACCCTTAATAAAAAAAATATGTAATAAAATATGATATTATAGGTGATCAAATACTTGTCGCACCAAGATGAATTAAATCACAAGCATTATATACAGCATCACTCGAAGCAAATCATTATTTTATACCACATCTAGTAAAACGACAGCGTCGTTATTATTTCTGTACAGTTCATTGCCCAGTACATTAGCCTGCACTGTTTTATTGCTAGTGTATTTTAGAATGTCTTAATCCGACACGACGGTCATGTTTTTGTAGTAATATAATATTTGTTTTAATAAGATATTATATGGATGTGTGATATAGTGCTTGTTTTTTTGTTGTCTGTGTTAGTGTGTGTATTTAAGTGATTTGTTTCGGTGTATGTTTGTATGTGGGTGTGTGTTTGGTATTTTGAATATTCATACTAAATGTTAACTTAAATCGGTTTCAATGATAATTTTACGTCTAAATCTCTGCCGGAAATTAAGGCACAGACTATTGCGACATATTTTTTTATGATATAGTTTGGCGGTTTAGCATATGGGCCACCTGATGGTAAGTGGTCACCACCGCCCATAGACAACGACGCTGTAAGAAATATAAATTATTCCTTACAACGCCAATGCAAATGCAGGAACCTGTGACACAAAATCCCTTTCGCCTTTTTTACAATAATAATAGAATTGTCACGGAGCCGAGATGTTCTAATGGTGAAAGTTGACGGCTTTAAATCCGGGCAAGCGCCGTTGAATTTTCATGTGCCTGACATATTTTTTAATGATTCATCTCGTACGTACGTCCATCATCACCATTCATCGGTGTATTTTGGCCGTGAGATCCAATGCAGGTTTCATAGTCACAAGTGCACTGCGTAGTGCAATATGCTCCAAACCTTCGCCAAGGACTCTTTGCCCATCAGTGGGGCAGCATGCTGCTAATTTTTACTTCACCGGTGTATTAACAGACAATTAATTTAAATGTACAGTTGTTTGTTAATTAATTACCGTTTACAGTATTTTCGTTTATAACGGCTGTATTTTTCGGAAACTACTACGTTCAGATAAAATCTGTAATAAGGTTAAATTCGGTGGAGAGTTTAATTTATTTATTGTATAGTTTAATAAATTAATTACACAATGTTATGACTCTGAATGAAATAATACATAATATTAATAATTAAAAGAAATTTTATCCAACTGTTCAGCTGATGGTTACCGATCCAAGTTGTGCACTTACGTCCCTGGATTAGTACCACCCGTCATTCACCACCTCTCATCAAAATGATTATATCAAAGAAGGCTATGCGTAGTACTCTTGTATCGTCATTAATTCCAGTAATATAATGATTCAGAAGTCCTGACAAGATTATTTTTTTTAAACCACCACACCACCACTTACAAATACAGCAAAAATATCATGTCTGTTGTATCTTAAATGTTGATTTTATTATTTTTTTAAATATTTGTTTTTATAGAGGCAAACGAAATATATCGGATGGACAGACAGACGGACGGACAGCGAAGTCTTAGTACTGGGGTCCCGTTTTGCTCTTAAGGTACGGAACCCCTTAAAAAGAACCAACAAAACTAAGTTTTTTACGCACGGAAACATTATAGTGAAGTAACAAAAGCGAATACAAAATCAAAAGCGAACGAAAATTACCCGGTCGTGCGAAACGAAATCACTGTGTTTCATGATTTGTTGTTAAGTCGGAAATCGAAATAACAATGTAAAATAAGATAATTAGATTTATTCTCAGTCTTTTATTAAGTTTTATGCATAAAAATATTCTTTAAGAAATCGTTTTTGACTTGTTGTATACTTATTTATTTTATATTTTTGTTGTATGGTAGTTTTTTGTATACTATATAACTATAGTATAGGCTGACAGGCCAGAGGGCCTGATTAGTGACGTAAGAAATTTTAAACATATCTTAAATCGATATGCGTCACCAACCTTAGGTACTGACATATCATTTCTCTTGTGACTGCAGTAACACTGGCTTACTCATCCTTTAAGCCGAAACACAATGATACTAAGTATTAGTGTTTGGCGCTCGTATATATTGTTATATGACGGGTGCTTCCTATTCTACATAGTATTTGATGGGAGATGAGAGAAGTCTCATGTGTCTGCATGCCTCTTTTCCAGATAATATCACAATCGAATTTGAATATATTTATTCGGAATACATACATGTGTATTAATATATACAAAACTTGCATTAATCACGTGACACGCATTAATAATAATAAAAAAAGTCTAAGGCTAGGGATAAATGTTTCTTTTTTTTATTTTCTGTCTTACCCAGGCTTACTGAATGTCTAAACACGTATCGTTGATAAGTTTGTGCGCAAAACATTAAACAGGAAGTCGGAAATTAGCCATCGCTGGAAGCTGTAATTATTTACATCGTTAGATCATAACTGTAATTAACATTTCCGCATACCAGTTAATAAGATACGACTAGGTGGTACCGCTGGTTAACAATTGGAATGTTCAAATTGCAATGTTATCGTATGCTGATAAAGTAACAAGTTTTTATTTAGTGTTGGAGTAGTACCTGCATATCGAAAATCGATTATAATTTATCCTTGCTAATTTAATAAATTCGTAAGTGAGTTTGTTTGTATTGTATTTACTAAAATGAGCGGAATGAAATTTCGTATAAGAATTTTAGGCGTACTTATGTCATAGGATACCTAACACGTGACTTCCTCCTAGACGCGTTACAAACCGCTGAAGGAAAATTGTTGCTTATAAAAATGTAACTTAAAATTACTTTATACTACATTTATTTAAATTATTTTTTATCTATATAAAAAATATTTTATTTTGGCTAACAGGGAAAATAAAGAAAATGTCAATAAGTGTTATAATTATCAGGAAGGAAATACTAATAATGATAGTATGATAATATAATTATCTTAGCGAAGCTTTCCATAAACGCTGAAGTAAATAGCTTTTGTTCCAGTTTAAATCAATGTCGATGTCCACCGGATGAGTTACGGAAACGTCAATTTGAAAGTCAAACAGTCCCCTAAATACGCGGACAGTGTTCAATCAGCTGTGACGATGTGGAATGAGCGATGTTTTGTTAAGATTCGTCGTCCACAGGATGTACAGCGCTATGCGTAAACTATATTAATAATTTCGTGGTAGGGCTTTGTGCAAGCCCGTCTGGGTAGGTACCACCCACTCATCAGATATTCTACCGCCAAATAACAGAACACTGTATTGTTGTGTTCTGGTTAGAAGGGTGAGTGAGCCAGTGTAATCACAGGCACAAGGGACATAACATCTTAGTTCCCAAGGTTGGTGGCGCATAGGTGATGGAAGGAATGGTTAATATTTCTTACAGCGGCTTTGTCTATGGGCGGTGGTGACCACTTACCATCAGGTGGCCCATAGGCTCGTCCACCAACCAATGCCATAAAAAAAAAAAAAAATTCGTGCGGGTCTACGATGCACAATTTAAGATCGTTAAAGAATAATGATTTTTTATTCGAAAAAATATTTTCGAAAAATTCGTATAATCGTGATATGTCGTTATTAAATCTATGAAATGACTTGACAGTTCAACGGGCGGCCATGTTTGACGTTTACGAGTGCGTTCAGAAATTGTGTTCTAAATAATAAATTCGTGCAGGGGTACGGTAGACTCGATGGAAATATATGGAAACTTATCCACAATAAATTATAGAGTTTATGAAAAGGAGAAACCGTATTTGTTTAGTTTTATTTATTTTACCCGAGCAAAGTCGGGTTTTCAACTAGTATAAATATAAATTTTTGAAGCAATCCATTAGGAGACGAACTATGTTCAATGAAAAGACAACTCTAAACCTGTTTTATGTGAGACAAACATCATTTTCATAATAAATCTATCATATAATATTAATAGTTAACATACTATCATTTTGGAATATACATAGTACCTACGTGAAGCGGCAAACTCTCATTCATCAATTAAATTATTTAGATATAGTAATACATTTGTTAATAATTTCGTGCAGTTCTATGATACAAACGTATCCACAATTATATATCGTTAAAAATAATGATTTCTAGTCAACGACACACAGCAGCTAAATTCGTATAATCGAGATATATCGATATTAAATCCATAAAATTCAATAACATGACAGTTCAACGGGCGGCCATGTTTGATGTTTACGGGTGATGTTATAGATATCTGATAGTCACAACATTTATAGAAAAGTTATACGTTACATGAAAAGTAAATTATAAAGCGTATTTTTTCAGATCTATGTATTTACCCGAGAAAGCCTATTAGTAATATTATAATCTAAACATTGTACTGAGAAATATGATTGTGATTTTTATCATAAGTCTAAAATTTATTAATTGGCAACGTTGTAAATATCTTCGGAGTTATCTGGACACCAGTCTTAATCTGCGAAGGACATCGTTATGGCAATTCGTCTATTTTCAGTTTACGAAGCTCAGTTAAAGAAAACGATATCCTATTCAGCGATGTCTTAAGATAAACAGAGATGTATAGGAAATTATTATTATAGCTACATTATAGGCGGACGTGTGAAATGACCGTTGGTCACCATTGCCAATAGACGCTGTACGAAATATTAATAATACCTTACATCGCCAATGCGTCGTCAACCTTGGGATCCAAGATGTTGTGCCGTCGTACCTGTAGTTACACTGGCTTACTCATCCTTGAAACCGGAATACAGCAATTCTTAATATTGCTGTTTGGCGGTAAAATATATAGTAATATGGTATTGAATATACATATGATGAGTGGATGCTACTTAACCAGACGAGTACCTATCATAACATGAGAATTTGAGTAAATCATCGGTGATTGCCTAGGCTTGAATCTTCCTTCAAATTTCACGTGTGAATAGAACATTTCAGTCAACAGTACAAACTGTTTTAAAAATCAAAATTAAAATATACTTTATTCAAGTAGGCATTTACAAGCACTTTTGAATCGTCATTTAACAAACTATTTACAGTAAAGCTACCACCGGTTCGGAACGTAGATTCTACCGAGATTTTAATTACAATATCACTGAAAAATATATTAAATCATTTCTAAAATGTAAATGATCAAAATTACACGGCACAGTATAAACGTAATCGAATCAGGCAAAACATTACGACGAACGAATAATAACGATTCAAAACAACACCAAACGTGCGGTAATTTCACATATTTAAATATTTTTACATACAATTATTAAACGATATAGTTTGTGAATTAACTACCACTTAATCATACATTTGCGTCGAATTTGTTTTATTAAACCGCCTTTCAATTGTAATGATAAACAAATAAATCCTCAATATTCAATTATCACGCGTGATACTGTTTTCATAACATCCATTTTATACATTGAAAACAATAAACGATCTATACTGATATTATAAATGCGAAAGTAACTGTCCGTTACCTCTTCCGGCTTTAATTGCTGGACCGATTTAGATGAGATTTTGTTCGGAGATGATTTGAGTCCCGGAAAGGATGTAAGCTACTCTTTTTAAATGACGGTTTGTTCAGCTTGTATTAAATATTCACTTCACGCAACATTTAAATTTCAACTTTCAAAAGTTTTATTTAAATCTCAAAGCGACACCCCGGCTTCGCACGGGCGCAATTTATTAATAAATAAATTCCAAATTTTTATTGGTACAGTTACGATCGCTCATTACACAGTGCAGTGCACGAACTTTTACGCCTGATTTTGAATCGGTGGTATCTTCTAGAGACATTCTATTTTGAGATATATATTTTTTGCGACTTTCAAGATAAATGTTATGATATAAAGAAATTTGAATATTAGAAAGTGTGGGTGTTGAAATTTGAATATTAAACATGGACACACCTAAAATCTAATCTAAAGATTTTAAGTCACCACCACCGATAGATATTGGCGCTGTTAGAACAACCTTGGGAACTAAGATGTTATGTCCCTTATGCCTGTTGTTACACTGGCTCAGTCACCGTTCATACAAACGGAACGCAAAAATACCAAGTATTGCTGCTTGGCAACAGAATATCTGATGAGTGGATGGTACCTACCCAAAATGGGTTTGCACAAAGCCCTACCACCAAGTGAAGTATCACTTATAACATATGCAATTATACACGTACCAAATGATTGCATGGTTTTACAATAGTTTTTGAACATATTTAATGTATAATTTTCTCGGAGTTAATAAATCATGTTATTTAGATCAATAAGAGCCGAGATGGCCCAGTGGTTAGAACGCGTGCATCTTAACCGATGATTTCGGGTTCAAACCCAAGCAGGCACCACTGAATTTTCATGTGCTTAATTTGTGTTTATAATTCGGTGCGGTGAAGGAAAACATTATGAGGAAACCTGCATGTGTCTAATTTCAACGAAATTCTGCCACATGTGTACTCCGCCAACCCGAATTGGAGCAGCGTGGTGGAATATGCTCCAAACCTTCTCCTCAAAGGGAGAGGAGGCCTTTAGCCCAGCAGTGGGAAAATTTACAGGCTGCTAATGCTAATGCTAATTTAGATCAATATATGTCAATAGATGTCAATGCGTATTTAAAAAAAAAAAACGACTAATATCGAAAAACACACACAGACTAAAAAACGTTTCAAAAAACTGCTGAAACGTATTCCATCCAATGTGTTATTTTTAAGTACAATCTCAGCATCTTGTCTGGCGAGCGATCGCGTTAAGGAGTTAGCCGGATGACTCAATGCGTCAGAACCAGGTGTATCCGGTCAGATGGTTTGAATAATTTGCATTAATATATTACATTTATAACTACTTCCAAAATGGTTTGATGTAGAATCTGAATAGTATGGATCTTAAATGTCTAGACTCTGTTTTAATTTGAAATACCTCAAATGTTTATCAAAAGCTTAATAGTTACAATTTGTGAACGAAATGAATTATAATCACAAATTAAACGAATGAAATTTTAGTTTGAACACGCAGTCGATTAAAATTCACGGTTTCCTACCACTGGGCTACCTCTTGGTTACCATCATTGTTTCAAATTCAAAATAAACTGAATATATCTACCTATAATTTTATTATTTGCAAAACGTGTAATCCATAACGCGTCATCCGACAAAGAACAAAGAATTCGTCTCCCCAACAATGAAAGAGCCCTTTGTGAGATATCTTTTATTTATAACCACTCATAAATTGCCCGCTATCTCTCGGTATTCGCTCCGTGCATAATCTTGTAAAGCAAACTGCAGGTATGTTTATCGAGGTTTTAATTGGCTACAAGGATCTTCTTAAAACAACCCTTAGACATCATTATTACGTCATCAAATAATACTATATAATGGCGAGCCTAGTTGGTTCAGTAGATAGAACGTGTGCATCGTAATCCTTAATTTGGGTTTATAATTCATCTCGTGCTCGACGGTACACAAAAACCATCGTGTGAAAACCTGCATTTATCTAATTTCAACTAAATAAATAAATTCTGCCATATTTGTATTCATCAAACCGCATTATAGGTAACAAAATTTCCTACATCTAGACACGCGGTAGCGTGTCAGCCAAGTTCTAGTAACAGAACTGGCGAGCAGCACCGTGTGTAATATTACACGAACCATTTGGAGCCACTTTTGACCTCCTCATAACTCAAAAACTATTTGACATAAATGTGTCAAATTTGGCTCATATATTGAGACTCGCGAGATACATATGTGTTCCAAATTTCATAAATGCATCTCAAATGGTTATTTAGATATTAACGTCTAAAAATCGTCATTTTTATCACTGACTGACCTATAGATCAAAACTATATCCTACTTCCAAGTGACCTAGAAAGTTGAAATTTGGCATGTAGGTAGATAATTAGGCCAATATAAAGGAAAAAATCTGAAACTGGTAATTTTTTATCATTTTATTATAATTTTTCATTTTATTGGGTCTATTAGGAACACTTATATACTTAGTTCCTGTAATTACTGTAAACACTTATATACTTAGTTCCTGTAATTACTGTAATAAAAAAAATGATGTAAAAACCAGCAATCAAAACTTATGACAGCCGGTCTTAATGTGGATTTTAAGGTCTTCACGTGAATATATAACAAGTTGAATACCACCCTTAAGTTTTTTAAATCCAAATATTTCCGTTTTATTACTTATGAGTATAGCCGACTTTCGTATTTATTACGTTATCAACTAGCATTTAGCGCACATCAATGGTGCAAAATCATTATACTTAAAAAAATTATAATAATAGGCATTTCGGTACACAGCGCGCGACGCGACGCTGGAGCAACGGGATAGGAGCGTTGCGATTAAACCTTATTAACGCGGACGTGTCTGAGCGAGTGGCAACCGCGCTCATAAGAATTATTTCAATGCCTTCCGATGGAAGCTGCCTAGTTTATTCGACTGCATATTTTTTGTTTGAGTATACTATTATACAACAATAAAATAGGTTTCGTGAGACTGTAGTAGAGTATGTATATCGTAACTGGAATGATTTAAGTTTGTACTCAAGCGCTATAAACGGGGATCCTTATTGCTTGGAAGAACAGTATCGAGCAAGCATGCTGATGTCAGCGAAGGACTGGTGAATGGGTCCAATGGAAAAATAGAGAAGGTACATTGGGAACGTCGACAACAGCAATAGCGCATGTTAAATAACAATTCAATTTAAACATAATTTAATTTGCGAACTAGAAATCCAAACCAAGTTACAGATATTAAGTAATGTACATATATGTTCAAATGAAACAGTTCTCTATTTGCTTAGCATATTCTACTACTATACACAAATCACAAGGCCTTCGCCTTGACGGTGCTCTATTCGTCATAGGCTCCTCTATATTAAGTAAAAAGCAGGCTTACTTTGGCCTCTCCAGAGTTAAAACCTTAGATGGAGTACGTCTTATAAATTTAGGTCCAAGTTAAATCAAGACACAAGAGTATTGTAGTAGTGTATGAGTAGTATTGTAGAGTATAACCGTCTGCGCACGTTATACCGCCCGACTTGGCCAAATTAAGTATAAACAGAAAACGCGTAAAAAAAAAACCGGGCACTGAATGTGCAATTCACTCGAACATTTCAGAGGTACATATAAGAAAAATAAGAACGTATAAAAAAAAGGACAATTATACCCCGTAAACGTAGGAAAATAGAATAGTTTAACAAAAACCATTTGGTATTAATTTTGTTATTAATAAGTACCTACTAATAATTTATATACAAAAAGAAGTGATATCCCATCAAAAACATAAATGTAAAAATGAGAGCCAAGTTAAATATTATGATATATACCTTGGTTGTTGTCTTCAACGACAAAAGAAGTGAGATCTAAATTTGTGCCAAGTTAAATAGTCCTTTCTGAAATGTATTTATAACTACATAAAATATCATTTCTTCTTATAACTTGGGATAATATATTGTTGCCTAAAGTCTGACTTGGCTAGTTCTTATATGTTTATAAGCACAAATTGTAGTTTGCGTTTAGAATACATACATACAAATTATAACTCAGAACATCTAAGAAGAATGGAGGACAGCTCAGTATTGCTTAGTTAGTATTAACATACATTAAGAGCAGCGATGGTCCAGTCACTAGAAAACATGAATCTTAACCAGATATTGCGAGTTCATATCCAGACAAGTACCATTGAATATTTGCGTGCTTAATTTGTGTTTATAATTTATTTGTAACAGGCTTAGAACTTACGAAAGCTATAATATAATTCGTATATGAGAACTAGCCAAGTCAGACCTTAGGCAACAACATATTATCCCAAGTTATAAGAAGAAATGATATTTTATGTAGTTATAAATACATTTCAGAAAGGACTATTTAACTTGGCACAAATTTAGATCTCACTTCTTTTGTCGTTGAAGACAACAACCAAGGTATATATCATAATATTTAACTTGGCTCTCATTTTTACATTTATGTTTTTGATGGGATACAAACTTTCGCCTTTAGTTAGAATTTAGACATAGCTATTATGTCGATGCTAAATGAGCATCAGACGATTGAGATTGGAAGCAATATATCGGATACTGTTATGTACATTGGGCCTGTTTAGTGTCTCATGAAAGCAGGAAGCAGCAGACCGTTACCTTATCAAGTACGAGCACAGAAGAATACATAATGATTCGTGAAGCTAGCAGAAGTCTATTTCCTTGAAAAACCTGTTAAATTAACTTATATATAGAAGAAATGTTCCATTTAATTGTACGATTAGTATCATGAGCTGATCAGTACCACGGAATGATGTAACCTATATTGTAATCTGCTAGCTAACCAAACATGTTTTAATTGTATAGTATTTAAATCGTGTATTTGTAATTCATTATTATTCTAAACGTCGGTTTATTGGGCTCACGAATAAAAACAGTTGTAATCTCTATTTCCAATAGCAAAACAAATAACGAACGCATTGAATACCATAAATAGAAAAACGTATGTTAAGTCTACGAGTCGTCACGATACGTGAACGGGGCGTCAGGACGGATTTCAGAGATCGTATAGAAGGATCAACGGAGTGACTCAAAGCCTACGCCTGCATGAATAGACTAGGATTTTAGATTTTATCTTTAGTATTTCGATACTAGTATAAAAGTATTAGTGAATCTGAGCTTAGATGGGCCTGAAGTAAAACGCGTGAATGTGCTAACCTTTGCTGAAACCGGCTGGGCTTTATGTAAGCCCGATTAGGTTCTGCCACGAAGCGGCAATGCTTAGTGTTGCTGTGTTCCGTTTTGCCAATGTAACTACTGGCACATATTAGCTCCTAAAGCTGGTGGCACATTAGTGACCACTTACCACCAGGTGGCCTATTTCCTTACATATTCTATAAAAAAGGCACATACAAATAGAACAGCACTAAACCTTGAACTGAATGTGCAAGCAAGCATCAAGTCTGGTTTGTTTTAAAACAACAACTACCCGAGTTTCTTGCAGTTCCTTCTCTCTGGAAGCTGCTATTCAAAACAACGGTAGTTGACATATCCAAAATTGCTCTATTGTAGAGTATACTTTAATAAAATTCATGTACTGTGCTTGTACTTGTGAATCTTATTTAAATTTTCTATACGGGTTAATTGTCAAATATTTTTGATTGTTTTAACTGTTATCTGGGTAGTACCCACACATTTTGTATAAAGAGTACCGCTTGAATACTAGCAGCCTTCGTACGAAGGCAATTTATTAATAAACAAAACTGTAAGTTCGCTTCGCTAGAAAAGATGTAACAGGTTTTATTTATTTATGAATTGGAGAAAATCACTTAACAAATAATCCATATTATTAAATTAAAAAAAAAAAGAAAAGAAAAACCAAACCTTCCACGTTTATCACTCTTTAAGAAAATTGTTTCATAATTCGTTGTTTGGTTTAGAATAAAAAAAGTTATAGACAGAATCAAAAGGCGGCTTTATTTTATACTATTCATAGATTTAATAACAAGGAAGGAATATATTTGACATAATGTAAAGTGATAACTCATATTAAATATTCCTCTGACGGAAATATTTGTGTCAATGTTTAATTATACATATGGAGCCTTCCAACGATATTTTCCTTAACCGAACATGAAATGAATTATTATTATTATTTTTATGTCATTGGTAGGTGGACTGGCAACCTCATGGCAAGTGGTCACCACTGTCCCTATTTATGACATATACATTGGTATTGTAAGTAATATAATAAAATTATAAATATTAAAATAAACAAGTATCTGAGTCCGCGTGTTGTATCCACTGAGCCGGTTGGTTCAAGTCGCTTATAAATTGATCATATAATGGCATCAGAACATTAATAAAGGATATTTTTATGAGATATTTCGTTACTCAATCCTTCTTTTCGATGTCACGCACGAGTTCGTTTCTCATTTGTCATGCTTACGTGTTTCGTAAACTTTTTCCTTTTGAGTTTTATGTCATACTAGCTGTTGCCCGCGTTTCGCTCACCTTTATGGGTTTGTTGGCAAATGTTATACAAAAAGTGTAGACAATGTCCTTTTCCTTGGAGTTCAGGCTTGCTTCATACAAAATCAGATTCAATGATTTATATACAATAGTATAGATAATTAATACCTTTATATGTTAATATGTAAAAAAAAAAACGCGCACACGTGATCTTCAGACCGATTTTGTGCTCCTGTACCAGACTCGTTTCACTGTAAAACGTTTCATATTTATAGAAACGCTACGCACAAATTAATAAGGTATACTTTATTAAAATGTTCAGATCGTCCAAGATTTTTTATTTCTTTAATATATGATAAAAAAAAGTTTATACAATACGTAACAGAGTATAGTGGTCAGAAGAAAAATAACAAAAAAAATAAATTAGAAATTTTAAAATTGGCATCATTATATTTAAACACGCGTTGCTCTCAATTTCGACGAACCTCACAATACATAGTTTTTAAATATTCGCTGCAAACTTTTATGCTATAATTAATTTACAGAATAGAAGTCATATATCTGTGCGGTTTTTATAAAACGAACTGTGATAGAAATTTCTATAAATATATGTCATTAAAATTATCTGTTATGAGATTTATTTAACTGACACGTTTTAATATCTGCCCTATTAGAAATTGTGTCTCGTAACCGATATATTAGGTTCAATTCCGGATCCCAGATCACACAGAACTTGCATGTTTCAATTGAAATTCTACTATAAATGCATCCAATAAACCGCATTAAAGTAGAATTGTGGAATAAGCTCCAAAGATTTC
This sequence comes from Vanessa atalanta, assembly GCF_905147765.1. NCBI lineage: Eukaryota > Metazoa > Arthropoda > Insecta > Lepidoptera > Nymphalidae > Vanessa > Vanessa atalanta. Next base: position 9,135,798 of record NC_061891.1, on the reverse strand, counting down.
CCTCAAATAAAAAGAAGCTTTGAGAAATCAGTGCGGTACATTAAATTTAATATTATACATAAATAATATTCTTAAGTTGTATTTATATTAAATTCATAACGTAAATATTAAACGGAGTTGATATAATCGCAAGTGTAGCGGGTTCATTATGACCCCGACCAGCTCAAAGGTGTGATAACATCGCAAATGCACAGCACGTCTGACGTCTGTGATTTTATTAACTGATAATTATACCTACATTCATGTTTCGCTGCTTTTATATTAATCATATTTATGTAAACTCCCTCGATGTCTATTTGCTAATGTTGAAATCATTCGACGCGAATCGATTGCTCGGGTTTAAAAGTTAAATAAGATTAATATTACATACAATATTTTTTTTTTCATTTTATAATCTTTTTAGATGGACTACCTGATGGTAAGCTATTAACACTATTGATGGCTCATTTGCCAATCACCGCCAACCTTGGGAACGATATAGATATTCTACCGCCAAATATCAGTACTCAGTATTGTTGTGTTCCAGTTTGAAGGGTGAGTGAGCCAGTGTGACTACAGACACAAGGGACATAACATCTTAGTTCCCAAGGTAGGTGGCGCATTGGCGATGTAAAGAATCGTTACTATTTCGTACAGCGCCATTGTCTATGGGCGGTGGTGACCACTTACCATCAGGTGGTCCATTTGCTCATCGGCCAACCTATATCATAAAAAGGAAGGATATAGGTTACTTTTTTTACTAACACCTGACGACTAATAATATAATAGTATTCATTTTTCATCAATACTATGACACCCCCTCACAAATTATAACATTCGCAATTTAAATATGTGATAAAATTAACATTATAAAACAAGATGGTGGTATTTATAGATTTATAGACCGAATTTGTTATGAAATATAATATACTAAAGATGGCAACTCATTATGAATATCAATCAAGACATTCGCAGTTTAAACTTGTGATAAAATAAACATTGTAAAATAAGATAAGGTGGGAAGTTATCTATTTCGAGCGACTTGACACTTGAATTGGCGGTTATACTCGCAACCGCGGTTTAACACCGTCATCATGCAGCCTTCATGCGTGTGCGCGCGCATCATAAATATTCACTCTAATATTTTTTTCATAACGCACCAAAAGAAGTATACTGTTTTGTACTTCAAAAATAACGAGTACAGTGACACGCAGTAAGAAGCGAATATATATCAGTTTACTTCCCTACCTTGTTACGACAGAATAATATAACTTTCACAGGGACGTAATGAATAAATTGGATCAATCTTGTATCCAGGCCTGTTTTAGTTGGATTTATTCTGTTGGAATATTGTTTTCTTAAACCGATTGAAGTCACGATCCCTTTTCGAAGATTTTATCTACTCGTGTCTTTGGTTTCATCTCCGGATCTAAATATGCTAAATAAATAATAAAATAGTTACTAGTAGTAGTTTTCGTGATGGCCCGATGCTTAAAAGGCAAGAATCCTAATCGATGATTCTCAATTCAAATCCGAGCAAGAACTATTGAACGCTATATTTTAATTTGTGTTTATAATTCATTTTAAAAACATAGTAATGCCTGCTATGTTATTATATTATTACGATCAAAAATAAATCATCATCAATATTTTTAAACATACCAAAGAACCATTTAACAAATAAGAACCACCAACAAGAAAGTATGACACCTGATTACTGACATCTAATAACGGAAGTCCATGTAATTTCTTTCGTCTCTGTCAATCATTAATAATCCACTTTCGCATCCACTTCCGTGCAGTGACGGAGTAAGAATACAATTCACTGCCCCTCTCTCTCCCATGGGTGTCGTAAGAGGCGACTAAGGGACATCTGAGCGACCATCTGCTCATCTGGTGGTAGGATGTCAATCATCCGCCTGGCTTGTTACCACCGTACGCATGGTGAAACACTCGTGAAGTGGCTGCTTGCAGCCGCGTTTCGAGATCAGCCGGCGTACAGCCAGTGCCCGAGCGCGCATTGTCGCGATAAGTGTTGGTCCGGTGGATGTTGCTGTTGAACCAATGCTGGAGGAAAGTATATTGACCCGCCGGTCAGGGAGACCCGTAGAAACGGTTGTTCCGCTGGCCGCCCGTGGCAGAGTACAGGGGCCCAAGCGTTCCTAACCAGCTCGCGAGGCTGCCCCACCAGGCCACGCATAATCCCGGTGTGGACCGTCGTGCCGGTTGGTGACCGGACGGTGGGGTCCCGGCGGCCACTACCGGGAGGGTTCGGGGGCCCTTCCGCCCGGCGGGTCGGTTTATTTTCTCTTCTGGCAACTTATTGGGGAAACACAGCTCCACACTTTGACCGTCCTTGTCGTGGCAACGCATCGCTCGCTTCACGTCTCTTCCTCTTTTTTCCCCCTATCCATGACAGTGCATAAAAGAAATGACGGTCGTACAGCGGTGCACACCCCCACCATTCCCACGCTGTTTGAGGTTGAGTTCGTTAACATCCGTGGACTCCACGCTAACCTCAATGCTGTCCACCACCATCTCGAGACAGCACGGCCAGCAATGTTGTTTCTGACGGAGACTCAAATACTCCGTCCTGTCGATACCAGCTACCTTAATTATCCCGGCTACATGCTTGAAGAATCCTTCAAAGCGAAAGCCGGAGTATGCTTGTTCGTCAGGACGGATGTTTGTTGTCACCGTCTGCGCTGCTTGGAGGACCCTTCCTTCTCCCTGTTAGTGGTACGTGTGGACTTGGTTCGTCAGAGTCGGGTCTACGTGTGCCTCTACAGATCCCACAATGGTGACTTGGAGACAAGCCGACTATTTGACCATCTTAGTCGGGTGGCAGATGCTGCGCAAGAGCAGTTTCCTAACGCGGAACTGGTGTTTTTGGGGGACTTTAACGCTCACCATGAATCATGGTTGAAGTCCTCCAAAACTGACCATGCAGGAAGGACTGCCCATGCTTTCGCTCTCACGCATGACTTGACCCAGTTGGTTGATCAGCCCACCAGGATCCCAGACATTGACGGGCAAGCGCCTTCCCTACTGGACCTTCTGCTGACTAGCCACCCGGTGGAATATCAGGTTGAGGTTCGGGCTCCACTTGGTTCTTCGGATCACTGCCTGATATCTACCAAAGTGCCACAGGCCAAGCTGCCGCCACCAACGGTAAGCAAACGTCGCATTTGGCACTATAAGTCGGCAGATTGGGACGGTTTGCGCGATTACTATGCGTCAGTCCCTTGGAAGGAGCGTTGCTTCAGTGAGAATGACCCGACAGCTAGCGCCGCTGCTATTGCTGGTGAGATCCTGTTGGGGATGGAATACTACATTCCTAACTCAGACCTCGCCAGTAAGGGTACGCGTAACCGTTGGTTCACTCGCGAATGTGCCGATGCTGTGTCTTCTAAGCAGGCGGCTTATCGCGCGTGGATCAATGGCTGCGTTAGTGGGGCATCTAACATTGACTCACTGAAAGCAACCTACAATAAAACTTCCAAGTCTTGTAGGAAGGCATACACAAGAGCGGATGCACAGCGCATTGCGCGGTTTGGCCATGACCTTATTTCACAACCTAGAGGCTCCCGTAGCTTCTGGCGTCTGACCAAATCTGTGCAAAGCAATTTCTGTCAACCTTCGCTGCCACCGCTCAGGTATCCGGACGGATCGCTAGCTCACAGTCCGCAGGAGAAAGCTGATCTTCTGGCAAAACTCTTTGCGGATAATTCCGTAATCAATGATTGTAGTGCGCTGCCACCAACAATTCCTTCATGTGGCTACACGATGCCTGACATCAAAATCAGGCAACGTGATGTACGTGCAGAGCTACAATCACTTGATGTGCGGAAAGCTAGCGGTCCCGATGGAATACCAGCCATAGTGCTGATGAAGTGTGCAGCGGAGCTGTCTCCTGTGTTAACGCGCCTGTTCCAGCTGTCTCTTTCTACAGGATGTGTGCCGGATTCTTGGAGAGAAGCTAATGTGCAAGCGGTTCCCAAAAAAGGGGATCGATCTGACCCGGCAAATTATCGGCCAATAGCTATCACCTCAGTTCTTTGTAAGGTGATGGAACGGATCTTAAACAACCAACTGATCCATTACCTAGAAGATCACTGTCTAATTAATGATCGTCAGTACGGGTTTCGACCAAAACGGTCCACAGGTGATCTTCTAGCGTACGTAACACACCTCTGGGGTGAAGCTATCGATAAGCGTGGAGAGTCGTTGGCCGTCAGCCTCGATATCTCCAAGGCTTTCGACAGAGTCTGGCACAGAAGTCTTCTCTCCAAGCTGCCGGCATACGGTCTGCCGGTTCAGCTCTGCACCTGGATTGCTAGCTTCCTACACAAGCGCAGCCTTCGCGTTCTAGTTGATGGTTGCGCTTCAAAATCCCATGTAGTGAATGCTGGAGTCCCCCAGGGGTCTGTGATATCCCCCACGCTCTTTCTTCTGCATATCAATGATATGCTCTCTCTCGGGAACATACATTGCTATGCAGATGACAGTACAGTGCACGGGGGATACCACGGACGCGCAGCGGCTGGACGGGCGGAAACTGAGGAGAGACGGAGGGATCTTGTTGTTGAGCTCGATAGGACGTTAGGACTCATCGCTAAATGGGGCTCTGACAATCTTGTTGAGTTTAACGCCAAGAAAACACAGGTGTGCGCTCTCACAGCGAAAAAGTCACCATTTTCCCCTCCTCCTTCCCTCTGTGGCACCACGCTGGAGATACATAGCAAAGTCGCCATACTGGGAATCGACGTTCGGTGCGACCTCAATCCAAGGGATCACATCGAGGCTGTTATAAAAACAGCCTCACGTAAACTCGGAGTCCTGAACAAGGTGCGGCGTTTTTTCACGCCTGCTCAACTGCTCCTGCTGTATAAAACACAGGTACGGTCCTGCGTTGAATATTGCTCGCACCTCTGGGATGGCTCCGCTAAGTACCTACTGGAGGCCTTGGATCGGTTGCAGCGACGTGCGGTTCGCATTATTGGCGATGTAAAGGTCACCAACACCCTCGAGCCTTTACAATTGCGTCGAGAGATAGCGGCACTCAGCGCTTTCTATCGAATGTGTCACGGCGAGTGCTCAGAGGAACTATTCTCCCTTATTCCTGCTTCCCCTTTCCTTCACAAGTCCACGCGTGCTGGTTCTCGATGTCACCGCCTAACTGTGACATCAATTCCATCGCGTACAAAGAAATTTGGCAACTCTTTTCTTTGTCGCACTTCCAAAACATGGAATTCTTTACCAGCGCACGTATTCCCCTCCTCTTATGACCTGGGTTCCTTCAAGCGAGGCGTGAAGAGGCATCTTGCGGGCCGGCAAGGCGGGGGCGGCTAGAGCAGATCACCTTTCCCAACTGCACTAGCCGTCGTCGCGTTTGGACTCTGCTACCACTTACCATCAGGTGGAGCAGAGTCATTTGCCCTCCCGGGCAATAAAAAAAAAAAAAAAAAATCTTATACCAATGAAGCCGAAAGGCTACCCTCATATTGCTTTCCTCAAGGTTTTATGCGAAATCATTATTCATGGATTTGTTAGATGGATGACGAGTCATATTCCTGTTTCGCTACAGCTATGAACTTCGGAAGGAAAAATCATGTCTTGCCATTGATATAGTATATATTTTTATGTATAACGATCTCCTGGTATTCCAACTGTATAAACATTTAATATGGAGTATTTATTTAAATATAAAAAATATAACTAGTAACTTTTTAGTCTGCTCTCCTCTGTACAATCAACAATCTGAAGCTGTGGTAGTTTTTCATTCAATTTCATCTTGTAATAGTTGGGTCGCACCGCAGAGCCAAAATAATATAGTTTACAAAGGCCGTCAAGGCACTGGAGTGTAAACTCGGCCAACTTCCAAACTTCAGGCTACTGAAAATGTCTTGACAGAATAATCCAAAGACTCTTTATTTGCCGAAATAGGTTTATAACCTAAAAATTTTGTAACTGCATTCTTATTACCTTGCCATTGAACTAACGAAGCAGTCAAGTAATCAAGAACGCAACGAAAGCTGTACGCGTTATTTGAAAATCTATCAGAACAGCCAAGAATCATTTGATAATTTAACTGCGATCAAGAACACCAATAGCTCGTGAATATAAAACGACAATTGAGATCCGTGCCAACTTTATTGACTTGATTTTAAACACTGAATAATCCATAAGTTCTCAATTATACTTATCAATAGCATCAGAATTGTATTAATTTAAATATATTTGTGACATTCAAAGGATTCAAAATTATAAATTGGTACAGAGTGTCAATACATTAATTTGAAGAATCAACAATGCTTTTTTTTGTTATTACTTTAGGTCACTTTCATCTATTAAATAAACAAGCAAATAATTTTATAAACTATTAAGTATATTACATTCGTTGTTGAGTAGAGGCTGCACAGGGCAGAGACAGGAATGAACACATTCGACTTTAAGAGAGTCAATAATATTTGTTAATAGATTTTGACGCTCTTACCAGTTAATCTTAGAAATTCCAATAAATAGTAAGGTGGGTTTCAAAATAATATTTTAATGAAGCTATAAAATAAATAAAAACGATCTAGACTACTTGAGATCTGTTGCTCTGGGTGATCGCTTTATTAGTACCTTAATAAATGTCCAATCAAAACTGATTTTAATTATACAAATTCAGTCAATTCTCGACTTGAAAGAGTACAGATAATCTTAGGAACAATAACCTCAACTAAACGAGTTAATTAAAATGTATAAGAGTACTTATTCCAATTAGGAAAATCTTCCATAAATCTTTGAGATTATTCGAGATTTAATCGAGAAAGATCCTTAAAAAACCTTCAGTAGTAACGTATGGAGACGATCGGAAATTGTATACCTTTGCCGTTTATAACTTGAAATTATTTGATTGACTGTTCGTGTTTATTACATTGCTTTAGCTTTCTGTCCATCAGCGGTTGCCGGTTTATTTCCGAACGTCAAGCGTTTGTCCGACAGAAATAACTTCTGACTGTTCAAGTACGTCCAGGAATGTATGGGGCTTGGGCAATGGATGGAGTTCGGTAAAGCTTATTTTATTCACATCACTTCTTGAGTAACTGAGAATTGGCGATCTTTAGTAATTTCTCTATTACATTTCATAACAGACTCGATCTATAAATCTATAAATAGATATAGAAAGTTGATTCTAACCTACTTGAAATTGTTGTATCGAAATGTTTGTTTTTATATAATACAGATGATACAATACTGTGATAACCACTACCATACCAGCTGATCTGGAACCAGAAAATTGGTGGTGCAGCTATTCAATGGTTATTAGTAAAGCCCTCTAGTTTGGGGTCATTGACTTTGGACTCATTTAATGTGTTCTGACCATTCCAATACATAACACTGACTAGTAATTCTACTTAGCTTTACTAATATTTATTGCAAGATCGAAAGCAATCATTTGTCACAAGGGGCTCAATATTATCGTTACATAAGTTTTGTTACTTATTGATTATATTATGCTAAATATATATCAAACTCAAACTCAAACTCAAATTCCTTTATTCAATATAGAAGTATTACACTTTCTTATTGATTGTCAAGTTAAACACTACCACCGGTTCGGAAAAAGAAAACACCCTGACCTGAGAAGAACCGGCGAAAGAAACTCAGTCAGTCAGTCAGTATATTTATACTATGTCTGTCTGTTATGTGAAACGATTAAACCGAATTTGATGAAATTTGGTAGTACAAGTTGCACTTCAAGCAAGAACGTAGGCTACCTAAAACCTACGAAAACCCCTAACAAACGGTTGAGGCTGCGGACTAAAACTAGTATTTAACTGTATTTAAAATATATGTCATTTTTAAAACATAAGAGACTCTCATGTATTCAATTACTAGCTTTATTTATTTATACTAGGCCATCCTTCACCCCGTAAAGCTTCTGTGAGATAAACATTTATTTAAATGTTTTAACGACTTAATATGAATTTTTTGGTCCATCTAACCATCAACGGCGATGAAATCTAAATAACTATGAATCATCGCGAAATTAAATCGATACAAAAGTGATCGTAGAAAACTAATAATTAATTGTTCTTGAATTCAATACTTAATTAGTAGAGTTAGTGAGTTTAATGCTAGTTCTCCAGTAGAATTTAAATTCCGACGTGGCAGTAGCTGTTCCTTTTAGTATCTATTTGGATCAATTCAATTAGTTTTTTTAATATATTATTATAAATCAGCAGAAGGTCCTGATGGTAAGTGATCACTATGGCACATGGACACCTATAACTGCTGATGCGTTGCCGGCATGGAATATGATTTTCAATGTCTAAGCATATGCTGTATAACACACTTTTTTATTCCATTAGTCATACTATTTGATAAATTCAGTTAGAGTGCTAACCATGATCAATCATAGTCAAGTTTAATTTATGTTTTTCCATAAATTTAACATTCAATACATTAGAGGGAATCAACGAGCTAGTTGCGATTTGTATTCTATTAAAGTCTGCGATAACTTTACTAATAAAACTATCAGAGTTTGTTATACAACTTTATCTTTTAAGTATTATCCGCAAAAACACACAAAATCGACTGCAAACACCAGATAACTGCAAACAAGTTGATTTATAGCGGTCATACCCAAACCGGGACGTTATATACTTTTACTTCTAAGTGAACCAAACGTGTAACGAAATCCGGTTAGTCGAGTTTTCTATTGCATAAGTATCTGAGAAATTTTATTTATATCATAAACCTGTTTAACATTCAGAATTACGTGAACAATGGCGGTTTATAAAATTGTCATAATTGTCAAATCTGGCATGAATCGTTTCCGTGTAGACCGGATCAGAAATTTCGAATCGATTACGGCAAACTATTAATTAAATCAATTTTTCTATTGGAAATCATATTCATAATGGTTCGTGTCATAGTTTACATTACAATAATAAATAAAATAAATATTAAATACGAATACTATTGACGTAATGTGTTCATGAAAATAAGTCAATATATGCATTCCTTACAAACTTGATGTAGACGTAAAATGTATTATTTCATATAAGGATGATAAGGATCAAACTATCCCATCTTTGAGCTGACACGCTTACAGATAATGTATGTTTATTACTCCTTGAAGAAAGGTGGTCTATGTACAAGTTTGCACGCCCAATCTTCTCTGTTAATCTGAGTATTCCTGTTTGACAAAATCCGAAAAAAAAAACCTGAAGTTACAATTATTTTTGGAACCATTTAAAGTTTGTCTGAAATATGTCAAATTATTCGGTTGATGGCCACGTAAACTTTATAGTGTTACTAGTATAATATTCATTCCTACAATTTAGCGTGGTAGGAAATAAAATAGGGTAATCTACTTTGTTTGAGAAAGTACTTCAAAACGTTGATTTCTCTAATAAAAAGCTACAACCTTTTTTATTCCTGCAAAAACGCTGTCAGTGATTTTAGTGACGTCATATTAGTAAAAACAACAGTTGTCTACAAACGACCGGCACTCATTCAGCGTTAACAGCTATAAATATTTGTTTTTTTTTTTTTGGGAAAATAATAATTTCAATCGCTATCGTTGTTGTATAAATACTAGTATTAAAACTCCAGAAAGTTGTTTATCAAAGTAAAAGATGATATTGAAATGTCAGTTTTTGCCTATATGACCTCACGCCATGGCGGCTCGTGTTTTAGGTCACGTGATACAGATTAAAAATTACGAATTTAATATAATGAAACAATAATGTGCTTTTATTACTCGAAATTATAATTATATTTAACTATATTCCCATTATATTTTAATTTTTATCAAATTTATTTTTCACTACCGAAAGTACCCATTATTGTTGACCAGTACAGAGGTCAGGATTGAAATTTCTGTTCAAATAAATTTTTGTTGTGCTATTTACACTTAGATTGAAAATTATTATTTTTTAACGTATTTTTTTAGAAAGGCACTATAACGATTCGTGTTCAATTCAATATCATTAAATAAAAACTTTGTTGAATAAATTGGATAATGATGATTGAATTTCTTGACGTAGGTATTAGGGTCAATGAACTGAAACCTAAAATTTTGGATGCAGACAGAAATTACAATTCAAGGCTCGACCTTTATTTAATAATAACACTAATCTTGGTTCAACTAACAAGCCCGTCAATATCAATTGAATATTTAAATTTGTCTCACGTAACAGTGGCTAAATAATCTTTGCCCTATCTGCACAAATAAAAAAGGATTGTCTCGGTATCAAAAGTCTTCACGGTTTTCATCATATCAATGTCACTTAAGCCCGGTGGCAGGACTTTGTGAAGGTCTCGTTGGGTATTATCAATTTTTCAGTCAAAATTTATAATGTATTGTAGAACGTAAGCTAATATGAAAATTACTAGTTTCGTGTTAATTAACGTACAATGCTATGATTAATAATAAACGAAAGTAAATCTGTATGTTTGTTACCCAGTCTAGACTAAATGGCTTAAACGTAATTTAATGAAATATCGCACGAATCTAGTAAATACCTCGGTAAAAATACAAATTACCTGTTGAAATAAGACGTGCACAATCACTTGCTTAATTTAAAATTATCTTGAAACAATACTACCTTGCACGTTAATGTTGTATTTTGTTCGAGAGAATTTTAGTTTTATTTTATATATAATTTATATCTAATGAGATACATACATATATGTATGCTTGTTAGCTATCAGGTAATTTACATTATTTTATTTTAAATATATTATTATTTCATTGTAATGTAATCATATATTATGTTTATATCTGCCTCGTACACCCCTACCTCTTTCTATATCTGTTTCTTTCCTCTACCTTAAGGTTGCCTGGAAGATATCGCTGTTTAGCGATAAGGCTGCCTCTTGTGCATCTTTCTTAAGCGTGACTGAATTATGTGTTTACTGGTGTACATTAACGAGTATTTTGATTTGATTGATTTACCTGAACACGGGTAAATTGACACGAATACAGTTGACAGTCGAATGCAAACGAGTAATTAGCAAATTATTGTATTTTTATGAATTCTTATAAAACACGTTTTATCTCAGTCCTTTGTTCATCTTTGAGATATAAACCTGACACGAACGGTCATAAAGCAGCAGCCTTTTAAAGTTGAAAAAGATTTAGTTTTCTTTATGATATCGGTAGGCAAACAAATGGGCCACCTGATAGTAAGTGATCACCACCGCCCATAGACAACGGCGCTGTAAGAAATATTAACCATTCCTTACATCACCAATGCGCCACCAACCTTGGGAACTAAGATTTTATGTCCCTTGTGCCTGTAGTTACACTGGCTCACTCACACTTCAAACCGGAACACAACAATACTGAGTACTACTGTTTGGCCGTAGAATATCTGATGAGTGAATGGTACCTACCCAGATGGGCTTGACAAAGTAAATTTCGTTCAACTTACACGTAAAAATATAAAATATCCCATAGATAATGGGAGTGTAGTGATGTTTCTGCTAAATACAACAAACAGAACATTTTATATTATTTTTAATATATATATATATATTTATATAAGTAGAAGTCAATGACCTGTCTGACTTGAGACTAGATTCGCATTGATTGCGCGCGATGAAACGATTTTTGCGATATTTTTAAATTGAGTGTGACGTTGCAATCCCTGAATATTCAACTTTGGCAGCGCAAATAGAATCTATTTAAAATATATACGTATCAATCGATCGTGGTAGTTATTCTGACCACCAATAAAATTGTTTGTACTTGCTTATTGGTAAAAGACATATGAAATAACCATGCATGTATCGGATGGTCATCTACAAGAGTGTTTATTTATTTGACAAGCATTTCGTATCACAGTCCGTAACAATGCACCATTATACACAAATAAAAGTAGACTGTTATATCACTTAATGCGTGCACATACAGCGTAAGAAGGTAGTTTTGGATAGACATTATTATTTATTTAAAATATCAATAAAAATTTAGTAAGTAATTCAGAAAACCAAAATTGAACTATATTCTTTAGTATTCGATAACAACTTACTTCAATGACTTTTTGAAAACCTTGAGATAATCAACAACCGTGTCGTTACACGTCGTACTGTTTGGTGGTATAACATCTGAGTGGGTGGTATATAGCCTATAGAGGCTGGCTTGCACAAAGCCCTACCACAAAGTAAGGTAGAAAGTATTAAATTTAAAAAATATATATAAGTATCAATGCAGGCAATCAATGGTAATTTTGTAAAGTGTTATCAGTTATTTTTAATAGAAAACATTCAAAAACATATTAAGTGGATCACTTCGTATCACCAAAATGATATAACAATAACGAAATTTACAAATAACAATATCTTCTGCGGTCTGATATGACTTTCATTGTATTCACCAACCTGCATTGTTTACCGGAGCTTGGAATAATCTCAAAAGCCTCTTAATGTTTCCTCACAAGGAGACTTTGCCCCGTAGTATATGTAGGCTATTATTTTGCTATATTTTTTTTAATTACAGCATCTTTTTATATTATTATCGTATTAATTATTAAATTAAACCGATAACGATATCATTGACATTGAAAACATAAATGAGATAGTTATCAAGTAAGTAATTATTATAAAATATGCTTTTCTATACTAATATTATAATTGCGAAAGTAATTCTCCGTCTGTCTGTCTGTTGCTCTTTCACTGTCAAACCTCTGATCCGATTTTGATGAAATTTTATAGGAAGCAACATTGAACTCCAAAGGATAGACAAGATAATCTATGCCCAAAACTTTACGAAACTAAAACGCAAGTGAAACCGCATGCGACAACTAGTTTAATAATAATTGCTAGGTTTTTGTTCGGTTGCGTTAATTATTTGTATATATTTATTAAACTTCATGTATGTGGTTTCAAATATATCTGAGGTCATGGAACTTTGATATTTACTTGCGCTTATGTTAGATTTAAAACGAGTCGACAATCTATCTGAGTTTATCGATGAGTTGGATAAAACGACCCAAAATTGTCCAAATCCAAATGGAATAAAAACTCATATCAGACCACGTATACATTGTTATAAAATTTTGGAAAAGAGTAAATACCGAGTTTCTTCCCGGAGGATTCCACTTTCCGAAACGGTGGTAACTTAAAATTTAATTCAACGGAGTAACATGACGATACAAAAGTGCTTTTATGAGCCTACTTAAATAAAAAATATTTTGATATTGTTTCTTTTTTGTTATTTGTAAATTGTATTATTGCTATGATATTTTCGTTTTATAGATTGAACGATAATATTGCCTTTGTCATGAAACAGTTCTTAATTTTCTCGCGAAACACTTAAAGCGGTCTCACGTATCAGTGTTCCGCGAAGCACGGATTAAGAATTACGTTTAAGTGTTTTCAATTGTATTGGCACATGAGTGGTTTCGATAATAATATAAAATATTTACTTTTTGAAAATAATATTATATTAGCATTTTTATAAATTGTATAATACTATATAAAATGCTCGTAATTTTAGTATTCACTTGGTAAGACTTTGTGCAAGCCCGTCTGGGGAGGTACCAACCACTCATTAGATATTCTACCGCCAAACAACAGTATTGTTGTGTTCCCGTTTGAACAGGCACAAGGGACATAACATCTTAGTTCCAAAGTTGGTGGCGCATTGGCGATGTAAGGAATGATTAATATTTCTTACAGCGCCATTGTCTATGATCGGTGGTGACCACTAACCATCAGGTGACCTATATGCTCGTCCGTCAACCTTCACCATAAAAAAATAGTAAATATCGACAAGATAGAGCGAAATAAACTTTATAAAAAGGGAGATAAGTTGTGACATCAGCTCATGTATCTCTGTATAAGTAGTATAATTTAATTCTAGCCACAAATAACACTGTATATTTTTAAAATTGGTTAATAAGATATTTATTAACATCTGATATCAATTATTGTCACTCATAATTATCGATAATGTCGCTTTGACCGCTTTTAGCCATGACAGCCTACCTCAAGGGAGACAGCCAATTGCGCAGGACATATTGTTTAGTGATCACAAGTGTGTGCGTAAACACATATGAATTATCTGTTAATCCAACATGAACGGAAAGAGTACAGGCGCAGGACCAACGGCATTACTTGCTTTCCGAGGCACAGGAGTGTACAAACATCTTTCACCCTGAAATAAAACTAGTTTTTAACGGATTTAATCGCGTATATTAATTATTTTAACATCCCGACGTTTCGAGCACTTTGCAGTGTTCGTGGTCACGGGCAGACTGCAAAAGCACGTTTCGAACACTGCAAAGTGCTCGAAACGTCGGGATGTTAAAATAATTAATATACGGAGTCTGCCCGTGACCACGAACACTGCAAAGTGCTCGAAACGTCGGGATGTTAAAATAATTAATATACGCGATTAAATCCGTTAAAAACTAGTTTTATTTCAATGTGTAATAATCGCGAAAATCTAAGACAACATTATCTTTCAACCTCCGGGCTGATATTGTTTTCGATAGAAAAACCCTATAGCTTTTATCGGTCCGACCTGAGGTTTGAATCCAGGACGGGCCTCGAGATCTGCGACCTTATATTTAGCCACTAGGTCAACGATGGTCTAAATTATTAATTTAGCAACAAAACGCGATAGGCAAAAAAAATGTAATGCCACCAAATGATCTTATATTCGTTGGTTTGAGATTATCCATAACTTTACCATGACATTCAATATCTTCAATCTTCATCCAACCAGCGACCAGAAGGAAATTATAATCCTAACAGCGATTTGCAAATGATTCATTCTACGATTTATATTCAGAACTACATCCAGACACTTGAATGACCGATACGATGAATGGCTATATTCGTTACGCAAAAACGAACAAAACTTTGACGCAAAAATAACCTGACCCAAGTCTTTGTGATTTTAAACCGCGACCAGCGGCGGATGTGAGCCTCATTCATAAAACATGTTCTTGTTCCTTTCATGTGTTGTATTTAGTTTTTTTTTATTAATTAATTTATAGTAGAAAATATGGTCTAATGGAAAGAATAGATGGATTCTAATTGACGGTTGCTGGTTCAAATTCGATCACGATCGAAGACACTGTTCTCAAACTGGATCTCCTGTGCTGCTCCTCACCAGGGAGAGAATTCGTCTCAATTTCGACCTTTTCCTAGAGGGAGAGTCTCAACCCCCGTGAACTAGCTTTGCGATAAGCCAGCGGGGCCAGCTAGGCTGCCTATCTCTTTAAGGCTTAAAAGTTTAATAGGCCCGAAGTCCTCATAACGATTTAAAGCTATCCACTAAACCGACGAGGCAATTGTTTAAAATATAACCTTAACAGTTTAACAGTTTTCATACCAAAATATGATGGTAACAAAAGAAAAAATATAAAGCCTGGCAAACTGGATTTCCCAGCCTTTAATACTTATTAAGCAAACAGGCGGCCTTCAATTTTCGGTTTGAGATGTTTCTCTGAGTTTTATTTCAGTTCCCGGAAACTACCCAATTTGTATGGTTGTGCAAAACAAATTGACAAATAAACAGAAAGGAACATAAAGAGTGTACATATATGCAATACAGTATCCATCTCAGAAAGAAAAACTATATCATTGTTCGTACTTCAGTCATGAAACATCTTGAAACATTTCATAAGAAATTCAGCTAACTTGACAAAAGTAGAGAGGAGGACTAATACGGGAGAGGTAGAGGGACGTCTTCATGCTGACATGCATATGTCTAACTTCTCGCTAGTGCATACTAGCGAGAAGTTAGGGAGGATAGCAACGAGAAAAGCACAGCACGGGGCATTATATGGACATTGGACACGATTCCGTAGCATCTCCGATCCGTGTCAAGGATGGCCATCACAATGATTTTAGTAATATAAAGTAGAACGCATACCTTTTGCGCTAACAACATTTTAAATACGATCATTAAGGTTCCATTCCAAGAAGTCTTACTTCCAAAATCAAATTCCCTCTCTTTATATCAAGTTGGCTATTTTTAAAGATTTATTTGAATTACATATATTTGTCAATATCCTTATATTGTATCTTGTAATAGAATACACGCGGTTATTTTGAATTTAATTAAATGCCTATCAGCTCATACGAGAGAGATTAAAAGTGGACAAATTTGGATTTCAGTGAAACGTAATTACGCCGTCCGTTTGTCAACGCGTCGCGAGAATTTAAATAATCATGATCCACTATATGCTAATAATAAAAATGATGTACGTACATTTTTTACCCAATTACGAATGCTTAGGGAGGTTCATACTAGTTGCCCATTCGACTTTAATGCTAACCTCTTATGTTCCAAACTTCGGCTTTCTACAGTCAGGCTGTGCATTGGTCAGTCCATAAGCTTATGTTAACAAACTCTACTCGAGGCTATACCCTTGGAATGTATATTCTATTGAGTAGAACCAAGCAATAATTAATTACGCATGAATTCTATTATAAACGAATGATGATCTGTTCAGCACCACGTACTCTATCCCCGTGGATGACATCGGCCTCTTTATTCTTTACTAATATTGGAAATGCAAAAGTAGCTCTCTCTGTCTTAAGTCCAAAAGATTATCATAATTTAAATTTGTCTTCATGTTTTAACATTTGGTATGAAGCAAGCTCCAAGGAAGAACATTAAATGCTTTTTAAACAAAACACCATCGCGCGTGAAGCAGCAGCTAGCAACTAGTACAAACATAACTGTAATCCATTAACATTAATCCAGCAAATAGCGCTTTGTCTAAGTCTAGAAAGCGTAATATCGTTAGCACTATAATTGATACCCTCTAAAGATTAGTTATCTATTGAGATTGAAAACAAATTGCTTGGAGACTCGACCGGACTCTTAAGACGTTACAAGAAGTACTGAATCATTCAGCGCTCTTAGATTAAATAGTGCAAGAGTACCCCGACCACTAGTTCAATAATACAATATTAAAGTAACACTTTTACTAGCAGTGATTGTGGTCATAATAGGTTTTCCTATTGACCTCCTAGGTTGAGACTAGACTACTTAACTATCCTCTTGTTCGAGTGGCTAATGTTTTTGTGAAAATATTTCCAAGTTGAAATTGGTAGAAATGGCCGTAAGATAAATGAGGGGGGGAGTACATCTGCGTAACAGCAAATACTCGTGCGCAAATATGTTCCACACAATTGCACAAATAAATCGGTTAGGAAGATATAATTATATTTATCATTACAACCTCTCTATTTAAAAAAATCTACAAATTCCAAAAATTTAAGCGTTATGATTGTGTTAGGAGCGGAGCGAGACTTTAAGTGGTGTGATTGAACCTGTGACTTTCTTAAACAGTTAATGGTTTTTATTTATTCCACTTTCATTTTATGTCACCGTTAATCTTAAATTAGATTGTTAAAAGTTAAATTGAAATATAGTGAGTCATAAATTTACCAAGTTCAAATAGGATTATGCAAATAAAAGGTATCAAAGATTATTTATACGGTCACCTGGAGTTATACAATTCATTAAAAGCTGAAATAACTTGGAAAATTTTATTCAAATTGATTCAATGTTATTTGAAGAGATTGTCATAGCGCCTGGCAGCTTCAGTATTTTATTACGGAACCCTAATAAAAACCGTACGTAAGTAGAACAATATTAGTTTAAATGGTAAGTTTGATTTATATGTCTTATATTGAAACGACGAAAAAGTCGAAGGAGGATTTTAAGGAAGATTTGTTCAAATCTTGGCCTTCAAAGATTTGTTAGAACATTTTCAGAAAAATTGATTCAAACGTTGGCATTCGAAGCTCTACTAGAGGATTTTAAGGAATATTGGTACAAATCATGGCTTTCCAACTTCTACTAAAAAAATTTAAGGAATATTGGTACAAATCATGGCTTTCCAACTTCTACTAAAAAAATTTAAGGAATCTTGACCTTCAAAGTTCTACTACATTTATATACACCAAACCACAGCGAGCTGAAATGCGCGTCAAGCCTTCTCATTAAGAGGTTTTTGCATGGCTTAAGAAAATGTTGGAGTTGTTAAAGGAGGAAAGAAAGATATTTATAAAAGTAGTTTTAATAGAAAGACCAACCTTTTAACAAAGAGAGTTGCAAAGTAAACAGTATTCTATAGGAATTATTTATAAATATATTGGTAGAAATTTAAAATAAAAGGGTTTCATTTATTCCAATTACTTATTAATTTATTTATTTGTAATCCAACTGCGTTTTTCAATTAATATGTAAATAAACCCTAAGGGGATACTACAACCAAACAGCAATTCTTAGTAATGTTGGGTGATTACGCCAGTGTAACTATACGTATAAGGAACATACTATCTCTTCTCCCTATGTTGGTGGTGTGTTGGCGACGGATGGAATGGTTATGAGCGGTGGCGACCACTTACCATCAGTTGACCCATGTGCCCCGTTCACCTATACTATAAAGCGAATCAAAACTTGAATGAAAAAGTATTAAACATTTTTATTTTATATATATATCTTAAGCAACGATTATTAAACTCAACTACGATAAAAACCTAAACGAAAACACATAGAACAAAATTAAAAACGATTTTAGTAAAGGAGAGTTGAATTATACAAATTAAAATTAATCTTACGAAGAATTACAATAAAGCGACATATCTCTTGATAAAGATTTTTCTAAGAATTAAGACGATAATATAAATTACCTACTAACTAAATATATCCTGTAAGTCGTAAGTCGATGTTTATAAAATTCTCCAAGACTTAAAGTTAAGTTAATTAAAAAATAACGAAGGCGATCCATTGCTTTTTTCTAATATCCAATTTTTAATATACCTCTGATATAATTGCAATATATACATACTTGTGATTCTTGTTTTATAATTATATATTAGTGGGTCTGTAGTAAGGTGGTAGGATTTCGTGCAAATCTATCTAGGTTCGAAGCCAATAATTATTTATTATGCTGTTTGGTATATTTCAGACACGGAATTCAATACAGCGTCTTGACCTTCAATAGGTTACTGTGGAGAATTGAGGCTGTGAAAATTGATCAATATATCTCACATTTCAAATACCTTATTGAGTGTACCAGTGCAACTACAGACATAAGGGACATAACATCTTGGTTTCCAAGCTTGCGAGGAATAGTTTATATTGCTTACATGGTTAATATATATGGTCCATCAAGTTACCAATCTCCTCGGTAGCCTTCCTATTAGTTATAATAAAAATGTTTTACACTCAATGCGCTAAAATTCTGGAACCTCGAGGTACCGTGAAGGGTACTAACTAGAAATGGCCTATTTTTTACCCGATATCTTCTTTATTGGGTAATCATCACTTCTCCAATATCCGTTATTAGGTGTTTTTGCTTCACTTAACTTGAAAGACAGACTCGCTATAAGTTTTAATATATGTATTGGAAACGATTACTTTATGCAAGCCATCTCCGATATTGTTCGCGTAAGTTGGTCTCCTACTTTTACCAGCTATTTAATAGCATAGAGAGTACCTCCTTATATTTCTTTGAAAATTTGATTACATTGGGTATATCTGTCAAATTTAGTAGCAAGACGGAGTTTGAAAGTCAAAAATGTTTGTTTCTCGTAAATCACGTGTTGTTTGAAATATCTATCGGTCGTGTCGGATGGCTGTCCTACAGAAATATTAAAGTGTTACAATGAAGATCGCAACTGACTTTGTGTACACGTTTGTCCTTTATATTGTTCTTTTTTATATTTAGTTCAAGCACTTTTTGATTCTTGTAAGCAGTGACTTCGAATTACGCGACTTGTTTTGGACAATTATAATAATATTTAAGTTACTTTTCGTAGGACTTTGTTGTGCAAGCCGATCTGAGCCACACATTAGCATTAGCAGCCTGTAAATTTTCCCACTGCTGGGCTAAAGGCCTCTTCTCCCTTTGAGGAGAATGTTTAGAGCATATTCCACCACGCTGCTCCAATGCGGGTTGACGGAATACACATGTGGCAGAATCTCGTTGAAATTAGACACATGCAGGTTTCCTCACGATGTTTTCCTTCACCGCCGAGCACGAGATGAATTATAAACACAAATTAAGCACATGAAAATTCAGTGGTGCCTGCCTGGATTTGAACCCGAAATCATCGGTTCAGATGCACGCGTTCTAACCAATGGGCCATCTCGGCTCACTCGGCTGAGCCACACAATCACCAGTTATTTTTCCTCTAAACAGAAATGTTTAGTATTGTTGTGTCGAGGGGTGTGTGAACTAGTGTAACTACGAGCACAACATAATACCTATCTTAGTTCCCAAGATTGGTGGCGCATAAGTAATATAAGGTCTGAATAATATTTCGTACAGTACCAATGTCTATGGACAGCGAACAAAGATTGTTATTGCAGGACCCAATTAGTGTCTTGTAGTTTAAGTATAAGAACATTTTTTTATTTATTTATTTTAGGTTACTTTTAAAACATCTAAGGTCATTAGCGACGACTGTTATATAACAATTCTTATGTGATATTATAGACATTAATTAATTCCAAAAAAAATAATTAGGCAATATCCTTCTTGATTTAAATATTCTTTTTAAGTATTAGGTACATTACATTATCGTTTTTCATTGTTTATAAGACCTACATTCGACTAAAAAATGGAAAACTCAAGTCATATTTGTGTGTCCAAGAACCAGTCTAATAATGATCACTTGATGTCTCGATAGTCAAATTAAGTAGGATATTTGTTAATTGAATTACTTATAGCAAATAATTTAGATGTATTTTTTAACTTCCAATATTTTTTATTTTATTTGTCAAAATATATTTTTTTTAAATTTCGTCTGTAGTTGATTTGATTGGATTACAAAAATTTTTTTTCATTAGTCGCATTTCTACCTTCCCTATTAACTTTTTCGTTTATTGCACATATTGTTAACGAGTTTTACGAATATATTTTCAGTGTTTTTACCACTGATTAATAATTCGCAGGCAAAATATCACGGTTGATCATATGAATATTGAGCTTAACAAAAAATATTTTATAAAAAAATATCATTTAAAGTCAATCAAGATTCTTAACGGAACCATTGTCTTCCCCCCGGCCGTTAACTCTGAAGCACGAATACGATATAAAAATCGGAAATCGTCTCTGCTATCGGAAATGGTGATATTTCTCGCCATAAAGACCTCAAAAGCCTTTAGAGGTCGTGCCACGGTTGTTTAGAGACAATGGGTTCGTATCCGATGTATTTAGTCCTCAAATTTGTTAAGATACGGCCAGACACGCCGAATAACAAAGATTAAGGTAGTAGATAATATTTTAGTATCAGTATTTGAAAAAAAAATTGTCTAATATTTAAAATGCCGATCAGAAATGGGAAACGACTAAACAGTTTTCTTAACATTGTTGCATTCCGATTTTAGGTGTAAGTGAGGTGTAATTATAGGCTCAAATGACTTTTCGTGGGTGGTAAGAAAGGGAGGAAGGTATTTTTTATTATATAGATTGTCGGACAAACAAAAGGGCTCAAAAATGGTAAGTTTGCACCGCCATATTAAACATATTAAACATTTTTTATATCGCCAATACGCCACCAACTTTGGTAACATCTTATTTTATGCCCTTTGTGCTTGCCTGGCTCACACACCCTTTAAACTAGAACACAACAAAACTGAGTAGTTGGTGGTAGAATATTTGAATAGTGGGTGGTACCTAACCTGGTGGGCTTGCATGAAGTCCTGCCAGCTATAACTTCCCCCTTACACACGGGTGAAAACAAGTGAATACTAAATGAAAACTAACTTTTCAATATATATTTGATAGTTGCCAAACCACAAAAATAATAACGACGAATGCACGTGATGTGATGTTATGTATTACACGAATATGTGAAGAGTATATTTAATGAATACATCGCCTGTGTTTTATCATCTTACATGAGCATTATAGTAAAATATAATTACGGAGCATACGTGTAAATTGCAATTTGTGAACACTGTTCCCGTGACGTCATAATGTCTTGCATTATTTTCAACAAAAATACGAAAATATCACACCGAGTCTCTGTATACCGGGTATTCTAATTAACTTTTCATTTCTAGGAGACCGAAAAACTCGCAAAGAACGCTGTAAATTTGTGAACCTAATAAACAAGTGGATTACTAAAACCATAAAACAGAATGTTTTAAAATATTATAATACATCCAGTGTTTTGAAATGCTACACTGTGTCTGAATTTTATATAATTTATTTTGTAATTACAAATAAATTGCTTTTCACGAACGTGGTCTTCGAACAGTAACGTATATGGTATAACACTATTATGCCTAATTTCTCAAAATAATATGAGTTTTAAGGGTTAGCATACTGACAACACCGATCTATCCCGACAGCTGCTTATAAAAAATAATCAGACTATTTCTAAAATAAATTTATTTCTAACTGATTACTTACTGATTACTTATTTTTCAAATTTGTTCTCGGAGTATTTTTTAATCAATTTTATTTTGCAAAGTTTCGACTTGTGTTACCGCAGCTTAAAGCGCTGATGAATGATTCTTTTGTATCGTAAATTGTATTGTTGGCGTGTTGTATAGGAAGGTTTTAATGTCCGGTAAGTAAAATGTTGTTATATTTTAAACAATACTTTTGGAACGGACTACAAACGCGTATATTTTTGCTATATTAAATAACTCTATTTTTTGTAAGGTCATCGTGCGAACATGTCTAACTACGTACCACCTAGTCATCACATTTTCTATCTTTGAAGTGTGTTGACCCAGTGTAAAAGAACAAGGTATAATATTGGTGGCGCATTGGTGTTGTAAGGAATGATTATTATTTCTTACACAAATAATTTTACCACGTTCCACGAACAAAGTTATAATATGATAATAAGTATCGATCTGATCGTCCCGAGACTTGGCAATTTTGGCGTAATCAGGCATAAAATGATTCATCATTCAACTTTACCCAAAGCTATGCAATTTATGGTTTTGAATTCACAATCGCTTCTGATTTGAAAGAATCTCTATCATCCAAATGAAAACTTTTTTTACTTCATTTAAATAGGATTTTACTTAAATCGTCATCTTCCAAGATTAGAAAGTTGTATCCTATTAGTTTCCCACTGTTGGGCTTAAGGTTTTGTCCCCCTTTTGATGAGAAAATATTGAAATTAGAGACGAGCTCGAGATAAATTACAAAGACAAATTATGCACATGAAAATTTGGAGGTGTTTAGAGTGATTTTGTAATTTGGGGGTTGTGCCCGCAATCATCTGTTAAGATGCACGCGTCCTAACGACTGAACCATCTCTACTCCATATAAGATTAAATATTAATTGTAAATCAACGAAAGATTAATGCCTTTATCGTCAAAATCTTGTATATTAATATGAGTTGTATGTAAAAGATTCATGGTAGTGCTTTGTGCAAGCCGGACTGGGAAGGTACCACCAATTTGAAAAGTGAAGGAGTGAGTGAAGCAATAATGGCATAAAATGTTAGTTTGCAATTATGGTACATGCGACTATTTAAAGGTTGTTAATATTTGGTACAGTTATATATATACATGAGCTATGATCGCTCACCATCAGGCCATTTTTCAGCCTGCCTAACCATTTTAAATAATTAAAAGAAAACATGTTTCAAATTAATTAATTGCCAAATGTATACCATTCCAATCCAAATAAATATATTATACGGTTAAGCTAAGGATCAATGGTTATTAGTGTATAGTCAAGCGTAAATTAATTATTAAGCCATTACCAAGATTAATTGGATACCCTTGAATACCTTCAATTTCATTTGATTTCTTATAAATCACGCCACTTTTGCTAGACGTAATAAAGAGAACCATCTATTTAATTCTTGATGTTCGCAATTTTTTTGATTTTTGAATTTTACATGGGCAAAGACCAAACGGTTCAGGATCTCTTTTTTTTTCTGTGCGAAAAGTAATACTAGATTCAGCTAGTAAAGACAGTTTTAAAACTTCAATATACTTTTTTTTTTGTATAAATGTATATATTTGTAAATTATAATGAAATGAAGATTCAAAAAAATATATGGTCTTTGACCCCGACGTGATTTGAACACGCAACCTTCTGATCTGGAGTCAGACGCGCTACCGTTGCGCCACGGAGTCGATAAGATATAGAGCGAATTTTGCAATCCTGTTTCAATTCTTATTATCATCTTTATAACGGGAAGAGAGTTTCATTTAGAAATTTTAATGTAGAAATAAAGTCATGATATGAAAAAATAGAGTTTGGACAGATTAGTTCAACTAATCTGCTATAAATCATCAGGTCTAAAAGTCAGTCTGACTGTGATAACGAGATTAGGTAGGACTTAATCTCGTAAGTGATATCGATTTACTAAAATAGGACCAAGTATCAACCCGTGAACATCTATAAGCTCATGAGTTCAACTCCTATGACATTAAGGATTTTTAATACCCCAAAGATGTCGTCGATTCCGCAAAGTCAATAAATCCTTCTTCAGGGTATCTGTTTCTATAATAAAATTTAGTCATTTGTAAAAAGTACATATGTAAAGAAGGCATATTATTTGATACACGATTATATAGATGATAAAAGAGTTAATGCTTGTTGACTTCCAGGCAGGAGACATAACATACATATATAATTGTATTTAACTAACATGACTTTGTATTTTTAAATGTTGAAAAAGAGTAACTACTGAGTTTCTTGCCTGTTCTTCTCGGTAGAATCTGCATTCCGAACCGATGGTCCGAACACTTTATATAGTTAGTTAAATGACGATTCAAAAGTGCTTGTAAAAGCCTACTTGAATAAAGTATAATGATGATGATGATGTTGTCGGGACCAATAACGGCTGTATTATAATTCACAAACGTGTGTGCAAACACACACTATTAATTCCCTACACTCCCATGATGGATGGAAAAGCAGATTCGACACGACGAAAAAGTTCAGGCGCAAGACCTTTGCTTGGCGTACTTTCCAACTTCCAGGTTCCGAACTGTTAGTGAGAATTTTTCGACAGAAAAACGCGATAACTTTCTATCGACCCGATCTGGGTTTGAGCCCTCTGCGTCCTTATATCTAGCAAATGACAAACGGGGCAGTTATGAGATAGGTGTCAGTGAAACAAACCAGAAGAAGCATTCACAACGTCGATTGTATGCAGTGCAAAATAAAACCAAAATGGCAAATATAACTTTATTCACATGACAGTTGATTATATTTCTAAAAGAATTATCACCCTGTCTTATTGCCCGAACTCATTCGTCGTACAATGAATCGATACTGCGATTCAACAGGGAAATACTGCTAGCGTTCTCGCCACCATTCCACGCGGTCATGATTCGAACACTAGCTGTTTTCAATTTTGATTTATACTCTCGTAACTCCTTTAGGTCA
This sequence comes from Vanessa atalanta, assembly GCF_905147765.1. Lineage (NCBI taxonomy): Eukaryota > Metazoa > Arthropoda > Insecta > Lepidoptera > Nymphalidae > Vanessa > Vanessa atalanta. The sequence goes on along the minus strand of NC_061891.1, from coordinate 9,110,466 downwards.
CGCTGTATTTTTCTGCAAACCGTGTTGTAACAATAACAGTGTTATTATGTTTATACTTTTAGTTTTTAATTAATACTTATGATTTCAAACCACAATCGAATTTAGTTTATTTGTTAGGTATTTTGTTTGATTAAACATGAAACAGACCAACCGTTAAATATTTATGATATATTTGTTCAATTCGTTAATTGTTTAGACGATTGATTTGTTTTGAAATTTCGTTCATAAACAATAGTTAATTGGATTCAGATCTTTGCCTAATTGGATGAAAAAATCAACGGGTAAGTATTAAAGTATATTTTAAGATATTTCGTTATGTTATTGATTTTTGGTTTATAATACCTACGTGTAATTTATAAATGAATACGTGAGTACTGAAATAGTCGCTTTTTTAGTGCAGTACCTTTTTCCATCTGCTTGTCAAACTATTTTCCAATTTTTTTGGTTGCATTTGACGATTGATTATTAAACAACTCTAACAATTCAATTATTATATTTAATAATCTATGTAACTTATTATCGGAAAACAGTCCTAAGTTTCTTACCGGTTATTCTCAATATTCTGAACCGAATCTACATTCCGAACCGGTGGCAGTGGTCGATTTAAATTTAGTTCAATCATGTTAAATGAAATCTAAAAGGATTATGCGAAGCGTACACGAGTTAGGTATTATTCACGTAAAATATTTAATCATTGTTATTTGGCGAAAAGTAATGGAAATTTATTACCGAAATAGAAGTTTTAACGGCTTTATATTTACGTGTTTGGTGTGGAGACATTAGTACCATGGGACCAAGGCGTGGTGACGATACGAATACGTGGTTCGATATCCAGTCCCGAATTTTTGCGTATGAAATTTGAACGTGTTAATTTTATGTTATATTAGTTTAGCATGAACACGTTTGCTAGTAGAGTATTTAGTTCAATATCGGTAGGTGCTCATCAATTACAGGACCAGCAATATGTATTGCTTGACGTAAGTATTAGGCACAAGGAACTTATTGCCGATCGATCATGTGAGGAATTGTTAGCATTTCTTAAAATGGTAATGTCAGATGTGCAATTTCCTAGACTTTTAATATTACCAGATAAATCAACCACGTGATTTTCTTTCTCATATATCATTTTATTTTTATAAAACCGATATATATAAATACATACTTAATAAATATATTTCAATATAAAATGACTATCAAACTTACATTACACAAATCATTCGCGTAATAGTCTAAATGATATTTATTACAAATGAAATCAAAACACGAACGCATCTCGCAGTCAAATGATATCGGGCTGATGAAATTTTCCAACCTTTCCTTTGATACGTTTGCCTAGAAATTTCCGCATCACAATATTCTCTGAGCTTCGACTTTAGACGTATTTGTCTTAAGACAGATCTGTCTATTACTAATTTAAAAATATTTAAAAAATAAGAAGTAACTACGAGTAAATGTCCTATTGTCACTTAATGGACATAGAGCAAGGGGACAACCAAAGAAACGATGGATGGATTGTGTATTGTAAAATTGGGATAAGGGCAGGAGGACGATGTTTTGGCTAGTCACTTCATACACTTAAACATATTAAACAAATTAGTGGGTCGCACGCGAACGTCGCGTTTATTACAGGTCCATGACAGGTTTTGTTTTGATTTAATTTCATTGCAAACTGACGACGTCTGTTCGAAATTTGTATTTTTTTTAATACAGCCACAGCGCCTATCGCGCATAGCGCCGCTCTCTACATGGCCAGTAACTTTTTCCGCTATCTAAAATTATATTTATAAAACAATTTATTTAATTACAATCAAGATTCGTCTTTATTTCTCTGCACATCTACGGCTGGAGCTCTTCAAACCGAGACCATAATAGGTTTTTATGTGCAGCTGTCGTCCCATAATCACTGGGACAAAAATCGGCTTACTCTATTCGTATATAAGACTGAGCTGAATTCGTGGAGAATCTCCAATATTTCTTCCTACTACTATATACTGATTTTAAAGCAAGTGTTAAATTCTAGAATATGATTTTTAAAACGATATAATTGCTGTGCCAAATAAATATAATGACGAACGAACGAATTCACGTGTTTCTTTACTTCTTAAACAAATCACTAGTGTTTGTGGTGGAATTTGTTACGTTTTCAATAAATTTAGTTTATACTTTAGTTTCCCTGTTAAATATTTAAGTGGACCTAAAATCGGGCGATAGAACGCCCTCGCTCGCGCGTTCTTTATTTAAAATTTTATTTGATTAAAAAGAATGAATATTTATAATTATTTTCGAGTGATTTACCGAATAACCGTTGCATAAAATTGTTTAATAAATTTAAATTTTAAACCAATTTGAAACAAGATGTCGTAAGTCTGCGCTACGTCACAGAAGATTTCGATAGCGCCATTCGTATGTATAAGAACGCTGTGAAATTTTACGTTTATGTTTAGGGTTATATCTCGCGATTTCGGATTTTTGTATTCGATATAGCATTCCGTTTTCTAACCTGCATCAAACTGGTCCTTGAACCTTTTATAATGCATTAATCTATGCTATTATTATAAATGCGAAAGTAACTCTGTTATCTCTTCACACTTGAACAGCTGAACCGATTTAAATTTGGTTTTAATAATTTGAGTCCCAAGGTATAGGACATAGGCCCATTTAGGGCGTACAATGGGGGATGACAATTTGTGTGTGAGGCAAGTTTTATAAATTTCGCACGGCCGAAGTAGCAGGTTCGGCTAGTTTATGATAAATTTAAAGTTAGTTTAATTCATTGTTCTTGTATATATGTCTACGTTATGCGACTGAGTGCACTTTAATTTATTTATATCGAATTTATCATTGATTTAAAAAATTGATTCGTTAAAATAACCAGATATTTATTAATTGTAGGAAAAGTTAGTAGTGCCGAATATTCGCCAATGACGACCTACTCGAAGGAGAAAGGGGGGGGAGGACCTACCAGAATATAGCATATTTTGATTTTTGAATGTAATTGTGTCATTACAAAACCGTCAAAATATATTATAATTACCAAAAGTATTATCCATGTGATTGGTCTAATCATAAATAATGGTATACAATACAACAAGTACATCCTTATTATTATCGGCGTAAAGTTCAAAATACAACATACGTGTGTTGTAAGCATAAATTGCTCGTAATGTGCTATTTGTGCATTCATGCATAGGATTACACATTTGTGTTTACTCCATTGCTTTAGTGTCTCTATGAAGTGATGTATGTATGTGTGTTCAGTATTCTAATGAGTGTATGTGATCTTCTATGTATGTATGTCACAGGATAAATGTAAGTTAGTTTATAAATTAAATTTTAGCGAAAGTGTAAACAGCCTAAATATTATAAACGGTATTCACTTATCTAACCTCTTGATGACTGCTTCGTTTGTCTAGTGGATTGATATATTGCCACAAAACCCAAGGTTTTGGATTCAAACCTCAGGTCAGACCGAAGAAAGTTTACTGAGTCGTTTTAATTTAAGAATTATTTAATTAATCTTTATTCACTAATGCTTTTAAAAGCGTACTTGATTGACGTATATTTTGATTTTGAATTTTCACACGGTACCCTAAAAATGATGACGCCGTTTTTATCAAAGCCGTGTTAAACCTTTTTGAACGTTGCTAATGAACCGATTTAACGTGATTGATCATGGTGTCGATATGGTTTGGAAACGATTTGACGTATTTGTTATTATTTTTCATTACAAGTAGAAGAATAGTCGAGAATCGACCCGGTTAATGGTCCCTTAAATATAAAAGACATTGTGAGCTAAGTTCATTGATCTTTTAAAAAATCAATATAATTTTAGTTTATGGAACCGAAACAGCCCAGTCGTACATACGACTCTTAACTGAAGATTGCCAGTTTTAAGCCGTGCAAGTACCACTGTATGTTCATGTAGGTGGTTTGTGTTCAATACATGCTGCTCAGATGTATTTCTATGTATTTTTTCTTTTACCACTACATACAAATTTAAACGTTCACAATTTTGAAATGAAATAAGCTAAGATGTGAAGTTTTCTATTTCGATCGGCTCGACACTTAGCGGGCGGTTTAGCGAGCCATAATAAAATAAAACTTCAAGAATTAAAGTAACAAATCTGCACTTTTAAATAATAATATATATAGTAACTGTGACCGGTCATTCACCTAGCGTTTGACACTTAGGGTAAATAATTGAAGCTGTTCAAACTTTCTGTAAAAGAATTTTAAAAAATCAACAAAAAAATAAATGCAATTCCAGTCGAATATATATTTATTACATCAAGATTCGGGTCACAGCGCACTCCGACGACGCACAGTAATCTATCGTCACGTCGTAATTGGATTGAAATAAATTCATTTATTATTAATTCGAATATTTCGATATATCGCTTCGAATCAGCGATGGAATGGAAATATTTTAATTGAAGGCAAAGATCTCTGGATTCGCATTTTTTTCTGTTTAATCAAGCAATTAATGAAAGAATCAATCTTTTGTGAAATAATTGTTTAAATTATTGTTGAAGTTATTTATTTATATCGTCTATATGTTCCTGATAACACTTGGAATTTAATTTCATATATTTCCTTCTTAATTCTTAAAACACGACCACTGGCCTGAGTAAAACCAACGCAAGAATATCTTTATTAAATGTTTATTGATGCTGCTTACTTGTGGGTACCACCCACTCATGTTATATTCTATCGTCAAACAGCAATACTTAGTATGGGTGAGTGAGCCAGTGTAACTACAGGCGCAAGGGACATAACACTAAGTTCACACGCATTAGTGTTATGAGTAATGTTTCATATTTCTTACAGCGACAGTGTTTACCACTTACCATCAGGTGACCGATTTTTCCGTCCGCTTACCAATTAGACTAAAAACTTTTAAGAGGTTACAGGACCAGCTGGCTCCTTTTAAAACAAAATTTCGTGAAATTTTAATTGCCATTTTATATTCCTGTAATATCAGTAAAATAATCTGTACGATGATGACGATGATTGAAGCGATTCTTTGATTTATATTAATTAATTTTCTTGATTTATTGACGTGTGTTAGTGAACCCTATCTATGTCAAATATATATAGAACTACAGGATTCATACCATTTACCATAGTAAAACTTTACAAAATACGCTAATCATGGTTGATTTCGCCGGCTTTTCATTATTTATACAAAGTTTTGAGTTTAACTGAATTTTGAAAACGAAATAAAATAAACATCGTGCCACAGACGGGATAAAAGAACATTGTACTGTCCCGGTTTCCTAAAATCGACTTGACTTTTGTTTTCTTTATTAATGTTACGGAAAAGCGTGGTTTTTTGCACAATTTTTCCGTCTATTATAGCTGAAATTCGCATAAAGGTCAAATTTGCGTATCAGCCGCTTTGGAACTGAAGCGTTGGAAACCGTTTTACGATGATACGCGATGTTCTTTAAATAATATAATTATAAGTACGCGTATATATATATATATATATATACATGATCGTGTTTGCTAAAAGTTTCACAGTTTGTTTTTACAGCAGCTCTACTAATATATAGTATAAAAGGTATAAAACAACATCAACGTTTATAAATATAGGACGTATTGTGTCTATTAAATTGTATTTTTAGTAAACTCTATTGCTTCCTACCATTTAGGAACCAACCCACGTCCATCAGCAAAACATATTAATTTTAAAGTTAAGCCTTTCCGCTCTTATTATATATCTATTATTATTATTTTAGGCATATGGGCGAATGGGATCCCTGATGTTAAGTCACCAACGCCCGTAGAATGTCTTCGGTCGGTGGTTTTAACTAACATGACTGTATTTTTAGATGTTAAAAGAGTAACTGCTGAGTTTCTTGCCGGTTCTTCTCGGTAGAATCTACATTTCGAACCGATGGTAGCTTTACTTTAAATAGTTTGTTAAATGACGATTTAAAAGTGCTTGTAATTCCTACTTGAATAAAGTATATTTTGATTTTGGTGCTGTAAGAAATTTTAACGGCTTTACAATCCGTTGGAACTACGATACAGACTTACAATAAACATAATATTACACTGGCAAAGTTAATGTCAAAACGTATTCCCACAGAAATAAGAAGCATTACTCTTATTTTGATTTCAGTACGCAAAGATACACCGAGATTGCTCACAAATTGTCTTTTTAAATGAATCTGCCTTGAGGCGATCCTTTCACAAACTGCGTTTACTATCTTTGTATATAAGTCAATATTCAGAATTTAAAAAGTTTTTTGTTTTTAAATAGATAAAAAAACCCTTGCGCCTCATGATGATCGTCTCAGCCCGTAGACGCTGTTAGAAATATTTACAAATCCTCACATCGCCAATACGCCAACCGCCTTAACGAAACTACGATCTTATGTCCCTCGTGGCTTCAATTGCACCGACTCACTCACTCAAACCTGGACATAACAATACTAAATATTGCTATGAGGTTTTTAAATAATTTGACGACCTCCGTGATCGAGTAGAGTGTACAATTTCATGGGTACGCTACTCCAAGGTTCCCGGGTTCGATACCCGGCCGAGTCGATGTAGAAATGACAAGAGATGTAGCGTTTGTGGTACCGTCGTTACTTCTAATTTTCCAAAACACAAGTGCTTTAGTGGTTATAACACAAGTTAGTTACATTGGGATCAGAGTAATGTATGTGATGTTGTCCAATATTTACTTTATTTATTATTATTATTATTAAATATGTGACAGATGGGCCTGCACAAAGTTCTACCACGAAATGAAGTTAAATTCTTTAGTTTTTTTTTTACCCTTATACAAATATATAATTTAAATTATTAATACTACAATTTTGAACATCGTATGTGATCCCGTTGCAAATTATACCACACATTAACTCACTAAATTCATTATTAACCCAGAAAGCGTTACCAACAATATTGCGATTATTCAAATTAATACGACAATGAGACGGAATTAAATAAAGGACGTATGTACCTACGGTTGATGTAATCAACCCGCGGGCACTCGCACACCGCTCCCGTAAAGACATGTTACAGTATATTTATTTATAAAGCACAGATTAGGTGTATCTTTTTAGATAACAAAAGTTTCACTTTCGGTATTAAAATTGGGGTGTATTTAATTCACAAAATACGTGTTATTATAGGATGGTAAATAATATTATTTATCGTCCTAAACCAACACAAAAACTTCATATATACGTATGTATGTACAACTAGTCGTCGGCCGCGGCATCAATCGCTTCTAAGAGGATGGTCATCGAGTATCATTACATAGTATTAAACGAAGTCGCTTACCGCTGTCTATCCCTATGTATGGTTAGATCTTTAAAATTACGAAACGGATTTTGATGCGTTTTTTTTAATAAATAGATTGATTCAAGAGGAAGATTTATATGTATAATACATGCACAATATAGTAGAGAAACACTGATAATTTTAGAGGTTTCTGAAGTGATGTCGTAAATAAACACATTTTTTGAGCTTACATTGCAAACACTGGCTGAACCCTACGAGATAGATCAAAATAATGTACACCTTAAAAAGGTCTTCAAAAAAGTCTGGGATGGTATATGTCTATCTCTTAGGGATAGCCATATATCTAGGATAGGATAGAAAATTATGTCTGTTATTTGCAAGATTACATCAACCCATTATAACTAAATGTAAGTAATGTAAGTTTGAACCTAACTTTGAATATTCACATTCAAAGTGAGCTTAGTATGTGTCCAGGAACGTGGTGTACGTTTTACATTGACGGCCTATCAAAGATACCACTCCGATACGTACAAATGAAATGACCTGCAGGATTCCAGTACATTTAGAATACCTCGGCCCGTTTTGAAAACAGCAGATGTTTTCGATTTTCAAACGTGACCACGCTCTTTAGACTGTTGGCTCGTTAGTGGTCACCTTAAAACCTTATATCTGCAACAGTTTTCGATTCCCTATACTATACCAGTTTAAAAGAAAACAAACATCGTGTGTACATTACATTAACAGCCTGTAAATTTCCAACTGCTGGGCTAAAGCCTCCTCTCCCTTTGAGGAGAAGGTTTGGGGCATATTCGACCACGCTGCTCCATTGCTAGTTAACAGGTGGAATACACATGTGGCAGAATTTCTTTAAAATTAGACACATGCAGGTTTCCTTGCGATGTTTTCCTTCACCGCTGAGCACGAGATGAATTATTAACACAAATGAAAATTCAATGGTGCTTGCCTGAGTTTGAATCCGCAATCATCGGTTAAGATGCACGCGTTCTAACCACTAGGCCATCTCGGCTATAGTGGTAAGTATCCCCGCCTGTCTCGTGTGTACATTGCGCATTAACTGCACTATACACTAGCGAACCGTCCCGACCTCACACGGGTGCTATTTATTAATAAAGAAAATGATATGATATAATTTATACCCTATTGCACTTAAGAATAAAATATCTTTTTGCCTGTGGAAACATTTTTAGAGTGACATCACCATCGGAGTTTGTACACATACAAACAAACTCAAAGTTTAAATAAATGATTAATTACTAGCTGAACCTTCGGCTTTACGTGCAAAATTTATAAAACTTTATCTGTAGCACACAATCCGACACCCCCATTTTCCATACCAAATTTCATCTAAATCGTAACAGAGTGGCTTTCGAATTTTTAAAATTATAATGTAAGTAAAGATTTACGTTAGTACGTACGTTTACGTATATCTAATCACATATATTATGTATCTAAGTACAGTGGCGAGTCAACGTTTGCCAGATTTTGCAAGGTTATAACTAAGGAAGGGTTCGTGTTTACCATCGTTTCGTTTTAAATTATAAATAAACAAAAGCCTAAGTGTTTAAATACGTCATACATACACGCGCCTATCGCAATCTACCGCAACTCATTAGGGAGATAAATGGTATCGTCAATATGACTAACTTCTATCAAATATATCGTATTCTATGTGTGTTTGTAAATTAACGCGTTACAGTTTCAAAGAAAGCGGAATGTACTGTATTCGTGATAATTGTATTGCTCTTGGGATCTGATTATGAATTTTTATTGGAACACATAGCTACTTTTAACTGGAAATAAGTAAGTGTTAAATAAATTTACAACATAGCTCAGAGTATTAGCCAGCGGAAGTGGCAGTGGGCAGTTCACATCTGTAGAAGAACTGATAGCCGTTGGGGCAAGAAGGTTCTAGAGTGGAGACCGCGAATCGGCAAGCGTAGTGTAGGAGGCCTTGCGGCACGGTGGAGCGACGATATACGGAAGGTAGCCGGTAGAACATGGATGAGAAGGGCCGAAGATTGGGCTCACTGGCGCGCCTTGGTAGAACCCTACGTCCAGCCGTGGAATAACACAAGCTGATCACGATGATGATGAAATAAATTTGCAAAAAGCACGTAAATCCATTGGTTCTTCACCTTTTATTCCGGATGCGACGAATTGCAGTTCCGGTTCATGGGATTCCAGAAGTGTAGTGCACTTGTTTACATATTCGCTTACACTTGGTTAATCTTTGAAATTGACCATTCGGGTTTTAACCCGCGATATTCGACATGGTTGACGTGTTCTAGCCGGGCCATTCTCAGCTTATAATGTTACCGAAATATAATTAGATAGATTTTGACTAGTACTTAAGACAAGTCAGATAATTATAGAGTTTTTTTTTATGGTTGGTTTTTAGAAGGTGGTGTCGCAAATGATACACAACTAATAACAAGTGGTTACCATCGTCCTTAGACATTGGTGCCTGTGGTTTTAAAGACAAATGTGCCACCTTAGGAACTAAGATGTTAGTTAGGATCCCTTATGCCTTTAGTTACACCGGCTCATTCGCCTTTCAAACAGGAACACAATAACATCAAGTATTACTACTTGGTGGTAGAATATATAATGTGACTGGTATCTACCTAGAAGAGTTTCACAAAGCTCTTTGAAAAAAACTCACCACTATAGTTTTTCCACAAACTCATCATAATATTTATAATGTTGTACATGTAAAAAAATGTAGAAATTTCCCTACAAACAAGTACGTTACATAAGTTCTAATTATATTTCATTTACCTTGCGTGCGGTATTTTAATTTACATTACAACAACAAAGGCCATTAATGTAGCTTTGTTCGGAAACAACATTTATAGTTAATAATAAGTAAGATGTTACGATATTTACTTTGTAACTATCCTGCTATCAAAGTTATGTTTTTGAATAAATTTATTTCAGCTGTATCTAGATCTCAATTCTCAGTTCATTGTTTGGGATGGGTCTCCTTTAAAATTGATCCAAAGTTCCCGTCTATTTGCTGCGTTCAGGATATTCTTCAATTCCGCAGCGGTTGGTCAACGGTCTCAACTCAAAGGCTAATCAGCTCAAACGGCCGACGGTCATTTGAGTTACGTAAATAGTACATTGTCACGTCCACTTCAGTATGTTATTTCTGCTATGTGTATAGTTCCAGTATAATTTTATTTCCGATTTCATACTACGTAGTACTATTGGTTTGAAGACTAGTTCCGCAATTAGTTTCTTAAAGTGAATGCAATGTATCCAACCTGCATATCAAATTTATTTATTGAATATTAAAGACTTATTATTATTTCTGAAGTATAAGTTGTTACCTATAAAAGTTCATATTATGACTCCAGTATCTTGTTATATGTTATCTGAAAGGTCTTCAGAAATCACTTATCTCATTCGTGAAATGTTAAAAACCAACTTACGGTGACACGCTATTTCGTTGAATGTATGTCTTGAAGCGTGGATACAGAAATGGCTTCATTCGAGTTAAATCTTATCTGAATCTTAAACTTACATTGATTGCTTTTTTCTCGGTAATCGTTACCGGAAGAACCTAAAAAAACAAATGGTAATTTGCTCTTAACCTACAAAAAAAAACAATTTAAAGAAATAGAAATAAATATGTAAAGTACCTTCTGAATTTGTTATTACTAACTTCTTTCCTAATCTATCAACGGACTTTTTATTTACTTTGGAATATTAAAGATCGCAATGCGAAGGAAAACTTCGGCTTAATTTTTTTTTAACGATTTTTACGTTTACTATACGTGCAAATTGCGATGGATCCCTCTGTCGCCTTAAAAGTCAATGCGGGTAGTGTTGTTGTTTTGAACGGACCTGACTTGTCCGCAATTAGAAGGCAAAGTGGTGTGAGGTTTGCACGCGACGTACGTATCCGTAACGCCCAATTGAGCTAGGTTGACGACGTATATCAACATCTTATATGTTATAATGAATATATTGAAGTCGTATAACGCTTTGTGATCTTGTTCTGCGGTGAGTTTCGAGTTTGTTTTTATAGAATAGGTCTCCTGATATTTTATAATTTCTTTCACTTTGAGTATATTATATCGACTTAAATTAAAACTGCTCTCTGAAAACATATGATAAAAACTTGATTGATATTATTAGAATAGGAACATAAATACGTTTACACTACATTAACACATACATATAGCGTGTGTAGCATGTAAACACACACAAATATACTTCCTAAAAAATCTTAACATATTCAAACAATGAAGCACTGAAATGCTTCTCTTTAATAAATAATTTCAGCATGGTTACATATTTTCCTTATAATTTCACAAGCCACAGAATTCGTGTTGATAAAAGCTCGTTGTATAATAAACGAACGGAATTAAATCAATTCCGTTCAAATTGAAAGCATGATTCAATCAATTCGTATTGCACAGTAAGGCGCTAACTATAATAATTGGAAGAAACGCACGAACATGAATTGGATCATTTTACTTACTAGAGATGAGGAAATATAAAAGTAAATAAATATATGGATACGCCTAATAAAAAAAAAAAAATTTTTTTATATTCTTTATTTTGAAGTGTCAAACAAGTGAGAGCCGAGATGGCCCAGTGGTTAGAACGCGTGCATCTTAACCGATGATTTCGGGTTCAAACCCAGGCAGGCACCACTGAAATTTCAAGTGCTTAATTTGTGTTTATAATTCATCTCGTGCTCGGCGGTGAAGGAAAACATCGTGAGGAAACCTGCATGTGTCTAATTTCAACGAAATTCAGCCACTTGTGTATTCCGCCAACCCGCATTGGAGCAGCGTGGTGGAATATGCTCCAAACCTTCTCCTCAAAGGGGGAGGAGGCCTTTATCCCAGCAGTGGGACATTTACGGGCTGCTTATGTTATGTTATGTTATGTCAAACAATATTTGGTTACTAAACTAAATTAAGATTTATCTAAATCGGCTTATATCTTGGCTGTATCTTATTAGTTGTGACTGTAAAGAACTTGTTTTGATTTAATTTACAATAGTAAAACACACCGATGAGTAGATCATCTGATGGCTACTTATCATTTTACTTGACTTGATGATTTAGGCAGATGATAAACACCTAAAAAGCTTTAATTATCTTAGTGAAGAACTGAATACTAATTCCGTAGTTTTATCATAATATTTATTACGAGAATATTAAATTTACGCGTCTCAAAATGCGAAGCGCAGATATTTGTATAATAATAAAATATTAAAACCTTATCCGAAACGTACTGCATCGTTTCGTGCAAATAATTATACCAAAAGATGCAGTACCTGTGGTCTGTATATTGGTTTAATACTTATTTTATTAAGACATTACAAAAAAAATGTTTCCTAAATATTAATAATGCACCTACAATAGACACACACACATGCGTAGTAGTTACATAAACTCAAATTATTTATACATCGTTTGCAATATTTTAAGTTAAATACGCTGCGTTTCAGCTTGATTTATTAAGTCTTAAACCATGTCAACGACGAGAGCTCACCACTAACCACGATAATTTAGCCTCTCAAGCCTATTACAGACTCTTTGTCTTAACAATGAAAGTTAATAACGTACTGGAATATTTTCCCTTTCTCGACAAATTAACAAAATATAAAGACTTCTTGTATTTGAACGTTTAATATTAACTTTTCATCAGAGTTAGATAGTAGATAGAGTCGAGATGGCCCAGTGGTTAGTACGCGTGCATCTTAACCGACGATTTCGGGTTCAAACCCAGGCAGGCACCACTGAAATTTCATGTGCTTAATTTGTGTTTATAATACATCTCGTGCTCGGCGGTGAAGGAAAACATCGTGAGAAAACCTGCATGTGTCTAATTTCAACGAAATTCTGCCACATGTGTATTCCGCCAACCCGCATTGGAGCAGCGTGGTGGAATATGCTCCAAACCTTCTCCTCAAAGGAGAGGAGGCCTTTATCCCAGCAGTGGGACATTTACGGGCTGCTAATGCAGAGTTAATTTGGAATATTGTATCACAAATATAGTAGTTACCTACTCCCATAATTAAACGATTTTATCCATGGCTATTTTTTATAATAAGTTAGAATGGTACTGACAGAATTTTGTGCGAAGGCTAATCTCAGAATCAAATTTGTGCATAAATACAGTTGCACTTACTATGGTCTCGGTCTCATTTCGATGGGACGGTCCATCACGACCTGAGCAAGGCGCCGAACTCCCGAGGCACGATAAAATAAAATAACAATCTGGTTTGCTACTAAGTATATTAAGACCAATTTTACAAAATTGTTTTTTTTTACTGTATTTAGACTAAAGATATAGTTAATCGAAATAAATACTAATATGGTAAACATATATAGTATGTATATTAATATGCTTTCCATTTCCGAACAATTATTGTTTTTTTGTCAATAAATAAAAGTAGAATTTAAATATCGTCTTATCCTCAAAAAGCTACCGATCACGTAACCCTTAACTGAGCGGGGTCAATCAAAGCGTAACCTTTACAGAGCCCTCATTGAAAGCGTCGCATTGTTAGAATAGATATCTCGATTTTCGATATAAATGAAAATGATGTACGGACGTACAAAGTGAAATCACACGATATATGTATAGCTAGTTATCGCCCGCGACCTCTCTGGGGTTTTAGGTGTGGGTCGTCAGGCATGGAAAAGTAGCTTATGTCCTTGTATAGCATTCAAGTTTGCTTCATAACAATGTTCATCTAATTCGGTTCAATGATTTGGCCGTGTAAGAGCAACAGCCAGACAGAGTTACTTTCGCATTTATAATATTAGGATGGATAAGACACGTATTAAAAAAATCGGCGTTAATCTAAATGACAAATATATTTTCATTAGACTTTATTTTCACCAAAGGAAATTTATTTTTTGTGTCGAATACTCGTTTCGGTGTCTACCAAAATATATTGTCGTGTGATTATTTTATTGTGCTGCCATTATATAATGAAATTTTTATGCGACAAAGGCAGAGATCGGGACGAATTGCATGCTAGATGAAATTATACTGACACATGGGTATTCACTAATGAAACGCTACGATGGAATATGGTCCAAGTGTTCTCTTTAAGGAGGCATTTGACCAGAGTGACTAATATATGACCGATTTTGCTAAATTGTACCATATTACAAAGCATTAAGAGTTACAATACATAATGATCTTCGGTTCGTATCAAGATTATTATATATTTACTTTAGATACGCGTCGTGAACGTGATCAAACATTTGTTTCAGTAAATGAATACGTTTTATTTATTGAACATTGCTTTCGTTATAGTGACATTGTTTCGTCACAATGCCATACGTAATAAAAAAACACGACCTATTTTAATATTATATACTTTGCATTGGTATACGTTGCCTTTCATCAGAATGGTTCGAATTCCGGTTGGACAAAAAAAATATTTGGTTTTTCTATTAAGATATACGTTAGATGTTGTTTTACACTTAATGATTGTTTCAAAATATAAATTAATTAATTTTTTTGTTCAACCAAAATAATTTTTATTTAATAATTGAACACGTATTTACACATAGTAATGTAATGTACAATATAATCACTTTAGAGGCCAGCCCCTTAGCTACGGGTCTTCATAGTTTAGTTTGCATGCGCATCACCAAATAGCTCGTTTTAGGTATTACTGATAAATCTATATAATTATTTTAACTCGAATATTGCTGGTTCAAACCCACTGACTTCATGCTATTTTATTTTTTATACGTGTTCAATGGTATAATATCATCGTCAGAAAACCTGCATGTATCGGATAAAGTTATAAAAGAGAAGCACATTTACATATTAGTAAATTTAATTTTTAACCTACTTCAATAAAAGTATAGCCTACTTTTTATATTATAGGTACATATATAATTTTTCGTTGAATGACATACCGTGTATAATACCCGGCCCTAAGTCACGTGAATGAAATAAGAACGGAAAACGTATCCATGTTATTAAACACATATAATATCAGCTAGCGATATACGGGGTATTCCTGTAATCCCTCTGTCCCAATAACAAGCCTTGGAATTACGACATAACGTTACGGCGAAAGAGCAAAGTTACGCGCACCATGTATATTACAAATGTACATGACACAGGCTGAAGCGTTTTTATTTGTTTACTTACATTGTATTGTAAGAAAAACGCTATTCGTTGGATGTGTTTTAAATTGTAATAGTAAATGTTAGTATTATTACTATTTTAAAAAGCTAAAGTGGTTAATTTGTGTTTTGTCGTGATGGTGATTTTGTCTAATTTCAATGAAATTCTGCTACATATATCATGTATCCACCAAGGTGGAGCAGCGTAGTAGAAAAAACTCCAAATCTTCTACTAAAATGGTGGGGAGGCTCTAGCCCAGTAGTGGATAAAAATCTGTTACTTTACTTCACTATTACAAAGCTGAAAATTTTGTATGAACGCGTTAAACTTAGGATCTATCAGTAAAATTTGAAAACATATTTGCTTTAAATAAGCCCTTTTATTGAGCAGCTGAATATTAAATATACTGTAATACTGCACTACGAAATGCGGGCGCGAAGCATTACCGTGACGCAATTAAAACAAATTCGAATCGGTTGGATTATACCCATTTCATAAATGGATCGTTCTTAGATTAACGGCTTAGTATGATATCAGATTAGAAGTTAATTTATAGACGATGTAACATCCAAAGTCATGGAGTCCACAAAACAAGACATTCTAAAGAAGACATTTCAAAAGAAATAAACCTTGCACCACACACCACAATCATGAGCGAAAGATCACACAGCGGAACGCACTTAGGTCTGAATTGCTCTGTTCACGCGTCGCCGTCACAACGTTTAAGATAATTATCGTAAACTACCTAAAACGAGCTTTTTACTCGTCTCCCGTCAAATCAAATTCGCATTTGCTAAGGCACGTTTAGAAGATCGTAACTCAGACTCTCCGACTGTATCTGAATGTGTTATAAGAGAGTATCTAACTCTTAGTTCAAACTCTTATTGAATTTATTTAAGAAATTTGTAGCACATTTATTTAACTTCAAAAATTCTTGTTTTTTTTAAAATAATAATAACAGAGAGTTACTTAACGTAACGTAGCGTAACGTAAACGTAACTCTCTGTTATCTCTTCACGCTTAAACCGCTGAACCGATTTAGATTAAATTTGGTATGGAGATAGTTTAAGTTCCAGAAAGGACATAGCCTTATTTTATTAAATATGGAGGTGACGGTTGCTATGCCATATGTAGTTTTATAAATTTCGTGCATGTAAAGCCGGCGGGTGCAGCTAGTATAGAAATATTTAAAAGATCGGATAAACAAACATCCAACTACGTAATGAAACACGAAAGCTCCTCGCATTTTATCGACACGGAAAACGAAATTATCGTCGTCTGATGTAAAAAATTATGCAACATTTCTGCGTTATTTCCCTTGAAAGTTGTTGGATTTAATTAAAATGGAATTGTCCTGACAAATGTCAGGAACAGCCTTCCGAAAATGTGACGCATCTCAAAGCAACGAGCTCAATGTTGCGTACCTATTTAATGAGAGGGAACTTGGTAGTAGGTGGGATGAAATTTTCTTTTTTAATAGCTTATATGGACAAACGATCGAAGATACAAGGCTGTTGATTATTCATAATAATCAATCAATCAATAAATATTATTTATTCAAGTAGGTTCATAAAAGCACGTTTGAATCGTCATGTTACAGTGTAAAGCTACAAGTAGTTTTAAAGATAAACTTTTTTATTTTTATAAATTTATTTAAAGACGAATAAATGGCTCACCCTATGGTAAGTGGTCACGTCTGCTCATAGTCGTTGACACTACAAAAAGTACGTACCATACCTTACACCGTCGTCAACAATGTGTCTCTAAGTATAGTGGTTCACTCGATCTTCAAATCGAAACACAGCATATGATTTTAGAATTGATAAGTGTAGGCATTGTAATTATAAGAAAGTTGTTTTCACCAGCATGTTTAGTTGTGGAGGGGGGGGGGGGGTTTAAGATCGTATATTCTTAATTATGAAAAGTAGTTTTTGTCCTTCCTTGAGCTTCCAAGCTTGCTTCAAACTAAACCTCATCAAATTCGGTCGAGTGGTTTAACCGTGAAAACGTAACAGACACACGGACACAATTAATAATAATATTAATACAGATGTAAAATAATATTTATGAGCTTCCAAGAATAAATCTCTTTTTATATATAACGCAGCCCTAGCTTAACAGATAAAAGTTTTTTAAGATTTGATTAGCTAAGCATTGCTATCTTCTTCTTTCGTATGTCAAATCGATGATGACTGAAAGAGATAGATACTTGTTTAACTAAACACTGTCGAAACAATGTTTATAAGTAAGACCATTAATTTTATTGCTGGTACTTTGAATGAGTGTTAACTACACATAATAAGTTAAAATGGTACAAAGAGTTTCCCGAGTTTCTTGTTTAATAAAGGTTTCAATTGTTTTGCTGAGATATAGTTGCAAAATTATTTTAAAGTATTATTTACTTTATAGGAATTATTTAATTGGTAGGCAGACGTGCAAATGGGCCACCTAGTGGTTAGTAGTCACAACCGGCCAAAGACATTGGCGCTGTAAGAAATGTTAACCATTTCTTACATCGCAAATGTGCCACCAACCTTTTAACTAAGATGTCCCTTGTGCCTTTAGTTACAATGGCTCACGCACCCTTCAAAAACACAACAATACTGAGTATTGTTGTTTAGCGGCAAAAAAACATGATGAGTTGGTGGTACGTACCCAGGTGGGCTTGAATACTAGTTTCGGCTCGCGGCTTTAATCGTGTGTTTGTTTGATGTTTTATGAAAAAAAACATGACGATCGTTAAGTAGTGTATTAGTTAAGATGGCAAAGCGTTACAAACTCCCTTTCTCATTCACAATCATAGTAAGGATTATATATAAGGATGACTACGTCATCAATATTCTTATCATATGTCGTATAATACTAATGGCAATAAAAAAATAACGATGTCAACAGTAAACCTTTTTTTAATGTAATTGTTTCTTCATCAAAATATTGTCTCTCACTAACTTGTTTAAATACAAAAAATATATTGAGTTGTATTTCTAAATGTGAATTTCTATTAAAGCAAACATCCACGTCTGGTTTCTTGTGATTGAACCTAAACGAATATCTTTTCACACATAAAAACCTATAAAAATCTGCCGATAAATTAAACCGTCCTCAAAGAAAACCAGATGTTTAGTTCTCGAAGCAGAAGATAAAACAATGTCCAAGAACGATTGAAATATAACCTCTTATAAACAAAAAACACTTGATTTATTGTAAACAAAATCTTTTACCAAACTGAGAGAGAAAAAAAATCCTATCGCTCATCACGAACGCTATCATCTAAACAACTCAATATTCTTTACGTTGATCTTACCCAACGTGTTTATTTGAATGTCTTTTCATCTGTAAATACTTTACATTTGTAAACTTAACTTTTACTCGAAAGTAAACGTACACTAGGCTCTTAATGCGACCATTAAAACTACCGTACGTTACAGCTCCTATTTTCAGCAGCTGACTTTATTGCTGTTATAACGCTTCCAAAACACGTTTATTTAAGTGTCTTAACGTTTTTATGGGACTAGACCGGTCCTTAAGTTGTAATAACGTTTTCTATTGTAACCTTAAACCCTTGTAAGAAGTAGATTAAATTCTTCATCAAAGTCTCGAAATAAACATTCGTTGTGTAATTGGTGTTTTTAATGATGAAATCGATTTTATTTAATATGTTGGCTAGAATCTAGTAGAATCTACTAAATATTTTATTAATTAAGTAGCTAAACTTATTGTGTATCGATATAGGATATAAAGTTTTAACAGGATAAAAAATAAAATTGAATTTTCTTTTGTTGCAGAATTCCGAGATACAAAATGGAGATCCGAACGCTTTACTACATAGTAGCCTTCAGCCTGGGGCTATCGTTAGTCACTGCAGATTTCACTGCAAACTGTCCACAAGAATGCAAATGTGTCTGGGCGAGCGGAAACAAGCAAGCTGACTGTTCACACTCAAACTTTCATGACATACCGAAAACATTAAGCACAGAGATACAGATACTAGACCTAACTAAT
Source organism: Vanessa atalanta (assembly GCF_905147765.1). Lineage (NCBI taxonomy): Eukaryota > Metazoa > Arthropoda > Insecta > Lepidoptera > Nymphalidae > Vanessa > Vanessa atalanta. The sequence continues at coordinate 9,091,062 of NC_061891.1, read as the reverse complement.
AATGAGCTGTACGAAATCACGAGGCACGCTTTCGAAGATGTCCGATTAATAAATCTAAAGAAACTTATATTAAAAGAATGCAAGTTAATAACGATACATAAAAATGGACTGAGCGGTCTCGCGATCATGATTGAATTAGACTTATCGAAAAACGACCTTAAAACGTTACACGCGGAAACGTTTAAGGAAACATCGAAAATAAGGTGGATCTTGCTCAATGATAATCAAATCGAGAAGTTAGAAAATGGCCTATTTAATAATTTACCGTTCCTACAAAAAGTCGATTTAAGCAACAACCATCTAGTACAAATAGGCGTTAAGACCTTTATGAATGTGCCAAAGCTTAATATCCTACGATTGGATGGTAATAAATTAGAACACCTTAAAATAGATACGCTGAGCGCTTTAACGTCATTATCTAACCTCGACGTTCACGATAATCCCTGGAAATGTGATTGCTACTTGCAACCTTTCAGAAATTGGGTCATTAGCAAAAACTTCTACACGTCACCGATATCATGTAGCGAACCGGCCAAAGTAAATGGAAAATTATGGAAGGAGCTAGATTCTAGCGATTTTGCTTGCAGGCCAAGTATAATTTATCCTTCGACAAAAACAACGTTGCGGTCGTCTGATACAAATGTAACTCTTTCTTGCCAAGTTGATGGCAATCCTTTGCCAGAAGTGAATTGGGTGTTAAATGCTCAAATAATTGATGGCACGTACAGATATCAAGGAGAAATTAAATATTTTGTGACGCAGAGTAATTCAGAAAATAGTAAATGGGTAAACCTGACTATCTTCGATGCTGGCAGTTCTGATAATGGAGAGTATTTATGTGTAGCCAAAAATGCTGGTGGCGTTGAAGAAAGGAGTCTGACTTTGGCTATAGCTCATGCTCCTCCCGGAATCGTTGCACCTCCAGGAATGGATAACAGCATGTTACCAGTTTTAATTGGAATATCCTGCACTGCAGCAATATTGCTTATCATTTTAGTTATTCTCTGCTATTATTGCTGTCGTAGACGTGGTTCAGAGAAAAAGAACGATAACGTTAATGGCGAGGCCCTAATTGAAGGTTCGGTTATACCAGAAATGGAGAAAAGTCTGATCACAGCCGTTAATCCAGTTACAAAGCCACCTAGAAGATACGACGCTCCTCTATCGATCTCCAGCGCTACTGAAATGTCGGAACTAAATAAGACATTACTTGATAACGATTCTGTTTTCGGTAAGTTGATTATTTTTACTTACATATAATATGTCTAGTATAATAATATGTCTAATTTACAAATTATTAAATTAAGCATACTTAATGCAAAATAAAATAATATATTTTTGAAATAGAGTGTTTTACAGTCAAATAATTTGCGAATTTATAGTTATATATACGATTTCTTTTGTTTTAGCTCACAACGATGACGAAAAGAGATCGCTAGACTTCGATCAACACACGAAAAGATCACAAGATGCTCTGAACGTTGAATACGGTCGTACTGACGGACGCGCGTATCCGCCAGATCTCCTATCGTTCCCAGCGAGAGCCGCGCAAATTTCTCCTGCAGCGAGCAACGCTTCTACTGTTCCAGACACAAGTAGACTACAAATAAACCCAGTTAGCCCAATCCACTCACCTATTTACGGGATGACCACCAATCAAAATCTCTTCAGAACTTTACCGTATTCCCGATCACAATCTCCATTTACTGCGCCAATTACACCGCCAGTGGTAACACCAAGGCAAGGATATGTTACAATACCAAGAAGACCTAGGGTACCATCCTGGTCAAGCACAGCCAGTACACAAATACTCCCTAGCGCTGAAGCACAAGAACCACTATATGATAATCTGGGTCTAAGAACAACTGCAGACGGAAGCTCTGTATTGTCATTAAATAAAGCGGGATTAGAACAGCAATTTTCACCGATGAGAAATAGACCTCTACCAGCTACACCTACTGTTTATCCTAATCCACACCCTCCGGTTTACTACGCTCCTATAGAAGAACAAGAACCAGCTCCTTCACCTGTACCACCTCCATTTACTCCCACTCGAAACAGCATCAGTTCACAAATATCTAACCAACTCTCCACACCAGGTCCACAAGAACCAGTGAACCAAAGAATGAGTTGGACAGCAAAAAACACATCTACACCGCAAACTGAGCCTAGAAAGCAGTTAGTCAACATGATGGATAACAGGAATGCCGATGCTCAGTCGCAAATTTCCGACAACAGTACACTTAGTCGTAAGGGTAAACCAGAAACAGGTTCACTAAGAAGAAATCCAAGATCGGAAAAAGATGAGATTGGTTCACCGTCTAGAGAAGATCCACGTAAAAACGAAAGCAATGTGTCATTGAATCAATCCAGCACTATGGGAAGAAGTGGTAAAATCCCCCCTAGACCACCGCCGAAACCTAAGAAAAAACCTAGTACCGAAGTGAACCCTAACGAACCCTTGTTCGAAGACGAAGGCGAAGACGGCACAGAAGTGTAGTAAACTCGAGATTGACTGAAAAAAAAGTGCCAACGAGCTTTTAGTGATACGTCACAGTGAAGTGATATCAGTGAACGATTTAAAGTGCAATCGGATCATTATTTTGCGGTGCTCGTGTAAATATCTTGTGCTAGATTTTTTACTGATGCGTACAATTGCATTATGGACCATTTCGCGTTGACGTCATAGATAGCGTTGAAGCCCTGAATAAGTTATAACGTTGCGAACTATTATACACATACGTTATATTTTAAGTATTTATTATGTGTGGTTATAATTTTAAGAAAATGAAACGGTAGCTTTTCGATTCGCTTGCCATTAGTAGGGGCGTCTGTTCATCGACTTTCAAGACTGATTATCCTAAATTAATTCTCGCATTCGACATTCCTGTTTCGTATTGATTCCACATTATACCTTTATATCGAGCAATTTCGAATGAGATCTCATTGAAATTAAAATCTAATGGGAAGACGGAACGGATTAGCTTTTCAACTGTTGATTGTGTCAATAGTTTCCAAAAGCGTTTATAATCCTTCGCTCGTTCCAGATAAAGCACGCGTACTCGAAGCGTCCAAAATTAGAGTTTCCCTTATTAGTTCAAAAATCTTTTTTATGGCGACATTTTTCGATCATTTCCAAATGTGTGGATTTTATATTTCACTTACACATACATTCATACTTCTGAAATATTTAACTTAACTTCTAAGTTAATATAATTTTAGTTGTTAGCTCTTTTTAAGACTGTGTATTTTATCAACAAATATTTAACTGTTCACGTCAAATGTCTTAAGTTAAAATGACATTTTTTTAAAACAATCGACAAACATAAAAAAAATGTATTTTCAGCTTAAATGTAATCAAATTTTTAAAAAACGTTTTAATTTTTGTAAATAGAGGTAATCGATTGTGTAAAAAGTATTTCAATCATGCAAAATTAATTTCTTAAATTAATCTCCTCAAATGTCAATCTACCTCTTAAAATTTTAATTTAAACTTTGTTTGATTTAAACCATTCCAATCAGTGATTACGTATCCAGTAGCTTTGAACAAATTATTTTAAAACCGATTAGAAAATATAGTTCCTCGAGCGAAGTTTTTGATACGAGTCGATTTGCACCAACTTCAATTATCGAAATCCTTAGAAAAAGTTCTTATATTGTAAATATACATACCATATATTCAACCATGAATTCATCATTATACATCTTTAGACGTAACCGAAAAAAAATATTTCGTGTTATACATGGTGCGTAAAAGTATATTTATGGTAAAGTTCGTGTGAATAAACATCAAAGAATGTTATAGCACTTTTGTATTTAACTGTACCGTGGTGCATATCGACGTCACGTTATGACATTAGTATGTATTTTAGTTACTGGTGCTTATTTTTGTAATGTTTTTTAAACTTATTTATTATTTTTTTAATTGAATGTACTTTATCGATAGTGATTACATGTATGTTTTATTTTGTCATATTGTGCTTAGTGTTTAAGTGCTGATTGTTTCGCACGATAGTGACATTATACAGCGTGTATTAAAATATTATAATCGTACATGAATAAAAATGTTCAATTCATCCCGATAGTGACTTTGGTAATAGGAACGGTAAATAAAACAAGTGATTCATACTGATTTCATACTTTAAATGTATTTTATTGATCAGTATATCGTTGCGATTTTAAAACGTTTTAAAATTCGTATGAATTATTTATGTAAAATGGTTTTATATTTTAACCTTTTTAATAATTGCGTATGAACTATGTCAAGTAAAAAATAACGAACCGTTTTAATATATTTTCGATGACTAAAAATGTTTTCGTGGTCAATTATACTGTATGTTTTTTTTTAGGACGAAGAGTACAACGTACGGTTTTCACAATATTTACTGTAAACTTTTGTTTTTATATAGATGTAAGCGCTACATGTACATATTATGAACATTATTAAAACTGATTAAAGCTATATTTCAGTATATTTATTTTTTATTTCGACCTTTAAAATCCGAATTAATTAAATTAAAGTAACATTATTTTTTAAAATCAATATAACCTCTTTTTTTAATTTACTAATAATAATCAATCTTGTTCTGGTATTAACCACAGCCTAAAAAAGTCCCAATCAAATCTGGACTATACACTAGTATACATTTCTAGTAGTTTATTAGGTTGACAGCTGTCAACGGCAGATCAACAGTAGGGTAAAAATTCACAGTTTGACCACAACAAGCGTACATTAGTACGTTGAAGTTTTTTTTTTATTAAACTAAGAAATTAACGTATTCAAATGCTGATGTATTAAACACACTGAGATATTTCAGAAAATAACTATAACAATATGATAGGAGCCGAGATGACCCAGTGGTTAGAACGTGTGCATCTTAACCGATGATTTCGCGTTCTGCTTTTCCATACCACAAGTGTATTAGCTACTTACATTGGGATCAGAGTAATGTATGTGGTGTTGTCCAATAATTATTATTTATTTACTAATTTCATCTTAAAGAATGTCGCCGTTTTACATAACACAACATCGCACTCTGATCGACATCCTGAATAAGATTGATGTTTCGTTTGTCAACCTGACATTGCGTGGTATATATATCTGCTGAAAAAATATACTGACAACATTTTTTTTTGTTATTTAATAATTAAATACTGATATATATTTTCCAAATATCATATTTTTTACATTACATTACATTAACAGTCTGTAAATTTCCCACTGCTGGGCTAAAGGCCTCCTCTCCCTTTCAGGAGAAGGTTTGGGGCATATTCCACCACGCTGCTCCAATGCGGGTTGGCGGTATACACATGTGGCAGAATTTCGTTGAAATTAGACACATGCAGGTTTCCTCACGATGTTTTCCTTCACCACCGAGCACGAGATGAATTATAAACACAAATTAAGCACATGAAAATTCAGTGGTGCCTGCCTGGGTTTGAACCCGACATCATCGGTTAAGATGCACGCGTTCTAACCACTGGGCCATCTCGGCTCTTCAATAATACACATATATATTATATATCAAAATATAGATACATCATTACAAACTACATATATACTTGCATACTTTATTTAGGTATGGACAGATAACAGTTTTTCAAACGATACTTTAAGATGGACAAGGATTTAGACTGCCGAATATAATTGGGTAGTGCATTCCAGAGTTACTTACTATATTATAAAAGTTAATTACTATTATTTTATTTACTTTTTTATATAACAGGCAGGTCAACGGGATAATGGACCATTTGACATGATTATGTAAGAAATATTAATAAGAGTGGAGGTCATCGACCGAGGTGTTACACTTTTAATGAAGATTTTTGCATTACTACTCAAAGGTCCAAGTGTTTCAACTGCAAATGGGACAAAACATAATTTAGAATCAGATATGAAAAGCAAATAAATTAAATTTAATACAACAGCTCTGTCTCACAGATCAAGACAAACTATAAACCAATCAACATAAACAAAATCGTGACGAAACCTCATAATACTGACCCGACTACATAAATGAGCCCTTTCTTCACCGATACATAAAACCTTTGGGGATGGGAATAGGGGGTAATAAAGAAGTAGCCGAGAAATGAACCGATGACCTAAATACAAGTCATAAACGCACTCCCATTGTGATTTTTACTGCCCAATACTTGCCTCATAAATTTTAAGACGCTAGGGATGATATATTTTTTTAAATATATACAATACCGTATAAAATTATTGAGAAAGAAACTCGGATTCAAGTTAAATCTCACTCATAAGACGTTCTAAATATTAATAAATTTATAATGTATAGGTTTGTATAATTAAATTATAAACTAACAGAATTACTGAACTTATATTTTAACAATAAATAAGAAATAATCTACTTCATTATTTGATATACTTTACGTTATCTATGAACGAAACACATTTTTTACAAATTTTATTTCAGTAACGTTTAATTGCTCCATCTGATAGGAAGTGATTCTTTACAAGTACAGTAACATTGCTATAAGTAGAAACCACTCCTCATACCGTCTTAATCTCTTGAGCAATTACACTAGCCTTCCGAACCGGAACAGTACAAAACAGATTACTATTTACTGATAGGAGAACTTGACCTCCATTTAATTTGTCACCAAATTTGAAAAAATGAGATTAAAAAAAGAAAAAGTCCCATCGATTGTTATGTTCAAAATGTCTTAATTTCATATTTGAAACCGCAACACAACGCAAGTGGTAGAATAAAATAAACGACTAGTGGTCAGCATCTATCAAGTCGGACGTGCACAAAGCCCTACCGCCGTAAATAAAAGTAACTTCTTATTAAACACATTAGAGGGAAAGCGTCGACTATATCTCAAATCGTACCAAATAAACTGATGTGAATGACCTTTCGAAGCTTCCTGGACGTGTTCAATCAGAGAAATCACACTAAAATAGATTCGTACTTCGTTCTTGGTTTGTGTATTTCAATGGTCAGAGAAAAGTAGAAAGCGTAAACGTGTTTATTCGACGATTTCTCGTTACCAATAATATTTTAGTCTGTGAACATAACCTGGGCCGGACCGTAAGTTTAGGGGGCCCTGGGCTAACACTACTTAGGGGCTCACCTGAGACATATCTGAACGTAGACTTGAATTAAATTAATTGAATAGGTTTGATTAATTGCAGGACTCGCAGCGCTGCAAACCATACGACCTGTTTAATTTAATAAAGTTATGGATTCTTTCACATTATCGTATTTTTTTGACTTTGACTTGACTTAGCTGGGGCCCCCTTGAATACACGGGGCCCTGGGCTGAAGCCCAAAAAGCCATATCATAGATCCGGCCCTGAACATAACTAAAGGTAAAGTAAAGCATATATAAAGGCTCTGAAACCATCACGGCTAAGTTATGAAAGCAATGTTTAGGCGTCAAAAGCGCAATGGTTTACATGCCGCCTATCGATGTAAAATGGCGCAGGATCGAACCTGACCCCTTGGACTATTGTCGTCCCCACTCCTAACACAAGTGATAAAATTAAAAGGAGGGGTAAACAGGAATATAAGTAATTCCTTAATTAATTTGGGGCGTTGCTAGAATTCTTTAGAAAAAAAATATGTATCACTCCTAGCATATAGTTGAATATAACTCCGAGCTAACAAGACTAAGTAACTTTAAGTAACACTTTCTCAATAGTTTTAATACGCTGCCTTTTATAAAAACACTTAACTGTACACGCGACTTCGTACGTGTTTGAATTTTTAAAAAAAGTTATTGTTGTAGCCTAAATTATTCCTTATTACAACAGCATTCTGCGAATGTAAGTGCCGTCAAAATCGGTCCAGCCGAGATTAGCCGGAACAGACCGACAAAAATTGTAAAAAAATGTTATTTTGGTGTACGGTGTATATATGTACATATGCATATAGTAAAAAGCGGTTATTTTAATATTGCAAACAGACACTCCAATTTTATTATATGTATAGATAGCCGTACGTATACGTACTAAATCACTATAAAATAATTCATGGAGTTTTGTTAAAGATAAATAGCCCGATAGGTGTTTCACTTCTTATATGATTCTTCTCTTGGGGATAAGGTGTATTCCACCAGGCTTCTACAATAATTATACACAAATGAATTCTCACTAGTGTTTGGTCGGGAATCACGCGTACCAACAAATGTTTACGTTGAATTTATTACTATACGTTAAGCTATTCTAAACTTGGTGTTGTAGTTTGTAATGATCGGTAACTTGCCAAATACCTACACAGTGCCAATAACACGTGCCGCGATTTTGTTTACTAAGTTTATTTATAACTCAACGGTTTTTCGCATCGGGTAGTTTTTTAGTACGTCGATTTCGAGCAATAATTAATTTGAACTAAAATTCGTTTAAATATCTCAATAAGTAATACACGTGTCTTTTTAATAAAACGAGGATTCCGCTTATTAATAATGTACATTTATTTTATTATATCAGCAAATAAGTTCTTGACTTTGACTTGAGTTCGTTGACTTGACTATAGTTACAACTTCCAACGAAAGCAACTCACATAATAAATATTACTTTCCATCGCTTAAATTACATTATTGATTGACTAATCAAGAAGTTGATTAATTTCAATTAAAATTACATGTCATTTGACAAACAAGAAACTATAAAATTTATTTAATTTATTAATGTATTTTCGATATAAAAATTAACTGTATAAAATAGTGTTACTTTGCTTATTTTTTTAATAAAGCCATTGCACATTTGAGTGTAAAAATTTAACGTTCTTGAAATATATTAGAATTTGTGACATATGATAAACTTGACAATAGTTTTTGTTATAGCAGAATAAAGTACAAGGCTATGTAAAATGCTGAGAGCCGAGATGGCCCAGTGGTTAGAACGCGTGCATCTTAACCGATGATTTCGGGTTCAAACCCAGGCAGGCACCACTGAAATTTCATGTGCTTAATTTGTGTTTATAATAAAGTTTTTAAATAAATAAATAAATAAATAATTCATCTCGTGCTCGGCGGTGAAGGAAAACATCGTGAGGAAAACTGCATGTGTCTAATTTCAACGAAATTCTGCCACATGTGTATTCTGCCAACCCGCATTGGAGCAGCATGGTGGAATATGCTCCAAACCTTCTCCTCAAAGGGAGAGGAGGCCTTTATCCCAGCAGTGGGACATTAAGGGGCTGCTAATGCTAATGCTAATGCATAAACTTGTCAATAGTTTTTGTTATAGCAAAATCAAGTACAAGGATGGCTATGTAAAATCTCTAAGACCAACTCAGCGGGTCCAACACTGAGAGCTTAAGATTTAAAGCCTTCAATATATTACATTCGAGGAATCTGTATACAATTAAAGATATTTATTTGTAATTTTATATAATTACTCATTTTTTATACGTTACTGGCAACCCTGTATTGTTTTTTTATGTTTTGATTTTTTTTTTTCGTAACAAAAGCAATGTTTTAAAAATACTGCTACGACCTCACTCACGCAGTTGTGTTGTTTTAAATGTATTATCCAGAGACACGCTTTATGCTAGTGGATTTTTAACGTTAACTACACTTTGTACACGATTTTAATAGTAAACATAATGTATACGTTCGTCTGAAATATGAAACGTTTCGATAAATTTTACCTTGAAATTGGTAACATGACACATTTTATGGCATAGGTAGCTGGACTGGCAACTAATGGCAAGTGGTCACCACTGTCCAGCTATTGGCGTCGGAAAAAAAATCCTTAGATCGCCAATGCGCCGCCAACTTTGAGTACTGAGATATTATGCCTCGTTCAATAAACATTAATAAATTTGACGACCTCCGTTTAGTGTGTAGCTACTTACATTGGGATCAGAGTAATGTATGTGATGTTGTCCAATATTTATTTATTTATATTTAAAATTAAAATATTGACATTTTTGATATTGAAAATGTGCAAACATAATATATCACACGTAAATGTGGAACACCCATAACTCTTGAGCGAGCGATTGTGACGAAATGCAATTCGACACGGTTCCTCTGAAACATTTTTAAATTACGCTTTGTGTTTCTGAAAATAAATTAATGATTTTAATATTTGTAAGTTATGAACTCTATAGCGTAAGCATTGCAATTCGATAATACGTTTAATGATATTTTTTAAATGTTTTATTGAAAAAAATCATTCACTAATATTTTTACGCAAAAGTGAGTTTACACGCGAACAAAAAACTCACACAAGCCCACAAACATTATATTAATGAATTGAAGTAAATGAAACATGTTAAATTAAAATCTACGTACTTCATTTAAATGAACGAATGTACGAAAGTACTTTTATTAATTTACATTTGTTCCTAAATTAAAAATTAACTTAAATTATTATTACGTAGTTAATAAAACGTCTCATCTATTTTCAGGAGCGAACTGTCGCCGGACACCTTTTTACCTGAATAGCTTTTTACCTCAGGGAGAGTAGGTTTGATAGTATCTTTATCTTTAAATACATTTATTTAATATATGTTCTCAGTTATAAATAATAGCATATTAAATTAGAAATATTATTTATTTTTCGTATAAATTATAGTTTACAAACAAATGAAATGAGCGGACAAAGGATTAGACTTATAGCCATTGAAGGAAGCCTTCCACTGCAGAGCGGAGAGTTCCTCGTGCATCCGCAGTGCATCCACGTGTAATGCAATTAATCGTAGGAAATTCTATAAATGTCACGCTGACATTTAAAAACAAGATAGTAAAAGGAGAGGCCGATTGAGACGAAGATTTTGAGCATATTGTTCCACCCCAGTACACTGGGATACCCACTAAAAAACCAGCGGTACCCTTTCCGTATCATAGGCGGGCGCCACGGGATCGCTTTCGCATGCTACCGTGACGATATTGTTCCACCCTGGTGCTACACAACCAATCTCTAGAACTAGCCCACTGTTCCAATGTTAGCTTAAGTGCAAAAGCTTTTAACTAACCACAGATGCAGTCTATTTCTTCACACTCGTAATTCTATGGGATGGCACAAGAAAGTGAAACAGTGTCAACATGGACCATATTTAGGTATTCGCCTTCCATATAATTTTGTCTAGATTACGAGCTGGGCTTTTAAGTAAAACAAAAACTATTAAAAGAGTTGTGTCGTGAGACACCCGTTTACATAAAAAGTTATTACATAACACAATGAAGTAAATGAACAAAGTTTGAGAACATGTGACAATGACAAAATTGTTATTAGAACTCCGTGTCAATTGAAACAGTAACAAAAAATAATTTGTATTAAACCGTACAAAATAGAAAGAGATTGGGAAAGAGAGAGAATATTCACCCGGAGGCGGCATAACGCGTCCTTGTGTGAGAATTTCTGTCACTTCACTCCACTCTAAGCCGCGTCAAAGAACTTCGTTCCAATAAAAAGTTACATCGATTTCAATTGAAGTGTTTCAATAACTGGTAAATAATGCTCCATAAACAATTTTTCACAGTTTATAATCTCGTTAAATTTAATAATGCTTACTTATCTACTGAGATATAAAAAATAACATCTTGTACATAAGTTATAAAAGTTACAAATTTGCTTCAGATAACGTTCCTTAGGTATTTCTTTACATAACACGCAATAAATAACTAAGTAAACACTTAACTACCAGAAGGACGAAGAAAACTAAACTTAAGACTATTTCTTGGTAGATTTTCTGGTTTATATATTACTAGAAACTGTTTTATGCGAGGAATTAGATCTTTATCTATAATCATTGCGAAAGTAACAGTGTCTGTCCGTCTGTTACTCACAGGTTTTGATGACATTTGTGAGACGAGCTTGAACCTCTAGTAACATTATATTTTTAAGAATTGGCCTGATACGGGATATGTACCGGAGATTGAAACGGGGTATGTACCCGGGACTGAAGGATTTTAAGTCACTGCAACAGAGTGTCAGACAATTCACATGGACGTCACCAAAATATACTCTTCACGAACGGATAGTCAGACTATAAACAACGTCAGTTTTCTGAATTATATTTTCTTAAATATTCCACCTCAAGAAATAGCTCATCTCAATCCGAGGAGAAGACTTTAGAGCTTATTGCACTGCGCTGCTCCGATGAGAGCATATAGCAGGATTCTTACCGACGCGAGCATTTTTCCTCAAAATATTTCCATAAACTGCTGCAGATAAATTGAAAATACAATTTAAATATATGAAAAGTCTGAGAGACATAATGGAACCATGTTTAGAACACGCGTTACTTAACCGGTGATCGCGGATTCAAATCCAGGCAAGTGCCGTTGAATTTTCATGTCGTTAATTTATAATTTCGTTCAGGTCGTTAGTTTATAATTCATCTCGTGGAAAAAAAACATCGTGTATCCAACCAGCATTGGAGGAGAGTGGTGAAGTTCACTTGGTGGTAGAGCTGCATAAGCAAGCCCGTCTGGTAGGTACCAACCACTCATCTGATATTCTACTGGTAAACTGCAATACTTATTAGTATTGTTGTGTTCCGTTTTGATGGGTCAGTCAACCAGTGTAACTACAGGCTCAAGGGATATAATATATTAGTTCTCAAAGTGGATGGCGCATTAACCATGGCTAATATTTCTTACAGCGCCTATTACTATAGATGATGGTGACCACTTACCACCAGATGAATGTCCACCAACTGATATCATAAATAGCCGAACCTTCTCAATAGATAAGAAAGGCCGTCGATGTATCATTGACAGACAGACTTTTAATCCAACGATTTGAAAATCCATCTGTTTTATTCTCTGGACTCAATATTTTATTGTTCTATCCATTTGATTATACTTTAACGACAATTCAATGGATCTAAAGTACGGAATACATCTCCATATTAACCGAGCAGTGGCTACACTGTCGGTATCATAGAACGCTCCAGATGTCACTCTCACGGGTAACGTAAACGACCAGCCCCTCCTATTGACGTAGCAATTATGTCTCACTGTAATTAATCTTAATTCCCCGATGGCTGTATGCCATGCCAATTCGAACCTTACACCCGTAGCCATAAAGACGCGCGTTCATAATTAATTCACCGTATATTCACGTGATAAACGAGAACATTTGGCCGTGCGGGAAAGAGAGGATTGTAACACCCGCGCCAGACATACGCCAAAGTCCAAAGAACAAACAAATACTAAATATCACGTACTGCACAACAGTTTTTAACATCAAATTACACAAGCGTTAGTTAGATAACTCGACTTTGTGCATCGTACCTTCCTTATATGATATTTTAAAAATAATAATTTATCTACACTAACTTTATTTAGGGTAAAATTGTTTGTATGTAGGCGATAATATTCGGAAGTAATGCTCCAATTCTAGACATTATAGATGGTAGAAAGCGACATAATTCCTGATATTGATATTGACTATTATTATTTCACCTTCGGATATTGCGTCAAAATTCATCTCCGAAAAACCACAACAGTGCGATTTATAAGGCATTTTCTGCCTCGCACAATCACTCTGTGGGACCAGCTTCCGCTTTAGACTTGGGAACCTTTAAGAAAAAACACATTTTTTAAAGGCCGGCAATGCACCCAGAAACCCTTCGGTGTTGCAGATGACTGTGAGCGGTGGTAGTCAGTTTTCATCAGATGAGTCTCCTGATCATTAGCCTGGGTGGCTAATGATCAGGAGACAACAATATACATATTATATTCCAACAATATACATATTATAAAAAATATGTATATTGTTGGAATAAACATCTTAGCCGAGCGACATAGTAAATACCCTTTAAAAAAAAATGGCGGGAGTTTTTTTTGGCGGCAGACACATTGGATCGCGATTATCATTATTACTGTGTAGTGTGATTATTAATGGTTATTTGTGTTGTAAATTAAATGTTTGTGGTAGATTGATTGTTGTTGTAAAATAAAGGTCATTGTTGTAGAGGTTAACCTATTTGCTTTTTTTTTCTTTTAGTAATTCCTACTTCTGGTTCTAAAAATAGATATTTATATCATATCATTTTCTTAATTAATAAATTGCACCCGTGAAAAGTCACTATTATCAAATATTTTTAAAGCTATTGATGCGACATCTAATCACAATCGAACTATACAAGTTACTGAACTCCTTAGAAATTGTGCACAAATTGGGTAAATATCTCTTTAAAAAAAAAGAGTCGAGATGGTCCAGTGGTTGGAACGCGTGCATCTTAACCGATGATTTCGGGTTCAAACCCAGGCAGGCACCACTGAAATTTCATGGGCTTAATTTGTGTTTATAATTCATCTCGTGCTCGGCGGTGAAGGAAAACATCGCGAGGAAACCTGCATGTGTCTAATTTCAACGAAGTTCTGCCACATGTGTATTCCGCCAACCCGCATTGGAGCAGCGTGGTGGAATATGCTCCAAACCTTCTCCTCAAAGGAGAGGAGGCCTTTATCCCAGCAGTGGGACATTTACGGGCTGCTAATGCTAATGCTCTTTAAAAATATACCAAATTCGCTTTAAGAGAATACGGTATTATGTAGCTTCAATGCACCGAACATCACCTTAGCGATTTTCTGGCTTTCAATATATTTTAGCCTGTGATATATTAGCGAAATCTGTCAAACTGACAGTTTGATATCGGGACGGTCTACAAAACAGTAACAACACGTATCTATAATGTTATACTAAATTGATTATTAGTATCGATTGTGACAATTAAATAATTATTTTTCTCGAGTTCCCACGGTTGTCCTAACAGTGATGTCGTATTATGACAGATCACGAATTAATGAAGGCCGAACCAAACATGATAGGTATTTATATAGATTGAGATTAGAACTGCATTATAATCAATTTTGAAGTTAAGAGGAACTAAGCGATTAAAAAAGATAAATATATGTACATGCGTCAAAATTCCAAATATCACCCGCACCACCTAGATGTCCGAAAATCCACAACAGCGCGATTTTTAAGACATTTTCTGCCTCGCACAACCACTCTGTGGAACCAGCTTTCGCCGGCGGTTTTTCCGAACCGATACGAGGTGGGAACCTTCAAGAAAAGAGCGTACTCTTTCCTGAAAGACCGGCAACGCACCTGCAAGCCCCTCGGTGTTGCAGATGTCCATGGGCGGCGGTAGTCACTTTCCATCAGGTGAGCCTCCTGCTCGTTTGCCACCTCTGACGTAAAAAAAAAACACATGCGTAATTTTGTTTTGGAATTAGCTCGTAAAATTATTTTGATACATTCACTGATTATATTTGTAACTAGCTGTCATACTCGACTTGGTCCGCGTGGAACTTTAGTCTGATTTCACTAAAAATAGCTTTACTTACTCCCCATAATTTCGTATCTGCCACTGAAATATCCGTCAACAAACAGACAGACAGGCAAACAAACAATTAAAAATTGCTTTATTGCTTTAAAAGTACCTTAACCTTAACCTATATTTTCATAAGCATTTATTAAAATTATTCTATTACATTCTTATTTTGACATTACAAACAGACATTTAAATTTGCTAAATATTAGGCACGTAATTATAATAAAAAACTGTAGTATTAAACAATACATCGATGCAGTATGAAACAAAGTCGCTTCCTGGCGTCTGTACGCTTAAATGTACGCTTAAATGCTTTAAACGACGCAACGGATTTTGATACGGTTTTCATCAATGAACAGAGGTTTTTTTCTATAATCATCATCATCATCATTAACAGTCTGTAAATTTCCCACTGCTGGGCTAAGTATTCCTCTTCCTTTTGCTCCAATGCGGGTTGGTGGAATACACATGTGGCTGAATTTCGTTGAAATTAGACACATGCAGGTTTCCTCACGATGTTTTCCTTCACGAGATGAATTATAATTACAAATTAAGCACATAAAAATTCAGTCGTGCTTGCCTGGGTTTGAGCCCTAAATCAACGGTTATGCCCATCTCGGCTCAGATTTTATGTAATACATGCAAATAAATAGAAAAAAGCGAAAATTCCAAACATTCTAGCCGGAAAACGACAACATTTTTATATTTTTCTGTGTATTCTTTAATCTTAAAGAATATAAATCCTCATTGTACCCGTGTGAAGACGGGACGCGTATGTAGTTCAACATTTAACATTCACCAAACATATGGATATAATACCAGCGGTAACAGTTATACTTGCGTTACTTTTGCTCGTTCGTTAGTTTGAACGGATGTGTTACGCATGCTTTAATGCACTGCTCATTTGGATTTAGTGTTTTGAATATTGGAGATGATAGTTTTATTTATGTTTTCCATTAAAAATAAACATTAAATAAGTGTAACGAGGTCGTATATCCGCGAAGAATATTGTTTAATAATAATAATAAACGTAAGACCGTATCTATTGTAATATTATAACCGCGAAAGTAACTCTTTTAACTCTTCACGCTTAAACTGCTGAACCGATTTAGATGAAATTTGCTATGGAGATAGTTTGAGTTCCGGGGAAGCACAAAGGCTTTACCCCCTCGAGAGGGTAAGATTGGGGTGATGGTTTGTATGCTATAGGTACAGTTTTATAAATATATATATTATACGCGGATAAAGCCGCAGGTTCAGCTAGTAAACAATAATTTTTCATCCCTAAATTCACTGTTCTAGTTATTACGAAATGACCAAGTCATGCTTTACATGGATTTTTCAAGACAGATATTTTAGATCTTGAATTATCATAGAGATTATTATTTATGGGAAAAAATATACAATTCTTTTAATATTGTAAATGCGAAAGTAACTCTGTCTGTCTGTAAAACGAATTTTATAAACATTTTTTTTGAAGCAAACTTGAACTCCGAGGAAGGACATAGTATTTCTGCTTAACACCTGATGGCCAAGTCATAAAACGCCAGCGAAGCTGTAGGCGACGACTAGGTTAAGTTTTTAGCTACGACAAAAAAAAATCGAAACAAATTCGAATCAATCATCTCGAATCCAGCATAAAGACGTAACGTATTTGCCATAGGCAGCGGGAGAAGAGAACGTACACCGTTAAATTTATTGCTCAAATAATTAGCATTCCTCAGGAAGGTATATATTTTTTTTAAATGCTGCATCTGTTCGTTTGAATGCTGCAACTACACACATTAACACATATTAGCATCTAATTAGGCTAAAAAATAAGCGAGATTGCCAAGTTCTTTGAACTCGTGAATTTTAACCAAAGTTTTCTGGTCAAACCCTGGCAGGCACCGCTGATATATTATGGGTTTAATTTGGGTTTATCTCGTGCTTAGCGGTAAAGAAAAACATCAACTAGCATTGGACGAAAGCATACTTCAAATTTGTTTTTATTTCGATTAAGATATATGTATTTATTGAAGTTTAAAAAGATACCGATGTATTTTTCAACGAATATAGTGGTATCCAACCAGAGGTAGTCTGACGGGCTTGCAGCCATACCACTAAGTAAAGTTCTTTAAAAATTTACATTTTTCATCATTATAGTATTTTTATATATACACTCAGGTGAAGATGTCAAACGGTAAGTTTGAGGTATTTTTGATATTTTTTTTACTTACTATTATAAATACATTATATTTTATCCCGAAAATATTCGCGATGCCTCTGAGTTTATTCAACATAACGGAAAATTTATGAGCAGATTTTGATGGAATTCGTAGAGGTAAATAGTTCTAAAGGAATTTAACCAGAAAATAGTGGTCAAACTTGCCTGCTTAGCTGAACTGTTACTTAAAAAAAGGGGAGATTATGAAATCGAACTAAAAAAAAAAGTTTAATAGTAATAAGGGAAATAATGAAGGGTATTTCAATACAACAAATATTTTGGACAGAGAATAACAGAGTGACCGGCTGCATAATACGGACTCATTCAACCAATGTTGTGATGTTTAACGGAACACGACATTGCTTCTAGCTGTTGTACAGAGCTGGAGCGTATTCACGAAGATAGGAATTCCATTTCATTGGTTGAAAAATCTCCACAACTTGAAGTGATGGAAACGTGAACAACTGCCTGAATGTATTTTGGCTTCTCTCAGATATGTTTTTAAGGAAATCGATGTTTAAATAATCTATCTATGTAATTATAATGATTATTATCACATATATTAATTTAATACTAGTAATAAAATGAACTAAGCACTTTAAGCTTTTGTCTATAGAAGATTAAGAAGTAATATTTAAGATAAAGTAGGTATTCGCATTTTGTTAAAAATTTGCAGCCTACGCATTATTTTTTATGTGAAAGTAACAGCCTCCTCTCTCTTTGAAGTGACGGTTATTCCACCGTAATTCAATGCGGGTTGGTGGGTACATATTCAGCAGAGTTTCATTGAAATTAAACTGATGTAGGTTTCCTCACGATGTTTTCCTTTGGCGCCGAGCACGAGATGAATTATAAGCAAATATTAAGCAAATGGAAATAATATTGGTGCTTGTCTAGGTTTGAAGCTGAAATCAGTTCTTACCGGTTCTATTCAGTAGAATCTGCTTTCCAAACCGGTGGTAGTTTTACATACATTTGAAAGTGCTTTTATGAGCCTACTTGAATAAAGAATATTTTGATTTTGATGTTAAAATGGCACGACTTCAAATCACTCAACCATCCCAGATTTATTGTAAAATTAACTCGATAATTATTTAGTTATATATTATTATAGAACGAATACTTAATAACGTGGTCAAGGAAGTGACGTCACCTTTGAGATGGAGTAAAATAAAGGGATATCCATCTTGGGTTGTCTTGGTGGTAACAAGTTTTGTAACTGTCAGTTGCATTCTTGTTGATTTTCATAATATTTTGTTGATGAATTGAAACTTAATTAATCAGTGTCCGTCGGTATTTATTTTAAATGTTTCAGTGAATGGTCGATTATAATATAATATATAATATTAATCACATCACAAGATAATTAATTTCAATTATCGGGGCGAGGTCTAATTATCATAAGACAGGTCATTGAATCAGCCTAGCTAGGATAGCCAGTACCTGAAATTATGATGATGACTATGTTATTTATACACTGATGCTTTTTATCCTAGATCAAACATGTAAATGTCCATAAAGATGTTTTTTTGTGGAAAAAATATTATTATTATTAAAAAAATATATTATGATTATTATGAATTGCCTTAATAATGTTACGGCAAATAAATTATGCTCAGGATATTTTTCAAATAAAATCATAAATATTATAGTCTTCTTCTTCCTAGTCGTTTTCTCGTTACTGAAGGTCGTGACCACCATGCGTGTGGCTCTCCTGTACACTCTCATCACCTTCCTCCAGGCATTCCTATTCTGTGCTATTCGTAGGCAAGCCTTGGCACTGGATCCTGTAGACATCTTTACTATCCACGGGACGGCGCTCTTCCTCTACATCTCTTCCCCTCCACGTGGCCAACCATTATAAGTTTTTCCAGGCTGTCGTCATGCCTAGCCACATAGCCAAAAAAAAACGAAGTACGCGTTGAGTAGTAATAGTGGAGAGACGTGTCTTAATCGTGAGCTGGATCAGAATTGATTCGAATAAATACTAGTATGGTACAATCGATGAAATGCTTGGCGATCTCGCGTTTTAAGTCACGCTGTATACGTTTTTGTCATGCATATTTGTAATCCCTTTTCGTCCTTTAAATATCTACGATTTTTAATAAAAATATAATCTCGTGTTGAATAATACGCTTTATTTATTATTCTATTTTTTGACAAACGATTTGAATTTAGAAATTGGTTATGTTAAAAATATCTTCAAAAATTTATTATTGAAACGGATACCTTGCCCCAAGAAGGATTTATTGGCTTTGCGGAATCGGAAACTTGACCTTATAACCTTATTCTCGTGTTCATACAATGATTATCACTGATTCTATCAAAGTGATCCATGTTATTTTTAATATACAAAACGTTGTTGTAAATATATAGGGGAGATATGATAGGGGGGATAAGAGGGAAGAGGGTCTCTAGCTCCAAGATTATAATAGATTCTGAGCCCTCATATAATAAGGTTGGCGTGTAAACTTAAGCCTACGTGGTAAACAAAATAAGACTGTTGACCAATGTAGATACGGCTCGGCAAGTGTGTTTTAGTTGTTGCCACAACTGAAGGGCCTATGGGCGTCTACTTTAGGATAACGCAATCGACATCAATATGGTTTTTGTTCTGCAGGTGAGGTTTTTTCGTGCAATTTATATTAATTAATATGTCAATATAAAGAAATTCATGCAATTAATTCAAAAAACATCGATAGTTTTCCAGAAATTGTGAAATTGTGTTAATACTAGGAACAAGCATAAAGGTAACACGATTAAACAGGATACCAGAAAGCGTTCAAAAATATTCAATGGACAAAATTGTAAAGAATCGTCAGAGAACTTTTTTTGCTGAAGGATTTACAGAATTAATATTTATTATAACGATTGCGCAGTTTTGAAATTAAAAGGTCGCTCCAGGTTATTTTAAATTTAAAATATATATATGTTACAGGCAATGTATGAAATCTAGGTATTGTATAAAATTCCTAGGAAATGTATGTAATACCTAAAATCGCACGGAAATGTGTAAAATAAATTAAATTAGACACATTTCCTAGGAAATCTTTAAAGATTGTTTAAACATTACTTTAATATTGTGACATTTATAATGGCTTAAATAGCAGACTTATTACTTACCAAACGAAAGTTTGACTTTATAGGAATACTATAGTCGATTTTGTGATAAATTAATTTTAAAAGTTACTAGATAGTTGATTTTCAAAGCTTTCATTAGTAAGATAATATAAAGATTATTATATTTTACGATATGAGAGTTACCTGAAGGTTGTGGTCTAATCGGGTGCTTTAATATAAATTATTATTGTCATTTTAACGACTTGTTTTATTACAGAAAGCATTATTTTTATTTATTTCCTTATACGATATTGGAGTTACATACAATTCTTAGGAATTGTACACATTTCCTTGGACATTTATATATTAAATAGTTTTTCAAACAATATTTTATACATTTCCTAAATAGCTTCGGAATTGTATAAATTTCCTAGGATTTGTATACAATTCCTAGATTTCATACATTTTAGGTAACATATATATGAGGACACCTAATTGTCGCCTGTTGCCTCGCTCGCGTTATAGGGGTTGGTATCCGGGTTGAGGTAAAAAAAGGTAATACACTTCCTTGGGGGTCAAGCTTGATTAATTCAATTTTTTTTTAATTCGATTCAGTATTTTGGCCGAGAAAGAGTGACAAACATACAAATATACTTTCGCATCTAGAATATAAGTACAGATTAAAAAAATCCCGCTCACTTTCCTTTCTGCTTTTTATCAAGTCTGAAACTTTTATTTCGGAACCGGTGGTAGATTTTTTTACAGTCAATAACCATATATAACGCTTCTATGTTTGAAATGAAGATTTTGACATTGACTTTACTTTGTGCGCTGAAAGGTCACACGTGGAACAGATCGATTGAATGAAGTTAAAGATTGAAGACTGAGAAATCCGCAATCCTTTCATACTGTCACTACACTTCAAAATAGTGTTGGATATCGATAGTCCACTATCAATTGACTATCGATAGTTAAGGTGTTAGCTCCCCTGAGCAATATTATCGATAGTATTGCAAAAACCATTACTTTTCACCTAAACTATCGATAGTCCAAAACTATCGATACTATCGATAGTATATCAAGCGAAAGTATCACTGATACCAATAGTATTGCTTACAGAGAGCTGGCGGTACTATCGGTAGTATTGCCGTAATCAATAGTATTGTTCACGGAGACCTACCTATACTATCGACAGTATTGATCAAACGATACTATCGATAGTACTATCGATATCCTGAATAGTTTTCGAGGTCAACTATCGATAGTCAAACTATCGATAGTTCTGCAACACTCCTTCAAAACGGTACCTAGAATTTCACATCTCTACATATATATTTTAGTTTTAGCTGTACGTTGAACGTCAGTTAAATAGGATCAGTCTTGAACGATATCGACCATGGTTTGCCTTTAAACGCCAACCGTATACTATATCTTTATCATTCCTTGCATTGTCATTGCTGTGAAAATTGAACTTCCTCAGCTCAGCGTAAGGTCCGCGTACGATCAAGTCCCCATACATATAACGTACGATCCTTTCGAAAACTAAGGAATACGCTGAAATAAAATGTTTTAGAATAGTTTTGCTTATAAAATATAGCGTGTAATACAATAATGCAGAGATTAGTGAAACGGATTTAATCATTAATAATAGGCATCCTTATAGATGTGAAAGATGAATAAATATAATACCGAAACCCACACCAGCTTGCTAACTGTTTATCTAAAAATATTTTTTAATTTATTATTATTTACTGTTTTTTATTTAAACATATATATTACTAATATTATATAAATTTACATATAAATTTATATATTTTAGTTCTTTATATTATATAAATTTACTTTCTATGTTTTGGTTCCTTCATGTTCAATTTTTATAAATTTATATTGTTTTTTTTCCTTTTAAATTATATCTTTTATCTGCAACGGCTGTCAGTAACGACATTAGGAGGCCACTGAAAATCAGTGTAGAAGCTAACATGTTTCTACGTATACTGAGTGGTCTCCTTTTGACTGAATTACACTGCTGCGCACTTATACATACCTACTACTATTTCTTTTCTAAGTAATTTTTGTTTATTTGTTATTTTTTTTTCTATTTTTTTTTCTCTTTTGTTTTTCATTTTTTGTTTTGTGTATAATTTTTGTATTACATAGAATAAGTGTCTTTTTGTTCTGTTTTAATTACTATACATTTTGTGTCTGTAGTAGTGTAATTTATTCAGCCAATAAAGATTATTATTATTATTATAATATGATAATTTATATTAGTACCTTAACGAAATAATAATATTTATTGCTTTTAAAAATTATATGTAGTTTACTTGGCGGTAGAGCTTTGTGCAAGTCCGTCTGGGTAGGTCCCACCAACTCATCGGGTATTCTGCCGCCAAAAAGCAATGTTTAGTGTTGTTGTGTTCCGGTTTGGAGGGTTAGTGAGCAAGGGACAAAACATCTTGGCTCCTTAAATTGGTGGCGCATTGGCAATTTTTGGAATGCTTAATATTTCTAACAGCGCCAAAGGTGGTGACTACTTAACATCAGGTAGCCGATTTGACAGTCCACCTACCAATAACATAAAAAAAAAAGTTAACAATCTCTAGCTTATTCTTAAAGAGTCGCACACTTTATATTATGTCAATATGTTTTTATTATTAAGTGTATAAAAAGTGACAGTTGATGAAAATTAATAAATAAATAAATAATTCTATCATATCATCCTTCAAAGCAAAACATAGCGTTGATAAATTAATTGATAGCGGTAATTATACATAAGCCTGTAAATATACAATATAATATATGTCCATACTGTGATATATTCACCGGAAGGGACAGTTCCCTCGTAAACCTTAAAACCGTCGTTAACGTCTTCAGCGCTTGATTAATCGCCCTTGCCCTTGACGTATTATGGGAAGATGGAATACATAAAGTATTTCTTCACATTTCTGACCTCCTTCGTCTTTGCTGAATTAGTGTTATATTCTACTCAACCTGAAAGAAGGTTCTATCGCCAAAGAAACTTGGTATTGTTGTAGTATTGAATTAGCCAGTGTAACAGGAGGTAATCTTAGTTCTCATGGTATGTGGTACATTGTCCACGTTTTTTTTATTGTTTAATTTATTTTTATATTCTATTTTAATACATCAGGCGTTTTATATTTTATGTTATTACTGAACATCAGCAGATCAGATCTTCGCAGGACCTCGAACTCGTCTAGGAAGACGTGGCCCACACTGAGGTATATAATTTATTTTTTCGAACTTTACAATTATAATCTATACATATAATAAAAGTGTCTGTTTGTAATATTAAAATAACCCATTTTTACTAAATGCATATGTATGTATACACGGTACATATACCTAAATAACATTTTTTACAATTTCTGTCTGCTCCGGCTAATCTTTGGAACGGCTGAACCGATTGCGACGGGACTTTCACTGGCAAATAGCGGATGTAATAAGGAGTAACTTAGGCTACTTTTATTTTAGATCTATATATAGAATAAAATAACAATAACCAAATAACTTAAATTCAAACAACGCGCACGATGTCGCGGGCACAGCTAGTATATAATAAATAGGGAACATTGTCGATGTTTAGGATGGTTAATATTTGTTACAGCACCAATGTCCATCGGTTGTGGAATACTTACCATCAGACCCTTTTAATAGGCAGCTTGTCGATTTAAAAATAGAAAACAAACTGAAATTTTAATTGATTAAAGTATCTTATCAAATATATAGTATATGTGATACCTTCTCCTCAATTACAGGCTATCTTTAAAAACTGACAGAAAAACATAATAACTTACAAGGGCCCAACTCGTAATATGAACCCAAAATTTCGGGCATTATGACCTATCAAATAGACCAACGGGGTATATTATCCTACTATATTTTACAATATCCATTTCTGACGCAAGAATACATGCGAACTATCGAAGGATTATTCTGAACGGCAATGAAGTGCAGTTCTCAGTTTCGCTTCGGATAAAACATCGTCTTTATTTCAAATAAAATACTTGAACTACGTTCGGATGTGTAAAGACTTCATTGATTTTATATCAGTGGAATTCTCACAAGATTTACCGGCGGATTGGCACCGGAGTTACACTAATGGAGAGAGTTCACTACGAGGCGTTTTCGCAATGACTTGCTGGCGTTAGAAACTATTGAACGTTTGATTTTTATAAGAATTTTTAGGCTAATCAATACGCCGTTACGGTAGCATGCGAAAACGATCCCGTAGCGCCCGCCGAAGAGACGATTAGGGAACCACTGGTTTTTAGTGGGTATTCCGGTGTACTAGGACCAACTAGGAATCCTGGGTACCGGCGTATCCCACATATATCCCAAACGCATAATATGTTTATACAGGGAAATAAAAAAGGCAAATCAATAAGTAAGATTATGGATAAAGAACAAATCAAGAGTTAATTTCCTGGCTTTTTAGTAATAAACAACGAAGGTTCACATTAGTGAAAATAGAATATATATAGTTCAGGCTTAGGACCAATTGCTTTATCGGATTTCCGACGCACGAAAGTGTGTAACTTCCAATTTCTTAATACCGAGCTACATCTGTGAATTTATTAACAGAGAAGCCCAATGTTCTTAGTTTCAAAACTCTTCTGCAGCTGTATGGGCTAGACACCAGACCCTTGAGTTGGTGCAAGTTCAAACTTCAATATCTAGTCAATGTGAAGAGGGTCTTGATTTGTCACAATTGCAAAAATGCAGGTTACCTCAGCTCGAGGCGTTACGTTATCTCTGTTGGATTTCGTGATGACTTCTATTCTTTATTGTCTACGTCATATAGCATATATAATATCCTAAATATTCATTTATACTTACAAATACATCAAAGTACATTTTAAGTAATGCTTAAATTTAATTTTTAATTTTTCTTTGTGAGCCAATGCAAGATATTGGGAAAGAACGTCTGGGTATCTTTTTTTGTGGATATGTCCCCGTGACCCTGGTGGAAGTGCACCAATATACCCAATAAAAAACCATCGGTACCCTCTCCATCTGGTCGTGGTACGTCAAAGGATCGCTTGCGCATGCCACCATGACGCCCCGATGGTCGTTCCGCCTTTGCGCCTCCAATACCAGAGAGAACACGGGGCGTCTGGGTACCCACACAAACGGGCCTACATATTTTATA
This sequence comes from Vanessa atalanta, assembly GCF_905147765.1. Taxonomy (NCBI): domain Eukaryota; kingdom Metazoa; phylum Arthropoda; class Insecta; order Lepidoptera; family Nymphalidae; genus Vanessa; species Vanessa atalanta. The sequence goes on along the minus strand of NC_061891.1, from coordinate 9,065,357 downwards.
AAAATAAAAGAACATTAAAAATATAGTATTTGAAATAGACACACGCACACGTGTGCAATTTATACGGTATTTACCCTATATGACTCAGCAATTTAGCTTTCTTCCATAAAAAATAGATCTTCTTTTTGATAAGAATACTAGTAAAATTATAAGGAATTACTAATATTCCTATTTACCCCTCCATTTGCTCTTTAAGTTTGTGTAAGGGTTGGAAAATACTATAGGAACAGCCCAAGGGATCTGGATCGATGCTACGACTTTTTACATCGCTAGGTGGCCCTTACACCATTTCGCTATTGACGCTTTTCATTACCCCTCTACATACAAATAAACTATTTTTATTATGTAATAAGTTAGGTGGACGGGCAAATGGGCCGCCTGATGGTTAGTGGTCACCACCCATAGACATTGACGTTGTTAGAAATAATAACCATTCCCAACATTACACCAATGCGCCACCAACCTTGGGAACGAAGATGATGATATATGTATATGTTGCGCCAGTAGTTACACTGGCTCACTCACCCTTCAAACCGGAACACAAAAATATTAAGTTTTGCTGTTTCACGATAGAATATCTGATCAGTGGGTGGTACCTACCCAGACGGGCAAATCACTGTAAAGGAAATATTTTCTTTTTTTAAATAATTATATTTGTATATGTAATATATGTCGCAGCGTCAGATAATTAAATACTTTGATTGTAATCTCTTAGTTTTGAGATTTGATTCTGGATGGCCAGTGAAGTCAATTACTCTTTGTCACGTTAGAAAAACATAAAATGTCAGTTTTCAAGAAGGATATGCCAGATGTGGTCGCGGCCAATGAAATATTGTAAAAATCAATATACGATAATCTAGCTTGTTGTATTATTTGTGAACATGTATGACGAAGATGGTAGCCCCGAACCAAACAATATTGCCGGTTTACCGTTATATAGATAAATCCCAGCATTTTTAAAAATTACTTAAATTACTATTTTTTAATATTAGAGTGAGTTCACTGCAGCAGATCTCCGAGTGTCGTATGAGACGCCGACGCGTTTATTCAGTTGAAATTTTAATTCGTATTATGCCTCCTGCCATCTGGCGCCTGCAGCAAATATAACTCTCGCTAGACCCTAGAGCCGCTGCCGCTAAGAGATAGCATCTTAATTTAATTTATTTTTATCTGCATCAATATGGTTAAAGTTTTAGTAGGCCCGGTCTTTGTTTCTTTAAGACCTTTCATTACCGGAATAGGTGTCAGCTTCGCGTATTCTTCTCTAATAAAGAAAAATTTTAAACGCAAAATTTACTATTTTCATTTACTTTAAATAGTGATCAGTCACCATTAACTAATCGCAATCCAATGTTGAACATAGGCCTTGCCCAAAGTGCGTCAGTTCAGTCCGAATCCAGACGGGTCCCATCATCTTCTTCAGGTCAGTCCACCTGATTTGATAATACATTTGGCTTCAAATATATTTCTATGGCCACATTTCAAGTGGTGGTTATTGTTATTGCCACCACTGGTGACAGGACAGCTTGATCATTATCGCCCAGAGGATGGAAATTGCAGTCTTGCTACAGTCATGATTTGTCAAACAACTTTTTTTTTATTTGTGTATAATTATCGCCTGAATTTTAATAATAATTTTGTTAAAATAAGTAGTTTATATTCAGTTATAAATATTTACTAGTTTTTGCCCGCAGTTTCGCTGTCTGGTATTATTGTCACAATATTTTTATAAATTATAGCCTACGTGTTTTTCTAAAGCTATGATTATAAACTTTCATTAAAATCCATTCAGTAGCTGAAGCGTGAAAGATTAACAAACATCCATACATACAAATATTCGCCTTCATAATATTAATAAGGATAACTTTTAAATAGCATGAAATGAAATATAATTCTAAGCTAAAAACGAGCGAGTGTAAATTTAATATAGAAATAAATGCTTTCTCATATTGGATATTAAAATCCAACGTATAATAAGTGTGGTTTCGAAAAATGCGGTTACATATACACACAGCGGAACGCGAATTGATTGTGAGAGACCGACAGCCGCAGGATATTGCGAGGATTAATTTGAAATTTGTGTTTATTTTTTATACAGTTTTAATATGTGTTAGTGTCAGATAAACATGAACTTTAACAAACATTATAAATGGATATTAACAGAGGCCCAAAAATAATTAAATACAGAAGCATTTCACTCCACCTTGTTGGTAGGACTCTGTGCAAGTCTGTCTCGGTATGTCCCACTTACTCATCAGATTTTCTACCATCAAACAGCAATACTTAGTATTAATGTTGGGGTTGAGACTGTCAATTAATATCGACGAAATATCATTTGTCATTTAACATAAAAGCATTACACGAGAGCGACGAACGAGCATACGCAAATACTGTGTTTGTTGAGTGTGTGTTTTTTAGGCCACCACAATAATGGTCAGTAGCCACTACTGCCACTGACATTAGCGCTGTACGAAATATTCATCATTCCTTATATCGCCAATGTGCTTCCGATCTTGGGAACTAAGAAGTTAAGTTCCATGTACCTACACAGACCTAGAGCAGCGTGTAATGATTGCAATATAAAATAACCATTGGAAGAAATAACATTGGAAGTGTGTGGTGGAAAAAGTTCCAAACATTTTATTTTTTTTATTTTTATTTAAATATTATTAAGGCGGTAATTAAAAATTAATTAAAAGTTAATTAACAACATTCACTTCAAAGAGCGAGAAGGCATTTTCCCATCAGTGTGACAATGCAGGTGTGGATTACTTTTGACTATATAAAGGAAAAATGGTATTTAAATCTTAGTATAGTATGTTAATTCGCTATGTTTTACTGGATACTTAGATTTAGCTGGAAATCACCAAGTTCGCCCTTTAATAACTTACTTAATGTTATCAAAAGAGAAAATGTTAAAGAAGTTCCTTTATGCTTACACAATGGAGATTTTTTTTTAACATTCCGCCTCAGTCTAACTTCGCAATTAAACTGAAGTTTCGACGACACTTGAATAAATTAATTTTAGTTTTCATTATAAAAAATGAACTATTTCCGACTTTTTCAGAAGAACTCGTGAATTCCGGAAACTCGAATCTGATTGTGATTTTTTTTTTAATTTATCACGAACGCCTTTGTAGTTTGACCTGTGGAGCTGGTCTGTTATTTTCAATGTGTTTCACGTCTTTGCTTGATTTTGACTCAAAGTGAATACAATATTTATGTACTGATATATACAACCACCGTATTTAAAGTTCTCACTTAAACACCAATTATCCCTCACTAACATATTTGCAAACGAATGCCTCCTAATAGCAAGTGAAATCTTGCAATTTTGGAAAGTACTGTAAATATAAACAGTGATGATGCATTTTTCCTTTTTGTTATATATTTTATCCTCCATAAAGAAAATGTCTTTACATATGTTACAAAACAACCAAACTGACATTCGCAGAGTAAAGATTTTGACGACCTAACAGCAAAGGTCGCACTATTCTGATTCATTGAAACAAATACGGAAAGCTCTACTTGTAAATAGAAAATTACGTGCAATCCTAGCTAACTACAGCCGCCTGAAAGCTAGAAGTGACTTCGTTCAAACTGAACTCTAACTAAAAACTAGTTCTAGAGGATATATTTGAAACGTCCCATATACATCCCTTTTGTGAAGACCTAGGTCCCATTTGATACGCCTAAAAAGCTGTATTTATGAACGCAAGGATGACATTTCGAAATGGGTCATAAAAATCATACGCCGTTTGGAATCTTATTGTTTTGAGATAAGGTTCGAATTGCAATGATTATTCAACTTTTGACCGGCCTATAGAGATTAGTCTGAGCTATTTGCCAAATATATTTTATTGAATATAATATAGTATCGTTCATGTAGTTTTTTGTTAATTCTATTATCATGATATGGGACGAATGACGACTGGCACAAAATAGTATGTAAATAATACATTACACTATATACATTAAATTAGCAGTCTGTAAATTTCTTACTGCTGGGCTAAGGCCTCTCCTCCCTCTGAGGAGAAGGTTTTGGAGCTTATTCCACCACGCTGCTCCAATGCTGGTTGGTGGAATACACATGTGGCAGAATTTCGTTGAAATTAGACACATGCAGGTTTCCTCACGATGATTTCCTTCACCGCCGAGCACGAAATGAATTATAAACACAAATTAAGCACATGAAAATTCAGTGGTTGTCTGGGTTTGAATCCGAAATCGGTTAATCGGGCCATCTCGGCTCATAATACACGTCTTTAGTTCAACTATTTCGTTAAAGACGTGATGATTCAGTGGATAGAACATATGAACTCTAATCAAAGTACACGTGTTTAAAACCGGGAATACAACTAGTGTTACTAAACATAAATAAAATTGTTGTTTATCTTTGGAAACCTTGAGCTCGGTAGCTGAAGAAAACATAGTGAGGAATTAAGATAAATGTTTGTACTTAAACTGCGTGCGTGCATACTTGTAATTAAGGAGTAAAGTCGAAACCTTAAACTAGAGAAGTGCTTGAATATTTACTGTCATCTCATATTTAGCGGTGATCGGTATACAAGTAATTAATGTATTTATTGCTACTTCCGAATACTAGAAGACGTTATGTCAAATTGTAAACATTTCTACATCGCGATGGCAAGATTCGTTAATTGTTTTATATAGCACTATGGAAAGATATAATTTAAATAGGTTCACTGCGTAACGGAGCACTTTCTAACAGGCCAGACCCTAGATGCATACCAAAACACGGTACGAGTGCTATATTTTATAAGATCCGAGCATCTGCGGGGTATTGCGCCATACCATCGGCGACCACCGGACCCAAGAGGATTACCACGCGGCCTAACCCAGCAATGTCCTCGACAGGCGCCCGCCGCGGAAGGGTGAAGCCAACACACGGATACACCACAGCGGGATCCGCCGCAGCTCGCCGATCGCCGAGGCTCGATCGCTCTGCGGCGTGAACCCCGCTCGGATCAGACAGACGGATCAGACGCGGATAATAATCCACCCAGTGATCCGTTTGTAGTTGCAGACGGCGTTACCTCCACTGTAGGGGGTCATCGCTCCAATCAGTTACCCCGGGGCTCATGCGGGCCTGCGTGGATATCAGATTGGATCAATTTAAATGTAGTTGCTAGTGGTATCTAATTGCTTGAATTGTAAACACTGGCGTGGTGTAGTATCCTTAGGATCGAGAAAGCTAGTTGTTTAACCGGAAACAAACTGAATAGCGTATTGTATTTATATTACTACGTACAGAGATGGGAACGCAAAAATGAAAACAAGAGGGGGGACCTTAACAGACTTATCGTTTGAGGTAATTATCATTTCGCAATTATTCAGGTGATGAATTTGCAAAGGTATAATACCTTCGTGCCTACACCACAATTATATCCTCGTATATACAGGGTAGCGCAAAAGTTGTCACCCGATCTTCTTTGTCTGTAATTTTTTGATTAATGAAAAACTTAAGTTTTGCATTCGAATTGTGTTTGTTTGATGTTGATTGATGGTTTTTCCGTCACTCTTGTCAGAACTTGCGGCGTTAAGTTCCCGCATTCCTGACGGATATTTTCTTTGAGGACTTCAAGAGTCTGAAGTTCGTTGACATAGACTCGTGACTTCGAGAAACTGAGAAAAGAACCGTTAAATCGGGCGACTTGGCGGCTACTCTAAATCACTAAAGTTAGAGATTAGGTGACCTGGTAATGAACCCTCTTAATTTGGTTTGTGGATCTTACAATATGCGCCATTGCTCCACTCCTATCGAACCACGCAATCCCAATTCCTCCAGTTGAGGAAGTAGAAAGTCATTGACTTTGTCCCTTTTGTCTTTGACGAGATGTTTGGTGATTTTGAAAAGGGTCCGATAACGCTTCATCACCAGAAACGAATTATTACTCAAAAATTTCGAAACGATTATTCTGTATTCTTGAGGTCTAAAGGTATCTATTGACAAACATGTCAAAGCAGCAGCAGCCATTTGCAAAACTTGTAGCATTTTCCGATTGGGTGATGACTTTTGCGCCACCAAGTATCTATATACACCATAATTTAAATTGACAGGGTGGACTCATCTCACTCATCATGTTTTTTGATATATTTATCTAATTTATAATTACTTTGTTCCAACTGGTATCACTAAACGAACACAGCCATTGTAATTATCTAGGAGTAATGTGCAATATAAACAAACTAATATCTTGTTTAATTTTACTGAGTAACAATGAATCTTGCTAACTTGCTAAATAAATTTAAAAAAAGAACACGTCTTTGTTGACATAGATATTTTTATATATGACCAAACACATATTAGAGCGTATACCGCAAAAACTTGACATAAATTCTAGCTATCTTAATGTCTGGCGTGTGGCGCCCTGTCAACTGCGCCGCGCCAAGTTCTCTGCGTTACGATCTGTCCGTTCGGTAGAACATTTTCAATTTATATAATGTGCGGTTTTGATGGATATAAATCTTTCATATTTATGTATTTTTTCTGGCAATGATTTATAATTAAGATATAAGTACGTTGCTCGCAGTTTATATTTATGTATACTTTAAATTTTTTATTTAAAATTGTTGATTTGAACAAACAATTCAACTGCCTGTCGTGGCCGAACTTCGATTAAGGGAACTTTATTATTTATGTTTCACTGAAGTTTATTTTCAATTCAAAACTACATGCAAATATCTACTTAAATAAATACTATACTAGATAACGCCCGCGGTTTCGCTCGCGTTTTTGGGATTGGTCGTCAGTTGGTAGGCATAAAAAAGTAGCCTTTGTCCTTCCCTGGAGTTCTATCTTGGTGGATAACAATTTTAATAAAATTAGGTTCCGTTGTTTTACTGTGAAATTGCAAAAGACATACAGAGTTATTTCCGCGTTTATATTATTAGTATAGATTACAAGTGGTGACAGCGGCTTCTTCCTCATTTTTGGGTGTTGGGGTGTCAGGTGTTATATATCCTGCGTATTTTTTGTGCACCTAACGACATGTATATAATTATATATCATTCAATATCAAAGGTTATTTAGTTAAAATCTGAAAGTGCTATGAACAAACGAACTTATTTTCGTAGATATAATATTAGTTTAAGTTATTAAGATTACCATTATTATCTCAAGAGTTTAGCAAAGAGTAATAAACGAATAAAACATTATATTAAACGCAACCAAACTTTACAGAGAACTCGCGTAGTAATCAAAATGGCGTCGTGAATGTATCACATAAGCAATGTCGGAACTAAATGCGCTCAGCTTGAACCTACATTAACAACTTGTAATGTTGAATATATATTCCTTTTAAATACTTTATTCTACGCTATTTAAACGTCTGGAAAGTAAATAACTCGGACTTGAGGACAAATTGTACATTTGGATTTGTAGTACATTCATACGACTTTTTGTAAGTATTTTTACTTATCATCTTCTTGGAAAATTGCTGCTTTAAGATTTCAAAAATTATCCTTCCATTAAAATTGGTTTACGTTAGAATTTTAAATATTTAATAAAGTATACGACAGTTGTTTCAACCTCAGGAGACACATTTAAATGTAACTGCGTATAAATTATGTGTGTGCTTTTTTTATTTGGTCGTGATTGAAATAGTCCGGCAGAGGTGGCGAAGTGACTCCAACTGGTTTTTTTTTTTTTTTTATATCATAAGGTGGCAAACGAGCAGGAGGCTCACCAGATGGAAAGTGACTACCACCGCCCATGGACATCTGCAACACCGGGGGGCTTGCAGGTGCGTTGCCGGCCTTTCAGGAAAGAGTACGCTCTTTTCTTGAAGGTTCCCAAGTCGTATCGGTTCGGAAAAACCGCCGGCGAAAGCTGGTTCCACAGAGTGGTTGTGCGAGGCAGAAAATGTCAAAATGTGGGTTCAAATTAAGGTAAGCATAATTGGAGCGGCGTGGTGGAATAAACTCAAAACAATCCGCAAAACAATCTCGCATGGCTCCTCCATGCGAGAGGAGGACTTAGCCCAGGAGAACATTTACATAGATATACATTGAAAAAGTTCAAATTAACGCGTAATATATTATTTTGTAAAAAGACTAAATAATAAAATTTATTTTTATTTTCATTGGAGTATTAGGTTATATAACACTAAGGGAGTCTTCGGCTTATTTTTGCAAAATATATTTTGGATATATTTAAGGATTTTGTTTCATAATCGATACGCGAAATGCATTACCGCTGTCGTAAAAAACAGTTCCCCTTAAAAAATCAGTGCGTCACGAGGCGTTGTGCTAAACAGACTTGGGACAATTTTCTCCGCAAATAAACGGTGTATTATGAGGTTTCTCGGTTTATTACTCAGTAACTTAAGAGTGTAAAATAACTCAGTCCAACAATGGGACACTTACGTGCTGCCATTACAAATAAACTATATAAATCTATACATATAATAAAATTGGAGTGTCTGTTTGTAATATTAAAATAACCCATTTTTACTAAATGCTTATGTATGTGTACACGGTACATATACCAAAATATATTTTTTTACTATTTTTTGTCTGTCTATCTGTCTGTTTGTTCCGGCTAATCTCTGGAACGGCTGAACCGATTTCGACGGGACTTTCACTGGCAGATAGCGGATATAATAAGGAGTAACTTAGACTACTTTTATTTTAGAATTATAAATAGAATAAAAATAAAATCACGCTACAATATCCAAATAACATAAATTTAAACAACGCGCACGAAGTCGCGGGCACAGCTAGTTATAGTATAATACATTTAATATAAATACCAAATTAAATCTCAAACTAGTTAAGTTACTAATCAAAAAACGATTACCACAAATATATAAGATAAGAAAAGGAATAAAATGTTTGATGCGGCGTGAAATAGAACTGCCTAGACTTGTCTAATATACCCTCTCGTCTGTCTCGAGACTTGAGTTGTATGTATTTGTGTGTATACGTAACGAACTTGGAGAGAACTGCGAGTGAATTATGCAGGTATTTATGCACGCTGTATCTACACATATGTACAAGGCTTAATATCGTTGGTATATATGAACTATCTTTAAATATATAATACTAATGATGTAAATGAGAAAGTAATTATGTTTGTTTTCTCTTCACGGTTAAACTTCTGAACCGATTGGGATGAAATTTGGTATGGAGATAGTTTAAATTCCAGAGAAGGATATAGGCCATTTTTTTATATCCGCAGGCAGGTACTACATTAACAGCCTGTAAATTTCCCACTAATGGGCTAAGGCCTCTTTGATGAGAAGGTTTTGGAGCTTATTCGTGTTGGTAATGCGGGGTGGTGGATACACATGTGGCAGAATTTTGTTGAAATTAGATACATGCGGGTTTCCTCACGATGTTTTCCTTCACCGCCGAGTTCGAGATGAATTCTAAACACAAATGAAGCACATTATATTCATTGGTGTTTGCTTGGGTTTGAACCCGAAATCATCGGTTAAGATGCACGCGTTCTAACTACTGGATCATCTCGGCTCCCTAACCACTGGGCCATCTCGGCTCAGGTATAATCTTTACTAATATTTTAATTGCGAAAGTAATTCCGTTTGTTACGGTTTCGCGGCCAAACGACTAAACTGAATTTGATGAGTTTTGGTATGAAGCAAGTTTTAACAACAAGGAGACATAGGCTAGTTTTTGTTATTATAACACTCGACGACTAACCCATAAAACGCGAGCGATGCTGGGGACGGCTACTCGTTTAATTTAATTTGATTTTCAGATCGCTAATGTCCTGCTTTTGAAATGGAAACAATATTAAAATGTAAAATCTATATATACAAAAAAGATAAGTAAGTATGTTTATATATTGCAATTTAATGTTATGAATGTATTTAATATAATTCATAAATATATAATTAAAAGGGGGTTTTACAATATCGTGAAGTTATAAATGGTAGGTTCAGAATTCAGATATTCTATAAATAGAACTGGGTCAGAAACTCTTCAGTTCTTTACCAAATTAGCTTTGTTTAGACTACGAATCTGGTAATTGCTTCCATGGTTTAAAAATTATATTTAAAAAAAAAAAAAAATCTTAAGGATAATTGAACGAGGAATATATTAAAATACAAATAAAATAAGATATTTTTTTTCCTTGAGGCCTATGTCCAGCAGTGGACGAATATGGGCTGATGATGATGATGATGATGATGATGATGATGGTGATGATGATGATGATGATGGTGATGATGATGATGATGGTGGTGGTGGTGATGATGGTGATGATGATGATGATGGTGGTGGTGGTGATGATGGTGATGATGATGATGATGGTGGTGGTGGTGATGATGGTGATGGTGATGATGGTGGTGGTGGTGGTGATGATGGTGATGATGATGATGATGGTGGTGATGGTGATGATGATGATGGTGGTGGTGGTGGTGGTGATGATGGTGATGATGATGATGATGGTGGTGGTGGTGATGATGGTGATGATGATGATGATGGTGGTGGTGGTGATGATGGTGATGATGATGATGATGGTGGTGGTGGTGATGATGGTGATGGTGATGATGATGGTGGTGGTGGTGATGATGGTGATGATGATGATGATGGTGGTGATGGTGATGATGATGATGGTGGTGGTGATGATGATGATGATGGTGGTGGTGGTGATGATGGTGATGATGATGATGATGGTGGTGGTGGTGATGATGGTGATGATGATGATGATGGTGGTGGTGGTGATGATGGTGATGATGATGATGATGGTGGTGGTGGTGATGATGGTGATGGTGATGATGATGGTGGTGGTGGTGATGATGGTGATGATGATGATGATGGTGGTGATGGTGATGATGATGATGGTGGTGGTGGTGGTGGTGATGATGGTGATGATGATGATGATGGTGGTGGTGGTGATGATGGTGATGATGATGATGATGATGGTGGTGGTGATGATGATGATGATGATGATAATGATAATGATGATGGTGATGATGGTGGTGATGATGATGATGATGATGATTGTTTTCCTTTCGATAGGAGAGCCTTTAGTGAAGTTAACTGTTATTGCCGTTTGATTTTGTTTTTGATACAAAGCATATTTGTATATTATATTTTAATCTCCTATCTAAATATATTTCGGAGAAAAACATAATCTACATACTATCATAAGCGTTTACAAATGTGAACGTCATCGGGATTGAATGCGAGCACAAAACAGGGGATAAACTGTTTCGTACAATTTAATTGGAGTTACAAAATGTTCAATTAATTCACAGCTATTATTTCACGTGCTAATATAAAACAATCCGACAATGACAATTGACTTCGAGTATACATATATAAGCGAAATACCACTGACAGACTAATCACGAGAACTCCAGGAGAAACTACAGGTCCAGACAGGCCAATTTGCATAGTTATTACTTTCGTAACGTCGTCATTTACTAGGAAAAGATTATTAGAAAATTAAACTTCATTCAGGTGTTAATTTTTATGAATATTACTCGTATAAAATCGGGCTGCAATAGAGTAGTAGTAGGCAACAGGCTGTAAGTATCTCGATACTACGTAATGGCCGCTCCTTATCTTAAAGATCCTTGCAGCTTTTTTACATCGTTTCAGTATGGCGTGAACACGTGTGGTTTCTTATAATTTTTGTTATCAACATCGTTATAGATTTTTTTTTGTACATTTTATTAACCGTATATTGAGCCACAGGTAAACCGTATATTGACAAACAAATATATATAATGTTGTAAATGTATAGTACATGTAGACATGTGCGCGTGTGTGTATTTTTTTATATTGTATGTATGTTATATATTATATGTAGAGCCGAGATGGCCCAGTGGTTGGGTTAGGTTAGTTAGGTACGCGTGCATCGTAACCGATGATTTCGGGTTCAAACCCAGGCCACTGAATTTTCATGTGTTTAATTTGTGTTTATAATTCATCTCGTGCTCGGCGGTGAAGGAAAACATGGTGAGGAAACCTGCATGAATCTAATTTCAACGAAATTCTGCCACATGTGTATTCCACCAACCCGCATTGGAGCAACGTGGTGGAATATGTTTCTCCCCAAAGGGAGAGGAGGCCTTAGCCCAGCAGTGGGAAATTTACAGTCCGTTAATGTAAAAATGTGATGTAATGTATGTTATTAACAGATATTTATTCGAAACATATTAGTCTTTAAGTTTTTATCCTTCGCCGTTCACGATGTATAATAAACTCTAAAGAGGTCCATAAAAGCCTAGCGTTTTGGGCGGTTTTAAATTCGCATTAAAGGATTTGTATACATATATAATTAATTATCCCGTTCGAACTTTGTATGGTGAATAATAATATTATAAGCGATTTACCCAGGCTGCAAATGTATTAATAAAGAAAATAACATGATATATTTTTAAATCATACCGTAAGTTAAAAAAAAATGTTTGTAAAATAAAAATATCATGAGATAATATTTATTATACCCGTGCGATGTCGCGACTCGAAGCTAGTGTATATATACACAGTGTAACTACAAGTCAAGCGAAATTTTAACAAGGAAAAACTATAAATCTTTCATATGTCTCCACACAAACATTTACATTATCAACTCTATGTATATAGTAATAAGGATTACGAGCTAGAAATGGCAATAGAATTCTTTAAATAGAAAAGTTATCCGCTAACTCCTCGCTAAGAATCAATTGAAGAAGGCTCCTATGTCCAAATTTTCCGGTCGACTGTCCCCCGAGGCGAGAGGTGCATCGGAATCAAACACGCGATCAGGGATATATGCTTAGTGATGGGAATTATTGAAATTATACTATCGATAAAAATATTACATGTATTTGTCCATTAATTAAAATTCTCTCAGTATGATATCACGTGATGGAAATCAGACAATATAGACAAAATTTCACTGTTAGTAAGACATTGTGCAAGCTGTCTGAGTCACTTACTTATCACCTACCCTAAACTATAACAATACTTTGTAACCGAGACAGGATGATTCCAAGCGTAGATCCCACGAATTAATGCTTGGATGTAGAATCATAAATATGTTAACGAAACATTTTAATTCCTACTCTGCATATGTAATAAACATTAAAAACAGGATCAAATCTGCGACTAAATCTTAGGAAAACAAAAGTGTGAACTCATAGCGACTCCTTACCACCTGTGGAACTTGACATGTTATGTCCCTTGTGCCTGTGATAACAATTTGTCACTCAGCCTTCCAATAAAAACAAAACAATACCAAGTTTTGCTTGGCAGTAAAAATATGATGAATGGGTGCTACCCACCAAGAAGGGCTTGCACCTTATTGCACAGTATTGTTTAAAAATCAACATCGATATACATTTCTTGTGATCACGCACTTCCCTACGCCTGCTAACCGCAGTGCGCCGTGCCTCGGAGCACAGCTAATGTTAACGAAACAGCAAAGTTAATGGCATGTTTTCGTGTTTATTCACAAGAAAAACTAGCATCGAAGTTTTGTAGTGCGATTGAGAATGATTCTGAGTTCAACCGGCTTTACATGCGAGAAATGTAAAAGTTGGGTATTGTTAGTCTGCTTAGATTTATATTTTAAAATATTATTTATTCAAGAATGCTCTTCTAACGACTATTGAAGTCATATTGAAGGATTAGATTAAATGAAAGGCATCACTAACACAATATCGATTCGAACGATATCGATATCGATAATCGAAAAAAAATATATAGTCGATTGAATATATCTAAGATAATCAATTGTAAACCGATACGATTCTGCGTTATCTAGTGTTAGCATATATATTAAAAAGCAGAGTTAGAACTAGTGAGGCAAAGTCCCAACCAAATGGCAACTAATCCAGCAATAGTCAGTACAGCGATCCTGGCGGAGCTCGTTTAATATTTCATCAAAGCGTACATTTACCGTAAAGGGAATATTCTAATCTAAATTATCATTATACTATTGAACCAGACTATGCGTTTAGTTATACAAGCTATACGAGAATGATGTCTATTTTTGTTACACGTTTAATTCAATATGGCGTTTCAGTTTGGCTGAGGTATTTACTCCCCAGTAATGTTTTAAACACATCACTGTTCATAGGTTTTACGTATAACGGTTTCTTACAATATTATAGATATCATACTATAGTTGCAATGGAAGTAGGAAAAAAGGTAAACAAACCTTATTACGTATTTCATGCGATTTGCTAATAAGCGATACAGATACAGCTATATTGTGCACTACTAAGAGTTTATGATTAATATATCTTTATTTATAATACAACACTATTGCACTTAACTACTTATTTACAATTACAGTTTCGTTGACGTTCAAAACGCCATTTTTTCGCTAATCCATAGTGAAAATCATAGATTAATCAAGCTCTCGACCAATGATATCGCGTCAATTTGCTGTCAAATGTTGTTTGTTTAGCTTTTTTTCCTTTTATGGTTGGAATAGAGTATATGTACATGTTACTTCACTTGGTGGTCGAGGTTTGTGCCCGTTACAGTAGGTACCTTCCACTCGTATTCTACCTCCAATCAGCAATTCTTTGTATCGTTGTGTTTAGGTTTGGGTGAGTCAGTATAATTACAGGCATAAGGGACGTAATATCTTAGCTCTCAAGGTTGGTGGTGCATTTGTGATGTAAGGAATGGTTAATCATCTTACAAATGTCTATGGACGATGGTGACCACTTACCATTGGTGACCCATTTGCCCGTCCAATAGAATAAAAAATAAGATTATACAAAGGGTTAAATTAACAATGTTGGGTCTCCTAATTAACGTTTCGGGGCCCTTTTCTAACTTTCTATAAAAGAAAATTACGATATTTTTTCGTATTAAGTATATCACAAAGGTATCACCCCATTTAATAGGAAAAATGTTTAAAACCTTATTTCGCAATTTTTCCCTGAATATACAGGGGGCCCTTAGGCAGTCAGTTAGCTAAGCTTACTTTTACCTTATGGATAAATCGACCTGATTATACATAGGTACATATTATATGTGTAGTATATAGTAGCAGCTTGTAAAAAATAAAGCTCATATAAAAAAAATCATTAATAAATAAAATGATTATATCAAATATAAAAAAGCGCCGACTTGTATTTATTGACTTTTAAGCAGGATATAAAAAAAAATGTTTTTTAGTAAAATTATCTGTAATTAAAATGTTAGAAAAGAGTAACTACTGAGTTTCTTGCCGGTTCTTCTCGGTAGAATCTACATTCCGAACCGGTGTTAGCTTTAAATTTAATTCAACAGTGTAACATGAGCCCACTTGAATAAAGTATATTTTTTTATTGTTTTGAATATCCCACTTCTGGGCAAAACATTTATCTTGTCCTATTAGTATAATTATAAACTCGTATTTATGTAAGATTCACTTTATAACATATTTTTATTTGTCTTGATTACATGATGATGTAAAATAAACTTTATTCAAAGTTTATGAAGACTGCATATTCTGGGGAATTTTATTATAGATATTTACTAATAAAAATTAAAGTAAAAGCCTGTAAATGCCCCAGTAATGGGGCATTAATCTCTTTTCGTGAAGACGGTTCGAAACTAGCACTACACATATTGGTGAATTTCTTACGATATTTCTTTCATCGCCTAGCACGACATGAGTTATAAATAACAAATTCAGCACACATAAATTCAGCGAGGCTTACTCGGGTTTGAACCTGCTATTAACGATTACGATGCCATCACGAGAAAGCGAACTGAGTCTACGCATGATTTATATATGACGTTTATATATTAATCTCGTAAACAATTATTTATTACACATTAAATACTCATAAAATAACCAATTACGGAGGATTATCTATAAAAACAGACTTATATGATGAAGATCACAGAACCCTTGTAAACATTTCATTTTGAGGCCATTAATTACATCGGGACGACATAAATGACTTCCTATAATATACAGTGATGTTCCGCGGCGTTCCTTGACTTTCAAATAGATAATAAATTCGAAAAAATTGTTAGCTCGTTATTACATACATAATCCTTATAGGGCAGTTGGGGCGTTAAGTTGATTGTGAGCAACAGCGATGGGGCTCTCTGATTACGTATTTTTTATCGTCGTATACCTTGTCTACTGTGGCTTGATTCAAATAAGTATATTTAGTTAATAGATACAGATGTGTGTACGAGACGTAAGAAAACTATAGTCAAAATTAACGTTTAGTACTTCATATATAGTCTTAAGTGAATATTATATGAGTTAGATAGATAGAGTGTAGCGTATTTAGGTTTATGCGTACATTTGACGTATGACGTACTTCCCTCTTTCTCTTCCCTTCTCGTGTGAGCCGCGGTAACGTGTGTTGTGTGAGTGCGCCGCGCTTTTGAAATTAGCTTGTGTAACGGACTTATCCTTCTCCTGTGATATCACCCATCCCTTGGCTGTTTTCTTCGAGTGTATGAAGACCAAGTGTCTTCATAAGTCAGAGCCCAGTTTTGAGGTAACAACTACCCATTTTCCTTAATTACAGTCCACTTTTCTCTCGCGCGTACATAGAGTCTGTTTCTGTATAGACACGATACACGATCCTTCTATGCACCTAATGCCTGTAAAACTCAAACATTGTTAGCAATGTAGGAACTGTGATCTTATATTTATTAATCAATTTTTAAATTTTACAAAATCACTTCATTTATTACTGACCGCTAACCAATAAAAGTTATTAATTATGCGAGAACAAACAAACAAGCTATCTATATTGACTGTTTACACTATGAATGCCCTACTGATTGTATCTGACGCGATACACACAGTTTTATAAAACGCTGATCATCTAAAAGTTTAACGTCAATTTAATTATGATAATTTTGTTTAAATTAACATTACATTAACAGCCTGCAAATTTCCCATTGCTGGACTAAGGCCTCCTCTCCCTTTGATGAGAAGGTTTGGAGCATATTACACCACGCTGCTTCAATGCAGTTTGGTGGAATATACATGTGGCAGAATTTCGTTGAAATTAGACGCATGCAGGTCTCTACGATGTTTCCTTCACCCCCGAGCACGAGATGAATTATAAAAACTAATTAAGCACATTAAAATTCAGTGGTAAATGCCTGGGTTTGAAACCAGAATCATCGGTTAAAATACACGCGTTCTAACCACTGAACCATCTAGGATAATTTTGTATTTAGACTAATATAGTGTTAACATTTCTTTATCAAGTTATATTCTACCGGTAAAATATTAACGTACCATATATATATTTTCTATTTTAAGATTGTCTGATCTACAAGCAATTATTGTTATTTATTAAAAAAAACATTATTAATAATTATATCTACTCATAACTAATATGTTTATTGTAATTCTATTGCATTTTTTTCACTTATATTTTACTTATTTTATTAATTTTGAACATTGAAAACAATATTTAAAATTCTGTGTGTAATTGTTCAGTGTTCTTTATTCTCGTATGCCCCCATAAAAGGGGGGTTATTAATAACTTGGCGGCTTAAATCACGCGTGGGGGCATAATTAAATGTTAAATCATTTTTATTCACACGGTCCAGGGCTGTTTTTTCGTGTATAGTTTTTGATTAATGGGGCATGACGGGGTTTGGGACAATATAATAAGTGCTTTTTGAACGTGGGGTTTGCCTTCGATAACATATTTGGATCGTTATATCTTAAATAAAAATTGGCTTTTAGTTTATTTTGCAAAGAAAATAGTTGCGTTATTTAATCGGAATTTTGAAAACTGAGAACTTATACTAAAATGAAATAAAACCGCACTGTGCGTGTGAGTTTTTAATTCATTTTATATACCACGTCAAAAAAAAAAAAATATATGTATGTATGTTGTGAGGTTTAAGAACATTACATACTATAACTATTTGTATATATTTAAGGACTTAATGTTAATAATTCTTATGTACATAAAGCTGTTTCCATTGAATAGAATTCAGAGAGTATAAAACGAAAAAAAATGTTTTCATAGTTTTTCCTCGTATCATATTAGGAATAAATATTATTGGATTATTTTTTTCACTGAATAATAAAATTCTGTGCTGCTGCGGTGAAAAAACATCGTTAGCAAACCTGCATGTGTCTAATTCAATATTAAATACTGCCATGTGTAATCAACTCGCATTGGAGCAAAGTGGTGGAACGAGCTCCAAGAGGGAGAGGTGGCCTTAGCCCAGCAGTGGGACATTTACAGGCTATTGCTTTTTACTTCTGTCCTGAGATGGTTTTATATGTCTCTTATAGATATTAAAATTCTATCAAAAATCGAGTAAGCCTTCGAGGAAATTGTTTCCGCCATTTATTTATTTTTTTTAATTTTCTCAGAGACGCGTTACTTATTGGACTAAAACTTTCAGGATCTCGGATCTTCAAAGTAGCAAAAACATTCCCGGAGGCAATTTCAATATGAATATCCCCTATCCCTTCTTTGCTTCTTCTACAACAGACCGATTAATCAGGGAAACAACTGAGTCAACATAACCTCTAACAGCTCAGAGTAAGTTCTTTGTGTCTGATTAAGCCTAGGTTTATATGGACAGTTAATTACATTAACAAACAAATACCTTTAAAAAAAAATTGAATCCTTAAACGATCTTAACACATACTGATACAAATACACACACGCACATATTTGCAAACACGCGCACACAAATAGAATACAATATATATTCAATACATAAATGAGGTATTTAACAACAGGCAAAATATTTACGTCTTTACAAAATGAATGCGGTTAATCAGTGGTGGTCAACTATGCCAAACCGCGCTCAATACGGGCCACACTCATCGAGGTTCAATTTCGTTAATACTTCGTTTACATGGATCTGAATATTTAATCAGTGGTTTCTTAAAATCTGTAAGATTTTTAGATTTAATACGATTTTTAAGTAGTCAAATAATGCAATGAGACTAACGGCTGGTTAAGATGAGATGATTCAAAGGTAAATGGCATACTATTCTGCACTGAAGATAACTAGAACTGCAAGGCATCGAAAAGATCTGCTCCCGTACGTAATTGACGTACTTAAAACACGTACGAAACTATATGTTTCCTCGTTTCCGCTAAGGTATGGAATACCCTCGGTATTTCCCACCACCTACTATATAGGTATCTTCAAATCTATAGTGAATAGGCATCTTCTAGGCAAGCTCGCTCCACCTTAGGCTGTATCATCACTTTCCAACAGGTATGATAACAGTCAAGCACTACCTTACTCAAAAAAAATGCCTGAACAATTTTGGCAATTTTGACAGCATTCTCAATAGAAGCTGACTGCGCTTGAAATACTCCAAGTTTTCTTTCGAACTAATGTCATAATTAATGACTGACTAATATAAGAAATTTTCAATAATTGTCCTGTCCGCCTGGAAAATTACATTCTTATAATTCTAAGTTTACGTTTCTGTATTTGTTCTACGATTCTAACGAAATATTCAGCAACGAGACGGTTCCATGTAAGCCGCGCGCCATCAGCCTATCAAACAGCAGTGCTCAAAGTTTACGAACGGATTTCTTGATAAGCCCTATCACAACTGGCACTATTAGACCAGCCTTACTTCTGAGTATATCAGG
Source organism: Vanessa atalanta (assembly GCF_905147765.1). Classification (NCBI taxonomy): domain Eukaryota; kingdom Metazoa; phylum Arthropoda; class Insecta; order Lepidoptera; family Nymphalidae; genus Vanessa; species Vanessa atalanta. The sequence goes on along the minus strand of NC_061891.1, from coordinate 9,045,813 downwards.
AGTGTTTATTCGAACCATCTTTTTATGATTCTAGATTTAGTTTTTTTTTAAAAGTATACATATATTAATAAAAGCAAGCAGTACAGTAAAATATAGTATGTCATAATTTCAACGCAACCAAAACTCCAAATGTTCGTGTTTTTTTGTCAAAATTTGATTGATGATTTTTATATATGTATTTTTTTAAACAATCAATAAGCATGTGTAATGCTTCTTTATGAATAAAGACTTTCATTTGCTTTGACATTAACATTGGCAAGAGGATTTTAAAGAAGTACCACGGGATGTGAGGCTAAGTAGCATGGATGGCGTACGAGACACTTTGTACCTGTCATTGAAAAACATTTATATGATATATATATCGTAATTTAATTAAGGCTAAACTGAATTTATCATTTAAAAAAACCGTATGACAACGTCAAGTGTAGTCTAATCCCAACGTCGCATTAAGGCTGAGTCCGCACTGTGGATTCCCATCGGCTTATTATTTTCCCGGCGTAAATCCTCACTGCGCAACGTCAAAATTATATCAACCAAAGTTTATTTAACTAGGCAAACTTTAAAACGCGAGCGTTTAATTACAAGTGTTACATAAATGCGAATATAAAACCAAGCGGTTTCCACAGTGCGGGCTAGCGTTAAGCGGTTGAAGGCACGTCAGTTTACTAACGAAAATTGTTTGCTGAAATATTTTATCCTATATATTTTGTTAATTGGACAAACATAATTTTGTCAAGAGTAACTCTATAAAGAAAATGTATGAACAAGGGTATCTGTTGTTTTTTTAAGTTCTACATATAGGTAGGCGCACGATCAAATGGACCACTTTATGCTAAGTTGTGTGTGATATTGGTTAGTCTCTATTGAGAGTCAAAATCAAATCGAGTATATGGTGTTAGGTGATGAGAAACCAGCCAACTTCGGAGAACATAATATAGTGGACAAGCGCGAGCCCACACAGGTGCACACTTTGTTCCCTCACTCAAACCGATGAGACGACAAATCTGACCCGACCTAAAAGAGTTTTATGTATTTTCCGTGGCACGGGAGTGCAAATAGTCCCAACTTCCAGGTTTTGAGTGTTGCTGATATTTATTCACAGAAAAATAAAATAATTTTAATCGGCCAGACCTGGGCTTAGAGTCCATGACCTCGGGATTGCTGCCTTATGTATAGCCACTAGACAAACAAGGCACGAAGCACTAATATTGACCTGAATATATTTATACAACCAAACCTATATATAATTTTAATCCATTAATTAGGAGATATTCATACGCTATTTTTTCTTTTAAAAATTGAAAGTTATATATTCGCCCCCCCTCCCCTTTTCTCGAGCCGATGGTAGCCTATAATTAGAACTAGATCATATCACACGATAAACGACTCTATTTACAAATAACTCAATTAGTAGAGTCATAATTGACCAACATTCTTAAATTATGAATTTATACTATCATTATTTACTTATTTCCCCAAGGAAAATAACCTCATTAAATATTTATAACTATACAATAAGCAATTTTAACGTTTACTAAATCCGCCGCTAGATGGCGCTGTACCCTTTTCTACATCGCGCTATCTTTCTGTTCTCCGCGAACTGTATAGCAAAAGCGTTGCGTTCCGTTATTCGTGCCTCAATCTATTGAGTAAGGAAATTATTGGGCCTTGGTAACTCTAGGCTATGTCCAATTGGGCGAATGTATTTTTGTAGGGTACAGGTCGTCCCTTTGAGTCGCGGGCCTACTTTGCACGCGATTCGGGTGACGCGATCTGCCCTTAGTATTTTGTAATACTTTTAATTTAATAACTAAATAGTTACTAATAAAACGAAGTCAATACTCAATAAATATCACATAGTATGTTATAATATGATATTGTATTTATAGTACGCGATGTCAAATTTGATTGAGTATTTTATAAGTAAATCGACCTGTTTACATAACTGTTAGACCGTAAAAATGGAAACAGAATCAATCAAGTACGATAAAAAAGCGATTTTAATTTAAAAAAAAAAAAACAAACAATTTATTTCCGATCACAGAAAATCGACTAAAATTAAAAGATACTTTTGATATAAAGTTTTATATGTACTACGAAAGTGGAATGTATGACTACGTCACAGCAATATGTTATAAGGCTGTACAAAGCTGAATTGCAGGGGTAAATAAGAATATTAGTAGTTCCTTAAAATAGGATATTGCTACTTACTAATACTTAAAAAAAAAACTATCTTTTTCAACCGATCGCCAGATATAAACAAATTTAAAGGTGACAACACTAGCTCGGTAAACTACGATTTTAAAGTATACACAACAAATATATCTTACGTAAGTATATTGCAAGAATGCAATGCGATTGTCTATTGTTAATTAAATATGGCGTCTATTGGGCATAGATAAGCTCTTGAGACTAATGTGTCTTGCATTTTTAACGTCATGTTTATGTAATATATAGGAACACTCTGATGGATTTCTACATACAATTACATATGATTAAATTTTAATAATCTTGCAAGCAATTTTTTTTTTTTTGGCTTAGTGTTTTTTCCATGTGCCATAATGTTGTACTGATTTCATGTCGCTTTTGAAGGATTGTGAACGGCGATTCAACTTAAAACGTATAATTTTTGTATAGTTTATAATCTTTCTTTAATGTTAGGTTTGCTTTGCTTTCACTTCGATTTTTTATTACGACTGAACGATAATGCCTTTAATTGGAAACAGAATGTTACAGTTTAAAATATTCCGGCTGTTTGTTATTAGTAGGACTATTCTTTAACAAGAAACTTACCGCGAAACACGACTTTAAATGTCAAAAAATGATATATACGACATTGACTATAAAATAAATGTATGAAAATGGCGTATCACTGTAAATCGGTTGGCAAAATTTCACGCGTGAGATACGAAGTGATTTCTTACGGAATCGCACTGTCTAGATAGATTTTATTGTACATTATGAACATATAAAAAGACAATTAAGCCGTGAGAGAGCTACGCTTGATACATGCCAAACGTCGAACTACTTTACTAATGTGCGTGTATTTAGTAGTCAAATGTTGACCAACATTTTTTTTGCTCAGCTTATACTGTCCGTCTAGACATATACTTAATCAAAGATCTTGTATAAATCTCTCACTTGGAATCAAGTAGGGAGCAATTAGCAAACACTAATAAGCAGTTTGACAAAATTATTTAGCAATGCATTATTTTTGCATGCATTACAGCCTGTAAATTTCCCACTGCTGGGCTAAGGCCTTCTCCTTTTTGAGGAGAAGGCATGGAGCATATTCCACCTCGCTGTTCCAATGCGGGTTGGTGGATACACATGTGGCAGAATTTCGTTGAAATTATACACATGCAGGTTTCCTGATAATGTTTTCATTCAACGCCGAGCACGAGATGAATTATAAACACAAATTAAGCACATGAAAATTCAGTGGTGCTTGCCTGGGTTTGAACCCGCAATCATCGGTCATGATGCATGTGTTCTAACCACTGGGCCATCTCGGCTCTATTTAGAAATACATACTATTTTTTTGATAGTATGTTGTCTTCCTAATATAATTCCGCGCAGGAGGTATTATACTTCAAAGTAAGTCCACGGGTGCACCCAGAGGACTCAGAAAGGTATCACACTTAAATAACATTTGATAAATTTTATTTCACTGACACAAATCAAAATATTTATATAATACTTCTCGTTTCATACACAATTTCCAACCTTTAAGGGATGTATTTCATGGATTAATAACCTTCTTTTCCCCATAACCAAAAGCCTAAAGATTAATTTCTATATTTCTAACTTATCAACTCCCATACCAATTTTCATCTCCTAAAAATCTAAAATTATACAAGGAAGTCCAGTAAAGTAAAATTTTTACTAAGTAAATTAAAGCGTCATATAACATATTAATTTAAATATTTAACAAAGAACCGTCGGAAGTCGTCGTGTTGCCAGAATTGTGTTATTTTGGATGTGTTCAGTTGACTGGCCCTTTGGGAATTAAATTTGCGGTTTACACATCAGGCCATTGAACGAGCGGCGATACGCTCGAAATTTTGTGAGTTATTAATTTTCATATTATGGTTTCAATTTAACGAATTGATGTTTCTCATTTTGATTTATTTCACAGAGAAATTCACTTTTCATTTGTCCGTGTTAAATAAAACAAATTTCATCGCTATAACATGTAAACGTGTATTGATTCTTAGTTTGCTTGGTATTTGCTCTGATTAGCATACGGTTGGGTACTCGAACAAAAATCTTCAAGTAGGCTCTTATAAGCACGTGATCGTCTCGTTTATCCATTGCCTTATAAGCCATAAGATCCCGTGTTCCTGGCTTCAATAACCACGAGGGATGTATCAATGGTTATTATGTTTTTCTATGGTAAAATTCTCAATAACAACCCAGTTTCTAGAAGTTCTAGAAGTGTGCACACTCCCGTACATCGGAAATCACGCTAATTCGTTGGTTCGTTGTAACTCTTTCCGGTCGAGCTATATTTGCAGTCACATTGGATTATGAGAGTTACTAAACAGAAAGTGCACCAATGTTTCCGGAAACACTTGTGGAGTTGCGTAGTTTTCCCTCTCCCGGAGATTTCGGTTAGGATATCATAAGCACATTTGAATTATCGTACGGGATTAAGGTCAACGTAAAGTTAGCAGCCTTGAATGAATTCTACTAAGACAACCGACGAGAAAATCATTAGTTCAGTACTCTTTGTATCAAATCATAGACACACATAGTCTATCATCTATTTTACAACTAAATTTATATGTTCTGTGTGGAAATCATAAAAACTCTTTCAAAACAAAACATGGAAAAAATTACTTTGTGCAGTCAAAAACTTGGTACTATAACTGTGTTTCTAAATCAAGCGTCAATATTTCAGAAAAAATCACAGATTTAAATCAAAATCAAAATATACTTTATTCAAGTAGGCTTTTACAAGCACTTTTGATACGTCATTTAACAAACTAAGTATATTAAGTAAAGCTACCACAGGTTCGGAATGCAGATTCTACCGAGAAGAACCGGCAAGAAACTCAGTAGTTACTCTTTTTACAACTAAAGTAATATACCATCAAAAACATTTGACGCTTAATTAAAAATCAAGCGAAATCAGTAAAATATTTTATTCGAAGGATTTTATATACGAGTATACGTCAGATTACAAAGCTACTAATATGAGATATGAACTTCTACCGAGAATAGATAAGCAACATAATATGATATTCTTAAGTGCGTCTGTTAGTCATCGTATAATTTTCGAGCATGACGTCATATCCACACAATCCATTTGTATTTTTCGAGACGATAGCTCGTAGTTACGCTAGGATCTGCTAGATGGCGCTGTAATTAACAAATTATTTATATTTTATGGGCTACAATGACTGATGTTTAAAACATCTACAAAATAATTTCTGTAGAGAAATTTCGTAAAGAGAAACTCGAAATTCACCTGCGTGTTCTGCGGAACACGGGTCTGAAATGTCAAATTGTGATATGTGACATTAATAAGCATGAAATATAAAGGATCTATGTACGTTTACACAGTCATATCAAAGTGGCATAACACCATAAGTTAGACTTTAACATTAAACGAGTGAGACACGAAGTGAATTCCTATATAAACAGGCATGTATAATATAATTTTATTTTAATGCAAGTGAAACCACATGCACATCTAGTTTTAAAACGATTTAAACATCTTTGATTTATCTGTTAACGATTTTATTAATTATTTGCTTAGTAGCTTAGCAATAAAGTGGCCAAATAATGATCCTGACCAATTTTGGCCACGGCGGCCAAACTCAAGGTAACTCATTATAGTGCAAAAGTGTGCGCGCAAACACAAGTGCACCCTCTATTCCCTGACACGACTGGAAAAAGTTTAGGCGCAGGACCCACAGTTTTACGTGCTATTGAGGCGCGGGACTGTACACTAGACCAAATATCCAACCAATTTAATCAATTTAAGGGGAATCAATCAAATCAATTAACTTAAATAAATCAATTTAAGTGGTTGAAATTAATAACTGTTAACAAACACAGTAATATGTTAATAACTAATATATATATGTATATGATTACTAAATAGTACTACTTACTTATTTCTTATTCGGAGAAAACAAAGAAATAAAATTATGGACGATTTAATGTAAATAATAACGTTATAAAGAAATAACGATTTATCGTTAAAACGTAATCACAAATAAAACGAAATAAATCTCTAATTCCATGGCCCCATTAGGTTCATACCAACGGTTAATTACTATAAGCTAATGACATAGTCGCCTAGACTGGCTGAGTTCAAAATCTTTATTCGAATTTTAAATTTATCTTCGCAAAGGCTTACTCTAGTCGGCCTAATTTATGTAGTCACTGACACGATTCCGCTTTTCGCATTTAACCTTAAACCTTATTTTTAGAACTTGAATTTAATTTAAAAGTTCTGTACGAGACTTAATCACAATACGGGTCGTTCTATTGATGCTGCGATTCTTTTGATCAAAGCAATAAATAAAAATATTTCTATTTAATGCTTTATTAAAATGTTTGAGAACAACTGCTATTATGAATTTAATTTTTTTTTTTGTATAAATGTAACTAATGATTACATGTTAATTGCATTTGATTGAGTAAGAGTACGTAATGAGTTCTTCTACTTCTTGGTAATCTCCTTTCCGAATCTGTACATGCTGTAAATTTTAACCACGTAACGTGACTTTTGATTCTTTCTATCAATTATTCAAAATTTACTTTATTCATGTAAATCAATTTACATATTTAAAAAAAAAAGAATTCTAGCAATTCCCCATAATAATTAAGAAATTACTAATATTCCTATTTACCCCTCCTTTTAAGCTTTTCACTTGTGTTAGGAGTGGGGACGACAATAGCCCAAGGGGTCAGGATCGATCCTGCGACTTATCACTAGGCGGCCCGTAAATCATTGCGCTATTGACGCTTATGTTAAATAAATACAATTAGACTATATTGTTTATTCTGTATTCGTTAATTTTCAGTCACAGAATAACAAATCTACAATTTTTTTATTATCGACTAGCTGTCGCTTCGCTCGCGTCAGATGCTAGGCAGGAAATATTAGCCTTTGTCCTAAGTTGTAGATCGAGCTTGCTTCATTCAAAATTTCATCAAATTCCTTTTGGTTTCTTGGTCGTGCAATAGCAACAGACAGACAGAAGTTACTCAAAGGCCAAATTTAAAGCGGGTGGAACTGCGAAGCATGACTACTTTTATTTTAATATAAAGACACCTTCTCCGAAACGCGATGGCATTTCTGGTATATAAGTACATTTTTTTAATGATATGGGTAGGCGGACGAGTAAATGGTAAGTGGTCACCACCGCTCTTAGACAATGATGCTGTAAGTAATATTAACCATTCCTTACATTGTCAATGCACCACCAATCTTGGGTACTAATGTTATGTAATTACACTGGCTCACTCACTCTTCAAACCATAACATTGTAACCTACCCAGGCGAACTTGCACAAAACCCTACCACCAAGTTAATATTATATATTCTAAAAAGTTCTCTGAAACGCGCTAGATTTTCTGGAATATTCTTCCAAATATTGATTTAGTCTTTGTTCAGTTAGGCATGAAAAAAAAGTCACAAAAAGTTTCTAAATCAAATTTCTTTACATATAAGAGACAGAACGTACGCTCGTTTAATTTTAATACCGTTGACGTTGTGGTTAACAAAAGTATTGAACACAGTCGGTTTGATAACGAAGTTGGGAAGTTTGTTTGAAACTACTGGACTAGTTACCAAAAACGCGCTGTGAGAGGATAACTGAATGGATAGAATGCTGATATTTTTTTATTTCTATTAAAATAATCCTTTATTTCAATCTGATAACGTTTCTGTACCAACTTTGGTGAAAGATATATGCAACTGTTAAAAATATATTGAACAACATCACATACATTACTCTGATCCCAATGTAAGTAGCTAAAGCACTCGTGTTATGAAAAATCAGAAGTAACGACGGTACCACAAACACCCACCAAACAAAACAACCGGAACACAACAATACAGTGTACGGTTATTTGGCGGTAGAATATCTGATGAGTGGGTGGTACCTACCCAGACGGGCTTGCACAAAGCCCTACCACCAAGTAAACTTGCCTAGTTAACTTTCTTTCATATATAAGATTTTTTTCTGACATTCCTTTTATTAGGACGACACAGTTAATGAAACACAATTGAGTTTCTCTGTAAAAAGAGATTTATTTGTTTAATTTTACAATAATAAAAATAAAATATAAGTTTGTATTTACCTACTCATTGTTTAACAAAAATAATATTTACGCACCTGTAAACAGAAACGACGTTTAATGTTATTATTAACAATGTCTGTTCCTAAATCACAAGATACTTTACTTTTCACAATCACAATATTGATTCTAGCGGAATTCAAATTTAATGAAAATATTTTTGTTTCTTTACATATATTAAAATATTGAAAAAGAATAACTACTGAGTTTCTTATCAGGGGTAGTTTCAAGTTTTATACAATTCTGTAAAATAACAAAACAACACACACACACACAAACACTTTTACATACATTTGTAAAAGCCTACTTGAAGAAAATTATATTTTTGTTTCGGTAAAAATAATATGCTTAAAATATTAAAGCTTTGAACGAACTTCGTAGACGTCGTCATTTTGCAAATGTTCCTAACTTTCTAGCACTTTCTAGCTGCTAATGACAACTTCCGCCACAGAATAAATAGTTTCGGTGAGTTTAGACTTTACAAATTTAATAGTTAATTATGCGAAAATCGGGCGTAATGAAATAACTGCCGTAATTTATATTGTCTTAAGGTTTAGTTTTCATCAAATAACATGGTTAGAAAGATGTCGTTTATATAACAAAACTATTTGCGGCTAGTGGCTTCGCTTGCGTTTTAGGGTTGGTCGTCAGGAGCTGACATAAATAGGCAATAGATAGCTCATGTCCTTCATTGTAGATTAAGCTTGATTTATACCGTGAAGGAGCAACAAACGGACAAACAGAATTACTATTTTGTTGGTCTAGTATCTAGATTATAAAGTTCCAAATTCCGATGTCCTTGTGTAAGCCCGGTTCGGGCCAGTAGTAATTGGGTATTTCTGTCGAAACTTCTCAGCAACTTGGAATTTGAAAATTGGCAGTGCGCACTCACACGTCCGGAAATTAGGTTTAATTTCTGATTGTTGGTACAACCAACACGGCTGCTCAAAGAACTACCACCCTAAGCTTATTCATTCTTCAACTCAAAGTATCAGACGAAATTTTCCAACTTTATAATCACGTGTCAAAAGTTACACAAATTATAAAGTTACACATAACATTTTGTAATGTTTATAATGGGTAAAGTAAGAATCTATTTTATCTTTCTCGTAACACGCGCGTGTTCTACTTGAGTTTTACTAAGTAAATATTTTTATAAGTGACTCAAGACAGAAAGTAATTCACGCGAAAATTTGGGATGGAGGTTATGAGAGTATTTAATTAGCTTGAGTATTATTACGACATATTATATAATATTTATCTTTCTATATTTATTATAAATCAAATTCAAAATATACTTTATTCGAGTAGGCTTTTACAAGCAGTTTTGAATCGTCATTTAACAAACTATATTAAGTAAAGCTACCACCGGCTCGGAATGTAGATTCTACCGAGAAGAACCGGCATGAAAGTCAGTAATTACTCTTTTTCAACATCTAAAAATACAGCCATGTTAGCTAAATACAATCATATATGTATGCTATATATCTTGCCTGGAAGTCAACAAGCATTAACTCCACGCTTTTTTATCATCTATATAATCCTGTATCGAATAATATGCCTTCTTTACCAATGTATTTTTTACAAATGATTTGAATTTATGAAACGGTAAAGTTAAAAATGTCTGCGAAAAATGCGAAAGTGACTGTATATTGCATGAAGCAAGCTGGAGCTCCAAGGAAGGACATAGGCTATTTCTTTATCCCTAACAATTGACAAACAATCTCTAAAACGCAAGCGAAGCCAGCTATATATCAAATAAATAATTATAAAACTGATGAAAACTCCTTTGACCACTTTTATTCTTACACTTTGGCCCAATTCGGAGAAACAATTGTCGTGCACAAACAAAATATCAAGTTCGTTGCTGTTACGCTGCGTATTTTCGTGTAAAGTGTATTTAACGTCAGCGGCATCGCGTTTGAAACACCACTCTGTGACAGTTACTATGTAATTGTAGGAAGCACCGTTCCAGCACAGTGACACTTAACTAATCACGGCGTCATTGTCGCAGCCACCGCGCTGCCAGACGCCAGCCTGGTCTGGTTGATGTCGCGTTCATCATTTAAAAGATTGATACGAGTTTTCTTAAATCGATTGAATTCAGTTAATTTGTCTTTTATTACGACCAGACTTCCAATTGACCATAATCAGTACATAGTATAAAACAAAGTCGCTTACCGCTATCTGTCCCTATGTATGCTTAGATCTTTAAAATCACACAATGGATTTTGATGTGTTTTTTTTAATAGATTAATTCAAGAGTAAGGTTTATATGTACAATACATGCACAATATAGTAGAGAAACACTGATAATTTTAGAGGTTTCTGAAGTGATGCCGTAAATATACACATTTTTTTTAAACGCTTCGAATCTAGCTATTCTTAAATCGATTAAAGTATAAGACGAAAGGGTTTTTTTTTATATTACCAAAAACCTATAAACATACCTACGTATAAACATAAATGAAGCATAAGGAAAAATCATACGTAATAACGTCTCATACTTGACGGGGAAGGAGTCCTTCTACTTGTGTATCCGCATCGCAGCACGATCATCACATCTCTCAAAACATTCAGAACTACTGTTAGCTTAACTACAATTTAAACAAAACGACAAATGAAAATTGTTTGTATAAACCTACATGAATAAAGTACATTTTAGATTTTGATATGGAATATTTTCGTGACGTCTGTGTGAAATAAAAGCGAAACGATTTGTGCAGTAAAGATTACATTCGAATTTTAAAATTCGAACTCGTATCGTCTACAATGAATTGCGATTGGCTGATGACGATGAGGCATTTGAAGGTTAAATTCTTTCGTTCTTTTACGTTGTATTCTGATTTGCGGAATATTCTGAATTGTGATTCGGTGAATTGTGTTTTCGGTGAATTATTTTTCGGTGAATTGTGTTTTCGGTGAATTGTTTTTCGGCGAATTATTTTTCGGTGAATTGTGTTTTCGGTGAATTGTTTTTCGGTGAATTATTTTTCGGTGAATTGTGTTTTCGGTGAATTGTTTTCGGAGAATTTTCCGAAGACGTGTATCTATCTTATTTATTTCTATAATTAATTGTATCAATTAATTCTATCCGATTGCAGCAATGAGTAATCTTGACTTCAGTCAGTTTTTCACATCTGTTGTATAATGTTTGGTTTTAATCTGTGATGTTGTGGAGCTTCGCAACTGTGACCGAAATTATCGGATATCCGAAATGAAAATCTATCCGAAACCGTCAACGACTCTGATATAATAATTGTTTCTTATAATGGTATTTATTTCATATTTAACAAAAATACACTTTTTTAAATTTTTTAATATATTCAATTAAACTAAAGACGGTGCAGTGTTCCATGAATCGAAGCCCAAACTTCGAGAAGTTCGAAGAACAAGACTGCGGCTCAAAGTCATGGCTTTGAGTTTTAATTCATTTACTTGATGATCAATATTAATAAAAAATATATATATTTAAGCTTTAATTATATATAAAATCAAAGTAGAGAGAATGCAGTGGCCTTGTTCCATGGATGTTAACCGAAGATTGCGGCTGAAAACTAATGGCTTTTCTTGTAATTTATTGGTGTTGATAACTTAACTCGTGTTCAGCAGTAAAGGTTAATTTTATATCGGATGAAATTCTGCCACATTTATATCCACTTTTATATAAATTTGTATGTGTTCCTCGCTGACTCTATATTTGAGTTCTTTTCACCGGATCGTAAATCTGACGTGAACGCCAAAAGCGGTAACCGATTCTTTTTTATATATGTTACTGTAAAAGCTCGAACTAAGGTAAATCTTACGATGTTCCAGTAAAACCTAAGATTTACCGACATGAGTTGGTAAATGTAAGTATTTATTATAAAGGGACGACTTTTTTGGACTTTTATAAATAACTAACTTAACCTATTTAAATTATTTTCTTTTTTTTTTTTTTTTTTTTTATTTTTTCTTTATTTAAAGAGTTTTTTCGTTAAAACGAATATGCCACTCTGTAAAATGAACAATAGAGTAATTAAAGTTAAATTAGTTAGTACTACTTATAATATTACGCTATCCTTTCTATTATTAAGGCCGATCTTAACTAATTTTATTAATTGAGAAGCTTTCTCTGTACTGGGATCAGCTAAAATGCTATTAAGGTATCCCACACAAGATTTTAATTGTGATACAAATGACATATTTTGTCTATAGTCCTCGTTCCGGGCACATTCCATTATAATATGGAAGGCATCTTCTACCACGTTGCAAGATGTACAATTCGGGGAATTAACTTTTCTCATTAAGTATGCGAACTTATTCAACGGAATATGTCCGGAACGAAGACGCATCATGATAGTTAAGTCTGATCTATCAAACCGACTGTTATCAATCCAAGATGATTTAGGGGGCTGAGGCTGGATCGTTTTATACCAAATACCTTTCTCTTTGGATCTTTCATCAAAGTATTCCTTCCACAAGTCACAGCAAGATTTTTTAATAATGTATGTGTAATCTGAACAAGAAGGATGTAAATCTACTTCAATGCCATCATTACACGCTTCTCTTGCCAAACTATCCGCTTTTTCATTACCGCCTATACCTACATGTGACGGTATCCACTGTAATATAACTACCTTAGATGTAAAGTGCAATAGTAGTTTCAGTATAATATAGGCTATCGGGATGCCTCGAAAAGTCGAGGTACACCGAGCCAAGTGTTGAAGAGATGTTTTCGAGTCTGTAAAGATTACAATTTTATCATGATCTATAGTCTCTATGTACGATAATGCTTCAGCTATAGCGAAAAGTTCCACATGCATAATAGATAACTCATTTTTAATTTTGAATTTAAAACCATATCCTAAATTATCGTCATAAAAAGCAGCCCCTGATCCATCTTTTTCTTTAGATCCATCTGTAAAAATTCGGTAATAAGTTTTATATTTATTCAAGGTTTGGGAGCATATCGAATTTATTTCTGAAGAGTTATAGTTACGTTTTGGTTTAGAAATTTCATTTATAAATTTAATATTATTTGAAAAATCTATATTCGTAATCCAATTATCAAAAGAAAACATTTCTAATTGATTAATACTGCTAGGTGAGATATCTTTAAATTTTTCATAAGTAACTGCAAGTAGTGGTTTTTTCTTATGTCTCCAGTAGTTATTGTTGAGAAGAATAACTAGGTCTTTTAATACTTTATTTATTTTGTTGCACTGAAGAGATTTGACTTTAAGCATATATTTTGCAGCCAAGAATTGTCTTCGAATAAATAAAGGTTGTAAACAGAGTTCAGATTCCATTACATGTATAGGAGTTGACTTTACAAATCCACCTATAACACGCATAGACTGGTTTTGAATTTTGTCAAGCTTATATAAATGTGACTTACAGCTATTATCGTAGAGGAAACTTGCGTAATCTAGTCTGCTTCGAATAATAGATATGTACAGGCGTCTAAGGTGTTTGGGGTGTATACCCCAACCGGGTCCTGATAATACTTTGAAGATGTTCAGAAATTTCATAACTTTGTTGCTAGCGTTATTAACATGTTTGCCCCATCTTAAGCCACGATCCAGCCACAGTCCCAAGTATTGAACATTATCTACTAATTCTAAATTAATACCATCAATTTTGAGATCAGTATAATTTCTTACCGATTTAGGCTTTCTAGTGAACATACATACTTTACTCTTGAGTGGTGATACTTCTAAACCTATATCTAGTAGTAATTTAGTGATAACATTTAGTGCCAGTTGTAAATCTGACACAGCTTTGCTAACGTCTTTACATGTAACAAAAATGACAAAATCATCTGCGTACTGAGATATACATATTTCATTGTTAAAACTCTTACAAATATTAATAGTAGCGACATTAAATAAAAGTGGAGAAAGTGGATCTCCTTGAGCTAAACCACATCCAGTAAATCTGCTATTCGTGAGATTATCAGTAAGTGTAATTAATCTTCTTTCTTTTAAAAAATTCCACAAATATGTACATAGCCGAGACCCTATTCCTATTTTATCTAAAAGTAATAATAAACTGTTAATATTGACATTATTATACGCATTATTTATATCAATAAAACACCCTAATGTAACTTGACCTTTGGTAAAACCTATTTGAATCTTTGAAACCAAGTAGCTTAAACTGTCAATGCAAGATCGATACTTTCTAAAACCAACCATGAACGGTGAAAACATATCGTTTTTTTCTAGATACCACTCTAAACGCTTATTAATAATCATGTGAAATATTTTGCATAAGCATGAGATTAATGCAATTGGTCTAAGTGAAGATAAACATGAAGAATCGCGACCAGGTTTCGCAATCGGGTGTATACGAATATAACGCCATTGATTTGGAATATAACTATACGTCAAAATTTGATTATAAAGAAAGTTTAAAATACGTTTACCATTAAGAGGCAAATTTTTAATCATGGAAAACGATATGTTATCACATCCTGGGGCTGTGTCAGAAGATTTTGTACATTTTTCAATTTCATGCAATAAAATAGGTGATTCCAGTTTTACATTACAAGTTGTAAATAAAGGTTGTTCAGGCATAACATAATCAGGACTGATACTACATAAAAGTTCATACGCTTGTTTCTTATTTACATATCCTTTCGGACTTTTGTACCCTTTCACCCATTTCATCTTCCACCACATCTCATGTGTAGTAGTAACATGGTCTATTGATGAACAAAATTTATGCCATCCTTCACTTTTAGCATGCCGACTGATTCTTTGAGCTTCACTTACTTTTTCTTGGAGGACAGTCAAATTATTTGGTGTGGGATTACGTCTAAAGTTTCCTAAGGCTAATCGACGTTCAGCTACTGCTTTTGATAGGTTGATATTCCAATAATATTTCGGAACGAATACCACACCGGGGTTCTGACAAATTTTTATAAAGGGTATATATTTATCTGCTGCTTTGTTAATTTCCTTAACAAAACAGTCATAAGCATCTTGAAAACTGTCGGGCAATACAAAATTTGCGAATCTATCTTCAAGAATCTTGCTATATGAATTCCAGTCAGCCTTTTTAAAATTTCTCTTTTTTATAAAAGACGGCTGCAATACAGAACTGGTTGATATTTTAATAATTATGTGATCACTTCCTAACGTTTCATTTAAAGTGGCCCAATCATACTTTACTGCAACATCAGAAGTGACTATCGAGATATCCGGGGAGGACTGACGAAGTCTTCCATTTACTAATTGGATACGAGTTGGGCTGTTGTCATTTAGGGTAATAAAGTTAAGACTTAACAAGGATGCAAATATTTGGTTGCCTCTAGTGTCATTTCTATTTGACCAGGTAGTGTGATGCCCATTCAAATCTCCAAGTAAAAGCGTTTTTCTAGTAAATAGTGAGAAAAGAAAATCCCAATCTTGTTGGCATGTTCTAACAGAGGAAGGGCAATATATTGAAACTATATTTTCTATTAGTTCGCAGTTAAATACCTTAATATGTAAGACTTCAATGTCACTGTTGTTGCTTCTTGTATCTTGTACTTGAGCTGTAATAGAATTTTTAGTCATTATAGCCACACCACCATAACCATCGCTCCTATCCTTACGGAAAATATTATAACCGCTAATCCTCACATTAGAATCTTCGTTTAACCATGTTTCAGTTAATGCAGCAATATGAACTTTTTCTATTGATAACAGGTGTTCAAAAGATGTTAATTTATTTGTCAAACTTTGGCAATTCCATTGGACAATATTAATTGTTATGTGTTCGTGTCTGCTACTATCCATGGTTTAATATAAGCAAAGAAAGGCAATTCTATTAAGTAATGTCTCACAAAGGAACATAATGAATGAAGTATTATTTTAAGGCATGCTTCTATTTTTTTGTCTAAGGTTAATTGTTTATCCCACAATATTTCTCTGAGTTGTTTAAAAATTAATTGCCAAGTAATCTTCTGTTCAAAACTAGTGTTATTTATTTCTGTGTTATTTGTATAATTGGTCTCGTATTCACTTTCTGGTTCTGGTTCATGAATTGTATCAAATTTTCCTTCTAAATTATTTCCCGAATTCGTTTTCTTTTCTTTTCTAGTCTTCTTTATACATTTCTTGTCTTGGCGTTTCTCTTTATTAGAAGTATTCTTTAATACTTGAGCATACGTCTCTTCAGTCTGTTTAAAACATGGCTCAACGCTGTCTTGATTTTTATGTGAATTATTATCGTCATTTCTATATGTCATAGGAGGTTGAGAATCAATATATCTTGGCTCTGGAGGGACATATATAGTTAAAGCTCTTTTGTAGGTACAGTTGAATTCTGCCATGATCTCTCGAATACGT
Organism: Vanessa atalanta; assembly: GCF_905147765.1. Lineage (NCBI taxonomy): Eukaryota > Metazoa > Arthropoda > Insecta > Lepidoptera > Nymphalidae > Vanessa > Vanessa atalanta. The sequence continues at coordinate 9,029,176 of NC_061891.1, read as the reverse complement.
TTCTCTTTAATATAAATCGGGCATATACGAGCCAATGTCATATGTTTACCATGGCAGTTATTGCACTTAAAATCTATCGTGTCACAATTAGCATGAGAACCACCACACTTAGGACAAATACATTTATTTGATGGACACATTTTGATTGTGTGTCCATATCTCCAACATCAAGAACACTGTGTAACTGGGTAAAGGTATGGGCTGACATTAGTAACTGTATCAAAGATATAAACTTTTGATGGTAATGAAGTTCCTTTAAAACATATTCGCACGGCCTCAGATGGTTCCCATTGACCCGTAGCTTTATTTCTATGCTTCAACCTTTTAACTCCTGTTATCTCCATATCGCATTTTAAACTGTCTAATATTTCCTCCTCGGTAATTTCTAAATCAATGTCTTTGATGACTCCAAAAGATTGTGTAATTTCAAATGTTTTTTGGCATTTATATCCGTTTTGTTTAAAAAAAGTTGACTCTAATAATTTATCCGCACTGATTTCATTATTAAACTGTACTACTACTTTAAACGCATTTATATATTTGACCCTCGTAATGTCTTTAATATTTTCTGATTTCAAAATTTTAGCCAATTTAAACTGCTTAGGTAATTTTTCTACTGACGTAATACTAATTTCAAAGTTGTAATTCGAAATTCTATTCGAATCATTCGTACGAGCCACTTTTCCACGTCTTGTAACAGTTAACCATAACTCATCCTGATCTGTACGTCTATCTCTTTTATTGGGTCTTATTATATTATTTTCACTTTCTGATATCGTATCTCTTAATTCTTCCATGTCGCATATTCTCACATTTTCACTATCCCTCATTATCCCACTATAATCTTCCATCAAACACTCCACAATTTCGTTTTCGCTCAATGGCTCATCTTCATTCGCGATGCTAGCCATTTGTTAACAACATAACTAGGCGATAACGCTTCAATACAATCGAGCGGATCAATTTAAAACCGGTTTACAATTAAACAATACGCGCGTCTCACTATAGCAAGCGCCCGCGCGCGAATGTGTAAATTATTTTCATTTCGGATAAAAAAAAATTTTAACATGCTATGACATGATTTTTTCAACGTTTACCGTGCCTTAAATGTGCCCTAAGTGAATGGTGGCAAAAGTTCGAATCGCAAACCGTTTTGGGCATACACCATTAAGAATTGGTAAAACTTAGTTTTTACTGAAAAATCTTAGGATTTACCGTAGTTCGAGCTTTTAAAGTGGCATATATACGTAATTTCATTTACGTGTCAATACGTACAGCGTCACCGCAACAAAAGCAGCCATTTCAGCATACATGCTAGTTGAGAACGTTGAACTAGACTGAACTGAGGCTGTAAACGAATGTGGAGGAATTTCATGATGGTTTCGCGGGAAAATCGCGGCGTGAATTGACACAGCGTTTCACGCTTCACTCGATTTAGAGACAACATATAGAATATAATTATTCTAAAAATTATAATAAACTCTAGTGTTCTATTATCAGTCAGGGAGATTGAACTGCACTAGTCGCCCTCACTAGTCACCTCGTTTGAAGGCGCTCGTTTGCTGGTAGATTCCATTTTTTTAACTGTACGATAAAGAAAAAAAGATGCCAAATTTAACAAATAATTCATTGTAATTGTATCATGAACGAATTTTATTTTGAATCCGTGTTTACGAATTGACGATTTACTTTGTAATTAAACTTCAACTAAATAATGTTATACTTATACGTACGGTAGGCGTTCAATTAAATTCTATCAAGATAGATATGTTTTTTTTGACATTCCTTAGAAATGTAAGTGATTCCACATATAGACAATGCGTCACTGACATTGGAATCTTAGATGTCATTATCATTGTGCCTGAAGTTACACTAGCTCACACTCCGTACCAACTAGAACACATAAACACTAAGTCCAGTGCACCCTTAATATAACGTACCTCAATATAACGACTTCCTCGATTTAACAAATTCTTCGTACCCCTTGAATTGTCCATAAGAATCAATATAAAATATACCTTTACAATGCGAACATTTTTTGCGACCAACCTCTTCATAACGAATTTTCAACTATCAAGAAAAAGTATTCATTTCTATTAACGAATTTTATCAACCCAAAACCTTTATATAAAGTTCCCACCGATATATAAGTCTTAATCTTATGGTATGTGATTCATGTCGCGATATGTTTCGACACGCTTTTGTTCGTAAAACAATCATTTTTGTTTGATGGAAAGTAATGTAAACACTTCTGCTCGTCACTATTGTTAAAGATTTAAGTTAAAATTGCTCAGAAACGTAAAAGGTGTTCCTTATCGGTCGCAGAAACGCGAAACATCATGAATTGTGTTGACAAAAATCCTATGACGAAAAAATTAGACATAGCTAATAAGTTCGGGATTCCCGCAAGTACATTGGCTATAATTTTAAAATTTTAAAGATAAGTTTTTATTATTAGTAGAAGTATGTAATGTTGAGGTGAATAAATCTATTCTTTTACCTCGTTATAACGAATTTTAGACCAAGCTAACCTCAACATTACAAACCTCAGTTCAACGAATTACTTGATATAACGAATATTTTCTTGTTCCCCTCCGATTTGTTAAATCGAGGTTGCCCTGTATTACTATTTGGTGTTAAAACAACTGATGGGTGGTAGGTACCTAAGCATGCTTGCACGAAGCCCTACCACCAAGTGCTATAACTCTAATAATAATTATTATTTATTTAAATGCAAAACGCACTTAATTTATTGACATTTATTATTGCCACTCAATTTAAATTTCACAACTAAAACTTGAAGTTTTCTTTACTTAAGCTGAACTATTAATTCCTACGCTCCTCAAGTTATGACTTAACCGGAAGATTGTTTTCAGGTCAACGGTTAAGTTAATCTCTGGCGTAGTAACAAGTTGCAACCTGCAATAACAAATAGTTCATACAGGTCAACAAGTTCGTTGTGAGGTCTGTATTTGCGATGAATAGGATGTTGTGGAGTGTGTATTTTTTTTTTTATAATAAAGATATAAGATCGTTGCAGAGTTGTTTTCTTGAATAAGTATTTTGTATAAGAAACATTGAATTGTTGAACTTTTTTTTTTATTATGGCATTGATTGGCGAACGAGCATATGGGCCACCTGATGGTAAGTGGTCACCACCGCCCATAGACAAAGGTGCTGTAAGAAATTTTAACCATTTCTTACATCACCTACGCGCCACCCACCTCGGGAACTAAGATGTTATGTGCCTGTGATTACACTGGCTCACTCACCCTTCTAGCCGGAACACAACAATACAGACTACTGTTATTTGGCGGTAGAATATCTGATGAGTGGGTGGTACCTACCCAGACGGGCTTGCACAAAGCCCTACCACCAAGTAATGAACGTTATGTTTATTATTAACTAGTTGATTCTGCGGCTTTAAGCGCGCGAAATTTTTAAAACACAATCTTCCAAACCCCGTTTGACACCCTTAGGGGTGGTGTTTCGTAAAATTGGATGTCTATACGGTATAATGAACCTACCTGCCAAATTTCAAGTTTGTAGGTGTTATTGTTTCTGAGATATCGTGATTAAACAGAAAGTGGTATATGCTTTTATATAATGTAGATCAAGATAAGACCCGAGATAGCCCAGTGGTTAGAACGCGTGCATCTTAACCGATGATTTCGGGTTCAAACCCAGGCAGGCACCACTGAATTTTCATGTGCTTAATTTGTGTTTATCATTCATCTCGTGCTCGGCGGTGAAGGAAAACATCGTGAGGAAACCTGCATGTGTCTAATTTCAACGAAATTCTGCCACATGTGTATTCCGCCAACCCGCATTGGAGCAGCGTGGTGGAATATGCTCCAAACCTTCTCCTCAAAGGGAGAGGAGGCCTTTAGCCCAGCAGTGGGAAAAATTTACAGGCTGCTAATGCTAAAATAATATAGATTAGAAATCTTTTAATCATAGACGATAATTCCATACATTTTTTGAGACTAATCATTTCAAGTAAAATTAACCTATGTGTGTCTAACTATTGAGTTATATTCAATCACAGAATTATTTAAATGCAATAAATACATCTTTATAAATAAATGTAGAAAAAGTTTGTTTTTGAATCGACATGGGATTACTGATCCTATTGGAAAAACGAGAAGATAATTTGTCGTCGTGGCAAAAACTGGAAAATATAAATATTGTAAACTCTTAAAAGACAAAGAGGATCCGTCCTCATCATGAATAATTATTAATCGTATTTGGTATTTGCGCAATTGAAAATACAACCAAATAGTCGTGCACATTGTCGTGTTCGTAAAATTAATGCAAATAATCAAACACGCTGCGCCAAGTGAAGTACTGTATAACGCGGCATCGTTTAAACAAAATTAATTTGTAACAATTTGCAATCCATTCTAAAATAAATATTTATCATAGACCAGAATCACATCATGATTCTTTGGTGCGTAAACTGATTTAATGTTAATTTATCTTCGTACGGAATATATGTATTTATTCGTTTGTAATCGGCGAAACTTATTTGATCAATAAGAGTAAGTTGTTTCAGAATCGTCGGTAGTTTTATAAGTCAAAAGTCAAAAGTCAAAAATCTTTATTCAATATAGAAGTGTTTACACTTGCTTATTGATTGTCAAAAATCTACCACCGGTTCGGAAATTAGCACCTCGGACCTGAGAAGAACCGGCGAAAGAAACTCAGCGGGATATATATATATATATATATATATATATATCTTTTCTTTTTTTTTAACCATTTTTCATGTACAATGATGATTATATTTTATTTATTTGAAACAGCCTGGAGGCGATCATTTCATTCCCAAGGTGTGCAGTCAACTAAAAAGTCATTAGTGTTGTAATATCCTTTAGCACACAATCGCTCTTTAACGTGTAAGTAAGTGTTTGTGCAAGCCCGTCTAGATAGGTACCACCCAATCATCAGATATTGTGTAGCCAAGCAGCAATTTTGTTGATATTGTAGTGTTCCGGTTTGATGGGTGAATGAGCCAGTGTAATTACAGGCACTAGGAATATAATATCTTAGTTCCCAAGGTTGGTGGCGCATTGGAGAAGTAAGGGATGGTTAATATTTCAAACAGTGCCAATGTCTATGGGTGGTCCACTTAACAGCAGGTGGCCCATTTGACACCACCTACCTATTAAAAAAAAAAAAAATAATTTCCGCAGTTTTTGCTGCATTTTTCATAGACACTCCGCTTTTATTGTTTGTACTGTAATGGTATATCGGCTATCACCTCCATCGATAAATGCTCTATCTGAAACTTAAGTAATTCTTCACTTCGGATCAGTAGTTCTTAAAGGTTACCGCGTTCAACCAAACAAACAAACTCTTCAGATCTATAATATTAGTATCTCAGTCAAACTACCGATGAATCAATCAATTCTCCTGAATAGGAAAGAACGCCATAGCCCAGCAGTGAGACTGTTACTTACTTACTGTAAATTTTGTTTCAAGTGACGATTCCAAGCTGCTTCTGAAGCTATTTTAATTTGATTTAAATATAAATCATTTGTAAAATTCAAAGTAAGAACAATATACAAAGGAATTTGAAACTTAAATCATTGTAGCGTACTTTGTCGGAAAGTTAATTTGTCAACATCTCCTTGGATTACAGCAGCACGAAATTCACGTATCCTCTGAGGAATAGGACCGGAGAACGCTTTGCGTCAAGGATCCAAGCATGGAAATGGATTTTGTCGACTCGTTAACTCTCGTCAAAAGTACACTCAAAGGTCCGTGCTGTAAAAGTATAGTTATATGAATTGTTTACTACATATAATGTAATGTTAATATACCTAGAGCTTGACAAATTCCTGACCTTATTACTTGATTTAATTAACTCAAATATTAACAGCGTGTTTGGATGGTGATAATGAGGATGATATATAATATTGGACAACATCACATACATTACTTTGATCCTAATGTAAGTAGCTAAAGTACTTGTGTTATGGAAATCAGAAGTAACGACGGTACCACAAACACCCAGACCCAAGACAACATAGAAAACTAGTGAACTTTTTCTACATCGACTCGCGGAATCAAACCCGGGCCCTCGAAGTGGCGTACCCATGAAAACCGGTGTATCTACTATTCGACCACGGAGATCGAGTGGATGTTTGGAGGAGGCATGTGCCAGAATAACATCCGGTACATGAAGGTTTTCTCAAGACGTTTCCTGCATCGTCGAGCACGAAATTAATTATAAACGTTGGTTTTAACCCGCAATTATCGGTTAAAATGTCACGTATTCGCACGTATACTCTATTCTGAACCATAAAAGGCAAATAAACAACATTTGACAGCAAATTGCCGCGATATAAATGCTTGATTAATCCATGATATTCACTATGGATTTACGAAAAAACGTCGACGAAACTGTTATCGGAATATTGGAAGTAAAATTAAATTGGAAATAAGTAGTTAGGCGCAATTGTGTTGTATTATAAATAAAGGTATATTATTAAACTCTTAGTAGTGCACAATGTAGCCGAGTTATTAGTAAATCGCATGAAATACGTAAATCTAAGGTTTGTTTATCTTTTTTCCTACTTCCTTTGGAATAGGCTATAATTCTTTTATAACAGCGGCGAAGATACTTCCGTCGAGACGTACTTTTTTGTATTTAATCTACAATAAAAAACAACTCTGTAACAGTCCAATGCCGTATTCATTAAGTATTTAAATAGAAAACCAAACATTGAACAGCTCGAAGAAAGAATCGCGTTGTCGTCGGTTCCATTGCCCCTTTTCTTCGTTTCTCTTCCTCGTTTTCCTCTTTCGTCCCTCTTTTAGAATCGAGTAAACACCTTGACCATCTTCTTTATTTCAGTCGTTAAAATAACTGATGATTCGTGATACTGTTTGCAAAACCAATTGCGTAGGTATTTAGTACTGTTGTGTTCCAATTTGTATAGCGACAAGCTTACAAGATATATAACATTTTAGTTCCCTAGGTTGGTGGCGTATTGGTAACATGAGAAACTCTTAATATTTCTTACAGTACTGTAAGTCTATGGGCAGCGGTGAGCACATACGATCAGTTGAAAAACATAATTATTAATAATAACAATGTTATTTGTAATGTAATTATCGATGTGAGACACGAAAACTTTAGATGTGAAATTATTTACCAATCATATCAATTGGCGCGGTTTGGGGGTAAGACCGACTCGTGTGCTGAGACGGTAAACGTCATGACACTCTTTACTCCCTTGTGTTTACTATTAACTATATACTCCATATATATATTATTTGGTATCCTATTAATTGGTTTTGTTTCATTATAAATTATTTCAATCATTATTATCGATTTCAATGTTACTCACCGGACGACCAGTTTATTTTTTTTTACGACCAAGAAACCTCACATTAGATTAGAAATAAAGGCAAATGGAGAACGCGTAACAATATAATTAAGCAACAAAAGCGATTAAAAAACAAAAACGGCAATAACTAATAATTAAAGTAAAGTGAACGTAAAGTGACAGTATCTTTACTGTTACTTTACGTCAACGGTGACGTATTAACAAAAGAAGCGTCGTATCGCATCACCGGGAATTTGTATTCGCTTCGCTTTTGTTTCTTCACTAGAACTTTGCGCGCGCTCCATTTATCTTTTGTTTTATAATCTGAGCAGAAAACCTCTATATTAATTAGAATACTTTGCAGCTGAAATTAATTCATATTAAACAAACATGCATACATTCATTCCAATTAGATCAGACTGTATTCAATATTTAACACTATACGAATATCGAATATCACGTAACACCCAGCTGATCCAAACCCCATAATTCCGCATTTCACATAAGGCTAATTAAAACGCGCGATTAATGGCACAGCGGGAAGGCTGGCCCGTTGCCAGTTTGCATGTGTCGTCTAAATTAACAGAACACCTGCTATTAATGCGTATTGTTTCTGAGATTTTCCAGCTTACCTTTTGTGACAGCTGAATTAAAATAGCTTCATGCATAAATAATAGAAACGAGTAAATAAATGATGAAACGATCGTGCGATTTATATTCGTCTGAAATGAAGTTACGTGTAAAAGTATAAAATTATTTCGGAAAGTTATAACATTCTGTATTATCGACTTCACTAGTCGAACAAGAAAAGAAGATTAGGAATTGCGATTAACAAATGCTAGATTTGATTACGGAATGATTATGGAATTAGTAAAAATATATTTGAGCTTTGGAACATTACGATTTAAAAAAAAAAGGTAATCCTGAAAACAGGCAACACTGTTTGGCTATTGAGAATCAAATATTATACATTTAACGATAGAAAGTTTTATAATATTCTTAACAACCCTAAAAGTTTCCATCCGGACAAATAGTGTTAATACGTTTAAGGTTTATTTTTAGACAATCATTATTTCGTTTAAAATCAAGCGAATTTTGTAAAATGAGTACCTATTTGTTTTATTTACATCGAAGTAACGAAGTATTTTATAAATATATTATTTTGTAAATTACCACAAATACAAAGTAATTATACGTATTTTTTTAAATTAATTTTGTAGGACTATCAAAATGTCTACCGATTATCATTTGACAAGCATAATTTTACAAAAAACATAATATACTTTTAATGTATTTAAGGTTGTAATAAAAAAAAAAACATGTAACGCAAAGATTATAATGTTCTTCAACTCAAGTTATTTTGACATATTTTCTATTTTCATTATCTGAATATATTGCACATGCATTGCTTAAAATTTTAAGTTTCTTTTTCAAATTCTTATTTTCAACTTCAAATGTGTAGGCGCCATAACAATTCAATTACCATAACTTCATAAAATGTGAACATTATGTGGGTTTGTCTGAAGTTGGAATAGCTTCTTTCGCACACAATTGCGCCATTTTAAAAAGGTTAACAAAATGGCGTAGCATTTCAAAATGGCGTCCGTAATTTCGCGCGGTAAAATAAACAAGGGTTTTCGTATACCATGAGCCGTTTGGTACGATTTGCATTTGACAAATTTTTAAATCAGTCCTGCGGTTGATTTAATGGTCTTCAGTTCTACGAAGGTACACATAAATGAGAGAAAATTTACGGTTAAGCTTTTTAATGTTCTAGCATATATTTATATTTACTAGAGGTCGCTCATTGATCGAAATGCGGCTATCATTCATTGCTTACAAAAATATAGGATACATTGATTGTCTTTATCTTGTCTTTATTACAACAAAAAAAGACAAATGTCAATGAAAGTGTCATTGATTTTTAACTTTGACATGGCTTGTGTTGTCATTGGCAGTATGAATGTAAACTATGATTTTTATATTCTGTGCCTTCTCGGCACAAATAAATGCCACAAAGAAAATGAATGTTCTATATTAAATACGTCTATATGAGTTTGAATGCCAGCGCATTGCTGATTTGATTGATTTACTATTAGCTTTCTACTCTCATTCTGAATGTACAAACTTTACCTGTACCAAATTTCATGCCCCTCCGTCCGCGAGATTTTCGTAAATAGTTTTAATTTTATATAGATTTTCAGAATATTTTATAAAGTCCCAGGTTTTGCCTAATAACAATGACCTATTTATATGTATTCATACCAAAGTATATATTTTTAAAGGGGTTGGAAATATGAGTTTGTCTAAATAATATTTTTAATAGCAAATCAATTGTTTCTTCAAAAAGCTCAAACACTACCGTTCGTTACTCATTACCGTTCCTGTTGAGTCCGTATATAACAATACTTATAAGTTAAAAATTTTCGATTAAACTATATTATTTTTTTGAAAACAGAGCAAACTCACCTTCCACATTCTAAGAAAATATATTAGAAAACATTTCTGAACAAGTCCGTAACTCAAGTATAAAATATTACTTGGCGCGTCAAATTCCATCTCAAACCATATATTCTGTACTGATATTTTCAATATTTCAGACGTCGACATACGAGCGAGCTGGTCTGTACGTGTAGGATCGTCTCAAGTGCGACTTAAACTTGGCTCCACAAGTGTGGGATTTAGCAAATACTGAGTGCGGTATAATCCATGTCGGTTCGAACAGACGGGCTCAGCTCAAAATGGTCTTATATCGATCTGAGACACTGTCCAGAAAGCTTATACCGGACCAATGTTAGGGAATTATGTTTCTATTTGAATTTACTAACAAATATAATTAATTTTGAACCATACATACATAGACTTTAACGAAAGAATCATTCTTGTACTATCCATTATTTCGGATATAGTGACATTTTTCCATTTCATTTGTGTAGATGAAAAATATTATTGGAATTGCATGAAAGGAAAGAGGTCGAAGCTGGACACGATGAAAAATAAATCACTAGGAACAAATACAAGCCAGATACTAGACAAAACGAAGTAGGCTACATACTTGTGTGGTACTCATACCAAGTTTACGTATATTATTCGTATACACTCACGAAGACGCGCATTAAATTATCAGTATTCATACTAATAAAGCAACACTCGTACTTAGAACTTCGTCAGTGTGCGTGCGATAGTTAAATTAAGGCACCAAGAAATTAAAAATTAGATTAATTAAATTGTCTAACTTTTACCTTTATTTTTTAATAAAATATTGGACCTTAACGAACCTAACAGCAACCTATTGATAATGGTCATTATTATTTTGCAATTCCTTAGATGGGGTACTAACCACCACCAACTAGATGTCCGAAAAACCACAAAGGTGCGATTTTTTAGACATTTTCTGCCTCGCATAACCACTCTGTGGAATCAGCTTTCGCCAGTTCATCTCAGCACCGTGACCAGCGGTTATATTTCGATTTAAAGTTCTTCACAATTATAAAAACTCTCTATACAATTTGACCTGAAAATTTTTAACACCTGAAAAACTTTATCGCAATTCACATACCAATATTGAACCAATTGAATCGGCTAAAACTTTTGGACAACCACACTGAGCAATTTCACAGAAATCAGAAATCTGCAGAAATCCCATTCATCAAACGGAACTTGAATTTAAACAAAGACAATAAATATCTTCATTTCAATAACTTGAATCGTATATCATCGACCAAAGCCGTTATATATCATAAAAAGTGCCAACTGTCAAACACGTTATTAAACTGATAATTCCGTGATGTTCCCTTTAGAGACTCAGCAATCTAATCGGACTTAATATATTCCACACATTTTACATTCGTCAGTCATAAAAATTCTATTACGGAAATAAACTGGATATAATAATTGAAAACAACCAACATTATTAATAAATAATTACACCTAATCATAATAAACCATATATGTTTCTGTGTCTATATGTATGTGCCTGAGAAAGCGGGAGAAAAAATAACTGAGCAAGTCAATACACACAATAATTAAAGTAATTTACATCATTAATAGAATAAATACAAAATTACACTCACCTAGCTAATTATCATCAAATAAACAGTTCAGAGCACCGATAGTGGCGTGTTCAACATTGAACCACTTCTGATCTCTTGACAACTGTCGAGCCTTATATAAAGACTTATCATTTAAAATTTAAATCAATAGCACAACCGTATTATAAGACCGGAACTTGATAGTAAAAAAAATTATTATTTCCCAGATATACATCCATGTAATAATACATTACATTATACAAATATAAATAAAAATGACTGAATATAATTTGTTTGTTCTTTATGCGTTCCTTAACCATTGATCCGATGTCATGATAAGATGAGTTATTTTGTGTACGCCCCGGGAAGGTTTCTGTCCCAACAAATATAATCATTTAAATAATGATATCATTTGTTTGGATGCCTGATGTTTTTAACGTATTGATGAGCAGAGGCGCAATTGGGCCACCTAATACCTTGGGTACTAAGATATTATGTCCCTTGTGCCACGATTTATAAAGTTAGATTTTCTGATGAATGAGTGGTATCTAACCAGACGGGCTTGTACAATCTACCATCAAGTCGATTTTTATTTTAAAATGATAACTAATTGTTGGCAATGGAAACTTTTGTATTCAATCATAACATAATACACGTTGGAATCAAATTCAACTTTAGAATCTTGTTTTTATTTAAAGAAAATTTCATTGTAAAATGAAAACTTTATCGTAGTTTAGAAATTATTTAATCATAGTTTAACGTCCAGAAGAAAATGTTTTGTCCACTGGTAATATCATGGCATTCTCAGACACCGCAAAAATGTCATTTCCAGAGCAATTTACCGCAACCTTTGTAGGGTTTTCATTACACGTTCACATTACCTCGGATTGAATCTTCAGGAGAATTTTATATGATAATTATTATAAACGTTTCACTCGCAACAATATCGCTGGAGCACAGTTTAAGGGGATTACGGTGGACTTTTACGATGCTATAAATTTCCCATCCCCTACTGTTTAGGAACTGCATTACCTGCATTTCCCCTGCGCCCAACTTCCCCTGCACGGCCGATAGTCCGATGTTTACTGCGGATACGTTTTACGTCCATACGGACGAAATAATTCTGGTAAAATATTAAGGATCGATACGGTCGATACACGTCTAGGGATTAATTAAAAAGTTAGAGAATTAAATTGTTTAAATGTGTTATTATTAATTCATTAAAACTCATTTAAATCTTTACCTATATTATCATGTAATACCCAGATATGAGATAGATATACCTAATATAATTACATACATAATTATATATTACATATAAATCGTTTCAATGGAATTTCAAACTATATTTTTTTAAATTCAGATCACTTAGAAATTATGAAAGATTTAAAAACATACTCGCTCATTTATATATGAAATGTGAAAAGTATAACATGCCCTTTTACCTTATGCTCTTGAATTTTCATGTATAGACATCGTAATCATCTAACTTATATGAGTAATTTCAAAAATACATCTACAGTCACGTAGTTCTCGACAATGGAATTAAATAAGGAGTCGAAAATGCATTGTGTCGACTTCAATTCCGAGAATATATATTGGTACCAAGACTTACATTCGTAATATTTCCTGATCAAAATTTGTACTACTTCATTAGTATGTCAATGCTATGCTATGTATGTTATCTACTTAACATATATGTATATAAATAGTCACGATGTATGATTAAATTGAATGTAAATATCAGTCAATCAATAAAGGTATTCTATATTCAAGTAGCACTAAAAGAACTTTTGAATCGTCGTGTTACATTGTGAATTAAAATAAATTCTACCGAGAAGAACCGACAAGAAACTCACTTTTCCACCATTTTAATTACAGAAAATGTCAGTTATTAAATTTATATGCATATATAGTGCAAAACTCAAACTCAAACTCAAATTCCTTTATTCAATATAGAAGTATTACATTTTTTTTATTGATTATCAAGTTAAACACTACCACCGGTTCGGAAAAAGAAAACACCCTGACCTGAAAAGAACCGGCGAAAGAAACTCATACTATGTGCCTTTGAATAAACAAATACTAAGTCCACGCTTTTTTATATTTAATGTAATCTTGTATTGAGTAATATATGCCTTATTTATAATTTTTTTTTATATGGTTTTTTTTAATAGGCCAATTTAAAAATAATTGTGGAATCAAGCGTTTCAGATTGTAGACTCTTATAAAAGGTAACGGCAAGGAACTTTTATTTAATTACAGTATTTTTGTTTTCGTTCATCTTTTTTTAAGACAATACTTTGTAGATGTTTATGGCGGAAGAAAAATTAAGAATAATGCGTAGAAAATAGGTGATTTTTAGAAAATAGATAAACGATATACTACTGTCTAATTATACGTCCGATTGACTTAAACCCAATGAAATTTAACCCAGTTACTCGTTTCGAAGATTTTTCGAAATTTCAACAACAAAATGGTACGTGTAACTCAGTACGAATTTTACCCCTACGAAGTCAGAGAGGGGCATCTTGTCATTATATAATCGTGTCTACACTAACATGCATTTGTTTATATTTTTAAAGATACCTTTATTCAAGTTCTCTTCTAGACTACCCATCCTATTTCTTTGACTTTACACGAAGCACTTATCATCATTTGCTGCAGTTGAAGAAAAACCTCAATGGCAGACGTTTTACGAATGAAGACGAATTGAATATAATTTGAAAGTAATACTAGTTTCTTCTAGAAGTTCAGTATCAATTTAAGAAAGAACTCTTAACATAGTTACGTTATTTTTTCGAGGCAATAACTTTCTCTTACGTTTGTCAAACCCTTGTAAGAATTTCTTTTCAAGGTCCGTTACATTGACATAAAACTTTTTTCAATAGTAGAACTATTCCGTAAGAAAAAAACTCGAAACTCAACGCAAAACTCGATCGCTAAATAACACAGTGATTTGCGATATTGACTTTAATCATTAAAATACTTACAGCCTACACGAATCAAAATAGAGTATATGTATATATGAGTATGTATGTATGTATGTATGAGTGTCAAATGAAGAGAGTGCTTACTAAAATAATAAATTCTTACTGGTGGTAGGGATTTGTGCAAGCTGTCTGGGTAGGTACCACCCACTCATCAGATATTCTACCGCCAAATAACAGTACTCTGTATAGTTGTGTTCTGGTTAAAAGGGCGAGTGAGCCAGTATAATCACAGGCACAAGGGACATAACATCTTAGTTCACAAGGTTGGTGGCACATAGGTTAATATTTCTTACAGCGCCTTTGTCTATGGGCGGTGGTGACCACTTACCATCAGGTGGCCCATATGCTCGTATTCTTATTATTATTTGCAAACTAATGCACCAAAAAGATATACATTTTACGTATTTTTCAAATTAACTTGTTCCATCGTTCGAAATACAAAATTTTTTGAATTAGTTTTCTTTTTTTTTAATAATGTTTAACAGTACATGTAAATATAATATTTCCAGTATTATGATAATAATATTCCTTTGAAATGGTCTCGGCGCCGCTTCAGTGGAGCCTTTGAAGAAAATCGCGTTTCAGAACGATTGTGTCTAAACTGTTTGCCTGGATCTAGCTTTGGGCCGAGATATTGGAACTGAAAAATTTTATGCAATATTAAATTGAAGATATTGCCATCTACTAGACTTTGTGCCAGCGCGTCTCTGTAAGTACAACGCGCTTGTCATATATTATATTCTACTGCCAAACAGCAATACTTAGTATTGTTGTGTTATGATGATGGTTGAGTGAGCCAGTCTAACTACTAGTTCCCAAGATTGCATTGGTGATTTGAGGAACGATTAATATATATATACCAAGGTCTATGGGTAGTGGTGATCGTTTACCACTAGTAGTTGATATAAAAAAGGTACCAAGATTTTAGATCTTAGATCGGAAGTTTGACGTTGCTTTGATACATTAAAAAGTAAATACAATCTGGAACAGATAGTAGCACAACCATTATTTATTATTCTATTCCTCAATAAGACATTTGAATTGTAAGAAAATTCGCATGATTCGCTTCTAGTAAATTAGCTGCCTATAATATATGTAAGTAAAATTAGATCAATTTTTTTTTTTTAGAAATATATATTGACCATGATGAAGAAGTTTTCTGTCTACTTGTGTTTCCTAGAAATGTTTTCATAAATTCTTTCTATATTAGACTTTATATTATGAAACGAATTATCTAATAAAATGTCAAGAATCTAAATATTATAGTTTAAGCTGTGAATTGATATTAAGTTAGTAATGTAAACATTTTTTTATTCAGCTTTGTACTGTATTTTTGACTGTCAAAGATGATTCGTAAAGCAACACCTCACCCGAGAAGAACCGGGACTGCAAGGCACAAAATTTGCTCTTCATATGGATATGGTTTGGACAGTCACGCCTTAAGCACATCAAACGCCCATGTTCAAACAGTGTTCTGACGAATTCCTATATAAAAATATTTTTAATGCTCCAATCCCATTGGTCTAAGACTTAACAGTTATATGTGATTCGCCCACCAACGCGCGGCATCTAGGTTTTTTGGATCCGATGCTCCCTTTTTTTCTTTCAAAACCTTTTAAAACCCTGTTGTCTTTGAAATGGATCGGAAAGCCTGGGGATCGGTGTCGATATAACGCATCAGCACCATCTCCCGTGCTTTGCTACGCTCGTCACTTGGCGGAGCTCTCCTCAGGGTAGGAAGATGATCTCGCCCTCCCGCACGCTAGATCACCGGGTTTGGGTTGGGTTTTTTTCCATCACATTGCTCCAATGTGGACTGGTTTAACAACATACAAGCTTATACAAAATCAAATACTTTTTTATCTCCAATCATTTTTTATCTCATATCATTTATTTAGAATGTATCTCAAAATATATAAAGTTAATCTTAAGAAGTCGTGATAGTACAATAAATTATCTAAATCCAGCGAGAAAAAACAGCAATTATTCGTATGCAGTTGAGTTTTCGTTTTACGCAACATTTAACTTAAGCTAAATTTATTTATACGTCGTACTATTTAGTGCATTACTGCGATTAAATTTTAAGCTCTCAATAACAAAAACGTAAATAGCCAGCACTATTTTCTATTGGAACTTCTACTTATTTTAGTTTTAAAGTAACAGTATATTTATGTTGCTGAGCTATGTCCACCTCACCTTATACTAACACGCTGTTTCAATTGGTGGACATACTAACCCCCTATTCATACGAAACATGCAGGTATTAACAGATTTGTTTTTTTTTAAGTGATAGTAGAAATGGCCCATTCTATGGAATTACTAATATTCCTATGTAACCCTTCAATTAAGCTATTAAGCAGTGGAAATAACAATAGCCCAAGGGACTATTTCACGTTATTTACGATGGAAAGAGATGAAATAAGATGAATACAATACAAATAAAGCACATCTGTTATTATGCGACCATGTTAAGTACACAATATTAACATACCGTCATTTGTACTGAGAGTAACGATTACTGACTTTGTTTTCATATTAACACATATTTTGACATATAACATACAAAATTATACTCTTAGACTAGTAACCTAAGATCAATTAAAAACGTTTTTAGACCAATTTAACCTAAGATTAAAAAATAAACCCTGAGAAATACGACTATACCGAATTAGTGTTCCTAAGCATGTCTGCTTAATATTGAAATTAATGAGGTATTCATAATTTGTGTTCATAATAATTTATCTCATGATTATTGGGGAAGGTTGACACGAGGAAAACTTCATACCATTTTATCACATGAGAAAATTTAAAGCTTAAGAGTAGAGGTATGTCTTTAATCCAGTGGTAAGTTATTTACACGCTCACAATGACACTGCCTGGCTCCACTATCAGTACAGTTCAATGGCACCAAATTATCCCATTAAATAAGTTTTTTAAAATCGCGCTGTTGTGGTTATTCGGACATCTAGATACAGCGAATTAGTCTTTGAAATCTGACGCGATGTCCGAAGATGAGATTAATTAGCCGGAATTATTCCAAGCAATTCCTCCCGTTCTCACTTCCGTGGAAAATGCGGTAGAAGATACAGAGGGACCCAACATCTCTAAGAAATAATTAATTAAGTTTTAAATCGATACAACGATTATAAGTTACAATCGAATTCCCTGATGTTTTCAAATACATATTTTTACATACGTTTCTTTTATAAATATATCATATATTCACTTATTTGCTACACACACATATAAAACGTGTAAGAATTTCGTCTAAGTAGATACGGAATTTACGTTTACATTAACAGCCTGTAAATTTCCCACTGCTGGGCTAAGGCCTCCTCTCCCTTTGAGGAGACGGTTTGAGCATATTTCACCACGTATTATAACGAATTATAATATAATATATAATAATTTTTTAACCCGCAATCTACGGTTAAGATGCATGCGTTCTAACCACTTTCGAAAAAATATTATATATGGTGAGTCGACCCTTAAATAAATGTTAAGGTTTTACTAAGGAAATCCTTACTAATAGCCTAACATTTATAATTTTAGGGTCTCCTTTTTTGCGTTATTGCTTTACAAAATTGAGACTGTATCTATCAATGTCGATTTTAGTATATGACGTACAGCTTCAAACACAGGTAGGAATACTACTTTGATATTACAATCGAACGAGGATACATTCAGTCCATAAATTGTATAAAACAAAGTCTCCTGGGAGTGTGGCTTACAAACGTATACTCGCACGTTTAATCGTTATTATAGGAGAAAAAGTTTCTGCTCTTGGAGCGTAAAAGCTAAAACTAAGACGATTATTTGGAAACTTACTTTAAGCATATGCACAAACATTTGTAAATCGGTCCCAAATGCAACACTCCGGGCATTTATTAACTTAAGTAATGACGTCATAAGCTAAATAATATAGTCACAGTGGCGGACCAGCTTGTTCAAGAGCCAACCTGCTCTCCTGACCTGGAAAGACCGTATGATAAATAAGGCAGTGCCTAAACTGAATTTTAACTGGAGATCTCCAGTTAATATTCACGTGTCATATTTATTATAAAGTAGTTATAATTTAAACTATTATTGCTTTCCAAACAAAAAAATTAAATACTAAAAATCATTCTTCAAACAGAAAAATGTCCAGGCATTAAAAACGTAACAAAAAACATTTCCGTCACAAAACTAAACTGTTCACTATTATTTACTTTTCATTGTACAAACGAATATTTGTTTTTTACAAAGGATGCAAACAAGGAAAATAGTGAAAAATGCAAACAGTAGCATGGTCGCGGTGTATAAATAGTCGTTGCAGGGGTGGCGCCCGACGTGGGGCAGCGATTAGAGGCATCTGTGACAAAGATTTATCCTAACGATTGATGGATAGAACCTATGACGTGACAAGTTTTTATTTTTATATTTTTAGGGGAAGCAATTATATTTAAACGTTCCGATAAATATACATTTAAGTAACCTAAAATGTCAGATTTAACATGTTAGTAGTCATGAGTGTAGTCATATTTTAGTAACTATACGAGTTGGTAGTGTATGTTGTAAGTATTACAACGATATGGAAGAAAAAAAAAAACAAAATATATCTTATTTAAATTACACTCAATGCTTAATATACTTTACGAGAACCCTCGAATCGGAACGTCAAAGGCTTAATCACAAATTAAATCACAAGTTACATCTGGTCTAAAATGTATATTCTATTTTATTCTTATATAAAATTGAATTTATATATATTTCCTGTATAGAAATAAACTGATAATAACTCCACGATTTCTTAACGTGTGTTACACTAGCAATATGGTTCCAACTACCTACCAAAAGGATTTCCTTCGGGAACTACTCGGGACCGTTATTGCGAGGGAAAATTCAGAGTAGGCAAGTGCAGTATCGCCTAGCGACTAAAACATTATTTTAACATATTAATAGGGGGTCAAACCCGACAGGCATCATTTTCTAGTGTTTAATTTGTGTTTGAGGACAAATAGTACCACCTGTATTTCTATGAACAAAAATTAGAGCAGTGTTGTCGAATAACATCCAAATCTTCTTATCTAGAGGAAAGAGTCCATTATCCAGTAAGATATGACACTTTATTTTTTTAAACCACTTCATTCATTTGTATCCTTTTTTGCAAACGCAAATAAATAATGTTAAAAAAGCATTTCTTTATTATTTGTAATTGTTAAAATGAATCGATTCCTCGGGTTGTGTTAATCACTACCCGAGAAATCGATTCGAGGAGAATCGAGGTTCGGGATTAGGTCATTGTTACACTTAATGAGAAGCGTTTGGTATTTAAGATTTAGGATTGACAACGTCTAATCTCATCACTGTATACAATTTTTTACTTTTTAGATAACTTTTTTTTAATACAAATAGTCGAATAAATTTCTGAACACAGTTGGTTTTGTAAAGTTATATTCAATGGCAAAACGGTCACAAATGCACACATGGGCGGATTAACCATATTGGAACTCAAAGGCCAAGGCACTTCAAATAGAACCACAGTTCACTTCATAATTACGACATCAAAGTATGACATCACTTTATTTGCAGTAATATTTATCTTTATAAAAGAGCCGAGATGGCCCAGTGGTTAGAACGCGTGCATCTTAACCGATGATTTCGGGTTCAAACCCAAGCAAGCACCACTGAATTTACATATGCTTAATTTGTGTTTATAATTCATCTCGTGCTCGGCGGTGAAGGAAAACATCGTGAGGAAACCTGCATGTGTCTAATTTAATTAACCCGCATTGGAGCAGCGTGGTGAAATATGCTCCAAGCCTTCTCCTCAAAGGAAGAGGAGGCCTTAGTCCAGCAGTGGGAAATTTGCAGGCTGTTCATGTTTAAAAAAAAAAAAAAATTATATTCGCTAAATTCATCGCTGATTATTTTTCAAATTCCCAGTTTTAACCCTCTAGACAGTTGTTTAACTAATGGATAATTCGGCCTTGTGTATTTTAACGTCTATCTTGAGTTCTTTACTATATCTTACCCTTAATACTTATTTATTTCAGCTCAGAAACAAATTTATTATAAGGAAAAAAACCGGCTCATTTGTCCGTGGACATTAAGTGCTATTGTTGTCTTGTAATACATTTATCCTGATGTATTGGCACTGGTGGCGAGAGGGTAAAAATATAGAAAAATTATACGATCTTCATTTACTTATTTTTTATCTGTGGCACAAATTGTTAGTCATAATAAGACATAATAATATTATGCCAATTGAAGTGTACGACATCAAAGTGGTTGTCTACATGAAGTCTTACTTTTGGTATAATTTTTTTTTTTTTTATGGTAGGTTACAAAGTGATTTACAAGATGATCGAACTGTTTTTGATAAGTAACCAAATTTTTAATGTTTTATATTCGAACTTTTCTCTCAATTATGGCCAAAAATTATGGTTTTGTAATTTTTTTTGATCAGACAATTTCAGGTTTCGATGTAAATTTCCCTTTGGTTATCTATATATAGATCTGTAGAAGCTGTCAAGCTAAGAATACGTCGAAAAAAATACGCACCCTATACCCTGTACAATCAATGATAGCTTGATCTTCATGACAGATGTAAATTTTTCTGATCGACATAACATTGCAATGACGAAAATTTTATTTTCTTAATTAAATGATTTTAAAAATTGTAAATTAAAAAAAAAAAAACAAAAATACATATAATACAAAAGTTCCTAAAGATTCAAGAATTATCCGAAAATTTTAAGACATTTGCTATTATATATTATTGCTTCAAAGTATAATTTAACTAGAAACACTGAATAAACAAAACACGGTTGTACATTGGCAACATCGGTCGGACGGTAGGGACAGGATTACGAATAACAGTAACTACTATCGATATAATCAATATCGATTACAAAAATCCTTATTAAAGATCATTATTAAGGTATTGTTACGAACGGGGGTCCTTTTGCTGGTATCACTCTTTAGCTGGTATCACTCTTTTTTGAAAAATAAGTCAAAAGAAAATGATTTCTATAATTTGAATTACGCATTCCATCGTTTCATCGACTGTTATATATATTATTTTTTCTGTTTCTTATCACTAGCCCGAGTCGAGATGGCCCAGTGGTTAGAACGCGTGCATCTTAACCGATGATTTCGGGTTCAAGCCCAGGCAGGCACCACTGAAATTTCATGTGCTTAATTTGTGTTTATAATTCATCTCGTGCTCGGCGGTGAAGGAAAACATCGTGAGGAAACCTGCATGTGTCTAATTTCAAACGAAATTCTGCCACATGTGTATTCCGCCAACCCGCATTGGAGCAGCGTGGTAGAATATGCTCCAAACCTTCTCCTCAAAGGAGAGGAGGCCTTTATCCCAGCAGTGGGACATTTACGGGCTGCTAATGCTAATGCATCACTAGCCCGTCTGTCAAAAAGATCAAGCTAACTTGAACAGGGTGTAGTAAATAGTACGACGTTTGGTGAGTATGAACCGTAACTGTCACACACACCGAGATAATAAAGTTGACTTGTTTGTTTTAGTTCTTCTGTAGTGCGACACTCCGATCTAGATAGTTATATAAATAATTTGTGCGAAACTGTCTGTAAGCTGTGATATACTGGGGTACTTACGTATAAACGTCACCGCTCCAAAAAACGAATGCGCCAGAATCGGTTAGATTAAGTTTTAATTATAAAATAAATAAATCCTAACATATATTGCCACATTCGTAGGTTTTTTTTTTTTTGCTGTAGTGGCGTTCATACTTATGTAGCCATAGTAATTACAATGTAACGCATTATTTTCAGCTGAATTATAATCTATCTGAATGTACTTCAGTTAAATTATAGACTAACCTAATTTAACCGAAAGACTGTGAATTATTGAAATTGTATACGTGTTATTGTAAATTAAATCACCATTCAAAATATTTCGAAAATAAACTATCAAAAGATCGTCAATATCGCGAGATAGATTTTTAAATAATGAATTTAATAAATAATGAAAAATTAAAATATTATAATAGATTTTTATCCATCGGTATTTATAATATAACGTTGATATAAACATATATGTGTACCTATATAACGATTATTATGTATCACTTCTAAAGTATACATATTACTGGTATTTCTTTCCTTGTCTTGTTATACTCAAACGAGATTAAACACTTCGTTTTGATTTCGTAAGCTATTTCTCTTTCTATTATTTTCAACGTAACAGGATTTAAACGCTAAGCTAAATTGAAAACCTGGAAAAGCTGGCTTCTTCCTACCTTCCAAGTGTAGGATATATTATGTCGGAACAGAGAAATAAAAATAATCATTGCAATGTTTTGTAAGAGATTCTGTATGTATGTACGTATGGAGGGAGCATTAAATTGATTAATTAGTTTTAATTTATTGTGTAATTTTTTTTTTATTTATATTCGCTACCTGATGGTAAGTGGTCACTAGCGCTCTATATTGGAAATTTGAACGATTACTTTCATCGCCAATGCGTCACTTGGTAACTAATATGTTATGTGTATGACCCTTGTACCTGTAGTTACATTGTTTCATTCACCATTCAAACCGGAACACAATAATACTAAATATTACTGCTTGGCGGTAGAATATCTGATGAGTTGGTGGTACCAGACGTAACTTAAAATCTCTTAAACTTTTTTATATATAAAATACATTGAGCAACCAAGATGATCAACCTGATGGTAAGTTACCTTTGCATTAATATTGTCAATCAAGATAATGTATCCGCAGTCCATTTCCCTAAGAGCTCACCTTATTGATACGCTATTTAGATGCGCTTATCCTATAAATGTTATAAACATTATAATAAATGTAGATTTTTTTACGTTGGTGAAACATTTTTCAAGCTTACAAACCAATCTTATTAGTGTTTTTGGTTCGAACGTTGATATGATTAATTCAAACTAATTTACGTTTAGAACAATTTCATCCCAATTCTGATACGAGCTAATGGCCTGGAACTTTCATAATTATTTAGTAAACATGAATGAATAATGTTTAGAGTGTAGTCTCTCATGTGAACACAAATGGATTTTACATTCCAGTCAATATCAAACTTTAAATTATAGACTATAACTAATGTATAAACTGTTATCTACCAGTAAACAAAAATAATAATAATAACAATAAAAATAAATAGAGCCTTTTCCAAATATCAGAGGACCAGAGACAAACAACATTTGACGCGATACCATTGGTTGAGAGCTTGAATAAATAATTTATCTGTGATTTTCATTATGGATTCGGGAAAAAGTGCCGGTTGAATATTGACGAAGCTGTTATCGGAATTTTAGAATTTAAACTGGATATACGTATTTAAATGGAATAGTGTTGTATTATAAATAACGATATATATTAAACAAGAACTGTTTTAATAAGTTTCTAAGGTTTGTTTATCTCTATTTCTTCTTCGAAGCTCATCATTTCAAATAAGTAGAATATCTAATAGAGAGGACTTAAATACCCAAATGATTTATTTTCAAGTTGACAAGCTTAATTCTCAATTGCTTTATTACATATCTTTATACGTAGACAAATAAAGGAAAGGGATAGTACCGAACAAAAACAAAACAATACGTATACAATCGGGTGCGGAACGATCAATCTTGTTCGTGTATTCGCGTCCATGCGGGACGCAGTTGTTTCACTATTTTCAACACTAAACTAATTCATCTTGATCCTTGTAACATGAATATCACCTGTGGACATATTGTTGTGAAAAAATATGATATTAATCTTGTTATTTATTGGGTATAATTTGAAACTAAGGACATTATAATGTTTTAGGTTAAACTGGTTTGAGTTAGAACTGAAAACAAGTTTATGCTTGTGTCGAGAAAGAACTTAATCTACTTCTCTAGAGTTATCTGAATAAAACTAAGCATAATTCCAAGCTATTTTTCCAAAACCTATTATTTTAATAAATAATAAAAATTATTAATTAATTTAGTCTAAAAAAACTTTTTAAATTTGTTAAATGGTAATTTTGATTATATTTTCCGGTATCTCATTATAAATGTCTATATATAACATTGCCATTCTCTGCACCGTATATAATCACCGTCATTTTCGCGTGATAATGTCTTGTAACTAATATTGTAAATAGTTGTATTACCCATAACAACATTTTACACAACTACCCATACGACACAAGAATATGAAAATTACTAAAATAAACTAGACTAGTAATAATATCTGTGAGTTTCCGAATTATTTTAATTGCATTAATGGCACTACTTAGTTTCCCTGCTAGACCATACATATGGGTGCCCCATTAAAGTTTTTTTTTAATTAGGTATTATTTAAAATAGCTAGCTGTCATCCGCCCTCTTTGCTGAACATAAAAAAGGGGCAAAGATAAACTGAATTCAAAACAATAATAGCGTAAGTCTACGGGTGATACCACAGTGCTTAGTCATTGTCTTTACGTTCAATAGTTTTTACGTGATTTAAAAAACTTAGAAAGAACAACATTATAAATAATCAAAAACCTATAACCTATTAAATAATTTTAATTACTGATCTACTTTGCCATGTTTACTTTGTAGTTCTTCAACAAATGTTCTTTGCCAAGTTTTACATTTTATTGACTAAACATTATAACTAAAAAAAATTGAAGGTAAAAGAATAGGAATTTTTATTTTATCCCCTTTTTTATATTTTTCATAGAATAACGACCTCCATTCTTTTTTACTACTGTGACCAGAGCCATCTCTGTTAAACAATTATGTACTATTCTGCTATTCGTTTCGTTTACAGGTCTATAGTAATGTAGATGGCGCCTATAAACGTTTTATAGTTTAAATAAGTAATAAAGGTATATTTTCAATCAGAATAATTTAAATTGAATTAACACCACACGAGCATTATCGGGTTTGGTATGATTTAGTAATATAGGACGACTAAATACTAAGCATTCCTGACAAAATGGCAACATTTGTCTAAAAAAAGTTATACACAAACAATATGGTGGATCAGCTGTTTTCATTTTTCGTGAGCTCGAAATTGTTTCCATAAAAACGACGCGTTGTTATGGTCACATAGCCATGTGTGAATTAAAATGGGTTCAATCGCATCGGTGCTGCAATGGCATTGTCAGACGTGTGGTCAAATCAACCCCACGGAGAGTGTGAAGTGTTTAAAATGTAGTATAAAAAGAGTATCTGATCATGACAGTGTTATCCAAAAACGATATTACACCGGTGATTCTTCATCGGAATACGCTTCTCGGACAGAAAAAAGTGGTGGAACGACTCCCGGCTCAGAAGCTATCGTCATACCGACAACAAACACTTTCAATAGGTATGTTTTATACCGATTTATTGACGTTCTATTTCATTGTTTCTTATGTCAAAGATTATCGATTTTTCTCAGTCCATATTTAGGTTATTATTACCATTGTATTTAGTAGTTGCGTGTGTGTATTCATTGTTCATTATCGGAATTGTCGACTGGTTTCCATTTAGTGACGGGGCTTAGTCATTATTTTAATAAAAACGATGTTTTTAGTTCGATCACAATGATTGTGGGTATGTAACGTATACATTAAACTACCGTATATTACTTAGCGAGACAAAAAGGTAACTAGTTATTTTGCTTAATTGGTTTTTTATAATACATGTATGAGTTTAATGTGAAAGAGTGTTTTAAAATGTAAACCTACCTCACTCACTGAATTAACTAATGTAGTGAGCTTGAAAATCGATTACTTACTGTTTTAAGGATAATAACTTGTTATTAAACAATGTTTTTTATGTATCTCATTTATTTTTAAAGTCTTACTAACTTGTTTTTGTCAATTTATCAATTGTACTAAAATATTAATATCACTTCATTGTGCAAGGTAAGTCTTGAAATTTTATTATTTTTTTTTTAAATAAGCATAATCCATGTAGAATGATTCGAATAAAAAAAAAAAAAAAAAACTTGATATATAATCATCTATAAAAATTAAATAAAAATGTTTCTATTTTTATTTGTGTAGTATCTGTGTTGCTAATGTTTTGTTAAACATACAGCTCAAAATATTAAAGTGATAAACATAATAGGGCTTATTCCTCTGTATAACTTATAAGCTTATATATATTTCCACTTACTATCTAAAATATCGACTACAGCATTATCATTCCAGTGTGTAATTTTATTACATGTCACTATCATCTGTGTAGAAATTAAACAATGACTTACTTTTTTTAAAAAAATATTCAGATACAAATACATTTGCAACAAAATTATCATTGTTTTATCATTCTTGCCATAACAAAAAATATATCATTATTTATATTTATTTATAAATTTATTTATTTATAATTTATGAAAAATATTACAATTTGTTTGTACTTATTTTATGAGTACGAGCACCTGAACTAGGCCGAGCCTGTGATAATATAATAATCTCAGATTATTGTATTAACACTGTCCATATTTTGTGTATCATATGTGATTCATGATTATTGTTTAACTATTTAGATATTTGGACAGGGAACATTTTAAAATCTTTTGTAAAGTATTGGTATTGGTTAGGTTAGAACATCATTAATTGGTTAAATAAAAGCCTCAGCACATTTTTCATATGTCTATGTTCATTTTCAGACGAGTCTAAAGCAAATAACCTTTGTTAAAGTATTGGAAAAATTTCATTAAAGCATAGATTGAACAGTACCATTTAATTAATTAAGCTAATTGCTTGTGACTCATGCATATAAATCAATAATGATACAAATAAATATATCTGATTCTATTGTGACAAATTATTACAAAGAACTGTGTATGTTATAACATACCTTTTATCGATACTTCTACATTGATATCGTAGAGGTCAACTTATTTTTGTTTGCATGTAGGGGAAATATCTAGAACTCGTGATACAATTCTTAACAAATTGCCACTAGTAGAAAGCTACATTATTCCTAGGGTATAGATTATATTTATCTCATATAATTTTCTCTCATAATAAATTGCACCCATATGAAACGGGGCTGGTCGCTAGTTTTCTATAGTAATGCTATGTCACTATACATTGAATAAATTGTGTGGATATATATCATATATATTTTTTAATGTATATAAACAATGTATGGTGTAGTGTATAGTGTCTTATACATATATAAATATGGTAATGGTGTTAGTATATTTATATGAGATTAATATAATTACTCACAAATTAGGATAAAAATTGGTATATATATGAATTTTCCCTGATGGAGGATAGGATGTTATTAATGTTATCCATTTTGTTGTTATTCACCACGAGATGGTGCTGTAGAACATATGATTGTCATGAATGTATTCACAGACAACATCTACCGAATTTTGCTAATATAATATATAATATTAGATACCATCAGGAGCAGTCCATAAATATTCTATTGTTGGGCAAAGTTCTCTTATTAAAAGTATTTGAATATAAAAGCCTTTAATTGAAGTCTGTGTATAACGTTTATATGTCTTGGTATACCATTCGCATGTGTCTTACAGCGGATGGTCGTGCGTTGGGTCAGCGCCGCTGGCGAGCCGCGCGTGGCGCTGCGGTTGCGGGCTCCGGAACGTTTCGGCCTCTTGGCGCTGCGCTGCTTGCGACAAGATCGCGCCTCATGCGCCTGTATACAGGTATACGACGATAAATTATCTTCAAACAAACTTCTGCCATTATTTTGTTATTAACACGTATTTGATTATCCAGATTGTCCGATGACGAGGAACAACCTTCAGGGATGACTGACAAGGATAAGCCTGACCAAGGTAAATTCAAATTCTTTATATCAAACTTTTCTTTTCTTTTTATCGAACTGCCATTGGTAATTATATATATTTTTTTCTTTCTAGACCACAGTATGATAAGGTCCAACACTTTAGCTGTCCCTTCGTATAAACCTTCGTCAAGTTTTTCCGGCGGTCGACCTCTGAACCTCGATGTGCAGTGCCTGCGTTTATCTCCGACGCAAATAACCGATCATGCTCATGGAGTTACACGATCTTTATCGCATGGCTCTGTGATCAATTCGCAACAGAAGTGGTGGAATGTTGAAGAGACTAGAGGTACCATAAACAGACCGACGAGTTTGTTAGTCTCTGAAAGATATGGTACTTCGTCGTATAATCCAAGGGAATCTTTCTTGAGAAGTCTCCACACAGTTACGAGACGCCCCAAGAAGTTAAATGAGAGCAAGTCTAATTGGGAACTGAATTACGTGAAAGAATATCAAAAAGAGCATAGTAGAGGTCTGCATTTGAAAAAGTGGGCTTGCAGCAAATGTACATTAGAAAATTCTGGTATTAGAACACATTGCGAAGCTTGTTTGTCTCCAAGAATATCTCCTCTCGCCCGAATTTCCAATACAAGGGGACTTAGTGTAACGACTTTGGGCAGACACGAGACATTGAGTGGTAGAGATGGAGCGACCTCGTTGCCATCATCTGGTGGTATTATGATAACTGTTCCAGATTGGCCGCAAACAGGTACGAATTCGGGCGATTCCTTTCAACGATCAATTAGCGCACAGAATTCACCAGAAACTCGGCCGACGTATCGACGATCATTTTCAGAACAGACGAATGAGAATCGACCCGTTGGTAAAGTCATATCAAGTAGAAGAAGTTTGAATGACTATCAGAAATCACTTGCCGGCTATTGTGGGACGCTGACAAAGCCTGAAGATAGGCGGGATGCTGATAAGAAGGCGGAAGAAAATGCTGAATTGATTGATAAGGAATGCAGCTGGGACACGAATGCTGAAGGCGTTATATACGCGCTGCCGAACAAGGGCAAATATAAGGATCTGAATCTCCAATTACAAGTCAATAATAATGGCACGAGATATTCGTACGTGTCCGTGCAAGATACTAAAACAGTCATGAGCAATTCACAGAACGAAGTCGTGTATTCCAATGATATGGGAGACGGTGACTATGCCAGGATCGACGAGTTGTTAGGTGCGGAAAATTGTATTTCTCCGATCGGTGAAACTAATTTAAGGACGTCGCATATCGGTGCGACGAGTAAAGAGACTGGGAAAGTGTTTAATATGCTGCCCTCTGTCGGCAAAGTGTCGCATAACCCTCGGGATCCGTCTAAAGTGCCTTCTATTCAGCAAACCTCGTAAGTTTTTTAAAACTATTTCTAATTTTTACGCAATTTTTTAGTAAGTTAAAATAAAAAAAATATATGAATAATATTAAGTTTGATTCATGAAAGTATTCTACAAAAGGTTACACGTTTGGATGCAACTGCTGGACAAAAACTTGGTTATTTAGAGCTACGTGGTGGTCGAATAACATGAGGTTTTTTCACGATGTATTGGTTCACTGATAACTTCACGATTAATATTATAAACAATAAAGCACGAAACGACAACAATAATTAGCGTATCCTTAATGTTATGTCCTCCTGGGCATTAACTTGATCCAGTAAAGTCGTTAAGCTATAAAAAAAATGTAGTTCAGTATAAGTTGTGACGATGAATTGGAATGTGGCCAGACGCGAGCCCGTGGGCGCGGCTCGCATGTGGCAGTGCAGCGAGTGCTGGTTCGCGTACAACGCGTGGGGCGCGCGCTGCGACGTGTGCCGCAGCGCGCGCCCGCCGCACGCCGTCACGCTCGCGCCGCAGGACGCCCGCCACAGGTACACGTCGCGTAGGGAGTCTGGTCGCGGCTTTAAGATGCCTTCATCGCCGTCAACGCTGTCACCGTCCGATGCAGCTAAGCGATTGTTTTTGTTTTTTTAAAAGACGTCCGTATTCGGTCTGGCAAATGAGCCACTTGTTGGTAAGTGGTTATCATCAAGTGGTGGTTACTGCCCACAGAAATTGGCGCTGTAAGAAATTTAAACCCTTTCTTAGAAATTCAATGTGCCGCCTTAGGCACAGAGATGTTTTGTCCCTTGTGCCTGCAGTCGCCGTTTAAGTCGGAGCCCTTCTCGGTATCACTGTTTGTGAGTAGATTATATGATATATGTAGAGTGGGCGGGACCTGCCCAGGCCTTGCAAAACGTATTGCCACTAAGTAGTCCCAATCTATCAGTAAAACAGAGTACAGTGAGAAAAACAACCGTATTAGATACATAAACTTGATATTGTAAAGTATGTATCTCATTCCAGGAACAATTCCTCGTCAGAAGCAAGCGGTACGAAAACAGAAGCAAATCGCAACGAAGCCGTTAAAAAGCTGACAGTGCCTATCGCTTCATTGGATCACGATCTTAACAGTGACGAACTCCTATTTGCCGTTGGTAAGATATTTAAAATATCTCTCAAATTGGCCGACTGAAATACCTAAGTTAATGAAATTGAATACAAGAATAGGCCCAAAATTCCGTGGCGTAGAAGATTTCCGAATGAAATGACTTATTTTTTTCCTTTTAAATATAATTACCATTAACTTTGGGCAAGTAATTTTTCTAACACTTCAACAAAATGTATTGTTTGCCTTTGCTCTCAAAATTAGTTGAAAATGTCTTGTCTCCTTAAAAGTTGATTTCACTTGACTCTTTTATTTTGGTAATAAATAAATGTCGCTAGGGTCGTACGCTCAATCTGAAAAATTACGCTTGCGACATTTGCCTAAAACAACATTACGTATTAACTCGAACTTTGAAAATTTTAATACACTTCTACATTAGTGAAAATTAATTAAGCAATTCATCTCCGGTAATTCTGGTACCATAAAAATCTTTTAGCCATAATCATTCCCTCCGATTCTGTCACATTAGACTTAAACCTAGCATACATAGCATACTAATATATAATTTCCCGGGACGTAGTGTGTCCGTGCTCATGTGTGCGTGTCGCCCCCCGCAGACACGTCGGCGCCGGCGGCGGAGCTGGGCACGTGGTCGTGCGCGCGCTGCACGCTCGTCAACGAGGCGGGCGCGGCCGCGTGCGCCGCGTGCGCCGGCTCGCGGCCCTCGCCGCACGCCTACTGGTCACTACGCCTTACACGTTCATACTTTCGTTATGTTGACCGGGTAGGCATACGACTCCACTCCACTCCAGTGGTAGTGGAGTCCAAACGCGAAGAATGTACTGCACTAGAAGCCCATTCGATTCAGACCCCTTGGCCTATTGTCGTCCCCACTCCTAGTAAAAGTTTGAGGCTTAATTGAAGGGGTAAATAGGAATATTAGTGTCCTAAAAAAATTTGAAGGTGTACATTTGGCATGTTACGTAAGATGACCGAACGGGTAATGCCTCAGGTAATACTCGCCGGGCGGCGCATATTGTTGCCCGCGAGTGAGCGAGACGGCGTATAAGTAAAGTTGCGATTTGAGAAGTATGCGAACACAAAGCGAATAGGTGTGACGTAATTTATGATGCCATTATATGCAAAATGTACGGGTGTACATATTATACTACAGTAATATATATATATATATATATATAATATAATATAAAATATAAGCAGCCCGTAAATGTCCCACTGCTGGGATAAAGGCCTCCTCTCCCTTTGAGGAGAAGGTTTGGAGCATATTCCACCACGCTGCTCCAATGCGGGTTGGCGGAATACACATGTGGCAGAATTTCGTTGAAATTAGACACATGCAGGTTTCCTCACGATGTTTTCCTTCACCGCCGAGCACGAGATGAATTATAAACACAAATTAAGCACATGTAATTTCAGTGGTGCCTGCCTGGGTTTGAACCCGAAATCATTGGTTAAGATGCACGCGTTCGTAATTATTGTGTAAATAATCTCAAATGTTTTTAGCGTTTACGTTATATTATACAAGAATAAATAAATAATAATAAAGTTACTTTTTTACAGCATAAAATGAACGGGAGATATGGTCTAGGTCATAATGTTTGTTTGTTTTGCTCATATATAACAAATAATCAAATTAAATTTAAAAAAAAATATATTAAAAAAAAATACATTAACTGATAATTAATAAATATTCACGTCAGGTCATGCAGTTCGTGTACATTAAGGAACCCGCTGTCAGCGAACCTCTGTCTTGCTTGTAAAACTCCGCCGGTACCCAAACACGGTGTCCCGGGATCTTCGAACGAAGCTACGAATCAAGCAGCTGCTGGTATGTTTAAAAAAAACTATTATTACCTATTGTTTTAAAGACTACTTATATAGAAATGACTAATTAAAATAAGAATAGGATCATCAGCATGCAGTGCAGACAACCCATCCGCCCCCCCCCCCTTAATACAAAAAAAATACTTGATTTACACGTATTTCAGATTTTTAAGTATTCAATATTAAAATACCCGTATACAAAAGAAATTTTAAACGTGAGTTGTAAGGAACGGTTAAAATTTGGTGGTGACCATTTAGCCAAGGACATTTGCCCGTCCACTTACTTATTTCATAAAGAGGTTTTTTTCGGTTGTCTAGCGGGTCGAAGTCCATCTAGACACACCCCGGCACCGAGAAGAGCTTCGCGACACAAGACTCCTCCCCCCGAACACAAGTAAGCTATATTTATTTTAAATTATATTAGAATTTATTATTCCATTGTTTTTGTATTCTGAAAAGATATAAAAATAAAATAATTGCTTATTCCAAATTCTACAGAGGCGAAACCACAGAATGGCCGTGTTCGGAGTGTACGTTCGTGAACGCTGGCACGGCCCTGGCTTGCGACATGTGCCAGTCGCCCAAAACTAGGCTTTTGCCAGCCGCGCCAGACCAGCCCAGCTTGGATGACGATGATTCCCGTGAGATATTGCATTTATTATTTATTACTCAATAAATCATTCATTTGAGCATTTTAATGTGATATGAAAGTTTTGTTGTTCGAAGTTCTTTAACGCGGCTCACAGTTGAGTGAACTTCCAGAAATCATCACAGAAGACCCAGTTATGGCCCCTCCAGGCGACATTTAACTCTCTTTTTCTGTTTTGAAATCTCGTTAATGAAATTTATTAAATTGAATCCTTTACAGCGCCTTTGTCTATATTATTTGGGCGGTGGTGACCACTTACCATCAGGTGGTCCATATGCTCTTCCGCCAACCAATGCCATAAAAAAAAGCCACTTGGTTGTGAAATGAATAATTTGATTGTATATTTTGATTCCAAATTTATTACTTATTAATATTACAGCGGAGGGTTCGGACGGGGAGCGTCAGGAGAGCACCCCCATGGAAATACTCCGCCTGAGAGAGGAAAGTCACGCCTGGACACAGTGGCAGGAGGTTCTAGCTCAATGTGCCGCGGTAAGAATTATATCGATAGCGAGTAGTGCTGGGAGTTTTTTTCAAAAACGGTTTTAAGAACTAGTTACTTTAAAAAGAACGAACGAACTGTTTCTGGATTTAAAACGAACGAGACGACACTCGGCACCGGCGGCCGTCGTTTTGGTACTGCTTCGCGAACCGGTTCCGATCACGCGTAACTGACTAAGCACTTTATTTTGATAACCGTAAGGACTATTATTGTATGAATATTAAACCAGTTATAAAGAACTACTTTGGATTTGAAGTAACGAATATGCTACAATGAATCTTATTTCTATAGAAATACAATACAAATTTGGTTGTAGAAGAAAAGACTAAATCGAAAAACCTGTTTCTTGGTACCGCTGCGCGAACCGGTTCCGATCACGCGTAACTGACTAAGCACTTTATTTTGATCGCCGTAAGGACTATTATTGTATGAATATTAAACCAGTTATAAAGAACTACTTTGGATTTGAATCTTATTCCAACAGAAATACAAATTCAAATTTGGTTGTAGAAGAATTAAAAAATTACGAAACAAAAAAAAAAGTTTTCGTAGGCTCCTTATACGCTTATTATTTTTTTATTACAGATTTAGTATTAACTGCTTATAATCGGGTAATCCTCAGCCGTAATAGTTGAAATTACAAATAATTTAAAAATATTTCTTAACTTTCTGTTTTTTTAAATGCAAATAAGTGCGTGACGTAGAATTAATCCAAATAAATTATAAAGTCGAAGTCTATTTTCAAAATTATATAATATGACTCCAGTGTTGAATATACATTATTTCAGTAAAGTATCGTAAATCGAACCTATGAAAACAAACCGGTTTTTTTTTATAACCAGTTCGAAGAACTGTTTTGTAAATGTAAAAAACCGGTTCGTTTCGTTTTACGTAAAATCTGAAATGACCCAGCACTAATAGCGAGTTATTATTCGACAGTATTACTTTCTCAAGACAAGATAAGTAGGTCAAGAAACAATACTACATTTTAATAAGTATAAGAATTAATACATTTAAAACTTTTTCTTCGATTTATGACAAAAATATTAGTGTATCTAGCTTAAAAAATATTTGTCTTGTAAAAATGTAAAATTTACATAATTACGTACGATCCTCGATGTCTAAAGACGTGTTTCAAAGAAATAAATAATTCAATGATAAATAAAGGCCTCGATTCAACAAACATCAACGAAAATTTTAACTTCGTAATTATTCTTTTCTTAAAATTCATTCAAAGACTATCGATAGTCCAAAACTATCGATACTATCGATAGTATCGATAGTATCAATAGTATCGATAGTATCGATAGTATAAATAGTATCGCTATTCGCTGTTACCAATAGTATTGCTCACAGAGAGCTATCGATATCCTGAAAAGTTTCGAGGTCAACTATCGATAGTTCTACAACACAGTTATCAAGGTCAATTATCGATATCCAATTTATCGATAGTAGCGAAAGTATCTAGACGGCGTGATTCAGGAATGTGATATTTTCGATCAGCGCCATCTACCGCTACCGAGTCGTAACACTCGTAACATGTGCAATGCTACAATACAGACGGGCTCGATGTACGTGGACGCGTCGTTCCCGGCGGCGCCGCGCTCGCTGTACTACGCGGGCGCGGGCGCGGGCGCGGCGGCGGGAGCGGGCGCGGGCGCGGGCGAGGGCGCGGGCGCGGCGGCGCGCTGGCTGCGGCCGCACCACATACACGTGGACGCCGACCCGCGCCTGCCGTGGCTCGTGTTCCGCGACCCGCGCCCGTCCGACATCTCGCAAGGTATCATAAATGAATCAGTACGACTAATTCAATATTTGCTGTAGCTGACACGCTGAGGGTACAGGAGCGTACATAGTGACGTAGTGTTAAATTTTCTTTTCTTTGACTAGCACCTGATTTGTGTGATTTTGTAAACACGTTTACATTACGACCTCACAGACGTGCTACATTAGATTCTTTGATTAGTTTCTCTGAGTGTATCTCCAAAAGCGACCGGTTTCTTATCAAATCACTAAAAGCTTTTAATTAATTTCTTATAGATGGTTACCGTTATCACTGAACAATAGCTTAATTGGCAGAAGAATATTTTCTCTTTGAAAAAAAAAAATAACTTAGATATGAGTAATACCAATCCAGACATGGATAGGGCATCCATAGTTCTAACGCAGGTACCATAACATATATACCGATGGCAGGTGTGCTGGGCAACTGCTGGCTGCTGTCGGCGCTGGCGGTGCTGGCGGAGCGCTCGGCGCTGGTGCGCAGCGTGCTGGTGCGCGCCGAGCCGGCCCGCGGCGCCTACCAGCTGCGCCTGTGCAAGGACGGCCGCTGGCTCACCGTCACGCTGGACGATCTGCTGCCTTGCAACCGGAAGGGACACCTCGTCTACTCGCAGGTACCCTTCAATTGTTTTCCTCCCACCTTGTTTATTTGTAATCTATTGTGGAACATTGTCGTTTCATTTCACAGAATTGCCCACAATATGAACGACACCTATATTTGAGTTTAAAACAATCAGGCTTCTCATGGATGAGGTTCATTCTTTCGATGGTAGATTTTTGACAGTCAATGCGTCTATATTGAATAAATATTTTGGTGAGTACACTCAAGTTGTAGTTATATGCTATTGTTTCTGTTTTACAGGCGAAAAGAAAACAACTGTGGGTACCTTTAATAGAGAAAGCTGTCGCGAAACTACACGGCTGCTACGAGGCGTTGGTCTCGGGGAGAGCTATCGAAGGTAAGATATTTCATAGAGAGGTTCCCCCGTGTCCGCGAGCGCGCGTGTATGAGAGAGTGTGCGCAGGGCTGTGCACGCTGACGGGCGCGCCGTGCGAGTCGGTGTCGCTGCAGGCGGGCGGCGCGGGCGGCGGCGCGGGCGCCCCGCTGGAGCAGCTGGACCGCGACCTGGTGTGGGCGCAGCTGCTGTCCTCGCGCCAGGCCTGCTTCCTCATGGGCGCCAGCTGCGGCGGCGGGAACATGAAGGTGCGTTCGCTTCGATTATGGCTCGTGTGACAGATGTAGAGGTTGACGATTTTTCACAAGGGCTTGGTCACTTTTACGACCGGTGCGATATTTGACATCGATTTTCCTGTTTTTTCTTGACTAATTTTTCGCCAGCCTAAACGAACAGTTCTTTGAGACGCTGAGCGCAGACGCTAAGTTGGGAGACGTCTTAGTCATTTTATACAAAGCCACAGGTCGAGATGAGGTAGCTCAATTTCAGTCAAAAGTTATGCAAATATTTAATAAAACATACTCTACACTTTCGTGTCGACCCGCTCACGCAGGTGGACGAGGAGGAGTACCAGCGCCTGGGCCTGCGGCCGCGCCACGCCTACTCCGTGCTGGACGTGGCGGAGCTGGGCGGCAGCCCGCCGCTGCGCCTGCTGCGCCTGCGCAACCCGTGGGGCCACTACACGTGGCGCGGCGCGTGGGCGGCGCACTGCCCGCGCTGGACGGACGCGCTGCGCCGCGCGCTGCCCGCCGCCGAGCGCGACCAGGGCGTCTTCTGGATCAGCTTCGACGACGTGCTCAGGTGCGCCCGCGGCCCAACGCCCCGCCGCCCCGCCGCTCCCGAGGGGCCCATCTCACCCTGCACCCCTCTCTTGCAGGTACTTCGACTGCATAGACATATGCAAGGTGCGAGTGGGATGGCACGAGGTCCGGCTGGCCGGAATCCTGCCTCCCATGTCGTCCACGCGGCACCTGACCTGCCTCCTGCTCACTGCCACTCAACCCACCGAGGTCGACTTTACGCTGTTTCAAGAGGGACAGAGGTTAGTTAATTCACTAATGGCTTTCAGGAACGGGATTTACGACAGTGCTAATACTATCGAATTTCTACCTTCACGCATTTCCTGAGATTTAAAAAAAAAAGTACCATTAAGTATTTATGGTTTCAATAACCGATGCTGAGGCTCGAATCTACAGCCTTATAAGCTAGCCACTAGACTATTGCACGTGGCAGACTTTCACAGCCCTGTATTTTTATAACTAAATAGGAATTTATTCGTTTATTTTACGTATTGTTATATATGTATTGTATTATTTTCAGAAATTCAGCCAAAAGTCAGAGATCCCAGCTCGATTTGTGCGTAGTTGTTTTCAGAACTAAATCTGGACCTAGCGCTCAAGTTGGCAAACTAGTAGCTCATAGCAAAAGACAAGTAAGTTTATATTTTCCCAACGAAAAGAATCCTAGTAATTGATGAATCTACTCGATTGACTATATCTTTGGTTCTTTTTATTGATACAGGTCCGAGGTTTCGTCGGCTGTCATAAAATGTTAGAAAAAGGCTTTTATTTAGTAGTATGCTTGGCTTTCAACCACTGGCACACCGGTCTGGAACTGGCAGACAGTTCAGCCTGGCCACGACACGTTCTAGCAGCACATTCTTCAAAACCGCTGACCGTGGAACGACCCTCGCTCCATCCACATATCCTAGCGGACGCCATCATTGGCTTGACCCTGGCAAGAGGTCAAAGGCACGAAGGAAGACAAGGAATGACGGCGTATTATTTGACGAAGGTAAGCAAGAAATTAAAATACATATGACGGTCATATTGATAGTGAATACAAAATATGTATTATTCTCTGACGCTGGGCCTGAATCTGCATACTTCGAGAATACAACAATAAAATGTTACCTGTGATAAGATATGACCTTCAAGTTATGCCTGACTAAAAACCTATTCCTATTACTGCGCTTAACATGGGACGCCATGAGATTGTAAACATGTTACCAGGCCTCCCGAATGCTGACCTGGCTAAGCAGTTTAAATATATTTGAAAGCTTACATTTATTTCCAGGGTTGGGCGGGTCTGGTGGTGATGGTGGAAAACCGACACACGGACAAATGGATCCACGTGAAGTGCGACTGTCAAGAGAGTTACAACGTAGTGTCCACGCGCGGGGAACTCAAGACCATCGACTCTGTGCCGCCGCTGCATCGGTAAGAGAAGGAAGGCTGATCTCCATCTCTATCAGGATAAGCCATTGGTTTATTATTTTCTTAAGAAATTACAATAATACAAGATAAAAATTATAAGGAACAAAAGCGATTCGTCGCAGATGTGGTAGAGTTTGCAGTTGACTACTCCTCAATAATGGTGGCGTTCAAGATTCCCACCAATCACCGATACGACGCTTCACCAGACCACCTAGCTGTCAAGTTTTGTTTACTCGTAATTTAAAAGATGCTGCATATTAGATACGCCGCCTTTTGTTAGATAAAAATTACAACAATATGAAATAGACAAAAAAGATAGTGGTAAGCTTACAATGTGTTATTGTCATTGGTAGGCAGATTGACATTTGCCAGTCACGTGGTAAGTGGTCACTACTGCTCTGTTCATTGGTACTACAAGAAATATAAATCAATGAATATGCCACCAACTTTGGGAACTAATGTGTAATGTCACTTGTGCCAGTAGTTTGAGTAAAATATAACTTTCAATTGCAGACAAGTGATCATAGTGCTGACGCAACTGGAGGGTAGTGGCGGATTCTCCATAGCGCACCGACTCACGCACCGCCTGGCGGCCGGCGCCCGCCTGCAGGACTGGGCGCCGCGCGCCGACGACCAGCCGCGCCACCGCCCCCCCCTCGCGCGCCGCCTCAGCGGCCTGCACGCGCCGCGCCTCATCACATAGCGCGCGCACGCACTAGCCGCGCAGCCGACCACCAGCCGCGCCACCGCCCCCCCCTCGCGCGCCGCCTCAGCGGCCTGCACGCGCCGCGCCTCATCACATAGCGCGCGCACGCACTAGCCGCGCAGCCGACCACCAGCCGCGCCACCGCCCCCCCCTCGCGCGCCGCCTCAGCGGCCTGCACGCGCCGCGCCTCATCACATAGCGCGCGCACGCACTAGCCGCGCAGCCGACCACCAGCCGCGCCACCGCCCCCCCCTCGCGCGCCGCCTCAGCGGCCTGCACGCGCCGCGCCTCATCACATAGCGCGCGCACGCACTAGCCGCGCAGCCGACCACCAGCCGCGCCACCGCCCCCCCCTCGCGCGCCGCCTCAGCGGCCTGCACGCGCCGCGCCTCATCACATAGCGCGCGCACGCACTAGCCGCGCAGCCGACCACCAGCCGCGCCACCGCCCCCCCCTCGCGCGCCGCCTCAGCGGCCTGCACGCGCCGCGCCTCATCACATAGCGCGCGCACGCACTAGCCGCGCAGCCGACCACCAGCCGCGCCACCGCCCCCCCCTCGCGCGCCGTCTCATCGCATAGTGTTGCCCTACGAAACCCCCCTAAGCGACCATAGTCCAACTAAGATTGAGTATGACTATTCATATAGCTAGGCTGCATTTATACTCAAACATTAATAATTAGAAATTCTTAACTAAAGAGGCCACATCGTAATGTACACATTTTGAGATTACAAATATCTAAAATGGAACACGTACTTACTAAGAAAAATGGACCGCAAGGCTTCAGTGACAAAGTTGAATATCGATTAATAAAACTTTATTCACAACATCAAATGGATCATAGTTAATAAGGATCAATGATCTTTCGAATTCGTGTCTAGAATATTTGGTTTAGCTTTTACTAAATAATAATTATATAAGCCTGTACGAAATGCCCTTCTCATCGTTGAAGGTGGTACAGAAACTGGCACAATGCACAATTAACATCAAATATGCCATTCGACATGTTTCAACGTGTAATTCAATCGAGCGTCGTTATACTGCCTTAAGATCAAATAAGTTTTAAATAAAAGGAAACGGACACAAAATAAACTTGAAAATTAATGACATTGAATGTACGAAGGACGATGTACTCATAAATCGTAAATTTTAATATGTAAAGACTATTATTTGATAACTTAATACAATTCGTATTTTTTAACTATAAATACATATTGCATATAAAATGTCACACAATGGTTATTTTTCGACTAGTTGTAAGCACTTCGATTAAATACTAAGCCATCAGTAATGTATAAACTGTAAGATGTTTAATCATTATGTAATAAAAATCGCGTAGATGAGTAAAGGCATTGCATTCGTTAATTTAGTCCTTAATTATATGGTGTTAAGAACGAAAATCGCGCAATCGATACGCATGGAATTTAATGTGATTTTGTTTGAGATCTGAAAATTGTTTTGATTTTTTTTTAAAGGAATCTGTTCGGGGATGTGATGTTAGATTTATAATAAATCAGTGCAATTAAATGAATTTCTTTAGGATATAGGTTTCTGCACGCATTTTTATAAATAATATATAATAGGGAAATAAAGAAAATAGGTGTGCAAATGTAACTAAAAATAATGATTTCTAATTATTTTTTTTTGGGTAATTCTGAGGTTATGAACTAATCATTTATTGTTAAAGTGTTGAATGTCAATGTGTAATATCGGTCTATATTTGAACACCCCTGCGGTTTACTTTTCATTGGAACCTATTTGAAGAAAATGTACGAAATATTTGTGATTTTTTTTTTAATTTTTAATCTTGCTAAGGAGTAATTATTTGTTTGAATTGCTTATATGATATTTCGATTTAAGACAATGCGCTGTGTCCAACGTGTAACGTGACAGTAGCGGGACTGAAGTGACACTTAAAGAAATGTCATGACATTCTCGCCAGAGAAAGTAATGTCTAGCTAAATGATTAGCTATCCTCTACACTCTTTAAGTTAGGTCCTTCAACATTCTCAAAATATATTGTAAAAAAAAATTAAATTGTTTTGTCATCAGTACCAAAAGAGTGTGCACAACAATTAATTTAAAATTGAGTTGTAAGATACCACTCATACTGACAAATTAAGTTTAATAAATGTTATAAAAAAAATGTCTTAAAGGGTACAAAAATTCAAGATTTTAGTCGTCCTTAATTTTTACACGATT
This sequence comes from Vanessa atalanta, assembly GCF_905147765.1. Lineage (NCBI taxonomy): Eukaryota > Metazoa > Arthropoda > Insecta > Lepidoptera > Nymphalidae > Vanessa > Vanessa atalanta. Next base: position 8,987,770 of record NC_061891.1, on the reverse strand, counting down.
TTTTTTTTACATTTAATGTATTTATTGGGAAGTTGTAGCAAGTAGACTTCATGCTACATGGACATAGCGCATATATTTAATATAAAATTCTGTTGTACGTTACGAAAGACATTTTCACATCGGAAGTGTTCATTCCAAATTGCAATACTCATTAATGTTTTAAATATTAAATTTGTATTCGTGATCGTATTACTTGCCATTAACTATGTTACGTATAATTTATTATCGTTTGGCCTAGGATTTTAAGATTGTGCAATAATTCTCCATTTAAATCCGATGTTTTATAGCACATGTCAGCAAATGAAACCATCGTAGACATTAGAGTTTAGGAATGGCGTAAGTGCGACACAAAATCGTCGAAATGATTGATATCAAACGATTTTATAACTTATTTTTATCGGGATAGAGTATTATATCACACGTAGCTATCAATTTAGATATTGTGTCGCACATATTATAGTTGTAAATTAAACGGCACTTGTAAAAATCCTCGAAGTAATAAAAAAAAGTCGTAGCACGTGTGTAGTTAATGATAATTGTAATGAAATAATTTGTACACAAAACTAAGCTTTTATATGAGGTGTTGATCGTTTTGGAAGTTCTCTTCTCACCGTTGAATGTTATCGGTTATTTTTTTATGTGCCATAAGAGTTAGACTAGGGGCTAGGCGTTTAGTTGCGCGACTGTTGCGCCACTGTTGCGTAACTAGCTAGTCGGACGATGCGATTTTTAGTTGTGACTTTTGATAAACTAATATTACATAGTTGGCCTCCTAGACGCTTTTTGTCTCTTGCTTTGTATTTGTGAATTATAGGAAAGCGAGTTTTTTTTTTATATATATATAATTTCCATTCCACGTCGTAATTTTCGTATAAAGTTCTTTAGAGATGTTTATTTTTATATACATTTTATAATGTTATCGATTCATTTATATGAAATGTAACCGCTTGATAATCAAAAGGAATTTCCATGCGTCTGCATATGTGACAGTATTATAATATTTGCATATGCAGATATATCTAGTATGCACAAATGGTGTTGTTTTGTTTTAAGAGTGTTTTAATTTTTTTTTTTTTTTATTATCGAATACAAAAGCAAGAAATGAAAGTTTTTAAGAAATTTTGATATCACGGTTTATTTATTGACTATATTATACTTAACGTAGCGAGGTTGTTTTGTAGCTAAATGACGCTTATTTTACGTGTTAGAGGATACGTGAATGCATGTTATATTACCTAAATGTAAGGGAATAAAATTATTTAAATTTGACACATCGTTTTATTCTACTAACACCTTTTTTTATTCACTGGAAAAACGCATTTACGCGTTTAATGAAGAGTCATCCCTCTTCGTGGGACTACTGTCTCCTTCGAACGCTTTTGCATACAACACGGGGTCGCTTTTGCATACAACCGTGACGTCCCGATGATGGTTCCATCTGTGCGTTTCTCCAATTTTGGTGTTTCCCGAAATACTAACTCCTAGTCCCTGTCGAAGCTTACGACAGGGGAGAAGGTGCGCACAGCCCTTACGCCTAAGCGGTGTTTTTAGGTGGAGCCAATAAGCGAAGGCACTCTTGTCTCACCCACTCTGCGGTCTTTGCGTTATGACATTTTACTAACATCCTGTATTACTTACTTACCATCTACGACTTGCGTTGACTGCATAAAGCAACTGCATAGCTATGTTCTCAGAAAGTTTTTCAACTGTATTTAACTGTAATTTGCTCTTTACTCTAAAAAAACAGAACGTATTGTGATATAATTATACCTGTGTTGCAGAACTATCGATAGTTTGACTATCGATAGTTGACTTCGACAAATATTCAGGATATCGATAGTATCGTTTAAAACAAAAATAAAAATGTGTTACAAGCAATACTAGTAAGGACTAGTTAAATATATTATTATTTCACTGTAATGTTATGTCATATATTATGTTTATATCTGCCTTGTACACTCCTACCTCTTTCTATATCTGTTTCTTTCCTCTACGTTAAGGTTGCCTGGAAGAGATCGCTGTTTTAGCGAAAAAGCCGCCTCTTGTGCATCTTTCTTAACCGTGACTAAATTATGTGTTTACTTGTGTACAATAAAGAGTATTTTGATTTTTGAATTTTTACTAGTACTTGTGTTAGGATGACCCGCTCTTCCATTACAAAAAATAAATGTGTGTACAATCTTCTAAAATATATATATATGTCGGAGAAGCAGGATGCCGAACAGTTGGTTTCGGGGATTGATCCGACATTTGTAAGACTATGTGGGCGTGCAATGGAGATATTCACAAAATAAAACGTATTTAATATCGTCTGATTACTATATTAATTGATTCAATAATCGTACACCACAATAATATCAAAGGATTACAATAATTCATCTCGATTAAGAGCAAATGGGTTTGCAAGCAACCATCGCATTCGAGAAGCTTGTCAAAACATAACGACTCGCGTTGCCATGACGCTTACAACTCCATTCGGGGTGACCCGCTCTTATAAGTAAATCAGCCATCAAACATTATTGCCAACTATTCGATTCATTAATTATCCAAATCAACAACTAAAGTAACCACGCTCCGATACGGCCATCCTGAACTATCACACGTCCTCGTGTGTCTCGTTGCTGTAAACCTCCTCGTCTGTAAACAATGAAACAACAAATGTATACATCATAACACGCTTGGCCATTCTGACCACCACACGATGAATATTATAACCTTCCATGCTATATCAATAGCTTAATATTATCTAGCAGCATAACTTTACAAGGTAAGCGACCAGCAAGACCACCAAGGTCTATTTATGCTACTAAGTCAATCTCTTGCCACCAAGGCTGTCATTTGCCACCAAGGCTGTCATTTGCCACCAAGGCTGTCATTTGCCACCAAGGCTGTCATTTGCCACCAAGGCCAATTTTGTCACCAAGTCAATCACTTGCCACCAAGGCCATCATTTGCCACCAAGGCCAATTTTGTCACCAAGTCAATCTCTAGTAGGGTCACTATGCTATGCTTTCTCTTACCAAGTAATTTGTTAACACCGAAATCAAAACAAAATGAAAACTGCCCACCGTTATCAATAAAGAATAAGCCTACAGTTGGCTTCATCGTGCAGACATCCACTCGACGTTCCACAACCGACTCGCTTGTTTTGTTTTTCCTTCTTCGCACAACGCGTCGATATGTGGCTTCGCCGCCGCAGGAAAAACACGTCAGCGGGGATGTTTTCTTCGAGACGTCCATTGTATTTCTTGCTTGCTTGAGCTGTGGCATTGTTAACCTGCTGCGTGAGCCTGCGTGGTCTGATATGTGTTCTGATCCCACTTCTGATGTCGGAGAAGCAGGATGCCGAACAGTTGGTTTCGGGGATTGATCCGACATTTGTAAGACTATGTGGGCGTGCAATGGAGATATTCACAAAATAAAACGTATTTAATATCGTCTGATTACTATATTAATTGATTCAATAATCGTACACCACAATAATATCAAAGGATTACAATAATTCATCTCGATTAAGAGCAAATGGGTTTGCAAGCAACCATCGCATTCGAGAAGCTTGTCAAAACATAACGACTCGCGTTGCCATGACGCTTACAACTCCATTCGGGGTGACCCGCTCTTATAAGTAAATCAGCCATCAAACATTATTGCCAACTATTCGATTCATTAATTATCCAAATCAACAACTAAAGTAACCACGCTCCGATATATATATATATAGACCAAAACTAAGTGTAATATGCCTGTGAGTGTAAATAAGTATGTGATTGTATGTAAGTTAAGAAACTCTTTGTAATAAACTTTCTACTACACTGTAGCTTAACTCTAGTAAGTTATATGTCAATATTTTTTGACAATTGTTTTCAAAGGGCTTATTACACCTCTTTTTCTCTTTTTAGCGTTACTCTCGACATGAGGAAGGTTCTTGTGCAACATATTTACAGAGTTCATCTGTGGGGTGACGATATTTTTTAAAATACATGACTTTTAGTAAGAGCCATTGAGCCCTCTCTACTTCAAGAAACTTAAGCGTTTAGATCAATACTATCGAAACTATCGATTTTATTTACACTTGACAATACTAGCGATAGTCTGTCGATACTAACACTACCACCTCAACTATCGATATGCAACAATAGTGTATACTATTATCTAAAATAATAATATACATATAGTATACGCATTCATACTAGTAATTTTAAAAAACCGGCCAAGTCCGAGTCGAAAAGTATTTATTTTATTTGTTGTTATAGCGGTAACAGAAAAACATCATCCGTAAAAAGTGTCTAACTATAACGGTTCATGAGAGCCTGGTGACGGACGGGCAGCGGAGTCTTAGTAATATAATCCCGTTTTATCCTACGGAGTTTTATTATACGGAATCCTGATAATGTTACTGTACAAAACATGACCGCGTGGAATGGTGACACATGTATTATACGAAATGGCAGCTTCTATTTTTTCGTTGCTATTCTGTTGGACATACTGGCTTTGATAGACTCTCCGGATGGGAGGGCGATGAATTATAGCCCAGTCAGATGTTGATAGTCAACTTTTGTGTTTGGCCTTTGACTTATAGCCAACTATTTGGTCATCATATTACACCGTCTAGGCTTCGATGAATTGTAATAAATAAATGCCTTTGTCTATGGACGATATATTTTTTTACATTAGCAGCCTGTAAATTGCCCACTGCTGGGCTGAGGCCTCCTCTCCCCTCGAGGAGAAGGTTTGGAGCATATTCCACAATTTTGTTGAAATTAGACACATGCAGGTTTAACGATGTTTTCCTTCACCACCGAGCACGATATGAATTATAAATACAAATTAAGCTCATGAAAATTTAGTGTTGCTTGCCTGGGTTTGAACCCGATATCACCGGTTTCATCTCGGCTCTCAGATAATATATATTCCTATAAATTATAAATATAATACTAATTATGTTATTACAGATCTGTGTACACTACATGTACCTCCCCTATTCATTTTATTTTATTTTATTTTCATTAGGACAACCAACAGTAGATACAATATCACATACAAAATAAAAAATTACATTTCAAAATTATCAAGACAAAAGTTCTACTACTTACTGGTAGTCTCACCTTGCATTATCATATTACACAATGTAATTATTGAAAATACGAATTAAGCATAACATTTTTTAAACTATTATTTATAAATAATAATTAATAAGATAAACCATATGATTAGAATTGAGCACAAATTAAATTCTTTATTTTTCGATTGATTTGAGGTCGACTATCGTGATATATGTCTAATTCATCATGGTATAAGTTCTAAAAAAACCCTTCCCTAACCATAAATAAAACAAACTTAAGAATTTTACATTCCTTATTCCACGGAGGCAATAAATTAAAATCTGATTTCATTGGAAGTTATATTTGAATATTATCAATAGGATGATATGTGGAAAGGGTTAAATAAATATGTCTTTACATATCAATTATTGTGCTACTTACGTCGTATAAGTATCTTCGCAAATTGTTAATTGATATTAATGAATCTATTTTAAGTAATATAATATAGGTACCTGGTTTATTAGACCCAGCTAATTTATTTATAAAACTGTTTTGTGTTTTGTTTATTTATTATCATTTTTATATTTATGTAAATCAAACAAGCCGTTTCGAAAGTAAATAAAATATTAAATCTGAGATTTTGTCGCCGGTTTTTCTCAGGTCTGAGGTGTTTCTTTGATGGAAATATAATTCGCTTTTATGTTGAATATAGTTAGTTACGGTTGTTAGTAAGTTGTTGACGGGATCTTTTAGCTGCAGTTGTAAAGTCCGGATGAAATGTATCAATTAATTGAAAAAAAGTCGCATGACATCGATAATTTTATGCCAAATCCGAAGCGTAATATTTTATCAAGCTCATTAATCATTAATGTATATATTTGTATAAAACGATTAGCCAGCTCCTCGGAGTCAAGAGACGCAGTTACATTTCATCTATCAGTCGAAATGACTACCGGAAGCTGCGAAGCGTAGCCATCAACCAGTCATCTCCGTTCCCGCTTGCTCCTTGCCTTTGTTACAAAGAAATCAGACATACTGGAAATGTCTTTTATATATTTTTCTATTTATAATATGAATAAAGAATTGTCCTCTATAACAAACATACATCGTCAATGCACCTTAAGAACTAAAAAGTCATATCCCTTGTGCCTGCAGTTAAATTGACTTACTGAACCTTTAAATCGGAATACATTCATACAGAGTAATACTGTTTGCGGTTGAAAAAGTATTTGTAACCTTTACCACTTAGTACTGAAAGGCCTACGAATAGACATCACGAATTCAGTACTAATTAAAATGTGAATCTCAAAGACTAACCATCTGCTTAGGAAGTATACACTTCTATATGGGCAAACTACTGGAGTCTAAATCGGGAATATAGAGTGCATTATACAGACACATACATTCATCTAACTCAGAGTCTAAATTTTTATAAGTGAAATATTTCGTCTACAATCTGTGTTCACATAGTTGTTGGGTTATAACTTAGCTTGCTTATAATGTTTACTTATATATTAAATGTGTCTTTAGTTATAATCTGTTTTGTGGACCATAAATAAATAAATAAATAAATAAATTATGATAGCATTTAAGCAAATACGTTTTAAAGATAAAACTCCCGTCACTTTGTTGTCACTCATCGCATCCAGTAGTTTTGTCCAACATTGACAATGGCAGTTAAACTCTGTCGCTCATTATAGGCGGAGAATTTCATCTTGCTCGGGAAATTGTGTCGCGCCAGAGCTCCTTACCCATTGACCTTACAAGAACTACGTATTATCACAAATTTGAGAAACCTCCAACTTGTATGAGGCATAAATATATTTCGATGACTTAAACTATTATTGAAATTATTGAATATTATAACCGAGATGGTTCAGTGGAGAGATTGTATTTCAAGCGGATATAGCGTCTCTAAGTCTGAGCAAACACTGTGGAGAGAGGAACTTCCTCACAATACGTGCCGTGCCGAGGAGTACTGCCTTCTGCATCAGGCCCTTGACCCAGCTGCCTAACGAGAGCCTCTTAAGGTGTTGGTCGAGGCTCTTGGCCATTAGGCCATTCGCTGAAACGACTATCGGCACAATAACTGCTGTATCCACATCCCACATGTCGACAACCTCGTGAACTAGGTCGAGATATTTTATTTGCTTATCTTTCTTCACGAGATTCTCGTCATGAGGGATGGTGACGTCAACAATTATCGTGCGGCACTCTGACCGATCTATCACCACTATGTCAGGATTGTTGGCGACAACAGCCCTGTCAGTGATTATAGATCGGTCCCAGTACAGTGTGATACGACCATTCTCGAGAACTGGGTCGGGCACATACCTGTAGTATGGTACCTCTGATACCACAAGACCGTGTCGAAGTGCAAGTTGTTGATGGATAATCTTGGCCACTTGACTATGCCTGTGCAAATACTCTCCGTTAGCAAGACGAGAACAACCGGAAATAATATGTCTAAGGGATTCGCCCGGAGTGTGACACGCCCGACATATGTCCACCGTGCCATCCCTCACAATATACTTCCGGTAATTGTTCGTCATGATAACTTCGTCCATAATTGCACAGACAAAACCGTTTTCACGGTTTCACCGAATAGGTTACCGAACCGTAGCCAAGATACGGACGCCATAAAGTCCACATCGGGTCCATGAAGGGCCCGATAGAAGCGTCCATGTAACTCCTTGCTCTTCCATACCCCCTTGCGATTCTCAGTACTTAGTACTACGGGTTTGCGCCAGTTCTCTTTGCCTAAGGAGAGCGGAGTTAGCCCCTTGTCCATTGTAACTACATCTCGGTGCATATCCAAGTCAGTGTGGAGAAAATACTCCCTGAGTTTGTATACTTCACGGTTATGTAGGGTCTTGGCATTTAAAAAGCCTCGGCCACCACATCTCCGTGGGATATACAATCTCATCACCGAAGACCGAGGATGATGCATCCGATATGCAGTCAGCAGGACACGGACTCTCCTATCCAAGGCGTCTAGTTCTTTTTGAGTCCACTTGAGTATGCCGAAAGAGTACATCAAGACCGGCATGACCCAACCATTGAAAGCGCGAACCTTATTGCCACCCGACAAAAGACTTTTGAGCACTTTTTTCAGGCGACCAAAGAAACGCTCCTGCAGTGATTGTTTCATGTCGGTCACATTGATGCCTAACGCTTCCGACACACCCAAAAAAAAACTTATTATTATTATTAAGAAAAATAATCTAAACACTCACATTCTATATTAACTACTAAGTCCGTGCCATGTTCGTAGAACTCTACTAGAATGTATCAACGGCGTAGCACACCATTGTATAGCTGTTTAACTTATCCTAGCATCTGCGTAGCAGGCGCGTATCGAATTGTTTCTCGACCTCTCAGTTGTAAATTTTTTTTTTGTTTTGAAAACCATGAAACTACACTGTTTGTCTGTTGCTTTGGTGTACTCGTACATTGACGGAGCGTATCGGTACTGGCGAAGTATCCTCGCCAACAATTGTTAAGTAAACGCCCAGAACTTAATTGCTCTGCTGTTTCAGGTTCGAATCAAGAGTAGATTTAAATAAAATTATTGAGATTTTTGTTTTTGTTTCATTCTGTTGTAACTTCATCTCGGAGTAAGGTCGGTGAACTCCGCATAGGTTAAGTAGAAGTTGAATTGAAACCCCGTGGAACTGCTAGACCAAAACTCGGGTGTCAAAATCCGAAATTCAATTAGGAAGATAAGAACAGTAAATGACAACATTTTAATTGCTCAAATTCACCATTTTTATATATTTATAAAAGTGTAAATTAACCTAAAATATATATAAAGAAATATTTGTGATATTGTTTTCGTGCTTTAAAAGATATTTTATTAATTTTTATAGCCCAGGTCGCCCACTGCTTACATTACAAAAATGTTGTAATGCAAGTCGAAAGCAAGGTTTCTCTCCCTCAGGAAATTATAATATCTCCGAAATGTACACCTCTAACTTTGTATTATTATTTGATTAACGAGTTTTTCATAATTTACGTCTTATAAACAACGATGAGTAGTAAGTCAGTCAGTCAGTCTATAATATGAGTATTCAAAAGTGGTCTTACTTAAAAATAACGACTTGTAGTAATAATCTGTATATACATATAATAAAATTGGAGTGTCTGGTTGTAATATTAAAATAACCGCTTTTTACTAAATATATATGTACCTACGAGTATACACGGTAGGATAATATAGGAATATACACATATACCAAAATATATATTTTTTTACAATTTTTGTCTGTCTGTTTGTTCTGGCTAATCTCTGGAACGGCTGGACCAATTTTGACGGGAATTTCACTGGCAGATAGCTGATATAATAAGGAGTAACTTAGACTAAACAACAAGGCTAACAATAACTTTGTTGTTAAATTCAAACGCGCACGAAGTCGTGGGCACAGCTAGTATATGTATATATTTACTCATAAGTAGGTAATATAATATATATAATTATAGAATTATAATTATGTATAAGATTTTAAATTAACATGGTTATTTTTATTGCTAACAGTATTTAAAACGGGATAAGGAATGTCTTGTTCACGAGACTCGTGAACAAGACATTCGTAGATAATGTCGAAATATCGAGCTCCACGAAATAAAAATAAAAACATGGTAAATATCCCGTTTTAAATACTGTTATCATTATATATACCTATACCAATATCTAAATGACTCGATTGTTTTTCTGGAGAGTTCATTTTCAGAAAGGCTCAATGCGAGACCTCTCTGATACATTTTCTTATTGTTTATTGTACAGAATTTAATTATTTTAAGAGACAGGGGTACTATAATGCAGTATTTTCCCAAGTGTAAGGCTTTGGTTTCGAAATAAAACTCCTGTTTCATGGCACGCCATTATTTCTTATGTGCCGTTGTCTTCGTGGGCGGCTTTCAGCGGGATGTCACCGTTTATTCGTATTCATATAATTGGATGATAAAAATCCAGTTTTTATTATTAATATTAAGGGTTCATAATATTGTTATTGCTATATTAAATAATGGAAGGAAGTTTATTTGGAATTGCGTACATTTTTTTTACATTAGCAGCCTGTAAATTTCCCACTGCTGGGTTAAAGGCCTCCTCTCCCTTTGAGGAGAAGGTTTGGAGCATATTCCACCACGCTGCTCCAGTGCGGGTTGGTGGAATACACATGTGGCAGAATTTGGTTGAAATTAGACACATGCAGGTTTCCTCACGATGTTTTCCTTCACCGCCGAGCATGAGATGAAATATAAACACAAATTATGCACATGAAAATTCAGTGGTGCCTGCCTGGGTTTGAACCCGAAATAATCGATTAAGATGCACGCGTTCTAACCACTGGGCCATCTCGGCTCTACGCGTACATTGCGGATTAAATATCTTAATTAAGTAAATCTAAAATTAACACCTGTAAATTTCCTAGTGCTGGGCAAATATCTCCTTATTTGTGGAACTTTGCAGCTTCATAGTAGGTTAATGGATACATTGGTTTTAACACGTACATATTATATATTAAGCTAAATCAACTTTTCTATAGAGTGTAGTTTTCTTATATTCACAATAAATCAACTAATCTAAAAATTCTTTTTTCAATCAGGTTCATAAAAACACGTTTGAATCATCGCGTTACAGTGTTGGATTAAATGTAAAGCTACCACAAGTTCGGAAAGTAGATTATACCGAGAGAACCGGTAAGTGGTACACTTTTCCACCATTTTAATTTGAAAAACACACAGATTTTTATATTACATATGAATAACATTAAGTACAAAATAAATAAATTCTAAAACTTATGCCGTCTGGTATTAAAACATGCGCGCACACTAAAATAAATACATTTTGTATGCACTTTGTAATCGACATAAAGTTTATACATTTACAATAAACCGAGTGGTTAGTACGCGTACATCTTAACCGACGATTGCGGGTTCAAACCCAGGCAAGCACCGCTGAATTTCCATGTGCTTAATAAGTATTTATAATTCAGCTCGTGCTTGGCGGTGACGGAGAACATCGTGGGGAAATGCCATATTTGTATCCACCAACCCGCACTAGATCAGCGCGGTGGAATATGCTCCAAACCTTCTCCTCAAAAGTAGAGGAAGCCACACACCAAACCTTCTCCTCAAAAGGAGAGGAGGCCTTAGCCCAACAGTGACAAATTTAGAGGCTGTTAACGTAAATATTTTCCGTTACTGAGAAGTTATATGCTTACCTTTCGATTACACCGTTCGCCACCTCTCAGAACATTTCACTGCATACATTCCGTCAAAGAGTTAATATGGATACAATTTTCGCTACACTGGAGACAAATTGGTGTTCGAAGCAACTTTGATCGACGCAAATATTTTCTACGTACATTTCTACATACGAACTCAAAATCAAAATATATGAATGTTGATTCTACCGAGAGGTAACGGTAAGAAACATAGTCGTTTCTCTTTTAGTAATGGTGCCAGTCTGTTTGGCTTCCCTTTCTCGTACGCATATAGCAGCGGTAGACAGGGTCGTCCTCTCTCACTCTAGCCCACAGCGTTAGATGTATTTCAGCCAGAGGTTTTTTTTAAGTTATCACTTCTGTCGGGAGTCCCGAGATGCACACGTATTTTTTTTAATATAAATTTTATATTCAGCAATACGGAACGTATAATATTCCCCAGGTTTATCTTAAATTTTGTTGTCTAACAAACCTACGTAATCATCTTAAGTTTTGACAAAAACCCTCAGTTAGAATGACAAAATATAACGATATATCTTTACAGAATTTCCATGCTGCTGAAACAGAATACAGAATTTTATTCGGTGAGAGGGCCTTGTGAGGTTATACACGACCAAAACATATTATATTTTATCTCCAAGCCGAAATACTTGGTACTATTATGTTCCGGTTTGAAGGGTGACCGGCACATAGCAACTCTCTTTTCAAGGTTGGTGGTATATTCGTTATAAAAGAATTTGTTCAAATTTCATACGATACTTATATCTATGGTCACCACTTATCATCTGGCAATTTTGCCCAAAGCCTACCTGTGCCATAAAATAAAATAAAATTTAATTAAAAAGTACCCCTTTAAGACTTAAATGCACAACTTGTGTAGGATAACCATGTTCTCATCTAATATTGAAAACCTTTTTCACCTTTTTTAAGGTTTAGATAATCAAATGCCATCTGATGATAAGTCTCCGTGCTAAGATATTTTTTAACCGACTTCAAAAAGAAGGAGGTTATCAATTCGTCTGTATTTTTTTTTTTGAATTATAAATCAAATCTAGACAGTCACACGGACATGACATAGTGTACCTCTCAAAATTTATTAACAAAAGATTTATTTTAAATCTATCAGCAGTACGAGTCGGGAAAATAGGGCAGTTTTATTAAAATAAATAACGCAATGGCTCTCTACAGCTTGATGTGATTTTGTAGAATGTTATCTCGTTCATCGGTCCAGCGTCAGATTGTCTTGTATACCAGTAACACGATACAAATAGTGCAATTTTTACACTCCAGATCCTTACATTTACACTTGTATATTTTGTTACAGACTAGCAGATATGTTACCGATACCGTTTTTTTATACAACTACTATAAATACATAACTAGTGAACGGTGTTACTTCGTCTGGTGATTATTAAAGAGTCGATATTTGTAATTTATCATTAATATTTTTTCTGACAGTGTGTGACTATATCGATGTGTGTTGTCTTCCTAAAAATAATGACACTCAAATGAGTCAACATCATTAATAATGAATGGGTCAAGTTCAAGATTGAGAGATACATGCAAAAATAATAAGCAGATAGATTCGTTGAGAATTGTTTTTTTAAATATATGTACCGAAATACATTAACATTAATAGCTTGTAAATTTCCCACTGCTGGGCTAAGGGCTCCTCTCCCTTTGAGGAGAAGGTTTGGAGCATATTCCACCACACTGCTCCAATGCGGATTGGTGGATACGCACGTGGCAGAATTTCGATGAAATTAGACACATGCAGGTTTCCTCACGATGTTTTTCTTCACCGCCGAGCACGAGATGAATTATAAACACAAATTAAGCACATGAAAATTCAGTGGTGCTTGCCTGGGTTTGAACCCGCAATCATCGGTTAAGATGCACGCGTTCTAACCACTGGGCCATCTCGGCTTATTGTATACCGAAACCGAAATACCGACCAAATACATTGTATAGGTATTCAAAAATATGACAATGAACTCGTTTATAGATTCTTGGATCAGGAGAAGTACATTGTCAATAAAAATGGCTGAATTGGGGCAAACTTGTACGACATTTTGCAAATATTGGTCAAACTACGCCAGCCAAATAAATCATTTTCATAAAATCTTTATTATGAATCATCCTTATCGATGTTCGTCAAGGTGGCAATTCTCAACTAAGAGTAAAATAGGCAGTATGTTACTGCACAAGTGTATAGAGACAAACAAAAGTGAAAACAATCTCAAAGTGAGATGGGCGGCGAGATCGATCAGTTTTTTTTTTTCTTTCAGATTCGGTAAGTCACGGGAAAGTTCGTATTCCCGTGACTAGGGCCTGTCAACCTGCCAACTTCGTAACTTCGGTCAGTTAGTCACTAAACTAACGATTCAGTATTATTAAATAACAGAACTGTTATAAGCAATGCAATATCACAAAATATTCCAACATTTAGATTTTTTTAATTATATAACCATAACATGCTTAAACGTGTTTTTAATTTGGAAGTTAGCACATACGATTTAAAAGGTTTTTATGTCATTGTAAACGTGTCATGGCTTTCGACCTCGATGGTCTAGTAGCTATTTAAAATTCCGCAAATCTTGATATCCTTTAATTCCCAGGTCGACCCGATAAAAATTAATTGGATTGTACTGTTGAAAATTTTCCAGCAGCCAGTAGTCTGGAATTTAAACGCACGTATAAGTTTGCACTTCTTTACCTTAAAAATCACTTATACAAATAATTTATTGATTAAAGAAATATCAATTGCAACCAGTGTACATCATCATACATTTTAGAGAATATGCAGTGCGGTTAATACGATCTGTGACATTGTAATTAATACCAAAGTTTTTGCTTGCTACTGCCGGCATCGATCAAATATTGCAACGTGTATTTTTTACACAAAATTTTGTTTTTATATGCTTAAGTCACTTTTTTAATAAATAAATAAATAAATATTGGACAACATCACATACATTACTCTGATCCCAATGTAAGTAGCTAAAGCACTTGTGTTATGGAAATCAGAAGTAACGACGGTACCACAAACACCCAGACCCAAGACAACATAGAAAACTAATGAACTTTTTCTACATCGAATCGGCCGGGAATCGAACCCGGGACCTCGGAGTGGCGTACCCATGAAAACCGGTGTACACACTACTCGACCACGGAGGTCGTCAAAGTCACTGGAACTTGATTTCCGGTGCCATCGACATTGTAATATTTTTCGAATTTTTGGCTGTGTAATAAAATACCTTGTGCGATTTTTTAAATGTTATGGCATACATACTTTTAATCGTTATATCACAAGGTTCGCTGTACACAAAGGCCGGTCAGGCACCTGCCGGGTTGCAGATGTCCAACAGGTGATATGGTTTTTAAAATAATTATTAATAATGATCAAAAGACCGAGATTAGTCTGTACAGATTATATATATATAGACTATATAGATTATAATGATTGTCGGATTATCGATTGAACAAAACTCGAAAAAAAACTTATATTAATTTTAAAATGTATTTATTTTGAGCACTTCACGGATACAATTATTTACAAAAAATACTTATTCAAGCAATACACAGTTTGGTAAGTCTATAAGTTTAAACAACAATGTATAAAATATAAACCCATATGCTATCTGCTGTTTAATAATAGAGCAAACTTTACAAACTCTTGAAATGTTTTTTTTTTTTTATGTATAAAACCTCTTATGTTTTAAACGTGTATCGTTTTATATAATACTGAATTATAAATAAAAATATAAGAAATTAATAATTTTTACACAAAACAAAAATATTTATTCAAGAAACAATTCGTTTGACGTACGGATGTTTAAATTGTATAATAGAGATTCAAAAGTGTCCCTATAACCTTTCGGAAGTTCCGAAGTTGTATATCGAGTAGTAACTGTGACGTACTAACAATGATTCGTTAAATATAGCAATCGGGCACAATTTCGAAATCAAAACAAAATTCAAGTTCAAAAAATATTTTAACAAAAAATAAAATCCTAAAAAACAATGACCAACGGAATCATTTGTCTGTACGTCTAGCCAAGTACATTGTTGCTTTTATCATTACGGCGTTAATGAAATCTGTTTAAATATCAAAATTCGTCTTGAAATAGAGGATTTATACATCAATGTTTACCAAAATAAAACTGAGACCAAATATTACGATCTAATAAGTATACTACAATACACGAATTTAAAGATTCAGACTTACGTTTATAAAAATGAATCAGTTATTTATTTTCTTTTTTGTTTACAGCGCGAGATGCTTAGTCATTTAAAAAATCTACATAAAAGCAAAAAAACATTAATAAATACGACCCGTTATAATTCTTAATCCTACGAAAATACCTAAAATTAAAACTTGATAATCACACGTAATTATTTAATAATTATATTACAAATATACTAATATCACCATTTAATATAAATACGTCACGACTACGTAAAATATACATACAATATTAAATAAAGAACGGTTAGGTCATAGACAATAGCGTCATATATTTATAAATACTGAAATAGTAATCTTCAAAAATAGTGGACTTATTTTTTAAGTCTTTGACTAATAACAATTTATTATTATTATTAAAAAAAACATATAATATGGTAAAATATTTTAGATGTGACGCTTGGATTTAATTTAAGAACTTTTCGAAAACTAACCGATTCAATAATCAAAATGGCGTAATTGAGTTGTGACGTCATTTACTGCTATCGATATAATGATGTCTATCTTTGCACACATCTTTATATCTCAGCAAGTAACTAAGATAAATATTTTCTATGAAAATTATGTAGTTGAGTTATCCAAAGTATTGCGGTCCGTGCTGATAAGCATCCGCTCGCCTGTCTATGATGACCAGGTTAGCGGTTTTGGCAGGGTGACCGTGGTGGTAGACCCATTTCTTACCATGATCGCGACCTTCGGCCTTAAAGTGACTGTTACCGTTCTTGTGGTGTGAGTCATGCCCGCCCGAGGATTTTTGACCCTGGAATAAAATTAATATTTTTTTTATTAAATTCCCAACCTGTTGTAGTTAAGCTTAATATATGTGTACATATATAATAATTTATTATATTTCTGTATTTTATGACACATGCCTTATCTCATGCATGTGTTTTTTATATTTCACATGTGTGTGCGCTAACACTGGGGCACTCCATTCCCTCACATCACAATCCAATCATCGGTCGACTACTAACTACCTTTCGCGCTTACTGAAGTGTATATAGTAATATATTATAAAAGCAATTATTTATATTCGTTATTACCTATCAACCAGCAATACTTAGTATTGTGAGGTTCGGGTACACAGGATAAGTAAGCCAGTGTAACAACAGGCACAATGGGCATAACATGTCAGTTCCCAGAGTAAGTGGAGCCTTGTTAATGTAAGGAATGGATCAAATTTCTTACTAATATTATAAATGCGAAAGTAACTCTGTCTGTCTGTCGCTTATTCACTGCCAAACTGATGAACCGAATCTGATGAAGTTTGGTATGAAGCAAACTTGAACTCCAAGGAAGGACATCGGCTTTTTTTGTCTAACACGTGACAACCAACCCCTAAAACGCGAGCGAAGCCGGGGGCGACCAATAGTGGCTCATATTTGTGACGGTGTTGCCCAGGTAGTCCATTTGCGAGTCCGACTGATCTATGTTTTAAAAATTACCTTGTGGAAATGTACATGTCCTCCTTTGTTGAAATGACCTCTTTCGCCCTTATCGAATCCTTCATGGGCTGCCTGCAGATTTGCCTTCTTGAAGTGTCCTCCCTGAAATTAAATTCGAAATTTAAAATAATTGTACCTCTTCATGTATTTTACAATCAGTCCAAAGGTTGCTGGAAGACAACGCTGCTTTGGACTAAGGAACGCGAGTTGCACCTCATACAATTTTTGTTGACCAAAATATCAAATATAGTTTAATTATGAATCAATTAAAATAAATACACAGAATTAATAAAATAAAATAATATAATGATTATTTATCAACGAATGAAAGTTAATCCTATAATCCTATGGTTTAGTTATATAGAGCCGCCTAGCCACGTGGACACATTATTTTTTATTATTATTTTTATCATTATTTATTATTATTTTGTATTGTAATAAAAATGTTTATTTAATTTTTTAGATATACGAGTATACACACTTAAAATTCATTTTGTTTAAGTTTATTTGTTTATTTTGCATATACTAGACTACAAGTGGAATATGCTCCAAACCTTCTCCTCAAAGGGAGAGGAGGCCTTAGCCCAGCAGTGGAAAATTTACAGACTGTTAATGTAATCTTTAATGTAGACTACGAGATCGAAATCGATGTATACGAAGTCAGGACAGGCTGCAACACATCGGACACAGTACTTAAAATTTACCATTATTATCACTACTGCATTAGATTACAATCGATAGCCTCGCCACAGAAGTTGTGAGTTCAAACGCCAGGTCGGGCCGATAAAAAGTTATTGGGTGTTTCCGTCGAAAAATTCTCCATACAAACCCGGCCGGGAATTCTACATACAGCCCGGAGTCTGATAAGTGAAATTGTGTAAACTATCAATACCTTGGAAAGGATGTAAAGCCGTCGGTCTTACACTTGAACTATTTCCGGTTGTGTCAGATTTGCCGTCCCATCAGATTATGAGAGTACGGGAAAATAGACACACACTTGTACACTACAATATATCCTGCGTATGGCTTGGCTTTATAATTTTAATTAGCCGCCGTGACCATAAATGGTTGAGGATCATATTGGTAATACCATTTCCATGCATATTCTAACTTCTGTATCATCAATAGCAAATTTTTATTATACTGGAAAGTCCATACAAGATTAAATTATGAATATTCAATACGAGTATAATATTACTATAAATTAAAATATTCAAAAGATGCAATGGAAAAGAAAGAAGTGGTCGAGAAATTAATTAAACTTTAGTTGGAGATGAGATCAGAAAATAATTTATGACAGTTGGAAACTTGCAGTCATAAATATTTAGATGTTTTATAAGAAAAATATTATGCTAAGAGAAAATAGTGTATCTAAAAGAAATTTAGATTGCCGGTACGTGGACAGACATTTAATATAATTGAGTAGTGATGGCCCGGTGGATAGGAAAACTGAATCATAATCGTTAATTTTGGGTTCAAGGTCCGAGTATGAGCTGTTGAGTTTTCAAACACTTTTGTGTCTTAATTTGTGTCGTGTTTGTCATCTCAATAAGGCATTTTGAGGACAACTGTATATCGTGCCGTAGAAAATTCGGCCACTAAGAAATAACGAGGAAAAGGCGAGCCATGAGGCATGTTAGAAAATTTTGCAAAAGATTCATAAGCCGCACTAAAGCAGTGTTATAAGACACCTCCGCTCATACACCTAGGGCACAAGCCCTACCACCACTAACTAACTAAACAAACTTTACAAACAGGATGAAATATTAAACAAAATTAAGTATAAATTAATTATTGATTCTTAGATTCGTTAACATAATTTATATGGCTATACATGTTTATAATCCAAAAATTTTCAAGATTGCTTGATTGACCAACCCGCACCGAAACAGTGTTGATAAAGGACCATAATACTCGTGATGTAAGACCTTTATCCAGTACAGGCTGGATACACTTATTTAAATACTTTACTTTGCTCTTATTCAACATCAAAGTTTTTATTCATATTACTTTATCAAATCCACAAATAGAAAATTTTGGTACCGATACCCTATTTCAGTCGAAGTGGGCGTAAGTATGAATAGACTTACGTTTACACATTCCATACGATTTGCTAACATACACTACTATATTATACACTATGTACGGTTCGTGATTAATATAATATCTTATAAATTTATTTACTAAAGGTCCATTAACGATAAACATAATTTTCACAGAAATGTTAAAAATGTAACCAAAAATAATAAATAATTTTACATGTAAACTATTTATAAAATATATTATTATTATATAATATTGGAAAATTCATATTAAAAAAGTAAAGTATGTTATAATTTTTGGAATGTATTCACAGAAAAATATATATTTATCATTGTTAATAATACAACAGTATTCCATTTAACTACCTATATTAATTTTTAATTTACTTCAAAAGTTCCGATAGCAAAATTATCGTCATTAAAAGCGCTGTTTGCCGTTAACTTATTATTATTGCGCGAATGAACAAATGGGCAACCTGATGGTAAGTGGTCATCACCGCCCATAGACAATGGCGATTTAAGAAATATTAACCATTTACATCACCAATGCGCCACTAACTTTGGGAACTAAGATGTTACGTCCCTTGTGCCTGTAGTTACACTGGCTCACTTACCCTTTAAACCGGAACATAACAATATTGAGTACTGCTGTTTGGTGGTAGAATATTTGAAGAGTGGATGGTACTACCCAGACGGGCTTGCACAAAGCCCTACCACCAAGTATATCACGCCAATTAAATGTCCTTTCTTCTAACTCTTAGTGGGAACAGTAGCCTATTCGATAACTTTGTCAAGGGAAACCAATCAACTACGCAGGATATATTTTACTATACAAGTGTGTGCGCAGATACAGGTCTATTTCCTCACTTGCATTATCCTATGGACAGCTAATCCAACACGACCGGAAAGAGTTCAGATGTAGTGCCAATGCCATTACGAGCTTACCGAAGTAAGGGAGTGTACATACATACGTACAGACCCCAAGCAATTAATTTGGAGTTTGACCTTGTACCTACCTAACGAAACAGTCAAGACAAGTAAATTTTTATTAAAGGGTAAACGTATTATATTTTTAAGAGCCGAGATGGCCCAGTGGTTAGAACGCGTGCATCTTAACCGATGATTTCGGGTTCAAACCCAGGCAGGCACCACTGAATTTTCATGTGCTTAATTTGTGTTTATAATTCATCTCGTGCTCGGCAGTGAAGGAAAACATCGTGAGGAAACCTGCATGTGTCTAATTTCAACGAAATTCTGCCACATGTGTATTCCGCCAACCCGCATTGGAGCAGCTTGGTGGAATATGCTCCAAACCTTCTCCTCAAAGGGAGAGGAGGCCTTTATCCCAGCAGTGGGACATTTACGGGCTGCTAATGCTAATAAAAATGTTTTATATTTTTAACGCCATAATGGCAAGGAAGGTTTAGTATTACGTTGTGTGTCATATTAACATTAACGCCTGCCATAATCATATAGATTATGGCAGCATATTCATATGACGCTAGGATCTTATCCCTGACCGTAGCCATCAACGTAATGACGTCTCTGACGTCACAATGAATTCATTTTTGATATTATGGGTTGGATCTTTTTCAACATCGCTCAATTAATTATCTTATCTTAATGATATAAAAAGCTGATGATTAATAATGGTTCTTCTACGTCTTAAATTGTTAACTACTTATTTGTAACGCATATACTACTGTTACAAAACTCTAACATAAACTTGTTACCGCTGTTACCTCTTTAGTGCCAGACATTTGAATAATCCAGTCTGAGTATGGACGTACTATACCAGACAGCTCACTCACGAGCTATGTTTTTACAGGCAAAAGAGACCTTAATGAATGTTCTTAGGGAATGTTTAATTTTCTTGCGTGATGGCATCCATTTACCAGGCGGTGGTGCCATTCAGCCTTTTTTTATCTCGCTGGAAAAGCCCATTTACGCGTTTCCAATACATGAAGTGGGGGCCGGACGTTTCACTGGCGCTAAGTGGACCGGAATACCCACTATATAACCAGTGGTACTCATTCCGCATCATCAGGGGGTGCCACGAGATCGATTGCGCATGCTAGCATGACGTCCCAACAAGTCTGTCTAACTACGTTACATAATTAAAAAAAAAAAAAAAACCACAGAGTTCTTACAACAAAATTCCAAACAAAATAAATGTGAAAATAACGAACCATTTGTGTTACAAAAGTAATGAATTTATAGATAATAATATACATTGGTAAAAACCATCGCTCTAGACTATTTCATGTAACAATATAATTGTAAAATTCATTGATTTAGAATAAAAGAACGACAATCCCGCTGAGTTAATTTCGCCGGTTCCTTTCAGATCTTAGGTATTTTTTCCGAACCGGTAATAGACTGTTTCAATATCGTTTACTGATTTCCTTATATACCAAAACCGATATTGAACTTATATAAAAATTACATTAAAGATCAAGTCAATCAAATCAATCAAACGTCAAAGAACATGAACTCATTCCTTTATCAGAAAAAAATAATAACTGTTTTAATATTTTTTCCAATGTGGTTGTATTACACAAAGCTCTGTCTTTTTTTTTGAATGTCAATATAAAAATATTTAGAAGAAGTATAAATATAACTATTGCATTTCGTTTCATCGACAAGTTAGAGTCTTGACCGTATTTTTTTCTAATTAATTGTTACTAAAGCAAATAAGATTTCATCTTAAGCACGTCGACCTTGAATAAATTGTAAATAAATTGATGATAAGCCTTTCGTAATGCCAATCTAAAGAATCAGAAGGATTAATTTCAAAAAACACTAATACTTTCTAGACTGAAATAGTCACGAACTATTTCTTATGCGTTTAGCAACTATCTGTGATCAAAATAAAAAAAAAAACATGGCACTAAAAACAAACGTAATTATAAAATACCAACTTAACTCTCTACATACTTCTATAATGTAAAAGCGAAATATCACTCCCTGATTAATCACGAAATCTCAGAAACTATAACACCTACAAACTTGAAATTTTGGCAGGTAGGTTCCTTATAGAGTGTAAACATCCTCTAAGAACGAATTGTAAAAAATTCCACACCTTAAGGAGATAAAACGGGGGTTGGAAGCTTATGAATTACGAACATTTAATTTCATCAACATCTTGACCGATTTTCTTTTTAAATTGTTACTAAAGTAAATAAGATTTCACCATAAAAACATTCAACCTTGAAAATTGGAAGTTAATTGATGATAAGCGTTTTGTAATGCGAATTTAAAATCGGACGGATTAATAGAAGAAGTCAGACGGTTTTTTTAGTTTATCTAGATTGGAAAACTGTGTCCAATATCAATTATGTCATCGTTCTAACCAATTTTGAGCATGTAGGCCATCCTAAAGAGAGACTAACCAACTACACTGGGCATATTATATGGCCCAAGTGTGGGTACATACACAGTTGCACTCTCTAAATCCTCACTCTCATACGATAGCACGGCAAATCCGACACAACGAGAAGGATTTCAGGCGCCGGACCAATGGCTTTACATGCTTTTCGAGGCACAAGAGCGTATACTTCCAACTTCCAGATCCTTGGCTGTTTTTCAAATCATTTCTACCGAATAACCAAGTAACTTTTTATCAGTTCATCCTGGGGTTTGAACCGAGGACCTCGGGATCTTCCTTATGTTTTGCCACTAGACAATAGAATATCAATACCATTCATGTGGAATCACTTCAGAGCTTTACTGAATCCAACACAAAAAGGAACATTAAACTCGCTTACTAGAACATAAAAAACATACAGTACCAGCATAAACGGAGGACTAGAGAACTTATTCTTTTTTTTTAAGTTGGTGAAAAGGCATCTTTAGTTCCAAGATTACCAAACTTTAGATAAAATGATTGAGCCAGTGTAACTACAGGCACAAGGGATATAACATCTCAGTTCCCAAATTTGGTGATGCATTGATTTTTTATGGAATAGTAAAAAAAATCGGCACCAATATTTATGGGCAAATCAATTAACATCAGATGGCCCATTTTTGCATCCGATAGCTATTTAAAAAAAGTTTGAAATTTATACTAAGGGTTCTTTAAATAGAAGAAATGCTATGGATTTTTTGGAAAAAATTTTATTAAAGTAAAGAGAACTCACCGATGAGTGTTCTCTGTCCTTGTGGTAGCCGCCGTCGTGTTCTTCGTCGTCCATATCACCTTCCTCTTCAAAGAATTCTACTTTCTTCTCATATTCATCTTTTTTGTGGATATCATGGCTACCTTTCGTGCTGTGTCCTTTTGAATGTTTGCCAGATTCTTCATACTTTAAAATATAAAACAAAAATTAACATTTAACAAGTTCACCATTCTTAACTTTATAAAATCTAATAAAAATATCTGTTCTGATCTGTTCTCTATGATATTCCAAGAAGATTAAATCGTGTTTAAAAATTTAGAAACTAAAAAAGGGTTACAATATCTGAGCATCTCACGAATGGGACATCTCTCTTTCCCCTTCACCACCTTGCATAAATGGTAAGTCGTGTCGAAACACTGTTAATTTTTAATATTTCTAGTATATTTTATTTCAAAGCCTTTCTGCACATAACTGTTTATAAAGTCCAAAGTGGTAAAGTTCAAAGTAACCACATATGTCAAAAAAGCTGGCTACTAATTAACGCCAGTTCGTTGATACAAAGGCAATATACAATGGAAAAGTATATTTTGTGATAAGAAAATAATTTATTGCGACCATGTGCCATTTATAATATAGTGAATTTTCTATTTTTATTATTATTATACAAATCGTCGTTGCGCTTGCAAAAGTCGCTGTGTTTTATATTTTATATAGGTAAGTTTGGCTTATATATTTTATTGTCAAAAATATTTTTGAAGGTCAATGTTGTTTACACCTTTAAAGACGTATCACTTTGTATGTTACCCAAGTCGGATATTAATTTTAAGTGCTTAGTGATAAGTTGATGGTTTAACTTTTCCAATAAATAAATAAAAATAAAAGATGTACGAATGTCACATAGTTAAATTTTAAAACTTTTAAATTATTGAAGTTATCACAAAACTGTTTGTACAGTACGTGCGTATTGAAATAACGCTTAAAACGGCATAACAATCTAAAAATAAGAAAAAAAACACAGCGACTTTTGCAGGCGCAACGACGAATTATAGCCTGATTTTACATTTCTAGTCTACAAACTTTATTAATAACTGGGTTACCTAGTAATTTTTGCTTTCAAATAGAACCCTGGATCTTAAGATTACGGCTTTCAAACCAACAGAGAAAAAATGTCTTCACTATTATAAGCAGCTCATAGTAGGACGTGTCGTAGCGTGTCAGATGAAAGTTTATTGAACCTGCGTATTGTACTAAATATTCTTCTAGGGTAGCGAGCTGTCTACAGGCTCCTTCTAGATTGAAGAGTGCGTAGAATTTTAAGAAAAAAATAAAGAAAGTAACTGTACAGATGTTATAATAAAGATTTCATTTTATAGACATTCTTCCTCAGTTTCGTATTTATTTTTTGGTAGTTATAGATATTAGTTCATACTTAAGTAAATTTTAAATTAAAACTTAATATGAAGTCTTAAGGTTGTATATACCTTGGCGTGCTTCTTGCCATGTTCCTCGTGGTGGTGGGAACCGTAGTGATCATCTTCTTTGTGGTGATGTTTGTCGATACCACCGTGGTCGTCATACTTATCTAGATGATCCTCCTTATCGTGGTGACCTTTCTTGACCTTGATATCTTTGTGGACGCCCTGAAAATTAACAAAATTACTATATTATTAAGAGTTTAAGCTCGCATTTTATTTTGTACATAATTACGAAAAAAAAGTGTAGTTAGTGTTTCGATTTAAAGGATGTGTGAACCAGTCTAACAACAGGCACAAGAGACATAACATCTTATCAAGGTTGGTGGCGCATTGGCCATGTAAGGAATGTTCAATATTTCTTACAATGCTATAAAAAATCTGGGCGATTGTGACCACGTACTATCAGGTAACTTTTAACCGTTCGCCTATCTATACCATAAATAATCAGATCCGTGGAACGGTACAGCAGTTGACATAAATCATAAATTTTAAGGGTTCACAAGAACAAGTCATACGAATAATACCGAAGGTACAGTTAGCGGTTGAGGTGAGACCGATCTTTGAATGAAATTCAGTTCTCGCATCACGCATTGTTGGACTGCCTTAATTAATTCCACGCTGTATTACAGTGGAATATAATTGACTTGTGAACTCAGCTGTCTCGCCGTTACTACAAGTTTTTAAACATAGATTATCTCACTATAATTAAATCAGAACAAATAAATATTCTGACTTATTTATGATTTACATACACTCACCTAAACACACAAACAAACATAGCCATTTAAAAACAATTAAGCAATATTTTAAATTTAACGACAATTTATTATCCTTACAAATTTTCGTTCATCAAATTCAATTGTTCAAGAATTTTTTTATCCACTGCTCGTAGACCTTAACGGTGTAGAAAAACTTAACCATTCCTTACATTGCCAATGCGCCACAAACCTTGAAAGCTTAGATGTTATGTCACCTTTAAACTGGTGATGACCGATCTGTAGACTGGGTTAAACCTATCAGACTAGTTTGCACAAAGCCCCAACACCAAATGTGTAGAGCTCATCAAGATCGCGCAGTTTTACGAATATATAAAACATTGTCATATTAAACTGCGCGATTTGGTTAAACGAAAACGATTACGTGGAATAATAATAATTTCCTGTAGTGTGCCATTTGTCCAGCTCGTCTGTACAGATGCTCTACCCACACACAGTCTTTCCACCGCTATCTAATAATAAATGAAATTAATGTGTTCTCGCTTAAAATGTGAGTGAACCAGTGTATTTTTAAGTGTACGTACAATACGTAAGTTTTATACAATTTTAAACTTATCTTAAAATAATTGTATTAGTATGAATAGACATTACTTTTTGTTTTTTCATTTTTAATAGCAGATATTAATAAATCCACATTAAACTATAAAATAATATATGTTTTAATACCCTTATTATTATTAATACAAATTAACACTCAATTTATATCTAGGTTCGAAATTAAATTCGAAAACAAATCGAAAATCTAGTGAGATAACTTAGTAACAAACCGACTCGGAGCGAGTTATAAAATTGATTTATACAAATTAAAATGAGTTCCGACTTGTGAGGGATCGATGATAGAGTTAAGTTAACCCACTTATCTTTGACTTAGAAATTCATCGGAATAATTAAAAATAACTTTATTAAATTTAAATATTTATTAATTTTGACTAAATAGTTATGATTTAAATAAGTATTATTGTAATGTATAATCTGTATTTCCTGGTGGGTAGAGGGATTGAAGTTTATTCCACCACTATGCTACAATGCGATTCGGTGGATTAATTTAAGTTATCCTTTAAATAGTGCTATAAGTATTATTGAAAATTCATATGAAGTTACACGTTACGATATTTTTTGGCGTTCTTTATATTACTTTCAAAAGTACTTGGTGGTAGGTCTTTTTCAAGTCTGGGTACCACCCAGTCTTCAATTATTATACGACAAAACAACAATGCATATATTGTTGTGTCTGTCTTGGAACCAATGGCCCCGGAGCTCTGGGGGCCCTCTGACCTGTGCTTTGAAAAAAAGCGGGTCAACCAGCTCGCCAGCTCCAGAAGCCAAAAAACCTCGACCATGCTCACAAGATTTTTGTTTTTTTCCTATCTCTAATTTTGAAGAGCAATATAAGTGATAAAGGGGGTGCAAAGAGACCAGTGTAATTACAGACACTATGGACATAACATTTTAGTTCCGAAGTTTGTAAGGAATGGTTAATATCTACGAGTATGGGCGGTGATGACAACATAACACTTAATGGCCCAATTGAAAGTCCTACCTGTGTCATCAACTAAAACATACCTATTGTGTGATTAAACGAAACAATGAGCTAAATTATTCTTGATTGTCGATTGTTATATATAAAAAATCTATAACATAAACAATTTTTTGCGAACAAAGAATAGCTCAAACTACTATGGACACAATGCGTTTGTTGAAAAACATATTCAATTAAGAATTAGATTTGTTGTTCGACGACTATAATAACGCATTGACGTCATAATAATATATTGAGAAAACAATGAATCGGACAAACAATTCTCATGGAAACCGTCGATCGTAATTTAGTCCTTTGGTGTGAATACCGACAAATACCTAACCTGGTATTATATACCTATAATATATAGGAGATTTTAGTTATCATAACGCTATTTATTGATGTAATTATGACTTTTGTTAAAACATTGAATAACTATGAAATATTCATAGTCATTAGACTATTTTGATATTAAAGGCATATTAATTAGATAGAATTTGACGACACACACCGGTGTACACCGGTTTTCATGGGTACGCCACGGGTACGATTCCCGGCCGAGTCGATGTAGAAAAAGTTCATTAGTTTTCTATCTTGTCTTGGGTCTGGGTGTTTGTGCTACCGTCGTTACTTCTGATTTTCCATAACACAAGTGCTTTAGGTACTTACATTGGGATCAGAGTAATGTATGTGATGTTGTCCAATATTTATTTATTAGAATACGAGTATGTTTACATACCAATGGCTGTACCGTTATCTTATAATAGTATCGTTTTTGGTTGGTCGGTTTATGGAAAAGAAAAATTCAAGGCACGGTCTTCTAATAAGATCTACTATCGTTAACATCTCAAAGAAGAATTGGGTGTCCAATACCTTTTTTCGCTCCAGTTGATATCTTGTCTATCGAAAACATGAGACAACTTGAGTATCATTAGATTAGACAAAGGCTTTTGATATATCTGTGAGCTGTTCTAGTCGATAAATCTTTTTTTTTACTGACCCAACTCGGGGTAGAACTCGGAACCTTGAAGACTGCTCCTTTATAAGTTTATACTAAAAGTTAGAAGAAACTCCGATACATATACACACATTATGACCATGATTACGTATATATATATAATTATGTACCACCTAGTGACGTATACAGTTATAAAGATACTAAGTTTCACGTGTGAGGGGGTGAAGGGGGTTTGGAGTAGGTGTTAATTACCCTACGTCCTTTATGTATCACTAACAACGAGTATGCAATGAAGCTGTGTAAATTACCTCATGTAATGCACTGGTTAATACAACAAAAGGTTAATAATTATTAAAAAAAAACGAGTAATTGGATAAAAAAAAAAGATTAATCGTTTTTATTATATTCGATTTTTGAAATTCGAAAATACGTTAATGTTACCAGTCTATGGAATAGGATTGTAATTAGTGCGTCTGGTAATTTTTAAAAGCGATATAGCTTTGTTATCCCTAATATTTTGTTCTTTATTTAAATTTACTGTACGCCAAATGATATTAACACATCTAAGTTTATAAATAATTATTGTATACCAATAAATATAATATTAATCGTATAATATTTGAACTATTGTGTTGTTGACACAAGAAAATGAATTTGTATTAATTAATAGAATCGGTAATCTTTTTATCAAACAAATGACAGGAGTCTTATCACTGTCATGTTATAAAGCTGTCGCTCATGTGACATCGTTTTATAACGTATTTTGTCTGTTTCCTGGTGTCTGTTTGCTCATCCGACTGATACCCTATTTATTTTGAACCTTAGATCGACGCATTACGGTTTACTTTAGCTTTTCAAATCTTAGATGACCAAAAAAGGCATAAAAAGTAACCTGTATATTCCTCTTTGGGATTCTAGCTTAGGTTTCTTCTTATTCTCTGTATTAAATTTGGTAAGAAGCAAACTTGAACCCCAAGGAAGGACATTGGGTACTCTTTTTATCCTAAAAACTGTCAACCGACCACAACATACCAAGACAAATAGCTTTTTCATAAATAACAAGACTAATCATAGAACCAAAATGTTACTCCAAATTTGAATTTTTTCGTTATTAATTAACAATGTGAAACGTGCAGGCGTTGTTGCTATAAATAAACGGCTTCATAATTGCAGTGTCTGTTGCGGAGACACCGGTGCCGTGGGGAATGGAGGCGCGGCAAACTTACAGAGAGCATTAACCGAGTCACGTGTCGTTGTTTACATGAATATAGAATAACGTAATGGCATTAATTTTAAATATAACATAACCTAATATCACGCGGCGTTCCATCAAAATTAATACAGTAATTTTCGCGTAATGCTTACACAGAGAGATTTAAAAAAGCTTATTATAAATAAAGTAGATAGATAACAGCTTAAAAGTCTGAGGCCTTTAACCTCCTCGGTTAAGAGCTTAAACCATCAGCAGCAGCTTCAATGCGGATTTGTGGATATGCAATTGAATTTCATTGAAATTAGACACATGTATCCTCACGATATTTTGTTTCACCGCTGAGCACGAAATTAATTATTAACACAAATTTTACACATGAAAATTCAATGCTTGCCCGGAATCGTTTAAGATTCATGTCTTACCACTGTGCCAATATATTTGATTTTTATGAGACTAGATGAACCTGCGGCTTTATCCGCTTGTTACTTATAAAACTTTACCTATAACAGATTACCTACGACTGCTATTTACTCCTTTGAGGGCTGTATTAAAAAAGTAGCCTATGTCCCGGTACTCAAACTATCTCCGTACTAAATATCATCTAAATCGGTTCAGCGTTTTAAGCGTGAAGACATAACAGATAGAGTTACTTTAATTTATAATAAGATTGCGATTAAACTTTGCTATTCTGATGGACGTGCAACTGTATTTATACAACTGTTATGAAATACTAATAACAGATTAAACATTACCCGAACGAAATCAGTAACGACTAATAAAAAAACAACGACTCAGACTGCACACAGCGGTTTGTTTGATTGTGAATGTTTTTGTGTCGGCGATGGCGTTTGTAGTCTTACGAACGATTCCAGATACGATCGTTTTTCAGATATAATCTGTATGAAAATGCTCTTACAGGTAATAATAAATTACATTTTATATTATTAATAGAATAATATTAATAACAGTTTACCCCGAGATTACACGCCTCGTCTTGCTAATTCCGGGTCCACCTTCGAAGCTGACATGACGTCACATGGGCGCGGCGACAGTCTACTTAATAACATCTTAAAATGACCGACTGACAACTTAAGCTTTGTTAAGTTTAACTGTATAAAATTTTGCACAGGAATTTCTTATGGAACGTAAGTAAGTCTTCGTTTTCGGAAACTCTTTGGGGTCGACACAGGACTTCATTTCCTCCTATTCTCCTTGAGGGCACGTCATCTAATCGCATATGAAGCGTACGTAACTATTATTTAAAATTCTCTCTTCTAAGCCAGTTAAATACTGGATATAAGTTCATTTGGATATCCGTTACAAGTTATGTTAAATATATAAAAACTATTTAGGTTAAAGTTAATGACTTAAAGATTGTTAAAGTTTTTTTTAAATTCATCATCTTTTAGGAAACCTGCATGTAGGCATTTAATTGGTGGTAGGGCTTTGTGCAAACCCGTCTGTGTAGGTACCACCCACTCGTCAGATATTCGGCCGCCAAACAACAATACTTGGTATTGTTGCGTTCCGTATAACTACAGGTACAAGGGTCATAACATCTTAATTCCCAATGTTGGTAGCCCATATGCGAAGTAAGGGATGTTTAATATTTTTAATAGGGCGGTGATGACCACTTAACAACGGGTGAAACATTTGCCGGTCGGTTTATTTACCAACTCGAAATTGAGTACCATGGTATAAGCTCCAAACCTCCTCTCCAAAAAGAGCGAAAAGATTTTTGAGACGACAATTACATACTGCTATATATATAAAAGTATGCAGACTTTTTATTCACGTAAACAGATTAAAATATGTCCATTCAATTGAACATGATGGTTAGGGAATAAAAACATACTATTTACCATTCTATATTTAATTTTAACATTGAATGGTTCATTCGTTCATATCATTCGCATCATGTGTGCAATCAGATGAGCCATTCAGAACATATTTGTTTGTCGATGGTCTGGATATTAAAACTCGATGCATTTCTATTCAATCTTTTTGCAATGTTATTGCTATTGAAAAATGTAATAATATTTTTATTGAAACGTGAAATTATTACGAAAGTCACTTGGTGATTTAAAGTGTGAGTAAGCCAGTTGAACCTCACATACAAGGGGCAAATGTTATGCCGCAAAACAATTTAGTTTCCAAAGTTGGTGGCGCGCTGACTACGTGAGGAATGTCTAATGTTTCTTACATTACCAATGTCTATGACCACTTACCACCAGTTGGCCCATTTGCCAAGCTGACAACCTATTTTAAATTAAAAAAAAAAAAGTAAACGAACCTCATAGGCTTTCTTCCCGTGTTCTTCGTGCACTTCATCCTGTTCCGAGTAATGTTCCTTTTCGCCACCTGATTAAAAAAATATTATTATTAATAAATTGAATGTGAAATAATAGTATTTTAAATTACATTTAAATTAATTTTATTTCATAATAATTAAATAATAAAAAAAACATTCATGATAGAGTTATTGAACACTGTTTTGGTTACAAAAGTAGGCTTGTACAATTATTATTCCCTGTACGGATTTTTATAACAGTATTATCAAAATCAATAACCGTCTTCAAATTCAAATACGACATATAACCCCTCAAAACGAAATGATATTTTTTTCAAATCGCTTCATAAATGATAGAGTTCTTATGTGACAAAAAAAATTCTCAGTAGTTAGTTTTGTTAAAACAAATTATTCGAATTAATAACCGTCTTCTTTCTTATGTCAGGTAAAAAGAGTAACGGATGTGTTATTTGTTAATCTCGTTGGTTGATTTTGTTAAAATCTACATTCCGAACAGGGGCGGCAATCGGACACGGCCGGAGTGAACTACACTAACTACAGGTTTTTAATAAAGTTATATCATATAAAATCTTTAATTAAAATAAAATAATTATGAAAGTAACTCTGTAAAATGGGAGTATTAAGTTTGGCGCAGGTCCAGCTAGGACTAGCCTACTACTAGGAATTATTAAAAATGAATTTGCAGTGCGGTATACCTACCTCTAACAACGTGTATGCAAAATTTTGTAGTGATATAGGTATACATTAGTTAAGACGTTAAAACGTAACAAACAAACTAACATTTGCATTTATGATATTAGTTAGGATTAGTCATTATTTCATAACAGTGAAAAGTTTACAACCACTGGACACGAGTCACTAGTTCCCAAATTATAGCTAAATAAAAAAACGTGTCTACGTTAATTTCATTTTATAAAACCGACCAGAGGTTTTTTGTAAAAAAAAAATTCGAATGCGAAATTATAACACAATGTAATTGACGGCTCGGGGAAAAATATAATAGTGTTGCGTCCGTTCGCTAATGCAATTTAAAAGTAGGTTATATAGACACATTACGAGTCATGTCTTCGCTTGAAAAATTAAAAAAAAAAGTAGTTTAGAAACATTGTTGTCGTTTGTTTCATCCCACTTTTTTTATTTTAATTAAGTAGGCATAGGTATTAATATATGAAGGTTAATTATCTCTTATGTTGATTTATTTATGTCGACTAAACCTTCAAAAATGTGATAAATGTTAGTGACCTTTACCGTTTGGGTTTGCTTTTTTGTTCGGTTTTGGGTGTATGAAGGGTTTTCCTCACCAAAAACATATTATTTTTGAGTAAGAAAACCTCTATGATTGGCTTAAATTAGAAATAGCGCAAATTTCTTTCTTGGTTAAGATTTATCGTCAAACGCAATACCTCCAAACGAGTTACTTTTTATTAAACTTAGTACGTACGTTACGACATTATTATATAGGATTAATTTTATGTACATAACAAATCCATCAGGAAAATTGAACTAGGAAATATAACTCTTCATTAATGTTTGTTTTTTATTACCGAGCATTAAGACATCGGTCATCTAATTTATTCAATCGAATTAACTAAGATTCGAACAATAATGCTCTCTGAATATTTATGAAGATACGCGTGATGCAAATTGCATCTGTATTCGTAATTTAATATGAGTTATGTTGGAGACTAGCTGAGGCCCATGGTTCTACGTTAAATTTGTATTAAATAAATTATATTATCAAAAATCTAATACTAATGCTTTTTCCGATGGGGAATTCCAAAAAATAATTATAGAATAAACATACGCACAGATGAACAAATGGGCTACTTAAAAGTGAATGGTGGGGTACGGTTATAGAACACATGCGCGCACACACGCACGAACGCACGCACGCACTCACGCATGTACGCTCGCACACACACACACACACACACATCAATACTAAAAATTGCTGTTCGGCGGTAGAAATTCAGATAAGTGATACCTTTCTGTCTATTACTTTTTATAGTTTTATTTATTATTATTATTTTCACCCATTAGCTAATGATAATGATGAAAATTCAGCAGTACTTGAACGGTTTTGAAGAAAAGATCTTATTGTATTATCTTCAAAGAATTTCTTCGGCATATATAGTTTAAAAATTATTCAATTTATAAAAAAATTACAGGTGAAATCATGTGTTACAGCAATTTCGCTTCGAGATAATGCAAATTGTTTTAACTTTCTATTTTCATACTTTCGTCTCCGATTACTTCAAGCGAAGATGAACCGTAACGCGGAATACCAAGCTTACGTAAGACCGTGAAACTATTTTAATTTCAAATTTCACTTATCTCTGGTTTAATGCAATAATAACATTATTGTCTTTTATAGTATATAAATGTAATGTAATTCAAACATATAATTTTTTTTTTAATATTTACGATTATGAAAAATATTAAAACAAAAATAAAACCAGTAGAACACAAACGAGTGTTTTGAAACCACGAAACAGTCTTTTAAATTAAATTAAAAAAGCTTTACTATACTACATACTTATTTATGTTCGAATTGTATTGTAATTGAATTTAACCTTGTATTTTTAATTTTTTTTTGATAGACTGTCAAAGCTGAGAACGCGTCGAAAGAAAGCAGTTCATTGACACGCACACTAGTAAAATAGTATGACGTTTGACGAGTTGCAAGCATAGCCGCCACACACACCAAGATAATAAAGTTCATTTGTTTTAATTCTTTTGTAGTGCAACACTATCATCAAAATATAAATAGCATTTAACAATCGAATTATCGTAATGGAAAGGAAAATGATATAATTTAGTATAATTATATGTATGGACCACTGAAACTACAGACCAAAAGTGATATTTGACATATTAGTGACATAAGTCATTCCTTATTAATATTTCTAACAGTACCGATCTCTATAGTCTTTTCTTCGACTTTTAAGAGGCTTTTCCAATTCTGTACGACATTAAAAAAAAAAAGAATTATTGCGAATCGGAGAGATTCTCAAAGAAAAAAAAATGCGCTTTGTCTATGCTATACCAAGCGCGCTGCCATTATTATTTCTGATTTATTTTTCTATTAAATATCTTGTTTTAAAAATAAATATTTAAGTAAAATATATAGACTTACATAAAACCAAATTTACGAACGTTGTACATAAAAAACGGTCGCCACTATTTTCTCATTAGATAACTATTACATAAAGTTTAAATTAACACTGCGGTTGGAGTCAATCAATATGAGTTATACAGATGGACAATGCAAGCCACTCCCGATCACGTACCGTGAAAACTTCCGTAATGAATACCAATAAAAAAAGAGTAACGAACTCTTGACAGGTTTTTTTTTTCTCGATACTTTTGAAACATTCCGTTAGACAATATTTCGCATCTATTTCACAGATTAAAAGTAAAAGTTTTTTCAAATTGAATTTCATTCAATTCTATGTTTTTTTTTTTAAATGTAATTATTTTGTAAATACGACAAAAGATGAAATATATCACTTTATTATTATTGAAATCCAATTATAAGTATTTTGAAATGAAACTTTACTCATTAATTCAATATGTAGTGTTTGATAGCACACCTTGGGAATGAAACGTTCTCCTCCTGGCTGTTTCCATTCATATACAATTATGTGTATAATTAATTTGACGAAAAAAAAAGACCCGCTGAGTTTCTTTCGCCGGTTCTTCTCAGGTCAGGGTGTTCCTTTTTACGAACCGGTGGTAGTGTTTAATTTGACCATCAATAAGAAAGTGTAATGCTTCTATATTGAATAAAGGAATTTGAGTTTGAGTTTGAGTTTGTATCCTCATTATAGCTTTGAAAATTAACTATCGAAATGAATAATTCTGTTAAATAACTCTTTGCGCTTTATATTCTTCCTTCTTAAGTTCCACCATATCTCTCAGTATCGTAAATTAAAATATGGCTTACAATTCGACAACGTAGAGACTTCCGATGACTTTCATCTCTTTCCTCTATTCTCTTTGATCCTCTCTCTCCTGATTATTTAAAAGGGAAATTCAAATTTCTGTGTCATAATCACAGTCAACTACGTTCTAAGGATTACCTTCTTTCTGTTCCTACTCATACTTCCGGTTTCGTCTCTTATTCCTACTCCGTTCAAGCTGTCCGATTATGGAACAAAGTCTGTAAGTCTACCTCTTAATTTACTTTTTAAGACTCGTCTACGTGAGCACATGTTGTCAGATAGCCCCTAGTTCCCATGACTTCTATAAGGCACTATTATTATTTACTATTTATATGTTTTTACTATACATAAAATAGATCTAGATTTATTTTGTAAATACTATGTGCGTATGTAAGTATTTTTTTAATACTTTTATATATAATACTGTATGTATGTACACTGTTATGTTTTGTCAATTATTAACTACCGCCTTCATGGTTTTCTGTTTGACCTAAGGGTTGACTGGCAGAGAATGTCTTCAGGCATTAAGTCCGCCTTTTGTCCCATTTACTTTGTTGCGGTGAAAAAAGTATTTAAATAAATTAAAAAAAAAAAATAAAAAAAATAAAACCTCTAAAATACATCTCGAGACATATTTTTTACGAAAATATTAGATATTTACTAAAAACGAGTATACGCAGGACATATTATAGCGCACAGGTGTGTGTGTAGACACAGGTCTATTCCCTCACTCTCATAATCCAATTGAACGGCAAATTTACACGACAGGATAGAATTCAGGTGCAGAACCAAATAATTTACGTGATTTTCGAGGCACGTGAGTGTACTCACTTCCAACTTCCAGCGTCTGGACTGTTATTGAAAAATTTTCTACAAAAAATCCAATAAGTTTTTACATGGGGTTTGAACCTAGAACCTCGGAATCTTTGGCTTCATACACTACTAGCTATAATTATAAAAATATCTAATTAAATAACGTTAAGTTTCTAAAAAAAATAACGCCTGTTAGCTGTTCCTAATTTGAGTAATAAATACTCGTAAATAAGAAATCTTTCAGTAACATTCGCAATATATTTGACGCTCCAGTTTATGCGAAATTGATTTCTGAAGCATCAATAGAACTATGTTAAAAGTAAAGTAACCATACCTTGAGGTCGTGTGCAATCGATTCGTCTCAGATCTAAATTACTAAATAATGAATATAAACCGTCAATACTTTCAGTAAAAAAGATGGTTAATTAAACTAATGACCTTCGTTGATAACGCAATATCAGTGCAAAATACACTTGGTGACAGGGCTTTGCGCAAGCCCGTTTGGGTACCCATCTTAACAATTGAGTCTCACCAAACGGGAGAATTCAACTGCTTAATTTATGTTTATGATTAAACCTGTTGGCGAAGAACGAGAATCTTCTCACGATTTTCCAGATTTCGTCACATGTGTTTTGATTATCAACACATTGGAGCAGAGTGATATTCAAAACATTCTATTCACGATTTTGTCATGATTTTACAGGCAGTTCCTCTAAATTTTATATTAAAATTTGTTACTGACAATATTACCCACTTATATCTATATTTATATACTGATTGGAGGTTGGTCTAGAAGTTATACCAACGTAGATATAAGACAAAATAACCTGATATTCTGGGTTCATACCCAGGTCAAACCAATGAAAAGATTGGAATTTTCTTTCGAAAAATTCTCAGCAACAGCCCTGAGTCTGAAAATTGGAAGTTCGTATACTCCCGCCTCGGTTTGGACATAACCGTTGGCCCTGCGTTTGAAATCTCTCCAGTGGTATCCAATTCTCCGTACCACCGGATTATGACAGTTGAGGAATATAATCTTCCTTGAGATTAGTGGTATCTGATCTGTGGTGACTCTTTATTAGTTGTAACGTACTCGTCTCTAATCCGAAATAAAAGAAATAAATCGTCTTAACTCTTCTGAAAAAATCTTGATATTAAACATTGTCAAGTGTATCAAGTAAGGAGTACCAGATTAACTCAATACGTCTTTTTTATATAATTTGAAACAAATGACAATCTATTTATACAAATCAATGAGGATATGTATTGTTGTAATGCCTAACTGAAAAATCTACTAAACACAATAACACTTACATGAGATATAACGCATTTAAGAGAAGGTATTAATACAATATAAGAAGCTGCTCTTCGCAGTATCACGAGCTATAAATTAAGATTCGCGTGAAGTTGATTTGTTTAAGATATAGGTGGGCGGAAAATGGGCCATTTGATGGTAGGTCACCACCGCCTATAGCCAATAAGGCATCATTGGAAACTAAGACGTTACGTCTGTAGTATATTTGTGTAGAAGTCTCTGTCATCATTATTTGATTTCAAATCATTGCCGCGTTATCATTGTGAAATTATTGCATTATCTTTTACT
Organism: Vanessa atalanta; assembly: GCF_905147765.1. Classification (NCBI taxonomy): domain Eukaryota; kingdom Metazoa; phylum Arthropoda; class Insecta; order Lepidoptera; family Nymphalidae; genus Vanessa; species Vanessa atalanta. Next base: position 8,950,038 of record NC_061891.1, on the reverse strand, counting down.
GTATTCAAGTTATCAATTCAGTTAGTTCTTTACTAATGCATTATATAACTAGAAATGTTGGAATTACTAACGAAACCTGTAACCGCAGATTTTTCTTTTTCGTTTTTGACGTGAATAGCAACGATTTGACAATTCCTATAGTTCTAAGTTATCAAGAACGTATTGTGATACTGAAAAAGCTTTCCTCTCTTTCTCTCAATACCTTTTTTATCCTTTTGTTATTTTTTTAATTAAGACGAGATTTTTAATATCAACATTACCAGCCTGTAACTTTCCCACTGCTGGGCTAAGGCCTCCTCTCCATTTAAGGAGAAGGTTTGGAGCATACTCCACCACGCTGTTTTAATGCAGATTATACCTACCTAACATCTGACTTAATAAATACCCTTGAATTTTCTCTATTATATATGAATATTATATATCAACGCATGAATACAGAACTAACATATTATTATTATTAAATATACCTTAAAAACGCCAGAAGAGAAACACAATTTATGCAAAGTGGCGGTGAAGAAAAACATCTCGTGATTGTCTAATTTCAACGAAATTCTGCCACATGTGAATCCACCAACGCGCATTGGAACAGCGCGATGGAATATCCTCCTAAATTTCTCCTCGGAGGGAGAGGAGCCTAAGCCCAGCAGCGGGAAATTAACAAGCTGTTACTAAATATATGTGCAAAGTTTGCTTTTGACTAATAAAGGACTTCCTTACGTTAAACTCAAAACTTGCGTATAAATATAACCGAATACACCATTCACACACATTTCGGTGGCTTTAAAATAGCTAACAATTGTACGTAGTTTCAACACGATGTGATGAACGAAACGTGAATTAAGAAAAGAATAATTTTTTTACACTAAACAAATTAAATTTCTAAGAATGAAAACTTGGTAGTAGAAATCTGTTCATTATTCAGTTATTGAAACTATAAGAAAGAGTTCTTCGTAAGCAATTCAGTGAATCAGCTCAAATAAAATGATAACTGAGCAATTCGAACTATTAAATGAATTTAATTTTAAGGTCTTTATCAATAGAAATCTTGAAATAAACACATTTTAAAATATTTCTTTTGCAATTTGTCTCCAATAAACAGACTATAGACCGTTGCACGTTTGAATGCGTAAGATGATCGATTAATTTTTAATACCAAATGTAACCTTTCATGGTTTTAAATGCAACATATCGTTTAAGTTAAAAGGGTGCTGTATGTTATTTTAATAAAAAATCATTTTCCAATAAATGTATCGTCATTCATCAAGGCAACACCTATCTATTAAACTAAGATAGGCCTGTAACTGTCCCACTCAGTTTTGATAAGGGACAACATTACTAAGCTATTTGGTGGTAGAACATAGATAGACTTGCAAGCTCTTCCCATAATATAATAAAGTAAAAAAACAATTGAGTATTTTATGAATATTTCAAGTGCCTACCTGTTGCCATTATTGATATCGAGCAAAAAAGGGCAAGAGAAATTGCGTTTTTTGTATGGGAAACCCCCCCTTAAATATTTATTTTATTTTCTTTTTAGTATTTGTTGTTATAGCAACAGAAATGCATAATTTGTGAAAATTTCAACTGTCTGGCTATCGCGCTTGAGGTATAGCCTGGCGACAGACAGACGGACGAACAGACAGCGAAGTCCCCCGGAATTTATTGGGGTCCCGTTTTTACGAATGGGTTACGGAACTCTAAACTATACAAATTTTACAATCAATGAATGCTCGTTTAATAATTTTGACTTCGACAGTATCTATCTCATTGCTTTAATAGATATTTTATGGCAGGAGACAGTGGCGGCAAATATTATTTGGCCATGGAAATAAATACATGTTTACTTTACAATAAATAAATGAGGGGTGTAATAGTGGTAATAAATAAATCCAGCCAATTATTGAATAGCCACTAATCCACAAAGCTACTAAGCTCTTTGGATTAGACAGATTATTCTACTAGAGAGAGAATTCCCGTTTGGAAACTTAAAAAATACATTTTTTTTAATATACAAACATATTTAAAAAAAATGTATATATTTTATTTATATGAAATATCATTCGATATTGAGGTCAATATATCACATATATATATTTTGTCAATGACCGGGTTTTAGTACCAGACCCTTGTTAAAGAAATTAGGTTTTTCGAGGACTAAAACAGTCTAAACGTATACCGGCTCTACTCTATTATTCAGGACTTAAGGTTGAAAATCCTACGATTTTTGTCGTCTGGCATGTAACCGACGTTTTGTGTAAAGAGCCCAAATATTTCATAAGGTAAGTAGAACGTAAAAGGTTCATGCAAATTGAAAATAGTATCTTATCAGATAGATCTAAGTTGACAAAAAAATAGAAAACTCTAGAATATTACATAAGCGCAATCATCATGACATTCACAGCTTCGGTAAAACATTTTAACTCACAACGTTAACGAGTTTAAACTAACCTGTTTCACGGTGATAGTTTTCGTCTTTCTTTTTCTCTTTTTTCTCTGTAGAAGCATGAGCGGCATCGCTGACATCTGATGCTGAAGGAGCAGTATCGTCTGGACCGGTTTCCGCAGATGGTGCAGTGTTTGACGCTGATGAAAATGCATCCGATGCAGATGGACTGCTTTCTGTATATGTATGTGTTCTTGACGCGGTTTTACTGTTCAAGCCAATTTCCTCGCTTGAATCAGCTGTGGTATCAGGAACAGGTGTAGTTGTCTTTATTTTAAATTTACGCTTGTTTTTTCGCATCTTCGGGAAAAATAGCGTTGGCTCGCCCTCTTTTGATTCAGCGTCTACAGGAACTAGTGATATTCTAATATTATCATCATCTCTATTAGCTTGAGCTGAATATCTAGAAGAGAATCTTTCAGGTTTACGTATCTTTGACTTTTTCGGCTTTATAGTTGTTGCTAAATAATCTTCGTCAACACTCACTGTATACATATTTGGATTTCTAAATACGGAAAATTTACCATCTCCTTCAAGTTTATTGGACTTTTTTCTTTGTTTTATTGTTTTTCGTGACGTAGTTGTTGGAGTAGTAGTAGTAGTAGTTGTTGTTGTAGTTGTTTTAATATTGTTTATTTTATATTTATCTTTAAACGACGGTTCTCGATCTTCGAATTCATCATAATCTTTTGTAATCTTTTTCCAATTGGAACCAGGGTGGGCATATTTATCATCACTATTCCTTTTTGTTCCAGTTCTTTCCAATTCTCTCTCTAATTCTTCTTCAAACATTTCTTCTTCTTTTATTTTCTCTGATATTGAACGTTGTTCTTCTGCATGCCTCTGTTTTAATTCATCAACACTATTAAGTATCTTTGCTTTTTTAGCGTCGTTTTCACGTTGTTTTTCTTGATTTTCGGCCTCAGTTTTTTCACGCTCTATTTTTTCGTTTTCCGTAGTGGTTTCGTCATAGTCAGCACTATCGTTGTCATCATTTGTCTTTGAAATTTCTTTATTTTCTTTAGTTACTTCTTCATTTTCGTTATCATTTTTAATTTTGACTTCATTTTCGACTTTGTCATCATCTTCATCTTTATCTTCGACATCTTCTTCATTTTTTTCTATATTTTTTTCTTGCAATGTGTCATCATTTTTTGAACGGGAATCTGGATCGATGTCTTCATTTTCGTTTTTTAAATCTATAATAGTATCTTTATTTTCATTAACTTCTTTTACACTGTCCTCTGAGTCCTTTTTGACTACATATTCTTCTTCGTTTTCACGTTTTGGTTTATCGTTATGGCGTCTTGAATGTTTTCTACCCTGCTTTAGCGCTTTAAGAATAGGACTGTCGCTAGGTTTCGTGATTATGTTTACAATTCCTTCTATGTCTGATATGTCAGTATTATTATCTAATTTAACAGAGCCAACTTTTTGGCCAGGCCTGTTTTGATCAGACCATTCCTTTTTCTCGTAATAATCATCACTGTCACCACCACCTGTACCTTTATCATAGTAATCATCACTTTCTGAATCAGCGACAGCTCTCATTATGAAATTGACAGGGGGTGCTAATCTCTTCTTTGGCTTAGCTTTGGCAACGTCGATGAATTCTCCTAATTCATCTCCGTGCTTGTTCTTAAATGGTACCCAATCGGGAAAAAAGTTTACGTCTGTTTGACGTTTCGTTACATTTTGTTTAACTCCTATACTCAAAGAGTCGCAAGTCGACACGATAACTATTAAAATCAAGATAAACGCTGACATTTTGAAACGAGAGAATGTTCATAACATCATAACTCGAATGATATTAGTAAACACTACCGGACGGTAACGGTTGAAGGTGTCAACGGCGCGGTACGAACTGTTCCCATTGCTTAAACTACAACTATTTATACTGTTTGCAAAACAATTCGCTTCGGTCACTCGATAGAATAAAGTGGATCGATCTATGTAATCGCAAAAATAAATATTGATAGATCATTTGTCTAGCTAACTGCTACCGGATTTAGCATAGATAAATAATTTAAAATACTATTATACAGAATTATTTTTTTTATCGCTTCGGTGATTAGATTAATATATAAAGATAAAAAGGTATGTAATCAAAGAAAAAATATTAAAGATTAAAATAGCTTTCAATATTTACGTGAATTTATTAATATTTGATAAGAAAATTGAAAACAAAATTATGCAACGTCTATTATATTATATGTAATATATTTTATTATTGTTATGAGGTATAGACAACTATGAAAGGATTAAGATACATGTCTTAAGGGATGAAATGGGAGATGAAAGTTTGCACTGAAGTTCTTCATTCATCTTTTATTTTTATAGATTTAGAAATCGGTACCTCTTTAGCGTTTTGGTTATGAGTGAAAGACAGCGGGTATTTTATAAGCTGATCAATATGCTTCTGTTTATGAGTGACCCAACCATGCTGCATTGAAGTAGCAAAGCAAGAGAAGGTCTTAGCCCATTTTTGAGTCTTGTAAAGGCCTAAGTTTCTTAATAAAAATGTCTTACTGTATTTTAAATTCATCTCTCAAAAGTATTGGAGTTGAAATTATATAACGAAGTTTAAATAATTTTCCATATATAAAAATTTATCTACAGGCAACGCCAGGTGGGTCAGGTACTGTGAGTATCTGTACAATGTTACCTATTATTATCCTATCCTATCATATGACCAGTAGAATAAAAACATACTTCTCAGTAGATGTTTTATACGGAAATAAAAAAATAAAATTGTAGTTATTATATAATTAGACAGGATCAACCAAATTTTATGAAATAAAGACTGAAATAATTAAATTATTTACTTTTATAATATTTATTCATTTTAAAGTTAACTTTATAAATATTACGAATATTTAATAACTTACTTAAGCAGTACGATTCTGTAAATAATCATTTCGTATCTCACTCGTGAAATATTGACAACCGATTCACAGTGATACGCCATTTTGATACGTGTATCATATAAATTTTATGATTATTATCGTCTATATCGCATATTTTCTGAAATTTCAAGCTGTGTGTTCTGCGGTGAGTTTCGAGTTACTTTTGTAGAATAGTCTAACAGTTCTACAAAATAACATCCCGTTAATATTCCACAAATGTAGAGCCCTAAATTATTATGGAAAGTATATTATTCCACTACCCTGCTGAATCACGAGATTTCCATCATCAAGCACATCAAGATGAATTATAAATACAAATTAATCACAACTCATTAGTGCTTGTTCCAAATTGAACGCGTGATCTTCGGATATATTTACTTCGCAGAAACATCCCAACAACCTGATTATTCCAGATATTTTTCGTACACTATGGAACAAACTTCCTCTTTTTTACCCCATAAATACACTGATAGTTTAGGGTTTAAAAAGCTAAGGGATGGATAAAATAGCCAGCAACGGATTTGCGTTAATCAGGTCAGGTGATCTGGTTGTTTTGCTCGAATATTAAATACAAGTATTTATAAAAAAAAAAAACTATCCAAGCAAACGCAGTTACGCGATACTATAACAAATCATAAATAAATATAAAGGTTGAAAGTTCTACTATAGCTAATCAAAATCCGTTCAGTAAACAACGGATTGATTTGTTGTTATCGATAATATTATTTGTTAAGAAAACATTTTTGTCTTGAAAAATAATTTTGGGAATTCAAAATGGAGTTAATGATTTAATGTATGGTTTTTCTTACAAGTGAAACTTATGCAATTGTGAGGATTATATGTATATTATAGTATTCATACTAATGAGTTCAAAGGTGAGATGGCCCAGTGTTTAGAACGTGTGCATCTTAACTCATTGGTTCAAACCTAAGCTAGCACCACCTAATTTTTGCGTGTGTTCTTAATTTGTGTTTATAATCAATCTATTGCTCGGCGTTGAAGGAAAACATCGTGATGAAATTAGCATGTGTCTAATTTCATTAAAATTCTGTCACAATTGTATCCATTAATCCGTATTGTTGCAGCGTGGTGTAATAAGATCCAAACCTTCTCCTCAAAGGGAGAGGAGCAACAGTGATAAATTTACAGGCTGTTACTAAAGAGTTCGCATAGGTTGGTTATTGTGGATATATTACGACATGAAAAAGTGATTTCCTTTACTAGACATTTAATTTATACATGAACTGTATTATTGATTTGATATGATCTTGATTTAGTTGACTATGTATTGTTTTTTTGTTGGTTTTTTTTTATGATATAAGCAGGCCATTTATATGAAATATGGCCAAATAGACCAACTGAAGGTAACTGATCACCACCACCCATAGTTATTTGCGCGTAAGATTTTTTTTATTATTCCTTGCATCTCCAATGCGTCACCAACCTTGGAAACTAAGACTTTATGCCTTTAGTTACACTGGCTCACTAACCCTCCAAACCGGAACACAACAATAAAAAGTATTGCTTTCTCGAGATATGACGAATGTGACTAAGTAAAATTATTTGTGGTCTAAATGAAGTTTAAACAGGATAAATAAAAAATGCATCTGCTCGGTGCTCAAAGATACAAGATTCAAGGTTAACCGATCTCAAATTATATTAAAATAATCGAGCACTAAGCAATCATCCTTCTTACTAAAACAATTGAAAAAATTACGCCAAGTGAGAATTGGATCGGCGTGGCGAGTGTTCCGTACTATAGCGCTAATTTTGGGATTTTAAAATAGTGTTTTAGTTAATGTATTTCTGTTATATTTGATAGAGGCTCTATATTAATCCGTATTTACTAAAAATTATCATGTTTAGTGGTTGGGAATAAAGAGGGGGAGCTTGTTCCGTTTTCGTTAATTTTATTTAATAGAATTATTAGTTATAAGGATTCGTTTAGTAATAACATCATTTATTTTAAAATGAATGAGTTTTTTAATATTTCTTACTACTGATTGATGGCGTGATGTCCGATCACGGCGACCAATCTTGTGGGAGACCAACAAACTACGCAGGACATATTTTAGTGCACAAGTGTGTGGCCAAGCACAGGTGCGCTCTCTATTGATTCACTCTCATAATCCGAAGGGACGGCAGATTCGACATGACCGGAAACCATTCAGATTCAATGGCTTTACATGGTTTCCGAGGCATGGGAGTACTTCCAACTTCCAGAACATCGGAATCTGTGGCCTTATAGATCTCACTAGATGAATGAGGCAGTCAAACTTACTAATATTCGTTATTTGATACACTAACAAATAAATTATTAAACTCATTTTCTTATTTATAATATTATTTAGGGTAATTTGACATGACCCAAACATTTTTTAACACTTTTCGTTGATGCATAAAGAACCATGCCATTAACGTACGGATAAACTTGATAATGATAACCTTTGATGGAAACAAAGGTTACAGTTTTCAAATGAAGATATCTTATAATACCGATAATTATCTTATTGTTTTAGGGTACAAGAAAGGGTAGGGTACAAGTATTCATTACTTTCATTATATTAATATACTTATAATATACTTTTATGATGTTAATATATGTAATGGTTCCCACGCAAAAGAACTTATCCTATGCAACAGTGTACAAATTTTATTAATTTTTTCAAATATAATAAATGACTAATATTTTTATATACAAAAATAACTCCTGATACGGAACCCTAACACAAAGTTCAACGACCGAGGAAACTATTTGGAAGTATTCTCGTTTCGCTCTATTTGACCGATCCGTGAAACTAACTTTAAACATACAATTAATTAAATTGATATTTGCCTTTTTTATGATATACTCAGTAGGACGACCAAATAGGCCATCTGATGGTAAGTGGTCACTATTGCCTACTAACAATTCCTTACATCGTCGAAGTGTCGAAGGGAAATAAGATGTTATGTCCCTTGGGTCTGTAGTTAGACTGGCTCACTGATTCTTCAAACCGGAACACAACAATACTTATCACTGTTGTTTGGGGGTAGAATATCTGATGATTGGTTGGCACTTACCCAGGTGGGCTCGCACAACGCCCTACCACGAAGTATCATCAACATTCTTATCATACTATCCGATTATTCTATTATACTTTCTAAAATAAGTCCGAATAAATCAAAAGTATTGCTGATATATTATACATTTTAAACCATAATAAAGAGCACACTAAACTCTGATAGATTAATGTTGGAAATGCAAACACCAAAGAGATGAGAAAAGATTGTTAATCCGTATATTAACACATTCGAGAACGTTCTAGAAGCAAGTGAGAGATGTCAATTTTTAAAAACTATACAGTTAAGGAACATTCTTTAAGACCCAATTATTAAGCATTTACAGAGTAAGTTACAATAGACATTATGTGAGACCTAATTCATAATTATTTTCTTATGACATTGCGTTTATAAAGACAGCTCTAATACTACCCCTTAAACCGATGTCATAATAACTAACTATAAGTTGTTATCTATCAGAATTACAATCAATATATATTTACTTATTGATGTCTATAAAACTTAAATACAATATCACTAAGTTAATGCAATTTTATTTCAACACAACCAAAAAATATAAACAAAGCTTAAACATAATTATGTAAACATAAACCTTTCACAAATTGATCATGTTTCTCTTTTGTCAGAGGTTTTGTCAACAAATCAGCAATCATTAAATCTGTTGGCAAATACTTAACATTAATAATATTTTTCTTAATGTTTTCTCTAATAAAATGATGCCTTACATCAATGTGTTTAGTTCTACTATGATACATACAATTAGCAGTTAATTTTTGTGCAGATTGGTTATCATTATATAAAGTAACTTTACATTTAATATTCAACAATTCTTGAAGAAAACCTATTATAAAAAGTGCTTCTTTACAACTATCAGAGATTGCCATGTATTCAGCCTCTGTGCTGGAGAGAGCAACAGTCTTTTGCTTTCGACTTTCCCAAGAAATCAATGAATTACCTAGCTTAAAAATAAAACCAGTGAAAGATCTACGATCAAGTTCATTCCCACCCCAATCAGCATCTACATGAGCAATTACATCCAAACCACTCTTCTGAAAAGCTAACCTATAGTTCAGCGTACCTTTAAGATAACGAAGAACACGCTTCAAAGCTTTCCAGTGAGTTTCAGTGTGACACTCATTGAATTGACTGAGCATACTCACCGCATGAGCGATATCTGGTCGGGTGCACACTGCTATGTACATCAGACAGCCAAGCAAATTTCTGTAATATGAATTTTCACTTTTATGATCACATTTTGGTAATTTGATCCCTTTTTGTAATGGAGTTGCAGATGGTTTGCAATCTGTCATTTTGAACTTCTCCAATATCCTTTTTATGTATCCGACTTGATCGAGTGTAATTTTATTCTCACTTTTAATTACTCTCATCCCAAGGATATGGTGTGCAGGTCCAAAATCCTTCATTTCAAAAGTGTTCATAAGTTCACGTTTCACTTTATCCTTTAAATTTGAATTGTTAGAAAACAATAAAATATCATCAACATAAAGTGCAATTATTAACAATTCACTTTTAGTTTTCATGTAAAATACACATGGTTCTGAAGATACCCTTTTGAAGTGCATTTTCTCTAACAATACTTCATTTATCTTCTCGTACCACATTTTGGAAGCTTGTTTTAAACCATAAATAGCTTTATTTATATTTATTTTATTTATTTATCCTTTATTGCACCCAAACTTAAAACTAAAAATTACATTATTGCTACACAAAGTTGCATGAGGTGCAACAGGCGGCCTTATCGCTCAGCAGCGATCTCTTCCAGGCAACCTTTGGGCAGAGGATCATAATATTTACATATATGGGAAGGGTACAGTAATTTAAGTCATAATATAATACTTACATAATATAAAATTACACAATACACAGATAACAATAAATATATATAATATAAATATATACTATAATAAATATTTACATAAATAAATACATAAAATATATATATATAAAAAAAAGGAGATATAACAGAACAAAAAATTATCAACGACAAAACGACTGCTTAATGCAACAAGTAAAAGTCCTTAACCATTCTTTTAAAAACGGCTAACGACTGTGCGCGTCTAATAGCTAAGGGTAGTGAGTTCCAAATTCGAGAAGCTTCAACAGTGAAAGACTTAGAATAATAAGAAGAAGAGTGGGAAGGAATGGAGAGAATTAAATTTTCATTCGAGCGAAGAGCGCGCTTATGAGTCTCCCTGAGGAGAGTGAAACGCTCTTTAAGATAGAAGGGTGTCGCTGGATTAAAAAGAATAGAATAGAGAAGAGTTAAAATGTGAGTATTCCTGCGAAGGCGAATAGGGAGCCACTTGAGTTTTTGGCGAAATTCGGAAACATGATCATATTTGCGTAAACCAAATATGAACCGTATACATAGGTTTTGTAATCGCTCAAGTTTATTTAATTGCTCCTCACTTAAGTTAGTATAACAAGTGTCAGCATAGTCAAGAATAGGTAGAAGGAGAGATTGTGCTAGCGTAACTTTAGTTGTAATGGGTAAAAAGTTTTTCAATCTTCTCAGTGAGCCAATGGAAGAGAATATTTTTTTACTAACCTCATTTAATTGAGGTGCCCACGAAAGGTGCCTATCAAAGATAACACCTAGATTTTTTACTGTTTCACAGATTGGTATGCAGACGCCATCAAAAAGGACAGGTGGTAATTGTTTCCAGTCAATCCGTGAAATAAGTCTCGGGCTACCAATGATAATCACCTTTGTTTTTGTGGGATTAACTCTCAGACCATAGGATTTACTCCATTGACTTATGTGCATCAAATCTTTATTTATTAAATCAATGGTGTCCGAGAGCCCGCTAAATTGAGTCTGTGAATATATTTGGAGATCATCTGCGTACAAGTGGTAGAGAGAAGAAATGTGATTAGTGATAGAGGTAATGAATATAGAAAATAATAAAGGAGACAACACGCCACCTTGCGGGACGCCAGCGCTTAACATACACCAGTCTGAGTTACGACCATTAGTGTATACGCGCTGCCGACGCCCTCGCAAGTAACACTGAAACCAGTCAGTCACCTTAGGAGATATGTTAAGAGAACGTAGTATAGCTAGTAAAATGTCAAAATCGACAGTGTTAAATGCATTACTGAAATCCAGCAGTGCTAACACTGTAATCAGTTGGTTGTCCATACCAAGTCTGATGTCGTCCGTTATTTGAACGAGGGCAGTAGCCGTACTATGACCACAGCGAAAACCGGATTGGAAAGGATTCATAAGGTTATTTTTGGATAGAAAGGGAGTCATTTGTTGATATATAAGACGCTCAAATACTTTTGATAAGAAAGGAAGAATCGATATTGGACGGAATTCGGAGTAACTATTCGGATTGGACTTTTTCGGTACAGGGATTATTTGAGCATCTTTCCAGATCGTAGGAAATGTACAGGATTCTATCGACAAGTTGTAGATAGATGTAATGATAGGAGCTACAAGGTCAATAATGGGAATAATCATTTTACGGCTAATGCAATCTGAACCCACGGCATCAGAGTTGATGTCTAGAATGTTCTTCTTAACATCACATACAGTAAATTCACCACCATTGTCACTGCGAAGAATTTTAATTTTGTGGTTAGTTTCATTCTCCACAGAAACTTTAAAATTCTTAAAGTGTTCAAAAACTTCATCTTTATTATGCAAAAAATAAACAAATGTTTTCCTACTGAAATCGTCTATAAATATCAGAAAATATTTTGCACCACCAATAGACTGCGTTGGCATTGGTCCACATAAATCTGTATGTACTAATCCTAATAACTGTGTGGCTCGTGTATATGTTTTTTTAGGAAAGGGAGCACGGGTTTGCTTTCCTTCAATGCATGCCACACAGGGATTAAAAACATTTGAATTATATTTAATACCTGTGACCATACCTTTATTCATCAGTGCCATACTTCTGGAGTTCAAGTGGCCAAGTCGACGATGCCATATTTCCTGTGACTCCTCTTCTACTGTACCTTTTGAGCTAGATGAAGAAATCATTACAGTCATTTCACTAGACTGTACTTCATTGTTAACTGTACTGTAAGAAACAAAATTATTATTACCTGCCCCCCCACACAAAGGCTGATCAATGGTATCAAGTTGATATATACCATTTCTAAGAGTGGCAGTTGCCAAAACTTCATCCTCATCAGATACAATACATTTCTGGTTACTAAATGTTACTGTATAACCTTTATTTACTAAACAACTAACAGAAAGTAAGTTTCCTGAAAGATTAGGCACAAAGTAAACGTCTCTAATGGTTCTCGCACAGTCTTGCAATTTGACATGAACATTACCTTGTCCAGCTGTTGATAAACTATCACCGTTGGCAACACTCACTTGTGATGTATTTTTTTTCACTAAAATCACAAAAAAGTTCTCGATTATTGCACATATGGTGTGATGCACCGCTGTCCACATACCAAACACCACGCTGGATACTGACTGAGAGTGCCGTTAAGAGAGCCTTTGATGGTTTATCCTTATCAAACTTCTTGTCTTTTTCTGGCTTCTTATTAGAATTCCTCGGGCAATCCTTTATAAAATGTCCAGTCTTCTTGCATTTATAGCATTTTGGTGCTTTTCTAGTTGCTGCAAATGCTATGGTACCATCAGTATTATTCCTGCGGTCATATTCTTGTAATAATTTTCCTTTGACCATGTCGCTCGACAACTTTAAATTTGAATTTTCAAGTGCCATAATGAGTGGATCATAATTACTTGGTAACCCGCTGAGCATGATGACAGCCAAGAATTCATCATCCAGAGATGAATTGATATCATGCAATTGTTGAGATAGTTCCTGCAGTCGGCCAATGTAGCTTTCCATGCTATTATACTCTGACAGTTTAGTACTGAATAACGTTCTCAACAGACCTAGTCTTCGGCACAGCCCTTTATCCTCATATGCTTTGCTCAGGTTGTTCCACGCCTCACGTGCATCTTTTGCGTTCCTGACGTGGGGAAATGCACTCGTTTGAACCGACAAACATATTCTCGCTAGTGCCTTCTGCGATTTTTTCATATCTACATCGCTACGTGTTTTTTCTTTTTGCTCACCATCGATAGTGTCCCAGAGGTCTTCATGGATTAGTATCATCTTCATACAAAACTTCCATGTCGAATAATTTTCAATACCTTTGAGTTTCTCGATGCTTTGCATTGGTGAATTATTTCCAGCCATTTTTTTCCGCATGGATACGTAGAAGGTATAATTAATTTTTCTTCTAATTTCGTATTTTACGTGAAATATTAATATAGCCGTGTTAATTTCGGCATTCTGGGCCCATAACCTGATAGATTAATGTTGGAAATGCAAACACCAAAGAGATGAGAAAAGATTGTTAATCCGTATATTAACACATTCGAGAACGTTCTAGAAGCAAGTGAGAGATGTCAATTTTTAAAAACTATACAGTTAAGGAACATTCTTTAAGACCCAATTATTAAGCATTTACAGAGTAAGTTACAATAGACATTATGTGAGACCTAATTCATAATTATTTTCTTATGACATTGCGTTTATAAAGACAGCTCTAATAAACTCGAGAGTTATTCAAATAAAATTGAAACCAACGGAGCTATTTTTTAAGTATAAACTCGAAAAGTCAAAAAGTGATATATTTTAGACGTGGAATAAAATTATGTATCCGTGATATTTACTACACTAATTTATCCTACGATGTTGGACATACTATAGTGTAATAGACTTAGTATTTAATGACTTCTAGACAGGATATATAAAAAAAAAATGCTGGGCTAAAGGCCTCCTCTCCCTATGAGGAGAAGGTTTGAAGCTTATTCCACCACACTGCTCCGATGCGAGTTGGTGGATACACGTGTGGCATAATTTCATTGAAACACACATGCAGGTTTACTCACGAAGTTTTCCTTCACCGAGATGAATTATAAACACAAATTAGGCACATGAAAATTTAGTGATGCTTGCCTGGGTTTTAACTCGCAACATCGTAAACGACACACGCGTTCTAACCACTGGGCCATCTCGGCTCAGTTTTTGGACATATTATAATTCTCAGTAACTGCCCGACGTCTACGTTCGCCTGAATAATTTCCGATCGGGTCAAATTTGCCGACCCCTAGGAACCCCTTCACAAGAGTGAAGGAAAAGTGCGTTTCTATTACAAGCATATGATAGTATATGACCGATTTCGGTCAACAGGAAATCAATCCTTAATACACATCGTAAGAATTCAATCTAGCTCAACACACCATCAGTTACTATACCACGAGACATAAATACTATGAATTAACGCGTTACACTTTAACGGCTGGCTGAACCGGTGAAATTCAACAAAACTTAAAACTTTCAAATACATTGTATTCAGCTAAACGTAAGCTACATACCGACAGGATCAGTGTTGACAGCGAGCCTATTTGATTAAACGGGACGAGTGTTTAACGTAACCAGGGTCGGAGTTAAAGGTCTGGAGGCCCTATAGCAACAGAGGCGGAAGACCTTAATAATTATATTATAAATTTATTTGAACATTTCAATATCAATCAGTAAGGTATAATAAATAATATTTTTTTTTTATTTAATTTATTTATTTAATTTTTATTTTTAAATTGTGTAATATGATAATGCATGGCGAGTCTACCTGTAAGTAGTAGAACTTTTGCCTTGATCATTTTGAAATGTAATTTTTAATTTTTAATTTTGGATGTGATATTGTACCTACTGTTGGTTGTCATAATGAAAATAAAATAAAATATCGGTAACTTTTAAAACTTTAATTATTAACCTTTTTCATGATTGTAAATTGTCTATGTTTTGATTTTTGTTAACTCGTCGAAATCTCTGTTGTCGGGGTCTCGTGTGGAGGCCCCAGCGCTGTGGCCTCAGTAGTCCTCTAAATCCGGCCCTGATTATGACGGAATTGTTTGTAAATTAGTTAAAATTTTCAATGGAAAGCTAGGTTGGAGTTGCAGTGTGGTTATGTTCGGGCTAATAGTATTTGGGTAACGGCGATAAAGTCAAACTTTGCACATTTGCCTAAGTTTAATGACACTCTATTTTATGTTGAATAAATGTTAAATGTTAAAGTTTTTTGATTAGTTTTAATTTTCGCCTATGCTTTAATGTATTTTTTCGAATCTGCCGGATTTTTTTTAAAGGGACTGCTATAGGCAGCACACACTATAGGGTGAGTAAATTGTATTATTGTTAAATTGGTTAGTTTATAAACTCAGGTTCAAACCAGGGTTTGCCGAGCAAAACGGTTTTGGCAAATTTTATCAAACTTATAATAATATTGTGCGGGGTATTCATATTAAACGACTAACGTTTTTAATTAAACGTTATAAATATTCTTTATTACATACGGCTTTATTAAATAACATTCTAAAAAGTGTAAAATACTCGAAATATATAATACACGGAAGACGAGAACATTTTATGTATTCGCATAATCTCCTCCATATAATTTTAATTTAAAGTAAATCGCCGTTCAGTAATGCGATATGGACTTGACGTGTTGAAGTGTTGAACGCCCTTAATCATTGGCGTTGTAAGATATGTTAACTATTCCTTGCATCGCCAAAGTGCCTTGAGAACTAAGATGTTAAAAACGGAACACATTAATACAAGCTTGACGGTGGAATTTATACTACCTATTGCTTAATATATTCTCATCATATAATATATGAGGAGTGGGTGGTACCTACTCAGGATTGCACTCAAAACTCTTAAAATAAATTTAAGGTTGCAAAAAAAAATTATAGAATGAGAAACTCAGTAGTTACTCATTTTGTTTAATAAAATTAATTGTTTTTGTAAAATCTATCGATTATTAAATAGATAAATAAAAAATAAGTTAATCTAAATTGCCCTTGGACGGTGAGTCGAACATCTTTGGTTGATTGGTTGACAAATCGCCGTTGAAAATCGTGAGCTACTGTTGAAAATGTTACTTTCTAATTAAATCAGTTACAGTGTGTTTTGTTAGAAATAAACAAGCCGATTTAAGCCCTGATAAACACCACTGAATTTTCATGTACTTAACTAGTATTTATAATTCAGATTAGCGTTTAATTCAGCGCTATACATATGGGATACTACTTAAAGACTTGGCTTCGCAGATGTAGAATAAGGTTTTATATAAAACTTTTATATCATAGAAAACACCTCTATTGGTCGGCATATTTATCCAGAAACTTTTTTATTTTATGACATAGTTACACGAACGAGCAAATGGACCACCTAATGATAAGTGGTCAAAGTGGCCCATAGACAATGGCGCTGTAAAAAATATTAATTCCTAATGGGTCCAATGTACCTCCAACCTTGGGAACTAAGATGTTATGTTTCTTGTTCCTGTAGTTACACTGGCTTATTCGCTCTTCAAACTGGAATTCAACAATACGGAATACTACAGTTTGGTGGTAGAATATCTGATAGATGGGTGGTATTACCCAGACGGGCTTGCACAAAACTCTAAGTGACCCTAACACTAACTAAATGGGTCCGATCTTCAACAATCATTATCATATTTAAAACAATTTACAAATATACATAATGAATTATTCACTGATTTATTATGAATCTCTCCGTCCATTAGTTAAAACCGCATAAAAATCAGTTTGGTTGTTTTCGCGTTCAAACGCGGCGGGAGGACTTTTTTTATAAGCGTTATCTTAAAGAATATTTTTTATTTTATTTATTTTATTTTATTTATTTATATTTTGGAAACAAACAGTGCTATTAATAATTATAAATGTTGTACATAATTAATCCTTAAACCAAAACAGTTTCCTATGACAATTAATACATAAATAACTTTCAGAGTGTAGAAAGAATATTAATAATTACTATTATAAATTATAAATTATCATTATAAATATTAAAATTAAAACTTTAAATTAAAAATTATTGCAATATATAGTTAGGTATGTTAAATATCATTTAGATTCATTCAATAAATATTTTACAGCAGATTTAAATTGACGGAGAGAGAGAGGAAACATATCTAATTTAAAGAACATCTTGTTATGTTGTTTTGCACTTCTAATAATAAAACCATTTCCTGCAAATTTAGTGCGTGTATACGGTATATTAAAAGTAGGTTTACTTCGAGAATTTAATCTTGGACAGTTAAGATCCAGTCTAGAGAGAAGGTAACTGGAGTCGATTCCATTGTTCAGTATCTTGTATAACAATATTTGATCTCTTTCGATCCTTCTATTACAAGGCAGTGGCAGTTGCTTCATAGTTATATTATTACCAGAGGTTCTATATTTTAAGTGTTTTTTAAATAAATAATGGACTTTATTTATTTTTTCTATATAAGTTTCGTATTGAGGATTCCAAACAACTGAGGCATATTCAAGTAAAGGTCTAACAAGTGTTTTATATAAAAGCATAAGAGTTGACATATGCCTAAATTCCTTGGATATCCTCAACACGAACCCTAGTACTCTGTATGCTTTGGATGTAATATGAGTAATATGATCATCAAAAAGTAGTTTGGAATCCAAATAGACACCAAGATCTTTAACGACTGAAACCCTTCTTATGCATCTATCCTCTAATTTGTAGTCAAAATTAATTATACGCTTTTTACGGGTAAAAGTTATAGAATTACATTTATTAATATTCAGATAAAGTGAGTTGAGGTGACAATAATTATTTAAGGAGTCCAGATCTTTCTGTAGATCCAAGCAGTCCGTTTCGTTTTTGATAATAATTTTGAAAATCTTTTTGTCATCTGCATACAGTAAGAAGTTGGAATGCCTAAAAATGGATTTCACGTCATTTATATAAATGATAAAAAATAATGGACCTAAATGAGACCCTTGTGGTACACCGGATGGTACTGGAATAAAAGACGAACAGTAATTGTATTAATTGTAACTGCCTGACTGCGATTGAACAAGTAGGACTCAAATATTAACATACTATATAATAACTAAAAATAAAGTACTCATTTCTTTATAATATATGCAATTTAATATGTACATACATCTTATATTTATTTCTTATACATATATATAAATATATCTCGCTCGGCTATATTAAAGATCCTGTCATACATACGAAACTTTAACCGTTTACGTTTACAGTGCACGCAACGGAGGCTCTCAACATTTTTGCTACATTTTTTATTAAAACTCTGCTCCTACATATTCTTCCTCGATAAATTTGGCTATTTAACTTTTTTTTTTTTATGATATTGGTAGGCGGACGAGCAAATGGGCCACCTGTTGTATGTGGTCACCACCGCCCGTAGACAATGGCGTTGTGAGATATATTAACCATTCCTTACATCATAATGCGCCACCAACCTTGGGAAGTAAGGTGACGTCCATTATGCCTGTAGTTACACTGGCTCACTCGCCCTTCAAACCGAACACAACAATGCACCTGAAAGATTTTTTCAAATCGAACCAGTAGTTCCTGAGATTAGCGCGTTTCGATTTGCCTGTATGTTTAATACTGTCATTTCCAAATGCAAAATAAAAAATATTAAAATATAGAAATAAATTATTTATATAATTTTATTTCATAAATAGCTCATTAATTTTCATCTTTTTTGTGTTATAAAGTGTCTGTATGTATAATTTGTAGATTTCTATCCGACAGTATGACAAAATAGGACAAAGAAAATAAATCCAATTCATTTCGAAATGTACGCAAATAAGAAGTTAATTTAATCGTTAACATAATACATTTTACTCGTTGAAGTTTTCATAATTCTTCGTTAATAAGTTTCTACAAATGGCAACTACGACGTCCGTGTTAAATCGTTTTGTAAATGTTTGCAAAACATTTGACTATCTACTCTGTGACCTGTGTGAAAATATTGACATACATTTTTATATAAAATATGATTTTTATTATATTGATAAAATTTTAAATATAACTATTAAGTTTCGTTTATATATTTGTAAATAATAATATAGTATTTGACCTAAGATGGCCCAGTAGTTCATGAAATCATCGGTTAAGATACATGTTTTCTACGTGCATTTTAACCGATGATTGCGGGTTCAAACCCAATCAAGCAAACAAGTTAATAATTCATCTCATGCTTTCGCTGAAGGAAAACATCATTAGGAAACCTGCATGTATCTCATTTCAATGAAATTCTGCCGCACGAGTGTCCACCAACTCTCCCTAAACCTTCTCCTGAAAGGTTTAGCCCAGCAGGAAGACATTTATAGGATGTTACATACTTTTAATTAAGTTAGAAAGCATTCATTTTCATAATAATTCTAGAGTTCTACTTCACAGTCATGTCCGCTGTTATGAATCAAGAATAGGCCGTTGGGGTAGAACGGACCGTGGGATCATTTTAACAAAGACATCTATGACATCATCATCATCTCGCGATATTGCGCCGGACCCAACTAATCACACAAACAGAGTATCCCGTCTTACTCTGGGCTAGTTAAAATAGTATATATATACTGGTAAGTAAAATGGCAAATGACCTATAAGTGCACCATTGCCTATTTCTCAATCATTTACAATTGAAAAAAAAAAAACCTTTAAAATGTTAAAGTCACCAAAAGTAGACAAACTTGAGAACAGGGCACGCCCTTCATCATAACACATACATCAAATATATATATATACATAGAATTAATTTATTTAAAAAACTTAATTGACGTTTTTTATCCCTATTGAGTTACTTACTAGTTCTTCTCGGTAGAATTTGGTACACGGATCAGTGGTAGCTTTACATTTAAGAATATTTTGATTTGATTTGACTTTTAGTAGTAGGGTGTTGTGCCAGCCCGTTTGGGTAGACACAGTCATCAAATATTCTACAGCCAAGCAGCAATAGAATGCATTGTTGTATTCCGGTTTGAAGGGTTTGTGAGCCAGTATAACTTGAGCCACAAGGGACATAATAATTTAGTTCCTAAGGTTGGTAGCGTATTGGACATTGGACTATTTTCTATGGTCGTTTAAGGCCACTTAACATCAGCTGACTTATATAATTAAAAAAAACCAATGGAATATCAATATTAATGATCGACTTTGGATTAATCAGTTTTTTACAGTATTCTTTCACAAAAGCTGTTCAGCAGAGTAGAAATAATAAATAAAATATTAATTTCGTTAGGGTTTCATCAATTGTAACAAATAATAGCATTGCTTTTGATTTGGGGTAATTACAAAATTGTCCATTTGACAGATTTAATTCCGTGACAGAATGGATCATCGGCAGAGAGGTGAACTGTCCGCAATACATGAATTGCTTAAGAGATTATGATCTCTTAAGCAAGCAATATGAAGTGGCTATTTACGGCTGCAGATGCCGACTCGGCATCAGCCAATCAAAATGATTGAAAGTCGCCAGAAGATTGTAGTTGAAGTGTTACGTTCCACTAATGTAATTGGTAGTAGGGCTTTGTGCAAGCCCGTCTGGGTACCACCCATTCATCAGATATTCTACCGCTAAAAAGCATTACTCTGTGTTGTTGATTTCCGGTTTGAAGGGTGAGTGAGCCAGCTTAACTTCAACATCATAGTGTCCAAATTTAAATGATTTATATTTCTTACAGCGCCAATCTATATGAGTAGAGTCTATATACGTCCGGTGGTACATTTTTTTATTAATGTACGTAACATCGACGTCAGGAAGATTATTATGCATTAGCATTAGCAGCCCGTAAATGTCCCGCTGCTGGGATAAAGGCCTCCTCTCCCTTTGAGGAGAAGGTTTGGAGCATATTCACGCTGCTCTAATGCGGGTTGGCGGAATACACTTGTGGCAGAATTTCGTTGAAATTAGACACATGCAGGTTTCCTCACGATGTTTTCCTTCACCGCCGAGCACGAGATGAATTATAAACACAAATTAAGCACATGAAATTTCAGTGGTGCGTGCCTGGGTTTGAACCCGAAATCATCGGTTAAGATGCACGCGTTCTAGCCACTGGGCCATCTCGGCTCAGATTATTATGAAGGACGTATTATTTCAAGTTTTGAATGATATTCTGACATAAAGATATATAACTCTCATTGCTTGCTCCAAGAAAGTAGTACTAGATCTTTAAATTCCCCTAGCGCCAATGTATTTGGGTGATCTTTATATTTACCTCTACCAAGTCGGGAAAGATACCTAATATCTTATAAATTTATAAATAAAACAGCTTGCTATTAGATGTGAATTTCTCATCGTCACTGTCAAACTCTATAATAAGGAAAAGTTTGAAACATCCCATTTGAATATTTGTAATTACAAACAAACAAATTAGGTTAATGTATTTTTTGAAGATATTTTGAATTGGTCGGATATATCCTTACTATATTTTTCTAAGCCATACATGGAAAGTATGTTATCAGTTTTGCGTGCCCAGCTCTCTCACTCGACTCTCCTAGCTGTAAGCGTTACTGGGAGTAGGGGTTTTTATGCACTGAAAACCTCTCTAGCTTGGAGACCTATATAAATTAGTCAACCGTCGTGATGCTAACAAGCTCACAAACTCCTTTCAAGTACGTTTTAATTTTAAAGCCACGGCTAAATCTTTAATTGTTATTGAGAACATGACGAGGTCAATGCTGTGCCTTTTTTGTCAAATTTCAAATGAATGATAAGTGAAAGAGATGGATAAATGTTGAAATACCCGTTAAACATTTTTATATATTTACATGTATTTAGATATGTTTACTCCTATCTTATAGACTACACAACAAGGTATTTAATTATGATTTTAAGATTTCAAATATTTTATAGGAAATATTACAAAAAAATGTATATTTATAAATGTTACTATATTTATAAGTTTTCGAGTTTATTCCATTAGGAATCCTCGCTTCTATATTTATTCTCTATACTAATATTATAACCTCCTCAGTCTTAAACGGCGGTTGCCGTGAAAATTTTTGCGCTATAAATTTTTATAAATGAAGCGCGGGCAAAGCCGTTATTTGGGCTAGTATATTATATTAGTGAAATTTAGTAAAATTGTCTGCGTCTAAATCTCATTGTCTTTGAATAGATAATATTTGACAGTACGCCAGAAAGGAATGTCAAAGGAAGGCCGGAGGACTCTGTAGTAATTATTAGTATATAATATTTACATATGAACTAAAAAATACTAAGAACTCAATAGTGATAATAACACAGATTCGTATATTTAGATTTAATATATAACGATTTTTTATTGGCAAAACGTTCGGAAGGTATTTATGCGAAAGTAACTCTGGCTTGAAATTTCACGGCCAATTTACTGAAACGATGTTGATGAAACTTGGTGTTAAGTAAGCTTGAACTCCAAAGAGCTACTTAGCGCGTAGGTAAGGTTGAACTCCAATGAAGGGCACAGGATTTTATGCCTGACGAACGACCCGTAAAACGAGCGCCGCGGACGACAGCTGAAACGAGTGAAACTGCGAAGCGCAGCTTTTTGTGATAATATAAATAAAACCTTCTTCAAAAAGATGTATCTTCTGGTATTTTTATGGATGACATTTGTTAATGCACATCGAAATATTAACATAGAGGGCATATCACGCCTTCGTTGACAGCTCTATAACTGATATGTATAGGATTGTCGCCCACCTGACCGTATATTGTTCCCGTTTCACTGCATTCTGGTATCCATTGAAAATCAAATTCTATGCCAACGTGCAACATTGAATACTAAGCGGAATCCCAATTTTAGTTCCCCGTGCACGAAATTAAATAACTTCATTTAGTCTACACACTAGCTACGCGTCCCGGCTTTACACGGGTCACAAAAAGGATCTATATACAACCTATAGATTTATGAACAAACATAAAAATTGAAATTGGCATTTCTTTACTATAATATTCACGTATTATACAAAATATATACCTTCCTCGTTCAATGTCTGTCTGTCCGTTTTGTTGTAGTTCCCATGATTCACGAAATATTATACGTTGTATTGTGACCGGAATATGAATTAGAAATTCACGAGATCTGCATTTATTAAATCATTAATATCTCTCCATGTATCTAGTTAACAATTTAAAACCACCGATGAATTATATATCTAGTACAAAACTCGATTAGTAATAAGTAAGAAAGAGCAATTATCTTTTGTCCCATTTGCAACCAAAACATTTGAACCTTGGAGTTATAAAGCAAAAAACTTTATTAAAAGTATAACACCTCACCTTATTGTCTTCACTGATGGCGAGGCCGGTTCAGTTTTTGCCCAGAGGATCGGAATTGCGATTCAACGGGGTAATGCTTGGTAGTATTGAATTATTATTTGTATAGAATTACGACCTTAACTATAAATTTATGTATATAATCATCATTAGATATAGTATATATCTAATGATGATTATATACATAATTTTATATGTAATTTAAAAACATTAACAAAAAAAGAGCGCGTGATCGCCAGCATCAGAAGTGTGGGTTTACTTTTTGGCGCCTTTTTGGTGCTTCGGACTTATTATTTCTGAGTTAGTTGTTTTCTTTTTGTTATTAATTTAATGTAATTAATGTTATTGTTGATTGCTATATGTTATCATAAAGTCAAATAGTTATTTGTTTATTCTTATTAAAAAGGATTTTACACTTTCGGTCCGTAATATATATATATTTTTTAAAAAAAATATTAGAGTTGTTTCCAAGCTGTCTGTCAGTGACAGTTAATTTTTTCATTTCAATATTCGAATTTCCTACATTTGAATACAAAGGGGAATTCCCCTCATGTATATTTAGAAAAATTAATGCTTATCTATTGAAGAGGGATGTGTCTTTTGGGAAATATCTTTGCGTTACAATCGACGTACTCGTGTCTCGGTCGAATTGGGTGATGTCTTGTGGAAATATATTGAATACGTTAGTGTGGACATCGGTGTGGACTTTAAGACTTGAGGAAAGATTTTTATCCACTGACAATGTTGGTATAACACGGAATCAAATATTATATCTTATTTTTACTTAGTTTTAGGATATACCTGTAGGGTAAGATTTAATTGTGTTTTTTTTTTTTTTGGTTCGCTAATGTTTGTATGCAAGTTGATTTATACAGCCGAACAATAAAAAAACAGGTATTTTTTATTAGTTTTATCTATTGTTTAATCAATCCTGAGTTGGAACCTAAGCCTAAATCCAGACGTCATTATCCAAAAAGTATTATTTTAATGAATAATAAGATTTATTGAAATTTTTTTAATATAATTATAATTATTTATTTTATTTAAATTTTATTAATTTAGTAGGTATCGATTATTTATTAAATAATAAAATATGATTTAAAATAATTAGTACCTGCTAAATAAAATAAATTGATTCATTATACTTAATTATTAATGACAACTACTCAATTCACTGTTAGTTTTAAATTGAAATGTATTAATTTTATTTATTTTAGATCTATACGAACTTATGGCAAAAAGGTAATTTAATTTATAATGATTTGAATCATGCTTTTCAAGGAATTAATAATATTCCTAATTAAATCTCATGTTGCGCGTAAAGCTTGCCCCAGATCGACAATAGCCGAAGGGGTTATCTTTGGATCTGCGATTTTAACGTCGCTTGGCAGCCTTTACTACGTTTTTAGTTTTAGCGACTGTAAAGTGATACTATTTAAGTCTATTTATCTTTGTAATTCAATAATTGAATAAATTTTAGACTAACAATGAGTAGGAAATTTAATAATTTTGATACTTCATAGTCATAAATTTTAGGCCTGTTTATTTCTTTGCGAACCGGTGTTAGTTCGGGGTCAAATTTAAAGGTTTGCTTGATTAATTTGTGTTTATTATTCATCTTGTGCTCGGCGCTAAAGGTGTCTAATTTTAACGAAATTCTACCACATGTGAATCCACCAACACGCATTGGAGCAGCGCAGTGGCGTAGCTATCATAGGGCCAGGTGGTGCAGTGTACCAGGGCCCTGGAGCTAAGGGAGCCCTTCAACCTAAGCTCTGAGAAGAGCGGGTCTGCCAACTCGCCAACTCCTAAGGCTAGAAAAACTCGACCCTAATCATAAGATTTTTTTTATTTTTATATCTATAATTTTGAAGGGCAATATAGGTTAAAGAGGGGGTAGAAAGAGGGGGTGAGTGCCCGATTGTCTTCCTATGCACCGGGGCCATTGCCCACCTAGCTACGCCACTGGAGCAGCGTGGTGGAATATGGTCCTAAACTTCTTCTAAAAAAGGAAGAAAAGGCCTTAGCCCAGCAGTGGAGAACAGGTTGTTACTATCTATCTATTACGTTTTTAACTTTAAAATATTTGATACTTTTTTAACTACTTATAGTTAAATACCAAAAACATTGATTTTGAAGTTTAATTTCTTAACATATATCTATATTTTTATTTACTTAAGTACAGTTAATATTATTATTATTTTACATTGCACATTCTTAAAGTCCTTTTGTAAATTAATAAGTAATATTTGGGCACAAAATCGATGTGTTGTAAAAATATATTATTTTAAAAATGACGTATAAACTACACCCTTTCGAAATTCATCCTTGCGATGGAAACAATCAATTCAATTCGAATCCCGCCGGGATAACTTAATCCCTCCAATTTCTTAACACGTCAGATCTTAATTAACTTATTAGCCAAGCCCATAACCCAGGTAAATAGAATGAGCCTAATAGCTTAACCGGATTACTTGACCCATTTGAAGATTATACGGCCCGAATTGAGAAGAACAAAGTCAATTACTCTATTTGCCTTTGTTTTTAGAATAAGGAATCGAATAAATAGCGATTACTTGGTAGGGCTTTCTTGTAAAGGTGGTAAGGTGTTTATATTCTACCGCCAAACAGTAATTATACTCTGGATTGTTTATATTCTTTTTGACAGTTCAAGTAAGTTCGAAATTAGTGACGTAACCAATTCGATTTGAAATAATAATCGATTTTATTTAAGAAGAACTTTAAAATCGATTTTATGAAATATTTTTAGTTTAAATATAAACTTTTCGTTTATTAGTTTTTATATATATAGTAGATATGTGAGTAAAAGTATATTTGATTTTAACTTGATTTACACTTTATTAACCACGCGTTTTAAAGTTAAATTTCACTAACGAGTGCATAGTTACATTTTAAAGCAGCCGTCAAAAAATAAATATATGAATGAACAGAGTTATTGTTATACTTATATATTATTATACTTTAAACTTGTTTTGAACTGAAACTTCAAGTTTTCGACTAAATTCTTGCAAATAATCAATCTCAGAGACATAGATACTAATTTTACTTCCGCTACTCAATTAAATACTTACATGAAACGAAATTATTTTATATGATCGATTTATCGTATTTCAAGGACTATTTTATAGTCTGTGGTTGTTCGTAATGCACAGGATACTTCACTACCCTTTGATTAAGTACGTCATTACTGTAGAACATTAATAAAAAAAAAAACGGTAAATTTTAGGCATGAGGCCATATCTTAGTTCCCAAGGTTGGTGGTGCCGTGATGATGTATGGTTAACATTTCTCACAGTGCTAACTTCAACGGATGGTGGTAACCACTTACCAACAGATGGTCCATTTATCAGTCTGCATAATTATCTTAACACAAAAAAAAAACGATAATATTATAAATACTAAACTGACTTTGTTTACTTGTTTGTGTGTACGTTTGTTACGCTTTCACATCTAAACTACAAAATCCTGGAATTTTGCTTAAACGTTGTCACGACACAGAAGAGGATACAGAGTATTTAACACAGATCCACTCCCCACTTACTAACACTAATGATAATATAATTTTAGTTTACGTACGCAATATAACGCACAGATTGAGAATGAGAGGCAATAGAGAAGGTGATACTTCAACGCTGGTTTGCAAAGACTGAAATATTTTTTTTTATATTTTTCATACGCGTACCTTCGCATACCTTCAGAAAGGTATCCACTAAAACCATGGCGATTATGCGATTACCTTTTTCGGATCGGAGAGGCTGCGAAAACGTGTTAATATAACCCACACTATAATATATATTCTCCTGCCCTTATCCCTTATTTTATTTCGCACTCGCTCTGACGTCACAAGCAACATTCTTTCCAGCCAAATCGTCTTTCACACAATTCATCCAAGGTTTTGGTCGTCTCCTTCCTCTATATCAATCCACGTCCATGCTCAACTCCTCCCTTACAACACGGTACTCATTCCTCCGCACAACATGCCCATACCATGACAGCCGGTCCACCTATCACCAAAGGAGAAATTCTAAAATAAAGCATAATATTGCTGACAGAAGCAATTGCTTCATCAACATACATTGATAATATTTGTATATATGTCTGTGTGTATTTTTTACAAAGTCTGCTATGAAACTAGAATATCCAAGTAATGAATGATGTATGTATGTATGTAAAGTGTGTATAAATAAAGAATATCATTTGTACTCGGTACTAAGCACAATATTGCAATACATCACGACATACGGACGTAAGTTCCTGCTAGTTTTAAATTAATGGTACCCGTTTTTTATGGTTGGTTTTGTCTACTAATCTACTAGGATTAAATCCTTATTGAAATACTGCGTTTTTATGAAAATTTTGAGACCGAAAAAAAATAGGATTAATATTTTAATGGGTGGTAGGGCTTTTGTAGCACCCAATAATCAGATACTCTAACGCCAAACACCAATACCTAGTACTGTTGTCTTCTGGTTTGAAGGTGAATCAGCCAGTATAACAGGTACATAGAGAATAATATCTTACTTCCCAAGGTTGGAAACACTAACCATTCCAGATAGGAATTAGTATTTCTTATAGCACCAACCTATAGGTCCATCAAACGCCACATTTGCCCGACAACAAATCAAACAAAAAATTAGAAAAATCACGTCCAAGACATTTTTCATAAAGTTTATTTGTCAAATATATTTTATTTTTTCAAGGCCAATGATAAAGGCCTCATATTGAGGACAGGATTTGAATAAAAAATTGGTTACATAAAGTTACATTCTAAACTCAAATTAAGAACATTAGACTTTTTTCGGAATATTCGCAAAATTCACGCGTTTTGGCTGTTGGACCTGGACTCAATAAATTAATTTAATGATTGAAAACTTTAGTTCTTTTTCGATTATTTTTTTAACGATTAAATGACTTCACGTGACATTTCAGACTTGCATCAAAATGCAAAAGGTAAACTCACATATATAATCACAGGTAATTTACATCTATTGTAACTCATCACGAAAAGGCCGACATAGACCGAATTATTTATTGAAATATTCTTGGAAATTTCATAGTCTGTTC
The DNA here is from genome assembly GCF_905147765.1 of Vanessa atalanta. NCBI lineage: Eukaryota > Metazoa > Arthropoda > Insecta > Lepidoptera > Nymphalidae > Vanessa > Vanessa atalanta. The sequence goes on along the minus strand of NC_061891.1, from coordinate 8,921,409 downwards.
CCAAAGGCAGTGAGTCCCGACAAAGCCGACTGGAGTGGTTCATTACTGTTTAACGTCGAACGAATCTATGTTCTCCTGAAACAAAAAGCCGTGTATTTCATTCAAACTCGCACACTGGTTGTTTCATTGAAAATACGTTTAAACGCGTACTGTATTGTCTGTGGCGCTTATTGCCTTGTATTAACTAGTTATATTATATTTGCTGGTTTATATATATATATAAAAAATTGTTAAATAACACAAAATATAATGTTGGTAGCAGTAATTATATTGTACACTAGCAGCCGGCCCCGATTTCGTATAAATAAAAATCATCAACAAAAAAGCTTCAACGACTCCAATTTCCTACCTTGAAGTTGTAATCTCCAAAAATCTTTTTTAAGTGAACGTTTGTATCGCGACATGAGAAATTACCTTATATCATATATACACTACTAAAGAATATATATTATATGTATACTCCAAATAAGCAGACAACCTGAACTCAATAAATTTCAATTTAAAAGCGTTAAGAAAAATATATTTCATAAAACAGTTTCGATTCTAAAAATTAGCTGCTGCAAATAATATATGTATTTGAAAAAAAAAAAAAAAAATCCTACTTCTATTTTAACTTTTTTAGCAAAAGGACATCAATTAACAGCGAGACTGCCAACTATATTGCTACAGATTTTTCATTCAGAGCGACTAACGAATTTCTAATTTGGATCTAATGTTACGTTTATTGGGATGACTATTGAATACTTGACTCCATGCATTTGTTACACGTTGTATTAAAAATGTGTTCCAATTCTATATATAAATGTTTAAACTAGACATTCGTTCCCTTGAAATGTAGTGCAGTTAAGTTATAAACCTAATTTGTCTACCTTTAGCCAGTTCTGTTTTCCACGCACGCCCGACGAATTTGTTTTAACGCTCGCCGTATTTTCTTTGTCAATAGATTTTGTTTCTTATCTATATTTACCGAGAAAATTGTTTAAGCTTTTTATTGCTTGATTTCGTTTGGTGAAGCTGTTATTTATTATTGTAGAACGTGTGTTTTTAATGAAACTGCTTATAGTTTTTCAGTTATTAGCGTTAGAATTTAATTATGATTGTCACCACAAATTTTCTGTGAAAACTGAATTAGTATGGAGATATTTTGAGAATCGATTTACGGTAATACTGCTGTTAGGAGATCATTAGTGTTTTTTCAAAAAGGAATAATTTTCGATAGACTATCGGACAACATTTTAATATAGTTAGAGTATGTAATAGGTATTATAACCACGAAATGATTTATATGCTAACTCATCGATTTTATAATAAGACTTTGATGCTGATTATTTTTAATAATATACATGATATTTATATAGTAAGTAATAAGTATGGTCAGCATGCTGGGTACGGCACGTCTTGGCTTAGAACTCTTCTGCTTTTAGGGAAAAGGTCGAGTTTGTTACCACCACACGGCTTCGACGTTTAAAGGTTGATAAATATATGGCAGAATTTTATTCAAGCTTCGATTAAAATCTACATGTTACAGCACGGGGTCATTTCGCGCTAGCTCGTTTTTCAGTAATAATATATGGACCTCATTATTTTATTATATGTACAGATAAGAACATCGTTATTTGTTAGATTGATTGCATGCAATTAATGTCTCGCTGCGGGAGAAAGGTCCCGCTTATAAATGAGATGATCTGAGTTTATCTTGTGCTTGGTTAGCTTGTTGGTTTTCATTCAACTCAGATGGTACTTATTATGGTTATACGGTAATTATTAAAACAAGTTTAAGACTGGCTAATTGGTTTATTGACTAGATATAAGGCCGTTTTTAAAATCCATGTCGGCCTAATAAAAAGGCATTGAGTTTTTATATGTTCAAATTCGCAGTAACAGCTTGGAAGTCGAAGGTGCGTGAACTCCTGTACCTCAGAAATCTCAATAAGCCGTTGGTCCTGCGCCTGAACTCTACTCGGTCGAGTCCGATTTGCCGTCCCATCAGATTATGATATACCATCAGTATTTCTACACACTCTTGCACTATAATATGCCCTGTGTCTTTGGTTGGTCTCCTTTAAGATTAACCGCCATGACCGAAATCGGTCAGGATGACATCTTAATTACAAGAAGTCTAACCGTATTCTAGGTTCGGATATTTATTACGTCCCCGTAAAGACACATAATGCTTTTAAGTTCTGAGACCTATTTTGTTTAATGGTCATACTAAGGATACTTTGTTTATGATGTCAGATACAGTCCTTTACTTTCTTTGGTTAGTATGCGTGGGTCAATTTTAACACACACATTACTTACTTTAGTTATTTTTAATAAGGTTTTATATAACGCTGACATTAAAGGGTTAGCAAATGCAGTAGTAAAATATAAACGATTAAAATAAAAGAAAAAAACCTTCAAAGCAAGCGTTACGGCGTAACGTGCTTCAATTGTGTGTATAATTAATCTCTTGGAAATCATATTGTGAAAATTGCGTTTGTAAGATTAAATTATGTCGTATACCTAACCACTAGAAGTGGAGCAGCGTGGTGAAATACACTTCGAATTTTCTCTTTAACGTGAAGAGGTTTTTGCCCAGCTATTATTATTTAGTAGTTGCGCTTTGTACAAGTCTGGGTAGATACCATTCCAAGCTACAAAAGTCTGCGAAGTGTTGACCACTTTCCATCAGGTGTATAATTTTCTGTCTAACGATACTCTAAAATATATATTTATGGTTTCTCAATCATCTGTCCTGTCAATCAACTCCTCATAACTCAATAACTATTTGACATAAACGTGTCAAAATTTACATAGAGTTCATGCTTGCACAACATTACAACATAAACAGCCTGTAAATTACCCACAGCTGGGACTCTTCTGGGAATAGGCAAGGTTTGGAGATTTGGTAAAATTGTACCACCAACAGCAAAACTTATTATAATGTTAGCTACCACCCACGTATTGATTCGTAGGTGGTAGATAGCGTTATAATCACTCGTCTCGTATCACTTTATAACATAACCACGTTTTTCTTCTACTCGTTATAATATTTAACGTGTGGTTGGTCATGGTTGCACAATCTCGGTGATAACGGTGTAATGAGAGTAATTGTACGTCCTGCAGTACCAGTAGCCAATTTGCCCAACGAAAATCTCAAAATAAATTTAAAAACAAACTTCAGTCACAAAGGTATAAATAGAAACGTATAAAATTGTCTGTATTCCTCAAAGTTTCGAAATTACTGTTTCTACATCAATACAATTTATTGTTTTATTGGATTCCTGTTGGCGGAACTCTCCCCGCACACTTCTAACTTTTTAAATAACGTTTTCAATAACTAGCGTCGTATCTTGTGAAATCTACTTTAGTTCTAACGATATTATATATTCTTCTGTTAAAGTGTTCTTATTGACACTTTATATAGAAGTTACTTGAATTGTACTATTGAGAATCTGAAGATCAAATAAAATGAGTGACTCCCTTTGGGATAATTTAACAAAGTACTCATACCTAGTGTTGCTATAATTCTTGGTGGTGGGACTTCACAGTGCTGGGATTTCTTGGTGGGCTTTGTGAAAGCCTGGGTAGGTTCCACCCACTCGTCAGATATACTACCGCCAAACAGCAGTACTCAGTATTGTTGTGTTCCGGTTTGAAAGGTGTGTGAGCCAGTATAACTACAGGCACAAGGGACATAACATCTTAGTTCCCAAGATTAGTGGCGCATTTGTGATGTAAGGAATGGTTCATATTTCTTACAGCTTCATTTTATATGGGCGGTGATGACCACTTACCATCAGATCACCCATTTGCTAATCCGCCTACCGATATCATAAAAAAATAATAATTGTTTTTAGCGCTTTATGCGAGCCCTGTGTAGGTCCCTTGTGCATATAGTTACACTAGCTTACTCATGCTTCAAACCGGAAAACAATAATACTAAACATTGAGTGACGTGTAGGTGGTACCTACCGAGAAGGTCTCTACAAAGCTCTACCACCAGACTGGACATTGGGCCTAGTCTGTAAGCCATGTGAGTAAGCAAAACGACCAAGTATTATATCTATAATAATTATTTAAAGATAAAAAAGTTCTGCTGAGTTTTTTTAGCCGGTTATCCTAACGATTGAGATGCTATTGCTATTGAAACTGGTGGTTAATTTTCTATAATCAACTAAAAAACGGAACGCTTTTTTAATTCGATATGGTAAATTGTTTTCGGTACGTTAAATAAGAAAAATATTTGTTTTTAATAGCGCTAGACTCTAGGATCTCTGTTCGCACCAATCAAATGGCTTACTATATTATTTTCGCAGGCGCTAAAATTATTAATATTGGTTTGTTTTCAGCTAAAATTAATGCCTATATAAGCATATAAAAACTCGAAAAAAGTGTTTTGACTCATATATCGCAATCAAAAAATCTGGCGTGCTGCTTTTGCGTATTGCTACCTATAATTATAAAATTTTATATTTAAAACGGTACTAACTTTAAAAGCATTTATAGCTTAAGAGTAATTATAAATCACTATTAATTCTAGTTACAGGAAACCCCATGGTGTCCCTTAGTGTCGCTATTAAACAAAGTGGAATCGAGTTTTTATAGTTATTATGACCATTAGAGGTAACGTCACAAGCTTGTTCTTACTCAGTGTTCTCGATCGAAACTCACATCACTTACTATAAACGAAACCAAGATCTATATATAGAGATTAAATTAAGGTATATTCGGCTTCAACGACATATAGAAAACTAAAAAAAAACTGAATATACTTATTACTGACCTGTGAACATACTATAAGCTAAATCCAAAGTACATATTGTATCTCATTCCAACCACAAGAAGACATAACAATAAACAGCTTCGACTTAAAGATGAATGTTCATTATGGATTCGCGAGAAAAAGGCGTTTTGAATGTCAGTGAAGCTATATTATCAGAAGTAGTAGATTAGATTAGTTAAGCGGAATAGTGTTTTATTATAAACTAGCTGTGCCCGCGACTTCGAGCGCGTTGTTTGAATTTAAGTGATTTGGATATTTTAGCGTGATTTTATTTTTATTCTATATATAATTCTAAAATAAAAGTAGCCTAAGTTATTCCTTATTACATCCGCTATCCAGTGAAAGTAATGCCAGTGAAAGTCCCGTCGAAATCGGTTCAGCCGTTCCAGAGATTAGCCGGAATAAACAGACAGACAGACGGACAAAATTTGTAAAAAAAATATATTTTGGTATATGTACCGTGTATACATTTAGTAAAAATGGGTTATTTTAATATTACAAACAGACACTCCAATTTTATTATATGTATAGATAAATATACATAATATATAAAACAAGTAATGTTTATGGTGCATAATATAGCCGATATATTAGCTAATCGCATTGAATATATAAACGCTTTCGCAAATAGGTTTGTTTACCTTTACCTTTCTTCGGTTAGAAAAATATATACGTATCGACACTGTACTACTAGAGCCGAGATGGCCCAGTGGTTAGAACGCGTGCATCTTAACCGATGATTTCGGTTTCAAACCCAGGCATGCACCACTGAAATTTCATGTGCTTAATTTGTGTTTATAATTCATCTCGTCCTCGGCGGTGAAGGAAAACATCGTGAGGAAACCTGCATGTGTCTAATTTCGACGAAATTCTGCCACATGTGTATTCCGCCAACCCGCATTGGAGCAGCGTGGTGGAATATGCTCCAAACCTTCTCCTCAAAGGGAGAGGAGGCCTTTATCCCTGCAGTGGGACATTTACAGGCTGCTAATGTAAAAAATGTAAAACTGTACTACAGCGGTGATTAAGATAAAACTATACGTAACGTCACGATGCGATTGCGAAACAACGCATACTGAATAAAAATTAATAGAATTTTGTAATTTAATATTAAATTGAGACAGATGGTAGTGGTAACGCTTCTTGACAATTTGAATCGATCGTCACTGGCTCTCGATTTTACATCACTGATAAGCCACGTGCCATTGACGTTTAAAGAAATATATTCTTCCGTATTGACTGAACCAAAAAACTTATACTTATTTGGAGTTTAACTATATAATCATAATAAAACCCATTTTTGTCCACGTGGTATTTGTGTCTCAAAAAATCTCATTCGACTAATTCGAATTTAATTTTTAAACCATAGATAATAAATATAAAAATAAAAGGATAGAGAAGATAAAGATAAAGAAGGAAGCAGAGATGAACAGTGGACACTGTTGGACTGCAATGCAATAATACCCCAAAGGGATGAGTTAAAATAAAAGTAACCTAACTTCACAAGCTTACTTTTTTAATATTTTGTTATCAAAATAGGTTAGGAGCACTTCCAGTCAACCTTAAACTACTTGGTCATAATAACAGTCTGATATTTTTATTATTTATTATTGATTTTTATTTATTTTTACTCATGTATAATAACATTTTTTAAATATAAAATACAAATTTATAAAATATATTTAAAAATATAAAATACAGAGGCCAACCAGTGGCGGGAACAGGGTCCAAGGCCACCGGTGGTCAGGGCTCCAGAGAGAGGAACTTCCTCACAATACGTGCCGTGCCGAGGAGTACTGCCTTCTGCATCAGGCCCTTGACCCAGCTGCCTAACGAGAGCCTCTTAAGGTGTTGGTCGAGGCTCTTGGCCATTAGGCCATTCGCTGAAACGACTATCGGCACAATAACTGCTGTATCCACATCCCACATGTCGACAACCTCGTGAGCTAAGTCGAGATATTTTATTTGCTTATCTTTCTCAGCCTTCACGAGATTCTCGTCATGAGGGATGGTGACGTCAACAATTATCGTGCGGCGCTCTGACCGATCTATCACCACTATATCAGGCTTGTTGGCGACAACAGCCCTGTCAGTGATTATAGATCGGTCCCAGTACAGTGTGATACGACCATTCTCGAGAACTGGGTCGGGCACATACCTGTAGTATGGTACCTCTGATACCACAAGACCATATCGAAGTGCAAGTTGTTGATGGATAATCTTGGCCACTTGATTATGCCTGTGCAAATACTCTCCGTTAGCAAGACGAGAACAACCGGAAATAATATGTCTAAGGGATTCGCCCGGAGTGTGACACGCCCGACATATGTCCACCGTGCCATCCCTCACAATATACTTCCGGTAATTGTTCGTCATGATAACTTCGTCCATAATTGCACAGACAAAACCTTCGGTTTCACCGAATAGGTTACCGAACCGTAGCCAAGATACGGACGCCATAAAGTCCACATCGGGTCCATGAAGGGCCCGATAGAAGCGTCCATGTAACTCCTTGCTCTTCCATACCCCCTTGCGATTCTCAGTACTTAGTACTACGGGTTTGCGCCAGTTCTCTTTGCCTAAGGAGAGCGGAGTTAGCCCCTTGTCCATTGTAACTACATCTCGGTGCATATCCAAGTCAGTGTGGAGAAAATACTCCCTGAGTTTGTATACTTCACGGTTATGTAGGGTCTTGGCATTTAAAAAGCCTCGGCCACCACATCTCCGTGGGATATACAATCTCATCACCGAAGACCGAGAATGATGCATCCGATATGCAGTCAGCAGGACACGGACTCTCCTATCCAAGGTGTCTAGTTCTTTTTGAGTCCACTTGAGTATGCCGAAAGAGTACATCAAGACCGGCATGACCCAACCATTGAAAGCGCGAATCTTATTGCCACCCGACAAAAGACTTTTGAGTACTTTTTTCAGGCGACCAAAGAAACGCTCCTGCAGTGATTGTTTCATGTCGGTCACATTGATGCCTAATGCTTCCGACACACCCAAGTATTTGTATGATTCGTTCGCGGACAGTGATCTAAAGTTTATGGAATCTGAAAGTTATAATCCGTCAGATTACATAATCTCTCCTCGCTCTACATGCATAACCGCGCACTTGTCAACTCCAAATTCCATTCTAATAGAATTACTAAAAGTTTCTGTTACCTTTAGTAACTCCATTAATTGTGAACCTGAAGGTGCAAAGAGCTTTAAGTCATCCATGTAAAGTAGGTGGGATATTACTTTACTTCCTCTCCGCAAACGATAGCCTAACCTTGAACCCTCCAACAGAGTACTTAGAGGGTTCAAGGCTAAACAAAACCACAATGGACTCAAACTATCGCCCTGAAATATTCCCCGCTCAATCCTTATCGGTTTGTCATTACCATGAATCGTTCGACATCCTGGATAGCGAAGGACTGTCCGCCATTGCCCCATACATGATCTCAAGAAACTGCATAGAGTTGTATCTAATTTATACAACTCCAGCACCCTCAAGAGCCATGTATGCGGCACGGAATCATAGGCCTTCTTGTAATCTATCCAGCATGTCGACAGACTCTTTCGAAAACGACGGACCTGTTGGCTAATGATCATATCAATGAGGAGTAGCTCCTTAGTGCCTTGTGATCCACTCCTACATCCATTCTGAGAGACAAACAAAATACTATTATTCTGTATGTGACTATTAATCTTATCTCTCAGAATGGAGGTAAGGAGTTTATAAACCGTCGGTAAACAAGTAATCGGTCTATAGTTTTTAGGATCCGTTGCACTACCTGACTTATGGAGCAGGTGGGTGACTCCGGTGGTAAGAAACTGTGGTAGCGACCCATACTCTAGAGCTGACTGGAACTGAGATGCCAAGCATTCATGCGAGCTGCGCAGCCATTTTAGCCAAAAGCTATGCAGCCCGTCCGGTCCCGGAGACTTCCAGTTGGGAACGGACCGAACTGCAGCGGCTACATCTTCAGAAGCGATGGAAATTTCTCCCATCGCTTCTAAAGGCTGGCATGCTTGCCTGACCTCCCGCATCCAGTCACCTTCAATGTGGTCGACGGGCACCGACCAGATGTTGCGCCAAAATGTACTCGTGGCGTCATCATCTGGGCGACACCCATCGCTCACACCCTGGTCGAGTCGCTCCCACGTTCTGTATACCCACCTTTGATCGCTCTGGAACATGCGATTCAAGTAATAACGGTCCACTCGCCGCCTGTACCGACGGATGCGGCTCGTCCATGCATAAACTTTTTGTTTTAGGAAGTCAATATGCTCCACGACATGGGACGGATATTCTTGCGGAATTATACCAGTCCCCAAGAAGGCCCGCCCCACGTAACGCATTACACGTGGACGCGTATTCCCCTCCTTAAAACAATATAGTTTTCCAATGAGCACTCAGGTCTCATTAATACGCTTCTCAATCCTGCTCTGCCAGGCCGGTGCAGCAGCCTTTGGTCGTGTAGCTCGTTCGGTATCTTCAAATGTAACACCGACGGCGGCAACACAACACAACACAACACAACACAACGGCTACACGACATGCTGCAACAGCCGCACAAAACAGAATTGAGTGCGTATCTTCGAGATTTTCACTGCTCTCAAAATAATCTACGAGCAGTGAATCCAGAGTGCACACTAGGTCCCTATTCCGTTTAGTCATGGGTAAACGTGGCAACCGTGGCCTAAGCTCAGCGGAAGTGTTACGATACTCCCGAATCGCATCCCCCAGTGCGCTCCTCAGTTGATCACTGTACTTACTTGTTATAATAGCCATATCACCCTCGCCTTCATCATCATGATCTGAGCCCTGTGGTGTTGCAGGAAGTGGTCCCTCAACCACAGGCTGTGACGGGGCGGAAGTGACACCGCTATTACTCATTTCTGAGCGAATCCGATCAAGCACGGTGTCACTCAGCCTGTTGTTACGCAGAATGACCCGCACCTGATCCGACAGTCGTTGAGCCGAGACGTTGATAGCCGGTTCAAGCGCCTGAAACAGAGAGAGCATCCTAACACGGTACGCCGTGAGGTTAGTTCCCCCCTCTGTAGCCCCATAATATGCGCGCATGACATTTTCATTAATGGGTTGTGTCCATCGCATGCGCTGCACACCACCACCGAAAGCGGGGACTCCGTTCGAGGCCGGTTGGCCTCTGGCTACCAAGCCCGTCGGTGGCCGGCGTCTCCCCGCTCGACGTACAGGTGTTGGCGACATCGGCGGGGAGAAGTACTCGTCACTTGAGCTCGACGCAATTGCAGACACTAGATTACTTCCATGTGTGGGTTCCTGTGTCTGTGAGGCGGAGCTGAGCGACGGGTCCGGAGATGGATTGTTGTGCGCTCGTTGTCTGGCTCTTGTCAACATGTTCTTGGATTTTAAACATTATTTTTGTTATGACACTGTCACTTTAATTTTTGTTAGAGTCCACATTATTGTTGATATATATTTATTCATGTTTGTATATAGGTATGTATAAACCCTTAGAGAAGTTAAATATATTAAGTTATTTATTATTATTATTATTTCTCCACAGACGATGTTCATGGCATTGTTATATCATATAATTTAAAATTTTTAAGTGTCTGCCTTTTATTGCCAGGCTGCAAAACAATCTCATTTCTTGCCTGCAAATTGACGTCGAAAAGTTTGCATTAAACTCTACCACGTCTCCGTTGACTCGGAGTTTGTTTTGGTTAAGTGATGTTGTATTAGTTTAATAGTCGGATTGGTAGTAATTAGTAACAGAAACTGATATTGCACCTTCTCTATCAGGTCTGGCTTACCACTTATCATGATTAATACGAGATCAATGTTTTAATTAAATTAAATATTCCAGACAATTTAGTAAAACTTTTCGGACCCTGTTTGTATTAAATTATACTTTTTAATTACGTTAGAGGGTGATACATTACTATGTATACAAAATTAAGCCGTACGGACTAAATATATGACGAGCCCAGTGGATAGACTTTTTTTTTTTTTTTCAAAATACAAAAGAAAATACAGCTTAGCTTAACAAGATAAAATGCCACGAAAACCCCTAAAGGGTTTATCTGGGCAAGTTGCCGTTCACAAGTAACAGTAGGTAGATTAGAGAACAGTAGTAGTATTGTATTACATAAACATTACATAAAGATAATTTTCATACGTATAAGATTTTATGTAAATGTCTATATCTGTATAAAAAAAAAACATATATATTATTTCATTGTTATTTTTTTATGCGTAGACATTCATTAGTAATATACAATTTTATTCAGATAAGTGCATTTGATTACTTAGGTAGTATTTTTTTAATACGTTAGTATATTTTGTATTATTTCTATACAGTTGTTGTAACCTTTTGTAACCTTACCTGACTATCAAAGGTTTTTAAATGATTTTTTTTTGTGTCTAATTTTGATGTATAACATCTCCTCCTCGATGTTTAAGAAAATATGAATTGAGGGAATTGGCAGTTTGACTGGTTTTTAAAATCCATTTTATATTATTTAGTAGAGGTTAAGGAAGCCAGTATTTTTTTTTGTTTTTTAATTCTAGTACATATTTGCTAAAAAATATTAAATTAAAAAAATCAATATTTAAATAGCCCGCGAAAACGCTACTTTCACAATATAGGCGCTGCAATGGGGTCGGTGACGTCACTTGCCTGTATTGTAATCTGTGGCACATATTATAATCCCCTTACAGTAGGCAAACGAAGTTAACAAGCAAGTGACATCATCATAAACACGACCAATCAGAAGCGTTTTTTGTCACATGACAAACGTTTAAAAAAAATCATTTTTATTTATGAATTTTTGAATAAATTAATAATTATTTTCAACTTTCGTTAATAAGTAACCATTTTTAAACTCATAATATATACCGATTACAATAATTGACACATTATTTTTCGCATCGTCAAATTGCCTATAGTGTTAGATGAAATTATACCACATGTGTTCCCACCCAGAGTTGTGGGAAAACATTGAAGTGACAGTGTGGTGGAATAATCTCTTGAGCTTCTCCTACAGAGGACAACTTACTCAGCATTGGGCTATTTATTAAACTAAAAAAAAGTGACTACTAATTGAATAGATTGATTAATCGATGGATATTGACACCGTAATAAAAATTAACTATTCTTCACATCGCCAATAAGCCAACCTTGGGAGTTAAGATGTTATGACATTGTGCCTGTAGTTACAATGGCTCACACACCTTTCAAACCAGAACACAACAATACTGAGTATTACCTTAGAATATCTAACGAGATCTTGATACTTAGACATACGGGTTTGCAAGCCATACCATAAAACAATACATTTATATATAATAAGACGATATATGTTTTAAAATTTTGATGCTATTTTTCTCCAAAGTAACTAAAGAGTATCTTTCATCTCCAAGCGCAGCAAAGACATGCTTTATAATGAGAGATAAATATTTACGTCCTTTGATCTTTTGGGCATTTTCCACGTCTTGTGCCGATGACATTGTAAAAACGTCAACGAATTATTTAATAATAAAAAAATGCGTTCGATAAATAAATGTCCATTAGTTATATTAGGAATCCAAACAATTTTAAAAACTTGTGATAACGAGGTCTGTTACAATTATTCTCAAAGGGACTTACTGTAACAAGATTATCCCATTATTTTGCTGTTACTTACTTAGTACTTTACCTTTGAAACATTATTCGTTCGTCTATCATTGAAATAATACAACATTTATTAAAAAAAAAAGACACTTATAATTTAATAAAAATAATAAATCAATATATCTAATCAATGAAATATAAAAGATTTTCTTTTTATTGTAATTTACATACTACCCTTACCAACCAAAAATTTTTACCATTATTTAATAGTTCAGTGCGTTAAGGGGGTACGATCGTACCGATGGAATTTGGGCCTAATTCGACAACTTTCTATAAACGTATTGGAAAACAATGAAGGTATTGATTTTTCTAAATCTACTCGGAAGAAAATACTAACTTGAGACTGAGAGAATAGATAGTGCACCTGTGTTTGCTCACACGCACACAGAGAAAAATTCTCTAATCTACATTAACCTCTTGAATCAGTCTATTCCTGACATGATTTTCAAAGTTACTTCCGCTTTTTTAGTGGATATTCACGCCCATTCTGCATCAGAGAGTACACATACTCCCTGATTTATGCAGAGGAAACGGGTAAATGCATTTTATCAGACATAAGGAAAAAATATATATATATTATGGACCAGGAACCTTCACATATGTATGTAAGTAGAAGATCTAACGAATGTTTGACCATTATGAAAAGAAGGAACACGATGTACCTTTAACGAAATATTTAATTTAAAAACATTTTTTGTCGATCGTTATGATATTTAAACTAAAATGAAAAAAAATTGTTTGAAAAAGTAATATATTACATTTTATATAACTTTTTCATTATAGCTGACAAGAACAAGCCGGTCTAAAACTTAAATAAAGTAAAAAATTAGTCTTAAATTTCCAATTGGTAGAAAAATGGGTACTTTTCCAAGGTTCAAAATAATGTTTGGAGCTTCGTAACATATGGGGCGTGTCGGATGTGTATGTGGTAGAATTTATTCTACACGATGTTTTCTTCGTCGAGTACAAAATAAACGATATAATGTATGTGAATAAAAAACTTAGTGCTATATTCGAATTTGAACCTCGGGCCATTGGTAATCCACGTATTTAATACTACCTCAATTTTTGAAACGATAAGGAAGTTTTGATAGTTCTTATGCATATATAGTTCTTGCCGAGATGACCTAGTGGTTAAACTTTTAAGTGATGATTGCGGATTCAAACCCAGGCAAGCACCATTTCATCTTCCTGTATTTGTAATTATAATTCACCTCATTCGCAGTGTATCAGTGTGGTGGAATAAGCACCAATGACTTCAAATGCCGAGGGAGTTTTGGGACATTTACAGGCTTGTGACCTTTTTTTTTGATCTTGCTGGAAAAACTCGTTACGTGTTTCCTCCACGTGGAAGTGTATGTGGGTTTTTCCCGTTGCCCTGGACACCGAGTGCGCCCCGGTACACTAAAATACCTACTAAAAAACCTGCGGTACCATCTCCGTCTCTTCGGCGGGCGCCACGGGATCACTTTCGCATGCTACCGTGACGCCCTGACAGTCGGCCCGCCTATGCTGGCCTCCAATTCCTAGGGGGGATCCCCGGGGTAACAGGCTTGCGACCTACTTTGTGCAATGTAATCTTTAAATATTATAAAACAAAGTCACTTTTAGACTCCATCTATATCTCCGCTAATTTATTTTAAGCCACTTAACTGATACGGCTTTCGATCACAGAAAGAATTAATATATTTCTTTTCCAAAAAAATCTTTAGATAGCGAATATTTTCATGAGTATATCTAAAAATAATTTAAGTAAAATAACTTGACACAAAAACGTTGTTTAAAACGAGTTACCATTTAACATGGTCAGCATCAACGGTTTACCGAGAATAACGCGTGGGCGAACCGCCCACGACCGATGACAGTGTCGAGACCCTATTGAAGTGGCACTCCACCAGGAGTAATTTTGCAATAAAAAAAAAAGAGTTGCAATTATCTGATATCGTTTTGTCTCTTTTACTCATTGCTTTTAGAGTTAATTAATTAATCGGCACATTATTATATAACATATCTACTATCTCACTCTAACACGAAACTATATAAAACATACGTCATATTATACGAATATTTAAAGGAAGGAATTTGAAATGAAACTTCGTGGAACACATTTTAAGAGTAAATTTCAAACGCAGCGTTTATATGGAATATTTCTGAAGTAAAAAGATGTCACTTCTGACGCATATACTTTGAAACTTAGACTTTATTTAAAATAAAAATTAAAGACCAACATTATTTCAAGAGTTTTTTATGAACAGTTTTGAAATCTTCAAATCAGATGAAAATTATTTTATTTCTTAACGTTAGCAATAAAGGAATTTAGCGAATTTCAGACGTTGCTTTATATGAGTGTTACACGTACGGAGTCAGTACAGGCAGTTTGTCGATATACGATCGTTGAATATTTATTTTTTGGAAGGTGTATGTGCAAGTCTGTCTCGTACCACTTACTCATTATATATTTGCCGCCAAACGACGTACATAGTAAATTTGTATTCTAAATTAAAAGTGAGTGACCCACTAACTTCGACACTTCCGACACATCTTCTTTAAAACTTAGACTTATTTAAAACAAAAATTAAAGACCAAATTATTCCAAGAGTTTCTTATGAGCAGTTTTGAATTGTCATCAATATAATTAAATTAGATACTGCCACGGTTTTGGAATGTAGATCCTAGAGATAAATTCTCAATACATATATACATATTAAATGTTACTTGTGAGATGACGTCTGACAGAGAAGTATGGAAGAAGAAGACATGCTGCGCCGACCCCAAGTAAAATTGGGATAAGGGCAGGAGGATGATGATGATATATACATATTAAAGAAGGAGAAATAATATATTATATAAAGTACAAGAAACATAAAATTGGTGGGAAAATGAAATTGTAAGACATTGTTGATATTTCTAACATTGCCAATATTTATGTGGATCCCTTACAAGAGGCTCGTTTCCCTTACAAGAGGATAGTCCGCCTACCTATTTAAAATACTAAAAAATATCCAGCGAGTTTTATAACATCAATAGAGGAACGGAGTCAGTACGTTGCGTTGGTATTTTGTTAGTCTGCAGCGTTTATTGCACTTTCAAACGGGACAGGAATTCGCAGCATTTGTCGTTAGACATTAAAAGCGAAAATCTGCCTCGAATTCCAATACGCTATACGAAACGCTTACATATTAATTATGGAGGGAAAGATAAACATATAATCAGCCGTTTAAACAAATTTAGACTTAATTTAATTTTAGATGTAATGTAATTATTATTGAAGTTCCATTTTTTTATTAGAAATTTCGAAACCTACCTTGGTTTCCGTTAAAAACAATTACTAAAATTTCCTAAGACAACATTTACATCCTGTAAATTTCCCACTGCTAGGCTAAGGCCTCCTCTCCCTTTGATAAGAAGGTTTGGAGCATATTTACTCGTAATCCACTGCTGGACATATGTCTCTACCAAAGTGCGCTGAAGCTCCAGGTTCTGAGCCTTGCGCATCCAATCGGGTCTTGCCATGTTCCTCAGGTCATGGATCCATGTGGGTGGATTGTGCCTCATGCGATTGCCACTTAAGAATCATCTGCTCCAATGGCCATCGGTCCTTCGATGTACGTGATAAGCTGCCAATACTGTCTGCTAATCATTTCCAGTTCTCGAACTGATAATCTCATGTCAGATTTTATCTTTAACTTTGTGGACTAGATTTGTTTTGGCAGGTAAGACGAATCGGTTGAAACTTTCGTCTTCAAACAGAGCGGTGAAGGCAAAGTAAGTACTTGATCAAAGTTATATAAATTGAAAAAAGCGGCCAAGTGTGCGTCGGATATGCAAAAGACAGGTTCCGTACCATTATCTATAAAAACGGCTAAAAGATCATGTCTGTTATATGGTAATGGTACCCTTAAATATTTATGTTATTCTGTTTTAGTATTTATTGTTACAGCGGCAACAGAAATACATTATCTGTGAAAATTTAAACTACCTAACTATCGCGGTTGTTGATATACAGCCGGATGACTGACAGACGGACAGCGGAGTCTTGGTGAAATTTAAAAATTTACAGGTGCTGTATAGTGGAGAGAACAGGAGTTCAACTTATGTTGTTGTTGGAAAATATATAATAAAAACAAACAAAAGTCACTTATTCTAGGAAATAAATCTATATTTTTTTTAATATCTTTACTTTTTATCAATGATTCTCATTTAAAACTATATAATAAATGGCGCTATGATTGGCAATCATGATAAACGCATCGGCCCACCACCCCACATCGTACGTGTGTAGGCGTACCTCCCACGCACCGTAGTTTATACGTAATGCTGCAAAGGTTAGACGGAGCCTTTTGTTGTTTGTACTATTGTTGTATTTTATATAGTATGTTGTATATATTAATATATGACAAAAATCTGTCTCTCTAAAATACACGTGATAAATATTGTATATCATGGACTTTTAATATTTGGAAAATACCATGATGTAAAAAAAATACTTTTACATACTTTTAAAATACCGACCAGAAGTTTAGAGTAAGTGAGCCAGTGTAACTACAGACACAAGGGACATTGGTTATAATAATAATATAATATTATATTTATTTATTTAAAGTATCATCGACTCATTTTATTAGTAATACTTAAATGTCTATGTTAGAACTTCACCTAAGGCTATCTAAAAAACAAAACATGAATCTTTACAATTATATTACTATAGGAACAGTAAACAACATTGCACAAAACAAGAAGTATACAAAAAATTTCCTTGACACGAAGAGAAGTTAGCGTCTATAAAATTATTAAAATTAGTATTTACTCATTTCCAACATTTCAAACATGGTATGTCAATGTTTTTTAACAAACGATTTATGATTTGACAAAGTTAAAAAAATGTACGGAATTTTATTATAGACACGAATACCTTGCCCCAGGAAGGATATATTAAATTTTCTAAGTCGAATACATGGTGTTATAAGCTTACTTCTGTTAATACAATGATTATTATCATTATATACAAAGTACTCGAGAACTCATAATCTTAGAACTCGAGACTCCGTTTGAGGAACACCCCAGTCTCGAGTTCTAAGATTATAAATAGACAGGACAGATGTCTTTTGTAAGATGATAATAGAATAAATATCTGTAACGTTACACCAATGTAATATGCCATAAGACATAATACTACGAAAATAACAAAAATACAGGAATATATAAAAAAATGTTTTATTTAATTTTATCACGATCATTTGAATTACTAATTTTTGAAGTGATAGCTTCTTATCGGAGGGTAAATCGCTTCGTTACGTAACGCGTTACGGTGCCGGTCTGTCTGCCTTCCCTTTCTTTTACGCATACGGCACCGGTAATCTGGCTCTTCCTGTCTCACTCTTAACGTTTTTTTTTTAAATCTTCACTTTCGTCGGGCGTCCCGAGACGCACAAGCATTTCTTTTTTTTTAATCGAGTTTTATATAGATGTAAAAATGTCAACACAATAGTTTCAGTAAAGTCGAGATCTAAAGAACACAAATAAAGGCTTAACTATTTTATGTAACGATTCTTAAATAAACGTTAAAGCGATTTTATCTGGAATTAAGCTTTAAACCTAAGTCTGCATCACGCTCTTTATTAAACGTTAAGGAAAAAACACTTTGGATTACTTATAGCTTTAAATTATTTTTTTCAAGTCTTTTCGTAAATCATTTAAAAATAACTTAGATTAAAATTAACGTTGATTTAAGTATTATTTATATTATGAGTCTTACTTTTATAAACATTATTGGCTTAATAGCTCGCTGATATCGTTGTAAATCCCCGAGACCTTGATTCGAATCCACGGCCTAACCAATAAACAGTTACCAGGTGTTTCTGCTAATAAAATCTTAGTAGCAGGTAAGTAAGTGGTGAGTCCTCCCGTACCTCGGATAGTTTGTAAATCCGTTGATACTATCCTTAATCTCTCTACAATCGTATCGTATCAGGATTATATGAGATAGAGAGAGACAGAGAATAAGGATTGTATAGCACTTTTATATAGCAGTATAATATCATTAACATATAATGTTAGTAACATTTCATGCTTTGTGCAAGCCTATCTGGGTGGGTACCACCCACTTATCAAATGTCCTACCACTAAACAGTAGGATGAATATTTTGTTCTGGTTTGAAGAGTGAGTGTGCCAGTGTAACTTCAGGGCGGTGGTGAATCCTCACCATCATTGGTCCATTTCCTCGTTCGCCTATAAAGTATATACTTTGGAGACAGTGACTTTTACATTTATTGCTATTTCTTATAAAGTAACAATATTTAAATTACATAAACATTACTAACATTAAAGACTAAATTGTCCACAAATAAAAATTTAAAAATATTGACTGTACAAATCACGATCGCGTTGAATGGTGGCAAGAATGCTAGCAGTGTTTCCCCGTTCATTTCATTTCTAATTCCTTTTGGATTCATTTAATATAACTTCGATTACACTGCTATTTGTTTTTACTTTTGTAAATTATACCAAGCAGATGTTGCACGTGGCTGAATATTTTTTTCCTTTGTTTTAGCATTTCTGTAGACTTGCTTATAAATTATGTTCAATTCAATTCATGTTTTCTTTTATATTACTACTATACTTAGTTGTAGATCTGGGCAGGTCCCACTCATCAGATATTCTGCCATCAAACGGTAATATTTAGTATTGTTGTGCTTCGATTTGAAGAGTAAGCCAGTGTAACTACAGGCGCAAGACATAACATTATTTCCCAAGGTTGATAGCGCATTGGTGATGTAAGGTAATGAATAGTTCCCGGCAGTTCTGAACTTTTAACAAATAGTCCGTTTTCACGTTCTGTTGTGTAAAAAAATATTAAAGTTCGTTCAATTTTCATGCGGATTACTTAAATATAATTATGTATGATTAATAGATGGACATTTTTTGATTGATGAAAATGAGTAACTACTGAGTTTCTTTTCAATTCTTCTCGGTAGAATCTACATTCAGAACTGGTAGATTTTCATATTAACCTTGTTGAATAAAGATAGAATAAATCTTGTTGGTTACTTTAATAATATTTTGATATTGACCTACACTGACACTGCTAAAAACCACTTCATACACCAATGCACTGTCAATCATAAGTGTATGCAATTACACTGGCACCCTCTTTCTTAAACCGAAGCAATAATAGCATTATATTGGTGAGGACAACTTTTTTTTTCATTAACATTCTGTAAATTTCCCACTGCTGGGCTAAAGCCTCCTCTCCCCTTGAGGAGAAGGTTTGGAGCATATTCTACCACGCTGCTCTAATGCGTGTTGGTGGATACTTATTAATAAAATACTTTGTAATAATCTTAAAACGTTCGTTTACTTATTCAATTAAATGAACATTATAAGAAAACTACTTAAAAAGGCTCGTATTATTGAGAAGCATGTAACTATACTATTACTAGTAGTATAAGTATTCCGAATTAATTAAAAAATAAGTACCAATAAAGCATTATTATTTATTATTTGAAGATCTTTAAGTAACGTCTTATTTGTTTCGGTTCGGAAAATATATCTATCGCCTTAACTAAAGGCAAGATTAACAAAGCTGATATTAACATATTTATCATATAAATATGTTAATATATTTAATTTATTACATAATTTTGTTAATTTAAGGTCCAGTAGCTCTGCTATAATCAAACAATTCTTGATTAGTATATGTTTATTTTTAAACTAAACAAAACCTTTAATTTTATTTCCATAATTGCATCTTCGCGGCCATTCAAAAAATTATTTTTCACGAATTTATTATGAAATATTCGGTGATTGGTCGAAAGGTAATTGTGGACTGATTTCCATTCTTTACAAGTAAATTTATATTTACATGACTTTGATCCATGTTGATGAGAAAATGTCGTATAGGTCTTATAGCTGGCGTTCTCTTGTCCCGTGACGTCTAACAAAAGGAATTCTATTGTAGTAACGGCTGTGGAGAGTCACGAGAAACTTTACATAATAAAATTGTATTAGCTTCTGGAATAATCTGTGTAATATTCTTCGAAAAAGACCTCCTGTTAATTTATAATAATATTATGAATCTGAAGAGTTTATTTGTTCGTTTGGGTATAAGTGCTAATCTCAGAAATAATGGGTCCGATTTGTAAAAATATTTCAATGATAGATAGGATATTTATTGAGGAAGGCTATACGTAATGAAACATCAAGTTACGACCAATAGAAGTGGAGTATTAATGAAAATTGTTGTAAAAAAAATATACCTTTTGAGAGCTTCCGGTGCATGCGCTGCGTAAACGGCTTAAGTTTCGCAGTAATCATGTATGACAGAATATATGTAACATAGCTAGAGTATAATCGAGACGAGCAGCTAGTCTAATACACAGACAAATGTTTTAAAATAAAGAAAATCTACCAAAACTTAATGTTGTCTTAGATTTTCGCGATTATTACACATTGAAATAAAACTAGTTTTTAACGGATTTAATCGCGTATATTAATTATTTTAACATCCCGACGTTTCGAGCACTTTGCAGTGTTCGTGGTCACGGGCAGACTAAGGTGACATTTGTCTGTTCGAATTACAAAAAAATCTTTTGTAATTCGAACAGACAAATGTCTACCAAAACTTGTCATGACTTAACATTAAGTACTAGACTACTTTGACGACCTACGTGGTCGAGTAGTGTGTACACAGGTTTTCAGGGGTACGCCCTTTGAGGACCTGGTTTCGATTCCCGGCCGAGTCGATGTAGAAAAAGTTCATTAATTTTCTATGTTGTCTTGGGTCTGGGTGTTTTTGGTACCGTCGTTACTTCTGATTTAACACAAGTGCTTTAGCTACTTGCATTGGGATCAGAGTAATGTATGTGATGTTGTCCAGTATTCGAGTACTCGGGTACTGAAATACTAACTATACTATACCGAATTGGCCTGGTTCGGTTTCAAACCCAGTTATGGCAGCACTGAGTCCTTAATTTCTGTTTATAATTCGTCTCATATCATGATTAAACTTGTATGATGTTATTGATTATTTTCCATAAGTAGAAAAACAACATTGTTGTAATTTAATCTTATATCCACAACAATGAAATACATTATTCATTGATCTAACATTTAAACTAGACTGAGCTTATATCTAAGATGTAAGATTATTTCTTTGTAAGTAGTTTAGTATGCATTAAAAAATTACTATATTTTATTTTATTGCCATGCGTAAATGCTATCTGAAGATTAGTCTTCAGCACCGATTATAGGCAATGGTGCCGTAAGAGTTAATTATCAATCTTTACATCGTCAAATTTGGGAACTAAGATGTTATTTATGGCCTTGTGTTCTTATAACGCTGACTCTCGCAGACTTCAAAGTGGAATAAAACAAATCTACGTATTGCCACATTAGACAAGCTTGCATAAATTGAATAAATAGCAAATACATAACATTATTAACACAAAATAAAATGATAGCATTTTTTATGGCATAGGTAGCAAACGAGGCTCACTTTTGGATTGTGACCAATGCATATGGATGGATATTGCAACACCAGGGGGTTCGCTGTTGCATTGCCGGCCTTTAAGGAATATGTAGGCTCTTTGTTCTTGGTTTGGCTATTCTTCAAGGTTCCTAAGTGGTATTGGTTCAGAAAAACCACCCGTGAAAGCAAAGTCGACAAAGATGTGTGAGAATGTGTGTGATTTTCGGACATCTAGAAGGTGAGAATGAAACTTTGCTTTCGGACACTATGGCTGAAGTTGAAATTCAGCGGCCGTTATTAATCCAAACAATTCTTCGGAAAATTCCAAGAAAAATGGGGTTGAAGATCATCTTTTCTAAGAGAAGAGGCCTTTGATCACTTTTTAATAACTTAATATATTTAATAAAAACATTTTGTAATGCCTTCATAACAATTTTATTTGGTTCAATATCAGCAAAGCTTCGCACAGCCGTCTGTTGATTTGTAAAATAAATCTAATATTGACTCTGAGACTTATTGATGGACTGTTTCCCGATCCTTTTATCGTTTGGATCAATATCTGAGTTAGCGCAAAGGATTTCTCGAAGAACTTCACATAGTGGTTTCAATTATAAAGGATAATTTTATTACAACTTAAATGGTATTGATTTCAGTTGTTAGAACAAGTGAAGTTAATCAAACGCCAGACGAGCACCACTAAATACATTTAACATTTGTCTTGTAAAGAATTTGTAATGAACAAGTGGTTCTCCCTCGAAACTTTGCCTTCATTAAAAAGATTGTTTAGGAATTTCGAAACCTATGACAGGTTTTGTTTTGATTTCATTTCGTTTGCAAGTCCTTTTTTGAATGAAATTATTAATGTCAAATAGTATACATCAGTTCACTTAGAATTGGAGTTTATCGATAACAATTTACTTTAATTTTATTTACGTTTGTCTTTTTTTTTCGTATACAGCCATAGTACCGCTCTCTATCCGGCCAGTACCTTTTTCCACTGTTTAAAATAGTAACAATTTAGTAAATTTTAATCAAGTATCCTCTTTATTTTTCTGCACATTTACGGCAGGAGCTCTTCAAAATGAGACCAATTATATATGTGTTAAAACCGATTATATATTTGCAGCTACCATCCCATAATCACTGGGACAAAAATCGGCTTAAGTTATTAATATATAAAATTCCATACTGGCGTTTCAGGAAACATATCGAGGAAACCTCCATGTTTCGAGTGAAATTTTAGAAGATTTGTATCTTTCCGCATTGTAACAGCGTGGAATTAACTCCGAACAATATCTTCAAGAGGACAGATCTCATTTACTCTTGCTACTAATTCCAAGCGATTAATTTAAATCCGTTACCATAAGAATACATTGAAACTATTTTTATTTACATTAGAACTATTCACATAAGTAAGTTTAATATTGGTCACAGTCGAACCGTACTTTTTTTTCAAATTAAATAATTCGACGGCAAACGAAAAATCGTATCGTGAAATGTAATAATGATTTATTGTTACATGCTAATTTGATGCTTACTAACTTCAAGACTTATAATTATTGTATTCAATATCGCTTGTCGACAAAGAGCCTGTTTTACATTTCGAATTAACGGATGAGTTGATACAATGTGACCCGGTACTAGGGATGAGTGAGCCAGTTTAATTGCAAGCGTTACAACCTAACCCACATAGTTGTGAGCTCATTAAAGTTATATATATATGAATAAAATTACCTTAACATTCACATTACCTACATATATAATAGGAAATATAGTGATGTAGTTTTGTATGTAGCTTTACATTTAATTCAATATATACAACATGACGATTCGAAAGTGTTTTTATGAGTTTATTCGAATAAAGAATGATTTTTTTTTTGTTTGTTTGTTTTCAGTCTTTTTTATTATATACATCTTCCTTCTCAGTAGAATCTACATTACGAACTCATTGTCTTTTTTATAAAATTATTACAAATCGAATGTGCTTGTAAGAGACTAATTGAATAAAGTATATTTTTATTCAATTATTTTTACACTGCGCTGCCAGCCATATTGTTTCGTAATTATACTGGCTCACTCACACTTCAAACGCAGCAATACAGAACATTATATTAGTGAATACAATCTAATAATAAATAAAAAAAAATATATTATATTTTAGTTTCACTTAATTTCTTTATGTTAAGCTTATTGTGTTTTTTTTTTCTACCATTTTTATGAAGGAGACAAAATGAATGGAACAAGGTCGAAGTTTTTTTTTAAGGAAAGTTTTGGCCCAATAGATTCCAGCTGAAGGACTTCATGTTTACGACGCCCTTAATACGTTAATAATTATCTAAATACGTTGGTGACATAAATTGTAAATTAATAATCAGTCTCATAGATAAGTATTATCATAGTTTATGACTTGTAATGATAGGACACCCTCATTACTCTTTATCGAAATATTAACATCAATATATCTTTTGTAGGTTTGATCGGGAAACTGAGTAATAAAATTATTTTTAAGTAATTATTAATGTAATTTTACAAGATCAAAATATTACTTATTCAAATAAGTTATAAAAACACGTTTGATTCGTCATGTTACACTTTTGAAATAAAATTTAAAGCTACCACCGAAAGTAGATTCTAACGAGAAGAACCGACATGTAACTCAGTAGTTATTCTTAGCCAAAATTTTAATTACACATACAGAGTATGTCAGTAAAGAACAATTATTTTTTATATATCCTGTCTAGAAATCATTAAATACTAAGTCCACTTACCTTCGTAAGTTCCATGTTGGTAGCTGCTTACCACTTACCAATTATGGTACCACCAAACAGCAATAGTACTGTTGTGTTCCAGTTTGATGCACAACGGACGTTGCATTTTAAGTCATATCCATGACGGTGTAAGAATGATAATAATAATAATCTTTTATATGCATTGAATGTAGTTTTTTACCTATGGTTGTTTATTTATATGGATGGCGGCTAATGGGCCCCTTGATGGTAAGTTGTCACCACTGCCCATAGAGTGATAAATACTATAAGTAATAATTATTCCTGATATCACCAATGTTCTATCAACTTTGGGAACAAAGATGTTATGTCGCTTTTGCCTGTAGCTATACTGGATCACTCGCTCTACCAACCGAAACACAACAATACGGAGTATCGCTGTTTGGCGGTAGAATATATGACGAGTAGGTGGTACCTATCCGATCTACCACCAAGTAAATTTTGTGGTACAGTATATACTCATCATCATCCTCCTGCACTTATCCCAATTTTATTTGGGTCGGCGCAGCATGTCTTCTTCTTCCATACTTCTCTGTCTGACGTCATCTCACAAGTGACATTCTTTCTAGCTATACCGTCTTTCACACAATCCATCCATCGTTTTTTTGGTCGCCCCCTACCTTTTTATCATATATGCATTATATACACGTCCATGAATACTTTCCTCACAACATGGTCCTCATTCCTCCGCATATCATGCCCATGACAGCCTGTTTCCACACAGCTTCTCGGTTACCGTTGCCACACGGTACAGCATGTACAATGCCTTAAAATTTAAATATTTCTACCATATAATTCCTGAGAATTTTCTGCTGCAATCTGAAGTTTACACTCTCGAAAAGAAGGTAAGACCTAGTCCTGTTGTGTTTATTCAATATTGAAGCCTTAAGTTTGCTTATTATATGGTTATCGGAAAATACTACAAGAAAAGCAAATCTGAATTTTACTCAAAAATACGAAAATTTACTTAACGACACTCAATATACCCTTAGATATATATACCCTTAGACTTTTAACATAGATATACAAATAGTTAATATGTTATTTAGAATATTAGCGCGTATATATTTATTTTAAGTATATCGAAGGGAACAAAATTAAAATTAAAAAAGTATTTAATACATTAATTATTATATTATAACTATTCTTTTTTTAAATAAAAAAAAAAACATCACTTAATTCGAATCATGTAGGAAATAGAATAAAATTTATTACATGTCATTGTTCAGCATCGAACGTGGGTTCAAAATATCAACTCAATTGATTAGATCGAATTTGCTTAAAAAAACCATTGAAATATTTGACATATTCGTACAAGCAGATGAAAGATTATTCAAGTAAAATACAAATAATAAAAACCAATCGTGTATAGCAAATTAAGTAAATACGGAATTACTTAACTATTTTTTATAATACTTTTTGCATATTGCAAAGCGGATCCGTCAGTTTTACGATTAAATTAATCTTGTTAATTCGAGATCGCTTCTAAGAGATTTTGAAAAGAAAAACCTTCAGACACTATTATATATTATGTCACTGTAAAAGCCCGAACAAAAAAAAGATTTACCATCTTAAGATTTTCCAGTAAAACCTAAGATTAACCGACAGGAGTTAGTAAATGTAAGTATTTATTCACCCTTCAAACAGGAACACAACAACACTAAATATTGGGTTCCGATTTGATAGACGGGCTTATACAGCTATACGAGAAAGTATTTTTTTTTATAATTATTAAGTATAATTTTACATAATATAGTGCTTATATGTATATATATATTGTAAGGCATGTAAGACAATTCTATTATTATATTAAAATTAAACACAAAACTTCAATTTTTTTTCAAGTGATATTTAAAAGAATTAAATCGAACATATTCTGAGATATATATATATATATATATATATATATATATATATATATATATTTTATTTACGTTCCTCCTTCGCATAAGTACATTAAATAAAGGTATTAGACAAATATTCTAGCTCAATAAATAAAGAGCTAAGTGATCTACAAATCTATATTTCAAAATGAGCATGCCTTTTTTGTGTTCTTTAATCTTATTCCACCACGCCGCTTCAAGGCGGATTAGTGGAATACACATGAGGCAGATTTGCATCAGACACATGCAACCTCGAGATATTTGTTTTCAGCGCCGAACTCGACATGAATTATAAACACATATTAAGCATAGACATTACAGCTTTCCAGAGTTTGAACCCGTAATCTGCGGTTAAAATGTGGTCTAACCACTGGACCAAATCGATTCGATATATAAAGATTAACACTGTGTCGAATAAATTTGACAAAAAATTAAGTGTGTCTTATTTCTAAAAGATAGAGACACGATACGTCAAAGCTGATTTTTACTGTTGATATTATAAATATCTTCAAACATCTAAGACTACAATTTCATGTATGTATTATAGTTTTCGTGGCAATCGTTTCAATTCAAATCAAATCAAAATATACTTTATTCAAGTAGGCTTTCACAAGCACTTTTGAATCGTCATTTAACAAACTATTTAAAGTAAAGCTACCAACGGTTCGGAATGCAGACTCTACCGAGAAGAACCGGCAAGAAACTCAGTAGTAGATTCCGAAAAAATAGTAGATATATTTTAATATTCCTCATTAATTGGAATCGTTCTAAAACTATTATATAAACATATAAGAAAAATATTCCACTAAGTTTCTTTGAGGTGTTTCTCTCAGAACCGGTGGTAGAATTTTTACCATCAATAAGAAATCTTAATAATTTTAGGTTAAATTAAAATATTTAAATTTATCAATTAGTGGGTTTGCGTGAATCCGAAAAACGAACAAAAACTAAATTTAGCTCTTTATAAAGAAATCAGCAGTGATATCTTCTGTCAAACCTTCTTTTTTTAAGTCGGTTAAAACGATTTTCATATTTTAAATGTCCACGCAAACAAAGTTGCGGGCAAAGTTCGTACCTCGATAAACTCATTCAGTTCAACAAGTAAGGCGGATCAGCCCCCGCCTATGGGTGGCGCCTATAAAAGAGAACTCCGCTTTGAGTTCGCAGTTAGTGACGAACGGGAGGCTATGCTACACTGAAAGCTCAACGCAACGTGAACGACAAGTTTGAGCAAGTGAGTATTTATTTATTTTACCTTTAAAAATATTTCACTTTTTCAAATAACGGGACATAATTACGGTGAAACTTTAAGTTTTCTTGAAAAGCTTTAGTATTATAATAACGAGTATTAAACAGTCTTTATTATGAGTTTTTTTAAAAATAACAAATTTTAATTTTTAGTGAATAGTATACTTTTTTTTAACGTAGAATTAAAAGTTTATTTTTATTTATAACTCAATTTATTTTAACACTTTTTTTATTAACTCTATTAATAATACTTAGAGCCCCTTTAACACAGAAACAGTTAATAAAGTTTATTGGCACCATTATTAAAACGGTTTTAATTAACTAATGAACTTCGTTTCACTATCTGTGAATATGAAAAATCTTCATTTTATTAATTTATAAGCCTACTGTAGTTCGCCTACAGGTTTATCTTTACAAAAAAAAGTTAAATTCTTATTTTAAACTGCATTCTACGTCGTAATCCTCGTCTACACTGTAGCGTGTTCGTAGCACTCCTTAAGCGCAAAGCAAAATATATACATACAAAAATATGTTTTTTTAATAAAGTTTTCTTAATAATGATGAGTTAAATTATCTTTTATTTTTCTTTGGAAATCCCGTGAAACAAACTTTCGTAGCAGCTACGTAGCTAGTTCTACTTAGTCAAGTTAAATTCGAAAAGCCCTTGTAATCATTTTTTATCTTATTTACTTTTTACATCATATAATATATGTTTTATTAAATATTGAATATAAATAATTTATAAGATAATTAATCTATATCGAAAATATTTTAAACGACATTTCACAAAAGCCATATTAACGATATGACGAATATTTACAACATGAAATCTAGAAAAATTAAACTAAAATATTAAAAAATTACCCATTAAGCTATTTGAAATATGTATATATATATAAATATATATATATATATACATATACATGATCATAAAAGGAACAATCATAAAATATAAGAAAAAACAACCAAATTTATACTCATTTCTTACTCTACGCTATATGACTTTTTTAACGTTTATATCAATATAAAACGCCTAATTACAATGCTTACGTTAACTTAACAGATTTGTATAGCAAAGTTTATTAAAACAATCCAAGCGAATAAACATTAAACTTCATTCCTAAAATAACTAGGAAGTGTTAAATTATTAAGTTTTAATTAATTAATTCGCATTAAAGCCAATTATGATAAGATGTCTTGTGAGCTTTTTAACTAATTAAAAACAAATCTCAGCAGTATTGAATGAGTTAGAATATATCTTAAAATAATCTCGTCAGTTTTTCTATGTATCATTTCAAGTTTGATAGTAAAATAAATATAAGTTAATTTAAACCACCTCGATTAAAGAGTACTCGTATCTGGAAACAAAGTATACGTCATATTTTATATATATGAACTTCACATACCCTTGACATACAAATTAAATTAAAAAAAAACTTATTGCTTTACACTATATTGTAATTAACTAAATATATAATGATGTTCGATGTTCAAATTATTAATTATTTTGTTAGACTACGTTATCATTTAACAATATATGATTTATTTATAGTCAGAGTGTTATAAAAATTTATTGTAAGATTTGATTTTACGTAAATCAAAGCTACACGGGAGTGAATAAAATAATATTGTTTTACACAGGAATAGATTGATTATAAACTAAGAAATCTTCATAACTTTGAAAAATATGTAAGTGAATGTGTGTGTGTGTGTGTGTGTGTGTAAAATGGTATGATTTGTTACTTCATACGATGCGGTTTAATTATATATTTTTAAATTGTTTTGTCAAAGAGATTAAATCAAATGTTGTTATAAATTGCTGTAAGTTTGTGTCGGACGAATTACAACAGAATTATCAGCATAGTTTGAGCTTGACTTAGGAAAGTTTCACAGGCTCAAGGATTTAACGGAACGCATTTAGAGAAAACAACATCCATGCAATGAATTTGGTGACGTGTTTTTGCAAAGCCTTACTAAAAAAAATACGAAACCATTATACATTAAAATTATATCAAACGATACACGAGAGAGCTTTTATTATTTTATATTTTTCAATAAATTACTGCGCTTCGCAGTATCAACCGATTCAAATTAAGACTTTTGTTGTGAAGCGTGAATTTTATATTCAACTAAATATTTAGTTTGCTTATTATATATGTAAAGATAATATGTCATCTCAAAGACTATCTTTGTCGGTCTTGTACAATAGTTTCGAAAACGTTGATATTTTTGGAACTTAAAGCTTTGAAGCTCAGTGTAAGTTAGGTTACACGTTCTGAAATAACTAAAAGTCTCGTGTTCAAAATATCTTGTCTATATCTGACACGGGCATGAATTAGAAACCTTCTAACAGAAATTTTAAATACATTAAAAAAAGAAAAAATATTATAAATTTTAAATACATTAAAAAATATATATAAACAAATGTAATAGAGTCAATACTGTGATGCGTCATAAACCATACCCAAATATGACCTTAAAGATTTAAGTAATTCTTAACCTTCCAAATGTTGGAAAAATCTTTTATCCTAATTATGTCAATTAACGTCAGCTACTTTTCAAATCAAATCACATTAAACGCTTACGAATCACGTAATTAAAATCGTTGACAATAAATTGTTCAGAAGCATTAGAAGTTCGCGTATCGTATTGTTTTCATATATGAGTTAATTTCACGAAATATATAATTATTTTACATCGAAATGTAACGCACGACAACAGACAACGAAATTAATCATACAAATTCTAACCTTATGAATGCCTTATGCCATTGAATGTGACTCTATTAACGTTTTAAATTTTAAATAAAGTTTAATTTTTGCATATAATTTCATCATTATGTAAGTTTATTCTTTAAAATACACATTTATTTTATGTTCAAGATAAAAATAATAAGTAACTGTGCATGAATACTATGTATTTGTTAAACATAAAAAAAACTAAACTCTAATAACGATAAAAGCTTATGATGAAATTAAATAAACAAAATCTTACTAAATACATAAACAATAGAATTAAAATAAAAAACATTTTAACAAAGTTATTCTTTTAAACTTAAATATGTTAAGGTTCAAGAAATCTAGTGCAATTATTAAATAATATTCTCATCATATGTGACGTATGACGAGTGTGACAATGTAACGCATGTTGTTTCAATTGGTAAAATATAACGAACAATTTGCCCAAACAACGGCACCCACCTTCTTTGATCGTATCGTGATGTTATACCTGTATAGGTACCACCCACTAATATTTATTATTTCTTATCATCCGATAACCATTTCCGAGCCGAGATGGCTCAGTGATTAGAACGCATGCATCTTAACCGATGATTGCGGGTTCAAACCCAGGCAAGCACCACTGAAATTTTATGTGTTTAATTTGTGTTTATAATACATCTAGTGCTCGGCGGTGAAGGAAAACAGCGTAAGATAACCTGCATGTGTCAAATCAACGAAATTCTGCCATGTGTTACCACTAACCCGTATTGGAGCTGCGTGGTGCTCCAATCCTTATTCTCAAAGGGAGGCACAATTCCCACTGCTGGGCTAAGGCCTTCTGCCTTAGCCCAGCAGTGGGAATTGTACAGGCTACTACTGTTGATAACCATTTCAACCTTTACCATTATAAATAAAAAAATAAATAAAAATCAATTTGAATAGGAAAGAAATCTGGTATAAACTTCAAAAAGAGAGTATACATATGTGTATTTATATACATAAATACAGATACAATTACAGACTGTCGCGTTTTTCCTTTTACTAGTGCAATATGGCAATTACGCATTTAAAAATCAAATATTAAAAAAAAACTAACTCTTTAATTTCATAATATATGGATAATGGATATATAACAATGTCTACACTGTTACTTGTCGATATCGATGTTATCATTAAATAATTTGGTGAAAATAATCTAAGGTGATTACTTTTTTATGGGTGATAACAAAATATGACCCAGCTTCCCGGCAAATTACGTTTGCGATGTTCAATAATAAAATCTATCATTAACTGTTCAGCAAATCTAATCTTAGGTAAAGTGGTCGTTGATGAATTACGCACAGATCTAGGAACGATAATATTACCTTAACTGTTCGTTCTGGCTATCAGGGATACAAAACAACGGTTTTGACTGATTGATGGTCACCATAACTTAATTTAATAAAAGAGTGACTACGGAGTACGGTAGTCGAAATTTATGTGGTTAATCAATATCCCATCTTGATAATAAGCCGCCAAACAGCAGTACCCAGTACTGTTCTGTTATGGTTTGAAGGGTGAGTGAGCCAGTGTAACTAAAGGCACATACATCATTACATGGTATAAAACAAAATCGTTTTCCGCTGTCTGTCCTTGTGTAATGAATAGATAAATAAATAAATATTGGACAAAATCACATACATTACTGTGATCACAATGTAAGTAGCTAAAGCACTTGTGTTATGGAAAATCAGAAGTAACGACGGTACCACAAACACCCAGATCCAAGACAAATAGACAAAGACTCGGCCGGGAATCGAACGCGGAACCTCAGAGTAGCATATCCATGAAAACCGGTGTATACACTACTCGACCACGGAGGTCGTCATTTTAAAGTCAAAGTCAAAGTCAAAAATCTTTTTCTTCAATATAGAAGTGTTTACACTTGCTTATTGATTGTCAAAAATTTACCACCGGTTCGGAATTTAGCACCTCGGACCTGAGAAGAACCGGCGAAACAAACTCAGCGGGATATATATATTTTTTTTTTAACCTTTTTCCATGTACAATTTTAGTTATTTGAAACAGCCTACTTTAAGATTACCCAACGGATGTTATGCGTTTTTTCCAATAGATCGATTGATTCCTGAGGTAGGTTAATAAGTATAAAATATGCACAATATAGTAGACTGATAACTTTAGAGGTTTCTAAAGTGATGACGTTGCGCTTACATTGTAAACGCTGGCTGAGATAGATCAAAATAATGTACTTCAGTATAGTACACCTTAAAAAGGTCTTCAAAAAAGTCCGTGATGGTATATGTCTATCTCTCAGGCTTATTTTTGAAGCGATTTTTTTAACAATACTGCAAAATCCTTATCCAATTAAGTACCTTAAGTACATTGTGCATATAATATAGATCAAAATGGTCCTTTCCAGCGGGTAATTTAAATGAATATTTTCGAAGATAATATAGATTAACGCAGGGATAGGTCG
This sequence comes from Vanessa atalanta, assembly GCF_905147765.1. Classification (NCBI taxonomy): domain Eukaryota; kingdom Metazoa; phylum Arthropoda; class Insecta; order Lepidoptera; family Nymphalidae; genus Vanessa; species Vanessa atalanta. Next base: position 8,888,409 of record NC_061891.1, on the reverse strand, counting down.
GTTTGTATTGTCTAATTACTGAATAACTGTGAACGTTGTTATACATTCTGTAGTATATTTAGTATCAGCAGTGCACCCGTGCGAAGCCGGGGGCGGGTCGCTAGTGTACCATAAAAAAGCAAAATAAAGCGCGCGTTCCTCGATTTCCTGTTACACACTTCCGTCCCTTTTCACGAAATATCTCGCAAAGATATTACATATAAAAAAGTTCTCATATTCATGTTAAAATTATTTAACGTAATATTGGTAAAGAAGGCATATTATTCGATACAAGATTATATAGATGATAAAAAAGTGTGTAGTTAATACTCGTTGACTTCCTGGCAGGATATTACATTATTACATACATATATAATTGTATTTAACTAACATGACTATATATTTTTAAATGTTGAATTAACTGAGTTTCTTGCCGGTCCTTCTCGGTAGAATCTACATTCCGAACGGGTGGTAGCTTCACATAATATAGTTTGTTAAATGACGTTTCAAAAGTGCTTGTTAACGTCTACTTGAATAAAGTATATTTTGATTTGATAAATAAATGTAATTAACGGGTTAGTCATTAATACCATTAACAAATTATTCAACTGTCAAACAGCATAATCTGTACGTGTCGTTTGGAGTGCAAGTGATTTAGTGTACTTGCAGGTCCAGGGAATATAACGTCTAAGATTTCAGATTACACTTAAATCTTAATCAAAGATTTTGAGTACAAATCCAAGCAGACACCGCTGATAATCCAGATTATGTTTATAATTCATCTCGTGTTCGTGAATTTTAAATTCTTTAGAAAAATCTGTCACGTGTGTATTCACTACCGAATGATGGAATACGTCAAAATTGCTCAAGGATAGGAAGACCTTAGACCAGCAGTGGGATATAAACCTTTTACTTAGCATGTTAATCTTCTTAATTTGCATGTTGTATCTAAAATTACCAATTAAAAAGGTAATTAAAAAGTCCCCATAAGTTTTTAAAATATTCTGCCCGACTAGGTCTATCAATCGATGCGAGACTATTAAAAAGTTAAATGAACTATCGTCGTAAACTAATTTACCTTTGATTATTTATATTTCTATATAGACCGTCAAAGCTTGGAACGCCTTGAAAAAAAATAGTGGTCACGTAAGTTCACGCACACTAGTAAAGTAATCGTTTGGAGATAGGCAAGAGTCGCTGTCATGCACACCAAGATAACAAAGTCGGCTCGTTTTTTTTAATCCGATATTCTATTATAGTTTTGTAGAGCGACACTCTATCAAGATACATAGGTATATAAATAATCTAAGTGGCATTGATGGTTATACAATACAATATGTACAAAACAATACTAGAATTATTGTATTACAAATGAAAAAATATGTATTCATTGTTATTTGTATAAAAGATAATCCATCGAGTTTTATAATTATTTATTAGTTTCATTCAATAGAACAGAGACTCGCTGGAGTTAGACAGAATGGCAGATTTCAAAAATACGTTTGCGTTTTTTTTTTACGTTAGCGCCAATGTCTATTCGTAGTAAAAGATACAACAATGGTTCTGTCAGATATATTAAACATTCCTTACAAGGCTAACTTTTGGTAATAAAGTGTTATTTTGCAAGTGCCTGTATTAAATCCACTAAAGATTCAAACTTGAACACAATAATACTATATATTGTTTGGAGATGAAACATATAATGAGTGCAGTAATCTATCCAGACCCTACCACTAAGTAACATTCAGAATCAGACATTTAAAATTTAATTATCCTTTGTGCCTGTAGTAAAATTGGCTCACTAACGGTTAAATTTAATAATACAAATACGGAATACAATAATACTAAATTTCTGTTTAGCGGTAGAATACGTCATGACTTTTACCTACCCAGATTTGGACAAAGTCCGACAACCACTACATGGTTGTAGGACTTTGTGCAAGCCAGTCTGGGTTACTTACAAAAATATATTTCGATTTTTATTTTCTTATAATAAATGTGATTTATTAATACTAAACATATTTTCGATCGGACATCGATTTTTCTAAACACACACATTATTGAAATTTTAAATATAAATAAACCAAAATTCAATACTACTAAGGTTGTATATACACAAACATAGTGACTTCTTTCGTATGAATACTATTGATTTTTCTATACTAGATTGTTAAATATTTGAAACTAGTATTCCCCTATTTAAAAACATGAACTATTCAGTTAATTATTTTAATAGATTAAAGGATAGCACGTGAGCAAACAAGAATGTAACCAACATTACAATCACTTAAGCCGATTAGCGGAAGGAAAAACTTTTCACAGTATACATTACTGGCCTGTAAAGCTACTTGGCTAAACATAGGACATAATGATTTTAATGCGTGTATATTTCACAAATTAAGTATCAACGGCGCAATGGTTTACGAACCGCCTTCGATGTAAAAAGTCGCAGGATCGTTCCTGACCCCTTGGGCTATTGTCGTTCCCACTCCAACACAAGTGATAAGCTTAAAAAGAGGGGTAAATATGAATATTATTAATTCCATATAATTTGGGGCATGTATAAGAAAAAAAATGTATGTAAATAAATTTGACAATCTTAAAAATAAATCTTCAATAAATCTACGTACAGTGGTGCCCTTATTTAAAAACAAATTCAAACATACATCTGTAGAGGTATTCCGTAAGAAAAAACTCGAAAATCACCGCAAAACACGACCGTGACATGTCAGATTTTGATATTTAAAATACATGTATCAAAATGTCGTATCACCGCAAATCGGTTATTTACATTTCATGAGTGAGATACAAAGTGAATTCTTACAGTATCGCACTTGTGAATACGATAGTGAAAATTAAACGTAACATATGTAAACGCATGTCGTGAATAGCTTTTCAACGGCTAATTTAATATGGACATTAACATTTATGACAACTTTAGCACTAAAGTATAAGTAATTGCACAATTCTTTTACGGTGCTTTCAATACTTTTAATATTTTATTTCTATTATAGACCAACTTATACCAAAAATCAATTTATGTAAGACATAAAGTATCATTGATTTAATCTATAATACATTCTTAATTTAAAATTACAATATTGTACACGACACTAACAAGCCAACTTTTCACAGATAAAACGATAATACTTTAAATTGAAATTTATTATAAAAAAAAATTCTTAAAAGAATAAAAAATAAACAATCAATAATATTTTTTTTATATATAAAATAAAGTTGCATAGAATTAAAAAAGGTATCGTCGTCGAATTATTAACTCATTGAGACTTTGTTTTTAATATAAATATATCTTGAAGTATATTCGACAGCGATTCTCTTGATATCCCACCCGCTGTATTTATTATGACGGCAATTTATAGATTTACTTGATAGAGCTTTATGCTAGCTCGTTTTAGTAGGTACCACCCACTCATCAGATATTATTGTGTTCCGGTTTGAACGGTGTAACTAAAGTCAAAAGGCACATAATATCTTTGTTCCTAAGGTAAGGATTGGTTAATATTTCTTACAGCGCCATTGTCTATGAGCCGTGGTAACCACTTACCATCAGGTGGCTCATTTGCTCGTCCGCCTACAAATATCAGAAAAAGAGACTTGAAATAATTGTAAATTTTATTTTATTAAATAAGTTTGAAATGACTGTAAATTTTCCAACTGTATTTTCTGTTATTCAAGAAAAATAACTTTTCAGCCATCACTTCGGTCTCGTCCAACAGTCTATCTGTTCGTCTGATTGATAACCGTAGAACGCTTAAAGTAGTGCAGATATTTTAAGTAAACACTGAGAATTTTTCTTTAAGGGTTTTAGCTAACGAAGTAATTTATTAAGTAAAAATGATTCTTTAAAATATACTAAAATTAAAATTTAACTAAAATATTTGATATGACTATCGGCTAAGTAGAAGGTAACTTAAATTCGTCTAAACTGATTTGGGATTTGTGCAACCTCTACTCGTACTTAGGTAGGACTCATTACATATTCTACCTCAAATAATAATACTCAGTAATGCTGTGTTCTGGTTTGAAGGGTGAATAAGCCAGTGTAACTACAGGAATAAGGGACATAACATATTATAACCCTAAGCTGGTGTCACACTTATATTTCACAATTCGTTCGTTCGCCTATTTAAATAAAAAAAGAACATTTCATGACTCAATAGAAGCATCTTTTAACATCAATTTTAAATTACAATTCTTTGATTCGCGTGTTATTGAATAACGAAAATTTTACAATTAAAATGAGTGCATGTAAAACCACTATAATTTATTCCCACGATTTGAAACACACGGTTAATACAAGAATATTATCATATGATATAATATAATATCCAACGTGAAAAACTCATATTACAAAACAAAAGACAGGCGAAGAACGCAGCACATTATCGCGAAGCAACGAAAGCGAATTCGTATATAAGTTTATTATTAAATACTAGTTGCTTTTTGTTGCGTTTTGTCGTTAGGTTAGTTTTATGTCTATATAAAAAGTAGCCAATGTTAGAGTTCAAGCTTCATATCAAATATGATCAAGTTCAGTACAGTTGTTTCGCTGTGAAAGAGCAGCACACAGACAGAATTATTTTCTATAATATCAGTATATATAAGTAGATGCGCTTAGCAGTATCACCCGCTTTGAAATAGTATAGACGTGACTAGCGTGAATATACTCTTTTATTTTATAATAATTCAATAGTTAAACATTGTTAATTATATTATGAGTGTATTACACGATATATTAATAATCGCAACAGTCACGCTTGACTGCGAAGTTGGTCTAATAGCTACATAAAGATTCGGAGGTTCCGGGTTCAGTTTCCGACTCCGCAAAGTCAATAAATCATTCTTGGGGCAAGGTATCCGCTTCTATAATAAAATTCCGCAGACATTTTTAACTTTACCGTTTCATAGATTTAAGTCAATTGTAAAAAATACATTGGTAAAGAAGGCATATTATTCGATACAAGAGTATATTGACGATCAAAAAGCGTAGAGTTAATGCTTGTTGACTTCCAGGCAGGAGAGATAACATATATGTATAATTGTATTTAACTCCCGTTAAATACAATTTATTTAGTCCCGTGGGAAGTATGATGCGTGATAATCGTGGCTCCTACGCCTGAGCCATTTACCATTGTGTCGTATTTGATGTCCAATTGAATTATAAGAATGAGAGACTAAGATTGCATCTGTGTTTGCTCACACTTATGGTTTGGCTGGTTTCTCTTCAAATTTGTCGCCGTGACCGAAATCGGTCGGAACGACGTGATTAATCGTAAGAATTTAAAATCTTTACTTTAGCGTTTCTTTGCGTAAATTCCTAAGTGTATCAAACCTCTCCGTTTCCCTTTAAGTGAACCTCAAATTCGTGTGATATAAAGGATATTTTTGCATATCTTAGGATAATAAAATAACCTTAAAAGCTACGAAATACTTAAAGAATTTTCAAACGGAGATAGCGTAAATTTCACAAATCGCTTACGTCGAATAATAATTTTACGGTTTTAAATGCGTATATTTTAAAGTTATCTTGCTTTTGAAATTCGAAATTCATTTTGTGAATACTTGTGAAGTATTTAATATACTTTATGTGTTATATGTAAATCAAAGGTAAAATAGCTGTAATTTAGTTACCGATAATATTTATTCATTATATCTCGTTGTACTAGCTTACTTGTAAGGTTGTAGATCTCGAGGTCCTTGATTCAAATACCGATTCTGTCATATATTTTTTTCAAGGAATTCTGGGTAACAGTCTGGATTAAAGAAGTTGTCAGTGTTAAACTCATAGGACAAAGAAAGCCAGTTAAAGATCGTCTGCGTCTGACCCCTCTCATGTCATATCAGAATAAGTTTGAGAAGATAGGGTGGCATAATTCCTATAATCTCATTGTCAGAAATGTAAATCACCTCTGACTCTTTTCTTGGTTATTCTTGAAATCTGTATTACGAATCGATAGTAGCTTAACATTAATTTTGTAACATAACTTACTTCTAGGAGGCTACTTGAATCTTATTTATTAATAGCGTAAGCCGATATTTGTCCCAGTGATTATGGGACGAAGCTGCATTTAAAAAATCGGTTATAATGACATTTTGAAGATGTGCAGAAAATTAAAGAGGATTCTTAATTGCAATTTACTTAATTGTTACGATTTAACAAAGAATTAATTTTAGAGAGCGGAATAAAGTTACTGACCGGTTAGAAAGCAATACTACGGCTGTATGAAAAAATATTCAAAACGTAAACAATGATCAACGAATGTATACTATTTGATATTAAAAATTAAAACATAATTTTGGCGCCAAATTTCCTAAAAAATATTTTTAAAAAAACGCGAAGTTTTGCGGCAGACCCACTAGTAAAGAATACATTGATATAAAAATATCAATAAATACAAAACCGCTACAGACAGGTTTATCCAACGATATCACATATTTTAATCCGCTTATGTGAAGCTACACACGTAAGCGTGACGTGTACCTTTGAATCGTTAATACCGCGCTCTCTGATCAAGCGCGTATTGGTAATCGGTAAAAATTATTATATTACAGGATTATAGGTCTTTCAACTTTTTTTTACAAGAAATATGTTCAGTAAATCGTTTGACACTTAGTCACTTAGTTATTGCGCTATGATCGACGAGAAGTACTGGATGGTATCTTTCTGATAAAGTTCTGCCAAAGTTCCATCTTTTCTCTCATTAAAAGTTGTTGTTGGTGCTATGCGTACCTTCTCCCCGTAAGCGTTGTCGGGAGTCGGAGTATTCTCAGTACCTCGCGAACGTCCCTAGCTTGGAGTTAAAGCTGTGCCAACCATTGAAACGTCGCTTGAGTATCTGAAAAGGACCGATTGGGTACCGGTGTTTAGTGGATATTCCGGTTATATAAATTACCAGTAACTCATTATTGTCGAGTTAGTACTTCTCTTATTATCACTTTTAAGTTATTGCAATTATATAACTACTAATTAAAATATATATAGTTCTCCGATATAAACCCTACTTATACATAAACTTCGAGTGTACTGTCAAATATAATATATTTTAATTAAGGACAGTTAAACAGCTTGGGTATATATGTAACAGAAAATAGTGGACATTTTGATACGAATATCTCCTCCTGGTTTTGAATTTGGCTGTTGACACTTTTTTATTAAAAAAATAAATTGTTCAAAGGCATCGAACTATGTCGATTATGATTTGATGATATACGCACACTTATACACGTAGAGTACTACACACACAACACGTACCAACACGCAAACGAAACACGCGTGAATATTACAAATGTTGAACCATTTCCTGAAAACAGTTCCACAACTTCAGGAGCCAAATGTTATCTTATCGATATGAGAAATAATCTATTATTATTATCTAGAATCTATGATAGAGCCGAGATGGCACAGTGGTTAGAACGCGTGCATCTTAACCGATAATTTCGGGTTCAAACCCAGGCAGGCACCACTGAATTTCCATGTGCTTAATTTGTGTTTATAATTCATCTTGTGCTCGGCGGTGAAGGAAAACATGAGGAAACCTGCATGTATCTAATTTCAACGAAATTCTGCTATATGTATATTCCACCAACCCGCATTGGAGCAGCGTGCTGGAATATGCTCCAAACCTTCTCCTCAAAGGGAGAGGAGGCCTTTAGCCCAACAGTGGGAAAATTTACAGGCTGCTAATGCTAAAAAATGCTAGAACTATGATACATTCTCCCAAAACAATAAGAGCATAAGATCTAAATCCATAATTGGTAAACATTTCAAAACAAACGTAAAAACTAAATCCACTTAACTAGCACAACAACTGTCGTTAAGCGGTCGCAAGAAATAAATCACTTTACATAAAACTTTACAAGTCGAGTAAAAAGTTAAATACGAGTGTTATTAGTATTCCTTAGCACCGAATTTCGATTCAGCCAAACTGATAGACTTGGCGTCTGTTTCGGAAATATCATAGCGTATAAATATAGGCAGTCATAATTGCACCTTTGATTTTTATCGTATCACGTCTTAGTGTATACAAAGTGTTTACGACGTCTTCAATCGTGTTTCGTCTTCGTCTTTGTCATTCTCAACCATTAAGAATTTTCGGAGACTATTCGACCTCATACATTTTAGATATAAATTTACATATTTAGGCCATATCGTAGGCCTGCATATCATTTTTTGTTTAAACACGAGATTAATCTATATACATATATATATATACATAAGCGAAATACCACTCACTGGTTAATCACGAAATCTCAGAAACTATAATACCTACAAACATAAAATTTGGCAGGTAGGTTCCGTATAGGGTGTAGACATCCGATAAGAATGGATTTTACGAAACTCCACCCCTAAGGTAAAACGGAGTTTGAAAGTTTATCATTGTATAAATTTCGCGCAGATAAAGCCGCAGGTTCAGTTAGTTAATTATAAACACAAAATTAAAGCACATGAAAAATTGTACCGTCGTGTTCACGTACATAGGACTAACTCAGCTCTTTTAAATTATTTTTTGAACGCATTTATGATTAAACACTTTATACATATTTCTAATGAGTATTCCACGTGCCTCGGAAAGCACGTTAAGCCATTGGTCCAGCGATGGAGTTCTTTCCGGTCGTGCCGGATGCGCCGTCCCATCACATTACGAGTGGGGATAAAGCGAGCATGTGTGTTTGTGCACACAATTGAGGTCTACGATAAGTCCTGCAGGCTAGTTTTGGCTGACTAGTTTCCCCGGAGATTGGCCTCCAGCTACAATCAGGAACTACACCTGTCTGTATCAATTATAAAAAATGGTTACAGAGTATTCGTATAAAATAGTACTCATTTTTTCTTCACTTGAAAAATACGTGTTGAATCTAAATTTCAGTCTAGCCTTTGTGTGGCTTTTAAACACTAGTCAGCTTTGTTTGAAGAGTTTATAGAGACAAATAAGCTTGCGTTTCGTTTCACTAGAACCTGAGAATGAATATTCAAAGGTTTGACTAATTCTTGCTAAAATATATATACTTTTTTTTAAGTTATAATTTCGCCACAGGCGTGCTGTCCGCGCCATCGACATTAATCGACAAATTATTTATAATTTTTATTATATTATTTAAATACGCGGAAAAAAAAAACAATTAAAAACTTTAACAAATAAAATGTTTTAATTTTTCCTTTTATAAGTTTCAATAAATAAATAAATCACACTTATGATAAACTAAAAGAAATATGGTAAGTCAATTAATATTATATCGTCATGTTGGCCATGAAAATTTCTCTTTTGAAAGACAGACAGAAAGTCAGAGTTACTTTTATTTATAATATTATTAAAGATATATTTTTAAATAAACTTATATTGTAGAGTCACGTGTCTGTGTTTTTACAACGGACTTCCGATTCTACGAAATACTTCCAATAATACCTTTACAAGCAAATACTTTACGAGATGGCCCAGTGGTTAGAACGCGTGCATCTTAAACGATGATTTCGGGTTCAAACCCAGGCAAGCACCACTGAATTTCATGAGCTTAATTTGCATTTATAATTCATCATGTGCTCAGCGGTGAAGGAAAACATCGTGAATAAACCTGCATGTGTCTAATTTCATCGAAATTCTGCCACATGTGTATTCTACCAACCCGCATTGGAGCAGCGTGGTGGAATATGCTCCAAACCTTCTCTTCATAGGGAGTGGAGGCCTTAGCATAGCTGTGTGAAATTTACAGGCTGGTAATGTAATGTAATTATTATTAATCCATTTTATATAGTTATTTCATTTGTTTATATCAATTTTTCCTACAAAATTATTCAATAGCAGGAGGAGATTATAAATGAAGCTTGGATTAACTTAATCCATGCGATTTGCTAATAGATCTGCTGTAATACAAGTCTTATATATCGATAACGTAAGCCAATTTTTGTCCCAGTGATTATGGAATGATAGCAGCACGTAGAGGATCGGTTATGGTCTAATTTAAGGGGGAAAATTAGAGAGGATTCTTGATTGCTATTTAAATTGTTACGATTTAACAAAATAATTGATTTTAGAGAACGGAAAAGTTACTAGCCGTGTAGAGAACGGCGATAGAGATATGGCTGTATAAAAAAACAAATGTAAAACGTGCGAACATACGTCGTCAGCTTACAACGTAATTAAATCAAAACTAAACCTGCCATTGGTTTCTAAATTCCTAAAATTCTGTTGAATAAATTCGAGTTTTGCGGGTGACCCACTAGTACTTGTTTAATATATGTATAATTGTATATGTATTAATACATATTTGTTTATAATATAAAACTATTCTACCCTTGAGAATACCATTCAAAATAACAAAAAAGGTTTTAGTTCTTATATATGTTTTAAAAAATAACTTTTTCTGTTTATTAATTGATTATTTTTGTTTGCTTTAATCAATAAAATTTGATTGATTTCAATAAAGTGTAATGCGTTCAACGGGGAAATTCTGCTGGCATTCCTGCCATTCCACGCGGTCATGATTTATACAATAACAATTTTAATGAATATTTGTATATTAATTTTAATTACTAATTTAATGTTAATAATTATTATTTATGAAAAAACTTTTTTTATGTTATATGTATGTTGGCGGACGAACATATGGGCCACCTGATGGCAAGATGGTCACCACCGCCCACAGATAATGGCACTGTAAGAAATATTAACCATTCCTTGCATCGTCAATGCGCTACCAACCTTGAAAACTAAGACTCACCCTTCAAACCGGAACACAACAATACTGAGTACTGTTGTTTGGCGGTAGAATATCTGATGAGTGGGTGGTATGAGCCGAGATGGCCCAGTGGTTAGAACGCGTGCATCTTAACCGATGATTTCCACCACCACTAGGAAACTTACAGGCTGCTAATGTGTGTACCCAGACGGGCTTGCACAAAGCCCTTTTTTTTTTTTTTTTTTTTTTTTTTTTTTTTTTTTTTCTCGCTGGAAAAACGCGTTACGCGCTTCCCCCACGTGATGGAAGGTGGGGGGGTGTGTGGGACTCCCCGGAGCCCTGGACGCCGAGTGCGCCCAGGTACGCCGGGTTTACCCACTAAAAAACCAGCGGTACCCTCTCCGTCTTTCGGCGGGCGCCACGGGATCGCTTGCGCATGCTACCGTGACGCCCTGACGGTCGGCCCGCCTATGCGGACCTCCAACACCTAGGGGGGGTTCTCGGGGTACTGAGACCCCCCCTAGTCCCCGCGACGCCTATTGAGGCGGGGGGAGAAGGTGCGCGTAGCGCTTCTTCCTCCTCCCCGGTCGTCTTCGGCGGAGCGGGTCTGCAGCGGCATCCTCTTCCCGCTCCCGCTCCGCGGCTTCCTTCTGCGACATCACGTTTTCGCAGAAGGAGCGCATCTCCGACCAACACGTCTTACTACCGAGCATTTCGTTGACGATGCTCGGCAGCGAGAGGTCTCCGCCCATAGTCGCCGCAAGGGTGTGCCTCTGGGGCCCCCACGCAGCACACTCACTCAGGGTGTGGTGCGCCGTGTCGACTGGCGCACCACACTCGTGGCAGGAGGGTGACACCTCCCGCCGCGCTATCCCGTGCAGGTACTTACCGAAGCATCCGTGCCCGGTAAGTACCTGCGTCATCCTGAAGGTGAGTGTGCCCTTCTTCCTCTCGACCCAGCGACTCAAGTGGGGCCGGATCGCCTCCACTGTCGCCAGGCCCGCCGTGGGTGACCCCAGATCCTCCTGCCATCGGGCGATCAGGGCTCGCTGGGCTAGAGCCCTGATCCGCCCGACCTCCGCCGACCCTGGACGGTCGCCGTGGTTCCTCGTCTCGACCCGGAACCGGTACACTTCCGCGAGCACCTCCGCCTGGAGCTCCCAGGGCGGATCGCCCGCGAGAAGTGTCGCCGCAGCCCACGACACCGTACGGTACCCTCTGATGCCTCTCACCGCTATGACCCTCTGCGGCTTACGCAGCAGGGCCCGGTTGTCAGCGGTGAGGGCGTCGACCCAGATCGGGGCACCGTACAGCGCCATCGACCTCACTACGCCGGAATATAGACGCCGGCATAGCGATCCCGGCCCCCCCACATTCGGAAGGAGGCGGCCGAGAGCGGCGGCGGCGTTGATGAGCCTCGGGCCGAGATGGACAAAATGCTGCCCGAAGCTCCATCGACCGTCCAGGATGAGGCCCAGATACTTCATCTGGGCCTGCACCTTGATCACCGTCCCCCGGACGGTGATACTCGCCCCTCGTGGGGGTCCTTGCCGTGGACCGTGGAACAGGAGGGCCTCCGTTTTGGATATGGAGACCCTCAAGCCCAGCATTCCCATACGGTCCACGGTGAGAGCCGTTCCGACCTCGGCGAGGCGTGCCGCCTCCCGAAAGTCCCGCCCAGTCGCCGTGACGAGGGTGTCGTCAGCGTAGCACAACACCCCCATCCCGGGAAGGACGGGAGCTCGCAGGAGCCAGTCGAAACCGACGTTCCACAGGATTGGGCCGAGAACCGACCCCTGTGGAACGCCGCAGTCCACCCGACGCCGGACCAACCTCCCATCGACCCCCGCCCAGAGGACCTCCCTGTCCTGGAGGTACGCCTCCAGCAGCCTCCTGAGATAGGTCGGCACCCCATGGTATCGGAGTGCCTCCCGTATCGTCTCGAAAGGGAGACTGTTGAAGGCGTTCGCCACGTCGAGCGACACCGCCAGGACGACTTGCCCCCGGGCCACCGCTTCCGTCGTCCGAGTCTTCAGGGCGTCCAGGGCGTCGACCGTCGACCGGCCCGCCCTGAACCCGTACTGAGCCTCTGAGAGACCCGGACCGACCTCTTCGAGGTGCTGAACGAGACGGGCTGCGAGGACCTTCTCGAAGAGTTTGCCCGTCTCGTTCAGCAGCACTATTGGCCTGTATGCCGAAGGGGAATCCATCGGCCGACCTTCCTTCGGCAACAGGACCAACTTTCCTTCCTTCCAAGGCTTCGGAAACTGCCCGCTGCACAGGCACTCGTCGAACAGCTCCCGAAGCCTTGCACCCAGGAATTCCAGGGCGTCGCACAGAACACGCCCTGGAACCCCGTCCGGACCCGGCGCCGTGTTCTTGGCCCTCAAGCGGCCGAGGGCCATCTCCATCTCCCGCTCCGTGATCAGTGGTGGAGCCACTGCGTCTTCGATCACGGAGCGGGGGGCCATCTGCGGAGGGACATGCTCGCCTGGATGGGGAAAGAGTTCCCCGACCAGGCGCAGGAGGAGACTCGGTGGCAGCGTCTCAGTCACGGGGGCGCCTTGGGTGCGGAACTTTCCGCGTACGCCGCGGTACGGGCGCCCCCACGGGTCTCGATTGAGACCCGCCAGAAGCTCCTCCCTGGCCCTCTCCTTGGCCTTGCTTATCGCCAGCTGCAGATCTTTTTTCAACTGGCGATAAGCGTCCAGCATCTGTCCCTCCAGGTCCGTGTCGAGGCCGTTGCGCCTTCGACAGCGGACGTAGGCCCTCCGCGCCCGGCAGCACGTCGCCCGAAGGTCGGCGATTTCGGGCGACCACCAATAGACGTGCCGGCGCGGAACCCTGCGCCGGGTCCGAGGCATGGCCGCATCGCAGACCTCCTTGAGAGAACTGCGCATGCGGCCCGCCAGCTCCTCTGCGCTGGCGCCCTCCGTCCTCCCTGCGGAACCCCACCGCTGCACGATGGCGGCCTCCTTGACCAGCTCTCGATCGACCTGGCCGAGAGACCACCTCGGCAGCGTAGTCGGCACCCTCTGGGGTTCCGCCGGCCTGCGAGAGGTGGAGATCTCGAATCGGATGTACCGGTGATCCGATAGAGTCTCCACCTCCTCCTCCACTCTCCAGTCGACCACTCTGCGTGCAACGACAGGGGTGGCGAACGAAACGTCCACCACGGAACCCCCCTGATGTCGCACGCAGGTGTGTACCTGCCCCCTGTTGAGAAGGGACAGGTCGGAGAGCAGGGCCCACACCTGGACGGCCCTCCCTCGCGGATTCGTGGCGGGGTTGCCCCAGGCACGCGACTTTGCGTTTAAGTCGCCGAGAACCAGTATAGGTTTCGGCGACTGCCTAGCCACCGCAGCTCTGACTAAGCCGAGATAAGTCTCGAACTCAGCCAGGCTGCGGTTAGGGGAGAAGTACGTACCGACGATGACGTACTCCCCCCACCCCACCACTACGTAGCCCGAGCCCCTCTCGATGAGTGAGAGGGGGGGGGCCGTTCCGCTCCTCGTGAGAACCGCCACGGTGTCGTCCGAGTCCCCCAGCCAGTGAGGTAGGGGAGGGACGAAATAGGGCTCGCAGGCCACCGCCAGGTCTACCTGCCACTCCGCCATGGACTGCAGCAGCAGGTCCTGCGCTCCGGCGCAGTGGTTTACGTTCGTTTGGAGGAAGCTCAGTTGTCCGTGCATTTTTTGGTTCGTTGAGCTTCCTCCGAGGCCTGACGGCTACATTCAATTGGGGCGGCCCTGGTTCCTTGGACCGCCTTGCCTTTCGTGTGGGGAGGGTTGCAGTCCCTGCCACCCATCGAGTGCCCTGAGGGCCTCCCAGCCTCTGCACAGACTGCGCAGTGGGCTGGTGCAGAGCACGACGGTGCCAGGTGTCCCGCACCTCCACACCTGTAGCACAGCGAGCTCCTGTCAACCTTTGACGGGCAGAGGGCTCTCGTGTGCCCGAGGCCGAAGCACCGGAAACAGCGAAGAGGTTGCTGCTCTAGTACCCTGACTCTAGCAGAGCTCCATCCCACTAGGAACCTGCCACTGTTGGCGAGAGTCTTAGCCGCCACCGTTGGGCACCTCACTGTAGCCATGCCCACTCCCGCAGGACCTGTGCCGACAGTCCCGACCCGGACAGAGTCAACGGGGCAATTGCCAACCCTGGCTATGGCTGCGGCCAACTTGGTCTTTGTGACCGAGTCGTCCAGCCCCGTGATCCTCAACTCGGTCATCCTCACGGGTAGAACGACGTTGGCCACTCCATCCAGGGCGACGCGGAGCTTATCCGCCAGTCGCCCAGCCTGCTCCTGACTCTGCGACTTAGGCAACTCTAGGACCCTAGCACCGGTGGCAGCGCGGCGGATCTTGATGCCCTCCCCTATGCCCAGCTGCGCCAGGTCGACGCTCTGCTCGGCCTTCTCTAGCACCTGGGCGTACGTCACTCCCTTTTCCTCTGCCTCAGGCTGCAGAGAGATGATGACGGCAGCGGTGCGGGGCATGGGTATTTTGCCCTTTTTCAATGTTACCGCCGGGGTGGTTGTGAGCTTGCTTGCCACTGGTGGGGAAGGTTTCTTATCCTTTTTCCCTTTCCGGACAACAGTGGCCCAACTTTCCTCCTGCCCCGTACCAGCTTGAGCTGAAGGGATGGGTGTCCTATCTGCCGGTGGTACCGTTGCAGCCGGGGTTGTCCTATTGTTTTTGGACTGCTTCTGCTTTTTGGGAGCAGAAGCCGTGGGTGGCATCGAAGGCCTCGGCACGTCCAGCTCTACGGTTGTAGCTGGTGGACTGCTTACTCTCGGGGGAGGGAGTCTGGCGTCCAGCATCGCACCGATCGAGATCGTGATGAACTCTCTCAGTTCATCAATCATTGCATCGGTGGATGGAGTGGCCAGAGAAGGCCCACTCGAAGCCTTCATGGTCGCCCTCATGTCGGCAAACTCCCTCCTGTGAGCCTTCAGGTCCTCTTTGAGGTTTTCGACCTCCCGGCGCAGGCGCCTATTGTCCGCCTGCAGACGCCGTGTCTCTTCCGCCTCAGTGCGAGAAGAGAGGACCTCGACTATAGCCTGTAGGGCGGCAGCCGATTCCTTCAGGCTTTTAATATAGCCGAACTTGAGGTTGCCCGATTTTTTGGCAACCGTGAGGATAGCGGCTACGTTGCGCTCCGCCTCCGCGTGCAGCTCCTCCGCTCCGAGCGTCGCCGGGTCCGCCATGCTTTTTGTTACCGACGATGATGGCACTACTGCGTCCTTTCTTTCGGTTGGTGCCTTTTTAAAGGCACGGCTACGGAGCGCCCTCTCGAAGGCAACTTCTCGTTCCTCCTCCTCTTTTTCCTTTAATTCGGTCCTAGCCCGGGTGAGGCCGTTACCTTTAACTTCGCCGCGGCGGTGGGCAGCGGGTCTCGCCGACTTGACTCCCTCGTTTTCGGAGTCGGAGTCGTCCGTCTCCAGCGGTCGATGTTTTTTAACAGAGGCCTCCGAAGCGGTCTCCATCTCCGAG
Source organism: Vanessa atalanta (assembly GCF_905147765.1). NCBI lineage: Eukaryota > Metazoa > Arthropoda > Insecta > Lepidoptera > Nymphalidae > Vanessa > Vanessa atalanta. The sequence goes on along the minus strand of NC_061891.1, from coordinate 8,872,243 downwards.
TCCATCTGGATTTAACAAATCTGGTCCCAGACTAGATTATCCCGCACGACAGGTACGGTCCATAGTTTTGTTTATGCTGCTACGTCATTTTTGTGTAGGGATCATCAGCTGGAGAACAAAATGACCTTATTAAAAGTTAAAAGTTTGCCTAATGTGTAACTGAAACGAGTCTAATTTGGAAAAAATAGAAAAATATTTTTGAATTTCCTTTACAAGGTCACCTGAGTCGATATACCAAATGACAAGAGGGAGGGTGGGGGGGCTTTTTTTTCGATTTCCCGAGTGGAAATCGAGAAAACGAGTGCGGGGTGATGATCTGGGGGTGGATCCGAGTAGGATTCACGAAAAATTGCGGTCAAAATCGAACAAAAATTTTATATGAAAAAATCTAATACTACGTAACGGATAGGACTTAGCGAAATTATAATAGAAAAATTAAAATGTGAAAAAATATGAAAAAATATGAAATAAACGATGAAATTAATTAAAATAAACAAAAGTAAAGCGAAAATGTGCAGTGAGAAAATGCGATATCTCTAATATTTTAGAAGATAGCAAGCCTGTTTGCACAAAGCCCTGCCACAGAGTGAATAATGTAGAAAATGTATTGTTTTTAAATTAACGCTATCGACACAATCGAGTTCTGTGAAAAAATTACATATAGTATTTTAATTATGATAAATATTACATAAACAACTCCCCTAATACCTGCGACCCGCGGTTTATCGCGACCGTAAGTAATTTCGGATACATTATTTAGCACGGTATAATCAGTGTTATACGAGCTTGTGCGCGGAATTCGGAATTTTGCGGTTATCTCACTTTGGTTACAAACTTGTAAATACATGCTTAAATATATATATTTTACGAATGTTGAAAAATATATTTTTATAATTCACAAGTATAGATTATATATTAAAATTATATATAAATATTTCAAGTATTGTCGACATCGTAAATATTATATCGAGATAATTTTTTTTTTAGTTTGTATGAAAACTAACGATATGAATAATTTTCACTGGTAGAAATCATAATGATTCTTGAGTGCTTTGGGGTATAAATAATATTTATATCATTTAATTTTTTTTATATACATATTTAGGACATATAAATTGTAATGGTAATCTTCAAATGTCAAAATATATAACGGATTATTGAGCTATGCTTCTATGTATTTCGTTGTTCATCCATCCACTTAAAAATGTATGTAAAAACGTATCACTTAGGACTACAAATTCATATTTCAATTAAAGCAATTCGATTCAGAGCCAATGGTTTTATGCGTGCGCACTGAGAGGCGACTGTCTTACTGTTCTGCTACAATACTACTGCTGTGGAATAAACATGTGGCAGAATTTCGTTGAAATTAGACACATGCGGGTTTCTTCACGATGGTTTCCTTCACCGCCGAGCACGAGATGAATTATAAACACAAATTAAGCACTTGAAAATTCAGTGTTGCTTGCCTGGGTTTGAACCCGTAATTATCGGTTAAGAGGCACGCATATAGAAGCATTACACTTACTTATTGATTTATTAAACAATCCCACCGGTTCGAAAAATAATATACCCTGACCTGTGAAGAACCGGCGAAAGAAACTCAGCGGATATTTTCATTATGTCCAGGGCTACTTACTCAGGCTAATTTACATCTGATATTTAAAACAACCACAAATAAACTATGAATCCCGAATGTTGCTTGCTCGGATCTAATCCGCGATAATGGTTTACCATCGGCGTAATCTATATCTATAACAACACACAGTGACACAGAATAACACAGTGTTTAAAACATCATATCGAATGACGTGACATAGTGATTTCTCTTTCTGTCAGCCAGCAATTTGTCTTTTGATAGAAGAAGACAAAACAGTGTATAACTATATAACATCATACAATGCTTTTTAGTAAAAATAAAAGAAAATCTTTTTAAAAACGAGGTTTTATTTAAATGCGCTAAAAAAAAAAGCTTTTAACTGATAACGTCGTTTCACATTTCACCAAATTTATATCATATAAAAACTTGCTCTGCTAGGCTCTGCTCAGCTCGGCTTCTAAATTGAGTTGCAAGATTTCAACAGTATATCTTTACATTGCAAGTTATTAAAAGCTTATTATTAATAATATATATATATATATATATAACGCAGGTCTACTACTAATTTTATTGTATATATATATATATATATATATAAATATATACATAAATTAGTAGTAGACCTGCGTTACAATGTTACCTCATTAAATTAACTACTAAAACTACTATCCGATACGACTCACGCTAAATTAATCGTCCGCGCTCAAACGTACTCGTTTATCAATCGCTAGGTTTTTTCTTTGAATTATATTTGCTATTGGCCGTAATGACCTTGACAGCGTCTCCGGGGGGAAGGCGAGTCATAAAATACACAAGGCGGGAATTGCCAGGGCGACTGTAAAATGACGACAAAATTACTTGTATAAGCATTCTTGATTTGTATATTTTGTATATTTATTAATTTGATTTGTTCGGTCGAATAGTATAGAAGTCAATGAGTGAAGGCCATCCGGTAACTACCGAAATAATCTACTCGAACAAAGTTAATTTTAACTTATCTACTATAGGTAGGTCATAATAATTAGTTAAAGTATCTAGGTAATATGGAATTCGGAGTATAAATGACATATTCAGGTAAGTGGCATAGTCACGAAAAAAAAGGAGGATTAGGTATTATCTAGGCTCTCCTAGCTAGGCTTATTCAAGAACCTGTGTTAATGATAACCAGTCTTTTCACCTCAAACACAAATATTCTATAGATAGGACAAACATTGCCTAGATAATTTATAAATATTATAACATTTACTTCGTGGTAGGGCTTTATGTAAGGTACCACCCACTTATCATACCGCCAATCAGCAATTTCTAGTATCGATGTATTGCAGTTTGGAGAAAAATAGAAATTATTGTAACAAATTTTAATTGTAGAAATTATTGTAAAAAGAAATTATTGTAACAATACTAATCTGAATTACGTAGTAAGGATGATATTCGTTTATATGTTTATGCATTATATAAAACGTGAATCGGAAAATCAAATATTAAAAGAGATTTGTCATTCTATTTGCTCCATCCCAACAGCAAATAATAGAATGACAAATATACCAAAACAGGAATACGATTTGTCAACCGAATAAACCAACGGTGACATAACGCGACTGTTTTAAACTACGAATAATGTGAGATCGACAAAAGAATTAACAAACAATTTCGCAAATTTTCATAATATTTATCAATAATAAATCTGGGCAAGCGCAATACGTGTGCTGAATTTGAGTTCATATCATGCTCCCCGCACGAAAACATGTGGAATCTGAAATTTAGAAACGTGTGTCCATGCGATAGCAGCCTGTAAATTTCCCATTGCTGGGTATCCTCTCACTTTGAGGAGAAGTTTCGGACATATTTCACCAAATATTTCACCAAGCTGATCCAATGCGGGTTGGTGATTCACCTGCATGTGTCTAAAATTTGACACATGCAGGTCAGGATGTTTCCTCGCGATGTTTTCCTTCATCGTCGAGCACGAGCTCGATTATAACATAAAGTAAGCACATGAAAATTCACTCGCAATCATCGGTTAAGAGGCGAACGTTCTAACCACTGAGCCATCTCGGCTCTTGTCGTGTGTCTAGTAACCTGCATCGTCTTTGTGATAAACCACAAGCTAGAAATAGACAATGATTATATTACTGGACAAAATTGGTAATCATAAAATACATTTTTTATACGTAAGGTGCACACAACAAATAATATGTATCTGCATAATGTCTTAGATTTGGTCGGAAATTCGAGATAATTCTAGAAGGATTTTGATTTTAAGAATTGAATAATCAAGAGTAAATATTCTGATCAAGCATAAATGACAATTTTTTAGGAATATATTTAATTAAACATCGTTAATAAACCTTATAAGACAAAATAATAATTTTATTATAAAAGACATCAGATGCTTTAAAGTATTAAAAATGTGAACAGTTTTGATATATCGTACTGTATCTTTATGGGGTGATATTTTGTACAATAATAAAATATCGAGTCTGTATTACGAACAAGCCAGTTGTGCCGCGGCTTCGCTCGCATTTGTGGGATTGGTTTCCAGATGTTTGGCACAAAAAAGTAGCATATGTCCTTCCTTGGAGTTTCAGGTTGTTACATATCAAATTTCAATAAATTTTGTTCTGCGATTCGTGAAAGAGCAACAGACAGAATTATTTTATTAAAGAAATTTTATACAAGCGATGTCCTTTACAGATCCTGGTAAACTATTTTTTTAATCCAGATCCCATCAACGAAATTACCCAACGTCTTTTCTTTGTAAATAATCCGCTTTTAAAAGGAGCAATATTTGTACACAAATAAATACTTTTCAGGGTCCGAAAATAATCTCAATTCAAGGAACAGATGTTTGTCGAGAATTCACTTAGTTTATTTGGAATGAATGAAATTGATAAAACAAGCGAATGAATTATTAATTTAGTCTGGTCATCTTATCTGATTTAATCCACAACTATTTTCCACTAAAATTTATCTGAATATGAAAATTCCGATGAATATAATCGGAATAAAAATGTTTTCTTCTTGCCTTATCACAAACTTCACTTTTAAACGTAAATTTAAAAAAAGTTAAAACGTTCGTCATTCAAGCACTCTTTACAGGATTGAATTAAATGTAAAGCTAAAACCGGTTGCGTACTGACTGCTGGAGATTCTATCGAAAGGAACCCCCAATAAATTTCGTAGTTACTTTTTACTTCAAATGAAATAACTGATTAAATTTAAATCCTATATGGAAATCAACAAATAGTAACACTAACATTTTTTGTTATTAAAATAATTATTGTTTTCAGTTATATGGTATATGTATGCGGGAGGACGACATTAAAAAAGTAGTGGGTCCAACATGGACTCGCAAAGCAAAAGATAGAACTGAATGGAAATCTGTAAAGGAGGCGATTGTCGGAAGACAAACTGTAGGAGATTAATGACCGTGAGCCGATAGCTTAATCAAAAAGCTATAAACACATTCAAAAATAAAAATGTCATAATTATTTGTACACACAATACAGCAATTAAGGCTTTATTTATTGTATATGTATGCGGGCAAATTAATCTGGTAAGTTAATACCACTGCTCATAGATAAAGGCAACGTATGAAATTTTAACCATTTCCTTGATAATCATTACGACACCAATATAAAAGTGTATTGCCGAGATGGCCCAGTGGTTAGAACGCGTGAATATTAACCGATGATTTTGGGTTCAAACCCAGGCAGGTACCACTGAATTTTCATGTGTTTAATTTATGTTTATAATTCATCTCGTGTTCGGCGGTGAAGGAAAACATGGTGAGAACAGCAGTGGGAAATTTAAAGGCTGTTAATGTACAAAAATGTACTAATGTGGTATCTAATCAGACGAGCTTGCACAAAACTTACGTTACATTTTTTACGATTTTTTTTTTGAGCAAAGTAAATTAAAATATATGCAAATTTTATAATAGGTTTGAATACCTTACCCCCGCAAGTTTGTATAGGCTTTGCGGTATCGGAAACTCTTGATTTAATAATCTACGTCACTCATCGAACCGGAAACTATCTCTACACATAAACGGACAAATCAACAAACAGGCTCGCTTTCATAATATTAGTAGGGATTCCATATATAAGGATAGTATTAAGGCTGGTTTGTTTTTGGAAAATGAATACGAAATACGTGAACATAATTACGTATATTATGTGTGCCAATCCGGACAAACACCTCTGCAGTTGCACAAGCCTTATTTCCAATTATAATTTCTACACTTTGATAAAGATGTCTCGTGAAATTTTTAGATAAAATTCTGCTACTCACATGATTATGTTCACCCTTAATAAATACCTGGAGATTTGTACGTCCGTCTGGGTAGGTACCATCTACATATCATATTTTCTACCTCCAAACAGCAAAAGATAACATTGTAATATTCCGGTTTGAAAGGTGAGTGACATAACATCACATCACATCTCAGTTCCCAAGCAACATGAGGAATGATTAATATCTCTTGATGTACAAATGTCTCTGAATAGTGATCACGTACCATCAGGGGGCCCATATTATTCATTAATATCCATGGGGGCAACCCATGGATATTAATAAAAAAACGTTACCAACTCATTCTGCTTATAGCGAAAACTTTTGTCCAGTAGAGGGCAACTCTAATGACCAAAAATAATTGTGAGGTATGTGAATATTGTTAATGTACCATAGATTGCGGGTTCAAACCCGAGCAAGTACCGATTATTTTTTATAATGCATCTCGTGTTTGGTTAAATTATGCTTCCATTAAATTTAGTTGGACAGTGTTGGTATAAGCTACAAACCTACACAAGACCCCTCTTGATGGCAGTTGCCCAATAATGAGCAATATAATTTTGTGAAGTTTTAAGATAGACCCGATCGAAACCTATCCATGACTATAGATCTTTAGAAAATATTGATTTTTTAATCGATAACATATATCCGAAAAAATCGTATAATTGAGATATTTCGATATTAAATTCATGAAATTCAAAGACTTGAAGTACAACGGGCGGCCATATTTGACGTTTACGAGTGCGTTCAGAAAGAATCCCATTCGTGCAGGGGCACGGCTGTTAGCGAAGCCGGGTTTTTATCTAGTAAGTAATATTTTTGGGCAGTTAATTTACCTTATTAATAAAAGTGTAGATATTTTCTCACCTTATTTACTAATCTCTGGTTCTAATTATACAGTATTTATTTATTTATTATTTGTCAGAAATGGCCGATTTAATGCTAAATCTATAGTAAATAATTAAATAGCCAATTCAAGTAACATAAAAATATTCATCTCCAAGAATATTTGATGCATACAAAAATTTAATCTCTCAATATAAACGGTATGAAATGGTTAATAGTTTGCAAGATATCTGCTTGTCGTTTTAATGTAACGTCAAGTATCGGTAATGCTGTATGAATTTCACCTGAAACATCATTCATGGTTTAAAAATAAATACTTTATTCGTTACCTTTGTGCAGTTGATTTCGGGTTTATTTTATTTTATTTTAAAAGTACATTCTTTATACCTCTTATTTGTTATTCGATTTATTTATATGCAGCATTGAACAGACCACCTCGTCTAGTGGCTAGATATAAGGCCGCAGATCCTGAGATTCTGGGTTCAAATCAGGTCGGACCTATAAAAAGTTATTATGTCTTCCTATCAAAAAATTCTCAGTAACAGCAGGTAGTATGGAAGTTGGAAGTGTATACTTACGAAGTCTTGTTGTACCTGAAGTCTTTCCAGTCGTAACGGATTGTGAGAATGAAGATATAGAGAGTACACCTGTGTTTGCTCAAATACTTGTGCGTTTGCGGAGTTCGCTGATCGTCCTTGAAATCGCCGCCGTGACCGAAATCAATTACGATTACATTATGCAGTATTTTGTCCAATTCGAATCCTCTTATAATCCTCATTTTAAATATCATTAATGTGAAGGAAAACAATATATATTAATATCAAGGCCTTAATTATATACAAATTATCGAATTTAAAATAGTTACAGTACAAATCATGACCGTGTTGAATGGTGTGGAATGCTAGCAACACGAATCCGTTGAAACGCAATTCCGATCCTCTGAGCAATAGAACGAACCAGCCCATGTCACCAATGGAGGCAATAAGACGAGGTGCTATACTTTTAGTGAAAGTTTTAGCACTAATACTAAAAGGTCAAAATGTGTCAAAGTATTGTTGCGTTTCAAATTTCGTATCTGTTATTCGATTTATTTCATTCGAAAAAAGTTATTATTCAGTATTTGGTTAAACAATATCAATTACATGTTTTGTTACATGTCATGTTTTTTGTACACCATTGAATGTGTACAAAAAGCTATATCTACTAACGCTACAAAAAAAAAACTGAATTTATTTATTTATTCATAGGTACACAAACAGAATACAATCAGAACATACATTAAAATTACGGAATTACACCATTTTGAGCTAGATTACATTCCTAAGCATGTGTACACAGCATGCTCATATCAATTATATATCAATGCAGTCTTGTACTATTTTATATAATAATCAAAAATTAATAAATTACAGCAAAAATATAAATTAAAATCAATAGATCGAAGTGTACTAAATCTAATGATGTAAATTTTAATTAAAATAAACAATTTTACACCACTGTTTAGGATTTAAGAAACGGAGTGAAACAAAAGCACGTCTAGCACCGACTGTCGCGCCCAATTTCACTTGACCGAAACGACATGACCAAAAAGAGTTCTGAAGCAGAACTAATGCTTTACGTGCTCTCCGGGCTTTAGGAATATACACACTTCCATCTTCTACATTTTAGACAATTAGTGAGAATTTATGAAAAAAAATTCCAATGATTTGTTGATAGGATATAACCAAAATTACAAAATTTTTCTTGTAAGTTTTGGGACTACTATATTATTGCTTAGTGGGGTCGATTTATGACCAAGTATAATACACTTAAGCATATTTTAAAAGAAAGTTGTCAGGCATTTATTGTCGGAGCTCCCAAATGTTTCCCGGCTACGGCCACGATGACATGAAAGGTTTTTTTATAATACAAATAAATCAACTTGGCAATTTCCTCGTTGAAGATTAAATGACGTGGCATTTTGGTGAAAAATATTATGTCATTTCGATGGTTTCTTTCAATGTAATTGATAATGTGTCTGGCTTCTGTTGTAATGAGGATACAGTAGGGGTAAAATGCAAGATATATAGAAATTGTTTAACGCTCGTCTATATTACTAAAAAATGTCTTAAACATGATATTCCTTAATGTACTTTATTTACCATATAATTTCATTACTTTAATTAACTATTCAATTAAGTACTAACCGACACTTGATGGAGTAGAAACAGAAGTCCAACTCTTTAGAAAATACAATTTGATTCTTAGGTTAATGGGTTTTCCGTAGATCCAAAAAGTAATAAAAGATTATTTAAGTAGTCTGCGTAAAAATATCTCTATCTCTACAGTTCACAATCTAGCGAGATTATAATCTAACGATATTTACAATTTATCAGTGATATGTATAAGAAATATTATAGGGCTAAAAATTCTGCCTTGTGGAACACTAAAATTGAAATGTTATCTTGTTTGATAAAATATGCAGGATATAGTATAACTTTTAAGGATAACATTAAAGTGACAGTCAGTTAATATCCCACTGCTGGGCAAAATGCCTCTTCTCTAGTATCCACCAACTCACTTTAAAATCATTTCTTCCAATTTCACGTATTCATTCAACGCCATTATGAGATAAAATTATAAACTAAGCGCATGAAAATTTTGTTAAGCAACCATTCGAGTTTGAACCCGCAACCGGTTTACACATTCTTGTAACCATGGGTCACTATGAATCTGCTAAATTATACCATCGTTATACATTTATAAGATTAAATTCATTCGCACTCATAGTTTTCATACGTAGAAATTTTCAAATGCATTTACAGTCAGAAATAGTAGAGTTCTAGGCAATAATTTACAAAATGTTTAAATGTGCGAGCATAGTTATTCAAATGTCTCTAAACCTTACAACTAACTTGGAACAGAAGCCTGATTTGACATTACGTAACGTTTTCCTTTAAACTTTGTAAAAGTTTGTTCTATCGGTGAAACTTCATCTCGTGACTTATTCACAGCGATTAAGTGCATCCAGTATATGTGTATTTGGGTTAACTAACGATGTTTCTAAACGTTACATACCAAAGTATCGAAAAAAAAATATCTCCCAGCTCAGAATTAAAAACAAAATTCGTAACATTTTAGTATAACACAGTATATGTAGTAATTAAAATATTGTGAACGACACGTCATTAATTAATAATACTTTCGCTGTATTGACATTTGCATCATTTCGCTTTACTGGGAATTTATATTCGCTTTTGATTGTATATTCGCATTTGTTGCTTCACTGTAATGTTCCGCGCGCTCCACAGGTCTTTTATTTAAAAATCTAAGATTCTGGTACAAGATAAATAAATATATATCATAAATCGACGTAAAGATTCGTACAAGAAGGCGCTCCTTCACATTAAATTAAGTAATTTGTAATGAAATAAACTAAACAAATTTGATCTAATTTGTGCTAATTGCCGTATTTACTCTTTATCGTTTCACACACACTAAGACATCTTGTAGGCACGACCGTGAGTCACCCACACTTCGATATTAATTTAATGTGCGGAGCGCGCCTTCGTAAGTGAATAAATCAAATGTATTTTATTCAAAGAAACATTAAAAAAAATATTTTTTTTTAAATAGTCATTGCTTAGTATAGTTTTGTCTATACTATCGTTTCAGAAAATAGCCTCCAGCGTGAAGAAATGGCCGTATCATTACAGATTTATATCTTGATGTGATTTATTGATCTATATGTATGTTACACGCTTATATGTGTCATATAAAATAAAAATAGACGAAAATAAATAATTAAAATATAAAATTGTAATTTTTAAACATTTAGCATAATATCGTAATGTATCTTGGTGGTAGGGCTTTGTGTAAGCCCGCCTGGGTAGGTACCACCCACCCATCAGATATTCTACAGCACCAGTACTCAGTATTGTTGTGTTCTGGTTTGAAGGGTGAGTAAGCCAGTGTAACTACAGGCACAAGGGACTTAATATCTTAGTTCCCAAGGTTGGTGGCGCATTGGTGATGTAAGCAATGGTTTATATTTGTTACAACGCCATTGTCTATGGGCGGTGGTGACCACTTACTATCAGGTGGCCCATTTGCTCGGCCGTCTACCGATATCATAAAAAAAAGCATAACGTGCATTCAATTGCAAAAAAATCATGTTTTAACATTAAACATGACTTTTGCGACGTAACATTGTGTGCATCGGAAACCGTAAGTTCTGCCGCCGAGCGAGTTACGTCGAGTTTCGATATCCGTCCACTTTGTGTCTCTCTTATTGCGAATATAAACATTATTCGCGACTAGGTCACCTGTGACGTCAAATGAAATGTTAATCACAATATTATATAGTTGTTAAAAGATGAGGATTACAGAGTAACACTTCCACAGACCGAGATCGGGTTCACCGGGACTTAGACACTAGGATGTTTTGAGACTTCCTCAATTCAAGTTCAAACTCAAGAAAGCTCCACTGACTTTTCGTGTTCTTAATTTGTGTTTTTTTAATTATCTTGGTTGATGAAAGAAACGACGTAAGGAAACCTTTAGTATTAGGTTAAAAATCTGTTACACATGTATCCGCATTTTAGCAGAATAATAAATCTGTAGCCCAACAGTGGGACATTTACACACTACTCTATTATATATATTTATTTTAATTAAATATACATTTTATTATACTGTATTAAGAACGATGCAACGAAAACCGTATTGGATTTATCCGTACATCGGATGTGTGTCTGTCGTGATCAACACTTATAGGCCTAAAACTTTACAATAATACAAAGATAAAAATATAAAAGAAACAAAGAGGTACATAGCAAATAAATAATGTTATGATGAGTTGTTTGTGTTTTTCTTTTATTTGAACGCGACTTTTATTTAACTCAAGATCTACCATTACGATTTGATTGAGATGAGACACATCTTTGTGTCCCCTAGAGGAACAGTTACAGCGAAGGCTCGTGAAATTGCGCGGTGCAGCAAGCAAGTTAAATAAAATTTAAATCCGCGGCAACTCTAGAAATCACATGTTTCGATTAAACTGCACTGCGTAGCGATGACGTCAAATTCAACAAAGATGACGTAGACGCAAAATTTCGCTATAAATAATTCCCGTAAAGTCCGAATATTTAATAATTAATTCCGTTCTATTATTAATTGTATCCCTTCAATTATGAATATTATCTGAATGTTTTAAATGTCAAATAGGTGGGTGGATTAACAAATGGGCGACCTGATATGTGATAACCAAACGCCAGTAACCTTGGGAATGAAGATATTATCTCCCTTGTGCCAGTAGTTACACTGATTCACTCACCATTACCACAATACTAAATATTACTGTTTATCGGTAAAAATTTGATGATTAAGTGGTACCACGCTTACACAAGGCCCACTAGTAAGTATCCACTTCCAATCCCCGTAAGGCGGGTAATCCTTTCGGTGTTCCGTAAAATCCGTTCTTAGTGAATATCTACAGATATCCCTATAAGAAGCCTACTTGCTAAATTTCAAATTTCCCACTGCTGGGCTAAGGCATCTCCTTTTGAGGAGAAGGTTTGAGGCATATTCAACCACACTGCTCCAATGCGGGTTGGTGGACACACAAGTGGCAGAATTTTGTTGAAATTAGACACATGCAGATTTCCTCACGATGTTTTCCTTCACCGCCGAGCACGAGATGAATTATAAACACAAATTAAGCACATGAAAATTCTGTAGTGCTTGCCTGGGTTTGAACCCGCAATCATTGGCTAAGATGCACGCGTTCTAACCACTGGGCCACCTGGGCTTCATAAAGAAGAATAAGAAAAGAATCATAAATAAAAAACACAGCGAGATAATTTATTTTAAATTAAAATGAATAATCATTAGAAACACTATTATCGTGAACACAAAAGAAGGACAATACTGCCTATTGTGTAGGAAATAATGCTGTATTCAAAGCAAAGTCTAAATATTCTTCATTCGACTAGACTTTTAAAACTCTGGAATTGTCATTATTATAATCATTTTAATAGAAAAATATAACGCATTGTTGTCTCGAACATGATTTAAATAAACACAATGCGATTAATAAAATACCTATCAATATAGATAAACTTAACAATTGTATACTTGATCGGGCTTTATGCAGGACGTCTGAGTAGGTACTACGCAATTTTCACATGCTATACCTCTAAACAATAATACTTAGTATTATTGTATTCCTATTTGTTAGACACAAGTCACATAAGACCTTTCCAAGGTTGATGTCTATGTAAATAATGGTTAATATCTTTTACAGCGTCAATAATTTTGGGCAGTGGAGATGTTCCTCTAGTTGGACCATTTTTTCTGTGTTAGAGAAAAACATATGGAACAGGCATTGAACTCGATTCATTCCAATTCAATTGAATAACATTTCTTGTCGCTGTCATAATGATTAATATAATAATAATAATGTTTCAGAATTTTTATTGACTGCAATCACAATTGAGGTCTTCATTCAATCTTCAACAATACAATTTCTCCAAATGATTTAATATCAACCGTTTTCGTTTCGAGATTCCTAAAAATAGCGTTTAGATTGATTAATGAACCTTCAAATACATTTAACATTTTTTATGATAATTATTAAAATGTTACTTTGAAGAGAAAAAATAGAGAAAAAGGCTACTATTTAAAACTTCTTCTTCTTAGCCTGCCTCGTTGATATAGGGCCATCATTTCCGAGGTCTTGAATTGAAAAGCCCGGAGTCAAGGAATAGGGAATTGGCTGGCCTACCTCGAGATTGGTCGCCGTACCTGAAATTAGTCAAGACGGCATTATATTTAATGCCGTCTTGACTATCAATATCTTATAATATATTTTTCTTTGTGCGACAATAACGTGAAAGCTACATAACGTATGAGACTATGGCCTATCGAGGCAGAAACGCTCGTACATAGTTATGGGTTATTCATTTTCTGAATCCTTCCCCTTTATCTTCCAGCTTATTTAGAGCTAGTTATTAAAATTCTTCAAAAAACTATCTTATTATATTCATCTTTATGAGTGATGCATAAATATTTAAAGGAATTATGAAGCCCGCGAGACCAAGATAATATGTACTTCTTGACATACAAAATTCACAGCTCAATCTGAACTTTGCGCGACTATACAGTTGTTTCATGAAAAGAAATCAAATATATTCCAGACTTGTAAATTGCTAATGCAACTAAGATTTTAAAGATTATTGTTGTTTTAATAATATCAATCCGATATAGTCCAGTTAGATCACGAGTCTTATCCTAAATAATGAGTAGGGTCCAATGATCCAAACTTAAGCCAGCTCCAATGAATGTTTGTCAGTGCCGAAAAAACAAAAATATTGTATACGATTACAGGAAGCGTGTCGCAATGGGGTGGAAATGTATTACTTAAATTGAATTATATGACATAATTCAATTTAACAGTGATAAATATTCAATGTTATGTAGATAATTTAATATTTTTCACCCGCACCACCTAGATGTCCGAAAATCCACAACGGTGCGATTTTTAAGACATTTTCTGCTTCGCACAACCACTCTGTGGAACCAGCTTTTGCCGGCGGTTTTTCCGAACCGATACGACTTGGGAACCTTCGATAAAAGAGCGTACTCCTTCCTGAAAGGCTGACAACGTACTTGCAAGCCCCACGGTGTTGCAGATGTCCATGGACGGTGGTAGTCACTTTCCATCAGATGAGCCTCCTGCGTTTGCCACCTATAACATAAAAAAATGTATGATTAATTTTGATTTTAATTTATATAATTACAGTAATTTATTAATTTTTGTTTATCATATAAAACAGCACCAGACTGTATTAATATAATTGTTACGAGCAAGCCGTGTACACATTCTTAGGAATGTAATCTAGATCAAAATTGTGCAAGTCCGTAATTTTAAAGAATGTTCTGATTGTTTTCTGTTTGTGTACCTATAAATAAACAATCTCTCAACCGTCTCCTCTTAGAGGTCAACAGGCTAGCCCAACGTTGGGACATTTACGAGGCTGTTCAATAAATTTTTACTTAATTTTTTTAAAATATCCAATCACTTTTAGAGCGATCATAAAACGTAAATCGATTTGTTCCGCTTTGTTTTGCTAACGACTTTTGGGCTATTTAATCTATTCTGAAATAATAAAATTCGTAAAATAAATTCGGATAAAATATGAAATCTTAGTCTTTTTTTTTATTCAAGCACGATTACACAAAGTGTAATCTATGTATTGAAAAGTTTACCATTAAATCTGTTGATAATTGAGCAATGATATCGAGAGAGATACTCAAACGAAATAATGAAGCCGTGCTCTTAACCTTTTATTGGTAAACTGCGGTCCGTGTTTTTTGGCAATTAAGTTTTACTTGGTGGTACGGCTTCGTGCAAGCTCATCTGGTTACCACCCACTCATCACATCTACCGACAAACAAAAATACTCCGTAATGTTGTGTTCCACTTTGAAGAGTGATTAAGCCAATGTAACTACAAGTAAAAAAAATTTTAATTCCCAAGGTTGGTGGCGCATTGGTTTTGTGAGGAGTGGTTAATATTTCTAAAGTTGCCAATGTCTATAAACGATGGTGACCGATTACCAACACGTGGCACGTTTAGTCACTCGTCTACCCGATTTATTAAAACGATATAATTTTTTATTTAGTTTCCAAGAATTAATCTCGCTATATTGGTTTTAAGGTTACAGGCATTGAGCATCCAGTGGATCATGACAGATTGTCGGCATATTCCCCAATTTGCTGGATGGTTGGCTGGTTGAAATTGTTTAGAATAAAGCTAGACAGATTGCAACCTGTCGATACTAAGTCTAGACAAATTGCAAACTGTGAACGTATCAAATTTACAATAAAATACATACATACGAAATAATGTAAAAATCCTTGTAACTAGTGTTGTCCACTAACGATAGTTAAGGTGTTAGCGATAGTATCGATAGTCAATCGATACAATCGCACTACTATCTGTTGTAAACTTTTAGGTTTGGTTAGGTTTGTAAGTGAAATATTTATGACGATGGTTTACAATCTTGGTCTCTATCTATTATACGAAAGTACTTTAATTTAAGTTGTATAATTGTATGTTAGTTACGCTAAGTAACGATTACAAGATTTTGCATACTACGTCTATGTCACGGGGACAAAAGGCACAGAAAACAAAAGTTGCCAACACTTACATCTACCCTCAGAAATCAGTTTTATGTGAACTAGCGATCTTTACAATTAAACTAAAAATAATGAGCATTTATTTCGACAAATGAAGAACATAATTTATAAACACATTAGCAAATAATTTCCAACATAAATTCATAATAATAACACTATATGGCAGAAATAATAATCGAAACAAATTTCATGGACACTGGTTGTAATTGAATTAAGTTAAGGAAATAATTTTAATTTTTTTATAATTATTAAATTAAATTAATTCTCTATAGTAACATTATGAATGCGAAAGTTACTTTGTCTGTAAACTCTCCACGATTCAGTCCTGAAGGACAAAGACTGATAATAATAAATAAATCAGAAGTAACGACGGTACCACAAACACCTAGACCCAAGACAACATAGAAAACTAATGAATTTTTTCTACATCGACTCGGCCGGGAATCGAACCCGGGACCTCGGAGCGTACCCACGAAAACCAGTGTACACACTACTCGACCACGGAAGTCGTCATTTTTAGGCTTCATTTTTTCATTCATCCCTCGAGGGGTTTACATGTGACTCACGTTGATATACGCGCGAGTAACGTAGGTTTAGCTCGTAATCAAATAAAATTAAAATCAAATGAGATCAATTTAATTAATTTAGTCTAATAACAATTAAAAACAATAGTATA
This sequence comes from Vanessa atalanta, assembly GCF_905147765.1. NCBI lineage: Eukaryota > Metazoa > Arthropoda > Insecta > Lepidoptera > Nymphalidae > Vanessa > Vanessa atalanta. Next base: position 8,855,648 of record NC_061891.1, on the reverse strand, counting down.
ATACACATTTCATATATAATAAGGAGCAACAAATTTTCAAGTAACAATCCATACAATTCGACTCAATCTGAGTACAAGGATATTATTTTAAATATTCCATGACATATATACGTGACATTGTCATGGTATTGTTTTTTTATGAAAGTGATAAGTGTTACTAGGTACGTTTTGTATTCAATGAATTTAGGTTAGTGATTAGTTAATTTGTTGACATTGTAATGGACGTGTGTGTGTGAATATCGATCATTTTCATTTTAATTGGAAATATTTGTATTAAACGTCATTTCGCTTTATGTAATGGTCAATGTTTTGTTATAGTTCCACTGCTAAACTAAGAACTCCTTTCCTTTTGAAGAACCTTGGAGCTTATTCCACCACACTTCAATGCGAGTATACAGAGAATACATATGTAGTATCGCCAAGAACGGCTTTAATTACAAACACAAAAAGCACATGAAAATTAAAAACTTCTTGGCTGAATAAAAACTGAATCAATTTAAAAACCAACTAACTACGTTACAAAGATTTTTGTTAACAGAAATGCAATACAAATTTTATTTATCTAACATTCCGTTAAACGTACAAGAATTGAATAAGATACAAATAATGTCAAAAGGAATCTAAATATACATTTCACAATAACCAATTAGAGTTTTCTTTCAATTAACACATCAAATACGTTCTCAAATTTCAAGATGTTTAATTACACGTCGTGTTCGTTTCACTTATTAATAAATTTATTCGATTCGTAATTAACGTATGTTGTTTAAATTTTAATATTCCATCTGTTCTGTTATTACAATTATGTGAACTGAAATTACCCTTACTGACGTACTTAGTTTACAATTGTTTTTATAGTTGAATTTAACTCTTTGAATAATTTTGTTAAACTGTTAAAAAATTGTATGAAAAAATTACATATTTTTATTTAAAAAATGTGTGGGCGTGCAAATTGTCCACCTTAAGGGTCACCATCAATACATAGATATTACAATGTAAAAATATTAACTATCTTTTCAATGAGCCACTGACCTTTGGAAATAAGATGTTATGTACCTTGTGACTGTAGCTACACTGGCTCACTCACCATTCAAGCTTAAAAACAACCAATATAAAGCATTGTTGTTTATATAAATAGCGATAAAATATATGACGTGTAAGTGGTACCTACCCAAAAGGCTCGCCAAGTAAATAATAGTAAAAAAAGTATATTAGAAAAAAATATATAACATTGAAAAAATACCAAATTCATTACTTGCATATTTGAAATCGGTTAATAATTAAATCATACATAGTATATGTATGTTCGTATTTATCGTATGAAAATAAGTAAGTCCACAAATTTACCTCAAAATTTCATTTCACGAAAACGAACCTTTCCTCCGTTCTTAAGACCGAATAACCGCCAACAGGATCACGGCTATTAGGAGTTATAACCATGTCAGGATAACCGCTTTTATTGATATTTATAGGCCCTCGCTACGATACGGTTAACTAACTAAATTATATCCTCACCGAGATTTCTGCTTACTTTACGTTAAATTTCGTTATTCATTATAATATATTAAATTTCTTTTATTTTATTACTGATCAGATGTTTGTCGTTTTTAATGAGTTTACTGAACAAAAGAAAGAGCGACGTTGTATAGAAAGAAAATGAATAGAACCATCTCAATTAATATCTAATTATTTAATACTCTCTGCTACTCGACTGCATAGATTCACACTTTTTTGTGGGGCAATGCTTCTACAACATCATCCCAGAAAGCGTTCAAAATGCTTCTGTTGCCAAATTTAAATAAATTGTTAAAGAACGCTTGTGTGCGAAAGGTTACTATACAAGTAGTGAGTTTATGTTTGATAGCACATCTTGGGAATGAAACGATCGCCTCCTGGCTGTTTCTATTCATAGACAATTATGTATATAATTAATTTGACGAAAAAAAAAGACCCGCTGAATTTCTTTCGCCGGTTCTTCTCAGGTCAGGTGGTCCTTTTTCCGAACCGGTGGTAGTGTTTAATTTGACCATCAATAAGAAAGTGTAATGCTTCTATATTGATTAAAGGAATTTGAGTTTGAGTTTGAAAAAATAAATATTATAGAGGTATCTTAATGTATATAATATATCTTTATAACAAATTACCATCTTATATAAAAAATGTAAACTCAGTTAACGCGTTTGAGTCTCAACTCTCAAAATATATTTTAGAGAATACCCACTTTTCTAACGGTTAAAATATATACAGCGATTTAATTATATTCTATTCCGTTAACTGAATACCCATAAGGCGAATATTGTATTGTTACATTTATCATATTATTCCCATGTAAGTGAATCTATCTTTTTGAGAATAAACTCTTAACTCTTAAACCTTAATGTCAAAAGATAATCAGTGGTAAAATAATGCACCACAAATGATTTAATTCAAAATGAAAATGAATTCGATTTACACGTTTCATTTGATGCATTTTGTTTTATTTAAAAGGTAAAGGTTTATCTCTTGTTAAGAAAACACCATGATACTCAGTCAAACACCATCCTACTCTATTTGTAACATAAGAATGGCAATACTTCTCCTGAAATATTATAACTCGTCGATAATGTTTGCAGGGATTTGAAATTACATTCCTTTGCAAAACAATTTATCTTTTTTTATAAATAGCTAGCCAATGGGCAATGGTTTACGGGCCGCCTAGAAATGTAAAAAGTCGCAGGGTAATTTCTGACCCACTGGGCTATTGTTGTTCCCACTCCTAACACAAGAGATAAGCTTGAAAGGAGGGGGTAAATAGGAAAATTAGTAAGTCTTTAATTAATTTGGGGCATTGCAAGTATTCTTTAAAAAAATGGCCACTTTATTATTAGTAGGGTCACCACCATAGACATCGGCGCTGTAAGAAATATTAAATATCCCTCACATCTAATCCGCAGCCAAAATTAGAAACTAAGATGTTATACCCTTGTGTATGTATTTACTGGCTCACTCAGATTTCAAAATCGGACTTACTCAAAATCCCACCACCAAGTAATCAGCTATCTCTGCTGCTAAATATTAATGGGATCACAATTTACATTGCTGAGGCGAGAGTGGGTGAATGCATAATTATTATACTTATTTTCTCTAGTCTAGTTTCATCAAGTTAAAACATTATTTCCATAATTAAAATTATAATTAATATAAACGTATGCTGCCGTGAGAATAAAACCGCTAACGTATAAATGTTGCTCTTAAATTTGACTTTAGAATTTGATGATGATATCCAAAATACATTCACGCCAATTGAAATTGCGAGCAAGCGAATAGTACATTTGTAAACTCAATATAGTTTGATAAGCATATTGCTAGTATTAATAGAATTCATTATAATGATGTCCTCCTTATCAAACCTTTTTTTTATCGCTGGCAAAACGTTTTACGCGCCCCTACGTGGATGTGGAGGCGTATATGGGACTCGCCGGTGCCCAAGATGTTGGCGGTACACCGGAATATCCACTAAAAAACTAGCGGTACCCTCTCCGTCTCATCGCTGGATGCCACCTTGCTGCCGTGACGCTCCTAGCCGAACCTGGCCCAACTCAAGGGATACTATCTGATTATGCTGGACATATTATGTGCTCAAACAACGGTGCGCTATTTATTCCCTCACTCTCTAATGGGACGGAAAATCTGATACGACCAGAAAGAGTTCAGACCAACGTCTGACCAACGTATTGACGTGCTTTTCTATGCACGGGAGAGTAAGCAAACCCAAACTTTCAGACACCGGACAGTTACTGTGTATATTTTGACAGAAAACCCAATAATATTTCAGCCATTTTTTCCTAGCCACTAGACGAACGAGGTGGTCAATTTGAAATATAATTTGGAACGTAAACTATTTTTCAAAATAATACACATGTAATTAAACAAGCCAAAATGAAATACAAAGAACTTTAAACGAAGCTGATGGACTAAACCTGGTTAAGCACTACGGCATATAGCTTTAATTCAACTCGATCTCTTAATAAATTAATCAATGAAATGCTGCCACACCATAATAAGGTCGAGTTGGTGTATTAAGCAAACCATCTCCCCAAAAAGTGGTGACTTGTACACAGTATTGTGACATTTAGAGGATGTAACTTACTACACCGAGATTTCCTTTAATACGACCAAATCACAGTCGCTTTTACGTTTAATTATTTATATTTAGAACGTTACATAAAACATTTAACTAACAATAAGTTCGGAATAGGCTTTGTTTTCAATTTCGAAACAGGATATTCGGTATCGTGCAACGCAATACAGTTTTGGGTTAAATATTTATTTGGTAACTGTTTAGTGGATAATTTATATGGATACATAATACAAAGTCATGCTTGAATCGAGGATGAGATCGTAAAATGTATTTGGGATCTTTCTGTGAAAGAATTCTCATTGGTACCTTCATGTGTAAAACTGCTTATCTCCTAACGTTAGAATTATACATCCGGGCACAACAGTGAGAGCCGAGATAGCCCATTGGTTAGAAGGCGTGCATCATCATCATCATTTTCATGTGCTTAATTTGTGTTTATAATTCAACTCGTGCTCGGCGGTGAAGGAAAACATCATGAAAACTTCATTTGTCTAATTTCAAATAAATTCTGCCACATGTGTATTCCACCTACACGCATTGGAGCAGCGTGGTGGAATATGCTCCTAAATTTCTTCTCAAAGGGAGAGGAGGCCTTAGCCCAGCAGTGGGAAATTTACAGGCTGTTAATGTTAATGTTATGTTGTGCACAACAGTACGCAAAGCCGTTGGTCTTGTGTCTTGATCTCTCTCCAGTTGTCTTAAATTCATGTCCCTTTAGACATTATTTTTATAGAATAGTAGCAATGCCCTATTTTAAAGAGTCACTAATATTCCTACTTACCCCACGAATTCAGCATAAAGCTTGAGCTAGAAGTGAGGACGACGTCGACCAAGGAGTCAGGATTGAAGTTGCGACTTTTTACATCATCTTTGGCGCTTAAATGACTCTGAGAAAAAAATATAGAGAGACAACTAAAGAGTCCATATAATGCAGTATTAAAATCTCTTACATTTATGACTAGTAGTTGAAAACGATCGTTGTGGTAAAAACTAAAAGTAAAAGGTAATAAGTATATTGTAATATTATAGTATTTAGCAATTGGAAATACATTCTTCGTTTAACAATACAATATTTTTTTTTATCAAACTTAAAAAAAAGGGTCACAGTCTGATTATAGATTTTTTTTTTATGGTTGTTACCTCAGAACTTCGTCATTTATGAATCGATTTAAATTTTCTTTCGTTTCGGAGGGATATTGCTTCCCTTTAGTCAACCCGTTTGGTACCGTTTCAATTTGGAAAAAAAATTATAAGATTTTTTTATGGGCTTAAATATAATTTCTCATTTGTTATCGCAGAATATTTGTTTGAAGAAGGATTTTGTTTATTATAATTTTTATTAGCCCGGTTAATAGACCAACACCATAAAAGAACTCCAAGCCCAGAAGCTAACAATATACATTTGACTGACCTCAATGATAGTCAAAATATTAAATCAATTATAATTAATTTCGTCGGCTTATAAATTATTAATAGGCCAAAAGAAATCTATAAAATATTAAGTACAAAATCGTTAATTATACGATCACATTTAAATAGTCGTAACGCTCGACGCCGACATACCAATAAAAAAAAAAACATAAAAATATCAGAACGTAATCAGAACTAATAAACTGCTTTAATCAAAATACTTTAATATTAAAATTATATTTTATCAATATTATTGAATTATTTTATTTTTGTTAGTGGTAGGGCTTTGTGCAAGCCTGGGTAAGTACCACTCATTCAATGATCCCCCCAAACAACAATATTTGTTAATATAGTTGAGCCAGTGTACACTATACAGATGAGGGATGTAAAATCCTACTTACCAGGGCTGCTATCGCATGGTTTATTGGATATTTAAGGGATAGTTATTGTATATTTCTTGGGTAGGTCTATGGGCGATGGTAACCTACCACCATGTAGATCATTACCAATCCTAAGAAAAAAAACTGGTGAAGATATTTTTCTTCACGTATCGAGTTACAAAATCCACGAGTCGAGTTATAGTCATAAATTGAACCCATAAACCCCATCACTAATGAGCTATCTATATCGCATTGAACCCGGACTCATCGGTTAAAATCCAGTTGTTCCATCCACTGGACCAGAAAGGTTTTGTTCTTTTAGTTTCATTCTGCATTATAAAGGTTAAAATTTAGCAATTTCGCTTAAAACAAAATCTTATAACGTACTTTTGTCCGCAAAGTTCGGAGATGAAATGTGTTATTTCAATCACTCGATCGAGTGGGAGATCGCTAAGAGATCTTTTATATTCAACTTGAAGATTCTTTGATCATTTTTTTTTTTATAATCCACGCTGAAAATAACGGACCTTAGAGTCGAGTGATTTGCAGAGTACGCTTAGGCATACAAATTAAATGTTCATGTCTTTATACTATCGAAATCAGAATGAATATTCTTAAAAAAAAAAATCATAACATTTTGGTATTTTTTTTTCATGAGTATCGAAAAAGTGACCAAAATTTCAGCCGAATGGATCAGTTTGAAGTAGTTCACCATTTTATTTGTTAATATTTGACTTATATTTAGTTTCAGTTCTCGGCTCCAACTACAGTACCATCTCATCAGTACATGTGTTTTATTCTCAAAAAGGCTTTTCTTATATATAAAGACAATCTAAGAAACAATCTGCTTTTATTTCCGTTACGTCAAAGTATTCTAAAAGACATCAGGAAATGTATGACTATCTTCAAAGCCGGAGATTGACACAGACATCCCGTATAAACATAGTTTTATGCGAATCGAATACTAATGTTCGGAATATACATAAATCTAAAAAAAAATTAAATCTATACTAAAATTTGAAATGTGAAAGTCTATCTGTCTGTGTGTTACTATTTCACGGCTTAATCACTGGACCGAATTCGATTAAATTGGATATGAAGCAGACTTAAACCATTGAAGGATAAAGGCCTTTTTACGCTTAATACTTAACGGCCAAGCCGCGAGTGATAACTAATTGTTAATATTTCGAAGTAAAATACCTGTCGTTGTTACAAATAGTCCTGATAAAATAATTCACCTCATTGAACATATTTCTGGGCGCAAAAGAACATGACGGATACATTTTTTTTAAGCATAAGTCACTACCTCGGGATTCCTGGTACATATTTGTTTATGTCAAATAGAATAGTCCTACTTATATTTAAATATTTAAGATTTTTTTTTATTCACAGTTACAGAATTTCAGTGAATAGAAAGTTAATTTTTTTTTTTTGAATAATTGGTGAACTTACATAATAAATAAAACAATACAAGTGAAATAAAAATAGTCTCCTATTTTTGAAGTCAGTTAATAAATGATCAAGTGCCTTCAAATATATTTTGTATATTCAATAACATTCGTACAAACGAAACAATCAAAAGCCCCAAAATCCATCATCATTCTCATACGTCATGTGTCAAATTTAATGAATTAACCTTGAGTTAACCGAGATTGTGCTTTTTAAGATATTTGGGAATAATATCATTGTCGAAATAATTTTCGTTTGTCTTTTAACAAACATGATCAAAGCATATTTTTTTTTACTTCTGAAATTATTATTCAACCCTTCATGGTACAGCCTTTATGCAGTTGACAAGCTAATTTTTTTTTTAGTAACGGGTTGAAATATTAACTGAACGGATTGTATATTTAATCTGTTAAAAGGAAAAAGATTACAAATTTGCAAAAAAGCTTACTAGATTTTCTATATTTATTTCGTATCTATTAATAAATATTTTCTCTATGACTTTGTGCTTGTTACGAGAACTGGTTCTCTTTACTGAAAATTGGTACAACTATATTTTTAGTTACACAGATTATAGAATTAAAATAAATAACAAAAAAAAATGACTTCAAATGTTTTCTGAAAATTTAAACGGAACCAATAGCAAACGAAATAATTTTTCACATCGGTTTTTAAAAGACAGAATTTTTATACAAATATATTAATTCTTCTATAAGTTTGTATGTCACTGAAATCCTCCATAACGTCTGGACCGGTTTTTGTGATTTTTCCGTGAGATTTTGGATTGGTTTCCAGATGACGATCTAAATTCAGCAATTTTTTAATAAAAGAAATACAATAAATAAAACTCTTATAGCACGCGTTCAAAATCTGATCAGGCAAGCAGGATACATCACGCTTTATGGTACGTAGACATACATATTTCAACTTTCATGTATAGCTCTAACTTTTCCAATATACTGACTTTTGTCTGCGCTGCTTAGTTTCACAGACAAAATTCAGAAGTCTGTGTCGTGTGAACCTACGATTAGATTTAAAATGACATAACATGATGTCATTCATTTATGTCTTCAGAATTCTTTGAAGAGAATGTTTGTGCGCCGTAGTCCATGTTTGGTTAGGACCGCGAATACTTGGTTAGTTTAGGACGGCAGACTTTTTTTATTGCATAAAGATGAACATGTTTATTATTCATTTATTTAACCAAAAGTGCCAATAAAAATACCGTCTATGGGACCTAGACAAAGTTACATAGCGACTGTCGATTTTGTTCTTAGAAAAGATCATTTATGTAAATTATACTTGTTTTCGATTTATGACAACAATCGAAGTATTGGGTCGAATACGAATGAGTATTTAGTTCTTTGTCACTAAACCAATGATTATGTAGTCTGAAATTCAGAAAAGTACATAGAGTACCTAACAATCCACCCCCCCCTCGATCACGTGTTGGTAAGACCGCTAGCGTGTTAGGCATAAAAAGTAGCCTTGTCCTTCCTTAGAGTTCAAACTTGCTCCATACTAAATTTTTTCAAGTTTCGTAGTTTAGCGATAGACAGACAGAATTACTTTTGCATTTATAATATATATAGACTGTACAACTAGTTGTTTTATGAAGAACTCAACGATTCATGAGAAAAATAATATTTTACATACAAGTACAGTATTTGTATATATTAACGTGATTTTGGTGCCATTGTGATTTTCCATCTAGTATATTAGTACTCAGGGTTATGTAAAAAAAAACTTTCGAAACTTACCTCATATTATTTGCGCTAACAATTCCCAAAACATCACGTTGAATTTAAGTTTAATTAAATCTAGTCCAAAATGAGGGTAACTTTATCAAAATGACTTAATTTTAACAAATTGGCTAAAAGTTTAAAATTAAATGTTCAATTTTTGTTTGACGTGGCTAAAACGAGTTGGACCCTTGGGTCCAGACCTTTACTAGAGGTAAGGTTCCCTGGTCATTTTAAAATATTAAATTATTTAGTGACTAATTCTAAAGGTTCCCTTGCATTAAAAATGTCCCATTCCAAACGATCATCTAGATTGAGATGACACACTTTTCTTTGCTACCAAGGTTGGTGGCGCGTTGGCTATCTAGGGAATACCTAACATTTCTATGAGCGCCAATGTCTATGAGACCAATAGCCCAGGTGGTATTTATGTTATTATTATTTTTTATTTCGATTTAGAGGGTTCATGTCCGGGATGGATTTTAATAAGATCAATTTTGTTTATAATTCACACACAATTTAGCATTTTATAAACATTACATTTTATTCAATATTGGAACATGACGATTCAAGTGTTGAGTAATATTCTACCACATCCAACCAACCCACAATAGGGCGTGGTGTAATCCATCAAAACTTTTCCTAGAGTGAAAAGAAACTTTGACCTTGTAGGACTTTTACTAGCATGGTATCTTTTAATTTTTTCTACAAAAAATATTTTTTTAAAAACCAGCAATTACCTTTAACACCCCTGCAAACCGCCGGTATTGCAGACGTCCAGCGTCAGTGATAGACACTTTCCATCAGAATATTACTCGTACGCCACCTGTTACTTAAAAAAATATTGTTCACGTTGATTAATTTTGCGTCTTCTTATAACATACCAATAAACGTATACTTTGAAGCTTTTAAGCTTGTGGACTCGTATAATATTTTTAACAGTACAGTCAAGAAGTATTCCTAAAGCAAATTTGCGCGCATGTTATGGAGCGGTCGTAAGTTTTGTTTTTTAATGTTTTTTTTTAATGGCATTGGTTGGCGGACGAACATATGGGCCACCTGATGGTAAGTGATCACCACCGCCCATAGACAAAGGCGCTGTAAGAAATATTAACCATTCCTTACATCACCTATGCGCCACCAACCTTGGGAACTAAGATGTTATGTCCCTTGTGCCTGTGATTACACTGGCTCACTCACCCTTCTAACCGGAACACAACAATACAGTGTACTGTTATTTGGCGGTAGAATATCTGATGAGTGGGTGGTACCTGTGGTGGTGGTGGTAGGGGCTTGCACATATTATGTCACTCCGTGGAATTCATGCTTGCTTATTAAATAAAAAAACAATTTGGTTCAGCAGTTTAGCCGTTGTAGGATAACAGACAGACATACAATTTTTTTTTATTAATTTCTATTTATAGTTATGTGTGTTTATATTTAAAATTTGAGCAATATGTCCAAATCTCCAAATCATATATTTATTAATAATATATGTTTGTTACAACTATTGATGAACCCTGTTCTCGTAATTGTATCACTTATTGGGTTCGAATAGCAATAGCACTACTAGGATTAAGTTCGAAGACGTAAATATCTTATAATACCATACTTATTTGTGAAAGCCATTTAACTACAAACCATCTAATAGATCCAATATCGAGTCCACTCCAGTTCTTTATTCCAATCAGTCTTTTGTTAAAGCGTCTCGGGGGCAACGCAGACATCAGCCAATACACGACTCATTTTCAACCAAAATTTTCAACGCTATGACTGAGTTATTACTTTATTTTATCAATCAATCAAGTCAAAATATCAAGCGAAGAAAAAAAAATTGCGTTAAAGTTACATTGCCTTCCGCATCTGATCGGATTGGGGGAAACTTTTGGGGACGTATTATTTCTCCTTTAAGCTGCAATGATAGCCTCCGACTACCAGTAGGTTAATGAACATCTGTGCAGTTTTAAATTCCATATTATAATTTAAGATTTTTAGATGTTTATAATTATATTCATTAACATAATATATCTCTAAAAAAAACAGTAGTTTTGTGTGAAACCTTATAAAGCTATTGGGTTTTACAGAGCTCTAAAGCGTGAATTTCATGTTCTAGTATTCCTATCATGAGCTATTTTTGCAAAATAGGTAGGCGAATAGACTATTGGGCCACCCGATTGTAAGTGGTCACCACATACATTAGCATCGTAAGGAATTTTAATAATTTACATCGCCAATGCTCCACCAAAATCAGGAACTAAGATGTTAATTCCTGTAGCTACACTGGCTTAACACCCTTGAAACAAGACCACACATTAAATTATTGCTGTTTGGTGGTAGAATATATAATGAGTGAATGGTACCTACCCAGACTTGAAAAAAGCCCTACCACAAAGTAATTATGTATTATTATATCGTACAACAAATCTTCAAGTATATACACAATTGTCTACTGAAGTTATAGAAAGTCGATCTAATGTCTGCGTTCGACTCGAGTGCACTGCAAATGGACTTTATTGAACTTTATTGTTCATTCACAAAGAGTTTTATTGGCTGTCTAACTTTAATATCCCAAACTTTTTAGAATCGTTGTATTGTCATTTAATTTTAAAATAACAAAAAAACTTATGGTAAATATTCGCCGTGGTTGTCGCACCACTGATTTAATGCTTTATATTATAATTTAATTAATAATATAATTTAATTAATTTATAATTTAATTAATAATAATTAGTAAATATTTATATTTCATCTCGTGCTCAGCGGTGAAGGAAAACATCGCGACTAATCCTGCACGTTGTGAATGAGACTATGCCACGTGCATCCACCAACCCAATCGTGGTATAAGCTCTAAATCTACTCAAGAAGACGAGGTATTCGTGGGACATTTGCAGGCTTCATTTTTTTAGTTCTTCCTACATAAAACAATTAACAAAAAATCAATCAAAAAATGTAATGCTGCTTTAGCAGCATTACATTTCGCAACGCATACATTCCTACAACCAGCCTGTTAATTTCCCACTGCTGGGCTAAGGCCTCCTCTCCCTTTGAGGTTTGGAGCACATGTCACCACGCTGCTACACTGCGGAACATTTTTCTAACTATTAAAAAAAAACACAAACAAAAAAGAGAGTTAAAATAAACGAATTATTTCGTTGGATAAAACTTTCACATCACATTACAAAGTTGGTAACTGATTAATGCAAAGGTAATTGCGTTTTTATTCTCTCATAACATTAGTTTATGTGGAATTAGAAAACAGATACAGATCAGTCGCAGTTGTGAACCAAATTTTAAATTGAATCGAGCTGACCTGTAGTATGTCTACACTTCATGGCTCACAGGCTGCCTTATTGGTCTAGTAGCTTGATAGAAGGCCACAGATCTCGAGGTTCAAGGCTTCAAACCCCAAACCTTACCTCAACTTACCTACTCATAAAAAGTCATTGGGTTTCGTCGAAAAATTCTCCGTAACAGTCCGTATGGAAGTTAGAAGTGTGTACACTCTCGTGCTTTGAAAAGCACGTAAGACCAACCGGTCCTGTTCCTGAACTTTTTCTAGTAGTTTCAAATTATCGTCCCATCGGATAATAAGGGTGAGGGAATAGAGAGTGTATCTGTGTGTTTGCACACACACATGCGTTATAATATGTCCAGCGTAGTTGGCTGGTCTCGTCAAGACATCATAACTACATGTGAACCTCATGTTTATTTTGTTTACTAGGGATATGGTTTTTTTACTAAATTCGAGTTGGTGGTAGAGCTTTGTGCAAGCCCGTCTGGGTAGGTACCACCCACTCATCAGATATTCTACCGCCAAACAGCAGTACTAACAATAGTTTAAAAGATTACCTCCACATACAAACAAACAAACTTTCCCTCTTAATAACATTCATTAATAGTACAGGTATATTTCATTAGAGCGAATCTTTTTAATTGTTTCCGAGTAATTGCCAAAATAACGAACAAACACAAGAATTATACCTTCGAAAGTATTCAACTTCTAAATTGTTAATTGACAAATTCAATTAAAAGACGTAAGGACCTTTCAGACTGTTTGAAGTTTGTAAGTCAATCATTAATTGATTGGCTTAAGAACTTAACGTTTAAACAAAAATATTACTCGTAACAATCTAAGCCCATATTCGCTGTTAGTGTTTGGAATTAAAAAGAAGGTTTATTAACTACAATTGTTATAGCTCAAGAAAAACTTGAAGCGTTGAACCCACCGAACGGCGGGTGGAATTTTAACTATTTATAAGCAAGTGTATTAAGATTTTGCTATACTTATATTGTATTAGTGTGTCTGTTTATCTCGGCCAGATCACTGAATTTAATTTGCTATTAAGAAAGGACATAAGGTATTTTTTATACACAAAACCTGACGACGAATAACGTGAGTAAATCTGCACGCGTCTACTAGTATTGGATAATAATGTTGGCTACAATTTTGTCAACACTATTAATAAATGTATCGCCTACAACTATTAAAATAGTTTACTGTTTGTTGATTTAATAATATACGTACAACAAGTGGGTAGCACGCGAAAGCTTCGCGTTTTTACAAATTTCGAAACCTCTGACAGGTTTTTTTTTATTTAATTTCATTGTGAACTGACGACGTATGTTCGCACGTTTTATATTTATTTTTACTTTTTATATAAAGCCATAGCACCGCTCTCTACCCGGCCAGTAGCTCTCCAAAATTCTTTGTTAAATCGTAACAATTTAGTAAATCGCCAGTAAGAGACCATACCTGATCTTCTACGTGCAGCTATCGTCCCATAATCACTGGGACAAAAATCGGCTTACGCTATTAATATAAAAAATATCGTACTAATTTTTTTTCATCGTCCAAAACTTAACATCTCAGGGGTTGGTCGAAGATGTGAGATAAATTTGCATTTTAATGGAACGCTTAACTTGAACACTTTTGCCCCTAACTCTCTGGATACTGTGACGGCGAATGACAGCCTCTTAAAACGTACTCTTAAAGCAATAACAACGAGAACCCTTGACTAATATCGTGATGGGTGATTGACAACGCCGTCATTACGACTAATCTACTGACTATGTAGATTTTTATATGAAAATATTTTATGTGTTTTTGAATTAATTTTGAACTTAGGTTGAGTTCATTAACATATGGCTTATCTAAATGTTTTAAGTTAATTTTATGTATTGATAAATTTTATACTTATTTTTATTAAATACTTCTGCAGTTCTCAGATTGTTACATCAACCATCCGAGGGAATTAGTTAATTTAGAACTTATTAAGTTTTATCTTAAGTAAAACAAAATATTCATTACAATAATTACTAATATAAGAAAAAAAAAACCATTATTAGTCAAAGCATCAGATATATGTATTATAAATAAACTAACTAAAACTCAAAACTAAAGTACTGAGATCCGTAATAGTCCAGTGGTACGTGTGCTCCTTGACAGACGTTTGCGCTTTCAAACCAAAGAATCCAAGAGTTTATTTTATGTTTACACTTCATCTCGTTCATGTCGGTGAAGAAACACATCATGAGGAAGCCTACATGCGTCTAATATAAAATCTGCGTCAATAAATTTGTGTATCAACCAACCCGCATTGGAACAACGTAAAGTAATTTATTTAATTAGTAATTATTAACTAGAGGAGCTGTTACTTTACTATTCTTTCTTTTCTTTTAACTGCATTCATATTTTAAATTGTACCTAAATAAGGTTTTATTGTTTGAACAAAGGGTAATATTTAAATATAGAACCTCCCAAACAAATGAAATCGTCCGAGCAATAAAATCAACAGGACGGAATCTTTTAATGATCAGAAAATATTGATTGATATATTTTTAGTATAAAAACAAATGTTCAAACAGTACTGGCTGTTTGTAATATATAAATTTATAACGCGGATAGTGTTAAAACCTATACAAATTATGAATATCAGAAAAAAACGCTAATATTTTTATTTTATTTACTTGGTGGTAGGGCTTTGTGCAAGCCCGTCTGGGTAGGTACCACCCACTCATCAGATATTCTACGGGTGAGTGAGCCAGTGTAATCACAGGCACGAGGGACATAACATCTTAGTTCCCAAGGTTGGTGGCGCATAGGTGATGTAAGGAATGGTTAATATTTCTTTCAGCGCCTTTGTCTATGGGCGGTGGTGACCACTTACCATCAGGAGGCCCATATGCTCGTCCGCCAACCAATGCCATAAAAAATATATATATATATATATGCTTTATTTTAACTTTATGCGTGTTATGTTTAAGTAGTTTTTACGTAAACAACTTGCAACTCATTTTATAGGTAGCACATTGTCCAATCCACATTAAATTGTATAAAATGCATTTTTAATAAGTGGTTTGTCAATTATCAGTAATGTTTATTGATGATTTTTTCAATAGATTCTATTAATACGAGACTTTTGTGTAGTAGTTTTTGTCTGAGTAACTTGTAAATATTTGGCTCACAATCCCTTTCAATAATCTCGTGAAAACAGCTAATCCGGCATAAACGCTCTTCATTTCATTGAAAATATCGTATCGTGCTAGGATTGTATGAAAATATAAAAAAATTATCCACCAGCCCGCATTGAAGCAGCATGGTGAAAAAAGAATATCTTAGCCCAATAATAGTACATTCACAGTATGTTTCTTTGTATACAAATGAAGCAGCGAAGAGGATTAGTATAGTCTTTTATAAAAATAAAACCAACATTCATCTATATTAATATAAAAATACGAAAATAATTCTGTCTGTCTGTATGTTACGCTTTGCCAGCCAACAATAAAGGGAGCGAAGCCGGGGGCAACAACTAGTATTACATAATAAAAGAAAATTAAATCCAGTTGCCTATAAAACGGCGCAACTTTTTAATACTCATCATTTATTTTTAATTAATATCGAAGGGTATAAGGCACGTATCCTTACTCCGTGGAACAAGTAATTGTGAACGTGCCTTATCTAAGTCAGACGAAAAGATCGCTAACTATTTCGTAAACGCAATATTATTTGAAGAGTCCATCCGTACGAAGTAAATATAAATTAAACTTAATCTTTCAAAACTCTTAAATTAAATTAAAAAAATAAAAATAAATTAAAACGTGGATATAATTGTTTTGTTACAGTAATTGATATTAATATGAATGAAATCTTTTAGTTATTGGGGAATGACTAAATCAAAAATCAAAATAATTACAATTAACAAGACTAAATTTAATATAAAAGCATAAAAGGTCAGGTCATTTTGGGTTCGCTTATATACATATTTGTGCCTTTATTAATATCGAATCACACATCCTTCAAACCAGAACACAACCATACTGAGTATATCTGTTTGGCAGTATATGGCAATATATGGAATGATTAATATTTTTAAGGTGTTAATGCACATGTCAATTTTTATTGTTCTACCTAATAGATAAACACTTAAAGATTTTCCTGCAGCGATTGATGCTATTAATGACGATCTTGTTTCAATCTCTGAGTGGAGTAAGCGATACGGACTTAACATCAATCCAAGTAAATCGCAGGCAATCATAATTGGTAGTCCAGGCATGATCTCGAAGGTAGATTTATTCGTCGTTCAAGACTCAAGTGGCTTCCTATTCGTCTTCGCCGGAACCTGCATATTCTTTCCCTTCTGTACTGTGCGCTATTTAACTATAGTTTTATTAAGTATTTAAGCGAAAAATTTGATTTTCTTGGGGATCCTTCTTTATTAAGATCTACGCGGTACCTTACACTCAAAATTCCTGTTCACAAAACAAAATTTCTAAACAATTCGTTTACTGTACAGGCCATAAAGTTATGGAATGCCCTACCGATAGATTTAAAAAAAGCTCCATCAATTTCTGCTTTTAAAAAAGCCGTAAAAAACTATTACCTTAATAATAATTAGACGACTTTAATTAATTTCCTTTATATAACATTTTTAGTGTATAATAGAGATATATATTATATATATATGTATATATGTAGTATTTATAAGTATTAGTGTGTAAAGTTTATGACTGCACCGCCTACGACGTTGATTTTAAAAATTCTCTCTCAGATTGGGTTGTCTGGAAGAGATGGCTAATTAGCCATAAGTAAAATTTTACTAATTTTGTATTACTTTTATTTGTGTGTGTTTCATTTTGTTTGTGGTGTACAATAAAGTATATTTCAATAAAGGTCATAAAGATCGGTCAAATTTAAGGCAGCTTATATCATACTTACGTTTAAGCGTATTGGGTCTGAGCATAAGCCTACAGCATAACACTCCTTGATATACGCACACCCTTTCAATAATATCCGATGTTTTTTAATTGTTTGTTTTATTACTGGCAATGTATGGTGAGCCTCTGACAAGGAATACATAAGGAAATAATATATAAATAAATGATTTCGATTGCGTTGAAATTTTGGTGACTACGCGAAGACTTTTTGTGTTTGTCGGGACGATTAGCTAGTAAAAGATAAAAATATGTTAATAAATTTATAAGGCACGATCAAAGATTATTATTATTTATTATCGCAACAACATCTAAAATTGGACGTGCCTTTATTTTTTTAGTATAATAACCTTTCTTATTTTTGAAAATAGATTTTCTATTCTTTATTTGAAATCAAATTAAATAAACACCAATATAACTGGCAATGAACGTCGCATTAAACAATGTATATAATTTATTATTTCCTACTCTCTCTTTTGTATAGCGATTTTTTTTTGTTTCAAGAGACGCCATTGTTGTTATTCACTTAGGTCGTTGAACTTTCTCGGGCAAGCGTAACATGTTTAAAAAGGGATTATCCCTTCATATAATTTGACCATCAATAACAATAACTAATATTCCTTATAATTGGACGCATCAATCACAAAGATGACAGCGTCGAATTAAAAAAAGGTTTTTGACATCTAATATTAACGTCACTTAAGTTACTTTTGACGTTTGCTCGTCCGAATTTAAATATGTAAACTATGTCCAAAAAAATATATCGCTGTTACACATAAACACTGTTTTTCGATATGTTATTGTGCCGTTACATTCAGCATTTATCAAAGGTTTTTGTCTTAGTATTATCATATAAAAGCCGAGATGGCCCAGTGGTTAGAACGTGTGCATCTTAACCGATGATTTCGGGTTCAAATCCAGGCAGGCACCACTGAATTTTTATGTGCTTAATTTGTGTTTATAATTCATCTCGTGCTCGGCGGTGATGAAAAACATCGTGAGGAAACCTGCATGTGTCTAATTTCAACGAAATTCTGCCACATGTGTATTTCGCCAACCCGCATTGGAGTAGCGTGGTGGAATATGATCCAAACTTTCTCCTCAAAGGGAGAGGAGGCCTTTAGCCTAGGGAAAATTTACAGGCTGCTAATGCTAATTATCATATATTCTAATATCATAAATGCGAAAGTAACTCTGTCTGTCGGTCTGTTGCTCTTTTACAACTTACATACTAAAGTGAATTTTTTAACTTTGTTATGAAGCAAGATTGAACTTACACACTTAGACATAAGATTTTTTTATGCCTACTACCATACAACTATAAATAATATAAATCAACGTATAATGTAAACCACAGCGTCCGTCGTCCGGGCCTTCTATTATGACATACAATAACAACACTGTGTATGCATATAAAGCCATTAGTAGGAAACCGTTTGTGCAAAATACGCACAAGTACTTTCGAATAGATTCTTTTCTACAGCCAAGAATCAGTCTGTTCATTCTGATAAGATAAATAACAAAAAGTTATTATCCTGATTTATTGAACTTGTATTTAATTTATGAGTCTATTAAAAAGATACAAATTCTTATATTTAATTAAAGTTTCACGAGTTGTGCCCCTCCAAATATGGGAGACTACACGTACGACATTGAGCTATGTATGTTACTTTTGTCATTTCTTTTTTATCTTCTTATTTTTACTCATGTAGTGTGATCCAAATAAAGACTTTATCTATCTATCTATCTGTTATTATTATTGAGATATTTAAACACAATTACAAAAAAATAATACTACAACAATAAATGAACAAATCAAATTTATTCAAATAAAAACAAATGTATGTTATTGGGATGAGCTTATTGATTTACCATTTTTGTTAGTTTAAAAGATGCAACGTTCAATATCAAAATCATTTTTATTGTTAGAGTGTATTTTGTTGTCTACGGAGTTATACAATAGCAGTATTATGTTCTAAATTTGATTTAAACTGCGGAATAGTAAATAAGTCATACATGTACACACGGGGCATGCGAGACACATTAACTTGAAGCTTTTGAAGCAACCGCCAGAACTATATAAACAATTATCATAATTAATACATTACTATGTAATTTAAGGGTTAAAACTCATTAAAGTAATTCATTGTAATTGAAAGTTTAAAAGTGTTTGACAACAAGACACCAACACTATGATACTGTTAGATATAGTCCATTTGTGTGTGTGTGTGTGTGTGTTGTCAATTACTACGCCCTTATAGTCAGATGGGACGGAAGTTGACTTGTAACTCCAAGTTTCCCACTCCGCAAAGTCAATAAATCCTTCCGGGGGCACAGTATTCATTTCAATAATAAAATTCCGCAGATATTTTTAAATTAGCCGTCAACATTATATATATGGTAAACAAGCGTGGTGCTAATACTTGTTGACTTTCAGGCAGGTGATATTATATAAATTTTATTATATTTAAGTAGCATAATTTTGTATTACAAATGTCGAACAACAGTAAGTTTCTTGTCAATTAAACTCGGTAGAATCTAAATTTCGAATTAGTGGTAACTTTACGTTTTTTTTTTGTAAAAGTGTATTTGTTATGGGTGTTATTACCCGGGATACAAACCCGTCTTTTTACATAGTTAACAACCTATATTAAGTAAAGCTACCACCGGTTTGGAATGTAGATTCTACCGAGAAGCACCGGCAAGAAGCTCAGTAGTTACTCTTTTTCAACATCTAAAAATACAGTCATGTTAGTTAAATACAATTATATATGTATGTTATGTCTCCTGCCTGGAAGTCAACAAGCATTAACTCCACGCTTTTTTTTCATCTACATAATCTTGTATCGAACAATATGCCTTCTTTACCAATTTATTTTTTACAAATGATTTGAATTTATGAAACGGACAAGTTAGATATCTGAAAACTTATTTGGGCACTAAACTGAAACGATAGTTGAGTAGATATAATACTTCCATGACAGATAGTTGTTATCGAAAATATTGTATTAATAAAAATGACAAATCATTAAATACGACGGAGGAATAATACGATTGTGCGGTAACAACGTCTCATTATTTTCGAGGATAGACAGACAGACGTTAGATTACTCTCTTGTTAATAATATTAATGATATATTGACAAATTGAAGACGTCAATTTACATTTAGTTTCGTAATACGTAATAAACACTACTACTTATATGAAATGAAAAAAAAATACGCGTATATTATTTAAATTGATTTGCAATAAAATTATTATGATTATTATGATAAAAGTAATTTCTTCTTATTTCACGACTACTATTAATAACGCTTGCTCGTAAATTTAAATATTCACAATTTAAATTCGTGACGAAATTTTAAAACAAGATATGTTTCGAAGTTGACTATCACGAGATACTTGGACATTTAAATGGCGGCTTAACGAGCAACGTGTCGTTTTGATGTCACCCTGAGCGCGCGCATCATATAAATTCACTCCCATAGTATTTTTATAACGCGATAATAATAGGATAATCTAAAAATAATATCTACCATGCTAGTTAGATACAAGAGCCGAAATGGCCCAGTGGTTAGAACGCGTGCATCTTAACCGATGATTTCGGGTTCAAACCCAGGCAGGCACCACTGAATTTTCATGTGCTTAATTTGAGTTTATAATTCATCTCGTGCTCGGCGGTGAAGAAAAACATCGTGAGGAAACCTGCATGTGTCTAATTTCAACGAAATTCTGCCACATGTGTTTTCCGCCAACCCGCATTGGAGCAGCGTGATGGAATATGCTTCAAACCTTCTCCTCAAAGGGAGAGGAGGCCTATAGCCCAGCAGTGGGAAAATTTACAGGCTGCTAATGCTAAAAAAAAAAAGTTAGATACATACATCATATGTACAGCCTATTTCCAATGAAAGTAGAAAAAAAGATAAACATACCTTAGATTTACGTATTTCATGCGATTTGCTAATAACTCAGGTATATTGTGCACTATTAAGTATTTATGATTAATATATATTTATTTATAATACAACACTATTGCACTTAAACATTTATTTCCACTTTAATTTTACTTCCAAATTTCCGATAACAGTTTCGTCGACGTTCAAACCGCCTTTTTTCGCGAATCCATAGTAAATATCATAGATTAATCAAGCTCTCGAATTTGCCGCCTTATTAGGGTTTTTACCTTTTATGGTTGGAACAGAGAGGAGATTTTCTCACGAAGTAAATTATAAACACATATTAAGTATCCATAAAGACTTAGTTTTAATTGCCAGTTATTATAAATAAACATAACATTACATACATTACTGTTATATATGTAGTTAAGTAAAGCGTTTACGTGTGTGCGTGTGGCTGCGTCCCCGCCGGTGCAACGCCTCGATTAAAACAGTGTGTAACTAGCCTCGTGGTTTAACTGACGCAACCCTACTCCTTAACATATATAACAGTGGCGACGATCGGAAACACGCGTAGATAATTTAAAATTATACATATTATTATACCCGAAAATGTCGACAGGAGTATCGTTTGGGATATTGTCATCATTCGATCATAGTTCGCAAGAGTGGAATAGCTACAAATCGCGTTTAAATCAATGGTTCATCGCAAACGATATTACAAATGAAACGGACAAATCAAAGGTCAAACGAAGGGCGATTTTACTCAGCGCGCTAAGCGAATCTACGTTTAAACTGGCTAGTGACCTGGCGTTGCCTAGAAAGGCCGAAGACGTGGACTACGAGGAAATACTGAGATTACTCGATAATCACTTCACACCTAAACGTATCGGGTTCTCAGAAAAATCTATATTTTATTCGGCAATGCAGCAGTCAGGCGAGAGTCACACTCAATGGGCAGCCAGAATTAGAGGCTTGGCAGCACACTGTGGTTTTAAGAACTTGGAAGAGGCCCTACTAGATAGGTTCATCATGGGCATGATACCCGGACACGAACGAGATAAGTTATTTGCCCAAGATCAGCGGGAAATGACTTTGGCAAAGGCAGTGGATTTGGCGGAAAGCGTGCGTTGTGCACGTTTGGCCGCCATGTCGGCGGTGGCGATGCCAGGTGGCAGCGGGGCCGTCGTGACTGCAGCAGGCCAAGATGGCGTGTTCGCAATCTCCAAAAAAGAAAAGTGCAGTGTATGTGGTTTTACAAACCATAAATCAGTTCAGTGTCGTTTCAAAAACTATAAGTGTAAAAAGTGTAGTAAAAAGGGGCATTTAGGAAGAATGTGTACGGTCGATAAAGTAAAATATGTTGAGGAAGGTAACATGGGTGACGAAGACGATGGTGAGTCTTTCTATAATATTAGGTGTGACTCAGGCAAGCCTATGACTGAAAAAGTGTACATCGGTGACCTATTTTTAGAATTTGAAATAGATAGTGGCTCGGCAGTTAGTGTAATTTCGGAGAGCACATACAAAAAATATTTTCCTAAAGTGCCGTTGTTAGCGACCAATAAAAAACTATTAGGTTATACTGGTACTAAGCTTGAAACTTGCGGAGTCGTACGTTTACCGGTTGCATACTCTGGGAGTGTGCACGACCTTGACGTGTTTGTTGTGCGGAGTGGTGGCCCGCCCCTCTTGGGACGAGATTTTATCCATAATTTTAAATTAGAACTCGCACCAGCGATAAATACGTTGTATATAAATGACTCATCGGGAAATAGTCCGGTTCTGCAGGGATTAATTAAAAAATTTCCTAAAACGTTTTCCGGTCAGTTAGGTGCATTTAATAAATATACAGTTGAGTTACGGTTAAAACCGGATTCAAAGCCAATATTTCATAAAGCTAGACCGGTGCCTTACGCTTTAAGGCTGAAAATCGATAAAGAGCTAGATCATTTAGTGAACTTAGGCGTATTAAAGCCTGTGGAGCATTCGGAATACGCGTCCCCAATCGTCCCGGTTTTAAAAAAAGACGGGAAGCTCCGCTTATGCGCTGATTATTCAGTTACAATTAATAAACAGTTAATTATTGACCAATATCCCTTACCGACTATTAAAGACCTGTTCGCTAAACTTAATGGGGGTGTTCAGTTTAGTAAAATAGATTTATCGATGGCGTACAATCAATTCATTTTAAATGAACCATCACAAGCCCTCACATGCATAAATACACATCGCGGATTGTTTAAATATACTAGGCTAGTGTTCGGTCTGTCGTCAGCGCCAGCTATTTTCCAACGTGCGATGGAATGTTTATTAGCAGGGCTAGAAGGCGTAGTATTCTTACTTGACGACGTTTTATGTACCGGACGAGATGCGGAACAGCATAAACAACGTTTAACAGCTGTATTACAACGCCTAGAAGACGCAGGGTTAACTATACAAGCTTCAAAATGCGAATTTTTTAAGCACGAGCTATGCTACTTAGGTCACATCATCGATAAGAATGGCGTGCGTAAATCTCCAGATAAGGTCAAGGCCATTCTTGAGGTCTCCAAACCAGAAAATGTCACACAATTACAATCTTTTTTAGGTCTAACAAACTATTACCGGAACTTTATACCAGAAGCGGCGTCAATTTTATACCCATTATATAACTTACTACATAAAAATGTAAAATGGGAATGGACGTCAATACACGAAGACGCTTTTAATAAAATAAAAAAACTTATGGCTACCGATAAATACTTAGCGCACTTTGACCCACATGCGACTTTAATATTAACCGTCGATGCGTCACCAGTGGGATTAGGCGCCGTGTTATCACAGATCGGGCAAGACGGGATTGAGAGACCCGTATCATATGCGTCTCGGACTCTCAATGCAGCTGAGAAAAAATACGCGCAGATACAGAAAGAAGCAACCGCGATTATATTTGGTGTTCGCCGATTCCACCAATACCTGTACGGTAGATCGATTCCCTTTATTTTACGAACGGACCATAAACCGCTTTTGACTATATTCGGGCCTTACCGAGGCATTCCCGAAGTGTCCGCAAACAGACTTCAAAGATACGCTATATTTCTGTCAGCATACAATTATCGTATCGAATACGTTAAGAGTAGTGATAACAGTGCAGATTTTTTATCGCGAGCAGTACTCGATACGGGCAATACGACGGGCGTCGGGAGGCGGGGTACTCGGGAAGCGGTTCACCGTGTGCGGACGCTTACAGATGAAAGCGAGGATGACCACGCGACATACGTGCATTTTGTGCTCGACGGAAGCCTGCCGGTGACGTCATACGATTTGCAGCGCGAAACCGATAACGATGCTATTCTAAACAAAGTAAAGTTTTACATTTTTAAAGGTTGGCCAAGAAAAGTTAGGGATTTACAATTAAAACCGTATTATAATGTTAGATTACAATTATCTTTTGAAAAAGGAATTTTATTGCGAGGTCACAAGGTTGTCATACCGACCTCCTTAAGAGATACCATATGTAAGGAATTACATAGCTCACATTTCGGCGTAGTTAAAATGAAAGCTGAGGCACGTAAAAGGTTTTGGTTCCCCGGCATAGACGGGGTAATGGAAAGGCTAGCGGCGGCATGCTCGGTGTGTGCGGCCTTACGGCCTCGGCCGCCGCACGCGCCGCTCGCACCGTGGCCTTACCCGCCTCATCCCTTCTATCGTGTTCACCTAGATTTTTTGGGTCCGTTCAATAATCAAATGTTCTTGATAATAGTAGATGCGTACAGTAAGTGGGTGGAGTGCTATACGATGATGAATTTTTACGGAACTAAAGCTGTTGTATCGAAACTGTATGATTTTATGGCCCGGGTAGGGATACCTCATACTTTAGTAACTGACAACGGCACTTCATTCACTTCACAAGATTTTAAAGATTTCTGTTTATCGAACGGTATTAAACACGTGTTTTCACCTCCGTACCACCCGGTAAGCAACGGCCAAGCCGAAAGTTTTGTTAAAATAATAAAAAAAGGGTTACAAGCTATAATGTTGACTAATAAAAATAAAAAAAATGTAAGTGATCAGATTTTAAAATTTTTATTTGATTATAGAAATTCTAAAAATAGTACCACTGGCAAATCGCCGGCGGAATTGTTGTACGGCAAGCCATTACGCTCGAGGTTAGATCTCATAAACCCTATTGATGTAAGTCCGTCTTCTTCACCCTTAGACCTAACTCAAACTATAGAAAGGCAACAGTGCTTGCAGGGTAAAAGCTACAAAGGGAAGCAAAGAAAAGAATTTAAAAGGAATGAATTAGTGTGGACTACAAAAAACTCAGAAAATAAAAAATTTTGCTGGATTAAGGGCCTCATTAGAGAAAAAATCGGAAGCGTAATGTTTAAGGTTTTCATACCAGAATTAAACCGCGAAGTAACTCGACACGTGGACCAGATAAGGGCACGCACGTCTACAACGGGACCGGATCACCAACCAGCTTGGAATCCCGATGTCGTTCCCGATATACAGTCAATGGTTCCTGCATCTGCGTCTTCAACTCCTTCGCAGGATCCCGGGAGGGAGAAAGCAGAGGATGAGAGCGCCAGTGACGAATTCGATTCTACCTTTGCAACACCTCCACCCGCCCCAGTGTCCACTCGTAGACGGGAACTGACCCCGATAAGTATCGAGTGACTCAGTGACATGCAATTATGAGCATCAAAAACTATTAAATTAAACACTTTGCGTAATCCTAGAACATTCTTAGTTTTATATTAGCTTTAGTTATGTAATTGATACTGTTCTTTACTATAGGTGGAGGGATTGTTATATATGTAGTTAAGTAAAGCGTTTACGTGTGTGCGTGTGGCTGCGTCCCCGCCGGTGCAACGCCTCGATTAAAACAGTGTGTAACTAGCCTCGTGGTTTAACTGACGCAACCCTACTCCTTAACATATATAACAATTACATTAGCAGCCTGTAAATTTCCTACTGCTGGGCCTCCTCTCCCTTTGAGGAGAGGGTTTGGAGCATATTCCACCACGCTGCTCCAATGCGGTTTGATGGAATACACATGTGACAGAATTTCGTTGAAATTATACACATGCAGGTTTCCTCACGATGTTTTCCTTCACCGCCCGCCCGCTTCGCAGCCCGAGATGAATTATAAACACAAATTAAACACATGAAAATTCAGTGGTGCCTGCCTGAGTTCGACCTCGAAATTATCCGTTAAGATGCACGCGTTCTAACCACTGGGCCATCTCGGCTCTTTATTATAAATAAACAAAAATGTGAATATTCCAACATGTCTAATATTTTTACAAGATTTTTCATATTGTATAAAGGAATACATTTATTTATTTAAATATACTATTCAAAGGTAAATAATTGTTGCATAGTTGAACGAACACTTCATCAAGCGTAAAGAGTTCTATCACAATGGGATACCGTTCAATTTCGTTTGTCTACTTAACAGGTCAGTAATTCTCTACACGTAAATCTTAAGCCAAGTAATTCATTAACAAGGTACTTACTATATGAACAATTTGACTTAACCCTACTTAATTATAAATGGAAATGTGGGCTCAAAGTTCAAGACTTGTTGATAAACGTAGGTTAAGACTCTATTACTTGGCATTAAATCTTGGTACTTGTAAATAATTCAAAAGGTCTTAACAGTGAGATAAATCTAACCAATTCATTATTTATTTACAAATTCAATTCTAGTTGTCTTTTATATTTGGAACTAAAGCTCAAAAAGGCTTGGCACATGTTGAACACAGCCTCAAGTAAACAGGAACATCAAATGATTAACAATTTAATTAAGTTTACAATGTTTATTCTTCCAGTTTTTGTTACGATCATCCATTATTTTTCGTTTTTCAATCCAGGTTAACAATTCTCATGTCAAATTCAAAAATATTCTTATACCATACCCTGTACAAGTTAGTTTGATATTTTTGACTGCCTAGTGATGGGAAATATATATCTAATAGTAGTCCAAAAAAATAACGTTTAAAAATATTTGATAGAAATAAATTATTGCGTAATTCAAATTCGAATACATTTTTTTCTTTTTACCTTATTTTCCTAAAAAGAGTTATACTAGCTAAAGAGACCCCAACCAAAAGGACCCCGTTCGTAACAATAACTTAACAATGATATTTGTAACAGTTACTGCCTGTTATTCGTGTCTCATCCGTCCGACCGATTGAACATTGTACAAGCGTCTATTATTTTCAGTGTTTATATTTAAATTTTACTTTGAAGCAATAGTGTCTTAAAAATTTCGGCTAAAGCTTGAATCTTTAGGGACTTTTGTGTTATATGTATTTTTTTAAATATTTTTACAATCTTTAAAATAATTAAATTAAGAAAATAATATATTTGTCATTGCTTATTACATATATCAGCGAGGCTCTCTTATATTATATAGGCCCTAAACTAGGCATACCCGTATGTTAGGGGCCAGTAACCTCCCAATCAGTGCATACATTTGATAGACTTATTATTAAGTTTAAAAAAAAATAAAAGGAAAATTTGCCGAGCTAATGACGTAACGAATTTTATATATTATAACAACAACTGTAACAAAACATAACGGGTTTAAAATTATATAAGTATATGTATATGTATTACTTTACCGAGTTTCACCCGCACCACCTAGATGTCCGAAAATCCACAACAGCGTGATTTCTAAGGCATTTTCTGCCTCGCACAACCACTCTGTGAAACCGGCTTTGCTGACGGTTTTTCCGAACCGATACGACTTGGAAATTATCCAAGAAAAGAGCGTACACATTTCTTAAATGTCAGCAACGAACCTGTAAACCACCCCGGTGTTGCAGTGTCCATAGGCGGTGTTAGTCACTTACCATCAGGTGAGCCTCCTGCTCATTTTCCACTTGTACCATGAAAACTTTTGTATTTGATAAATTCTTTATCAGAGCTGGCTTTGAAGTAAAATTAGTCTATGGATTTAGCAAAGTTGAAAGACGAAATTTTATTTTCCAATATCAATTTTAAATTATCTTAACTGAAAGATCAGTGCAAATATAATGTTTACAAAAAACATCACCTAACTTTACGTTTAATTGTAAGGGTAATTAGAGGGTGATTATTCCTTAAATATAGTCTTTGCTTTTTGTATGTATATAAATGTAACTTCTGTAGAAATGAAGGCTTAACTTCTTATTGGCAAAGTCAAACGATCATTCATTCGAGAATTTGCTTAATTGGCAGATTTTCATGATGTTTTGATATATTATGTATAGAGTGTGCTAGCACTCTTCAACATCAGAAAAGCGTATGAGATAATTAAAGAAACATATAATTTAAATTACATCAAAAAAGGAGTTTATCAATTATTCGATTGCTCTGTTTTTTATTTTTTTAATCTCGCAATCCATCATCCTCCTGCCCTTATTCCAATTTTACTTGGGGTTGTCCCAGCATGTCTTCTTCTTCCATACTTCTCCGTCGGAAGTCATCTCACAAGTAACATTATTTCTAACCATATCGTCTTTCACACAATCCATCCATCGTTTCTTTGGTCGTCCCTTCCATATCCATCCACATCCATTCACAAAACCTTACTCACAACTTGGCCCACATTCCTCCGCATAACATGACCATACCATGACGTAATCCGTCATATATAAAAGTATTTGGATATTTTTTTTTTGGATTGTTTGGCCTATTTTAAATATTGAAGAAAAGAATTAATAATTATTTGATTGAATAGTTATTTAAAATAACGACCGCAGTAAGAGTTTACTTACGACACTTGTATTAGGTGAAGTTTTATGCAGGTTTTTTTTAGCTTAACACGTTCACATCTTAAAATTAAGTGTGACTGAGGATCCCATGAGATACAAGATAAGGCAGGATCGCAATGAATCTTGATACTAAAACATTATAAAACACGATTAGAGCGATTTTTTATGACGATATAAAAAATATATTAAATACAAGCAAATGTATGGTACTCTATTATATTTATATTTCTAACGCTTATCAGTATCAAAATCTAATTATACTTCATTCTAGTAAATTATATAAAGCTTTACTCAGTTTCAACACATTAACTATGTTATACTACGAGTAGGTACCTCTTAGTCTTAGTATTTATCATATTAAATTTTTATGTCTTTTTTTTTCGGGTAAATTCCTAAGTTCTTGTGATGGTTTTCTTCTTGTCAAATTCAGTTTAATGTTTTTTTTTTCTCAAGGATCAGTGCTTTTTATATTTTTTTTTTCTTATAATTTATTTTCACTCATTTCATTCATTTAATTTTCGTGTGCGCGCGTGTTTATTTATGTTCGTGTTTATGTTCACTCAATAGTCAGGGGCCATTTGAAAATCAGTGTTGTGCATTAGCACAGCATATACTGAGATGAACCCCTTGCTACCTACACTATATTCCTTGAATTTAATTATTTTCTTGTGTATAGTCGTTGTAATTTATTTGTATGTGTAGCAAAAATAAATGGTTTAAATGGTTTATTAAATATATGTAATACTAGCGACCCGCCCCGACTTCGCACGGATGCAATGCTGCCAATAAATATAAAATAGAATGTCTTACATCGTTCACAGTTTTTCAGTCATAGACAATACATGTCATATCTTCGAAAATATTCATTTAAATTACCTACTCTAAATGGTCATATTGATATATGTATATTAAATGTACAATGTATTTAAGCTACTTAATTGGATAAGGATTCATACAGCATGAATTTGCTTCGAAAATAAGCCATTATTTCTCGTAAAAAGTAAACGATAAAAAATGGTTATTGTAAGTTATCCCTAAGAGATAAATTATGTATCGTGGCGGACTTTTTGAAGACCTTTTTAAGGTGTAAAATACTGTAGTACATTATTTTGATCTATCTCGTAAGGTTGAACCAGCGTTTGAAATGTAAGAGCAAAATATCGACATCACTTCAGAAACCACCAAAATTATCAGTAATTCTCTACTATCTCCATTGTGCGTATATTATACATATAAACCTTCCTCTTGAATCAATCTATCTAATAAAAAAACCACATCAAAATCCGTTACGTAATTTTAAAGATCTAAGCTGTCTTTGTTTTATACCATGTAATGATTATAATGATAATTTGTTACGTACGTACTATAAGAACTCGTATATCAGTCTTGAAATTCTCAATAATCTAACGTAACTAACATAACCGTAATTATAGTATATCCGACATAAAAATCTATCCGAACCGAATATATCCATAACCAAATCGGATAAAATAATTGTTTGTTATAATTTTATGTTTGGTTAATGTTTTACTTGAAGATATTTAAAAAAATGTTTTTAAGGCTATTTTGTTCCGTGAAAATACCAAATTACAGAGTACAAATAGAGTCAAACCTTTCCGTTCCTTAATAACCTAATATTCGTATCTGAAACAATCGGATAATCCGACATCATTTCGTATCCGTAACCGTATTTGAAACCGGTAAAATATTAATCATATATCTATATCCAGATCCGAAATTACATATCCACTAGATCCCTGGTTCCGAACACTACGTCTGCCTTTTGTTTTATAATTTGACCATTACCAATAAACAATCGCAATATTCAACAATGGCACGTTATAAGTTCACTAGAACTAAGTCTGCAATCGAATATGACCTCCTCAAAACTCTTTGACATCGTCGATCTTTAACCCAGTTGGATGGATAATTACAGCACGGACGTGGATTATTAAACTTCTTTAGAATCAGAGTTAAATAGCCATGTCGAGAGTCTATGGTGAAAGTTTTTTCATATAAAACCTCAGAATAATAGCTATCTTATGTCGTGTTTATTACCCAAGCTACGTGTGTGCCAAATTCCTTGTATTCGTTAGGCGAAGGAACGTGATGTGGTCCCAATAAATAAAACAAGCGACATCGACTTTGAAGATACAGAAATTCAATTTTTCTTGATGTTTTTCGTATTCCATAACTTGGACACAGTTTAATTTGAAATTACTTTGATAACTGTTTTAAAGGATGTATGGAATATATATCGTTTATATAGTAACAGCCACTCAATTTCCCACTGCTGGGCTAAGGCCACCTCTCCCTTTGAGGAGTAGGTTTGAAGCACCACGCTGCTCCAATGCGGGTTTGGTGGATTCACATGTGGCAGAATTTCGTTGAAATTATACACATGTAGGTTTCCTTGCGATGTTTTTCTTCAATTATGAATTATAAACACAAATTAAGCACATGAAAATTCAGTGGTGCTTGCCTGGGTTTGAACCCGTAATCATTGGTTAAGATGTACGCGTTCTAGTCACTGGGTCATCTCGTCTCTTTTGTAAATAAGGAATGCTATAATGATATCAGAGTCCGATTAAGTAACAAGAATAATAATAGTTTCAAGAATAAATTAATTTAATTTTATATGACACTTTATAAATGTTTAAAGTGTTCTATAGTCGTTTAACTTAATAGCTTATATGCAGTAAACCTGGTCGACAAGATATGCATTCATCCGTCACTTCGCTAACACCTCACGATTTTTAACAAACCCGCCCCGGCTTCACCTGGGTACAATAATTGTCTACATTCAAAATTTAGATTGAAGAATTAACATACAAAGAAAAAACTGTTCTATTTCCGGTTATAAAGTTGAAATTCTCTACTATAAAATGTATGTATCTAATACCATCAGATAGATTTAATATGTCACCTTTCTTACTTATCATTATTTTGTTTACGCACTACATATATATATATATATATATATATATATATATTTTTAGTAGACTACCCTATATTTAGATCACAAAATATCCTTGTATTCATAGCACAATACTGATATTGTTGAGTTATTGTAATAATACTCCTATAATGTACGCCTATTCGACTTAATTTAAATGTAAATCTTTTGAGGAAATAAATGTCTTTAACCGTATGTTATATGCATTTAAACCTTCCTTTTGAATCACTCTATTTATTGATGCAAACTTTATTTAAATCCATTGCGTAGTTTAGTAGATCTAAGCGTACAGAGAAGCGATTTTATTTTATACTAAGAAGTACCAAATATTTATTTAAATGTAAGTATCTCTATTCAACTTATCAAAAGTCGATAGAGCTACATCACAGGTAATTATTTATTTTGAAATCGATAAGATACTTAATTATTTAGATAAATTAATTATAAACAACATCTAACAAATATTAAATAAATCGTAATTATTACAATTAAAAAAGAAGAAAATAAACTTAAGCAAAGTGAAATATTTGGAGAAGTTAAAAAAAGTAATGCATAAATAATTCTTATAGTAGTCCATATTATTCTTATTATACTCAAAATCCATGAAAAGCAGCCTAAAATATCTGTTCCAGAAATTTCAATGGTAATAAGCGAATACGCAAAGATTAAAAACTGGCGAATCGCCAGTCCAGAGTACGCCACTCCGAGGTCCCGAGTTCGATTCCATGCGAGTCGATGTAGGAAAAGTTCATTAGTTTTCTACGTTGTCTTGGATCTGGGTGTATGTGGTACCGTCGTTACTTCTGATTTTCCTTAACACAAGTGCTTTAGCTACTTACATTGAGATCAGAGTAATGTATGTGATGTTGTCCAATATTTTTTTTAATTTTAGGATGACATATGGAGTACATATCATTTATTATAAAAAACATTCAAATTGAAAGTCAACTAAACACATGAATATTTAGGTCTCAATACGTAAAGATTTTGTGTACGAAGAAAAAATCCAAAAATACAATAATCAGTCCACTTCATTCAACTGTGACTGTATCTGTGACCGATTCGAACGATCGGTTGAAGAGTTAAACTTAAAACCGAGGTAATTGATTTAACACGACACCAAGTTTTCAAACTTTGCGTTGAAAATTTGAATCGAACTAATGCAATTGTGTCAGTTTCTATTAAAACAAGTTGAGACGCTGAGAATATTTTGCGCTGTCAAATCTATTTACAGCTGAGCTACTGAAACATTAAGATGTTCAAATGTCACGGATACTTTTGGAGTTTCAAATTGTCAAATAGTCGATTTCTTCTACCGATCATTTATTCAGATGACAGAAACACGAAATTTGTTACGGACACAAAATAATCATAATAAAATTATATTAAAACAATATTCTCGAGATGTTCCAATGGTTAGAACGCGTGCATCTTAACCGATTATTACGGGTTCAAGCCCACGCAAGCATTGCTAAATTTTCATGTGCTTAATTAGTGTTTATAATTTATCTTGTGCTCAGCGGTGAAGAAAAACATCATAAGGAAACCTGCATGTCTCTAATTTCCATCCACCAACTATTTACCCACTTCTAAATTCTGCCACATGTGTATCCACCAACCCGCAGCCACCGTGGTGGAATATGTTCTAAACCTTCTCCTAAAAGTGAGAGGACTCGTTAGCTCAAATTGGTGGGAAATTTAAAGGCTGTTAATATAAAACGAAAAAGTTCTTGATCCTCAATCCAATTCACTCTTGTTCTATAACTGGAAATGTTATTGTTGCTAACTATGTCTCGTTTTCATTTTCTTATATATTAATTCCTGACGATTTTGGTCACAACAGCCAACCAACTACGCAGGATATAGTTAGTGTAAAAGTGTGCAAACACAGGTACACTCTCTGTTCCCTCACACTGATAATCACCTTACAATGACCGACGGGTTTACATGCTTTCCGAGGCACGGAACTACACAAACTACCAACTTCCATACTTCAGGCTGGCACTGAGAATTTTTCGACAGCAAACCTAATAACGTTTGATTGGCCCAACCTGGCGTTTGAACCCAGAATCTGGGGATATGCCTTATATCTAACCACTAGACACTATGATATATGAGAACACCGTCAAAAGGTTTAAATCACGCTCAATACGGTTTGATAAGCTGATAACACTTATTGGCAGTTTAGTTATCAACAATAACATCAAGTGTACGTGTAACGGCTTTTAGACATGTTTGTTTTAACAGATATCGTGATAATCGAAATTTTATTGCAAATTTCAGTATAGTTATATATATATTTTTGATTTCATAAAACTTTAGATTATAAAATGAGGCTAATATATCTGCAGAGTAGAGGCCTGTGCCTGGGGACTACAACGATTAGTAGTAGTATTAAAAAGTTAATTCGTTTGTACGCTCAGATCTTTTAAACTAAGCGACAGATATAAAAGCGATTTCCATCAATAAATAGATTGATTCAAGAGGAAGATTTATGTGTATAATACATGCATATTATAAAAGAGAAAAGCAAAGAATTTCAACTTTATAATCGGAAAAAAATCAATAATGTATAATATAAAAGTTGTACATAGACCCTTATTGAACTGATGTGTATCTGAAAAGGGTAGCTAGTAAATTTAATAAAGATAAATCATTAAAACATGTACTAAAACGATAGGAAAGAAAATATTTTTCCACCCTGATAAGCAACGCAAGATGCTGTATAAGACTATTAAGAAAATTCAAATATCGAAAACAACAAACTATATAACATTACCATTAATCAAAACGTTGAATTAACAATCTCCCCCTCCGATATCAATAATCCAACGATTATGACTATCAGATTTAATAACACTTTTGTTGTAAAACAAAAAACACGGGGAATGAATATAAAATATTACTTGATAGCTTCAATTAAAATAGTATAACTCGTCTTGTACATAACAAATTTGTCAAGAGCTGAATTAGAATTCATGGTGTCAAAAATTCAAATATTCTTTAACAAATTGGGCTCATAAAAGCACTTTTGTATCGTTACGTTACAGTGTTGATTATATGTGAAGCCACCATACCACTGATTCGGAAAGAAGACTACAGAGAAGAACTAGCAAGAAACTCTAATTTAATTTAAATTAAATTTACATATATCCTGTCTGTCTGTTGTAATAATCTTGTGCTGAGTGATATTTTTTTTTAGCATTAGCAGCCCGTAAATGTCCCACTGCTGGGATAAAGGCCTCCTCTCCTTTGAGGAGAAGGTTTGGAGCATATTCCACCACGCTGCTCCAATGCGGGTTGGCGGAATACACATGTGGCAGAATTTCTTTGAAATTAGACACACGCAGGTTTCCTCACGATGTTTTCCTTCACCTCCGAGCACGAGATGAATTATAAACACAAATTAAGCACATGAAATTTCAGTGGTGCCTGCCTGGGTTTGAACCCGAAATCATCGGTTAAGATGCACGCGTTCTAACCACTGGGCCATCTCGACTCATCTTCGACTGAGTGATATGGCTTATTTATAAATGTTTTTGACATGAGCACTAATATTTTTAAAAGGCCAAGTTAATAGGCAACCTAGATGACATTAGCAGTGGACAAAGCCTAGTGGATAATCGAATTTGTTCAAGATCTGTGTATGGTAACCCCCATAGCAACTTTTCTTTTCGATAAGATACTATCGAAACTGGTGCTAGATTTACCGTCTCTTTTAAAATGATGATTTAATTGATTGCGCTTGTTGAATAAATTATATTTAGATTTAGATTTTATATAAATGAATATAGTCTATTTGGGGCAGCCGATGTCTCTATAGCCCTATCACAGATAACATCGTTTTGAGACCTGTTTCATAAAGATAAGTATTATGAGGAGGTTTCTTAAGAGAAAATATAGAGCCGCGAAGAGCTCATTTATTGATAGAATTTATGTATATTTGGAACACTAAATTTAAAATCAGTAATTAGAATTTATAACACCATTCTTGGCAGTAAACCATTGTGCGAAAATTAAAACAAATTCTATGAACGGATGATATATAAAGCTTATTGTTATTGAGGCTGCTGATTAAATAAGGACGTTTAAAAAAGGTTAGCCTGTTAGTAAATGGCTAATTAAACTAGACTTTGACGTGTACATCATTAGAGACATTTTTAACTTTGCCGTTTCATAAATTCAAATCATTTGTAAAAGATCCATTGGTAAAGATATTATTCAATACAAGATTATACAGATGATAAAAAGGCATGGAGTTAATACTCGTTGACTTCCAGGCAAGATATATTACATACATATATAATTGTATTTAAGTAACATGACTGTATTTTTTGCTTGCCGGTTCTTCTCGGTAGAACCTACATCCCGAAACGGTGGTAGCTTCACTTAATATAGTTTGTTAAATGACGATTCAAAAGTGCTTGTAAAAGCAATAATAAAGTATATTTTGATTTTGATTAGAAATAAACTTTATGTTAACATTAGAAAAACTGAATATAAATGATTATTATTTTTTTAAGAGTAGTAATGACAATTCAGAAGGAATTAATAATATTAATTTCCCCTCAAATTAAGCTTAAAACTTGTATTGGGAGTGAGGACGACAATAGCCCAAAGCGGCCTTGTTACCATTGCGCTATGGAAATCTGTTATATGTGGGATACTGCATGTTTCGGACATCGTGATGTTTTTCTTTACCGCCGAGATGATTTATAAACATAAATTAATCATATGTAAATTCAGTCATTGGACCATCTTCAGTAATTAACGCACACGTATACCACCATCCCTTGTATCGTTCTACTTCCAAATCATTAAAAAAAGATAAGCTTTAAAATCCACGAAATAACAATTATAATTTTAAAACGATTTGTGGATTAATTCGCATCACTCGTGTACATTTTTTATCATGTACATTTATATAAATGTACGCGATAAAAAATATAATGAAATTATTGTAATTAGTTTTCGTTAAATTGGTAAAATTTTTAAATGAATATACCAATATATATGTATATTCATTAGTATAAAATGTTAATTGCAACCAATTTAGTCGTGCGTGAAGTTGAGTAAAAAGAAAGGGGAATGTATCTTTTTTTACTTTATAGGCAGTCTGGCAAATGAGCCACCTGATGGTAAGTGGTCACCACCTTAAATGGACATTGGGAAATTAGATATTATGTCCCTTGTGCTTTAGTAACACCGACTCACTCATCCATCAAACCATTCATCAAAGTTTGTTCAAACATTTGTTTTAACAAAAATACAAAGTATGACTGTTGGGCCAGTAGATATATATAATAGGTACATGACAGGAGTTACTTACAACATCTTGTACATAAATAAATGGGAATAAAAATATCGCAACATTCCCGGATATTGGAATTGAAGATCTTATTACTCGATACTTTAAAACTGTTGTGTCATAAAAATATGGTAGTTATTTCATCTCTACAATTTAAACTAAAAGGTTGAAGGTAAAAATACATACGTCGTTCTGTCCATTGGCAATAAATTTAAACGTGTTCTAAATTTAAACATTTCACGCCGGTTTAAGTTTTATTTTAAACTGGAGCCATATAGAATATTAAAGTTTGGCGGTAGAATCATTTGTAAGTGACAGATAGAGAGACACTACAAGAGGTCTTAAATAGAACCATACGTTATTATAATTGCGAAAGAAATTCTGTCTGTTTCTCCTTCAAGATTTAACCGCTGATCCGATTTAGATGAAATTTGGTATACATATATAGTTTCAGCCTGTAAATTTCCCAAGGTTTTGGAGCATATTTCACCACGCTGCACCAATGCGGATTGGTGGATGTGTGGATTGGTGATATTGCGTTTTTAGTACGAAACACTTACCTTTTAGGAATACTTTTGGAGGTTATTCCAACATTCAGCAAACTTTCCGGTTCTGGTGCGGTGGCTGACATTTGCACTCGGAATCATCAATTACAAATCACGTGTTCTAACCTCTGCGCCATGGGGCAATGTGTTAGAGTAAGCCCTTACCTTTGAAAGGTGAGATGGTTTTACTAAATTTACATGCTGCCTTTTTTTTAGATTAAGTAATTCAAGAGTGTGATCAACTGTATATTTGAGGAATGTATTGTGAGTTCTGTAAATCAGACGAACTTTAAAATTGTATCCAATTAGGAATAACGTGCGTATTCCATTTTCCTTTATATCGCGCGTAAATTTAGATTTATTTTTAGTTTGACTAAATATATCGTTAACGCAAAACTTTTAATTGCCCCTTAACAGTTTAACAGTTTTGAATCTATCATTGTAAATTATGTGACGGTTACGAAAATACATCAAGACACACTTTTACACGGTGGCAGGGCTTTGTGCAAGCCTGTCAGGGTAGGTACACCCACTCATCAGATATTCTACCGCTAAACAGCAATACTTAGTACTTTTATGTTCCAGTTTGAAAGGTGTAACTACCCAGTGTAACTACAGGCACAAGGTAACATCTTAGCTCCCAAGGTTGGTGGCGCATTGTGTGTGTGTGTGTGTAATGTAGGGAAAAAGCCGGCCCACCTAGTTATTACATAAAAAACTACCACCTCCTACAATACCTTCTTGGTATAAATAAGTCCTAAATGGACTCTTTTTGTGGCTAAATAAACCACCGACCACGTAGTTTTATCACGGAGTACATCTAAAAGAACTCAAGGAAATTCTTTACGTGTACTCCCGTCCTTTACAAAACCATACGATTGAATTTTAAATGAAAACAACATTCCTTTTCAATGGAACTTCTTACATGTATCGTATAAAAAGCAAGGGAAAATCGCCTTTATCTGACCCATTTAAGACCTATTTACAATGAGAAGAAATATGGGCACATGTTAGGCTAACTAAAAATAGCTTACATTTGCCTTTCACGTGAAATCTATTTTTAAAACGGACGACAATATATTCACAACAAAGAACTTATAACGAATTTAATGGAAATAAACTTTATATTCATTTGACTTGAGATGGCTCAGTGGTTAGATTACGTAAATCCTTAACAAATATTGCGAGTTCATAACCAAGAAAGCCTTATCTCCTGATTCAGAAAACAAATATTTTTTTTAAGAATGTTTTCTTCAGCTTTTTTTTCTTTCCTACTGTATTATCTATTAGTTTCATATGTGTTACGAATTAAATATTATTCGAATCGTCTCTATATACATTTGAACTGGTTGAAGGGTTTCAGAAAGCGTCAAACATAAGAAACGATTTCATTCATTATATAATACTATTGAAACATCCGTTTGTTGCTCTTCAAATATAGATATTTATCGAGTAACAAGTGTTCGACTAAATTATTGAAACTATTCAATTGATTGAATATGTTTAATTTACATCGATGCAATGACGGGTCAGTGGACTCAAGCCCCCTTCAAACTAAAACAACAATAGTAATTATTGATATTTGGCGTTCGAATATATGATAAGTGGTTGGCACCAATCATGGTTCTTGGTTCCAAATATTGGTTCCAACCACTTATTGACATTTGATATGTGCATTGTGTCTGCAGTTACATTTACCTTTCAAGCATAATAGGCGGTAGAATACGTAATGAGTGGGCGATGCCTAACCAAACGGGCTTGCACAATGGCCTGCCAAGTGAATATTCAACGTCTTGATCGAATAATTTTCTTCTCAGTTCTGACAAACTTAAATTTTCAATTAAGTAAGTTTATCAATTATCATATAGTCGTGTGGCGTCTCGCTCTAAGCCCATTGTCTCGGATTCCGTCATAACTAAGTTCAGCAGTTATTATCCAATATATTCACCAAATTGTAAATTTACATTCAAATCATACATTTGTACACGCTGAAGCTTGAATTTACCTTCAGAAACAAGCGAAGCGAAAGCGAATTTATAAAGCTGATGCCACATTGGAATCAATTTCTGAAAATGATCTTCACAATATTTAACTCACTTGTCGCAAAAGTGTAGCCGCAATGTAATATATGATTTTGTATCGCACGCAATTCTAATACTAGTCCTTGCGATAGTAAAACTCGGCGTATAATTTTATAGTTTTTACATACTTCATCTCAGTGTTTTTGTTTATTGGAAGTAATGCAAACTCTTTTTTTATAAATCCGATCGTACGAAGCGATTTCAATATTCTAAGCATCCAAACAAATTAAATCAACAAAAATGATTAAAAAATAATCTACTATTATTGATTCATTTTATTTTTATTTTTCCGAACAATTAATTTTACGTAACTTTAATTGAATCTGCTATGAAATGACTATTTAAAAAGGATATATGACTATAATAGTTATGTTTAGCTTAGCTTCTATTTTCAAAAATTACCTCTATATAAAAAAAAATAAACACATTATTATACACATAACATGACACAGAGGAAATTAAATTAAAATTGGATTAATCAAATCATAATTAACAAGTCAATTGAAGTTATTAGTTATATTATTAGAAATACAATCAGATATATATCTGTTGAGGAATACCGAACTAAATATTATCGTATTCCTCGTCAAGAATCTGCTATAAAAGGGATTTTTAGAAAGGGCATATGTGTATAACAATTATGTTTAGCTTAGCTTCTTTCAATATTAACTTATATGACACTATTATGACTTAATCAAATCCCCACCCGCTGCCAACGCTCCACATGACAAGAATATATAAATTAATTAAATTATTTAATAGGCCTAACAATAATCCTTCACTTAATATATTATACGCTTAATATTCTTAATATATAGACCCTTATGGTATCCGATTAGACGCCCCTTAGGGAGCTGCATAAATTTAGAATTTCGAGAATTTTCAAGAGCTGTGATAGCGTATTGGCTAGAATATCTTCAATATCTTAAACAAGGATCGCGAGTTCACAGTCAGGTGAATTTATCCTATTGAAATTGTATAAGTAGAGATAAACAAATTATACATTTACATATTCCATGCGATTTGCTAATAGCTCCGCTATATTATACACTATAAACAGTTCTTGCTTAATACATCTTAAGCTGTTAAACCGAGGGTGTAAAAATTCAGAAAGAACGAACCGAAAGTTCTCGAAACTTTGAAAGGTTTAGGGAGTGTGGCCAGTATCAATACAAAATATGCCCTAAATTAAAAAGGAATTATATCCATATTTAAATCAAATAAATAATTATGGAATTATTTTATTTAATAAAAGACAATTATAAGGCTAAATAAATCTGTCCTAATAAATCTCCGACATTTTCACTGTACTTCAAATTTCCCGAGAACAACATTGCCAACATCAGAAACGCCATTGGTCTACGAATCTACAATGGTTACCACAGTTTATTTAATATCTCGATCAATTATATCCAATGTCAATTCAATGTCAAAGTTCTGAGCCTTGCGGTCTTCTAAAATTCCACTCGACTAATGCGGCAGTTACATATTATAATTGATAATACAAATAACCCGTCGATTCGATCGAAAATCAAAATCACGCTAAGAATAGAAACACGAAAGGAACACTGTTTGTCCGTTTGATACCTCATGTTGACTAAACTACTGAACTAATTATAATGAAAATTGACATCGTTTAGGTATTAATTCCCGTAATGTATAGCCATGTAAATAACTGGAATTATTGGAAAAGTGACACGAATTACGTCACCGATAAAAACTTTTTACAATTATCTGATATTCAACTATTTATACAGTTCTTTTTTTCTCAGAATGTTGTACTCCTCTCTCGTCATCCTCCTCGTCATCGGCACCATAGCTTGCAGTCCTGAGGTCACCCAAAACGATCAGACAATTCACCAAGATCAGGACACTACCCTCCAAGATCATGTCGCTCCATTGGAGAAGAGATCCCCTCATTACGACTTCGGTTTGGGGAAACGAGCCTACAGCTATGTCTCAGAGTACAAGAGGCTACCCGTCTATAACTTTGGATTAGGAAAAAGGTACAGTTTAAATAATCTATACATATTTTCAACCATAATTAATAGCTAATATGGTCAAACTCAAACTCAAATTCCTTTATGGATTGTCAAAGTCAAAGTCGGGTGATGATAATATCCTCTTGGCTGATATCCATGATGACCAAGCACTCTATTTATCCAATCACTCATTATCCAATAATACCAAATCGAAAAGACCCAATCGG
Organism: Vanessa atalanta; assembly: GCF_905147765.1. Lineage (NCBI taxonomy): Eukaryota > Metazoa > Arthropoda > Insecta > Lepidoptera > Nymphalidae > Vanessa > Vanessa atalanta. The sequence goes on along the minus strand of NC_061891.1, from coordinate 8,813,593 downwards.
GGATAGTTCAGGCAGAAGTAACTGCTTTATATGCTATTCGACACTGAAGTCAACCAACGAGGCAGTCCATAGTTAAAATCAACAAACTGTACTTGGTGGTAGAATCAAATGTTGAGTTAATGAGTAATTTTCAATTTAAATATGATTTAATTATATTTATGTTTGATTGTTCTATAGGTCTCGTCCCTACTCCTTCGGACTGGGTAAGCGATCGGTTAATGAAGAGCAGACTGACGAAGAGTTCCCCAATGATCTGGACCAGGAAACCTTGGCTGAAGTTATTGACCAATACGAAGACGCGCCAGGTGATTTTTCTTATTAATTGAGTTTTTTGAGTTTAGTTTTTTTTTCAAGATATATTCAAATTAAAATAGTTTTAGAAAAAAAATCAATTTAATCATAAAATCGATAAATCTATATTGATATTTAAAAAAGTAAAGTTGTTATATTATATTATTTAACGTGAGGTAACCATCTATTTGCCATCATAAAAGTTACTCTTTTACTTAAATTAAATTTTATCCCCAGGGTACGAAATCAAAAGAGCTCGCCCGTATAGCTTCGGTCTCGGCAAACGCATGTCCGAAGACGACAGCTCAGAGGAGAAGCGCGCTCGCATGTACGATTTCGGCCTCGGAAAACGACCCAACCTCTACAATTTCGGTCTCGGCAAACGGGCAAGGAGCTACAACTTCGGCCTCGGGAAACGTTTGAGCAGCAAATTCAATTTCGGCCTCGGGAAAAGGGAGAGAGACATGCACAGGTTCAGCTTCGGCCTCGGAAAACGTTCCGCGGACATCCCGATCGATGACAACTACTACGACGCTTAGATTAATTGTGGATATGACGTGGGAACTTGTGTGGAATTGAAACAAACGTAACGTTACTGTAAACTTTTATTTAAACGAATAGAATAATTAATTCAGTTATGATAAAATAAAAAGTTAATAAATAAAATGTTACCGTTTTTTTTTCATATTAAAAAAAAAATCCTCTTTAAATAATTCCACGTGAGTTTTCATAATAGTGGTTAATTTAATTGTATCATTACGAATACCGACTGTGTGTTTGAGATAGTGAATAGCATTTAACAACTATAATTACGATACGTATTCATTTATTTTAGATAATATTATTTTAAGTTTTTTATTTTGTAAATTTTCTCGTTGTCCTGTAGCTCGTATTTATTAAACATTGTAAGTTATGCTTATTAATATGAAGTCATAGATCTACGAAATTTGGATATAACTTTTATTGATTAAATATTATTTAAACCTATCCGATTTTGCCTGTTACTAGCTGTCATTTCGTTCTGTCTTTAGCGATATCCGTCCTATCCTCGATTCATCTCTATTATTTATATCAAAAATACAATTTTTTTATAATTTAATCAATTAAATCTTCCGTCAATTCAAATGAATACCAAATGTTTCGTAGCTCTATGTTAGAATCTAACTCTTAAACCTAAGTGAGTTTCTTGAAGACTTGTCGACCTATTGTTTTGAATATAATCATTAAATATACAAATTAAAAGAAATTATACAAATCATAGAAGATTGCATCATTCTTTGTTTTTGATTTAATTCTTACAACTGACCTGACCTTTAACCTTATAACTGATATCTATAACTGAATATATTAATAGGAAATATTTGATAAGGACGTATGTAATTCCATAACAGTAGTCTTTTAAAAATAGTTAGATAGATAATAGAGCAACTTAAATAACAAAAGCAAAAAACACTAAGTGACCTTATTAAAACTCACAGAGCAAAAAGTTAAAACAATTACTGTGTTAATAATGAGCACATTCGATATTGGAAAAGAATGCCAAGAGCATTTTCTCGTACAATTTCTACCTCTTTGCGAAAAATGAACCAGTCACTTTTTCAAATGGAAGTAACAATACCTAAATAAAAAAAAAAACTTTTTATTATACATATCACATAACTAAGAGAAAACTATATTAAAACTGGATCAATAAAATCATAATTCACAAGAAAATCTTAATAAGTATAATTGAAGTTATTACTTATATTATTAGAAATAAAATCAGATATATATCTGCTAAGGAATGCTAAACTAAATATAATTGTATTCCTCGTTATGTAAGGCACAAGGCATTAAAGCTTGTGCGGAGCTTAAACGGCTACAGATCCAGATGTACCGTATTCAAATCCCGGGTCTAAGATAAGTAATTCTGCGGCACGTTAAGCCGTTTTTGCGCCCGATCTCTCTCCGGTCCGTTCTATCGGATTATGAAAGTGCGCTTCAGCTTTGAAGGCTAGTAAGACGTTATTATTATGTTATGCTTTAATAGTTTAGTAGTTTTTATATTTATTTATTCATTGGTACACAAACAGAATACAATACGAACATACATTAAAATTACGGGCTTGCACAATTTTGAGCTAGATTACATTCCTAAGCATGTGTACACGGCTTGCTCGTAACAATTATATTGACACAGTCTGGTGCTCTTTTATATGATAAACAAAAATTAATAAATTACAGTAAATACATAAATTAAATTGAAATTATTTAACATTAATACTTCAATTAAATTATCTGAATAACATGAATATTTATAATAATGAAACTAGTAATAATTATCTATAATTTTACCAATAATAAAATATACAGTATACTTCGTGTTACAGTACAGTAAGAGGGAGAGGAGAGCGGCGAGAATGACGCCAAAAACAAAGCGAAAGCGAATTTCTAAAGATAGTGCTACATTGGAGTCAATTCCTGAGAATTTTCTTAAAATCTCGGCGGTCGCAAAAGTGTGGCCGTCGTGTAATAGATAATTTGTGTCACTGCGTCCACTTCGTCGAGGGTTTATAAGAATTGAATAATCGATATTAGTCCTTGATAAAACTCCAAATATAATTTTATGATTACCAATATTTAAAGAAACCTGGTTTGTCGTTTCCTCGAAAATAAATTCCTAGCAAAATAGCTAAAATCACGTATTCATCATCGCTATTTCTTATCTTGCTATGCTTGTCTATGCATAAATTAAATCAACAAAATCTACTATTTTTGATTCAACTTTTAATGCTTCATTTGTTTTTTTTTTTGTTTTCGTTTGCCGGTAAACGGCGTGCCAATACGTTTCATATCCAGTTTTGAGCCAGTTTTGAGCCAGTGTAATGTGTGTTATGTCCCTTGTGCCTGTGGCACAGGGACATAACTTCTTAGTTCCCAAGGTTGGTGGCGCATAGGTGATGTAAGGAATGGTTAATATTTCTTACAGCGAATTTGTCTATGGGCGGTGGTGACCACTTACCATCAGGTGGCCCATATGCTGGTCCGCCAACCAATGGCACAAAAAAAAATCATAATAGATATATTTATAATATAGTCATTTATATTGTCTCGCTATTACATCAATTCTGATCTATACTCGAAGGCGACTAGACAAGTCGAAGTTTTTCTTTACTTCAAACATTTCACTTAACTTGTTTTAAAAAATAAATAAACAGCCTCTAAATTTCGTACTGCTGGTCAAAGCACTCATCAGCATTGTAGCTAATCCACCATGCTTCTCCAAAGCGTGTTGATACATGAGGCGATACAGGATTACTCACGATGACTTTCCTTCCACCAGGCAGGAGATGAACTAGAAACACAAATTAAGCACTTGAAAATCCAGCGGTGCTTACCTGAAATTGAACCCGCCATCATAGCTTAAAAGTAACCTGTGATCTTTGTTTGCTTTCAAATATCAAAGTACAATTTAATAATACCTTAAAATATAATGAGATCATTAGATGTTGTGATTTTAATCAAACCCTTTTGGTAATCCGATCGACTTCATCCTCATTAAATATGTGCAATAATTGACACGCCAGTTAGTCTCATCGTTAGTTCACTTTCTTAAACGGCGTAAATAATATATTATACTAGTTGTTGTCCGAGGCTTTGCTCGCGTTAAAAGAGGTGGTCAGGTGTTAGGAATAAAAAAGTACCCTATTCGTACAAAATTTTATTGGATTCGGTTTAGTGTTTTGTCCGTGAAAAAGCAACAGTCTGTTGTTGTTGATAGAAAGACAGACAGAGTTTTTTTTATGATATCGGTAGGCGGACGAGCAAATGGGCCACCTGATGGTAAATGTTCACCACCGCCCATTGTAAGAAATATTAACCATTCCTTACATCACCAATGCGCCACTAACCTTGGGAACTAAGATGTTACGTCCCTTGTGCCTGTAGTTACACTGGCTCACTTACCCTTCTAACCGGAACACAACAATACTGAGTACTGCTGTTTGGCGGTAGAATATCTGATGAGTGGGTGGTACCTATCCAGACGGGCTTGCACAAAGCCCTGCCATCAAGTAACTACTTAGTAGTAGAGCTACTTTCGCATCTATAATATTAATATAGATTATATAATAGACATCGATCTACGTCAGTAAACCTAGTCCACGAAGAACTCGCACCTATGTACGCTTTGTTTGCAGAAAAAAGTATCGCGGGTCTACTCAGCAGTCTCGTCCCGCACTGATTTATTATTTGGCAGACGGAATGCATTCCGTAAAAAAATATGCGAGACATTTTGCAAATACACGCTGAAGGTTCCCTTACTTTTGTATTTTAATTTGCCTGTCTCAATAAAAACTTGTGATTGACAGTTTGGGAACAAAATAATGCAAATATGTGGTACGTCGCGTATTTATTTCTATTACTGCTAATTTTTAAACGACTACTAAGAAAAAAAGTTTTAAGATCTCAAACTAACTACTCAATAAGCATAGTATATATCCACGCCAATAATAGCTGAGATGACCCAGCAGATATAAAACAAATATATTATTTGATTGAAGTAGATATAAGGCCGCAGATTTCGAGGTCCTGGGTTCAAACTCCTGGTCGGGCCGATAAAATAGTTATTTGGTTTAGTTTAATAGGTTTTTCTACCAAAAAAAAACTCAGTAAACAGCCTTAAATCTGGAAATTGGAAGTGTGTACACTTCCATGCTTCGGGAAGTACGTAAAGTTTTTGCTCCTGCGCTTGAACTCTTTTCGGCCATGCCAGAATTGCCGTACTATCATTATGAGAGTGAGAGGATAGAGTTTGTTGTGTTTGCATAGTGCACAAATGTGCGCACATTTGTACACTATAATACGTCCTGCGTAGTTGGCTGGTCTCCCTGAAGATTAGCTGCCGTGACTTGGGAACCTTCAAGAAAAGAACGTACTCATTTCTTAAAGGCCACGCACCTGCAAGCCCCCCAGTGTTACAGACGTCCGTGGACGGTTGTAGTCACTTTCCATCTGATAAGTCTCTTGCTCGTTTGCCACTTATACCTAGCATAAAATAAAAACAAAGAACGACCGATTTAAGTTATTATAGTAGGTAATTTTTGTAATCCCCTAGGCTAGATCCACTGAGCACTACAAAAACGACCATGCGACACACTCAGCAGATGTCTGTATGAACTTGACCCAACAGTTTCACCGAACCGTTTGAGGACGGCTATTGCAGCTATTGCTTTAGTAGGTAAAAATCTCACATATCCTGATCCTATTTCCTATACATTAACCGGGAATCTTTCCAAGATTTCTCCTGTCTCAAAAAAAAAACATATTATAGATCACAAAATATCTACCTTATGACACGTAACGTAACAGCTAGGACTATTCCACGTATATGCTTTCATAGTATGAATATTTTTTCTACGCCATTTATTTTCTATTGCGACGGGACGCGACGGACACAGTAGAGGGGTTATTATCATTTAAAGTACTGTCTATACAGATAAAGTAAAATGATATCATATAAAAAGGAAAAATGCTCTAAATAAAGAATTTCTTAACGTTTGATTATCATATTCATAAGCGAGAAGAAATTTAAAGGTAGGATGTTAGTTATGGAAATCATAACAGAAGGACAACAGGTAATAAATATTAAATTAAAAGTAAAGTTACAGTCTGTTAACGTCCCACTGCTGGGCAAAGACCTCATCTCCAGTTTGAGGAGCTCCATTGCGGGTTGATGTATACACGTGGAAGATTCTTTTCCACCACGTCCAGCTTTCCTCACGATGTTTCACTTCGCGGCCGAGCACGAGATGAATTATAAAAACAAATTACGTACATGAATTCAGTAGTGCTTGTCCCGGGTTTGAATTGAAATTCATCGGTTGAGGTGCATGTGTTATAAACATTGGGGCATCACGGGTCGTCACTAGTAAATGTTATTGCAAGGGTATTTGGTACCAACAACTCGATCATTGCTGTTCTCCGAGATATTTTATTTATTTATTTATTTATTCTTTATTGTACACCACAAGATACAGATTAAAATATGTTACAAGAAAAATTTAAATATTATTGTAGAGTACAACGGGCGGCCTTATGGCTAAGTAGCCATTTCTTCCAGACAACCCAATAAAGAGAGAGGTTGTATGGAAGTTGGGTAGGTGGTGCTAAGGCGGTATTATAACTACACTTGCATACAAATATCTACATGTAAATACTTATACAATGTACATATATACACTATATATATACATATACATATATACATACATATATATATACATACACATACACACTTACACACACACATATACACACATATATATATATATATATATATATATATATATCAATATTATAGACTAATAAATAATTATAACTAAACTAATGAATAAGCACTAATATAAATCGTCTCTATGCAGATTCAAGATAAAATTTCTTTAGGGAATTTTTGAAAATTAATAATGTTTTAGATTTTTTTATATTAAGCGGTAAATTATTCCACAACTTAATTGACTGAACGGTAAAAGAGTCACTGTAGAATTTTGTATTATGTGCCGGTATTTTGAGTGTAAAACTCCGGGAAGATCTCAAAAGAGAAGGATCGCCTAGAAATTTAAATTTCTCCTTTAAATAAGAAGGAGCCCTTGAATTAAATAGCCCACAGTACAGAAGAGACAAAATATGCAAGTTCCGGCGAAAACGAATAGGGAGCCACTTGAGCTTTGAACGAAATACTGAAATGTGGTCATATTTGCGAAGGCAGAATATGAACCGGATGGCGAGATTTTGAAGTCGCTCAAGCCTATTGAGTTGGTCCTCGTTCAGATTAGTATAGCTTGCATCGGCATAATCAAGAATAGGTAGAAGGAGAGAATTTGCTAACATAATTTTGGTAGGAATGGTAGAAGGGATCGAAACCGTCGTAGCGAGTTCAGTGAAGCGTAGGTTCTTCTGCTCAGTTCTTTCAAATGATGTGACCAAGATAATGTTTGATCTAAATACACCCCTAGATTTTTCACAACGGAACAGTAAGGTAAACAAGTACCATTGTATTCAATAGACGGTAAATCAGTGTAATTAGCCTTAGAGACCATGCCCGGACTGCCAATAATAATGACTTGTGATTTCCCGGGGTTTATAACAAGTCCGTACAGTTTACTCCATTCGTGAATTTTCTGTAGGTCGTAGTTCATGCTCTCAATCGCAATGTGAAGATTTTCAAGCGTAGTGTTGCGATAAATTTGAATATCATCTGCATACATGTGGTAGGAGGAAGAAATATACTGAGAAATGGAATTAATGAAAATAGCAAAGAGCAAGGGAGATAAGACGCCACCTTGAGGTACCCCTGCCTGGACATTACACCATGAGGAAAACGTCTCATTAAGGCGTATACGTTGTCGACGGCCTTTGAGGTAACTCAGAAACCACTCAATCACTGATGGAGATATGTTAAAGGAACTTAACAAACTCAGTAAAATATCGTGATCAACGCAGTTGAATGCGTTGCTAAAATCTAAAAGTGTTAAAATAGTGAGTTGTTTGTTGTCCATGGCTAACCGAATATCGTCAGTAACTTTAATGAGAGCAGAGACCGTACTATGACCTGCACGGAAGCCGGATTGTAAAGGATTAAGAAGTGAGTGTTGATTAAGGAAGAGGTTTAATTGGTGGAATACTAACTTTTCAAGGACTTTAGATAGGAACGGTAGGATGGAAATCGGTCGGAAATCACAATAGTTAATTGCATTCGACTTCTTCGGAATTGGGATGATTAGAGCATTTTTCCATGTGTCCGGGAATTTATTGCAGGTGATGGAGTAATTAAGGATATGGACTAAGATATGGATAATAACATCTAGGATGGGCATGATCATGTTACGGCTTATGCAGTCAGTACCAACGGCATTCGAAGACACGGACAGTATGTTCCTTTTAACATCACATTCAGTGAAAGAGGAGAAGGTAAACGGAGGGAAGTTAGAAGTTGGTAACGATGAAAGAAAATTCAGTGTAGAATGTTTATCAAAATTTGCAGTTGTAGAAGAAGAAGAGAAATGTTTATTCAAGAGTTCAGTATCTATATTTATCGGGGTATTACGAGATTTACCAACTCCAAGTTTTTCAAGAAATTTCCAAGTTTTTGCGGTGTCGCCGTTTTCGACAGATCTGTGAGTATAGCGTCGTTGAGCATCTCTACATGATGTATTACAGTGATTTCGTGCCTTCTTGTATTTATCGCGATTGAGGTCAGAATTATTAATTTTATATTTTAGTTTAGCTCGATTTTTTTTCTCAATGAGTTTCTTTAGATCTTCAGTCAACCACGGTGCAGGGAGATGTTTCATTTTAACAGGTCTTATAGGTGCATGTACATCGTATAACCCTACAAGCAGACTATTGAAGGTCAATTGAATCAGCAGCTATAACCGCAGACCAATCCAATTGACAAGCATCCTCTCGTAGACGATTTACATCCATTCCTCCAAAATTCTTCCTTCATACAACTGCCGTGATTTATCAAATATATATGACGGCGCATCGCTAATGCCGGTTTTTTAAATTACAGCTTTTGATTTGACAGCTGGTCGGTCCGGTCAAGCGTCGTATTGATTGGCGGGATTGTTGAACGCCACCATTATTGTGCAGGATTAGTAATAGTAGTAGTTGTGGAGTAGTGGTCATAATGTGGAGTAGGACTGCAAGCACTACCACGTCTACGACGAATCGCCTTTATTTCTCATTCTTTTTTGTGAAATTATAATTTCCTTAAAAAAAAAATAAGCGTAATGCTTATGGCAATAGAGATGGAGATCTGCCTTTATATATTTATAAAGGTATTCAAGCGTCAATACCGCAATGGTTAACGGGCTGCCTGGCGACGTAAAAGTCGCAGGATCGATCCTGACCCCTTGGGCTACTGACGTCCCCACTCCTAACACAAGTGATAAGCTTCAAAGGAGGGGTAAATAGGAATATTAGTAATTTATTAATTAATTTGAGAAATTGCTAATATTATTTAAAAAAAAAAGTATTATGCTTGTTTTCATAATACTTAAATTACTTTGGTTAGAAAGGTGAATAACCTTTTCATGTTAATTTCAACGAACACCGAAATCACGATTGATAATAAACCGTAAAAGCAACAACGAACGAGAACTTTATAAGTTGCATCGCCGACAATATCAAGAGAATAGCGGTACTCGAGCAATCCTGGGTAGTATATTAAAAGTTTTCCATTAGAACCCACTATATGATCGCACACGTCACCCCCGGGGAGTGACGCGTCACAAAGAGGCACTATTTATCACCACTCTGTAGCGTGAAACCTTTGAGATTCAAACACGAGTGCTCTTACATTTGTTTACCATCATTTTAATATACAGAAAACTCTTACAAGTACATTATATCAGGAAACTGACATTATTAATGAATATTTATATATTTTCTACGTGAACGTTTGTGGGTTTTTCTTTCGCAAAAATAAATCATAAAAATGTATGATTTTTTTTAAAAGACATTTGATTAATATCGTGCTTTTAAAATACAAAGTACATACAATTTATTTTCAAAACAAGAACGTGCAGATTATGAAAATGAAACCTAAAAAACCAACAACAAAGTGAAATCTCGAACCATATTTCCATATAGTATTTATTTATTATGAATTATAATTTATTTAATACTAGTACACGTCCCGACTTCACACGGATACTATAAGCATCTATATATACAACTTTAAAATAAAACGTAGAAAATCTTCTCTTTCCCCGCCAGGAAAATTGAATTCTCGGATTTTCCTTAATATAATATGTATTATACATATAAACCTTCCTCTTGAATCTCTCTGTTTATTGTTGAAAAAGGCATTAAATCCGTTGCATAGTTTAAGAGATCTAAGCGTACAGACGGTGAGAAGCGACTTTGTTTTATACTATGTAGAGATTGTCTCAGGTCACAAAAATGGTCACACTTTGAATTCAGAAGATATTTTGTTAAAGCTAAATTCAGATTGGTCAATTAAATTACTTAATATTTTTTATAAATTCTACGTTCGTTTTTTTTGTAACATGTTATATCATAAAAATCATCATATATCCCGTAGTATTTTATTATTTAATAAATAAATATATATTGAATATCGTTAATAATATACAAATTTTAGTTTTTCATAAATAATATTAACCTTTAAAATTCTACAACTAAATACGTTTTCCTTCAACGATGTTAACATTAACGATAATCAAGAAACGAGAAAAAAGATAGAAACAAATGTGTATAACTTAGTCAATAAATTCATTCTTGATGGTAACGCTTTAGCACGTCCGGATACGTACCATCCACTCACCAGATATTCTACAGCCTAGCGGAAATACTTTCTATTGTTATGTTCTGGTTTGAATGGTGGGCCAGTGTAACTACAGGCACAAGGGACATAAAATCTTAACTCACAATATTGGTGCTTTGGTGTGATGTAAGGAATGGTTTTAATTTTTTCAACGCTAACGTCTATGAGCGGTGGTGACCACTTACCATCAGAGGTCCATTTGCCCGTCCAGCTACCTATTACTTAAAAAAATGGTCATTATATTTATTTATTTATTAAATCACCAACAAAATACACACTAAAAACAATCCAGATACATGAATAAAAAATAAGACTTGTGGTATCTTACTTATAGGTGATAACAGCATGCACAAAATAAAAGTTAAGCGACAACAAAAGGAAGGTAAAAAATGCTAATTAAAGACTATTACAAAACAACAATAAATTAAAATAAAGATAAGAACACAATTAAACTATAATTAAAATTATATGGTAACATCATACTAAAAAAGGCGATTTAATTAAGTTATCGATGCGTTTCTACCTTAACTTGTTTTATATTTGCTAGCATTCTTAGAAACAAAAGCGGTTTCCCCACAATGAAGGCGCGTTGTTCTTTTCTTGGGTTTTCATAAAAATGATGTTGACTAAAATAATTAAAACTCATTCCAGGTAGAAAAAACACAAAAAAAAACATCTATTTTAATATCCAAACTAAAATTATAACGTAAAGAATGTATTACATTTTAAAACACGCTAACACATATAATAATAGTATTATAAAGAGGTAAATATCGTTTATCTTTGCATTTGTTCTGGTTTAAGGTAAAAACGACTTACCCGATTGATAAGGATTTTTCACATTATGGTTCAATCAAAACCAAAATCAAAATCAAAGTATTTTTTATTCAAGTTGGTTCATAAGAACACTTTTGATTTATCATGTTACAATTTCCGCTTCGGAAATTTAATTCGGATAGAAACTTCGCAGTAACCCTTTTCTACCATTTTAATTACAGATTATGTCAGTAAAGTCCAAAAAAACATTTATCCTGTCTTGAAATCAATAAATACTAAGTCCACGCTTTTTATTTTCAATAATATATCTTGTATTAAGTAATATGCCTTATTTATCAATGTTTTTGACATGAGCTTTGAATTTTTAAATAGGTGTTTTTTATACAGGAACATAACATCTTAGTTCCCAATGTTGGTGGCGCCTTGGCGATGTATGGAATGATTAATATTTCTTATAGCGCCGTTGTCCATGAGCAGTGGTAACCACTTACCAACAGTTGGCCCATGTGGCCCTGTACCATAGATAAGAAAAAAGAAAAAAAAAACCGTATTATAGACATCGCTCTTACATAGGATTCACACAAAAATATTTCTGGTTTTAAACTGAATAATAAGTGCTGATATTTGATAAAATAAGATAAAAAATAAAAATTAACGATAACAAAAACAAAACTACAAAAAAAAGAACAAAAATTAAACCTCTCTGTGAATGCAATGAAATTGAATGGGTGTATTGTATTTGTATGCGTGTGTGAGTACGGTAACCTTGTATGGTAAAAATAGCAAACTCTCTGTTCATATTTCAATTTGTTAATATAGTCGAATAATTTATTTTCATTCGGTTATGTAAATCACCACATACACACACATCTATAATACACACACATTAATTATTTTATTAATGTTGTCGTATAGGTACGGGCCTAGGAAGCAAAAATATTTGCAAGCGTCCTGGTGGCTATGTGTTGGTCTGTCGGAACAGGGCTTTTTGTCGCCTGAATTTTATGGCCGTACTGTCGAAGCTTAGTATATATTGTTGTTAAATCAAAGAACATTTGGAGAACCGAGAGAACTCTTGATTTCACTAGTCCTCCTAGAAGTTGATTAAAAAAAATCCTAAAACTTTATATTATTTAACAGATTTTTGATTTAGCTAGAGAGTCTATTTGCGTTTTAACAATCTACATATATATTTTGAAAAGAATCGTAGAATATAAATTGGGTTAGGAGTGGAGACCACATTAACCCAAGGGGTCAGGATCGATCCTGTGAGTTTTTACATCGCTGGTGGTGGCTGTAAACCGTTGCACTACTGACTGACTTAGGTGTCTATAAACTGTTGCACTACTGACTGCGCTTTATCTAACATATAATCTTTGTCATCATCAAGCAACTGATGAGCGTATATATTTCTAATACCTGATCTTAGACTATAACCCACGTAGCAAAAACTTGCAATCTTCGCTCCTATTAACAAATAATATATTACAACTTTTAATATCAGACCTAATCCTGTTTACAACGCGATCTCTTTAGTTTCTTATGAAACTTTATAAAAATAGTAGACGTTTGTAAGCCGGAATACCCTGTTTTTTCTCGTTAACAATTATACTAGAAAATATAAACATCAGCTAAGCCTTCGTTAGCCGATCGGAATATTCTCGTTACGTTCCTTTTTAAAAATTCTTTTAATAGTTTTATATTTTTCGATATATTGAAGCATTTTAATAGATTTCGTGCATCTTAACCGATGATTTCGGGTTCAAACCCAGGCAGGCACCACTGAATTTTCATGTGCTTAATTTGTGTTTATAATTCATCTCGTGCTCGGCGGTAAAGGAAAACATCGTGAGGAAACCTGCATGTGTCTAATTTCAACGAAATTCTGCCACATGTGTATTCCGCCAACCCGCATTGGAGCAGTGTGGTGGAATATGCTCCAAACCTTCTCCTCAAAGGGAGAGGAGGCCTTTAGCCCAGCAATGGGAAAATTTACAGGCTGCTAATGCTAAAAAAAAAGAAATAGATTCCTAGTATAAATCTACCATTTTGGAATATCAATACTAATATTATAAAGGCGAAAGAAACTTTTTTTTATGCTATAATATAAATTTTTTTATGCAAACGGGCAGGAGGCTTACCACATGGAAAGTGACTACCACCGCCCATGGACCTTTGCAACACCGGAGGCTTGCAGATGCGTTACCGACCTTAAAACTCTGTCCGTAACCTTATCACACTTAAACCGCTGAACCAATTTAGATGAAATTTAGTGTGGTAATAGTTTGAGTCCCTGGGAAAGAGATAGACTACTTTTTTAATTCATCACTTGGGGGGGTAAAATGGGGGATAATGCTTTGTGTGCCATAGGTAAAGTTTTATAAAATTCGCTAGTAAATCCGCTGATTAAGTTAAGAAATATATAAATTTAAATACTAAAATAAAGAGCGAGTAGAACTAATGAATCTTAAACGCTGTTATTACGGTTTAGTTCCGGGTAAATTACTGAAAGAATCTCAATAATAGCCCCGAGGAAGCTTGTGGTCTAAATCTCTCTCTCGGAAAAAGGTAGTTGGTCTGGTTTCTCTTACGTCATCGTAAAAAATATTGAAATAACAAAAAGTGCATCTCTAACTCAGTTGATTATACATCGTTGAGATTAGCCGCCAATGGCAAAAGACATATTACTAACACCATATATCAATTAAAGTAATTTAAAATTGAAACGCATTTTTGATTGAGTTAATTTTAAATGTATATTAATCACTAAGAACTATATAACAAGAGCTGGAGACTGATGTATTTATTGTATCCCTAAACATTCATCCTTTCCTATTAAATATGTTAAAATTTATATGTAAAGTCGTATCTTATACTAACCTATAACAATTTTACAATTGAATGATTTTGATAGTGTTCTAGGATCTTGTTGTATAATAAAATTCTCACATAAAACTTTTAAAGGCATTTTGCAGTCGGGTAATAAAGGAAGCCAGTCTATATTTGTTTCTTGAATGAATATAACCTGTGGTAACTTCCAGATAATTGCTAAATGTTAGTCCTAATTATACATTATACTATGATAAATTCGAACGTAATTATAATATTAATTCTAGAACATAATGACGCGAAATAATTAAAGAAATAGGTTTATTAACGGCTGCTTCACAATATATAATAATGTAATGTTTGTACATAATAATATACAAAAATATTCTACTATTTGTAACCCGTGCTTTCCGCTTGCATACGGTACAGAGAACGTTTTTCGGCAATGGTATATAAAAATATCAGAAAATATATCAGAAAAGATAAACAATTTATCATATAATAAATCAAAAAAGTTTAGTAAGACTAAATTAATCAATATATCTTAGGATTCATTGAAATAATTTTTTTTGGGAAAAAAGCCTTTATTTAGGCTCGAGTTCCATCAAAGGACTGTTGAATCTGCTTATTTGAAAAGGGTAACTATGCGAGTTTCTTGCCGCTTATTCTCGCTAGTGGCTGAATTTAATTATTGACGATTCAACAATAAACTTTATTGTAAAGTTTACTTGAATAAAATACGAAACGTATTTGATTAATTATATTTGTTTTAAAACTCTTTGTCAACTACTCTTTAACGGACAAACCAGTGAACCGTATTTGTTAAAAATTAGTATGCAGCAAGCTTGGACTTCAAGGACTTAAGGCTACTTTTTTATACCTGACGAACAACGCGTGAATCGCAAGCGAAGCCGCCTTCGACAACTGGTAGGACGAATATTACAACGAAAAAAGTATTACAATACTACGTAGTATATTTTTTACAATTGGTTCTCCGTCCAAAGGTTGCCTGAAATATAATTCTGTAGCGAGGCCGCCTGTTGCAACTTCATTCCGTAATTTATTTTATACCTCTGTTAATATGAGTGCAATAAATGATTATCAACAAAAATATTATATTACATTATATTTCATAACATTTTCTATATCATTAATATCTAATATCAAACATAAATACGGACGTCATGTCGACTCACCGCACAGTAATACGTATAAGGACATTTTTCATGTAACACGTGCTACCGACACTCATTATTCTGACGTCCATTGTACAAATACAAATTGGTATCAAACGATAACGGGGGTCGGTATTTTAAATCATTTTTTGAATTTCACCGCTGAAGTAACTCGATTTAAACAATACGATTCCTGAATTCTAATTCATTCAATGTGAATTCTGTTTTCAAACAGTTGAAAAACTATATTCATTAATGAAATATCAACTGATAATAACTGGCAATTGTAGAACCTTTCTAACTTAACCCTTTGATGTGTTATATTCGGTCTGACCACAATTATAATACATGTTGTTATATATACTTACTGATATATGTATGATCCAATTTTTTCACTGAGAAAGTTATATTATTATATGGTATGTAATGGTATGGTGGTATAGTATGTAATGCTTTATGGTTTTACTTGATGGTAGGGTGTTGTGCAAACCCGTCTGGATAGGTACCACCCACTCGTCTGATATCCTGCCGCCAAGCAGCATACTAGGTATTGTTGTGTTCCGGTTTGAAGGGTGAGGCAGTGTAACTACAAGCACTAAGGACATAACATCTTAGGTGGTTAATATTTTTAACAACGCCAATGTCTATGGACGGTGGTGACCACCTAAACACCGGTTGGCCCATATGCATTAAAACCTATTACATAAAAATAATAATAATAATATATCATATCATTTATTATATTGATTAACTGTGCCCGTGCGAAGCCGGAGCTAGTCGCTTATTTATAAAGATTTCTTGTCGAACTTGTTTTGACCACACATATGTATGAAATAATTTAATGAATAGCAACAATGATCACTAATTCAGTATTTTAAACAAGTAAACAAATCAATCGACTTCGCCAACAAAGTTTTAAAAATAATACAATTTATTAAAATCTCGGCCGCAGCACTGTCCGGTCCAGATTTTGTGATTTTCTCTTTGGCACTAAACCAAGATGTTGTTAATATGAGTTATTTTTACCGAAAAATTGAATGGAAGAGAATTTCCTATTAACTCGACTACAGCCCCACGTAAGTACGTATAAGCCATCGTCTCTAAATCATATGTGCAAGTCATTTAACATTCGAATTCAAAATCATTCATTAAAAAACTGCATGATTCGGAAAAGAAAAAAGTGACCTGAGAGTACCGAAAGATACGTACTCAACGGGCTTTCTTTTTACAGTAGGTCTTTGAACAGGTCTGTCGGAGTGAGTGCCACCCACGCGTCATATATTCTATCGCCACACAGTATTGCTATTTGGTGGATAGAATTTGGTGGTAATTTAGTATTATATTGAGCAAGCAGCCTTTTATAAGCACATTTAAAATGTCATCATATTAAACTTAAAACGACTATACAAAGTAATCGTTGTCATTCTCCGTCTCAACTAGAATATATAAAAAAAAACAAACTCTGCTCCGTTGTCGGATGAAAGGAAAACAAACTAACAAAATCACTTACACGTTCATGATATTAAGCTCTTACATGGTAGTGTTTAAATATTGACGCTTCATTGTGAAGTTTACTTGCATAAAATACATTTGTTTTGATTTGATTAGATGTGCCACACTTGTGGACTGCGGGAGACGTTTTTGTAGAGTATCTGATACGCTACGATTACCCTAATTGGCGTAAATGTCTCAGAAATTTTAACAACACACGCAGGATTTCTGTAAATATTTTTCCTTAACGTTAAACATGAAATAAGTTATATACAACATATCTTATTTTCTCTGAAAACGAATATATTTATAAACTGAAATAAGCAGTTCTTTATTAATTTAAATGGAATATTATATTATAACCTAAACTTGACGTAGAACTTACATTTTTTGATGTTTAATAAAATTGGGCTTGTTTACGGGTCTTAAAGCAATGAGTAGGCTTTTTTTTTGAAGGTGCCCAAGTCGTATCGTCCTGCAAACCACCGGCGAAAGCTGGTACCACAAAGTAGTTGTGCGAGGCAGATAAAAGATCTTAAAAATCGCGCTGTTGATGATTTACGAACATCGAGATGTTGAGGGTGTAATTTCGAATAGATTGACTGAAATTCTGCGGCCGGAATTAATCCAAATAATTCCTCAGCAAATTCCCCTTGAAACATGAATGTACTCGTGTAGCCTAAATGAGTAAATATTAATACTATAACTTTACAAGGTTTAATTGTTTGGTGAATAAAACGGATTATAAATATGTACACAGTCACCACACTTTGTCTCCGTTACATTGAGAATGTTTGTAATTGTTACGCTGACATTATGGCTGATATAAAACTTTATGTCTTGAAAAATTTAATAGTACTCGCACGGATATCATCTTTAGACCACAAGTACCAGTTACGTTCTATCGAGTTCTTAGTAACCACGCATAAAATGTCTCAACTTAAGCTAAGGGAATAGAAAAAAATATATAAAATAAAATCCAAAACGATGAGCCACAACTTAAAATTATTTAAAAAGTCTATTAAACTGCAGAAAACGTAAATCGATAAGAAATTAAAAGATAAAGAAACAAGTAACAGTAAGTATATTCACATTTGCAAAGTTAACAAATCAATAATGTTTTCAACGGTAAGATTTTTGTTTCTTATAAAATTACTTGTGCACGTAATGCTAAATTAAGAGAAAAAATAGGTAGGTATATTATTTTTAAAGAAGAAATACTATGTACTTAATAACTCAGACTTTATCTTTACTTACGACCAATTGAAGTGAATTTATAGAAATCAAATAACTGTCTTACTAAAGTACTGAGTATTTTTGACTGATCACTTTCTAACTTCACGACCTCGGGGTCGAACCCAGAACTTCCAGATATTTGGATTTATATATAGCGACTAGACTAACGAGGATGTCTAAGATAGAATCGAATCAAGTTTCTAAATTCAATATAGAAGTGTTACACTTACTTATTGTCAAACCAAACACTACCACCGGTTCGGAAAATAAAATACCCTGACTGATAGAAGAACTGGCGCAAGAAACTCATCGGGTTTTTTTCTTGTCAATAAGTGATTATTTACATATATTAAATATCAAAAAGGATATAGCCAGAAGGTGAACGTTTAATTCCCAAGATGTACTGTCAACCATGAACTCAATAATATTATAATAATCTTTTCTTTTTTTAATTTAGCAACAGAGACATTTTGAACACTTTCTGGGATCCTGTTTTAGAATCGTATATATTGCCCCACAAATGAGTTACTGACTCTATGCAGTCGAGTAACAAGAGTATCACATTTATTCCCAGAATCGTTAATATTTTTCCGTACAAAAAAAAACATTGTAGAGTATATATTAAGTAGCAACAGCTAATTTCTTTAAATTTATGCGTCAATGATTCTCAAGAAGCCACTTACAACACATATGCAGAACAATATGGTTTCTAGGTAAATAATTTTATACCTTAAATTACACCGGCTCATTCAGCCTTTAAGCCGGAACACAACATACAATATTAGCAGGTAGAATAACTGATTGCCTTACCCACGAGAGCATTATGCCCTAAAACCGGTTCAATTTAGAAGTAAGATAGAAATCCCTCATAGTTCCCTAATTAGTAATATAATTACAAAAATATTAACTTTGTTCACAATAATATAGAACTTTTTGAAAGAAACGATGACAATTATTGTTTAGACACGAGGAGGAAAAGTTAACTAATAACACCTAGTTTCTGACTTCGCAAAGTTAATACATCCTTTTTGAGTCACAGTTTTCTTTTCTATAATAAAATTCCAATAGCTAGATTTAACTTAATCTATTAAACACATTAAAGCACTTGTCAAAAATACATTGATAAATAAGGCATATTACTCAATACAAGATTATATTAAAGATAAGAAACGTGGACTTAGATTTTTTTGTTTTCTACGCAGAATATATAAAAAAATAATCGTACTTTACTGAAATACTCTATAATTAAAATTGTGGAAAAGAATAACTACTACACTTCTCGCCAGTTCATCTCGGTAGAATCTACTTCCCGAACAGATGGTAGGTACATTAATTCAACACTGGAACATGACGATTCATCGTAGTAGTGAAGTGCTTTTATGAGTACTTGAATAAATAATATTTTGATTTATATTTTTTTAGAAATAATTCTTAAAAATATGAGCCATGACGAAGTAAACGAAGAAGTTTTACACTGCCGACGTAACAAGTTTAAAGCGCAGTTTAAAAACAGTTTTAAAACGCTGTTTTTTAAATTAAAACAGAAAAACGCGAACTCCAACGCAAGATAATCAATTTACCGTCGACGCCCGGCGTTGCTTAATGTATTTAGAATCTGTTACGTTTTTAGGAAAAACGAGTCGTGTCGAGGTCTGTCGTGTTTTTATAGCTTGATCTATTTAACGTTGACGCGGTCTTTATGTTTCGGAAATGGTTAATTTTTAGCTTAATTAGTCGTTTTTATTAATTATGTACACACCTTTATTGAGACATATACGATTAGGTTTTATGTTTTAGATAGCTTATTAGTAATAGGGACCTATTACATATGAAATTAGCGTTTTGTCGTACTAACCACTTTGATCTGAAATATCTCCTCTTTGGTTAAGAATTCCAAATTCAAATTTATAAATTCACTTAGCTGGTATATTTGAGTTTTGAAAACAGTCATTCATTTGTTTTTTCTCATTATTTTTTCTTTGACGTCGGCTATTACCGCACAATGGAAAACATGAAATATACCGAATATTACGAGTACAAGTTCTACCATGGCACCAGTGCTGCAGAAACAGCTCGAAAGATTAATGATGTGTAAGGAGCTGGTTTCGCAAAAGAAAGCACGGTACGTTTTCGGTTTCAACGTTTTCGTTCTGAAAATTTCGACCTTCAGTAACAACCACGTGGACGGCCGGAGACCAAAGTGGAAAATGAACAATTAAACGCTATTGTGGAAACGGATTCATCACAATGCACTTAAGAGTTAGCTGCATGCTTCGGGGTAAGTGATAAAACTGTATTAATCCACTTCTAGCAAAATGGGGAAAGTAAAAAAACTGGTACGATGGGTACCTCATGAATTGAGTGAATCGAACTTGCAAACACGCGTGAACTGCTGTGTTACTTTGCTCAACCGACCCAATAATGAAGGTATTTTAAATCGAATCATAACTTGTGATGAAAAGTGTATACTGTACGACAATCGGAAGCGCTCCTCGGAATTACTAAAAATCTTGAATGTAACTGTCGATCCAAAATGGCTGCCTCGCTACCATCGACGCGACGCTTAACTAGAGCGCCGTTCAACTCTCATTGACACTCTTTTTCAACCAGTATGAATAAACAAGATGGCGTGCCATGCGCCGTCATAGTTAATAAAGTCTTTACTGTAAATAATGTATGTAAATACTAAAAATAAATGACAAAATACCGAATTATTATTTATTTTCTTCAATTTAAAATTGGACCAAACGGTGAGTAGGTTAGTATGCTTCCTATTTCGTTCCATTTGAATTAAAAAGTAACAGTTTTACAGATCGGATCTTAATTGACAGATCTAAAATAACAAACATAAAAAAAATTATAACCTCCTTTGAAACCTTTTTTAAATCGGTTATAAATAGTGTTGTATGTGTTGATCTTTTTATCTATTTACATATATTTTTATTATTTATCTATGAATGTATATTTTATTTTTATTTTGATTATGGAAAGCTTAATAACCCATCGGAATTTGAAAAAATAACGATTAATGACCATGTGGAATATTTATTCCCCCAGTAAACCACAGTTCCGATTCTCTTTGCGAAAAAAAACAGCTCTGTCACCAGTGGACGCAACGAGGTGATATATTTTTTTGCGAGAAGTTTTATTACGAGCGCCATAGATGTAATTAGTTGAGTGAATTTTTTAGACATCGTATTTTGACCTGACGATTTGAATATTTTCTGTTTTATTTATTAAGATGACTTTCCTGTATAAATGGTTGAGGAAAAAATATCGCTTAGAGTTCTACTTATGCCAATTAAAAAAGTAATTAGCTCATTAATTTTATTCGGCATGGAATTTTTAAAATTAAGAATGAAGTTATGAAAGTTTGGCGAATTATAAAAAAAAACTTCCCAAATAGAAATTGATAATAATAATGTCCTCTTAATATTTGACAATCTCAAAAAGGCCAGTCAACTTCGCAGGTGATGTTATATATTAGTGTTGCATTATCGATAGACTATCGATAGTATTGTCACGAGTCAATACTATCGATAGTATCGATAGCTCCCCTTGAGCAATACCATCGATAGTATTGCAAAATTATTAACTATTACTTTTAACCTAAACTATCGATAGTCCATAACTATCGATAGTATCGATAGTATTGCCGTTATTGCTCACGGAGTGCTATCTATACTATCGATAGTACTATCGATATCCTGAATAGTTTTTGAGGTCAACTATCGATAGTCAAACTATGTTTCTGCAACGCTGTTATACATAACATGTGTGACAAAACATGTGTGAGCAAACACCAGTGCGCGCCGTTCTTTCACAAACTGTATTCGTGAGATAAGTCGTATCCGAATCCATCCAATCGGAACCATAGTCCGACGAAACGCAAACCAAGACGACCGGACAGACAAAAGCCCTTCCGGCCTATTGAATATAACATGACAAATCGGAAACTTCCCGATCTACTATTTTATGCTAATCAATTATCTAACAATATTAACAGCTACAAAAGACCGCCGCTAGCTTAAAAAAAAACCCTACAAAGAAAATCTACAAGTTATTTTTAAATTACTTTACAGAACCAAAACGACCTCATAAACATTGTTAAAACATTAATAATAATTAATGATGATGAAGAAATTAATTTCTGTTTTTGTTTTTACGACTTCACTTGATTACTTGCCGAATAAAAATAAGTTGAAGTTCGCACAGAAAATTGCTTAAGCCATACAAAGTTAAAAAAAGACCAATCAATTATTATATAAATTATAAAAGTTAAGTATTAATTACGTTAAAGGAAAACATTACAAAGAAAAGTCGATCAAAATTGTAAAGTATATATTACTGTTTTTTTAGTTAATTCTCTTGAAATGCGCTCGATTAAAACTGCTTAAAGTTCCGGCTCAAATTTCGTTTCATGCAAATCTCCGGCTAGAAGAAAAAAATATATGTATAGGTTAGTCACATTAAAAAACATCCTACCATCATATGAAACTCAGTTGTGCTGGGCTTTGAACCCACAAACTTCATTTAAAATTTACGCGTTCTAGACACTAAACCAATGTGGCATCTGATCACCAGTCGTAATATATGAAAGTCATATTTGACCGAATTATATAAAAGCACTTATCTTGTTATCTTTTTAAATACTAGTAATTTACATAAAAATATTATCTGAGCTGATATTTAAAAATAAATCGAATGAAAACCCCCTCACTTTTGAATACAAGGCCCTGGTTCCTTAAGTTCTTCCTCGCTGAGGTAGTCGCACTGGGTCTCCGGGAATCCGAAGAGTCCTGCCAGCATGTTGATGTCCTTATACGTAGGACGAGCTCGAAGAACCTATGAAAATTCACAAAAACTTAACATTCATTTTTGCAAGATAATACGATCTCTGAAATAAGAATTCGAAGCAAATAATTGCCAATATTTAAAGAATTCCAATGTTTTTTTAACTTATTACAATGCATGAGCCTTTTATTAAACACAGATGCCTTCCAAATTTCATAACTCTCACAATCCATTGGATTGCATTCTGTCATGACCAGAGAGAGTTGAGGCACAGGACATACCACTTAACAAGCTTTCCGAAGCACGGGACTTTCAGACCGCTGCAGAATTTATTATTAAGAAAACCAAAATATTTAATGGGACCTACCCGATTTAAACTCAGAGTCAGAGAAACCATATTTAATCATTTTAAATACGCTTGTAATACAAAACAACAAAGGATTTTTATTTAGATGTAGGACACTCAGAAGAGATATACTTAAATAGACTTTAATTACCTCTGTGGCTACCCCATAGCGATCGTCGACAGGCGGCATGTTCCAAAACACCAAACCCACTATCAATTCGTCTCGCAAATAAAACAGCATGCCTCGCTTATATCTGTTCCGATATTCTTCCGACCTGCAGAATATTTACTCATGTTATATACTTACATTTATAAATAGGGCATTATCTAATCTAACTCCATCTGAATAAGAAAGTACATACTATCGTCGACTGAAATATTTGTAATCTATACCCGTAGTCCAAAGGACTTTCAGAAAGTAACCTATAAATTTCCTACGAATGGGCCAATAAGTCCTCCCCTTGGGAAGGTTTGATTTTATTGCATGAAGCTGCACTAATGAGGTTTCAAGGATAACAGTATGGCAAATTTTTGATTTGACGCTAAAAGGATTCCTAATGTTTTTTTTATGATTTAGGTAAGCGGATGAGTAAATAGGCCAGCTGACGGTAAGTGGTCACCGTCAAAACTGTTTATACATATTGGCACTTAAATTAACCATCGTAATCGCCAATGCATAACCAACCTAGGGAGTTAAGATGTTATGTACCTGTAGTCACGTTGGCTCCACTGGCTCACTCTCCCTTCAAACCAGAAAACAACAGTACGAAAAAGCTCTAGCACCACCAACCACCAAGTGTTGTCTATCACCACATACTAGTAAATCAAGCGTATAATTCAGGTGCTTGCCAAGATTTAATCCTGTAGGTTAATATTATGTCATCTCAGCTCTCATACAACATTAGGTATAGTAAATTTGCTTTAACTAACTGTTTGTAGCAAGGTCTGTCTCCATCCCCAGCAGCTGGTGCTTGCGGTTTAGTATTTTCACTACACGGCTTGAATATGCCCACAGTAGACATACATGCGCCGACCTCACCTACCGCCTATTAAATATTAAAATAAACATTAGGATTTTGACAAAATTATTTAACCAATTATAACCATGTGTATTGAACCGTATTCTTTAATGTCGATTTTTTATGTAATAATGATAAATTGAGTTAAAAACCACCATTTTAATATCAACAGCCCAAGATTTGTGATTAGTTTTTATTATATTATTTTCATTTTGTTTATTATTTTATCCTTCCATTATATTAGAAACCTTATCAGTCTAGTGATTTGAGTCAAGCTTAATTTGGTACTTAGTTCCCAAGAAGATTATCACATATAACAATATATACATAAGATAAACTCATGATATTGCATCGTCAATGCGTAGCCAACCTTGTTAACTAAGATGTTATATTCACATTATTATATTATATACAGGCTCATAGAATCACTCACTTTTCCTTCAAACCGAAACACAATAATACTAAGTATTGCTGTTTGGCAGTAGAATATCTGATGTGTGGGTATCTATCTAGATAGGCTTGCACAGTCTTACTACCTACTAAATTATAAATCCATTACACAGACATACGCCACGAATCACACAGAAATTTGTACACAATTTCAACCATTAACAAATGTATCATCTTACCTCCATTTCGAGAGATTCACCGAGGTGTAATTTAAAATGTGGTTCCATATTACACGGCACCCAGTAGCCAGTCATGTTGGCCCCAGCCACGTAGCCTTGCTCCTCAGCGTTACCGAAGTGGGACAAGCGGAGCCTGGTGTCCTTCCATTGGGAGTAGAAGCTCGCTGCGTCACCTGCCTAAAGTTTGTCTATGAACTTATTAATCCAATTTAAAAATCGTATCAAAGACAAGAAACTATGCGTAATCGATACCCTGAATAATCAATTATTATTGATCTTCCGCTATTTAAAAAAAAATATTACCTATTACTATTGACCTGATGTACAAAAGGTTCTTTGAAAAATTGGCAAAGTAAATTTTTCCTTAAGCCTTCTGACACATCATAATAGACAAATGTAAAAACCATACTTTCCCTACCACATATAAGTGTGTCCTGGCCTCCAACTCGGTGTTGACCAGAAAGCCTCCATTAACCGGGTCCACTTCTAAGAAAGATGGTTCCGCTAACTCTACACGCGGTTCCGTGCCAATCGCTACGAAAACCTATTGAATAAAAAAAAAAAAAATAAATAAATATTGGACAACATCACATACATTACTCTGATCCCAATGTAAGTAGATAAAGCACTTGTGTTATGGAAATCTAGAAAATCTAGAAAATTAAATATTCCTTTTATAAAATTATCCTCTAACAGCACAAAATATTTATTCACGTACTTACATAATCTGTAACTATAGAATTTCCATTTGATAAAGTTAATTCAAGACGTCCATCGGGAGTTTCGAAGGCATCGTATACTTGGGCTGAATGAAACAAGTAAAAAGTATTGTTTTATTAATTCCAAACACGTGCAAAAAATTTGTAAAAGAAAGTAAATTAAATGTATTGCTCAGCAAAATTAGCTTTTTAGCAACTGGGAAATCTCGTATCTTCGTATTATTAATTATTATATTAGTCTACCATGGTGGAAGAAGTAAAACTACGAATGTATTATTTTACAAAATATTTTGCCACACTAGAAATATGCTTTACTTTTCGGTATAACAGTCACGCCTTCACACTTAATCTTCTCGGTCGCCCATTCGCCGATATACTCCGGTAACACTCCAGACATGATACCCTTGTCTTTGATGATCTGCACGATCTTCAGTGGTTCTTTTTCCTCGTGGCGTTCCACCACTCTATCTATTATTTTATTTATTTAAAGATACACAAAAAAAATAACCAATAAAGCTAGATATAAGACTATCTAGTTTTTAGTAAAAATTAACAGCGTTAAATTATTCCTAAGCTGGGCTAATGCCTTAATTAGTCCTGTTGAGAAAAACATATTTGGAGTAGTGGAATAAACTTTGGTGAGTGGTTTTTCATTATAAGATATTTTTTTTTATCAGAGTAGTATCTGAAATTAGCTTATTCACCCAATACAACAAATACGAGTCTGTATGTTCAAACATAAAATTTTGTTGCGGAAAAAAATATATAATATTTATTTAATAAAAAAAATCAAATGTTGTACAATAACAGTAAAATTGAGATGGAACAATTTCAGTTTATTCTGAATCTTTCACAAAAAAACAATCGTAAAAATAGCTTTGTAAACAAAAATTTATACCTGAACATAACTGAAAACCTCATTTATTCAAGTCAAATATTCCAACAACAAACATTGGATATATTTTTTTTTTTAAATATTATCATTTGTTAATGTAAAATAAAAGAATTACAAAAATCTTACCCATCCTCCCCAAGTACCAAGCAAGTTCACATCCTAAGAAACCACCTCCGATTATAACTACGTGCTTCGATGCTTTCACCTTCCGATAGGCAATCTCCAGATCTCGGATAGTACGAAGTGTGCAGACTCTGTCCCGAACTTGTTTCGACGCTGACTTGAATATGGATAGGTTATTTGCTTTTGCGCCTGACGGTTAAAAAGTTAACAGAACTCAATAATATATAAAAATTTTCAGCGACAGTACCCTAATGTCCATCGTATATTCCAACCACAAGACGACAAAAACCAAATAAAGAACATTTGATATCGTTTTAACGCGGTCGAGAGCTAGAGTGATCTATGCTATCTATTTAGAATTTGCGTTTTTAACGTCGATGAATATATTTTCGGAACTTTGGAAGTAAAATCAAATATAAGTAGATAAGTGGAGTAGCGTACGTAAATCTAAGTTTTAAGGAATATACAAATAATCCCTAATCGATTAGAATAGACTATACAGGCGTCTATTGTTTCAAAAAGTGTAAAAAAAAATTGACACCAAATTTTAAAAAGTATGTATATGTCGGAGAAGCAGGATGCCGAACAGTTGGGTTCGGGGATTGATCCGACATTTGTAAGACTATGTGGGCGTGCAATGGAGATATTCACAAAATAAAACGTATTTAATATCGTCTGATTACTGTATTAATTGATTCAATAATCGTACACCACAATAATATCAAAGGATTACAATAATTCATCTCGATTAAGAGCAAATGGGTTTGCAAGCAACCATCGCATTCGAGAAGCTTGTCAAAACATAACGACTCGCGTTGCCATGGCACTTACAACTCCATTCGGGGTGACCCGCTCTTAAAAGTAAATCAGCCATCAAACATTATTGCCAACTACTCGATTCATTAATTATCCAAATCAACAACCAAAGTAACAACGCTCCGATACGGCCATCCTGCACTATCACACGTCCTCGTGTGTCTCGTTGCTGTAAACCTCCTCGTCTGTAAACAATAAAACAACAAATGTACACATCATAACCCGCTTGGCCATTCTGACCACCACACGATGAATATTATAACCGTCCATGCTATCTCAATAGCATAATATTCTCTAGCAGCATAACTTTACAAGGTAAGCGACCAGCAAGACCACCAAGGTCTATTTATGCTACTAAGTCAATCTCTTGCCACCAAGGCTGTCATTTGCCACCAAGGCTGTCATTTGCCACCAAGGCTGTCATTTGCCACCAAGGCCAATTTTGTCACCAAGTCAATCACTTGCCACCAAGGCCATCATTTGCCACCAAGGCCAATTTTATCACCAAGTCAATCTCTAGTAGGGTCACTATGCTATGCTTTCTCTTACCAAGTAATTTGTTACCACCGAAATCAAAACAAAATGAAAACTGCCCACCGTTATCAATAAAGAATAAGCCTACAGTTGGCTTCATCGTGCAGACATCCACTCGACGTTCCACAAGTGACTCGCTTGTTTTGTTTTTCCTTCTTCGCACAACGCGTCGATATGTGGCTTCGCTCGCCACAGGAAAAACACGTCAACAGGGATATTTTCTTCGAGACGTCCATTGTATTTCTTGCTTGCTTGAGCTGTGGCATTCGTAGCCTGCTGCGTGAGCCTGCGTAGTCTGATATGTGTTCTGATCCCACTTCTGATGTCGGAGAAGCAGGATGCCGAACAGTTGGGTTCGGGGATTGATCCGACATTTGTAAGACTATGTGGGCGTGCAATGGAGATATTCACAAAATAAAACGTATTTAATATCGTCTGATTACTGTATTAATTGATTCAATAATCGTACACCACAATAATATCAAAGGATTACAATAATTCATCTCGATTAAGAGCAAATGGGTTTGCAAGCAACCATCGCATTCGAGAAGCTTGTCAAAACATAACGACTCGCGTTGCCATGGCACTTACAACTCCATTCGGGGTGACCCGCTCTTAAAAGTAAATCAGCCATCAAACATTATTGCCAACTACTCGATTCATTAATTATCCAAATCAACAACCAAAGTAACAACGCTCCGATATATATATTACGTAAATTCCCTATTTTTCAGCACAGATCCTTGTTCTCTAAACTTAGGACTTGAACTTCAGTGTTTTAGTTAAACAAGCCGCAGATTAGCATTCGAAACATGCTCTTTTCATTACAACATTGAGCACGAGATATATTACAAACATCAATCAAGAACGTAAAAACTCATTGTTGCCATTCCAGACATTCGTTACGGATTCGACGAGTCTCGTTAAGATTGACGCATTAAATCCACTATGTAAGCTCCGATCTTACTGAAGTTATATTTAAATCCAAAAAAGTATTATTTATTAAATACTAGCAGACTCGGACACGCGTTGCTGTAGCTACGTTATATGTTTAATTATAATGGATGGTAATATTTATCCAAAAAACTTCTCCAAAAAACGCTATATTTTATGGTACAAATTTAATATAAAATATTGTGGTCTTTGCGTGATACGCGTCCAACAAACATTGGTAGCTGTACATTATTTACTTATTTGTAATAATACTACAAGATGCTACTTATTTGACAATTTTAACTTTTAGAAAAAAAAATGTTGGTTGACTCCAGAGTAGTCCAGAGCTACGAGGATGGGTACCACTTTCTTACTTTATACATACTGCAAATTAGCGATGCATATGATACTATGATGATACTATATATCCGTACAACGATGATACTATATATCCGTACATGTATTGTGTCAATTACAGACGACAAGAATCTTTTGATTTTGGTTTTTCTTTGAATTTCTATGATTTCATTTTTTTATCATTTACGTCATACTCAGCTAAAAAGGAAAACATCTTGCGAAAATCTACATATGTCGGATAAAATTTGGCCACATGTCGCCGGTTCTTCTTAGGTCTGAGGTGTTTGGTCCCGAACCGACGGTAGATTTTTGACAATCAACAAGCAGGTGTAACG
Organism: Vanessa atalanta; assembly: GCF_905147765.1. Lineage (NCBI taxonomy): Eukaryota > Metazoa > Arthropoda > Insecta > Lepidoptera > Nymphalidae > Vanessa > Vanessa atalanta. The sequence continues at coordinate 8,783,964 of NC_061891.1, read as the reverse complement.
CTTCTATATTGAATCAAGATTTTTGACTTTGTGTTTCTTCTAACATGCGGTGCGATAAACTCCAAAACAAATATTTAACAAAAAGCTTAACCCAACAGTGAAACATGTACAAGCTGTTACTAACCAGGTGCAAGAAGACATCTCTCGTAATATATAGGCTGCTCCCCACACATTGTTTTCACCCAGACGACGTGATCATCCGCGTCAACTCTCAGCACACACCAACCCCTCGCTATCGACACAGCTGGACCTTTTTTCTTACGATAAAACTTTATGGGATCCATGAAAGATGCACAATCCGCGTAATACATCCTGAAACAAAATTTTCTATCAATAAAATGATATCTTTTATGTATTTTTTTAACAAAAACTGTAAATAAAACTTTAATTTCTAAAACCAAAATATCTGACAAGTGATAATTTGCATCAAACTTTACAATTAGAATTATGCTATGTTTAATAATTATTATCGCTATTTGTTGGTACATTAATTGCATATATCAATTTTCAAACATTGTAATGAAATCATTATAAGTATTTATTTTACACCCCAACATATGTTTATAGAGAACAATAGTGTACAATATGACGCTACTAAGCTCCAAAAATTTTAGAGTCGAATGTGTTTACAGCACAAATATATATTTTACGATATAAGTATCGTCGACTTATTATTTTATTTCACACTTACCCTCGGGGAATACGTTAAACAGTAGCTCTTGACTCGTCAACAAAAGAGAGAATTATTGTAACTTATAAAAAAACCTCTTAAGTGTATTTCGTACTCTATGTATCCCTTGGGTAGTATTACACAAGCATTAACTGTCAAAACAACTAATACTTCGGCTATAAAAGTTCTATACTTACGTGTGTCGCGTACCCTCTTCGATATAATTGAGAGTTTTTATGTCAGGTGGTTCGGGATTCCACCACATGTGTTTAGACATTGGGGGCTGCATGTACGGCAGACAGTCTTCTTTAGTTATGAAGAAAACCTACACAGTCATATTAGTAATATGAAACTTTTTTATACTACTACATACCTACATACATACATAACTAAATACTTTAGCTAATAAATGTAGATAAAGTTTTTGCTTGAGAATATAATCATAATCACACGAAAGCTTAGCTAAGCTATAAATCCATAATTTGAAGCCTTGCTCTTATAGTAAAGACAAAATCCATTTCACTGTAGTACAATAAATTAACGACCTGACATAAAAACGGGAACAACGAAAAACGTGACAAAGATGGAATAATATTACAACAATGATATTATACTGACGTACGCGACTAAAGGATGTGTACGCTATGGTAAAGTTGGCATCGTTTCAAAGGACCAACTATTTATTAAATATAGGTAGTTAAAATCTGTAAGGTTTTGAGTAATTTCTTTGCGTGATACCAACTTCCTGAAGTTTCTGTTAATCACCTTGGCAGTCTTATCGTGCTCCATGATCGCGCGGTAAGCGGCCCATCCGGCAGCTCCGGCGCCTACTATCAGATACTGTACACAGGCTGGTAAATCCTTGCAGTGGAAAGGTGCCTTAATTTTTCGTCGAGGGCGCCCTAGTATAAAATATAAACAGTTGTATTTTTTTCTATTCTTGTCAAATAATGATCTTTTAATTGTTTAAGCATTATACTTACACTTAGGAGTATGGTCACCAAGTTTAATTCTCATTTCTTGCCATAAATACAACTTATAAATCTGAAGGATTTAAAAATATTTTATTACATTTATGTAGCCCGTGAATTATTGTTAAGGCGTGTAAACGTTAAAATTATACAAACAAAAAAAAAGTTAAAAAAAAATGTATGAAACAAATACTTCTTTGTTCAAAAATGTTACATATATATTCACTATTCACTTCATTCAACTTACCAACCCCATAATACCAAAGAATGAAGCAACAGACCAGACGTAGATCCAAGGGAATGGTTTGGGTGGTGGTGGTGGACATGCGGGTGGTTCCGGTGGTGGCTTCACTGAGCAAGGACCCTTCGTGCGAGCACAGTCTATCATGGGCTGCAAGATTTAGTAGATGATTCGGAATATTTTAATAATTTTGAGTTTACACGTTTCGTCTTTGAACTTTTGAATTGAATTCAGGCGAAAGTTTCTTGTTACGATCTTATTAAGATTTACCGATTTTGTTAACAAATCAAATGAAAAATCCACGTAACAAAATAAAATTCTACCAATTTTAGCATTTGTATATGGATTGAAATTTAAAAGCACCACATGATAATGACTTCATCGTAATTCAATTAAATATATGAGAAAATGTAATTTTATCACGTAAAAGAAATTAAATCGGGACCACGTTAATAATAAAAAATATTAATTATTATTAATGACCAGACCAATGATGATTTTTTTTTCTATTGAAAAAATTTGAAAGAAACCACAAATGAAACTGACGGACAGTTATAGTTGAATTGTAAACGCTTAGACTAACTTTAGGACTTATCGTAAACAAGGAATTAAGGAAACATTATCACTGAAACATTTATTGTTTATTATGCACCATCTTATATCAAGGACTAAATTTGTGTTACAATAATTTTATCAAAATCAGAGCCCGTTTAAGTTAACTGCTCATTAGTTTTTTCAAAATTTGACACGTTGTCTGTTTCTCCAATTTCTTCTTTTTCCGCTTGTGCAAGTAATGTAATTCTGTCGAGTGGTTTCCAGGGTTCATGAAATGCGTACTTATATTTTTGTTTCCCATGATATCCAAGTTTGGGCAACGGATCTTGCACTTCATTCGAAATTTTGGCCAATTTTGTTTGTTTTTCCTTCCAGTAATCGGGATGGATGATTGACGAATTATGGAATAAATCTTGCATCCCTCGGTAAGCATTATTACCATAATTGATTTCTGCACTATTGAAGAGTTCTCTTGAATCTTCGCCGAGTATTTCCTGCCAAAGAATTATATGTATACACGACATTCATTTAGATGGACTTTAAGTGCGTTTGACGAAATCCATTTTCTGTCCCGTTTTCATAAAGAATCTATTTTACTATGACTTTAATCTTACCAACATATGATGTATTGTAAAGAATTTAGTGCGTTCCTAATTCACCAATCATGGACATCTTATCCTTTCCTGATTTTTCTTTGCCTCTACCGAATAGGCTTCTTAAATATCCAAAAAAGCCTTCGCTAGTAGGATCCTCTTGTTTTTCAGGCTGCTCCTCCGAACTTTGTGGAGCGCGGTGCTGTTGATGTGGATCAGTTCCTGAGTGGCTATAACCAGCATGTTGATGATCGCGTCCTCCTCCGGAATGGCTGCTAGTGAACACGACACCCGTCCACTGATGAAGAAAGCACAAGCTGGATTTCATTAGATACTTAATTTTACGGGCTCTGATTTCGTCTAACGCACTTAACGCACGCTTTAAAGGTAAAGATGCCACAAAATAAACATTACTATATACTTTTATTAATACAACCAAAAAGAAATTGATACAATACCTTCGCATTACTGGGCGGCAAGGGCGGAACAACGACATCTGGAACTTTGATCCTGTATGGGTCGTAGTTCGGCGGTTGTGGGTCTCTGGGACACTCATTTCGCCACGCCGGTGGTGGTGGATCACTCTTAGGCCATTGTTCGACCAATTTACCCTCAGTTTGAGCTACATCTTTACAACAACTCCCTTTATCTTTGTTATAGTTCCTTGTTTGTCCTAAAATATTTTTATAATTCACATAACTACGACAAAGTTATAAAAACGTTGAAATTATATATTTTCTACTCTTTGCGGATTAATATACTCATAATTTATCTAAAATTGTAAATATTTGGGACAAGAAAACAAATTAATCTTTAATTTATAAAAGACAACCATTTCTTATATAAGTTTATTGTAATATTATATCGGTCTTAAGAGGCGTACCTAAGTAAGTTGCGACTTCAAGGCTATTGTTGCTGACCACAGCATTGAAACGGCGAATGTGATTGCAGCATCTAAACGGACAACTCAACATCTTGCTTTAATTTTAAGATAATATTATACTATAATTTAATTTTTACTGATCTATTAAAAAAATGATTCACATAATTTTTGAAAATGACAGAAATTTGTAAATTCTATGTTTTTTCGACGGTAATTAAAAAATCGAATCCTCGATTGAAACTGTCAGAAGCTCGTGCGAATGACATATTTTTCTTTTGCGAGAAAGAAGTTTGTAAAATAGATTTATACATATCAAATTGAATTAAATTGATTTAATCTTAAATGATACAAGCGGGATAATTAATAAACTAAGTATTATAAAAAATAGAGTACTTAGTATGAAATTCAAATATAGCAAATAATAGTGTATAACATTAAGTACACGAAAAACAACACAATGAGAAACGTTCCTTGAAATTAATCCCCATGACACTGGAAGCAGTTTTCAAAAGTAGTAATTATTTTGAACCTGATAGATTATTTAGTCTATTGTATCATACCCAGATGAAATTCTCATCCTTGTTAATAAATCCAAAATTTATGAAGACTAATGTACAAAAATATTAAATTCACGCTTGGTTTATCAAAAGCACGTGAACCTGCACAGTGCGATTATTAAACAATAATATTTTATGCTTTAACCTTCATTTTTTTCAGTTTAGCCTTACAATAAAAATGTCACCATGTTTATTAGCTTTCCTTTAGCCTCCCAGATGTGCAGTAGTCTAGACGAAGCTATTCCAAAAAGGAGCCACGCTCTCTTATATCGATTTTCTCGAAGATATCAAATAATTATAATACGACTTGACGTATCTGGTCTACTTTAAATCTGTGTTTAACTTGAATACATACATTATAATAAATGTAGGAACAAAGGTTTCATTTCCCCTCTAGGGATGCATGTTAAATAATTAGTTCTAAACTATTTTTTCGTTAAAAAATTATTGGATTGAAATAAACATTTATTTAAACGGAATTTATTTATTGATAATCGTAACAACCAACACTTTACTTGTACATTAATATTCCAATCATTATATACAAATTAAAGGCTGAGAAATGCAAATGAATGCAAGAGAAATCTGATTTTTGGATATGCTAGAAGGGGGGGGCTCAGAAAAGTTTAACTTGAAATTATCGACCGCCATTGCACCGATTGTAGATATCCACAATAACACACTTCAAACACAAAAATAAGGGAATAATTAAAACAATCGAATAACGAAAATATTGAATCAACTTTATTTTGTACAAAATAGTTACAAATCGATTCGTTTAAAAACACACAAATTACAGATACATTCATACAATATTGTATAATACGCGATATATAATCTACTACACATAATTTTCACTTACAAATAAATATAATAGGTATGACTTTAGGGAAACGCAACGTTAGTCGATTCTCGTGAATCGTTGAATCGATTAACTTCGACATTATATACAACATTAACCAACTCAAAGATAGGGCAGACAATTTAATCCGAAAAGTGCAGGTTTCGAGCACGAGATTATTGGACCGCATTGTGCACAAATGTACCCACAGAGTTACCAAAAAATTTGTTGATTTTCAGAGACAACCGTAGTAATTAAATGTCTTTAAAACAATATTCATAACACCATAGTTAAATGCATATTTAATTTAACAGGTTTACTATCATTATAAATATGGTTTCGTCTTTCAAATCTTAACAAGTATTTTTTTCCTCTGTATTTATGTTCTAGATTTTTTTTAATTTTACGTCATAGGTTGGCGGACGGAATGGCCCACGTGATCGGAACCTTTCAAAGCACGACTTAGAATATACGTTGAGTGGGTTGTACCTATCCAATTTTCTTGCACAAAGCCTTACCACCAAGTACAGTACTGTGGATTATTACATTTTTGCACAATACAGTCCAATTATTATAAGCCCAAATTAGGCACAATGATGCACGTATTGTACCGGGACTAATTCGGTTATATAAATATAGTATTTTACTTGGATCAAGAGCGTCAAGGAATAAAGAGTGCACCTGTGGTTGCGCACAAACTTATGCACAAATAGCCCTGCATAATTGAGGTCTCTTTTGAAATTAGCTGCCGCAGCCTAATCGATCAAGACGACATCATCATCATTGCGAGATATATTGCCGTCGCTTAAGGGTTAAGCATTAGCTACTTATCCGTCTTAAGATTTGTTTAAAGATAATGAACATAAATTAAAACGTAAAACTTAAAGCGCGATTTTAGTAAATCGCAGTATCAAGACTATTCATCGAAGACTTATTTTCTCGGACTAATGAGAAAACATTCTTTAATTATTTTGATTTAAAACATCATTCGTGCAACGCAGTCGGGTCTTAAGAAAAAACAAGCATAAACTCTTTTTGAAAATGCTATTGCTCTAACCTTTACCAAAGTTCAATATAACTGTATAATTTAGCGAAACAGTACCGTCAGCACAAAAATCGTATGTAAGCATTATTTATTTTTATTTTTTTAAATCAAATGCATTAGAATTTATTTATGAATTGGTTACCATGGAAACCATATGGAACGCAACAAACAGATACATTTTCACGCTATGCTGTTAACTATACTTATAAACGGACTTTTCCATTTACAGTAGTGATAAACTATTTCATCTTAAATTCAATGTGGCGGGTCTCGTAACGGTGGAATTTGATCGCCATTTTATATTTAAACTGACTAGGGAGAGCAAGAAAATTTCCAAAATAAAAAAAAAGAAGCCAGGCCTTTGGCCTAAGGCCTGTTCTCCCTTTTAAGGAGAAGTTTTGAAACTTATTGATTAATTCCATATACAGACTATATTATAAAAATTAAGAACGAATCTTTTAAAATAATTTAGCATAACAGATTTACACTTTTTATTACTTTTATATATAGGTATGTAGATTCTTAAATACACAAAGTATATAAAAAGAATTCTAATTGTACATTATTTATCTTATATTTAATAAAATGATAAATAATAAATGCTAAAATTCGTATTATGCTTAACATTACATTTATATGTTTAAAAGTACATTGTAATGTTTAAAGAAATAATTAAGGAAATAAATAATGATTTATTTATCTTCAATGCTATAGACAAATTCATATCAGACAAATCTTGTGTTCGCGTAATCAATGGATATCGCTTTCGCTTCGCTTGGTGAAACAAGTGTATTCGATCGTAAACGCTTTACAATCCAACGCTATACAAGAGTTGTCTATGCGAAAATAATTATATATAAAAATAATATTAATGTATTTTTTTTTAATAATTCGAGAGACGAACATTAAATAGTTGTTTGAAAACATTATTGGAAGATATTAGAAAATATTTACATTTTATACAATTTATACCAATTATCTTGTGGTAAAGCTCAGTGTAACCCAGAACGTCTGGATAAAATAAAAAAACAGGATTAGTGGTAGTTTATCGGTTTCAAATCAGGGATCAACCCAGGCTGTGAATCCCTGTTATCAAGATTTGTTCCCTGATTGTAACCCCTTTTTTCCATTGAAATAAAACTAGTTTTTAACGGATTTAATCGCGTATATTAATTATTTTAACATCCCGACGTTTCGAGCACTTTGCAGTGTTCGTGGTCACGGGCAGACTGACCGTGACCACGAACAATCCGTTAAAAACTAGTTTTATTTCAATGTGTAATAATCGCGAAAATCTAAGACAACCCTTTTTTCCACTTGCATATGGTACAGAGAACGTTTTAGGGCAATGTTATACGCGAATATAATAAGATACAGGAAAATATAATCAATTTATTTAGAATAACTGATTCGTAGTGAGTGCTCCCCAGCCAGACGGGCACTAAGCCTTAACACCAGTAATACTACATATGAATCACAACTTTACAAGCGAAAAAAATACATTAAAATTGTTTCATTTTAATCTGTGGGAATCGAAATCAATTTTTAAAGTGTATTTACAATTATTTATACACTTCAAGGCAAGATTGATCGTTTAGATAATAATTATCGATACTATGTATCCGTCGAGAAATCACTTCAAACATAAAAATATAACAACACTGTTGTTAAAAAAAAAGTAATGAGGTAAAATGATGTCACGATTATGTCAAGAATTAATTAAATACGTGCCAGTACTATTTTATATTTCATACATCGTATAGTATGTCACAAACACTTTAAGGAGTTGGTAGCTCAACCGGTAAGGCTACCTACCGTCTTTTTAAAATCCCACCACACATTCGAATACAAGAACATCTAAGTGTCCACGTAGCGAATGAATACTTGTGATATGCCGTGTTATTCAAGTCCAAAGAGCCAGTTGATGCCCTGAGCGAGGAAGAGCACCAGCGGTTGCCAGGCAATCACCCATCTGATCCAATCTAGCAGTTGTCCATAGAGTATATGTGGTCGGTCCCATCTGACATTTAGTTCAGGAATCATTTAGTTAATGTTCACACGGGATAAACATTATTATTACATATATATTTTTTATCTATTATAAAAGAGTAACTTTTCACTTTTCCGGTAACTTGGAAACCGGAGATTTCTGAAATATATTGTGAATTTATACAATTAGAGATAGTTTAACAATAACGTACAAATAAAGAAGGTAAGGTTGACGAAGGCAGTTGCATCGCTAAGGAAAATTCGCACTTTTCGGTACCAATGTGCTCCAAGAAAATCTACAAAGTGTCTGTTTTAATTCTTCGCACTTTTGTTATTTTATTATTGTGAGCAACTGGCAGTGACTTACTTTAGTCCGGCCAACTTAAATTGCGATTATTTATAACCGGTTAAGGTCGGTAATTAAACAAAAAGCGAAGTAGGAATGAATTTTAAAACCATTTTTCTGTCACTAAAATATCTGGTACTTATTATAAAGGATACGGATTAGTAAACATTCTCTTGAGATCCACCTTCTCCTTGCAGTACGGACAGGTCTGCTTCTTGCCGACGATGCACCAGCCTCGGATACAGAACTCGTGGAAAACGTGACTACAGGTCAGTTTATATGTATTTTCTGCAATACAATGATTAAATATGATTAGGTCTTCCTGGGAAAGGATATCCATCTGTGCAAGAGATATTTTAATGCGTAAACATCCATTTCCTCCACTAACTCTAATGGGACGTCAACAAAACACCCTCGCAGTTGGCTGTTAATGCCTTATTGGCAACAGCTCAGAACAATAATATTGACAGTGCTAGTACAGTGACTCGGTTTACATCTGAAGTTGTTAGACTAGAGTCAGAATGCTTTCCCATCGGATTATGGCATGATATGACTTAGAATTCTTATCAATAATCAATATAGCATCCGCAGTACTTAATACTCATTGATAAGTAGCGGCCTCTCATTGAGTAAGCCAGCGAAACTACAGGCCCAAGGTACATAACATCTTAGTTGCCAAGATTGGTGGGGCATTGGCTATGTAAGGAATAATTATTATTTCTTCATAACACTCCAAACTATATAGTTGCAATATTATAAACAGTATGTACCTAAAACGCCTTCCTCATTAACATCAACCAATAACTTATTGCCACAGACAGCACACACATTGCTCTCTAAGTGTCGAGTCGGCATCCCTTCTTTTGTGTAATACTGAAACAGAAAAAGTAATAATATAACAACATGATAACAACCATTTCAATCAAAATATACTTCACTCAATACAAGAACACTGTCATAATTTAATTTTACAGTATTATATTAAATGTAAACTGTTCGGAATGTGCATTATATTGAGAAAAACAAACAAAAAATCGTAACTAACACTGACTGTTAACAGAGAACCACATCGTTGGTTCGGCAGCCGATTAGATATATTTCGCAATATTATGAAAAAGTTATTGTGAAGTTACCTATAACAAAAGTATGCTACAGTAGTTATATTATTTAGGATAATAAAACAATACTCACCCCTATAGAAGCGGCCATTTTATCAGTACAATATTCGGCAACGTCTCGGCCCAACACCCCAAAGTACAATCCGTAGAACAGTGACACTAGACCAACGTCCATCCATACTTGCGGCTTGTGATTGAATATCGAGTTAATGTTCATGAAGGTCATCATCATAACTATGTAGCCGAACACACCGAAGAAGCAGCTCACTTTGTATATGAGGTAGAACCATTTGTACACCAATCTGAAACAATTAATTCATATATGACATAACCATCTACGTACAATTATGCCTCGATTGATCAAAGTTTCATACCAGTACATTCTGCTAGTTAAATATTAACGACTGTTTTAATATTCTTACGAAATTAATTATTTCTCAGCATTACACATTTAATTGCTTAGCCGTAATAATTAAGACCGTGAGCTACTCACAATTAATATTCGTCTAAAAAAATTTATCACAACACATACCTTGGTGTAGTGACAGACATGGGCTTCTGCGATGACTTCCACATGACGACAGCGGTCAGCAGCGTGAACACCGTCCACACCACGATGAACCTCGTCCAGTGGTTACTGATGCTCATCACCAGTGGTATCGACCACATTGCAACCATTGTAAATAGCTGGAATAAAATAAAATCGTAACAAGAACAATGGCAGCATAATTCCATTTAGATATCAAATCAATTTCGAATAAAAACAAATAACAGTGCTAATAGCTACAGTAAGTTGCAGACCCTTGGGTTATTATCTTACCCACTCTAAACACAAGCTATAGACAAAATAACCCATGAAGGCATTGAATGAAAACTTAAAAAATATTATCTAATTTGTAATTTTTTTGTTGTTGTTGTTGTCTGTACTCTTAATTGGCTCACGCACACTAAGAGATATTGTAAGGACGACGCGGCTTCGTGTGTGATAAATGATGTTTAAAATAAATGATAATATTTTATTTTTTGTCTAATACAATAAGAAGATTTCATAGATAAACTAAGGAACAGCTTGAGCTTCTGGTTTACATGCAAGTAATCTATGATAAGGATTTTTTTTTTCCGAATGGACAGTAGCCAGAGTTGCCTCTACACCATCACCGGGCGGGTGGGCTAGTCGTGGAAGACTCTGCCGGACGTTGAGCCCACTGAAGGGCTCCGAGTACGCGCGTCCTAAGGGCGCCTCCTGTGAGGCCTGACCTCGGCTTAGGACGCCGTCGATGTCTGGAGGTAGGACATGTGTGCTCTGAGACCCTACGCCTAGGCACGGACGGTTGATAATGAACGAGGGACCATGACCCCGCCGGCGGTATCGGTGTGAGGAATTTTGGCATAATGCATTACTAACATTAATATTCTCTCTATACAAAAATTCTAAGCATTAATCTTGTTGTTGCATAGAAATAAGAATATGCTATTATTTTGAGGTATTATATTGGATAGATACCATTTTTATTCTATGTTAGTTTAGTAAGAGAGATACAAAAGACAAAGTATTGACAATTATGTATGAAGTACTATGGAAGGGACTGGATGACCTCTGCCAAAAACAGAAATAAATGGAGGAGGCTTTTACCCTGAGGGGGTCCACAAATCAAAATGGTTCAAGTTACTAAATTTGTTGGTTACAATTTATGTTTGTGGAACAAATAAAGCTGTTTTATTATTTTTTTATTACACTAGTTGTCGCACGTGGGAGTCACTCGAGGCTTAGGAGTCGGTCTTCAGGTGTTAGTCAAAAAAAAGAATCCTTCCTTGGAGTTCAAGCTTACATCAAAAAAAAATTCATCAAATTCGGTTCAATGGTTTGGCCGCAATAGACAGACAGACAACAGTTACTTTCACATTTATACTATAGATAATTAAAATAAAAAATAGTAATAACTCACTGCATACGATCTGTAATGTAAATTCTTCCATTCAGATACTACTAAGTGAGCCACAATTAGAGTCACAATAAGGATGATGACCATTGTCATATGCATAGAGTCGTGACCCTTGTGCATCTCGTGCAATTTCTGATGGTCATATCTGAAAATAAATTACAAATAATGCATCAATTTACTGTTTGTTCTAAACTAAATATGTTAACTCTGTAAGAATACGAATAACAATGGATGTAAATATTGTCGTAGTAGTAGTGTTCATATACATTATGTATTACTAATTTGCCACTAACTAAGAGGAAAAATAAACTTCCGCTATATCATTTTTATGAATAACTATGTATAAAATAGATTTCGAAATATCTTGGCCAGTAATCTTTGATATTTTAATGTTATTTTAAGCACTTAAAAGATAAGTTATTATTCTAAGAATTTAAGTAGGTAATCAAATATTATTGAAATATCTAAGAATGCCAATATTAACTATATAGCCCTAATTATTATTACAATAATTCTAATCATTTCTGAATCATACTTTTCAGGTAAATTTTATGATATTATATATACATAATATATGTACAGATAGTGTTTGTCAATAAAATTCTAAATAAAAAAATGTAAAAGCAATTTTACATATATAAAATTATTTACAGAAAACAAGTTACATTTTTTTTTGTTGACATAGCCGAAATATGTATTAGTACTACAATGAACTAATACACATTTTTTTACAGTAAAATAATAGATACTCATACAGTACTATACTATACTACACTCAATATTTTTTTTATTTTTTATTTATTCAAATTCAAAGAACATTTCATTTACTTATTCAATAACTAAGTGACCCATGTGTATATAGAATACAAACGTACCTTAATTTTTCTTCCGACGTCAATTCTTCATACGACTGAAATAAATAAAAAAAATATACGTAATATAAGGAGTACCTTGAACCGAAAATGTCATAACTTCGAAAATAATTATATATATTAGCTATATTTAGGATACAATGCTTGGTGTTTGGTAATAATATTTATTGACTATACAATTACTTTAAAATAAAACTAATTAATACCTTGTTACCGTCGACCGGTCGATGAAGATCCATTTTTGCTTATATTATAAGTTCTAGCAATGTAATCCAATAAACACTTACAAATAGTTTAGACTATTACTAAATATTTACATAATTTCATTGAAATACTACAATAAACTTCAAGCGTTATTAAATACCGCAATGAGTTAAATTAAAGATTTCGAAGTGCCGTTGCCACTTGCCATGTTCTGTCAAAGCAGTGAGCATAGAGTATACGTAGTTACGTACGTAGTACATTTCAATTGTTGACATTGTCGTCATAATGCGAGTCTTATATATTTTTAAAAATCAACGTGAGCCATTTCAAATATTTTTTATAGTTTTTTAACATAACTTATTTAAAATGTATATCTAATGTTAAAGGATTAATTTAATATGGAATAGCAAAATAACCTAAGATTTCATTAAACATATTTTTACTTCAGAAAGTAAAAATACTTTTCTTCCAACTAGATATTTCAAACCAAAACGAAAATATTATAAATTTTGCTTCAGCCCGCGGAAAATCTATTTACTCAAATTTATTATTTATTCATTAAAAAATTATTAAAGTATACTGCTCTGATTTATCTTTTAATTTTTAAATTTGCATTATCATTTTAAATATTAACGATCAATTGGAATAACTAACACCTACTTATCCAGAAGTCATTCGAACACTTCAAAAAGTACGTGATAAATCTACCTACTTTTACGACATTGGTCAAAAAACTACTAATTGTTAAGATTATAATTACCTCCAAAGTCCAAGGTAAGTTTGTACGTAACACTGATTTTATACATATTTAACTACTAAGTATTAAGTTTTGTCAAAATTTGTCAATTTTCATAAACTACCTATTACTATTATTGGCATTTGGTGATTTATAATTTATATGTATTATCTATGGAATTTAGTGCCAAATGCCAATCCCCAAACAACTTTAGGCGACAGGCGTAATCTATGGGCGTAATGTTACTTCATATTCATAGTTCATTTGTAATTGAAATATTTTATACAAATAATGCCGCGTAAACCATGTTACTGGACGCGTAAATTAGAGTTGGAATTAGTTGAATTTGTTCGTCAAAAAGAATTTATTTGGAAACCGATTGGAAACACGAATCATCTAATTCAACAGAAATACAAGGCTTACGCTGAATTCGCAGCGAGACTGGGACGCGGATTTACCGGTAAAAAATATGTTATTTTTTAAAGTAAACTTAATTTTTCTCAAAATGATTCGATATTTATAAACAACAAAAACATTTACTTGGTGATAGGGCTTTGTGCAAGCCTGCCTGGGTAGGTACCACCTGGTCATCAGATAATCTACCGCCAAACAGGAATAAAGGAAAATGAGCCAATACACCACTGCCACAAGGCACATAACATCTTAGTTCCATCATTTTAGTGGGTTGGTGCAAACTGCAATGGCAATGTAAGGAATGGTTAATATTCCTTACATCACCAATGTCTATTGGTGCTGGTGAGGACTTACCACTAGGTGGCCCATTTGTCTGCCTATTTATGCCGGTGAAACTATATATATAGTTTGAAACAAAAGTATATTAATGTTATTTGTAACTTTCTTTAGTTAGTTCTTTAGTGTATTTATTAAAAAAAACTCCTCAATAATCTTCTTCCTCCCCAATTTACAGTAATAGTTAATACACATTTTTTTTACCTCTAAGCAATTCAAAAAATCGAGGGTTTATTGGTAATTTTACATTTAAATTTAACTTATTACTGTTACTGTAGTATCAATTAAATGTGCTTTGTAGAGATGTTTTGATTTAGTACATAACTATACATGTTATAACAGAATTAAAAGTTAAAAAAATAAAACCTTTTTTCTAAGCTCGTTCTGTCAGAGACCGATGGGTGAATATCCGAAGCACATTTAACCACAACTTAAGGCGAGTTGATAAATCGAGAGAAACAGCTCAGTCAGCTTCAGAGGTGTATGTTCCTTGCTGGCCTTTGTGGAAACCTCTGCAATTCCTCCGAGAAGCCACTTTGAAAGATGTTGTTAATTATGTAAGTTAAATGACAAAATTCTAATATTTTTCTTATGTACGTTTATATATGATTCAAACTGTTTTTTTATGAGAAGAATTTCACAGTAGCCTAAAGTTTGCAAGATTGATCTTGGTTTTAATCATTCCCATCTTTCGGATTTCTGTCAAATCTGGAATAGGAAAAAAGAGTGCAAATGCTTGTATCACTTTAATATCTCTGGAGTAGAGGTTAACATCTGTTGGCAAGGTTTTTTTCTATTAAACTTTATTAAATCATGTCTAAAAGTATAAATACTACTTAGCCTGGCAATATGTCAAAGATAGATGCTTATTAAAGATATTATGTTGATACCACATTAGATTAAGTTTATCAACTTATTGGGCATATTTCAAACAGCAGACTTTTTATTAATTTACCTACTGTATATGCTACCGTCCATCTGCTATATATTTGTTTTACAAAGGTGGTTTGTAAAGTTGAATAGGCTAATCGCAGGGACTACTTGAATCATTGGAATTATTACTTTAATGTTAAATTATAAATTTTATGTTCAAGCAGATTAGTAATAGTTTAATCAAAAATTAAACATAAGCTATTGAGTGGAATTATAGATTAGTAGGCCCTTTATATTGCTTGAAACTGTAAACCAAATATAAGTTTTTTCAAAGTTTTGACATATATATGTACAAATATTATAAATGCAAACATGACATAAATAAATAAAAGGTTTTTATACTGAACATCTGACAATCAACCCTGTAAAATCAGGCTACAAATAGTTAATAGTAATTTAAATCTTATTTTAAATGTTTTAGGATTACACCCTGAATGAAGACTTTAATGATCTTACATCAAATATAGAAGTTAAAGAAGAAGCACCAATGGAATATGATGTGGATCTTGTTGGTATCAGACAGCGTGGTCAAAGAACAGATAGGCCTCGTAAGAAAATTAAAAACAAAGCTGATAACAGTAATAAATGTATACAGATTCTGGATGATCTTGTCAAAGCTTTGAATCCTTTATTAGAAAAAAAAACCGAAAGTAGTCGATACTGGTATTTCGGCAAGCATGTTACAGAGCAACTTAATGCAATGAGGAAGATGGATGCTGAATGTGCGAGTCGTGATATTATGTTACTTTTAGAGAGTAGGACCGAAGGCTGAAATGTTGTGATGGAAGACTTGAAGTCTGATCCATTGAAAGGTTAACTGGGTACTGAATCTGGATGCTAGTAGTATAAATGTCCAGTAACGAACTGTGCTTAAAAGAAATAAGAGGCTTAATGGTTTGCACATACTACAATATAACGGAGTTCAAATAAAGGGGTTTGAATCGTAAGACTTCCTTTTTTGATTTTTACAAACTATCTAAATAATAAATTATCACAGAAAGAGGAGAATCACGATACAAAAGTTGATCAAGTATTTATAATAGTTTAATAATAAGTTCTTACATTAACTTTAATAAGTAAATACAAATCAAAATTGATAAAAGCTTCTGCATAAAACAATACGAAAACATGGAATGGTTTCAAGAATACTCATAGTATTAAACCCAGTAATATTTTTTCGTACAATAGTGTCTATTGTTAAAATTATTGGAAATAAATCTCATCAAATTTTTCAATAACTATTAACTCTAAACATCAATCGGCACATGCTTGATGTTTGATCGGCAAATTAATTAAACATATATGATAAGGTATGGTGACCTACTGAAGGAGTTATACAAAGCTCTTGTTTTAGTTGTAGTGTCATTTTTTTTACCAACTCATTATGATATAAAATATGTTATGTTATTGTTCTCAATACATATTTATATTTTTTTATCGTTATAAAGAGTTATCGTTATATGGAGTGAAGAAAGAAAAATAACATTTCATATGGTGTGAACAATAAAATTTCATATGGTTTTGATAAAATTCATAAATATAGTTAGTTAACTTTGCCAGACGTTTTTTGCGTTGCCAGTACTTTTTGACTCTTGATATGTGGTGGAATTTTCTTGATTAAACAATTAAAAATTCTACCAACTTCGTCTTCATTCAGTTTTGCCATACTTTTCGCCACTAAGTCAATAATTTGTTCACCATTAAGTGAACCGGTTCTGGTCACATTGTTGTGTATATTTTCTTATGTTTGGAGATCTACGTTAAAATTTTCTGGTATCTTAAACTGTTTAATCCATTCATTCAGTTGTGGATTGTCTTCATTATCAAACGGATCCGTTTCTACTGTTTAATCAATACAAATTGTCGCGTGACGTGACGAAATGAATGCTGTATAGTAGCTGTTACTTTTTTGCAGACTTTTGATATAAAGTTCAGTGCTTGTAGCACGTTAGTCGAGGTCTTGCCGTGAGTTTCGAACAGTTCCATTAAGATTTTCAAGGCTAATCACGCTCTAGTCCATCGGCTGCAATATACTGGTTGTATTAGCTGGAAAAAATGATAACTCTATGTTTCGAAGATTAGATATACGAGCAGGCAGAAGAAAGATTTTTCGTGTTTTCAATTCAGTATCCCATTTTCTCACTTCCTCTACAAAGAACTGCGCTGTTATCTAAGCTGACTTATTTGCTTTACATGCGACTGGCAACTGTTTTGTGTTCTTGAAATACCGAGGATTTTTCGATTTGCTTATAACTTAAGAGCTTTATTTTTTCTGTATCATTCATATTGGCAGCTACTAGAACAGTAATGCGCTTTTTAGCGTCTTCCTTCCGTATTAAAAAAAGAAATATGTGTTGAAACATATTTCTTTTTTTAATTTTAATGTTTTGTCGGGAGTCAGCTTCAAAAAAGTCCATTTTCATCAGCATTGAAAATGTCATTTGCAGAGTACTTCTCCTTTAATTTAGGCTACACTTTATTTATCCAGTCATTAGTCACATTCATATCAACAACCCGCGCCTCCGTTCATTTTATCGTACCTAATTTTGTGACGATGCTTACATTTTCTGAGTGGACCATCTAATGCTTTAAAGTTAGTTATGCCAAGTTGTTCGGCAAACTTATCAGCCTTAGCTTTAACAATTGGACCCGACATAGGTACATTATTCAGACGCTGATTGTTGAACCTCGATAACATTGCTTGATCCAAGTCTTCGAATTTTGGCTTCCTTAATTTTTTAGGAGACTGTCCCTCCAGCATCGCCTGCAGAATTGTTTCCTCATTTTTCCAAAAGGTACAACTGTAGATCGATTTGGTTGACGACGGCTTCCAATGTTACTTTTTTTTTCGCCCTTTTCAATCGCACGCCTCACACAACTTTTTCGTCAACACATAACGCCTTTCTTTTACTGGCCATTTTAACAGTTTCAAAGTTGGTTTACGACTGATAAGATAAATTCAGATTTCAACTGATATCACTGCATCAACTTCATTATCTTTTCAACCAACCAAATCAAAAAGTATGCATGAGGCAATGCTTGTTTCTGCCACTCCACAGAATACATCCAGCAGCATGTCTCACCAAACACATAATGTTTTACGATGAAATCTATTAAAGATATCAACTTTTGTCTAAAGACTGGCTGTAATATCATGACGATCAATAGGATTGCCCAGGGAATAACTCCTGCTTGATTTCTATCCAGTGCGGATTGCATGTAAATGTAATGAACAGATCTGCTGTACCATAATGACGAACATACGACATAGCATCTTGAGCATATTCGTGCACATGTCGAGGGCTTCCGATGTATGTTGCTGGAAGAATAGTCATCCGACCAACATTCTGTGCATTTCCATCAGTATTAATCGCATTTCGAAGGTGAATATACTCTTCAGATCGGAATTTGGTCGATTCAACTTATTAAATGTTAATCTCTCCGTTTCAATTTTTATAAACATGTCAACAATATATTTGTGATATCGCCGACATTTTAATATGTGACTGTCTTCATTTTCCCGAATCATTAGGTGGTATGAATAATAGTTCATGGAAGTGAATTTTTTGTTGGTTTCAGAACCTGTAAATAGATTTTGTATTAATAACATTAAAATATAAAATTAAAATACATAATACAGTGTGACTGCGATATTATCCCCACAGTTAAACTAATATTTTAATTACTTGTAATGGGATTTATCATTTTTATTGAGAAATCATAACCATTTTCACCTTGCCAAAATATAATAGGATATTGCAGATAGCAACTTCATCAATAGTTGGTGCATTAAAACGTCTTGCATGTTGACCCGCAGGTGTTTTATCAGCTCTGATTACAATTTTGTGATTATCAGATGGCATCAGATCCAGTACAGTTTAAAACAATATAATCAGTTGATTGTGTTCATGAAATAAAGTTTGTAATTGTTCTACAATAGACCTCTTTACTAAATTGTTATGTACACAACGCAGATTAATTTCTTGTGGTGAAGTGCCCATAAAATAACTTTGCAGGAATTTGTAGTTGCTATCTGACACTGGTAACATATTTGGCCTTGTATCTGTGAATTAAAAAAAATATTATGTTTGTACCAAACACTACAAAATAAAATAAATAAGCAATGTGGGGTATAAATTTATGGATTGTCAGTGATCAAACTTAAATAATATCTTAAAAATTATATGTGTCTCCTAATTAGTTGTAATATCTATCATCAAATAATTATTTTGGGTTGCAAAATAATAAAAGTGTCGCTAAAACTAAATCACCAAATAAAAATATTTCTCTACAAACTTGCACCTTTTCATCGCCACGAGCATTTAGGGGCGAGGTGTATTGTAAAGTTCCTGTGCGTCTTGATTCGTTCTTGACAGTTTTACGATTGGTAGCACTTCGAGATACTAATCCGGTGACAAAGATTTTGCGTTGGTCCCAATTTAAGGTTTTCCAGAAATGAGTGTGATTTTTTTTGCGCAGATCTTCAGTAAATTGGGAAAAACCCCTTATCTTACTCTTCCTACAAAAGTCAGAGCTGCTCGTTGGTCCAAGTTGTCTTGCAGGTCTAACAGTATCATGCTTTACTGTTTCTCCAAGAGGTTTCCTATATCCGAAATATAGTTAATGTTCTCCTCTCATTCGCATTTCCTTAGCTTTATTCTTAGCCCATTGGCTAGGTACAGCTTTGCGGCGTCGTTTATTTCCCTCGATAAGGTCTCCGTAGAATACTTCATCGTTTTTTTAAAATTAGAATCAGTGGAATAGTCACCAAAAATGTTATTTTGCGGTAAATACTCGGAATCAGTATCTGCACTAGGATCTTCGAAATAATCATTGACGATTAAAGTAGTAAGAAAACACCCCGACACTGATATAAATCGTCGTAAACAGTTTGCTGATGGAGTATCATTTGTTAAATATGTACTGATATAAACAATCATTCATTTTATATATCGATAATTGAATCCGCCTTGTCTGACCACAAGCAAATATATCTTGAAATTGGCACTCTATCACCGCAAAGAAATAAAAAGATAGACTATCAGGCACTTAATTATAAACAACTATACTTTGATGCACTAAACGCTACATTCAGTTTGCAATTGCGACGATGTCGTTCTGGATGAGCTTTATGTAGTCTTGTTTTGAGCTGATAATTTTAACCAAGACATAAACACCTTGTTTTATCTTATTAACGTAAATGTTTTTCATCTCAGTCAAAGCACCGTCACTTTGCTTTGGAAGATTTTTTTTTAATGATATTAAAGAAACATCATCTTTGGAATCTGAACTGTAGACAATGCTGTAAAACCCTTTTACTCGTTTTTTGCAAAAGTTGCTAATATCCAAACGGACAAATGTTGTCGCAAGCGGAGATTTTTCCACGGTATTTTGGAATGGAACATAGCACTTGGGATTCATGCAAGAGTAAAAGCCACGCTGACAAAAACAACTCAAATTTCTATACTTGAGAACTCCAACCTCCTCAGTGAAAACTTGATGGACTTTCATGGTACCAAATAACGGTAGGATTTGCTCCTGGATCTGCGTTGAACGTTGCTCTAAATTGAATAATATTTTTCAAAGTAAGATAGAAATTAGTAGCATCAGAGATGTCAGTTCTACGTACAACAAGTTGGTCAGCAGTAAGTTTCAATAATCCGCCTATCCCATCTGCTGCACCTTTGCCATGGCCTGCTTCAAATAAATTACACGTAACTTTAGTGAACTTGTACTCAGAGAATAGTTTTGTGCAAATCAGATAAAAGTTCTATTTTTGGCGGTATTGAGTGGCTGGGCCGTCTGAAAATACATGCAGAATATTAACTTTAAGAAATTTGTCATGAATTGAAGCAAATATTGGGTGGATATGAGCCCAGATTGCACCTGGATTTTGTGAAAATTTTCCAGACAAAACGATGATACATCTATCTTATTATTTGAGCCACTACTATATATCACTACCGTATGTTCCTTACTTGATTTCGGGAACATCCAAAATTATGAGATTGTACTTCTTCAAAAAATTTGCACCTATAATTTTCACTGTATTTCACTATTTTCAATCTATCTCAATATAGTCGATAGTGCGTAGCTACAAGGTCGACTACTTTCCAGGAGATAAAAAAAAGCTTTATAATATAAGTATTTAGAATGATAAAGCGAATTTTGCTGCAATGTTGGGTTCTTAGTGTACCAGGCCATCAGTCAGTGGTACAACAATTGCAGTTTTTTTTATTTAATTGGGCGTTACGGCACTAACGCGGTTTCATTGTGCCAATATCAGCTTCATGATATAATTAAATGAGTACATACGCGTAATTGAAACAATCATAAAAAGTACAAAACAACTTTTTATTCATCTTTCTGATTACAAAAATATGGGAAAGAAACATTTTTTAACTCTCAAAAAAAAAAATACATTAAGTAGGTAAAACACTCCTTTACACTGTTCAGTCTTTACAATAACCGCATAATAATCACAAAAAACAAAAATTGTAGTTGTACTCGGGAAGCAGATGTTGTATTGATATAATGGACAGTAGAATGTTTGACCTGGCGGAAGACTCCAGACGATTTTGTTAACTCTGGATACAGAGATAAAAGATCATGGAATTCTGAGTTATCGGATATGGCCTTAATGCTAACTTGGGTATAATTAGTCGTTATCCCGTTTGTTGTTAACGTTATTATAGTGTCTACCAGGCGTTTGTTTTTGCAGTCTACTAATACCCATGCCCATAATGTGACATAAAATCGGCGCCAATTATTATAGGTTTGTCAACGTTTGCGATGACAAAACGCCAAAATCCCGCCTTAGCCCAAGGTTGAGGTGCAACGTCATCGTACCGTACGTTTCAATTAATTAAATTACACTGTCATGAGCAGCCGTTAATTCATAGTCGGAGGGTTACTATACCGTTGTAAAAATCGCCGTGGTATATTACCGCCGTGGCACGGATCTGAGCCAGTGTCAATTAGGAACTGCACCTTAGATTTTTTGTCCATAACGAATAGACGACTGGTAATACTGGGGCAGTTGTCTGTCGCCTCTACGAACTGCCGTTTTGGTTTTCTGTAACGTAGTTGCAGGGCTTAGTGCATTTAGTGGCCTTATCTCCAAAAGTGCTGTGGTACCACTGGTACCAGCATATGCCAGGTGCTCGATTGCGACTTCGGCTACGACAACGATACCTCGATTAGTCCCTGCCATAGTCATGTGAGTTTGAAGATAATTTTGAGATCTGCTGCTGTTTTTGAACTATTAATATTTTTTCGTCGTTGTGTTCGTCGACTTTATTTAATAATATATCGAATTTGACTGGAAGGAGGGTGGAGGTGCTGGCCACTTGTGGAAGGGCGGCTGTATTAAATATTTATTTTCCAAAACTCTAATAACTTAACTTTTATTATATATAAAAGTTAAGTTATTAGAGTTTATATGTTTAGGATCATAGGGAACTCTTAATACTTCAACTTTTTTATTTTGACAATAATCTGGATCGGCTACACAAAAGAAACAGTTTTTCTTTCTTGTTGAAGTTGCATTTGAGTATTGGATTTTTATGTGGCTTCGCCGTTTTTAATGTAAGTTTTATATGTTTTTACATTATTGGGGCATTTAATTTCTTTTACACCACCTTTAAATATGCCATCTGGGGAACCAGCAATCATAGGATAAACTGAACTTAATACCAGAACGCATATATTTATTTTTTTATTTAGTTTTTTCTCCACAGTTTTTCTTACCTCACCTTCTAGTTAACGTCCACGTTTCATAGCTGAAGTATCTGGTATCTTTGCACCTAATATGAGAGATATGAGTGTACCATCAATCTTTTTGCAGCGGCTTACCTCAAATCCTCTAGATGGAGCTATTCTTCCATATAGCAGCTAATACCAAAGACAGCTATTGACTTGTTCTGTTGTTTCTTCAACTTTTGTTATTAGTGATGCAGATATCTAAACTTTTTTTAAGAATTCATCAACACATTCCCTTTAAAATTCCACACAAGTTGATGCATTGAGACAGCCTGTGTTTCAATCACACTATATGTGGATTGATAATTTAAGAGTTCACAATCCTCAATTTTCCTCTTCTTTACCTCTTCTAAAAACTCAAGCAAATCCTTTGAATTTGGTTGTTAAAGAGGGCTGTCCTTGGATAAATCTTTTGCTGTCATATATTTAAGAGTACTACTAACTCTCGATAATTTTGATTTCTGCCAATAGCACTCAATCGAAGTGCATGAAGGTTCCTCACTTTGTCGATGAACCCACTTTGAGAAGGCTATTGCGTGCTTACGACCAACCTGTGAAGTCTTAACATTGTACAGAGAGAATACTCTCATCTTCCTCATCAACAACTATTATGAATGTATACAGAATATACAGCTTTGAATTAACTTTGTGGTCAGGACATATTTTGCATTTTTCAATACATAATTTCCCGATACGCTTAAGCTGCACATAGCTTACAAAATCATCTCCGTATGAAGCTCGTGATGACCTGAAATTGAAAATGTATTATGTTAAAGTTATATACACTTTGTATTCGCTAACATCAAATTCAGTTAAGTAATTACTTTCCACTGTAGGTAAATGCAACTCTCTGACTGGTAACTGCTAATTAAATAAGATTTTGATTGTTCTTCATGTAATACTCACATAGAAGTTTTAACATTACGGAATTCCTATGAACAAAAGTCGGTGTTAATTGCAAAAAAATTGCCAAGCATAATGACGTCAATTTTGGGCAGATTATTGCTAAGTGCAAGTGCTTTGATAAATCCTGATTCCATGGCAAATTATACCTGTCTTTCAAGATAAAACTAAAAACGAACTGTATTAATTTAACAATAAAATTTGTCGTAATATCGAGCTCTACCAAATCAAAATAAAAAGCATGGTAAATATCCCGTTTTAAATACATACTTATAGTAATAAAAATAAACATGTTGATTTAAAATCTTAAGCCACGTTTTCACTAGGTGACCTGTCGCGGAGACGGAAATTTTCTAACCACCAAACGCGTATCGTTGCACAGTTTTGGTTGGTTTATGTTTCGAAGCATGATTGATGATGATTGAGTAATATAATAAGGGGGACCTTGTCGAATGCTTTACTAAAATCAGTGTAGATGACATCAACAAGCTGGCGTGAATCGACTGCAGTGGTAACAATGTCGGTAAAAGATACTAAATTTGTCGACGTCGATCTAGGACTGAAAAAACCGTGCTGAAATGGAGTAATTACCTGTTTGAAATGCCATTCTAACACAGGATATACCATTTTCTCAAAATTTTTTGCAAATGTAACGAGAATAGAAATGGGTCTATAATTGCAGATTAATTCAGCATTTCCATTTTTTAATAGTGGAACAATTAAAGATTTCTTCCAGGCTGACGGAAAAGTTCCTGTTGATAAAGATTTGTTAAAAATGATGGAAAGAGGATATGCTAATGCAAATGCGCATTTTTTGACAAATATTGCAGGTATACCATCTGCTCCTGCTCCTTTATGGGGATCCATTCTTTTTATAACATTGAGTACCATAATTGGAGTGACATAAATGTTACAAACGTCATTAACCGTTTTGTCGCCTATCAAATTAGGCGAGTTGTGTGAGTTGGCATCTTCCTCGCAGAAAACCGATTTGAAGTGTCTCACAAATAAGTTGCAAATATCATGGCCATTGGAAGCAGTATCATGATTCAAAGTCATTTGAGCCGGTTACTTACTATTATTTGTTTTTTTCTTTTTATAAAAAGACCAGATAATTTTTGGATTAGATCGTAAAAGAGACTCCAGGCGTGTTCTATATTCTTTATAACTAGACGACATTAAAACTGCACGGTATTTGAGGATTGCAATCCAAAAACTGCCATATCACTGCCTTTCGTGACATATTTGCAAATATATTTTATGGACTTAACTGAATTGCAGTATTCAACGTTGCAATGTGTCTTGAACGTTTTAGAAATAAGTGGCGAATATGGAACAATCCAACTGTTGTCGACAACGAATTCCATTCTTTTCACTTTCGTTGTGACAGTTCGACCGTTGTCATCTGGTGATCGACGCCGATACAGCGGATAACCATCGTTGCCAGTGACAGTCTCCGCCTTTAATTTCCGTGGATATCGTTTAGAGCACTTTCCATCGACCATGCAAGGTGATTGGGGATTGATGGCACCACACGGTCCATGAATCATATTAGTAGTAACAACATCATGTAGGTCTGGATCGACTCCATGATCAGGAATCTCGGCACATATGACATCATCTATTTGGTCAGGCTGAATTCTTTCCACTAACCAAATAAGAATGTTTCCGTGCGGCAGGCCTCGCTTTTGCCATTCGATTGAATACATCCAGCATCGAGTGTCTCCAAAGACGCGTTGTTTAACAATAAAGTTCATCAGGGACCGAATTTTTTGCCTGAATATACGTGCTGTGATGTCGTGTCTATCACTTGATTTTGGTCCGGGAAGCAGCAACTGAGTAATTTCTATCCATTTTGGATTACAGGTGAAAGTAATAAAGAGATCTGGCCGACCATAATGACGAACATATGTCATTGCATCTTGTGCATATTCATGCATATGACGTGGACTACCAATGTACGTCGCCGGCAGAATAGTTAATCGACCAATATTAGCTGCATTTTCTTCAGTACTAACTGCATCACGTAAATGGATGTACTCCTCAGAACGCAGTTTGGCTTGGTTCAACCTAATGAATGTTAAACGTTCCGTTTCTATTTTTACATACATGACAACCCAATACTGCTGAAAAAATCGATGCGTAATAATTCATTGAACTAACTTTCTTTGTAGTTTCTTCACCTGAAATTAAAAATTTGATAATTAACCATTTCAAAGGCAAATTTCAAAGGCAAACAATACAGACATTAACCATTTTTTTAATAAGCATTATTTTAAATCAGTTGTGACTATTCCCTTCCTATCTTAGTTAAAATATAATTTTACGTTTAAATTACTTATATTTAAATATCGGTTTGGCTCGTGATTTCGTCTAGTTAGTTAGGATCCATATAACGTATATACATTTTCAAAGGGAACAGCTGCGATTAAATATGGTCCCTCGTATAATAATTCGAATTTACTTATCTCTTTCTTTTGAGCATTTGAACGTGTCGATCTTCTAATTTTAACTAAATTTCCAATATGAAACTGAATCAGTTTATGTGTTTTATTGAATTTAACTTGCCTTGTTTCGCTCGAACGTTTAATGTTTACGCGAACCTGTTGTCGTACCTTTTCGGTGTCAATTATTGACTTTGAGCTATGCAATAACTTGTCGATCGATAAAGTGGGTCTTTTACCATAAAGCACTTCATTTCGTGTAAATCCTATACTATCATGGTATGTATTATTATAAAGATCTTCTACCTTTGGAAGTATTGTAACCCACGACTTATGTTTGTGGTGACAATATGTACGGAAGAGTCTCCCTAGTTCTTTGTTAACTCTTTCTGTCGTGTTTGGTCTTGGATTACGCACGGTTGTGTTAATTGTTTTTATGTTAAGTTCCTCGAGACCTTTTTTAAATATTTTACTAATAAATTGTGACCCGTTATCGGTCATAACATTGTTTATTTTTAAAATGTTATTAAATTGTTTAATTTTTGTTAAACATGAACGCCCGGTAGCTTTACGCAGTGGATACAATTTTATATATTTACTAAAGGAATCCTGTATAACTAAAATAAATGTATAACCGAAAGTACCTGATGGTAAGGGACCATAGAGATCAGCCATTACTATTTCACCTACATAGTAATGATTGACTGACAAGGCCCAACATATTTTATATTATTACTTTTCGAAAGCTGACATAAATGAAACTTTCTAATTATATCTTTTACGTGCTTAGATAAGTTTTTCCAGAACATTCTTTCTCTTATGTATTTTATAATTTTATAAGCGCCTTGGTGACCCATCTCTTCGTGTACCTGGTTAACTATTTCTTCCCTTAATATAGCTGGTATATAAACTACTTCACATTTATTAGTTTTGTAATAATATATATTGTTTCTAAAGGTAATTCTATTTTTGTAACGATTATTTTGACCATTAATGATTTCATGAATTTCATTATCTTCACCCTGAAGCTTAGGCAATTGTTTGAGCTTTAATAATAGTGACTTATTGTCTTTACCGAGATAGAAAATCTGCGGTAACTTGTTTTTTGCCTCTTGAATTTTGTAAGTATTTGGAGGATACCTCGATAAAATATCGGCAACTATGTTGCTTTTGCCTGTTATGTACTCTATTTTATAATTTTTGGTTTGGAACTTTGTGGTGTCAACCCGTCGTCCTGTTTATTAATGTCATCGAGATTACGCAAAAAAACAGTTAATTCGATAACTGTATCTCCTTTTGACATTGCCCACATTTGTTGTATATGTCTCGGATAATGCCTAATCATGTCTGAAACTAGTTGTTGTTCTGGTATGGTGAAAGATAGCATTCGAACCTGGCTAGTTAGGCTTAAAAAGTGACCTAGCATGGTGGGATGTTGTGCTTTATTCCATTTTGCACATACAATGTCTCTTCTTATTTTATTTTGTTCTGACTCTCCCCAGTAAGTGTGAAGAAAGTCAGTTTTAAAGTCGTCTAGAGACTTCCATTGAGGAGAGTATAGTCTCGCCCAATCTCTAGTTTCACCTTGTAAACATTCATAAACTAAATCTAATTCTTTTCCTTTACTTGGAATTTTTCTAAGATACGCGGTTAAATCTTCTAAAAATGTGACGGGATGATTTTTATTTTTATCGAATTTTGGTTTCTCTGTAGCTATGTTTAAAATATTGTAAGGAGTATTTTCAATTACTATATTTGAAGAGGACGCCGGTTGTTGTGACTCTACAGTCCTCTCATTTCTTTGTTGTAATTCCCGTTCTAAATTATTAATTTTCATCTCCATTACACGTGTTGAACTTTTCATTAACTTGTAAAGTGTCACAAGTTTTACATGAAGATTATTGATTTCGACCGCTATACGAACTTGCATCCGTCGATCGTCACAGTTTTACATGAAGATTATTGATTTCGACCGCTATACGAACTTACATCCGTCGATCGTCACAGTTTTACAATATAATATCGCTACAACTTGCTTCGCTTACGGTTCACAAGAATCTGCAACATGGAAGACAAAGTTGTCAAGCAATATGTTTAGTTATTCTACAAATTAATTATTATTGAAAGAACTTCAATCATTATTTACAGCCTTATTGCTATTTATATTTGTAATATACTTGATTTAAATTTCATAATGAATAGTCATCGAGGTAACCCTCTACTATCAGTATGTATCGCCCAATACATACTTTTTTGTAATTAGATATTATCGCAAGACGGCTACCATCAAACCGTTTCTATATCATATTAATTTCATTATTATATTTTATTCGAGGTTAACCCCGATCTTCTTTATATCGCTTTTATATAATAAATATGATGTCTCATTGAGAACACTCATTCATATGACAGCCTGCCATACCGTCATTTGTAATAATCATTTGTATTATTTATAGGTAAAGTGCACGAAGCATATTCTCATTATAATTATATTTTGCCATGCATCCACCATTGATATATGAGTAGGCACTACACCGACAGACGGATCTGCGCCACTCCTATATTTCAGAATAATCAACCATAGCTAGCAGCCTCGCAGTATAACCCGCACAGCTGCACCGCCTAGTATCATTTCTTATTATGTAATTTGATATGCATTATTGCACGCGGCCGATGCGGCGAGCGCATCACTCTACGCGTCCAATTTGAACCGAGCTGCCAAGCATCATACCCCTATATATGCTTTCACGAGAGTATGACATTCGGCGCAGGTCAGCCTTAAATCTATAGAATTTTGTATGGAAAAAGGCTGGCGCCGAGATTTTTCCTTAAAAAAGTGGCACGTCATTTTCTTCGCCAATACACGAACATATCCATGAATACACGAACGATTTCACCAAAAACGTATGAAAAAAGGTAAGGTAGGATATAATGTCATTAATTTATTATTCCATGTATATGTATACATTTACTATGCAATCTCATGAATTTATTTGTATGTATGTTTCTATATATGACATATAATTCTATATATGTATGTATGTATGCATGCATGTATGTAAACTCTCCAAAACAACTTGACCAATTTTGATTAAATTTTAATATGTGCTTAACTGAGTCTACGGACGGCTTATATTGAACCCGGTAGGTGGCGCTGCGACCGATGTTATGTTTTATATATAAAAAAAAAATGTATTAAAATAACAATAATTCATTCTCACGTATTTATGTAAATAGTATAGTATAGTCCGTTACACAGTGTCTTTCACAAATAAATGAAATAAATTATGATACTGATACTCACCATTCAACGGATTTATCATTTTAATATTAAAATAATATCCATCTTCTCCTTGCCAAAACATCAGCGGGTATTGCAATGCGTCATATGATCGATGAATTTCAGATATTTGTAGCAGTTTCCCAGTATCGCGACGTGTAAGCACAATATCGCGTTTTTCCAATTGTTCACCAACAATCAGGATGGCAACTTCGTTTAATGTTGGAGCATTAAATGTGCGTTCGTGTGTTCCAGATGGTCGTTTATCTGCTTTGATGACAACTTTATAGTCATCACTTGGCATGCGCTCTAAAGCATTCTTAAACAACCTGTACAACGCATGATGTTCATGAAGCAGACACTGCAAGTCTTGAAGAATTGCTCGCTTCATTCCTGCATTGATCCCTAGGCGTCGATCAAGTTGTTCTTCCATGTTGCCCATGAAATATATTTGTAAAAATTTATTCTGTGTATCTTCGAAAGGTAGTAATGATCCAATTCGATGGTGAATCTGTCCTTGTATCTACAAAATAAAAACCAGACAGTATTAACTGGGTTATAAACACTTTTTCGGTGGGAGAGTAGAGTTCAGAATTAGCAAATATAATACATAACAATAGATAAAGTAAGTTATTCTTTAACTACATTATATGTAAGTACAAAAATAATTACCTTAAATGTCGGATTAAATCCTCGTTCTTCTATAATATTTGCCCCAAATGACGTCATTTGGAAACAACCATTGTATTTTTGAGTGTTTGCAAGAAAGTGGCGTGATTCTTGTGTTTCGCCACAAAGCAATGAATACAATGGCTCATGTGGCGAAGTCAACAACGGAAATTTTACTTAACCATTAAGGCAGCATAATCCAGCCGTTTCTCCGGAAAACTTTAATGCACCACAATACTCACAAACAAAGTCTATTTGCCCAATGCAAACGCTAGGATGCAAGCTGTAATCATTGCTGCAATCGTATCGAAACGCTGCTCGATTCAAATCAGCACTTGATAAATATCTTGTTCTGCGTCGCAAATTATCTATTTGTTGACCTCTGTTGTTCGCTCGACGATTCCGCATTGCCAACCGAGCTGTTTCACGGGCTGCTTCACTTTGCTCTCGATTGAGAAGCACGAAGTTGAGCCATACTATCGCGGCGCTGTTCACGTGCAATTTCTTGTTCTTCTTCAGTCCTTACATTTGCAGTATTTCGTATTCTTCTTGCATTACGGCTTTGTCGGGAAAGATTCGATCGTCTTGCTCGCGGCATTTTTAATTAAACTTCACTTCACTTCAATTCACCTAAAAATTTATTTCAAAAATTCAAATTTTCAACAATACCGAGTTTTATAGTTCACTTCACTGTTTATACGAATGGGCAATGGCACTATCACTAATTGTTTATTATTTATTTAATACAAATAGTTTGAATATTGATTTCTTAAGGGCGCTCCACATTCTCAAGAGACATTCACGCGAGAATCTCCGGAGATTCTCTGCGAGAACTGTAGCGAGAACTTCTTTGGGTACACACTCTCACAAAGTTCTTAAATAGTTCTCGCGTTCGATGACGATGGACGCAGAAGTAACCGCTGCGACAAGTTTATTGTTATGCGCATTCGCATATTATAATTATGCGTATGCGAAAGAGAAAAAAGTTATTAAAAAGAAGTGGCGAAAAAGAAGATGGTGGATGACAAGTATTCATCGTAATAGAACAAGGTAAGTACTTTTTGAACGACTATGTACCAAAAATGATCAACACTTTATTAATAATAATGCTAATGAAATAACTTTCTCTTTTTACAGCCTAACTATGGATCAGCAGTTACATGAATTAGTGGCCGAACCATCAAATGAATTTAAAAAGTTTACTCGAATGTCTTCGGTGGATTTTGAATATTTATTGAATAAAGTGTCAACACAGATTCCTAAGCAAAATACTCAATTAAGGGAATCCATTCCAGCTCGGACACGTCTTGCAGTAACATTACGATACTTGGCCACAGGAGATGACTACCAAAGTCTTCATTTTTTATTTAAAATATCCCCACAAGTTATTTCGCAGATAATAACAGAAGTTTGTCAAGCCCTAAATGAAGCATTAAAGGAAAATATAAAGGTATGTGTGAATGGCTGTTGCCACCTGTAAAAAAATACAATATGACATTTTATGATTTTTTATTAAAAAACTTATTAAAATTAAAAGTGTAGGTATTACAACAATTTTTAAATGATACAAGTTAAATTTTACCAACGGATGCCCACTTACGACCAAATTAAATTTTTTTAAGTGTCAAATCTAGTATCAAACAAATTGTTTTATTTATCACACAATTGAAAGGCTTCAATGATGATATTAGATGCAGCCCGGTTATTTTCCTGAACAAGTGAATTTGGCGAAATTGAACCTTCATAGGTTACAGTACCTATTTCTGCACTAGTGTTTGAATCAGGAATGTGAATAACTGGTGGGTAAATGACGTCATTCGACTGAATATTAATATTTGAATTTGGTGAGTTATGAATGATCGGTTCGGAATGTGAGGATGACGAGGTTCCAGGTCTCTGTTGATATTGATCGTGAGATGAATTGCGTGATAGAATAAATTGGCTGGCATGTTGTGACTGTGGTGACGGTGTTGGTACTGGTGTGTAATGAATAATCGGCTCGGAATTTGAGGATGACGAGTTCCAGGTCTCTGTTGATATTGATCGTGAGATGAGTTGCGTGATAGAATAAATTGGCTGGCATGTTGTGACTGTGGTGACGGTGTTGGTACTGGTGTGTAATGAATAATCGGCTCGGAATTTGAGGATGACGAGGTTCCAGGTCTCTGTTGATATTGATCGTGAGATGAGTTGCGTGATAGAATAAATTGACTGGCATGTTGTGACTGTGGTGACGGTGTTGGTACTGGTGTGTAATGAATAATCGGCTCGGAATTTGAGGATGACGAGGTTCCAGGTCTCTGTTGATATTGATCGTGAGATGAGTTGCGTGATAGAATAAATTGACTGGCATGTTGTGACTGTGGTGACGGTGTTGGTACTGGTGATGAGAATTCAGAATGTACTGCATATTGCATATACATGCCATCTATATCATGCATAAATCTTAATCTTTTTTCTTCCGGTAATTTTCTCAATTTTGTAGCCAAAAGCTTTGCATACAAGTCACAATCATCGTCTTCTTTTGGAATTGGTTGAGGTGTATTTCTTTTAACAGTTGCATTAAACGTAGACAAGGCTTCCTTCATAACTTTTTCTGCTTGAAATACTTCAGTGGGGTGTTTTCGCCGACGAATTGTTGATGCATTTGTATTGACTGTATGACTTTGATCATCAGCTTGCGGATTTTGATTAGTCTGATTTTCTTCAAGTTCTTCATTTCTACTAGTAGACGGCTCCTCCTAAAATAGAAATAAATTAAAATGATTATTTTTATTGTTGCAGCTACCATCGTGAGAATGGCTACAAACCGAAAAAGACTTTGCATTGAAATTCCCGCGTGCTGTGGGATCAATAGATGGCAAACATATTGTTTTAGAATGTCCCATAAATTCCGGATCGGAATATTATAAATATAAAAGAACATTCAGTATAGTTTTGATGGCGTTGGTTGATAGTCACTACAATTTTATTTTCGCAGACATAGGCTGTCAAGGCAGAATTAGTCATCGACGTGCCATAAATTTTTTTGGGAGACGGCGCTTTTGCCCTTTCGGAAAACATTATGAAACCCTATTCTGGAAATCACAACTTGGGATCCCAAAACGAAAGTTTAATCAGATTTTGTCTGGAGCACGGGTAGTAGTTGAAAATACTTTCGGCATTTTGGTAACAAAATTTAGAATTTTCAAGAAACCAATAAATTTACAACCCGAAAAAGCCGCCTTGATAACGTTGACATGCATACTCTTACACAATTTCTTGAGACGAAGCACTACATCATCACACATCTATACACCTTCCGGAACTATAGATACTTATGACAATAATAATTTATTAATAGAGCCCGGCTCTTGGAGAGGAGAAATGGAGAGCACCTGTGCTATTCGAAATCCGCGACATATTCCACGGCGAGCGGCTCATCACGCAACAGAAATAAGAGATGAATTCGCTAAATATTTCAGTAGATAGGTTATGTACTGGTTGTCAATAGACATAAGTTGATTGTACTAACTAATAAAGGAAAACTTGCTGTATCGTCGAATAAGGCGTTTTTGTACTTTCCTATATCTAATAATAATTATAAGTAATAAAAGTTGCTGCTTACCGTATTTATTGTTTTCTTACATTTCGTAGTATCCCCAAAAAAAGAGTCTATTATTTCGTATGCGAACCATATCGGCTTGTAAACATCGTCGACACCTGCTCCAGAGTTTTCTGATTTCTTAACTTTATTTTTGTACCCTCTGTAGCTTGCAAATAACGATGTTTTTTTGTTTTTTAAGTCATCAATGGGTATTCCCATCAGTTCACTTAGACGACACAACGCATCATGGTTTTTTAGTTTATTTTTGTAGTCTTTTAAATTTGTATTCCATAGCACGGGTTCCGCTTGGAAATATTCCAAAAATTTCAACTCAAGTTCGTTTGTCCAAGTTACGCTCATATTGACGCCACAAGGTACACAATTACTTCCGTTCAAGTCGGCGGCGCGCGCGCTACTGAGAAACATGCGAGTGTGGAGTCAATAAACGTTCTCGCCTGTTCTCACGTTCTCGCGCTCCTTTGTCTCGCGCCAAAAAACCGACAAAAAGTGGAGAAAAGCTGGAGAACAACGCGAGAACTTGAGAAATCGCTTCCACATTCACGTTTCTCGCATGTTTCTCGCGTTCTCGCGAGATTCTCTTGAGAATGTGGAGCGCCCTTTACAAATATCAAATTGTCATCTATACGTCATTACATAGCTGTCATTATACGTCAATTACATAGCTATCATTTGCGTTTTGATATTCCAAGTCTGATTCTTTTTGTTATACCACGTTTTATAGTGACTGACGTTTCATGTCAAGTCATACGGGAACACTGTCGAACGGGATAAAAAGTATCCTATGTCCGTCTCCTGGCTCTAAGCTACCTCCCTACCAATTTTCACTCAAATCTGTTCTGCCGTTCTTGAGTTATAAGTGGTGTAACTAACACGACTTTCTTTTATATACAGGGTGGACCAAAAGTCCGGTAACATTTCGAATGGTTATAAAAAATACAAAAGAGATATGAGAGAAAATATGTTTATTTATCCTAAAAGTACAAAAATCAGGGTTTTATTTTTTAAAAATAACGTCGTCCAAATGTGTCCTTGTCTAGTTTGGCACTCCTGTAATCTAGAGCGGAAATTTTCTATCACCGCCCGACAAGTGTTTGGAGAAATGTTCTGAATTTCCTCGCGTATATTTTCTTTTAATTCTTCAATAGACTGAGTGTTGTTATTAAAAACTTTACTTTTGAGGTATCCCCAAAGGAAAAAGTCCATTGGTGACAAATCCGGGCTGCGGGGTGGCCAGTTAATGTCACCTCTTTTGGATATGACTTTTTGCCCAAAAATTTCACGAACCGCTGCTATTGAGTCGTTGGAGGTGTGACATGTGGCCCCATCTTGTTGAAACCATGTCCGTTGATTAAAACCAGAGTAGTCCTGTAATGCTGGAGCAAAAGAGTTCTGTAGCATGGCAATGTATCGCTGTGTGTTGACGGTAACGGGACGGCTTCTCTGATCCTCATAAAAATACGGACCGATAATTCCACTGGCTGATAGAGCTGCCCATACAGTAACTTTGGGCGAGTGTAAGGGCTTTTGGTGCTTCAATTGCGGGTTAGCATCACTCCAGTATCTGCAATTTTGCCCATTTATGTGAAAATGTGCCTCGTCTGAGAAAAAGATGTTATTGAAGCTCGTAAACCTCGCAAACATTTCGTTGGCAAACTGCAGTCTCTGAGTGTAGTCATTTGGCCTTAATTGTTGTACAATTTGAATTTTATACGGGTGTAAATGTAAATCCTTGAAGAATACGATTTAAAGATGTCCTAGACACATTTAAAACACTAGACCGCTTTCGAGTAGACAGGCCAGGTTGTTCTTTAACAGATGCTCGTACGCGCTCTATGTTTGCGGGCTCACTCGACGTCTTAGGTCGGCCGGATCGTGGTTGATTTAATGTTGAACCCGTCTTCTCAAACTTCTGTACCCAATTTTTAATTGCACGAGTTGATGGAGCTTGATTTTTATTTCGTATGTTGTACTGTGTACAAAATTTTCGTTGCGCTTCAGTCGCAGAATCGTTGTTGCGATAGTACTCGCGTACGCAATATGCGCGTTGTGCTCCGCTGAACGACGCCATTGCACTGAATTCCAACTAGCCGCTCTCGCGCTTAGTAACGCCCCGCTCCCCCCTATCCCCCGCAATTGGAAGCAGCGCTCGATTCAAATGTTACCGGACTTTTGGTCCACCCTGTATATAGATTACAATTTATAATTAAAACTATTTTCTAATTTAGACTAACTTCTCGATTGAAGTCAAATCCAATAATAATTTACATTGCTAATGAATTAATAATGCATCCTCGCCTCGCATTTCACAATATCAAAATGTCCAACACCATCCCGAGCAGTAAGTTGTTTTTGCTTTGGTATGCCCAATAAGTCACTATCAATTTGGTACTCTCGATACGCCTGAACCACTGCCAGATCAGATACATGAAATATCATGCGCAGAGTCCATTTTTTGACTTTATAAATGTTCTGTAATAGTTCATAAATTTGTCTAACAGATCTACTCCGCCCATCGCATGATGAAGTGGTATACTTATATCTTTCCAACTCCCTTTGATGGTAATTTTTTTCACGGTCTGCCTCAAGTTGGAGCCAGCATTTCTCAACAGCCACAAACTCACTTGTGGCTCGTTCAAAGGGTGTTTGAACCCGGCCTGTGCACGCTCGGAGGAGCCTACGGCGCCGCGGAGTTGAGGTGGGCGACGCTGAAGGCGACGGATTTGCCTGATGTCGCTGCCGTTGAGGAGCACCCCGTGACGTGGAAGCGGCAGGTGTCGTCGCTGACGGCACCGGCAAGGACGTAGTGCCGGGCGGCGGCGTTAGCACTGGTGGTGGATATTGTTGTGATGAGGTGGCAGTAAAGGCTGATGTTGTTGCTAATAAAATAAAAAACTATATTTTAAATTGGGCACAAATAAATTTGTTCAGGCAAAACATTGTATCTTTAAAAATAAAGGTACCTAGTATAGAGCCTGAAGGAATAAAATCCAACATAATTTCATCCGTGGCTGTGGTAGAAATTTGGGGAGGACAGACCGTACAATTAGAATCTCTGGTCGGTGATGGTTGAGTGTTTCTCACTGATGGTTGAGCCTGAAAATATGAACCACTTGATAATTTTTATTTAAAGAAGAAGAAAATACACTAAAAAGCCAAGACCCCAAGCAAAAAAAAAATTAGCATCAAAGCCTCTCTCTATAATTCCAGCTTGACCAACAACAGCAGTCAAACCCATTATACACAACACTCTCTCTTCTGAAGCAGTGAGAGTTTGTCTGCTGCTTGGACCACCACCAGTACCAGAAGCCTCACGACGTATTGCTAAAGCTTTTTTCTTAGTTTTAGCTTTCCAGTCTGCCCACACCTGGACATTATTTGTTAATTTTTGTCATTAATATTTTCATGAATTATTTTATAATTTTTGAAATAAGCTGATTGATAATAATGAAGTGAATGAATGATAATTAAAGAAATAATATTTTTAGGGGGGTTTTGTTAGAACCATACCTTTTTCCACTTGTCCCTTGG
The DNA here is from genome assembly GCF_905147765.1 of Vanessa atalanta. Lineage (NCBI taxonomy): Eukaryota > Metazoa > Arthropoda > Insecta > Lepidoptera > Nymphalidae > Vanessa > Vanessa atalanta. The sequence goes on along the minus strand of NC_061891.1, from coordinate 8,746,525 downwards.
TTTTACTACTCCTCCACCTATGGAGTTTAATAACTCTTCTAATTGCTGCCACTGGCCGACTGGTCAGCTTTAATTCGGCCTTGTGGCCCTTGCTGGGGCCTCGTTATATCGCCATAACTAGAAGAAGTTAAAACTATTTCAGAGAAACAAAGGGTCTATTGATTAAGTAAAGAATCAAACACAATTATTGTTTGTTTCGTAAGTGGTAATATTAGTTCCTATCGCGTATCGCGTCATTGTTTATGTTTCAAACTTTCAAGTGCTATAGATTAGTATGATAGATTTTCAGATAACAAAGGAATATATTTACGAAATAATTAATAATTTTACGTATCTTTCCATAATTTCCAGTAAAGTTGCAAACTGTTCTGGGCTTGCTCGAGATTTATATTCCACCCTATTTAATTTTTAACACTTCAAATAAATATTCTTCAAACTTCAATTCAAAACAAGAGTTGATCCCGCGCTCAAAGTACACAACTGCGACTTTGACGTTGGTTTGACGTTTGTAAGATCGCTCACCATAGACTAAGGCGCTGACTCCACGAGCGAGAGAATCGCAACGAGACCGCGCTTCTATCGTCGGACAATCTCCACGAACGAGCGATAATTCCGCCGCGTATCGTCGCGAGTCGTAACGGAATCGCAGAGTTTCCGCGGCGACTCGTAACGGTATACCCGCGTTTCGTTGACGACGCGTTCCGAAAGAAAGAATTCAGTTACGTGCCAGACGAGAGCGAAATAGTGTCTCAGTCGATAAAATAACTCTTTATTATGGATATAGTGTTATGGGGTGCTTCTGCAAGTACGCTAGTGAATATGCAGTTATTGTTATAAAGGGAAAAGAAGCGCCGCTGGTGGACACATCCCATGTTGCTACGTCGTGAAAGTCATGGACATTTCCATGTGAATTATGAAGAATATCGAAATCATCCAGAATGGTTTGAAGATGAATATTTAATGCCAATTCCTATTTTCGATGAACTGTTAAGTTTACTATCAAGACACTTATCAAAACAAGATACTAATATGAGGAAAAGTATCGGGGCATGTCAAAGATTAGCAGTAACACTACAGTAAGTTTAAAGCAGATTATTTATTATTTTACTTACACGCTTATATCAAATTAAATTTAAAATTTACATTCCATCAAAGTATTCTAACATTTGAGCAATATCGTCCTCGCTTGTTGGTGTAGATGTACGAGAATAAGAGTCTAGAAATGTATGTGATGATGGTGTGTATTTCTTAATTACGGCCATAATCTCAGTTCGGGCATCAATTAAACAGTCTTCTTTTATTTTGTCCATAAGTGGTAGCAACGAACGGAAAAATGCCTCATTTCCACGCTCGTCGCGATACTGTGGTTGAACATTATTTCTTTGTATATACTCTCGCGCATAACATTCGATATCTCTTTATTCGATTCCAGAAACATTTCGACTAATGTTTTCTTTTTATTAGACGTGGATGGTTCCGTAACACTAGGGTTGGTATTAACCGAACTGTCGTCATTATCAAAAACATCTTGACTGTCCTCATTGATCATGTTTGACAATGTTGAAGCGTGTTCTGTGTGTTTCTTTAAAAAAAGTAAAGCATCATAATGAACATACTTTCGTCGTTTTGAGGCAGCTTGACCGGATTTTGGACATTGCTGCAACTTTAGCTCCTTACGAAATTGATCCCTTTTTTTCCATTTTGTCATTAACTCAAGTCCTGAAGCAAAGAGATAACTTTTAATTTAAATAATATAATAATATATAAGTATACATAATTAATTATTATGTATTTTAATAAAAATAACAACACTCGAGCCTATTTTATATTAAAAAAATATATGATAAAGTATAATTTTTTAATAATAATGTTATTTTCCAGATATCTCGCTTCTGGAACAAGTTATAAACGCCTTCAGAATAAGTACAGAATTTCGAAAAAAACGTTGGTTAAATTAATAAAAGAAACATGTGGAATTGTATGGAAAGTGCTAGCACCTAAAGAAATGGCAGCCCCGAACAAAGAATCGTGGAAAAGAATCTCAGAAGGATTTAAAGACAACGCGAATTTCCCACATTGCTTGGGAGCACTAGACGGCAAACACATTCGAATTCAGTGCCCTCGGAATTCCGGCTCTCTATACTTTAATTATAAAAAGTACAACTCAATCGTTTTATTGGCTTTGGTGGATTCGAATTGTTTATTTACTGTGATTGACGTAGGTTCTTATGGCCGTGAAAATGATTCTACCATTTTTCAATCTTCAATTATAGGCCAGAAGCTAAATAAAGAAGCCCTTGATTTGCCGGAAGAAGAAGAACTGGTATTTGGCGGACCCAAAATGCCATATGTGATTGTAGCTGATGAGGCCTTTGGTATTCATCGAAATTTAATGCGACCGTATCCAGGTCGATGTCTTCCTACGGATAAAAAGATTTTCAACTACAGACTGTCTCGTGCGAGACGTTACGTAGAATGTGTCTTTGGGCAAATCACCTCAAAATTTCGCATATTTCATAATACAATAAATCTTCAACCGGTCAGTTCAATCCTTGTAGTAAAAGCAGCTTGCGTTTTGCACAACTTCATAAAGCGTCGAGCATTAAATGCCACTGACGGGGAAAAGGAAGACATATCCAATCAACAAAATATGACACCTGTACTTCAAAGATTATTTAAAAAATTAAAATAACATAAGATAGAAATTTCAGTTCAATTAACATTGTTATAAAGTTATTTAACTTTAATTTATAAAGTAAATTTAAAGCTCACTGGCTATAAAACAAAAAAATAAAAACACAGGGATCAACACCCAATAAAGACAAAAATAATAAAGTTTTTAAAACGAACTGACATTAATTAACCAGGTCATAATTATTATTTATTCTTACAAGTAAGGCTCTTGTGACATTTTGAGTTACACATGAGGTTTGACTTTTTACATTTACATCTATTTGAAACGCATTCTCTAGTACAGTTGCAATGCTGAAATCCTTGGCCGCCAAGATGTGACTCTTTTTTTGCACATTCCCTGATGGCAACTTCATGTTGAGGAACGGTATCTATTGTAAAAAACGTTTCTTTGCAGACAGTGAACTGATTCGTTGCGTAAAGTTGATTTAGAATCCCATGCTTAGTGCCTAACTTGTACATTCCTTCTGTCTCCTGAGAAATTATAACAGCCATAATGTTTCTGTCTTCGGCTTTGGCGCGGTCTACATCAGGAATTTTTACCACTACATTATCGCCTGTATTAGCAGCAGGATATTTAAGCGAAGATTGAGCTAACATTTTATCTGCTTGTTTTTTCAGAAATTGTCCAACTAATTTTCTGATGTTTTCTATATCTTGTTTCTTTTTATCGAAAGCAATTACTATTTCTTGATCACTTTGCGTTATATTAGATGGATCTGTAGTATTTCCTTGGTTTTCGGTCTCAGTATCAAGTTTTCCTGCCAGGTTATCTAAATTTTCATTTTGCGAATCAGCGTTTAAAGTTGTAGTATTTTCTATCCCATCATCTTCATTAATCACAGCTTCGGTAATATTGGATTGGGTTTCCTTCTCTTCATTCAAGTGGATTTCGTCTTCATTCAATATATTTTCTAGCTCTTCTTCTGTTGACAGGTCCAATGCCGCCGCACGCGTGTGTCGCTACCCCCAACCCCCGCCCCGTGGCTAATTAGTCGGGCGAGCGCCGCCGTAAGGTCTGTACGTCCGTCTGCCTGCGCGCGCGCCTAGCGATCGATCTTACGCGTATACCTAATCTGTCGTGTGTGCGTGTGACCCGTTATTACTTATTAGTAATTAAGTATGGCTTATCAATACATCGAGCCGAGATGGCCCAGTGGTTAGAACGCGTGCATCTTAACCGATGATTTCGGGTTCAAACCCAGGCAGGCACCACTGAAATTTCATGTGCTTAATTTGTGTTTATAATTCATCTCGTGCTCGGCGGTGATGGAAAACATCGTGAGGAAACCTGCATGTGTCTAATTTCATCGAAATTCAGCCACATGTGTATTCCGCCAACCCGCATTGGTGCAGCGTGGTGGAATATGCTCCAAACCTTCTCCTCAAAGGGAGAAGAGGCCTTTATCCCAGCAGTGGGACATTTACGGGCTGCTTATGTATGTTATGTTATGTATCAATACACAAATGCAGAATACTTGGACATGGTTCGTGCGTTTGCGCGTGCAAATGATAGCTTGCCGGGCGCAATCAATTTGTACCGGGAGATGTTCCCCAATCGTGAAATTAAAAATCACTAGTGCTTTCGAAACTATTAAAAGTATTAAAAGTGATTCGTATTAAATCGGATGAAAGACAATATGCGTAAACGTGCCGAACTGTGTATCACACGAGAAGGAGCTCACTTTGAACATTTGTTAGTGTAGTTATGTAGGTAAATAGGTAGTTTAATGATTGACAATTGTTGTAAATAAGTATGATTCCATTTTTAAATACGCCGGAAATACCAAGATAGGTAAACAGTTCATATTATTTTTTGTGTCAAGTTCACACCATTTACCTAGTCAAAAAATTGGTTGCTTAAACGAATGAAATATCTTGGTATTTTTGCCTGTCCTAAGCCAGGATTAAAGTATGAAGGGAATTGGATCATTTTTGTTTATCTAAGGTAGCCTGCTACCCTGTTAACACGCGGCGGCGCGCGGCGTTTGGATGTAGGTAAACTACCGCGCGATAACTAAATGTACCTACCTACATAACTGTTTTGTGTCGATAACGCAGCTAGGGTGTTCACACGATGCGTAATTAATTACATATCTTTTGGTTAACTTTACTTAGAAGTTTATTAATATTTATGTTATATTAATTTTTATTTTGTCATATATGATCGTCAAATATCACGTCCTCAAGTATTGATAGTAATTCACCAGTCACCCTGTATAATCACCAGATAGATAAGCATTTTATTTTCATTACCTAATGTTTTTTTTTATTTTTCATATTTTATTATAGTTTTTTATTATCTTTCTTTTCATCATTTTAGGTATATTGTTTTTTTTTTTTTTAATGATTGTATGTTGTTTTTTTTTTCTTATGCTTTTTTTGTCTATTTCTTTAATTTGTATACGTGTACATGTTCCCGAATAAAACTTATTCTATTCTATTCTATTCTCGAAACGTCCTTGTTAAACGAGAGGCAACGCTGAAATGACGCTGCGTTTGACAGCGCGCCCGCTGCGCGCTCGTCGCGAGAGCGCGGCGGGCCCGCTGCTAGTCGCGGCCGGCTAGCAACGATGTAATGACGTTTTGCGCGCTCGTTGCCACTCGTCGCATCGCGGCGATAATATCGCCGTGTGGAGACGGTTCCATAGAGAATGTATAGAAATAAGGTGCGTTGGGGTAATACCGGATGGATTTTCGAATAGCTGTAAGGATGTTGTAATTTTATTTTTTTCTCTATTATACTATAAGTCACATTCATGAAAATTTGTGCAATTAATTATGATTAAACAAAGTTTCAAATGAAATTTTTTTTATTTATTAAAACTCAATACTTTTTCCGTTGTAAGTCTGTAAAATCCGGACACATTTTTTATAAGTATCATGACAATTTGGCCATCAAGGGGAAAGTTCGGACAACAGTTTAAAACCATTTATATTGCTAGGTGAACAAGGTGTAAGAAAAGAATTTATCCGATCTTTACTGTCCTTTAACTTGGAATCGACAAAATCAACTTAACCCTATAAACATAGATGTTCCAAAAGATTTTTTTTTTTTTTGTTTCGCCTGTCCGAACTTACCCCACATGATAAATTTGGAAGATTTTAAGATTCTCAAAGTTTGGTAATTCTTTAAACGCTTTTCTATAATTTGAGTCACAGAAAAGGTTAAAAAGATAGAACGGAAATGTGGGCGTGGCAGGCGTCGCCGCTAATATACGCTGAAATGTGTATAAATTGAATTCGACATATTAAACATACAGTATAGCTAATATTTTTTATATAAAAAATTTTGCCAGAGAATCATTTTGAAACATTTGAATATAACTGATGAAATTGTAACTTTGTCCCCGGCCACTTAGGAACAAACTGTCTGTTACCAATGTATTTGCCTCTTCATGAAAGGTTTGTAAAAAATGGAATTTACACTGTACATGTGAGCGCAATGATCACGCGACGGGATCTTAAGCCATATGTTTTTTTAGAAACCTTTTGAGATCTTCAAATAGTGAAATAAAAAGAAAACATAATTTTAATTTAATCTAATGTTTTAATATTGATTGCACTTAATAGTTTTATCCTCATTAAACTATGCATTACAACGGTCTAGAACAATAAAAATCAATCAAAATTATCTGTAATAAAATAAACATTCTCACTTTTTAGAAACATTTTACCATTTTAAAGCATATAAATCACAAACACGGAATGAATTAATACAATCTATATGTAATTAACATTTTAAAAGAAATTCTCATCTTCGTCTTTCATAAGTGTGTACTCCACGGGATCCTCATTTATCTGCAGTAGTTCTATCACCTTAACTATATTTGAATCTGGTACGTTATCTTGATCTTTACGCTTAGGAATAACAAATTTCAGGTTATTTTTCTTGCCAATCGTTTTGAAGAATGTTATGCTATACATATTTGGGTTTAAACTCATATAATTATTTTCAATGACACCGACGTAATACGAGGTTTGTTCAAAAGAAAAGGTGAATTTTGAATTTTCTCGGGCAGTGTACACTCGATCATCGTTTTTTTCTTTTTATTATGTTTTTCTTTTTATTAAAAAAAAAAAAAAAAAAACACATATGTTTCTTATATGTTGACATTATCAGCAATTTTGGATTAGCGGTTTGTTTTTGATAACAGAAAAGGTTAGAAGTGTTTTTGTGTGTTCTTCGATTTCTTAATTTTGAAAAAAAATGGATCAAAGAATCTGTATTAAATTGTGCGTTAAAAACGGAATAAAGTGCTCCAACGCACTTAAAATGTTGACTGTGGCATTTGGCGAGTCTACTTTGTCACAGAAGGCCGAGAAGATGCTGAAGACGATGAGCGTCCGGGAGTTGCAACCACGTCAATAAATGAAGAAACCATCGAAACAGTGAAGAAAATGGTTTTGGAAACAGGTTGTACGGTTAATAAGGAGTACTACAAGGAAGTTATGCAACGTTTAAGTGAAGCAATTCGGCTCAAACGATCGGAATTATGGAAAAATTAAGAAATCATGGATTCTGCATCATGATAATGCACTAGCTCACACTTCATTGCTTGTTCGTGATTATTTGGCCAAAAACAATACCATAATCATGCCTCAACCACCTTATTCACCAGATTTGGCTCCCTGCAACTTTTTTCTATTCCCAAAACTGAAGAGAACAATTAAATGAAAGCGTTTTGCTACTATTGACGAGACAAAGTCGGAATCGAAGAACGAGCTAATGGCCATACCGAAAAACGCATTTCAGAAGTGCTTCGAGGATTGGAAGAAGCGCTGGCATAAGTGCTGTATATCTGAGGGGGATTACTTTGAAGGTGACAAAATGGATAATGATGAATAAATAAATACTTTTCAAAAAAAATCAATATTCACCTTTCCTTTTGAACAAACCTCGTATATCCAAGTTCGTTTGAAATATCTAACGAGAACTGTATCCCCAATATTGTATAAAGGCAGATTTACACAGGGTCAGTGGCTGTCGGCAGTGCTGACGCCGAAAACTGACGCATACTATTTACAAGCAGTCAGTATTTCGGCAGTAGTCGAGGATATTTCTTTTGGGGTACACACGTTTGAGAAGTCAGTGCGGAAAAATGAATTCTCGAAAACAGCAAAAAATTAAAGTTAGGAATTTGTTGAGAAAATGTACCTTGGTGATGATGCAAGAACTAACTTGTATGCTTGAAGAAGAGATATCTAAACAGAAACGAATTTGGGTTAGAAAATGGATAGACGACAGAGACAAAACTGGAGGTTCTGCTCTGTTGTTAACCCAGTTGAGAACTGAAGATCCTAAGGAATACAAACTGGCTTTGAGAATGACGCCAAAAAACTTTGACGATTTGCTTATGTTGTTATCAGGCTCTATTCAGCGTCAAGATACATTTATGAGAGACGCCTTGCCAGCCAAAGTGAAACTCGAAATTACACTGACATTTTTGGCTTCTGGAATGTCCTTTCGAAATCTCAGTCACTTTTATCGTGTATCGATACCTTCTATTTCTAATTTAATACCGGAAGTGTGTTGGGCAGTATATGAGTCATTGAAAACACAGATTAAGGTAAGAAATTTATTTATTGAATTTTTTTAAAGTAATTAAGAAATTAACAATAATCAACATCTAATAGACAAAAGTAGGTACTAAGCTGTATTAAAAGCATACTTAATAGCATCAGTTACACCGTCGCTTTCACACTCAACGCTATCGTTATAAAGAGCTGTATTAGGGGTGGTACTGATGATCACCTGACTGGGATGAATATATCTTGGACTTTGAATTGGCGATGAACAGTAAAATCTCGAAGAGCTGCAATTGGGGACAACTATCTGTGTGGACTGTGTGGGATAAAATCCCAAAGAACTGTTACTTGAGGCAATGATCTGATTTACATCGGGGGGATAAAATCCTAAAGAACTACTGCTGCCGCTGTTTGTCGTAGAAGCTGGACTAGGAGTATAACGGTTCTGCTGAGGTTGTGTACGAGTAGTAAACCTCATAGTAGAAAAGTGTGTATTTGGGTAAATATTCGCGAGTCTTCTGTTTTCTATATCTGCCAATCTACATTTGGTTATTATTTTTTGTATTTCTTCTTGTGCAATTATAAATTGTTGCTCAGAGAGTTTTTTCAACTGGGAAGCCACATGTTTTCCGTAAATATCACAATCATTTTCTTCTTCTAATGCCATATTGATATTTTGTGTTACATTTTTCATGTCTTTTATCATTTCGGACATCTGAGATAGTTTACTGGGTTTTGACCTCGGTCTTGTCGGTTCATTGGAGTTTGATGTGGTCGGCCCGAATTCTGATGCTGGTGAATTATTTTCAGCGTCGGAATTTATCTCATCGTGATCACCAGGAACAGAAATATTGTTGGAAGCGTCAGAATTATCCTGAAAATAAGTTATAATAATGAGTAAAATTATACCTACAAACCTACCTACATGCCTATCCACACACACATCTATGCTATAATTATAATAACAATAGGAATAGATTTGATTGTTTATTTAATACATTTTTTTTTCAAAACCTTTGCAGATTCCAGATGGAGAGGATGAATGGAAAATTATCGAAAACGGATTTAACACCAGGTGGAATTTTCCCTCGTGTTACGGGGCAATTGATGGAAAGCATGTCAATATCAAAGCCCCACCAAAAAGTGGAAGTGAATTTTACAACTATAAAAAAACCAACAGTATTGTTTTGATGGCTATTGCAGACCATGACTACTGTTTCTCATACATCGATGTTGGTGCCAATGGCAGCGCTTTCGATGGGGGAGTCTTTAAAAATTCTTCGATTTATCGCCGTTTAGAAGATGGATTACTGCCAATGGATGGAATCATTGTTGGCGATGCAGCTTTTCCGTTAAAAGCTTATTTATTAAAACCGTATCCAGATTCGCAACTATCTACCAGTGAAAAAATCTTCAATTATAGGCTATCTCGTGCGAGGCGTATAGTGGAAAATGCTTTTGGAATTCTAGTTTCAAGATTCCGTGTGTTTGAAAACGCAATTCCCACCAGCTTGAATACAGTTGATGCAATCGTCTGTGCATCCTGTGCCCTTCATAATTGGTTGCGGTTGTTTAAAAAACTCTTACTCCTACATAACACCTACTTGTATAGACAGAGAGGACTCTGAAGGACAAATAATACCAGGTACTTGGAGATCGGAAATAACTCCATTAACACATTCAATGCCACGTTTCCGGCGAGATTATTATCTCAAATGCACTTTATTGTAAGAAACGTATCAGTGTGGCCGGATGATTTGAGTTTTTGTATTAGTAGTAATTAAGTGTTATGCATTATTTTGATAACAATTATAAGAATGCGATACGGTTTTCTTAAAAAAAAATCAAAATCACGGCGCCGTGTACTTGGCCCACAGAGGTGTTGGTGGCCAGTTACACGGCTCCGTGTAATTACATTTATTTTTTACTTTATGGAATTATAATTATATACGATATTAAAAATAAAACCAAAATGTATAATTAAAAGAAATTTAATCAAAACACACATTATTGGGAAAAGTAACGAAAAATATAAATAAACTGAAAATAAGGGTTATATAAAACAAAAAAAACAATGAAATCATGTTAAAGGAACATAGTAAACGTAATTGTAATTGAGAATCATTATCAACTTAATTAAAATAAATCAATCAAACTAAAATAAAATAAAAAACTAAATAACTAAATGAACTTTAAATAAACATGTGCTTAATATGATTATGCTTGACTAAAACAAGAACTTAAAATAAACATAATGTGCCTCATATCACCATAAGTTTAATTTAAAAAAAAAACACATTAAAATATAAGAAATCAACAAAAGGATAAACTTAAATATTCGGTGCACATCAACTACTAAAAAAAACGAAGGTTATAAATGAACTTTAAAGAAACACTCTATGCAAAATCCTGGACTTCCAACGCAGCTTTTGCATTCGTACAAAGTGGCAACTCTATTTTTCTTTTCTTTGCAACTTTTACACTCTTTTCTTATTACCTCTGTGATAGTTCTAATCTTATTACCTTCTTTTTTTTGTCGCATCTTTACGTTTTCGATTTTCGTAAGTGTATGTCTAAGAGACAGTTTTTCAGCTGTTTGTGGTGGTTTTGGTAATAATTTTTCTAAAATATGCATACGAAAATCATAAAAATTAACTTTGGTATTATTACTAAATTTATTATACAAATAAAAAGCATTACTAACACTCATCTGTAGTGTATGGATAAAAATCTTTTTGTACCACCTCATAGTTTTCCTTTCGCAAGGATAGTAGGAAACCATTTGATCCTGCAAATCAACACCAGACATAAATTTATTATAGTGTATAATTGCTGCTGGCTTCACAATAACATTTCCTCTTTTATCGGTGACTTCCATCATTTCGTTGTCATGCTCTGTTGATATATACAGTACGTATCGCTTGTCCCTCCATTTGCCGATATGTACACCATTTAAAAATAATGATTTATTTTCTCCTTTACGGAGTGTAACCGTAGCGAGATCTATCGGATTACCTTTTCGATTTTTATTTAAGGTACCAGTGCAGTAAGTTTGACGATCTAATAATTTTGTAGCCAAATCATATGAATTATAGTAATTGTCCATATAGACGCTGTGTCCTGAGTCCAATTTGTCTTCAAGTAACTTCAGTACAATTTTTTGAGTATGTCCTATGCCGGATATATCATCCCCTGCACCACCATAGATTTGAAATTTTAGTATGGTACCCTCTGGTTCTGCAAGTACGTACAATTTGATTCCGTATTTGTGCCGCTTATTTTTAATATATTGCCTAAACTGTAGGCGTCCACGCCATAGCACCATCGATTCATCTAGCGACAATTGTTTGCCCGGATAATAAATTTCATTCATTTTTTTATTAAAGTGGTCTACTATAGGACGAATTTTAGCCAGTCGGTCTTCAGTAGATATTTCAGAGGAAAAATGAAGACAACGTAATATCAACATGAAGCGATTGCGTGACATAAATTGCGCAAAGCAAGGAATATTAAAAAGCCAATGCTTTTTCCAATAATCACTTAATCTATTCAGTCGAATAGTGCCTGTGTGCAAGACTAATCCAAGAAATGTTAACACGTTCGCTGACGTTAAGAACTTGTCCTGTCACCATAATATGGCACTAGAATTTTCCATACTAAACGATTACCCGTCGACAGACGTACTTAGACATGCTAATATTTAAATTTTGTCTTATACGACACTTCGTCCAGAGACGTCGACGTCCAACGACGTAGTGGCATATTGAGGAGATAGTTACTTATCTAATATGTCACTACGTCCAGAGACGTCAACGTTCAAAGACGTGGTGTCATATTATAAAGCTAGTTACTAGTCTGATATGACACTACGTCCAGAGACGTCAACGTTCAACGACGTAGTGGCATATTGAGTAGATAGTTACTAGTCTGATATGACACTACGTCCAGAGACGTCAACGTCCAACGACGTAGTGGCATATTGAGGAGATAGTTACTTGTCTAATATGTCACTACGTCCAGAGACGTCAACGTTCAAAGACGTGGTGTCATATTAGAAAGCTAGTTACTAGTCTGATATGACACTACGTCCAGAGACGTCAACGTTCAACGACGTAGTGGCATATTGAAGAGTTAGTTATTTATCTTATATGGCACTACGTCCAGAGATGTCAACGTTCAACGACGTAGTGTCACATTGAATAGTAAATTGATAGCCTAGTACGACACCACGTCCAGGACCGTAACATCTAATGACGTAGTGTCACGTTTTTTACATTATTGCCTGCCCAAACAAGACACTACGTCGAGCCACGTTAGAGTTATATATATTATATATGTAAGGGAGTAGAATAAAACTCATTTCTAAAGTAATCACAGCTATATTTTAAATTTCAGTCTGCGTCATACAGCGAAAGAAATATGAAAAAACAAATCAACAAAAAGTAATCTCTTAAAAAGGAACAAAACCTTTTGTTTTAATTATCACAATAAACTCCTAACTAACATAATATTAAAATTTCAGTCTGCATGATACAGCGATAGACATACGAAAAAAAATCAACATACAAATAATCTCGAAAACGTTACGGTATTCACCATCACAATAAACGCCATGCTTTGGCCAATTAACTCGTATTTCCACATTATAAAAAAATCAATATTCGATAGTGTACAATACAATCGAATAATACTCATTCAAGTTTAAATACCAGACTGTAATTAAATTTATAAAGAAAAATAAATCAAACTCAAGACTCTTGCTCTGTCTGTTCCAGAAGTAGATGGTAATCTCGGAAACATTCAGGACATAATGGGGGAAGATTCGGGCAACCAATACATCTGTAGCTAGTTTCAACTCTCTTTTTATTTTTGGAACACATTTTACACATTAAAAACGAGTACTTTTTCTTTGAGTTCTCAGGCGCAGGCTGTCTTTTAGGCCAGTGGCCCCAAAATCTTCGTTCTTGTTCAACAATGTTTCTTGGAGTTGTGTTGTGCTGTCGACTATTGTGTTTGTTCAATTCCGATACTAAGTCTTTGCCCTTGCAATTTTCTTTCAAGCCTATCATTTTTTTTATTAGCTCTTCTCGGTACGTACACAATTCGTATTTAGATTTATTCGGTACATATTTTTTATACAAATAACAAGAGTTCCATACTGCCATGTCCAATAGATGAAAAAACACTTTTTTATACCAGCGTATTGTTTTCCTTGGAGAGCAATAGTAGTTAATCATCTGATCAGATCTGTCCACACCTGACATGAATTTATTATATGTTACTACTTCTATAGGCTTCTTCATAATTTTGCCATATCTATTTGATGTATTTGTCATATGAGGATGGTCTCTTGTAGTCAACATAATTACTGGTCGCTTATCAACCCATTTGCTCACGTAAACTTTATTTTTCCTTACCCAGACATGTTCACCTTTTTTTAATTTTCGGTCTACAACTTCCTTCGGGTTATCTTTTCGGTTTACACGTAGGGTGCCGTTTGTGTGAGTTTTCAAATCCAGTAGTTTTTGGGAAAGGGTGACTGAATTATAGTAATTGTCCATAAAGAGATCATGACCTTTTAATAAATATGGCCTCATCAATCGCATTACTAACCGTTCTAGTTTTTTTCCTGCAGTACTGGACAATTGCGTGTTTTCGTCTTTTCCGCTGTACATTATTAAATTCAAAACATAACCATCGGCCGCTGCAAGGACGTAGAACTTAATTCCGTATCTAGCCTTTTTAGATTTGATATATTGCCGAAAGTGAAGTCGACCGCGATACAATAACAATGACTCATCCAAACTAAGTTCCTTATCGGGTTTATATATTCTTCTAAAATTTAGTGTCAACATGTCCACAAATTTGTTTATCTTTTCGGCACCCTTAGCACCCAGTTCTGAACAACATAAACATCGGAGATGCTGCTCATAACGCCGCGAAGACATTGTATATGGAAATATCGGGTGAAAATGTAGTGGGTCATCGTAAGTAAACAGTTTCTGCTGTTTAGGAATACGAATATGTCCATGCAATAATGAAAGTCCTAAAAACTTTGTCATCTCTTCAGCGGTAGTCAGGCGAAAAGATTGAGATCGAGAATATCGAGTGGAAGGTCTATTTGAATTACACAAAGCTGTACCATAATTGTTAGTACACTGAACTAGATAATCTATTAGCTCTTTAGGGAAAACATGATTGAAAATCTCCTCAACGCTAGTTTGAGAGTTAACCTCAAATTGAGGGCCATGTGAATTGACATCAAAGTCAAAAACAGGAATGTCTTCTGTGGTGTTTGACCACGGCTGATATTCTGGTTCAGGAGATCTTGGTCGGTTCTGCACTGGTGCTGAATCTGTATCATTAGAATTATTGTCCTGAGGCGCGACTAGGGATGGTGAACCATCTCTTGATTCTGGTATTAGTGGTTCGATCTGAGAGGTAGGTCTGTCGTCCTGTCCAAAATCTGAGTGTGAGCTTACATTTGTAATATCGGATTTACTGGAATCCGATGAAGCAACGGGACCTCCAGAGGTGCGTCGTCGAGGTCTTACTGAAAATATTTCTTCTGAGGAAGTAGAAGCGTCTGCATCGCCTGTCTGTTGTGGCTCATAATTTTCGTCAGAGCCATAATCACCGTCTTCGTCCTTGTACGGGTCCTGGTCCTGTTCGTATTCCGAGTTTGAAGACAGATCGTCGAAGAGGTTTTTCTGACGTTTCTTAGGATTATTGGCTGACATCTGAAATTAAAAAGTGAATTATTTACAAAGTGTAAAGCTTGTAGGTAATTTTGCATTAATTACGCATAGGTACCTACAGCTCTTCTGTTTAGTTTCGATAGGCACAGACGGCCTTAGAACTAAGAATCAGAATACTCACTAACTCGTGTTAAAAACTATTCCAAATGGTCAACATCCAGTTATAAACTAATAGCAAAAATTTAACGATACTGATATGTCTAAAAATGAAAGTTTTATTACAAAATCGAGTGGTTGTATGGTTTCAAACAAAAAATACATTATGATAGCAGAAAAACGTAATAAAAGCACCGTGGTTCCTAATTTATGCACCTAATTATTCCTCATACATATCGTGAACTCATTATATATCTCAAAATAAGTAAAAACTAAATTTACTTACGGTTTTAGCGACGTATGCGCGTAGATGTTTCCAAAACGGCACTGGCTGCACTGAATGTTCGAGTAGACAGGCGCGCGTTCACGCCGGTCGACGTAGTTTTGATGCACGAGAGTTTAGGTGTGGGGGTGAAAGAGCGAGACAGCGATATATAAAACTACCCATAAAACTCGTAATACGACAGTAAAAAATACAAGAGTGCTCACAAGATGACAGTAGATACTGCTCTTCCTAACAATTACAAACAAAAGTATCGTCTGTCGACGTAGTAACCAAACAAGTAAAATAAAGTGTCCCGCCCGTCGACGTACTGTCACAACGCATCATTTAAATTTCCCGCCTTTGGACGTACTGTCAGCGAACGTGTTAATAGCTCAGCTCTTGTTAACTCTTTCCAGGCTGTTATTCTAGAGTATTTTTTGACACCTGGAGCCTGTAGTACACGATTGGCATTGACATTAGTTTCACGCACTATCAAATCTAGAATATTATCATCTAATAGTAAGCGGAATGTCTCAAATGGATCAGATGGAGCTGGCACTAACAATTCTTGGGTTTTGGTGAACTCTTTGATATTCATCCTCCCATCTGTACTCCAAAGAGATGTAGCTCCACTTCCAGATGGTACTTCGTCTGGTCTTACAACTGTAGATTGCGAGAATAATGACGAATGTGCATTTTCGTTTAACGGTAACCTTTGTGGCAAATCTTCACAAGGTAAATTAAACGAAGGGGCATCGGACATTAACATGGATACAGATGGAGTTGCTGAAGTATTCAGTAAATTGTCAGGTATGTGAGGTAGTTCTCCATAAACTTCTAAGATAGAAGGGGAGGTAGCCATTTGGTAATCTGGAGATACTTCTTGAGTAAGTTTCTCTTTATTGCGTTCTTCTCTATCACATAATAATAAATTGTGTACTTGCTCTGAACTCTTCTGACATTCTGGCGGCTGAAGTTTGTCTCTTCGATTACGGCGCCTAGTTTCAAAAATACTATCATCACTGTTATCGCTACCTTCTTCTCCACGGCTCACATCGTCTTCATCACAACATTGAGAAAACGCATCTTCTTCACTCGAATATTCAAAATCTTCCACACTACTATATGTACTCATTTTACGGGCTTTTTTAGCACGGGAACACGAAGTTAAACGGCTACTAGAGCGCTTGGAAGGGCCTGGTTTGTCAGTCATTTTAGAGTAAATAAGTGTAATTTTCAAACGTCCCTATTTTATAAAATAAAAGCGCGAATCAAAATCCAATAGTTGTTTTCGACGCTTAATATATCGAGTGTATGGCCACGTAAAATACGTACTGCTATCACAATGGCCGTAGCTGTACTAATGCATAGAAACAAACGAGTCACGAGACACGGCGCCGTGTATGCGGCCCCCCGCCCCCAACGGCGCCGTGTACTCGGCCAGGTACATCTCCACGGCGCCGTGTTTTTGGCATTGAATGTGTTAATAAGTATAAATGATCAACCAATATAATATATTAAAATATTAAATATCAAAAATGAGGTAGCCATTCCGTAAATGCGAAAAAGAAAAGAGATTTATTGAAAAGTTACTTTATGACGAACGGAAGTGTACCGTGGCAGTTTAACAGAATTTCTTAAATTATGTTTGTTATATTTTAGTACTAAAAATAAATAAACATTGTGGGTACTTACTGTTGTTTTTCTTTGTATAGATACATTTCTTATAAAAGCGTCCATTTCCTCGAACCATTTTACTTTTGGAGTATAGACATTTCCACCAGCGCCTGATTTTGAGGACTTTTTTATTTTATCCAGTTCCAAGTAGTAAGTTGCCCTCAAGTTTTTAATTTTATTTTTGACGTCGGTAGGGCCAAACTCTTCTAAATTCATTTCTTGTGCAATATTCTGCAATGCTGTTGCACGCATTTCTCTATTTCTATAATTTTGCGATTTGAGATCCCACAAGCATTCATTATCACGGTATAGTTGTACAAGTTTTAAGTTTTCCGTGTCGCTCAGTTTTCGCGTCATTTTGTGATGCGGTGCGTGCGATGCGACGAAGCGTGGTCCCCGTACAACAGAGCGGCAGTGACAGACTTGGGCATTTACACGGCGTCAGTTGCGCTGGCGCGGGTGGCGGGGGAGCGGACTGACGCCGAAAATATTGAAGCGCGAATATTGAAGTCAGTACTGACGCGACAGTACTATGCTGACTTGAAATCAATTTACATTATGGCAGTGCCAGGTCAGCACTGACTCGGCAGTGGACTGAAGTCAGTTACTGACTCAATGTAAATCTGCCTTAACTCGTACGAATTAACTGTGCACCTCGCTCTGTGACGTCATTAGAACGATACCGCTTGCAAAAAAAAATGAGAATTATATAAAAAATATATAAATTATATATATTTTTTTATGTTGATAAAGGGTCGTTTTTATGATAAGGCGTCATAATACTAGGTCATTTTACTCACGAAGTTTTCCAATTAAATAGATACATATGGACCGATATGATATTACAGCATTAGCAGCCCGTAAATGTCCCACTGCTGGGATAAAGGCCTCCTCTCCTTTGAGGAGAAGGTTTGGAGCATATTCCACCACGCTGCTCCAATGCGGGTTGGTGGAATACACATGTGGCAGAATTTCGTTGAAATTAGACACATGCAGGTTTCCTCACGATGTTTTCCTTCACCGCCGAGCACGAGATGAATTATAAACACAAATTAAGCACATGAAATTTCAGTGGTGCCTGCCTGGGTTTGAACCCGAAATCATCGGTTAAGATGCACGCGTTCTAACCACTGGGCCATCTCGACTCTTCAATCTTGATATTACAGCTTAACAATAAAAAAAACGGCAAGTGGACGCTAGATTTTTCATTGCGGTGACATTTTTCATAGTCTAAGATCATTT
This sequence comes from Vanessa atalanta, assembly GCF_905147765.1. Taxonomy (NCBI): domain Eukaryota; kingdom Metazoa; phylum Arthropoda; class Insecta; order Lepidoptera; family Nymphalidae; genus Vanessa; species Vanessa atalanta. The sequence continues at coordinate 8,728,267 of NC_061891.1, read as the reverse complement.
TTGTATTTAATAATAAGTAAATGTGACGCTGCGCCTCCGTGGACACAATTTTATTTCAGATGCATGCGATCGTCAAATGAGATGATGATATGATATGCATGACATGACAATCAGTGTTGCCACCTTTGAATTTTTTAAGGCGCTAGGTCAAGAGTAAAAAGTCGCCAGATTTCAGAAATTTGGATTTAAAAAAAAACACCAAATTCCGCTAAAATTGCATTTAAATCTCAGACAAAGAAACCCTTATTTAAATTAAAAACAAACGAATATGTATGTCGTTCTTATTAATTATATAATTTTACGTATTTTTAAAATTTTGTGTTTTTTACCAGAGTGCATTAAAGAGTTTTACTAACTTACAATTTACTAAACATAAACATTATATTCGGTATACATAACTTGACATAATGAGTAGTATTGTATATGCAATAAAATAAAACCACATAAATAATGTTAATTTGTTATTCATTTGTACCTAATCAGTAGAAAAAATCAAAAGAAACAAGTAAAAAAATATTTACAAGTTATAATTCAAAATTATCAAATGTTATATCTTCTATAACTTCGTCATCATTCACAGATGCAGACGCTACTTCTGACGACGCTGACGCCGATGCTGAAGATGTTGTTGGATGTGGTTGAATTTTGTAAGAGTACTTTGTGTTTTTGCCAATAGCTGCAATGACATGTTGTGGTAATTCATAATTGTAACATTTTGCATCAGTAACTTTTAGTCTATTTCTGATAAATATTATGGCATTTAGAAGTGGACCAGCCATCCTGTTCCGAAGTTTGTTTTTCACAATATTCATGACACTGAAAATTCTTTCGATACCCGCATTAGAATGGGGTAAAGTTAACGCAGATATGGCAAGATCAACTAGTTCTCCAAAGACATTTATTCCAGCTGCGTTTCTGTGCTCATCTACCTCAAGCCAAAATTTTATAACATCATTTGTGTTTTTCCACTGAACAAAACAGATGTTGTGCCACTGGTTCAATATCTTGTCAATTATATATATTATCACAAGCATTATAGCCAAGTTCTTTAGCTAGTTCCGAAATGGAATTGTCCTTACCTTGGCATAGAATCGTTTGTGGGGCTAATCTTGACATCAACTCCAGCACAGTATAATTGGTCGGCAGCCTCTGTTGAATTTCCTTTGCTAGCTTCACATTAAATTCAATACATCGACGTTTTATGGCTGATACATCATCAGATGTTAATGATGTTCTTTCACTTTCCGATTCAAAGAGGTATCCCATATATGGGACCGGATTAAGGTTTCGGTCGATGTCAATGTTTAAAAAATCCTTATCTGTGGTGGCTACATTCGGCAACAGTATCCTGTTGCAAACTGAACGTAAAAGTGTAATCAGCACATTTAATAATCGAAGAGGATTTGCACTTTCGCTTTCAAACGTTTTCACAGCGATCTGCACATCGTTTAGTATACTTCTCAAAAATAAGAATTAAGAATTCTGTATTTATTGTGTTGTGTAATTACTTGATAACAATGTTTATTTTATTATGAACCGTTCATTCATTGTTCATTCATGGTTCTTGGTGGGCGGAATGTATAATTGCTACACTGTTTGTCGCTAGATGGCGCTGTGCGTCATTTAGATCGCGCTATGGTTTGGTTGGTATGGCTATTAGATATTAACTGATTTATACTATTCTCCGATAGATGGTATTGTGTGTGAGTTAAATCACGCTATTGTCTTGTTCTTATGTAAAATTAAAATTTATAGTAATTTTGGTAGTATTTAGTTAGTTACACTTTACACTAATAGATGGCGCTGAGTGTATACTGAATCAAGCTATTATTTGATATTGCAAATAATTAATACGAATGTTAATTTTATTTGTTTTATCAATTTATACTTTTCGCCGATAGATAGCGCTTTAGGAAAGATAAATCGCGCTATCGTTTGGACATTAAAATGTGGCAAGAACGTCTCAGTCAGATAAAAGCGTTACTTATGGAAGATATTCCAGAATGTGACGAAACATCAGATGTAGACTTGCCCGACGAAAAAAACGCCCGCGAGGTACAAAAACCCTCTAATAGCAATTTTAATAAAAAAATTGAGGCATCATTAGAAGAATATCTGGAGCCAAGATGATACGATGTTGACCTGATACGGTATATGAGGCAGAAGAGGATGAAATGAAAATCCATGTACAGAATCAGAACAAAAGGTAGCTGCATATTCTATTCCCAAAATTGTTCAAAATAACATACAAAGAAAACCGCGGTGTCAGCTCATACAACATAAAAAAAAAACACTATTGAGCCTAATCGTAAATGGAAAAAACGTAATGTGGAAACGTATTTACCAAAATAGTCAGTAAACTCAGGGGTAGTTGACGAATATTTTGCTGAATGCTACTACGCCGACTGGTATTTTTCTAGCCCTAATTAGTCTCATAGAAAATCTTGTAATCAAAGTAACTTATATACAACACAAAAAGCTAAAATTCTTAACTTGAAAAAGAAGAGCTACTTGCCTATATGGGGACAACAGCCGGCCTTCATAGACAGATCATTATGCTTCGGCACCTGACTTGAATAACCCCCTAATATGTAAAACTTACAGCACTTTTGACTCATCTTCATTGCAATTGAATAAACGTTTTCTTATTATTATTATTTATGGAATCATATTTGAAAAGACATCTGTAAAAGACTTCAGGAGATCCATTGCTCAAGGTTTAATTTCCGAAAAGCCGCCGCAATTCGGAGTCGGTGGCCGCTACTTTAAGAGCGTTAACTCCGATTTTCGGTCGTACCTAATTCTCACCCTAGTAGACAGGCAGTAACAAGTTTAGTGAAAAAGTTTGAGTCTACATATTTGTTGAGTGAAGTTGCCGTGCCAGTGAGACTAGCGTTTGGTCAGTGTCGAAAATATCGCTGCCGTTGAAACCTCCGTAGCAAGTGATCCAAATCAGTCAATTCCATGGCGCTCTGATAAATTGGGCATCGCCAAGGCCACTTTAAGGTGAATTTTGCGGAATGATCTTACTTTACACCCATACAAGATCAGAGGGCTTAGCCAAGTTGACATTCTACAATCGTAATCGCTAAAAGAAAACTAAACAAATGTATGGGCATGACGTCATCTCAACGCTAAGTCACGTGATCAAAACAAACGAATAGAAAAGTCGTAGACAAGTTGACAATCGTTTAAAGTGATAGAATTGAATATAATCGTTTCTACAACGATAATCGCTAACTCCATACAAAATGGTAGCCAAGTTACAGTTTTGACAAGCGCTGATGAAACGATGTCGAAGTTTTTGATCGATAACTAAGCAATTTTAGAGACTCAATAGTTAACGCTAAAAAAATGGCGTCTTACATGGTGATCGACAAGTGTTTTGTTTGTTAAACTTATTTTTTTCTATTATTACCTTTTAAAATGCATACTTTAAATATGTGGTGGTGTGCTCATAATGAAGAGGTGTGGCTTAGGCGGCAAAAAAGAGACAAAAATCGTCAGTGCATAGAAAACATACGCGAAATGCCGGCAACATTATTTGTGCAGCAATTTCGGCAAGACAAAACAACCTTTGAAGCTCTTTGTCATGAACTCCGACACAAGACTTCGTGTAAAGGTATCAAAGAGATTCCCCTCAATGTTAAGGTAACTGCTTAATAATCTTATTGATAATTTATTTATTTATTAAGGACACACCACATGTCATTATAAAAACATATTCAGAATTAACATAAAGTGTGTGACTCTTCAAGACAGCCACAACAGTTATTTACGTTACAGTTATATAATAATAACATAAACAATATTTTTACAATAATAAAAGTTACTCACAATAGAATATTGTATTTGATATTTATTTTTTAACGTAACTATGATAAATTTCATTTCCTTAATTGTTGTGTGTTTGTAGTTATTGTGCACTTTTAGTTTCCTAGCAACAGGATCCTATCAGCGAATTGTTGGGGTTTCTCAGCATCTTGTCCAACGGACAGCTAGTCGGTGCATAAGACAAGTCATTGATGCTTTGAACCACTCTGCTATCATGGAAAAATGGATCAAGTTTCCGAAAGCACGACAAGACAGAGCATTTATAAAACAAGAGTGAACATTTAAAGTAACAATATTTAATTTATGAAATAAATTTAATAAACATAACATTTTAATTTACAAGGTTCCAAAGATTTGGCCTGCCTGGTGTAATTGGGTGCATATATTGCACCCATATAGCTTTGATAAAGCCCAACCATGAAGAGCATCTTTTTTATAATAGAAAAGGATATCATTCCTTAAATGTTCAAATGGTAGATATAAAAATTATTTATATTGTACGGCATGTTACAGTGAGATATCAGTCTTAATAGAGGTTTTATTTTCAGGTTTGTGATAGTAATCTTTTAATTTTAAATGTAAATGCAAAGTTTGGTGGAGCTACACATGATTCACATATATGGTCTTCTAGTAGAGTTGAATGATATATGCGTGAACTTCATCAAAATAATGAGCAAGTATGGCTCTTAGGTAGGTATTTATAATAATAAAAAGATCTAATCTAAAGGAGTTTAATTGTGACTAACCAAATTTTAAAATAATTTTCAGGTGACTCTGGATATCCACAACGCCCTTGGCTTATGACACCTAACCTCAATGCAGTTGAAGGTTCTAGGGAAGACCAATACACTCGATTGCATGTGCAAGCCCGTAACTGTGCCTAGCCAAGTTACATTCGTTTCATATCCAATCTCTTTCTACAATCGTTAACGCTACGGCGTAAGCGAGATAGAAATAGATATATAGAAAAAGTTGCTAGCCAAATTGACACGAGTGATTCGATTGCTCATTCTACAATGAACTTAGAAAAAACCTACACTTTAGGCGCTGACTCCACGAGCGAGAGAATCACGGTGATATTATCGTCGTGCCACGTAAGGTGCGTTGGGGTAAGATCGGCGATGGGGTAAGAACGACGAAATCAAATTTCCGTTATATACGGCAATATTTTTGAATGCTAGCCACATTGTGCGCCACGTCATTATGTTCTGCCCCGCCCCCCAGTTACCGCCAGTCGCTCCGACAAAGTGGACGTGTACTACGCGTGGATAGAGAAAACAAGGTAAGTTTCACAAAATATAAGTCTGTCCGGTCTTTCACCTTCATTTATATTAATTCATATTTGGAATGATCTAGCTTAATTTGGTATTATTTTACGCAAATACTAAGTTTTATGTAGTGATTAACCGATAGAGCTGATAAACAGAGATCTACCATCTCGGTAAGCTGAAATCCGGTGTTTCCCCTCTCGAGTGAAGATCGGACAAAAATATCCGGTCTAAACCCGTTTCGAAATTGGTAGTGATTGTCAAACTTTTATATTTTTAATAAACGTTTAAGTATTAAATTAAAAGTATATCTATGAATCAGCATGGATTTTATACACATATTTTCATATTTTGTACAATTATTTCTAGTTTTCAATTGTTTAAATAGTAATAAATATCATAACCATCTTCTTTAAACGTGGGCTATTTAAAATGTTTGCTAGAGCATTTTGCCCTAGCTTTTCGTCAGGGGCCATATTACGTACTTATATCAACAAATCTCTTACAGATGCCACGTAAATACTCCCGCACCTCTTCGCGGGCCACTTCGTATACTAAAGAAGCGCTTCAGTTAGCCATACAAAAAATAAACAATAAAGAGCTCACCTATGCAGCCGCTTCAAAATTGTATGGCATACCTAGATCAACACTTAGTGATAGAGTCCTGAAGAAAACAGCAGTAGTAAGTAATACCCTTGGCCGACCGACAGCAATCCCAATGACGTTAGAATCTAAACTAGCAAACTGCCTACGAATAATGGAAAAGTGGGGCTGGGGGTTATCAAGAGAAGAGGTGCTGGATGTCACACAGGATTTTATAAAAAGAAATAAAATACAAAGCCCCTTCAAAGATGACAGACCAGGAGCGGACTGGTGTATTTGTTTTCGTCATCGACACAATTTGTCCATAAAAAAGCCGCAACCTGTAGAATACCTTAGAAAAAAAATGACAGATCCGTTTATTATTCATGAATATTTTACTCTTCTCGAAAAGACACTTCACGAGTTAAATGTATCGAATCCTAAGCAAATCTGGAATCTCGATGAAACTTCAGTTTGTCTCGATCCAACAAAAACTAAAGTTGTAGGTGCCAGAGGGGAGCCTTGTACACGAACAACGCATGGAAGCGCGAAAGAAAATATTACAGTGTTGACTACTGTAAATGCAGCCGGACAGAAATTAGACCCCTTGATTGTATTCAAAGGCAAACATATGTACGAACAGTGGATGTTACAGGATCCTGAAAAATACGATTTCAATCTTGCGTATGCAGCCAGCAAACGAGGCTGGATGGAAACTAATATTTTTTATGATTACATGTTAAAAGTAATTATACCTAATTTGGGTGAAGACAGGCCTGTATTATTACTATATGACGGACACGTCAGTCATGTCGATGACAAAGTGGTAGCTTTAGCAGTAGAGAACAATATCACCATATTGAAGTTTCCTGCACACACATCACATCTATTGCAACCGCTAGACTTGGCTGTGTTCAAATCATTTAAACTAATTTGGGATAAAAACCTTGTAAAATGGTAACGACAGAATGTTGGTATCAAATTATGAAAACAAAGTTTTGCTGAAATGTTTGCCAAAGCGTGGCAGGAAACTAAACCAGAAGTCATACGAAATGGTTTCAAAAAGGTGGCATTTACCCTTTTAATCCTGCGATTATACCAAAGTACAAATATGATCCAGCAGCTTATGCGCGATGGCAAAGGCACATGGCTATAGTTACTTTTGAACAACCGAAAACTCTAACACTGATATGTGTAGATAAAATTAATGAAATAATGATGAATAACAACTCTATTCCTATTCTAAATAATAATATTGCTTACTCTGAAATGTCAGATTCATCTACTTTAAAACATGGAAACAGCTCTCTACAACCACTGACAACTTTCGAACAATTGCTTCTAGAAAAAGTTTCGCAACATCCTCAAAACTCTAAGAACAATATAGCTGTTAAGTTAAAACGAGTCGCGAAAGGTGCAGAAGTGATTACAAAATCTTTCCTAGAAAAGCAGCAAGAAATAGAATTAACAATGGAAAAAGAAATGCAGAAGACCAAAAAACGGAAACCAAAAACAGTACTTCAATCTAAAAATGATGCATTTGATTCTGCACCAGGACCGTTTAAAATTGAAGATAAAAACTGTAACGACTGCATCAGTATTGACTAAAAATAACAAGACTGACGTGTATGTTTCTAAAAAAGGCAAGGGAATAGGTAAAAAAACACGTACTGGCAAGGAAAATGATATGAAAGTGGACAAGTATGCTAAACAAAAGGGGAAAAAAGCAATACATAAATTAGATAATAAATCTGATCAAAGAACATCTACAAAGACAGCTCTAAAAAAGCGAAAAAGATCAAATAGCAGTGTTACCACAGTTGAAAGTGTTGAGATGAGTGTGCATAGTGATTCTGACTTATTAGATTGTTTAAGCGATATATTATCTGACTGTGATATATGGACTGACTTTAATTATTATAACGGAGACAAGACTGACTTAGAATTAGAAGCAGGAGGACAACAAATTGAACAAATAGTTGAAGGAATGCATGACGTTGATTCTTTAGATGTTAACTTATCCTTACGTACTACGGCATGGTGCGGCAAATATACCACATCCGATTTATTACGCTGCTCTTCAGGAACTATCTCCATGTGATTAAGATGTAAGTACTCTTTTGTTACTTCTGTATACAGTTTTTTTAATTCTTTATTTTTTAATAATCTTTTTTCTTTCTTACAGATTGGGTTTGCATTACGAAAGGGAAGTTTCACTATATAACGTCCGTGATCATCTATGGTAACGGTGTTTCTAAAAATCTCCTCACACTTCTGTTCATCACCAGTAAGCATCTTCTTCTTAACAGAAAGATCGTCTGATTCTAACTCCCAGAACTTTCGCAAACGATCATTGTCATTACACTGGGTATGCATATTGATGATGACACTATTAGCTTGGCACGACTCAGAATCAACATGATCTGAATGAATTTGACCAGATAAGATCCATCCCAAATGAGTGTTCTGGGCTACAGGACACCCGGCCCTCGACTAAAATCTGGCTATATACTTCTGCACCAAGTAACAAGTCTATCTTATCTGGTACGTCAAACTTCGGGTCAGCTAACTTTAACTGAGCTAATGCTGGCCACAATTGAACATTTACCTTCTTTGCGGGAAGAAAAGATGTCAGCTTGGTAAGAACATGGGCTTTGACGACCAAAGTGATCTGAGGATTATGAATTGACTTTAGCTTGATTTCAACGACTGACGCAGAAGCTAAATAATCATTCCTACCCCCAATTCCAGAAATGTAGACCTTGTTGGGAATCTTTTTCAGTCCAAGAGCTTGGACAGTAGTGTTGCACATCGATAGTCAACTATCGATAGACTATCGATAGTTAAGGTATAAGCGATACTATCGATAGACTATCGATAGTATTGTCACGTGTCAATCCTGTTTCCTCACGATGTTTTCCTTCACCGCCGAGCACGAGATGAATTATGAACACAAATTAAGCACATGAAATTTCAGTGGTGCCTGCCTAGATTTGAACCCGAAATCATCGGTTAAGATGCACGCGTTCTAACCACTGGGCCATCTCGGCTCGGATGAAGACTGGCAGGAGGTTAATGAAAATAACCCTCCTCTTGTTGAAGAAATGGTGGAAGAACAAGAAAGCCAAAGCAGAGTTCCTTGTGGTGCTATTTTCAGCACATTATTGGACAAAAGAAAACTGATTTGGAAAAAGAGAAACATGGAATTTGATGAGGATAAAATTACATTCTTAGGCAGGTCAGCCTTTCCTTCAGAAATATCCCAGCTTGAAACTCCATACTTACCAATGTTTCAAATATTTTTTGGATGATGATTTTATTCAAAAAATTGTTGATCAAACTAATTTATATATCATGCAAAAAGATACCAACAGCAAAATAACCTATACTGCGTTAGATATCAAGAAGTTTTTTGGGATATTATTATTCATGTCTGTGCAAAGATTTCCAAATACCAGATCATATTGGTCTCCTGCCTTTGGTTATGGTCCAGTTTTATCCACTATGCCAGTCAACAAATTTGAAAGAATCAAGCTCTCATTGCACTTTCAAAATAATGATGATCACAAACCTGTTGGCCATCCCAATCATGACAGGTTATTTAAAATACGTCCAGTTATTGAGCACCTCAGAGCAAAATTTTCTACTGTACCAATGGAGCAAAGATTATCAGTCGATGAGCAGATGTGTGCCACAAAAGTGGCTCATTTTTTGAAACAATATCTGCCTAATAAACCCAACAAATGGGGGTTTAAATTGTATGTACTGTGTGATTTATCAGGATATGCTCATACATTTGAATTGTATTCAGGACAGGAAAATACAGGAAGACCAGAAGGAGAGCCTGATATAGGAGCCACAGGGAATGTAGTCATTCGTTTGCTAAGAGGCGTGCCAAGATATCAAAATCACATAATTTACTTTGACAATTTTTACACATCATTGCCCCTGGTTCATTATTTAGCCAAGCAAGGAATTCTATCAGTGGGTACTGTACAACAAAATCGGATACCTAACTCAAAATTACCAGACAAAAGGGAGTTTATGAAAAAGTCTGTACCACGAGGAAGTCATGTCTACATTTGATGGTGTTGATATGTCTTGTCTCACCTGGAAAGACAACAAAATGGTGACACTTTTATCAACATATGTGGGGTCAACACCAGTATCTAGTGTCACTAGGTTATGACAAGGCAAAGAAGGAAAAGGTTGAAATTCCATGTCCAAAAATTGTCTTAGAATACAACAAACATATGGGGGGAGTTGATTTAATGGACAGTTTTTTGGGGAGGTTCCATATTCCTTTGAGGTCGAAAAAATGGTATTTACGCATATTCTTTCATATACTTGATCTTACAGTCATAAATTCTTGGATTATTTACAAAAAAAATGCAATCATTCGAAATATACCAAAAAAGGATATGCTTTCCATGGGACAATTTCGTAATTAATTAGCTCAAGTTTTGTGCTCAATAGGATCTAACACAGAGGTCAGAAGAGGACGTCCTAGTTCCAGCTTTGTGGAAAACGAAATCCAGGCAAAAAAAAAGAGAGGACCTGCAGTTGTTCCGCCACCAAAAGACCTAAGAATGGATGGCAGTGACCATTGGCCACAAGTTGGCATTTCTCTGCGATGCAAATACCCACATTGTAAAGGCTATTCAAAAATAAGCTGTATCAAATGTAAGGTTAACTTATGCCTGAACAAAAACAATAACTGTTTTGTTCATTTTTACCAAAATTGAAGGTATAAATGAAAGGTATTAGTGACTTAATTTATTATTTCAATTTTGTACTAAGCTCATATGTTCATTCTGCATAATGATGGAAGTTTACATCAAACCATTTTTAATAATAAAAAAAATACTTCTATAAATCAAAGATTTTTTAAATTATTTTTCCCATTACCTAGAGGTCTAATAACATGTGTATGTTTTTTTTTACAAAGAAATATTAAATTATGCAATGAAGGGTTAAAAACTTTTCTCCTGGTCAGGATGATATTGTAACAAAGAGATTTATTATGTCTAATTCATTTAAATTATTCGATCCTAAGGGATCGAATAATTTAAATTTACTAAGCCCTATTGTAATTCAGCCTAAAATCATTTTACAAAAACTCTGGCAACAAAAACTAGATTGGGATCAGCCAGTTTCACGCGAAATAAAAGATGATGGGTTGAAATTTGCTAATAACCTCCAATTACTTTCAAATTTTCAAATTCCTAGGTTAGTTCTTTGCGACTTGCCTTCTAGAATAGAGTTACACTCGTTTAGTGATGCATCCCAAATTGCATATGGTGCATGTATATATGTAAAATCAACCGACGCGAAAGGTAAATCTATAGTCAAATTATTATGCGCAAAGTCAAAAGTTAGTCCGTTAAAACCAACAAGTATACCCCGTTTAGAACTTTGTGCAGCTCTGCTCGCTGCTAGGCTGTGCAAATCCGTGGTAGATTGCTTGCGATATAAGCCGGACAGATTAGTTCATTGGTGTGATTCAAGTGTGGTAATAGGATGGATCAATAGTGATTTGACTAAATTAAAAACGTTTGTAGGTAATCGTACTAATGAAATATTAGAATTAACGAAGCCCTCGTCGTGGCGATATGTACCTACCACATCTAACCCTGCAGACTTAATCTCGAGAGGTGTTCATTCTCAGCTTTTAATGTCAATGGAACAATGGAATTGGTCTGGGCCTACTTTTTTAATTAACAATGAGTTAGAGTGGCCAGTATTAAACGTAGATAAGTCAATTGAATATAAATAAAGGCTCATACGCCTATAATTAATGAGCCTATATTAGATTTTAATAAATATTCATCCTTTAATAAGCTTCAAAGACTATTTGCATTTGTCCAAAGGTTCATATTTAATGTAAGAAATTCAAAGAATAGGCGTACAGGAATATTAAATGTAGATGAGTTGCGTAATTCTTTTCACTCCCTGTGTCTTATCTCTCAGCGGGACTAATTTCCAGTAGAATATGAATTGTTAAAGGAGAGTAAATTTCTTAAAAATAAATCAAAGATTTTATCGCTCTCACCATTTATGGACAAAAATAATTTAATTCGTGTTGGAGGTCGAATTGATGCCTCCACTTATGCTTATGAGAAAAGGCACCCAATATTACTGCATGCTACTCATCGGCTAACAAAATTATACTTTGAAAGGGAACATATTTCAACAACTATTGCTGGCTATTGTGCGAGAAGTAGTGTGGCCAATAAATGGTAAACATTTAGCTAGGCGCACAGTTAACAATTGTGTGAGAAGTAGGCGTTTACGGGGTCAAACGCTATGTCCTAAAATGGGCGACTTGCCCCCTCAGCGCATAAACCCAGGCTTTCCCTTCTTGTCTGTTGGTTTGGACTTCGCTGGACCATTTTTTATTATAAATCGTAAGGGTCGAGGTAGTCGCTTGATAAAATGTTACTTGTGTCTTTTTGTGTGTTTACGATATAAATGTATCCACCTAGAAGCCGTTAGTGATTTAACGAAGGATGCATTTATTATGACTCTCGGGAGATTTACTTCACGGGGAGGCAAACCAACGGAAATATTTTGCGATAATGGGCGTAATTTCGTTGCTGCTGCAAAGAAGCTAGGAAATTTTATTAAAGAATATAAAGAACCACTTTTTGATTTTGCAAGTCAAGAGGGAATTAAATTCAATTTTATACCAACTTACGCTCGAAGCCGGGGTAAAGTCCACGAAATATCATTTACGTCGTGTTATTGGCAATAGTCATTTAACATTCGAAGAAATTTTAACTTTGTTTGCACAAGTGGAGGCGATTCTTAACAGTCGTCCCTTGTGTCCTTTATCGTCCTGTCCTAGTGACCTTCTCTCCCTCTCCCCAGGTCACTTTATCATTGGAAGGCCATTGACTGCATTGCCCGTGCCAGCCCCAGAAACCTGCAGCAAAGGTCTACAGAGCCGCTATGATAAGGCAGCATTTTTGGCAAAGATGGCAGAAGGAGTACCTATCAGAATTGCAGCAGAAAACCAAATGGCGAAGTAACTCGGCTACGCTTAACATTGGAGATATGGTGCTGCTAGCTGAAGACAACGCACCCCCCATGAGCTGGCGTTTGGGACGTGTTTTGAAGTTATTCCCTGGAGCTGATGGGATATCAAGAGTTGCAGATATTGATACAATTAGGGGCTGTGTTCGTCGGCCATTCACTCGACTGTGCAAGCTTCCCACGGCGGAGGATCTAAAGAGTTGAAAGTAGTCTTTCAACGGCCGGGAGGATGTTTCGGCGCATAACGCCTTCACAATATTTATTATTCTTTGTTTGCTCCTGATATTTTATAATAGCAATATAGTCAATTTACGTGTTGTAATATTTATTGTTTTTAAAGGTAAACTTTAGTAATAGTCATTCGGTCTATTCTCTCTCCGATCGCCATGCTGTACACATCTTTTGTATTAAACCCAGTTATAAAGTTTTGGTTGTTTAATTTGGCACCAGTGTATAACGAAATATACACAATTAAAGTGAAAAATGAAGCGATCAAAACGACTGCTTTCAATGTACGAGAATGATGAGAAAAAAGAAGTAGATGCCAAAACCGTAACAACAGAAGCAATGCCTCGTACGTACCAAAAACTCAACCAACGTGCAAGTGTTAGTCCTTCTCTTTATACAAGTCCATCGACAGGTCGTACATTGCAAGTGCTCCAAAGTGTTACTCTACCTAACCAATCTGGACCAGCAACAACACCCAATTCTCCGAATGTCAAAATATTATAAGATATTGTGGTTAAGGCCCATAGCACACGGCGTATTTTAAACGCGCCTAAGACGCGCGTTCCAGGAACGCGCGTCTTCGGCGCCGTAGACGCTGATATTTGCGTTTACATTGATGAAACAACAACAACACGCGTTTGAAGCTATACAAACGCGCGTACAAAGGAGCGCAGTAGGGGCAGAGGGGGCGGCGAGGCCTCACGCCACCACTGCATCGCCCGCGCCTCAGATCTATAATACTTAGTTTATTGTGGGATGCGCGTGTTTTTGGTTTAAAATGGAACCCTTCGACACTGACCGCTTTATTTTGAGAAATAAACAATCGTCCAGCTACATGGAATTCACTACTGCCCGAATATTCAAACAAAGTGTCAAAAAGAAATGCTTGGGATGAATTGTGCCAAATTTTTTGCAACAGTTTCAATGAAAAAACCAATAAGGGAAAAAACCTGGCAGGTAAGGTTTATTATATTTATTTCAAAATAACGTATTTGTTTTAGGACTACACATAGAACATCGCCGTGAAGATAGCCAAGCTACCCCATATCGCATACCAACGTTTTAGGATAAATCGTTAGTTCTTGATAACTTTTGGTGTAATTTTGAAAAAAATAATTGTTTATTAACTAGAAATGTGTTAGTTCCGTTTCTTTAATATTTCGTTTGTTCTTTTAGCCATTTTAAATAAATCGTAAGAATTCTTACGATTACCTTATTGGAACTAACAATTTAGCACCATATAACGTGGGCACGGGACTTGTGGTAGCTATTTTCACGGCGCTCGTTGCGCCGAATCTATACTAATATTATAAAGCTGAAGAGTTTGTTTGTTTGTTTGAACGCACTAATCTCGGGAACTATTGGACCGATTTGAAAAATTCTTTCAATGTTGGATAGCTTATTTATCGGAGACGGTTATAGGCTATATTACTTTACACCCGTGACTTCACTCGCGTAGTAAACGCGGGCGAAGCCGCGCGCACCGGCTAGTCTGAAATAAAAAGGAACTTATATATTTTTTTAATTAATTAATCAATAATTAATCATTGAAAAATTTGTCATCATATCTTGCTAAATAATCGTTTTTAGAAACATTATTCACAAATGTTGATTTTATTGACGGCTTCTGTCGATTGGCTGAACAAAAAAAGACATTTCGGAAAAAAAACGTAAATTCTTTATTCAGATTTAGCCCCCCATTCTATGTACCACCGTACGGTGGTACATAGAATAGTAAAACATGTAATTAGGTAGGTACTCTAAATTTTAGAATCTTGCCATGGTACTGCACCTTCATCCCTAATAAAATAATCAGTGTACATATTTCGTATCGTAGTTCCGCTTAATTGTTCCTGTGGCCGTCTTGCACCAATCGAAATCAAACTTGCATCTTCAGGTGGATCTTCTAAACCAGTTACACTCAAAGTATTATGAAAATTATAACCGTCACGTTCACGTATAAAATTATGCAGTACACAACAGGCTTTCACAATATCCACACTGAAGTCCACGCTTACGTTCAGTGGTCGATTAAAGATTTTAAATTTGTTACTCAATATACCAAATGTACATTCAATGTACATCTTCATCTGGCACGTGTCAAGCGGTAATTATATATTCTTTTTTCTCGTGGCAAGATTTTTCCAGCGTATAGTCTCTGTAAATGTTGAGATAATGCAAAACCTTCATCTCCAACAAACGTAAATGGTATTGGCACTCCATTATTAAATATTGGTCTCGCATTTGGTTTGGTATGTTTGGTCCATTCACTACATTAATTTATTGTTGAGTCTGCAGCCTTTCCATAGCAACCAACATCTATATCGATAAATCTGTAATTTGTGTCACATATTGCTAGCAATTCGATGGGAAAATATTTTTTATAATTAAAATACTCTGATCCACTATGTTGAGGTTTTATAACTCTAATATGTTTTCCATCGATA
Source organism: Vanessa atalanta (assembly GCF_905147765.1). Lineage (NCBI taxonomy): Eukaryota > Metazoa > Arthropoda > Insecta > Lepidoptera > Nymphalidae > Vanessa > Vanessa atalanta. The sequence continues at coordinate 8,712,873 of NC_061891.1, read as the reverse complement.
GCTCCAAGTAGGTTGGGAAAATTTGCATATTTCATATATCCTTCAGCAGTTTTTAGATGTGATTCTTCGGTTGGTTCTGGCATACAGATATTTTTTAATTTATCCCATATTATTTTCACTGTTTCATGGACTATAATGCCGTTGTTTGTCCACACTTAAAGTCATAGTGAATATCTGAGAAATAGCAACCCGTAGCTAAATACCTGAAAAAAATAAACAACATTATTAAAACTTCTATTGTCATCGTAAATCATACTTCATACTAATATTATGATAAAAAAGAAAAATATAATAAAAGATGCAAGCAATTATATTGCATCTTTTATATATTCTCCTTTTACTAAGTGTCTCGTCGGTTCTGCTCGGTAGACGAGGAGAATAGGAACAAAAAAGGTAAAAACGAACGTAATTAAAACCACACGTAATTAAAATAAAGATGTAGGGGACGATGGGGTGAATGCGGACGCGGGGTAAATACAGACACCCAAGTATCTCCTCACTCCGTTCCCCCCGCTACCCACCGGTGCAATCATGTGTTAGCTTCCGCCATTTTTTGGTGCCACCCAAACATCCACGACGGCCGGCTGCGCACGATTGTCACGGTAGGCAAAATCTAATGTTTTTATGGATTTTGATCTAATTTTTGGTGTATACTAATTTGAGTGAGAAATACAATAGTGCAAGTGATGGTAAAAAGTGATAGTTTATCTGGATTGCCTTGTAAATGGAGCGTAAATTTCAAATCAATGTTTCAATGACACGTTTTGATAACCTAAAAAAAAAACTCCTTGATTTGTTTAAAAGTGGTTATCGGATAAAAAAGCGGACGTCCGCAATTACCCCTTATAGATCATAAACATATTTGATAAATAATCGATACTAATAACCAATAACTACACATTTTCAGATGCCTCGAAAATACATCAGAAAAAAAGAACAAACGTACACCATCGATACCTTACAACAAGCTGTGCAACAAATTAAGGAACAAAAGTTATCTTTTCGGCAGGCCCAAGAGAAGTATGGTGTTCCACGAGCTACCTTTTGCTTTAGCTACTTTTTGATCAAGTGAAAAGAGGTGGTGTTACTACTATGCCAAAGAAAGGTATACAGCCAGTTTTTAATGAAAGGCAAGAAAACGAACTCGTCGAATTCATTTTAAAGTCGTGTAAAGCCTTCTCTGGAGTTACAATACCTACTTTAAGAAAAATTGCTTTCGATTTTGCCACTGCCAAAAACTTAAAACATAATTTTAATAAAGAAACAGGAATGGCTGGAATGGATTGGTACTACAATTTCATGGATAGACACCCAAATATATCACTTCGAAGGCCAGAAGCTACGTCATTAAATAGGATCATTGCATTTAATCCTGAAGAAACTGATATATTTTTTGGAAATTTGAAACAACTCATGATTAAATTTCAATTTAAATCAGATTCAATTTACAATGTAGATGAAACTGGGATCAGTACTGTGCAACGTAATTCGAGAATTCTTGCACCAAAGGGCCACAAACAAGTTGGGAAATGCACCAGTGCAGAACGTGGTTCCTTAACTACAGTTGTAAATTGTTTTAACGCTGGAGGTATGTACATTCCACCGTTTTTCATCTTTAAAAGAAAGAGAATGAATGCCTTGCTTATGAAAGACAGTAATAGCAATATGGTGGCTTGTGTTTCGGACTCGGGTTGGATCAATGAATCAATATTTGTTGATTGGCTCCAGCATTTCAAAGAATTTTCCAAACCAACTATTGACAGCCCCATTTTGTTAGTTCTAGACAATCACGAGAGCCACGTTAGTCTGCAAGCTTACGAGTTTTGCCGTAAGAATTTCATACATATTTTGACTTTGCCACCGCATACATCGCATCGAATGCAGCCCTTGGATTTAACCTTTCACGGCCCACTAAAGACAGCATACAACAGAGAATGCGAAAACTATATGGTCAACCATCCGGGATCTAAAATTACACCTTACGATGTTGTAGGTCTTTATACAAAAGCTTTTAACCGTTTAACGTCTATTGATAAAGCTATAAACGGTTTCAAGAGTGCTGGAATTTTTCCAGTAGATCAAAATAAATACAAAGGCACTTTTGCAAGTTTTGGTGATGTTATAGAACCAATAACTGCACTCGATACCAGCAGCAATGCGAATTTCGATAATTCGAGTCAAATAGAGTCCAGAGATGAATCTCAACTCACCGGTGATTGCGCCAATGAAACTATGTCATCGGGAAGTGGATTTCCAGAGGTTCATACCACTGCCAACATTGATATTTTAAATCAAAATGTACCTAATGAAGAATTCGTATGCAAAGATTCTGACACAAATGTTGTTGATAAAAACCAAGTGATAAGTCAAACTAGTCAATCTTCGTCAGTATCTTTGGTTGACATACTACAGGTACCAGCTTTAAAAACTTGTCGGAGCAAACGGACAATAAAAAAGAAGCATTCCGTCATTTTCACCAGCACGCCAGAGAAAAAGAATTTAGAAGAAAAGGAACAAAAGAAAAGAGATCGGTAACGAAAGACTGAGAACTTAGAAAATAAAAATATTACAAATATTAAGCAAAAGCAACCTAAACAAACTACTAGAAAACATTCTAAAGGTGTAAAAAATCTAAATAATTTCGAAACAGAAAATGAAAATGAAGAGTATTTTTGCATATACTGTCAGGAAAAGTACGGCGTTGGACCTAGCGAAGAGTGGATTATTTGTATAAAATGCAAGAAATGGGCCCATGACTAGTGTTCCGCTGGAAGCACGTCAAAAGGCTTTACTTGCGAGTTATGTGAATGATTTGGGACCTAGTCCGTAAATACCCCATGTTGTCCGTAATTAACCCAGCACATGTCCGCATTTACCCTTATAGCTCCGGGTAATTACGGACAGCATGGGTTTTGTTTTTGACTTAAAATTTATACTTGTTGATTGATCTCATAATATAATTGTAATTGATTTTGTAGGTGAATGACCAAAGTTTAGTACTAAATAAATACAGACTGATTATTGATAATAGTATACAATTTGTACATCATTTTCCTTAAGCGTCCGCATTTCCCCCATCGTCCCCTACAATTATAAAAGCTAGACTACATACTGAGCAACCATTCATTTAGTCATCCATAGCAACAACAACAGCCTGTAAATTTCCCACTGCTGGGTTAAGGCTCTCCCTTTGAGGAGAAGGTTTCGAGCATATTCCACTACGCTGCTCCAATGCCGGTTTATAGTGGATTCACATGTGGCAGAATGTCGTTGAAGTTGCAGGTTGCAGGACACATGCAGGTTTCCTCTCGATGTTTTCCTTCACCGTCAAGCATGAGATGAATTTTAATAAAATATGATAAAAGATGCAAGCATTGAAAATAACCGGCTTCAAATATTAAGGATTTCTCACGGATCCTATCATCAGATCCTGATCTCATGACTATGGGACCACCTAGGTGACCTAGGAAGTACACCCTATCAAACAAAACAAGAATTTTTAAATTAGTCCACGCGTCTTTGAGTAATCGGTGAACATACATAAAAAAAAGATTCCGACGAATTGATAATCACCTCCATTTTTTGAAGTTGGTTAGAAATTCACCTACAAGTACTTTAAAATTAACGTAATAAATAACTAAACTATTAACATTAAAATTATTATTGTTTTCAGTCATTGAACTTCAAAAAAAATGGAAGAGTATTAAGGACGCTTATAAAAGAGACAAAGTGAAGAACAATAACTGTCCCAGTGGATCTGGAGCTAAGCCTAGAAGACCCTACATTTATTCCAAATTGCTAACTTTTTTAGACCAGCTTTACGAAATAAGACCCCCAAGTCAAAATGATGATGCAGCACTGGGGCATGACCAAGACTGTGATTTTCAAAAGCCACATTCACCAAAGAAGATTAAAAGTATTACAAAACATGAAGACCCACAAGACAAATTGTATAAAGCACTGACAGAAAATTTCAAACAGTCTAAGGAAGCGAATAATAATACAATTTTATCTGAAAATCCCGACATGCTGTCCTAAGTTTCGATAGCTAAAGATTTTTCTGCTATCAAAGAGGAATTAAAGTTAGAGGCCAAAGCTGATATAATTAATTTAATTCGTAAATATAAAAATATGGGACAGTCATCGAGAACATTACATGAAAATAGATACCAAGGTGCATTTCAATATGAACCTCAGTATGGATACCAGTCTGGATATCAGACTGGATCTGGATATCAGTCTGAATTTCAGCCTCCATATCCAAGAAACGAAACTGTTAGTTCACTCCTATGATGATAGCAATGAATCAGTTACAAATGACTCCGATATCATATCTGATTTGTATGATGATATTGAATAAATCTTTTTTTTTTCTTATTCATAATCTAAGTGCACTAATAACATTTTACGTTGATTTAAAACTGTAACAGGTCATTAAATAAACAAATGTATAATAAATAAATACTTGATGTTGTTTTCTTACCTTAATGTGATGAGTAAACGTTCTTCTGCCGATATACATGATCTCATTACTTTGTTCTGACGAGTTAATTCCGGTTTTAGAATCAAAAGAAGTTCTTGGAATGACGAATATGACATTCTATAGCACTTATAAAATTTCTTCCATCTTCTATGTATTACCAATTTTTTAAATGTTGTATGATAATGACCACTCAATCTTTTTTCACTCGTAAATGGGTCTATCCAATATATGCGCTTTTTTTTAAGTTTTTTTCTTTTTAAAAGAAGTACTAAAGCCAACGTAAGCAGTGTTGTGTCAACCGATGCCATTGTACAACTGAAGAAGAGAAGAGTCTGATCAAAACGCAAAAGCTACGCGCGACCACAGCGCGTCTGTTCGCTGTATCTGCGCGTATACGCGCAGTAAACGCGCGTTTCACGATCTCCCCGTGTGCTTAGAGCCTGTCCAGATGAAGCGTTTTACGCGCGAGTCCACACGCGCGTTGACACTCGCGCGTATCCGAGATACTAGAGCTACATATATCCCGTCCAGATGCCTACGCGCGTATCCTCACTCGCGCGTAAAACGCGTGCAATGAGCGGGACTCTCGACTCGCGCGTTTAACGCGCGAGCGACGCGCGAGTCGAGATACTCGGGTGCCATTGCTGCGTCCAGTACTACGCGCGAGTCCGTTGCGAGTGGACGTATTTACGATGGAGCGTGATAACTTCGATACGGAACTTTTTATTGATGAAGTTGATAAAAGGGCAGCCATATGGAATATGGAATCATCAGATTATTCCAATAGAACCATAAAACGCAGGAACTGGGAAGAAATCGTCGAGATTTTTTTTTTAGCTGGAGATTCCGAAGAAAAGAAAAAAACTATAGGTAAGTAAAAATAGTTTATTTAATAATATTATTCCAGACTACATACATAGGTACTAAATAAATTGTACGACCTAGTAGCGTAGAGTATACGGGGCTAAAAAGGTATACTGAAGAACGACCATTTTTTTGGTTTCCATATTATAGGATTTCCTGATAATTTGTCACTATGTTAATGACATATTTGAATCATAAGTTGTAAAACAAAATATGACTATATCATTTTATCTTGCCAAGGGAGTTTGCCTTCGTTACCAAAATAATCAGCGAATCTGTCTCTTGTGTTCAGCGATCTGGCATTAGGCCTTACTGCCTCAGTATTTATATGAATTAGAGATGTTTCGTAAAGAGTGTGGTCAAACCTATAACCATCCCTTAACCTTACAAAATTATGAAGAACACAGCAAGCTTTAATAATGCTTTCTGCAAACTCTATGTCTACATTCAACGGTCTATGAAATATTCTCCATTTATTTACCAAGATGCCAAAGCAACATTCAATGTAACGCCGGGCCCTGGATAAGCGATAGTTGAAAATTCTTTTCTTAGTTGTTAGAGATTTACCGCAATAAGTGCGCATTATATGTTCAGATAGACTGAACGCCTCATCTCCAACTATCACATGGGGTAAGGGAGTTATATCTGTTTGAGATATTGACTTTGGGTCTGGAATATCTAAAGTTTTCTCGACAAGTTTTTTATAAAAAACAGAGTCTTGAAAAATTGTGGAGTCATTGCTTTTTCCATATGCGCCGATATTTACTGCAATGAAACAATAATTTGCGTCGCATACAGCCAACAAAACAGTTGAAAAATAACTCTTATAATTATAAAAAAGAGACCCAGAATCATTAGGTTTTATAATACGGATATGCTTGCCATCAATGGCGCCGATGCAATTTGGAAAATTTGTGTATTTTTGAAACTGTTTAGAAATCTCTTCCCATTCAGCCTTCGTAGGTACTTTCATTAGGATATTTTTCAGTTTATGCCATATGACGTAACAAGTTTTCTGTACTATTTCGATAACTGTAGACTTTCCCAACCTGTAGGCATAATGCAGATCCGCAAAATAACATCCTGTAGCCAAATATCTGAAAAAAATGCGTTTAGTTAATTTATATTTAATTTACCACACTAATTAAATCATTATATTACTGGTTACAGGTAATATTTTGCAGAAGAAGTGGAAAGGGTTACGTGATGGATTTGTAAGAGAAATGAAGAAAAAGAAAACAACTCCGTCTGGATCAGGAGCCTCCGGCAAAACCAAATATATCTATTTTGAACGTTTGATGTTCCTCGAACGATCGACACGCAATAAAACAACTGATAGCAACATTAACACCACTCCTGCTGCAGCTGAAGAAGAAGACTTTTCTGGCGATGGGGAAGATGTAATGAGACCTCCAGTGAGTCAAGCAAAAAAGAAGAAAAAACTAAATGCGGCCGACGAAGAATTTCTCGCTATCATAAAAACAAATTTAGCATCTAAAAATCAGCCACATACATCAAACCAAACGGAGTCTGATGATGACAAACTATTTTGTTTATCATTACACAAAGAGCTTCTTAAAATACCAGAGCAGAACAGACTTCAAACAAAAATTGAACTAATGAAAGTACTTCAAGGTCAACAAGCCCTGTATCATAAACCTTCAACTGCTCGTTCTGTCTATATACCTCCACAATATAATTACCAAACAGGAATGACACAACGTGGACAGAGAGACTATTTTGAAGAAACAGGATATAACACAATAGACCCCTCAATATCTTCAGTTCCTCCTGCAACCTTTTCGTCTTACAATCGAGGTTATTGCACTGTGCAACGCAACACCCCATCAACAACGTCTGCCTACAATAACCCAACAACTCCATCACCGGCTTCTCCACAAGATTCACAAGAATCTGAATTGATGGAACTATATGGTGATTAAATGTTAAGTTTGAATGATTCCTATATTTTGGTGTTTTTGTTCAAATTCTTTATTTTTGTTAAATTGATTCTTAGTTTAAAGATACAAATATCTGGATGCAATAGAATTTGAAACGCGCGTGTGGACTCGCGCGTAAAACGCGTCATCTGGACAGGCTCTTTCTCAAATTCATACTCGCAGTAAAAAGGTAACGACATAAATGTAACAGAACGTTGATCTGTTAAAAGTAAAAAATGTTTACCAATTAAACAATGATGCCATTTGCGAAGACTCTACAATAGCGCATGCTTCTTTTTCAATTGAAGATTGTCGTTGTTCTGAATCTGAAAGTGTTCTAGAGAAAAAAGCTATAGGTCGCCCCTTTTGAGATAAAGACGCAGCAATCGCAAATTCTGATGCGTCAGTCTCGATAGTAAGAATCTCATTATCATGAAGAACGGCTTTTCTATCTCTGATTTCAATTACACAGAGCTAGTTTTTGCAGTATCATCAATTGGAAAAGATAACCAACCAACGGTTTTATTTTTGTGAAAAATTATTCATCCATTTTGCATAGTGAGCAAATAAACCAAGTGTTCGTTTTTATTCACTGTTATTCGTTGGGGGTGGAAGGTCTAATAATGGTTCTTATCTATTAGAATCAGGCTTGACAGTATTATCTTTGATATTATATCCTAGAAGATTAATATAATTGACACCAAATATAAATTTTTGTTCATTTAAGGTTAAATTATACTTTTTGACAGCAGCCATAAAACAATTTAAGTTTTGATCATGATCACCTTTATCCATTCCACATACCATAATATCATCTAAATAGCAAAATGTACCTTTCCAATGTTCTGTTTTAATTATAAAATGTAAATCTCGTTGCAATGTTGCTACTACATTTTTAACTAAATTGATATAGATTGCCACAAGCTTCAAAAGCAGTCATTTTTTTTTTCTTTTTCTAGTATTGGGATTTGAGGGTAGGCACTTTTTAAATCTATTTGACTGAAATAATTATATTTTGCAACTTCAGATACTAGGGGAAGCCCGGGCAAAACGCATAACGCGGGCAAGAAGAATATTAATTGTTTAAAAAAATCTATGATAGATGGCATTACGGTGTTCGGTCACGTGATCGGAAATGCGACCGGCGACGCCATGACAGTTCAACCAAAACAATACAGGTGCCGGTTTGTTGTGGAGAAAATAAAAAAGATAGTGACTGTTTTTGTTACGATTTTTACGAAGGTTTGTATACTAATTTGTTATACTAAATGTATATCGTTGACTTTTAACTTGTGTTTGTTGAAATGCAAGTGATTAGCAGTTTTATTTGTGATGAAAATAATTCTATACCTACTGCGAAAGTTTAGCGTTTAGCGAAAGGAGTAATAAGTAGCACAGAAAGGGGTCAATTAACCACTGTTATATGCTGCTGCAGTGCAGCTGGTACTTTCGTTCCCCCCTTTTTCATTTTTGCCCGCAAAAGAATGCAAGAACGGCTGCTAGATAGTGCTCCACCGGGTTCACAAGCCACTGTAACTGACAATGGTTGGATTAACGGGGAAGCTTTTTTGAATTGGCTTAAATTCTTTGCCGAAAAGGTCCGTCCAAATGATAACAGGAAAGTTTTATTTTTACTCGACAATCACGAGTCGCACAAGTTTTATCCAGCTTTGGAATTCGCATCAAAAAATAACATTATCTTTTTATCATTTGCACCCCATACGACTGACCGAATGCAGCCACTAGATGTAGCTGTGTATGGACCACTCAAAAAATATTTTGAACAAGAAATAAACACTTTCCAAAAATCACACCCAGGTAGAATTGCAAACCAATTTGATGTAGCAAAACTATTTGCAGGAGCATACGTCAAATGTGCTTCAGTTCAAAATGCGGTGAGTGGATTTAGGAAACCCGGAATCTGGCCATATAATCCTAATGTTTTTGGAGAAGAAGATTATGCTCCTTCAAACATGACCGACATTCCTTTCAATGAAGCATCATCTTCTTATGCTCAGATTCTTCGAGTGACGCTTCAGCTGCTCTTACTATTAATGATTCTTTATCAATTCCACATCAAGACTCATTGAATAATATAACAGACTCCTCTGTAGCTCAAGAACCTGAGATGTCTACACCTTTACTTGATCTCGCTTTGCCAGGACCGGCTGAAAAATCCCAAGAAACATCACCACCAGCAACTGCAGCTCACGTGTGTTTACTGCAGCAGCAGCTGCGTGTGTTTACCTATTTTTGCATGGAAAATAAATGTAATAAAGATTCGAACTTAGTCGCTTCAGCAATTACTCACAGGTTGAATCATACAGATTTGACCGATGTTACTAACATTAGATTGATCTCAGATGGTTGTGGCGGCCAGAACAAGAACAGTATTCTGGTGGGGGCATGCTCTAAATGGCTTTTGGAGCATCAAAACATTAAGACAATCGAGTTAGTATTCCCAGTGACAGGGCACTCTTTTATACCTGCTGATAGACAATTCGGAATCGCAGAAAAAAAATTGCGCAAAATGGATGTTATATTACATCCTGATGAAATAAAGCTGGTTTTGGGCGAAACTTCAATGTTGGTAAGACTTGGTATTGATTGCCCAGTTTTCAACTGGCGAGACGCCGTGAAGACAGTTTTTAAGACCACTACGTCATGGAATATATCAATTTTTACACATCATTGCCCCTGGTTAATTATTTAGCCAAGCAAGGAATTCTATCAGTGGGTACTGTACAACAAAATCGGATACCTAACTCAAAATTACCAGACAAAAGGGAAGTTATGAAAAAGTCTGTACCACGAGGAAGTCATGTCGAAAGAACATCTACATTTGATGGTGTTGATATGTCTTGTCTCACCTGGAAAGACAACAAAATGGTGACACTTTTATCAACATATGTGGGGTCAACACCAGTATCTAGTGTCACTAGGTATGACAAGGCAAAGAAGGAAAAGGTTGAAATTCCATGTCCAAAAATTGTTTTAGAATACAACAAACATATGGGGGGAGTTGATTTAATGGACAGTTTTTTGGGGAGGTTCCATATTCCTTTGAGGTCGAAAAAATGGTATTTACGCATATTCTTTCATATACTTGATCTTACAGTCATAAATTCTTGGATTATTTACAAAAAAAAATGCAATCATTCGAAATATACCAAAAAAGGATATGCTTTCCATGGAACAATTTCGTAATTAATTAGCTCAAGTTTTGTGCTCAATAGGATCTAACACAGAGGTCAGAAGAGGACGTCCTAGTTCCAGCTTTGTGGAAAACGAAATCCAGACAAAAAAGAAGAGAGGACCTGCAGTTGTTCCTCCACCAAAAGACCTAAGAATGGATGGCAGTGACCATTGGCCACAAGTTGGCATTTCTCTGCGATGCAAATACCCACATTGTAAAGGCTATTCAACAATAAGCTGTATCAAATGTAAGGTTAACTTATGCCTGAACAAAAACAATAACTGTTTTGTTCATTTTCACCAAAATTGAAGGTATAAATGAAAGGTATTAGTGACTTAATTTATTATTTCAATTTTGTAGTAAGCTCATATGTTCATTCTGCATAATGATGGAAGTTTACATCAAACCATTTTTAATTAAAAAAAAAAACTTCTATAAATCAAAGATTTTTTTAATTATTTTTCCCATTACCTAGAGGTCTAATAACATGTGTATGTTTTTTTTTACAAAGAAATATTAAAATTATGCAATGAAGGGTTATGCAAACAGTTTATTTTGCGGCGCTCAAAAATACCGGGAAATGGTCTGGTAAGCGGGGAACTTTACTATAATAGTAATGTTGGAAAATCGCAAAACATTTGTCAGCGTAATAAAATTATTGGCAATGTGATACCCCAACTTGTTACCTAATATAGTACTCGTGAAAATAAAAATAAACTATCAGACGTTAAAAAGTTACTCGAAAAACATTTGGCCCAGAGTGGAGGGACATGGCAGTTTTGTCTGTTTATAAACAAATATTCGATACTCAGGAGACTCTTACCGCGAATGAAATTCAAGAAAATTATCATGAAGGGACCATGGAAGAGGTCCGCGATCTGCGCATATAATATTTTTTGTGCTTAATATTTAATAAGTTAAATAATTAAAAAAAATATCTGTCTACCATTTTTTCTGTATTCCAAAAATATAGTATACATAAAGATTTGTGACAACCCTGATTCTTGGATATGGTCTTTGCAATCAAAGATAGCTATCTGCGCCAGGTTTAATATCAAATTCGACATTCTTAAAATAATAGTTTCAAAGCTAGCAATCTACAAAATTAAAATAGTTTTTATAACTCGTGTAGATTGATTTTTACTGTCATATAGCATTAATTCAATTTGATATTTATATATTATTCTATTTAAAAAGTTTTGTAACCCCAAGTCAAACAAATTTAACCAAAATCTGTTTTTATTGTTTTACCAACATTTGTCAAAATGTTAGATTACCACATTTGTACTAGTCGACTCGTTTATACAATTTAAAATCATGTACTTTCAAAAAAAAATTGTGCCAAGTGCGAATCGAATTCACGTGCAAAGGATTCCGAATTGAAACATTTTTTTTACAATGTTAATTTTTAAATCGTAGATAATAGCTTTTCCTGGAATTTACAGGTCAAGACATATTCGTTTTTTTTTAAGTTTATCTTTAAGTAAATATATTTTTTATTTAAAGTTAGTTTTAATGCAGTCGCGTTATTTTTTGAATTATTTGTTTTTATCATTTTCTGATCTTGACTCTATTATTGACACTCCAAAGAAATCTAAATTAACGTGAATTACGGCGGAAAATAGTGCTGCATAGGAAGCATCGCTTAAAAATTAAATCACTTAGGCAAAAAAATCAACGACTAAAAAAGAAGATTGCATCTTTTAAACAAATCATTCAAATACTTAATAAATACCGATATATTGATAATGATATACATAACAGCTTAAGAAGTAATGTATTTGCTGCAGACTGGTATGCGAATATGAATAAAAAAACTGAAAGAAGGTGCCAAGAGACCTGTTACAAAATATGCTCCAGAAATCAGGAAGTTTTGTTTGACCTTACATTTTTATTCACCAAAAGCATATAATTATATTAGAACAAAGTTGAAAGTTGCCTTCCTCATCCAAAAACAATATTGAAATTATATTCAAATTTTGATGGTTCTCCAGGTTTGACAGAGAGGGAAGAACATTTTTCAAAATTTTTTCTCCATTTCTTGTTGTAAAAATCTGAAAAAAATACCTCATTCAGTTCTCACTACTACAATTATTATTCCACATTTTACTTACCTATATCTCCCGTTTTTGTCTGTTTTTAAGTTTTTCGTTGATATCTTTTTTATTATTCTTTTGATCTTTTTCCCGTGTTCGACGCGATTGTGGGGCCCTCTGCTCTGCATCCATTGGCATTTCAATCTCCCGGATCGGCCTATCCGTTCGAAAGTTATCGGTTAAAAATTGAAAAATTGTGAAAACGGCCTCGACACGGACCTGGAGGGACAGATGCTGGACGCTTATCGCCAGTTGAAAAAAGATCTGCAGCTGACGATAAGCAAGGCCAAGGAGAAGGCCAGGGAGGAGCTTCTGGCGGGTCTCAATCGAGACCCGTGGGGGCGCCCGTACCGCGGCGTACGCGGAAAGTTCCGCACTCAAGGCGCCCCCGTCACTGAGACGCTGCCGCCGGAACTCCTCCTGCGCCTGGTCGGGGAACTCTTTCCCCATCCAGGCGAGCATGTCCCTCCGCAGATGGCGCCCCGCTCCGTGATCGAAGACGCAGTGGCTCCACCACTGATCACGGAGCGGGAGATGGAGATGGCCCTCGGCCGCTTGAGGGCCAAGAACACGGCGCCGGGTCCGGACGGGGTTCCAGGGCGTGTTTTGTGCGACGCCCTGGAATTCCTGGGTGCAAGGCTTCGGGAGCTGTTCGACGAGTGTCTGTGCAGCGGGCAGTTTCCGAAGCCTTGGAAGGAAGGAAAGTTGGTCCTGTTGCCAAAGGAAGGTCGGCCGATGGATTCCTCTTCGGCATACAGGCCAATAGTGCTGCTGAACGAGACGGGCAAACTCTTCAAGAAGGTCCTCGCAGCTCGTCTCGTTCAGCACCTCGAGGAGGTCGGTCCGGGTCTCTCAGAGGCTCAGTACGGGTTCAGGGCGGGCCGGTCGACGGTCGACGCCCTGGACGCCCTGAAGACTCGGACGACGGAAGCGGTGGCCCGGGAGCAAGTCCTGGCGGTGTCGCTCGACGTGGCGAACGCCTTCAGCAGTCTCCCTTTCGAGACGATACTCACCGTGGACCGTATGGGAATGCTGGGCTTGAGGGTCTCCATATCCAAAACGGAGGCCCTCCTGTTCCACGGTCCACGGCAAGGACCCCCACGAGGGGCGAGTATCACCGTCCGGGGGACGGTTATCAAGGTGCAGGCCCAGATGAAGTATCTGGGCCTCATCCTGGACGGTCGATGAAGCTTCGGGCAGCATTTTGTCCATCTCGGCCCGAGGCTCATCAACGCCGCCGCCGCTCTCGGCCGCCTCCTTCCGAATGTGGGGGGGCCGGGATCGCTATGCCGGCGTCTCTATTCCGGTGTAGTGAGGTCGATGGCGCTGTACGGTGCCCCGATCTGGGTCGACGCCCTCACCGCTGACAACCGGGCCCTGCTGCGGAAGCCGTGAGAGGCATCAGAGGGTACCGTACGGTGTCGTGGGCTGCGGCGACACTTCTCGCGGGCGATCCGCCCTGGGAGCTCCAGGCGGAGGTGCTCGCGGAAGTGTACCGGTTCCGGGTCGAGGCGAGGAACCGCGGCGATCGTCCAGGGTCGGGCGGATCAGGGCTCTAGCCCAGCGAGCCCTGATCGCCCGATGGCAGGAGGATCTGGGGTCACCCACGGCGGGCCTGGCGACAGTGGAGGCGATCCGCCCCCACTTGAGTCGCTGGGTCGAGAGGAAGAAGGGCACACTCACCTTCAGGATGACGCAGGTACTTACCGGGCACGGATGCTTCGGTAAGTAGTTGCACGGGATAGCGCGGCGGGAGGTGTCACCCTCCTGCCAAGAGTGTGGTTCGCCAGTCGACACGGCGCACCACACCCTGAGTGAGTGTGCTGCGTGTGGGTCCCAGAGGAACACCCTGGCGGCGACTATGGGTGGAGACCTCTCGCTGCCGAGCATCGTCAACGAAATGTTCGGTAGCAAAAGATAAAGGTAGCCTAGTGTATGCTACGCAGGATATATATGATATATGCAAAAGAACTGAAACAGTTATTCGCCAGTTTTTTAAACAAGATTTCTTAATGACAAGTGCTAATTATTTCGAAATAGTATCTACTGTAATGAAAAACTTTGTAGTTGGCGTTAATTATTTTGCTGTAGAAACGGGTCATGTTTGCGCTATTCTTCATCAAGTGAATTTAATAAGTGGAAAACTATTTTGCGATAAGGTAATACAACAAATTAAAAATAGACAATGTATATAGTAACGTTGCTTCTTTTCAAAAAACAAATACAAAGAGATGGTCATTGACTTTGGTTTTTATTTTATTTTACTTTTGTTGATTGTGTATATTTTAATTTAAAATACATTCTTAATACATATGATCTTTCATTTCAAATGTCCAAATACAATTTATAGGCTTAATTGATTTAACTACTACATTTACGGCCGAATACTGAAACGTCATTTAAATATTTAAGTCCAACTCAACTGTTTGAGACGCCGTTAAATTAAATATTTCGCATACTCAAACATTTTTGAGCGTCACTCAAATTTGAGAGCGACTCAAAATAACTAGTTTTGAAACACCACTCAAAGTAAAAACCGTATACTGAAACGCCACTCAACGAATGACAAATGTCAAATAGCCCACTCAAATTATTTGAGACGCCGTTAAATTTGAGAGTGGTAGCTATCTTAAATTGTTTTTCAGTGTTTTATAAGTTTCAAAAATGTCACTATCTTCACTTTCTTCACTTTCGGACGACGAAACGACATCCCGTAGCAGCCGTAAGAATGAAGAAAAGTTAAATGCCTTCGAAAAATATGATGACAACCAATTTCTAAGTCGGTTTCGCGTTTACAAAGATACGGTATTATACCTGGAGTCATTGTTTGGCAAGGAAATCGCGCCTTTGACGAAACGCAACCGAGCATTACAGCCAAGAGATCAAATTTTGATAGCCTTTCGATTTTATGCTACTGGCAGTTATCAAAAAGTTATAGGAGACATATTCCACGTCGAACAAGTAACTGTTCACCGTGTGGTACATAAAGTCACAGCTGCAATAGCAAAACCCAGTTGCAGTTTCATTAAAATGCCGGATTCCCAAGAACGAATAGAAGTGGCAAACGACTTTTAATACATTGCAGGATTTCCGACGATATTGGGAGCTATTGACACATTAAATCAATTCACTAGGTACCTACTTACATTAGTACAAGAAGTAGTAATATGTGTCGCTTAAATGGGAACACAATTAAATTTTTAAATTTTGTTCACAGGGGAATATCAAGCTGAAACTTTTCGCAACAGAAAAGGGTTTTTTCGTTAAATGTGCAAATTGTGTGTGATGCGAAATTATGCATCCTAAATGTGGTAGCAAGATGGCCGGGCTCTGTACATGACAGTACAATTTTTAATGATTCTCTTTTATGTGCACAATTTGAGCGTGGTGATTATGCGAATTTTGTGAGTTTAGGAGACATTGGTTACCCATGTCGACATTATTTGCTTACCTCTCTATTAAATCCAAATACTATAGCTGAAAAAGCATATAATAGAGCTCAGGTATCGTCGAGGAATCCTATTGAAAGGCTTTTTGGTGTTCTAAAACGTAGATTTCCATGTTTACATAACGGCCTAGGAGTAAATGTAAAAAATATTCCACCGACTATTGAGGCATGTGCAGTGCTTCATAATAGAGCAGGAGCCAGCGGCCCGCATGCCTTCGGTAAAGTATAAAAGCTGTAAGTTTCTCGATGTATGTCCCCAACACAGGTAAGAACGAATCCCGTCTATGTAACTTGGGTCGCGGTGGCTTTCGCAGGTATCAGGTAATAAAGGTGTGTAAAATTGTGTGTTAAATTTGGTAAAGTATAAAATCTCAAGTAAAACCCAGTCTCAATGAATTTTTTACGCAGTTCCATCGAACTCACTTATACGGCAATAAAAGTGATGTAGAATCCGAATGGAATCAATTGCAAAATAAATCGTGGTCAAACGTAACTAATTCTGTTGAATTTTATGCAGAAGTTTTTGAAGATTGCGATTCTGCGGGAAAAAAGAGATTCCAAAATATTGGGAAACTTTCGAGAGCGCTACTAACATTGCCAGTTTCAAACGCGAGCGTCGAACGGGCTTTTTCGATATACAGCGTAATTAAAAATAAATTACGGAATAAGCTGTCCCTCGAAGTACTCCAGAGTATTATGATGGTGAGGTTTACTCTTCAGAAGAACTACGGTTCATGTACCCTATTATTGAAGAAAAACCCGAATATTCGGAGTATTTAGAAATAGCAAAACAAAAATTAAACGAGCCCAATCATTTATCTCTCATTGTTAACAGAGAACAATTAAACAGAAGGCGAAGTATGTTCTCTAGCATAAACGATACTCACCCTCACTTGGACCAGTTTCCGAGGTTAACCATATCTGATTTAAAAAGATTTGCTGTTGGATCATACCAGCTGAAACAGGCAAGATCCTACTAAGGTGAACATATTCGTGAAAATGGCACATATATTGTTCAGATAAATGACTGCATTGAAGATGATTTACCTTTAATACTAGGTGTAAATAATTATCTTCTTCGTGGCAGAATAAAATCCAGGCATGTGAGTAGCCGAACTTACTATACGTATCTATTGCTAAATAAAAATGAAGAAACAAGAGATACACTAAGTGCCATTTCAGGCTATTACTGTAGCTGCCTACTGGGCAGTCGTACTGTAGGTTGTTGTGCCCATGTGATGACCATCACATGGTATTTAAGTTGGGGTCGGCATAATGATATAAATGCACCAGCCCAATTTTTAGATAACATTTTTGAAGAATATTGTTACGAAAATGATTACTATTAAATAAAATAATTTTTGTATATTGCCTAATTGTTTTATTTCTCTCTCTCTCTCTCTCCATCTGACTCTTTCTCTTTCATTCTTTCAACAGCTGTCACTGCTGGGCTTATTTTCAAACCATAGCGTACCTTAATATAGATTTAACAACTACTTTTATTTTATTAATAATAATTTTATATTTATTAATTCCGGAGTTTTAGCCATGTTGTTTTAATTTTATATGTTTCTGTAGCATTATCACTATAAAATAAACATGAATTAAAGTTGACACAAAACATTTTGTGGCGATACTAAAGTCCACAGTATTTTGGGCATTCTCCTTTATAAAAATATTATGGCCGACCCTGTAATCTTCTCTTCCTCAAATGAAGTATTTCCATTTCTATTTTATATTTGTTATTCTCTCTTTTTTCTCTGTTTACCTGGGGCTGCTTCTTGAAGAAGGAGTTCATCAAGAAGAGCCCCTCCCGTTCGTGGAAGTTGACAAGCATTTGCCCCCTATGATTTCTGCTTCCAAATCCATGGGGTCCTACTACCGATTCGCTACAATTCTGTACTCCCACTTTAGCGTTGAAGTCCCCCATGACAACGTTGTAGTGGGTTTTCGTGGTGGAGTGGAGGGCCCTCGATATATCATCGAACATTTCCTCCACTTCATCGTCCGAGTGTGTCGAGGTCGGTGCGTACGCTTGCACCACCTTGAGGCTGTACCTCTCGGTGAGCTTTACAATGAGGTACGCTACCCTGTTCGACACACTGGAGATTTCCACAACGTTATCAGCTAGGGACTTATTAACCAGAAACCCAACGCCTCCTTGGGATTGTTGGTCTCCCTCTCGGAAGTACATTAGGTGGCCCGATTCGAGGGTTACGGTGTCCTCTCCCTCTCTACGGACTTCACATAACCCTAATATGTGCCACCTGATTTTCCCAAGTTCCACCTCGAGTTGCGCTAGATGCGAGTCAAGCCGTAGCGTGCGTCCGTTGTACGTCGCCAGGGTCAGTCGGTTGTGGTGGCCTCCCGTAGCCCGGTGATTCTTAGCACCCCCCGTCCCGCCGTTACCACCGTCGCCACCATGACGAGGAATAGCGGGACCGCCGCGAACTGGGGGCCGTGGCTTACCTGTTTTCACCATTTGGAGGTATTGCCTATAATCGCCACGCTGGGTCTGAAAACCGCTCCGTCTGGATCAGGAGCCTCCGGCAAAACCAAATATATCTATATTGAACGTTTGATGTTCCTCGAACGATCGACACGCAATAAAACAACTGATAGCAACATTAACACCACTCCTGCTGCAGCTGAAGAAGAAGACTTTTCTGGCGATGGGGAAGATGTAATGAGACCTCCAGTGAGTCAAGCAAAAAAGAAGAAAAAACTAAATGCGGCCGACGAAGAATTTCTCGCTATCATAAAAACAAATTTAGCATCTAAAAATCAGCCACATACATCAAACCAAACGGAGTCTGATGATGACAAACTATTTTGTTTATCATTACACAAAGAGCTTCTTAAAATACCAGAGCAGAACAGACTTCAAACAAAAATTGAACTAATGAAAGTACTTCAAGGTCAACAAGCCCTGTATCATAAACCTTCAACTGCTCGTTCTGTCTATATACCTCCACAATATAATTACCAAACAGGAATGACACAACGTGGACAGAGAGTCTATTTTGAAGAAACAGGATGTAACACAATAGACCCCTCAATATCTTCAGTTCCTCCTGCAACCTTTTCGTCTTACAATCGAGGTTATTGCACTGTGCAACGCAACACCCCATCAACAACGTCTGCCTACAATAACCCAACAACTCCATCACCGGCTTCTACACAAGATTCACAAGAATCTGAATTGATGGAACTATATGGTGATTAAATGTTAAGTTTGAATGATTCCTAATTTTTGGTGTTTTTGTTCAAATTCTTTATTTTTGTTAAATTGATTCTTAGTTTAAAGATACAAACTTGATAAAAGTACAATTACATTACAATAATAAAAAATATTACCTCAAAGTAATCACGAGTTTTTCTTCTGCAGAGACAGTATCCCGTACCACATAATTTTGACATGGAGTCAAATCTTCTTGAATAATTTCTAGTAATTCATCAAACGATGTTACTGACATCCGGAAGTAGTTGAAAAACTTTTCACCGTGTTCTCTGAGCTTTGGATATAATGTTATAAACATACTATGCGTCATTCTGTCACGTAGAATTGGGTGCACGTTAAATCGTCGACGTTCTCTTCGTTTACGATTTTTCCATCGACGGTATGCAAGCCACAACAGAACAACAACACAACCGAGTTCATGTTTGTAACTGGCTGGATCCCTCCCAGCGTAGAAACGCGCGTAAAACGCGGTATCTGGATGCAATAGAATTTGAAACGCGCGTGTGGACTCGCGCGTAAAACGCGTCATCTGGACAGGCTCTTAAGGGAAGTTGATGGACATGGATCCGGAAATGAGTGATGTTAATAATGCATTTATATGTTTCCGCAAGAATCAACATTCAAATTCGAATCATGGAACGAATGGGAAGAGAACACAGTCTATGGACAAGAAAGATGGCGGGAAGACACAAAACGTCATCTGTCAAAGGAAAACCAAATGTCAAATGCTACAATTGTACACAACAGGGGCACTATAATAATCAATGCAATCTTAAAAAAGATAAATTACCTAACAATTCTGAAAGTAAATCATCAAAAACAAGTAATGCGTTCAGTGCCGTGTTTTTAATAGAATATTTGACAAAAGTGACTGGTACGTCGACTCTGGCGCTAGTTCACATTTAACTAGCAATAGAGATTGGATGATCGACGTGAATTATTCTGGATTCGCGAAAGAGATTATGGTTGCAGACCAGAATAAGATCCCAGTGATATGTTGCGGTAACATAAATATAACAGCAACTACAGAAGATAGTGAATATGACATAACTGTCGAAAATGTGTTATGCGTTCCTAAGTTATCTACTAACCTATTGTCAGTAAGCCAACTGATAAGGCAGGGCAACAAGGTAAATTTCACAAGCAAAGGATGCGAGATACTCAATAAGCAAGACATTCAAGTAGCTACTGCTTCACTTATAAATGGGGTTTACAAACTGAACACCTCATCATGCATAGTAGCAGCAGTAGCAGAGTCTGCGGAAATTTGGCATCGGAGATTGGGACATGCTAACAGCTTTAACATGAATAAAATGCAGGATGCTGTAGAAGGAATCATACTTACGGAAAAGGCCAACATCGACAAGTCAAACTGTGTAGTGTGCTGTGAAGGTAAGCAAAGTAGATTACCTTTTGCTACTGAAGGGAACAGAAGTACTAAGCTACTAGAGGTGGTACACAGTGACATATGTGGCCCGATGGAGAACATATCACTAGGTGGCTCTAGATATTTATTTATTTTCGTGGATGACTACAGCCGCATGACATTTGTTTATTTTCTGAAAAATAAAACTGAGACTTTAAAGTATTTTCAAAAATATAAAGCTAGAGTTGAAAATTCAACATCAAATAGGATAAAAATTCTGAGAAGTGATAATGGCAGTGAATTCTGTAATAGAGATTTTGATAATTATTTACAGAGAATGGGTATAATTTACCAAAAAACGAACCCATACACCCCTGAACAAAACGGGCTTTGTGAGCGCATGAACAGAACACTAATTGAGAAAGCCAGATGTCTTTTGTTTGATGCGGGACTTGATAAGGAGTTCTGGGCAGAAGCCATTAACACAGCTGTTTATTTACAGAATCGAATTGTGAAGAGTGGATTGAATTACCATACACCATTTGAATTATGGACAGGAAGCAAGCCAAACCTAAGCCATATAAAAATTTTTGGCAGTACTGTTATGAAATACATACCGAAGGAGAAAAGACATAAATGGGACAAGAAATCTGAACAATGCATACTGGTCGGCTACCCACAGGATGTCAAAGGATATAGGTTATATAACCCTTCAACACGAGCTATTGTAACAAGTCGAGATGTCATCATTATAAATGAAAAGTTACCTCATCACGAAAGTATGATTGAAGCATAAGAGACGGATGACAAACCAGCAGAGAATAAGCCATATCCATCTTCAGTGGGAGAGCTGTCAGATCAGAGTAAGGAAGATTAATTCATTTCTATTGATAGTATAAATGACATGGATGAAACGTATGTTCCAGACGAGGTATTTGAAGAAGAGTTGGAATCTGATACCATGAAAAAGATACTACCACAACGGAAGAGGCAAATACCAGATAGGTATGGATTTATGTGCACAGAAGAATGTAATACATATCTCAGCGATGAACTGACATATGAAGAAGCACTGCGAGGACCAGAAAAGGAGCAAATGGAGCTGGCAGTTCAAGAAGAGCTGAATAGCTTTAGAGATAATAATGCTTGGGATGTTGTTGATATACCTCCATGTGGCAACATTGTCAAATGCAAATGGGTTCTCAAGAAAAAGTGTGATGGTGAAAATAATGTCCGTTATCGAGCCAGGCTTGTGGCTAAAGGTTGTTCTCAGAAGTATGGTATAGACTACAGTGAAATTTTTTCTCCGGTATTGCGATATACAACATTGAGGTTATTGTTTGCTTTATCAGTGCAGTTGAATCTTAATGTGACACATTTTGATGTGAAAACAGCCTTCCTCAATAGTGATCTGTATGAGACTATATATATGCAAAAGCCTTTAAGTTATGTCTGTCCAAATAATAAAGTTTTAAAGTTAAGGCTATATATGGTCTGAAACAGGCATCACGAGCATGGCATAGGAAAGTAGATGGTTGTATGTTAACTAATGATTATATTAAATCTAAAATAGAACCATGTTTATATATAAAATGTGTTGGTAGTAGTATAACTGTTGTGACATTGTATGTCGATGACTTGTTTGTTTTCTCGAATAACAAAAGTGAAACTGATTATCTTAAGAGTTTTCTAAGTAAGTGTTTTGTATTAAAAGACTTAGGAATAGTAAAGGAATGTCTTGCTATGTCAGTTGTGTTTGATAAACAAAATTGTACTGTTACTTTGAGTCAAGAGAAATATATTGATAAATTATTGTCCAAGTTTAACATGGCTGATTGTAAAACTGCAAATACTCCAATGGAGGCAAATTTGAAATGTAAGAAAGAGAATAATTGTAACAATGATAATTCCTATCAACAGCTTATTGGCAGTTTAATGTATTTAGTTGTGCTTACACAGCCTGATATAGCTTATGCAGTGTCATTTTTTAGTCAATTCAATAATTGTAATACTGAACAGCAATGGGTTTATGCTAAAAGAGTATTAAGATATGTAATAGGCACTAAAAAGTTAGGTTTGAAATATTGTAAAAATAAAAACATTAATATTGAAGGTTATGTTGATGCAGACTGGTGTAATGATGTTAATGATAGGAAATCTTATTTGGGATATTGTTATACTTTGTCATGATCTGTCAGTATTGAAGGTTATGTTGATGCAGACTGGTGTAATGATGTTAATGATAGGAAATCTTATTCGGGATATTGTTATACTTTGTCAGGATCTGTTAGTATTGAAGGTTATGTTGATGCAGACTGGTGTAATGATGTTAATGATAGGAAATCTTATTCGGGATATTGTTATACTTTGTCAGGATCTGTCAGTATTGAAGGTTATGTTAATACAGACTGGTGTAATGATGTTAATGATAGGAAATCTTATTCGGGATATTGTTATACTTTGTCAGGATCAGTTATTTCTTGGAGTTGTTCTAAACAGAAGTGTATTACGCTTTCTAGTACAGAGGCTGAATATGTGGCAATATCTGAAGCTTGCAAAGAGGCAGTATATTTGAGAAACTTACAGCATGAAGTAACTAAAAGAATGTATAATATTACATTGTATAATGATAGTATGAGTGCGCAGAAACTATTATTGAACCCTGTATTTCATAATAAAACTAAACATATAGATGTCAGATACCACTATTGCAGAGAAATAATAAATGAAAACATTGTTAGTGTCAAATACTTATGTACATCAGATATCCCTGCAGATTTGCTTACTAAAAGCTTAAGTGCTGTAAAACATCATAAACATTTGAATTCTTTAGGAATTATTGAAGTTTAATTTTTATTCGACTTTGTTTTTACTTATGTAATTTGTTTTAAATGTGCCTATAATTATTTTGAGTGGGAGTGTTGTAAATAACAAAATATAGATAGGCACACGAACGCCATCTTTTGGCAGCTATGTGAACTAAGTAATGTTCGTTCGTTCTTTTGTTTTAATAAAAAAATCAGTAGTTGACAAATCCGTTGCAAGCAGGTTGTTTTATTTTTTCTCACATAAATGAGCAGCAACTCCGCTTCACAGGCAAAGAAGACTTGCCAGCCGATTTCCCAAGGAACATTTTAAAGAAATAGCCAACCAAACTAATCTTTACACCGTGCAGAAAGATCCTAATATGCTATTCCGCGTCACAGATACCGATATGCTACAATTTATTGGTCTGGTTTTCATCATGTCATTAGGACATATGCCAAGAGTCAACAATTTCGAAAAATTCAGACGGTTTATTCACTTCAGCGATAGCTCAAAGATGGTTCCTCGCGATCACGCAGACCATGACCGCCTCCACTAAATCAGGTCACTTTTTACAAATTCAAATGAAATTTCCCATGTCAATGTCTCATTTGAGAAGTACCTTTGCGTGGATGAACAGATTTGTTCTACAAAAGCTAGGCACAACCTCAAGAGATACAACCCTAAGAAATGCATCTGTGCAGCGTAAGTGGGTTTATGTACAAGTTTGAGCCAGAAACTGGACAAACCTCTAGTGAATAGAAAAAGAAAAAAGACAGTAATGATAAAAAAGCTGTAAAGAAAACAAAATACAATAACTCAAAGTCCACGAAAAGAGTTATAAATCTTAATAAATTTGACGACGGTACAGAAAATTATTTAGTATATTTTTTAATGAGAAGTACGAATAACTATTATATAAAGGACTAAACCAAAAACACGCAGCATGAAAAATAAATTAAAAGCTCTTTACAAACTGATGAGTAAATATATTCGATTTGACTATAGAAACTTTCATTCGAACATTATTCAAAAACATATTATACACACAGGCAGCTTAAAGATAACTAACAAAGAATAACGAACGCACAGAGCTTGGATTGAAGGACTTGGATCTTTGTACGACTCAGTGTATCAAAATACAATCACATTTCCTGAAGGAACAACCTGTTCGTCAGTAATTCACGAAATAGATGAGGCCGAGTTGACAACGAGAATAAATGCATTAAAAGCAGAAAAACGTCCAGGCCCTGATAAAATTACGAACGTAGCCATAAAAATTGCATTATCATATCATATCATATCTGCTTATTTCTCTAATACATCTCTTTATCTTGGTATTAAAAATGGGTACGCCAAAACAATGAACAGAATCAAATATAATACTATTTTATAAAAATGGCGACCCTAATAACATAGGTAACTACCGGCCTATTTGCCTACTTCCATCAGGTATTATTCGGAACGAGCACGACACCAGCGCCACCATGTACAGATGTAGTGAATAATCCTTTCCTTTCGTATTTTCTCGGAAATGTTCGTTTTTGTCTTACTACTTCACACGCACTCAGTACCCATCGAGACAACGTAGGGAACGGTCGCATTGCAAGAGGAAGTATCTATATAGAGTAGTTAATACCACAGAAATATTTTGTTTATGTTAGATTTTGTGATAAACTTCATGGACTCGTGTATTAATGCAGGCCACCTATATTTTGATAGACTTTTTACATTTCACTCTTGTCTGTAATTTTTGTAAATAATAAACATTGATTTTATTCGATCCACATTAACAATTTATAACAGACATGCCGAAAGCACTTAGAAAAGGGAAACGTTTAGATCGGCAAGCCTGCGAAGTTATACTAATATATATTTATATTTCTTAACTGAAAATGATGAATTCAAACATACCAACTATACTGTTTACTTTTGTAAAGTCCAAAAACGAGTTTCGGAGGCCAGTGGAATTTCTCAACGAACAGTAAATAAAATATTGCAAAAAGAATACATAAATCAATCCACCTCCAATAGTCCGAAGTTGGCAAAGTTGGGTAGACCAAATAAATTATTTTGTCTAGGTCTTGACGATTTTGACTACAACGTTATACGCCAATTAGTGTATAATTTCCATTTGATATACAAACAAGTACCTACAATTAAAACCCTGAAGTCCAAGTTATCCGAAGCCATAAATTTTAAGGGATTTGACTTTACGCTAAGAAAAATTCTTAGAAAAATGGGATTTCGGTATAAAAAAGTTGGAAAAAACAGAAAATTACTTATCTAGAAAGATGATGTTCGTTTAAAAAGAGTAAAGTTTTTAGCCGCGATAAAAAAGTACAGATTGCAAGCAGGTAGGCATGCGTTCTTAGTACATACTAACACTACTTAATCGTCCACATTTCCTTCGTCAGAAAATACGTGACGTCTGGTGGCCCTGGGATCTTACTCTATAATAAATTCCCTATAAATAGAGGTAATCCAGAACCTTTAAACAAAATAAAACAACTTTATCTCGATAAATATTACACATCACCATAATCTCAAGTTAGACGAGGAAAGTTCTTCAGATGTTCAGATCAAGAAATCTTTGTTTTCTTCAATATATAAAAAAAAAAAATTGATTCACAACACAAACAAATTCGAGATGAGATTGAAATTTATTTAAACTCGTCAATTGAACCTGAAAGCACAAATCGCACAACACAAATAAAAGGGTATTATGTCTAAAAACACGATTTTTTTTTATTTTCGTTTCGAAAACTACATTTTTTTCTTTATAAATTGGCAAGACAATGATATTTCCAGTTCAAATAGTTTCTGAGATAAGACAACACATTTCTTTATTGACTGCTCACTACCACCATACCCGAAACAATCAAAACGGTCGCATCTTACTTGAATCAGTTGCCGCTGTGCATTCGTACGCCTCACACGTATATAGTTTATGTTACTACCCGATCGTTGTGAATTACGGAGCAAAAACTTTAAATGTGAGTATTTTATACAGTATTATATTGACTTAATACCCTATTGATTGTTAAATATAATATGAATTTGCAATATCATTTTAAAATTGCTATTGCCTGTTAAATTTTAATTTTATTTAATTGTTAACGAAGTTAATTCAAATTGATACTGTGATATCCTAATTTGTATAAGATAATACCTTATTACTTGAGATTGACGCTCAATGACGGAGTTACAAATGAAATATTACCGTTTAGTTTGATGTTTATTTATACTTTTCTTTTAAATTTTAGCATTACTTACAAACTATGAAGCGAAGTAAGAGGGCTGAAATGATAATGAGGGCAATCTACGATTACCAAAGTACACCCGAATCGAATTCAAATACTGAAAATCTATCTGAAGACCTGTTTGCTGATGGTGACGAGTTACACGACCCAACTTATGTCCCCGAAAATAATACGCAGCACCGTCCTCAATCGTGTGCATCAGAGTCATCGGGTAGCCAACAAACATGCGAGTATACCTCTTGTTCGTCGGACTTTTTTTCGGCCTACAGTAAGTGCAATAGTTTTTTATGTTGGGATCATTTCGACAATGTTCAGATGGATAACGGTTGCGAATTCCATAACAAAATTTCGCAAAGTAAGAGTACTGTTCACGATAATACTTTGACTGGAGAAACCCTTTCACATGATTTAGCAAACGAGACTCTCACAGAAATAAATAATCACAACGTGTTATTTGAAGCGACCAACCAAACCAGTCATCAACACTGAAAAAAAAAAAAAAATTGCCTAGGTGAAATTTTTAGCACATGCTTTAAATGCCAAGGATTTCTATGTATCCCTCATTTTAACAAATTTTATTCAGATAATGACTGTACGCTGCATAAGTCATTTTCTTCAGGACAAAATGTGAATACCATGGTCATTAGTAACTCTATGAAGCAGATTAACAAGAGAAAACGCAATTTGGGATTGGAGTATTTTAATTCAAAAAAGAAGCGAGTTGAACCACGATCGCTGAAAAATCCCTGTAATGCAACTACTTGTCGATTAAAGTGTGCATCTAATATAGATGAAGCAAAACGAAAGCAGATTTTTGATAGTTACTGGTCATTGGGTGATATAAATAGGCAAAGGGATTTTATCAAAGATAGTATGCAATAAAAAATAAAAATATTCTAATCGTTGCGTAAACTGCGAAAATGAAAAACCGTCGCGCTCTTTCAATAACACTTTTTATTTTTATATCGAAGACCGAAAAATTCGTGTTTGCAAACTGTTTTTCAAGTCTACTTTAGACATAAATGATAAAACAATATTAACAGTTCGACAAAAAACGAATGACGGTCGATTTGTTACTGAGGATTTAAGGAGGCAAACATTCCAAACATGCAAAATTGACGCTAGAAACCGCCGAAGTTCGTAGATTTATTCAGTCAATACCACGTATAGAGAGCCACTACATCAGAGCACAGAGCACTCGTCAATATATAGAGGGAAGCAAGAGCTTAACACAAATCTACAATGATTATAAAGAAAAGTGTAAGTCGCAGTCTGAAAGATTCGTTAGTAAGTCTACATTCTCGAACATATTTCACAAAGACTTCAACATTTCATTTTTTCAGCCGAAAAAAGATCGCTGCGAGGTTTGTGTTTCGTATGAAAATAGTAATAATGAGGAGAAATTGTCATTACAGAAGATTTTTGATAACCACCAAATGGAGAAAAAATTATCCAGACTAGAAAAACAACGGGACAAAGAAAAAGCTTCAAAATACTACGTTGTAGCCTGTTACGATTTACAGGCCGTTCTTACAGCTCCACGAGGAGAAGTTTCCGTTTTTTATTACATTTCGAAACTAGCTTTATACAATTTGACGGTTTCTGAACTAGTGACGGGATTGACTACTTGTTTTGTGTGGTATGAGGGTCAAGGACAGAGAGGGGTTACGGAAATAGGTACTTGTATTTTAAAATTCATGGAAAATATGTTGGTAAACGTAAATTCAGAACATTTAGAACTTGTTTTCTTTTCCGATAATTGCTGTGGGCAGCAGAAGAACAAAATAATGATAGCACTGTATATTTACGCCATAAATAAATATAAGTTAAAAAGTATTACGCACAAGTTCCTTATTAAGGGACATACTCAAATGGAAGGTGATGCTGTTCACTCTACCATAGAAAAAGGTATCAAAAGATCACTGAAGTCTGGTCCTATTTATAGCCCTCAAGAATATGTAAGTATAATAAAAACTGCAAAAAAAAAAATCCACCTTACTTTGCAGTTCAAGAGCTAGCTTTTAACGACTTCTACGATATTAAAACAATGTGCGATAAAATTGGAAATAACTATTCTAAATCAACTGACAACTGTCAAATAAAATTAACAGATATGAAAATAATACAAGTTAGAAAAGATGATCCTCTGGCTTTTCATGTAAAAACATCCTATGCCGATGAAGATTTTAAGCGAATAGAAATAAGAAAATGTAATACAAGACAACAGAAAACTGTATTCGCTATTCCAGAAAGTCTGGAAAAAGCTTATTCTGCAAAATTGCCAGTCAGTGAGAAAAAAAAACAGGATATTTTAAAGCTAATTGAAAAACGGCACATTCCGCAAATCTACTATGATTTCTACAAATCTTTGTAATACATAATATAGCTTATTTTATATTTTTATGATAACTTTTAACTGATTTTGAGACTTGAAATACCATTGATAACGATATTAGTATGATAAGAGCTTATGGTAATTTTATATAATATTAATAACTATAATAATAACTTATAAGTCTGATAGCTTGAAAAAAATATGATAAATACATATTTTATTTTATTTAAATGCCAAAATAGCCACTGAAATATGTATCTTAAGGCTGTTGTTGTACCATGACGGTAGGAAAATGTCTTACTATCTTTATGGTTATTAATTATGTCTAATGTTTAAGAAACAAATTCAATTTTTACGTAGATTTTGGTTGTTACAAAGATTTCGATTTTATTCTTTTGTTATTTTTTTGTTTAATTAACATATAGTTTTTTTTTTTTAATTTTTACCTAATGATACTTTATTTTTAATAAACCTTTTTCGGTTTGAATCAGTAATTTAATTATATTAATTTCTCACTTATAGTATTAAAATTAAACATTTTCTACTCTTTAATAAGGTATCATTATTAATTACTACTTGTCAATTTTAAAACTATTGTTAATTTTGGATGAGCAAGACAGTCGTAAGAGAAACATCTGAGCTAAGTGAACTGTTTATAAAGTATCATCTTCCCCCAGTGCTATACCAGTGCCAATAAAAGTAAAATATTAATGACACACTCACTAAACTTATTCAATATAAAGTAGAAGAATGTAACTTTAAAACAAGGTATAAATTAGGATATTGGAACTCTTGGATCCGCAGCTATGATTTTTCAAACTTTTAAACGCGATTATCTCGGAACACTGTTTATGAAGATAATACCCTTTTGTTTGTGACGTGCGAAATGTTATGATGTGGTGGAAAAATAAAGAATCCGGTAACCTAACTTAACTAAAACGGCATATGAAATTTTATCTGTTCCAAGTACAAGTGTGCCAGATGAGGTAGCATTTTCAAAAGCAGGCCTCATCATATCTAAAAGAAGAAACAGATTGAGCAATAAAAATATTCAGGCCTGTATGTGTCTTTCCTCATGGTTAAAAAAGAGTATTTAAGATTTTCTAAGTTCATACTAAATGGGCTGGGCGACGGCTGATTGGGTAGATAAAGAAATATCTAAATATAAAGAATATCACCTTTTTTGTTTTGTTTAATAATTACGTAAAATTTGTTTAATCATTGATTTATTTTTTTTTATCAATAAATAAGGTGTTTACAAATAATGCTATATGTGTCTGTTATAAATATTATAAATATATACATAAAGATAACCCCAGAAATATTAAGAAGTACAAATAAACTAATTTGTACTTCGTATACTTTGTAAATACTGGCGCTCGACCGCGACTCGAGCTTCAAGTTCGGCCCTAAAATTGAGCTTTTTTATCTAAACGTTGCGGAAACGGCTCGAGTCCCGACTCGAGGCTTACGAAGCTGCTCGAGCGTTGACTCGAGCGTTATAGCGCCGACTCGAGCGTATTTACAACACTACCTTTTTTGGCCAATCGTGTATCTTTGAACACATAACTCTCCTCTTTAGCGCAGTCGTGTAAAAACAATCGATGTTTGAATAAGATCGCTGTATTTTTTTATAAATCGATATTACATCGATACCACTATCCGATGTATTAAATCGAAAAAAACATCGGTGGTTTTTTTTTTTATGTCCATCACTAAATTATTACCATCCTTCCGGAGTGGTTCTACTCTCTTGTCGTAGCAGTTGTACTGACGCTGTTTTTGAAACCGTAGTAATATTTGTAACTAAAGTAATAAAGCTTAAATACTGTTGATACAAATTCTATATTTCATGAAAGACGTACAACTTAATATATTTTAAAATCCTATTGTACACTCAATTGGCAAATAAATACTTAAATACTTGTTATTATTTATTGTTGTATGTATCTAGTATAAAATTAATAAAGTCATGCATTGCAAACATTCTCACATTTTAAAAGATAATCTTCCCGTGGATTTCTTGCGCCTTTTCTTCAAATGGATGTCTGTTTCTTCCCAAGCAGTTATCTTGGCTTTCAATAATTTGTACGGTCTGAGGTCTGTTAAATAAAGTATTATTTATCATTTAAACTAATAATTAAATTAGGGGGCTGCCAAAACCCACCGAACACCACTGGTTTTACTCACCATTTATAGGAATATAAAACTTGATCCGCTTGTTTATTAGTCTTATTTAAATTAAAATAACACTATCTTTAATATCTTCTAAACTGTTTCCTAAATTTCTCATAATGATAATCGTCTGTAGCTCTTTCGCCCTTTGCTTTCTTAACAATTTTATTAACACTTTCATCAATCACATTTGGTTCTACCTTTTTACTTTCTGGTTTTTCGACTTTTCTTTTCTTAGAATTAGCGCTATCTAAATTAAATCTATTATGTTGAACAAAGTTGACTGCCATATTTGTAGGTACAAATTGTGACGGTCCATCTTTTTTGTTATGCCTTTCCCACAAAAGTTTCATTTTAGCTTCTTCAGTTGCTTCAATGTTTTTTATTTTCGCATCAATACCAAGATCTACTTCCGGAATACCGCTTAGCATTTGGTTAGACAACATCTCTTCAGATCTATGTGCAGCAGATGCACGTAAATGTTCTGGTAGCGAGAGTAAAGCTGCTTCCTCGGGTGCTAAGTATTTAAGTGCCTCACCATCATCATTATCTTTTTTGTTATCATCATTTCCTTCTAAAAAATGTAATATAACTGTTAATGAATGTTCATTTCTAAATAAATTTAGTAATAAACACGAAACAATAAATAAATTTTTTAAAACTGTTACATTCAAAAATTATACAATCAAATAAGTTTAGTAACTATTACACAAGTGATTACAAAATCAAATTTTAACGAATATATATTCGAATAAGCTAATCTTTAAATGGTGGTAGGTACATATATGGGTAGGTACCACTAACTCATCATTTATTCTACTGGCATATAGCAATATTTATCATTGTTATGTTCCTCTTTGAAGAGTGAGTAAGCAAATGCAACTACAAGCACAATAATATAATAATAATAATATTGGACAACATCACATACATTACTCTGATCCCAATGTAAGTAGTTAAAGCATTTGTGTTATGGAAAATCAGAAGTAACGACGGTACCACAAACACCCAGACCCAAGACAACATAGAAATGGAATTAAATTTTTCTACATCGACTCAGCCGGGAATCCAACCCAGGCAAACAATATATTACATTTAGATGTTATGGGCCTTGTGCTTGTTCCATATTCTGGTGATGCATTGGTAATATGAGAAATAACTTATATTTTTTACAGTATCAATGTCTATGGGCAGTATATTTTTTAATAAATATATTATGATAATTATATTATTTTATTTTTGTGAACTTAGCACTATGTTGATATTTTTAAAATTATTACTCTAAAGCAGACAAGCAAATCGTTATCTTTGTCTATACATATATACAATTTACATTTAAATCCATTTCTTACATCACTTATGAACCAAGAACTACTAAATCTAAGATGTTATGTATAATACACATTCAGACCGGATAATTTTTAGCAAAATTTCTTTTTCAAATCAACATAATAGTTTTCGTTTATATGTTTTTTTTTTTCAATATTACATATCTACTATGGAGTAGTTTGATAGCAAAACCTAGTAGACATTGTTCTGCCTATGCACATATATCATTTGTTAAACCACCTACAGCAACACCTAGAGGTGAATTAAAGCATAAAAACATATATGTGGCAAATATATTGATTTTATTACCTTTCTTTTTATAATATTAGCAGACAGACAAACAGATGGGCCACCTGATATAAGATTTAATCTGTCCATAGACATTGGTGAGGTTATAAATATAAACTATTCCTTACATTGCCAATGTCCCAGCTTCCTTAGTAGCTGAGAAGTTATATATTGTGCCTATAGTTCACTAGGTATATATAATATTATTAATAATACCCCCAATTACAGTTTACACTATTAATCAAGTGTTAATTTAATGTTATTGTATGAAATAGATAAACAAATTTGTTTAATAAAAAATAGTACAGCATTTTTTTTAAATATTCAAATCTTTTTGGCTACCGTTAAGGACACTTGCATTAGTACGTGTAGTGTTCGTATTTCTATCTTCTAATAAATATATGCATTCACATTCATAAAAATAATTTTAAAATTACAATTTCCCTGTGGTTTTTAGATATTCTGTTTTATTTTATCTTATTTTAACTAGATTCTCCGTTCCCTTATGATTGATTGGAAGAGAATGTCTTTCTGTGTTTGATAATGTCTATTTTTGCATAATTTGTGCAAATAAATAAATAATATACATTCCCTAAAAAGTATACACATACATTTTGTTAAAATATCACTGATGAGTTGAAAATAAATCTACTAACACATAATATCTTAACAAGTTGTAACCTTACATAGACAATCGAACTTACCTTTTCGCTTGGCTAACTGCTCTTCTATATATTTCATCATTTCTTCATCTTCGTCACGTTTATTTGTTTCAGCAGAAAATTGCGTTCCAATGCCAGTGTCGTATGCATCATCAACCTGTTTAACTTTCCCACTTTTCAAAGCCTGCATATTCACCATACCACCGGCTTTAATATTATATGGGTCCTTACAAGTAACTTCTTCAACTAACGAAGTTTTTTGTCCTGTTGCTAGAGCGACGATGCTAACACCGTTCGGTCTTTCTCGTAGTTTCTGTATTTCTTTCGCCTCCTGTAGTCTTGCTAATATAAATTCCTCATCTTCAGAATCCTCATCTTCAATTTTTATTCTTTGCCTTATGTTCTTCTTTTTTTTTGGTTTAAATTTTATTTCTTCAATTTCGACTATGGATTCTTTAGATTCTTCCATTATATTAATTTTCTATTTGATAATATTTTACACGAATTATAATTATATTTTGACTTCAGAAAACAATAACTTATTTATATGCTACAACTACAAAAAAGAATATAATCACAGACTTGAGACTTAAGGCGTTCACATGCTTGACGAGTGAGACGACTGACGTTAACAGTGTTACCAAGTACCAACCCGAGTATTAATATTATTACCTTGGGTTGAAGGATTCCATAACAAAACATAGTTTTACGTATGCTAATAACTCAGCTATAATGTGCATTACTAAGAGCTTATGATTAATATATTCTTATTTATAATACAGCACTAGTACACTTACTTACTATTTTGCTTTAATTTTATTTCAAAAAATTCAATAACTCTTCGACGTTCGAGCTGACGTTCAAAACGCATTTTTTTCGCAAATCCATAGTGAATATCCTAGATTAATCAAGCTCTCGACCAATTATATCGCATAAATTTGCTGTCAAATGTTGTTTATTTGGGTTTTTTCCTAATATGGTTGGAATAGAAAAGATATTATTTATAAATATTATTATTATTAATCAAAACAAATTAATTTCTTTAACTGTTCTACAATGTTCAATTAAAATTTTACTTGTTCGTTTTGAGCTTTTTCTTTTTAATGAAATAACAATTAATTTTTTTGAAACTTGTTTATACTTTATGATGAATTGTTCGAATAATAAAAGACATTTGTCCATCCTGCATTGGCTTCACTAAGTTCTCTATCACCAAATAGGCAAATATACTAACTTTTCTAGTTTCATCAAAATTATTAATATTTATGTATGCAGCACAATTATGTCAAAATATCTGCTGATTTAGATAACGTATTCAAAAATATTAAAATTACTAGATATAAACAAATATATTTGTAATCTTTATTTTAGAATTAGAAATTTACTTGTAAAAATGGTATAAACAGACGAATATGAAAGAAATATCTCTCAAAATATTAGTTTGAATTATAATATATTAGTAACGTATTTTATATATGTTTAAAGCAGTACCATCTTTATAAGTCGCAGCCGGGTAATGAGCTATTATTTTCAACTCTAGCTTTGACCCAGTATGTTTCCTTTGGGCCAACATGCTTAATCCAACGTGTACTTGCGGCTCTATGGTCACTGGAAATAATCTTTCTCTACAGTCTACGATAGTCTTAACTCATTGTTATCTATGTTCTTATCAGGTAAACTTCAAACTTCAAAATAAACTTTGATAAGCGGAAGATAAATAAAAATAACACACAATGATAACTTTATTTCAGTTTGATATTCAGAAGCTTAACTGCGGTTGCTTTTATAGTAGTAAATTTCGTAAAAAATATATATTAGAAAATATTAAATTCGTATAATTTATAGTGTTAACTAGAACCAAAGTGTTAAATAATGGCTGGTGTCTTGTTATTACAATCTTCCCCGCCTAAATTGGAGGATATTCAAAAACGAATTTTTAATAAAGACGCTCTTGAATTCCTAGCAAAGTTGCATAGAGAATTTGATGTAAAAATCGATCAACTTTATAAAAATAGGCTAAAATATGCAGTCGTTTTAAAATCAGGTTCGCCTTTAAAATTTAAAGAATCTTCCGAAAGGAAAGACTTTTCATGGAAGATAGCTCCATTACCTCCTAGGCTAAAGTATGTATTTTTCTCTGTTTATTAATATCAACTATTGATTAGCTATAAATAAAAGTAAAACACCTAATTAGCTCTTATTAATAAAATTAATATGTATCGCACATGATCCCTACTGCTGGTATTATTTGTTCACAAATAAGTGTAATTTAATTTCTTTTCTAGTAATCGTCATTTAGATTTAGGCGATGTGTCAGCATCGAATTCAGCACATTTCATTGCTGCATTAGACTCCGATGTTCAGGGTGTCCAGGTTGACTTTGACGATGGACACTGTCCAACATGGAGAAACCAATTACTCGCATTCAACAATATCAATCTTGCAGTGAATGGTAAACTTCCTGGAGCTCCCATTAGTATTACCACTTGTCCCATTTTAATGCTTCGACCTAGAGCATGGAATATGATAGATCACGATATTTTGGTGAGTATCGATTGTTTTTATTTACAAATATATATAAGCTATGGTATTTACCAGATTCCTATCTAAATTTACATCATAAATGATGTTTAAAAAAATTTTTTTTTTATATAATAATGATATGCAACGAATGAAATCTTGAGGAAACCTCATTTGAGGAAGAGGAAGTTTTTTTGTATATTATTTGCAGGTAATTTATTATAGTTGGCAACTGACACACTATAAAACTATTCTTGAGAGTTGTATTATATAAACCACACTACATCAACTCCAAATATATCAAATTATATATACAATGGAACATTGAATTTAAAGAACAATGTATATTATTTACCATGAAGTCTTACATTTATAGTAATTTATGAAATATTTGCATATAACTAGACATATCAGGACCATGTGCAAGAATGCAAGCAGCATTAAACTGTTGAATCGCAAATTTGATTTAATAAACGAGGCATGAATCATCTTTTTTTTGCTTTATAATATAAAAATTCTATTTATAATTGTTGTAGATTGATGGTAAAGAAGCTATTGGTGCTCTAGTTGATTTTGGTATTCTCATGTTTCACAATGCCAAGAAACTACATGAAGCGAACAGCGGTCCATACTTTTATCTGTCCAAGTTAGAAGGTGCATCCGAAGCTCGCCTTTGGAATGAAATATTTGTATGGACACAGAAACAGCTTGATATACCTCAACAAACTATAAAAGCATGTGTTTTAATAGAAAATATTGTTTCAACATTCGAAATGGATGAAATATTATATGCATTGAAGGATCATTGCATCGGTTTGAATTGTGGTATTTGGGACTACTGTGCTTCAATTGTTGCAAAATTTGGTATGAACTGTTTTTTTTTTAATATATATATTTTTTAATTAATCTCTAGACTAAAAATCCGTGCACTAGCTCAATTGCTATGTAATATTTTTTATGTTCTTTTATGCTTTTAGACGAATCATATTTGTGTTGTGTTTGTAAATTTCAAAACAACTTGGAGATTTATATTTCAATAAAAAGTCTTATATGACATTCTTATGCTATAGATATTACCAGTCTAAGAAACAGAAACTATATCTTGCATCAACAACCATGTCTGAGACATTTTTTTACTGGTTCACTCACCACTTAAAACGGAACACTGGTTAGGTTAGGTACCACTCACTCATCTCATATTCCCACGAAACCACACAACTTAGTATTGTTCTGTAGTTGAGTAAGTTAATCAGTGTAATTTCATGCACCAAGTAATAAAAATTTCCTTACAGGAGATAAAAGAGAATTTTTATTGCCGGATAGAAATAAATACGTAAATATGGACCAAAAGTTTCTCAACAGTTACATGAAATTGGTAGTTAATACTTGTCACTCGAGAGGCGCTTTGGCTACCGGGGGCATGGCGGCCGCAATGCTCAAGCCGGGCACCGATGGGACTGACGAATCGTAAGTTTATTATTAATCAATAAGCTTGTACTTGCTCTTACTAGCCCGTCTGGGTAGGTACCACCAACTCATCAGATGTTCTACCGCCAAGGGTGAGTGAGCCAGTGTAACTACAGACACAAAGGATATAACATCTTAGTTACCCAGGTCGGTGGCACATTGCCGATGTGAGGAATGGTTAATATTTCTTACAGTGCTATTGTCTATGTGCGGTGGTGACCACTTACCATCAGGTGACAGCTTTCCGATGATAAATTCTCAATAGTTTAAACTCCTGATCACGTAAAGCCGTTGATTAGAAGCTAATTTTTTTCGCGTCGTTTACATTTTTGCGTTCTATACGTATAACATTTGATTGGTTTCATAATAAATATATATTCTTATCTTGTAACAAATAATACTGGTTATAACCGCATTAAATATATGATACCAAAGATCAATACTGATAAAATTCTTCATAGAACAATAGAGAAGAACAATATTAAATCGACATAATTTAAAAAAAATCACGTTTACAATGAATAATGTTGTTATCGTTCATTTCTAATGCACATCATTACAGACTTAGTGATATAATGACTCTTATTTCCTTGACTTAAAGTTCATTTTATAATCGAAAGTGTTGTATCAATAAATAGCTTATCTGTCAATTTTACGTAACAAGGCAGAGGTGATCGGTTTAGTTACATTGTACTTACAATGAACTTTCATGTCATTGAAAAATAATTTCCTAACCAATTTCGGCTACGGAAGATTCTTAAAGGAAATTAACCAAGCGCGACACATTATATTCCATAAGTTTTACGAGCTTTCTAAGCTCTTAGGCTCCGGGCTGCTACCGAAAATATCTCGACAAAATACCAAATAACTTATTTTTGCACCGTGTTTGAAAAAAGTCCCAGCACACACAGTCAAAGATTTCAGAACATCAACGCAATATCATTCATGATCTTGTATAATTATTCTATAGTATTTATTATGGATTTGCGAAAAAATGCCGCTCTTAATGTCGGCGAAGTTGTTATCAGTGAATATAAGTCGGTATGTGAAATAGTATTGTATCATAAATAAAGATATCTTAATAAAGATCTGTTTGTAGTGCATAAAACAGCAGAGCTGAGCATTGTGTCCTCATTTCATTGAAATAGGCAATATTGGCCTTATAATTGTTTAAACTTGTAAATTTTCTAACTTAAAAAATAACAAATAACAAGACTTCAATTCTTAATCGATACTTATGTATCGATGTTCCCGTTAAGACGTTTTTCTATTCAACAAACGATTGATTTGCGGTTTGGTTGAAGTTGATCGGAGTAAGGTTGGGATCAAATCGTTATCGATATAATCGAGTAGAATTGGTCCATCAGTTACGATTAAGCCGAGGTTAATATTTGTGAGGAATAATCCAAGTTGAATTGGAATAGTAACGGACACGTTTAATTGCTCTTATTAGTTAGTAGAATTAGCCCTCTGTTATAGTCATAGTCTACGGAACCAGAATGAGCTAGCCGTTGAATTAAAGACGCAGTTCAAACAAGTAAATGTATCTCATTCCAGGTCGAAGATCATAGTGAACAAAGTGCTCGAAGCCAAGCTGAAGGAAATCGAGGCGGGCGTCGATGGCTTCATGGTGTACGATTCACGTATTGTACCATATGTAAATGAGGTTAGTATTTTTTTTATTATTGATTTGTGGTAGGATTTTGAGCAAGCACGTCTGGGTAGATACGACCCACTCGAACATATATGATATATTTTATCGCCAAGCAGTGCTTTGTATTGTTGTGTTCCGGTTGGAAGGGTGAGTGAGCCAGTGTAATTTCAGGTACGAAGGGAGTTACATCTTAGTTCCCAAGGTTGGTGGCGCATTAGCAATGTAAGGAGAAGAATGTTTTATACGGCGCCAATGTCTATGGGCAGTGGTGACCACTTACCATCAGATGGCCCATTTGCCGTCCGCCTATCGATATTTTTAGAAAAAATATAGAGTTTTATAAAAAAAATATTCTTAATTCAAGTAGGCTCGGCTCATAGGAGCACTTTTAAATCAAAATATTGAAAATAATCTACTTATACATTTTGCTCCACCAATTCCACCAACCCGCATTGGAGCAGCCTGGTGGAATATGCTCCAAACCTTCTCCTCAAAGGGAGAGGAGGCCTTAGCCCAGCAGTGGGAAATTTACATCTTATCTTAGAATATTAGTCATTAAAAAAACACTGGTATGATGTATTTAAGCTTGTTCGAAAATACGAAGTTATAATAGTAAGTTCATGTTTCGGTTTTGGTTGACGAACAATTGTTGGTTGACAATATTCAAAACCATGAACACCTATCTTCTCACGGTTCAGCTTCACGGCTTAAGTTTATATATTTTTTTTAAAGTACATTATGTCTTGAGAACTTCCATTGTTGTCAATTTGTTTTTTATGTTAATTGTAAGGGAATTCAACACAATGAGTTTTTGTGTTTTTAAATTGAAAACGCGAAAAAAATAAAACCGATGGTACCTTTGTGTAAAATTATGTAAGCAAGCAAAAAAAAACTATAGCAAGAAAGATAATGAATTACAAATTGTCTGAAAGTGTCGGTGTCGTATTGAGTTCGTGATTTAGAATGCCATGAAATGAAGTGGACAATTTAACCTTTGTTTATTAAAATCTTTAACTTTTATGAGTAAAAAGTATGATTATTACAAGAAAAAACCGCTGCTTGTTGTATAAATCTACAAGCATCGACTACAGATCTAATCAATCAAATAACCATTGTGGCACAGCACTCAAGTTCGTACAGTATTGAGTTACATGAATGTACTTGTAAAATCGATCTGAAAACTTTATTAATACTATTCTACAGCTAGGATAAGCAATTACGATTTTAAGGTTCTTGATATTTTAGACGGTTCGAGAATAGCAACAAAAATACAAAGATATTTAGCTACCACGCTCTATAATTGTAAAATTTGATAGACCTCGCATTTGTTATGACTTTTTAGCTGCGACATTGAAATTCAACCAAAATTAATTCAAATACTAAATTGAACTCGAGTCACCTTGAAATCGCGATTGAAAATCCACAACCAATATATGTAATGGAACATCTCCATAACTAACAAAGATGTACATGCAGTTTCAAGAATCTGCTCTTAAGAATTAGTTTACATGTTTGTTTGAGTTCGCAATGGAAGATTTTATAGATAAGAAAAAAATTACGTGCCTAAGTTTAGTTTTCAATCGCATAGAAATGTTAACATAAATTAACAAGTTTGTAATTTGGCTCCTAATTATTACACGCTGGTAACCATAGACAATAAAATGTAATATTCCATACATTAGCTTACTTAATCACTTAATCTTGAAATGATACACGTTTAGAGGAGAGTTCAGGCTTCTTGAATAATACTCTTGATGAGTGGTCGAAGGAATGAATGAATGAATGATTTAATCGAAAATTGCACCGGTATATATACAAAAATTGCAAAATCAATTAGCCAATTAAAAAACAGTATACAAAAACAATAAGTAACAAAAGAGGCGGGAGATGTCGTTCCGTCCTGCTCGCGCACGCTGACGTCACGAGCTGACGACGCCGAGCTGCGCGCGCATCATGCTAGTTCGCATACCCGCGACACCGTAGCTATAAATTACGCTCCGGCACGTCGCGCCGGCCATTTTGTTCGAGCGCCGCGCAGAGAAAGGACGACTGCACCGAAGATCGCCGTGTCGACTCGCCATGTGTTGTGAAGTGAAGTTCTTGAAGTGTTGAAGAAAGATGAAGATGCTTGAAGAGATATGAAGATAAACGAATCTAAAAACAGTTCTTATCAGAGCTATCTTGCGTGCCGTTTCTTGTTTCAATCGAACATGACGTAATAATAAAAACAGTCCTTTTCGGGACTAATCTTGTTTCAACGACGAAATATAAGCACGGTGCGAAAAACAGTCCTTTTCGGGACTAATCTTGTTTCAACGACGAAATATAAACACGGTGCGAAAAACAGTCCTTTTCGGGACTAATCTTGTTTCAACGACGGCGTCTTACAAAGTGCTGCTACAGGAGTCCCCCTCAAGTGAAACGTACCGGCAGTTTGATGTTGCGGCCTGACCTTGTTGTTTTGATGTTGACAGGCTGTGACGTCAGGTTGTTCGATGCGTTAGGTATCTCGGGTTTTTTGTGGTAAGGTAAGGTAATGGCAAGGTTTGTATCTGGTTGAGTGAGGTTATTTTGTTCTTCTGGTTCTGGTAGCACGTATGCAGGTTTCAATCGGTCGATTGATATGTTGGTTTGACGATCGGGTAATTGAATCGTAAACACCTTATTCGATCGTTGTACGACTCGATAGGGACCTTCATATGGTGCTTGAAGTGGCGTTCTTAATGCGTCGACTCTAATAAACACATGACTGCATGTACGTAGATCTTGATGCACGAAGATGTGTTTATTATTTCGATGTGTTTCGAACGGCTGAGGTTTATATTGAGCGATGTTCGCGCGTAGCTTTTCGACGTACGTACTATCCATCGTAGATGTAGGTATGTATGTGCTTGCGTCGAAAAAGTCGCCGGGCAATCGTATGTTATAGCCGTAGGTAAGCTCAGCTGTGCTAACGCCGGTATCGGTGCGTAGTGCGGCTCGCAGTCCAAGTAGTACTGTAGCGAGTTCATTGCCCCACGAACTCGTGTTCGATAGCTTCGCTCGCAATGCAGTCTTCAATGTACGATGCCAGCGTTCGACGATTCCGTTGCTTTGCGGATGG
This sequence comes from Vanessa atalanta, assembly GCF_905147765.1. Taxonomy (NCBI): domain Eukaryota; kingdom Metazoa; phylum Arthropoda; class Insecta; order Lepidoptera; family Nymphalidae; genus Vanessa; species Vanessa atalanta. The sequence continues at coordinate 8,670,638 of NC_061891.1, read as the reverse complement.
TATGGCGTAGTACGGATTTTGTTTATTCCGAGAATTTTCATAAGGTTATTGAACAGGTGACTTTCGAACTGTCGGCCTTGATCGCTTGTTAGTGTGGCGGGACATCCGAATCTTGCTATCCAGTAGTTATAGACGACTTCTGCGACTGTCTCAGCTGATATGTCGGCGGTAGGTATAGCTTCGGGCCAGCGGGTTTGTCTGTCTATCATAGTAATTAAGTAGCGATGTCCTTGTGCTGTAGTAGGAAGCGGTCCGACGATGTCTATGTGGATGTGTTGAAAACGATCACTTGGCGGGAATGCTTCGATGTGGCTTGACGTGTGACGCTGTATCTTGCTTTTTTGACAGTTTATACAACTTTTCGTCCATTGAGCGATGTCCGAGTTCATTGAAGGCCAAAAGAATTTTTTCGTAAGCATCTTGCGCGTTGTTCGGGTTCCGGGATGACTTATATTATGTACGCTGTTAAAAACTTGCTTTCTATATTCTTCGGGTATATAAGGTCGAATTTGAGATGTAGATATTTCGCAGTATATTTCGCTGTCGGTGTTCGGGATATTTATTTTCTTGAAGGATAGGTTGTTCTGTTGTAATAATTGTTGAATGTTGCTGTCTCTTTCTTGAGCGTTCGCTATTTCGCTGTAGTTGATTGTAGATGGGCAAGCTATTGCTTCGATTCGGCTTAAGGCGTCTGCGACGATGTTATTTTTACCGCTTATGTGACGTATGTCCGTGGTGAATTCGCTTATGTATAACAGCTGTCTTGTTCGCCGCGGAGTTTCGTTCGATGTCTGCGTCTTGTTCATAGCGAATGTAAGCGGTTTGTGGTCGGTGAATATTATTATTTGTCGTCCTTCAAAGATCTTGCGAAAGTGTTTAACTGCCATGTAGATAGATAGGAGTTCTCGATCATATGTTGAATATTTGTTTTGTGCGTCGGAGAATTTCTTTGAGAAGTAAGCGATAGGTTGCCATTTCTCTTTGATGTATTGTTGTAGGACGGCTCCTGCGGATGTATCGGATGCGTCGCAGAATATCGCAAGAGTAGCTTGATGTGAAGGGTGAGCGAGTAAGGTGGCGTCGGTTATGCTCTTCTTACACGCTTCGAAGGCTTGCGTTGCTTCTTCGGTCCATTGAATGACGGTTTTATCGCGCTTCTTTACGTTGTGTAGGTATGAGTTTAACGGAGCTTGTATTGTAGCTGCGTTCGGTATGTGGTCACGGTAGAAGTTAAGCATACCGAGAAATCTTCTTAATTCTTCTATTGTTTTCGGTTTAGGGTAGTCGATTATTGCTTTTACTTTTTCTTCAGGCGGTTTAATTCCCTCTTTAGAAACGATGTACCCGAGGAATTTGACTTCAGACTGGCCTAGGTTGCATTTGGCGGGGTTGATAGTGATTCCATTCTCTTCGAGTCTTCGTAAAACTGTTCGGAGATGTTCTCGATGTTCGGTTTCATTGTTTGAAGCGATGAGTACGTCGTCGATGAATGGAAACACGTAGTCTAATCCTCGAAGTACTTGATGTATAAAGCGTTGGAATGTTTGTCCGGCGTTTTTTAATCCGGGACACATTCGGGGAAATTCGAATAAACCCATTGGTGTTATAATAGCGGTTTTCTCGATGTCTTCTTCCCTTACGCTTAGTTGTTGGTATGCTCGGTTGAGATCGATCGTTGAAAATATTGTTTTCCCGCAGAGATGATACGTAAAGTCCTTGACTCGCGGTACCGGATAGCGATCGGGTTTTGTAATCGCGTTGAGTCTTCGGTAATCGCCGCATACTCGTATGTCGCCGTTTTTCTTAGGAACGATGTGCAGTGGCGATGACCATGGGCTTTTACTCGGTCTGCAGAGTCCTTGTTGTATCATGTTTTCGAACTCTTTCTTGACTTTTTCATATCGATGTGGCGGGATCGGTCGAGCGCGACAATGTATAGGCGGGCCTTGTGTCTCGATGTAATGTTCGACGTTAATCTTCGGTTGTAGTTGCATCGCAGTTAGTCGTGTAGTGCCGGGAAACTCTGCTAATATTTCGTGGTAGGCGTTGCGGATATCTATACTGCGGACTGTAGGCGTATCTGTTGATGTTATAGGAGCGTTGATCTTGAGATTTGTGACGGCGTCAATCAATCTTCGATTTTTTAAATCTACGATCAATTGATGGTGGTTTAGAAAATCGGCTCCTAGTATAGGCTTCGACACGTCAGCAACGATGAATTTCCATTTGTATGGACGTCGTAGGTTGAGATCGAGTTCGAGTGTTTTTTCGCCATATGTTGATATTGTCGTGTTGTTCGCAGCGTACAGTTTGAATGGTAACGGCGTTGTTTTCTGGCCTTGTCTTCTTGGTAGAACGGATATGTTAGCCCCAGTATCTACTAAGAAAGATAGTTTCGTCTTCTTGTCTGTTACGAATAGGCGGTATGATGTAGTAGGAACGCCGGATTCCGCCGCAGCCAACGTTCTTTCTAGTTTTCCGATGCTTCTTTTTTATAGCTGCATGGTGTTGTGCAGCGCCTCGCTTGACTACCGAAACGACGGTGGTAGTAACAGTAGGGTGGCGATGATTCTTCACGTGTGCGGGATCGGGACGAGCTTCGTTGGCGGGACCGGAAACGTTGACGGTGATAGTTGTATGGCGGTCTTGTATTCGGTCTTGCTTTTAACTCGGCGATTTCGAGAGATAATTTTCGGATTTCGTTTATAAGAAATTGTGTGTCGGTTTGATTGGTTGACATCATCGGCGATTGAATTGTAGATGGTTGCGTGGAGACGGCGGCGACCTCTTGTGTCTGTTCCATCATCTTGTCGGCGAGGAGTGCGAGCTCTTCGAGTGTCGTTTTTGAGCTGAAGGTTTCGCTGACGGCTAGGACAGAACGGACGTGTGCTGGTAGAAGTTTAGTCCACATCATACGCAGCGTTGAGTCCGAGACCTTGTCTCTAGCGAGATTTCGCATGCGTCTGAGTAGCTGTGTGGGTTTTTGATCGCCTAGCTCCATCTCGGCGAGAAGTTTTTGGAACTGACGGCTGTCAGATTCTTCGTAGACAGAGATGAGTCGCTCCTTGATGGCCTGGTATTGCTGTTCCTTCGGGACGTTGAATAGGATATCGGATATTTGTTCGATATCCGCCTTTTCTAATTGTACGAGGACCATCTGTGTGAGTTGAGACTGGCTCCTCTTCAATTCCTCCGTTGCGGCTTCGAAGCTGAGGTACCACAGCCGTGGGTTTTCGCGCCAGAATGGTGGTATTCGCATTGACAGCGCAATACTCGATACTTCTGGGGTGCTTGCGAGGGCTTGTGGCAGAGCTTGATTGTTGCCTTCCATGGTGTCGAACAGGGATTCACGTCGGTCAGGGATTCGTTCCAGCAGAAATTTTCTGTAGGTAGCCGGGCAGAGATTCCTCTTCTTTGATGGTATTCTTGCTTCAGAGTGCTCTTGTCCGGGGTCACCACTTTAGAGGAGAGTTCAGGCTTCTTGAATAATACTCTTGATGAGTGGTCGAAGGAATGAATGAATGAATGATTTAATCGAAAATTGCACCGGTATATATACAAAAATTGCAAAATCAATTAGCCAATTAAAAAACAGTATACAAAAACAATAAGTAACAAAAGAGGCGGGAGATGTCGTTCCGTCCTGCTCGCGCACGCTGACGTCACGAGCTGACGACGCCGAGCTGCGCGCGCATCATGCTAGTTCGCATACCCGCGACACCGTAGCTATAAATTACGCTCCGGCACGTCGCGCCGGCCATTTTGTTCGAGCGCCGCGCAGAGAAAGGACGACTGCACCGAAGATCGCCGTGTCGACTCGCCATGTGTTGTGAAGTGAAGTTCTTGAAGTGTTGAAGAAAGATGAAGATGCTTGAAGAGATATGAAGATAAACGAATCTAAAAACAGTTCTTATCAGAGCTATCTTGCGTGCCGTTTCTTGTTTCAATCGAACATGACGTAATAATAAAAACAGTCCTTTTCGGGACTAATCTTGTTTCAACGACGAAATATAAGCACGGTGCGAAAAACAGTCCTTTTCGGGACTAATCTTGTTTCAACGACGAAATATAAACACGGTGCGAAAAACAGTCCTTTTCGGGACTAATCTTGTTTCAACGACGGCGTCTTACAAAGTGCTGCTACACACGGATACTTGATACTAGTACATGTAAAAATACGTTTGAAAACAATTTTAGATTTAAAAATCAAAATATACTTTATTTGAGAAAACTTTTACAAGTAATTTTGAATCGTCTTTTCACATACCTATTAAAAGTAAAGCTACTACTGGTTCCGATGTAGATTTTACAGGGAAGAACCGGAAAAATACTCAGTAGGTAGTTACTCTGTCCCCTACATTTGAGATACATTATGTCAGTTAAATACAACTATATCTATAATACAGGATATATTATTAGTACTTGCTCCACGCTTTTTTATCATCTATATGTTGAATAATATACCTTTTTGTTGAATTTGAGAATCGGCAAAGTTAAAAGTATTTGCAGAATTTTATTGTAGAAACAAACACCTTGGCCAACTAGGATTTATTGACTATGTGGAGTCTATGTTACTTTGAATATACATCAATAAATGCATATTATAATTTTAGCTCTGGAAGAAAAGCGGTGCAACTCCAAATCAAATTCATCGCATATTAGACCTTAAAGTAACACCAGAGGATCTATTATTGATTCCAAGCGGTGGCGTCACTATGCAAGGATTGAAGCACAATGTGGCGGTCACGATCCTCTTCATATATCACTGGTTGGCGGGTATCGGTCATTTCTTCTATAGTGGTAATGTTGAAGATTCGGCGACTGCGGAAATTTCTAGAACACAGATTTGGCAGTGGATTCGATTTTCGGTAAATTGCAGTTTTTTTTTTAATTTTCCATAAAGATAAATAGATAACAACAAGCATAAGGATTATATTCATTAGAATTTCCGCTTGGAAGTGTTATTACGCTGCGAGTCGTACACCTATAATTAATTCTTACAGCCTTATTTGGAAGAAGATTCAAATAAACAAGTAACATTGAAACTGGTCGAAAAGGTCGCGTCGAACTTCGCTGCGCACGCGCATAAAAACCTCTGCCGCTCGAACGCGGAACGGAAACGACTCACAGCAGCCATGTACATGAGCTTAGAATTATTCCTATGCCGAAACCCGCCAGAATTTATAACCAGCTATCTAAACGACAATCACAAATTCAGAACATTACATAATAAATCGCTTCTGAGTAACCTTTAAAAACATTTTTTTTTGTAATGGAGAGGGGTAACAAAAAAAACTGTAATATTATACACTGCAAACGGTTCTTGGTTAAAATATCTTCATTTATAGTAAAACACTTTCCACATAATTACTATTATTATATTCGCTTTAATTTTACATCCAAAGTTCCGTAAACAACTTTCGCCGACATTCAAAACGCCATTTTTTCACTAATCCATAAATCCATATCTCGACCAATGATATTGCGCCAATTCAAAGTATATTTGTTACTCCTCCTGTGATTGGTGTAAGCTCTACGTACAGTTATACGGGTGTAGACGTGTTGTCTATGCCTTTGGTATATCTTATTTAAATTTATATGAACGCTATTGTTGTTATGTCTGTCGTTCATATCCTCGGGTATGGTCACAAACTAAAGCTTAGGAATACTATATACGATTTAATAGGACACTAATTTTTGTAATAATTGGCTGTAGGGTGCCTACTGGTGTTTATTTAAAAGTTTTTATTATCTCATTAATTTAAATACTCATACTTGTATAATAAATGCGAAAGTAAGTCGTTCTGTCTGTCTGTTACTCTATGACGGCTAAAGCACTACCCAAGCTTGAACCCCCAAGGAAGGACATAAGGTACTTTTGTGCCTAACACCTGAAAATTTAATATTTATGGACTAATGCTAATAATTCACACATTTTGAATAAAAGGGACCAAAAGTTTATTATCCACGAACAATTAGGGCCATTCATTTATTACGTAAGACTATTTTCGCTTGTTTTTGACCCCCTCCCCCGTCAATAATAAGAAAAAATAAGAATAGGCCGACCCCCTCTCCCCCCTGTTTAATATTTATCACGTAAGAATGTAAAGGAAAAAAAAGGTTTATTTTAATGTTTGTTTCAAAGATACATTTTTTTTAAATTTTTATTCGTAATTTCATAACTCATAATCTATTTTTTGGCCCGCCTGTTGCCATAGAAATGGAAATATCGTTTTTTTTATACCTATACGCATCCGAGCGAACCTCGACTATCGAACCATTTTCAAATAATTTAAAATTTGTGCATTTTTTTGATCTTACGTAAGAACTACCGAGACTCCTTCCCACCCCCCGTCTTACGTAATAAATGAATGGCCCCTTATTGACGTAGCTTTAAACCTTAACTATCGTTACTCCTAAGCACAAGCATGACGCTTACTTGAGAGATAAATTTATATATTACTAACTTCTCGATATCTGGCATAGATTTTCAGATTATTTTTATTAGAGTCTATATTATTATAAAACCAAGGATAAAATATATTTTTTTATACAATTTTTCTTGTTTAACTCTTTGTTATTTATGGGTTTTAGTAATAACTCGAGACACATTATGTTTCCAATTGTAAGCTTTAATTATACTAAAATGTTATATCTTTGTTTATGATTACTCAATAAAAATGACATATTTTATTATTGTTTTATTCAATAAATACTATCTTCGCCTCATTATTTTACCTGCGTTGTATTATACTTAAAATAAATATGTACGTACGCTTGAAACGATATTATAGAATAAATGTTATCTTCGGTACTTGACCAATTGAGATTGTCTCGAGCGAAATGAAAGTTGTTTAAAACTAGAGAAAGATACTTTAATTTTACCTATTATTATATAAAATTAAAGATAACAATAATTATTATTATTATAGTTATTAATTATATTATTTAGAAGTGATTTTTTGTTAGAAAATATATTATAACGATAAAAATAAAATATATAAATAGATGTTATTAACAAGTCTGACGTCAACTTTATTTATAAAAATAATCAAAATGTAAAATTTTATAAATAAAAATTTGTCCATAAATAAAAAAATACACATCAAATGGCACAACACAAAATGTTTATATAATGAAATAAAACAAAAATGACCTTAAAACCAAATAACTTTATTTAAAAATAAATCAAATACAAGAAATGTCAATAATTATAAGAAATTAATGACAAATAATCATTGTGTTATAATCAGATCCCGTATCTCATTGACGTCTAAATGTCACCACAGGTAATGGACGAAGCAGCACAACTTGCAATTAGTGTTATTTCGAATTGTAAATATTTTAATATACATATTTGCATTCAGAGACACTTATGATCTTTCATTTTACGCCATTGTATTTAACCACCGTGTAAGGTTCTACTTTAATTAGTTTTAGAAAGTCTTAAAGAGCACATGTACCTAATTGTAAGTGGTCAGTTTTGAACAAAGGAACTGAAAATAAAATCACGTCTTACACCGTCAATGTCTGGACAGATATCAGACCTAAGATGTTATTTATTTCGTGCCTGTAATTATACCCACTCATTCGCCCTTCAAACCAAAACACGGTAATACCAAGAGTACCCATACACTTTCTTACACATAAACCCCCTCATGCATAACTCTACCACAGGCAAAGTCCTTGGTCATATTATACGTACTCATAAGACGAAAATCTTTTATATATTCTAATCTATACAAAATGTTATTCAGTTTTTTATAGTGTTGCCAGCTTATGTTGTCTGTCTGATAACGGAATCTAACTAAAAACACATTAAAATATTAAATTCATGCAATTATTAACAATAATAATCATGTCCATTGTTTAACATTCAAAGCACGTGATTCGTATAACAGTTTATAAAAAACATTATATCTAAAATAATATTTACAAAGCTTATATAGTTTAAAATTAACAGGATACTATTTTATTTGGTCATTATACATTTTAAGAGACAAAACACGTGACGTGCGAGTGAGAAGTAAAACCTTTATGTGTTGAAATTGTTTCATTTATAAATTACATAAAAGAAACATATTCAAATTCGACGTTGAACTCCCATCGTACAGTTGCACTAAGAAAATACAATTAATTGCTTAGAATTACAATTGTGCTATTAAACAAATATTTTTTTTAGTTTTTAAAGCATTTTCATCATGACAATGATATATCTATAGTAAATAGTTACGAATTAGACTATAACGCACTTTATTGGACAATTTTATACTTTACTGTGTCTTTTATCGGCTGGACTTAGAAATATTTAATTTAAGCATATTAATAGTTACAGCTAAATTGTTAACGTAGAAAAGCCTTTACAATTGTTGTATATGATTTTTTTATATTTTACAATCAAAACCACACACTATTCCTGATGAATAAATCAACTGTCAGAGCGACCGGTTGAGCGGATTAGAAATCCATGTGGTGCAGCGCCATCTAACGACGAATAACAACGTAGATAATTTAAGAAGCTCCCATTAATAATATGTACCTTATTATATTAGTCTCAAACAGCCCAACATCCATTTTTATATTTATTATGTTACTGTGATAAACAAAATGATTTCACATTTGACATGTACTGACGTTTTTAGAATACCATTGAGCTCGGACATGCTATTTGAATCTTAGCAGTTTTTATGTTGTTTTTATATCTTTGTTTTATTCCGAATTCGTCGTAGCGCGGGATTAACACTAACCTATGTCTAAGAGGCAAGTTGTCACAAAAATGTAACCATAAAAACTGTGTCCATAACTTCTTATAATTGACCAAAATAGAAATAGTGAAGAAATAATGGTAGTTTATATAGAAGATATGTAAATGTAGAAATGCTATTTGTTTTTTTTTTTTTTGTTTCGTAAATAGCATAGGCTGCTAAGCGAGTAAGTTATAAATTTTATATTGACATACTTATAACACGAGTAAGGGCATTGATAAGTTGCATATCGTTTGATGGATTTTGTTAGAAACTAAAATGTATTTTAATGACATAAATATTCAATATGTAACATGATCAAAGATATAAAAACAATATAAAAGCTGCTAAGATTCAAATAGCATGTCCGAGCTCAATGGTATTCTAAAAACGTCTGTACATGTCAAATGTGAAATCATTTTGTATATCACAGTAACATAATAAATATAAAAATGGATGTTGGGCTGTTTGAGACTAATATAATAAAGTACATATTATTAATGGGGAGCTTCTTAAATTATCTACGTTGTAATTCGCCGCAAGATGGCGCTGCACCACATGGATATCTAATCCGCTCAACCGGTCGCTCTGACAATTGATTTATTCATCAGGAATAGTGTCTGGTTTTGATTGTAAAATATAAAAAATAAATTTGTATGTAGCTTATCTATGAGAAATAAATTTAGCCGTAACATACGCAACTAGCTGTGACTATGCGACATCCCACGTGTGCTGCCGGTGCTAGGAGCAGCACGAGTTCTGCTCCCCCCCAACACGCTAGGACGCAGAGCAGCACGAGTTCTGCTGCCCCCCGACGCGCTAGGACACGGAGCAGCGTGAGTTCTGCTCCCCCCCGACGCGCTGTCGGGCGAGTGCGCGCGCGAAGTTGTTGTCGCGCACGGCGGAGTTCTGCTCCTGCATCGACAGCGCCAGCGCACGAGCCAGCGCCTCGTCCTCCGACTGGAAGTTGACAACATATATATTGTAAACAAGTTAGTCCCTTAATAAGAAAAAAATAACATTGGTTTGCTTGAATGCTAAATTGATGAATGATTAATAAAATTCTGTATTGACTATAGTTGTATCATGCAGTATGCACCACAACAAAGTAAGTTTTATGATAAATTATTTCAGATTCCCTCACCATATTTCCTTGTACTTCTGAGAATGCAGTTACAGGAGTGGAGACAGCTGTTCCGTTTGTTAAATTAATTTCTTTCGCTTTTAAACGTGCCATCGCTGCATTACTGTGAAATAATAATAACAATGTTACAACAGTTGTACAAAAACTAGTTCAGGTCACTCATCCTTTATTTTACCACAGAACTGTACACTGATAAGTATTGCTATCAGAACTTGGTTGTAGGCATAGTTCTGTAATACTACTGGTTTTAATCACCACAATAGACATCACATTTTAAGTTTGCTTTTATTTAAAAAGGAATACCAAAACTGACCTTTTGTCGGAAATACTTTATACAAATTGTCAAAATAAATAAATATCAATATTTATTCACTTATACATCATTGTTCTTACACAACACACAAACATTACTTGTACGTGTTAGATTTGCTCTTATCATTAAAATTAATGTTAAGAGAGGGATCACAAATGTTTATTTTATATAAATTTAAATTATACTTACGCGGCTTGTCTTCTCTTAGCTGCTAATTTCCCTTCGCAGGAGTGATCAGCGGCATGTCGGTGACGAAGACAATAATTAAGTGCACATTCACTACAAACTAAGGGCACCATCTCTTTCGTTTTGCATCCTTTGTAGGAGCATCTATTTGTGAATACCTGTAAAATACATGATGTTTTGAGATATCATAAAAAAAAAGTTTATTTCATAATGTACTAAGATTTCTCAGCATATGACTGAGCATATAACAAAAATTTTACATAAGTGATATTTAAAAAAATATATATTAATCTAGGTCTAGTTAATAGTAGAAAATATTTAATATCCTTATTTTTCAAAGTGTTAAAGGTGTTTTATTGTTAGTTGAAATTCAGTTCAGCAGGTGACTAGTTACAAATTTTAGATATTCTTCATTCATCATTCATTCTTATTTGTGTCTCTGAAAATGTGTATGCAAATTCATAATGATCCTTTAAGATTGTAACAAATAAGACCTCTTTTACAAATATAATATTATTTAGGACAAATAAAACTATAAAAGCATATGAGTGTTAATTTTACATCATAAAATTATCATATTGCCTCATATTCAGTTGGACAAAAACAATGGAGTTAGTTTACCTTATTTCTTCTCTCCCTTGCAGGATCTGATGTACATTGATTGTCTATGTGTGCACCCACTGCAACATCAGGGGGTTCTCCTCTCTTCCCAGGCACCGGTGCACCACAGAGTGGACACTGTGGGACTTGCACATCTCTTCCATTAGGTGATGGGCACTCATGCTTAATGTATGTGAAGTGGTCAGAGCTGCAAATGTAAACATATTTCTACTGTAATGGACTACTAATTTTTGCTTACAATAAATTGTATGTATATATAAGTTTTAATTGTGTTGCAACAAACTATTTGAATAATACATAAATAATTCATGAGTGTATAGAAATGTTCTTCATAAACCTTGAATGCAGTTACTAATATTTTGAGGTCATACACTAGAAAAATGGTCTTTAAATAAAATAAAAAAACTTTTATTTTGTAAATATTACCAATTGAGAATAATATATAAATAAACCAACTTTAATAAATATTATCTGAAAATTTCAGGATCCAGTTTATTTTAGTAGGTTCTACCCACATATATATTTTATTGTAATACCTACTAAAAAATAACTGTCATGATTATGACTCATTGAACGACTATGACTCATATATTACTATTAAACTAAATTTGTTACATATAATTTATTTTTTGACATTAAATGCGGAAATATTTCTATAGTCAAGGCTTACCAATATACATCCTTGCAAGCATCACATTTCATTGGCAGAAAGTCTGAAAAATAAAATTTTGTTTAATTTTTCTAAAACAAATATTCTATTTATCAGATTTACTTACAATATAACTCAAAGTTTTATACAAAGATTAAAGAAAAGGTGTGTAAAAGTTACTTACCCAATTTATTACAAGATTTATATGAACAATTCTTTCCAATATGAGGAAACTCCATTGTTTAAGTGATTAAAACGATGTTAAACTTAAGGCGTCTGAATCTTTTGAAAGTTTATTTAAGAATGGCGTAATAATACGAAATAAAACAGTATATATGCTAGACACTCATACAATAGTCATCGTTGTTTGACGAATAAAGTTAAATAACAATGAAACGACATATTTAACTTGGAAGTTGGAACTTTTATTTGTCAACGTCAGGCTGACATTTAACTTATAAATATCTAGAATATTCATAGTAATATTAAGAAAATATAATCATAATATTTATTACTCTTGTTTTTCATATTTTTAAATTAACAATTAAGAAAACAACATTTATCTTTAGATTATTACGACAAACAACAAACTCTTAGTAGTGCACAATATAGCTGAGTTATTAGCAAATCGCATGAAATACGTATTTATACAATTGTTTAGATATATTCTTATCGTTACTACAATCTTGTTTATGTAAGAAAACAAATATTCAATATAATCAAATATAGCATACATTATTTTTTGATACTTTTTAATAAGCTCTATTTGTTTCTGATCATATGCAAATGACCTTTTGTCCTAAATATCCGTGACAGTTATGTATGACATTTAGAAGCTGTCATCTTGTCATCGCACATCACTATCACATATGTCTGGGGTCGGCCAAGATTTTTGATAGTACAATAAAATTGTATTTAAATAACAAATCCATAAAATAGGGTATTCAATAAATCTGGGGTTTATCGAAAATATAATCAAAACAATGAGCAAGCTCATCCCTTCTGCCGCTAAGCTCCTTAGCGGAACTTCGATCACGGTGGGCTTGGTGTTTTTTTTTTATTAAAATTTAAAAAATAAGAAAATAAATGAACCGTTGGTGCCGCTATTAGTCTTGAGTTATAATTGGCGTGTGTTTGTGTTCTAGAAAGCGGCCGGCCCAGTTGCAACCACTTCGAACGTAAAATATAGTACTAAATCTGAAGCTACATTCGAAATTAAAGTAAGTTCTATTAATTATTTTTTTTATTAGTGCACTGTTTCTACGTTATTACATAGTCAATATTTATTCATAATTTCATTAATTTTGATATCAGTGTCTAGTTAGTGAAAGTTTATTTAAATTATGTAACCTAACCTTCAAAATGTCAAGTGTAAACTTGTTATCTATACTATTTTAATGGAATATTTGTAATTCTGTATGAATATTAAAATAATAAAATTAAACACTGTTTAATAACTTATTAATGCTTTGAGTTAAAAAATATATTTCTTTTTTAAATATTTAGCCTTATAAACTCCACAAATTGGATAAAGGTCCTGCTCAATCAGCCACACTCACAGCTGAAGATGCACTCAAATTATATGAGAAACTGGCAGCACTCAGGAGAATTGAAACAGCATCAGGAAATTTATACAAGGAAAAGATTATTCGTGGTTTCTGCCATTTGTATTCAGGTATTTATAAACACATTTAAAATATTCAGCTGGCTTTGATAAAAAAATTGTAAAACTGTGTATTATATTATTGCAACATTAAAAAAAGGTTACAATTATTAATTATTTTTATATAGCAACTATTATTTAATTCATCATAATGAAAATACATTTAGTTTATTTATATAAATCATTGTTTTATGCTAAAAGTAAAATGTATTATTGCAAAATGCATATTTGTTTTTATGTGTATCTACTATTATAATATTTCAATAACATTTTCAATTTTATCTCAAACTTGTTTGCTCTGATATTGCTGATAGCAATGAGGCTTTAATGAATTTAATTTTGTTCACCATTTTATTTATTCACTTGTGCACACACAATTATTTTCTTCAATATATTGTTATTTTTCAAGTTATCATATCTTATTACATATATATACATATTTATGTATGTATTTTGATCTATTTATTTTTGTTTGTTAAGTTGGTATAAATTGAAATTGTTAAATCCTATGTTAACTTATCTCATCCAAGATTAAATTCACTGATTGCTATCACATTTAAAATTTTCATTGATAACTAAAAATAGCTATCAAGGTATATTTGGAATATATGTATATTACAATTTGATGTTACTGTATATATTTGATTTTATAACATTTATAAAATGAAAGATGAGATCCGATTTTAGCCACTAAAAGGCGATTTTTAGTAGAGTAGTGTACTGTACCCTATTTCAATCAAAGGTGTAAAGATAAACAAACCTATAGTCAATTACAATCAAAGCAGGAATGAAGATGGTAACCTTAGATTTACATATTTCATGCGATTTGCTAAAATCTGTGCCATTTTAATTTCAGACAAATTCTAATAACAGTGTCAGTGTCACATTGATGTTTCAAACTCCTTTTTATCGAAAATCAATAGTAATATCATAGATTATGATATTACTATTGATGAATCAATAGTAATATCATATTAAGCTCTTGACCAATGATCAATTCCATATCAGAATTTTATTTATTAAGCTTTTGTCCTTTTGCGATTGGAATATATGATGATTTACATGTTCCTTTATATTTGTTAATAGCTCTTTCTCTTTTCTTATATATAATACAATGGCCAATTGGTTACTTCTGTCCACTTCATTTTAGTACCAAAATTCTGATGGCAACTTTCTCTACATCCATAATGAATAGATTAGATTATCATCATAATCAAAATCTCAATCAACAACATTGCATCGACTCAATGTCAACGACATTTATTTGTCCTCTGCTTGGAATAGGTTATAGATAAATCTACCATTATCGTTAGAGACCTCTCAATGCCGAGCATGATAAATGCTATGCTCGGAAGCGAGAGGTTCCACCTCACCTAACCTCAGGAGTTGGTCTCCAGCGTTAACGTCAGGTCGCATAGATCACCGATGAGATGGAGAGGATACCATTGGTTTTTTAGTGGGCATTCCGTTGTATTTTATTTAAACGCACTCCCCGTTTAATTCAGTGGAAACTCGTTAATTCGTTTTTTCAGCGAAAAGAAAAATCATCTTTTTAGTTTTAAATTTGTGTGTTTTGTTTTCAAATTCGTAATAAAATCTTAATATCATCTTCAGGTCAGGAAGCTGTGGCGGTCGGTATGCGTGCAGCAATGCGTGACGTCGATTCTGTTATCACTGCCTATCGTTGTCACGGATGGACTCATTTGATGGGCGTCAGTCTGGTCGGTGTTCTGTCCGAATTAACCGGACGAAGAACCGGATGTTCACGAGGCAAGGGTGGTTCTATGCATTTGTATGGGCGAAACTTCTACGGAGGCAATGGTATCGTTGGAGCTCAGGTAAGATATGATTATTGAATTGTACCATTTCCTTCTCTGTTAAGACATTCTCAATAGGTTAAGTTGCTGTCTCCGCCACCATACATACATATTCGGGATGTATGTATGGAGCGTAGAGTCCGCTGAGACTTGACCCCCGCCGCCGACAGGTGCCGCTGGGCGCGGGGCTGGCGTTCGCGCACAAGTACCGCGGCGACGGCGGGGTGGCCTTCGCGCTGTACGGCGACGGCGCCGCCAACCAGGGGCAGCTGTTCGAGGCCTACAACATGGCCAAGCTGTGGGACCTGCCGTGCGTGTTCGTGTGCGAGAACAACGGCTACGGTGAGTTGAATGGGCCTTGTCGACGACTTTCAAAAATTTACAAGTACGATAAGTTTATGGCCCCAGTATACATATTATTGAACAATGTAGGCTCTACGCAATACTTTCCTGGTGTTTTTCAAATTCGAAGTGTAATTTCGGACCAGACCACTGAAGGTTCTGTACGACCAGACAGATAGACAAACAGACACCGGTGTAACCACAAATTTACGGTTTTCCGATTTTCATTTATACTTGTGATTGTAGTACATAGTAGTATATAAGTGACATGCATCTGTCTCATTGTTTAAAATTAATATTTTATCGGTAGTTTCGTTTGATATCCTGTTTACGTCAGTTTCAGTTTCAAGGTCCTCAGAGCCACCATATTTCAGTTGGATAAACAATGTTTTTAAATCATTATGAGGAATATTAATTTACCGCCACTAATATAGAGCCGAGATGGGCCCGGTGTTAGAATTTTGGTGTGCTTAATTTGTGTTTATATTTCATCTCGTGTTCGGCGGTGAAGGAAAACATCGTGAGGAAACCGGCATGTGTCTAATTTCAACGAAATTCTGCCACATGTGTATCCACCAACTCGCATTGGAGCAACGTGGTTGAATATGCTCTAAACCTTCCCAAAGGGAGAGGAGGCCTTAGCCCAGCAGTGGGAAATTTACAGGCTGTTAATGTATGAATATAAATTTACTAAGGTATGGGCACAAGCGTGGACCGGGCGTCCGCCAGTTCCGACTACTACAGCCGAGGAGACTACATCCCCGGCATCTGGGTGGACGGCATGGACGTCATCGCCACCCGGGAGGCGACGCGGTTCGCCATCGATTATTGCACTAGCGGGAAAGGTAGGACTTACTTACTATTTGGTAATATGTAGGAAATAAATACTTGGTGGTAGGGCTTTGGGCAAGCCCGTCTGGGTAGGTACCACCCACTTATCAGATATTCTACCGCCAAATAACTTCCGGTTAGAAGGGCGAGTGAGCCAGTGTAATCACAGGCACAAGCGACATAACATCTTAGTTCCCAAGGTTGGTGACGCATAGGTGATGTAAGTAATGGTTTATATTTCTTACAGCGCCTTTGTGGTGTGGTGGTGGTGGTGCGCCTACAGGATGGTGGTGACCACTTACCATCAGGTGGCCCATATGCTCGTCCGCTAACCAATGTCGTAAAAAAAAGATTTCTGCTTTAAATAAAGGTCAATGGCAACAGACCATAAGAAGTTAACGGTTAAGCATTAGTTAGTAGATAGGTGTTGGGAAGTTGGCGTAGGGCATGCTAATTTCGGTGGGGTGGATTTAGTCGTTGCTGCTTGTTTTAAAAAATTGGAAAAGCTAAAGAAATTTGCTTACGATGGCATCATCTAAATATCATCTAAATGTAGTTCGGTAATTGGTAAAGCGTAATTCAAACCAGCTGAACTGTTTACTGTAACCTTAACTATCCATTCTCTACCCTTAACCCATTTAGCATATTTTCTACCGCCAAACAGCAATACTTCGTGTTCCAATTTTAATGGCTAGTGAGCCAGTGTAAAGGTCTCAAGGGACATAATATCTCAGTTCTCATGATTGCTGATGCATTGGCTATGCAAGGGAGGGTTATATTGGGTGCCCGCTCACAATGAGGCGCGTCACCGTAGAGGAGGCTCACGCGTGGAGTACGTGTGGTTCCGCAGGGCCGCTGGTGATGGAGATGGAGACGTACCGCTACTCGGGGCACTCCATGTCGGACCCCGGCACGTCGTACCGCACGCGCGACGAGGTGCAGGAGGTGCGCCAGACCCGCGACCCCATCACCTCCTTCAAGGAGAAGATCCTCTCCAACGAGCTCGTTACTCCGGACCAGCTCAAGGTAATATTCATATATGTGTTACCGCTTTATCGTCACACGAAGTCTTTAGTGTCCATGATTATATAATCTGTGCGCTTGCAGAATACTTTTGAACTTTATCAAAGTATATCGAAAATTACATTTCTCTAGCAAAAGAGCTATACCAAAAAGAAATTATGAACAATTCGACTCAGGAGTAAATCAAAAGGGAACTATTTTATTAAATTCTATGTATGTACATAATCATGTATTTTCGTTCTGTTATAGGCAATATTTTGTGTAATTGACTTATAAAATTGTTCTTATCCATAAATGATATTCACATTTAACACTGAAATTACACAGTAGCAAATCACGTCCGCACTGATAAATGAGTAACAGCAGTTCCTCAGTTCCAAAATGCCTTAAAATATTTTGTATTCAAATTCGTAGTATTGTAGGGCACCGGCACAGACCCTACACACAGCCTTCTGACGTACTGTCAAATTATTAAGACTACTAGTCGTCTTCGCGTTTGGATTCCACTTCCACTTGCCAACAGGTGGAGTGGAGTCATATGTCTGTCAGGATAATAAAAAAAAAAAGATTCAAACAAAGATAATAAGATGATTTCATAGACAATTACTACTTCTATTTAAGTAGTTACATATTTGTAACAATTAGGTCGATGAAAAGAGAGACAAAGGTGTTATCAGATGGTAAGTGATCAGTATCACCCCAATGTCGACGGTGACTACACTACAAAACGTAGTGAATGTACTACAAACGAAAAATGCAATCATAGAATCTAAAATACATAATTAAATTAAACCCAATGTTTAAGTTTTGCTACCTAAAGTTGGTTTTTTATGTAATAGGCACTCGGACGAGCATATGGACCACCTGACGGTAGGTGGTCACCACCGCCTGTAGACATTGGCGCTGTAAAACATATCATCGCTTACATCCATGCACCACCAACTTTGCGAGCTAAGATATTAAGTTACACTGGCTCACTCACCCTTCGAAACATCACAACAATACTAATCATTGCTGCTTGGCGGAAGAATATGTGACGGGTGGGCGGTACCCAGATGGAATCGCAAAAAGCGCTAACACGAATTATTGTAATTGATTCCAATACTACCGTACCGTAAACCAAATTTTTTTGAACAGGAAATCGATACGCAAGTCCGTAAAGAAGTCGACGAAGCGACGAAACTGTCGAAGTCGGAGCCGGAGGTGGGCGTGGAGGAGCTGTCCGGCGACATCTACTACAGCAACCTGGAGCCGCACATCCGCGGCGTCACGCCGGCCGCGCCGCTGCGCCACCTCGACGTCGTGGCGCGCAACTGATCCCACCCGCCACTATTCCGCTGCTGATCACTTTCTTGTATATATATATTAAAATTATTTCAATAATTCATCATTCGACGAATCGAATAAAACTGTATTGCCGTGTTGGATGACCGTTGCGGCGGAGTGATAGAAGTCATTTACACTCTTTGGATGTATAGATCTTATAGAAATGTTAGTTTATTTAAAAAATTACAGGCGACGTTAAAATATATAGAGAGTTAGGATAATTAAAAAGTATCGATTGTTTAATCGATTTTGCGACGTCTTTTGAAATCGTTTTTTTTTTTTTATTCATTGTTTATTTTTTGTTCATATTGAAACTGCCACTTTGTATGTCGTCAAAAGTATACGCATGTTATTGCAATTTTGTTCTACGTTAAGGGTAATAAATATTTATAAAATATTCTTATTAAATATGTTTTTGGTTTTATTGCTTTGAAAAATCCGCGTTACTTTCCGTTTTGCCGCGCTAAGTGTTCTCTCTGTCCGTCTTTGCCTATTCCGAGGCCTAGGGCACATGACACTATGGGCCAAATAATAATGATTTAATGATACTACCTACTGCCTGCTACCTGCAACTAAGGACAAATACTGTAATTTTTTTAATGAGAGTATAACCGGATTTATCTGCCTTTAGAGCCGAATGGGAGCCCTAGGCCCGAGGCCGTGGACCTTTATGGTAAAGACAGTACTGGTTGAACATGTGACGATATTTCCTCAAAACCACCACCAAGCACGAGGTCATTCATAAATATATATTAAACACATGAAAAACTAAGTGGGCTATCATACATTTAGTTTGTTGTACAGCCAGAATCATATATAAATGATGATATGCTTAAAATGTATTACGATAAGGTTTGTTTTCATGGTATGTTCCATGTTTTTGGATACTTTTAATGTTTAGAAACAACTGGCGCTTTGCTTGTTACCATTTAAAGGAACTACGACATTTTAAGGAGGTCATTTTAAGGAGGTCCGATACATTTGGGGAAAACGGGTGTATTCAATATTTAGACGACTTTGGTTGTACAAATATTATTGATAACTTTAGACGTTTCTTTGTTTTTGCTAATCTTAAGTGTTAGTTTATATATGATGCTGACTGTACGATAGCCACTTCAAACAAAATGATAAATTACATACAGCATTCATGAAGATATGCTTTGACGACCTCCGTGGGCGAGTAGTGTGTACACCGGTTTTCACGGGTACGCCACTCCGAGGTTCCGGGTTCGATTCCCGGCCGAGTCGATGTAGAAAGAGTTCATTAGTTTTCTATGTTGTCTTGGGTCTGGGTGTTTGTGGTACCGTCGTTTCTTCTGATTTTCCAAAATTTATACATAAAAAAATCCTTCCTTCGTCCTTGAAGTTAAGAAGCTTGTTAGTTAGGTTTGAATTAGGAATTAAAAAGCACAAAGTAAAGAGAATTTGATTTTTTTGTCGAAAATGAAACGAAATCTTAAATTCCACAATTTATTTTGATTATAACCCTACGTATTACAAGTTGGCTAATACATTAAACGTAGTACAGACGTCCTGATTTCATCAAAATATTTCGTAATCACAATTATTTATTGAGCTTTTGTATCCACTTCCTATTGCTAAAAATGCTAGAAATATTAAAGCGATTTAGATAGATTTTTTAAATCACGCAGTATACTTTTTATTAGCTTATATATCTAGGCAAATTATATGAGGCATCAAAAGTCACATGATTCGTATAAAGGCACAATTCAGCTAAAATTAACAATGACTATTATACTTACTTGTATATTGTCGTTAAAATAATTCTCTATACAATTTAAAGTACATATTTTTAATAGACTTTAATAACAGGAGAATATTCACAGTAACTAAGTCTTGTTCACGAGAGTCTCGTGAACAAGACATTCGTAGATAATGTCGAAATATCGAGCTCCAACAAATAAAAATAAAAAACATGGTAAATATCCCGTTTTAAATACTGTTAGTAATAAAAATAACCATGTTAATTTAAAATCTAATATTCACAGTTGTTTAAAACTTCAGATATAAGTTCTAAAGGACATTCCCGGCTCGAATCACGCTACACACAGTTCCAGGGCCGGATTTAAGGCAGGGCTGTGGGACCTCCACAAGAGAGTTGCCACCACAATAGAGGTTCCGACGATTTAACACTTTTAATTTAATATAATGTTTAGGTATTTGGATTTAATCAAATTATAATAATATTACTAATTACCGTTTTAAATGATAGGTACTGATACAAAGAGTAAATACATTTTTGACAATCTTTACTGATAGAAAGGAAATTGTTCAAATTAGTTTGTAAAATAAGAATTAGAGACTAATTATTATTTTACAAACTAATTTGAATTACAAATAACTAGACTCCTGTTGCCTTTGGCCTCCACTCCTTTGTGGCCCCGGGCCAGACTTCTAAATCCGGTCCTGCACTGTTCTGTTCTCCCAAAAGTTCTAGTGTATTGTTCAGAAAGACACATTAATATATTTAATGTTTGTGCGTCCTTACTCACAGAGCAAAAAAAACTGACAAAAATATGGGAAAAGGATGCGATTGACGTGCAGGAGCCGCGAAGACTACGTGAATCTGTTCTTGTTCTACATTTACTCTCATGTTTCGCGATCGCGCGTAAATGTGGAGGTAATAACATTGTACCTAATCATAAAAGCGGGAAAATGGAATTTATTCTGGGCTTTAAGGTTAAATGTTGATCAACAAAGTAACGACAAAAATTTGCATTTTTTAATCACACACGATCGTGACATTTCTTTGGATATAATACAAAAAATACTTTTTAAATTAATGTCTTTTAAATTTCACTTAAGGGTAACGTCTTTTACTAAAGGAATGTGAAGGATTGTAGGTTCGAGAAATGTTGGAGGGAATGTTTAGTATTAACTATAGAAGTTTATTAGAGTTGTAAGTAAATCATGTGAGCTACCTATAAACCTTAAATTATTATTTAAGAACTTAATAACATTTTTTTCAACGATATAAACATTTTAAAATAAGTTATTTGTAAATATATGGATTTATATAAAATGTATGCATTAGTGTTGCATATCGATAGCCCACTATCGATAGTAAGGAGATAGTATAGATAGTCTATCGATAGTATTGTTACGTATCGATAGTATCGATAGTCTATCGATAGTATTGTCACGTATCAATAGTATATCGATAGAATATAGTATCGATTGTACCGATAGTATCAATAGCTCCCCATGAGCAATACTATCGATAGTATTACTTTTAACCTAAACTATCGATACTATCGATAGTATCAATAGTATAGCTGCTACCAATAGTATTGCTTACAGAGAGCTATCGATACTATCGATAGTTCTGCAACACTGGTATGCATAGTTAGTATTATACAATACACAGATAAGCAACGGAATTTTAGAGGATTATTTCTTACAATATATATTTTAAGGCAATTTTTGTACATTATGTTTGTCACGCCAATTAATTGAACGAAATTATTGTTAAAATTTTGGTAAATCAATAAAATTTATATTTATTATATTAAAATGTTTTCTAAGAGCTAAATAATTACTAATATTAAGAAAGTGACTAGAAAAACAAATCACGTAATTATTGAAGTCTAACTACACTATACACTTATAACAATTTATTTTATTTTAATTATTCGACTAACTTATTTTATTTATTCGAATAACTTTTTACAATATTGTTTTACACTTAGGTACATACATGCCTAAAATTAAAAATGGATGACATGAAGCAACGAAGAAGGTTCCATATTTAAAAAACTAATTTCAGAACGTTATTTACATATTTTAAAATTGAGGCAAAGGTCACTTTAAAGTCTGCCAGCATTTAATTTGAATGTTGCACTTTTTAAAAGTAAGCTTATTATTTTCT
Source organism: Vanessa atalanta (assembly GCF_905147765.1). Taxonomy (NCBI): domain Eukaryota; kingdom Metazoa; phylum Arthropoda; class Insecta; order Lepidoptera; family Nymphalidae; genus Vanessa; species Vanessa atalanta. Next base: position 8,648,090 of record NC_061891.1, on the reverse strand, counting down.
TATTTACAGTGCAAGAATTAATATTGATAAATATAATTATTGACTTTTTCAATAAAAATATCAAAATCTCATGATTTTGAAGGCAGTAACTTTATCATCGTCCTCTTCTAAATCCAATCTTACTTACTTAATAGAGGCATTACAATCAAACCGGCAGATTAATTGTCAAACACCAGCCACAATATACAAAGTATACATATATAAAGTATACTTTATTTATATGTAAAATAAATATATAAAATAAAATTGTTATCAGGCTATGATCAATCGACGTTGAATCGTCCCTAGATTAAATTAATGTCCGTTGCATTTCGTCGATTGTGACACTTTTTTTTTTAATTTACTACCCAGCAAAGAGGGCGGGTAATAGCAGGTTATTCAATATATTCTGTCGTACACAATTCAAATGTATAACTTACCTCTCCTTAAGTTTGCAAAACGCTCGGCGAATTCAGTTAAATTAATTGACTAAACACGACTTTCAGTGCCCTATTGCATCATCGCTTGCTAGTTCAGCTTGATCGTTCAGATTAAAGTCAAATTATTTAGTTCAGAAGGTTTAGTTTGAATACAATGGTTGATTTGTTTGACAATTAGTCCGCAGCGAAGTTTATCTTTTGTTATAGTTTAAGTCAGCATTAAGGAGTTCATTTGGTGTGTAAGCTTAAGCATTTTCTTCGTTTTCCAAATTTTCCTCACTCTCCTCAACGAAGCCGCATTGTAACTCGTATAATCTTGCATATATTTTCTTCAGAGCGATAAGTTCCTTGTGGGTGCCCATTTCCGCGACCACACCCTGGTCTATGACGCAGATGACGTCTGCGTTCTGTATGGTCGCGAGGCGATGGGCGATAATGAGGCATGTCCTGCCTTCACTCGCTCTGTCCAAGGCTTCTTGGACCACCTTCAAAGGAAACAATAATAAAGTTTTATTAGCTAGAACAATAAATTCGGGATGAGGAATTTAATTGACAGTTTAATTACGCAAAATAATTCACTCGGAATAAATAAAAATAACATAAAAAGTCAAAAGTTCTGATAGTTCTGAAGTAAAGGAGATGACACAGCTTAGTGCAATTTAACCAAAAATCTTGGTTTCAACCTTTGATTTCTCATGTGTCTTATCAGCATCCGTATGCGTACCGTATGCGTACAGTATCCGTACATTATAATATCTCCATATGCTCAGCGGCATATGGAGATATTATAATGTACGGATGTATGTATGTATGTAACCTGAAACCATTGGAACATTGTAGTCTATCTCCATCGTTGGGCATTTACTGCTCACGGTTAATTACAAATATCATAAGCTGATCAATTTGTTTCTTCTATCTAAGTCTATGATGAACGCAAGCGATCGAGAGCGTAGTTAGTGGTGACGTGTGTGCGTGCGTGTGAGCGTGTGTGCGCGTGTGCGTGCGTGCGCGCGCGTTACCCGCTCGCTGTGCGTGTCGAGCGCGGAGGTGGCCTCGTCCAGCAGCAGCACGCGCGGGTCGCGCACGAGCGCGCGCGCGATGGCGATGCGCTGCTTCTGCCCGCCCGACAGCTGCGACGCGCGCTGCCCGATGCGCGTCGAGTAGCCCTGTCGGCGAACGGTGGCGTTACTCGGGGGTAGCTCGCTATCGGCCGAGTGCGACGACTCGCTGATTCGTTTCTCACATCGGGCAAGGCGGCGATGAACGAGTGCACGTTGGCGGCCTTCGCGGCGATGACGATCTCCTCAATCGGAACGTTCCTGGTGTTGTCTCCGTAGGCGATGTTCTCGGCGATGGTGCGGTCGAACAGCACCGGCTCCTGCGACACGATGCTGAGGTTGCGACGGAGGGTCGTCAGCCGCATGTCGCCGACGATACTGTGGTCGTCTAAATACTGAAATGGTACTCTTACTTAAGTATTTACATTTCACAAATAGCTTAGTATTTTATTTTGCTAAGTTTAATTTGAAATGTTGACTGAGCCAATGTAATGTTAGCGACACTACACGAGGGATGCCCCTAACCGCTGTTGAAATAATTTCTTATGGTCTCTGATTATTCTCAGTGATATTCTAGCGATATACGCTGTAGTGCCGTATTGTTAGTTTTATCTTATTCACCTTTCAGAAGTTTATTTGGGAGAGTTACAGAATATTATTTAACGCCGGTTCAACTATAATTTAGAAACTGAGTCTATCTAAAACTAGAAACTTGTTGTAACGTGGCTTCAGCGCTACAAAACGTACCACATGACCGTCGTCCGGGTCGTATAATCTTTGCAGGAGCTGTATGAGGGTAGACTTCCCGCAGCCGCTGGGCCCGACGAGCGCCACGCGCTTCCCACACGGAATGAGCAGGGAGAGGCCGCGCAGGACTTGCACCTCGCGCCGCGTCGGGTAGCGGAAATTTATGTTCTTGTAATGGATTTTGCCATCTGCTACCTAAAAATTGGAAAACGATCTACGGTCAAAAGTCAAAGTCAAATGTAGGAAATTAATTATTTTCGTGACGAACGCTCTCGAGGAGCGCGCGAGTGCACTCACGTAGGCGTCGGGCACGGAGGGCGCGTGCGTGCTCTCGACGAGCGGGCGGCGCGCGAGCAGCGTCATGACGCGCCCGGCCGCCAGCACGGCGGCGCCGAAGTTCGGCGCGAACGCCAGCGCCTGCCCCATCATCCACGCGCCGAATATCAGCGCTTCTGACACTCTGGGTATCGTACGTATAAATACATCTCTCTGTTCAGAAACTATATTAGCATTGCCCATAATGTTTACCTGCGACTTGCGAGGATTCATTTATACGTAGATTGATAACATCATAATCACTTGAAGGCTCATTACCATTATAAGAATCATATCATAAAGAGATGTATTATCGACTAAACGTTATTTAAAAGAGTAATATGTATAAGAGGCGGGAGCACTTCGGATATACTTTCGATTTCAGACTACAGTCCACAATATTAAAAGAGATCACGAGCCGTCGAAAACATCGTATTTATTAAATTTTCTTCCCAATAGCTGGTTTGAGACATTCGAAAGTTCCGAAAGGAGTGAACGAATAGGAGTGGTCGTTAAGTGTATTGTATTACAGAGACCGGCCATACCATTAGCAGTAGTATCTTTGGAAATGAAATAATCGACCTCTCCCCAGAGGCACTCACTTGATGACGTCCTTGTAGGGCACCTGCTGGTCGGCCACCAGCACGCCGCCGTACCACAGCGACAGCGCGTAGCCCGCCACGGGCGCCGTCTGCCCGAAGGCGAACACGGCGCCGCGCCAGCGCAGGCTGCTGCGCGCCGCCCGCCGCGCGCCGCCGCCCGCCGCGCGGTACCGCGCCAGCGCGCCCTCCTCGCCGCCTGCGCCCCGCACCGGTTAGCTCACAGCCCACGGATTTCACTTATATGTATACTGCCAGACTAGCCGTTCAAAATTAAAACGTTGCTCCGTGACGGATGTGTCACGATAGTTTTCATTTTTTTATGTTCGACTTCGAGAGCATTATCGTGTTATTATTTGATTCGATAACGGCCATAATTATAATGGCAATAAGAAGATTGTCCAATCATTATAGCAACATACAATCAACATTACAGATTTTGGTTAGAACCTAGAAGAAAACAAAATTAAATCAAGTTCAGTTTTTTTTCTTTATTTTAAAATATCGAAGAAAGCAATAGTAGTTCTTTGTCTGTTCCTTTTGCTTGCTTGTTTGAGTGGAAAAGTACACAAGACTCTAGGATTAATGTAGATATATCAGATACGAGTAGCATAATTTAATTTATTAAAATTACTTACAAAACGCAGACACTGTCCTAATATTGGTGATAGCCTCCGTAGCTATCGTCGTCGCTTTGTTTGATGCTTCTCGTATTGTTGCGATGCCCTCGGCTAGCACTCGGCCTTCCAACACGACCGCAATTATGACCATCGGCACTGATATCAAGGACACTAGCGTCATGCGCCATGTGTAGTACATGGACACCATAATACCGATGAGGATGGTGGCTGATGCTTGCATGAGCGCACCAATTCGGGTACCAGTGGCCTGTGATTAAGAATATGTGTTTTACGACTGTTTTATATTTTCGACGAATTTGTGCTCCGACCAAAAATCATAAGTCTAGCTGCTTCGCGACTTTGACTTATTCATAGATTAGACGTTTAAGATTCACATCATCCTTAGTCTGATGGTGTTTCTAGGTTAACATTTATAAAGACAAAATTTAAATGTAATTACACACATTCATATTCTAACTTGTAAGGACTCTTTCAACGATGGTTTCAACCTGATTGTTGTTGTTTTTTTAAAGTAGGATAATATTGTTCAAGATCTGAAAACATTCGATAAGATTTACATCACAACTGACGAAAAAGTGGCCTAAATGTAATAAATCTAAAAGCATTCAAATATCAATATGTGGAATATTGATCAGAAATGTGACGTATACCTATACGTACAAAAGACGTATTTCCATATTGTATCTAAAATACTTTTTTAAAATTAATCTTGAATTTTATATTTAAATATATTTTTTTGTATCTAAGAATTTTATAGATACTTTTTCGGATAAAATACGTTTGAATTTAGCAATGCAATAATTGACAAAGAAATATGACAAGATTCTATGGTGTGGTGACATTTATTAAAAAAATAATACGGTCTACTCTTACAAATGTTGCAAGTGCTTCAAGATCTGTTAATTTGGACAAGTTAATCGTGTCACCAGTATCAAAAGTGGAGTCAAAGTCTTTTAGAGCTAGATTGCAGGTGTACAATTAACAAAACTCCCAAGAGTTTTGTGCCATCGTACAGTTAAAACTAAAATTAGCGATGAGTACAATGGATATTTGAAAAAAGTTAAGATTGGGTTGAATAATGTTGAGTTTGCTTGCAGTACGGGTGATATTTGGCCTTATTCTATTAGTAGTTATTTAGGTGCAACAGTCCACTGGATACAAAGTGACAACTTTGAGAGTAAAAGTGCAGCTAACGCTTGAAGGAGATTCAAAGATGCTCACACATATGATAAAGTTGCAGAGATGATAGCTGATACACATTCAGACCATTACAGTATAAAATATTGTAGAAACAGTCACAGATAATGGCTCAAAGAAATTTAAGTACATTCAAATATTATTTTAATACAAATGTATTTTATCTTTAAAGAGTATTTGGAACATACCTATTTTGTATCTAGTATTTCAGATAAAAATCTTGAAAGTATTTTGTAACTGGTGTCTGAAATACTTCATTTGAAAGTATATTCCAGATACATTGTACATCACTGATTTAGACTACTATAACATTATTAAGCGCACAATTGGTTCACAACTCTTTCGAACGTTTCGACGTTGTTGCAAAGTAAGTTTTTTTTTTTTTAATGTTATAGTGGGCAAACGAGCACGAGGCTCACCTGATGGAAAGTGATTACCACCTACCGCCCATGGACATCTGCAACACCAGGGGAGTTGCAGGTGCGTTGCTGGCCTTAAGTTATTGTACTAATAAGTATGATATACAAGATATAATGCTATTTGTGTGGCTAATACATACACCTTGTACTGCTGCAGCGTCAGAGGCGAGCCTCGCACAGAGCGCTCCGACGCCGTTCAGAGGGTTGTCGAACCAACCAATCTCCTGTTGCAGCATCGCTCGAAATGCAGCTACCCTATATATAAATGTATTGATAGCCAATAATTCTCATCAAACATAAATCAGGATAATATTGCACGGTAAGAATAATGAAAGAATTTAAAAGAAAATGTTGAAAATATCTCGTTAAATTAAAAGTTAATAGAAATATAATTAATTTAAAAGTAAATTAATGTCGCCAAGATGTACGTGCTTGTATTGTTTATTTTGTATGTTTGGTTACGATCATAATAGATGTGGACTGATAGTTTTTACATCAAACTAAAGCTTTGGTGATCCTTATTCATCACTTTCCCTTGCAGATTATTTTCTATGGTCGTTATTTTCATACTTTTTTTCATTAAACTATTTATACAGTAAATAATTTCTTATTCTTTTGGTGCAAACTCACTTAATGGCTGCAATTGACAATTCACATATTACACATTAGCGGCCTGTAAATTTCCCACTGTTGGGCTAAGGCCTCCCCTCCCTTTGTGGAGAAGGTTTGGAGCATATTCCACCACGCTGCTCCAATGCGGGTTGGTGGAATACACATGTGGCAGAATTTCGTTGAAATTAGACACATGCAGGTTTGCTCATGATGTTTTCCTTTACCGCCGAGCAAGAGATGAATTATAAACACAAATTAAGCACATGAAAATTCAGTGGTGCCTGCCTGGGTTTGAACCCACAATCATCGGTTAAGATATATGCGTTCTAACCACATGGCCATCTCGGCTCATTAGCATATTAATTGGACATTATTATTTGGAGTATTGTATAAATAAATTCAGTTGTTGAAACTGATGATAATCAGCTTTAAATTGTCGGCTTTATAAATTTTTTGTCGATATTAATTAATTCGTATGTTTTTAATAGAATACAAATGTTACCTCAGTCTAGCCGTGAGCCTCACGCCTGTGATGTTGAAAACAAAGATTTGGAAGAAAATACCGATGCCAGTGTACACTCCTACTAGTAAGAAAAGTATGGCAATGATGTTGGTACCACCACGAACATAGTCTTCATCCTTACTTTCTAATAACTGTAATAGAAAAATACTTTAGACCAAAACATGCTATCAAGAGTATTTATTATATAGCGTTCAAATATTTTAATAGATTTTGATACAGTTTTTTAAATAATATCCAATAGAAACATTATGATGTGTTTAAAATCTAATAAATCTTAGTACCAGAAGTTAAGCCAGAGTCTAGGGCACATTGCTTGGTGGTAGGGTTTTATGGGTACCACCGACTCATCAGATATTCTACTACCAGTAGTATTTAGCATTGTTGTGTTCCGGTATATGTGGTAAGTGAGCTACATAACATCTTAGTTACAAAGGTTGGTTTTATTGTGATGTAAGGAATTGTTATAATTTAGTTGTATTGTAATATCTATGGGCGAGGAGGATCATTTACCATCAAGTCCATCCGTCTTACTAAATCATAAAAAAAAATGTAGTTACTAAATAAAAAAACGCCTACATAACCACATTTTCGAATACACTTTGGGTATAATCCTGAGTTACTTTAGATCAGGCTTTCTTTGCTCAATTTTTAAATAAAACAAACATATGATTAAATTACTTACACCATATGTTTCACCGAAGAGGATAGCAAAACACGGAAATGAAGATCCCACAGCAATAGCCGCTATAATTCCTATGGCCATAAGATGTTTTTCCGGTTCACATAATTTCAAGATTTGCCATGTTGTCGGCTCGAATTCTTTTTCCTCCTTTTCGTCGAGAACTACGCTGTCCTCAGAACCTGAATCCTCTTCCTCCATTGAATTACTCTTCATCGAATCGAGGGAAACCATCTTTTGAAGTTTCGATCTTCTCATTTTGGCATCTGTGGTTGGATCAAAGTTAGCTGTGAATTTTTAACAGTTAGAATGTTAGTTCTACGTTGGAAATCCTATCTGAAAAAGAATCGTGCCATAATTATCGTCATGTCGATTGCTTGTGAAAGTGCGTGACTTAAAATGCATGCCGATACTACACTGGAAAACTAAACAATATTTTTAAGCAGTTTTTCTACTGGTTAGTAGGAACTGTTTAGCTGTTTGGAATGTAAGGGTTGATGCAAAAAATATTAAATACAATGTGCAGTTACTGAGCGTTGAAATTATTATTATATTCGTACTTACTTTTTGGGGCACCCGTGTTTCCATCAGGTGCGATGCTTGGCTCGTTCTCCAGTACCAATTGATAGTATCGACCTCTTAGACTTAAAAGTTCTTCATGAGTACCTTCTTCTACTACTTCACCCTTTTCAATGAAAACGATCCGATTCGCATTTAGCACCGTTGCTAATCTTTAAAAGGAGATTTTAGTCATAAGATTTGTGTATTTTAACTAGCATAATCTAATTGGTAAAATTCTATGAATTACCTGTGGCTGACCATGATGGTGGTTCTTCCATACGCAGCTGCATCTAAAGCTCTCTGAACCTTTGCCTCACTCTGCGAGTCAAGAGCTGAAGTGGCCTCGTCGAGGATGAGAATTTTCGGTTTCCGGACCAACGCTCTAGCTATTGCGATTCGCTGTTTCTGTCCACCAGATAGTTGAGCGCCTCTTTCTCCAATCATGGTATCATATCCCTGTTAATATTGTTTTTGATATTAAGATAACCTCATAGTATGGTTTCTAAATATGATGTAAACGGGTTAATGAGTTTCTTGGTAAAATACAGCTAAAATATATATGTAGCATCCAGTGATGTAGTTCATTTTGTGAATCTTAATAGTTCTGAGTATCGAAAACTTGTTAAAATAAAAAATAAAAATGTTTTATTTACACGATCATGTACAAACTTACATTAGGTAAATGTCTGATGAAGCCATGACAGTATGCTTGCTTTGATGCTATAACGATTTCTTCGTCCGTGCAGGTAGGATTGCTCATACTAATAAAAAAAAAAGAATTTAAACAATAACTTATAAATAAATAAATAATAAATGAATATAATTAATAAATACTGGACAACATCACATACATTACTCTGATCCCGATGTAAGTAGCTAAAGCACTTGTGTTATGGAAAATCAGAAGTAACGACGGTACCACAAACACCCAGACCCAAGATAACATACAAAACGAATGAACTTTTTCTACATGGACTCGGCCGGGAATCGAACCCTTGACCTCGGAGTGCGTACCCATGAAAAATGATGTAGACACTACTCGACCACGGAGGTCGTCATATTCGATCAAGGATGATTAAATTGAGTTTTTGGAACATCACAACATGTGAATACTACTCACCGTATATTCTCCTTAATAGATCCAGCAAAAAGAACAGGTTCCTGGCCAACGACTGCGATGTGACCCCGGTAGTGTCGCACATTGATATCTCTGAGGTCATTGTCCGATGCGGTCACGGATCCCAAGTCTGGATCATACATCCTTTGCAAGAGCTGCAGTACTGTGGACTTGCCGCTGCCACTCGCACCGACAAGTGCTACCGTCTCGTTACGATTTATCTTCAGACTGAGTCCGTTTAAGACCTATTTTAAAAATTAATTAACTATTTAATTTGGATTAAACGTTCGCATGGTTTTTACTTTTTTTATGAAGTAACTTTATTTTAGGAAGGCAAAAAAGGAAATGGTCCAGCTGTTGGAATGTTAAAAGGCTATAGAATCACAGTACTTCAATAAACCTAAATCCCTCCCTACACCGTAAGTACGCTGTCAACACTGTATTTAAGATGTTATGAATCACATGTCTTTACACAGACTCACGCGACGCTTAAACCGGAAAATAATTAATATCTGATAACAGTAATACAACACCTGAGAGAGAGCTCACTCAGATAATACAGCACAAAGTTAACACTATTAATGCAAAAAGTTTGTAAGGGCTTAAATTGCGCAACAAGAGACAAGTATTGCTGATTAGTTGTTGTAATCGTGTTAACTTAATTTACGAATTCTAATGCCTAAAATAGTATCGAATTCCTCCATCTTTTAATAATTGAAAAAATACTCTAGATATACATACATATTACACATGATCAAGTAGCTTATAGATTCATTAGATATTAATTACTTTTGAATTTTATTTTCTTAAGAAACAAATATTGTAAGATACCTGAACGTCAGGTCGAGCTGGATATCTAAAATACACGTTCTTGAGCTCCATATCACCCTCCAGTACAGGTTTACTGCCTTCAGTCGACAAGCTGTCTATAGTGGGCTTCCGATCGAGCACGGCGAAGATCGCGCCGGCCGACGCGCGCGCGCTCGCGATGGCCTCGAGGTGCGGCGCCGTCAGCCCCACGTTCTGCGCGCCTTGGAGGACGCTGAAGAAGATCTGCTCAACACATTCAGAAGGTTGCACTTATCCCGAAACGTTCCCCAAGAGAAGCGTCCGACTGGAGGCCGGATTTTGTGTTTGTGTTATAATTGAAATAACTTTATTGAAGAACGTTTTGAAGTTATTTTAATGAGACTTAATTTCCATAAGGAGTTTTCCTTCACCGCCGTTCGTGAGATGAATTATAAGATCAAAAAGCACATAAAAATTCAGTGGTGCTTCTCCGGAATTAAATCAGCAAGTTTAGTTAAAATTTACGTTTTCTAACCTACGGGCCGTCTTGATAATGATTAATATCAGACTACAAATTGGGATTCAGACCAGAAAATGATAATATTAAGCTGTAAGTGTTAGAATAAATGGAAGAAGTTAGAATATCTATATTATCCATCATATTACCAGTTATATGTTACTCAGGACATGTAATAGTATGATGTAATAACGTATCTTGCTCGGACTTAGCTGATTGAGAAAATTATGCTGACGATGAAACGATTAAATGAATTATGTTTCGCATTTAAATATATATTTTTAAAATGAATAGCCTGCTTACAATCATCAGAACAGCTGGAGTGTACACCGGTTCTTCTTCGTGCCGGCTATCCAAGATCAAACCCACACCGTACCAAAAGGCCAACGCGTATGTAGCGTAGATAATAAGCCACATAAAACCACTACCTATACCCGAATACACCCCCTTTTTTACACCGGTTTTCTTAGCTGGATCGAGACGTTTTTGATATCTGTAAAATGGGATAAGTTCTTATTATTGGAATGTTTGAATGAATTATAAGAAGTCATATCAAATTACAGTGACTAGTGTGGTGATATATATTATATTATATACCCTTATTATATATAAAGACTAACTGTGCCCGCGACTTCGTGCGTGTTTGAATTTAATAAAAAAGCGTGACTTTATTAATATTTTTCCCTATAAATCTAAAATAGAGTTGCCTAAGTTACTCCTTATTACATCAGCTATCTGCCAGTGATAGTCCCGTCAAAATCGGTCCAGTCGTTCTAGATATTAGCCGAACAAAAAGACAGACAGACAAATAGACAAAAATTGTAAAAAAATATTATTACATATACCTAATATGTACCGTGTACACATGCATTTAATAAAACGCGGTTATTTTAATATTACGAACAGACACTCCAATTTAATTATATGTATATATATAAAGAAATAATAATAATAATAACGCTTGCGAATAATACAATTTCGAACCTATCAATCTCTTTTTCTTCCCCCCCAAAGGCGACCACGGTTCGGATGGAAGAGAGAACTTCCTCCGCGATGACGCCGGCGACGCTGTACGCCTTCAGTTCTTGTGACGTCAACGACGATTGAACCTGACGGTTTTTATGTCATAAATATTAACCTTTGTCCAAGAGAAAATATATTAGCCGTAAATTTTTTCTAGTATTAAAAAGGGTGTTATGAATATGGATTCGAATTGAAGTGAAAAATATCTTTTTACTAGAGTTTTTACTTTTTTTTGAAGGTAATTATGTAATAGAAACATTTAAAAAAAAACTTCTATGAACAAATTAAGCTTAAAGTTGTTTTATTTTGTATCAACTTTCAGCATAGTATAAGTATACCTTAGCCACGATAGCCGTAGTGGCGATAATGATCGGCGCACAGGAGAGAATGACGAGCGTCAGCTCCCAGCCGTAGACGCACGATATGATGACCGCGGTAACAAACGACATCACGAGATAGATCAGCATCGGTATCTTCTCACCGATCCCTTCGCGATATTTTTCCACGTCACTGGAAAAATATTCTAAATCAAAATCTTTATTCAACACAGAAGCATTAAACTTGCTTATTGATTATCAAAAATCCATCAACGTTTTGGTAAGAAACATGTCGGATTGAAAATATATGGCAAAAGTCTCAAGCAAATATTAAAAAAAAAAATGTTGGTTTTGTGCACTTTCGTGTTTTAAAATAATATACATATTAATAATAGAAATGATTAGAATTAATTATTGAGATAGTTTTATCATTGACAGTTTTTCGTTATCTTTTGCATGGGGCTAGCAATCTTCAAAATACGCCTCTGGATTTGACGTTTAAAATCGTCTATAGAATTGACATGTACATATATATTTAACAATATACCAAAATTTATTGTCAATTCTTACGACCCCCACGAGATGGATTCTATTCCATTCTGCCAAAACTACGTATCTTTGAATTATGTTTTGTAATCATTTTAAGTTCTCTAAGGATGATATATTATATTTGTGAGTGTATCTTAATATGTAGGTACAAAAGTTACCGTCACAAACTGGGAGCTTACTCTGAAACTTTAGTTGCGAAATTCATCGAAGTGTTCAGGTCATACCACGTGATATCCTGACGCAGTACGGCTTGTAAAAATTTTTCTTTTACTCTGTCGATCTGTAATAATATCAAAATGACATTTGAATATCAATTATAGCCTAACAACCATTCAACTTTTCCCTTGTCGGACGAATAACACTTTATCGCACGTTCAACTAGACGAGAACACGTTCGTAGCAACGGATTGAGAGTTTCATCCCAGTTAAGCACCACTATTTTATACGTGCTTAATTAGTTTCTATAAATCTTTACGTGTTCGACGTAGAAAACATCGAGGGAAAATCTGATGTGTCAAATACAATGCAGTCATGTAAGTCCACAAACTCGCATAGGATCATATAAGTGTAATAAGATCCAAGCAATCTCCTTAAAAGGAGCGGATGCCAATGGAATCATTTACTGAATTTAAATTTAAACAAAAAGTTTAATTAATTTATTCTATGCAACGCGCCAACTAACCTATTTACTTTTTGTCATGTTAAAATTAGTTCAGAAATAAACAACACAACCATTTTCATAGCCTCGATTGGCGTGTTACTTTATGTTTACGGGGAGCGGCTCGTGTCGGTCAGGGTTTCCACCTGGCTATTAAAGGCACAATTTGTAGCCTAGAGTCGGCTAAAAAACCAGCCGTATCTATCTCTACTCAATATTGTGATATAAATGGCATTTAAACGCATTAACTAACTTTACAGCCTATGTAACGTAGTATTTTATAAGTTAATTTAATAAAAATACCTGTTTAAGTGCGGCATAATTAAAAAGATCGACACTGATGACCCCCACAAGGAACTGCAGCACGGAGAACACCGTGCAACCGATGCCAAACGCCTGCGAGTCTTCGATCAGGGCTTGACGATTCTCTTCTCGGCTTGCGTTTGTACTAAGTTATTGAAAATGTATAAATATATTGTATAGTAATAGTTACATATTTTTTATAACTAAGAAGTATAAAATGACAACTACATAATTAAATTAATAGTTTTAAAAAAATGTAAGCGGACTGGCAAATAGGTCATCTGAGGTAAGTCGCCACCCCAATATATTTGTGGGATTCTTTATACCAGTAGAGGTTTACACGTAACATTTACAGTATAATTAAATTATTTGATTAAAGATCCTCATACTCACAGTATCCTGCCCCCGCCAAACCACGCAATAGTGAGCGTTGGCGTTGAAGTTCCATTCATAACGGTCCGGTCTATAAGCAGCGATGTGAATTCGCCGTAGATGATGACGCCGACGGGCACGAAGAGACCGTTCAGCGAGGCGAATATCACACCCAGGAATAGCAGAACGAACTCCCATGGCTTAGCAAATCTAAACTGTATTAACATTTAATTACGTATTATTATTGCACCTACTATATTGATTATTTCTTCCCTCTAGTGTGATTGTTAGTTGTTTCAAAAAGGTCTGTTGCTTTAAACATGTATATTAAATATTTATCTACCAACATTTTATCGTTAAATCGCGTGTTGGAATAAGCTCTAAAACCTTGTACATAATATAAAAGATTGAGTGAGTAAATAATAAATATGCTCTAAAGCAACTTTGTTGTTAATAACAACAATATTTTAAATATTTTTTTGTTTTGTTTTGGTCATTATTTGGCTACTTTTAAGGTTTATTTTCATTTATTCAATCACTAACTTAGTACATTTCCTATCTCGTAAATAAAAATATCGGTATATCTGCTTCAGATAAATAAATTCCGTTGTAATAAATTGTTTGAACGATCACCATGAAAATGAATGTTTTTAGTCTGTGTCGCGCATTCCTAAACCATTCATTGAATTGAGTTGACACTTGCGCGAAAGTTTCTAGTGTCGTATCATCAAGTTATGGATAGTACTTGAGTCGGATGGTTCTTTAAAAATTACACTAACCATTATAATAATACTATTACGATTATTACTTTACGCTACTATTTTTCGATAGATATAGTAAAACCAAGTAATTTTATAAAAATAAAAAAAATCTTATTTAAAAATTAATCTAACCATCCACGAATGGCGCGTCCGTGTAAAACTAATATATTTTTTAAATTAAATAAAATTATACTTGCTTTTTTGCGAGCGTACGGGCGCGTCCTCGTGAGTGAATGGATCTGTACTTAATATTATACAGAAGCGTTCAGCAAATATCTCGTAATTATTAATAAATATAAGCACAGGATTTAATTTATAATAGCTACTTCCCAGTTACACTCACGTTAAGATTTACTGCTCCGCGCTCGTTACTTGTAGCGTTTTATACATACATACATTTATATTTTAAACATATTTAAATGGGCGGGCAAATGGGCCTCCTGATGATAAGCGGTCACCACATAAATATTACCAATTACATTGACAATGCGCCAGCAACCTCGGGAGATAAGATTATGTATCTCTTGTGCATATAGTTGCTCATTTACTTCAAACCGGAACACAAAAATTATCAAACGAACTATTGCTGTTCTGGTGTAGAATATCTGATTAGTGGATGGTACCCAGACGGGCTTGTACATAGCCATACCACCAAGAAAGGTCGATAACCTTTCTTAATAAATGGGCTATCAATCACGAAAATATCTTTCTCAATGAGACCAGTAGATCCCGAGGAACTTTCAAACAAAAAATATTTTCAGTATTACATACTTAAGAGCATAGATTTTCACACCTTATTCTATAAACTTGTCTTTATCGCTGATTATTAGAATACCCATGCAGCGTAATTGACAATGCCCTAACGCCCTAAATTTAACTTTAATTTAATCAATTATTTATACTTACTAGACTAAACCAAGAAACTGCGTCTGTTTGACTATTAGGATCCGCTCTGTAAATAAAATTGTTTGGTTCATAAAATGTTATTTCTATATCAAGCAAAGTTGAATGGATATTCTAGTGAAATCTAAATCCATGTGTCATGAATCATGAGCTATGTGAAAAGCGCGACTTTGTTCGGATTCATACCGTTTAGAAGATGCCATTTCCAAGGCTATATTTTTATCCTTGCGCTGCTAAACAGATCACGATAATATCAGATTAATTTTAAATCAAATAAAGAACATTGGTAATTTTTTTTTTAAATATTAATTTATCAAAAATAGCATATTATTCATTCTTATAAATAAATTAAAATTTTAAACTAAATATAATACATATAAAAGCAGATTTTAAATTGTAAGATTATTGTTACATATTATTTATAAGATTATGTTTTCCTTCACCAAACAATTTAAAAAAAAAAATACGAGTATTAATTAAGTACCTATTCGTATATTATGAGATCTTATATAACAGATTAAAATCGTAAATTCAAATTAGATTTGCTTAACATTTCAATGTAGGTTTGTTTTTATTTTAGTTACAATTTATGTATTCCTATTTCAGCTTTAATAATATAAATCACTGTATACTTTAAACATGCTGCTGGATTAAGTACCTAATAAATAAATAAAAATACAGTCGAGCAAATGAACCAAGAATAGCAATTATTCTCTAAGAACTAATTTCAAAAATGTTATAAACCAATTGACATCATATCATTTAAATGTTAAAATTTATGTCGCGTATCATTTTTTGAAATATTTGCGGTGAGTTTCGAGCTTGTTCTTACTATAAGAAGGGTCATTATTCCAAACAACGTTAAATTTTCTCTAATCGAATTGAAATGTATTTTGTGTCTGTTGAAATCAAAATATACTTTATTCAAGTAGGCTTTTACAAGCACTTTTGAATCGTCATTTAACAAACTATTTAAAGTGAAGCTACCATCGGTTCGGAATGTAGATTATATCGAGAAGAACCGGCAAGAAACTCAGTAGTTACTCATTTATCATAATACATACATACTGTAGTCTCGATTATAGTTTTTATGCTTCGTTGGTTAGTGGTTAGATGAAAGGCCAAATATGTCGAGGATCTGAGTTTAAACCCTAGATCGGCCCGATAAAAAAACGTTAGTGTATTTTAACATTCGAGGAATTCGTATAGATTCAAGTCGACCAACTTACATAGATAGCTTTTGTTGTACTGCCAAATTTATGTATTTATATTATCTCATCATCATCATAAATACGAAGATAATTCCATAGCGACATAGTATCAGCTATTTATTTCATTAGTTGTGTGTGAAACGGTAGCAAAAATGCATCCGTCCATCCTCACAAAATAAGACATTTCCAATATTAGTAGGATTGGTCATGCTCCTTACAAAAACGAAACATGCAAAACAACAATAGACAGAATCACTGTATAGTTTTGTTAAAGTTCAACGAGATGGTTACCTATACTAAAATTATAATTACGAAAGTAACTCTGTCTGTTACCTATTCACGCTTAAACCACTAAACTGATTTAGATGAAATTTTGTATGGAGATAGTTTTGATTCCCGGGAAACGGAATTAAAGAACTACTTCTTTTTATTCACCCCTCGAGGGAGTAAAATGGGGTGTGACGATTTGTGTGCTATTGGTAAAGTTTTATAATGCGGGTAAAGCCGCAGGTTTCACTAGTATATAATATCTTTTATATAAGAGAAAATTATTATAAATTGCTCCATATATAAAACTAGTTTTATCGTATCCTTGTTACAAGTCACAAGCATTATCAATTCGAACCGTTGAACGAATGCCAAGTTTCTTTGATCGATGTTCAGAGAAAATATTTACTAGAGACGTTTTTTTCATTCAAAATAATGTTATTTGATGGTTTACTTACTTAGCCGAAACTTATAAGTTTCTTAAGTCGAAATGGAAAACGAAACATTTGTAGAATTACGTCACTAGTCAAATTTAAAGTTGCGGAAACCAGCTATTCCATATTTCCGATTTTAAAAATTAGTTGACTGTTTAAATCTCAGGCCTATATATCTACAATAATGTCGATCGATTGCTTTAGTGGTGCTTTGAGGGAGGAGAAACCACTGAATAATCTCTCACATGTATAATATTAGAAGAGATAATATATTACGATACAAAACGTTTATAATACATCCAGCTATACTACTAAAGCTAGCTGTCCGACTGAGTATGGGTAAAATTCATATAATTCACCTCACCCATTTCTCCCCTTAAGTTTAAATTTGCAAAAAATAATTTCATACTATAGGGTTACGTTATAAAATAAACCTATATACAGTACGACAAAAGACAAAAACACCAAAAAAAAAAACGATCAACATTTGACGAATTTTTTTGTGATATGACATTACAAATTATTACGTTTGCGTATAAAATATTTTTACATAAGAAAAAAATAAAGATTGATGATTTTAGCGCACTTAATTCGGATGTGATCGGTTTTACGAATTTTATCGATCCTACTACAAGTTGTATCGTACTATACTAAATACGTTTGTCTGTTTGCACAATGATTTTATAATATAGATACACGATAAGACAATCGAAGAGATGTAACTGTGCAGGCAAATATTTATAATTAAAATTATCACAAGAACAAGAAATCGTCTTCGGTAGCGGCTATCAAAAGCGAGACTTAAAACTTTAAAGGAAATTAGAAAAAAAATACGTTCGTAATGAATAACTTATATTCATAAAATATATTTTATAAGAATAAAACTAACACGGATTTAATTTAATAAATAAAGCTTACCCTTCTTCCTTAAGCGCTCTTTCTGTTAGAAATGCAGACTGTTGAGCAAGCGAGCTGATGGTAAGCGAATTCTGGCGGAAGCTGAGGGTCAGCGCCGGCCGCTGCGAGCCTCGGCGACCCGAGTACCTTGACGTGACGCTTCTAGACGACTCATTGCGTTTCATTCTCGGGTTAACCGTTCTGTAAGTCAATCAAAATCAGTTCACTGTAAAATATAAACTATTTCTCACTCCGTCAATATGACATAAATGATGGGATCTAAGATGTATAGTCTTTTGTCATTATTTTTCAACAAATGTATTAAAAGTAAACAGCTGGACAGAGAGAAAGGCGCAATGGCCAAATTGGTAATTTTGGGAAATGAGGTTTATTGAATTATGTATAGGCCTCATTTTTTCAAATTCCTCGCACGAAAAGCCTGCAATTTCATTGAACTACGAAAGTTGTACTAAATGGTCTTAAAGATTAAGCTGGTATTCAATAGAAGGATATCATTAATATTTTATTTAAAAATAAAAACATTCACCATTGATAGCATTCGTTACAATTTACAGATATTATTTTACACTAATGAATCTGCTTTGTAGAACAATGTCAAAATAATTATTACATCATCATTATATTACACAAGGTTAGATTCGGAGGTCCGTAAGCCCTGGGCCAATAGTGGAGTTTGGGCCCCTAATTACCTATTACCTATTTTACAATTTAAACTCTTTTTTTGTATCAGTAACTTACTTAAAATAAATTTTAAACTCGACGGAATTATTTAAGTATTTTTTTATTTAATTTTAAAAAATATATCGATTATATATTTTTTTAATTTCTGTTTTTGGCCTCCTGGGCGGTTGACTCGATTGCCCTTCTGATCACCCAGCCTTGACATAACACATTAGAGTTACTTGGTGGTAAGGCTTTGTGCAATCTGGTTGATACCACCTACTTCTCATATATTCTACCGTCAAGCAACAATACTTAGATATTATTGTTGTGTTCTGGTTTAAAGGATGCATATACCAGTGTGATTATAGGCACAAAACATAATAACTTAGTTCCCAAAGTTCGTTGCGCATTGGAGACGTAAGGAATGATTAAAACTTCTTACGACGCCAATACCTATGGGCGACCACTTACAATCAAGTGGCCCGTCCACCTACCTATTACGTAGAACAAACAAAACAAAAACATATCAACATAAGTGTTTTAGCCTAAAGAAGTTCAAAGAACCGACTAAAGGCAAAGATTGTAACTATACTTCGGCTAAACTTCGCAACCAACCGCGTAATCGTTGGTTGAATAATAAAAACGAAAATAAATTAAAATACTAATGTTTTTAGATAAATATTTAAGATATTAATCTAATTTAAGTCACGGTTACGAGACTTTGTAATAAAACAAAACGATAGGTATCGCGGTAAGCCTTGTGAGATCGAAGTTGCTTTTGCTATATGTATTACATAAGAGAAACAATAATATAAACACGGTTAAAAATAATTAAATGGCATTGAGAAAAACGTTATAAATAATCTCTCTCAAATAAAACAATAACAAAAAACTAGTCGGTCTCACGCGAAACTTTGCGTTTTTTTAAAATATTTTTTTTTTTAGAATAACTTTTTCTGCTCTCTATAATTATTAATTTGTTAAATAGTAACAATTTAGTAAATTTCAATCAAGTATCCTGTTTAATTTCCTGCACATCTGGCTGGAGCTCTTCAAAATGAGACCATAGCCGATTTTTTATGTGCAGCTATCGTGTCATAATCACTGGAACAAAAATCGCCTTACGCTATTAATATATAAGTTTAAATAATTTGTATAAAACTGTATACATATGTCACGAGTAACGACAGTCAGTCAGTTCAATCGAAAAATGAAGATTTTATTTGTGCTTAATTCTAATTTTATGGTTTATCTTATTGGTTTCATTAATTATTATATTTTAGTTAAAGAATGTATTATACTTCTAATTTTTTATTATTATTTATTTTTAATTTATATTTTAAATATATACTTTATGTAATAAGTATGATATTGCTTGGTGAGACTACCTGTAAGTAGTAGAAATTTTGCCTTGATAATTTTGAAATGTATTTTATATTTTATTTTGGATGTGATATTGTATCTACCGTTGGTTGTTGTACTGAAAATAAAATAAATTAGAAAGAGACAAAGAGAAAGGAGAGAAAGGTCACCTGGAGGGGCTAAAACGCTTTTTCTTTGTGTGACGATTCCTACCAGGTCTACTGTGAGCGTAAAAGAACTTCGTTCCAATAATACAATACTGTTTAGTAATATTATATTGTTATTTTATATTTAAGGATTTATTTTAAATATTAACATAGATTGTCACAGACCGTCATAGCTACATAGGGTACCATTTAAAATCAACGTTGGGTTTATGGAACCCAACTTGGAAGTCATTGCTTACCAAATCTCTTTTTCTTATATTTTTTTTCCTTTTTGTTGTTTTTTTTGTAGATTAGTATATACTTTTTTCGTTTGCTTATAATTTTATACTTTTTATATTTGTTCCGTGTCCTAAATAAAGATATCTTTCTTTCTTCTTTCTAGTTTCATGTGCTCTGATCTATAAGACTACGCGTATGAAATTGTTTTGTAAGAGTAAGATAGTTAATTACTTACGATCAATAATGTCATCAGATTCATCATAAGCACGTGTTTTTAAAGGCACGTGTTTTATATTAAGCATATTAGATTGTGTCTGAACACGTGCATATATTTTATAAGCCACAAATATACTTATAATAATGCGTAGACAATATGATTTCTTAGAATTTCGCTTTGATTTAAATTGTCAAATCTGAATATGACGTGTACTTTTTTGTATATATCGATAGAAACTTCTTATTATTAATCGTGTCTAATTCCAAATTATGATTTGTCCCATTTGCCGTTGAAACACTTGTACCTTGGAGTAGTAGTGCAAGAAGTTTCATAAAAGTATAAAACCTCGCCTTATTGTCTCCACTGGTGGAGGTTCATTTTTCGCCCAGAGTATGGGAATTGCGATTCAACGGGGAAATGCTGCTAGTATTCTTGCCACCATTCCACGCGGTCATGATTTATACAGCAATTATATTTAATTCATATTATTATATAGTTAAGGACTGGTAATAATTCTTATGTAAATAAATATATCTTTTTAATACGTTTCTATGATTTATTTTTATATTATTTAGAAGAAAACGAATATTTATTCAATATAAACTGTTATTATATCATACATTTTCGTAATGCACTTGCGTATAATTCAGCCCGTACTCTTCTAATTATTTTTTATAATAGATATTAATAACATCAAGGTCAATTATTGTTACTGTTAGGGGGAACTCACTTATACAGGTAAAATTATTTAAAACTATCATTATCATATCATATTTAAAATATCACCCAAATCCGTTTTATATTTTTTGCGTAAATGAGTAACAAATATACATCAATCCTCAAATTTTCGCGTTTATAATATTATTAGGATAAGTATTACGAATAATAAACGAAATTCAAACATTTCTTAAAAACTTACAGATCTTCAGAATTTTAAAAATAATCAGTGAGTAGATGGTTTTATACATTGATTGATTACACGAAGTTGAATGAAAATACGTCTGTAAGTTTTCACGGAAACCTAATAGCACGAAACCTTCACTACACGAGGCAGAAAGTCTCAAGACAGTCCTTAAAAAAAAAACGAACGTCATTAAATAAAAAATTAACGAAGATTTAGCTTTCTACATACTGCGCTAATTCAAAATAAAAAAAAAAACTAATTCAATAATTATCTATGAATGGATTAATTCGTTAAAATGGGTTGCAAAGATCGATTGATAGAGTAGTCGACGTAGTACTGCATTGCGGCGCGACGCCTCACGCTCGGCGGCCATACAACGATTTTACCATTCTCAGCCGACTGGATAAAATAAAGAGTCGTGTATTTGAGTACATTTTAGTACGGTCATTTTATTATTGTAACTTTTGATAACTATCTTTAACAAAATAGTAATTCTAAAAGTTTTCATTACAATATTATATAGACGAAAGCGTTTAATTTTACTTTTATTCAAAATAAAAATATTTTATTCAAGCACGAACACTTTTGAGTCGTTGTATTAAAAGATAAAGTTTTATTTTATTTTACCATCGGTTTGGATTGTAGGTTCTAGTTCTAGCTTTTTTTTTTATATGAAATTAAACACTCGTTCTATAAAAATACTATGTTAATTAAATAAAACCAAATTATTATTTATCTCGCTATGAATTATATTTATTTTAGATATGCTAATAATGTATTTGTTAAGTTATTATTATTAAGTAAAGTTATTTATTATATTAAGGTTGGTCCCGAAGATTTTGTCATCTTTATATTAAAACTTTTGTGTTTTATAATAAGGATAAGTTATTGTCTTACCATAGCACAGATTAAATACTAACAAAACATCTTACCTCTATTGCACTCTGTTTTTAAGTACAGCCCAATTTAATTAGGAAACATGTTTTATTCTATAAGGCTCTTTAATTTTAATAAATGTTTCTATATAGTTAACTATTTTTCAAGTATATAAAAGTTGTTTTGAGTACAAAAACGTAGCCTATTTAAACAGCTTCCTTCCAAGCTACCAAATTTCATTAAATTCTGTGGTTTAGCCGTGAAAGCGTAACAGCCAGAGTATTTTTCGCATTTGGAATATTAATAATTCACATTAATACGACTAACTTCTTTTATATCAGATTATATAGAACGTAATTGGGAAAAAAGTCCGTTATATCGAGGTTATCGTTTTTATAAATCACCTTTAGTGATCAAGTAAAAGATTTAGACATGTGTCACGATAGCCGCTCTCAGTTCGATGGAATTTCTAATTTTATGGTAGGATCTTATTGGTTTTATTAATTATTAGTTAAAAAGATGTATTATAATTCTCATCTCTAATCATTGATTATGCTTAATTTATATTTTTAATACACATTGTGCAATGTGATAGTGCATGGTGAGACTACCTAAGTAAGAGTAAATAGTAGAACATGTGCCAAGATAATTTTGAATTGTAATATATATTTTTTTTATGTTATATTGTATCTACTTGATTTTCCTACTGAAAATAAAATAAAATAGGTATAGATGTCGTAAAAATGTTAATTGGCAAAATAAAACTAAGGTCATGCGTTCAGGCGTCACGGGAAACCGAGATTTTAACCAAAGAGATAGAGTTAATTATCTTTAGACACGGCATCGAATAGTTAAATCACTTTACCACTTCAAAAATAACATTTGAAAATAGCTGGAACTTTGAAGGAATGGTTTTAAAAGATTGCTCTGATGTGTGGTGTTATTTTTTAGTTTTTACCTACTAGTTACTAAGTTATAAACTTACGTTGAAATTTGAGATTTTAAATTAACATGGTTATTTTTGTTACGACAAGTATTTCAGACGGATATTTTCCATGTTTTTTATTATTATTTCTCTTCAAGCGTCAATAGCGCAATAGTTTAGCGCCTAGCGATGTAAAAAATCGCAGGTTCGTTCCTGACCCCTTAGGTTTATTGTCGTCCCTACTCCTAACACAAGTGATAAACTTAAAAGGAGGGGTAAATAGGAATATTAGTAATTCCTTAATTAATTTAGGGCATAACTGGTATTCTTTTTTTAAAAAAAGTCGTAGACAATGTCGAAATATTGAGCTTCACCAAATAAAAATAAAAAACTTACTCGATAGCATGTCTATACGTTTCTGTAGTCTATCGCGCTGCGGTGTTATGTTGATGAATTCAATATTATAAAAGTAAATTATTATTTCATTATTGCATTATCTATATTAATATTATAAATGCGAAAGTAACTCTTTCTGTAACCTTTCACGGTTAAACCACTGAAGCAATTTAGATTGAATTTGGTATGAATATGGTTTGAATTCCGAGGATATCCTTTTTAAAAGTAGACTTTTGTATCGTCATTTTACAGATATATATTAAAAATAAAGCTACCACCAGTTCGGGATGTAGATTCTACCGAAATAAAACCAACAAGAAACGCAGTAAATTTCTAACATTCTATTTTCCAACGTTTGAAATAAAATATGTTAGTTAAATACAATTATATATATTATATCCCACCTAAAGTCAACTTCACGCAGGATATATTATGTATAATAGATCCTTTTTTTTAAATATTTGAATATATGAATCGGCAAAGTTAAAAATATCTGCAGATTAATTTTAGTATAGTAGTACTACTATATAAGTATACTACTAATCTTTAAACTAATCAATGACAATGAGATCTAGAAGTAGAGATACAGTAATAAGGATTTTTTAGAAAATTTTGAGTTAAAGATCCTACACTCCTTTGTGTGTGTGTGTGTACACTCCTTTACATATATATGGACTTATACATTTCTAATATTAGATAAACATTTTTTTTTTTACTAAAAGAACATCAATATATGTATATTTTCTAAAATGCTTCGTCTAATAGGACGTCAGGTCACTTAAAACAAGCCGGTATTTAATGGGGTAACTTACGACATCCTCGTTGTATACATTCTTATCGTATTTGTCGCCGTTATTATTTAAAGTATTTTGACAAATTCCTCTATTATTACTCTTACAGCCTATTGAAATATGTTTTGATTTTGGTCCTTGACAACATCACCGATTGAGAGTCAGCCGAGAAAGCCTAGGTGACCATTCCGGGAAATTGTATCCTAAGTGTCCTGTATCCTACATAATGCACATCGACTTAAGACGTTATTGGAATGAAGGAGGCTCAGCATGTCCTGTGACGAATGTGACCCCGCCGAGTCTGTTAAATATATTTCAGGAATAACGATGCAGATATAGCTTTTATATGATATACATTACTTGAACATAATATTTGACCGACATAGATAAAGTTAATTCAAGTATTAACTTTGAGCGACGATTGTCTAGTGTTTTGTTATGTATTTGCTTTTACCGGGTTCAGTTATTATCAGTCAAGTACATTTTGTTTATAAAGATTACGTAACATCAACTGGCAACATTGTGAAACATAATCGAATTCGTCAGTTTAAAAATAGAACGAAGGTAGTCGTATTTTAAGATAATTCATGCAAAACTTAGCGGTTAGCATCTTCCAAGCGTACTCGGAAATGCAAAGTGAATGGGAAAATTCGTTTAAGTGAAAAATGATCGTATGTAAATGAATAATCGTACAATCGACTATAGAGACATGATCGCTAGACGGTAGACGTTTTATTTTCGTTAACAAAATTGATTTAGATCAAGGGCCGGTTAAAACTGAATAGGACTTGTTATTGTTGGACATTGTGACAAGCCAAGTGCATCTGCCAGTGCGTCTATGCTATTATTATAATCGAGTTACACGGAATTGAATCTTATGTTCGGTTATCAAATTATCGTGACGTGTTATAGTCAGGTGTGGGGTTGTGTAATGCCCGTTGACGTTCGTGGTTACGTAAGGCTTTGGACTGTGACGTCGTTGGCTTTTCAGCAGCAACTGTGTTTGCTCTAACGAACTAGTTTAAAAAAAATACGAAACGAAATGATATTAATATAAATTTAATTGTCGCACCATAAACTAAAAATTAATTGAAAATAGTTTACCAACTATGAGAGATATTTAATCTTTTAGTTTAAATATAAAAATTGTAAGGACGTAACAATATAATGATGTACAAGATATATTTTTTTTAATATAGAAAAATCCATAAAACCTTTTCATTGAATTTATTTTCAAATGAATAGAGACGCTCTTTGATCAATGAAAACTTGAAATAAAAAAAAATCCGGATTGAAAAATAAATTATGTTCTCTTCTATACATGAAATATGTTTATGCCAACTATCAAGTCGATCGGTGGCTGCGTGAATGAAGGGCAGACGATTAAACGCATCAGACATGGCATTTATAAAACCAGTGCCGTTTAATTTCTATAGCGTAACACAGCTCTGAATAAAGTTGAGTACATCAAATTTATATTTGATAATCGGTCAACAAAGGCACACAGATTATAGTCTTATGAAATTCAACAAAATATTTTTTGAAAATTACAAAAAAAAAGATCTTTTAAACATTTTTATTTTTATTTCAAATTTTTATATTGTTCACACTTTCGTCAATACCTACTAAATAACAAAAAAATATTGACAAATTGGTACTATATATTGTTTATGTAAATATGTAAGACATAGCATAATTAAAAAATGCAATATATATAGATAAAAATAGGCTTTTGTGCTTAAGATCGCATTGTGGGCGGAACAGTCGCTTGAATTAGCAGAGCGCTCGCTTGAATGCGCTACACAAGTTTCTCATTTTTAATCCCTGTTAAGTGCATGTGTGCATGCATTTTTGTGGAAATCTAGATGAAAATAATGTAAAACTAAACTAAGAATAGATTTCAATTATTCATTAAGAAATTATTATTTTCTCAAAAGATGATGATCGATGATGAATATAAATAAAATTGATTCGTTTTATTTATAATTCATGTTATGTAAGTGAGTTTGTGTTTTCGTATTTTTGAAAATTGTTATAGGAATGCAGAAAATGTAAATGAGTTATCTAGTGCTATGTGGCCCCATAGACACTGGCTCTGGAAGTAGAATCAAATTCTTATCAAATTTAATTTTACCATCAATGAAATAAACCACAGGATCTAAGATGTTATATTCCATAACACTGATTCAGTCATACTAAGTTTTGCTGTTTAGCGGCAGTTTTTTTTTAATACTAGGTGGCAAACGGGCAGGAGGCTCACCTGATGGAAAGTGACTACCACTGCCCATGGACATCGGCAACACTGGGCTTGCAGAAGCGTTGCCGGCCTTTAAGGAAGGAGTACGCTCTTTTCTTGAAGGTTCCCAAGATATGGTAAAGTGTGAAAACTATGACGATTGTAACGATATAATGAATATAATGATGTCTCAAAACAATTATATCTATTCTTTTATAAACGCGAAAGGAACTCTGTTTGTCTTTCTGTATGTCTGTCTGTTGCTTTTTCATGGCCATATCACTGAATCCAATTTAATGAAATTTGAAATGAAGTAAACTTTGACATGGGAACTTTTTTATACTTAACGCCTGACGACGAATCCTTTAAACGCGAGCAAAGCCGCGGGCGACGTCTAATTGTAATTCAATTTAATTCTTAGTTTAAGGGCTTTTAGTTGTGCCAATCTAATTGTAAATAAGTTCCAAAAATTAGTTGACGCTTTAAAATTTTATATACTAATCGGAAACCCTACAATATTACTCAAAAGCCTTATTTTCTCTCAAAGAGAAGCTTTAGAACTTCTCGTTCCAACTGTGATGATGATTATGATTTAATTATGTGATTTTTTAATTTATTAAGATTTTATTTGACTCATGTATTATTTTTTCTGATTCCACGAATTTAATAAAAAAACACAATACAAGAATAAGGCACAACTAAAGTAATTGTTTTCTTCTATTTGAACTTAGATTCTTCGAATACGATTCAAGTTTCCTATCAAGTCCGTCTCGCCTTATTAACTCGGTATGGCAATTTTTGGAATACTTTATACGACAATTTATCGAAGTGTCATTGTAGTGCATGACACTTAATATATTATTAATAATATATTGAAATGTCATTCGCTACTTTTTTTTTTCTTTTTTCTTTGTTTTTATTTGTGCCAAAAAGACACAGATTATTTCGCCAATGTCACGTGCGAATTCACTACTTTATTAACGCAGCCGTAAACGTCAAACATGGCCGTTGAAATGTCATGTCATTGAATTTCATGGATTTAAAATCAAAATATCTCGATTGTACGAATTTTGCGGATATCGATTGACTAACAAATAAATAATTATTTTTTAACGATCAATAATTGTGGATAGGTTTCGATCGGGTCTATCGTAGACCTACATTAACAGCCTGTAAATATTCCCACTGCTAGGCTAAGGCCTCCTCTCCCTTTGAGGACAGGGCTTGGATCATATTCCACCACGCTGCTCCAATGCGGGTTGGTGGAATACACATGTGGCAGAATTTCGTTGAAATTAGACACATGCAGGTTTCCTCACGATGTTTTCCTTCACCGCCGAGCACGAGATGAATTATAAACACAAATTAAGCACATGAAAAGTCAGTGCTGCTTGCCTGGTTGAACCCGAAGTCATCGGTTAAGATGTACGCGTTCAAACCACCGGACCATCTCGACTCTTATAGTAGGCCTGCACGAGATTATTAAAATAGATGTTTTCTAAAACTATAAATTGGGCTTCCATCACAATATGGTGTAAAATAATAAAATAATAAATACAAAAACACCATTTTTTTAAGGCATATAGTTAGGCGGACTGGCGAATGGGCCACGGATAGTGGTCATCACGGCCCGTTGGCAATGTAATAAATATTACTCATATAACCGATGAGCCTTGTGCAAGGCCGTAGGGCTAGATAGGTACCAAATGTTTTATCGCCAAGCACTATTGTTGTGTTCCGATGTAAGCAGTATTGTTGGATGTCGGTTTAAAAGGCGAGTGAACTACATCATAGTTCTTAAGATTGGTGGAGCATTGGTTATGTTAGAAATTATTTCAATTTTATACGGCATAAATTACTAAGGGCAGTGGTAATCACTGTATACGTCTTAAAAACATTTTGCCAGAAATAGACCAAAAATATGTGAAAAATATAATTATAAAATAACTGAAAGGAAGAATGTCAGAAAATATATTTGTTATAGACGCTATGAAAACGAATGCAAAGTTATGCGTCGCCAGCGTCCGCGTCATATCGTCGTGCGGTACTGCAGAGTGTAGAGGTATTCTGTAAGAGCGTGGAATGTCATAATGTAACATGTGACATTACCTTCAATAAATTTATAAGACACACGACCGACGTAAGTCGGTTGTCGAAAATATGTTTTTTTTTTTATGATATCGATGGCAAACGAGCCGGAGACCCACCTCATGTATGAAAGTGACTATCCATATTACCCATTGACATCTGAAACACTGGGGGGCTTGCAGGTGTAATGCTGTTAGCGTGCGGTACCGCCACTTTATGAGTGAGATACGAAGTAATTCCAGAATAACAAATCTAGTAATGAATGTAGCACATTTGAGACTCTTAGCGTAGCGTCATTTCGCCGTTTAATTGGCCGTCGGATGGTAAGTTGGTCACCACCGCTAATAGACATTATAAGAAATATTAATCATTCCTCATATCAGCAATGCGACAACAACCCTGGAAACGTAACGTGATGCAAGTTTTAGTTACACTGGCTCATTCACCCTAATGATTGGACTATGATTTATAAACTTAAACAACAATTGTTTCATTCCGTAAAATGAAAGAATACGTTATTTAAGTCGTGAACAAGAAAATGAAAATAAAAAAATATTGAGTTAAGATAACAACTGTCCCCATAAATTCAAGATCCCCCCCCCCCGCCTTGGCCTAGTTTCATAGTAGTCAAGTAAAAGCTATTTAGCTAAGCTTTTTAGATGTAATATTACAAGCAAGCATCGAATTGTTAATCAAAATTAATACAGACGAAATAATTATCAGATCTCAGTAAATATGATTTCAATGATGGAATAATTCAATCGTAATCTTCGGGCCGGCGCCGCGACGACGCCGGGATGGCGTCGTCGTCCTTTTTCTGTGCCAATTGCTGAGTATCGTCAACCCTTAAACTATATAAGGGAACACTTATCACATAATTTTCTAAGTTTATTGGTAACTTAATATCAATAAAAACTTCTTGAAATATAATAAACAAGACGATGGTATAATTTTTAATATATTATTTATTTAATGTTGCGAATACCTTTCATTGCAAAAATTGTACTCCCATTTTTCAAGGAGATCCTTATTACAGGCAACCTACTAAGTTTGGGCTGGTGCCTCACACACAATTGTACTTATTAGAAAACGGAAAAAAAATAACTGTAATGTCTGTGACAATAAATAAATTTATTATTATTAAAGTTAAGGAACTAACCTTGAAATCGTGTGGTTATTAGTCAATATAAAATATAATTTACGAGGAACGCTAGCTAAGTTTAAAATAATATTTTATCGTTAACACGTGTCAAATTCATTTGTTTTTTTTTTTTTTATTTAAGCAGATCAATCACTCATATTTTAAATCAAAATAATTCAATTATGTTTTTGTACTGTATGTATCATCCCAGCCAAGTCGTTCACTGATTGTTGTCCTACGACCTTCTCACGGAATTTTTGGCAAGTTATATTTTCCATTATCAAAAGCTACAAAGGTTTCTGACAAATGAGGTTTTATTAAGAAGCTGATTGGTAAATATAAAAAATAGTTAACTTGAATACTGTTTACGTAGGCTTAATAAAAATCTTTTTAAGTTTAGTTAACTACTGCAAATGGAATTAATGTTATGGGAATCAAACTGTAACTATTATACAAATTATTGCATGCCATCAAACGAATAAACAAAGTCGAATTGTTATTTGGTACGTGAGAAAAATATTTTGATTCTTGGAACTTCGCCAAAATTTCGAAAAGGCTGTACATTTAACTCTTAACCTACAGCCAAAAAAAAAGGAGAAATGGTTTTCAAAGATACATTGTTAAGTATTACATTAAATTAATTATAAAATATTAAAATAAAAACTTACCTAGTATTCTGTAAAAATTGTTATCCTGAAAGTACCTATTATTTGTCAGCTCCCAAAGAAGATATAAATTTACTTCCTTCATAAGGACACTAATTATTTCTAAACTTGAAGCTGATGAAAATGATGGAAACGCGGGAAAAACGAAGCAATATGGCGACGGGCACAGGACGTCAACCCTGCGCAGATGTTGGCAGCATACTGGGTGGTTTTGGCAAAAGAGCGACTTATCTAGTGGAATAGCTGAAGTGACTTCAAATATTATATCTATATCTGTATCAAGGAAATGAACGAAAAAATTTTGGTCGTCATTCCATTGATGAATTTGTTTATTGTCTGGCGAGGCACATAGTCGTATGCAATCATAGTTCTCTTCAGGGGTGAAGCATACTCGTATCGTTAATCTTTATCTAATTTATAATTAACAGAAAACATAAGTACCTACTTTGATGGTTCTGCACGAATATGTAGTATGTTTTAGGGATATCAAAGAAAAAGTCGTTGTAATTTTATACACATTACTGTAAAGAAATAACTAGAGCCTCAAGCTCCTTGAAAGCGGGTTATATATATTTCAAAACGCTTATCAAAATAGGTTATTTTGAAGGTGGGTTATTCGTAATTAATAATTCAAATTTGTGATAGAATATTATTTATAAATTACACACAAATTTGAATAAAAAAATATTATTGTTTTGAGCTAAAATAATATTAAATTATCAATAAACTTTTGTCGATTTAATTAAGCCTCTTACTTGAATTGCAGACGGCATGGTTAATATCGGTATCCTGAGTTCTGGTACTTCTAGCACACGCTTAAGATGTAATTGGCAGGAGGGATGAGGTGTCCAAGTAATGCTTTAAAACTTGAAATTTCTAATATTTTTACTTCATTTTCGATTTTACAAAATGTTTTATCTTAATATCAGGGGATTTATAGGAATAAATATTTTGTATCTAACGCGGTAAGCGATTAAATACACAGAAGACTTTAATATGTTCATGAAAATTTAATAAATATTATATTTGTCGGCAATACATTATATTATAAACCTACTACATAAATGATAAAACATCAGAAATAAGAGGCATACAAATATTTTGCTGTTTGTTTATCAAAGAAAACAATATCTTTTCAGAAATGAAAAAGAAAATTACTTAGGGAACATTCTTTCGTTTGACGACTGTTTTACCAGCGCATTGTTGTTTTGTGTTAATAGTTTTTGCAAGTCCGTCTGAGAGCTACCCACTCATCGAATATTCTACCGCGAAACATAACGTTAGATTAAATTGTATATATAATAAAAATAAATGTTAACCACGGCGCAGTTGAGCAGTATCGTACTTATTCTTGTCTTATATTTCACTAGTTGTCGCGCGTGGCTCCGCTCGTGTTTCAGGGGTTGATTGTCATGCAAATGTCTATGCCAATAGCCTTTGCTCTTCCTTGGAGCTTGCTTCATACCAAAATTCATCCAAATAGGTTCAGTGGTTCGACCGATAGAGCAACAAGAGCAATAAAAAGACAGACAGAGTTACTTTCGCATTTATAATATTTGTATACATAGTATAAATAAGTCTTTATCCGAATGAACTACTTACTCCGTAAGAACTCATTTATGTAATATACGTGAAATATTACCGTTACAGTCAATGTCGTATAGTAACACTTTTTGACATTTCACGATCGTGTTCAGCGTCAAATTATGAATTTATTCTTAGAGAATAGTTCTACAGTTCTTCGAGCGAACGAATACAAAAAAGTAACAAATATCTAGACCGAAAGTTTCGCACTAATAATGGAGGGCTTATACCTTCGCTTTAACCGTGTTGGTGTTTGAAAAAAAAAGTTTTGTTCGCGTTTTTATCGGACTATGTAGTAAAACTTTTTTAAATTAATTTTAATTAGATAACTTTTATGTAATTTCGTTTCTAGTTTAGACTCTATTAATACACTAGAAAATTGCTTTTATTTTCATTATATTTATAATCAATATATTTAAAAAAAGAAAAATAAACTCGGTGGTAGTGTTTTGGGGATGCCCGTCTGGGTAGGTACCACCCACGCATCAGCTATTCTACCGCCAAACAGTAATAATTATTAGTTGGCGCTTTGGCGAAATACAATTGTTAATATTTCTTACAGCGTCAATATCTATGGGGGGTGGTGACCACTAACCATCAAGTGCTTCCATTCGTCCGCTTACTAATACCAGAATAATAAAAAAAAAATATAAGACTTGCAACGAGTAAACTTTTGTCGATATACTAATACTGGAGTTCGCCCATTGGCCGAAATTCGACCCTCTGGTTTATGTCCTATCTTCCGTAGCGGCGCCAGACAGTCAATCAGGAAAAAGAAGATTATGCTCACTAACTAGTTATGCTACTCTGAAATCCTTCCTTCATATATAAGATATACTTTAATATAATAGCAACCGGATAAAATGTAAACCTACTAATTTTGCATTATTAACATTTATTACTTGTTAATATATTATAATGGAGCTGATGTTCCTTAACTTAAATAAAAAAGTAACGCCAAACAAACTTTAATAATTAAATTAATAGCCCACAATGTTTCTCTGCTGGGCTAAGACCTCCTCTACCTTTTTGAAGATAAATTACATTGAAATTAAACACTTGCAGGATTCTCGCGATGTTTTCCTTCACCGCCGAACACGAGATGAATTATAAACACAAATTAAGCATATGAAGAATGAAAATTCAGTGGACTTTGCCTGGGCTTGAATCCGCAATCATCGGTTAAGATATATGCGTTCTAACCATTGGGTAGAGCTCTGAGCTCTCAATTTAATAATTAAATTTATATTTAAAATTTGTAACCAGTCATTGTGTCTGTTGAAAAAATTGTCTGTGCTTTCCGCCTTCATACGAGTGAAATCCATACACACTTTACATTTCCAACTCTTATTGGTTAGAAATGTTATAATATATTATAGCAAAGTTAAAGTAAGTATCAGACTGTAAATGTTCCAAGTCTGGATTAAAGACTCGTTTAAGGAGAAGGTTAGGAGCTCGTTACACCACGCTACTCAATACGGTTTGGTGGAATACACCAGAAAGACATAATAGAAAGATTTTAATTCAACGTAGGCAAGTTTTCCTACGATGTTTTTCTTCATCCCCGCACACATTATATGATTGTAATAAAATTAAGCATATGGAAATTTGAGGTGGTGGTGGTGCTGCTTGCTTGGGTTTGAACCCTCAATGCGGGTGTTTTAATCACTGGGCCATCTCCGGTCTCATTATTTAATATAGATTAGGCAAAGTCATATATTTTTATATTAATAAATATCAAAACGAACTTAAATGAAATTAACTAAATTTTATACGGACTCTCTAGTGCATACAATTGCATATAGTGTCGCCGCACACTGCCCGAACAAGTAAATCGATAATCTGCTGGGGAAATACGGAAATGTGTAATTTTGTTAAATTACTAGAAATATGACATACTTTGTAAGGCCGTACTGGGAATTATTACTATAATATATAATAATAATAATACAATGTATTTCGACTAACATTTACTTTAAAATCATATTTTAATGAAATTTTCCAAGTCAATGGATATTAGGTAGAATATGACTGCTATAAAAATTTAATTTAAATGAAATTTAAAAGTTTTTTCAATGGAGTCATATAGTATGATTTCGCGTGTTTGTGCAGTGACTAGAACACGTGAAACTTAACCAAGATTGCTCTTTCAAATCCGGCAAACACCACTTTTGTTTATAAGCATCTCGTGTTTGTTGGAGAAGCGTGGTTGAATAAGCATCAACATTTCTCCTCAAACAAGAGGCTAGTTGAGATACTTTCTTGTTCTAAATACCTTATTAACAAAGTTCGGGTTTGGACAAATAAAAATGGATTGTTTGTATAAGTTGGTATTTGTACAAATATAAGTCAAGTTTAAATTTGGCTTGAATATTATTATATTTTTGTATCAATAAATTGTTCGACTAACAATCTATACTAATATCATAAATGTCTGTTACCTCTGTTAACTGTCTGTTACCTTTTCACGCTTTTACCGTTGATGCGATTTAGATGCAATTTGGTGCGGAGATACTTTGTGTCCCAGGACGGACAAGGTAAAATGGGGGGGGGGAGGGGATTTATAGATATTTAAGGAAAAAATTCAAAAGTATAATTTAGTTTAGAAAATTAATTATCGTTGCAGATAATGTCGCTTTTATAAACGTATATAACAAACGTCACTATAGAATATAGCAAATAATTATAATGCATACCTCGTTTTAACTTGAAGTATAAATAAAACAAATACATTTTCCAATAACTCTACTTTCCGTAGATTCACATTGAATTCAACACTGTTACATGACGGTTCAAAAGTGCTCTTATGAGCCTACTTGGATAAAGAGTATTTAGATTTTGACATTATTCTGTCTGTCTGTTATTTGGAATTATTATGGAACAAAAAAAAATGAAAGTCAGTATATACCATTAGATATTTATTAAGGCTTTTTCATTGAATAAATTTACAAAATCACAATTTAATAAATACAGAATAAATGGAACAATATTTTTAGTGAATTCGCCAACACATAATAAACTTAGAAGATAAAATTTGATAAGCCTAGTAAATTATTTTATACAACTAAAATTATCTATAAAAATAATATAATATCCTTATATTTATACTCACAATTACATACATACATGTAAATACCCTAACACTAGATGTGAACGTGACGTTACATTATATAGGCATACCTAAATCATTTATTAGTGTAGACCACAGACTAAATATAATTCAATATATTTAATAAATAATACAAAATATTGCAAGATGGCGGATAATTTACAGTGACGTCATAAAGCTGACGTACAGAATATAATTGAAACACTCAAATTAACCAAAACGTTTAATTTTTATTATACATCCGTAAAATAATAATAATAATATTTACCGCAGAGTATAAACGATGAAAAGTAGGTTAGTAATAACATGTATGTTTATTAATATATTTATTTAGTCTGTGGTCTAATCAAATAGTAAATAGACTCTGTTAACTAGATCTTTATTGCACTAGAGTTACGATTTTAAGATAAAATCTATAAATAATAATAATCGACAAATTTTAGTGCGGAATTAGTGAACGCGCACATCAATATTTTAATATTTAATTAACATACGTTTATTTTAACACCAAACACTAGTCTAGTAACTTCATTGTGATGTTTAAAAACTACTAATTTCAGCGTTAAGTCATATTGTCAATAATATTTCAAAAAAATCATGCCAATAATAGTTCTGTTTCTAAACTTATTTAATACACACAGTATTGATCTCAATTTAAAAAGACATCGCAGAGGAAAGTTTTAATTCTATCGAATTCGTTTAGAAATCAGCACACATATCTATATTATAATTAAAAAAATGTCTTTATTTGTGTTTTTTTTTTAAGAATTTTATTCTATGTGAATTGCTGGACGTGTAGCTCGGAAATGTTAATAGTTTTTTTTAAGCTGACTTTTTACATTGGACTGGATTGTCACAAGTGTTCTTCTTCGAAATGTTTGATACATATATAGCACATACATTTTGTAAGCGAATACATCAAAGTATTTACAAAATATTTATAATGACACCCAGTTATACCAAGATTTACAAAATCAAAATATATATAAATATTCAATTATTTACTGTTAAAAGTCTATTTACTAAATTCTAGACACGATGTGTGTTTATCGACGGTAAAATTACTTACGAGGCGAAAGGCGTCGCTACAAAAAATTCGTTAATCTGAAGTGAACGGTAACTGATATACAATAACGATTCGTTAAATACAGGAACCGGTTATTCGTTAAGCAAAATATTATTATAAACTTGGACGCATGTTTGTTAAATTACGATAAAATATTCTACAACATTCATCGAAATTACGATTTAATTAATAATTGAATGACCTCTAGAAGATGTAAACATTGGCATAACTGAATCTGAATTTTAAGCTTTATAATTACATCTAAACTAAATATAGCCAAAGAAATATTACAATTCAATTTCAATTTCGGAAATGATAATCCATGTCTTTAATAATCTAATTAAATACTGAACGCTCATTGGTCGCTTATGGCGTGACCGGCTGTAACCGACCAATGACAATTCAGATTAAACTGAATCTATAATATATACCAATGACAGTAAGAGTAAGAAAACCTTATATATTCCATACGATTTGTTAGCTGGTCTCTAATATGTCCCACACAATTACTGTGTGGTTGTGTGATCAATGATGTAATATCAATTCAAGGTCAAATTTATTTGTTTACCCTAACTCGTCCTGCCATTGGAATCGACATTTCGGAAATCGACCGAGAAGTGTTTTGAATGTATCATTAATTCTTATATAATAAAATCAAACATAACATTCAGATTTTCAGAAAATTTCTAGTCTAAAAAAGCTGAGATCGCTTCATACTGAAATTAATTCACATGTAAAAATGTATAAACACAACTACGAGTTTACGATTCGAATGGACCTGTCTCCATGTTAATAACATAGTAACTAGCAACGTATTTAATCTTTAGCACATGTTTTGTAATAAAGAACAAAACTTATATGTAGTTATTTTCATAAACACCAGTCTTGTATCAGACGATTGACAAGGAAAAGCACCCCCATTTATATATATATATATAAAATATCAATCAATTGATATTATTTCAGTGATTCTATAATCATTTTAATACATAGTTATGAAGTATGTTATTTATAAAAAAACATTTGAAAATCATATTTTCGTATTTTTTTTTTGTAATTTAATTAAAAAATGTTTCCTAAACGAGGTAGTACATACCTTAATATTTTTGGAATATGTTAGAATTTCATATTTAGGTCTAAAGGTCATCGACCTGTATTATCATATATTTTGTTAAACGAGGTCACGTGCTGAGTCTTCATAACAAACATTGAAATTGTAACTTTAGTACATATTTATCAGAAACATCTGCAGAAAGGAAAATTTGGATACATGTATGGAATATTATTTAAAAATCAACTTTATAGACTACGGAGGAGGATTCAAATTTGCAAAGCTAAAATAATCTTTCAACATTACCAGAACATGCTTGCAAATTTCAACCAATGTGATTATTAAAAAAAAAAATAATGTTATCAGTCCGTCCTAATAGATTATAAGTCTTAGTACAAGTCTAAAGCATATATTGAAAAATCAGAACACGTTTATTTCGATCTCTATTAAACAATCCATACGATCAAATTTTGCATGTACAGAAAGCGAGATGAGATTTTTAACCTTATGCTTATACGTATAACATTTAAAGTTCCATAACATCGAACTTACATCTAACATTTAGATACGCTGAGATGTAGTTATACGAAATTTACTATCCCTACCAGAGACAATTTACAAAAAGACAACAGTCCCATACATTCCTATAAGTGACTCAATTTCTTAATTATCAAAGAAAACAATAATAATGTTTCATTCAGATTATAAAACAAAAGGCAAATGGAGAGCTCAGAAAAATATGGGGAAGTAACAAAAGCGAATACAACATTCAAAGCGAATACAAATCGCCAGTAGTGTGTAGTAATTAGCCATTTGTTAATACGTCATTGATTCATAATCAAAGTGACATAACTTTGAACGTATCAACAATAGGATACGTCGTTTCACACTATCAGGAATTCGTATTCGCTTTTGATATCGTATTTGCTTTTGTTGCTCCACTGTGACGTTACGCGCGCTCCATCATTATATTTTTATTTCTACATTTTTCATACATTAATTTCCACAATAATATCCAATTACATACACTAAGTAACAACGTATAATAATAATTCATGTCTTTATTTGTTTTAATCGAATCGTACTTTTAATGAGCAATTATAATTAAAACAAGGATAATATTATGTTGAACGCAATCTTTGAGCTAGACTCATTTGACAGGAATGGGTATATTGTCTTTGGTCCGTCTATTAGATTAAGACAATAGACAATAGTCGTGAGGCGTAGGGCGTCTTACATATAATGATAATTTTGTTTGATAAAATAGGTACGAGAACTTACAATTTGATCACTTTATGGTAAGTGGTCACCGCCCATAGACACAAATCTGTAAGAAATATTAATCATTCCTTTCTTGCCAATTCGCCACTAACCTTGGGAACTAAAATGTCCTTAGTGTCTATGGTTGCACTGGTTCATATCCGATGAAAAATAGTATTCTTTTTAAATACTAAACCGCATTCAAGCAACATATAGGCTTTTTGAACGTGTAGGATTTAATAGTATCTTTTACACTCCAAATATTTTAGGTCGTATTGATGTTATGGATACCAGATGTATGGTGAGCCAGATGCATCACATGTTCCCAAGTCCCGTCACTTTAAGTTTTATTAAATACTTCTAGGTTTATAAATGGACGGCCCATAGAGAATATAACTCATAAACATACATCATAGTTTTAGTCATTATCAAGTCCTCAATAGGATTACCGAAATGTTGATTCAATTAATATAATGACTAGCGTCTGACACACAGGCTCGGTCTAGTTCAGCCGCTTGTACTCATAGACAAAGTACGTACAAATTGTAATATTATTCATAAGTTGTGATACATGTATGTACATTATTTAGTTTTGGTTTCTAATAAATAAATAAGATTTGATTGTTCTGTGAACGAATTTAGAAACACAACATCGTATATATTAAAATATATCTTGTGTAACAATGATCGTTACTTGGTGGTAGGGTTTTGTGTAAGCCCATCTGGGTAGGTACTATCCACTCATCATATATTCGACCGCCAAGTAGCAATACTTGGCATAAATGTGTTCCGGTTTAAAGGGTGAGTGAGCTGGTGTAACTGCAAGCACAAGGGACAGAACATCTTAGCTCCCAAAGTTGGTGCCTCATTGACGATGTACGGAATGGTTAATATTTCCTACAGCGCTAATGTCAATGGAGGGTGGTGACCACTTACCATTAGGTGGCCCATTTGCCAGTTCACCTGTATAATAAAAAAAGAAAGTTAGAAATATATAATAGATCTATTCATTCCTATCAAATAAGCCTAACGATCGTGCATCAGAATCAAAATCAATTCATTTCCAAATGGAAAAGCGTTTGTGCTAAATTTTGTTTCACTTTTGCGATAACGCGCCTAGGATCTTGCTTACGGTGCAATTTTTTGGCAAATAATAATAACTTAATCGTTTACAGAAATCACCTCCAGCTACTCACGTAGCGTATCGGTCGTGCGTGCCAATCGAAAAGATTACAAACATGCCTCAATAGAAGAAGAGGAGCCGCTCCTGAGCGGTGCCGGACAGCAGCCGCCAGCCGCGCTTGATGTTCAGGTACTGGATGACGGCGCGCACGCAGATCAGGATACCTGCGAGGTGCATTGCATTTTTAGAACAGGGTTACCAACCTTCAAAATAAAATAAAAATGTTGACACTAGAGCATTGACCTACAATATTTTTATATTTAAATTCTAAATACTTCTAAAGGTTACAAATTCAATTTATCTAAATTTCTTATTTTCGAAATGCAAATAAACAAGTTCATAATTATAGATTCTCACCGAAAGCCATAATGAGCCACCAGAGCCAGGAGTTCTCGTGCGAGGCGAGCTCGGTCGAGTGCTTGACGATGAGCGTCCACTTGGCGAGCGACAGGCCGAAGCCGGCCAGCGCGCCGTAGCGACTCGCCACGGTGTGGCAGAAACACATCAGCAGCAGGAAGCCGATCCAGTTGAACAGGAACGCGACTGGTGACCACAAAGTTTAATGCACACCTCGAACGCGAAGCGGTGGGGCTCCATTGGTCAAATTATAATTAGAATATAGAGTAGAGCTTTGTGGAAACCGGTCTGGGTAGGTCCCAACCACTCATCGGATATTCTATCGCTACGCAGCAAAACATTGCATTGTTGTTGTGAGTGAGCAAGTGTAACTTCAGGGACAAGGGACATACAAGTAGTAATAGCTTTAGTTCCCAAGAACCTTGAGGAGAAATGATCAAAGTTTCCTAAGGCAGCAATGTCTATGAGCGGTGGTGACCACTTACCATCAGGTGGCCTATTTATCCGTCTGCCCATCTTTTACATAAACAGTCCATTTTTAAGGTCAAGGCCCCTGTCTTTTTGAGAAGAATATTTTAGAGTTTATTCCAGCGTTATCATCCAACCCATTTTGGTTTCCTCAAGACATTTTCCTTCGAGCAAGGGACAAATGAAAACACAAATTAAGTACATGAAATGAATTCAATTGTGCTTGCCTAGGTTTGAACCTGCAAGTCATCGTTTAAGAATGACGTATTCTAACCAATGGCCCACATTGGGTCCCTAGATTTAAATCGCACATTAAGCCTGTCATTACAAATCAACTAGTCAAACTTTCGATCTTTAATTATTAATGGGCGAATCGTTATGAGGGTCGAGGTGAGACGTGTGAGCACGTTCCAAATGTCATCTATATATAATATTTTGGTTTAGAAAATATTCAGACGTGCAAACTGACCATCTGACGGTAAGCGGTCACCTAAAGGATTTAGAAGAGAAAAGACAAATAAAAAAAAACTTTGATATTGAATTGACGCAAAATCTTGAATAAATCGTTTTGAATATCGACGTTTTTATCGCAACTTTGGAAGTAAAATTAAAGTGGATATCTGTAGTTAAGTGGCGTACAGCGTTTTATTATAGAATGTATATATATTAATCGAGAACCGTTTGTAGTGGACCATCCACTGATGAGTGATACATAGCTGAGCTATTTTATTTATTTATTTAATTATAATTAATCTACGGTTATATTTTGATTTCTCATTGTAAAAAAGTACTATATTTCAATCTCATAATACTTTTCATGGATTAGGAATGTTTTTTTGAGTTCTTTGATCTTCGTGTGATTCTGAATTTCTCAGCTGTTCTGAATGGTATTCCAGTTTGCCAATAATCAAGTCCTCTCTGTTACGGATAGTCCTTTTTTCACGGATTGCCCTATACGATACCTCAAATCTAAGATAGTTTCATAAAACATGTTTTTATCAGGTAGTTCTTCTACATAAATTATAGAATATAGATATAGATAGATAGACTATATCATATATCACGGTACAAGGAACAGTAACTATTTTATTAGCATTTTTTAGCGTTAGCAGCCCGTAAATGTCCCACTGCTGGGCTAAAGGCCTCATGTCCCTTTGAGGAGAAGGTTTGGAGCATATTCCACCACGCTGCTCCAATGCGGGTTGGCGGAATACACATGTGGCAGGATTTTGTTGAAATTAGACACATGCAGGTTTCCTCACGATGTTTTCCTTCACCGCCGAGCACGAGATGAATTATAAACACAAATTAAGCACATGAAAATTCAGTGGTGTCTGTCTGGGTTTGAACCCGAAATCATCGGTTAAGATGCACGCGTTCTAACCACTGGGCCATCTCGGCTCTGTACTGATCATCTGATCTGGCCGTGATCGTCTAGTGGTTAGGACCCTACGTTGTGTAACTATTTAATAATACAAAACTAATATTAGTTTTTCCAGGGACTAGAATGTCTAGAAAGTTTTGACTATTATTAATAATATATAATGTAAATATATCTGTCATGTCTGAGTGTATCAATGTATCTTCGCAACTTTTTGGCGCGATGCCATATAACAATCTATGCGTAGTGTATTAAATATTATGATGACATTTTTATTCGTTTCGTACAGAAATAAAAATAAGCAATGCATGGTATAAACTTTTTTGTAAAATAATTTCTGTCAGTTTGTTTTCATAGCTTATTTTTCGTATGAAATCTCAAGAATTAAAAAAAAAATGTTCAACCGTAGATGTACGGTCTAAATAGATTCCAATCAGGAAGCAAATCTGAAAGAGTTCAGTTATAGTAGATGCTAATGTAACACTGACATCAATAAAAATCAGACTGAAAATCACGTTAATTATACGAAATTGATGCAATTGAGCACTCGAATTTTAACTTCGATGTGTCTATGTATATTATATATGTATATAATATACGGTTAATGTATACATATATAGTTACGAATATAATCAACTAACTTAAACTAAATCAAAATATAGGGTGAGATATAAATAATGTATTGTTATATTAATGACTAGCCCGCCCCGGCTTCGCACGGGTGCAATGTGGCTTATCCCTAATAGACATATACTATCGCGGACTTTTTTGAAGACCGATTGAAGTTATACAATACTGTAGTACATTAGTTTGATCTATCTCGTAGGGTTCAGCCCACGTTTGCAATTTAAGCGCAAAAAATGTTTTTATTTACGACTTCACATTAGAAACCTGTAGAGGTTTACGTATAACCTTCCTCTCGAATTACTCTATCAATAAAAAAAAACCACATCAAAATCCGTTGCGTAGTTTTTAAGATATAAGCCTACCTACGGACAGACAGCGGGAAGCGACTTCGTTTCATAGTATGTGGTGATGCGCGTATCGAACGAGGTACGTACCGAAGAACGACGTGAGGAACATGATGTCGGTGCCGAGCAGGCTGTTCTCGGGGTCCAGCGCGTCGGCCGCGCCCTCGGGCGGCTCCACCGTCACGAACGCCGCGATGGTCGGGTGGCTCGCCGGCGGGATCTGCCGCGGACACGCCCCTAGCGTTAGCTTTTGG
This sequence comes from Vanessa atalanta, assembly GCF_905147765.1. Lineage (NCBI taxonomy): Eukaryota > Metazoa > Arthropoda > Insecta > Lepidoptera > Nymphalidae > Vanessa > Vanessa atalanta. The sequence goes on along the minus strand of NC_061891.1, from coordinate 8,604,847 downwards.
GATCGTCGCTGGACCCGGGACGGGTTGGACGATTCCACGACACCAAACCGGTATCGAGTGATTGCTGTTGTAGAATCACCCTTCAGCTACGGTCTAGTTACGTCAAGTCTGTTTTAGCGATGTGCCATTGGGTGTTAAAGGAAAGAATCAGCTTGTATGTGGCACTCGCTTCAATGAGGGTAGATTGGTATTTCATATTTGCTTCCTCACTATGATTTCCTACACCACCAAAACGTAATGAATCATACACAAATCAAACTAATGAAAATTTAGGGATTGAAATCTTCAGTTAAGATTCACTTCTAAGTACTGAACTATGTCACCTCTCACTGAGTATGCTAACAGAAGTGACAAATTATATGTGCAGATATATATTAATAATAATCATCCGATAATAATATAACATATGAACTAAATACAGCCCGGTGCCCGGTATATAAAGAAATAAAAATGAATAAACCTGATGAAGTCCCTCTCCTTCCATTTGCTTCTCACGCTGCACCTCTTCATATGTAGGCAGCTTGGAGTTAGCCGCCACATCATATGGTGGGGGAGCAGAGAAGTCTGCCTGCGGTGGTGGTATATCGTGGATATTATCTGTAACAACATTAATATTACATTTAATCTCTATATATTAACACGTAAAGCAATAACTTCTTCCCCTTTTTTATCAAAAAGACGCGAATGGAGGTGTATGAAATTCGGCACTTTTAAAGTTTATGTGGAGAGGGAGTACAGAAAGCTAATATTGTTATAAAATATGTATTAGGAATACATTATAATAATAAAAAGATACATTACACACACTACGATCCGTTTAACACATACACGTTTATCAATACATAATATTTAATATGAAACATTCATTGTATACGTATATACTGCAAATGACAATACACGTCATGTCAAAAATGATAATCGATGACATTTTTTTTTTTACAATATAATTGTTTTATTGTAACGACAAGGTATCATCCGATTGAGCCTCATTTTACTCACGTATCTTTCAAATCTACGCATCTTATATTTTATTTGCTTAGAATTACAGTCGAATTCCGACCAATGGTCGACCACTATGCAACAATATATATGTAAATGATCACTATTCGCAAAGCCTCCTCTTATTAAATAAATTTAGATTATACCAAGCATTACTGGTGAGAAACTCAGTATTTACTCTTTTCCTCTAACTAAATACATAGTCAACTATATAAAATTAATTGTATATGTCCTGTATACAAATTTAATATACATTAGAATGTTATGTAATGATTAAATCTGTGATGTTATAGTTCTGCTAGTGACTACAATTTCCTATATATTTTCTTAATCATATTAATTTTATTTCATTTTTAGAAGGACTAATCAAATATATTATTGGCCTGCTTCCTTTAAGAACCTAGATTATATAATTTACATTATGGGTTGCCTGTCTGTCGAGAAACTATATCATGTTTCTTGTTAATATTGGATAAAGTCAAAATACAACCGAGTGCAACAAAGTCATCCCACCTGACTTCAGCCACATTAATCAATTTTAGTTGTTATCAAGGAAAAGTCGTCCAGTAGATATTTTAGAGCACTAGTGGATGTATAAATGATGACTCTCTTAAGTGTTGCCATTTCTCACTCTTCAAATAAAATAATTCACAAAGACTTATTTTTTACTGTATACATATGCAATTGCATATATGTCACCCAATGTTAAGTGGTCACCACTGCGTCACCATCGACACAGTAATTATTAAACATTCCTTACAATGCCGATCCTTTACAAGACAGGGTACTAAGACAGAACTAACAGCTTTATGTACTTCCCAACTGACTGAGAATTTTGCATCATAAATACCCAATAACTTTTTATTGACCAAAGGTTGCAGCCAAGATTCTTGAGTCTGCAGGCTTAGAAGCTAGTCACTAGACAAGCAAGAACTCCAAGTTGGTTAGCAATGATTATTCTATGGAGTTACATAGTAATTTTATTGAATATTAAAACTAGTAAATCTTAATGAGTACCATAAACTTAAGTAAACTAACTAATCTATATATCTTTTTGTATATTATAATTATATATGAGTAAAGTCATATATAATTATAACATACAAAAAGCTATATGTTAAAAAATAATAGCACTACCATTGAAACAATCATTGGTATTCCCGTAACAATTAGTGATTAAAAAAAATACCTATTAAAAGCTAAAATGATATATCACCACTTAGCCATCACAGATAATAAAACATGTTGACGTCAATGGTTTCTTAACACATTAATAACACTGTCATTGTTACGAGAGACAATACAGCTGAATTTATTTTCAATTAAATTATTTTTGTTAACACCCAATCAAGCGCTAGAACAATAGCTGTATACACTATGACTAATCTTGCAAAATAAACGACTTATCAATGATATGAGGATAAAAAAATTAAAACATACATATGAATCATAATTTTCTCTTCTTTTTCATTGTAATTTTTTTTTTTATGAACAATTATTCTGTATTGGAAATAATGTGTATTTGTCCTATTAGAATCACTTGCGCTGTTTATGGGTTTATCCAAGGTTTTTAATACCTTTTTAAGTAATATTAATAGGGAAAATGTAGAGTCAAGTAATAATATATATACTTGTCAATAAATTACGTATGTTAGTACTATATTCAACGTATTACAAACAACTTTTTTTAATTGCATTGTGACTTACTGATATCAATAAACGGTGGAGGCATGTTATTGTCCATTGATGAGGGCAATATGACCCGAAGGTGCGCCGTAGGACATAAATTTTCAACTCGAGCCTGGCTCTGCAATGAAAATACAACTTTCACACATCAAGATATACGAAAGCAATTATATAAATAAACAATTAAACTCTGTCACATACCATTTTTTTATTGTACACAAATATTTTCTCAATTGTGTGTCTCAAAAATATTTTTAAGGCTTTGAATGATATCTTGGATACTAGTCACTGTACATTAGGTTAACGCACATTATTCAAGGTCTTTCTAATATGTTATCAGAGCAATCACACTAGAAATTGCAACGTACAATCCCACCTCTAACTTCGACCAACAAATAAATCATAGAAATTAGAATAGTCAATAGACGACAGACCGTGAACGTCAGACGACAGACAAAATTAGATTCACAGATAATAATTATGCATGTCTTTCATATTTTTTTTTACTTTTTTGGTATGCTTGTATCATTTCTATATATTTGTAATTATTTAATTAAATATATGCAAATAATTAATATATTTTTGATATCATCAAAACTATGTACTTTGTAAAAGTATTGCCATTTAAATAGATTATAAATATCCGATCTCTACTGAAGATGAAAATTAAATAATTTAAGGAATACGTATTTTTTATTATTACGCACAACATATTTTTTGTTTTGTAGTTTATTTATAATATTTCACATAATTACAAAAAGCAAGCATGGTTCATATTTTATGAGTAGCAACTCATCTATTTATATCATTGGCATTATATGTAATGTCAGAAGTCACAGTCAGACACTTTGGTCAGACACTTCAGACAGAACTCTGTTGAACAAAAATGAAATCGTTCAATTTATTTTAGTCGTGTACCAAGTTGATTTTTAAATAAAATTAAAATATTTATATTTATTTAATACCCGGCCTCTTCTATCCAACATGAAAAGTGCATTAATGGTGGCTGAAAAGCCATCGTTAGCCCAAAATCTTGCCAATATACTTAGTAATGGCAAATGCAACACCAATAAAGGTTTGTTTTCATATAAGAGTTCTGCTTGTTTTTATGATATATTTCTAATTTTTTAATAATTTTTAGGTTCAAACTCAGCCTGTGCGATACACGAATGGAATGGCACATTTAAGAATGAACCGGTCCGATTTAAAATGACGTCTGTTTGTGGACATGTAATGACTTTAGATTTCACCGGTAAATATAACAACTGGGACAAAGTTGATCCCATTGAACTGTTCAGCTGTCCAACAGAAAAGAAGGAAGCAATGCCCCGTCTTAGGATACCTGCGTTTTTAGCCCAGGAAGCAAGAGGTTGTGACTTTCTTATTTTGTGGTTAGATTGTGATAAAGAAGGTGAAAATATCTGTTTTGAAGTAAGTATATGACATAGAAAGCAACATATTTGTTAAATATATTTTTTTTATAAAAAAGATAGGCAGATGAGCAAATGGGCTATGTGATGGTAAATAGTCACCACGGCCTGTAGACATTATGGTTGTTAGAAGTTTTAAACATTTCTTACAATCACCAATGCGAGACTAACTTTGGTAACAAAGTTGTTATGTCCCTTGTACTTGGTATATATTTATACTGGTTACCTCCACCCTCAAACCTAAACATAATAATACTAAGTATTGCTGTGATACATAATGCTTAGAAAACTTATCTTTTGTTTTCAGGTCATGTCCTGTGTCCAGCCATACATGAAGGGTGATGTTTTTTCTCCTCAAGTGACATATCGAGCACGTTTCTCTGCTATTACAGATAAAGATATAAAAGCAGCCATGTTGAATCTCGTTAGGCCTAATGAAAATGAGTCACGCAGTGTGGATGCACGGCAAGAACTAGATTTACGTATTGGTTGTGCATTTACACGATTTCAGACAAAGTACTTTCAAGGTAAGTACTGTAGTTGTGCTAAACATTGGGACTCTCGGATAAAGTGTGTACATTATCACTTACAACTAAATACTCTTAAAAGAGATATTTATTTATTTTGAAATCACATTTTGATACTTTTATTTATTCCTTAGTCTGTGAAATTTCTACTAAATGTGGTTTAAGGTTCATTGTGACTGCTACGGCCCAGTGGATCTCTATATCAAATCACTAAATACTTTGAATATTGCATCCAAACAAGCAAATATCTGCTTTATATACTATCATAGATATATATTTTATATAAGCATATTTTCATATAAATTTTATTGTTTACTTGCAGGCAGATATGGTGATCTTGATGCATCTCTTATATCTTATGGTCCATGCCAAACACCCACTCTCGGTTTTTGTGTCCAACGTCATGACGAAATTCAGACTTTCAAACCAGAAACCTATTGGGTTTTACGAGTGACAGCTTCGACGAGTGAGGGTCGTGAATTGCCATTGGAATGGAAAAGAGTTAGGAGTTTTGAGAAGGATATTGCCAATATGTTCCTCGCTGGTATTAAGGAAATAAAAGAGGCTACGTAAGTGTGATAAACAGTAATTTTTTTTAATTTACAGATAAACTTAGTGTTTTTATATATCTTATTATGTTGTGTTCTTAAGTTTTAAATATTAGTATAGATTAGAAGTTATTTTTAATTTATTGATTACTGGTCAATATTTTTTATACAATAGCGTCATAAACGTCCAAGCCAAAGAGAAGGTGAAGCCTCGGCCTACAGCCCTCAATACAGTGGAGTTAATGAGAGTGGCCAGCGCTGGACTGGGCATGGGGCCACACCATGCTATGCAGGTATTTATTAGAACACAGCCTGTCTGAACAATGTCTTGCACATTGTATGAAAGACTAACCAGATTTTTGTCGCTATGCGCGTGTCTGACGCCGTCTTTTCACGGATTTTGCTGTGGGGATGATATTGATAAAAATCTACACTCAAAATATGTTTTAACTCGGATTGAGTCGGATTGACTCTATTCTAATAGGAATAACACTAGGAACAGCAATGATACTCCGCCAACTTCAAGAAACTACTAATGCTTACGAGGCGTAAGTCAGCACTACCATTGGATTTCTTCTTATAAATTTGAAAACTACTAAAAAGAGTATCTTACTCTCCCGAATAAACGAGCCATTAAAAAAAAGTAAATGGTAATCAAATAATTCTAGTATTCGTAAGCAATACAAATTGTTTTGTGAATAAAGTTGTTGGGCTTTAATATATAGCTATTATTTAATATTGTTTGTAAATCACATAAGAAACAATATATTTTCATAGTGAATTTATATTTTAACATAACATTTTCTTTTTTCAGATTGCAGAACGTCTCTATACTCAAGGTTATATCTCATATCCCAGAACTGAAACGACAAGTTATCCAGAAAACTATGACCTAATGTAAGTTTATCAAGAAAATATCAATTTTACGGGTAGCCAAGACTGTAAAATTGGTGGCTCTCACCCGTTATATTCTCTATAAAATATAGATATATTTATATATATTTGGCGATTACAGGGGTACGCTTCGTCAGCAACAGAACTCGTCTAAATGGGGTACAGAAGTTCGCGCAATTATCGCAAACGGTATTAGCAAACCCAAGAAAGGTCACGACGCAGGCGACCATCCTCCCATCACACCCATGAAACCAGCTAGTAAGCTTTTATTATTGCTTAGTTTAGGAAGAGTGAGAAAATGATACCGCCCCCCCCCCCCCGCCCCCCCCTTAATGTTAAGTGGTCGAAATCAATTCTTTAATAACTCATTCGAAGCACCGTCATCAAATTAAAACGGAATAATGCGATAAATGGTAGACCTTTAATTACCCGATTTCAATTGTTGGGACACTCACCCAGAGACTAGCACAGCGTATGCACAAAATCCTACCTTTCGTTTTGTATTATTTTTTTTTTTATAATCAAGTCAGATCTTGTCAATTGCAAAAATTTGCATGCCAACCAACAGTGTGGTGATGGAGAACTAATCAAAAGCATTTCGAAGTAGAGTTGCACAATTTTTTTTTTATGAGAGTTAAATTTATTTAGAAATTACATTTCGACCTTGTTCGGTCAGGTATTGTGACAATGTTTCTTTCTTTTTCTTTTCAGCGGAGTCTGAGCTAGAGGGCGATATGTGGCGTATCTACGACTACGTGACGCGTCACTTCATAGCGACACTGTCAAGGGACTGCAAGTATTTATCAACAGTAATAACATTCCAAGTGGGCTCTGAAACGTTCACGTACACAGGGAATACGCTCGTGGATGCTGGGTACACGGAGATTATGCACTGGCAGGTGGGTACAGACTCGTGGGAGGTTTCAAAGCCGTACTTCCAAATTTTCTAACTGATAATGTTTCCAGGCCTTCGGCAAAGACGAGTTCGTGCCCGTCCTCGCCGTGGACGACGTCCTCCGCGCTCACGACCACCGCCTCGTGGAGTGCCAGACCTCCCCGCCGGACTACCTCACCGAGTCGGAGGTACCGTCCAAGTCATATGTAATACTCAGTAGTTCGGATGGATTGAAACTATTTAATAATAATGTTTCAGGTAATCACTCTGATGGAGAAGCACGGGATCGGCACCGACGCCTCTATCCCGGTGCACATCAACAACATCTGCCAGCGGAACTACGTCAACGTCGGTAGCGGTAGGAGGCTCGTGCCCACCAGCCTGGGAGTGGTGCTGGTCCACGGTTACCAGAAGGTGGGAATCCAAATATAAATTATACTTTAGAAGATGTGACGTAGATGATTGGGAATGTTGGTATAACCCAAAATCAAAACGTAAAGATTTATATTACGCTGTTTTAGTTCTGTTGCCCTCACGCATTTATAATATCTTAAATAATAATATCCTGTTCCAATTTTATTTATTAGTTAAATATAAATTGTGTACATATTATTAATAATTTCTGTAATATTACTAATTCCAATTAAGTATGCAAACATACAACATGTAATATGTAATCATACAATGTAATATAGAAATATAATTCTATTTAAATACTACATATATTAATAAAACGAAAAAAAAGTTTAACTCAAAATGAATGACAAAAAAATATAGTATATTCGCTTTCATACTAAACACATTAAAAAACCGTATACACGATTAAATTTTATGAATGTTCATATCATCAATCATAATTCATAATTCTGTACGCCATAACAACGAAACGTACGTCGGGCAGATCGACCCGGAGCTGGTCCTGCCGACCATGCGCTCGGCCGTGGAGGAGCAGCTCAACCTGATAGCCGTGGGCCGCGCCGACTTCCACGCCGTGCTGGCGCACACGGCCGAGATATTCCGGCGCAAGTTCCAGTACTTCGTGCGGTCCATCGAGGCCATGGACCAGCTGTTCGAGGTCAGCTTCTCGTCGCTGAAGTCGAGCGGCAAGGCGCTGTCGCGCTGCGGCAAGTGCCGGCGCTACATGCGCTACGTGGCGGCCAAGCCGGCGCGCCTGCACTGCTCGCACTGCGACGACACGTACGCGCTGCCGCAGCACGGCTCCGTGCGCATCTACCGCGAGCTCAAGTGCCCGCTCGACGACTTCGAGCTGCTCAGCTGGTCGGCCGGCAGCCGCGGCCGCAGCTTCCCGCTCTGCCCCTACTGCTACAACCACCCGCCCTTCAGGTGCGGCCCTCTCGCTTGCGCAGGCGCGAAGCTTGGTGGCGTCTGTCGTTGATAAAAATATTCCGGTTCGCAGGGACATGAAGAAGGGATTCGGATGCAATTCCTGTACCCACCCCACGTGCCCCTACGGCGTTAACTCTACAGGGGTGTCCGGGTGTGTCGAATGTGATGGAGTGTTAGTCCTCGATCCTTCCGCTCCGAAGTGGAAGCTCGCTTGTAATCGGTGAGTATTTATGGTTAGGTAATGGGGTCTTCATTTTTGATTACTTTAACATACATACATATGTACAATAATAATAATTACATAACTTTTTATCGACCTGGGGTTTAAAAGTAGGGTCTCGATATTGGCGGCCTTATATCTAACCTATGCTATAAAATGAGGGACTTATGCCTGCATTATTAACTATATTTAGCAATGTCGTCTAACAATTACTGTGGAGGTGGCTAGAAACATCGTCTCCCACCACACTCGCCAAGGCTAGCTCCAAAGTGACGATTTCCATTTCTTTCCGGGACTTGGATAATAAATTTAAGCGGTACATAATAAGTAACGGGAGGCACGGTGTCCGCAGCTGCGACGTGATCATCAACATCTTCGAGGAGGCGTCCCGCGTGTCGGTGTGCGAGAGCGCGTGCGGCTCGTGCGGCGCGCAGCTCGTCAGCGTGGAGTACCGCGCCGAGCGCACGCGCCTGCCCGCCGCGCTCACCGACATGACGGCCTGCCTCTACTGCGAGCCCAGCTTCAGCGCGCTCGTGAGTCCCGCGCACGCGCACGCGCACGCGCACACGCGCACTCCAATGCACGGGCGCGTGCACGCTTGCTGACGTGTACCGAACTTACGTACGCAGGTGGAGAAGCACCGCGCGGTGTCGTCGCGCGGCGGCGGCGCGCGCGGGCGCGGCGGGCGCGCGCGCGGCAAGCACCGCAACAAGCAGCCCAAGGACAAGATGGCGCAGCTCGCCGCCTACTTCGTGTGAGCCCCCGCGCCCTACCCCACTCGCTTCTACCGTATCGATGGCATCGATGGAGTCGTATGGGCGGATCGGTGCTGAGCGGGTAAACTCTAATTTTATAATAAATTCGACGAACTGAAATCTGTCCTCGATCTAACATTGTGCACTTCGATGTACGAGCACGTATTAATATATTGTTTTAGGATTTAAACCGCGATATTTTCTTTTGCCCCATCTTTCGACAGAGTTGAGTTACAGATGTCGTGGTCACGAGTTTACCGTCCGGATAAATTACAAAAGTACTTGATCGCGCCCGAATCTCGTACAAAATTCAGAATGCGTAATATAATATCCGAACGCCAATGATTACTACGTGATATGATTTTGATGCACTTTACGCTTTCAATGTTATCAAGTGGATAAGTCACTTCCTGAAATCTCACTTCATAACAGCTCAACATTTAAGCGAGTATATACAGAAACAAAAAAAATACAATAAACACCTTAGCTGAAATGGCAAGCAAATGGTTCTTTACTAACTAAAAACGAATAAGAATTTTAATAAAAATCAAGTGTGGGATGAGTGCGTCGCGATGTCACATAGCATTTATCTGATTCGGCCCTAAGTGTATTATATATTTAACACCGTACTTTAATTTAATAATACTTTTAAAAAGTAATATTGTATATTACTCGATATGATAGTATGATATTGTGTTATTTTTTTTAGTACTTTGTGAAATTAATAAAAAAATACTAATTATTATGATGTTTTATTTTGAAAAACCAGCACTTCGATTTTGTTAGGTTATCTCGGCTCAAATATATATTTATATTAGGTACCTTTTTTAATTACTTACGGTAATTCGAATACTTTTTTGCTAAATGTTACAAAATATCCCTATTGTAAGTAATATCACTCAGTGGTTTTGTAGGCAATCCGAATGAGGAATAAAGATTAATAAACAAAGTTGCCTTTGAATTGACGTGTCCTTATTGGTTGAGATATAAAATAATCTATAGAATTTATTATGGATTGGACGATATATTAACCATCAACGTTTTGTTGCATAATACTGCAGAGATAATATGTACTTTTGTATAGAATGTGAATGTAAAGTTTGTTTATTTTCTCCATTTACTTTGTCATTGAAATAGGCTGTAGATTTGGCTCTATAGTATTACGTCACAATCAAAATATTCTTTATTCAAGTAAGCTCAAAAAAGAACTCTTTGGAATGGTCAGTGTATTAAATATAAAGCTACCGTTTCGGAAAGTAGATCCTACCGAGAAGAACCAGCAAAAAAAACTCGCGTTACTCTTTACCAACATTTTAATTCCAGAGTAATGAGTCTGTCATTAAAGTTCAATAAAATTTACATATATCTTAAACAACAAATACAAAGACGAAGCTTTTATATCTTCAATAAAATCTTTTATTAAGTAATATGCCTTATCAATGTTTTTTTGACATGAACTTTAAATTTTTTCATAGGGCAAGATAATAAGAGTTAAAATAACGTGTGAAATGGGTTTAATTAAACAAAATTATAATTTAAGTCTTCATTTTATTGTGAAGGTTGTCACCTAATATAATGTATAGGTACAATACGTTATAAGCTTACAATTTATTACTGTATAGGTATCGTTACATATTTCGTTTTTAAGTAGTTCAAACAGTTTCTATGTAAAAACCTAACCGGTAACACTGGTTGGAAAAAGACATAAATTTACAATAATAATATAACTTTATTTATTATCTGTGCGACGAAAGAAGCGCTTAAATTAAAAAAAAATCCTGCCACATAAATTGATGTTCGATTTTACATTCTTAATTTAAATTATAAATTCATAGTTTGTATTATTAAAAGTAAAAAAGTCTTAAATAAAAATAAGTATATTCGGAATGTTGAATCAGTTTCGCTATTATTTTAACCATATATCACAGACAAGCCAATATGAAATGCTTTAGCAAACGTTTATTTAATTACATAGTCAAATATGTACAAAATATAGAAACACTTGTTTTGTGATTACTTTTAGGCAGCATATTTTAATTCAAATTATAAAAATCTTCGGGCGGAAAAAATACTAACTACAATTTCGTATTGTATAAGAAACACGGAATTGTATATTCGATTTAGTTTATATTTAAATAATATTCAAGCAATGTAGAGATTATTATTTCATCCAAGGAGTTTTTATTTATTATTTTATATAGTAAATCAGATTGCAAACATCGTATAAATTAATATAGAAGATGTTTAAATTAAGCAATTAATCGAATTTTATCGGTTTTTGTTTATCAATTTGGTCACTTGGGAGATTATTAGGTATGATAAAAGTAGACATTATATTTAACTACGTGCATTTTATCTTTTTTTTTATTATTTATATTTTTTTAATTATCTGTGAAAACTAATATCACTGACTGAAAAAATAGAATCGTTTAAAAAAATACATTTTGCAAAATTAAATCGATACACTGGAACGTTATGATATGCGTCACTTTTAATAAAAATACTTTAAGCGATCAGGCGCAAGTATCATACAAAATTATTTTACATAATTTGCTTTGTAAGTAATGGACTTATATTCTATCTGACAAGTTCAACGAGCGATATAATTTCATACGAAAAAAAATTACCTCAAGAACATTCCACGAAACGAGCTCCCAAAGGAAATTACCCTTGTGCACTAATTGGTCTATGCATGTGATTCTCATTGGGCCAATAATTACTTAGGATCGTCTTACGTGCCGGATTTGTCTCTCATATAGTCGTGGCATTAGCAAACAGACAATAAGGATCGAGTATTATGTTCCGTAGGAGTTTGACTCGTGAAATGGACTATTAGCAAAACGTTTTGATTCTGTCTCGTTACGTATAGTGTTTTGACAGCTCTTGACAGTTGTATCACTATGTTCAAAAACGGAAGGTTACTTCGTTTGAAATTATATCAGCTCAAAATCACTATCTTATATTATCCATAATAGTTCAAACATATAACGAACATATGTCATTTTATAAAGAATACAATAATGATTGTGCAATTTATATAATTTTTAGTATAATCTATGTTATCATTATTATTCTCTAGTTGCAAGTAACCCTAATGCGTTCTACTCCGTACATTTAATATATCCCTGCAGATTTATTGAGATTCATTTGTAAATACTTACGTCAGTTCAATATTAAATGTACAGTAATATGTTATTGTACTATACTAACGTTAATTGTAATCTCACTGTTTTTGATAACATAATTAATCTCTAATAGCTTTATATACTTACACAGCGATTATTTACATTACCAAGAATTCTTAAGATCATTGTATGTGAATAATTACGACTAAAATTCGAACATTGTTAAATGTCGGTAATATTAGAGTCGAGTTAAACAGTTAAGCAAATTAGATTAGTGTAACTACCTTTACTATCTTTTAACATCAGTATAACGACGGTATCTATTATTACCGACTAAACGAGTTATGAATTTTAGTCGTAATTAGATATAGTATTTATCACGTGACCCTTATTGTTCTTCGTAGACGAGTCTAGAGATAAACTGTTAGCTGATTTGTAATACTCTTAACTATTAATTTAGCTATCTAAAAATTTATTGAAAATGAAACTATGTAATTCGTTTTTTTAGTTTATCGTTCGTGTTGAAAACAATTTAAGTAACGATAAAATAATGCAAGAAAAAGTTTGTTTAGGAATCAAATTAATTAATAAAAGATGTTATTAACTAGATACACAAATGTTTTGAGTATTTGTACTCTCAAGTATTATATAATTAGGCTGAAAATTATCTAATGCGCTAATTTGACTAAATTCTAATTTCAATAAATGGTCCGATATTTGGATGAACTAAACAGGTTGAGGTGCAGGCTCGAAACAATATGGACCCGTACCTACATTTATAAATTGAATTACATCGAGGCCAGCTCTTTCGTCTTTTTAATACTGAAAATAATTATAAATAATCCAATTTGTATTATCGATTTATACCATAACCCAGAGACCAAAGAGCGAATTAAAAAGCAATTTAGAGAGATATGTTATTTAAAAATCTAAATTAATTTAAACATGTTATTGTCATAGAATAATTTACAATGTTGAATTAATCAGTGACTAGATCGTGATTAAAAGTAATCTTGGTCTCGGACGATGGTATAAATCGTTTTGATAAGTAACAAAGGTACAGTAAAATTACAATATATCTGTAAGTATACGTGAATGGTAGATTATATTAAATAAGCTATGGATAGCTTATATTATATTGAGCCACTGAAGTATATATTATATTTACTATTTAAAGCTCTTAGTTTTCATTTTTATGCGAAATATATTATCGCATCGAATACCAAAGGCCCTCGAAGAGAATTTTGCCTTAGTTTTGGACAATTCTCTGGAGCGGGCGACGAATATAATGAATATAATAGAAATAACGTCTATCAATGTATCAAGTACCTAGAATATATTAAAATCAAAAGCTTTGCTTTTGGCATTTTACATAGAGTTACTTTATCTGATCCGTTATGAACGTGGAGTGTCCTTAACACTCTAGTAGAGTTTGAAAGGAAGGTCACTTAGATGTTATCACTGCACTTTTGTGTTCAATAAATAATGTCCTTAGTTTCTTCTATAAGATTGTAATATATGAATTGTAAATCAACCGTTACTCTTCTTATATTTTAGGAGACTTAAAATAGCAGCAAACTCAAATGAAACTTGAAACGAGCATCAAGACAAAATGTTTGTTTTAACCTACTAAATAGTCCACACTTGTACTTTCTCCGCGATAACACACCAACTCGCTTGATCGTAGTACGACGACACAACGTGGAGGCTTTCCACATATTTTTCGATTAACTGGTCCAATTCGCCCTTCTTGAAAACGTGATAATACCTGTGGTAAGTAACTGCGCCTCCTTCAGACGGCAAGCTGTCCGAGCCGTCGCTCAGAGACGGCAAGAGAGGGGCGTGAGGTATTGGTCGAGATGATGCTGCAGGAACTGTGGCGGTATCTTCTGATGATGATCGTGTTTCTAACAATTTCCTGTCTTTGGAACATTCACTACATGATGGCAATGAAGCTAAACTTGCGCATCCAAGTGACGCTGTGCTTCCAGTTTTATCGCGGCGACTCCAATCACTACCTGCAGATGTATCAGTTGATTCGATGGAAAATCCTGATTTCAAAGGCGCTGTGCTGGCGCTCGATCTTGAAGTAATAGATTCAGGACTTATTTCCATTTTATCTAAATCACTGGAATCTGTAGATTGTCCGACCTTGAGCGAAGATCGCTTGTCGGTGCTCGTACAGAGAGAGTCAACACTTATCTCAGATTCTAATGAGTATCCAGTTTCTAGAGATTGACTTGTATCGTATGCACCAGACTCAATTGTTATTTCAGGGTTACCATTACTTGATGAAATAGCACTGTCGTCGTCTGGATTTTTAGTGTCAATGTCTGGAATTTTTTCATCTGTGGTTGGGTAGATAATCGGTTTAATATTGTATTGAATATTGGTACAATTGTTTAAGTATACATCTTCCTCACTCGTTACCTTCATAGTTTTTTTGAGTTCTCTGTATTTATTAATAATCGGATCAACATCTTTTGACCTCTTTTTGCTTTTTGTCTTGGTACTACATTTTGGAAATAGTTTGTTTATATCAGTTTCCTGAGTATCATGTATGGATGTTATGTATTTAACCTTTTCCTCGACTATTTTACCCGGACCTTGGGATTCCATGTTTAATTTATTATATGGTTCTTCGAGGTGTTGCAAACTATCAGAAAGTTCATCAAGAATTTTCTGTGTATTTCTATCTTCTTCTTCACGTTTTAACCTAAGGGATATACTTTTTTCGCTACTGCTACTACTTGGAAGATCAAAGTCTTCTTCGTTGATACGTTTTGAATATTGGTCAATTTCTTGTAATAGTTTTTCGCTCAGCTTTTCAGCAAATCCTGGTAAGTTATGACTTTTGTCTTGTTGATCCGTTACCCAGTCTTCTTCTTTCGTTAACATATCTGATTTACAAGTTATTAATGGCTCGTTCTGTATTCTGTTAAAGCTTTCTGATTTAGAAATAGATTTTTCTGAATCTGTGCTAGATATCGATAACGAATCATATGGTAATCTTGTAGGACTTCTATGAGTTTTGCTTAAATTTTCATCTAATGATCGACCTTCGGGCCGATTAGGAGAAAGTCTGTTTAAGCTCCAAGTAGAGTTGCTGGTGCTTCCTTGCTTTGGAGAACGATCTTTAGATCTTCGGCCTGGAGACAATCGCTCTAAACTAGATGAACTACCACTTGAACTTGTATGTGATTGAGATCTTGATTTATCCTCTAGTAATCTTAAATCTCCTGGAGATAGTTTATTAAGACTCCAATTGCTGCTACTACTACTACTTGAAGTTCCTTGAACAATAGCTATAGCTTCGGCACATTCTATTGTTTCTAAATTTCTTCTTTTAGATCTTGGACTTGATTTAATTACCGTTTCACATGTCTCGTCTAGTGAATGAGCTACTTCTGCAACCGCTTCTATTAGGCTCTGTGGCGCACTTGATACAGTTGGTGATTTATCCGAAGTATTAATATCCTCACTTTTTATTACTTCCAATGTTGGAGGATCCGGAAAATCTATAAAATAAAGAACAATATTAATTTAAAGAGTAGGTACCACACATATAATATAAACAGCAATAATAATTATTATTGTGCTCCGGTTTGAAAATTGAATGAGCCAGTGTAATGACAAGCACAAGGGACATAACATCTTTGCTCCCACAGTAGCTGATGCATTTGCAATGTCAGGAATGGTTAATATTCCTTAGAGTGATAACATTTATAGGGGTGGAGACCACTCACCATCAGATGTTCCATTTGCCCGTCCGCCTACCTATATTATAATAAATATATTTAAAATATATTATTACATACCTTTTTCTAATGCAGTTTTTCGAAGTTCTTCCGGAACAACGCTGATAACGCTATCAACAGAATCAGGTGAAGAAACCCCACTTGAGTCACTATCCATATCATCAGTGGCCGGATTAAATAACTCAAGTGACATAAGCTTGGGATGGCTCTTAGCAATTGGTTCAGCTTTACTTGTACCACGTACTATTGGGAACGGCTGTCGTCTGCTAATGTTTACTGCAGGAATGCCTTTATTCAACATTTCCTTTATTTGTCGAATTCTTTCCTTTCTTTTCCTTTCGGCAGCTTTTGAGTCAAAAGTATCATTAATGGGGGATTTATCTGGGGTTTTACTTTTGAATTGAGGTATTTCTGGTAGCTCTGCAACAGTTTGAAGCGTAATTTTTGGATACGGTTTGACATCTTGTAGAAGCACTCGAGGTTTTAAGTCATTTGTTTCTGCTGTTAGTTTATGAATTTCTTCAATGTCTTTATTAATTTCAGCAATTAATTCTTTTGTTACCTCAGTTGGTGTTTCTTCTTCTTCTTTTATAGGAGGGATATAATCAACCTCTTTGAATATTTCAATGGGAGCAATCGTATTTATGACATTCTGTACTTCTGGTTTGATAATATTTTCCTCTGGTTCCGGTTTTGGAGGCGAATTAGGTTGACTCTTTGACTGTGGTTTTAGGGGAACTACAGATGCATTATTAGCAGTAGAGTAATTTTTCAAACTGTACTGAGCTACCAAAATTTTATTGTGTACTGTACCAGGCGTCTGTACTGCACTGGGTGACGCTGGTGGTCTTATAAGAGGGAAAGCTTGTTTGATTCTTGGAGATGGTAATCCTGGTGAATTTTTTAGCCTTGGCGATGTTGGCACTGAAGACACCTTGAGCCGAGGAGATGTAGGGCCTGGTGATAATGGTGTTGGCGACAATGGATCACCTGAACTATCTGCTTTAGGCACATATATCACTGAAGCAAAACTGTCCTCCGAGTCAACACTTGTGTCACTTTGCAGACTGCTGTCCTTCGAAGAATCTGAGCCATCTTCTCGAGAATGACGTCTTTCAGGATAGTTCTTCTCATTACTCGTATTATTGTCACTTGGCGTAGGAACTTCTGGCACCGGTCCGTGACTCTTCCAACCTTGGAGCATTCTTACGAACACAGTTACTTTATCTATATTCGTTGTAGAGGTTTTGAACTTATTAGTAAGGCCGTTTTTTAATGATTGAAACTTTTTCGCAGTTGTCGCTGATGTAGAAAATATCGAGTCGCGAATTGAATCTAGTGCACCAGGTCTCCGGAATAAATATTCTTCGTTTAAAGACGCTTGTTTTTGTATATTTTTTCTGAGACGCTCTTTTTCTCGTAATCTTTCAACGGACATAAGTTCTTCATTTAGTGAAGTCTGCTTGAATACTCCAGGTTTCTTAGAATGTTGTCTTTGCGTGTGAACTTTGAAATTAGGCATTTCTTCAACCATAATTTTCATGTCTGTAGGTTTATCAAGGTCTTCTTCTGCATCGTCTTCGTTTATCGATTTCTTTTGTTTAACGAGACGCGGTTTTTTACGTTGTTCTGCAATTGGCTGGACTGGTTGCTCTGATGTAACTGATTCGTTTTCGTCACCACCTAAGCTTGGAAGGCTAGATCTTGATCTCACTAGTGCACGACGTTCTATATCAGCAATGTCAGTAAGGCTACGAGACTTCATTGTCGAAGATTCTGATGGTTGTGATATAAGTCGGGGTGGAAGAACTTCATCTAACCGTCTTAATTCTATAGGTAAATCTGCAGCTGGAGGTTCAGGGCGAGTGCATTGTCTTTGTGTTGCTCTAGGACTTATATTCCAAGAAGGTAGAAAAGATCGACGTCCAGCCAAACGCTGGAGAGCCCGTCTGACAAATGAATAGCACGTTTCATTTGGAGAAGAAAGTGATGACGATCCCGGAGAACCATCCCGACTCTTCCACGGCTCAGAGCAGCTGTAAAAATGGTGTAATTGTAAAAAAGATACGTAGTGAGGTATAATGAGGTACCATAGTGGATATAACTTTTACTTACTGTTCATATTCAACTGAAAGAAATCGAGGGGCAGGAGGCGGAGGACACAAAGTTGCTGGACGATGCCATGGTATTAAAACGTCCTGTAATTAATAAAACACATATTAGATAATCTACATAAAATATAAATAGATAGATATTATGAATCAAAGATTTACCTGAGAATGAAAGTTTCTTCCTTCATGTTCCATCGCCCAAACAGTCAGTAGTAATCTACCTCCTATTCTCGTTATTCGGGCTAGTTCTCGTAGAGCCATCGCACGACGTTCAACAGTCGCGAAATGGTGAACGACCGCGATTGACAGAACTGCATCGAAGGACTCGTCGCGGAATGGTAAGCACATGTTATCACATACCACCACCTTAAATAGCGACAAGAAGGCTTTAGTAAAAGAAATAAAATTATAAAGTTTAAATTTTATAAATATTTTGATAACTATGCATTTTTTGTTGGATCTTATAGTCTATGTGGACAGCGTATTATATTCATTGATTTTTTTTTTTTAATTCATGTTTTTTTTTCAATAGAAAATAAAGTAAAGAAACATCCTGTAAATGTCACAATGCTGCACTAAGACCTACTTCTTATTAGAGAGAGAATCATGCATGCATCATCAATCAAGATGTTTTCCTTCAGGAATTATAAATAGACTAAACACAGACATATACATATATATTATATATACCTCATTATTATTGTGGTGCGCTTGCGTAGCTAATCGCGTGCAGCGGTCTCCTCCCACCGCAAACACGGACGGATTCACGCTGAGGTACTTCCCGTTTCCGCATCCTATGTAATACACAAAAATTGAAGATTTGTTTTAATTATTAAAATCTATTGTACACAATAATTACTATACAGGATTTAATAAAAAAAAAAAAAGAAAGAATTATTATTAATTATATTTCGTCGACGGAAGATTTTATAATTTAAATTTTACCGAAAGCTTTGGGAATTTTGCGAAACACAGTAATTCGACATTTGATTGTACAAATTTGACACAAAACCGACTTTGATAAGTCTGTTTCTATATAGCCTTTGAGAGTTTTTAGAAACCGAAGGCGCGGAGTGGTCATTTTGTAGCGCTGAAGACCACCGAGTATCGAAATGGTTGATATACAACCTAATATGTAGATTTGTTTTTGCCAATGGTACCATTGTCTAATTATCCGTATTACCGCAATATCACTAGGAATGTCACGACAAATGGAATTATCAAATCACTCTACGATATAAACAACTGAGATATATCAATTATAACAGTGTTACATTTTTATATCAAACTATGCAGTGTGATTCTGTAAGAATTCAATTCGCATCTCACTCGTGTTAATATTCCAAAAAAGACTAATTCCTTAGCATTTGGATGTACACGAAAAGCTATTAAAAAACTCATCAAAATAATTTACCTAGTTACTATTAACAGATCAAAATCTAAAATTATAAAGCAAGGATAAATTTTTGGTCCTCTCTTCTATTTCGTATTTATTAATGTTATCCCATTAAGTTAATGCAATTTATATTATTAAATGACAAATTAAATTTCCTTTTTTAAGTAATTATATTTAGATATAAAATATTTGAAATGTAAAAATTATCTCGTAGCTAAAATGCTCAAATATTTATAGTGACATGTTATTGTAAACGCGAGTAAAAAAATCACACGAGTTGCCTGTTATAGAGGCGAATTTAATACACGAATATCATGGCTCAATTTTAGTTGGTCTCATTCCTGAATGATATGTAATTTGACTCTTAAGCTGTTATGTAAATAATATGTACATATATGTAAGTATTTAAGATTTTGTGGAATATTCCTTGTATAATGTATTCAAATAAAAAAATATCCATCAAAATGAAACTAGTTACTTAATGAATGGATAATTTTTTTTTCTTTTTCTCCATGTCGTAAATTTCTTCAAAAGTAACTTTTATCAGCGAGGTACATAGTCAAGTATTTGCGGAGATTGGTGCTTAAGAAAAGATAGGTCCTGTACATCAGGTCACCGGGCCTTCAATTCTAAATTGATTCGATATTCATATTCGATCTCCGGTATTATGGTAGAAATATTGACAGCAAGAGTGCACCGGCCAATAAATGATAAAGAAACAAATCAAAATCACATTTGTTGTTACAGAACGAACGTCAGCTTATGATCACAATTGGAGTTCTATCTAGATCTAGATCTAAACTGTAGTTAGTCTCTATCGAAACAACGGCAAAATAATAATAAGATCAAATATTCGATCGCTCGAATATAATGTTTTTAGTGCCCTAGTTGAAACGTAAATACGCAATTCTAATGACATCAAGCTTCTAACCACGCATCATCATTGCAATATTTCTAGGGTAAATTAAAAATCCTACAAGTATTACTGGTCATTTAAAATTTTAAGAATATTAAGAAACATTCATACAAAAAATATTATATTCTTAAAACAGTTTAACTTTGGGACTTTATAAATATTTTTAGTTGTTATAAATTGAATATTAATTCATACTAACTTGACTAGTTTAAAATAATGTTTCGTATTATTGATCTGTGAATAATTTTGTCCTAGAATGACTAGTATCTTAGTTGGCAAAACTAAGAAGCTTAAACTAAATATACTTATTTGTGTGGGTGTAAATACCACGATTTTTATAGTCGAATAAACTTGGGATATATTTTTTTATAGCATAACATTTAATCTAGTCAAATTATATAACAAAAGGTTAAGATAATATTCATTAAAAATTTGCTGTTGATTTGTGGGCGTGGTATATTCAATTATAAGAAAAACGTGGGTGTTAATGTTATCGCGAGCTCCTTGCGTTGGCGTTTTAAACTAAACCGACATGATTAAATGCTATAATATCTGATACATTGTATTTAAACTAATTTTGTTATGTTTTTGTGCACTCTGGATGTGATTGTGCTGTACTGTACCACTAAAAGTTACAGGGACAATATAACATATAATAATAATAGGTAACAGGATTGTTGTTGCGATGACGTAAAATGTAGTTAATATTTCAATTGTCAATGTCTTGACGTGGCGATGACGGCGTACTATTTGTCCGCCTGCGATCTTATTCCTAAATTATGAACTCTGAGACTAAGATTTTTCTATAAAAATGCGTGGCAGTTTCAATAAGTATCTTATTTTTATAAGTTGATTAAAACGCAAAGCACATACACATACCCTATAGATTAATTGTAAAGAAAATAAAATAACTTAAACTAATATTAGTGATTATAATAAATTAAATAAAAGGGTATTATAAATTAAAAAAAAGTATGAAGGTGTATATGTCACTGTAAATAAATAATTGAACTACATATTTGTTTTACAGACTAAAAATACTGTCTTGTCAACGTTAAGGCTTAAAATGCCAGACTTTTTTAAAGGATAAAATAAAATTACGAAGTCGAGTGATCATAGACAAAGTGGATCACAGAGGGGCCCACGCTCTGGCATTTTCCTTAAAATATTCACCATTGAATTGCTAATTATCTGTTGATGTAACATATTTTAAAGACCCGCGTGGGAAGACTACGAGAGCCTTACGCCCCCGACGTCGCGGTAACGAGAGTGGCCGGGTAATTTATTTCAATTTACTAACTTACTGGCTGTCATGAGTTGCGATGTTAAACGTGATAATTTGTCTAAATAATAAGGCTAACTAATAAGGCTAAAGACTAATCTTGGATTCAAACCTCGGGTCGTTTTACTAAAAGTTATCGAGCCTTTGCCTTAAGAAATTGATAGGTATTAGCAACTTAAACTTTGACAGTTGGTATAGATAACATTCCCGTGTCTCAGAAATCACGTGAAACCTGTCCTGCGTCTGGACTTGAGTGCACTTGAGTTTATATCTGCTGCACAGTTCAGGTCCATCGGTCAGGAGTACAAAACCACGTCCAGTATATATAATGTAAGGGTCGTATGTAGAAATTAACTACCAAATTAAAACAGTAAAAAGTCGTGCT
This sequence comes from Vanessa atalanta, assembly GCF_905147765.1. Classification (NCBI taxonomy): domain Eukaryota; kingdom Metazoa; phylum Arthropoda; class Insecta; order Lepidoptera; family Nymphalidae; genus Vanessa; species Vanessa atalanta. The sequence goes on along the minus strand of NC_061891.1, from coordinate 8,582,573 downwards.
ACTGCATTCTTTTGGTATGATTTCAAAGCCTTTAATCTGTTCGTTACTTTTACTGTTACTACAAAACTGGCGGTAAGTGTAGAACGGGATTAAATCTCACCAATGTCGCATACGAGGCTGCCGGGCTCGAGGTCACTGAGGAAGGATCGCACGGCGGGCGCGGGTGCGCAGGGTGCGTCGTCCTCGCCCGCCTGCTCGTAGACGTCGTGCACGTAGGCGCGCTCGAGCGCCGCTCCGCGCGCCGCGCACTCGCCCGCGCCCGCCTCCGCGCCGCCATCCGCCATCACCGCACCGCCATTGCACCACGCTAAAATATAACGTTATCATATATTAGGTATACATATACATACATATAAATATTTTAAAACATAGTAAAATTAGTTTTTTTAGTAACATTGTGAAGCGGGCAGAATGGGTCACCCATATAGTCACCAAATTCCATAAACACTGGTGCTGTGAGGAATAACCATTACTAATATCCCCAATGCGCCACCAACCTTGAAAACTATGTTATATTTCTTGTACCTGTGTCATTTAGTTACACTGGGTTACTTATCCTTGAAATCTCAACCAAGTATTGCAGTTTAATCATAACATGTTTCAATCAGACTTTTGACGTTCCAAAAGCGTAACAGTCAAGCCGAGTTCTTTCGATACGACATCAATTATAAAAAAATAAGAATACCAAAGTAATGTTTGCCGTGGTTCGGATTTTCGGCTAAGACTCGGGTGCAATATTTCCTCTACCATCTCGACTTCTCGTCTACTAGTCATTGATTTAAATTATGTAACATTATTTAAAAAAAAAAACTAATAATTAACGTTTGCAAGTGTACAATACAAAATGTACAATATTGACACTTGTGCTGCGAATAAAACGAAGGACGAGCTTACAACTAACCCGCCAGTTTTCTCCAAATAACTTACAACAATCTTGATATTCTGGGATTGGGAGATCACAAGTCAGCCGAGATGGCCCTGTGGTTAGAACACGTACGTCTTAACCGTTGATTGCCGGTTCAAACCCAGGCAAGCACCACTGAATTTTTCATGGGCTTAATTTGAGTTTTAAATTCATCTCGTGCTCGGCGGTGAAGGAAAACATCGAGAGGAAAATTGCATGTGTCTAATTTCAACGAAATTCAGCCACATGTAAATTCAACTAACCTAACCTAACCTTCTCCTCAAATAGAGAGGGGAGGCCTTAGCCCAGCAGTGGGAAATTTAGAGGCTCTTACTATATTATTATATAAGTCAGCAGGATCATTAGCAACCTCTCTGTTATTTTGACTAATAATCAAAAGTAAATTGTATTCAAATAAAAAGATCAAGCTTTTTTAAAATATCTATATAAACATAGACAATACATCGGAGTTTTCCAAGTGTTGTAATGTTTATATGTAAAATTAAAATTGATATAAATAGTTCAGTACAACAGTCTATGTATACGAGTACAAACCTATATATTCAAAAATCAAGAACTGTTTGTCGTGTATAGTGTATATAACATAGCAGAGCTAATAGCAAATCGCTTGGAGTGTCTGAATCTAAGGTTGTTTATCTTTACGCCTTCTCAGATTGTAATATAACAACAATTAAAAATATAATATAGCCTAATACATTAGTCGTCTTAAACATAATTAAAAATATCATACAATTAATAATAAGTCGGTGTCTCTCAAAGGACTAAGCGAGTTCCGTAATAAGGTTATATAGTAATTGAATAGATGCATTTATGTGCAGAGCAATATAGGTCTTATAGCAATATGTTAAGATATATATAAGTGTAATAAGTATGTAACCATGGTAACGCATCTAGGACGATAGCAGGTCGGAACCTTCACCTCTTTCCCGGGCGTCTGGTGGAAGCGATTTGAATTTTAAACCGTGCCGTTTTAAAGCGGATATTTCTCGGGGGAGTTTATACAAATTATGATAAATAAAAATAGGACGTAATTACCTAAGTATATAAGACTATTTTTAAATGACATTTCGTCTTTATTTAATTCGACGTACCAACTGAATAGTAGTGAAAAAAATTCAGCGCTATCGGTTGAGTGGTACACGTGTAAAATTAAATCGTGTGATTTATCTCACACACTAAGTTAAGTCAAATAAAATTTTGTATAAAAATTAATCTACAATATTGTTTCACTTTAAATCACTACACGATACCTAAGGGTGATAAGAGTCGAGGTGACCCAGTATGCAATGTACCTTATGTAATAAACCATGAATGACCATGAGTTCAAATCTGGAGAAGTACCTTCTGTTAAACTTTCATGTGCTTAATTTGTGTTTATAATTCAACTCGTGTTCAACGTATAATGCCATCCTGAGAATATCTAAATGTGTCGGTTCGCTGGAACACCCAAAATATACTTTTTATCATAACCCCATTATGCAATTTCATTGCAAAAACTAGAACAAAACAACTCTTATCAAATCAATAGCGTTATCAGCGATGATCTGTTATTAGTTTTATTATTATGATAATATGGTCTATAAATAAAATCTATGTAGTTCGTGTATGATATTAACTTATTTGTCTATACTAATATTATAAATGCGAAAGTAACTCCGTCTGTTTGTCTGTTGCTCTTACACGGCTTAACAACTGAACTGATTTGATGATTTTTAATAAAGCTTGAACTCCAAGCAAGGCTTTTTATGCCCAATTCCTGGCGGCCAACTCCTAAAACGCGAGTAAGTTGCGTGTGTAAATTAGTTTCTTATACGAGTGTAAGTAGTTTTTAAACTATTTAGGTTTTTTTTAAATATTTCGAATTGAACATTCAATTTGTTTTGAATTATATTGAGGATGTTGGCTGACGTCAGCTACGTCTGAAGCACAATAAGCTTCGTAAGCAATATCTTGCTACCTAAATCTCTCCCACCCAAAAAATAGTTTTAAAAGACCTTCGGGGGTGACGTGGACTAACATTGGCGATGCAACCCCCAACGCTTGGCGCCCAGGATTTTTGCACACGATGCACCTTTCCATCTCAGATCTGGATGATCTGCGTTTCAGTTTGGATCGGGCCAAAAAGAAGCTATCTAGTTTTTATGTGATTAATTATTATCATTTGAAGTTTGTTAGTTAACTGCCGTGTTTCGGAAAGCACGTAACATCGTTAGTCCACGTGAACTGCGGTCTGTTTCCCGTTCTATCGAATTATAACTGTGACATAATTGAAATTTAAGAAATGCTTGAGCGCTATAATAAAGCCTTGGCATAAATTAATCAGTAGGAAATCATCATAAAACTATTAAATGAATTACAGATGAAATGACAGAATTCTTGGTGCAAGACAGTCCGGGTAGGTATCATCCACTTATCACAAATTCTAACTCAAAACATCCGTACTTAGTATTGTTGTGATCCGGTTTGAGGAGTGAGGGATCGTAACAGCGATGTAAGAAATTGCTGTTTCTTATAACACCAAAGTCTATGCTGGTGACTACTCACCATCAAGTGCTCCATTTACCCTCTCACCTTCCTAGGTAAACATATTATATAAAAAATAAAAGATCACTATCTTCTTCAAAATGTAATGTTTATAGATAAATTCTTAATCTTTCTAATTTGTCTTTAAGGTGAATTTTAACATTAAAAAAGGTTTCATATTAAATAAAAGATTAGTATCGTGTCTGATGCACGCTCTCCGCCAACCGCAGCCCAATGGCCTATTTGATATCTATTTGTGACATCTTGTTCCTATCAGTTATTCGATACACCAAAAAGCACTTATTGATTTTGTTCTGGTTATACGATGAATAATCCATTAGTTTCGATGTACGGTTTTGGTTTTGCGCTTAACGAATGTTTGAATAAACGTTTTTTAATTGTTAACGAGTTATGTTCAACTAGTTTTTGCCTACGATTTTTACTATTATAACATTTGAACTCACTCAACTTTAATAAGTCGTTGTTAGAACGTTTGTTAACGCTTTCCTTTCCGCATGTGACGGTTTTGAAGATTATTTCACCACACTTCAGTGGATACACATTTGGTAGAATTATAATCGGCAATCTCTTGACGTATTTTTTTCATTGAAAAAAAAATCAACTTATCCAATTGATTTGGAATTTAAACTTTTATTTTACATTAGTTTATATATTAAGGATATAATTGATAGAAAAATCCAGTGACTTTTTGATTTGCCCAACTCGAGATTTGATCCCAAAATCTTCATTCATATAATTCGTCACTACACTAACAAGGTACTACAGTATATAATAATATTTATTATTATTTTATGTTAATATTTGAAAATAAGAAAAAATACAATATTTATTATGCATAAAATAAAGTTGAAACACATATTAAAATAAAATGTTACTTTTTAGTATTACAGAGAATTGAAAAGTTTATTCCCCGAGCGTATTTTAAACTTTTGAATATAATTGTAGTGGTAACGATTCGTGCAATGTCTAAACTAGGGCAGGCCTCAGATTCCCGAGCCCATTGTACGGCCTTTATAAATATCTATAAGAATAAAACATACAAGTATTTTACGCCTCTTTCTCTGTGAAGTTTCTATAACAAAGGATCTCTTGACGTTGTTCAACAAAGAAATGTAAAATTATACGAACGTTATTACAAAAATAGTCATGTTATTGTTGGAGTATCATATTTAGACAGTATTATTTAGTTACGACACGGGTGAAGTGTCTAAAAGTCGTGCAACGAAAATAAATGTACAGATCACAGACAATAAATAATGAATATATGAACTGTGACATATTCACAGTTATACACACGAAGGCAATGACGGTATAACAGAGCGTCATGCCTTTTGCTATCACGGCACATGGATCGGTCGGGCGACATTGATGAAACGTATAGAAAATAAGTTATCTAATTATAATTAATACATACTCGTCGAAGGAAAAAAATAACGTAATTATAATCTATGAATTATAATTTCAAATTCGCGTATTCCAAGCAAACTGAATAATCTGATTTTTAGGTCCTTGGAGTAATGTAATTTTGGTTATAAATTCAGAAAGGTATTCCGGCTGTATAAGGTATGCCTCAGTGTTAATATATTAATAAATGTTTTAAATATTATAAAATCGATGAATTCATACAAGTAGCCCCGGTTATTCACCGATAGATGGTCGTGGGCGCAGACACGTATGAGGGATTCCGAAATGAGAAATAGGTCGAAAGTTTACGAAAACATTGAAGTGCTTTAAAAATACACCAAATGGCGTAAAAAGGAATTATCATTATCTTTCTTTTCACGAAATGTATAGACCTAATTATAAAAGTACAGAATTTACAAGAGACCTTCGTGGTTAATTTTCAAAGATAATCATAAGATAATCGATAGTCTGGATTTCCTTGTAAAATTAATTATAATAACAAGTATCGCGCAAGTGGTCGAATGACCTAAGTATTATTTTCAATAATTTAACTTTCGAATTGTATAACAAGCCAATTTAAGAGGCTACCCGCAGAAGATTTTTTACTGATTACAACACAAATGCGGATGAGCTCTGTATACCCTTACGCTCATAGTTCAATGGGAGCTACTGTCTTCGTATCTCCGGGGGAGGTCAGCACAATTTTTTTGACACTGCAATTGAAATCTGCAGTCATAAGTTAGCTATTAGTTGGACGAGGCCGCACATATTAAAAATAAGGCGAGGCTGTTTTCAAAATCATATATATATATTTATTAATTTTATATTAATAAAAAAAGGTTTTATTGTGCATGGAAAGAGAAAAAAAAGCATTTTATAAGTGTGTGTATTTGCGTCATATGGTAACTATATTATATATATTATATAATAATAAAAAAGTACATATATACGCTTCCCAAGCACTTATTAACATATGGGTGGAGGCATTTTCAAGCAAAAAATCACAAGGTTGACAGGACAAAGGCAAAAAAACATCCTTTTCCTAGAGCATCTATTTCGCACAATTTTTCCACAGTTTCTTTGTTCATAAACATATATAATATAATATATAAACCTTATAACGAAATGATATTCTTGTACAAATCACGAAAACTGATAGAATTACATTTCCAAGTCAATGAATGACAACGGCTATAGTAAAGCCTTTTACAGAGTAATGAAATCGTAATGAACTAATCCGGAAACCATAGCATCGGCTAATACAACTTATAGATTATCTATTTCAGTCGAAGATAGCGGTAAAGTCATATCGATGCGACAAAGAACAGATATAGAAAAAAAAAACGAGAGGTCGATACCTCCCGGTTGGAACGTAGTTGCTCTCCCTAAATATTATAAATAAATATTGGAAAACATCAAATACATTACTCTGATTCCAATGTAAGTAGCTAAAGCACTTGTACTATGGAAAATCAAAAGTAACGACGGTACCACATACACCCAGACCCAAGACAACGTAGAAAACTATTGAAATTTTTCTACGTCGTCTCGGCCGGGAATCGAACCCGGGACCTCGGAGTGGCGTACCCATGAAAACACACCACTCGACCACGGAGGTCGTCAATTATGTATCTATTAAGGATTTAATCACGTGAAAATAAAAAAATAAATTATATAAAATCGTATAAAAAATAGTTGAATTGCGAACCTCTTAATTTTTTGAAGTGGGTTCAAATAGAAAGGGAGAGATCGATTGGCTGGAGTTGGAACAGCACTTTTTCATTACGTGATTATTTCTGCTAGTTCAGTCTACTGTAAGCTGCGTAAAGGAACCTCGTTCCAATAATAATTACAAATGGGCAACAACGAACAAAATATTCTCTATTCTTTTATTAATCTGTAATCTGCAATTAAATTAACCTTACCATAATATATGAAAAGGGTTTTTGGTTAATAACATTTAAGTACTGGCTATAATAGATTAAAATTAGATTGATTTCTAGTTCATACGTGGTGGGAAAGCCTTGTACAATCCCGACCCAATGAAATATTCTACCACCAAATAGGAATATTCAGTACAGTTGTGTTTCAGTTTGAAGGGTGAATGAGCTAGTGTAATTACAGGCACACGTTTTCAATGAAACATAGTAAGTAACATATATACTTATATTATCATTCGAGATGGCCACAGAATTTCTAAGTACTCAATTTGTGTTTGTTATTCATTTCGTGATCAGTGGTGAAGGAAAAAACGAGGAAATGCATGTATCTAATTAAAGCCGCATTGGAGTAGCGTGGTGGAATTAGCTCCAAACCAAGATTAAAGAAAGAGTAGGTCTTAGTCCAGCAGTGGTACGTTAACAAGATGTTACTTTACTTTTTACTTTGATTACTTCTCAATCATTTTGATTAAGATCCTAGATCTACTGCAGTTAGATTCAAAGAAATATAAAACAAAAACTGCAAAAATTATTAATGCATCGGGCTGGGTCAACGGCCTCTGGCCTACTTGTAGATAAACTAGATCAATCGGAAGCGAGCGATCTCACAGTAAATACGGTATATCCTCTAAAATTGAAGTATTAGGCGAGCTTAGTAGTTGATAGCGAGTAGCTGGAACTAATATATATATATATATATATATATATATATATATATATATATATATTCTGACGCTAAAGAGCACTTACTACTTTCGTGGTCCGATTTGAAGGGTGAGTCAGCATAACTTTTTATTTCTCTATTGGAGGCGCATTGGCGTTGGTTAACATTCTTTAATATAATAAGGCGGATTGGCAAAAGGACAAACTGATGATAAGTGGTCACTGCCCATAGATCTATATCTACTATGAGAAATATGGATCACTCCTCAAATCACCAATGCGCCATCAATCTTAGGAACTATAATGTTACGTTTCTGGTACATGTAGTTACACTGGCTTACTGACCCTTTAAACCGGAACACATCAATACTATTGCAGTTTGGTAGAATATCCGATGAGTGGGTGATATCTATTCGGACGTATTCGCAAAAACCCCTACCACCGAGTATTAAAACCAACTAGGTACCATCAGATGGACCGTTCGTTAGATCGTCTGTGTGTTATCATTTAAAGAAACGTTTAAATAAGTCACGCTTAAATAATAGAACACGGCGATGACACTAATGACCACTGTTATTCTAAAAACGTGAAATTGCTAATTATAAATGTTTCAAGGAGGTTACTGCAGTAAAGAAGAAATTACGTAAGCCTTATTTAGTTTCAAATGTTCTCCACTAAATAAATGATTTTGTTGTTGTAGAAATGATGCGTTTATTGAATTTTAAGTTAGATTTAATAAAGCTTAATATTCTTATACGAAAATATAGCACAGATAATATAATGAGAATACTTATTAATTTTTAGGATTTTTCTGGTTTTTTTTTTTTTTAATTAATTTAAAGACATAAGAAACAACTGAATCGTAAGAATTAATTTTTTTTATACAATGAAACCATCAAGCGAAAAAAAGGAAAATAAAAATTGTTTACGAAGATTTTTTTTTTTTTTTTTTTTTTTTTTTTTTTTTTTTTTTTTTTTTTTTTTTTTTTTTTTTTTATGTCATAAGGTGGCAAACGAGCAGGAGGCTCACCTGATGGAAAGTGACTACCACCGCCCATGGACATCTGCAACACCGGGGGGCTTGCAGGTGCGTTGCCGGCCTTTCAGGAAAGAGTACGCTCTTTTCTTGAAGGTTCCCAAGTCGTATCGGTTCGGAAAAACCGCCGGCGAAAGCTGGTTCCACATAGTGGTTGTGCGAGGCAGAAAATGTCTTAAAAATCGCGCTGTTGTGGATTTTCGGACATCTAGGTGGTGCGGGTGATATTTGGAATTTTGACGAGATGTCCGAAGGTGAAATTCAGCAGCCGGGATTAATTCGAACAATTCCTCGGAACATTCCCCGTGATAAATTCTGTAGAAGATGCAGAGCGATCCAACATCTCTACGCAAAGCCAAAGGATCAAGCAGATCGGAAAGGGCTTGATCGTCGATAATTCGAGCCGCTCTACGTTGGATACGGTCAAATGGAAGGAGCTGGTACTGGGGAGCACCCGCCCAGAGGTGAGAGCAGTATTCCATGTGAGGCCGAATTTGCGCCTTGTATAGTCTTAGACGATGGGCCGACGTGAAATACTGTCTTGCCTTGCTGAGCACACCCAGCTTTTTTGATGCCAATTTGGCTTTGCCTTCCAATTGACCGCGGAACTGAACGAGACTCGAAACATCAACGCCAAGTATTCCGATACTAGCTGTAGCGGCTAACGGAATGTTCTCGAATCGTGGAGATACGACAAATGGTGTTTTTTTAGCAGTTAACGCGCAAACTTGCGTCTTTTTGGGGTTGAAGTGAACTAGGTTTAGCCGACCCCAGTTCGAGACTTTGTTTAACGAAGACTCGATTTCAGATACAAGTTTGTTCCGGTTTTCTTCGACGTTTTCCCGAGAAATATTAGCACGGCCGGTGTATGAGGTGTCTACGGTGCTGTCGTCTGCATAGCAATGAATGTTACTGATTTGCAACAAGTCATTGATATGCAGAAGAAACAGAGTGGGTGATAGAACGCAGCCTTGTGGAACACCAGCATTGACGAATTTTAAGTCAGAGCATGCACCGTCGACAACGACCTTGATGCTCCGATCTGCCAAAAAACTGGTAATCCAATTGCATAATTTCCCGGGAAGCCCATAGGAAGGAAGCTTCGAAAGAAGCGCTTTGTGCCACACGCGATCGAAGGCCTTCGCTATGTCCAGACTGGCTGCTAATGCCTCCCCTTTGCTCTCAACTGCTTCCGCCCATCTATGAGTAAGGTAAACTAGAAGATCACCGGCTGAGCGACCCCGACGGAAACCGTACTGGCGGTCGCTAATCAGCTGGTACTCCTCTAGGTACCGCAGGAGCTGGCAGTTTATAATGGACTCCATTAGCTTGGAGAACAAGGAGGTGATGGCTATAGGCCTATAATTGGACGGGTCTGAGCGGTTGCCCTTTTTAGGGATCGGATTTTGATGCGTGTGATAAGTCTTATCATTATTGGAATGAGTTTCGAGTTTATCCTTATAGAATAATTCTAGTATATGTTTCATCCACCCACACGTGTAACGAATACCGGTGTCACGGGTCAGCCTTTTCATTCACAAACAATAGTCAAGTTATCCTTCGCTACGCGTACGCACTGCGTCGAATACTGATCAGTGATTGGTCTATTTGCGTCGATAAATACTCGTATATTTTTGAGTTTAGGTATTACTTAATTCGTGTAGAATTTCTAGAATTAGAAACATTGTCTGATTAATTTTATATTGATGAATTAATTGTGAAAAATCGATATAATAAATATGGAATTCCTTTTCGCTGCTGTAATTCATATTGATATAAAATCTTATTTAAAGTACAAAGTGGAATATAAATTCAAGAGCAAATTTTACCTCGAATTCATTTATTCAATGATTTCTTCTTCATCACACGTACTATGATAGTTATGAAAAACAATTGCCGGTTCGGAATAATACCCAGACTTGAGGTAAAAGAGACTCAGCAGGTTTTATTTTGTCATGTACCTGTACATGTACAGCCTGTAAATTTCCCACTGCAGGATTATGGCCTCCTCTCCATTTGACGAGAAGGTTAGGAGCTCAGGTTTCCTCACGATGTTTTCCTTCACCGCTGAGCACGAGATGAATTATTAACACAAATTAAGCACATGAAAATTCAGTGGTTGAACTTGCCTGGGTTTGAACCCGCAATTATCGGTTATGATATACGCGTTTCATCTCGGCTCTCATTTTGTCATAAATCTCATCAAATAATAATATACACGACACTATGCATTGTCTTGTTTAATATATAACAATCGAGTACCTGTTAATGAAATTAAAGTATTGCCTATCGCTTATGTTTTTTTCAAGATTTGTAACTGCGGGTGCACTGAGCATACAAATCCCGGTCACATAATAGAACAATGTTGTGTACTTTATTTAATTCATTATTAAAGTCCATACGTTGATTTAAAAAACGACTATTATTATTATTAATTATTAACAATGAGCTAACGCGAGCTTAGTGAGTTTGAAGTCATCATTTTTCGCTTCTCTATATCCCAGTGCAGTATATATTACAACGCTATTAGAAGAACAATATCAAATAATAGATTTGGCAGACTTTGATGGCCTCTGTCTGACGTATCCCTGCCAACTTTGGTTTTCATTCGGATTGTTGAGTATTGAATGCACTTACATAAACGAAATATCTGTTACGACAACCATGGGGGATAAATGGTGTATCTTTTCATTTTTATATGTAACAACACAATTTTATTAAACATATATATGTACATTATGGTAATATGTAAGTAAATATTATATATATAGAAAAAAATACTATATTGTCTGTACTAACTTTAAGGGATGGGTATCAACTCACTAATCTCAAGGTCTATCGATCCGATAATTTTGCGTTAGATCTATTTATTGAGGGAGGTTGTATATTTTGTAATATCAAGCTAGGATCCTCGGGCGCGGAGCACTAACATTTTACGCAGGTAAAGGCACGCGGAGCAGTTATTATAATATGAGTTTACAAGTTACAGTCAGTGTTATAATTACTGGTAATATGGTTTCAATCGCATCGCATTGAATGCCCAGTGTAGTGAAAACGGAGGATTATTTTATACCGGTTTCTATAAATTCTTTAACGGATTAAACGTTTTTTTAATTCATATATTTATTATTTTGCTAATTCGTTTATCTATTATATTAGTTATTATTTAACTTTAACTATATTCCAAAATAAATGATGAATGAATAAATTCCAACATTAATGATTGTTTAAAATTACAAATATTTATCTATTTTTGTCAGAGAGATAATTTGTATTGCAAACAATGCAAGAAGAATTAACATAGTATTAACATGTATTGCCATGCATTTACCATTACCCAAAATTTTCTATTTTAAATCAAAGTATCCTTAATTCTAATCGACCTTCTTCTTCGACTAAAATATTTGTTTACTTACAAGTAATTTTATTTTTGCAAGGATGTAAATAATTTGAATTGCAGCGAATTTTAGAAGCACAATATGCCACACTTTGTATTGTGTCCACCATTAAAATTAAAAAGTTGTTCACAATTTTTAGTATATACAATATCAGTCCCGACTTTTTTTTTAATTCTTGTACGTCGTTAAGAATTGTTTCAATTTTTTCCATCGCTGGTATACTTTTGTTCAGATAAGATTATGCCTATTTTACTTCAGATATCTGGATTAGCATTCTTGTATCCTTATTGCAACTCTGTATTCCAAAATTAGCATTCGCAGATTTGCTTTTCAAGTGACTTAAATTGCCTTTTTTACGAAGGTTTTTTTTTTATATTTTTGTCCACCTTACAGATCTACTATATAACATTTAGTCATATATTACCCTGACGTTTGTCAAAGCTACTATAGCTTTCTAATTAGCACAGCTTAAGATCTACAATTTTCCAATATCAAATATTAACATATTCCCAATATCTTATTCCCCAATAAATAATAATAATATTATCAATATTATCTTACTTCCCAGTGATGAGATTTGTTTTCTATGACCTGAATAAATTGTAATGTAAATTTTATTTGTCAGTGATCATTTTTGTTTTCTAGCTATAGAAAAATTTAATTAAAATAGCAGTTAAAAATCAAATTTTGACAAAAGATTTTACAATATTTCGGCCACAATGTCGAATTCACAATTTTCCTACTAACGATATGATACTTAAAACATTATGCCCCAGGTAGAATTAAAATACTGGTGATTTGCTTTAAGTCGATAGGATGGCAATGAGCGCAGCTTTACATACGAATACTTAATATCACGTATGGAACAAGGTATTGAATGGCGAATTTTCAGAGGAATCTCGTACCTCGATGTCTTACTGGCTAATTTCAGTTCCAATGGCCATTTTTAACAGATACTAGTTATCTCTGACTTATTATAGTGTATTCTCTATTCCTTCACTATAACCCTATAGCACGACAAATCCAACACGACCGCCCGGAGAGAGATCAAGAGTCATATTCACCTGTTATAGCTTTGAACTGTAAATTGACGAAGTTGTCATGTAAGATCAATGTTGAGAAAGTATCAAGACTGAATATGCTGAATTAGTTAAGCCAAGGGTCTACATCATCTACAAATCGACGGATGTACGCCGCGGAGAACTGCGAGTATGAAACAAATAGTACTAACTTGCTGTATACACGTGTGACCTTTAGAAACGTTGCAACTTACACGAGGTTTCGATCTTCATTGATGACAAACATTTATTATCCATACGGGTGTTTGTCGTTGATGACATGACATTTATGTATGTCATGAACGAAGGGTGATATCGCTCGAGATACACGTGATGGAGAAATAACACTGACTTCCAATATATTTGTTAAGAACAAGCGATTGGTGATGATGGTATCTTTCTTTTTATTTGGCATGAGCAATTGGACGTTAAAATGGTACATGTTGGTAAATGGTCATAACTGTTCACAGAGTTTGGCGCCGTATGAAATTTCAATCATTCCTTATATACCCAATACGCCAATAATCTTGGGAACTAAGATGTTATATCCTGCTGCTCCTCAATCTCTGCTGGCCCATACTACTGGCATCTATACAGACGGGCTAGCTGAAGCCCCATCACCAAATAATTTCCTGACTATTCTACTGAGTTTCTTATTATTCTCTATTATATCTTATTAAGTCAGTTATTTTCGACAGAATCATCATCGTTTTTGGTTATATGGTATTTCTCGGCGATAATAAATAAGGTGAATATTTTTACTGTGTAATTGTTTTATAAGTTTATTATTCATATAAAAAAAATCTATTACAAGTAAAACAAAATACTGAATTTTAACTCAATTTTGTTTTCAGACAATGCCATTGTTAGCTGTCAACAAACAAGGGCAGAGGGCTCGTGAAGTGGTCTCGTCTGTCATCTACAACATCTACATAAGCTTAGTATAGTTGTAGATATACATATACAGTATTTGTTTTTATATTTAAATTAATGAACTCCTGACCGAAATTTTGCTATGACAGTCAGTTGAGCTGGTCTTGTTATAGTGCCCAAGTTTGTAAACACAGTTGCATTCTCTTAGCCCACAATATCGGGGAGACTTCAGGCACATTACGAGAGTGTAAACTCTGCCAAATTGTAAACTCCATTCTGCTAATGAGTTTTTTTTTAAAAAAAAACCCGGTAAGTTACGTTCATCCAGAACCCTGTGACCTGATACCTCAAAACTTAACTTGATCTAGATATATTGATATGACACAATAAGGCACAAGATTAAATAGATGTTAAAAAAATGTAGGCTAATACTTGTTGACTTTCCGGCAAGATATATATATAAATTTCAGTGTATTTAATTCAGATGACTGAGTTTCTTTTCGGTTTCTCTCAGTAGAATTCATATTCCGAAATTATGGTTCATTTAGCGTTTAGTACAATACAGTAAAAAGACGATTCGAAAATGCTAGTAAAAGTTATATTTCGATTTTGATCGATATGGTAAAGGATTAACGATCTATCTGTGTTATTGACACATGTCTTTTGAACTTTTTTGCTAGGTTAGGTTAGTTAAGACCTCTACATCACGCTTTATCTATAAATGCTAAGTAAGATTCTCGAGTAATTGGAATAAATTTCGTACAATTCGTTCTAGTCTGAAGGGTGAATACGTCAGTGTCTCAGCAGGCACAAGACACATAATTAATATATCTTAGATCTCATAGTTGGTGGTGTATGACGCATTTGCTTCGTGAGAAGAGCAACTTCCGGTTTACAGATGGAACTCAGATTTGAAGGGACTTTGTATCGAAACGATAAAGAAGCTCTGCGAACCGCCCCGAAAATGTTTTTCAACCCACTGAGACTAATAGATTCAGTGGGTAGAAAACCATACCTGTTCGTTTACCTTCCTATATATTCATTAAAAAATGTCATAATTATAATAAATATTATATAAATATCTGTTAAAATATTGTCATCGTTAAGGCTTTATGATAATTTCCCCAGTATTGATGATTGTAATCACTTTAATTAAGAATATAGTCACATAATAAATAAATAAATATTGGACAACATCACATAGATTGCTCTGATCCCAATCTAAGTAGCTAAAGCACTTGTGTTATGGAAAATCGGAAGCAACGACGGTACCATAAAAACCCAGACCCAAGACAACATAGAAAACTAATGAACTTTTTCTACATCGACTCGGCCGGGAATTGAACTCCGGACCTCGGATTGGCATACCCATGAAAACCGGTGTACACACAACTCGACCACGGAGGTCGTCATAATAATTATTACAAAACTTTCAATTTATATATTTATGTTATATAAATAAAAAAATATATTACTATACAGACCCTTTACAAAGATTCCATTTTGATACCTTTGGCTTTTGCTAATAATTCTTGGGTTCTTAATAATTATAAATCCTTAATTAATCAAAAGCCACGTTTCTATTATTATTATTAACAATAAACAAATACCCATACTTAGTATTGGTGTGTTCTGGTTTCGAAGGGTGAGTAACCCAGTATAACTAAAGGTACAAGGGATAAACATCTTAGCTCCGAATGTTGATGGTCCATTGTCAATATAAGGATATCTTCGAGCGCCAATATATGTGTTCTGTGGTGACCACTTACAATTAGTTGATCTTTTCCTGTCAGCCTAC
Organism: Vanessa atalanta; assembly: GCF_905147765.1. NCBI lineage: Eukaryota > Metazoa > Arthropoda > Insecta > Lepidoptera > Nymphalidae > Vanessa > Vanessa atalanta. Next base: position 8,566,934 of record NC_061891.1, on the reverse strand, counting down.
CTATATTAAAACATCAAACAAAATCTTTATCAAAACTTTGATACTAATTTCTCCTTTTCTTTTAATTAACAAAGTTATCTACATCCAAAAAGTTTTCAGTTTTAAATCCCGAAACCGTAAAATCGTAAACTCTGCTATTGATCGCTTGAGCTGTAGACGTATCTCCCCATAGCTTCCTAAACAAAGGTATCACAGTCGAAAAACGTTTAAGAATTAACTGGCCAAGCAAACAAGATAACAGTTAAGCTCCGCCTCTTGCAGTGGCAGATTCGGGGTGAACGAACTGTGTGATGCATCCAATGGCGTTACGCGCAATGCGGTGACCTCATTGGCCGTTATCTACATTTTGGATATGGAATTCTAGCAATTTTTATTCTCATTTGCCGTTTTAATATCTTCAAGAATATATATTACATTTTATATTTGAAAATCGAATCTATTCGTATTTTTTTAAGTATTTGTATTTATTTTGCCGTGTCGTGACGTATAATGGATTTTATAAAAAAGATTTTTGACTAGACTTTCTAGATTTTTGACTAGACTTTCTAGATAAATTAATTTTATAAAATATATGAGGTTTTATTATTATTGTTGTGAATGTGTTAAACTATTTAGCTGGCCAGAATATTTTACAATACACAAATGTCTCTGAATATATCAACCTTGGCTTTACAAAAAGAAATAATTATACGTTCCCGTATAGTTTACAACAAAAGTTAAGATTAATATAATTACTAATAAGTATTCATAAATATAATAATGATAAATACTATTATTCATTGATATATATTTTGATAATCCAACGTATGAAGCTCAAGCCGAACGCTGCGCCAAGAGGTCGTTAATTTACAAGCCTTTCTCACACCGAATGCCAAGTTTTTTCGCGTCGTTGTCATTTAACAGTTTCTAGTGTAAATCACTTGGCGTTTCGGCCAACTTCTGCTCATACCTTACCGTATTTAGGTCGATTTTGTTTGCTAGTTGTTGTTGTTTATGAGCAACGTCCTTTGCATAATTTTAACTTTCCGCAATATTTATTTCTGAGTCAAGACTTTACGTAAATTTGAACAGTTTTTTATTTAAAATTGTTTATAAAATTATTAAGCGACTCGCCTCGTATTCGCCCAGACGAAATATATTAATAAAGAAAATTATGTTTTTTTTTATTTATTTCATATTAAATATATATATTTTTTTATGTTTTACTGTATTAAGAACGATGTAACAAAAACCTAAGTATATTATATACTATATTGTACTCAGGAATAATGTATTGGATCATTCATTCCAGAGATTACCCTCAAACACGTAAACACAAACAAACTTTAACTCTTTTTAATATTATATCAAATAAGTATTCTAAATAAAAATTTAATAACATAAAAAAAAAATTATATGTGTCTGTAAAAACTTGAAACTACATTATAATGTAGTTTCAACAAATCGATTGAACTGGAATTATGTCGCACACACACTTGGGGTTGGGGTCAATACAGTTTAGTGTAAAAAATGTATTGTGCAAATATAAGTTTTGTATTTATTGCGGGAAGACATATTGACTACATTATGGTAACCACACGTTAAGGACAATGTAATGCAGCCCCGTTCACGTGCAATTAGGGTAGCTTACAAATCTTTTGTGTTTGGTGACTCGCCTAGCAGCAAGGACACATGGTGGTAAGTATTAGTATAAGAAATATTAATCATTCCTTAAAATACCAATGCGCTCGAACCGGAACTAAGATGTTATGTCTCTTGTTCCTTTAGTTACACTGGCCTTGTTCTGGCTGGGTCATTCAACCTTATACCGGACCACACTGATACTAAGAATTGCTGCTTTGCAGTAGAATATATGATGGGTCGGTGATGCCTACCCAGGCGGCCTTGCATAAAACCCTACCACCAAGTGAAGGCAAGGATACATGCATCTTGTCCGAAGATTGTGGGTTCAAACTTAGTTTTGATACACTTGTTTGTTACAATTTATTATTGTTTCAAGCAAGATATAAAACAAAATATGTGTGTCCATTGGAACATGTTCCAATTATAAAATTTAAAGGAAACATACACCAAAATCTTTCCATCAACCATTGGAGTTGTTTGGTTGAATAAGCTTCAAACCTTCCCCAAAGGGAGAGGAGTTCAAACTTCAGCAACTTTTTTTTTCAGATTTCAAGAGTAAGATATGCACTGATAATTCTCATCTCATCTCTCAGCCAAAGGACGTCCACTGCTGGACATAGGCCTCCCAAAAGATCGCCACAATGACCGGTCTTGTGCAGCCCGCAACCAGCGGCTTTCCGCGAACTGAATTTATTCGTGTCTTATTCCAAGTAATTTTTTGTCCTATTTGCTGTTGAAACACTTGTACCTTGGTGTAGTAGTGCAAAAAGGTTCATTAAAAATATCTCGTCTTGCCTCCACTGGTGAGGAGGGCTGGTCCATTTTGTACCCAGACGATCGGAATTGCGATTCAACTGGGAAATTCTGCTAGCGTTCTTGTCACCATTCCACACGGTCATGATTTATACTGTAACTATTTGTATACAGTTAAGAACCAGTAATAATTCTTATGTAAATAATAATTATAAGTGATGTTACTTTTTAATTGTACAAATAGTGATCCAGAATCAGACTGATAGCGTGAATGCTAGCAGTAAGTCCCGTTAGAATTGGAAAATTGTATTATAGAATTCACCTGAAGTCGGGCGTCGTTGTATCCGTTTATATATTTACAAGATTAACATTCGTTCTTCTGAGCCGTTACGTAACCGATGATTTGATATTTTGCAATCGACATAATAGTATACGAAGAAGACTTATAAAGAAAAATATTTATATACAGGAAGGAATTTTCACTCACTCACTTGTTTTCGCCGAGCATAAATAAGGTTTTTGAATATTTTTCCAGTGCGACAACAATGGATCATAGTCACAAAAGTTAAGTTAAATTGGTAAGCTCTTTGTTTTTAAGATTCCGCTTAAGATGACTAACCACACGTCAGCAAGCCCTCTGAGCACGTTATGGGGCCCAGGGACTGTAACCACCTATCATGAAAATTAAACTTAGACACCACTAACGTCGGATGGCGCGGCGCTATGCCGAGGAAGAAGGAAAGAAGCGCTTACCATAGGGGGTAAAAGTGATTTGACCACACCGCACATTTCGCGAGTGCATATTCGTGCGAAGCCATCCCTGCTGCTATCCTTCTTAAAAAGCGGACTTAAATAGGACACATCAGGCATGAGGTATCACCCATCCCTAACAATAATGATACTATATTGTTATATTACCAGTTTCATAAGTCTTTAAAGTTTACATTTGACAGTACAATTGGAATTATGTAAAAGTGATTTATTAAATTAGCTTACAATGTTGCAGACGAAGCTAATAGACGCGTGTTAAAAAGGTGACAATTACGTTATGACGTTAGTTAGTTAAAGAAATTATATGTATTGCCTCTTTGGTCTTAAGCTTATTATAAGTCTACACGTTTAACTATTACGAATACGTTTAAATATTTTTTAAAAGCCTAAGCGTGCTATTTGGTTATGTGACGAGTTGTCACCGCGGGTTCGCCCGCATTTTGGGAGTTCATGGTCAGGTGATAAGCATAACAAAGACACTACGTGTAGTTCATTGAGGTTCAAGCGTGCTTCGTTTCAAATTGTATTAAATTCGGTTCAGTAGTTTGACCGTGTAAGAGCAATAAAAAGACAGACGGAGTTGCTTTCGCATTTATAATATTTAGGATTTGTTACATAATCTATTAGAAATTATCTCCAAACTAATACAAAACGACAAATTACAAAAAACATTTAGATTAAAAAAAAGGTGACATTTGAAATATTTTTGACGTTTAAACGTCAATTTTGACGTTTAAATCTTTGCTAGTTAATAAAAAGAAAACCAGCTACGATGAACTATTCGAAAGAGCATTGTAAATAGAGAAATAAGACATATATATACGTAGACTTCGTAGAGGCATACTTCGTGAATCTTTTTCAGTAATTCCGTAAAAGCCGCGTCGGTGGTTCTCATCAAAGGGTTATTACGCAAACTTTGTGCACAGAATTTTTATGTCTCTTAAAAAGCTTTGCTTCGCCCTGTTAGAACGTATGCACTTTGTGATTGTGATGAAAACTACTCTAGAAGACAGTGAATATTAGTATGTTTATTTATATGTGTTCTCAAACTGTAGTAGAGTCGTGTCTTAAGATGGAATATTTTTTACAGTGGAACTACGCTTACTTTGGACGCGATGAATAAAACATTCTAAGATCGAATTTGAGTACGACGTTCGTAATGTCGAGTACAAGAGTAGAAGAGTATGTTAAGCAAATTATTTCATATAAACTGTTTTCATATATATATATATATATATTTGTTTATCGATGGAAAAATTGAAGAAAGGTGGTACTTTCTATGCGGCCCTGTACAAAACTTGGCTTGGTATTTGTACGAAGCACACCAGCCCACATTAAGGAGTGCTCTGAATTTTACCAACGCCTTCTCTTCAGAAGGAGAAAGGGAGTAACCCAATAGATGTTAAAAGTACTACCGGCTTAAAGTATTGCAAAATTAAGGTTAATTTATTAATATATGGTATACCTACGAATATTGCTTGGGGGGAGAGGGGATTTGCTCAGCGATGTGTCTTGCGTTGAGTAAAAATAAAAAGAGAAGAATTTAACTAAACACCTGCTAAACAATGTTTGTAAGTAAAACCGTTAATATCTATCGAATGAACTTCAGATACAAAGTGGAGCTGAACACTTGATGAACACTTCATGAACACTTTTGTTCTTCAACGAGTTTTCAAAATACACTTCATCTGGACTTCGATTCTTTTGTTCTACTCTCATATTTGGCGACTATATAAGAGATTCTATAGTGTTGGCAAATATTTGAATAAAGTTTACTAACAAACAGCACTTATTACGATATATTTTTAATGTCGTGTCCATACATTCGTTTTGTCCAAAACTTTGCCGCGTGTATCATACTTAAAGCCACAGGAGATCCATCAATAATAACTCTTCTATATTAATTTAATTCCCCTTTCCCCTATAAGGGATGATTTCTTTAATAAAAACTGTCGGATGTAAAAAAACTTCGGGACTTAAACTTCTTCGATACTAAATTTCATATAAGTTGGTTCAGTTTTAAGAGGTACATTTCATTTCAAGATAAGAAGACACTGTCTACCAGATAATATGGTATTATGGTTTATTTAAAAAACGATATGTATGAAATGTCTTTATATTATAAAGCCTATGTGTTATTTTGATGTATAAGCCATTTTATTGTAATGTTTCGTTAAAATTCTTTCATTAGTTTTGGCCTGAAAGAGTAACAAACACACTCACATCCTCACAACGAAAGTTTGTTATTTACAATATCAGTAAGAATATTACTAAGAAGTAAACATTTTTGATTTTTTATGCTTATAACTCGTGTTGTACTCGACGGTGCAGGAAAACTTCGTGATATGCATGTGTGGGAAAATCTTCCACTTGTGTATCAACCAACCGACATTAGAACAGCGTGATGGAATAAGCTCCTAGCTTCCTCGAAACGAGAGGAAGCCATAACTGGATTTTTTCAAAAGGCTCCTTTGTTCCTGCACTTCTAACTGTCTGAGTTTTGTATATCAGATATATTTTTACATTTATATATATTAACTGTATGTGTGTGTGTAACCGAACACCTCCTGGATGTTTTATATTGGACCTGATAGATGTCGCTGCGATCAGGACGTAAACAAAATTATTTTTCACCTCGACGAAGTTGAGACAGACAGTTAACATAAATACTCGTATATATATTTTTATTCAATAATATATTAAGTAAAAAAATCACCGTTTACCGTAACACCGTTGCCTTTTTGTAGGTCTTACTAAAACTAAATTTAGTAAGCCGCTTTAATGTATGACTTGTATTAAATATGTCGAAATTACTTTCTCATTTTGAAATAATATAAATATATTGTATATAAATACTTTTTGATTTTAATTTTACAATAAATATTGCCGCGAACAAAAATTGTTAAAAAAAAATAATTGCGAATTATCCGACAATAATTCCAAACAATATCATTGTAAATACTTAGGAAATATACGACAATTCTCAGTATTATATTTAATATTTCACTATGGTCATTTTGAGAAGTTTTTTTTTGCATACATCCTTAACCTCTTTCTTCATGGACACCAAGACACTTATTGTGAGAGAGGCATTATGCGCGCACCATGCCCAGAGCAAGGACCTTTGGAACACTGTAAGAAGACTACTTGCTCGAAGCCTTATTTATGCACGTAGTTATCATTTATGTCCATAATTCAAACTGTATATATTTTTCTTTATTTAAAATAGATAGGTAAGTGGTCCATCTAAGTGGTCGCCAACGTCAATAGACATTGGCCCTGTATGAAAGATGTAACATCTCTTGTGCCTGTAGTTACACTGGCCCACTCTTTAAATCGGAACATAACTAATAATGTTGATTGGCGGAAGAATATCTAATGATTGAATCATATCTACAAAGACGAGCTTGTACTGCCTACCACCAAATATAACACACAGATAATTACTTTGAAATATACTCCTGACAAATAAATAAACTTTTTTTTAAAATTAGAACTGATTCAAAAGTATAAGACAAAAATGACATATCTTCCATATTCAAATATTCATTTGCAGAATCTCCACGTGCGGTAATATTTAGTCATTGAAGTAGTTTATTTGCTTCGCTGTTCTGATGGAATCGTGAGAGACGAATGAAAACTCTTTGAAGCGCCAAAAAGTGTCGAATGAATAGATTTCTCGCTCCATATAATATTTACGGGTTTTTGTAATTTTCCATCTGAGTTATTTTAAGAAATGTTCAAAGGCATGAAATTAAAACAACTTCAGCGGAAGTCGTTGGAGATCTCTTCAGACGATTTGAAATTATCTGTATTGTAGTTTTAAAGTATTTAAATTCGAATGAAATATCTTTATTTAATATTTTTGTGTATTTTTTTTTTTTTTTTTAATATCAAACCACAAAAAGTATATCAACAAACTTTGATCATCAGTTGTAGTTCCATTTCAATATGAGGAAACCGGTTCTGAAGTAACATTTTCTGTTCCGACTAAGTTCGGACATAAGAAACGAATTTGCGGTGAACCTGTCGCCAACTGCTTGGCCAAGCGCCCAATAGTAATTACTTAAAGATTTATATGCACTTGATATATTACATAGAATTGATTATTGTTAAATGTTCTAGAATATTTGTACCAATTTATTTAACACCAATTCGGCAATTGTTTGGTCAAATGTATCGTCAAGGTTGATTAATGCTACGTATTATTTTTTAATGTAACACTTTATTATACGTACCGGAAATGAAATACTCGTACAATTTTTTTTTAACTAAGTATACAAAGCATGCTAATATCTCAAAGAGATTTTTCCGGCACATACAGGAATGAAAAAAAAATTAAGATATAGACGTATCATACAAAATTACCAAATCTAATATTTCTACTGTTCTGCGAACAGGATGCATCAAAATTTATTCTCAGTATAAAAAAATGTAATGAATTATTTAAAATGAATTAATAATATTATGTATAACCTTGTTTTTAATAATAAAACATGATGTCGCGTATAAAAATAAAATAAATAAATTGAGAAATGAGAATTGACCTATAAATGTAAGATATTTGGCTACGATGTGACAAAATGGCAAATACAATAGAAATTACCGAATATACTTTTCTCGTCTTGCTCGCGCGAGTAAGTGAGATAGAAATATACGGTGTGAAGTTGTCTATTTCGAGCGACTTGACGCTTAATTGGCGGTTTAGCGAGCGACTTCATCATGTAGTTTTCAAGACATGGCGCGTGCATGATAAAAATTCACACTCCGATTTTTTCATAACGCGTATAAATCTGATCGAATCTCTACCACAACATTCCCTCTTAAAAATTGTCCTTGTACGGAGGAGGTTTTATATATGTATGTATGCAAACATGGATACTGTCAAAGACTGACAGGTCTACAGTACCAAGGGTCGTGTGAGTTGCCTCAAGTACTGGAGTGTACAATAATAAGAACATAATAAATAAGGTTTGTCAACGATTAATGTATAATTTATTATCAATATCATCTTAAGAAAATATATTAGTTAGTGTAGATTTTGTCGAGCAGCTACAGCTCCTTATTATTCCGAAAATGTGATCGGGGAATCCCCGTATAACCTACCGAGTAACTTATAAAAGTGTTACTCAATTAGAACAAAGATTCGCGATTCGCTATCCGATAAACTAATTAGGATTCATTTAAATAAAACGCCAATCAGATTTAAGTAGCTGTGATTCGAGGTAATTAACTGACGTAGTTTACTTTATACGAGCTTCAATTTGAAGGGACATTAAATCAGCATTTTATTCGCCATCTGGTTTCAATAAGAAGAAACGGCGATTTCATTGAACATTTGACGATGACGTCACGCCGCGCCGCGCTGCGATTACAATGGAAGCAGATAATATATGTCTGGGCATCGTTTGATAATCTTTAATAATAATTGATTTTGGTACATCGTTCGTGTTTTGTTACTTTCAGTAGAGTTCATATAGTCTTGATGTAGTTTCAAATCTAAACAGTTATTTTTGAGATGATGTTAAATTTTTCTTGGTGGTAGATCTTTTTGCAGTTTAGGTTTGAGTAGGTAGCACCCACTCACATACTCAACAACCAATAATAAAATAACTACTTTTGTGTTTCAGCTTGAAGGGTGAGTGAGCCAGAGTAACTACAAGAGACATACCCTCTTAGGGTACTAATAATAAAATAACTTAAAATATGTAATTATATCGTACTATTATATCACTAATCATTTTCATAAAAAAATGTATATTGCAGGAATAAAACGGCCTATAATTTCCGTGATAAAAAAAAACAATAAAATACTGTTTTATATAAGAATAATATATCGAACTACCATAAATATAAAAAAAAAAACTTTGATATCTGACTTCCCAGAGACTTTTATTTTAGATAGAGAAGTCATTGACGTCAAGTACAAGAATACTTTATGTTATTCAAACAAGCTCTCCGAATTCGTGACAGAAGAGAGACGCAATTAGTCAGAGAAATAATTCTAATTACGATTACAAGTAGTACATTAATGTAAGTGAAGTCCCACGGTTGGGCAAACGTTTACAACAGCTCTAGATAATACGGGTGGGTAATGTAATGTATATTGAATACACTTGTGGTAGGGCTTTGTGCAAGCCCGGCTGGGTAGGTACCACCCACTCATCATCATCTATTCTACCGCCAAACAGCAGTACTCAGTATTGTTGTGTTCCGGTTTGAAGGGTGAGTGAGCCAGTGTAACTACAGTCACAAGGTACGTAACATATCAGTTCAAGGTGGTGGCGCATTGGTGATGTAAGGAATGGTTAATATATCTTACAACGCCATTGTCTATGGGCGGTGGTGACCACTTACCATCAGGTGGCCCATCTGCTCGTCCGCCTACCGATATCATTAAAAAAAACACACACACATAGGCCGGCAACGCACCAATAAGATGTCAGATGTCCATGGGCAATTGTAGTCACTTTCGATCAGATGAGCCTCCTGCTTGTTTGCCACCTATATCATAAAAATATCACATGGTTGAAATACACCCAAAATATTTTTGTAAACAGAGCTGGAGATGAATTTTGGACACAAATAAGGCACATAAATGGTATTATGACTAATTATTAAGATTCGTGCTCTGTTTGGCTATGTCGACTCTTTAGTATAGGGCCCGATCAATTTGAGCTTGAAGGTTACAGGGCAGAGTTACAGCCGGTATGATTATGGCGAGCCCGCGATGTCGCCTGTCGCACAATGGGTAACCGGTGTGCCAAGGACGCTTAGGCTTTGTAAATAAAACTAATGAATACATTTAATTTTAATGGTAGCACTACATATTATAAAACAAAGTCTCCCCGTCGCGTCTGTATATTTGAATGCAAAAAACTACCTAATGGATTTTTATGCAGTTTTATTCATGGACGCTCTCATTTAAGAAGAGATTTATATATATATAATTAATTGAAATATGATGAGTTAGCTGAACTGAACTCCTTGTTGGTTCTGGATAGAATTTACATTCCGAACTGTTGTAAAGCGTACAAGCTAATACGCAAGCAATGAATTCTCTATTGCTTCAATCTCAAATTCCGACAAGACAAGAGATTTTACGTGTTTTCCAGGGCACGCGATACATTGTCAACTTAAGTCAAACAGGAAGACCTAATGTTATATATTATTGTATTGACTTGGAAATTGAATTAAGGATAGCGTGAACTGCAGCCTTAAGCAATGCCGATGAAGCAGGTTAAAAGAGAACTTCATATATTTTTCAATACTTAATTGAAACATTTCTACTGATACTAATTTGTATAAACGCGTAAATAACAATTTCTGTCTGTTACGCTTTCACTGGCCCACTAAACTAATTTGGTACGATTCCCAAGGTAGGACAAAGGATCTTTTTATACTTCAACATCTGACGACCAAACCCTAAAACGTGAGTCAAGTCGCGGGCAACGGCTAAAAGTTTAACTCACTAATGACACCATTGAAATTAAATAGGAAAATATATGGTCTACATAACTCTTACTGCTACCGCCTAGGGGTAGAACTTTGAGCAAGCTCATTGGTGTATCATTGAATCTGTTATTCCACTGCTAAACGTCAGTACTTCAGTACAATATTTTACAGGCTATACAACAGCCGAGCCAGTGTAGTAGAAGGTTGCATCGTATTAAAAATGGCAATGGATATCATTTACATAATTAGACATACTACTACTACTATATATATGCTAGTGGGAGACCACGTAATATCAGATGGCAAATACGTGCCAAACAGAACCTATTGTATGTAGTTATCACCAATTATACATATGAAGTTAACCATTCCTGACATCGCCAATTCCCCAATATCCTTAGTAACTGAGAAGTTATGTCCCTTGTACCTGTAATCACACTGGTTCACAAGCCATTCAAATCGGAACACAAAAATATATATATGTATATTATACTAGCAGACTCAGCTACGCGTTGATATTACGGTAAGCTTTGGTATATATTGTATGATTAGCTACGCCCGCGACTTCGTGCGCGTTAAAACAACAAAAGGCGGACGGAGTTGCGGGCATAGATATTTCTAAAATAAAAGTAGACCAAGCTAATCTTTATTGCATCAGCTATCTGCCAGTGAAAGTCCCGTCAAGCTGGAACAAAGAGACAGACAGAAAAAAACTGTAAAAAATGTTCTTTTGGATATTTCCCGTGTATACATAGATTTAGTATAAAGCGGTTATTTTAATATAACAAACAGACATTCCAATATTATTATATGTTTGGATATAGATATTGCTTAGCCAATAACCTCTTCTGAAACACGCCGACTATAATATCCATGCCAAAATATTCGGCGGTTTTAACGTGATAAGCCTTCTAGAGTACAGAGATACTTTTATAGATATAGAATCAGCTCAATTGCTTGTGTGTTTTCTGGTAACATTTTTTTTCACTTCATTCAGTGGTTAGTTGAAGAGTAACCGATGATTCGGTGTTCAAATCCGGGCTAATACATTGAATTTTCATGTGTTTCATTCATGTCGTGTTCGGTAGTGAAAGAAAACATCGTGAGGAAACCTGAATGTAGCGAATCGGATGCTTACATGTGTTTCATCAAAAAGCACACTCCACCAAGGACACATACAGGCTGTTCCTTTATGCTATAAACACAATTAAATATTGGCAGGATGGGTCGTTATCTTTAAATTCTGATCGCCTTGTTCTGGGGTAGTCTACTAAGTCGAAAATAAGTGTTATCATTCGTAGTGCTAGTAATGACTATTACTGTATACTTATAGTATAATTGACTTCAGTTTCGAGGATAAATTCATTTACTACATTGTATAAAATAGGCGATCGAACTTTATTTTATCATTCGCCTTCAATTTTTAATCATATTGAAACATATATTATAAAAATGACAAAAAAGGTTTCTTTCGTCGCTTGTTGGGTATTTCCTTTCCAAAGCGTAATTTTTATACTTTTAAGACGACTATCATTTTTGTTTGATCATAATTCATAGTTTGAACAATGTTTTTGTATAAGTATTAATTTATTTTGTGTATTTGTTAGCTTATATATGTATATGTCAGTCATTTCTATATAGTATATTTTTCGATTGTTTTGTCTGGAAGTAATGGCTTATTAGCTAAGAGGCCGCTTCTTGTACTTGTACACATTGATTAAAGTTCTAAGCGTTTCCAGTACTACTTTCTAGGGTAGAATAAAGTGCAAATTAAAAAAAAATACTTTTCATGTCAATTCAATAGCTCAAGGCGGGTGAAAGTGCGAAGCGCAACTACTTATACAGAGTGTCCGATAATAGGGACTATTGCATGGCAGATTCTGGTTTTCATAAACAATTCGACTTAAAATCCTTCAAAAGAACCTACACATTTTTCAAAGACCTGCAACTTGCAATTTGCCATTGTTGCAGATGTTCATGTGCGGTAGTCACTTTCCATCAGGTTCCTTATTGCTAGTTGCTACCTGTGCTATAAAAATAATAGCTGCTCTTGTTCACATAAAAACCTACCCCACGGAGGAGAATCAATTATGAATACTTTTTTATATACATTATAAATTTCCGAATGAACAATAAATATATTATATTTATCTAGATAATGGTCGGAATCGGAAAAATAACAATTTATCAAAGTGTATGCCAAATGCAAAGTGAGCCATTCACTTGTTCGCGGATTTGGCATCTCTCCCAGACTGTACGTCGACAAGTGCCCGCCTTACATCATTTTGGCAGGGATAAGATTAAAAAAAAACTTATAAATATATGACAATTAATTTTGAAATATACGTAACTACATAGATACACATACATAATATATATACATAGGTATATATATTATGTATATGTATTCACATAGGTGAATAATATATATATTATTCACCAATATACGACATTTACGAGGATGCTTTAATATATTTGGTAGAGTAATAACTAATATTTTTATATAATAAAGATAAATTATAAAAACAATTTCACTATATGAACATTTAGAGTTGCTTGTCTGAGTTCGGATCCGTGATCTCCAATTAAAATTCGTGATCTTCCAACTGAGCGAATTAATATTAAACCCTTATGCTGACTCTTCTATAACAAACTTACATATACCATTAATTACCGATTTTTTAATTTAATAATGGAAAGATTACTCATAAAAGTCTAATAATAAATATTGACCTGATACTTAGATCGGAGCGCCCTACAAAGTTAAATAAAATTAACCTCGTGTAAAAACTAGTACCTACCTATGTCATTCACAAGGAATGCTATTTTTGTGCAAATACACAATATCTTCACTATGTACCATATGTACCTAACAAGACAATTGAAAAGGGCTTATAAGAGCCTACTCGACAAAGGTATATTTGGATTATGTATTTTTTATATAGATGGGATTTTTTTTTTCAGTAAGTAACAATCCAATATCTCTCGTGTATTAGCTATTGTGTGTTGATTGGATTGAAGAACCAAATGAATAGCTGGAACTCATACGACACAACATAGAAACATTAATATATTTATATATTACGAGAACATTCGATATACACTTGTGACGTCACTAGTTAAATTTTTAAACGGGTGAAACTGAGAAACTAAGCTTCTTATTTAATAATTTTATACACCAAAACCTTTTCCGAAACGCAATGCATTATCTGATGTAAGTTTTATGTATATTGGTTTTGTCGTTTTTCAGTTAATCATTACAAAAAATCATCTCATTTATTAGTATAGACATAGAATCTACGACTTTAACTTCTATCGGTAGCCCGTCTGCTAATAAGCTATTGGGGTATTTGTAATATAACATTGCAAATTATGATACAATCATCTATTCGTAGTAGGCGCGTAGTATGTTGTCATTATGCGCAAAATAACGTAGCTATTTTGCTTGCAAAATCATGCCCGTAGCAATTTCGTAGCACAGCTATTTAATAAAACACGTTATAACTAAGTTTTCGATTTAAATTATATTAATCCAAGAAAGAAGAAGAGGTTAGTTAATGCTAGTATTGGTTTAGTTAATGCTAGTAGACAAGAAGTCAAGATGAAGGCTTTGATTAAATAACTTAAGATTGTCAATAATAAAATACGTAAAAAAACAAAAATGCTTTTGTATAAAAATACGGAGAAGACAACATTTATTGTAGTCAGTAAAAATAATAATTATTAATAAAATAATAATACGCTTTTTATTCTACACATCTATTTCTTATAAAAAGAGAGAAATGATGTTATTACTTTTTAGTTTTGAATAGTTTGCCAGACTAGAAATTAAGCCATCGGAAGGTAAGCGGTCACCACCTACAAAAACTGGCACTTTAAGAAATATTACCAATCCCTTACCACATGTCCTAACTAAGATTTTATATTCCTTGTATCTACAGTTTAAATGTTCAAACGAATCCCTATAACATCTCACAACAACATTATCCTCAATGACACCGATTGCTTTTTAAAGTTTAAAAATAATTAGTGTCGGTATAATAAGAAAACATCGGTCAGTTCGTCTAACGTCATACGGTATGAATACTGCAAGTGACGTTATAAGTGTCTATGGATGACGCGCGTGCCGTAATTAATGGATCCAAAGCGAGCTGTTTGATATCCAACCTTTTTTTTCTCGACGGAAATAGAATTAAAGGAATTATAAAACTTTATGGATCTTTATTATCAGTTATGAGCTTGAAAAATATGGTTGACTGATAGACTAGCCTGCGCGGGACAATATATATCACAAGTATGTGTGCAAATACATGTTGATTCTCTATTCTCTTACTCGATCACACATCAGACAATGTCCGGGCTGACATTGAGGATTTCTCAACGAAAAGTCGCAATAACAATAATAGCCCGAATGGACTGAAATCTGCGGTCTTATAAGCCACTAGACCAACGAGTCATTCAATAGTGATTGCTTTTTATGGGAATTTTCATATTATTGGTAAAGCACCGTCATATTGACTACCTATATTATATTATATATATATTGACTAGTAAGTGGTTACCACTGCTCATAGACATTGGTGACGTAAGATATATTAACCAATCCGTATCGCCAGTGCGCTACCAACTTTGTCAACTAAGATATTATACCCTTGTGCCTGTAATCGCACTGGCTTACTCACCATTCCAATCGGCACACAACAATACTAAGTATTGTTATTTGGCGGCAGAATAAGTGATGAGTGAGCAGTATCTAGTTGTTGAGCCAAGATGGCCCAGCGGTTAGAACTTCCGACAGAAATTCCAACGAAATTCTGCTACATGTGTATCCACCACCCGCATTGGAGCTGCGTGGTGGAATATACTCCAAACTTTCTCCTCAAAAGGAGAGGAAGCCTTAGCCTAGCAGTGAGAAATTTACAGGCTGTTAATGTAATGTAATGTAATGTAATAACCTACCCTAACCTACGCAGACGGCCTGCAGAAAACCTTAAAGTTATCTCTTACTAAATGCAGATAAATGATCGAGTAATTCATATGTGCATTACAGTTTTTTTATATGATTGTTCAACCGTTTTATGCATCGGTTGAAATGGTTTTCATTCGTCGTTCAATTCGTTCTTCGATCAAGGCAGAAGAAACAAAAGTGATTAAAAGTTAAAACAACATAGCATCAGTAATTATAGTTGTTTGGGAAACTAATAGGGCCGCTCGTACTCGTATTGGAGAAAATACTTTCTGTTTGGGAGATCACCCTGTTCTATAATAGATAAACCGAGACGGCCCAGTGGTTAGAAGACGTGAAGACGCGGGTTCAATTTTAGGGCAAATATCTCAGTATTATCATGTGTTTACATTTCATCTCGTACTCAGGAAAATTAGGATAACTAGATATATCGGATGAAAGTTTTCCTAATTTTCATATTCATATATAGTGGTGGAGTATCCAGCCCTTCTCCTCAAAGGAGTTGAGCCCAATGAGATATGCAGGCTGTTACTTTGGCGAATTTATATATATCACAAATGAAGTTTTGTGTCATGTAGATTACATATGTGAATTAATATGGAACGTTTAATGTATCCCGGATGTGATCTTGCGATATTCGGCCATCTCGATACTTGTCGTATAAATAATACTTAGTTTTGGTATTTTTAATTTCTATCTATATACTTTACATAATATAGAGAATTAGGTATATAATGTAAAAACTTTCAAAACTTGACCCATATCAAAGTTAAATAATAGCTTGTTACAAAGACCCGCAGTTCCTATAAAAAATTATGTTAATTAGAAAATTATTAATTACACACATACATACCTTTATCATATTCTGAAGACGGCGTCTTGATCGTTTGTCGATATTGTCATAGCCTGATGCAGGTTCGATTCATGGGCGAATTCATTTGGGCCAGGATTACAATTTTAATTAACTTGTTTTTATATTTGTTAATTCTGTTTTCGTCTTTGATTAAGATTGATCTCTAAGTCATAGTTTGAAATATTTCAGAAAAAGCGAAGGTTTCCTAGAAAAAAAAAAACACTCGAGTTGATGATTTATCGTAATGTTATGTCAGAGTCAAATTGAAAAACAAATTAAAACTTCAATACACTCGCAAACACATACACACACAAGCATACATAATCAAACCGGAAACATATTCTGCCCATCAACTCGCCCCGACTACAAACAAAGTGTAAAATTGTTTAAATATGTTAACTTTGCTGGAAAAATAAAATAGTACATAGATTCATGTAGAGATCATTGAAACCAGTCGGTTTATGTAAAACCTAATTTAGAAACGAATGTTATGGAAAATATACTATTGAAATATGTTTCCATTATTTGATTTCATAATACAACATAAACAAAACAGAATTCGTAATTTGTAAAAGTTATCATACAAAACGTAAAATGTTATTTATATTCAAATGGTACTAAAATAAAATGGCAGCATAAATAATAATCCTATACACGAATATTTCAAGACAATAGTGATATAGCCTTATTTTATACAAGGTTGCAATATCGATTCAGAAATAACGTCCAAGTAAGTAGCGGAGTATGAATTTTTTATTAAACCATTATGAGATAAATTTTCCTATATAAACCTATATGTCATTTTGAATTAAAATTATTTAATAAAATATGTTTAAAATAAAAATAAAAATATATTTAGCTGTTATGCAGTATTTCATATTAGAACTCGGGGAGTAATACATTAAGTAATTCGGAGTTTATCGTCAAAAGCAACTGGCGATATCGACGTAGCGATACATTAAATCCGATCTAAAAATAATGGTCGACAAGGAGCGGGGCTAGCTATCGAATAGACAGTCGTGCAGTTATCAAACACACATTATCCGTCTACCCACGTCATCCCATTCATCCGCTTCGATCGCACGCACACGCGCGCACCTCACGCCACCACCACTCCCGCCACCCACGTCATAACCACACCACCACCAACGGCTAGAAACTAACGGAAAAAATCAAGCATCGCCTCAGACGACCATAAAATTCGACAACGACGCCGCCTCTACACTCGCGCATCGTCCACCATCTTAAATTTCATTCACAAAAATCGCTACAGCACAGCGGCTTTTTGTTTACCGTTTCACGCCTCCCTGATCACGTTGACTCTTGACACTTAACACTAAATACTTCTTTATTCACCGTTCGTACGTATTACACTTGATTTTGTGGTGAAAAAGCTTTTTACATGTAGTTTTCTGCTAGCAATTCGGTCTTTCGGTTGTGCGCGAGTTGTACACGTCAGCACACCGCGACGGTCTGTGTGCAACTAAAGAATGGTGGCAGGACTGCGGACAGCCGCGGGAGGCGCATGCGTGGTACCTACCCGCCAAAATACACCTACGCGCATGTATGGACAAAACTGCTTCTCTTTCAAAACTTCCATACATTTATGTCACAACAATTTGTTTTTAAACATAAAATAGTGTTTGTATTTAGTAAAATGATATATACTGTGATAGTAATAGCTTTGATGTTGGTGAAAAAGGCCGCCATTTTGTCAGACGACGAGGCGTAAGGGGAAAATAGCATCAAACAAATCTATTGTCTATTTATATCTCGAGTTATGTCAATGTAATGGGTTCGTAGCGCGCTACGGACGGCTACGACGTAGATTCACTACATACTGTTCTCATTATGGATTTTATAGTTACTGTTATTTTGTTGTCTAGTACACTAAATGAGAATTATTATCACTTAAACAGAATTAAATGATCGAATTTGAATTCGTATATAAATAATACTCTTTGATGATTTAAATTTATACAAAAGTAAGAGCGTAGACTCTATGATTATATATGGCCATAGTAATTTTCAAACTTCTTCTCACATATGTGTAGCATAATTTAATGAGTATTTTTTTTAACATAAAATAATTATAATTACTGTTGCTCATTCAGAATTTGTAGAGTTTTATAGTTTAGTAGCCATTCGTCCTTACCTTCGCATAGGTAGAATAAGGTTCTACATGAAACGTCTATAGAACTCATTCATTTACGCGGGCATACCAGTAAGGCTCTGCGTCGTGACGTAGACATTTCTCGTGTTTTTTTTATATTTAATTTTCTCCGTTCGTTTAAAATCGCATGTAAATCCCTTCGGTAGTGATCGAGTACTACGCGTCTTAACGCGTTTATCTTAATAAAGAGACTGACAGAGGAGACAGTTTTATATTTATAATATGTAATAATAATTTAACTAATTCTTTTTTTATATATTTTTTATTTTATTACACATTTAAATATTTTTTTTATGGCATTGGTTGGCGGACGAGCATATGGGCCACCTGGTGGTAAGTGGTCACCATCGCCCATAGACAAAGGCGCTGTAAGAAATATTAACCATTCCTTACATCACCTATGCGCCACCAACCTTGGGAACTAAGATGTTATGTCCCTTGTGCCCGCGATTACACTGGCTCACTCACCCTTCTAACCGGAACACAACAATACAGTGTACTGTTATTTGGCGCTAGAATATCTTATGAGTGGGTGGTACCTACCCAGACGGGCTCGCACAAAGCCCTACCACCAAGAAATCCATTTTTTTTATAAAAACAAATTGTACTTGAACTCTAAACATTTTTAAACCTACCCATAGAAGGTAACATGTCATAAAAGTCCCTTTGTTAAACTTAGACGTCCATTTCTCTTCAGGGAAAGTTTGAAGTTTATTTCATCACGATATTCTGATACCCTAGTAGATAGACAGGCAGTATTTCACTCGATAAGTGCAATTGAAAATGATTACCTTCGTTGCCGAGCACAAAATGAATTATAAACACAAATTAGGCACGGGAAAACTTCGATTAAGATCTTAATATGAATTCTGGCAAGTGGAACAATAATAATATTTATTCATTTAATAGTACGGTTTGTCATATATATATATATATATATATATATATAAAAATATAAGATACGATATCACATAAAAATACTATTCGATATTATCTTTGCAAATGCTCTACTATTTACAGGAAGTCTCACCATGCGCTATTACGTTACACGATAAATATAAACGATACAATAAATAGGAATTACTCACATATACATATATATATATATATAAATACAATCAATACGTAGTTATCTGATTTTGATGATTACCACTTAGTATATTTAACATTATAAACATTCGAAGCAAACAAATATCCATTTGATTTTGCCATAAATAGAACTAACCCTGCGACATTCAGGATTAAAATAATCTCAATAAATTTTCTTATGAATAATCACACGGACTACCATAAATAGTCACGTCTGTTGGTAGATGTTATTATTAATTCGCTGCCCACGTAGATATCTAGGATTAATCTCGTCTATAAACACTTTTTTAGGCTTAAGACTAAAAAAGTAAAACTTGGCTGAAGAAAAACTGGTGAGAGTAACTTATTCGAGGCTGCACCTTTAATATTAAATATTTACGTATAAAAATAAGTTACATCGATCAAAATACTTCATTCGTGTCGGCTTTAACGAGCACTTTTGAATCGTCATATTACAGGGCTGTATTAAAAGTAGAGCAACCATCGGAATGTAGATTCTACCGAGAACAACCGGCAAGAAACTCATTGGTTACTCTTTTCCTATAATTGAAATACAAAGTTATGTCGATTAAATACAAGTAAACTATAATATATCCTGCTTGAAATTCAACAAGTTTAAGCGCCACGCTTTTATAACACCTATATAATCTTGTGTTGAATAATATACCTTATTTATTGATGTCTTTTTAACAAACCATTAGCAACAGTTTTGTACTATTTACGATATTTCCTGTATCACATTGCATCGGAGAAATGGTGAAAAACTCAACTTAACTGGTCTAAAATAGCGTTGCAAGATTTAACCCAATATTAGAATATTAAAGGTATATTAAGGAATCAGAATCTCCCTTCGTTTTTCATCTTTAATTTTGTTCTTGTACTCATAGAAAAATTAATATGAATTTTAAATGCACTAAATGATTGTTCTTGATTTCACTTTTATTTCATTTTTAAAATTGGCGCGTCATGAAAAAATGAGATTGATTTGCATGATGCGCCTCAGAGGTTGATATGAAAATTACGTTGAAGTTGCTCGCTAAACCCATTGAGTGTCATGTCACTCGATATTGAAAACTTCACACCTTATTTTACTTAAAAATTTATGAGTATTATAATAGCGGAAAAAATAAGATATTATATTTATCACAATAATGATATATTGTTTAATATGAATAAGTTGATTGCTAATATTTTATTGTAATTAATTATTTGCATGCAATTAAAACATACTTTTAACTACGTCGAAGAAGTAGAGCTACTCAACCGCGTGCATGCATCTTTTTATTTTTTTGTTTGGAAGTGTCACTTTGACTGAAAGAACTAAATAAAAGAAAAACGTAACATGTAACCGTAACCTTAAGACGGTATCTACAAAAAAAATGATATATATATATGTATATTTTTTTAATTTTATGGTCTAATATATCTGCCGAATAAATCATTTTGAAAATACAAGAAGAAATATATTAGTCAAATGGTATAATTTTCGATTTTCAAAAATGAGATGACATAGCATAAAATGTTTAATTCGACATTGACATTGGAATTTATTTGGGTCTACATTAAACTGATTATTTTTATATAAATAGGCAAATACTTAAAGTTCACTTCCTTTACTCTGCTTTTCGGTAAAATAAAAGCCGGAAATAAGAGTGCTCTATCAGGTAGGGTCTATCGTGAAGTCATGTAGCCTCTTATAGTAGTAAGTATAAGTTGTAAACCACAAAATAACAAATACACTACTTCTAGAAGCGTTTTGTTTCTCCAACTCTCTTTCTCTGTCTCTTGTGTACAGCCAAGGCATGGAATATCCATCCATCTTTATATCATCACTGTTATCCATCTTTATATAATCTGGGCGTATATAAGGCGAGATTGAAAAGGAATATTCTAGGCAATCACGTTGGATCTTAGATTTAATCACTACATAATACTACATAAATCTACTACACTAGACCTTCAGGTACGATTTTAGACAGGCGTGACCCAAAAAGCCCCAAAATGAATAACAATAAAGGCATTACCAAAGGCGCATGTAAATAAGGTCAGTGCATGCAAATGGTGATGGTTCATACACGTGCACAGATTTTCCCCTGTGTATAAAAGGTAGAGGAAATAAATCTAATTATAGCGGTGGGTCTGAATCTTTGCAGACAATTGAGGTACCGCCAAATCATCAGGATTTCTGTTACCAAACTTTGTAAATCTATGCACCAATTACTATGTGATTGATGAGTAAGTCAATTCCGTTATTAAGATGGTAGGTGGCGCATTGATGGTGTAGGTCGCTCTTTATTTCGTCCGCTTTCCAAATCTCAGATATCAGCCGTCTGTTAATCAGAACGCCCGAACGATTATTTGAAATTATTTTTAAGTAATCAGGTAATCTTTTTCGGGATATACTTATTTGAAATTGACAGATCGATTCAAACGTAAAACACTGACAACATTGACGTGAATGTTCATCGATTATATCATTATCTCATAAACAAGTTCTTTGTCAATGTGGGCTGCGGAGACGCTCAGGCGCCGCACTGGCGAGACAAAAGGTCAGACAGAAGTGTAATCGCTGCCTCCATTCCGTGCCAGCCAAAAGTCTCTGATGCCAAGTGTTTTGACGTCATACGAAGGTCGCCGTGACCATCCTGCTATTTGCATTGAATGATAGCCGAGCTCCTATGAGTTTTATTGTTATTTTCTTGCCAAAAAATTTTAAAAAGGTAACGGTATATTGCTGTTATCTAACTATTGTTTCTTTCTTTAGTGATTTATATCATTGGTAGTCCTCGTGCAAACTTGTCCGGGTAAAAACTACCCACTGATCATATATTCAAGCAGAAATACTTAATTTTGTTGCGTTCATAATATCTTAGTTCCCAAGGTTGTTGGAAGTCGCGTATTGGTGATGTACGGGATGGTTAATACTTCTTACAGCGCCAAAGTCCACGGTGATTGTGACCGCCAACTAACTTGAAATGACACTCGTGCACTTTGCACAGGAGTATAGTAGAAGTAATATATAGGTACGCCTTTATCGAAATTCAAAATTACCTTAACTAATTAGGCTTTTACTGTTTTACAAGAATTAAATATAAACTTATTTTACTTACCTCTATCGAAAATAATCGAACTGAAAAAAATACTGGTATAACACTATACATGAAATATTAATAATAATCAACTGAAAAATGTTCTATTTCAATTTAACTGTACAATTTAGGTGACATTGTAACTAATCCTAATTGAATTATCAATCGTAGCAACACTGGACTGCAAAAATTACATTTAAATTTATTATTTAAATGTCGATAACGTTCTTAAAAAAATATTTAAAGCGAACAAATTGCATTACAAAGGAGTCTATCGATATAAGCCACCATATATCATAAACATTTAAAAAAAATAGGGTAAGTTGGGGCAAGTTTGACAATGGGTTAAGATCGTACCGATCAAATTTCCGGCTGATTCGATCACTTTTTATGTGTAGCAGTAGTATGAAGCAGTTATTAGCTTGCATTGCATGGCGAACAAAATCATTTAAAAGGTGTAAGAATTAGTCGCAAATTCGATTGTTACGATTTCACCCTATTGTCAATTTTGGTCTAACTCACCCTATCATATAAATGCACTATCAAACTCTATATGTGTATTTGTAATATACAATTAAAGTCATAGAAAATCAACGTTTTATGAACATCACAGCATAATGTAATTAGTTCGTGTTATTCATAACAAACATTTTTCTTACTCGCTTGGTTGTAGAACTTTGTGCAAGCCCGTCTGGGTACCACCCAGTCATCATATATTCTACCGCCAAACAGCAATACTTAGCACTACTGTGTTTTAGTTTGAAGGTTAGTTACGTAAGGTATAGTTCCGTCTACGTCATATTTATGTATATTGTCGTTGATTCGGGTAGCTGTAAACATTGAACGCCTAGTCTACCAGATCGAGTAGGTAGTAGGCGATATGTACAGAAGGCTTGCTAATCTTGGGGGGCTGGGGAAAGTTTAAATGGCCTCATAAACTCTCGTATCCTGTTTC
Source organism: Vanessa atalanta (assembly GCF_905147765.1). NCBI lineage: Eukaryota > Metazoa > Arthropoda > Insecta > Lepidoptera > Nymphalidae > Vanessa > Vanessa atalanta. Next base: position 8,543,207 of record NC_061891.1, on the reverse strand, counting down.
AGGGGATCGTGATGAGAAAGGTAGCTGGCATGGTTCCCGCTGCTCCACGCTCTATGAGGAGTGCAGGGGGGCGAAATTAGTCTTGCTCTTCCATCCGTGTCGGTGATGGCCGTTGGCGAGGGCCGAGGGTTTCATGGGTAAGAATCCCGCAAAATCTGGTAAGGGGATGTCTTGATCTTTTGAATATTTTACTTGCAAAAAACAGAACACTCCAGTAGATAACTTAGGTTGAAGATTCCGTGGTTTTTGGTTTAATAATAATTATTTGGATAACTGATAAATTAAATAAAGTTAAGATTCAATTCAAATTATCAAATGATCAGGCCTATCAGCCGTATCAAATCAAAACTTTACTTATTTCGGGATACGTATTAGGCGCTATAGCATGCCTGTACAGAATATTACATTAATAACAGACTAGTGAAAAGAGCCTAAATGGCCCAGTGGTTGGAACGCGTGCACCTTAACCGATAATTTCGGGTACAAACCTAGGCAATGAAGTGCTCGGCGGTGGAGGAAAAAATCGTGAGGTGTGTCTAATTTCAACGAAATTCTGCCAAATGTGTATTCCACCAACCCGCATTGGAGCAGCGTGGTGGAATATGCTCCAAACCTTCTATTCAAAGGGAGAGCAGCCCTTAGCCCAGCAGTGGGAAATTTACAGGCTGCTAATGTGTAACAGACTAGTGATCCGACCTGACTTCGGCCTGGTGCAATTTATTACCAAAGAAAGGTCAAATTTTTATTGTTACAGACAGTAATCCGATCGTCCATATCGTAGAGAAAAATATTTTGTTTGCGCGTATCTTCAAGAGATATTCTGTTGTAAGAAGTATTACTTCTCGACTTGTTACACAAAAATTGCAATAGCTCAGTTAATGCATGATTTAAATACAATATACCCTATAGCTCTCAAGAATATTGTCGCTCTTTACCAGGGCCGGATTTAGGGGACCGGGGCAACTGCCCTAGGGCCTCTAGAGTTAACAAATATCAAAACCTAGTCAAATTGTAATAATGTTACTAATAACTGTTTTAAAAATTACCGATACAAGTAAATAAATTATAGCTTACTGATTGCAATTAAAGTATTTTAATTAATTCATAATATAATTATTAGGGTCTCCACGCCTCTGTTGTTCTAAGGCCTCGACTCATTTGTGGCCCCAGGGCCTTCAGACATTAAAAACCGACTCTGCTTTCTACCATTATATATTTTTTTCAGAATTAAATTTAACGAGTAAATCAATGTGATACATCAATTACACGGAAGGCTAGATAACTCTAGTACTTAATTCAATATCATTTTCTAGGAAATGTATGTACAATTAGTTGATTAATATCGTCCGTCATACGTTTTATATGACCTTTACGTGTTATATATAAATAACCTACTATAAATAAAAAAATAGTAATAAAAAAAAAATGACTGTAAAATTACTTGTCATGTCAAATCCAAGGTAACGCAAGAACCTATGATAATGATGGTGATGATCTAAGGATTATTACACGAGTATGAAACGATTTATTATGATTTGAAAATATGTTATCGGCGGATTAAAATAGATCGTGTTTATAAATATCTGCTATTTTCATTTGAGTGTGATACTCGTTTATTTCTTTATAATAATAATAATATTCCAAAGTCAAAATAGCTCTCCTATTGAACATATTATAAATAAACCTATATTGTAAATATTCCGATCCAACTATATTGACATCAGTAGGACGACGCACGAGGACGCCTACGGATTTGAATTTCGAAGCTAGGAGTGCTAGAAGGAGACAGGTAGCTTGCGCAACGCGTATATATGAAGAAGACGCATCTAGGCATCGATCGACTTACGTCACGCACGACGCGTGGGCGCGATGACGTCACGTAACATTCACCAATCAGGTAGTGGAGAAAAGGCGCCACGGTTTACTGAAAAATGGCGAAAAATACTCCCACAGAATATTTCGCGGTTACGTCAGATCCTGCTACGTAGAATCTAATGGCCTGTCGTAATAATAATTTTCCGGTTGGATGACAGAGCCACCAGCTTTTAAGGTCTGGGCTATTGATTTTTAAGCCAATTTATGTTATTTAAATGAAAGAATAAGTACTAATATTAAATATATATGTTTTCTGTCCGATACGAATATATTAGATAAATGTATTTATTATTATATAACAAATTTTGAATACGTTCTTTAAATTATTTTTTTATAAAAACGTAATAACATCTTTAATTAAAAATTACACTAATTTTCAAAAAATGAATAGCAAATAAAATATTATGATATTTGTTTTTTATGAACAGAATTAAAATAAGTGCTTTCTAAGTTGCATATTTATAAATATAAAGAACATAATTATTATGGAAAGTGACATCTATTATCAAAGATCTAAACAATATTCATTTTAAATTTCATTGAACATCATTACCTTACAGCAGTAAGAGACTTTACCGCTAGATGGCGATATATACAAACTAATTGACATAATATGTAGAAATTTAAACTATTGCATACTAGATGGCGTTGTTACCATTTTTATTTGTAAATAATATTTTGTTTCTCGTTCTTTGCAACTGTCATTAATTTATTTATTTCTTCGTTTCCTTCTGAAGTGATGTGACTTAGAAACCTTCCAAAAAAGAGCCTCCTGCTTATTTGCCACCTATTGCATACAAAAATAATTCTGTTATCTTCTGAAACGAAGGAAAACAAAATTGTGGGAAAATTTTTGTATTATATTTTGGTGAAACAAAAAATATACGTCATGATTTAGTTTCTGAGCTCGACTTGTAACTTTTTTGTTCTTTTTTTATTTTCTATGATTTTCTATAATTATATTTTGGATGAATTATATTGTGTTATTCAACTGCTAGAATTTTATATTTTTAAGAAAAAAAAAGAAATTTAATATCAAGCATATTATAATATTACAATTTATTGTATCACGTTATGTATGATTATTAATTTTAGTTTCGTTGAAAAAACTCAATGATATTTTTTGTTTTTTAAATTCTTAGGACATGAATCAACATCTGTACCCTGAGAGTCAATTAATCTTAATGCCAATTACATCCACACATCCGAATCTTTCCGACTCCGAAAAGTCAACAAATCCTCCTTGGGGCAAGGTATTCGTTTCTATAATAAACTTCCGCAGATATTTTTAACTTTGCCGATTCAAAAATGTAAATCATTTGTTAAAATACAATAATAAATAAAGCCACATAAATAAACACAACTTGACTTTTACGAATACGATATATTATTGTATATACTTAAGTGTATTTAACTGATACAACTTTTTATTTCAAATGTAGAAAAAGAGTAACTAATTAATTGCCGGTTCTTGTCGGTAGAATCTACATTGGAAACCGGTGGCAGCTTTACTTTTAATAGTTCTATAAAATGACGATACAAAAAGTGCTTTTAAGAGCTTACTCGAATAAAGTATATTTTGATCTTGATACGTTAGAGGCTTACAGCTTCTAATCTTCTTAATAAAACTAACCTGAATTAGGTTGTCCTTATTTTAATATATTTTTTGTAAAAATAGTTAATTAGCATTTAAAAATTATATACATATTAGATTTTAACTATTCAATGGCGATAATTTTCAAAAATTTAAAGTAAGTTTTATAATGTTAGACAATGTCCAACCATATTTGAGAGCTAAGATGTCATGTCCCTTTTGCCTCTACACTTGCACACACTTCAAACTGGAACACAACAATACGGTTTGACGGTAGAATATTTGATGAGCGGGTGATCTACCCAGACCGGCTGCCACAAAGCAATACCACCAAGATATGTATAAAATGTTATATGTATAACTTTATTACATTAATTATATATTTAACGTTATTTACATTTATAAAAGTAACGTCATTCTTAATCGTGGACGAATTGAAAATGGTAGTTTATTCAACTTTGACATTTAGATAAATTCGTCGAATGATATCCAAAATATAAATTCAACAATTCAGACGGCAGGTAGCGCCAATTAATAAAATTATAGATGCTCTACAGTCCACTAGTGCTATTATACTTTTTATGGGAAATGGTTTTCAAAGGTCAATGTTTTTGCGCTTTTTATTAAATTCTCGTATATTCGCTCCAACGGTGTTGAAGGTAACTTTTTAGTGTTTTATAAATCATTACAACTTATACAACTTAAAAAAAAATTACAATCAATAGGATGTAACCTACACTATAAAAACCATAATAAATACTGATATATAGATACAATAGAAAAATATATTTAGATAGAGAATAAAGATTATTTTTATTTTAATATCAGTTATACAACATTTTATATCATCATCATTTTTTATGTATATTTTTCGAAGGTCTGTCTTCTACCTTAGGCTGTTACGCTACAACCTACATGCCATTTTTTGTAAGGCAATAATTTTAAATGATTGGAAGAAACTTTTTTTCTATTTCTAGAGCAAAATTCTACTTGATTCTAAAGTTGGGAACTTTGAGAGTAAGCGGTATAAACAAATTGCTATTAAAATGGTTGTGATTAGAGCTATTGATAATATACAATCATTAATAATTTAATTGATTCATAAATAATGATCCTCAAATCGTTATTTATTGTAAAGTCTCGTTATGTTAATTCTCGAGGTGAAAAACCGAAGTAGTTTTTTTTTAAAGAATCGGTTGATTTGCGAGTTCGTTAATTTAATAGTAGATATTATATTGTGTCATTGACCTTGTGAGTTAAGGCTGGAGGATTCCTCAGTTCATTGAACATTTTTGTTTGTTTTGTAATAACTATTGTATGGACCGTTTTTATTTAAATTCAGAATAAAAATAATTCGATAGATCTTGTCTAGAATGCATAGAACGTGTAACCAGTTTAATGTACCAGTAACCAGTGTAACGTACTGTATTTGTATTTTAACTGAAAATTGCTAGTCCAATATAATAAATATAAATATTGGACAACATCACATACATCACTCTGATTCCAATGTAAGTAGCTAAAGCACTTGTGTTATGGAAAATCATAAGTAACGACGGTACCACAAACACCCAGACCCAAGACAACATAGAAAACTAATGAACTTTTTCTACATCGACTCGGCCGGGAACCAAACTCGGGAGTGTTCGTTTGGCGAGTGACGTACCCATGAAAACCGGTGTACACACTACTCGACCAGGGAGGTCGTCAAAACTAGCAACACTGTTTTTAATTCGTGTATCATGCACGAAGAAAAACCTTGTGAGTTTTGAGGCATTTCTGCCATAAGTGTGTCAATGAGGACGCATTCGATCATGCTGATTTAATAAACCTCCTAACCTCCTCCCCTGTATAAAGAATCTCTTTCCATGGCTGAAACATCTTCTGAACGATACGTTACTTTTTATATGGTCTGGATTAATCGTTTTAATAAACGAATTCATTTATCGTATATTAACAGTCCGTTTTATATTTGAAATTAATTTAAAAATAATATTATTATATGCAGTTGATTATTTGCATTGAATATTTATTTGCAGAATTTTTATTTAATAATGCAATTAATGTTCTTTTCTTTTTAATTTATGGCTTTTATTTTAAATGAAATGCTTTATTGAGATAGGTCAATGATCTCTCACGATATACAAATATACGTTTCTATAGAATATTAATTTACATTTACGTAAACAGTTCTATCTCCTTAACATTTCATCGGCTAATAAATATACATAAATAAATTTTATTTTTATCAGTTTTTTTTTTAAATAGTTTTATGGCTGTCAGTTCAATGCCATCAAAGTTGACAGTATTTTGTATTCATCTAAGTATAATTATCATTTTTTTAATTTTTTGTAATGTCCGGTTTTATATTTTGTGATTTTCTTTTTTGGCTCTAAAACAGATTGTCTTGTACATAGTAGCACGATTGGTTAAAAAATTAAAATTGATGTATAAATCGATTATAGCGCCATCGATCGACATTGAGCGCAGCTATGAACTGAACTGAAAATTACTATTATATGCTCGGGGTTTGAACCTACAATTTTCGATTACGATTTGTCAGATAGAATACACTCTCGATACTCAACGCGCGTATAGCATTGGTATTTGGGGCACAGATCTTAAAAAAAGCAAAATCAATTCTTAGCGCCCATTACAAAAGAATGATCTAAAAAGATCCTATATATGTATAACAGCTTTAATTGTGCGTTGTTAGTCTATTAACCAGGCTTATAAATTTTTAGATAACCTTGCCAAGGTTACAAGAAGTCACATTTATAAAAAACGCATTGAAGACATTTAATTGGTCATAACATTCATTAATATGTCAATGTGACGATGATGATGAGATCTGATGAGTGAATGGTACCTACCCAATCGGGCTTGCACAAAGTCCTACTAAGTAATATATAATATATATTACCAAAGTCTGTGTAAATTACAGCTCAGTTGATTAAAGATATATTTGAAATTCAGTATATGAAGTATAAAGAGAGTCGAGATGGCCCAGTGGTTAGAACGCGTGCATCTTAACCGATGATTTCGGGTTCAAACCCAGGCAGGCACCACTGAATTTTCATGTGCTTAATTTGTGTTTATAATTCATCTCGTGCTCGGCGGTGAAGGAAAACATCGTGAGGAAACCTGCATGTGTCTAATTTCAACGAAATTCTACCACATGTGTATTCCGCCAACCCGCATTGGAGCAGCGCGGTGGAATATGCTCCAAACCTTCTCCTCAAAGGAGAGGAGGCCTTTATCCCAGCAGTGGGACATTTACGGGCTGCTAATGCAAAAAAAATATAAAGTATTCGAATAAAAATATGTTAAATGATCTAGTTTCAATAAATTTATAAACAGGCTTACTTAATCAATCATGAAACAAATATATCGGCTCGACGGTAGAGCTATTTTGTAAGATGTAACTCGAAACTCACCGCAGAACACAATCGAAATATGACAAAAGGTGTTATGCGACACTCACTATAACATTTGTAACGTTAAAATCGATCGAAATCTATCCACAGGTATAGATTGTTAAAAAATAAATGATTTTTTAGTCGACAACATATAGACGCAAAATCGATTAATCGAGATATTTCGATATGAAATCCATAAAATTCAATGACATGACAGTTCAACGGGCGGCCATGTTTGAGGTTTACGGGTGCGTTCATTAAGTGTGTTTTCAATGGAAACTTATACATTATAAATATATTTAGTTTTATTTTTATTACAATATCGTAGTCAATTTTAAATAATTTAAGAGTTAGGTTCAAAGAGAGTTTTTACACAGTAATGTTTTTTATGATATAGGCAGGCCAATGGGCAGATAGATTTTGGCACTGTAAGAAATATTAACCATTCCTTACATCGCCAATGCGCCACAAATCTTGGGAACTAAAATGCGATGTCCCTTGTTCTTACGCTGGTTCACTCGTCCTTTAAGCCGAAACACAACAATCTTTAGTATTGCTTAGCGGAAATATTATTTGATAAGTGGGTGGTACCTACTCAGACGGACTTGCACACAGCCTTACCACCAAATTAAATATAATAGTGTGTGTAATACAGCTCAATTGACTGAAATATTTGAAATTCAGATTCGAAAGACCCGAATAGCTCATAAAATGTTATGCAGGAGGCAAACTATTAGAAGATTTTCGAAGTCTCTAGAGATTATTCAATCATATTATATATCACTCGTGATGATACTTAAAACCGACTTGTTGATTTGCAATTTTGGTAAGCGTTGAGTTCAAATGTTATTAATATTATAGCCGGATCAAAGGTCAATCTCGAGTTTTTCTTCTAGAAGAATGACTATTGCTTTAATATTGTGTTCTAGTGAATACCTTCCTCGAAAAATTATCGAAATTATTGATGTATCTGTCTACGAATTCGAATAAGCTACATTACGTAAATCTCCAGACTAGAAAGTCTAATGTATCCTCCACTCTAATAAATACGTAAGGTACTAATTACAATGCTTAGTAACCTTCCTCATGAGCCAACTTTCATTAACATCGCCGTTATATGCTGAATACTTCTAAATTTTTCATTACATCGAAACAACTATGCAAAGTTTTAAATTAATCAGGTGTTACATATATATTAAACTTTATTAGCATAAGAATTATTAACATTAACCATAAACAAATAAAAAATATAAATAGTTACTGTACGAATCATGACCGCGTGGAATTGTGGCAAGACGCGCCATTTCCTAGTTGAATCGCAATTCCGATCCTCTGGGCAAAAAGAGAACCATCTCTCCAGTGGATGCGATGTGTTATACTTTTAATGAAGGTCTTTGCCTACTACAATGGGCCAAAGGTTTTAACTGCAAATGGGACATAAGATTTGCTATTTGAGATACAAATCTTTGTAATCTTTGTACAAAAATAATTTCTTTTTTTATAAATACAATTGTTGGTATCAACCAAATCCGCACGGCTTAACAGAACTTTAATAGCACAGAATGTTATTATTGGCCGAACAATGGCTACCATAGCACGTACCCACGTTCCTTGCTTGTTACTCAAAAAACTAATTACGAAATCTATTGTTAAACGTTATAGTAAGTAATAGTGTTGCAATATTCTTATTAATTAAAAAAAATACTTTAACGAATTTACCCATAAGACGACGGCTCCTCTACGTTTGAAGGTCGAGATTCACGTGTATTAACTTCAATATTAGAGGCGATCTTTACCCAGGGCGCTAAGGTTGTACAAAACCAGCACTCCATCCTTTTGGGGCACCTTGCCGACGATGGTCAAATTTTGAAACATCGGAAGTGCACAATTTAAATCTTTTGTTGGGGAGAGCAGATCGCCAAATCAGTGCTTACCCTGGCGCTTGTTGTCCTAAAGACGGGACTGGTGTGAAATAATACTTCTGTGGCCGTGATGGGATGAAGGTCGACGTTTGACGCAACAATTATAAGCATAACGTTTGAATTTGAGTGCCGATGTTCAACCGTAGGCTATAAGTGCTTCTATATGACTTTATCAAGCGATTATGCCATGCAATGCGTGACCCTGATCTATAGCTGTAAGGCACCTTGCACGAGTAATATAGGTGACTATCTAAATAGTGTACAATTATTGTATTATAATTTTACATGCTCTCTCTCAGGGTCTCTTTTGTTACTGGGGGGAGGGGAGGGGTTGGGTGTTTAAGGCTTAATCAACCAAGCTATTGCACTTCGTTGAGTTTTGAGGCAACGGAATTTCATCCAACACATGCAGATCGCGATGAACGCCTCGTTGATCTAGAATGCTAGTTTGGATTTGGCTTGAAGTGCTGTAAAAGCCTGTAAATTTCCCACTGCTGGACTAAGAACTCCTCTCTCTTTGAGGAGTAGGTTTGGAGCTTATTCCAACAGGTTGCTCAATGCGGTTTGGTCGATGCTAATGCACAGAATTTCATTGAAATTATACCCATGCAGGTATTCTCTCGACGTTTCCCTTACCGCCGAGCATGAGATGAATTATAAACACAAATTAAGCTCATGAAATGGATTCAATTGTGCCTGCCTGGGTTTGACCCACAATCATCGTTTAAGATGGATGTGTTCACTGGGCCATCTCGGCATTGATGGTGCTGGTTATAGGATAAAGCTTGAGGTTTTCTGTCGAGCCAATCTAGCCGCGAGCCTCGAGTTACGAAATTGGTATTTCAATACCCTTGTCGCCGTAATAATTGAACAATTACGTGTTTAACACTCACGCGTGTATACTATATCATGTGCAAGTGTGCCTGGTTTTCGAGATAAGTCTCTAAGGCTGAAACGGACATAATTAGTTGTATATTGAATCCGGAAAAGCCAAACAGACAAAGAAACGAAATCTCTTTATAATTTTAGTGTGATTTCAAGGAAGTGAATGGCTCAGTGCAGAGGTCTGTTCCAGTTACGCTGCCCTCTTGAAAGGTGAAGGCCAACTTTGTAGGAAAAAGTCTAAAGTGACCTAACCTAAAAATTAAAATAAACCGTTTATTAAAATCTTAGGTGTACTTTAACTGATAACCGTATTTCGAGCTGTAATTTTACACAAATCTTCGTTTTAATTTTATAAAACTTTTTGACATACTTAGGAATATTTTTCGGGTGTATTTAAGTAAGTATGTTGTATCGGATACGTAGTACTGTGATCGGGAAGTAAATTACAATTCTTATTATTCTCACCTGGACGAAGTTGAGAAGCAACCAGCCGTTTAAAAAGTACATTATTTACAAGTAGTAAGTATATTTAGCTACTTCGCTCGCAAATTCTAAAACGTAATAAAAAATATCGAATAATTCTTCTGCAAGGTGAGTTATCTTAGTAAAGCAAGGTTGATAAATTGATAATGATATAATTAATTAAAGTAAATGAGTGGAAGTCTTCTTCTCTTACGTCTATAAAAAACGTTTAAGTATAAATGTAAAAAAAGAAGTTTTTAAATCATAAATTTTCAAGTTATGCCATTTTGGTTTCGGTCTCGTAAGGTCAATACGAACAAAGATACGTGAACTTGTGTAATTTTGAGGGGTGCGGTCGGCCCTAATCTAGAATGTCGACATCGTGATTCAATGGAAACTATTACTTTAAAAAACTTTTTGGTAACACCATAAAAAGTATTTGAATTTCCTTCCTTGTTGTCGCATTTATAATATGTATGTACATGTACATCATGAAAGATTATGCTGGATTAGTAGTCACATGTCCAAAAGGTACTATGAGCCAAATATTTTACAGTTACTTAAACAAAAAAATACATTACAAAACTTTAGTCTCTTATTAATACAATCTATAAAATAAATAGGGGTTTAGCTGGTTGATAGCGAGGGTTCTAGAGCAAGGGGGAATATGTTGTCATAAAAAAACGAACACAGGAAAATATATACGTTTAAGTAACAAATAAACTGACTACATATCCTTGTTTCATTGACATAAAATTATGATATATTTTTTAATATATTGTTATGTGTATGTGTATGTATATAGGTTTAATACATTAATTTGTTTAATAGATTTTTTTATAACCGACAAGAAACTCATTTGTAATTATAGGACTTAATACATCGCATTTCCATTTTTCTGATAATTTTTATGATATATTAAAAATAAATATTTGTATTAATTCTAAATTTATTTTAAAGATAAAAAATAATAACTAAATTCTAATGGAACAATTGCTAAAAATTAAAAAAAAGCAACGAAAAATAAAAAGATCTCCCCGGCGGGGAATCGAACCCCGGTCTCCCGCGTGACAGGCGGGGATACTTACCACTATACTACCGAGGACAGTTACTGCTTCAATGAAATAGTGCATAAGTTTTTGTATAACCCAATTTCTATATAACGATTGGTATTCTTGAATAAGTTAACTACGATTTATCAATATTTAATTAATAAAGTAGTACATTATAGGATATAATTTTTACGGTTAATGATAAAATGAAGTTGCTGTGAGAAAAATATTAATTATAATTATATATTATTACCATATTTAGAGGAATAAATCCTCTATTCATATCATCGTAATATAAGTGGATAAGTATTTAATTTAGGTTAGAATATTTTTTTTCTGTTTGTTACTTAATATTAATAAAATAAAAAAAGCGTTGATAAGAAATAAAATACGAAAATACATATATCAATGATGTATCAATTTAAATTAATTTGTTATATTACGTTATCTTAATTTTAAAAATTTGTTTTTATCAAATTCACAAAAGAAGTACTCTATTAAGTATTATCTTCTATACGTTACAACTAAAACCAGGATAATAAATAAAATTAGATTACTAAGTTCACAATGTTGCTCATCTGCCTCCGTGGCGCAATCGGCTAGCGCGTTCGGCTGTTAACCGAAAGGTTGGTGGTTCGAGCCCACCCGGGGGCGGTTTCTTTTGCTATTTTTTTATTTTATTTATAATTTTATAATTATTACTAAAATATAAATAAATAAGTGAAGTATAAAAATTTTTACTTAGCCAATTTTGAAACTAATAACAATACATTATTAAATTATGTTATATATTTATTAACAATCCAAAAAAGAAAAAAAAAACACTTTAAAAATAAAATAATATAAACTTAAAAAAAATTACATTATTCCTTATAATCTGTTTTAAAATTTCAACCATGTTTATCAACCTTCGATAGCTCAGTTGGTAGAGCGGTGGACTGTAGAGTATTATCGTTGTAATCCATAGGTCGCTGGTTCAAATCCGGCTCGAAGGATGCTTTTGTTTTTAATCAATGGTTAGTTAATAAAATATTATAATTTTTTACATTTTTTTTTGTACTTTATTGTATCCAATATCAAGCATTTCATAAGATCTATATAGATATCATTTACTAAATGTGAATTTGATTTAGTCATTGTTATATTTATAAAAATTAAATGAAAAAAAATATTTTTTTTTATTTCGAAGAACGACTTCAAATAAAGATGAGCTTCATAAGTACCAAGTTAAATCGTAATCCCATCAAAAGCATAAATGTAAAAATGAGAGCCAAGTCAAATATTATGATATATACCTTGGTTGTTGTCTTCAACGACAAAAGAAGTGAGATCTAATAAGAAGGTGCCAAGTTAAATAGTCCTTTCTGAAATTTACTTATAACTACATAAAATATCATTTCTTCTTATAACTTGGGATAATGTATTTATCTCTTATGAACAACTCGATAAAAAATTTCTTAAACGATTTAGTCACAACGTCATAAATCCTTATTAGAATCAGTGGTTATTATCATTTTAATTTTTAAATATTACATTTGTAGAAATAATAAGATTTAGAATATAAGCATTAAAAACGGTTTATTAAAAACAAGTGGAAGTGACATAACAAATTGACAGACACCAGGAAAAGTTAAGAGATAACAAAACAAGTAAAGTGCTGGTCTGATGTTTGATTCCAGAAGCTGCCAGAAAATCAGAAAAATCATTATTACAGAACTCTTTTCCGTTGTCACTTCTTAATATTTCCACGAGACTTCTCTGAGCCTCACGATAGGAATTCTAAAAAAAACATATGTATTTGGGCGATTAAAAAAATTTATGACCTACTTTAAAAAAAAAAAAAGATTATTTAAAATCTCGATCAATGATTTAACATAACTCAATATCAAAAGTTATTTATTTATTTTTAAACCCTGTTTATCGAACCATTGGTGTAGGTTATATGTAAAATAGCGTAACTCGAATAATATAAAAATTGCACTCGTTAACTGATCAAATATATAAACACTATATACTGGGTGTAGTCAACTGCCTTGAATTTAATATACGCTTTCCTTTCTAAACGCAAATGCCTTGTGGGAAATAATCCGGCTCATTGGAAACACGCAAAACAGATTCGTTTACGTACATTAAAACGTTTATAGTGTCTCGTTATTCGGTGTTGATTTCTTAATTACAAAATGGCGCTTTGTATTAATTTTAACAGAACGAAGTCGAAGATCCTATCCGACCGGAAAGATGTCAGGCGCACTAACTAACAGAAAACAAACATTATTACTGGTCCGACTTGCAGCACACAGAGCCTTTATTTTTTTATTTAATTGTGTAAATGCTGGTGTTTCTACTGGACTTTACAGCGGCACCGACTTAGTGGAGGTACTAAACGTTGCCTTGAAGTTTGAGGCTTTTCAGGCTCCGAGTGGTCAGTCCTGAGGGAGATCGCACATTGGGTCAGGGCGTATTGGGGAGTGTTTCTGCTCGCAGCAAGAAGTTAAAATCACGACGGTTTGCATGACTAGTAGGACTCGGTTCCTAGGACCTTATTTCAGGGGCAGTCAAAGGTCGAGGTGGTACATATAAGGAGACACAAAATCAAATTTTAAACAGTTACTCAACTTCAGGCTGACTGGCTTCGTACCTAAGTTTAAAAAAAGAATAAATTATTTACAAATATACTAAAAACCGTTAGAATGTTATAAAATAAAATTAATGCCAGCGACCTATCGGTTATACTTTAAGCCATGGAATAAATTTAAATATATCGGGTTATTCACATCTGATGATATTTTTGTATAGCATATTTTAACATATGATTTATTATTATTAATTAGTCTAAAATATTTATGCTTATATCTAAAATATTAGGTATCGTGAATACTAGATATATACATACATATTAAGTGTTATTTTTTATGTTATAGATTGGTGGACGGTTACCACCGCCCAAAGCTATCGGCACTGTAAGAAATATTAACCAACCCTCACCACTAACTAAGATTTTATGTCCCTTGTGACTGTAGTTACACTGGCTCACTCAACCTTCGAACTGAACACTAACATTGACTGCTGCTGTTTGACGGTAGAATATCTGATGAGAGGGTGGATACCCTGACGGGCTTGCACCAAGTGAAGTAACTTATCATTTTTAAATAGTGTTGGAACTATCGTTTAGTAATTGCGAAATTTTTTACTTGCTTAAATATTTTCTATTCATATTGTAATCATTTATAATTATATTTTATAATAAAAAAATAAAGAACTCGAAGTTCCACGCAGAACGAGAGAGTTATATGTGAAACAGTGATAAGGGATATTGACTTTAATATTAAGAAAATTTAAAGAAAACACGCGTCAAAATAGCATATCACTAAAGTCGGCTTGTAACATTTCATGAATGAAGTAAAATTGAGTTATTATATATAGTGTATAGAATAGTGCTGTATACCCAAGAATAGCACAAATGGAGAGCTACAAGTGAAGCCAAATCGCAGTCGCTTCCGCCCGAACTCACTTTTAATTGCATTTTACAAACAGTTGAAATGACATTATGATACAGAAAAATGTTAACTGGGATTGTTTTATATAAGTAGTAGTTTCAGACGTTGAACACTTCAAAACTAGCTGTGTGCTTTCGAATAAGAATAATTCATTGAAAAATATATCATCGTGTTCAATACTTATTAAGGCAATTTTTTTAGGAATTCGTTTTATTAGCTTACTAAAACAATAATAATATGCGCTCACGCTAACGCCGGACCTCGCTTTACGCTGCACTGTGATTGTGTATGGCGGTAGTATATTAATGAGTACGAACATTGTACATGTTTATCGGGAGTATGAACATGTTTATCTGTGTGTGCGTATTGCTTCCGATAGTAATAATAATAAAAAAAACATTGTATTTTTGTTGTGAGAGTGAACTGGCAGAAACGTAAGGAAAAAGCGTTATTCCGACGATCTTCCTTCTCTGTTTTTTTCTCTCTGTCTCTTTTATATTTATTTTCTCTCTTTTTATTATTGACGACCTCCGTGGTTGAGTACTGTGTACACCGGTTTTCATGGGTACGCCACTCCGAGGTCCGGGGTTCGATTTCCGACCAAGTCGATGTAGAAAAAGTTCATTAGTTTTCTATGTTGTCTTGGGTCTGGGTGTTGGTGGTACCGTCATTACTTCTGATTTTCCATAACACAAGTGCTTTAGCTACTTACATCGGGATCAGAGTAATGTATGTGATGTTGTCCAATATTTATTTATTTATATAATTTTATCTAAGCTTATTTTGTTCGTTTTCATTCACATGGGATTTTTAATTACACTTTCATTACTTGTCGTTTAATTATTCTCAAACGTTTTTAAATTGTTTTATTGTGTCTTTTATTTAATACATAATAGTTATATAGCGAAAGCAACTTCGTTCAAACCGGGTTTCCCAAGACAGTTCTCGCTTTTTTTTTCTTATTATAAGTTGTATCTACACAGACTTGTGTCCGTGAAATTTTTTAAACATTTTTTTTTGTTTTGTTTCGCTTCGTTAGTTGCAAGTTTAAATTCTAAAAAAAATCATATATCTACATTTACAATATATAATTTCATCTAAGATTATTCTTTAATAATAATGTTAATCTGTTCTTTTTTTTTTATTAGCATTAGCAGCCTGTAAATGTCCCACTGCTGGGATAAAGGCCTCCTCTCCCTTTGAGGAGAAGGTTTGGACCATATTCCACCACGCTGCTCCAATGCGGGTTGGCGGAATACACATGTGGCAGAATTTCGTTGAAATTAGACACATGCAGGTTTCCTCACGATGTTTTCCTTCACCGCAGAGCACGAGATGAATTATAAACACAAATTAAGCACATGAAAATTCAGTGGTGCCTGCCTGGGTTTGAACCCGAAATCATCGGTTAAGATGCACGCGTTCTAACCACTGGGCCATCTCGGCTCATCTTTTCTTTATATTTGTGTTATATGTGGGGGGGATGAGAAATAGACCATCTGGTTGTAAGCGATATTCTCAACAGAATAACCAAATAGATTTGAACCAAAAACCCTCAGATTCTGCAGATGTTCCTATAAACCTTTAGATTAAGAAGGCAATAAGATAGTATTAAGTTTTTTTAAGGAGTTACTAATATTTATACCATAGCCTTTAATGTATTTTTATTTATATGAGTAATATTTTGGTGTGGGGAGGGACCATTTACAAGGTTCAAAATAGAACCATTATTACTTTTACGTTACGTACGTTAATTCTAAAATAATTCCCAATTTATTTGAAAAGGAACTTTTATCATCGTATCGTCTCAAATAAACCTCATGATTACTCAACTCGATACTCATATTTAGCACTATTCTGGTCGGAATTGCGTAAACAGCCCGCAAGCGTCGGATATGTCGTGGTGTGCTTTACCGGATATCTTACGTGTTAACTGTCGCTATCACGGATCGTATATAGTCAAAGACATTACAGAATAGCAATAGTAATTGAAAGGGTCAAAAGTAATTGTCACTGTCACAAAATTTATCTCACAAATAAAGCAACTATAATAATAAATATTTTAACAGTTACAAAAAATCGTATTAGGAGACAATCGCTCCTAAAAAAAGGGCTGAATCCACGTGACAGCTGCGACGTGTACAAATGTTACCAGTCTACAGAATATCGCTTATTATTATATATAGACATTATATATATTTTTGAAATATTATGAAAAAATCTATTTTTATTAGAAAGATTTTCTAATTCATTTCGTCGTCAATATTTTTAAATCGATACAAAAAGCTTAAAAAATGGTAGATATTAAACAATAATCGATTATGAGCTTGTCTGCCAAACTAGTAACAAACTCAGTACATTCTGTAGTACTCCTTTGCCTCTCCACTTTCCTTGATACCAGATCAGCTTTATGACAACGAATTCAATATTTTAATTCCTAAATTTGAGTTTACTAAAACTCGTTGTCAGTTAAAATTGTCTTTCTGAAGTTTTTATTCACTACTGTAAAGATGTACATTCGAAACAAATACCGTTCCTGGCAGCTGATCTCGAAAACATGTGCATATGATCTAAGAGAAATCAGGCTTAGAGCTCATTACGTGTTTTTAGGTTTGCTTTTGAGAATTTCTCATCACAAATCCCCAAACACTTGGCTCCAATCTGTATTTGTAAACAGTATCTTGGAGTCTGCAGCCTTATAAACTTGTGTCAAGACCAAAGAAGTTAGGCAACATTTTAGCATATTGACCCAAGGTTGGTGGCGTATTGGCTATTTAAGGATTGGTTAATATTTCTTACATTACCGGTGTACGGCGGTGGGAAGCACTTAACATCAAGTAGCCGAGTTCAGTCAAAGCGAACACGCGTGCAAAAGGTAGTGAATATTTTATTTCTGCGATAGGGCAATGTCTATCTTACCCAACTCATAAGAAGCAAGGTCATGTGTTAACGTTACAGTTTCGTGTCGTAATTACAAACATTTTTATTTGCATACGCAAAACGTAAATACGCTGACCCGTATTCGTCTTTCGTTCGAGTTTTATTTGAAGTAGGTATATTTCAGTTAAGATTATATTAATTGTTCATTTGATTATTTCCGATTTTGTAATTGTAATTTCGAAGATTTGAAAATGGAACATTTTAAAATATAGCTTTATGTTAGCGATACACGCGTCATAATATATCAAATTATATTGGAAAATACTGAATATATCAAGTGAAAAATAAATAGTAATCACGTTTGAATATGTCGACTCTAAGCGTTAGTACCTTGTCCTAAATAGTAAAAAATAAATAAAATATCAATCCAGTTGCGACTTCTACTTGATATAAATTGCTATCAAACCAACTGTTGCATTAATTATTATTTACCGTAACGTAACAATTTAGTTTATTTTGACTGGCTTAATTAGATATATTTTAATGAATGACAACGCATAATACCAACAGCACCTCACCTTTAAAAAAAAAGGCGTCCTGTATGGGATTTCGATTTACAACTGGGTCGCAAATTGTTTATTTCTGCTCTGAGATTCTATCGAAGATAAAGCACCTTTAATTTTACATAACACACAAAATAGAAATATCCTTATATTTTTGTACAATGTGCGACAACTATAAAAATGTACGATAAGTTATTTTTTAACAAAAAAAGATGCAATAACAGAGACGGGCAGATATTGTTTAATATACAATAATAAAAAAAAAAACATACAGATACATAAAAAAATATTCATACTTATAACATATATATATATATATATATAAATATATGTATGTAAAAGATGTTAGAGTGAAAATGCGTAGCGTAGCTACTCGTTCCTATATAATAATATTAAATACTAAAACCTCCGCAATATATACCTGCACCTTCTGGTATAACTTTTTTTATATATATATATATATTATTGTAGTATTTAGATTATTCATGTCTCCTTATTATTAGTATAGACATAGCCGGATTAATCGTTTGGCAGTGTAGGCAACTGGATAGTCAGTCTAAAAGACTAGTCTATAGAGACTAGGGGTCCCTAGGCAGACCTAAATTGAGAAATATTGAGTTAAAATTCAGAAATATTTCTCCAATATGAATAGGATTATGCATTGCCTAGAGCCCCGGCTTAATCAACCTTTTATATAGAAGATCTCATCTTAAGCATAACAAGTACTCTGGTGCTAGCAGTGCTCCAGTGACACCTGTCCCCAAGAAAAAGATACCTATTTAATTAGTAAGTTTCCCCAATACGCGGCATGAATTTTTGCACCCTCTGGAACCTGAACAAAGACGGGGCTGATAGAAGAGATATTGATAAATTTAGAAGTTTTCCAATTGACGCCACGATATCCTTAATAATATACGTATATTATGGATTAAAATACTTAATTAACTCAGAATGTTAAGTACTGAAACAAACATGTCATCTGCACTAATCATTTGACATGACGAAATCATAATTACATCATGTATTACAACTAACGCTCCGTGATTCTAAATTATAGGTACGTCGGCTACGTATAATTCAGAATATTAATCGTTCTATTAATATTTTAGTCGCTGAGAAACAATTCATAATCATATTATTATGAAGACTATAAATTAATTTTAATATAAAACGTAGATGCGGATCTATGGTTTTTGTGTTATGATTCGTTATTTCCTAAAGAGATAAGGCACGTAATTCCCCGAAATTTGTAAAAAATTGCTTTAATTTAAAGTTATAATCGTCTTTTATGAGTAAATGTTGTGGTTGGCTGGTTATTAATTGAGATTAGTATAGTAAAAGGTAAAGATGGCCGTTTATATCCCACAGCTGGGCTATATCCTAGTTTGGATAAGGTTAGGAGCTTATTGTATTACGCTGCTCAAATGAGTCTACACGTCAAATGAATGTTTTTTATTCAAAACATGCAATCTGGATGATGTGTACCAGCACCACCAATCACAAGATAGATTATAAATACAAATTAAGATATGAATATAAGGATATTATAATTCTGGTGTACTAACCCTGGTAAAAAGAAACTGAGCCGCCTCGACTCGACATCGAACAACAAAAATGACATTTTGACATAAAAAATATCTCAGAACCAGATAAATGAGCGAAAAATAAAGAGAAATTACTCTCATCTTGTATTTACTTAATAAATCTTTTAAGACAATGCAAGACATGCTAAGAAAATGTACGAATGCATTGTAAATATATTTCCCTGAAGCTATTTATTGTCGTTCAATGTATACGTTAACATCTCGTGCGTGATCCGATTTACTATCATTGTATAATAACAGCATAATTCATATTAAAAAAATACGATATACATTGCTCGTTTCGCTTGTAAAATTATTATCTATCCAACGGATACTCAGTAATAGTAAGTTTGCTTATTAAAGTTTTCGAAATTCGAATGTCAGAGAACGGGTTCAGTCGCGACCTGCGTTGACCGATGCGCAAAGAACTTGCCGCGAACGATTCGTCGATCAGTCGACGTTTCGTACGGAACGCGACTGCACGCGCCCGAATTCATTCACAACCGTTCATTCAAAATCCGAACGGTCTTTCAAAAAACGAAGTGACCAGTTGTGCTTAAAAAATATTAAAACGGATTTTTTTATTTGAAATTCTGCGTATTGTCGTCTCCTTTACGGTAAGTGAAAATTGATAAAATATTAACACGATATTGCGTGCAATTATTGCGTATAATAAAAAGTTTCGTTTTCTTACGTATCACGATTATTTATTAATTGATTATATTTTAAAACGATAGAATTGTTCATTTTTCTTAAAAAAAAAATTAAACACAAGGCTGCTCGTAATAGTACTTATGTCTTAATCTAATTTAAAAAAATCATTACTTTTTATTCTGTGTATTATTTAGATATATACATATATGTACAAATATGAAATAAATGCTGCATTCTTGCCACCATTCCACGCGGTTAAGATTTATACAGTAACTATTTATAATTCCTATTTGTGCATACTACATACATACGTACAAAATGTATAATCACAATAATATATATCTATATATACAAATATATATTATAACATATTAAAATATTGAGAGCACTAAAATGAATTGCGGAAAACATTAAAAATCTTTCACGGAATACGGAACAGACATTAAAGCAATTTAATTGGTTAGTTAATATATTAGTATTAAGTATAGTTTGAGAAATCATTAGCAAAATAAAAATCAAATATAAAATAAATTAATTAAAATTTTATAAATATTACGAGGTTGTCGATGAATTAATTAAAATTAATTTATTTAAATACATTTGAGTAAATATACAGGACTCTAAATATTTATGAAATGTTCTTATAAATTGACATTCCCTTATTATATATACATATAGATATTATTTAATACTTTAATGTTTCAATTTATCTTATTTCGTTTGAAATACTGGATACAGTTAGGTGGTACTACAACTCTGGTGGTGATCTGATCCTGGTACATACACGTACACAAAAATAAAAAACAGTAAAAAAATCATTGAATCCCACTAGATTCAAAAATATAACAGCGAGTTGTTTATTATTGAACGTATACATTTGTAGTATTATAATGTACAATTTATGCTTAATATTTAAATACTAATAAAGTTTTTTTTTAATATAATTTAAATAAAAAATGAAAAGGAAATAAATTATAGAGCCTTGTCGATTTATATATATTACATTATATTGCTCGTGTAACTAATATTATGTGCGATATAAAAGATATCAACGCTACACGCATACTCGTTACCTAACAGTCGCACGAGTTGCCGCTACTTGTGATTGTATTTTAGTTAAAGTGTTAAATAATTACATATATATTTATGTAACTTAGATATTTGCCGGCTTCTAGGTCTTAATTTAAATTAAATAATATTTTTAATTCTAATTATATATATACAAAAGTAATTTGTACATTATTTAATTTGTTATGTAACTCGTTTGAGTGATACACAATGTTTTGCGTTTGTAATCATTGTTAAATTAATCAAGAATTTAATCAAATATTCTAAATTACGTTTATTTTTTTAGTTTAATCGTAAGAGTTTTCAGAAATACAGGGAATTCCATGTTTATTAGACAATCAGTAAACGTATGCTTTATACAAAAACACAAAAATAAATTAAACGAAAGTAGGTATTTTGGTACATTTGACTTTATTATTTAAACTACAATGTATTTATAAATAAAATTAGGTTTTATATGTAGCTTAGACTTATTGACGTCCGCCCGTCATAATCATTATCGAAATTGGTAATAATATCTGCAATTAAATATTACCTTAAGACTTGTATCTGTCTGATTATTGTACGACATTTCAATAAACGTTTAATGAAAAAAATACGCGAGACGTTCGATGGGATCGGGTCGCTTTATTGATTGTTAGCTTATATACAAACGTTGATATAGACTATCAACGCACTGTCTGAGCTGGAGTTTGGAAAATAGGCTCATATCAAAGGGAAAGTATCTGAATGTTTTTGGGTAAATTTATAAGAATTTTAACTAATGTATTGATATAGCGTACTCTACGCGTAGGGGACATAAGTATTTGATTAAAAGCACAGCAGGTACAGACGGATTATGATTCTTTTCTAAGTAATTAACTGAGCAGTATACACGTGCCAAAATTTTACCTGACTGTTATGATAATTCAATTCCTACAATATACAGAGCAGTATATTTTATAATATAACAAATATATCAGTGTTTACGCTGCTTCACTACTCAAATATATATTGTAAGTTTTGTTTATATATAGCTCTTTTTATTTCATTCAAAGCTGTTTTTTTTATTAATTTGAAATAAGAATAATAACGAATCAAAATCGAATATATTGTTGCGTTTATATTTGATGTCATTTTGTTTAGTTTATTGAAACATTTAGTTTAAAATATGCATTAATTATAATACTCTATTATATATAATACTTTATGTTTAGGATTAGCAAAAAATTAATAACAAATTTACATATCAAGTTTTATAACGAAATTGTGTCACACAAGGTTGACCTTGTTGTATTCAGAACTTCATTTAATACATATTATGTATCTATTGTGAAGCAGAAGTTCTAATCTTTCGTTTAAAGTATAATGGTCGCAGTCAGTTCAATAATAGCGCCGTCTCTAGGTACTGTAAAATATGCCGCCCGAGTATCGTAATTTTAAATATTATAGAAAGTAGATACACAATTATAAATAAAATATAATTCCTCATTCATAGTAGAAAGTATATTATATTTTTTTAATTATTATTTGGACTGTGATTTTTTCTTCTCGTCCTCCAAATCTTCCTTTGTTTTTTTTTAATTACAAGTTAAGCCCTGCCTTTAATCATCCGTCAAATAAAAAACATGTATGTGTATATTTAATACAATGTATTAACATTGTATTAAATATTCTGTTATGAAAATAAAAACAATATTTTGACATTCAATAATAGTTTAGAAACTATTAAAGAAGCGCAGGTTGAATAACATTATAAAGTTCTATGTAATTTATAATCTGTGCAACGCGGGAAAATGTAAAAAAACGGTTATTGTCGACGGTAGATTTCTTTGAATACAATTAATTCCATTTACAGAAATCAGATCATTTGAATAACAGAACTGGGAAAATTCATACAAGCGATGCATTTATTTATAAATTGTTGTTTATGCTTAGATTATAATTTAAAGTTTTAATTGTTATATGAATCAGCTGTGTTTAGTCTATCTCATAAAAGTAAGGACAATATAATTTTGGCAATTTTTCTGTAGATACATATTATGTTATTTGATACAGTCGCCAATGATAGTCGCAAATAATTACAATTAACATTTAAATTTATAAGTAAGTTATATATACTTGTCTACTACGGTTAAGGTACATCGTTAAGTTATTATGCGTGCAGATTTTATTATATATTTGGTGGTAGGACCTTGTGCAAGCCCACCTTTGTAGGTACCACCCACTCATCGTACTAAATATACATCGCAAAATAGTAATTGTTAGTACTGTTGTATTATTTTGATAAGTATTATCTACATAAATAAATCAATTAGGAGAAGTATTTTTGTATCGCCCAAAGTAAAAACTACGTAACCCAATGTGCATAACAATTTATATCAGCTAAGATATTGCACTAAAGTTTTTAAAATATGGGACCAAACGTATATATATATACCATGTACTTATAAACGAAATTTATATCATATAATAAATATATTTAAAAAAATGTATTTAAAGTCAGTGTGGGTCACGTCTTCCAGGAAGACGACTAGAAGTCTAGCGATGAACTGCTGATATTCAGTAATAATATAAAATATAAAACGCCAAAATGTATTAAAGAAAACAATTTGCCTCTATAGATGCATCTATTTCAGGTGACTATAAGAAGTAGTAGTAGTAATGTTTTGCAGTTCTACCCGCTAAAATTATTTTGTAAGGTCCGTGATCGCGTTATATTGAAATTAAGAATAATATTTATAGATGTAGTACAAAAATTTGGAGGTAAAAATACCAAGAAAAGTAATTTTTTAGTGACAGTCTTGGTCAAAAGTCATTTAAGTATGTCGTTAACCTTCCAAATCTTAATAAAGGTTTCAACATTAAAACCTCCTTTGTACGCAAAAATTTCGCTTACCTTCAACACGTTCGGTTTCTTTAAATTATTTCCTTTGACACAGTACGTATATATTAACATGTTAATGAATCATTGACGGTTCGGTTTGAATACACAGTATTGTGTACTTGGTAATGAATGCATGTTTAGGGTACATTTTTAATCAGTTTTTCGTATGCGTGCTATGTAGAACTTTCTAAATATGCTTACGGAAGCGGATGACCGGAATTGCTTGTTGTACAATCATTGGAGTAATCGTTAAATTTTCTTTGCAAATTTATATTAAAGTGGGCGCGATGAAAGTGTTTTTTTTGTGCAACGTTCATAAGTAACGTTTTAGTGACTCTTTTCTGGTGCAATGAATGTGTTTTAATCAATAAAAAATATATTTACCAATTTCGAAGCACACTCATTTTTCGATTTTTGAAATAATTCAAATAATTTGTAAATGTCAATGTCCTTTGCGTGTTGCCATTAACAAGAGAAAAATAGTGATTCATTAAAATTTAATACAGGTAAAAGATTGGTGTTAAATTTCACATGTAATTTAAAATCGTATGGTACAATAACACTAAAAGATGTAGTTATATATCTTCGCAAAAATCACCGCGTGGATTGGTAGCGTGTTTATTTTTAATTAAGAACATTGCTTTTAACTGTTTTAGTAATAATGTTTGATGAACAATTTCAACTTCTAAGTCAATAGCCGACTAGCGATTCGCTCCGGCTTCATACGGGTGCAATTTATTAAATAAGATAGATATATTATAAATATAATTTATAAAGCATACATATAAAGCATTCAGGAATAGTATTGATTTCTAACAGTGTTTTTTTTTTATAATTGTATCAATTGTTCCAATGTTTACATATACACAAACAAACCGATTTTACCAATTTATGATATAAGCTTACACTCCTCGTCAGTCTACATCCCGAATAAACGGTGGCTTTACATAACTCTACGCTGGTAGAGCCTTCATAAATAAACTTGATATCATTTGAATATTATTAAACAATGCATCGTATTGTATAAATAAAAAGAAAGTACAAACAACCGTATTAAGAACCTAATTTAAAAAAAGGTTTTGGCTGTGATGTTAATCTTAACGAGGCCTTGTTACGTGTTGTATTTTGTTAAAGTTTTAAAGTCACTGATAAAAACATTCTCGTTGAAATTCCTTAAAGTTTGACACGTATTTTAAATACATATATACAAATAATTGATCGTGGCTTCGCTTGTGTTTTTGGGGTCGAGAGGTTATGCATAAAACAGCCTATGTCCCTTCTCGTCTTTGGTTCAGTATAGCCGTGAAAGAACAACAAACAGACAGACAGAAAGATGGAGTTATTTTTGAATTTGTAATTTTAATATAGATATTATAAGCGTTTATTTCGGATTAGGCGTCGCGATTTTCCTAAAAGGGACTGTGAGCTGAATACTTATCAGTTACTTAAACGAAAAGTCCTGTACGAAAGTTCTCTAGACAGAGTTACTTTCGCATTTATAATATTAGTATAAATAATAATAACTATTAATATCTTCAGGTACCTTTTGGTCGATTTTCCTTTTTTTTTATGGCATTGATGGTAAGTGGTCACCACCGCCCAGATAAAACACCTTTAGACAAAGGCACCTTTGCGCCACCAACCTTGGGAACTAAGATGTTATGTCCGTGGTGCCTCAGATTACACTGGCTCACTCACTCTTCTAACCGGAACACAGCAATACAGAGTACTGTTAATTGTCGGTAGAATATCTGATGAGTGGGTAGTACCTACCCAGACGGGCTTGCACAAAGCCCTACCACCATGTACATTTGTTATTTCGTTCGTATATTTTCTCACAAGTGCAACCTTTATACGGTCGATATAATTAAGAGTGTCGTATTACATTGTCACCGCAATTTACTAATCAAGAGCTGTAATTAATACTTTACGGTAATATCCTTGAGGTGTCGTTTTATTTGATATTTTATTTGAAATGTCCTTTTGACCGTTTCCGGTCACAACGATCATTCTTTTTAGAGCTTAATCTTTTGCCGGTTCTTCTAAGGTAAGGGACCGGTTTCCGAGCCGGTGGTAGTGTTTAATTTGACGATTGATAAGTAAGTGTAATGTTTCTATATTGAATGAAAGGAACTTGATTTGGTTTAATTGCCCATTTACTTGTTTGTTTAACGTCATTTGATTTTACTATATTTTTTAATTAAAAAGTAAAATCAAGTTAGCCACTGTAACCACAGGCACAAGTGACATAATATCTTAGTTCCCAAGGCTGTTAGCGCATTGATGATCAAGGAATAATTAAAGTTTCTTACGGTGCCAATGTCTACGGGCGGTGGTGCCCACTTACCATCAGGTTGCCCCTGTGCCCGTCCACCTACCTATTACATAGAAAATAAACTATGCTCTGAATGATACTTTCGAATACTATATAATTATCATAATTAATATTATTCAATAAACTAATAATAATAAACAGCTTTATTGCACACAGAAAATAAACAAAATACAAGAAAAAAGCTTAAAATTAAAAATCACTACAAAAGTATGCAAAGGGCGGCCTTATCACTAAGTAGTGATCTCTTCCAGGCAACCCTACTGAAAGAGACTTACAAGAGAAAACATAGTGGGCTAGTGCATTAACAAATTAAAAGTAAATATACATACACACAAAATAGAATAGGCAATACAACAGATAGGTGCGAGCATATTTAGCTGCTTTTAATTAAAATTAAAGTCATATTTAATCGAATCATAGCGTGCGATACAAAGTAAAGGGCTGTGTGAACTTAATCTTACTAATATTACCTTTAAATGTGAGTTCGGTGTTTTGATATTTGTTGCTCAATCGAGTTTTATTGGCTGGACGAATTATTACGAAAGACAGAACGTTATAAGTCCATTCTGTCGTAGAATAGGGCGTAAGATGCTGATTTATTGAGTTCTTTATTATAATTCACTTGCCAAAACATATTATATGCAAACCGAGACGGCCGAGCGGTTAAGACGGCTACATTTTTACTGATGATTGCAAGTTTAGCGCCGGTAAGCACAAGTACCATTTGGTTGTGTTTATAATTGATCTAGTGTTCGGCCGTGAAGGAAAACATCGCGAGGAAACCTGCATCTGTCTTATTCTACTACATTCTGTTATATTTGTATCTCTTGATCCGCATTGGAGCACTTTGAAAGAAATAAGCCTTCTCCACAAAGTTAGAGGAGGCCCTAGCCCAGCAGTGGGAAAACATAATATTACATACCTGACAGAAGTAAACATAATGGAATTAACCGAATCAACATGCCATATCTCACCAGGCAGACTATCTAGGTAATCCATGATCCATCCAGATGTCCAGTGGTAGTCAATTTCCATCAGGTGAACTTCCACATAATTGGTCCTATAAATTAAAAAAAAAAAAATAACTAAATAAATAAACTCAATAAATTATATAATATATATAGTATAACTAATATAATTATCTATTATTTTTATAATAAACTAATTATAAATGTTCTGTTTTAATAAACGTGACGATGTAAGAGCGTGCAATTATTTATCTTTAAACATATTATTTAACAAGACAGCGTTCGTTTTCATCAACAGTTAACATCTACTATTTTATATCAATACTAGATGAAAATCCGGCTCCGCTCGGGTAAACTAAATAGAACTAAATAATTACGGTTTATTAATATATAACTTTTTCATAAACTTTGTGATTACCAAACATATATAACATCACCCGTAAACGTCAAACATGGCCGCCTGTTGAACTGTCATGTCATTCGAATTATACGATTATACGAATTTTGCGGGTATATAATGTTGTCGACTAAAATATCATTATTTTTTAACGATCTATAATTGTGGGCAGAAACTTATTGTCTATCGTAGACCTGCACGAAATTATAAATATAGATAAAGGTATTAATTATTGTGGCTGAATAAGTATTTCTAACGTTCCTCATTATTAAAGTTGACATTACAAATAGAAAATTTGCGCTTCAAAACGAATTAATTTCAAACTTTACTCTAATAACACACGAATTATAATAAACTAAATTTTATTTTTCCGGCTATAATTTTATCTTTTACTGCAGTTTATTTTTAATTTTTTTTTTTATGATTAATGGAGAATCGAGGCTTTCTTTTAGATTAGTCTAAAAAGGTTGCATAAATTATCAAAAAATAAATAATTCGAAAGTTATCCAGAACTTTGATGCAGTTTATGAGTCCGCCAGTGTATTAACAACAACTACGAACAAAACTTATTAAATAATATCAGTTTGGTTTCAGTATTTGTTTGTTCGGGAGAAAGTGTTTCTAATGTATCGAAATGAATGAAACTGGTAAGAAAGTTAGAATAAATCATTGTTATCTGATTTAAAATACTACGTCAACTATTGGTTTAACAAGTACAATGACTCTACAAATATCTTTAATTAAACGCAACTAAAATAGCCACTTATTAAGCCAAGTAATCATGTGTGAAATTGTATTGCAAGTGTTTCGTTTATTTCGTTTAAATATCAACTTAAATGTTCTAATCATAAGGTACATTATGTATACCCCGAAAACTTTTCATTGAATAAATATTCATGTTAACAAAGCGGATGTACGGGAATTGTTTTGTTGCAATTTAGTCCTTAATGCGAACATAATTAGATTTAAGCAATTTAACAATAAATGAAACTTATTATAAAGTTGAAAAATTATGTTGTCAATGTTTATGCAACGATATACAAGTCACAAGACTGATGATTTCGATCACACTTTTAACTATCACTTTGCGCTTACTCGAGCAAACCGTTTGCGCAGATATGTGATTTTGTAGTCTTTAAAACAAATTCGCCCACCAACAAGTTCAAATTATATTATCTTTGGGGTGGTTTTCAGTTTAAGCGGTTACTACTCTAAAATACATAGTGTAGTAATAGTAAATTACAGTATATTAGTACATATACTTACATATATTATGATATTTTGTACCTACTATTATGTATAAACAAAATTAATAATACACAGAACATAATTGGTATTGTTTTTTTACCTTAATGACAAATCCAAATTTGAGTATTTGTGATACAGTCGTGGATTGCGCGCCAACTTGGAAAATGGTATAAAAAGTCGCAACATTTGATTTTAGTCAGTCATACGCCGAAATGTCTTTGTATTAAGCCATTCAGGTTACAATCGCTTGTCGCGTTATTTTGAGCAGCTGCGGTAAATGGCCCTCGTATATATTACCGATACATTTAGTTATTATCTTTACGAATATAATTGCGCAAACGACAATTTCCATCAAACTATTTAGTCTATGAAGCCAGGTGTAGTTTAACTTTCACATTTTTTTTTCTTAACGTTATTTAAATAGCAATCTCATTGTCAATGCATATCTTTGATCTTTTTTTTTTTAATTTGTAGTCACGTGTTTATACGTCAGATATGACTTGGTATTTTATTTAAAAAAGAAATATTATGTGCAAAATATAAGTTAACCATAGTGCTCAGTTTTCAATTATTGTTAATAGTAATCCTTATTGTATATAAATGTATCGTGTTTGGTTAACTGCTTGATTTTTATATGATTTTTCTTTATTAATATTATTAGTTTTAATCCTAGATGTATTTGTGTAGTCATTTAGTTCTTTATTGTTGTTGTTGGCTTTGGACTACTATTTACTACTAGTACACTATATTACTCTACTTATTACTATACTTTTAGAGGTTCGTGCGTCTGTATGAAGTATGTTTTATATTTCTTAAATAATTGTCAATTATTTGGGTGTAGGTGACCATGTTCCATCAAGTGGGTAAATAGTATCTAAGAAAATCAAATCAAATCAAAATACTCTTTATTGTACACCAGTAAACATAAAGTTGAATCACATTTAAGAAAGATGCACAAGAGGCGGCCTTGTCGCTAAACAGCGATCTCTTCCAGGCAACCTTAGGGTAGAGGAAAGAAACAGATATAGAAAGAGCAATAATAAAATATGTCTGTGGCATATAATGTTTTATTTTAAATATAGAATAGGAACGTAGATTATTAATCATATTAAGCAAAACATTATAACGGCCTTGTAACAACTTAAAACAATTAATTTGTAAGCCGTCTCTGACGGTGGGCGTCTGTCGGGAACCTTTGAATAATTATTGAGAACAGAACAATGTGATGTAATGTATGTGTTTCGCAGTCATGTTATTATTTTGAAGTTACGTAGTAATGTAAAGCACCTGTCATTGGTTGAATTATCTTAGATAATATTATAAAGTACATGAAAACCGGGCTTCGCTACGGTAAAATAAATAATATAATAAATAATAAAATTAAGCAAATACGTTTTATCATTATTTAATAATTTATTGTGAATAAGTTTCAATTGGGTCAATCGTACCCTTATATGAAATTATTATTTGGAACACACTTACTGAACGCACCCGTAAACGTCAAACATGGCCGCCCGTTGAACTTCATGTCATTGAATTTCATGGATTTGGTTTCGAAATATCTCGATTATACGTATATAAGTTGACAACTAAAAAAAAATCATTATTTTTAACGATCTATAATTACGGATATTTTTTGATAGCACTGCACGTACTCTTTAATATAGAAGATGATGTGACATACTTCGATAAAATAAGATAAAAAATAAAAATAACGTCAACCTCAATGCATCGTGACATTTAAAATATTTATATTCCAAAACATAAATATTTTCTATATAGTATTATACAGGTGATCTATAGTGACGTCAATGCAAGACTGCGGACTCTGGTTATATATTTAGACCCTAAAACGGAATAGAAATATTTTATTCATAATATTTTATGAAAGCTAATTTAATTGCTAAATAATCAAGCAACAGTAATCAATGGGATCGCGGAATCAACAATCAATCAAAAGCGCCGACCATAACTGTCTGATTAAGTGAAACAATTACTATTATTATAGAAATAATAATTTGCAGTTGTATGGCGTGTATAGCAGTAGCTTTACGTGAGAGCCATTGTAGTTCCTAGCTGTTTCAACATTAATCTAAATTAAAAAATATATATAATTCATCGATTAATTTTTAAAGAAAGGAATATATTCTTACTATATACTATTCTATATATACTTTTCTGATCACTCTTTAATCAAATTGAAATTTTATTAGAATTATACTGTAATCTTAAAATATACAGTTATAGATACGGCTATCATTATATCCTAATTAAAGGATTATAAAACCAGCTAACAATTATGTTGTAAAAACAGTAATTAATAAAATCTAGGTTAGAATAACAAACGATTTAAATGGAAAAAAAAACAAAGAAAATAACTAGCAAGGCAAAATAATTGAAGAAGCTAATCAGCTGAATTATTAAAATATTTCTAAATGAGAAATGTGTTTTAATGAAAACGTTTTTTTTTTTTTTAAGTTGATCTGACATTTTTTGCAATGGTGCATCGGTATTCGGATCACTTAATAATTTTAGTCTGAATTGAGTACTGAGTATTAAAATTACAAATATACTTACAGTAGTATTTCAGAATAAATATTGTGTATAAGCAAACAATGACAAAAGATTTTTATGTTTACATAATCATTACAAAAATATCGTAAAATTATTAAACTTTAATAAATAAATATTAAGTATCAATAGATGATACCTACCTAATATTTGCGGCCAGCGATTGTTTGTCATGATTTTTGAAATTTTAGTTTTCGTTACTGATAAGACTGGTTTGACAATTACCTACAAAAAAAAAAACCATTGACATAACAAAACAGAAGATGCCACTAAATTTATTTTTCTTGGCCTATTTGAGTATAGATATTTTAAAAAGTAAAATATATCCTTTCTTATGAAATAATCGACTCTTCATTGATATTATATTAAAACATCCAAGCACACAAACTACCACACATAATATTAGTAAGAAGTTCGTTTTACGGTCAAATGTCAAGTCATTACATTGTAAAGCAAATAAAATTCGATATTACATTATTATGGTCATCGTTAAAATATAATAAATATATTATAATGATGTAAAATTGGAAAGGCGACTTTACATCATATTTGATAAACGCGCAATGTCTATTATACATTATATATATATATAAGTTATAATGTATATTATATATTTACAATTTGGCCAATTCAATGAAAAATAAATGTTTTTATATAATTAATAATTTAAAAAAAAAGCATTTTTTTAATTAATTAATGATACACGTTTAAGGCTTTATTTTAGTTTAGTTTAATGAAATGGATAAAATATCGCGTTGTGTGTGTTGTCACATGCACTCAGGAGAAAAAATAAACATTGAAAGCCGTGATGACCAAATGGTAACAATGTGAAACGTGAATCTTAATCGATGACTCTGAATTCAATCTCGGGCAATCACTTTATTAATGTGCATAATTTGTATTTATGTGTAAAGAAAAACGTCGTGAGGAAACCTGCACGTGCTCCCGGCACGTTGATGCAACACAGAGTAACCTTCTCCCCAAAAAAAGATGGGAAAATCTGCGCCATTACAATTTTCTAAGTATTTTGATAACACTTATGAATATTACTGAGACCAAAGTATCCGTAATTTTTTTTGCTGTGCAATTACGATATAAAATTGTGAATAGGTATTAATGAACAACATAAAAATAATTTAGATTTGTTTTTGAAAATACGTTATTTTCGTCCGAATTATTGTTATTCTGATATAATGTTATGCTAAGCTAAGCATGTAGGTTTTATATAATTATATAACAAAAGCAAAGTTTTTTTTAGTTAAAAAATATGTACACGTTATTATAACGATAGTTATGTAAAAAGTTTTTATATATTATTACGAAATCCCTACTATTATAAATGCGAAAGTGTATTTCATAGTTTATCTATCTTTGCATTAAAAGATCAACGTAAGTTTTTGCATAGAGAAAGTTTATAGGATAGAATTACATACTTATTCAAAAGATCTGCGCAGGATCAGAGCCGCTGGCACGGTACTTATCAAATAAAGGGCCTTAATTATAGTCTAATCCAATCGAAAAAGATATATTTACGTATTCCATGCAATTTGCTATATTGTGCACTACTAACAGTTCTTGACAAATATATTTATATTTTATAGTACAACACCGTATTATATTCCCCGAAACTACTTATATCGACTTTAATTTTACTTCCAAAGTTCCGATAACAGTTTCGTCGACGTTCAAAACGTAATATTTTCGCAAATCCTTTATTAATAAATATCATTATTCAAGTTTTCGAAGTGATATTGTGTCAATTCGATGTCAAATTTTGCTTTTGTCCTCTTGTCGTTGGAATAGACTATAGTTAGGTCTCTCTGCATGTAAATGTCATACATACATAGTATTTTTTTATTTTATTTGGGGCGGTATTGTAAGTCTAAAACAGAATGTATCGTATTTTTAATGCTGTTTACAAGATGTAAAAAAAATGACCGAATGTGGATCACATATGATCGTTAGTAATTACGGATTATATTGTAAATGTATAATGCGATTAATTATTTTGATTAAACTGTCAAGAGTTCGTTCATATGATAAATAACGTATTATTTACAGTATATATATATACAAACTATAATATCAAATAGATGATAGTTAGTTAGTTTGGTTTTTTTTTTTTCATAGTGATTATGGGCCACAGAGAAACTTAAGGCATATTGATCTGTATGTAAATAATAATTATCTTTTTCGACCTTACACTTCTCTTAAACTAACAATCAAAAATTTTTATACAAGTCTAAATTTTGTTAACGAATTTAATCGGAAGTATTATACCAATTATGGATATAATTATATCAGTATAAATGTTTTGTTACCTAAGTGCAATGGCGACGCGCCCCACGAGACTCTTCGTACGGTTGCTATTTATGAATAAAGAAAATTATATTATATAAATATAATTTATACCCTTTAACACTCAGGAATAATGTAGCTTTATAACAGTTAATTTTATTTTTATTAGTTCATCTGTTTCGCTATAAACAACAAATCTTAGGATATATTTACAATTTGGTGAAACTGGAAGTTACATGATTTGATTTGGAATATGCGTGTTTTGGAAACTAAACAAAGAAGTATTTTGCATATTTCTACCGACTCTCTGACACCAAGCTCTTCTACAACCATATGAGTCGTTAAGGCGCTTCGTCCATCACTATCATATCGCTAAATAAACAATTACTAATTATGTGTAGGAATCCTTAATATATAATGTGTAGGATTCTAAATTAATTCATATAAAGCAAGTAAAATGCTTGAAATTTTGCTCACAGTGTAACTTTAGCTTGTACTTAAGTAATTCGCAGGCTTATGAGAACCACATTGATGTTACCCACATTCAGCCTAATTTAATTAACTTGCATTAAATTCTGTACGCACTAATTTCCCTTCGTACATTTGTACAAAGCCGTTGCTTTTGCCGTTTGCCTAACATTATGAATCATTATTAGCACACTCATCAAAAGCTAGTTTTTGTTGCATACAGCAGACAGGCAGGCGGGACCACCTGATGGTGGTTAGTTAACAATTCCTTACATCACCGATACCACCAACCTTGGGATCAGTATTATATATTTTGTACCTGTAGTTACACTGGCTAGCTTACCCCTCAAACCGGAACACAACAATACAGTTACTTAGGGAAGAATATATCGTCTGGTATCCACCTAGACGAGTTTGCATCAAACCTTACCAAGGAGTCCTTAATTAAATTACCCTTCTATTACGGATTTAAGATCGCCGCTAGTCTTGGGAAAGAGTTTGGAGCTCCACCGCTGCTCAGCTTTACGGGTTGACGGTCATTAAGTTTTCCTTCTATAAGCGGGTATCCTTACGACTTTTTCCTTTACAACTGTACACGAGGTAAATTACGAGCACTTCAGTTGCCTTGGTGTATTACCTTGTAATTATTAAATTTACAATACAGGTATAATTTATAATGTTGAGTATCGAACATTGGCAATAAAATGGTCCAGAGTATAGATATCCCTACTAATATTTTAAATGTAAGTAACTCTGTCTGTGTCAACTTCACGCTTAAACCGCTGAAGCGATTTAGAGGAAGTTTGGTATGGAGATATATTGAGTCCCGGAAAGGACATAGGTTATAGGTTTTTGACACGGAAATCCATCCCTTAAGAGTGTGAAAAAAGGGTTGGAAGTTTGAATGAGAAATCAATCAATAAAATTGATTATAATTTAACCTTTAGTATAGTTAATAGTTTCATCAATTTCGCGCAGATAAAGCCGCGTGTTCAGCCAGTAATAAATAAAATGAAAACGAATAATTTAAAAAGTATCCACTATTATATATGTACATCTATTTTATTTTACACAATCAACGAGCAAGTTTTATGTTAAATTTTGACTTATGTCAAACAAGTCACTCTATAATGGACTTGCACACATGTCGTTAACGGTAAATAACAAAAAGCCAATTAACATAGTAGACGTTAAAGTTTTTCAATTAAATATATAATACGAGTTATTGTAACTATTCATCTTGCTTGCATTTTATTACAGAGCAATCAAAATAAATAATCATATTTGATGAATATGGCAACACTAAAGTGCCATATGATTCAAAGTTATTCTTTTGTTTTGATAAAATGCATTCAAATGATAATTTTATTCGGCGAATGAAATAACGTAACAAGGAAATGTCGTTTCAAAATTTTTGACATTTTAATAAAAAAAAAAATGCAACATTTTGAATATCGAAAAATGTAATAACGCTTTTGCTTCATTCTTGAGAAATAAGAATTTATTATCGTGTTGTTCGCTTGTCCTTCTCCGATTTAAATAATTTATGTTAATGTTGCATTATATTATTTTAGTTATTTTAAGAGACAACGTTATAAGCTATTAACATCTATTCACAAACGACGGCGATCCCTCCATAATACTCTAATTAATTCTTAATAAAAAAAAAATCTGTCTTGATCTTAGCTGTCTCACGCACACAAAGATATCTTGTTAGCACGATCGTTACACACACTCATGCATACCGAAAATAGTGGAGGGGCGCGCCTCCGTGATTAAATCGATTTATAAAGTAAAAAATATATATTGTTTAAGATGCATAAGAGACATAATGAGTTCCCAAGGTTTGGTTTGAATTGGCAATCTTAGAGATGTTAATATTTCGTACAATAGTCTTTAGGCGGTGATGGCCAAGTGAAAATTAAAAGGCTTCATGTTTCTGTCTGGGCATAGGTGACTTGTTACCAACCTATACAAATTTTTGATACATAGATATGCCAATTATCAAATGCAAGAAAAGAACATAAGAAATAATTAATAGACACATTACCACCATCTAAAATAATTTTAACAAATTGAAAAGTTTAAAAAAATATATTAAAAAAAAAGTTGAAATAAAAAATAAACGTCATTCTTAATTTATAATCTACATTATTTTTGTGATTACATATAAATGTATAGTGTGAACGCGGTTTTATCTCGTAAGAATGCGTCACATGTAGAGTAGAGCGGTTGCGTCACATGGCTTTGTTTTCACCGCTTTCGATTTTATGCGCTTGCGCCGATCGCACGAACTAATGCTCACAACTGGAAACGTTGATATCGAGATATATCACTATCGTTCCTAATTAGTTCTGCAACATTCATACAAATTATTCGAGATTTTATCACGTAATAATACCTAAGTCAATTAAAAATATTTTTAATGTAAAATATTTATTTAAACAATTTATCAATTTTTTTATATTATTTTATGTTATTACATATAATAATATAAAAAAATTGTAAATTAAAAATTATACATGAATCGAACCAGATGATAAGCGATGTGATTTAAAACTGGAGATCATACCTAAGGTAACCTAATTGTGTTCTATAAAATTCAGTCACACATATATTCAACTACCCACCTTTCCACAACAAGGTGAATCTTCAAATCTTCTAAATAAAACGAAATCGGAGAAGCCCAGTAGTCACAATTACTTAGTAATAATTGCTAAGATTCTCTGATGTTTTGGAATGCGAAATATTTTAATAGGAACAAGAAATTCTGGTTATAGAAACTTATGTAATACTATGACAACTTATTCAAGATAATAAAAAGAACAAGTTTGATTCTCTTCGTATGTAATCGTCAGTACTCGTTAGGAAAGCCTGTCAACATATGTAGGTACGCACGTACACGACGGAAAGTCGGTTCACGGTTCATATAAATTATTAAGAACTTCTATTCATCTATCGAAATTTCTAATATACTTCAAACTATTTTAATACCTATATCATATTGCCTTTGCACAATTAAATAAATAAAAAAAAAAACAAAATTGCGTGTAGCGTCTCAAAGTATTGATAGATCTCTTGTCTTTACAACAGGTTAATAAAATTAAAAAAAAACGCGTGCATTTATACGTGACAGTGACACCTTTTTCTAGTTATTTCGTGTGTATGTGTGCACTTGTCGTTTGACAGTTACACGATTAAATACATATATTTTTTAATGTAAATTTATACAAATGATTTGTAAATTATAATCGTTGTGTGAATTCATTTGACATAAGTGCGTATCGCGTGCAAAACAGACATGTTCAGATTCATACTATTGATAATGAGATGTGATCGTCAGTTTGTTTTTTTTTTTTATATTATTGAGTGTTATTGATCGAAGGTTTTAGGAATAGCGTTTTTTATTTGAAAAATATACATAATAATGTGAGGACCGATACCGATCAGTTTTATTTTTTAATTAGTTTTGTATATTTTCTTCTTTTTTCTTTATTTTTCGATTAAAATGTTACAACGATTCGGTGTATAAAGGAGAAAAAAAAAACATATAAAATTAAATGACATTTTCAAATCAAATTTATTTCATTAATATTATCTATGAAAGTAACTCTGTCTGTTTTGTCTGTCGGCTTGTTGCTCTTTGATAAAATTTATTATGAAGGAAACTTGAATTTCAAGGACGGACATAGGCTATTTTTTAACACCTGACGATCAACCCCTAAAACGCGAGTGAAGCCGCGGGCGTCATAGAGATTGTAATAGAATGAACGCAATACTAGAACTACAACAGATTGTATTGTCAGCATGTGCAAAACCATGTGCAAAATCACAAATCACAATCAAATCAAGCAAATTGACACTAAGAAATATTAACCACACCACACATCGCTAATGTCAATTCTACCAACCTTGGAAACTAAGATGTATGCCCGTCGTGCCTGTATTTACCCTGTATCCTGTATGTATATGTATGTATGTAATGACATGATTCGTTAAAAAATAAGCATGTAACTTTCGCTAGTATGTTTTCTATTGCGTGAAATAGCGGAAAGCGAGCCATGAGACAGCACCTCCAGCAACTACAGGTTATTACTTAACTGTTTACATTAAATATCAATAAACACAGCCTTTGAAACTTTAACATTCGAGTATCATTATACAGAATAAATGTTTTCCTTAACTTGTTAATTTTGTTTACATTTAGCGTAAAGAATCGTCCTGTTTAAGACAGACTCTTAATCAAATTCACTCGGAACTGATACCCGGTTACTATATAAAGTTACGATTCGTTTTGCTTACGGATACAACTGTCTACTATCGGTCTGTTATTTAGAATATAATGCTACGAATAACGGATAGTCGCGTAAATAAGACATAATTTGATAGTATTGTTTCAATACAAATTGGATACGTCAATAAGATAATTCTGCTATCTTTAACCAAAACTGTAGAATTGTAGTTTGAATCTAGTATTCCAGCTTTGAATCGTGATTCAAAATACCAAGTAGTTTTAATTTAGTACCGCTCAGAAATCTCCATTTGATACATCAATCAGACCGCAATGTTGCCTAACCTGTGTCGTTGATAAATTGTCTTATAAATTTATAACAATCAGAACCTTACGTGCGCACTGAACTACAAACTTTTGTACAGAATAATCAAGGCGTAAATATGACGTAATAGATCGGTTAAGTTCATTCAATCTTTCGTTCATTCAATACCTATTAAGTTTGTACGTTATGTTTACAAAGGTTTTAATGCAAAATATTTTAATTTAGATACAGTATTATACAAAGTAGTCAATGCAAAATAAAGTGATCGCTACATAGGTATCAATAATTGTATTTGATATATTGAACAGTTTGTTTACTATTCACGAGATTAACATGTTTCTCATATATAATAAAATAATAACACATTTGATTTAATTTAGTGTTTATATATGTTAATTCACATACAATCCTTAAGTGTGCCCAAGGAAGCTTGGGGACAATTCTACAAAGTTATAGAAGATTCTTGACAAAAATACCTTCAGTTTAATTGTAACAGAGGGTCAATTCTGCTTATTTCTGGATCATATTGTTAGTAGAATAGATAAACGGCTGAATAGCAAAAATCGCGCTTCGATTCGATTGAGATAAAGTAAGAATTTATATTAAAATGTATGCCCTTATTCAGCAGCTTTTTCAAGCGCTTTTTCGTCATTTCACAGAACTTTAGTAAAAGTGACGCTATCAATTTTCGGAATGTAGAAATAATTTTAACTATTCATAATATATTAAACTATAGGTATTTGTTACATGTTAGTTACCTGTATTAATATATATATTTATCGAAAATATTACTAGTATTTATTAGTTGAATGAGATACACTTTATTGTATGGTGTTATAATAGGAGGCTCTGATGAAGGCATTTGCAATAAATCGTGGCATACATAATTATTGCTTTGAATAATAGTTTATTTTAAAATATATAATAATACAAAACATAATCTATACGAATATTATAAATGCAAAAGTAACTCTGTCTGTTAATTCTTCACGCTTGAACTGCTGAAGCGATTTAGATGAAATTTTATGTGGAGATAGTTTCAGTCCCGCGGAGGGCCATTGGGTGTTTTTTTGAATTCACCCTTTAAGGGGATAAAAGGGAGAGAGGTTTGTGTTATACATCGCGCGGTTAAAGTCGCAGTTTCATCTTGTATTTAATAAATCTATAATCTACATGAATTTACTTTGAAACGTGGCGTTTAATTGCGAGGTTATTAATGTAATAATTATCTTTGATAAATTTATTATCTTTATATAAAATAATCTCTATAATTAAAGTATTGTTTATTTGTTAAAACTTAATTTATTAATTAAATACAGTTAAGTCTTGTTTAAAATCAGTTTATTTCATCGTGTAATATAATTATTTAAATATAATACAACTATTCAAAACATATCATATTCAAGTAGGTTTTCACGATAACTTTGTAATTGTCATTACATAAGATTATATTAAACTAGTTGTCGCCCCCGGCTTCGCTCGCGTTTTAGGCTGGTCGCCAAGTGTTGATAAAACCATATTCCCTTCCCGGGCATTTAAATGGTTGGCTTTGAATGCGTAACAGATAGACAGAGATAAATTTTGCCTTTATAGTATTAGTTTAAATGCATCGCAGACTAAATCATCCAGTACATCCAGTGTGCTAGCTTAGTTAGTTACTCTTCTCCACCAACTAAATAACATAATATTATCATAAAATACAATTAAAATTTAAAAATAAATTGTCTATATAGAGTAGGTATGAATATAACATCGGTCATAAACTTGCCTTGGAGCTTGATAGTTTTAAGTATCAAGACTATTCTAGATGGACTATTCGATGAATAATATAAGAAGCCATACGCTTAGAAATTGACGAATAGAAGGAAAAATAATGCACCTATTCTAAATAAATCGGGATAGGGGTGAGCAAATGATGGCAATGATGAGCTTTTGTTATATACCGGCAATGATACGAGCCTATTTATTTTTGTCGTTATAATCAGTCGTTTGCAAAAAAAGTCGTTGATATGCATTCTTAATTTAAAATTTAATTTATATTCTATATAATTTTTAAGCAAATAAATTATACAGAATGCATTAAACGTCCTTTCTTGATCGTATAAGCGCGATATCAGTTGGGTAAAGTATATATTGCGAAATGACATTGTACAAAGGGAACGGCCGGTGAGGCAGAAAGTGTACGCGACCGGTTTAATTGGCACATATAAATAACCAGTTCAAAACATTCGATAAAACTTAGTACAGTCAGCAAAAAATGAATATTTTCTTAATTTTAATTTTCTAAAATGATTTTATATAGACTAGTAAATATTATTTAATAATAAATAATATCATGATAATGGGGTCCTCCTGGCAGAATAATTCTCGTTCTCAAGGGTGACTTGACAAGTTGAAGTCAACTGGTGACAGGACGGCTGGTTCATTTTTTGCCCAGAAAATCGGAATTGCGATTCATCTTAAACATTCTTGCCAACATTCCTCGCTTTCATGATTTGTACACTTACTATTTTTAAGTTTTATTTGTATATAGTGAATAACAACGATAATAATTCCTAAAATAATTTGTTTTGATTTTGCAAAAGATATAAATTTAAATTGAATGTACAACGGAAGAGTTTTTAATACTGCATTTGACGTTTTAGTATTACGACAAAATTTTATAACTATATTTATTTGCGCACGGTCTTTTTAAAAGAGCTATGAATAAAATCTTTGATCCTCGATTATTGGCATATACGAAGCTTTATATGAC
Source organism: Vanessa atalanta (assembly GCF_905147765.1). NCBI lineage: Eukaryota > Metazoa > Arthropoda > Insecta > Lepidoptera > Nymphalidae > Vanessa > Vanessa atalanta. The sequence goes on along the minus strand of NC_061891.1, from coordinate 8,501,291 downwards.
TCATGCAATTGATACATAAATATGGATCTCGTATCACCGTAATTTTTCGTTTTAAGCGCATAGCTGTTTACTTGGAACGAGTTTTACCAGCGCAGACTTCTGTTTTGGATCAAGTGTTATGTATTTTATTATATACTAGTATCTGCGCGCGAGTTAATCAAACAAAAATCTATATGCCATTCCAGAATGGTATTTATGTCTGTGCCATATTTTATACACATCCGTTCTGTCGTACTGATTGATTAACAAACATCCATCCATCTGAACTTTCACATTAGTAAATATAGTAAGCAGTAAGATTTATCGTCCACTCTTGTTTATATATTGTCGCCCCTCTACTCTCCACCATATGATTTGTAACTCTTTTTTTTTAATTTATCTAAATTTTTTTTCTCTTTTATTAGACTTCAGACTCTACTGTTGTGTTCCGGTTTGCAGGATGCGTAAGACAGTGTAAATTCAGGCACAAGAGACATATCATCTTAGTTCCCAAGATTGGAGATGCATTGGGGATGTCTAGAATAATTAATATTTCTTATAGCTCCGTTATCCATAGGCGGTGGTGACCAAGTACCATCAAGTGGCCCATATGCACGTCCACCTACCATTGTCATAAAAAAAGGTTGAAAGTGATTTCAACCAATGAACCGCCACGGTGTTTTCTTCACGACATTTATTTCCTGCAACGAACGCCATTAATTATTTTAAACACATTAAGCATTCGAAAATTTAGCTTTGGTTATTCAGGGTATGAATCCACGGTCTAATTATTGCAATTGTATAATAAGTATGATATAAAAATCCACCTATCACTTCAATTAAAGGCTTGAAAAGGAAAGCATCCTATTACATGGGATACAAATCTGTCAATCAAGGATTTCCACGTGTACGGGCAGTCTTCATTATAAATATAAATCTTGTACTATAATATTTATTCCTCTTTCAATAAAGACTAAAATAGCATTTCTGTAGTACTGTCTTGTATAGAATTGTCGAGTGTACGGTGTTTGGACGTAACAACTGGACCGAGCAGCGTGTTGGCCGGTTTCTTACATAAAATTACGTAAACCCGTAGGTTGATCGCTCTACCGTCACGTGACTCGGTAATTAATTATTGCAAGTAGCTTGTTTTTGTTTATTAAAGGAAATGTCTTTTTTATTTATAACATGGGCAAGGCTCGTTTATTCGCGTATAAGTTTGTGCATGATTTCTGACATTATACGTGTTATGATGGAATTATAAATGTCCCACTACTGGACTAAGTTCCTACTCCATTTGAGAAAAGATTGCAGGTTTCCTTCCGATATGATTTACCGCCGAGCACACGATTAAAAATAAACATTGATTAAGCACCTGAAAATTTATTGGTGCTTACTCGGGATTAAATCAAGAAATACATACAATTTAAATAAATACACATTGGACAACATCACATACATTACTCTGATCCCAATGTAAGTAGCTAAAGTACTTGTGTTATGGAAAATCAGAAGTAACGACGGTACAACACACACCCAGACCCAAGACAACATAGAAAACTAATGAACTTTTTCTACATCGACTCGGCCGGGAATCGAACCCGGGACCTCGGAGTGACGTACCCATGAAAACCGGTGTACACACTACTCGACCACGGAGGTCGTCGGTCGTCGTTCTTTTTTAGTCAAAAATTCGGATACATTTGCGCTAAGGTTGCACTGAATATTCCAGTCTAGTCCAATTCGCCACTGAATCAAAATATAATATCAGATCATTTTTTTCTTAACATGAGATATTTATACTGTAAACATAAATCCCATTAAAATGATTTCCATGCAAATGTTTCATGTAAATCAATTAAATCAGTAATAACAGTCAATCAATTATAATTTACGACAACGGATGCGCGAAACGTCCATTTTAAATTGAAAATTACACATACTTTTGTAGTATGACCGACGTGATTGACATTTATAGGTTAATTTTCAAACATGCAACATCAAATTTGATTCCATAACATCTTTAAAAATCTTTGAAACAAGCTGATTATAATAGCCTGTAAATTTCCCACTGCTGGGCTAAGACCTCTTCTCCCATCAAGGAGAAGGTTTGGGGCTTATTCAGCCACGCTGCTCTAATGCGAGATGCCACATGTGGCTGAATTTCGTTGAAATTAGGCACATGCTTTCGTCGCGATGTTTTCCTTCACCGCCAAGCACAAGATCTATTATAAACTCTAATTAAGCACATGAATATTCAGTGTTGCTTGCCTGGGTTTGAAATCATTAATCAGTTAAGATACACGCGTTCTAATCACTGGGCTATATAGGCTCTCGGCTGATAATAATGATACAATATATCAAAACATACAGCGCCTTTTGCGTAACGCGTGTTCAAAAAAATCAGTTATTTATATAGATGTATAAATATATAGAAGATGTTTTTGAATTCAATCAGATGTTCATTGGAGCTTATTCTTTATATTATATATTAATTACTATTTATTATTATATTCAATTAAGAATTAATTATAATATATTAATATTAGATCTTCATAGTTAAGATGTATAGAGACTTAATAAGAAAATAATAAAAAACGATACTTTAAAAAAAAAAATAGCAAACTAAACCGACCTAATATACAAATTATAGTAAGCTAGTTGTTGCCCGCTGCTCCATTCGCATTTTAGGTGATTGTCGTTAGGTTTTAGGCATAAGAAGCTTATGCCTGTAGCTTTTGTCCTTCATTGGAAATCAATCTTGCTCAATAGCAAGTTACATCAAATTCGGTTCAGTAGTTTGGCCGTGAAAGACCAACAGACAGAGTTACTTTCGCATTTGTTATATTAGTATAGACATACGCGCTCTAAAATATTGTACTGTGGTATTATAGTTATTTTTTATTATATATATCTTGCGCAAGACGGCTGGCAGGAGCTGGATGCGAGTTGCCGAAGAAAGACCACAGTGGCGTGCATTTGGAGAGGCCTATGTCCAGCAGTGGACGAATGCGGGCTGATTATGATGATATATATCTTAAATTCTTGAGGAATGGTTATTCGTAATAATCTTTTAGTAATTTATATAAAGACATGTTTCGTTTGTTATCGTTAAATAAATTAACATGGATCTAAATATTATTCATATGGAGCAAATATACTTGAACATACTCATACACTATAGTGTATCTCAACAATTTCATCAGAATATCCATTACAGCCGGGGTTCTATTAATAACTATAAAGCGAAATGAAGTCGGAGAATAAGAGAGGTCTCTCGTTAGTACGGCCGAGTAACTACTAATGTTACTATTGCTTCTGATCCACCTGATCCAACCCTCCATACAGATTTCCTGCGGAGCAATGCCGTAACGACTTTTTTTTTATGGCATAGGTGGCAAACGAGCAGGAGGCTCACCTGATGGAAAGTGACTACCACCGCCCATGGACATCTGCAACGCCGGGGGGCTTGCAGGTGCGTTGCCGGCCTTTCAGGAAAGAGTACGCTCTTTTCTTAAAGGTTCCCAAGTCGTATCGGTTCGGAAAAACCGCCGGCGAAAGCTGGTTCCACAGAGTGGTTGAGCGAGGCAGAAAATGTCTTAAAAATCGCGCTGTTGTGGATTTTCGGACATCTAGGTGATGCGGGTGATATTTAAAATGCGACTGCTCGCTGGTTACCCTTCAAAACCATCACAGCTTGTTAGATAACAGAATGTAACAACAAGTCTCGTCATACTTAACCATTGACCTTATTTAACTTCTGCAATGTGTTATACTTATACGATTACAGATTAAAAATTATGATTGCTCAGCCTTGGACGGTTTTGCAACCAATATTGCGGAAGCTAACGAGAGTTACATTTGTAAAATCGTAAATCAAATTGATTTATTGTATGCTAAAACATTCTCCAATACTTAAAATATGTCACGGTTGAAATTGTAACTATTAAATTAAAAAAAAACTAAAAGATTTATTATTCATGTTTTTTTTTTTTAATTGATTGTTTTTGTTGTATTTGGGCAAGGACCTCTGTAATAGATTGAACTTGATGTTATCTTAGAACTGAAATTATTATTTTTAGTCTTAGTAATTTATCAGTTTTAACGTAAAATTTTAGCCCTGAACTCGACCTTTTTAAATTGCCGATCAATGTCAAACGTACAATTAAATCATTGTAATTTAATCCGAATTGGAATTGGTTGATGACAGCTGATGACGTGATATGCGACCAATGAGCAATCATAGATCAACCATGATCAGTAATAAATCTAAGTAATCAGATTAATAAATCTGATTTTGACAAGCGTTCTAAATACATATGTGGTGGCTTATGAAAAAGGTATGAATCTATTCACACAGTTTACTTTTGTGAGATTATTTTACACACATTTTAATTTAAAGCAGTTAAGTTGTATATTTCGGAAGTGGATATAAGTACCTAATAACCGTTAATGATAACTCAAGTATCGGATCGTATTGCTTCACATATTACCTTGCACTACACTGGCTATAAAATGTATTCGAAAATAATCTTTATTACTATCAACATAAGACTTAAATAACCAAACACTTTTGACTGATATGACTTGACTGAATATGAAAAGGACAGTCTATTAGATTTATTACTGTTTGATATTTCAGTTTTAAATTTTGAACGTCCGTTATTTAATACCTAAATGGCGTAACCTACAAATTATGCTTAAGGTGATATTACTTAAAGAATTCTGACTCATTCTTTCGAATGTCAAATCAATGACGGTAGCAAGAGATAAATATATTTAACTGAGCACCCGCTGAATTGAGTAAAGTCGAATATGTATAGAATATGTTTATACAGAATGGAACTTTGAGATAGAGCTGGCTTTTTAAACCGCTGTAACTACGTGAATAACGTTGCAACGTTTATAAGTGTAGCGTTCGAAATTCTAAAATTCGATATACTATTGGATTAGGTATAGGATTTCACTTCCGTTGCGTGTACTGAATAGAGCGTATTTTTTTTCTGTTAGACTTTTTATTATATATCTGTAAATAATTTTGTAATTATATGAAAGAAACCGAAAATTATATTTATTAGATATAATTTATAGAGATGTATATGAGATAATAATCAAAATCAAAATATTCTTTATTCAAAGAAGTTCATAAAAGCACTTTAGAATCGTCATGTTACAGTGTGGAGTAAAATGTATTTTTGACATAAAAAAAAAAAAAAAATGTAGAGCTGAAGAACCAGCAAGAATATCAGTTAATATTTTCCAACTTTTAATGTATTAAAATAATATATTATATAGGTACGAATATGACAATAGTAATAATAATAAATTAATTTACATTAAAGATGTCGATATTATTGGAATTAATTTATTTATTTAGTTAATTACACAATAAAATAAGAATATGCTTAATAAAACTGTTTTGTTTTAATATGATAGCCGAGATTGCTCATCGACTTGAACGCTTTAATCTTACCCGTCAGTGTGAAAAGTTCTTTGCCCATCAGTGGGATACACTTACGTGATTACATGCTCTTACTCACTTATAGTTAAAAAAACAACTTTCCAAAGAGAACTTGAACTACTTATGTGTTATGAGTTATGACCTAAAAATAATTCAGATTAAAAATTGAATGATATATTTCAATGAAAACGACTTTACCAATGTCATAGCGCAAATATTACATATATACAATTAGTTGCAAGACAATTTGAGTCTTGCAACTAATGTACTTGCTGAGAGTTAACAGCATTATGAATTTTAGTAAGATCAAAATTTTTTGCAAACTTAACAATTTATAGTCAGACATACTATATTAGGTAATGAATTCTTTAAATATGTTTCAGTTTGAAGTCTTAGAGAGATAGCATATATCGAGTAACAAGGGATACTAAAATATTAGATCACAAGCTTGAGATTGAAGGTGTAAGGAAGAATCTATACTTCTTGCAAGACCAACATATTTGGACGAAGATTACCAGTAGCCCAATAGCGTGTCTGCAATCTAGAAATAAATTAAAATTAAATAATACCGTCTATGCACACGTCATTCCACCCTCCCGACGTCAAAGACATCCTAAGCCGAGGCCTCACAGGAGGCACCCTTAGGACGCGTGTACTCTGAGCCCTTAAGTGGGCTCTCAACACCCGGCTTGAGTATTTGAATTCACCCGCTAACGCTACAGAGGCAAATGGGGCAGCGGTAAGTGGTCACCACCACCCATAAACAATGGCGCTGTAAAAAATATTAATCATTCCTTACACCGCTAATGCGCCACCAACCTTGGGAACTAAGATGATATGTCCCTTGTGCCTGAGTTTAAACACGGTCTACTACTAAAAGGAACACAACAATACTGAGTACTGTTGTTTGGCAATAGAATACATGATGAGATGGTAGTACCTACCCAGACGGGCTTACAACTTCATTCCTAACAACACCAAGGCGCTATCAACCCTGGGTACCAAGATGTTATGTCCTCTGTGTCTTTAATTACAGTGGCTCACAAACCAAACCGGAACAAAACAATAATAATCTGTTTGGTAGTAGAATATATGGCGGGCCAAAATCTATAATTACATATCATTACGTACAGAAAAAAAAAGTAACCGAAACTTAACCACAGAGTATAAAGCAAAAAACAGTTTCTGATTACACAGATTAGTAATCAATCGCGTATTAGATTAAATTTCTTATAAGTTTAGCGTAATCCGTTACGGTTCGACGGATATGTCTATTTTTGTTATTTATTTTTTTAATTAATTTGCAATAAAGACTTATTGAAATATGATCTTTATCAGAATATTATAACAGCAAGATTGCATATCATGATCGCTGGAAACGAAATATGTATGTACTTTAAATATCATATGATTACTTACTCAATATTAAAATCTTCAAAATTCTAATTGATGATTTAAATTATTTAAATTACGTAACACGTTAATTGTCTTATTAAAAACTATCACCGGTTCAGAAAAGAAAATACTGGCGAAAGATACTGAGCAATTTTTTTGTCAGTTTGTATTTATTTACATATAATCATTGGAGCATAACATAGCCCTGGTAGATCGTTTTGTTACCAAGCTATGCTGACATATATGAACTCACTAATTGTACGTTTTGCATATAAATATTACATTATTTATTTTTTTTAGAAAATGAAGAATTTTATACGCTTTCTGGGATCCTATCGTATTTCTATATTTGCTCACAAACGAGTTACTAATTCTATGCATTCGAGTAACAGGAGTAATTAGTTTATGTTTCATCCTTGTACCAATGTTATAAGTATCACATTCTGTTACGTATTGGTAATATAAAGAGTTGACCAACGCTTGAATATTGTGAGTTATATTTGTATAAATATAAAATAAACAATTGCTCTAAGGGGGTTGTTAAATAACCAAAAAAGGGTACAAGTCATAGAGTAAATAAGAGTAAGCTATAACATATATACATATTATAAGTATAGCTTATATATTTGTTACATAGATCAAAATTATAGACTATTTTTTTTTTTCTTCTCTAAGTTAATTAGTTCTCCTAAGTTTATGTAGTGATGTTTTTTGTTTTTATTTTGTGATTTTTGCGTAATGTTTTTGTTTTATTTTTGAATTAATGTGTGGACTTTTTAATTGTACACTGTTTGTAGTTTGTATATGTTATGTGCACTTGTCATTGACGTACATATCTGATATTTTAATATAGTCGCTTTGGCTGTAAATGTTTAATATGTATGTTGTAAGTGTGCTTGTTTAAATAATAAAAAAAATATATATATATATATATATATTCGTTAATAGCTGCGTAACCCACGCGGCTTTGAAGCATCTACTCGATTACACGCCCCCTGTAGCTTGCTTATTTATACTCTAAGATACAGTCACGCATGCTCATGTGTTCAATGTTAGCGCTAACAGAATCAAAAAGTTTATGCTTACTAATAAATAGAGTAAATACATTACTCTTCACCGTAGTCGGAAAATAAAAATTATATTCAAAACTCTGATATATTAAAACAAACGAACACAGAAACACAATGGCATCATGGCATGCCGTAATATGAACTACATAAATCATACCATCATAATTATAATGGGGAAAAAATACTTCGAACAAATTATTGCAGAGCATAAAAAGAGTCGAATGGCTGATTTACGTACTTTAATATAATTATGATTGTTTTATTGAAGTCTCTGCAATTGTAAAGGTCCGGCTAGACTCTCGCTTGCCGCTTATTTGTGCTAACCAGTTTGCGCGGGTAAGCGCTGTATGAACCTGTGAGAAAATTCACACAACTATATAGCCTATTCCAATCGAAGTAGGAATAAAGATAAACAAACCATAGATTTACGTATTTCATGCGATTAACACTTTTACACTTAATTTCTTATATCCACTTGGATTTTACTTCCAAAATACCGGTAACAGTTTGGTAGACGTTCAAAACGCCATTGTTTCGCAAATCCATAGTGTATATCATAGATAAATCAAGCTCTCGACCCAATGATATCGCGTCAATATGCTGTCAAATGTTGTTTACTTTGCTTTTCCCCTGTTATTGTTGGAATAGAGTGCAGATCTATTCGCACAGGAAGGCGCACCCTACATTTTTTTTTATAATAAAATTAACTTAACAAATAAAATATTATTTACATTTGTTTGGTGTATTAACTCTTATCCGTCTCACGCATATATCATATAACCATGATATATTTGCAATAACATTAAATTATATAAAAAATATTAAAACAACCACTTTAATAAATACGTCATATTGTTTTTGTTTATGCATTATAACTGTTATTTTTCACGTACAACGAAACGCTAAGCAATCTCTCAATTGGACTGCGGAAATAAGTCAGTGTAGTCGGACCATTACACAAGTTTTTTTTTAATGGCTTTAATTGTACCATCTGTCTGATGGGAGGAAACGTGATACAATTTCTGATCTGATAACCATAGTGGTTATAGATGAATCATAGACAAGAGCTTTTTAATGTGTTATTATTATCGATATCGAATATTTTATAAAATATTTCCTTAGAAATTATTATTGTAATGTATATAATTTAATTATATACGGTTTAACGAGTTTATAATATTTTATATAATAATAATACAGACGACATCTTAAAACAAACATTTTATCGCGAAGTGTTACGATAGTTTGTGAACGTTTGCTTTGAAGTAAGTCTTGTATCAAGTTTTCATGTAGTTTATTCTAGAATTAAAAACATCAGATGAAGGTTTGCGTATAAGATATCCGAACGTCTTAAGATATATATTTTACATAAATTATAATTATGGAATTTAACTTTTTCTGAGCGTTCGATATTAATAATATCGACGCAGAGGTTATGTAAATATATTATATAATCTGTACCAATTCGGTTGATGCTGCCTTCGTAATATGATAACGCAATTGAGGTGTTTTTTTAATTTAGGTACATGACCTCTTGTACATAATACCGAGCTTCTGACTTTGCAAAGTCAATACAACCCGGGATAATGTATTCCGCATATTTTTTTATGATGTAGGTACAGGTGGACAGGTGGATGGTAATTTTACACCACCGCCGCTAAATATTAACCATTCCTCCCTTTATTTGAAATAATAGCTATAATACCCCATTTTAACAAATAGCTCAAGGGATCAGGATCGAAGCTGCGACTTTTAACAACGCTAGATGGCAACCATTGCGCAATTAGCGTCACTTCTAATTTCCTTGGTGTTGTCGGTATTCCGAACCAGTTCTTTGTACTTAATATGATCTTGTAAAATGACTCAAAATTCTACTTCAATAAAGACATTGACTGAAAAAAAAATCTAACATCTATGAATATCTTATTGCTTAGAAAATTTTAGAGACATCGATCTTGAAGCCTTACAATTATGATTAGTTTTTACTGCATTAGTTAATACTATACTTTACAAAAAGCCAATTAATTATTGGTTTCTACTGTTTCTTTAGGTATTGCCATAAAATAAAATCTTCCTCGAACAATGCGTTGACATTAGCAAAAATAATTATTCTGTTCAGTCTAGTTAAGTGCATCCATACAAATTCTTCAACACAAGTCTTGTAGTGTAATATGTAGGTATATACGTTCAAACAAAGGTCGAATCGGAACTATGATTATTTACCGTAAACATTTATTAATAGATAATTGCATTCTCGCCATTGACATTTGATATAGGAAATAATATCTGACCCAAATAGAGTTCACGAACTGTTTTAATAAATAACATTTACTTTTTATTTGTTACAGATAATCTCTGAACTTCACATCATAGATAAACTATTCAGAGGCAAACTCCTTGCTCCAACCTCAAGGCGATGACAGTACAGTGACAGTATCGTAACATACGGTGTCTTGAAACAAAATTTAATAAAATTATGTGTATTGGTTCCTTAAAAAGATAGTGATTGAAATTTATTAAGTTTTCCGTTAAATTTAAAATGGCGTCGTGGAAATCGTGTATATGGACAGTTTTCGTTGTGGTGTGTCTGTTAGGGAAGATATCAGGGTTGGATAATGGGTTGGCATTAACCCCACCGATGGGATGGCTGGCGTGGGAACGCTTCAGATGCAACACTGACTGTAAGAATGACCCTGACAACTGTATAAGGTAAGTTTATATTATATTAACTCATTTCAATTTAACTCAAATATTTTTTTCAGTCATTATACATTCAGTTGTGTTAGCATTATTAATAATTAAATAATCAAACATAGAAAATAGTTCGCAATAATTTACTAGAGAAAATTATGATCAATTTAGTGTTCATTACATGTAAGAAATTATTCGTTTTCACTTATAATAAAAGCGATGACAGTTAGAAGTGATTACCGAGAAATATATCTTTCATGCAATAATAATAGATTGTGTCTTATTAATAGTATTGATACATTAAGAGTTTATTTTAATTATACTCTATTTTAATCTGTCACTTGAAATAAATCGGAGTAAGTGTTATGGATAAAGATTTCACTTGATAAAGTTTCTACCGAAATATATAAAATTCGGGTTTCGTAAAGTTCTGTTACCGGATTTGAACATATATACGTTTAAACAAGTAACAATTGTAAATGTCTCTGCTGGGCTAGGCCTCTTTCCTTTTCCTCTTTCCTTAGGGATAAGGTTTTGGAACTAATTGTCGCTGCTCCAATGCAGAATTTCATTTAATTAATATAAAATAAATTGAGATACATGCAGGTTTCCTCAGGTTGTTTGCCTTCACTGCTCATGGCAATGGCAATCCATTGATGCTTGCCTGGGTTTGAACCCACAATCATCGGGTAAGATGCACGCGTTCCAGCCACTAGACCACCTCGGCATATCTATCTATAAATAGTATAAAATATATACTTGGTAGAAGGGCTTGGTGCAAGTCCCGCTGGGACCATCACTGCACCACGCACTCATCAGGTATTCTACCGCCAAACACCAGCGTTAATGTTTACCGGTTTGAATGGTTTGAGTGAGCCAGTGTAACTATAGGCACAATGGACATAACATGTTTATATATTTTCCCAGTGACCGTCTCTTCCGTACGATGACAGACATCCTCGTCAATGAGGGCTATGCGGCTGCTGGCTACGAATATATCAACGTGGATGACTGCTGGCCTGAAAGGGAACGTGACCCCAGGGGTCGCCTGGTACCTGACAGAGAACGATTCCCCTACGGAATGAAGAGCTTGTCTGATTATGTGAGTACTTACTTATTTATTTAATGAATAAGGGAAAGGGTGTATTGTTCATATTTTGATTGCCAAAGTCGATATCAAAATCCTTGTTCAATATAAATGCGTTACACTTGCTTTGATTGGCAAAAAATTAGTACCATTTGGCAATTTTTCTGCATCGCACAATCACTCTGTTTTTCCGAACCGATACGACTTGAGAACCTACAAGAAAAGAGCGTACTCATTCCTTAAAGGTCGGCAACGCACCTGCAAGCTCCCCGGTGTTGCAGATATCCATGGGCGGTGGTAATCACTTTCCATCAAGTGAGCCTCCTGCTCGTTTGCCCCCTACAAAATAAAAAAATGTAGTATCTTCGACTAGAAAACTAATTTTAAAAATTTTTTTTTTCTACGGTTCCCGAATTAGTGTTACAATATCTTGTTCCACCACGCTGTTCCGATTCGGGTAAGTGGTTTCACATGTGGCAGAATTTCATCCGCCTACCGTGACCATGATATTGATTAATTATAAGTATAATTCAAGCACACAACACAGACTTGGACTTCTCCGTGTACGAACCAACAATAATCATTCAAGGTTCACATGTTTTAGTACGATCTCGGATCAATACAAAAAATAAATAACGATTTATACTTACGGATAAATTGTTTCATAGAAATATATTAAATCTGCTATTCGTAAATAATTCATATGAAAAAGGTTTGTTTAGAAATAAAATTGTTTCAAATTATAACGAGCGTGTCAAACAATCAACTTATCATATTGTTGTGTTGCGTGTGCGCAGTTATTGTCTCCGTATTGCATTTAACGATCATTATTACGAGTAAATCACTTACAGAGATGCATTTCAATGACATAATAAGCGTACATTGATCTTAATCATACGCGATGATAAAATCTTCATAATTGTATTTTTTTAAACTGTTTATGTGCATTTTTTTTATTTATAAATTGTTCTCTTGTAAGTTGTTTTGTGATTTTTTCTAAAAGCCTACAGAATTGTATACTAGTTATCCCGGCTTGTAAAATAGGAACTTTATTCTTATGCTATATTTAAACCGATGAGATATAAACATTCGCCAAACGATCTATATCACCGGTGCGATGCTAATGCATTGCTCGACATACATTGCGTTTTTATTTAAATGACTGAAAATATTTCTAAGTTTATTTCTTTTTTATTTTTCAATGGTTCTTGGTCAATAACATATATCGTCACTCTGGAAGTTTCAATCTTCAAAATTATCTGTGTCTAGGAAAAATCCGAAAATTGTAACTTTGTTGTTATATCAGCGTCTATTTGTTTGGTGGTACGGAACCTTCATTGCGCGAATCCGACTCGCACTTTTCTATTTTTTTATATATTATGTATAAGATTATATAATCAGGCATTTATAGATTTTCACTTTCAACGTTCAATGTCAAAAACAAACAGTAAAACTTCTAACAACGGTACAATTTCTTTTCTGCTATCCGTGAGAAGTGTTCGGAACAATAAGATTCTATGAATCGACACGACAACAATGATTAGGGTTAAAGACCGAATCATTCCATTCCGTTCAGTTCACTTGAATGAGTGATGTAACTTTAGTATTGACAACAATGGAAAGAAATAGGAACTTTTTATACTAAATGAATATATAAAGTATTTTTGTTTCTGTTTGTACATATAATTATACTAATTTCTGCCCACAATTCGCTCGTGTGGCATTTGCAGGTGTTTGGGATAAAATGTAACCTATCTGATATTCTAGACATTATATTTTATTATATATCTCTGTGCGAAATTTCTTTTAATTCCGTTTCGGTGTCATTGAGTAACATACATCCATTCCTACTTACGCATTTATTATAATAGTAATATATATATGTACATATATTATTTATTTTAAATATAAATTAATTCTATATTAATACATATATAGACTATATACATACTAATTAACAACATATTCCAAATGTAATTTATGTTTAAAATATATACGAAGCAATATATAAACCAGTTTATCAAAACTATTGTATATATACGCGTATATATATTAGCATTTAACGAAGCATTATTACGTTTTTATTACTTAAAAACAGTTATATAATGTTATGTCTTTATAAAACGACACTTTTATTTGAATATCTTTTAAATTGATGATAATGAGATAATTTTTTTATAATAAAACTATTACCTGTTTTCAATGGCTATATCCTTGTAAGATCTATTTCGCTAGCCTGTTCCGGCTTCACACGTGTGGAATAAAGGTCTACAGAAAACATTTATGTCGTACTTACTAGTTGCAGTTTCGCTCGCGTTTTAGGGGTTGGTCGTCAGGAGTAAGGCAAAAAACTAGCCTTTATTCTTCCTTGGGGTTCAAGCTTTAATATCATTTTTTCTCAAAATCGGTTGAGTTGTTTGGCCGTGAAAGGGCACAGACAGAATTAATTTCACAAACAGTGTAGATTAAATATGACTTTCCTTGGAGTTCAAACTTACTCATCATTGCATCAAATTAGGTTCAGTGGTTTGACCCTGAAAACGTTACGGTTCCTACTGGTAGTACTCGTCTCTAATGTTACATTATACGATTCAGTTTTTAAGCATTCGCCTTCCAGTTGAGCCATTTTCAGCCAGTTCTTTTTACCCTGTAATACCTGATCCTTCTCACTGATTAAATGTCACAAATTGTAAGTCGAGATAGTCGATAGAAAATATTTCCGACAGCAGGTTGATAACTTCATGTTTATATTTAATCGTGCTCGGCGACATTTTGTCTAAAATTTAGAAGATATGGTACTCGCCTTATAGTCGTTGCTGGGAAAGTTAATTTGTGAAGTTTTACAGTTAACTTGATGTGATTGTGTTAATGATTTCGGTGAGTGTATAAAATGTTGTAAGTGAAAATTGTACAAGCTTAAAAACTTTTACTATTAATGGCGCCTTTGTTACTTCACAATGGTAACGTGGTGCCAACTTTAATATTGTGTAACGGAGAAATTGTGTCTTACGTCACGACATTTTACACAGGAACATTTGTCAATGGCAATTTATTATATTCTTTTTTTTATGAAATATTTAGTTCAACGAGCATATAAGTGGCTTATTTGTAGTAATTGGTGTAATAAACATTTTTAAAAAATTCTTACTCCTCTAATACACCATCAACATTGAGAACTAAGTTATTATGTCCCTTATGCCTGGAGTTACACTGGCTCATTCTAGAACACAACAATAAAAAGTATTCCTGATTATATATCAGCTGAATCTCCGGCTTTAACCGTGCGAAATTTGTCAAAATTTACTTACAGGACACAAATCGTAACCCCTCATTTTACCCCGCCGAGAATTAAAAAAATCGTCTATATCATTCCCGGGACTCAATTTCCTCACCAATATTCATGTAAATCCGTTCAGCAGTTAAAGCGTGATAAGGTAACAGACAGACCTTTGCATTTATAATATTAGTATAAATTTTAAACATAACAATAAACAATACCAAAAATATTTTTCGCACGTGACATTGACGAAATAATCTGTGCCCTCGGCAAAAATAAAAGTCACAATAAAAAAAGAGAGTAATTTTATACTATACATGCGTTACGTTACGATGTTAAAGTAAACGTTAAACGGTTATCAGTAATAATTTGAATTGCAATTTTTTTTAATCAATATAAACATTTCCAATTCGTGCACATAATTGATATTTATACTGTAATAACGGTATCGAATTACTTTTTTATTAATTTATTCTAGAAAACAAATGATGAACAATATTACGCAATGAATGTTACACAACTAGACGTGAAACTATACGACAGAGGGATAAATAACACGGATCGTGGCCGAAGGTCGAGAGTTCAAACGGTAGCAGGTTTTCAAATAAGTTAGCCAATTACGAAGACGCAAACGTGTGTTAGCTATTTAGGTAAATATTAAATTTTATATAGTTATTAAGAATGTGAAAAAGCCGTAAAAGTTCAACATCATGTATTTTTTTTAAATTAAATACTGAAGCGTTACGCTTGGTTATTGACTGTCAAAAATCTACCACCGGTTCGGAAATGAACACATCGGACCTGAGAAGACCCGCGAAATAAATTCATCAGGTTTTTTTTAAAAGTCATTTTTTTTATTATTGATTTTAAACAATAATGGTGTGTGGTTGTGCAATAAACTACGAGTAAGAAGTCATTGCTTTTAAAATAGCCCTTAGCACACAAAAGATCTTTCATCCACATAAATAATACAAACAAAAATACAGTCAAAACTATGTGGATATATAAATCTATAATCAAAAGAGATATATCCATAATAAAAACAATCAACAACAGGCTAAAATGATATCCACTGATATTTTAGCGGTCTATAGAGGTTCTTCATAGTAATGCATGTTGTTTTATTTTTTAAATTTAGAATTGTTAGGTTGAATCTACATTCTGAACTGATGGTACATTTAATACAATTCTGTAAAATTATGATTCAATACTACTCGTAAATGTCTACTCGAGTAACGTATATTTTAATTTTGTTCGATGTATAACCTCGATGACGTAAAAAAACAAATGAATGTCATTTCATTCTACTTTCATCAATTTAAACTATATCGATATCTTTACTAATATTATAAATGCGAAAGTGTCCGTTACACTTTCATGACTAAGCCACATAACCGAATTTAATGAAATTTGATATAAAGAAAGCTTTAACCCAAAAGACATAAGCCATTTTGTACTTGAAACCCACGACCGACACGCACTTTGGCGAAGCGGCTGGCGAAAATTGTTTCCTATCAATTTTGTTGAGGGGATAATTAGTTCAACAATGATATATAATCTTCTTTAAAATTCAAAACAATTCAGAAAGAGGTGGAGAAGTTGGTATTCAACTAAACATCCTTCAATCACTCGCTAAACAACGTAGAAAGGCATGGATTTGAATTCGAAATTAGAACACTTTATTTTTTTTCGAATAAAGAGTTCTAATTTTAAATATTAGTTTTTAATTAGGTCTTTTTATTTTAAACAAAACAATCAGTCTCGTATCCAGGTACTTTCACGACAACAGTGGTTGAATGTATATGAGCTACGGTTAAAATCTATTAACTCGAACAATTTACTTTGCGTTTGCGGTTTGAATGCTACGTTACAGCTTTAGTGCATCAAAGCTAAATCTAACGGAAATAATTGCTTCCTAGAATTATAATGAATATTAAAATTCCTTTCATACAATCGAAATACTTTATAGAGGAAATCTATCGCTCTATTAACACATTTATTTTTTATATGAAAATAATTTTTGTGTATACATAATATATATAGTAAAATATTTGCAGCCCGCGACTTGGTTCGCGTTGTAAGTGTAGGTTGGTAGGCATAAAAAAGCCAATGTCCTTCCTTGGATTTCAAGCTTGTTACATACCAAATTTTATTTAGTTTATTGGCATGGCCGTAAAGGACAAGCAACATACAAATAGACAGAGTAACTTTCGCATAATCGTATAAATAAATAAATAAATAAATATATATATTTCTCTTTGTGCGTCAATCACGTGAAAACTACTGAACCGTATGAAACCGGGTATGAGACTATGACTAAACGCGGAATCGTCTGTAGATGTATATAATAGGCTATTATTATTTTTAATTCTTCCTCATTTTTATTTTATGCTCAACAAAGCGTTAGTTTATTTCATAAAAACAATTCTACCGCCACGAATCAATATTCTCTATTTGTTGTTTGATGTATTGAAGGAGAGATTCAGTCAGTGTAATTACGAACAAGAGGCCTAAAAGTTTTTGGTGTGCGTTGTTGGTTTAAAAAGTGATATACTTACATTGGTATTGTCTATGGGCGAAAGTAAGAAATTGTATAATAAGTTCGCGTGCGAAATATAATGCTAAAAATAAAACCGTTATTTTGAATTAAATATTCCATTTTTAATTAATTACTTATTTATAAACGTTTGCAAATTATCTAGACACGGTAGCGTGTCAAGCCAGGTTCAAGTAGATTATAATATATTCTCCTCAGTTATAAGAAGAAATGATATTTTATGTAGTTATAAATAAATTTCAGGATTGACCATTGAACTTGGCACCCATTTAGATCTTACTTCTTTTGTCGTTGAAGTCAACAACCAAGGCCTATATCATAATATTGAACTTTGCTCTTATTTCACATTTTTGTTTTGATGTTATTTCGTGTTCTTTATTTGTTTATTTTTAAATGTATGGTTAATGAGTAATGTATTTTAAATTAAATGAGTATACTACCTTTCATTGTCCAGAATAGTCATCAAAGGAAAATAATATAATGATTAAATGAAAACAACCACGAGTAACAACACGTTAAGTACGTTTGCCGTATAGTAAGTAAGTCAATCAAGAAATTAGTTCGTAATCGCGTCGAACGCCCAGAGCGTTTTTCAGTCCAATTTTAGTGAAAGTGGATTTTAATGTTGTTACGAAGTAGCAATTTGATAATACAAACTTATGAGCCTCACAATCGCATTCGAACGATTTACACTAGACTACTTTTACTTTTCAACCAAGTACTAATCGTATTAAATTAAGAAATTCATCGAGTCCATTGTGTGTTCGAGAAAGTTCCAGATTGATTTGTTTTTCTCTCGTTTTATTGGACTTTGAAATTGATGGAATTAGATAAATTGTTTTTTTTTTTTTATGTGTCAATCAATTATTTAATGATCTGTGATTCCAATAAAATTTTGAATGAAGACTATTAGAGGATAAATAATTTTTAATTAAAAAATTTAATACTGGCAAGTTTTACATTAATGTAAATCCTATATTCTATGACGAAAAAAATGTTTTCGATTTTTCTTTTATTAAATAAATTGTTATAATACTTTGTTAAATGCTTAAACCATTCATTTAAAATATATTTGACAAATTATATCGTACGAGAATAATTACGTCAAATGTAATCTGTAATCTATGATGACTGATTCAATTTTCTTTCTCTGTCATAATTATGTTTGTCTCATTTAGTATATCGTAAATGATCTCGTTTGATCAATCGACCGTTGATGAATCAATCATTTTCAACGGTCGCGATACTTATGTTATGACTGACATTATTGGCTCACGGTTATATAAGATTATCAATGGATCATTTACCACTTATAACTCTTCGAATATGTATACGTCTAAATAAACACTTCAAAGTTGAAAACGCATCGAAAAAAATTGTAAACAACATATACAAGTACACGCACACTAGTAAAGAAGTATGACGTTTGGCGATAGTCAAATGTAGCGGTCACGCACACCGAGTTAATAATGTTGCCTCATTTATTTTAGTTATTTTGTAGTGCGACACTCAATCTAAATATATAACTAAAATCTAAGGCACAACTCAAATATGTATTAATAATGAGTACAGTTTTTCGTACGAATAGTAAAATTGTATCACTTTTATACACTTACCAGCCGCTATTCGTAAATTTCTGATCCGTAAGTAACAAAGCAATGGTTCTAAATAACGTCTTTTAGACAATTCGACATATCTATAAGCGAATCGAATTATAATTGACCATAAATCAAGTTAATTGACAAGGCACAAGCTATTTCGATTCTTCATGGTTAATTTCAATTCATCTCGTGTTCGGTTGAAAGAAAAAATCGTGAGGGACCATGTGTGTCGGATGAAATTGTACCATGTGTGTAGTGGTTAGAACACGTGCATCTTAACCGATGATTTCGGGTTCAAACCCGGGCAAGCACCACTGAACTTTCATGTGCTTAATTTGTGTTTATAATTCATCTCTTGCTCGGCGGTGAAGGAAAACATCGTGAGGAAACCTGCATGTGTCTAATTTTAACGAAATTCTGCCACATGTGTATTCCACCAAACCGCATTGGAACAGCTTGGTGGAATATGCTCCATACCTTCTCCTCGAAGGGAGAGGTGGCCTTAGCCCAGCAGTGGGAAATCTACAGGCTGTTAATGTAATGTAATTGTTATGTAACGTCATGTCATCAGTATATCTTGAATATCTAATATACATACATCAGATAAATAAAATATTTACAGACAAATTGATTCGCAATACCGTGATAAAAAATGCATAATATTGTATATTGTTTATTCCGTAATTATCTCTTAACGTTTTGTCATTAATCTATCACCTTGAACTTAACCGTTTCGGAGGTGAAGAAACTTTGCCGATGGGATACGTGACGTTTTGTTTTGTCAACGTATTAGCGCTAGCAGGTAAACGACCATTGAAGTATTTGTCACTCGATATGTTTATTTATATCTGCCATTTCTAACTTACTGTATAATAACGATATTAACGTAATTATATCTGTATTTTTTTTATATTGTATTTAATACTTCGACATAGTTGTATCGGGTACCGTGGAAGTTATCAAATAATTTATATTCATGTTATAAATGGGAAAGTATCTATGTCTGCCTGTTGTTCTTTCACGGCCAAACTATTGAATCGAATTTGATTAAATAAGGTGTTTTCTTGACTACTTTTTTAAATCTAATACCTTACTTCCAACCCTCTAAAAAGCGAGTTAAATCGCGTAGAACAGCTAGTATTATATACTTATATACGTACACGTAATACGTCATTAAAGCATATTCTATTTAATGGTATCGCTTAAAATTTATAGAGAGACAGTTTGGTGCTTCAATAAACTGTCTTTGTATGCACAGGAAAACACTGAAACCTGCTTTCTTATAAATACAAGCCTCCTTTATATAGACAAAATTTTAAATAAGGTTTACAGTTGACCTTTATAGCGGATATGTTTAAAATTTTAAAACACTGTCTGAATTCTGAACTGTTGTCATACTAACGAATAATAACTAGGAACTCGTTTAATGAAATATTTTATGACAAAACAAAGGAAATAAATTATTTTTATTATAAATGATTAAAACGCAACTTTGTTATGATGGGATTATAATTGCAGGTGACGATTATAATTATTTTCAGTCTGTAAATATTTGATCCAGAGTTTTAGCAATATTAATGCGTAATATTGTAATCGAAATTAATACCGTTAAGTGATATTAATTTGCGTTATTTTTTTTTTATATTCCTTATACAATTCATTGTAAAAGGACCAATTTTTAAAGTTCATATATTGTCAAATTACTAAACCACTAAATAATATATGTTTTAAATGAATACTTTAGTTTTTAAGTACATACGGATATTCCTTTCATAATTCATTCGCTTTCATATCCTGACGACAAGTTGATGGTGCCGTCGTAACATTCCACATCTATAACAACGCAAAGTTGATGCAGTTTTATTTATGAATTTTTTATGTAGTTTATGGTGAATTTGCTTTGATTTATATAATTAATCAAGGAATTACTAATATTACCGTTTACACCTCGTTTTAATCTTATCACTTGTGTTAGGAGTGGGGACGACAACAGCCCAAGGGGTCAGGACCGATCGTGCGAATTTTTACATCGCTAGGCTGTTTAAACGCTGACGCTTATACAAATATAAATATTTAATATATATATTTTATTAATAAGTCGTTATTAATCGGGCAACAAAAATAAATTACCGTAGAATGATTTGATATTGCTTCTAGCAATATAGAGCCTATTTATTCTAAACCAAATGTAATAATTATTGTAATACGTTTTTATCTAATTTTTATTATAATTAACATAAATATACATTAACGAGCGACACAAAATATGTCTTCCAACCGGTTTCCGTGTGACATAAAAATTACATACGCTTACATAAATTTTACGGCTTCCTAGATATTACTGTGATTTATGTAAGAGAATCGTTATAAAAATTGTACTGCGTATACATTGACGAATAGTTCCACTATTTGATTGATGTCGATAAATAATTATGAATCCTCATTTTACGAACTATCTTAAGTGAAACTACCAACCGTTCGGAATGTAGATTATACCGAGAAGAACAGGCAAGAAACACCATAGTTACTCTTTTTCAACATTTAAAACTCTTATATGTTAAAAAGATATATTATATGTATCATAGAATTTAACAACCGTTAGTCTAGTGGCTAGCTAGCATGAGCGTAGAGGGAGGAGGGGGAAGAGGATCACCTAAGAAGACATGGATGGAGTGTGTGAGGAGGAATATGCTAGAGATGGGTGTGAACGATCAGATGACGAATAATAGAGGAGAATGGAAGGAAAAGATACTGCGCCGACCCCAAATAGTTTGGGACTCGGAGAGGTAAAGAAGAAGTCTAGTGGTTGGCTTTTGCAACATATTCCAAGTCCCTGGTATCATATCATTGGTCGGGACAATAAAATATTATTGAGTTCTGATAACAAATTCACAGTAGTAACCAAATATTTGGCAAGATTTACACTCCTGTGCTTTTGAGTAGTCATCCTTCCGGTCGTTCACATTGTATTAGTGGACGGGAGATTGTTGCTGAGTTTGAGCACAAACTTGTGCAGTATAATATTACATCCTGTGTGTGTAACGTTGTGTGTAATTAAACAAATGACCTTGATTAATTGTATTTACTTTTATTGTTTAATTTATTCAAGAGTCAGTTCTAATTGGTCATAATAACATGTACGCAATGTAGTCATTGATTTTCAAACAGAATATATAAATTTAATTGCATATAAAATACATTAATAACATATATATCTTCTTTTTTATATATTAATAGTGTAAGCGTAAAATTAGTTATGGTCTCATTTCAAAGAGCTCCAGCCATAGATGTTCAGAAAAATAAAGAGGATTCTTGATTGCGATTTAGTAAAATTATTACGATTTAACAAAGAATTCATTTTAGATAGAGAAAAAAGTTACTGGCTGGTTAGAGAGTGGCAGTAAGTGAAAAAAAAACCTAAATAAAAAAAGTATCGACAAACTACAATTCCACTGAGTGTCTTGTCGATTATATTTAGCAGAATTTAAATATCGAACCGGTGCACGGTGGTAGGACTTTATTATTTATTTTATCGTGCATAAAATCTATTTTGGTTAGTGTTTAGGTTATTGTTCGTCCATTTTAATGTGATTCAAAATCATTTAAAAGTATATAATTGTTGTGTGAAATTCACTTGTAAAGCTTAGGATCATTTAGTCAAGTGTTCATAACTTTTAATTAATGAATGAGTAATGGTATCTTGTGGTACGTTTCCATTAATAATGTCATCATTTTCTTTAGTAACAACTGTATGCAAATCTTGAAATCTTCAACAATTACGTAATATTGATTAATTAAAACGAAGTTCTTTTACGCAGCTTACAGTAGAGTGAACTGATAGTTTTTTTGTTTCCTGTGTGATGTAGTGCTATTGGCCCTACTGGCCTTTACGGCGTTTGGGCGAGTGCAGGACTCAGCCTTGAATGGAACTCTTTCGAGCTCTGGAGTGACGTTCGTCCTGAGGGTGTCTCCTATGAGATCGCACTTCGGCCCAGAACGTAGTCGGCGGGGAGATGAACTGACAGAAATCGTCACGTCAGGAAATAACGCTATGTCCCCGCCAAACCCTTTTCCTCTCTTTCTATTTCTCTCTCTCTCTCTCTCTTTCTATTGCATACTGTTTTAAATAATGTAATTTTAACTTTTTATTATTTTTGTTTTTACTCACGCGGATTTTTTAATAACTATTGTATTTAGTGTAATTTAATTATTCTCGAGCGTTGTTTATTTATTTAATAGTGTCTGTTATTTAATATATAATACGTAGCCAAAGCAATTTCGTTCCAAACGAATGTGCCACGACACATCTCCTTTTTAACAAGTTACAAGTTTTAATTCATATCATGCAACTCAATTTAGAAGCAGATCTTTAACCGATTGAGCTGAAATTTTATATAAACTGCCATGTTAACTGTGTGACGTCATTCTAAATTCAACATGGCGGCATATCCAAGATGGCGGACCAATTATTTTTAATGCACTCCTAAAATATGGGGATCAAATAAAAGGGCTTGCTGAGAATGTCTCGAAAAGTAATGTGACGGCACTGTATACCAATATGGCGGACTAAGATTTTAGTGCTTGTTATTGTTATAAATGCGAGTTCATAGTTACATTTAACAATTAATTTTCAAACATAATATGGCATATTTATAAAATAAGTGCATAAATAGAGAATTATTTATAATTGTCTTTTACGAAGTGTGTTGTTACACGTGTTGATTTAAAATTCTCTGCACGTCGTTTTATCCGGTATTCAAGTCAGCTTTTAAACGCTAAGATAATTTTAATTCTATTGTTAACGTTCTTGTATTTTAAATTCCTTTTATTTTTATTTTTTATTTATTTAAAGAAGACAGTGGATCCACCTTGTGGTCGCCCTTAAATGTCGGTCTATTAAGATATTTTTGCAAAGATGTGAGGATATTCAAGTTTCGTAAAGATTATGCTTTAAACAACGATTTGGAAAACTTTCGGAACAGAAACATCTTCGTTCCGCATTGTTAGTTCGCGTTTCTTTTCTTATTTATTTCGAATTAGCCGGAATACTGGGCTGGCATTACTCTGGAGAACTAGGTTTCTGAATCACACTAACGTTTGGTTCACCTCGAGATATATATATATAGGGTCTCGTCTTTTTAAATGTGGAATTTGAATTTTTGGAACATGTTGTTTTATTGGAGTTACGTTAAGTTACAACTTACAACGTAATAGTAACAGGTGGCAACCGGAACTACGGATGTAGTTTATGGATCGTGACTGTAAATGCTGTTGTCAGTTAAAGAACGAAACATTAATTTAAATGATTCATTATATTGATAAATATAAATTATTATTAGTTAAACATCTATAAATAAATAAATAAGTAACCTGCTTTCCATCTAATCGAGCGTGTTGGTTCCGATTCTAAAGTTTTCCGAGCCCTCGTTAGATACGCCGGAGGCAAATTGCGTTTTGTGGGGAAACTTTCTTCGTGTTGCTCGGCTGGATTGTTATCGTTGCAAAATAAATGCGAATGATGAGACGGAACTGGCCTATTTAGCGGTGGCTATGCTTTCGTGTAATGATTCTTTGTGTGTTCGTAAATAGAGATTTTTGTCTATGCTTCACGGAGTAACTTAAAAATGTTTGTATTGGTTTTCATTTTTAATGACATTTGTTATTGTATTTATTTATATATAAGTATAAATCGTCTGTGTGTAAGTAATTGTAGTCCTCCTTAATGGTTGCACCGTTTTCGATTAAATTTTGTACCTTTTGAGTGAGTTTCAATTTTACCCTCCTGTGACGCTCCGATCAGGAAATAAATAAAATTCTTAATCACTCTTAAGACGGGACGGGCGGTTAGTTAATATTAGGTACTTACATGTTTTATTTCTATTATTTTTGAAAATTGTAATTTGTTGCTGGCTGTATAATTAATTTCATTTTTTCTGAAACGTGCGAATTTTTTCATTTGTTTTTTGTTTCTTTTTTTAAATATCTCGTATTAATAAGTCAATATTTTTGGTGCAGGCAAAAACAAAGAAGTAGATTTTATTAAACATTTAGGTTATTTTACTTCTTTGTTTTTTAATTGTATCTATGTCAAAAGAAGGTAACTTTATCTCCAAGATTGTTTATAAATAATTCTACATATATGTTATACATATATGTAATACCTTAGATAGATATATAGATAGATAAGATAAAGTCCATAAAGTGAGACCTACATTACCGGTGACCCTGACAGTTCACTAAATCCGTAACACATTTTATTTTAATACAGCCGAGATGGCTATCGCCGTGGGAACGTAACGTGGGCGTAGGCATTGCGATATCGCCTCCACCTTCAATCGTTTCAATAGCTTATACATGAAAGAGGGCGTATATTTGATCTATGTAACTTTTATTATCTGTTCTATTATTAAGTATAGTTTGTTAATGAATGAAGTGACCGAGTAGAATGAGCGTGTTGATCTTAATCAGAGATCTTGCATTCGGATCTGGGTATGCCACGTAAAACTTTGACATGTTTAATTTGAGCTTATATTACCTCTAGATGAAGGGAAATTGTGTTGGTAAGGAGAGCTGCTTGTGTCAGATGAAATGCTGTCATATATAGATATCAGGCACTCGTTGACTATCGAAGTATTCATCTCAAATGTATCACTTTTATAGATGAGATATAAGTAGATCTATTTACTCACGAAGACGCCCCCCCCCCCACGTGATGTAACTTGAAGTGAATATATTTATTATTTATACAATAATATGAAATTCATTATTTAAACTTATAGAGGGAAAACTACAACGCACAGTTACTTATAAAACATTAATAAAATATAAAAAGACTTTTTCCGAAACGCGCTCCATCTTCTCGTTTAAGTTTCATCTATATTGGTTTAGTTGTTTTATTTTTGTTACGAAAAAATCGTCACCTTACTAATTAATAAATCTTTATTGCAATTCCATGACCTCGATTTAATATTGACTGTTTTTTCTATGACCTAGATAACATCTACTCCGCCGGATATCACGTCTGAAAACTCGTTGTTCATTCATTGTATCGATATGTTCGATATATTCCGGTGCAAATTATTCACAACTGTATTAAGTTCAATGTCAAATCCCAAAATACCGTGAGAAAACAGATCCATTCAGTATAGCCGCGTAACGAAGGTCACGTCCGCGGTAAAAGTGTAAAAAACATCTAAACTGTATCAGTGTTGCCATAAACAGGGAAATTAAAAAATATATATATAATTATAAAATAAATTGTGATAGTTTACATTGAGAGGTTATAAGTATTTTGTTAAGAGTTTTATTACAAGCTGTGGTCGGAATTAAATTATTTTTAAGAAAATTAGGATATTTTTTAATTTGCGACTTATATTTGTCAACGTTCCTTCCGTATTATATAAATTTAATTCCATGATTTCGGCTAATATTTAACTTGGTAGTAGGGCTTTTAGCATGCCCATCTGGGTAGGTAAAACCACTTAACAGATATTCTACCGCGAAATAGCAATAATTAGTATTGTTCTGTTCTGGGTGAGTGAGCCAGTGTAACTACAGGCACAAGGGGCACAACAAGTTTTTTGTTGATGTAATGAATGTTTAATATTACCTACATCTCCATTGTCTATGGGCGGTGATGATTTGTCCGTCCGCATACCGAGATCCAAAAAAATATTAATGTGGGATTATCTGTGAGTTTAGTTACCAAGAAATTGATTATGATGTGGCATTCGATATAAAATATATACGTTGAACAAATACTCTTTAATCAGTGAGCGAAGCTAGCTCTGGAAATAGCTAGTTCGAAATATGTAATTAATTAATTACTAAAACTGAATAACAATAATTTATTTAATAATTTCATAATTTATCACACAAAATAATGCACTATATAATATGCCACAAAGAGGCTTTTTGTTAATAGCATTTTCTATCAGCAAACCTTAGGATGTCTAGACCGTTTGTTGTTTTTTTTTTATTATATATCGAGTTGCGCTCTAATTATTGTGCGTTAATGCCGTCAGTGATCTTTACGCGTTAAGTTTTTAACTCGTGTCGAATACAATTTTTTTTTAAATTGATTCGAAAATTATTAATAGAAATCGAGGTTAATTTCCAGCGCATTAAATCGAGATAAAAATAATATTCCCAAAATAGCGTAGACCAGGGCTGTCCAAACAACGGCCCGCGGGCCGCATGCGGCCCGCGTCTTGTATTCTTGCGGCCCGCGGAATATTGTAATCAGCCAATAGTTTTGGACATAAATAGTTTGGATAATAGAATTATTTGTCAAAACAAATAATCAATATTTAGTATTATTTATTTATTAATTCTTGTAACATTCATTAACTATTTCGGGGAATTCCCGGAAAGTATTTTGTTTCTGTAGAGTGAGTATTTGGTGGTGTCCGTATTAGTTAGGCTTTCGCTTTCACTAAGTTCGTATCGCCACTTAATAGCAAAATAAAGTTGACATTATGTCTACGAAGAAGCGAAAATTAACTGATGAACATCGTGTATTTAATGAGAAGCGGGAACTTGATTATTTTATTTGCAACAATAGTAATAAAATTCAGTGTATGATTTGTATGCAAGTTTTGTCTGTGTGTAAAGAATATAATGTTAAGCGTCATTATACTACTTTGCACGAAGAAAAATATAAAATACACGTCGGTGAAGCAAGAAAAATTGTTGTGACTGAGCATAAGAAAAAACTAACGTAACAGACAAGTTTTTTTTCAAAAGTCAATACAGACAATTACAGTTTGACTGCTTCTTATGAAGTTTGTTTACAATTAGCCAAAGCTAAAAAACCCTTCAGCGATGGAGTTTTTATAAAACAATGCGCAGTTGCCATGGCTCATCGCTTCATGCAGCCGAAATTAGCAGAAAAATTTGAATCAGTAGCATTATCTCACCAAACAGTTGCGCGACGAATAGATGATATGGGCGAATATGTTTCGAAAAAAATATGTGATTACATTGTAAAATGTGAATATTATTCATTATGTTTGGATGAAAGTACAGACCAAACAGATATCGGTCAATTAATAATTTTTATTCGCTGTATTTCAAAAGATTTTTTGATCACGGAGGAAATGTTAAACTTAGTGCCACTATATGTCTCAACTAAAGGCAGCGATATCTTTCAAGCAGTTAACAAAACTGTTATGGAATACGGTGGGTTTCAAAAATGTTCTTGTATTGTGACCGATGGAGCAAAAGCTATGATAGGAAACGTTACAGGACTTAAGGGACTTCTAAAACAAAATGGCATTGATTGCCCATTAATCCATTGCATCATACACCAAGAAGCTTTATGCGGAAAATCTTTGCGCCAAATGAATGCCATGAAAATAGTTGTTAAAATAACTAATCTTATTAGAGGCGGAAACAAAGCTTTGAGTCATCGTAAATTTCGTAATTTTTTAACTGAAATTGACGCAAGCTATGGGGATCTGCTATTGCACTCAGAAATCCGATGGTTGAGTGCTGGTCAGTGCTTGCAGCGCTTTTTCGCTTTACGGAAAGACATTCCCATATTTCTTAAAAATGAAATAAAATCTGATACAAGTGATATGGAAACTAAAATGCAAGATCCTGAATTTCTTGCTGATCTAGCATTTTTAACTGATATGACACAACATTTGAATGAATTAAATTTGAAATTACAAGGCAAACAACACAATATAGCCAACTTGTATGGGTATGTGAATGGGTTCAAAAGTAAACAGAGATTGTTCAAAACGTCACTGGAAAAAAATGATTTTTCTTTTTTTCCGAGTTGCCAAGAATATTACACCGAAATGGGAAATTTTGAAGGATGCAACTTTTCTGACCACCTGAAGTACATCGATGAGGTAATTTTAGAATTTGAGCAGCGTTTCGCTGATTTCAAAGAATTAGAGCGCGATTTGGCTCTATTTATGCGTCCATTAACAATTCAAATCGAAAGCGTAAAGATTGAATACCAGTTGGAATTATGTGACGTACAGTCAGATCCATTTTACAAGGGGAGAACAGAAACTGGAATGGATTTTTTTAAGATCCTTGGCGATCGTTTCTCCATATTAACAAATTTTGGCTTGAAAATGGGATCGATGATGGGCAGCACTTATTTATGTGAAAGTGCATATTCTACAATGAACTTTATAAAATCTAAGTATAGATCTTCACTGTCAGATAAGTCGCTTCTTCATGCAATGCGCCTGGCAACAACGAATGTTGATGTTGATATTGATATGATTGTTAAAGATAAATTAGCTAAGAATCAATAAACGTATAAAGAAATTATTACCCTGTATTTTATTAGCTGAAATTTTTTTTTCTGCGGCCCTCTAGCTTTTGTAGTAAATTTAAATGGCCCGCAAAGGTATGTAGTTTGGACAGCCCTGGCGTAGACAATCAATTTGGCAACACTGCGTTGAAGCCGCCAAACGCCAAACGGTTGAACAGGTGAACTAGGTCAAGTGCATTATTCTCCAGCCATATTCGATAAAATTCAAAATTGGAATAAAAAACATTCGTTCAAAAATATAATTAATGTCACAAAGATAAATTGAAAATAAATTTTGATTTCACAGAAGATAATATAATTGTATAAAGAAGATCTACATATGTATAGCTTATTCAGTACAAGAATAAAGGCGAATAAAGAAATTTAATTCGAAGAATTATCTTAGCGATCATTTTGTTAAGATAGAAAGTTAAATTTTAATAATGTCAAAAATCGCTCTAGAGTTTGTAGAAAGTGAGGTTATTATTTAATTACGGCGTTAGTCGGGAGACTAATTAAGCACGTCAACGGATACCGCGATTAACTTATCTTGGTATTTGTATAATTAATAAAATGAACATATAATATACAATTTTTTTCATATTTATTTTATGGTGGCAGTAACAAAAGGTCCAAAAGAACGATGTACGGATTGCGCGAAGTGTAGATTGTCATCTAGCATGCTACCTACTAGCATATGAAGCAATACCGTATGAATTCGGTAGGATTGTATTGTGAGTGCAATGCATGCTAGCTGCTGGTAATATAAGTAAGTAAGTAGCATGCTTTAGAGTGAACTTGGAGTAAGTAGCTTATTCGTGACAAGGATTTAAATATTTTTTCGTGGTTGGTATTTATATGTTAAACAAAAATGTTTTTTTTTTAACTTTTTATGGCATTGGTTGGCGGACGAGCATATGGGCCACCTAATGGTAAGTGGTCACCACCGCCCATAGACAAAGGCGCTGTAAGAAATATTAGCCTTAAATATTAACATTCTGTACATCACCTATGCTCCACCACCCTTGGGCACTAAGATGTTATGTCCCTTGTGCCTGTGATTACACTTTTTGACGATTTTAATGTATATAGCATGTTTTATTTATTTAAATTAGTTCATATTCGATGTTGTCGTCTTAACGGATTGCGGCCGCGACAATCTCAAGGGAGATCAGACAACTACGCAGGCCATATTATACTGGACAAGTGTCTTCTCCCCCCCCCCCTCTCTCCTTATCATAATTCAGCGAGACGGCAAATCTAACAGGAAATATTTCAGTTGCAGGACCAACGACTTTACGCGCTTTTCTTGGGATCTGCGGCCTTACATCTAGCCGCTAGATCTAGGCAGTTTATATTTAACTAGGCATACAAAATTCTGGTAAAATTACATATGTATCTTGACAAGTCCATTGTTGGAATTTCATTCGTTTGGCATGGCAATTTTCATCACTTTTTAGAAGTCGTTCATATTAGGCCATCCCGACAAATGCATCGTTTTTGGCACCGTTTACAATTATCTTGCCGAAGATTTACGCCATTATTTAATCATTGTCGTTGTCCATTCGACTGTACGCTACAAGAAACGATATATTTTAAAACAAATCTACTGCAAAATCAAATATCGATATCTAGTAAAGTTTATTGGAAATACACTCAATGGAGCTTATATTATTTTAGAACAATAGACTCATTAATTATTATTGTGAAAGGTTATGTAAATTAAACAGAGTTACAACTCGCTGTTAAACAAAAATATCTAAGTACTATGTGAATACAAACTACCATTTATAAATTTATATAAATATGGATAATTTATGCAAATAGGTGCTCATTATTTATACCGAATTTGGCATCAAAGTGTTTAAAGTCAATTGTTTTGATCTGTAGACAAGTGGTCTTGAGAAATCTGTGCTCAAGACTTTTTTTGGTCAGTCTTAATACGTACAATTTAACCGATGTTTGCGTTACTTCTCTACAGTTACCTAATACCGTTTATTAATCCAGAATATATGAAATACATGACAGAAACTTTAAATAACTTTAAAAAGTTTATTAAGACTATTTTCATCCAATTCATTAAAATAATACTTTTTGGAAAAAATGCCCGGATATAGGCTCGGGTTTCATCACAGGACAGTAATTATTTTAAAAAAACAGCATTGTAAATCTCTTTATTTAAAAAGAGTAACTATGCGAGTTTCTTGCCGTTTCTTCTTGCTGGAAGCTGCTTTCCGAAATGGTGGTAGTATTTAAATATCGACGATTCAAAAATGCTTCATTGTGAAGTTTACATGAATAAAATTGATTTGATTTGATTTGACTTCATGATCAAAATCCTTTTATTTCTGATCACCAGGAAGGATTTTATAGTCAATCTTTCGTCGAAACTACACTAAATATATATAATGAAAAATTGCTCTGACTACGTGCTATTTTTCATGAAAGAATCTTTCTCCAAATCGATGACCAATACAGAGTGAACGCGCAGTAGAAATGTAAACAAACAGTTCGTTCGTTTTCGTTCCATTCACTATTTATTTGAATGTTAAAACTGTTGTGTCATAATTTAAGTATATTTTTACTTACGCCATATTTGAAAATGGAACAGCATTTTATTGTGCGTTAAAACTATTATTCTTATATATTCAATTTGAGGCAGCATCATAAATTTATATAAGCGAATAATGTCCTGATCAGAAATTACATCCACGGAAGCCAATTTAAAAGAATACCTGATCATGCAGGATATTGTAGTGCACATGTGTGCGTAAACCTAAATTCATAAATCATTGAAGACGAGAGTGTAACACAGTCAATATCTCAACTTTGACAATTGATATTTTTGATTGAATTTAATATGATACAGATAAAGTAAAAATTCGATATGAAAATAAATAGAGTACCTAAAATCAGCTTTACATAAACAAAACACTTCTTGCCTCAATCAATTGGACTATTGAGTTCAAATGATAAAATATAATAGCATAATGATTGAATGATGAGTAAAAAACGTATTCCCGCGCCCGTCACACTGTATATCTTTTCTTTCTCGTTTCTTACAGCCTCATTATATCACAATCGTGTGTCGAAACGAGCCCTTGCTATGCGAAAAGTCAGACAATGATAGAACAATATGTATAGTTTTATATCTTTGAATGTATCGCGAGATTTATAACGACCTTCATAAAGGATCGGGCGTGGGAATGTCTCGTAACAACAAATACGGTGACATTTAATGTGTTATATATTAACGGTAGGTAATTGTAAGGATCGTTAGTATATAATAAATCTAGATATATGTATTTTAAAGCATAGAAAAATTACGAACGGCGTTTAATGTATTTTTAAATGGGACAATTTGAGTTAAATTAATTTAAAAAATACAAAGTCTACATTCATATGGCGCTCTGTTTTGAAGATTTGTTTTATAATATACTAGCTGTGCCCGCGACTTCGTACGTGTTTGAATTTGACATAAAAAGTTAAAGAAAATGACAATACTTTCATACAACATTTTCAACCCTTTTTGCAATTAAAAAGTAGCCTATCTGTAAGCTCCAGACTATCTGTGTACCAAATTTAATTTAAATCGGTTCAGTGGCGTGAAAGAGACACAGACAGACAGACAGAGTTACTTTCGCATTTAGAATATTAGTATGGATTTACATATTTTTTTGATTGTGTACGTAACGTATGGCTCCACACGACACTATTAAAGATTCTATATATATAATACACAGCGGACTGTTTTATAGTTTCGTCAGTCACGTTTAAAAACGGCCATGTAAATACGGCGTGAACCTCATTCGTGTGATTCGACGACATTGGATTATTTCATATGGCGAAAAGTCGCATGTTTGATTATATAAATCAAAAACATTTAAGCATTGAGTGTGACTTTTCTTTTCAATAAACTCACATACTTACACTAGTAAAGTAGTATGACATTTGGTGAGTACCAAGCGTAGCTGTCACGTTAAACGTCTATGTTGATGTCCTACAGACTATACCTTTATCAATAAATGGGCTAATTAACGCAAACATATCAAATCTAAGCTAAACCCTGAGATTAACGTTTACAAATATATACATGCAATAAATATAATATTTATTTATAAAATAAATCATATCTCGTAAAATGTACCTATTATACATTTTAGAAAATTAACATAACCGTTAATGAATAGGCCTATTTTTCACATGTTTCAAGACAATGTGTGACATTCTCTACTTGATTAGGTTATATGCAAAACATATTGTTTTTGATTCATTGTATACAAAAATGTCTTTAATACATTATAATGACTCGTGGTTTAAAAGTAATATCCATATCGACATATCTCCATAACCTACATATGTGTCTTATACGTCAATGTGTGTATGTGTGTGCAACATGAAATATGCAGCGAAGAGTGGAGCAGTGATCAATTAAATACCAATCATTATTATTAGTGGGGCGTAACATGGTAACCTAAAGTATTAGCTAAACTTAGTGGGGATGAAGGAAGTCGTTAAGTGTTACTACAGTGGCAGATAGCTTTGCTTTCGTAACCCGGTCGCAATCAGACGATTCTCACGCGGTTGCGATACGCACGGGTTTCTGTGCCTACAATCTAGATAGTGCTTGTTTATTTAATTTAAATATTAACCGCCTTGTAAACATTGTTGTTAGTTGTTCAGCAAAACACTGATTTCTTTCTTTCTGTCATCAACAGTATAGAACAGTAACAGCCTGTAAATTTCCCACTACTGGGCTAAGGTCTACTCTCCCTTTGAGAAGAAGGTTAGGTTAAGTTAGGAACTTATGCCATGCTGCTCTAATGCGGGTTGGTGGTTAAACATGTGGCATTTCGTTGAATTTATTTGAAATGCGTGCATCTTAACCGATGATTGCTGATTTAAACCCAGGCAAGCACCACTGAATTTTCATGTGCTTAATTAGTGTTTATAATTCATCTCGTGTTCGGCGGTGAAGGAAAACGTAAGAAAGCTGCATGTGTCTAATTTCAACGAAAATCTGCCATATGTGTATCCACCACCACGTGCTGGAGGAATATGCTCCAAAACAGAAGGTTCTCCTCTAAGGGAGAGGAGGCCTTAGACCAGGAGTGGGAAATTAACAGGCTGTTATGTTGTTGTCGAAGGGCGCGACTTCTTGAGTGAATAGAACTTTATACACTTGAAAGTAACGAAAATTTTCGACACGGTAACCATCCGTTTTTTCAACAACGTTGTGTTTCAGCTACCGTGTCTAATTCGCTTTTGAAATTTGCAACAACGTCACGAATTAATAACAACAGCCTCGTTTTAATGGTTTGATAACTTTTGAATGTTTTTTTTTAATGTTGGTATTTTGATGAAGACATTGTTAAATTACATATTACGTTTTTTTTTCTTTGGTTAGGCAATGATGTATAATTTATAATTGCTTTTTTTTTAAGTATAAAATTAATAATTACGTCTTATATTTTAGTGTATAAACTAACATCAGTGCACTCTATATTCCGACATCGTTATTCGACACGACCGGATAGCTGTACTCCTAGAATTTCTTCATTCTATAATAAGAATAAGAAAGAATAAGAACATGTTTATTCGGGACAAACATACATTGCAAATATAAATAATAAAAACATAAAAATACAAAAAAAACATAGTAAATTAAATATTAACTAATGACTTTAAAAAAAAAGAAAAAAAAAACGAAACAAATTTATATAAATAAACAAACAAAATCTTAACTTATGATGTCTGCAATAGTGTTCTCAATAACTTTTGACTGTTAGTCAAAGCTGGGGAAAATCAGGACCGAAATATCTCCAGTCTGATAAGCTAGCTGTTAGATTGAGGCAGTTCTTATATGTATAGTTTGTAGTTAATTTATAATAATTCGGTTGAACGGTATTGAACTTGTTAAGCAACGCCATCTAGTAGCGAATTGTAACAAATTCGATAATACAAAACGAGTCAAGGTATTTACACAAGGAACATAACATCTTAGTGTACAAAGTTAGTGGCGCGTTGGCAATGTAAGAAATGGGTATTTTTTTTATATGGGTATAAGCGGTGGTGACCACTTACCAAATTCTGATAGATAGGTAGCTGATTCGCCCGTCCTTATATAAGTAAATATGTATAAGTAATATGTGTACATCAATTTGTGTGTTTAAGATTTACTAAAATCATATTGTGTTTATTCAATATGAGGACTTTAACGGTTGATCGGTGTGACCATGCTAAAAAACCACGTAAGTGCCAACAACAATAGTACGAAGTGTCTCCTTAATCGAATGAATGATGCGTGACCGTGTACACTTTACAATGTACAAGAACATGCAATTATTTTCACATATTATATAATTATACGCTTTATTATTGATTTACTAAGTGTTTCTTTAGTACTGTAATCGAATGAATCACATTCGAGACGAAACATTTGTTTTGAAAATGGAATTACGTAGAAAAAAAACAAAAACATTTTTTGTTTAAAGCTAACCCGTATGTCAGAAAAACAGAAAGAGATTTATTTTCCGATTATTATTTATATTAAATATCTAGTATTATTTAATTGGTATTAGCATTAGCAGCCCGTGAATGTGCCACTGCTGGGATAAAGGCCTCCTCTCCCTTTGAGGAGAAGGTTTGGAGCATATTCCACCACGCTGCTCCAATGCGGGTTGATGGAATACACATGTGGCAGAATTTAGTTGAAATTAGACACATGCAGGTTTCCTCACGATGTTTTCCTTCACCGCCGAGCACGAGATGAATTATAAACACAAATTAAGCACATGAAATTTCAGTGGTGCCTGCCTGGGTTTGAACCCGAAATCATCGGTTAAGATGCACGCGTTCTAGCCACTGGGCCATCTCGGCTCTTATTTAATTTAATTGGTATAATTATGTTATTCTTATGCTATCCCTACCAATATTGTAATTGCGAAAGTGACCTCTGTTACCTCTTCACGCTTATTCGACTGAACCCCGATTTAGATGAAGTTTGGTGTCGAGATTGTTTGTGTTCCGGGAAAGTTTTGATCGGAAATCATCCCTCAACGAAGCGAAAAGGGGGGTGCAAATACGTATGGAGATTCGATCATTTTGTAAAGTAAGGATTGTAAAACTCATTATAATTTAACTATTCGTGAACTTTAATAACGTTTGTGCGTTTTTGACCAGATAAAGCGGGTTCAGCTAGCTTTAGATATTCATCAAATACAAAATAGTGTATTTTTTCATAATTTGTATTATGTCTGTATAGTTATATTTAATTTAGTTTAGTTTTTTTTTTTAAATATTTTTATTTGTAATTGCCGACTTTTAAGATCTTTCTGTTAATTTTCATAAATTAATTTATTTTGAAAATTAAACAGAGTCAGAACCATAAAAAGAACATTAAAACTCAATATGGTTATTATTTTAGTGTGCTTAACATTATTAGATATAATTTTCTTTTTAAAGTTTCTTCAATGTGTTATTAGATTACATTAGATCCTCTCCCTCCTCTTTTTATGCATATAACGCCATTATTACTTATTATATTATTGCAATCATATATACAGACAATAATACGTTTTTTTCGTAATACTTAACCTTGGAACGGGCAAAAGTGAATGACTCTTGTTTCGTGTATCGAATTAACGATTTTATATTTTTTTTCTAATGTTTCTCAATAAGTCTACTTAGTATCGTTTAAAGTATTCAGGGTTGATCATTTAAAATTTATTTAATTATAATAGTAAATAATAATAATATATTGTAGTTATAAACTAGCGGCACGCCCCGGCTTCGCACGGGTGCAATTTGTTAGCAAAGAAAATTATACAATATAAATATAATTTATACCCTATAGAACTCAGAAATAATGTAGTTTTATACCAGTGAAAAAAAATTGAATCGTATCACTAGTTCCCGAGATTACTCCCTACATACAAACAAACAAATTTTACCTTTTCATAATATTAGTATAGATTTATATTGACTTTTTTATGGCATTATGTCGCGACTCTAATTATTATCTGGGCCGGACTTACAGTTAAAGTGAATGTTGTAAAAGCGGTACTAGTTAGATTCTTGTCGGCTCTTATCGATGATTATGTTGAAAGGCGTTTAAATACAATTTATTTCTACTATATTTTTTCAAGGTTTTGTATATTATTTGATAAATACTAAAATACTCCACAATGACTTTCTCTTATTGTCGTACGTACTTATAAACGTTTGTTACACGATCTCACCTAAGCTGCTAAAACGAGTATCTAACCGCTGTGGTCCAATAAAAGGGCTAAATTAATTTAAAAATATATTTATTACTATGTTACACGAAATTTTACAATATCTGTATTTTAATTATAGTACGACCAATAAATTATAAGGACTCCTTTATTTGACAACCTTGCATATAATTTATCGTTGCCACAATAAAAAGTTCAATGGAGCTTTTGTATATGTAATTAGAGGAGCCATTAAAATGTAACAATGATTTGATAAATTACACTAAGCGATATTATTTTGTAATGATATGAGTTTATATTACGTCACAGCTGTTTGAAAAGACAAAATACAAAGCGAGCGATTTTTCTCGCTTCTAGTTCTTGTATGTCGTTATGACTGTATGATGTCATTTAATAACGATTATTTAATATGTGTTAACTAATGATTAGGTTTTTTTTTTCATTTGTGTGATAACATGCAAGGGCTCACAGTTGGCCGTGCCTTTTTTACTTCGTGTTTTTATTTGTTTGTGACGTTTTACAATTTTCTTATTGAGTAAACATCAGCAGATCTTCGCTGGATGTTCGTTGGAGCTCGCCGTTCTTCTCGAATGACGTAGACCACGCTGACTTATTTTTTAAATTTTAATTTATAAAATGTTTCATTATGACTTCACTGCCACCCTATTAAAAAAAAGTAGTAGACAGCACAAAAAAAATATTTTCTCTGTACGTTTGTTGCAAGGTTTTCTAAGATAATATATATATAAGTAATGCTTGCCACCTGGTTAAGATACAGTGTTACAGCTTTCCATTTTTTTCATCTCCTTCAATAAAAAATAAACGATAAAAAATTATCTAATTAAAAATGAAGCTGTATGACATTTTCGTGCCATTTAGTCGTCGTTTGATTCATCGGCTGTCACCCTTATAGCCTTATTTAGCTACAAATATCAGAATTATCATCCGCATTCTTAGAAGATTCTTTAATTGAATCACCATTCAAATCTTCGACTTGCAGGTGATGTTGAGTCTCTAATTAAACGCTTGGGCTTTAGAGAACTGTTGAAAAAACTGAACTACATGTAACCGCGCTCAATTTTCTAAGATCGTCCAAACATTTAGGTATTTTAAAGATTTTCATTGAGGTTTCATTGCTTTTTGTTGTTTCATATATTTCGTTTATCATCTAATATCGTGCAACACTTTCTGATTGCACATATAAATGTGATATTTTAATTATCGTCTCTAATCATTGATATTAAAGAGCGTTTATGCCGGATAGTATCACGATGTTTTATATCTATTGGATTGACTATATTCTTTCGCCGGTTCTTCTCAGGTGCGAGGTGATAAATTCCGAACCGGTGGTAGATTTTTGACTATCAATAAGCAAGTGCAAACACTTCTATATTGAATAAAGATTTTTGACTTTGACTTTGTGATAATACACGCATACGCAGTTACACGCACACAAGCTTAAAAATTACAGAAAAGTCAATTGGAATAAGAACACTTCATCCTATTACCGAATTATATTTCTTTCAACTCTCAAGATGTTCAGAGTTATATATGACGGGGAGCCGTCAA
Source organism: Vanessa atalanta (assembly GCF_905147765.1). Classification (NCBI taxonomy): domain Eukaryota; kingdom Metazoa; phylum Arthropoda; class Insecta; order Lepidoptera; family Nymphalidae; genus Vanessa; species Vanessa atalanta. Next base: position 8,462,091 of record NC_061891.1, on the reverse strand, counting down.
GATTGTCGGATTCGGGGTCACCATCTTCATCATATATATTCACGAAATGATATAACGAATCGATAGCTTGATTATCGTACATTGATTTTTACACTATTTCATAGGCCGCCATCTGTCATATATACGCTTCTTGACTGCTGACGTTCCTTGTTTTTTTTTTTAACATGACTAACATCGATTGACCACACTAGCCATCCAGAATCAAATCTCAAAACTAAGTGATTACAAAGTATTTAATTAATTGACGCTGCTACATATGTATATATATGTGATTAGTTTATGTTTATTATTATTATTTAGCGTCGGTACATTGCATGCTGAGACGACCTGTAAAAACCTGTAGTTTTTCATTGCCAAAATAAGTTTCAAATGTAATATTTAATTTTAATATAATATTGTGTATACTGTTGGTTGGTCTTGTTAAATAAATAAATAAACTGTAGTTTTTTTTTATGGCATTTGTTGGCGGACGAGCATATGGACCACCTGATGGTAAGTGGTCACCACCGCCCATAGACAAAGGCGCTGTAAGAAATATTAACCATTCCTTACATCACCTATGCGCCACCAATCTCGGGAACTAAGATGTTATGTCCCTTGTGCCTGTGATTACACTGGCTCACTCACCCTTCTAACCGAAACACAACAATACAGAGTACTGTTATTTGGCGGTAGAATATCTGATGAGTGGGTGGTACCTACCCAGACGGGCTTGCACAAAGCCCTACACACTTTAGGTTTAAACCCGCCATCTTAATCTTCAGCTTCTCTTAATCTAAAGATTGGCATGTTCTAATGACGGGACCATTCATATATTTATATCGTCGTAATTATTGTACGACATAACTGATGTGTTTTATTATACTAATGTTATTTTTCCTATTATTTCAGGTACACAGCAAAGGTCTTAAGTTCGGTATCTACGAGGACTACGGTAACTTCACCTGTGCCGGTTATCCGGGTGTGGTCGGGCATCTTGCTGGAGGTGAGTTTGTCATAATAAAATATTTATCTCTTAATGATATAGTTCACGATTTCTGATTATTAATAGAAAAATTAAGATATATTTTTGAGATTGTTGTGTGGCTTTGACACCAATGGATCGATTGCCATATAAATAAGAATTTAAGAAGTTACTACAATGTAATTTGATAGTAATTTTGGAGTCATCCTATATTCAAATTATAATGTACTTAGGTTAGACTAGTTAAATAAATCTCATAGTAGCATTAGCATTAGCAGCCTGTAAATTTTCCCACTGCTGGGCTAAAGGCCTCCTCTCCCATTGAGGAGAAGGTTTGGAGCATATTCCACCACGCTGCTCCAATGCGGGTTGGCGGAATACACATGTGGCAGAATTTCGTTGAAATTAGACACATGCAGATTGCAGGTTTCCTCACGATGTTTTCCTTCACCGCTGAGCACGAGATGAATAATAAACACAAATTAAGCACATGAAAATTCAGTGGTGCTTGCCTGGGCTTGAACCCGAAATCATCGGTTAAGATGCACGCCTTCTAATCACTGGGCCATCTCGGCTCTCATATAATCATAGTATAATTTTTAATTGTTCTTCAATAAACGAGTTGTATATATAACAAAAGATAAAGATAAAAAAATTGGAATATATATTACGCTTCCGTGCATTTTAACGGTAAAATTAAATTGCTTTATACAAAATTTTCGGCACCTTTGAGCCATGTGATGTTCTCTTGATCGATTTGGTAAGACTGCTTCTTTTCTCGAAGTTCTCTGCGCAGGACGTTATACTGCTCAAGGGGGCATCAATACATAGACGCATTCCCTATCCCCACCCTAGCATAGTCCGATGGACTGATATAAGATCAACAGCCTAACATATTTTTTATTATTACATTTTCACCTTAATTATAGTAACTAGTTAAAAATGTCTATAAAATGTAAGAAATTTTAACCATTTCTTATATCGCATATGTGCCACAATCCTTGGGAAGTGAGATGCTATGTCCCTTGTGTCTGTGGTTACACTGGCTTACTCACCCATAAAACCAGAACACGATAATACTAAGTATTGCTTTTAGACCATGGAAAATATTATGAGAGGGTAGGTACTATACTTATAGTATATTGTACAGACAGACTTCTACAAAGCCTTGCCACAAAGGAAACAAAAGTTCCTTATACTATTATACTATTTGAGCCACGGGATTTTAAGTACTGGCAATTAATGAAAAACTAAAACAGAATGCAAATACTGCAGCATACGCAGCCCTACAGAAAATCAATATTAAATAAACAATTGACAACCCTAATTTAAATATATTGCACATGAAAGAAAATGATAGTATTACATATAGAGTGTGCAAAACACTATTACAAACGTGTCCAGTGCGGTTATGTGCAACGAATCTAAGCAATGTTGAAATTAGCGATTCAATATGCGGTAAATACATCAATGGAGTAATAATTACAATATTACATTTTATATTCACAAAACATCGTCGAGGAAAAAGTGTACCGAGAGTCGTTTGTAATGATCGATGTTATGTAAAAAATCGCGACGAAACTAACATTGAAATGGCTTCCTGACCTCGTCGCCTGTGTCTCGCCTACTAATGCGTATTTGATTATTTTATGTGATTCTAGACAGTTGTCTAAGACTTTATACTAATCTCAGATTATGAATGGCAGCTGGACTGCAGACTGTCAAAAGTGTCACTTGAAATGTTAATTATTATTGACGTGTTTTGGTAGCAGGGCTTTGTGCAAGTCTGGGTAGGTACAACCGATATTCTACCGCTAAACAACAGTACTAAGTATTGTTGTGTTCCGGTATGAAGGGCGAGTGAGCCAGTGTAACTACAGGCACAAGGGATATAACATCTTAGTTCCCAAGGTTGGTGGCGCATTCGCGATGTGAGAAATGGTTAATATTTTTTACAGTGCATTTGTCTATGGGCAGGCAGTAGTGACCACTTACCATCAGGTGGCCCATATCCTCGTCCGCCAACCCACAACATTTTAGTTCTCAAGCCTGGTGACGCATTAAATATCAGAAATGATTTATATATCTTAAAGTTCCTTGTTTAGACAATTCTACTAATTGTAGTTAAAATTTATTTAATCGTTTTGTTTAGTATAGTAACATTGCTTTAGTTCCGGCAATGTTTAATGATGTGTCAAAATAATGTTTATGATTACAATGACGCGAACAAATGATAGAAAATATAATGAAATCGTAGACAATAACGGACAATACAATGTTTCAATCTCTTATTATAATTAATTACAAATCGTTCATTGATTGATCTATTATCATTTATTATTTATTATTGATTCACGTCGATTTCATACTTATTGTATTTTAATCGCTTTGTGTTGTAATATGTAAACGCATGGGACTGTTTTATATAATTATTACTACATAGTTGACTTGACTTTAATAAACGTGCGAAGTCGTTAGTTCAATAGGTAGTCTCAGTATATATGTGTCGGAGGAGCAGGATGCCGAACAATTGGGTTCCGGGGATAGATCCGACATTTGGAAGACTATGTGGGCGTGCAATGGAGATATTCACAAAATAAACCGTATTTAATATCATCTAATCACTGTATTAATTAATTCAATAATCATTTACCACAACAATATCAAAGGATTACAATAATTAATCTCGATTAAGAGCAAATGGGTTTGCAAGCAACCATCGCATTCGAGTCGCTTGTCAAAACATAACGCGTTGCCATGACACTTACAACTCCGTTCGGGGTGACCCGCTCTTAAAAGTAAATCAGCCATCAAACATTATTGCCAACTACTCGATTCATTAATTATATGTATACATACATTAATTTGGTACTTATGTATTATCGCCACCGCAACAATTAATTCTTATATACTTGTCGTGTGTATGTCATTTAATATAAGCAAAGGAATAACATAAATAAGGGAAACATTAAAAATTGAAAATCGAACTTAAAAAACAATAACATGATTTCAATATAATTAAATTAAAAGTCTTTTAATTATTATTTAGACGCATCGACTTTCGCATCATGGGGCGTGGACTACGTTAAGCTGGACGGATGCTATGCTCTCCCAGCTGATATGGACCACGGTTACCCAGAATTCGGACGACAGCTCAACCTGACTGGTCGTCAGATGGTATACTCTTGCAGTTGGCCCGTGTACCAAATTTACGCTGGCCTACAGGTAAATATAACAGATAGAACATAAACTATAAATAACCCGATTGTTCTTATAGAACGAAAAATACCAATTCAAAAGAATATTAGATTCCTTAAAATTACACGCACGAAAATGACGAAACAATAATTATATACAAGTGTACGGAAGTAAACGCTCTTAACTTTTACTTTTCAAGAATTGAAAATGATTAATAAAAACTGTTTTCATGCTATGGATACAGTGGCGTAGCTATCGCAGGGCCAGGTGGTGCAGTGCACCAGGGCCCCTGAGCTCTGGGGGCCCTCTAACCTAAGCTATGAAAAGAGCTTTGAATAGAGATGAAGTATGGATTTAACTTACTAATGATATGTTCAACACACTGTATCCTGTATCCCATTCTTGTTCCTATCTATAATTTTGAAGGCCAATATACGTTGAAGAGGGGGCAAGGGCACGATTATTTTTCTATGCACCGGGGCCCTTACCCACCTAGCTACGCCACTGTATAGATACTCTCTCCCCCTTAATGCAAAATCTTTCGAAGATTTAGAATCTATTATGGAGACTTCCACAGTCATGTTTACTAAATTCATTACAAATTTTACTTTATTGTAAGCAGTAACAAAAATCCTCTAAAATCGCTTAAAAGGTTTTTGATATATTTATCGGAAAACATACATAAAAATCAGAAAACGCAACGTTTTATACATTTCCATGTAATGCGTAGATTTGTATTTGAACTCTTATGGATTTTAAACATAATTTTTTTCAAATTAGCCGAACTTCACATCGATCATCGAACACTGTAACCTGTGGCGTAACTTTGACGATATTCAAGACTCGTGGGCGTCCGTCGAGTCTATCATAGACTACTACGGAAACCACCAGGACGTCATCGTGCCCAACGCCGGACCAGGACACTGGAACGACCCAGACATGGTGAGTTACTTTTAGAATATTAATTTCAAATTCAATCAAAATTCAAATCAAATTATTTGTGATTTCTTAATATATTAGGGCTATAATAAGAAAATCCATTCTATATAAGTACTTAGTGCAAGATCGTCTGGGTATATATCAACCCTGTTATTAGATATTCAACAGCTAAACAGTAATATTTAGTACTGTTTTGTTCCGGTTTAAAAGGTGAGCTAGTCAGTGTAACTACAGGCACAGGGGTCATAACATCTTAGTTTCCAAGGTTGGTGGTGCATTGGCCTTTAAGGAATGGTTCGTAGTTCTTGCGGCGCCAATTTTTATGGGTATTGGTGAACAATTACCATCAGATAGCTTATTAGCACGTCCGCCTAAATAATCATTAAAAAAAAATAATGTTTCCATAATATTGTTACGTTTCAGCTTATCATAGGCAACTTTGGCTTATCATACGAACAAAGTAAGACACAGTTTGCGATATGGGCAATCCTTGCGGCGCCGTTGCTTATGAGTGTGGACCTTCGCACCATCAGGCCGGAGTACAAGGCTATCTTACAGAACAGGAAGATCATCGAAGTTGACCAGGATCCTTTGGGTATACAGGGAAGGAGGATATACAAAGTGAGTTTATTTGAACGAATATTTGCAATTCCGAATTCAGTAATGAAAACGAATCGAGAGCTTATTAAAATAGAAATTTACAAGATTAATACTCATCTACAAACATAACTGTGTGGTAGGGCTTGGACAAGCCCGTCTCAGTAGGTGTCATCCATCTATTATATATTATACCGCTAAACAGTTTACTTAGTATTGTTGTGTTCCGGTTTGAAGAATGAGTGCCCCAATGAGCCAAATAGTTCCCAAGGTTGGTTGTGCATTGGTGTTTAAAAGGTATCGTTAGTATTTACGGCGCCGATGTTTTTGGGAAATGGTGGCTATTTATCAGGCGGCCCGTTTGGTCGTTCGCCTACAACAATACAACATTAACAGCCTATAAATTTCTCCGGTCCCTTTGATGAGAAGGTTTGGAGTTTCCACTACGGTTGGTCGATACACATGTGTCAGAATTTCGTTGAAATTAGACATATGCAGGTTTCCTCACGATATTTTCCTTCAACGCCGAGCACGAGATTAATTATAAACGCAATTTAAGTACATGAAAATTCAGTGGTGCTTGCCTGGGTTTGAACTCGCAATTATTTTCGTTCTAATCACTGGACCATCTCGGCTCTTCGTTCGCCTACATATTTCATAAAAAAAAAACACAATTGAAACTAATATAGGGCAAATGTCAAGGCACTGATAAATTCCTCTTGACCGATTACGGTCATGGCGGCTAAACTCAAAAACGATTCAGAATATAGGTAAATAGTGCGCAAGCATGTGCACAAAGGTCGTCGTCACGTCGTCTGTGGCAGTATTCATGTATTGCAATAATGTATGAATTAATTATTGATAATTTTTTTAGCATCGAGGTATCGAAATCTGGTCACGACCCATTCTCCCCATCCACGGACAGCATTATTCCTATGCGGTTGCATTCGTCAACCGCAGGACTGACGGAACTCCCTCTGATGTGGCGGTAACTTTACGAGAACTCGGACTTAACAACCCAGCTGGATACAGGGTCGAAGTAAGCATAAAGATTTTTAATAATGACGTCATTCTAAGAGACCTGCACTATTTCTTCAAAATTATTAGTTATTTGTATGTAGCACTGTTTCTGAAAATGAATGTTTGTTTAACGTGCGATAAAATAATTAATAGTGATTTGAGGGTACCCTCAAACTTCGTAAGTAACAGCGAAAGTGCCACGGCACTAAGGCCTCATTTAAGGAAACTTTTTGTTGCGTTTAGATCTCATTGAATCACTTCGTATAAGAATTGTTCGCGTGCTGCACTGCTGCTATGTTAGTTAAACGTTCAATTGTTATTTTTAGATTTAGGTTATTAAATGTACTTTAAATGTTTTATTATTTTTTGTAGGATTTATATGAAGATGTCGACTACGGCGTGCTCTCTCCTCAAACCAAGATAAAAGTGAAAGTCAATCCTTCAGGTATTAAGTCACAATTAACTTAAAGTAAATGGAATAATTGTTCCAATGTTTTAAACAAATAACAAATTTATCATGAAAATTTAATAATGTTTCTCGTATTGTTGAGTAAATTAAACAGATTCTATATTTTATTGTAAATTAGTGATTGCATTCTACTTTTTAATTGAATGAAATTCGAAGAACCTTCTGATGCCCATGTATGGAACAGTAACTTTAGAATGATATTAGTTTCTTCCTGAAAACTTTATAACATATCCTCATGTTAAAACATTATATTATTGCATTTATTTTGCCTTTTAGACGCTTCATGTCTATATTTCGAATAGTATAAAGTTATAACCCAGTGGTTAAAGTGTGCGTGTCCTCCGCAGGCGTGGTGATCCTCCGCGCGGACGCGCAGCCGCCGTTCGCGTACAACGCGATCCCGACGCGGACGCCGTACAACGACGTGTTCCGGCTCTCCCGCAAGTAGCGCCGCCGCCGCCTGCCCGACGCTGCGAGATACTACAAGTACAACATTAATGTCGCTATACTCAATCCCGTTGATGTCATATAAAACTAGGTCGTTTAAGAGTAATTAATATATCTTGTCAATTTTAGCCTCAAATAGGCTATAACCGATTCTGACTATGTAATTGTGTAACAGCGCCATCTAGCGACCGCAACGATATTATAAATACGTGCAAAATCGTTATTGTGAAAATAATAAAATATTTTGACTGCCATTGTCGATGAAAGTATTTTAAAATATTTTCATTGATGACGGAGAATATTATTCTATAGAATCTTATTTATTACTAAGATTCCGTATAACGTAGTTTGTGAATATAAATTATTTTGATATAAATGTATCTGACAACGCCATCTAGTAGAGATTTAGAAACTGATAACGTAAGCATAATATAGATGTCGCTATGTCCTTATCGTTAATGGAAACAAGCCAGCCCAGTAACAAAATAAATCAGTATATAATCCATCTTAACTAATATTTTAAATACTAATGCGAGTTTATTTGTTACGCTTTCTCGTCTGAACTACTCGACCGATCATGAAATTAGGCGTACTAGTTGTCACGAACACATTGACGATGCCGTGTATCGAATACCTATAGTAACTTTATTATTTAAAGAATTCACAAAAGAGTACTTATCTGTTTTTTATGCTTTTTAATTCGAAAGTATATGATATTCCTTTCTCCTACTTCATATAAAGAAACAACACCTTTCGGTGTTATATAAATTTTTTTTCGTTGTCTTTCCAAATATAAATTCACAAACAATATAATATTTTTATTTTATTAATAGTTTTAGGGTAACTTTTTGATAACATTAAATCGAGTTTTTATGACATCGATGTTCCGGATCACGGAATTGAAATTATTAGTAGCATTAACTCTAATGTATATTTGTAATACTTGAAAGGGATGGACCGAATAATCATTTTAAATTCGATATTTTATTACGACAACGACAATTTTTTTTCTCTGTTCTATCAAATCCTACCTCTATTTAAAAGTTAGCTATACTATTATTTTTATAGATTTTTTAAATAATAATATTAATTAATAGTCTATCCGATAAAAAAATCGATATTCGGCCCATCACTAAAATATCCATGTATGTGTTCGATCTCAGTTCACTGTCTGAATATTACTAAATAGAAAACATTCAATTGAGATTTAATTAATGTTCGAGTGTTTTGTTGATCGTAAAAGTTACCACAGTGTTTGTCCGTTCGAAAAGAATTTGTTTAAAACGTAAACAAAAATATGACGTCACAAATTTAATGATAATCAATAAAATTATATTGCACGCTGAATTTAAACAATTTGAATGAATAATATCAGTTTTGTTTACATTTTTCATGACTTTTTAAACGAATCGGATAATAGTTTTCTAACACTTGCCTTAGCTAACATTTTATTTATATTTGTCTAGTGTGATCGGTGGATAGTTATATGATTTTGCCATTATGATTTACCTAGGATAAGGATGTACATTTTATTTGTCTCTAAATATAAGTTTTTAGTAAATAAAATAAATAATTTTATAAATACTCAGTCATTATTTATTTACGCTCCCTTTTATATAGTATATTTATTATTATTATATAAAGTTGAAGGATTATATTAGTAACAAGTTGAAAAATTGCATTAGATAGCCCGACAATTTACTTTGCTAATATTATGAGAGTTGAAATCATAAACGTCAAACATACATCATGTTGTGCGTAACCGAAAAATAGACTGAACTCATTATGCAGATGACCGTGGCAGGAGCCCTGGCCGCGTGATATCGCGACTTAAGAACGAATGGTTTGGAAATATAACATCTCTTTTAAGAGCTGTAGTCTCGCACAGATAACTTTCAACCTTCGAAAGGAAGGACTTCAATTAAAGAAGACTCGTCATTTCATTGTTATTTTTATATTAATAGGCCAAATTTCACGCTGGCAACACAGTGCGAGTCGAATGGTATTTATTTAACTGGTATAATTAATAATCTGTGGCATTCAAATATTTATAACTTGCCTTATATGATAATCAAATTATTTCCAGAAAAAAAATCTACGACATAATAATAACAGTACGACCTATATGATGGTAACTTAAAACGAATATTTAATTATGTATATTTTTATAAATAAAATTGGAGTGTATCGAGGTATCTCGACCAGTGAATCTGAAACCTGATGAAGTGGTCGCCATACGTTCCTCTTCTATAATATTAGCGCTTCTGAAACAAAAACGTAACGCTGAATAATGCTTAGATGATATTCTATAGAATTGGCTCATAATTTAGGACATATTGCTAACCGAGGCTCTTAAAAACGATTTAACATACTTTCAAAACAACTGAATACTGTTGGTGTCAGTCACTGCAGAGTAAATTGAATTGTCGTTTCCAATAATTCCAAAAATATATGTAGTGAAAATTATTTCATATCTTTAAAAATATGCAAGTTTCATTGATCATGACATTAATTTTAACTGCAACTTTTTAGGTTTAAATTTATTTTTATGTACATTAATTTAATTCTCTATTTTATTAACGTTTATTAATTAACCTAATTGCTAAATTTAAAGGAATTAATCGATAAAGTTAGAAGCTTATTCACGAACAAAACAATTGAATATGTATGGGTGTATCCTCTTTGGTTTCGAATATTTTTTGGCTTTGATATTGAAGATTTGCAAGTAACGAAAGAAATAGAAATAGGCACACCGTTTATAATTTTCAAAAAAAACTATACAATACATAATTAACAAAATAGTTGAATGAATTACCTTTTTAAACGTGAGCTGTTATTTATATTTTCATCGTTTATCAATCTTGCGTTTGTTTTATATATTTCTTCCTCTCCAAGACTTAATTTATTTTGAATTAACGAATCGATACTCGTTGTGATCGATCGATCGAGTGATTGAGTTGAGTCTACAACTCGGTCACTTAAAGATTTTTTATCGTTTTCTTCTAAATTTCCATTTATGCATATATTGCCAGCAACTTTTATAAATCGAATACTTCTATTCGATAGATATTGCCGTCCAAATCGTTTAAAATTAGAAAGACAATTGTGATTTTTAAATATATTTTTAAACTTGCAACACTTTCGGAGACATTTTACGGATTCTCTCCTGGCTTTGGCGACGATGCTTTTAGATTCAGAACGTGTATTCTTTTCTCTAAGCTCCTTTGTTTTAATTTCATCTGAGTTAGTTATTCGTTGATTCCCATGTGTTTTGTCAATATATTCCTCAAAAATGTTTCTGCTATTTTTATAATTATTATTAGATTTGGTGATATTCTTTGTAATTGCGTTTTTTTGCGTTTTTCTCATTGGCTCTCTCTTCTTAACTCGTCTGTGCCTGCGATGATATTTTATATGTGGTTTAAATGTTATCAAAAACTTCTTCCGTTTATTAACAGCGTCCTTGCTACGTTTCATAAGATGTATCGTTTTATTTGTTTCAAGATCTAATGCAGTATTGGATTCTGACAAATGATCGTCAATATCAGCTGGTTTGCATTTTATCATAGTCATTGTAGATATCAAAACAAGTATCTGAAAAGAATATACAATAACATAAGTTTTAAAATTAATTTAATACAGTATTATATTAAAATTTTTGATTCCTGCTGAGTTTCTTTTTCCAGTTCTTCTCAGGTCTGTAATGTTTCTAACTAGATATAGAATATTGATATGTTCAGTAAGAAAGTGTCAAATAGATCTAGCTTCTGTCACGAAAACGATTTTGAATTGATTATGTGAGCAGTCAAAGTTAAAAGCGAAGCTTTTTTAATAGCTATTTAAGAGAAGAATGAAACTTTTTAAACATACGAAATTTGAAGTTTCGATTAAATTTCGTTGATAAAACTGAACTAACTTTTAAGACAAGTATTGTATGAGACAATGCCAGTCTTAATAAACCTTTTGTTAACTTCAAATTGCATAAAAGGTTACCGTATGGTAAGGTATTACCTACTGTTTAAAGATAAGGAGAACATATTTATTTTAGTAAAGTAATAGTCCATATGTGACCCACCGCAAGTTTTCTGTCTCATGTTAAAGAATACGATTTTGAAGCTCATTGAAACAAAATCAATCAATCATTAAGCGCTTCGCCACGCAACCCTACTTCACCGCGATGCAGTTTTGTTTATTAATGCACAAACTTAATTAAATGTAAGCTTAATTTTAAGAACTGTATGATTATTTTGTTAAGGCACTACCAAAGGAGATTAAACAAAACAGCTTTTAAAACTATAAGACTATAAGTAACTGTACTGTGATCATACTGACGAGTTTATACGGAAATTTATATAAAATGATTACCATAATAAAATCGATATAATTATATACATACATATGTATGTCTCTGTGATTATCATACCGTCTCTCTATATTAAATAAAAAAAATATTGGACAACATCACATACATTACTCTGATCCCAATGTAAGTAGCTAAAGCACTTGTGTTATGGAAATCAGAAGTAACGACGGTACCACAGACACCCAGACCCAAGACAACATAGAAAACTAATGAACTTTTTCTACATCGACTCGGCCGGGAATCGAACCCGGGACCTCAGAGTGGCGTACCCATGAAAACCGCTGTACACACTACTCGACCACGGAGGTCGTCAAATTCGTTCTCTCTATAGAACAGGTAAAAATAATTAAACACAATTTAACTAGTAATTAAAATATTTCAATAATTAATATAAAAATAATAAAAATACTTACCCATGTGAACTTCATAGTTATATTGAAATGTATTTTGTTACGAAACAAAGTTAACACAAGCACACGACTTGACGTAAGACGGTAATATTGTACCCTAAACATAGATATGCTTTATGATTGGTGCATATAATATTTCATATCTGTTTCTCTGTTATTTACTGAGACCGAATGTGTCATTGTTCATCGTCATTAATTTATTTGTAGAATCATTAGTATAATAGAAGATTTGTACGAAAAAGTCATTATAAAGATATTTATAATATCACTTACTACGCGACCCGGCTTCGCACAATAGCATTTAATATCAGTCATAAAACGTTTATAAACGTTTAGTCGAACATACAAAGATATATGATGTTTGGTCTTCTCTGGTGAACACTGAACATATCTTCTAAGTTTTATCAAAATCTGATGAATAGTTTAATGATAGACAAAAATTAATATTTACTTATTAAGGAGATTTATTAAAAAAAACACGAGATGTGTCTTGGGTCACTCAATTGGAACGAAATTGCTTTCGCTATATAAATTATTGAATAATATATATAAATAATAAATATATAAATTTTTAGAATAGTTAAATGTCTATGGCAAAATTGTTATTAAAAATCTCATGTCAATTAAACCGAAAGCGACAGAGAGATGTGACGAATTCTGCCAGTTCAGTCTACTGTAAACGTGTAGAAGAAATTCGTTCCAAAATAATATTTTAATTAATTTTATATATAACATCAATTGCTTTAAAATTACTTTGTTAATGACTGCCTCGTTGCTCTACTGGCTAGCGTGCCAAGGGCAGCCATCGCAGTGGTTTTAGTGGCTAGGAAGGGATTCCTATGTGGGAACATAACCCGGTTCCCTAACCCTCAAGATTAAATAAATAAATAGCGGCTAGCTTATCAGGTTACAGACCGTCGGACAAATCGGAAATATGTCCGTGGTCTGTGCGGTTGGTATCGTGGCTTTTCCTCCGGCCGCCTTTCGCCACTTGGATATGAGGGCAATGAGACCTGTTCGCGCACGCACTTGTCCACTATTATGTGTCCTGTGCATCTATACTCCCTTGAGAATGGCCAAATATTTCATACATTTTGAGTATTATTCCAAAATGAATGTAGCACATGAGAATGCTGTCTAAATCCGCAATCTTCGGAAAGATTCAGATGTTCCAACGCGGCGTTCTCTGTGTAAGTAATATTTTTTTAAAAAGTAATGTATATTATGTTAATATGAGCAAATAATACTGTTAGTTATACAACTGTTACTAGTATTTGAAACAAAAATAGTTTTCAATTGCACGTGTACTTCAATACGTTCCAAATAAATTTTATAACAAATCTTGTAAAATAAAATTATAAAAAATAATATTTATTTTATAATTAAATAAGTATGATAATACGTGTCACGAGATATGAATGTGATAACATAAAATGCGGAAACTAGTAATTAAAATTACCATAATTTATTAAATCAATTTCTTATAAAGTAATTTATTATAGTATATACTATTTACTATAAAATTCATACAAGACACTTCTAGCTAGTAATTATTAAACACGAGTCAAAGTTCACACTGTCACGTCCGGTCTGATAGCATTTTATATCGAGGACATTCACTCCCAGCCGTGTAAAGATTATGAACCAAAATGTGTTTATTTTAAAATAGAACAATACGTTTTTAGTAATTAAAGAGGTGACGTTGTTGTTATGCCTATACATAAAATAAAAATTATAAAAAAAAACAAAAACCAAATAAACAACATTCGACATCGAATTGACGCAATATAATTGGCCGAGAGCTTGAATTTTTTTTTACATTAACAGCTACTAAATTTCCTACTGCTGGCCTAAGGCCTCCTCTCCCTTTGAGGAGAAGGTTTGGAGCATATTCCACCACGGTGCTCCTTTGCGGGTTGGTGGAATACACATGTGGCAGAATTTCGTTGAAATTAGACACATGCAGGTTTCCTTACGATGTTTTCCTTTACCACAAGATGAATTATAAATACAAATTGCTTTAATAATATGAAAAAACTGCATTTTAAATTACGACGAAACTATTCAGTGCTTTGGAAGTAAAATTAAAGAGGATATAAGTAGTCAAGTATAAGTTATACTACTAATAAAGATATATTAAACAAGAACTGTTTGTGGTGTACAATATATCCGATCTATTAACGAATTGCATGAAATAATTCAATCTAAAGTTTGTTTATCTTTATTATAACCTCGATTGTAATTGGCTAAAAATACGCATCGTAGTTTCACTCGCTTTAAATTTAAATTATCATTCAGAAAAAATCAACTCAAAACACTTATAACCTCAAAGTCTGGTAGATGATTAACAGTATTTCTAAAATCAGGTACCGTACAACAGAAGGCGTACCCTTCACTACTAGAATCCGGGTGCCAGGATAGCCAGCGGAAATTGTTACTCCTACAGATATCATTACAAAAGAACAATTCACGAGCTTCGTTTGCATCATAATATGGATTATTAATGCCTATAAAAGCAATCCCGCGCTTCGTACTGGGCTCATAAACGACCTTATAATAATACAAGGGCACTGGGATAACGGGATTATTATTAACATCAGTGTGTAAATACAAATCGACTCTCTGGTTCCTGTGATTGAGTAGCTGCGTTACTCCAAATGTACCCGTGTATATTATCGTATTGTATCCTGCAACATGTATGTGATTCCTTAGATCGACTTCCAATGTGTTCCAATTGCCGCCATTAAAGCCCGTCCATTGAGGAGCGCAATTAACGTAGTGAAATGTCGCTCGCTCACCAAACGCGAAAACGAAATCTGTCTTAGCGGCTAAATGTCCTCTCGATAAGTGTTGTTGTTCATTAAAGTAAATAGCGACTAGATTACCGACCAATTGGGCGACGGCTTGTCGTTGTCCTTTTGGTGAGAAAATATAATTTACTGGTACGGATCCATAGTGACCGTCGTCTATAAAGAACGGACGATCGACCTTGGTTTGATATAAAGCGTTGTATGGTCTCTGGGTGTACTTCGAGTATATGGCGTTTAGGTTATCATGATTGAAGCAAGACTCAAAGACGGGATAAAATTGATTTTGTATTTTATATCCGACTTCTATTATTTGATTGCCTTCGAAGCAAGTTCGGTTAGTGCGTTGACTTGAATAATTTGGTGGATATGGACATTTAAATAAAGAAAACCTTGCGGGAGCAGCCAGCCAGTCATCGTTTCTAAAATTATCTCCGCCTTCACAAATGATAGACGCAACTGTATTAGCTTGAGTTGCACTTGGGTGAATAATCGTTCCAGAACCTTCGCAGCTAAGGATCAATCTTTCTCCATAATTTAGTTCAACGTTACCGTTACCATCGTCGGGTTCCAGTAACATACCATTTCTTAAGATTACTGGAAGTGGTTCTCCGAAATTAAATCGAGTATTAAGTCTACACTTTTGATTTTGTTGTACGTTAAATATGCAAAATATTAACCAATATATAATTTCAAACATGCTGTTGTAAAGAGCTACTTTTTTATTGTATTTTAATTCTAACTGATAATTTTTGGGCGTGTCATTAAAACGTGTAAATATTTTTTCGTCATTTTGACAGTTCTTCCTATTGAACCATAGACGACACGGCCTATTTTGGAAATTGATCACAGAGTTATATTGAATACCGCGTATGAATAACGCCGATATTTTTGCAGATTTCAAAATGAGAGGCTTTAAATTCTGATGATTATTTATATTGACGAAAGTCCAATCGATTTTAATATTTATTTTTATATACAACAATTTAAAGAAGGTCATATTGGATTAATAGAAAAACTACAACCCCTAAAATTATAAGGGTGAGCCAAGATTGGAACTTATTTATCTTAATGAAGTGGTCATTTTAATATACATATAAAATACTAGCTAAACCTGCGGCTTTACTCCGAAATTAATAAAACAAAAACTTCTGTGCCCCGTTTTACCCCCTTAGGAGTGGAGTTTCGATGTCGATGACCTATAAGGTCCTACCTGCCAAATTTCAAGTTTGACGGGTTTTAGTTTCTGAGATTACGTGATTAATGAGTGAGTGTTATTTCGCTTTATTATATATATATATATATAAAGAGGGGTTCCCGCCCGCAGCTAAGCTCGCTTTTTGGGGGTTGATGACGGTCGGAGGATGCTGAGGTTACATAAAAAAGTTCAAATTCTGTAAAGTGGCTTAGCCATGAAAGAGACAGACATACTGAGTAACTTTCGCATTCATAATATTATTATAGATAACACCTATTCATTAGATACTAATAACTTGGTGGTAGGGCTTTGTGCAAGCCCGAATAGGCAGGTACCACCCATCAGATATTCTACCGCCAAACAGCAGAACTCAGTATTGTTGTGTTCCGGTTTGAAAAGTGAGTCAGCCAGTATAACTACAGGCACAAGACATAACATCTTAGTTCCCAAGGTTGGTGGCGCATTGGAGATGAAGGGAATGGTTAATATTTCTTACAGCGCCATTGTCCATAGGCGATGGTGGCCACTTACATCATCAGGTGCCCCATTTGCTCGACTAATATTGATCTGCATGTTCACTCAGCATATAAATTTAATTTTAATATTCACAATATTGACGTTGAAGGATAGTTTAACACAGTTTGCTAAATGAATAAATAATGAGTCAAGCTTGGAGCGGTCGTTGACGTCAGGAGGTATACTTAAATGTTGACTTTATCCCTATTAATAACAAATTAAATTAGCTATCGTACGGAATAATAATTTATGCTTTTGAATAAAATTATTGTAAAGTCATATTGAACCGGTATGCATCGCGGGTATTATTTTCTTAATAGTACCTATTCTTAGCTAAGGATGGTTCAGGTACTCTTTATCACGTCGTAATAAAATGACACGTACAAACGCAAGTTAATTTACTATAAACGTGTTAATCTGTAAATATTCTAAAAAGAAATTACAAATTTATCAATATTTTTTCCAGTAACGTTGAATGTAAACTCCACTCAGAGTTAAAAAAAAATTACCTCAAACTATTGTTTTAAATAAAAAGAGTTTTTTTATAATTTTCTTTCTCAATAATGATGTTTATAAAATTTTTATTGAGAAAGAAAGGCAGCCGGTGATACGATTTAGAAAAAGTAAAAAAAAATAATCTTATTGGAAAACCTCTCCGTTCCGTTGACGATATGACCAATTTCATTCACGGTGACTATTCTCAAGGACGACTAGCCAAGTGCCAACTATGCAGGATTTATTACCGTGCAAAAGTGTGTGCACACACACACAAGTGTGTCCCGATTTCCTCTCGTAATTCAATGGGATGTCAGAACCAAAACTATCGGAAATATAAATCGCAAGACCTTCGCGTATATACAGTTAACTTATCAACTGCAGTGGTCATTCTAGGCAGGAAAATTACCCAACTGACTGAACGCAGGATCGGGTTCTACGACCTAATAAGTTAGCCACTAAACCAACGAACACTTACATTCGTACGTAAAATATTAGTGATTAATTCTCGTCTGCGGTGGTGCTTTCGTTTCAGGGGTTAGTCGGCACTCGTCAGGTGTTATGCATAAAAAAGTATCCTATGTCCAACCTCGTGGTACAAGCTTTTTATAAAGAGTAACCGAGTTATTTTCGCATTAATAATATAAGTATAGACACGTCATAAACTATTATCATAATTCTTAACATATGTATGAATACGTTAATAAAAAATTTAAACAAACATCTAACGTCAACCAAAGAGCTCCATAGGAGTACACAATAAACGCTTATATACACAGAATTGAAAGGATCTAAATGTTACATTTTATTTCCTTATATCTTTTAATTGTGGTCATTCGTGTCGCGTCTCATAATATAGTTACACTCATAAGCATGTCTGCTATCGTGACGGACAGACGTGGAATGTATTAAGGGAATCATGAAATGACATTCCTATACGTTAAGTGCTACTAATACCATGAACAGCGTTTGTTCTAATGTGAAATTAAAACACCATTAAAATGATACGTACGGTAAGTGTTGTTATATTAAAAATAATTTTATTCAATCTACCCAATAATAATTATTATAACCTATTAATAAAATGAAATAGGAATTAATTGTTTTTTTTTGTAATTAATTATTAAATATTGTTCTAAAATTAGTTAACGTTTAATATGATTAATTAAATTTAACGATAATTCTTTTCATTTAAATATATCCTAAGAATTAATTAATTAATTAACTTCTTAATAAATACAAAATAAATAAATGGAATGGTTATTTGGAATGATGTTGAAATTATACATTTTCGATTAATATAATTAAGAATTTCTCAGTAAGAATTAAAAGTCCATTTAAACTAATTACGGCTCTCATTGGTGTCCCAATTTCAATTTAAAAATAGTTATGTATAAGCATGATGACGATAATTTTTGTCAAACACAAGTCAAGCGTATTCGTAATTATTTGTTATCGTTCTAACATATATCGAATAATAACACGCGTTTATTAAAAAAAAAACGATATAATTAAAATTAAATATCTAATAAATGAAATTTTAAAATGTCTGACTTACATACAAATCAAACTAGTTAACATTAATCAACTTTGGACAGGTATTTCTCATAGAATGTGCATTAATTTATATATTTTTTTAATTTTATTTAAAAATGGAATTCGTTATGTTTGATGTTTGAAATGGAATCGGTTTTAGGCGTATGTTAAGTAGGAGCCATGGACAGTTGTTAAAGCTTTTTTTTTTTAATTCATCACCGAAAACTGATATTTAAGATGAAAGTTTGTACGGAAGTTCTTCATCTCATAAATTTAAAAATATGGTAATGGGTGTTTTGACGACTTTTTCTGAATACCTGCTATTAAAGTGTTTCTGGATATTCATCACCCAGGGGATGTAATTGGGGAAGAAAGTTTGTAAAAAAGTTCGCCTTTTTACAATGCTTGAACAATAGGAATCGGTGTTTAAACTTTTGTTTATAAATAAACAACTAACATAACATTATTTTCGGATGGTATGTCCCATCGAATAGGTACACTAGTTTAAATTTGAAAATAATTACAAAAACGACAACCGTCACGACTTCCGTGGTTGAATAGTGTGTACACCGGTTTTCATGGGTACGCCACTCCGAGGTCCCGGGCTCGATTCCCGGTCGAGTCGATGTAGAAAAATTTCATTAGTTTTCTATGTTGTCTTGGGTCCGGGTTTTCGTGGTACCGTCTTTACTTATGATTTTCCATAACACAAGCGCTTTAGCTACTTACATTGGGATCAGAGTAATGTATGTGATGTTGTCCAATATTTATTTATTTATTTAAAAACAGTCACGATCAATGCCTTTAAATTATGTCACAGACAATAAAATATAGTATACTCACTTTAATAATTCATTAAATACATAAATTTATTTTGAATATAGTATATGAAGTGGAACTTTTTGAAGGCGCTTTGAGCAATTTTTTGTTGATGTTATGGGTTAGTGTCAATGACACACTAAGTTAGACTGTAGTTGTGAGTATGACGTATACGTTCAAAATGATTATGAGGCTCTAAGATTATAAAACAAAACTCAAATGGAGCGTACGAAACGTTAAAATGAAGCAACGAAAGCGAATACAAAATCAAAATCCCGGTAGTATTTAGTAAATGATAGCGCTTTTAACAGATTTACCTACATTGTACAATATTAAATAAATATTGGCTTTCATTTTGTATTCGCTTTTATCATCTTAATGCCTTCCATCTGCCTTTTGTTCTATAATCTGAGATAAAGGTATAATGAAATAATTCTTATATCCTATAATAATAATAATATTTGAAATATTAATCATGTGGATCTCAACCGATGATTACGAGTTCAAATCCAGGCAAGCAAGCACTGAATTTTCACGTGCTTAATTTGTGTTTATAATTCATCTCGTGCTCGTCGGTGAAGGAAAACATCGTGAGGAAACCTGCATGTGTCTAATTTCAACTAAATTCTGCCACATGTATAACCACCAACCCGCATTGGAGCAGCGTGGTGGAATATGCTCCAAACCTTCTCCTCAAACGGAGAGGAGGCCTTAGCCCAACAGTGGGAAATTTACAAGCTGTTAATGTATTTAAAAAAACACGCTGTTACATTGTGACATTATTTCATCAGCTTAAGATTGCACTTCTATCGTTAGTTCGCTTGGCTGGATATGTTTTCATTTTAATAATACATACATATATACTTAAGTGTTCCGCTTAACCACATCACAGAACACGTCCCAATATACTTATTAAAAATAAAATTGATAAATAAACGCGTCATTACCTAGTTAGTATCAATTCGTGAATTTTGTACGTTTCTAAAATTTATATAAACATTTTGTTTCAGATAACTTTGATGATATTCGCCGTTTTTCTATTCGACATCGTGAGTTCGGCGATATTACCAACGATCTCTGACAATATGGCGTCGGATGAGAGATCAAATATGACAGATGACTATAAGAAATACAGCTATATTATAACGACATATCTATAGTGCCTACTTCCCTATATATTACTAAATATACATATTTATAATCTTTTGTACAAAATGTATATAATAGACGTATCTTGTTCATAGATATATTAAGGTTTAAGTAAATACATATACGACTGTTTATTGATAAAAATAAATACTTTTTATTTGAAATAGTGTTCTATATATACCCTACATAATATTTATAAATACATTATACGTACAGTCAGCTTCAAAAATATGTGTAACCACACAGAGACGTGATCGTTGTTATTGTGATCGTCTGTACTTAAATATTAACAAACAATAACTAAATCACAAAGTAATCGTTGATCTTAAGCGAAGTTTTATTTAAATATCTCAGTATCGAGTAATATTTAGATGTCTCGTATATTATATATATAACATACTAGATACACCCGCAGCTTCACTCGTATCTTATTAATTATTATTTATTATATAATATGTAATTTAAAAAATTATTATATTTCTTATTTTTAATGATTATGCTTATGTTTAATTCATATTTTCAATAATTACATTGTGTAATATGATAATTTTTTTTTTTTTTTTTTTTTTTTTTTTTATAAGGTGGCAAACGAGCAGGAGGCTCACCTGATGGAAAGTGACTACCTCCGCCCATGGACATCTGCAACACCGGGGGGCTTGCAGGTGCGTTGCCGGCCTTTCAGGAAAGAGTACGCTCTTTTCTTGAAGGTTCCCAAGTCGTATCGGTTCGGAAAAACCGCCGGCGAAAGCTGGTTCCACAGAGTGGTTGTGCGAGGCAGAAAATGTCTTAAAAATCGCGCTGTTGTGGATTTTCGGACATCTAGGTGGTGCGGGTGATATTTGGAATTTTGACGAGATGTCCGAAGGTGAAATTCAGCAGCCGGGATTAATTCGAACAATTCCTCGGAACATTCCCCGTGATAAATTCTGTAGAAGATGCAGAGCGATCCAACATCTCTACGCAAAGCCAAAGGATCAAGCAGATCGGAAAGGGCTTGATCGTCGATAATTCGAGCCGCTCTACGTTGGATACGGTCAAATGGAAGGAGCTGGTACTGGGGAGCACCCGCCCAGAGGTGAGAGCAGTATTCCATGTGAGGCCGAATTTGCGCCTTGTATAGTCTTAGACGATGGGCCGACGTGAAATACTGTCTTGCCTTGCTGAGCACACCAAGCTTTTTTGATGCCAATTTGGCTTTGCCTTCCAATTGACCGCGGAACTGAACGAGACTCGAAATATCAACGCCAAGTATTCCGATACTAGCTGTAGCGGCTAACGGAATGTTCTCGAATCGTGGAGATACGACAAATGGTGTTTTTTTAGCAGTTAACGCGCAAACTTGCGTCTTTTTGGGGTTGAAGTGAACTAGGTTTAGCCGACCCCAGTTCGAGACTTTGTTTAACGAAGACTCGATTTCAGATACAAGTTTGTTCCGGTTTTCTTCGACGTTTTCCCGAGAAATATTAGCACGGCCGGTGTATGAGGTGTCTACGGTGCTGTCGTCTGCATAGCAATGAATGTTACTGATTTGCAACAAGTCATTGATATGCAGAAGAAACAGAGTGGGTGATAGAACGCAGCCTTGTGGAACACCAGCATTGACGAATTTTAAGTCAGAGCATGCACCGTCGACAACGACCTTGATGCTCCGATCTGCCAAAAAACTGGTAATCCAATTGCATAATTTTCCGGGAAGCCCATAGGAAGGAAGCTTCGAAAGAAGCGCTTTGTGCCACACGCGATCGAAGGCCTTCGCTATGTCCAGACTGGCTGCTAATGCCTCCCCTTTGCTCTCAACTGCTTCCGCCCATCTATGAGTAAGGTAAACTAGAAGATCACCGGCTGAGCGACCCCGACGGAAACCGTACTGGCGGTCGCTAATCAGCTGGTACTCCTCTAGGTACCGCAGGAGCTGGCAGTTTATAATGGACTCCATTACCTTGGAGAACAAGGAGGTGATGGCTATAGGCCTATAATTGGACGGGTCTGAGCGGTTGCCCTTTTTAGGGATCGGATGCACCAAAGCAGTCTTCCAGGAGTTCGGGACGACGCCGAATGCATAGGATTGCCGGAAAAGACGCGTTAAGACCGGCGCCAACTCGGGAGCACAAGTCCGTAGCACGATTGGAGGGATGCCATCGGGTCCACTCGACTTATGAATATCCAAGGAAAGAAGTGCTTTACGAACTGCACTTTGCCGGAATTTAACCTCCGGCATCGTGGTATCACACCGCGGGATTGTTGGTGGTGACTTTCCTCGGTCATCCAGAGTCGAGTTCGCTGCGAAGAGAGAGCCTAAAAGATCAGCCTTCTCCTTCGCTGTATGGGCCAATGACTCACCGTCCTTGTGCAGAGATGGTAAGGAAGGCTGACAGAAATTCCCTAAGACAGCCTTGGCGAGAGACCAGAACGCACGTGTTCCTGAAGGGAGGCGCACCAGTCTCTCGCCAATTCTGCCAATGTACTCCGTCTTCGCCTTAGCAATCACGTTTTTGAAGGACCTAGAGGCAGAGTTATATTCCTTTCTGATTGCGCTGGTATTTACATCACGAGACGCTGATGCGTTAGCCCAGTCTTGGTAGCGTTCCCATTTAAATGGGACATGATAATGCATGGTGAGACTACCTGTAATAGTAGAACTTTTGCCTTGATCATTTTCAAATGTAATTTTTTATTTTGGATGTGTTATTGTATCTATTGTTGAGTGTCCTAATGAAAATAAAATAAAATATATTTTTAATCGATAGATTTAATATAAAAGTTAAGAAGATGACATAGAATATTTTAGGAAGTTGTATATCGTTGAATAAGTGTAATCGCACGAGTAATACTCACCCTACTTGCTTTAACATTAGCAGATGGGTTGATAGACATCAAAATAAAGATAAATGTAATATTGTGTCAAAGTATATGTACGTCTTCTGGCTGACTGTACATAATTAAACATCGCAGAGAAATATTTTATAAGACTTTCACGTAATATAATGAAGTCGCTATGTGATTTCATTTTCTGTCGTCGATTAAATAAAATCTCTTTATATATTTTTTATGGTATCGGTAGGCGGACGAGCAAATGGGCTAACTAATGGTAAGTGGTCACCACCGCCCATAGACAATGGCGCTGTAAGAAATATTAACCACTCCTTACATCACCAATGCGCCACCAACCTTGGGAACTAAGATGTTATACCCTTGTGCCTGTAGTTACAATGGCTCACTCACTCTTCAAACCGGAACACAACAATACTGAGTACTGTTGTAATGCGGTAGAATATCTGATGAGTGGGTGGTACCTACCCATACGGGCTTGCACCAAGTAAATAAATATAATATTATTTCTTTAATATAAACAGGCGATATTTGTTATAAATTCTTTCTCAACCGCGGCTCTAAAAATTTATTTTTTATTATTGTTTTTGTTTAACATGTGTTTATAATTTCACGCAAGGCGATACAGGAAAATATCGAATCATACACATATCGAATTATATTCTTACATTATTTAAACACAATCCAAAATTGCATGTTTTATTTTAAAATATATTCATAATTTCTTTTTAATGTATATTAATAATATAATTGCGACAGTAACTCTGTCTGTCGCTTGCACAGCTAATCCATATAACCGAATTTGCTGTAATTTCATATGAAGGAAGCTTGAACCCTAAGAAAGTAAATAGACTAAATTTAATACCGAATAACATGCAGGCGAAGCCGCGGCCGAAAACTTATTAAAAATATAAGAGGAACTAGTAAAATAAAACAAGTGGACAAACTGTTCATATGAAAAATAAATGTATTTATGCATATTATAAAGAAATTAATCAAACGCATGTAAACAGAAATGATTAAAAAACCATTATTGTTCACCGTCTGCAATCTAGCTTTAAAATTATGAAATAATGACGTTTAGTTATGTATTTGACTCATTCCCAGCTGAATGAATGAATGGCAACACATTAATAGCGAAATTATAATTGTACAGAACTAGCTACTCGTCCCTACTTTGCACGGCTTAAATAATAAAAAAATAAAGACACGTTAATTTTGTAATGTTTGCAACTTTGTTGGTTGGTATTGGATTAGACGGCACACACAATTAAAGCTCATAAGTTTTATCTCTGCTAATTAACCCAAAATCGTAATGAACTATACAGCTAAATCTTTCTAGTGAATCACTCGGGGAGTCGGTGAAAATCCGTGCGGCAGTTTTAGAGTTTCTCGCGTTCAGACAGACAGACGGCGGGGAGAGAACTTTGTTTTATAATATATAGTGATTATCGGAATTCCATAACGATCACTAATTATACAACTGTATAAAAAGAACTGTTCATTGTGTTTTTTATTTAATACGTCACAAATTAAAAAAAAAAAACAAATGCAATTTATATCAACGGCTTCGAGAGTTGCAATAAAAAATGTCCTTCCTGACGGTAAGTGTTGATTTATTTCTGTGTATTATTAGCGTTTTTTGATTTTAACGTTCTAAAAGTTAAAAATATCATGCTTTTTGTCTAAATGTATCTTACTAGTTGTCGCCTGTGACTTCGTTCCTGTTAAAGTAACCTATTTCCTTCCTTGAATGAACTTCAAGCTTGTTTTATATCTAATTTAATGAAATTCGATTCAGTGGTTTGGCAGACATACATGTGCATTTATAATATTAGTATAGATTACGTTGAACGAAATTAATTATTGTATTGTTTAATTTTTTTTGTATTCCTTTGCATCGTATTGTCTCACCTACTTATCCGAAATATTGTGCATTTTTTACCTAAAAAACCCACAAGCTCTCATGTGATATACATAGTCTCATATCAATCATCAAACTACCGCAATATCAGAATCTAAAACAGAAATGATAAAATGCCGAAAGATCCAAAAAATAACGAAGTCGATATTAAAATTCCAATTTACGGCAACAAAAATTACATTAATAATTTTGTAATATCTCTAATAATCATACATTAATAAATGAGGTGACATTTCTTTAATGCCTTACTTAAAAAAAAACTACAAAACCAATTTACATAAAACATACCGGAAGTTGAATTCGCGGAGAAGTATTTAGTAAATATAATTGTTGTAAGAAGCTGCGCTTCGCTGTTGTAACCTACTTTGAATTAAGACAATTGACGTGAAAAGTGACTATGAGAAGTGAAATTCCTGTTTTTTAATTATTATACTAATATATAATTATTTTCTTACAGATTATCATTCTACTATCTATCGGAGTGAACTTTGGTAATTCCTTGAGCACCGTTAATACAAATTTCAATCTAAATACCGGATATATAAAAGATAATCGAAAAGATACACACTCGGTTGCAATACACGCAGAACGCAATACTAGTGACGCAATGACTACGCCACGTAATTTACTCGATACTTTAATGAGCACGGTTGCTCATTTGACGCAAATAATAACGCACAAGATGTCTAAACAAAGCTGGAATGTACTGTCGACGATTTTTTTGTTGATAATATCGATAGTTTTTGGACCACATATTAATATACTGTGGCCGATTTTCGCAAATGTAGCTGTAGTGTTTCTGAAGTAAGTATAATCTTCATATTACATTCTATCCATCTGACAAATAGTGATCACCATTTCCCACCTTACTGATCGTAGTCAGCTGCGTAGCTATAGTAGGGCCAGGTGGTGCAGTGTACCAGGGCCCCTGAGCTCTGGGGGCCCTCCAACCTTTGACCTAAAGAGCTTTGAATAGAGATGAAGTATGGATTTAATTTACTAACGATATGTTCAACTCACTGTATCCTGTATCCTATTCTTATTACTATCTATAATTTTGAATGCCAATATACGTTAAAGAGGGGGCGAGGGCCCGATTCTTTTTCTATGCACCGGGGCCCTTACCCACCTAGCTACGCCACTGATCGAAGTTATTTTTTTTTTTAATAATTTGGTTTAAATTTAAATTGTATATTTATAAAAACATTAATGTTAACGCATTTTCTCTGGTCACTACGTAACACGTATCAATAATTGTCACTAAGTTATTATTTTTATCTTAAATTTACTTTACTTGAAGTTAATTGTGTAAACTTTACTGATCTATTGGTGTTTAAATAAGTAAATGAATTCCACCACGGTATGTAGTGTGCATAACCAATGCCGTTCATCGAAGGTAAGTTATAAAGGTTGTTATATAAGATAGAAAAGAAGAAGAAAGTATATGAACAGCTTTCTGCCTCGTTGGACTAGACGAGCTTATGAGTTTATTATAAGTTCCCGGGCTCGATTCCAAGTCCTGCTTCAAAATATTATTGTGTGTGTTAGCCAGTGTTAGAGTAAACCGGGTGTTCAAATTTTACTGATTTATAAATATAGATATAAATGGTATTCTTCAGTAAACATCAGTTAAATTGTAACGGCTGGGTAATTCTACTATTGTGTAACGATTATAACACGTCCCCAATTTTATTTCGATTTTTTCTTATATATTGTGGCGGATGGGCAACTGGGCCACCTGATGGTAAGTAGTCACCACTGCCCATAGACATTGGTGCTGTAAGAAAAGACCTTGGGAACTAAAATGTTATGTCCCTTGTGCCTGTAGTTACATTGGTCAAACCGGAACACAACAATTCAAAGTATATATTGCTGTTTTCGGCAGAATATCTGGTGTATGATACCTACCCCTACACAAAGCCCTATCGCCAAGTAAAATAGAAACGGCTGAACGAAAACGTTTACGTTTCGATTCGATGGCGATGACAATGACAATTTATTATTGGTCTTAGTAAACTGGTTAGTCTCTAGTAGTCTCTTCTTAAATCAGAAAATATCCCATTAGACAATGAGAATGAGGCAACAATAATTTCGATCAGGAGAACATTATCGAATCGTCGAATTCGAAGAAAGCATAAAATAAAGTAAAGTAAAGTACATTTAAGTAAAATCTTGATACACAAAGCCCTTTCTTAAGTGTTTGTAATTATAACACTCATTGCGTAGAATAAGGATAAGTAAACAAAGTAACATATGAAACGAAATATTTACATACAATAAATGGCACAATATTGTCTGCGTTTTATCAATGTATTGCTTATAATGACTTTATTATATATGACTCAATCGTTACGTTTAATTTATATGATAAATACAATGTCACAGAAGAGCCGATGGTTCACGTGATTTCAAACCAAACACGTACAGAAATTTTATAAGCATAATTTGAGTGTATTTCATCGGGGTTATTCTGTAACAAGAAACTCGAATCTCATCGTAAAAAACGAGCGTAAAATTTCAAAATGTCATATGTGACATTAACTTAAATCATTATATTTATAGTATCAAAATGGCTTATCACTGTAACATCAACGGGCCAAGTTGCGACATTATCTCACGCACACCTATTGTGGCTATAATATATGGCCTGTACTATGGCAAATTTAAGCCTTCAACAATAATAATACTAATTGCAACCCAAACGGAAGGACGATTCATAAACGTATTCAACTAATTTTTATTTGCTAATTATTTAGCAAGATATTCAGATGTTATTGTGAATAATTCTGATAAAATGTACTACAAAAAAATATTTTCGGATTTGTAATTGTTGTGTTGTTGTTGCTTTGTTCAATCCCGACATTCGAAGACGTATCCCGGATCCGATCATTCATCACATATTTTATCAATGTTTCGATAATATATTAATAAAGCAGTTTCATTTTATATTTAAAACTAATCAGCAATATTTTTTTATTATAGATTACTGACATCGTGACTTCTCGGTGAATTCCATAAGCGAAGATACTCCAGTTGAAGCTTACAAATACATTGTCGTATAATCTACTTTTATAAATATATAAATTAAAACATTTAACAGTTTATCTTCCCTTACTTTATTGAAATTCCACAGTCACATTGTTAAACTGAACAAAACAGGCTTAGATCTATAGGTGGAAAAATCCTAGATCTAAACGCATCTATCATCTGCCCTTCTCCTAGTCGAAGGCATCGGTTCCTTGAAGCGCTGCATAGATCTCCAACAAGCCTTCGCTGCCGAGCTATAGGTATCCATGTATTCCGTCCTGCCGGGGAACTCTGTGAACCATCGCTGGACAGACTTAGGGGACACGCCAGTATGAACGACTCCTGGAGGATTGATGGTGGGACGAACTGTCGGTGGCTGGTCCGAGAAGTGAGTAGGATCCTTGTAGCAACGTAATAGACCTAGTTTATGACTTTCTACCGGTATTGGAGCATTTGATTGCGCAGCCGCCATTATTTTACGATAATCCATTACTGGGAATGCTGTAAATAATGGTTATATTAAGATTTGGTGTGTCGGTTATAAGCTGACCTAAGCTGAAATGATCTAGAGGTAAATTTTAGCTAATGTTTGTGGATTGAAGCTTACGCTAATACCATTAAATCTAGATATATTTATAATATCGTGTTGAGCCCGAGAGAAAACATCCTAAGGATACCTGCGTGTGCTGGATGAAGTTTTACCACATGTGTGCCCACTATGGAGCAGCTTGATCAAATGAATGAATGTCCTTTTCAGGATTGGAATACTCAGATCAGCACAAGGGTAACAACAACCAGATACAAACTTGCAACATATAATATAAAATACAATTTTAAAACGGTAACTACTATTTTAAAACGGTAATCATACTTTCCCGTTTCTATTCAATACAAATTATTACAAAAATATACTTCATTGTCAGCTGAATCGTAATAGGGATAATTCTACTAATTCTTTACAGTTCCAACTTATACCGCAAATATCTTCAGTAGTTTTGAAAAACGGTTAAGTGGCAACGACAATTTATTAGCAGAATTGACCCCCAGGTTTATATCGAGTCGGCCGTAGATGCGAACGCAAAGAAACAATAACATCCTACAAACAAAAAAGAGCAAATGCATTCCGCAGTGTAATTGTCTTACACATTCGCTATCTCAACTGCATTTATTTTTAGATCGTTTTCAATTTGAACGCGACTGTGATTGCTGGTTGCGAGGCAATTAGCCTGAGAGGCGAAGCAAGAAAGAGTGAACGTATATTTAAACTTACATCTCTTTTTATACGTGGCTTGATACATAGTTATCATCTTGCTATCGAGATCGTCACACGGATGATCCAGTATGTCATTAGTTACGTCTACCATCTAAAATGAAAGTTTAAATACATATAATTAAAAGTTAAGTGCAGAAACACATGTGTAACAATATGGTCCATGATATATGTATGCCCGTTTGTTGATTCTACTTTATGAATATTAGTTTTCACCCCCGGTTTCGCTCGCATTTTAGGGGTTGATCGTCAAACTTGCTTCAAGCCAAATTTCATGAAATTCGGTTTGGTGGTTTGACCATGAAAACCCTCTGAGTCAGTCAAACAGTGTATATTAATCTCAAACAGATTATTTTTTTTCTAATTTCTTTACAGACAGAATATTATTTATGTGTTTTTTTATATCGAATCGTGTTTCAAGTGTGAACGTTTTATTGCTAGGCAGTATCAGAAACTGAATTTTTGGATTGTAAATTCTTGTCGAGAAGTTTGCATTGAACTCTACTACAACGCGACGGGTTCTTCATTGACTCGTTTGTGTTAGTCTCCGTGGAATTATGGATATCTCAGATAGTCTGGATGGTATTTGGCCAGTTAAACTATAATCTGATAATCTCATCAGAATCACGAACAGATAATTATATAACATATAAGTAAAGATGATTTAGATTCCCGATAACCGACGCGGCAGCGATCAGACATGAGAGTTATCAGTCGATGGACTAATGGCTTTACGTACTTTCCGAACGTCGGAAGTGTTAAGACTGTCAATTAAGTTTTTTTTGATAGAATAATCATAAATTCTATACAATAACTTTCAATTGGGTTGACGTGAAAATTCAACGAATGTTATCGACCTAAAAAAAAAAAAATTACAGGAAGCCAATTTGTGCAACTGTACAAGTTCGTATATATATGTTGGTATTTAAATTGGAACTTTAACAACTTATATAAAACTAGGAATTATCGTCGAATCACCTGTTTCCTCAGCTGTTCATAATCTTGACACAGCTTCTGTTCTTTATCTAGCAGCTGTTTGTATTGCTCAACCCGGGGTGAATACGAATGCGCGTCACAGTGGCAGTACGGGGCGACTGGAGCTGGCCGAATAGTTTGTGCTGCATCAGGGACTGGTGGCTGGCATGGTCTTTAAAATATTTTTAATTAAAAATGTAATATAACATTAATTATTTATTACATCGAACTTAATTTGTTTTATTTTATTAAATAGTTTTTACCTCTTAAAGAGGTTATAAAGAGGTTTAACCATCGGTGTCGATACTTGAATCGTAATAAAAACGTGAGTGAGTGTAATATAACCGTTTTTTAACTTAACTATGCACTAGCCATTGGTAATTATCAGGGTGTTTCTTGTGAGGTAAAGAATTATGAGCGAAAAGTATCGTGTCATACTTTTTCCATCGGTATCTCATTTCCATAGGTAAAATATGGTGAAATATTTAAAACTTAATCAACAAAGTATACATACTTTCCCACAATTGGTTTTGGAAATGGCCAATGATAATCATTATTCGTTGTTGTATTAAAATCCATTGTCGTTTATTTAATCTGGAACAAAGTATATATTAAGAGTATTTCAATCATATTTTTTATTAATACGTAAAAGTATTAAAAAGGTCAAATGAATATTATGAATGACGTATAGGTAGGTACCTTAGCTTATAACGTTAATATTTTTTAAGTTTAAAATAATTAATTTTGCTAATTGACACCCTACATAATTTAAAACAGCTTTAGAAACCAAAAATTTGACCTGTAATATAATTTCTTCAAAGAGGGAAGATAAAAACATTTTGATGTTTTCTTTTTTTTTTTCTTTACTTTACATTGAGGTTGAATACGGAACAAGTAATGTAAAACAAATTTACATAAAGGATGAGATGAGATAATAAATATAAAACCTTGAACAAATAATTATTAATATATAACAATTAAATTAATGACTAATCTATTTGCAATTTTACATCACGTTTTGGACGGAAATTTGAAACAATGTTTGAGATTTTTAAATTTATTATTTCAGTGATCTATGCCCTCTTTCATTATTGTTTGTTTAAATGAAAATAAAGTAATTTTGTCCTAAAAAAAATGTGTCTAATAACAGTTTTTATATTATTATATATTTAAGGACGGTGTTCCGCTTGAAGCCTAATCTGATAACAAGCACACTACAACATTAACTGCCTAACATATAGTTTTGTTTATGATGTTATTACAAAGAAAAACTTAATATTCACAGAAAAGCTTTGATGAACAGGGACCGTAATAACACTCAATATTTTTTTATTAAATAATAAACGCTTGTAAGTGGCAATATATTTGTTTTATTATTCCTGGCAGCACTTATGTTTTTCTGTCAGCAGTCATCAAATCAGCTGTGTATCACACACTGGGAACATGTAACATAACAAATGTGCGTATTTAAAATTTCGATGTGAAAATGTCCACTGAGACAATTTTTAAAAAAACAACTCAATGTTTATGATAACTTCGTTGTGGAAGAAACATGGCGCGCCGGAGGAGCAGCGGTATCACGAGCCTGGGATTTAACCAGGATCAAGGTTTGTTACTTACTTCCTAGTTCGTCAACCTGAGTTCTTTGTTCTCGTTGGCTGGTATTATTCATGATGTGGATGATCTAAGCGTCCCTACGGCGCGTTATT
Organism: Vanessa atalanta; assembly: GCF_905147765.1. Lineage (NCBI taxonomy): Eukaryota > Metazoa > Arthropoda > Insecta > Lepidoptera > Nymphalidae > Vanessa > Vanessa atalanta. Next base: position 8,429,430 of record NC_061891.1, on the reverse strand, counting down.
CGACTCGAGAGGGATAGCTTTGACGCGATATTACTCGTAATATGTGACAATTGCGTTTCGTGGTGCCCAGTTGCCACGCTCAGCGCGTTCGTCATAACTCCACGTGTTGTTTATATTTATAGTTGTGCACCCACGCAGTTCGCATTTCACCAATACACACTATTGTTTGGCCTTTTGATTCGTTAGCCTTTGTGGTTACTAAATGCTAGTTCATAATTTTGCACCATAATAAAAATATTGTTATAGTTGGCATTTTATTATTCTTAACAGTAACTTTATGACTCATCAATTAACAGATCTAAACCCATTGAGTTCATCCACATTAATACAGTTAGTAAAACAGTATACATTGCCTTTCTCTTCATTAAATTTAAACTCAATATGAGTAATACAATATTAAATACAATTCAATAGTACATATGTACTCAAATTTGAGTGTGACAGTGTTATAAGCTAACTTAATGCCTTTGTTTTCTCTGACTAATAAGTTTGAATTTAGAACATTGTATTGCCAGTCTGATTATTTATATCATTGATTATCAGGCTGCTTCACATGCTGCCTAACATCTGGTCTGCGGGTCTATAATGTGGATCCTCTTGTGGAGAAGGCGCATTACAGTAAGTTAACAAATACAGAAAAACTTACACACATACATTATAAACATTGATTTATTTATAAGATATTTTGTACAATGTTCTGTCTGAGTATCCTTGTTATTTTTATTTAATTTTTGTATGTTTTTTACTTTGAAAATTATTTAGCGTTAATACAATTGTAAAAGGGGAAATTCTAAGTTTCTTGCTATGGGATTTATCAGCAGAATCTACATTTTGAACCGGTAGTGGCTTTATGATTGATACAATTCTGTAAAATGAGGATTCAAAATTCTCTAAAATAAAGTATATTCTGATTTTGATATGTTTAATTATGTATCCATGATGTGTTTACTTATAATCAATCAGTACATTAAGCTATCTTAATGAACAAAGTTTTTTTGTTATGTTCAGTGTAAGTTATTGTTAGTAAACCGAATAAATAAAATAAGCAACATTTTTTTATTAAAAGCCTATTTATCCATTAACTTATATTAGGTTTACATGGCTACACCACCCTGGGTTCGATTCCCAGCCGAGTCGGTGTAGAAAAAGTTCATTAGTTTTCTATGCTGTCTTGTGTCTGGGTGTTTGTGGTACCGTCGTTACTTCTGATTTTCCATAACACAAGTGATTTAGCTACTTACATTGGGATCAGAGTAATGTATGTGATGTTGTCTAATATTTATTCATTTATTATTAATGCTAAATCTATTGTTACACTTTTGACCACCTAAGTTATATCACTTGATCAACATATACTTGCTTAATAACTAAGTTGTTATATGTATGACACTGGTATTAGTTTTATAACTATTACTATAGTTAAAATAAATGAAAGAAAGTGATTATGTGGTGTGACAGTCGTTAATGTAATTAATTTTATATCATAGTGTGATCACAGATTAAAAAGCTTTTATTCAATATCAAATTCGATTTTGGTTTTGGTGAAAATATTAACTAGTACATACAACTCTGTCCCATTACATATATGCTATGATAGATTCTGTTTAAAAAGATAGTCTTAATATTGACAACAGTTATTTTTTATTCTTACAATACAATACAATTTTTATGTCATAATGAATTATTCTCAAATCCAAATCTTAAATATTATATATGTGTCTGAAATATAAATCTAATTTGAAATATCTTATGTTTCTAATTGAAAGAGTTCTAAACAAATACAGTATATAATTCATTAATATTCTACATCGTGACTGGCAATAAATAATTCATTTATTGGAAAAAATTCTGATTTATACTTTTTTTTTGTCATAAAATAATAAATATTTATTATATGTAAATACTTTATTTGAAGTTTATAGATTATTAAGAACAATAATTTTGTACCTTTGTCATGAACTAAAAGAAATAAACGATTTTGCTTTTCATCATAAATTGTTATCATCATTGAATATTTTGTTCACAAACAATACTAATTGAAATGTTTTATATGCTTAATGTTGCGTTGTTTTATTTCTGTTCCAAAGATAAAATTTTAGTTCCCAAGGTTGGTGGCGCATTAGTGATATGAGGAATCATTTCTTACAGTACCAACATCTATGGGCAATAATGACCACTTACCATCAGGTGGCCTATTTGAAAGTTCGTCTACAAATGTCATTAAAAATGTTCGTGTATACAATCCAAATCCATTTACTAAACCAAGTAACCTTTCGATCGGATTACGAAAGGAACAAAATAGTTTAGGTACACTCTAATTCGTACACACTATGTGATACATACATAGATACCGAGTTTTTTGGTAGAAAAAACATCCCGTACCGGTGGTAGAATCAAATTTCTTTGTTCAATATTAGAAGTATTACAATTATTAACCGTCAAATTAAACACATACAATGACATACAAATAAATATATGTATAATCTTCATTGTGTTTAACTTTCAAGGCAAAGAAGAGCTTGGTGAAGTGTCACTGTGTGAAATGGTGTTCCGGACCAACTGGCTTCTTGTTGTGAGAGCGCGCCGGCCCTGTAGTCTCATGCTGTTGGATGATCAGCAACGCGCGTACAAAGCTGAAGTGCTGTTCAAATCACCCATAAGAGCTCTGCGGGCTAGGAAGGACAAGTTAGTACCTTTGATACATTGATTAATAAAACGAGGTGTGACGTTGCTTTATATTCTGTATTAAATAAAATGTATATTAAAATGAAATAAATTAACAACGTTTTAGGATAATTAATTGGAAATGTGTGAATTAAAACAATAACAAAAATTATATATAATTAGATTAGAACGAAAAAGAGAAGGAAAGATCGCCTGAAGCCGGCATAAACGAGAGTAAGTCGCGTAATAGAACTTTGTTCCAAAAAAATTAATGATATTATTGTGATTTACATTTGACCATTGTACTTATAATATATAAGTATCAGTTTCCGCGCGCGGCTTCTCCCGCAAGTAAAGTTGGGGAAAGTCAATTAGTAGGTGTCCTAATATGTCCTTATCTGTACCTATCCTGACGACATGTGTACAAAAATAGTACCTAGTTTTTAATTCAACGTTTAACTTGTTCTTGTGGCAAACAAGCCATGTTCACTGATTCACAATCCAAAAAAAGACATGTTGCATGATTAAATGACAAACTAGAACAAAAATGTTATATAATGTCCTTGGACTCGATCGCAGTGGATAATCTCTAAGAACAAGCGAACTGCGCAGGAGTGTTTTTGAGCGTATAGTGTACGAGTGAGAATAATATTGCTTGCTTTCTTACTCACTTACTTTTAATTATTCATTCTTTATTTAACTCCAATTAACGAAATATATACATAGGTATATAATAAATTAACGAATGTTTAACATTGCATCAGGTGCAATAGACGTCTCGTCTTAATCAACTATCTCTTCCAAAACCTTTTGGTAGAAGACCTCTTGTAAAAAGTAAAAATCTCGATTAAATCACTAAGTTCGATGTAATGGTCACCTAATACGAAAGAAAAAAAAATCAGTCGCTTTTACAAAAAAAAAAAAATATTTTATAATCTGTAAATCAATTAAAAAAACTGTGATGCACATAAAGTACGGTATGTGTAGTACTATATTTAAAATTTTCGTTTGAAAATGTGTATTGAGGTGGGATCAGCTCGAAGTCTTTTCCTAAAAAGAGGTCCTAGTACAGCAATAAGACCTACAAGAAAATCTAAAGTACCAAAAAGATTCTTTTGAGAAATTATGTATTCATTAAATCCAATTTTCCAAAAGTTCAATTTAATCGAAAATTTCTTCCTTATTAATATATATACGCATTTCTTCATCCATAAGTGTAAATTAGTGACGTGTATACGGTCGCACGTGTTTTAATTTTTATCATTAAACACTATTCAAATTATTGATAGCGTACTTTGTTTGACTTTGTAATTGTGTGTCATTTCTGTTAATACGTAGTTAAACGATTTCGTTACTTGTAAACAGCGATTTGCGTTCGTTTATAAAATGTTCAAGGAATAATGACGAACGAATATATTTGCGTAAATTAAATTAATATGTAAACATGGAATGTTGCCGAATTTCAAATAACAAACTATCTGTGTTTGTAATGCTGAGTGTACTTTTATTTTGTTTGCCGTGTTAGTCTAGTGTCTTATAAGGTTGTAGCTCTCGAGGTTCTCGATTTAAGCCCAAGTCGGGCTATTAAAAAGTTACTGAGTTGTTCTGTTGAAATATTCTCAAACTTCTGGTGTCTGGATTTTTTTTCTGGGTTATCACGTAAAATCGATGTTCCTGCGTTATTCTTTCCTGAATTATTTCCGAGCGTGTCAGATTTGATGTCAGATGAGGGCATAGATTTTTCGTTGCACACCCTCTTGTGCTACTACATATTATAGATATGTCTTGGCTAGTCTCTTTTGAGAATTGCTACACAGAAGTAAATCAGGAAGCCATTATCATATATGCGTAATGTTTTTAAAAACTTTTCAGAATGTTTGAACAAAGAAGAAATATTTAAAATTGCGTCACATGTTTACAATAATACTATATAAAATGTTCACTAAAACGAATAACATTTCGAAAAATAAATGGGACTATAGTTCTATTGACAAGCACGTATACTTAATCACCTAAAATAAGAGAGAGTTGGTAATTTAAATTAAAAATATACTAAGGGTGACATTATTTTAGCCAATCTAAGGAAGATTCGCCAACTGCGCAGAATGTACTAAAGGAGCGTAAACTATGCTAACTTCTAAACCTAGCGATAATCTCTGGACAGAAAAAAAAACACAATATATTGTTTCGGGGATTGAACCCAGAACCTCGGGATTTGTTGTAAACTTACCGCTAACCCAACGAAGCTGATAAATGATAACAAACATGTTTTCAATAATCCGATATTGTTGATATGTTTTGATCGTTTGAAGTTCTATGTTTTGTAGTAAAAGAATAATCAACGAAAACAATTTAAAGTACTAAAGATAGCAACTTCCTCTATACGTCACAGCCACACAGGCGGTTAATACATACTTCTCTTTGATTAGATAAAAAAACAACCTTAACCGACTGACCTGATATATTTTAAACTAATACGCAATTTAATGATTTAACTAAACAATTAATATGATTAAAAATTTAAACAACACAGGCATATAAGATTTTCGTACCTGATATACTCGGTGGTCTGGCTTTGTCCACCCAGTCTGGGTAGGTACTACCCACTCATCTCAGTTGTGTACACAGCACGAGATTGACTGTAAATACTTACTTGTAAAGTCAGCCTGATTGTTAGAAGGCTAACTTTCAGCCCTAGTGTGAACGTAGAGACAAACAGATTTTTCGTTCACTCGACTACTAAAATTCTCGCCCGTTTTGTAATTAATTATAATTAATAATTGAATTTATAATGTTTTATTACTATTAAAATTATAATAAATATCTGACTCAAAATTTCTTCGCTCTGAACCAACAATTTTCAAAGATTCTTGCACTAATCGTCCTTAGATGCTCAAGTGTTTTTTTTTATATGTAGTGTTATTTCCTTAATCTATTTAATTTAAAAATCAGCATGAGTAAGTAACCATGCATTTAACCTTTCTAATAATTAACATAACCCGTCGCAATTGTGTTTGACCCTATACCACTTAAAAGTAAATTTATGTAACATACCCATTATACTAATTCATCTATGATATATCTATTATTGTCTTAGTATTTATTTAACCAACTGGAATTGCCTACTTGGTCTAGTGGCTATTTGACTGCAGATCCCGAGGTTCTGAATTAAGTCACATGGTAGGATCAATAAAAAGTCACTAGATTTACTAAAGTTAGGAACTCTTTCCTTTGGATAGTGGGTAAGTGAAGTCTTAGGTTTTTTATCGGAAGTTTTTCTGGTTGTATCGCCGGATTATGAGTGATAGAAATATTCTACGCAGTTGTCGAGCCTCCGATGGCCACTTGGCCCGTATCCGTCGAGAGCACATCATCATCATCAAATAAACAATATTATAAAACGTAAACTTGCGCCATAAATACACAAGACAAAATAGACCTTCAGATGTTTTGCTATAAAAATAAATATGTATCAGTTATTTTCGGGAATGTTATTACTTTCTACAAAAGAATGTACCCAAATATAAAGGCAACGAAGTATCAAGGAAGATGTCGCTAGGAAAGCGACCCACATAGTACCTTGAATAACACACACATTCACATTTTTACCTGAATCATACTAATTTTCATTTTCAGGGTGGCTGTAGTACTCCCCTCCTCTATACAAGTCTTATCACTGCCGTCGTTAGCGCGAGTCGCATTGCTGAGGACGCCGGCCACTGCGCGACCATTGTGTGCGATCGCAACGGATCCGAACGCACTTCAATTGCTTGCTGCGCCCGCGCATCGGAAAGGCTCACTGCAGCTATTGGTTGGTATAACTGTAGATTTTTTTGAGATGTCTGATGTTAAACTAAGATTTATGACAAATTATCATTTTACAATAAAAAAACAAAGTATTTACCTATCTTACTGATCTCCGCACTTGTATAAATCCATATTAAATTAAGAGCTGGAATGGATACTAGGGTAATATAATAATAATAATAATAGTAGTTTATAGGACATTAGACGCCTTGCGACGTCATTACAATAGTTATCGTGTCTGACCCTAAAACTGTTAAATATCGTCTTCGATTTCATCTCACTTACCTTATTTATCGAGACATGCTCGACATTTTGAGGGTACATTACAATTACTATCGATAACGAGCAAACTGTATCACATCCATATTATTTTAATCTTTTCCAGGACGTATCCCGAGCAGTTAAAGGTGCAGCTTCAAGTTCCCCCGCCGTTGTTGGTTGTCATCAAACAGATTTAGTGTGTATTAGTCTATCAGCTAACGGGGCGAAGCTCGCGACGGCCTCGGAGAGGGGAACCATCATACGCTTATGGGATACCACGACAAAGCATATGCTCCACGAGTTGAGGCGAGGCTCCGATTACGCTGACGTGTATTGGTAATTTGTGTTAAATTTTCTTCTCAAATACTCTATTAGGTTTTATCTATAATATTTTATGTTATTTTTACATTTATATATATATTTTTTAAGAATACATATCATCCAGGGAGTGACGAAAAAAAGAACTTCAAATATTTTAAATTCGTTCTTCATTTAAATAGAAGGATAAATTAGTCTTCGATTATAAATACGTCTAAGACTGTCAAAGCTAAGAATGCGTCAAAAATTGACCACTAAGTACACGCACTAATTAAGTAGTGTGACCGTTTGGCATTCGTAACTGTCACGCAGCCCAAGTTTGGCTCGTTTGTATTAGTCCTTATGTAGTGCGGAACTCTATTTCACACACCTCCCAGTCTGAGACGCAGGTCACAGTGGTATTCGTTTGGTTCAGTATAAACTTCAACTGGTCGGGCTCGCTGGTGTGCTGCGTGTCGGACAAGGGCACGCTGCACGTGTGGCTCGCGCGCGGCTCGTACGCGCACGTGTGCGCCGCGCCCGCCGCGCCGCCGCTGCGCGCGCTCTGCGCCTTCAGCGACGACGCCAGCGCGGTCGGTGAGTGCCGCCACACGCCACCACACTCCATAACTCACTACTACACTCCATAACTCACTACCACTCCAACACGCGCCTAGTTGCTCTAGTGGCTAGAGATATAAGGCTGCAGATCCCGAGGTCTTGCGATTAGGTAGTTGGATTCCTCTGTGGAGAAATCGGTAACATCCCGGAGTCTAGTCGTTGAAAGTGTAAAGCCGTTGATCCCGCGCTTGAACTATTTCTGGTCGTATCGGGTTTGCCGTCCTATCGGATTATCAAAATGAATTGCACCTGTGTTCTTGCGGACATACTGGTGCACTTTAATATTTCCTGCGTAGAGTTGGCCGGTCTCCCTTGAGATTGGCCGCTTGGACCGGATTCGGTCAGAACAACAACATCATAATTGTCAATATGTTACCATACGCTACAATATCCTACCACAAATTCCATCATATTACTTCTAGCTACTTTTCGTTAACACAAACTATATCAATACTGTCTGATTAATCATAAATATCCTATTTGGAGAGTAAATACAACATGCCATTAGAATTTAATCATAGACAAACAGAATAAAAATTAAGCGACACACATCACACACATATTCTAGTCATATCCCTACTATGATCCCACATACGTAATTGCTATAAATAAATATTGACGACCTCCGTGGTCGAGTAGTGTGTACACCGGTTTTCATGGGTACGCCACTCCGAGGTCCCGGGTTCGATTCCCGGCCGAGTCGATGTAGAAAAAATTCATTAGTTTTCTATGTTGTCTTGGGTCTGGGTGTTTGTGGTACCGTCGTTACTTCTGATTTCCATAACACAAGTGCTTTAGCTACTTACATTGGGATCAGAGTAATGTATGTGATGTTATCCAATAATAAAAAAAAAAAAATTATAACTTTTTTGTAAAATATAAATATGTAATAATATTCTCCGTTTTGCAGTCGTTAGTGAAGACGGAACATTTCACAAGTTCACATTTTCTGCCGAAGGTAACTGCCATCGAAGCGATTTTGAATATTTCTTACAGGTACGTAATTAGTTCATCATATAAAATAACTTATGAATAATTATATGAGTAAATAGACTTTAAAAGCTGAGAATGCTTCGAAAAATCGTGGCCAACGATTGGTGAATACGTACACGCACACTAGTAAAGTAGTATGACGTTTGGTGAGTGTCAAGCAGCCTTGCAGAACTATCGATAGTTTGACTATCGATAGTTGACCTCGAAATGTATTCAGGATATCGATAGTATCGTTTTGATCAATACTATCGATACTATCGATAGCTCTCCGTGAGCGATACTATCGATGGAATCGCTAGCTCTCTTTAAGCAATACTATTGGTAGCAGCGACACTATTGATACTATCGATAGTATCGATAGTTTAGGTTAAAAGTAATGATTTTTGTAATACTAATAAATAGTATAACTAAATAGTATTGCTCATGCGTGACAATACTATCGATAGACTATTGATACTATCGCTAACACCTTAATGCAACACTATTGTCGAGTGTAGCTGTCACGCACACATAGATAATAATATTGACCCGTTTGTTTCGGTTCCTTTTTGTAGTGCGATACTCTACTAAGATTTATAAATAATAATGTAAGTACAATATATAAAAATCACTAATTTTATATATTTTTTCTTCTTACAGGTAGGCGATGATGACGAATTTTTGCATTAATTATGTTATCGCTAGATCAGACCAACAGACAATAAATCATATGAAAGTGATTAAAAGTGAATTACAAGTGATAAAACACAGTTATTTAATTTATAGGCCACTTCGGATCTACATAATTGTGTATTTTTTGGTACATTATAATTGGCTAATTATTTTAAGGTTAATATAAGTATTCAGCGCAAATGTGATATTGTTAATTTTGAAAAATTGCATACTAAGTAAAAAAAAAAAAAACAATTTAATATTGCGAAATAGTAATAAAACTATAAAATTACGGATTTCTTAAGACTGCGCTTAAATAAACTAAATAATATAACAGATACATCATTCTAAATTAGTACTTATATTACCCTTAAAACCCTATTGTTAAATTCGATCTTATGTCGTAATCCATAGACAATATAGAATGGTTATAATGAAGCCTCCAGACTTACTAGTTGACGTTATAAAGCAGGCTAATTTCTCTATTTCTATCATTAGTAATTTGAGGTTTGTAAGAAGACAAAGCATTGTGTAACTTTATAACCGCTGTGGAATGATTCTTTGGAAGGCTGTTAAAACATTACTAACTTTACTTCAAGTTTTGTCATAAATTTTCAGTAATTTATATTTTCAACTATTCGAAAACGTTGTAAAAACCATTCTATACTGTATTAATAATCTGTATAAATTTATAATATGTCAATTTTATCTTTATTATTTCTAGCATGGTGGAAATATATTTAAAGTGATTTTACTTAATGAAACGTTCATTTGATATTATATTTCTTTCGTAATTAAATTGAGAGCAACGAAAACTTCATCAATACAAATTGACATATAATATTAAGTCATGGAGAATTAAAATAGACTGTCATTTGTTTTTTAACGTTTCACATACCTTCTTAATTTAAAAAGACACAAAGGGCACTAAAATAGCATTTTTTATAATAGTTTTGGAACAGTATGGATTATAAAGAAATTGTTAAAAGAATGAAGATCTGAATGACTGAAAGAATGAATGATAAAATTGCAATATCTTTCTTAAATTGTAATTTCATAGGGTTTTTTTTTTGAAATAATAATATTATTTCTAGAGTCACAAAACTTATCATACAATGAATTAATGTACCTGTTCGTAAAAGCTTTTCTTGCTTCTTAACCATACTTTAATTACTTACTTTTCTAAATTGTAATTTCTATGTACTACTTGGTCGTTCATAAATAATAACTAGACAAAAAAAGGTAAAATATTATATTTAAAGATGCTATTAAAAAACTAGTTTTGTTAACATTTGTAAATCTTTGAATACCATACAAAATACATGTCTTAAAAAGTGTATTTCGAAAAAGGAATAAAGTCGAAATTAAAAGTTAATTCTTTTTTAAAAAAACATTTGCATGATAAGGGTGCTATTAATATATGAATCTTAACAAGTCTCAGAAATATTGCAATAAACACCATTTATTTAATTTTTTAAGATATTAACATAGTAATATTTTTATTTACCTAAATTATAGTCTTTAACGCGCAATATGTATAGAATCATGTTTGTGATGTCAAGTGTTCGAAATATATAATGATTATTAGAGGTTTTATACGATTAATATATTTAATACAAATAAAACTAATTTTAAAACGTATCTCGCTATAATGATACTAGTAATAAAAATCTTGTCATCAAAAATATATTTTTAATTTTATTTCACTTAAAGCAAAGTTAAAATTTTAGATTCTAACGCTCAATGTACCTTTATGCATTTGCTCATTTTTTTATGGGAATTCGAAAAATTGTTTTAAGTCGCATAGCAGGTGAATGAATCACACTAGTGAATGGATAAAATCATTCAGTCGATGTAAGTCAACTCGTACTGTGTATAAATTTATGTAACTCAAAAACATCTGATAGTGTATGAAATTGAATGATCTAATTTAGTTGTGTGTTAATTATGAGCATATCCATTATATTTAGTTACGACGTTAGTTAAATTTGAACTGAGAGATATAGGTTAAAACTTTAATATATAGAATAAACATTAAATCCATGAGTCGTTTCAAATGTGTATAACCTTGTAAATATATAGGCACATAGCTTTTATATATTGACGCTAGGAACTTAGTGACAAATCAATGTGTCTGCTAATTTTTACTTTAAATAGGGTAATGACAACACTATGAGCGAAGCTAGTAAATAAAAGTATGTAAACTTTATGGTACCCGTGAAAAGTTTTTAATATATAATAGTTGATAGTTTATTACTTTCCGTTCACTAATTATTTACTAAGCATTGTGTGTCATTATACTTAATTAAATGTATCATTAAGATTCAGACGTTTTATCAAAATGTGAGCACCATTTGTAAATATGAAAAATTAAGTTTATTTTTTTAATGGAAATTGTAACATGATACTCCACTGTTTTGTAGCTAAGTGAGATGTAACGGTATAGGATTTGCAATTTTCACAATAAAAAATATTTTTAATCATTGTTTTTTTTTAGACTATATGCTTATGAATAATTTATTCTGCCAAGTTTGCTTATGCACGTTTTTTTTTCGTAATGCGTGCGACAGGCAAAGAGTTATCATCAGTTGGCAAGAGGGCCAACTGATGATAAATGTCCACCACTGCCCATTGGCTCTTTAGGAAATAATAATCTCTCCTTCATTGCCAATGCACCTCCAACCTTGGGAACGAATACTGAATTGTCCCTTGTGACTGTAATTACTTACCTTACCCTACCCAGGCTTGTACAAAGCCCTACCACCAAGTAAAACCTTAACTTTGAAAATCTATACTAGATTATGTTAGTAAAACAAAAGACAAAGAAAATTTAAACCTTGGCCAAATTAGTTTCTGGAAATTTCTGTTTGTTTATATTTTACAATTTATTCAATTTTAAGGCAATTTAATTATTATCTATATTTAAATAGTATTTAATATTATGCACAATGATGTCGTTAAATTTTATTTCTTATTGATATCATTTTTACAAATGAAATTGAAAACAAAGAATTTTATGTATTTTTTATTTTAAAAACAACTAATTAAATTTATTTCAATACATTAACTATTTAATAATCCTACATAATTTATTCATTTTGAGGCTTTTTACGGTCAAATGGATCTGACCAGACTTTCATATCTGAAAAAAATTAAATTTGTTAGGAAGATAATATTCATCTTTACCAAAATATTTTTTTTATTTTAATATAGGTCATCTGTGATCAGCATTGTTAGACATAGACATTGTAAAAACTATTAAAACCATTCAATGCACCATCAACCTTGAGAGCAAGAAGTTATGTCTCTCATGCCTGTTGTTACACTTGTGTACTCAACTTTTGAACCAAAATACATCTGTATTTATAAGCATTGTTGGTTAGCAGTAGAATATATGATGAGTGGTGGCTGAAGCTAACTAAAAACAAAGTAATTTGGGATTTTTGGACTTGGGCTTTGAGCAACCAAAAAAAAAACATTAAAATAGAAAGAATTATTACTTCCTGGTTGGATATCCTCTTGCCTTATATTCTTTCTGGTTTCCTTTTGAATCTTTTCTGAAAATGAAATATGTAATTTTGACCAAAGGCAAAAGGTTTAAACGAAATTCGAAAAAACTAGCGGCCAACAGTTGGCTACTAAGTAGTATAATAGTACTACGACTGGCGAGTGTCAAATGTAACTCACACCAAAATAATGAAGTTGGCTCTATCTTTTTTGTATTCCGACTTTATCTAGATATCAAAATAATCTAAGACTTTCAGGTAAAATTAAAACTAGGTTTAAGAATATGATTGCTAATTTTGAAGAAATTAATTGCATTATTCATATTCGGGTAGCATAATGTTAAGAAAAACGTGAGTTGTAATCTAAATTAAAATTATGAAATTTTCTTTTTTATCTTACTGTATTCCGATGGGTCTATCATTGGGCTTATAGCGATAGGGTATAAAGTCAGTCCTAGCAAACCGACGAATCCGCCTAAGAACGCTGCATATCTCCAACGCCTATAATAAGCCATTTTCCGTATTTTTATTATTATTTCTCAAACTTTTGCATTGGAAATATATTTCACTGATATTATTTACTAAATGAAATTTCATTTGACATTTTGAAAAATGTCATTTGCAGTATGACAATGACAGTCCATAAGATGTTTTAATGCCTTTGACTAAAGAAAAAATGCTGTGCCTACATATTATTAAGAAAATATATAAACATCACAACTATTATTTCATAATGAGTTGAATTGTTATTTTTCGTTAGTTTTAATTTTTTAATATTTTTATATATACGGTTATAACCTAATAATCGCTTAAATTAAATTTTAATAAAAATATCAGACTGAAATAAAAAATATTCCATTATTTTTCAATTACTGATTATTTCAATAATAATCAAAGCTTTACCTCTATGAATACTTATGGGTAGTGCACAGTGCACACACACACACACACATCACAGGTCCCAAAGTATGTATTGCGATAACAAACGTATTTGACTTGGTTTCTAAGCTACGGTCCTGCGGATTGTTATACTGAATACGTGCTTAATTTCACAATATAATTGATTTCCGGTAGAATAAAACAGTGCCACTCCATCGCTTAAAACAAAGGTTATACCCACGCATATGCTTTTTTTTAATTTTCAGTGAGCTGACGTTGCCTTTTCCTAATTCCTTTTTAAAGCTTTTATTTAACTAACAATGTTTGTTTGTTAGTTGAGTCAAATCTTTTAAACTGAATTAAAACTAAGTATATTGTTGTACCTTTCAAACTCTATTGTTCTCCATCGCACGTGACATTGGCGAAATAATCTGTCTCGGCACAAATAAAAGCCACAATTAAATAAAAAAAAATAAAAAATATATATTATATATTTCACGGGTTGTCCTGTGTAAAATTAAAAAAAAAATAACACTGTGAGTCTAATACAATGGAAAACTAGATGGAAAATACACTAGAAATTTGTAACTTGTATTTTTACTGACTTTTTATTTTCGCTGGTTATTAATTTATTGTAGTGATTCTATGTTATTGTTCTATGTGAATTCAATTAAATAAGCCCACTCATTAACAATGCTATATACTTACGTATTGACATAAAAGTTGACATCGATCAAATATTTAAAATTTTTAAATAACATTCCTATTTTACGCAAAGGGAAATTTTGAAGTCGACTTGCTTGTATAAATTATAATCTTCATCTTCTTCTTAAAGGATTAATAAATATTTTTCTTAGTAATTGATAAAATTATAATCGACACATTGGCGATATATAATTTTATCGATAATTCTTAGAAACGTAATTACTTACAACAAAGATCAGAATTACGCGTTATTGAAACTAATAATAATAATTAATATTTATTGATATAATTAAAAAAATTAAATTATTATATTTCTATAATATATTTAAACATGTTCTTAAATATTTGTCGTTTTTTATGTTTTTAAAATAATTTACGTAATCAAATTGGTCTTATCAGGTCAAGTTCAAACAGACGCTGGAATCAGTGTTTAATTTTGACAAAGCTTAAATGATAACTATCAAGAAATACTTACGTTTCATATTTCTATATATGAAACGTATCTATTTCTTAACTCAATAAATAAACAAAAATTTGTTAGTAGCATTGTCAACAACAACAACATGTACAGCCTGTTAATTTCCCACTGCTGGGCTAAGGCCCCCCTCTCCATCTTGAAGAATTGGTGGATTCATATGTGGCTGAAATTCGTTGAAATTAGACACACGAAGGGTTTCCTCACGATTATTTCCTACACCGAGATAAAAATTATAAACAAAAATTAAGAACATAAAAATTCAGTGGTACTCGCCTGGGTTTGAACTAGCAATCATCGGTTAAGATGTACGCGTACTAACCACAGGGCCATCTCGGCTCTCATAGTAGCATTGTCCCCAGTACTTAACTAAGCATACGCTAAACAACGCTTTTAAGTTATCATATTATGGCCTCTCTGTTTTCAACTTATCTTAGGCATTCGTAGTTGATAAGTTCACTCATTCGGTTTAAAACGCGTAATGTTTTTAACAATTTACTATCACAAAGTTCAACAGTGAAGTGATTCATTCCGTTTGTTTTGCATTCTATATTAATATAATAATAATGAATCATATTTTGTTTAAAGAATGATCATTGTGAACTTTGTTTTACAAATGTCACTGTTATTAGTTTGTATTGACGAATGTATTTCATTGTTATTGGACATATGTATAATAGTTTTTTTAGTAATAATAGGTAAATTGAGACTGGCAAATTGATCAGTTGATGGTAAGTCACTCATAGATATTGGAAGGAGCATATTTGGTGGTAGGGCTTTGTGCAAGTCCGTCTGGGTAGTTGCCACCTACTCATCAGATATTCTACCGCCAAATAACAGTATTCTATATTGTTGTGTTCCGGCTAGAAGGGTGAGTGAGCCAGTGTAATCACAGGCACAAGGGACATAACATCATAGATCCGAAGGTTGGTGGCGCATAGGTGATGTAAGGAATGGTTAATATTTCTTACAGCGCCTTTGTCTATGGGCGGTGGTAATCACTTACCATCAGGTGGCCCATATGCTCGTCCGCCAACCAATGCCACAAAAAAGGAGCGTTTTTAGGGTGTAGGGCGTTAGGTGGCGCCTCGCCGTTATGGTCTTAGACTCTTACAATTTTTTTGTGGATGAGTGGAGATTGGCGAAATACAACTAATACCGGGCGTTTGTTGTCTGTAAGACTAGATAGACATTGGCACTATGATAAATGTTAATCAATCCTTAATTACATCGGCATTAAACATACAGCGTTCAATCATTGGATCACTTACCCTGTAAACGAAAACCCACGGACACTAGGTGTCGTTGTTTGGCGGTAGAATATAATGTGATGAATGTGTGGTATAGCCTGGTCCGAATTTGGCCCTGGGGCAACATAGGATTGGAGTCCCTGGGCAACAGAGGAGTGCAGGCCCCTTGTTATTATTTAACAAATTAATTTGATAAATTTCATTTCCATCAGTAAAATTTGTCAATATCTTATTTACTCTGTTTATCAGTGTCTTTTAAAACAGCAGTTAGTAATATTATCGTAATTGGTATATATCCAGATATCCAAACATATACTTATTACATTAAAATTCTTAAACCTTTTTTGAACCTCTATTGTGGATGCCCCAGGGATGTTGCCCTCCCTTAAATTCGGCCCTGGATATAGGTACCACCTACTCATCACATATAACTTTGAAATGGATCTGGAATCTGGGTCAGATGGTCACCAAGTTAGTTAGATATCCGTTATATAATACTTATTCCTGTAAGTAGGATTATCTGCTTAGGATTATTTTGTATTCAGTATTATTTTATTTTGTTTCCATAGATCCCATAATTTAGATGTTCTATTATCAGTTCTAAGGGTTAATAATGACGTTACAAACAGACAAACAATTCACAAACAGTTAATACAATATAGATACATGTTCCGATTCCACAGCAACACGATTATTAAAGCGATGTAAACAAACTATTTAAAACAATAAACACCTACTGTTAATGTTTTTAATTTAATTTAATTTAATTCCATCTATTTATTAGGAATATAACAATAAGTAAAAAGTAGTAAAATTGTCTGTGTCTAAATCTTAATACTTTTGTTTACACAATATAGAATCCTATACTAATCTACAACATTATTATAAATTCGAAATGAACTATGTCTGTCTGTCGCTCTTTCACAGCCAAACCATAAATTGAATTCGATGAAATTTGGTATGAAGCAAGGTAGAACACTGAAGCATTTTATGTCTAAAACTAAGCAAAATGAGGCCCCCAGCTTAAAAAAAATGTACAAGCTTTTATTCAGTTTACATTTGTGTGTATAAATAAGTGTTTATGTATTTATGTTTATGTGTAAAAAATCTAGATGGCTGTAGAATATAGTGTTATGATCTTGAAGAAATTATGTAGGTACTAAGCCCATTTTTAAAGTCTTGTTTAGGGTTTGATGAGGGGAACGCGGATGCATTTGGGGTGCCCCAAGACTGGAGGCTGGGCGAGCCGCCGCTTCCGCCCTTAGTCCACCACTGCCCCTAATATGCAAGCGAAGCCGCGGACGATAACTAGTGAACAATATTTAACAGTAGAGTACACTAGACTATGTTAGTGTAGACTATGTTGGAGAACTCAGTAGTAATGATTAATATAAAATCAATTACTTAAACAAGATAAGAACTCGATGAGTAATAACAACACACTGTTCAGTGCTAATTTTAATAGATAATAGTTAACTATGTCGTTTCGTCGTAAGTTATATTTAATTACATATTCTTTCAAATCTTGCAACTGATTTTAAAAGCTAAAATTATCTAACTGATTACACTTTTAATCAGTTTAAATTGTTTAACATGTGCAGTGTTTTGTGACAGTATAAATAAAAGTTTGTCTTTTAAAATGTATATAAGCATTTTTGTTTTGCATTAGCAGCCTGTAAATTTTCCCACTTCTGGGCTAAAGGCCTCCTCTCTCTTTGAGGAGAAGGTTTGGAGCGTATTCCACCACGCTGCTCCAATGCAGGTTGACGGAATACACATGTGGCAGAATTTCTGATGTTTTCCTTCACCGCCGAGCACGAGATGAATTATAAACACAAATTAAGCACATGAAAATTCAGTGGTGCCTGGGTTTGAACCCGAAATTATCGGTTAAGATGCACGCGTTCTAACCTCAAAATGTATTCTTTATCAAAAAAAAATATCATACTACCGCTTACTTACAATTTACGGATATTCAAAATTTAACAATAAAATACAAGATGATTTATGCATTGTTTTTATTTGACTAAAATTATAACAATATCACTAAATTAACAGGACAATATTATCATATATGTATATGTCTAACGTATATCGTGTGTATTGGTGTTTATATTATAAAAGGGTTTACTGACTCCCTCCTCTAGTAATTGAAGCAATTTTGCAAAAACCAATTTAGGTGCATCAACCGCCCAAAGAAAATCTATGTGATTGAACTCTTTCAAAGGCACTATATAATGTTCTATGGGATTTATGAGTTGTACGTATAAATTCGTAACATCGACGTCACCCGCCAGCCAATCATTTTCAGCGCTAAATAAAGCAAT
Organism: Vanessa atalanta; assembly: GCF_905147765.1. Classification (NCBI taxonomy): domain Eukaryota; kingdom Metazoa; phylum Arthropoda; class Insecta; order Lepidoptera; family Nymphalidae; genus Vanessa; species Vanessa atalanta. The sequence continues at coordinate 8,410,994 of NC_061891.1, read as the reverse complement.
CGGTAGAGTTATTTTATGCAGAGGATATTCGGGGGGCGAAAGCGTTCCATACTTTATTAAATTTCCTTCAGTACCATAGTCAAATTGCTGAAATCTTCCCACGTTTCGAATCTCTTGCGCGTAATGAACTAACGTCTTCGTCGACGCACCGGCTGGGACGTGTCCCAGTATTATAGGCAACAAACTTCTATTAAACTGACGTTCATCGTGTCCGCATAACACGAACATTGAATTCTCACAGATCGCTTCTTCGTAGTGATTTATTTCACACGCGTGTTTTGATAACCACCGAAGAACAGCATTTTGTGGTAGAAATTCGTTAGCGCCGAGAAGTTTTAGCAAATATTCCAAATTATTGCTGTATTTCGCGAGGAGACGAATAGGGCTTTTAATGTCAGTCATGAAGGCTACAGGGGCTAATGCGAAACCCGCTCGTAGCACTTTATTGTAATGTGTCTTCGTGGAAAGCAAAGCAAATAAGATAGTCGTCCCCATTGAATGGCCGATATAGTTTATTTTTGTATCCCATCCCTTTGTATCCATGATATAGTCGATAACGGCTGGCAAATCGTGTTGGCTAACTTCATGAAATGTGAAATTCCAAAAAGCGAAGGTATCAATGTTAAGCGATACATGCGCCCTGGAGTAAGTATTTCCTCGAACATTCGCTAACCACACATCGTAACCGGCTTCAGATAATATATAAGCTAGACCTTTCTCTGGTCCTGCGACGATCCAGTCCGCTGAACTTCCAAGGAGACCGTGATGAAGAAGAACCGTTTTACGGGGATTCTCCTCTCTTTTAGCGTTTCGGGAATGAGGTATTCTGTGAACTGTGAGGATGTATCCATCTTCTGTGACGATTGTATGTGACTCAGATACGTAACCGTGTAGTGCGATCAGCTGTGGCGTGGTCATATGAATGCTCGGGTCATTATCATTACACGAATATTCTAATTTTTCAGGAGCAATTGCGTCAAAAATCTTCTCGTCATTGGCTTGGGCATCTTCGACATAATCTTTAAATTTTCTCTTAATCCTTGCTTGGTTACCAATGCGATCTTCTATTTGCGTCTGATTAAAACCAAGATATGACGTTATTTTATTTCGAACATTTTCAACGTAAAACTGTTTAAGACTACGTCCCTTCGATCGAACGTAGTTTGTTATTTGAGATGTTCTATTTGTGAATGCGTCGACTAGGTTCTGCGGAAACCAGCCGGTGTGCCGGCTCTCACTGCATTGTATGAAAAGAATCAATGTAAGCACAATAACTATTAGCTTCATGTCTTATGAGTGAACCGCTCTCGACGAGAGCTGTTCATGCGACTGAAGTCATTAACGGGTCAGCAATGTATCCCGGTCCGTCGGGTCAAGGGGAAATGACTAATGAATGATACTCTAGTAAACACTGAATTTATAGCAACAGATAAGCGTTTAAAATCTAAATTCGAGTTGACTATATTGTTTATTTATTTAATATCTGTGACTCATAGTGTATTCAGCGTTTTTATAATTACCGACATTAATTGTCAACAGATGATACAGATGATCAACAATGGGCACAAATTAGACCAGAGAAAATAAACGATAATTACGGAAAGATGTTGGATGAGTATAATGATATTAGATATCAGAATATTTTTTCTCTTTTATCATTATTATATATATCATTATTGTATATATCATTATTGTATATATCATTATTGTATCTACGTCTTATCAAAGATGATTAGTATAGGCAAGTTTTGAGCGGCTACAGTATAAAAAATTAAGCCGCTGGTTATACCATGTTAGAGAAAATGACATCGCTGTAAATGTAATAAAATAAATTGTTGTGCCTATATTTTTTATTAACGTCAGCTGAATGGACTTTTACCTTTTTTTAAAAACAACAATTCAGTAGTATTTTAAAAATATATTTTATTAAATAGTTTAGTAAGGTCAACTGTATTATGTCGGTGCTTGTTATTACACTTTTCCTTTATAGTAATAATATATAAAACTTAAATTTTGTAATTTCTACTATGTTTGTAGTTTGTAAAAAAATCTGCTTATAATATCCCAAAACCTTAGACACTCGAACGAGTGAACGGATTCTTATGAAATCGATATCGCCGTGAAACAGCGCAAATATTACATTATATATTTATTTTCAAATAAAAATATTGTTACATTTAAATTTACGCTTATTGTTGCTTGTGGGACACAGCTAGTCAGTACTCTGTGTTTGATATATAAAGCACAAGTTGTCTCCCGCAATTGCGCTCGCGCTTCAGGGTTCGTTGGGTGTTATGTATAAACTTCATACTAAATTCCGTACAGTGATTTGGTCGTGAGTATTTAAATCTATATACTTACGTTACAACTCTACTTGTATTATTTTTAAATTTATTTCTATGATCTATATTTTTCAATAGGCAGTGGAAAACATTCATATTATGTACTACGTAATTTAAGCCTCTTTACTGTACCTACATATTTACTAGCCGACAAAAACTCAGTAGTTACTTAAATTACATGTAATTATTGCAAACAATTAAATTTAAATCTGTATGGAGCACGTGAATAAATTAAATTCTACGCGTTTTTATCGTTTATTTACATAACTTTATTGAGAATAAAATAATTGTTTATACAAAATATATTGTAATATTTGATTACTAAGCAATACTTAAAACATATAAACATATCTATAACTAGCTAAACACACGGCTTCGCTACTTGGAATTCTGTTTGTTTTTATCCCCAAAACTAACTAACTTTTTACCCTCGAAGGGTAAAAAGCATTATATGTCCGTTCGTGGGGTTCAGATTTTTTCGTATAAAGGTTCATCAAAATCGATTCAGTTGTTAAGACGAAAAAGCGTAACAAGCTGACAGACAGTCGGACAGAGCTACTTTCGTATTTACAATGTATTACATATTTTACTTTCATAAATAAATAAAAAAATCTTTGTTGTTTATAGCAATTAAGAACCAGAAGATGCAACAGGTTTCTTCTTCCTTCTCTAACCCTTTAAGAATCGCCCGTATTGGTAATAATCTTTATAAACCATAAATTGAACAGTTCGTTAGGTTTAACATACTTACTTAAAAAAATATTTACGAAGTTGTATGTACTTAAATTTATTTCCAATTAGGTATTTAATTTTCATTTCGCCAAGTTTACTCAATTATAAGTAGCTTTTAAAACTTTTTGGATATACATCAAAGCTAAACTACTATGACTATGTCGTAATAATTCGTGTTAAATACGTTAATAGTGTTTTTGTTTTGTTTTATTGCAAAGTAACAATATCCAGAAAATAACTATATGGCGCTGAACGATTTTAAATAGCGCTACGAAATATAAATTGTAAGAACATTTTATGAGTTATTTAATGTACGAGTAGACCCCGTGGGGCGCGGTTGGAACCACTTTTAAATTTTTGAAAGTCTGAAAAGAGACTACTTCAGATACTACAGAGACTCGGCTTCATATAGTTAAAACATTGTAATATTAGCATCCTCACGGCTTACATGCCTTATAGCGTCCTCCAACAAGCAATAATTTGTATTGCTGACTTTCGGCTTAAAGCCTTTGTAACTACAGCTACATTGGACGTAACATCTTAGTTCCCAAGGTTGGTGGCGCATTGGGGTTATGGGGAATGATAAATATGTCTTAAATCTTAAAGTTCTAATGTCTATGTGCAGTCATACCACCAGTTGGCAGAATACCAATTTAAGCGGTTAATCACTTTTGTCCACTGGCAACTTGATTGAGAATATTAACCCATGCATATACCTTAATGTATTTGCATAGCAATAGATCGAGTCTATTTACAATTGCGGAGATTTTAAGTAGGAGGGGATTCTTAACTAGGAACGGAAGTAGGGTAGCAAAGTTGTTGCCATTTGTAATTTATTCCCGGATATGACAAGGACTGTATATATCTTTATACAAACATATTATAAAAATACATCCAGTGCAAACTTAAATATGTGATTACTGTAGGTATAAGCTCGATATTGTGTAAGGGATTCACGAGAGATTCATGAGTTCGTAGAAAAACGGACAAGCATTCTACGAGAAAAACAAGGCTACGTGAATTCGTAAAGTAAATGATAAAGTTATAAAAGGTGTCATCAAAGGCTAAACGAGTACGTACAGCAAATGACAAGCCATTTCCGTAAAAACGAAGCTCAGAATACCTACTCTATGAGTTCTTGGAAGGATTGTAACCAAACAATCCTTCCACGGATACAACAACGGCTACATGAGCTCATAGGGTAGATGACTATTCTTCCACCGATACATAAAAGGCTTCACAACGAGCCATTACTTGACGAGTCTTATGCTCGTGTACTCTATGTATCCTACATGGGTTACAGGAGCTCGAGGAGATGACCTAAAAGGATTTTTAAATACGTCACAATAAAACGAATTAACTCCTTAAATGATTATTTATTTTGTGTAATACTTCGCTACATCTAGTCTTACTTAATAAATAGAAAAAGATATATTCTAATTTAATACAACAGTTTTAATTCTTCACACAATTCTTCAAAATTATCTATCTTCCATTTTCTCAATTCGTTTTCTAAATTTTCTTCTTGAAGATTTTCATATTCCTCAGAATCTTAAACCAAACTTTAAATTAGAACTTTACTTAATATTGGATGACAAACAAATACTGTTATTTCTATCGTGGGGATATGGATGCAGTTAACAGTTTATTTCATTGAAGTCGATCCATTGGTTTCTTGACTGGGGTTCGGTGCCCAAACAGACAAAATCGTCAGCTGAGCTACAAACTGACTAAAACTCTGCAGCGACTGACTTGAGAACAAGAATTGACTCATTTGGGAGCTTTATAATGATGATAGTGATTGTTGAAGTTCCACCACGGCGGTTATCAATACAGAAGTGTGTATCAACATAGGTACTTTTTCCAGCACTTTCATAACCTGGACGGATAAGTTCTGACAAGGCCACTATAAGATAAGGAGCAAGACTTACTTAAATACTTTGTTAGTTCCATAAAAATCTTACTAAAAACCAGGCGCACAAAAACCGAGGTATGGAATTTTATGGATCATAAGCCTAATCTTTGTGAAATTTTGGACCCACTGGACTATATGATAAACTATTTTTTCGAATTTCAGGTACTCACGCAAACTACCAAGGTAGTAAATAAAAGGTCCTGCGACATTCAGCAGTTGTTCTACCGGTCTATATTACAGTGTACGCCCTAACACTTAAAACGCTAACGCCCTTCCAGTAATCCTTCAATTCGATGGGACGGAAAATTCGATACGACAGGAATTCAAGAAAGAGTTGACCTTGCACAGACGCAGCAACATAACATATAGAAGTGTAAACACTTAGAGAATTCTTGGTACTTCCTTAACAAATATATTATGACGTTCACAAGACCTAAGTTTAAATTTCCTCTTAATAAGATAATACTTACCATAGATAGGAAACCATCCACTCAATTCGCAAACAGCGACATTGAACGCTACCAGCTGTTTAGCTCCCATGCTACTCTTTCTTGGCCACACAAGAACCCTGACCACTTCTTCACGACTTCCCTCAATGGGATCTCCTCTTGTCATCATAACGTTATGTGCAATTGATTTTTGTAGCAAGTAATTCAACAATATAAAAATGTCATCAACTTTTTCCGAACCTTGAAATACTTCGAAGCAAAATGCTGGTACTGGGTAGCTCTCGTCAAACTTAAATAGCGGTCCTTTTATTTTATTGCAATTCTGAAAAAAAAACCACGCAAAAGAACTATTTAAAATGTTAAGGGTTTCTTCGGTCCATGGATTATTACAAAGGATTACCCTTTAAAATAACTAAATCCAAACTTCCAAAACCTTAAAATATGTCAAGAGAACTTCAAGTTTATCATGCGGAAACATAGGTACTGCCAGATTTTAATTATCCCGCCTTGGTCTCAAGGTAAAGCTACCGACCGGCACGGTAGTTAATAGGATTTTTTTAAATTTCTATATATTTATTTGCCCAAAACATTTTGCCAATGTCACGTGCGATGGAGAAGACACGATGGAGATTCAACGGTACAGTTAAACGGTTGAGGAGAAACTAATTTTACGATATGTCAGACCTAAATATTTACCGCATTTTCCACGTAAAGACGTTGCTTCTCAATAAACAAATGGTAGTGTAAATGATTCACTGACGCGAAAGCACACAAGCTATTGAATCCAATTCTTAGAGTTCTGCAATAAAAATGTACAAGTTTAAATATTATGGAAACCTTCCCGTTACTTGCGAAGTCTAATACACTGCAGTTACAGTTCGGCAGTCTGATAGAGCCAATACAAACCGTAACTTTCAAAGTAGATAAAGTAAGTTTTGGTTAAAAGCATCTATCAACATCATCGAGCATTTAAGCATGTCATACCTGATAATTTAGTTATTTAGTGTTGCACTATAAATGAACTAAAACAAATGAGTCAAATTCATTATCTCTGTGTGCGTTACAGCTACACTCGACACTCGCCAAACTTATTAGTGTGCGTCTATTTTTTGGCTACTATTTTTTTAGATGTATTCTCAACTTTGACAGTCTATCTTAACAAATAAATAGCAAAGAATTTTGCCTTTATATATTTTACTGGGAAAAATCTTCAAGTCATAACTGGAATGTGTGATAGCTTTAAACTATGGCAAATCCATGTTAATTGCATTCATTCACCAAAATTTAGCAAAAGTAGAAAAGGTAAATTCTATGTATAGCCAAAGTATTTATTTAAGTAGGTAAAATTCTCATGCAATTTCATTACAGGGCCTGGTGTTCCTAATTTAAAGAGATATCATTAATTTTTTTTTTATATTTGAAATAAAAGGGTTTATTAAATGAAGCTTACTTGCCAACTCACCGATCCTGAGTTAATAGCATTAAGTCTATGGCCAATTTCAAACTTTCCTTAGTTATTACTTGTGGCAGACATTTGTATATAGACGGGCAGATTAGGGAATGATATTTAGATATTGGACTGACATTAACAAGTACGGCATGGCTGTCCCCTAGAATAAATTAAAATTAACTCAATTTTGTTTCATTATCCAATATAGTTTCAAACTTTATGATCAAATGGTTTTTGTGATTCTTTAAGTCACAAACAATTGCCCAACTATTTTTATTGACAACTTAATACCATTGCTTTAACTTCTATGAATGAATGATGCGAATAAGACAGTACAAAAGTTGGAAACACAGTTGTTTACACACCCAATTTTAGCTGTCTTATGATTTATCATTTCCTAAATTTAATTTCAACTCCTATCATTATATCAATAATAAAAAAATTTACAGCCACCACAGCATTTAAAAATAACTATTCTGTACACTATCATGATAATCAGTCCAATTATGGCAATTATTATATCTCTAGTGCAAATTTGGCCCATTCACCCTTCAATGTGAAATATAGCAGTAGAATATTTAAATTTATTTTGGTCACTTAAGCGGGTAGGGCACAGACTATAGTAGTTGAAATTATCACATCAGCATTAATTGAGCAATGTTCTTCATGTGGCTTACAGTAGAGTGAATTGGGAGAAATTATCACATAGTAAAAAACATTATAATTCAGTATTAAATTCAGGCGATTTTATAAATGGTCTAATTTAAACTTTTTCTGTTATTGTTTTAATTCATATGTGATATTTATTTAAGTATAGCTAGTTCTTAAATATTGTAAATTTAAATCATTGTCTATTATTTAATACATAATATGTATCAAATATCACCTTCGTCATTTTCTTTAAATGTGAATATTATTTCTTCTTTGGAAACTTTTGTAAAATTAAACCTCTTTTCATCAAATGGTTGACATATATCATTTATTTGTTCTGGATATCTCCTGTTGCTTTGCCGACTTGGGTTTAACTAAAAAAATACAATTCATGGCTTTAATACACTATATGTGTGTTGACAATTATTGGTTAAAGTTCAGAATCCTATAATTATAGTTTCTTCTTCACATCACCCACCTGTAATAAATACTTTTCATTCAATAACCTCTCTTGTAAGTTCAATATTTTGTATCTAAATACATTTGCTTTTGAATGAATATCATTCCATTTTGACTTAAGAAGTGGTAAGAATTTGGAACTCTTGTCTTCAATCAATTGTTTAGATTCAAAATCATAAATTTGAATCATTTTGTTGATAAGATAATAGCTATGACGATTGTTTTTATTGTAAATTAATAGAAAATATTTTCCATTCTATCTACGTAAACACTTCCTATTATCTATATTGACAATTGACGCGTATATACTATGTAGTTTTAATAATTTCATTGATGATTCATTGTTTACAACATTATTTATTTTATTTTTATTTAGTCTGGTCAGTGTCAGTGGTGAATTGGTGATAGTAGCACTGATTGACAGTCATTAAGTCACCAAGAAAACAGTGTTGCCAGCAATGAAAACCCTAGTGTCATCAATCATCATTTTTTCACAGCTTAAGCAGTTGGCAGTCTAATAAGGTTGAATTTCGTCTGCTGAAGCCTACAGCTATTAGAACAGCACAACTTACTATGTAATAAAATAGAGGCGTGGTTTATAACAATTTATTTATACCTACTTTTTACTTTTATTTATGCCGAGATTTTTCTTCAAATTATTTTATTGGAATTTAGAGTAAAAACATATAGGTACGAGGCATGTACATGATTTTTACACCACGTAGCGAATACCCTTACCTAAAATTAATGAAATTGAATCAGAATGTACTTTATTTATCAAAAAATAATAAATTATCTTTATTCAATTTCGTCTGATACTAGCTATAATAAACAAAGTTGTTGGTGGTAGTTGCTGTAGCTACCTACTGTGCTAGCTAGTACTACCGTCAGATATGTACATTTTCTATATTATGTAAAGTAATCATATTATGATGGGTTGGTTGAAAATTGTTGCAGAATAATAAACCTATATGCAAAAACAAAAAAGGGCAACCATAACTTTTCAGTATAATACTATGCAAAGCTTAAACAAGAGTTAAATTGTATTCATTCAATTTCTTTGAGTTAAATTGCATTCATTCTTTGAGTTAAATTAAATATTAGGTGTTTTAAACTTATTTTATTGCATCATAATACTTAATTATTATATATTATAATAATACTTATTTACATTTAGATTTCCTTTAAAATTGGAACTTTTATTTTGTATTTTGAACTTTTTTAACTAACAATTGAATTGAGTAATTCTTTAAATGAAAGTTTTAAATGATAATCAAATTAAACAAATAATTTAAATATAATTTATTTTATATACATTCAGTCTTTAAACAGTTTGGATTCAATACATTATTCTTATCATAAAGGCATAATATGTCAATTATTTGTTGAGTCATCTTCGCTGCTTCAAAGGAATTCATTTCATTTAACTTTTTAGTGACAGCTTTACCCACTTTTTCATATTTTGAGTTATTTAAAGTAAAGGAATCATTTTGTACAGCTTTAAATACTGATACTAAACTCTCCGCTATGCCTTGACAAGAAATATTTGAATGTGTCGAATTATTATCGGAGTATTGGTCACTGTTGTAGTCCAGTTCATTTTGAGAATCCTTTTCTTCTGACGTAAAGAAGACTTCCTAGAAAAACGTAATATAAAATTACATTAATTATGAGGGAATTGCATGCCATAAGTAGATCTCAGACCAATATAATACAATTAAGATATATAGAAATAAGACCATTGATACTATATGCCAAAGGTACCTAGTAATTAATTATGTTTGATGGTAATTTATAACTCACTTTTTTTTCTTCAATATCCATGTCCTCTACCCGAAGTTTAACAGCTCGATTAACTTTTCTAAGAAATTGACAAGCTTCCCACAAGTGCCAGTTAACTCTGTACTCCTATAAATAAATTTAATATAATCATTATATTTATGTCTGTTGATATTAAAATATTTTTGATTTGTTTATATTAATTTCCTGATAATAGGATATTTTTTAAATAATACATCCATTACTAGAGATTTAATATTTATAATCAGGGAAAAAATAGGGTTATATAGAGACTATTTGAAATAAATTACCAATATCATATTTAATTGATTTAAATACCATTAACAGAGTTGAAAAAATATACAAAGAAACTATGGCACTAACCTCCCCATCACTTTTAGCTTGACTAGCCTTTATTTTTCTTAAGTAATTAGCAAAAGTAGACCTTATATTTGTCCACCTATCCTTCACGGCTTGGCCCGTAAACTCGTTACCGTATTTTGCTGCAAACTCTGCGTATGTGCGGTCTCTGTATTCAACTGAAGTATATTTTGGGTGTTTTGGATTCCATATATTTGGTCGGCTCTGTATGAATTTTACCAATTTAAGATTCATTTTTCTAGTCCAAAATACTTTTTCTTTTGCGAATTCTGATATCATTTTTGTTTCGTTTCTTAATTGATCTTACAGAGTCCATTTATTAATAAAATATTAATTTGAATCTTTTTCATTTCAGATATTTACTTTATACATCTTTTGAACTTCTTTTGCCTATAATTCATTCAAATTATGCAAATAAACATAAACTTGAATCTTGATGTAAAATTTATAAATATTATGTGTTCTGTCAAACGCTGCCAATTTGACGTTCGTTCGTAGAAATTATAGATGTTAATAATGAAATCGATGCATTCGAATAATAATATTAGTCCTTTGAGAAAAATAATTCATAATCCAATCTATGAAAGTTATTTTATTTATGTAAAAAGTAGGTTATTAAAAAGGCTGCATTATTTATAAATTTTTTGGTTTTGCAGCTCACCATTATACTATTTGACGCTGGTGGCAAAATTTGAATATTAGTATAATCACGCAAAAATATATTAAGCTTTTTAATAGCATGTGTGTTAATATTCACTTGAAACGATGACTCAACTTTTTTTGGTTTTATACATACTAAATAAAAAAGGTCTAAAGAGTGCTTGAAATTCTGTTTTTATTTTAAGTATTGAATTATAAAAAGTAATTTTATATCAAAATAATGGTTATACCTAATATATATATATATATATTCGTAATAATTAAGTCACTTTGAAAATAATATATAAATGATTCATATTTTCAAAATTTAGATATAGATCTTAAAAAAATATAATATTTTTTTTGGGTTTATTTTAATTTTATGGGATTAATTATTTTTGTTATAAATTATGTAAGATCTAAAATAAAAATATTATCTAGTCCATATCATTCAAATTTCTCTGCTGCGTAATATTGCTTAAAAAAAATACACAATGTTGTCACAGAGGAAATGTCAGGACGGTAAACAAGTATGTTGAAAATGGTACAGACTAAAAACTTATGCTGAAATAATATCACTGAGATTCTCACTAACAATCTTTGGAAAAAATGTTGGAAATGTATATAGATATTTTATATACTATAGCTTATCGAATTGAATACGCTGTTAAGGAATAATACTTTAATAATAAAATTATATAACAATTATAAGTTATATTACAGGAGTAAATAATATTTAGTAGTTTTTTTTGTGAAATAAGTGTGTGGCTATAATAATAATTGAATATGAAAATAGTTCAATGGGGTGACCGAAAGACAATATCATGTGGCGGAGATGAGAATTCTGAGCGGAGTAAGTAGATTAAGTTTGGAAGTGGCACCGGTATCCGAGAAGCTATCTGGAAACCGGCTGTCATGGTATGGGCATGTTCTGCGGAGGAATGATGACCATGTTTTGAGAAAGGTTTTGAGAATGGATGTGGATGGATATAGAGGTAGGGGACGACCCAAGAAACGATGGATGGATTGTGTGAAAGACGATATGGTTTGAAATAATGTTACTTGTGAGATGACGTCCGACAGAGAAGTATGGAAGAAGAAGACATGCTGCGGCGACCCCAAGTAAAATTGGGATAAGGGCAGGAGGATGATGATGATGAGTTCAATAATGTGTTTAATTATCATAATTCGATCGAGAAGAATCTTTAAGAAACTTAGCAGTTACTTTGTATCAACCATGTATGATAATAAATACTTAATGGACAGAAGTTGTAAATTTTATTGAAATTATTTTTTCCATTCGACCACGAGAATGATCCGCATATAATGAGAGGATGTATGTAGACGTCGCCGGTACCTCGTACGCCGGAATACCTACTAAATAGCAAACGGTACCCAGTCTGTCTCTTTGGAGCGTCTTTGGATCACTCGTGCATGCTAACTTGACACCAAAACACGGTAGCGAGACTCTTGACCTACCTTAACAATAGCAAAATTAATTTTGACAGATTTTATTGTGTTTGGTAAGTAGATAACATTGTAAGAAATATTAACCAACCCTTTCATCGTCAATGCGTCACAACCCTAGGGAACTAAGTTATTATATCCTCGTGCTGCCACTTACGAGTACACTGGCTCACTCACCCCCAAAACTAGGACATAACAATAGTAAGTATTGATGTTTGGTGTAAGAATGTTTTTTCGAGTGAATGAATGGACTTCCCAGGTTATATATCATGTATGGAAAACAACAAATGCAGATTTTGTATCAAGAATAAAATCTTTGTCTGTCTCGTTTATGCAGTGGCCATATAAGGCCACTGATCCCGAGGTTTTTCTGTCGAAAAAGTCTCAGTCAGCCTTGAGTATGGAAGTTAGAACTGTGTACATTCCCGTGCCTCGGAAAGCACGCAAAGTAACGTAAACTCTTTTCGGTCATATGAGAATGGTCATCCCATCGGATTGTTAGAGTGTCGGAATAGAGAGTGCACCAGTGTTTGCGTACAAACTTGTGCACGACTTGAGCCGAGATGGCCCATTGGTTAATTTAACCGATGATTTCGGGTTCAAACCCAGGCAAGCACCACTAAATTTCATGTGCTTAATTTGTGTTTATAATTCATTTCGTGCTCGGCGGTGAAGGAAAACATCGTGAGGAAACCTGCATGTGTCTAATTTAAACAAAATTCTGCCACATGTGTTCCAACAACCCGCATTGGATAAGCGTGGTGGAATATGCTCCAAACCTTCACCTTAAAGGGAGAGGAGGCCTTAGACCAGCAGTGGGAAATTTACAGGCTGTTAATGTATGTAATATTGTGCACGGCCTTTTAAGTTGGACCTCTTTTGAGATTGCCCACTATAACTGAAATCGGTCAGGACGACATCCTAGTCGGTTTCATAATGTCTCATTAAAAAAGTCTACAACATTAATTCGAGTCTCGAATGTTTTAATGCAAATAGAAGAAAGTATTTACTATTCATGAATGTATTAAGATCTTGTTCCAAAAGTTATACATACTTATAAATCAGCGATTTTTGATATTATGAGCGCATAAGTTAAAATGGTCATATAACGGTATTACCATTTTTTTTATTCCATATGATACCTTATTTGAATTTATAAAAAGTATGACCCGAATACTTGAGTCGAAGCCTTTTCCAATGAGAGAATTGAACTTAAAAAGTAAAGGGGTATCAATAGGATAAGGGATATCAATAGATATTTTGGTATTATTTTCGTAATAATTAAAGTATTTTGTACTACTTGTGTCAACGATTTTATCCGGGTTTTTGTTTTAAAAGTAGATTAATAAAAGATCCTGAAATTTAGTAATATGAATAAAAGCTAAATAATATTACCTAATTCCAGGATTATTTGTATAATACCATCATAGTCTTCAATGATTTTAGTGATAACTTTTTTATGTAATAGGTAGGTGGACGGCCAATTGGGTCACCTGATGGTAAGTAGTCACCACCGCCCAATAGATATTGACACTGTAAGAAATATTAAGTATTTCTCACATTACACCATCAACCAAAGTTGGAAGCTAAGATGTTATGTTCCTTATGCCTGGAGATCCACTGGTATACTCACCCTTCAAAGTTTGACGGTAGAATATATGATGAGAAGGTGATACCTATCCAGACGTGTTAAACAAAGCTCTACATCCAAGTAATCGATATAGAAATCTATACTAATATGCCTAAAATGTCGCTGTGTTTGTATTTTTAACCATTTAGAAGATTACCTTTGCCAAATAGACAAACAGCCAAAAATAATAATAGTTATATATATATAATAGTAAATTATTATATCATAGATATAATAAAATTGGAGTGTGTGTATAATAAAATAACCGCTTTTTACTAAATACATATGTATGTTTACACGGTACAAATAAAAATAACTTTTTTTTAAATTGTTGTCTGTCTGTCTGTCTGTTTGTTCCGGCTAATATGTGGAACAGCTAAACCGATTTTGACGGGACTTTCACTGGCAGATAGCTGGTTTAATAAGGAGTAACTTTTATTTTAGAACTATATAAAATAAAGTCCAAATAACTCAAATTCAAACGTGCACGAAGTCGCGGGCACAGTTAGTATACCATATATACCTACTTCAATTTAAGGTGCACCTGACGTTGTTCGTCTGGTTTATTCGTTTGATCAGTGATATTAATATGAATTGAAAATTGTATTTAAAAGTATTAATACAACGCAGAGGGGGCATTGTTTTACTTCCATTGCAAAACGAGAACAAATTGCAAATAACTGTAATTAAAAAGCGCTAACGCGAAAAATAAAAAAGAGAATGTATGCGAGATCGACGTCCGTGACAGCGATACAACGAGCAACGGTAAATGTGCGATCTCTGAGTCGAGTCGAGCACAGCTGTCCAGTCGTCGATGCGGCCTTAACCGCCATGGGTCGCTCGCTTCACGCTCTATCAGCGTACACTCGCCCGTTCGTAGCGAAAAACTCCCGCCAAGCGACAACAGGATGTCCGTTTTCAAAGCGACAACGCTCCCAAATCGCTCCAGCTGCATCGCTAAATGAAGAGATATTCGCAAATGCGAAACCCTATTCCGCTGTCCCTGGGCCCAAACCCATTCCTATCCTTGGGAATACGTGGCGAATGGTACCTGTTATCGGACAGTTCGATATTTCGGAATTCGCGAAAGTTACGAAGTTGTTTTTAGAGAGGTATGGTCGAATCGTTCGTTTAGGAGGTTTGATCGGAAGACCGGACTTGTTGTTTGTGTATGATGCAGATGAGATCGAAAGGATGTACAGGCGAGAAGGACCCACGCCCTTCAGACCAGCTATGCCGTGTCTTGTGAAATATAAATCGGAAGTGCGAAAGGATTTCTTTGGTGATCTGCCTGGTGTTGTTGGCGTGTAAGTTATTTAAATTTTCGTTATTTTTTTTATTTCTATCCTATATCCAAATAGGATCAATTATAAAAAGGCATAATGTTCAAAAAATGTCAAATCTTACTTTGACATTTTCTTTACTTTATGACCTTTTGTAATTGCTCTATTAAAATCTCCACCTTAACGTGTTTGCGTTTCTTAGCTTGGTCTTCGTGTATTTTACATAATTATTTAAATTTACTTATTGCATTATAAATAAAAATCTTTCCACTCTTCAAACTTTAAGATCTTACAAAATTCTATCTACTTAAGTTTTACAAAATATTCGAATTTATTTTATACATATCATTATAATTGCGATAAAAATATTGGTAACAGTATAACATTATACAGGACAAATTGAACATTGTATAACAACACTGTTATTAAAAATGTTTTCCGTTTGATTTTTCTCAAGCAATAAGATAGAATAGATGATTAGTTTTCACATAATACAGGAATTTCTCTGTAAGTCGACTCTACTTTTCTCTAGAGGTATATTTATGTAGATTCCATTTTCTCTTCAACGTGTATTTTGTACAAAAAAAATGTAAAAAAAAAATGGTCAACTGCATTAAGAAAATGTAAACAGTAGATTTATTGAAGTTGAAGACTATTTCGAACACAATATCCTTACAACTTAAAAAAAGAAGAAAAAAAAGAGTCGAGTTTCAATTGAAAGTTGCTGCAAATATTTTTAGAGCAAAAGGTTAATGAACTTTATAATTTGTTTACATACTTTGAATATAGTCACGGTATATAAATTTGACTGCGCTGCCACCAAGGCTTCGACGTTCGACCTTTCATTTTATAATAACGTTGTCGCCCGCGGTGTCGCTCGAGTTTCCTTTGAGTTCAAGCCTACTTAATACGAAGTTTTATCAAATTCGGTTCAGTGGTTTGACGGTAAAAGAGCGACAGACAAACAGACATACAAAGTTTATTTCGTATTTTTCGCATTATATTAGTATATATATATATATACTAATATATATCATTCGAGTTTTATTTCATTGATTAATATATTATATCTACATGGGTAATCTACAATTAAAGTGACTCTCAAAAATTAATAAATCATAAACAATCTGTAAAGGTGAAAATTTATAATTTTAAGATTTTTACTTAAATACTTGGTGGTTGGTTGCTTTGTTCTCTGGACACCTCCTACTCTTCATAAATATTCTACCCCAAAGTATGAATACTAAGTATTATTGCGTTCCGGTATGAAGGGTGAGTGAGCCAGTATATATATACACAGCCATATAGCCAGTATACAGGCACAAGGGACAAAACATCTATGTTCCGACATTGGTGGTACATTGTTGATATGAGAAATTATTAATATTTCTTGCAGTACTGGTGTTTATAAGCAGTGGGGGGCATTTAATATCAGGTGGCCCGTTTACCAGTCCGCCTACATAAGGTATACAAAAATGTCCCACATCAAAGCAAAGACCTAGCCAAGGAGAGCTTAAAAGGTTTGCAGTAGCGTATTTCACCACATTGCTAAAGTGTGGATAGTTAGATACTCATGGCAGAATATCAACCGACTCTTGCTAATTTTAGTCATGACAAATTCTTGATAATGGCCGGAAAGTTAAATAGAATGTGATAAGTTTATATAAAAAAAAAAACATTTTAACAAAATCGATCAAGCTATTTTCATAATGATACTTCTAACTACGTAATTATAATATATACGGTTAATAAAAACAGGTAAAATTTGTTTCGTTTGTATGTTCCCTATAATTATCATTATCATATCATTTTATTTTCTTTTTTAATGAATTGCTTCCGTGCGAAGGCGGGCCGGGTATTAGTTATATAATAAAATAATTTTAAACTTAAATGAAATAAATCTATTCCTAAAATAATAAAGATTTGTTAGTATTAAAACATTTTACAAAATACATGGGTATTAAGTAAGTACATAGGACTAGGTTAATTACAAAATCTATCGCGCGACAGTCCACTGCCTAGGTCTAAGCTACGTCCTCGGGTTATATTACGCACATGACATAGCATATATTTACTAACACCAAGGTACAAGACCATCACTATTTGACATAACCTCGATACATCACAACTACTACTACGAAAGTATTAAAATATTTGAAGGTCAGTCTTACATAAAGTGGTCATTTCTACAGGGTCAGACCGTAAGTTTAGGGGGCCCTAGGCTAACACTACTTAGGGGCCCATCTAAGACATATCTGAACGTAGACTTGAATTAAGACAATTGAATGGGTTTGATTAATTGCAGGACTCGCAGGGCTGCAAACCATACGATCTGTTTAATTTAATAAAGTTATGGATTATTTCGCATTATTGTCTAATTTTGACTTTGACTTGACTTAGCTGGAGCCCCTTGAATCAACAGGGCCCTGGGCTGAAGGCCAAAAAACCATATGGTAGAGGTAGACGTCATAGTCAGACGAGTAAAATATTAATAAAACGTGGTCACTAAAAACTTTTAAACTTTAGCACTTATTATTTATTAAACCACATAAATAGTTTCTGAACTGGTAACGACAAATTTTGAAATGTTTATTTTACGTTTATTATTAAAAGGTATTAACAATTTTACCTATATGTGTTAATACCAGTGTTTCTATTTTCTTATTTAATTTTGGGAGTTTTGTCCTACACAGGTACGTAAGTCCTATAATTTCAGTGTTTTTAATTAGTTGCTATATATATACGTCAGAAGGATATATTGTGTGACTAGGGATTATTCCGAAAAACTCTGTCATAATAAACAAATCTTAATAGTTAACCAAATAGACGTAATAGAAGGATTCAGAGGGAATAAAAATAACGTGAGGAAGCCACTTGATTTCGGATTAAAATCTGTTACATTAACATACACCGATCCGCATTGGACCAGTACATGGAATATTCTCAATCAGTCGACCAACCTGCCATTTACATCAATATATACTAAACACATAAAAAAAATATGTACAAAGTTTCCAAATTCATATTTATTTTGCTCAAATTTTAAATAATTATTATTTAATTTCTCGACGACCTATTTGCGAAAACAATTAATATGAACCTCTCAATAATATTTCACGGTCAAAGTTGCAATAGGTTAGGTTACGTCGATAATTCGCACTTCGGTGCTAAAACATCTGACAGTGGTTGTCATTGTCATGCCGCCCCAGTTTGCTATGATCCTTAACACATCACAATACATGACATAACTGTATCTGAGATCACGTATCATATCATCATAACTTCTCAGTTCCCAAGGTTTTTGGCGTATTAGCGATGTATGTAATGGTTAATATGTCTTAAAGTGAATGTGTACAGTAAGCACTTACCATAAGAATTCCTATTTGCCAGTCATCCTACATTATAGTGGTAGTTAATAGTTATTGTGAACAAGAGGTCTAAAGTTATGTTAATAATCATGGTATGATTACACATACATTTAATTAATGGATCCACGATGGTGCCTTGATTAGAACACAAGGAATTTAATGGAAAAATAAATGGAAACGATGGTTCTGAGTTCAAACCATGTGTTACTGGATTGTCATGTTCATTGCTCGGTGATAAAGGAAAATATCGTGAGGATGTTTCGTGACTATGTTTGGTGGATGAGAATCTGCCACGTGTATCCCAAACCATCAGCAGCAAAAGATCCAAAGCTTTTCCTCGAATGGGAGAGAAGGCTATAGTCCAGTACTGGGAAATTTACTTTATATACTTGATACTGTTATATGTTAATTAATATTTAAATCCATTATGTCTATAAACGTTTTCTTTCACTATGTTACTCTGTTTGTATAAATCATAAATTCAACTAGTTTCTCTTAAGCGGGAAAACGTGAAAGAATTTTAAATAAGACATCGGATATTACACAGAAGTTTATGTAATATAAACCTTATTGTCAAAGGAATAAGACACATTTTCATTAACTTTTACGTTTAATCGCGTCTCGAAATGTGGTCAAAACCGGTGTAGGTTCGTCATAGCCTTATTTTCTCAATACGATCGTTTTACCTTCGTTTTAAGTTTTTTTTTTTAATTTAAAAAAATATATGCATAATGTTTACTAAAGATAATAAGATATTGATAAAAATGGACAAAGGATTAAATTCTTAATTAAAACATTATAGTTCGGTGATATTATATATCTACTTCGATGTTTATTTATTCATATAATATGTTTTTTTTGTAGTGAAACTTCTTTCTGAGCTGCCAGCTTTGAGTTTCAGAAGCTATAAGTTGTCAGTTTATAACATCTACTCCGAGATATACTTTAGAAATTTGAATAGAGAATTTTTTTTTTTTTTTTTAATTTATATAATTTTTTAAATCAATATTTTTTATTTTTTATTCTTACCCGTTTAAATCAGTACGACAATATTTATACCTTATATATTTTATAGACCCTATGAATTAAATGATATATATAAATAATATATTAATCAATATATCCATGATTATATGACACACTTGGGAAGTAGGGCAAAGCGAAAGCAACTTGTCTATGTGTAAGTGTGTGACGTGATCTGCATATACACTCAAATGGGATCTCCTGTCACTGTTTCCGGTAATTTTTTAGAGTACAATAGCAAGTGATTTTCACTTATTTTGTGTCAAATTTAGTTTGTGTGAAAGATTGTTTTGGTAGATATTTTGACTTAATATATTTCCTATATATTTTAAGTTAGCCTTGTAAAACCAAGGCGTTCTTTTTTTAAATTAATTGTTGTAAGTAGGTTTTATTCAAAGATCACTAAAGTTAATTAAGGTAGATATTTATTAGTTTAAATTATATTAGTTATAATATGATGCTTTAATAATAACCAAACTTTCCCTTTCCTGACATTCAATTATTTTTATTTAATTTATTAATAAGAACTGTTTCGACGTATTACAACATTTTAATAATTAAGTTACCTTTTTACCGAAAAAAAAAATATTACCAGTTTTATGTATGTTTTTTTTTAATAATACAAGCATGGGCCACTCATTAGTCAGCCTAAATACAATCCTAATTACGTTTTATTATCCGATCCTCATGTTAATCATATAGTTCGTTCGTTAGTAGTTTATCATATATATGTTAGGTGTGGGTGCGATGTTAGCTCAAGGGGTCAGGATTGGATATGCAACTTTCACATCGTTATACAGAACGAGTTGTGCTGCTTTTTCGTATTTTTAAAATGTCTTGATTTGTTTTATAGATTTCGCCAATGGCGGTCTTTCTCGAGGATGATTAGCCACACTACTGGACATGTTATAGGTGGATTATTAGTATGTAAAATACCGATTAAAATAGAATATTTTTATTTTATACTGAGACCGCCGTCTTACCCTTGTGAAATTTGTAAAACTTTATTCTAAACAAAAATTTCTTCAAAAATTTTACACCTCCAGGGGTGATTTAAAAAAAAATCGTTCAGTTGGCCGTTTAAGCTTATTCCGTACTAAATTTAATAATAATTAGTGTCGTACTGTAATTAGTGTCTTGCTGCGAAAGCTTAACAGAAAGACAGAAAGACTTACTTTACTTGCGTGTTTATAATATTAATATGGAATGTAGTTTTATAGATAAAGTATTAAACGATCACTACTTTTTTGGGCACTGAGAGACTAACCAAAACATAATCCGATATAATAATCCGATGGGAAACGACGAGACCGGAAATATTTTAGACAACATTTAAATTTAACGAGATCTCCAAAGAGCACGGCAGTGCGTTGCCAACTTATAAATTCCGGGCTGCCACTGTGAATTTATTAAAACGAAAACTCATTAACTCAAAATTGTTTTAACTCATGTTTTGAAATCGAAACTTTGGGATTAATAGGCTTGTAACTTAGCCACTAAAAAATGAGTTGCTTTGATTTGAGTTATATTTTTATTAAATATATGTATACACATATATTTATCATTAAACATTAATTTATATTCACGCTATGTTTGCTCGTTTTAAGTCGCACATATAAATACGAGTATTATAAAGCTACTACTATTTTCTTTGATCATTTACATTTCACGATGATGAATAAACGTAGCTTTTTGCATATTAAATCTGGGTATTTACAGATACACTCAAACACGATATAATAATATTATGTAGACATAAAAGTTAAAAGCCGAGATGGCCCAGTGGTTAGAACGCGTTACTACACACGCATCTTAACCGATGATTTCTGTGTTTAATTTTTGTTTATAATTCATCTCGTGCTCGTCGGTGAAGGAAAACATCGTGAGAAAACAGGCATGAGTCTAATTTCAACGAAATTCTGGCACATGTGTATTCCACCAACACGCAGCAGTGTGGTGGAATATGCTCCAAATCTTCTCCTCAAAGTGGGAGTTGGAAATTTACAGGCTGCTGATGTATACAAAAGTAATACGTATGTACATAAGTATAAATGTACACTCTAGGTCTGGGTTGTTAAAACTGATAATCTTTTCTGTCGCAATATATACTATTCCAACCATAAGAGGAAAAAAGCCAAATAAACAACATTTGACAGCAAATTGACACGATATCGTTGGTTGAAAGCTTGATTAATCTATGATGTTCACAATGGATTTGCGAAAAAATGGCGTTTTAAACATCGACGAAACCGTTATCGGGATTTTGGAAGTAAAATTAAACTGAAAATAGGTAGTTAAGTGTAATAGTGTTGTATTATAAATAAAGATATATTAATCATAAACTCTTAGTGCACAATATAGCCGAGTTATTAGCAAATCGCATGAAATACGTAAATCTAAGGTTTGTTTATCTTTTTTCCTACTTCCATTGTAATAGGCTTTTACAATAATAATCATAATTTATGAAAAGAAGAGATAAGATAAATGTTAGAACGTATTTAATACGTAGAATTGCTTTTGTTGTCTATATAGATTTTTTCTTAGATTTTTTCTTGGTTGGAACCACCCACTCATCAGATATTCTACTTATAAACAGCAGTATTGCTGTGTTCTGGTTTGAAGTGAGGGCTAGAAGTGTAACTACATGCACAAGGGACATCATTACTTAGTTCCCAATGTTGGTGATGTATAGAAGATGTAAGGGATTACAAAATTTCTTACGGCGTCAATGTTTATGGGCAGTAGAGACTACGTTCCCAAAAAAATATAATTTTGAGTATTCGCCTGCAGTCAACTCAGTTATTCTTAAAATGTCGGACAAAGCGGTAATATTGAGCGGGTTCATTGATTATTCTATTTATTTAAAAAACCAAAATGAACGATATTCGTGTTACAAGTGATATTTAAATCGGCGAAAATTACAAGGTTATGCTAGATCTTGTCTCTCATTCTCTTCTCGATTGTATCATCACAAGTTGCGCACTGTTTTCATCGTCATCGCCCATAGACAATGGCGCTTAAGAACATAAACATCGCCAATACGACACCACTTCGGGAACTAAGATGTTATGTTCGTTGTGTCTGTAGTTATACTGGGACATTCACCCTTCAAACCGGAACACAACAAAACTGAGTACTGCTTGGTGGTAGAAAATATGATGAATGGGTGGTACCTATCCAGACGGGCTTGCACGAAGCCAAACCACCAATCCTGTAATGCCCAGTTCTTCTCAATCACTTATATTATTCCTGTAACGGTTGAATCTGAACTGTAACAATACAGACAAATGTTCCCGTTAAGGAATCCTTAAGTGTTTTCATTACTACACTCAGAGTCGTAAATAATTTTCTGACATTCCACGATCTTGTTCGGCATGAAGTGTTAAGTTTGTTCAAACAGAATATTAAACCATTACAGTCCTTAGAATCAATATCGTTGTAAGTTTTGCAAACACTACAAATCGCAAACACACTTTAGTTAGCATAATATATGTTTGTTCAAATTACATGAATTTTATCTTTAGGTTAAGTTGACCGACAAAAGACAAAGTAAAATTACAGATATTGTTATTTGTCATTGAATAAAAGCAATTATTATGTATTAAGTATTTTTTAAAAGGGAAATCTTCCTAGCATTTTTGTTACCATCGCGGTCATGATTAGAAGCTTTCATTTTAATAATTCTTTTGTAAATAAATAATTAAAATAAATTTAGATGACTTTGTTATTTACAAATAATCTACATCGTCTTCGTATGAAATGACTCTTAACTGAAGATTACGAGTATGAACTTGGGATATCACCACTAAATTTTCTATCTCATGATTGGTGAAATTAAACATAAAGGATGCATGTGTCTAATTTCTATGAAATTCTGCCACACTCGCAACCATAAACACGGATTGGTGCAACGGTGTACTAAGCTCCAAACCTTTTCCTCAAAGTAAAAGCAGGCCGTTGCCCAACATTGGGACATTTACAGGACTTTAGGTCCCTTGGCTAATTTTAATCGGAATTGGCTAATCGGAAGATCTGCCACTTTTTTCCTCTATAACACTACCCGATATTTACCTTGCGTGCGAAATTTACAAACTTTACCAATATTATACATGGGAGAATTAGAATGACAAAAATAATACTTGTTACTTAAAAGCAAAACAATTGGACCCATAAATCGATGGTCGGGTTTTGTCTAAGGTCATCTAGGTTGGTGCATTGTACTTATTTATTTTTGAAATGATGACGATGACCCACTGACCGGCATCGCCGCTACAATTCTCACTAGAGACTAGTGACTAGTCTGTGTGGGTGCAAACACTTATTTCGATGGAACAGTAAACACTCTTGGCCGGATCATAACAGGAAAGCAATCAGGCACTCGATCAACAGCCATACGAACTTATAAGATAACAAAACTGGGGCCACGATACAAGCCTACTGGACAATTATTGAATAGTTAACACTTACTTTATAAAAGTATTTTAAATAACAATATTACGTCTATGTAACTATATATTACATAGACAAAATAACTTTATATATGTTATTATTACCGCGTAATAAATTAATACCTTGGGGCGCAATATAATAAAAAAAAGCGTTCTGTCACCTGTCACAGAGTTAGTATTGGTTTTACTTTTTGGCGCGAAATTTACACAAACTTTGGATATACAATTTGTTAGTCATAGAAAATTATTATTAATTGAAAGTAATTTTGAGTTTGAGTTTGATTCTTATTTGTTATTATAAAGTCACGTAATTATTAGTCTATTATTTTTAAAAAGTAAATTTGGTTTTTTGTCTACACGATTATTTATTTTATAAATATATAATATATATAACTTTAACAGCTGTTGAAAGTCAAAAATCTTTATTCATAACAGTAGCGATACATTTGCGTATTGATTTTGAAAAATTTACCAACGGTTGTGAAATAAACACCTCGGACATGAGAAGAACCCGCGAAAGAAACTCAGCGTGTTTTTTTTTAATGTTCATCAAAATTATTGTTTTCATACTAAAATAAATATATTTTCCTTAAATTAACCTGAAGGCGATCACCTCATTCCCAACCTCAACCCAATGTAGTCATTAGTTTTGAAATATTCATTGTTATTTATAGACTATATACGTACTAGATAATATCACAACACAATCCGGCTCGTGTAAGTCAGTAGACCAATGTTGCATTGTCTCACGAACAGACAGACAACCAATCGTGTTAAAGCTGTATCTATTTTCATTCCGAGTGCGATTTCTTCATAGCAATGCGAATGGTTTACATTTTAATATAAATCTTTTGTTTGTTAAAACAAATATCATATACTGCGTATAAGAAAATATTATGAGACGACATAAACGATCTTGTTAACTATAATAAAGAATACCATAAACGTTTTTATTTTAAAGAAAAGTTATACTCATTTTCAAAATTAAAATTTTACTCCATCGTGACCACGAAAATTCAAATTGACTTTTTTTTTTTGAAAATTTGTAAAAGGCGTACTCCTTCGTGGCTAAGTGTGATAAAATTATGAAAAAATGTGTGTAGTTATCTTTGTTAATAAATAACTATTATACACACACACAACACAGATTATTATTTATTTTTTACAATTTTATTTATAATATAAGTAGGCGGTCGGCAAATGACCTGATGCTAAGTGGACTGTGCCCTGAAACATTGGCGCCGTAAGAAATTTCAACCATTGCTTACAACCATGGTAACTAAAATTATACGTCCCTTGTACCTGTAGTCATCCATTCAACCAGAACACAACACATACATACAGCAACACTACAATACTAAGAACTGCTGATTGGTGATAGCATACTTGTATTTTACTAGCATGACTGTATTTTTAGATGTTGAAAAAGACTAACTGCTAAGTTTCTTGCCGGTTATTCTCGGTAGAATCTACATTCCGAACCGGTGGTAATTTAACTTTAAATCGTTTGTTAAATGACGATTCATAAGTGCTTGTAAAAGCCTACTTGAATAAAGTATATTTTTGATTTGATTTGAACAAACTCCTCATCTTATTGCTTCCGTGACTGAGTCTTCATTTCGCCTAGAGTTGGAATGCTGCGAGCATTCTTGCCACCATTCCACGCGATCATGCTTGTTGACTATTTCTATAGTGCGTGTAAATTAATTATTTGCAAAATCGTTTCGTTTATTATTATATTAATATGACTGATAATTCGTATTGTACACGTAGGAGTCCCTTGTAATATTATAAATGCGATTTTTTTTCATCTCTTCGCGCTTAAGCCGCAGAACCGATTTAGATGAAATTTGGAATGCAGAGTTTGAGTCCCGGATAAGGACAAAGGTTAATTTATTTTACCTATATTAGGTGGAGGTTTGTAAGGGTAATTTAATTTTTAATTAGATATTAACTTATAATCAGATGATTTTTTAAGATTGTTCTTTATATAGGATTTCTGGTAAAATAGGGGGTAAAAGTAAATGTGCTTTAAAAATTACAATTAATATAAAATATCGTACTTAATAATTTAAAAATATATATTTTTATAATATATTATTGTTGTGATTTTATAAGAATAATTAGTTGAACTATCTAAACAACAAACTAAAACTCAACAAAGTGTACTTGTGTAGTTATACATTATTGATGTCACATTTATTTAAAAGAAAAAACAAAGATTAATGTCATATATCATCTGAATTTAGAATGTTAGTTTAATACGTCTTGTAACAGTCGCTTGAGAGACGAGAGCAATTACACGTAACTGCACCAAATTGTAGCGCTAATGATTGTTATTATATTCTCTGTATCTGTTTTTATGTTTCCTTAATGTACAGAAATTTAAAAAAAATCTATATATTCTAATTTTGAAACGATTTTATAGATTATTGTTTACATAATAATTATTATCATTAATGCCTTAACTACATAAAAATAAAAATTTACAATAGTTACTTTACAAATCGTGACCGCGAGGAATGGTGGCAAGAATGCTAGCAGCATTTCCGTTGAATCGCAATTCCGATTCTTTGTGCAAAAAATTAACCAGCTCTAGTCACTAGTGGAGGCAATAACCCGTATTGGAGCAGCGTGGTGGAATATGCTCCAAACCTTCTCCTCAAAGGGAGAGGAGGCCTTAGACCAGCCGTGGGAAATTTAGAGGCTGTTAATGTAATATGTAAATGTAATTCTTAAATTAAAGTCTTAAATATAAAAAGTTTATTTTAAGATAGAAAATCAGTCGATTAGTTCATGATAAATACTCTATCAAACAGACAATTTATAGTTTTGTAGTAGTACCTATAAGTTATTAATGAATGACATAATAACATCAGGTGTTTTATTGAAGAGTATTTACGTTTCATAGCTTTGTTCGTAGATTGCATGTTGTGATTAAACCTTGGACTAACCGTGTTAATGATGGCCCTTTGTCGCAAGCGGGCTTTGTCGGCCATGAATATTACGAAATGAGTGTATTTATAGTATTAAGTTTAACCACATAACCTGTTGATGTTTATAAAAGTACATTTATTAAAGAAATAGTTTATTTTTAGATAGGTATATAAGTAAATAAATTTACAGGAAAACGTCTGCGGGTTCTGCTAGTGTGTGCATATAAACTGTTGCATGAAATCATGAGTTCTAGTGTAACATAACAAGGGACATAACATATTAGTTTCTTGCTAGTTTGTCTGTCTATTTTAAATAAAGTGTTGCATGAATATTTAATTTAAGTGATAATTAATTAGGCAATTGTATTCAGCAGAAGATTATATAAAATGTTGAGTAAGTTTTCTCAACAAAAGTAACTCCTTACACTTCATATAAATATAATTATTAGTTGAATCGTCTTATTTTATTAATATTAGTAGTTTACTACTATTAAAGTATTTCGATGACGTAAATCTTCCAATATATAGTAATTCTACAACTAATTTTTGACTTATATTACTGGTCCGTTGATAATAAATAGTAATGTTATAAACATATGACGGACAATTTCAGGAAATGCGGGAAAGATCGTTCATCTAATAGATACTTCAAATAGATCTATTAGATGAAATAAATAAAAAAATATTGATAATTGTTTCATTAAACATATAATAATTATGATTATCGAATTTCAACTTTATGAGCCATATAATAGAATTGACAACAGTGAATGTTTAATATCTAATATAATTATTTACCTAAAAACTATTTTTGCATCAATTTTATTTCTGGTACGTACAATAAAGTTTTCAAATTAATGATTAAATTTCAGTCACGGTGACAAATGGAGGCAGTTCCGTTCAAAAGTTCAGAGACCGATCCTGCAACCGCAGACAGTTAAGAAGTATGTGGCACCAATCGAGATGGTGACGGAAGATTTCATCTCATACATGGAGAAAGCGAGAGATGAAGTCGGTGACCTACCACACGAGTTCGATAATGACATTCATAGGTGGTCTTTGGAATGTGAGTTTTGAACTGTGTCATTACTTTTGTCTTATGTTAATAATTCTTAATTCCTTTGGAAAACGTTTATTTGGTATATAGAGGTAAATTTTCTTTGCCCAATAGCACTTAGAAGATAATATAGGAGATAAAAAAAATGTTGTTGAAATTTTAATTCAATGTCAAATGTTGTATATCTTTCGGATTTGTATTGGACTTATTCAGAAGTGGGATATTTCTGAGTTACTCCAATACAATTCCCACATTTATTTTATAACCAGTCCTCTGCCCAAAATTTGCCTGGTAGAGATCGCCGTACTAGCGATAAGGTCGCCTGTTGCATTCATGCAAATTTTCTTTAATCCATATGTAAAAAAATAGTTATAAGTATTGGTGCAATAAAGAATAAATAAGTAATCGAATAATGGTTAAGTTAATATACCAGAAACCTGTCGACTCTTAAACAATGTGTCCATAAATATTTATACAAATAACTATTCTCAGGTATCGGTCGGGTGGCTTTAGACGTGCGGCTCGGCTGTCTCTCCCCCAACGTGACCACTGACTCAGAACCTCAACGCATTATCGATGCCGCTAAATATGCTCTGAGAAACGTAGCCGTACTCGAACTAAAAGCTCCTTATTGGAGATACTTTCCAACTCCGCTTTGGACCAAATACGTCAATAATATGAACTTCTTTGTTGAGTAAGTAATATTTTTTTTAAGTTCACATTTAATTGCAAATAAGTACAAGGTATCTCTACGATGATATGCGGTTTTATAGTTTTTTGTTACAATAAAATTAAATACTTTATTTGGTGATGCTTGCCTGGGAATCGAGATGTTCCAGTGGTTAGAACGCGTGCATCTTAACTTATGATTTCGGTTTCAAGCTCAGGCAAGCACCTACCGGTGGGTATCAATCAAGTGCTTAATTTGTGTTTATAATTCTTCATAAATCTGTGCGGTGAAGAAAAACATCATGAGGAAACCTGCACGTGTCTAATTTCCACATATTCATGAACTCGCAATAGAGCAGCGTGGTAGAATAATCTGCAAACCTTCTCCTGAGGAGAGGAGGCCTTAGATCAGTATAGGCTGTTACTACTTTAATCTAACATTTGGTGCAAATATTATTACTATGGAAAGTTCAAATATCTCGCCAAATACACCTTCCTCTTCTCAATGAGCAGCTTTGGAATTTATTCCATGAAGCGACTTCACATATTTGTGGTATTATTTGGAAGTTTCGAGATTCTGATTTTTTAGATTAAAATCCTTTCGGTTCCTTCCTAAGTTTATTCAATTGAGTAATCGTTATATATTTTATCAAAGGTTATGCTCACGCTATATCAACGAAGCTTTGGAACGATTAAAGAATAAGAAGGTAACATCGGAGGATGATCTTTCTTTACTGGAAAGAGTTCTACAAAGTGAGGGAGACCCAAAGATTGCAACTATTATGGCACTTGATCTTATACTTGTTGGAATTGATACGGTAATTCATACTTATTTGGTTAAATAATTTTAGATTAATGTAAAACGTGTCAGGTTAATTTTGCATAAGATTTATTTCTTGTTGAATATAATGTCTAAGTGAGAAATGTTTGTTCAATAGTTTCGATCAGATTAAAACGACTTTTATGATATACAGTTTTTTTTTTCTATCTACATTGTATGATGTGTATTATGAAACTTTGTATAAACAAAGTTTCAATAAGATTTTGTAATGAAATGTAACAAAACCTAATTTTTTTGAGAATTATAGTGTTCTTCAGGGTAAATTGTTAGGACCAGTAAATAATCTTTAAGTATCAACCGGTATGGTCACAAGAATTCCGAGATCACTTTCAAAAAATTAATATAATATTCCAGATATCAATGGCGGTATGTTCAATTCTATACCAAGCAGCGACAAGGCTAAAGCAACAAGACAAAATGGCCGAGGAAATAAGACGAGTGCTGCCAGACCCGAGTAAACCTCTCACTTACGCAGATTTGGATAAACTGCACTACACCAAGGCATTCGTTAGAGAAGTATTCAGGTAAATAATATTTTGGTTTGATTTTGAGAACGAAAACCTTTCCAAAATCATGTCTAACTAATTTTTTTATTTTCAAATAATAATAATTTGGTTCGTACTTTTTTATATTCCTCATTAAAATATGTCATAAATTCCATAAAGTTTATTGAATTATCTGAATTGAATCATGATACCATATTATTATTATTTACTTCATATACCTAGGCGGACTGGCCAGTGGGCCATCTTTGATGGTAAGTGGCTACCAGTACCCATAGATATTGGTAATGTGAAAAACATTAATAAATTCTCATATCGCCAATGCGCCACCAACCTTGGGAACTAAGATGCCACGTCTCCTATGCCTTTAGTTACACTAGCTCACTCACCCTTCAAACTGGAACACAATAGTGCAAGTATTGGCGTTTGGTGCTCGAATATAATATGATGAGTGGGTGATACCTACCGAGACTGGCTTAGACAAAGATTTACGAATTATTTATTCGTACTTGCGTACGACTATATCGCAAAGTCCACTTACAAAATACGAGTATAAGAAAAAATTTAAACAATTTCACTTTATGAAATATAGACAAATCTTAAATTTCAGAATGTACTCAACAGTTATAGGAAATGGAAGAACTCTTCAAGAAGATGATGTTATTTGCGGCTATCATATTCCGAAAGGGGTAAGAAGTTTCAATTGTATAATTTATACTTATTATTAATAAATTTTGAGTTAAGTAGTTATTCATTGACATTACATTTATTTACCACATTTTACTGAACTTAGTTAAATTTTACTCCTGATGGAAGCCTGGTGGATTATGATCCCTTAGTCTTTTTTATCCTGGAGTCATATAATTTCTCGGCAAAATTTTGATTTTCATTCCTCGTGTACATTTTTATAGGTCCAAGTAGTATTCCCTACAATAGTTACGGGAAATATGGAGCAATTTGTTTCCAACCCTGAAGAATTCAGACCCGAGCGATGGTTGGAGAGCAATGGTAGACTACACTCGTTCGCTTCCTTGCCCTACGGATTTGGAGCCAGAATCTGTTTGGGGAGACGATTCGCTGATTTGGAGATTCAAGTGCTTTTGGCTAAAGTATGATATATTTTTACAAATTCAAATGCACTAAAAATAACATTATTTTTGCCTTTGTCCCATGAAAACAAGTTTCCACCTTCAAGTCGATGACCTAGTGCTCATCCTTTTGCAGGTGGGTTTCCCGTTGCTATACTGATTGTTGAGGACCCCAGGGTTTATGTTAAGGAAAGATAAAAGGAAGGCTAATCAAAAAACCTTTATTAGATTATTGCGAGACCCAAATGAGACGGCTTGGCTGTTTCGTATTAATCAAAAATTACTCTCTTATTTGCCCTTATTAGACTACAAACAATTTACCTAATTGAGATTTGTATCCATTGAATAGTTGTTTAAAAAAAGGTATCATAGTAGTGCTTGGGATTCTGACAAAAAATATCTTCTAACCGAGGATATGTTATTTGAAGACAGAATATGATTAGAATTAATGTTAAGCGTCAATAACGTAATAGTTTAAGGACCGCCTAGCGATGCAATTCGCAATTCGCAGGATCGATCCCGATTCGGCTAATGCCGTCCCCACTCCTAACTCAAGCTTTAAGTTTAAACGGAGGGGTAATTCCTCTTATTGTATTGCTACTAGTATTTATATATTTTTTTATTAAGAAATGAATATTTAATATTTCTTAAAATACCATTGTTTGAGCTGAAAATCAAATGGCTCATTAGTTCGTCTGTCTTTAATTATTTTTTTGGAACGAATTAATTTATGTTGAAACGATGACCAGTTCGATTCCTAAGCCAGTCTGTGTAATTTCGTTTTATTTATCTGTACGTTTTTTTTATACATATAAGTAATTAAGTATGATCTATCATTTTTAGATATTTGAAAAATGTTTCAGTTGCTACGTCGGTATCGCCTGGAGTACCACCACGAGCCGCTAGAGTACGCAGTCACCTTCATGTATGCTCCAGACGGCCCGTTGCGCCTGCGCATGTTAGAACGGCCGGCGTAGGTCAATATAAAGAAACGAGGACGTGTAACATTGTTTTAGTCGTATCTTGGAAACCAATGCATCTTTTTAAATTCGCTGGACATTTTCATATGTCGTTCCACATAAAAGACTATTTGTGATTTTATACTCATTCAATTATTGTCACGTAAGAATATCTCGTTAAGATATCATAATATACTTATTTGTACTCTATTGATAATACTTATTGCAACTCTTATTTGTCTCAAACTTAATAAAAGATAAGTTTTGTTATCTATGAATATGTTTTTAACAAGCAAAGTTAATTACGTGTTCATTTTTAATTGACAATTCAGGAATAAATCAATTTATTTGTCTTTTCTAATTATCGTTCGTTTTAAATAAAACATGCATACTCGTATATTGCATTTCTTAAATCTATTTCCAATCGAAACTGAACACATGTACAATAATTATTTAGTTCATATTCAATAAAATTATTTATCAGTTATTA
Source organism: Vanessa atalanta (assembly GCF_905147765.1). Classification (NCBI taxonomy): domain Eukaryota; kingdom Metazoa; phylum Arthropoda; class Insecta; order Lepidoptera; family Nymphalidae; genus Vanessa; species Vanessa atalanta. Next base: position 8,378,435 of record NC_061891.1, on the reverse strand, counting down.
TTTAGTTATACTACATAATAACTGATTATTGTTAAATATCGTGTCTAACAAATTATTACTTTGATATTGGGAAATGTATACATTTTGTAAATAAATATTATTACATTCTACTGCATTTGATTTCTTTAAAATAAACATTTATATAAAATTTAGTCTTTATAGTCAAGGTAGTAAGAAGAACACCATACGGAGAACCACTTGGTGGTAGGGCTTTGTGCAAGCCCGTCTAGGTAGGTACCATACTCATAATATATTCTACCGCCAAGCAGCAATACTTCGTTACCCGTCCGTTACCCGTCTAATAAAATAAATAAATAGAGAACTATTTCTGTAAGTGAATAAAGTGACTCTTTTTGACCAGGACTGCCATTCTTAAAGAAGAGTAACAAATGCACAGAACATATTAAAGTGCTCATGTTTCTGTGCAAATACCAGTGCACACTCTTCCCCTTTCTCTCATAATCTGATGGGTAGGCAAATCTGACCAAAGAAAAAGTTCAGTACTAACTTACTGAGGCACGGTAGTAAGTTTTGCTGGAAGGGACGTTTTCGTTTAAGACGTTTACTGACGACGACGTCAATATATTAAATAGGTTATTTCATGTTACATTTAAGACAGTGTGATATTTTATCATTATAATAGTAACTAACAATAACTTAGTTTTATAACTTGAGTGCCTACAAACGAGGCGGGAAGAGGTGTGTTGCGGGCCGGCATGGCGAGGGTGACTAGTGCAGCTCATTCTTGCTGACTATATTGGTCGTCTTCGTGTTTGGACTCCACTTCCATTTACCATCAGGTGGGGTGGAGTCAAATGTCACCCGGACAATATAAAAAAAAAAAACTAAAAACTGTCAGAGGCTATTTTTAAAATATGATTAACACTATTAAATTAAATTTATTCTCAAATATATTTAAGGGGTGTCTCGGGAAATGTTTTAATTATTCGTAATCCAAAAACTAACATGAATATAGTTATGCATTGTTAAGAACCTAGTTGAAAATTTTAAGCTTTTTGCAAAACTGTTATGGAACAAACAGAAATTTGGTGTAAAATTCAATCGTCTCCCTTTGCGCAATAATGAAAAGATTAAATAATTTTCAGTTTTTGGAGAGCGTACTTATAAAATTTACGTTTAATTAAAACTTATTTTTATAAAATTCGTAGGCGAGCATATAGTGCCGCTGCAGGTGAATTATATGTTGGTAATTAGACTTGGGAACCAAGATTCTATGCTATATGTATCCACTGGCATTTTCCAAAAGATAAAAATCTACGTTCCTTATTTATCCACTGGCACTTTTGAAACCGAATGCCGAAACAGTTCTAAGTATTCCTGTTTGTTGGTGGAATATGTGATGGGTGCTAGCCGTCTGAGTTGGTATACCCAGACTTACACAAAGCTCCACTAGCAAATAAATTTTGTGAAATAACAATTTAAAAGTACTCTTGAGAACCTGTTTCAATAAATAATGCGATTTTCATTTGAAGAGGAATCATTTTTTACCGTTTCCCAATAATCAAGGACCAAGTAATGCACCGGTAGTCCGTTATTAATTCTTGCGACACCGAGCGATGTCAAGAATTCTAAACGTTTAAGCAACCCAACCGCTGAATTAGGTATTTATCTTAAGCGTTGCAATTTAAGTTATTTACTCTGTGGCAACAGCCGTGCCTTTTTCCTTTAAATTGCGAAGCGTAACTTCGAGGTCAATGACATTTTATCATTTAACATTATTAGACTTTGTAAATAAAATTTAAATATTGAAATGTCACAGATAGAACACGTGTATCCTGACTAAAATTCTAAACACGAATATAAATTCGGTCAAGCCCTAAGTTATTCATACGCATTGTGATTATAAATCATTTTGTGTTCTTAAATATAAATAATATCGGATGAATGTCATGTTTTTAAATCAAATTTTATTAGAGTTCTATGGAATAAGATTTAAAAAAAAACTTATAAAATAAGATTAGCAAGCCAGCTGGATTCTTAATCAAAGTTTTTGAATACGGCACAAAAGTTCTAACGATAAATCAAACAAAAAGGTTGTATATTTTTCTATTAAAATATTTATGAAAACGTATACCTTTTATGTATGTGTAAGTATAATGAATATATTAAAAACAAGCTTGATACTGTTAAAAAACAATGCACTGTCTAAATGATGACATTGCATGATTTTAAATTTAAAAATTTTGGAATTAAACGAGTTTTACCTATATTTTTAACTGATTCTCTACTACAAAATACGAAGCTGCCATTCTAATAAACTTAAAATAACTACAGGAGGTAAACTATTAATTAAGTGTAACTTCTCATATTTATATATTGACGTTTGTTTTAAGACGGATATCACCAGTGCTAAATATCACACGTATATGTTTTATCACTGTTAACATAGTATGAGGTAATTTGGACAATTGGTACAAAATTGTTAATAAATATTCTGAGTCTACCTGGTTATGTAATTCATAGCGTATGTTTGCTAGTTTCGCTTAAAAACAAATTGTAACGTCCAATAGTTTAATTGAAAAGTAAATTTTGACGTACGAAGCATACGAAGTCCTACCGTTTGATCATTTTATTGGTTTGCCTTAAATCTTATTAGTAAATAGCATTATGAGGAATATTGGAGAATAAATAAATAGTTGAGTATTTTATTGATTTTTTATGCAGTTAAATTAAGGAACTACTAATATTCATATTTTTAGCTTATCACTTGTGTTAGGAGTGGGGACGACAATAGCCCAAAGGGGATCCTGCGGCTTTTTACATCGCTAGGCGGCCCGTAAACCATTGCGCTATTGAAGCTTGAACATACACTGCTATTACTAATTAAAATCATCTATTGCTAATTAAAATCATCATCACGCCACGAGCCGGTCCAACTCCTAAGACACGTCAATAGATGTTTCACGTAGTAGGGCCCGCTGGATTGCAGTAAATAGGGTAAAAAAAACCTGCTACATATACATTATTTTTTATATATTATATATTATCATATATTTTATATATTATTTTAAAATGAAAGAAAAAAGTCAGTGTGGGCCACGTCTTCCAAGAAGACGACATGCTCAAAGTCCAGCGAAGATCTGCTGATGTTCAGTAAAAATATAAAAACGCCAAAATTTATAAAAGTAAAATGTAAAAAAAGGCACGGGCAACTGTGAGCCGAGGATGCTGTAAATTAAATAAAAAAAGGTGTTTCACATCAAAACTTATTTAGATTCTTTGTCCTACTCATAGCGTTTATGACCGAATGTTATGTGAATAGTACAAGGTTGGTTCGTGGGATTGTAAAAACAAACGCGTTAAGTCATCATTAAGTACATTCACAATGGACCGTGTTTGTCGACTTAAGAGATTGATGGCAACCTCACTGACTTTTGTTTAAATATTCACGTTAAATGAAATATTATTTTAAATATTTCAGTGTTTGAATTATATTTGATTTGATTTAAAATACTTTTTTATATTATTTATCGCACTTAATACAGAGGTCCGAGTTTCGAATTGATTAATTATTAGTGATTCTACCAAGGGTATATAGTAGTAAATCGGATTTAAGTAATAGTCATTACATTGAATGGATTACCGTCGGGCTATATATATTAAAATATTTCCTTCATAGTAAAGGAGTTTCAAATACAGACAAAGTTACATATATTTAAAAATGTTATTGATATCGTTATTATTATAATAAAATACTTGATGCGCTAAATACAGCAACATCCACGTGTTAAGACGCCATATTTATCCGTACAGTAAAATCCTATCAAGAGAGCTGTTCTGCAGGAGGAAACTCGAAATTCATCGAAGAAGGCGAGCTTGAAGTGTCGTAATATGATATGCAACAATGACTATAATATTAATAACATTATAAGGTTTTAAATTAACATAGTTATTTTTATTACTAATAGTACTTAAAACGGGATATTTACTATGTTTTTTATTTTTATTTGGTGGAGCTCGATATTTCGACATTATCTACGAATGTCTAGTTCACGAGTGTCTTGAGTCTCGAAGAGTAATGAAAATAACCATGTTAATTTAAAATCTTATAAATAAAAAACGTGGTAAATGTTCCGTTTTAAATACTGTTAGTAATAATAACATTTATAGGTAACACAAATCATTATTAAAAATGGTGTATACGTTACACTAGTGAGATTCGAAGAGAATTCTCATAGAATTAGAAGTACTTCCATTTCCTTATCTCGTGATCTTACATGCAAGCTTAAGCGTAAATGAATTAAGTCCATTCGCTTAAAGTTACGTAAAAATGGCGGTGGTTATGAAATTGTTCATGTAACCCGTTAAAAAATATAACAAAGTTTGCTCTCGAGTACGCGTAAGATGTTCATGAATTAAACATAAGTAAGGCTGAAACCTACTAAAACTGTTAACATTTAGGTTGAAAAGAAACTCAGTAAGTTTCTTTATGGTTATTCTCGGAATTATCCTTGTCCAATCTGTCCGATGTTAAATATTTAAATTTTTATTTTATTTAATTATGTAAAGTGATTAAAATAGTTTTTAAATGCATGCAAATAATTAATTACCATTTAATTAAAATAATGTACTTGTTACAGTAAATATTTTTATAATTATTATGATAAATGTAATTTCATCTTCTTTTCATGACGACTACTGTAGCATTTAATCTCAAGTTAAGTTGTAAAATAAAATAAAGCCTAAAGTTGTCTATTTCAAATGACTTGACACATGACACATGTCAAACTACGAAAAAACACTCATAATTTTTTCTAAACGCGCCTAAAAAAAGTATAATTTAAAAAAAGATTATTTTTGAATTTTGAATTTATTTTATCTTCGAAATGTTCTAAATAAAATGCTATTAACTTTTGATTAAAAAAAGCGTTGCGTAGCGCCGTCTAGTGCGCTATATTTAGTGGATATTGGTGCTAAATTATGCACTTTCTCGCTTTGCATACAACAATTATTTACACAACTCGAAATGAAATGGAAAGTGTATTTGTGTATCACAGGAAACAGGTTTTTCAGTGGCCTTGTATTCAAGTTTAAATGGCTTAAAATCTGTTACATTAATATGTATATATCACCTTTTTATTCTATGAAAGTATTATTTAAAATGACGTTTAATCGTATTTTTGATAAATTAATTGATTTTTTTTTCATGTTTATAACTCAGATAAGCAAAATATCATCTGGCCTGTATGTAATAATTAATTTGTTCAATATATAAGTAATACACTTATTCATACATCATTCAACTTTGAAGAATTCGAAAAATAATTCTTTTTTTTTTTAATTTTGTAAATAATTTCTTGTGTAAATGTGATTATTTGTAGTAGGATTGTTTGGCTGATGTGAATGATAATGGAACGCGATTAGAGATTATTAAAAAGTTTTATACATATGTTCTATAAATATGATTAAATAAATGTTTTATAATTATGAAAATAGTAGTTATTTTTTATTTTGAAATTGTTAGGAACATATGAAATTTGAAAAAAAGTTGTTGAATTGTCTATGCATAAATCTCATTGTCTTTGGTTAGTATATGTAATATTTGAAACAACGCCAGAGTGTTATGTTAGAGTAGGGTCATAATTAGTATATAGTGAACAGTTAAATAAGACTCAATAACTCAATAACTCAATCTATACATATAATAAAATTGGAGTGTCTGTTTGTAATATTAAAATAACCCATTTTTACTAAATGAATATGTATACACGGGACATATACCAAAATATTTTTTTTACAATTTTTGTCTCTCTGTCTGTCTTTTTGTTCCGGCTAATCTCTGGAACGGCTGAACCGATTTCGAAGGAACTTTCACTGGCAGATAGCGGATGTAATAAGGAGTAACTTAGGCTTACTTACTTTTATTTTAGAATTATATATAGAATAAAAATAAAATCACGCTATAATATCCAATACAATAACTTAAATTCAAACAACGCGCACGAAGTCGCGGGCACAGCTAGTAGTAAATAAATCTATTAATACGCATATGTAGAAAGTGCATAAAATGATTTCGAAAGGAAACTCGATATACTATTATCGAGACGAATTTATTGGATGTCGAAATCCATTAAGCGATAATAAATATTAATAATACATATTATTAAAATATAAAACGTCGATTAAAAATATGTTTTATATCCTTGACATAAAATATATGAATATATTAAAAATATATTTCATCAATAGTAAGAATACAAAAGTGTCTTATAATACTTTGCATGTGTCTAGTTTCGGTCTGTTGCTAAAATCAATGAACGGAGTTTGATGCAATTCGGCATGAAGCAAGTTTGAACCCCAATAATCATATCATATGCATAGACACACACACATGCTACATATTTACCTAACATCTGAAGATCAAGCCCTTAAACACGAGCAAAGACACGGCGACATCAAGTTAGTATAAGCGCATTAAATTACCATTAAAAAAGCGGCTAATTAGTACTACTTACTATAGTAAATAATATTTCTATTGTCGATGTAATTCCTGTGTTTACTTGGTGGTTTACGTTTCCACACGCTCATCAAATATTCCATAGCCAAACAGTAATACTCATTGTAGCCGAAGGTACAAGGGACTTATCATATTTGTTACCAATTTCGGTCGCGCATTGGTGATGTAAGGAATGGTTTATATTTTTCACCGTACCAATTTCTATGAGCCTTTGGTGTATTTGCCCAACCAAAATTATACTAACATTGTATTTAATGTCTCCAATAAGTAATGGCTGGATGCAACTTTGTAAAATGTTATCTGACGTTCAATAAGAAACAAGTTGGGTTAGGTTAAGTGAAATCCGCGATAGGCAGGTTTCCTTTTTAGATAGTTAACTTATAAGGACGCTTTCTAATGTACTCGAGAAACACATTTTTCATTCTTTCGATTTTTACTGGAAATCGAATCGATTGTCGCTTATACGGGTATATGTCGCCGTACGGGTGTGTAGCTAATTACTTGTAACGCCCGAGAAGTGTTTCAAATATATATAAATACATAACACACATAAATATGTATATTCGTATATATATAAAAAAGTAAATATACGACTTAAAATGTAGACTATTTTTTATTTGAAAAAATTATATACTATTTGTGACACGATTTCAAATAATAAGGCTAAGTTCTAAACAAAATATATTACAGACCTTAAAAGCTTTTCATAAAATGCAATAATGTGCCGAAGAAAGACCACAGTGGCGTGCATTTGGAGAGGCCTATGTCCAGCAGTGGACGAATGCGGGCTGATGATGTTGATGAATAATGTGATATTATATGACATTGAATATAATAAATATAAAATTGGATACATTTATCAAAATGGCGTATCACTATAAGTCGGTTGAGGAGTCAGATTTGAAGATCTGGAGGCCCTAAATGCAATACAGGTGAAGACCCCAACAATTGTATTTTAAAAATAATTTAAATATTTTAATTCCAATCAGTATGCTACAATTTATTTAATCGTATCGGTAACTTTTGAAGCTATAATTAGTAACGTTATAATAATTTGACTATATATAGATATCTGTTAACTCTTCAGCTGTGGAAGGCTCCTCTCATGAAAGCCCTACGGCTGTTTCCCCGGGGAGGGGTCCCCTAAATCCCACCCTGGTTGGTTGTAATTTTTTATAGAATCGCGAGTACTTTGAAAGGCTTGATCTAATTACCAATGACAGTTTCAATCGTAATTTACTTTCTTTTTGTTTTGAATGAGTTAAATATTGTAAAATACATAACGCTTAGAATTTTAAATGATCATATAAATGCCGCTTGTTTAATTAGGATATTCCTCGACTTTCATTCAAATTCTACAACACAGATAACACGTCCAAGTTATGCGTCAGCATTAAAAAACCTAGATTAAGCAGGTTAACAAGAGCAGTGCGCCGAATAACAAATTTACGAAGTTCAGTATAATGCAAGGTGTACACTTTCGTGGGATTTATTTTAAAATACTTCTATAGTGACAATTTGGAATTTACGAAAAATTAAACTTTGAATAATATGCCTTATTTTTTTTTAATTTATTTGAACATGATATTTAAATGTATTAATTGGCAATACTGAATTCTTGTTACTGCGATGGTTAGAATCTTACTTAAAAGACAGACTGCAACAAGTAGTAGTCAAAGGTTATAATTCACAGACTTATACTGCATATTCGGGCGTTCCGCAAGGTTCCCATCTTGGTCCTATACTATTTCTGTTTTTTATAAATGACATTACGGACTACATAAATCACAGTGAGTGTTTAATATTTGCTGATGATCTAAAGCTGTATAGGCCTATTGAAACTGTTAATGATACAGTACTACTGCAGCAAGATTTGAGTGCTGTGCAAACTTGGTGTATTCATAATAAAATGGTACTAAATATTAATAAATGTCAGCATATCAAATTTAGTAAAAAAAAGAAAAACTTCATACCATCAACTTACTACATAGATAATCAATTAATATCCGAAGTTGAAAAGTTACGAGATTTAGGTGTAATTATAGATAAAAGAATTCAATTAAAAGATCACATAGATACAATCGTAAAAAAATGCTTGAAAATGATAGGATTTATTAAAAGAACATGTCATGATTTTAAAAACGTAAATGCCATTCTAACTTTATATTTTTCACTAAGCCGTAGTATTATTGAATATGCTTCACCTGCATGGAATCCATCTTATAAAATTCACATCAAACGCCTTGAAAGAATTCAAAAAGGATTTACAAAGTTTTTGGCATATAAAGATAGAAGCTGTCCATATCGCGCAGACTATAATACACGACTGAAACACTTCAAACTTGCCACATTGGAGAAACGTAGGTGCAATCATGACTTAATGTTTCTGCATAAATTAATCCATGGTTCAATAGACTCGCAAAAATTACTTTCACAAATCTATATAAATGTCCCAAGAACGATTCCGCGTCACCCAATACAAAACACCTTCGCTATTCCTAGATTCCGTACAAATGTAGGAAAGTTTTCGCCTATTATCCGATATATGAGTCGTTACAATAATATCACTTCTCATGAGATTGATATATTTAGCCATAACAGCAATAGTTTTAAGAAAAAATTAGACTGTTTGCTCAATTTGTGTCAAGATTTTGTGTTTTTTTAGTTTTTGCTTTTATTTCTTTTAATTTGGAGTAATTTATTATTGTTTTGGTTTCCTTTTTGTTACTTCATATCTTTCATATTTTTGTTGTTATTTTAAAGATTTATTAATGTAAGAGTGTAATGTTTTGTTATTATTTTGTTATTTGATGTGTAAAATGTAAACGCCTGTAGTGGTGTATCACACCGTACAAGAATGTATTTCTTACTTTTTCTTAAATATTTTGTGAATATGCCGATGGTGTTTCGAAAATTAATAAATAAATAAAAAATAAAATAATTGTAAAGAGATAAGTATGTTGCATATGTTTATTTTGTATCAATTGCTGTTTATGGGTAGAATATACAATGGGCCCACCTACCCAGACGGACTTGCGAAGAGCTACCACCACCACATTTAGAGATATTACAAGATATATGAATAAAAGCATGCGAAAAAAGACACGGGCGTTTGGTATGATATTCAGCAGCAGCACATTTAGTACAACCTTCTAAATAATTATTAAGATTTACAGTGCACTGTGTATAAACATTTTTAGTTTTGAAAATACGCAAGTCATCAAGATTCATATCGTTTTATTTTTTTGTTTTATTTGTGTTACGGTGATACGCCATTTTGATACTTGTGTCATATAAATGTAATAATGATTATAGTCAATTTCACATATCACATTTTGACATTGACGCTCGTGTTCTGGTGAAATAAGTTAGAAAGCGTATCGTAATCGTTAATAATTAGTAGAATTAACCCCAGGAAAGTTTAACATGGATAAAACTACGCGAGGCATATAGTCGATATATATGATAAATCATTTACAAATTGAAAATATGTAAGATATCAAATTTATTTTTACAAGCACTTTTGAATCGTCATTTAACAAACTATTTAAAGTAAAGCTACCACCGGTTCGGAATGTAGATTCTACCTAGAAGAACCGGCAAGAAACTCAGTAGTTACTCTTTTTCAACGTTTAAAAATATAGTTATGTTAGCTAAATACAATTATATAAGTATGTCATGTCTCCTGCCTGGAAGTCAACAAGCATTAACTCCACGCTTTTTTATCAATAATATAATCTTGATATTGTATGGAATTAAATTAAACTCTTATATAACATCTTAATGACTTATAAAAATGAACGTTGTCATAAAATTTTATTACAAAATCAATTTGTTACAAATAATTACATGAGGCGATATATTTTTGTGGCATACATGTTATTATTACTCCACTCGCTCTGATTTTAAAAACTGTAACGTTCAAAATCCTTGAACATGTTTCCATAGTCTCACGACTTACGATTATTAATCAGACTATTATTATAATATACATTATTAAAGTAGGCTCTTACAAACATCTATGAATCGTCATTTGTTTGATCTTTGGCTTACTATATATATATTTTATATTATAACTATATTTCCGTATGATTACAGATTGAAAAATCATTGTGCTTTTTTTTAAAAAAAACATTTCAGTTGTCAATATTATTAATCGATATTCACACTTTTAAAATAATCGATTATTCCATATCGATTTTCACACTTTCTCCGCACTATTGTTTATATTGTTACAAGTATAACGCGTTTGCTGAAACATTGGCTTAGTACTTTCAGTCTCATTACGAAATGGTATCGATAAAGGGAACGAGTCACGGTGCGGCTGGCGTATCAAATTATATTCCGTGTGTACGTTCACATTATACCCTTTTTTTTATAAAAAAATAATTAATAATATATTTTCTATCACATTATCATTATGATCAGTCACATCGTTAAGAAATATAGATTAGACGATAAATGATATTTTTTTTAAAGATTTGTCTTTGTTAATTCATTTTTTTTTTTATATTATTGATGTAAATCTTTTGATAATCAATCTTTTACCCGTTTTTTATTTTGACTGGTCGCACATTATTGATGTAGGGAATCGTTAATTTTTTACAGCGTCTTTGTATATGTGCGGCGGCGGTGGTATATTATAAAAAAAAAAGATCCTAATTATGCGCAACCTAAAAATTGCACCCGTCCGAATTCGTGGTGTAAAATGCAAAATAATACTGGTGTAAAATAAAAGACTATTTCAGATATGTTTAAATTTTAACTGTAATTACAGTCTTATTTTAAAGAGTGTGAATTTTTTTATCTGTCTTACGATAAATGTATTTTTTTTAATTATATTATATGATGCAATGGAAACGTATCAAGAAAGCCAAACCGCGGTTGTATATATGGAAAGCGTCCGCAGTCAGTTCGTCCGTGGCGTGCGAAATACTAACACAATACAATTTTTTATTTCCTAAAATAATTCGTGTGTGTGTGTGTAGTAGTTATATGTGTGTTGCGAACTATAATAAAGAAATTTATTATTTTATGCTGTGGTATGTGTTTAATTTAAGTGAATTCAAAGGATGACACTAAATTATGTGAAAAAATAATAATATATTTTTTTTAATTATAATTCTCATAAATACATACAAAGCTATTTTTTTTAATAAAATAAACTCATATATTTTATACAAACTTTATTTTTATGATAGTATATTAAAGTTTTTTTTTTATATGCTTATATTCTTTATAATTTTGATATTATTATTAATTTGAATTCTTTTTATATACATAATTATATATTTTTTAATTTACTATGATTTTTTAGTGAATACTTACTGTTTATACATATTATATTGTGGCTTCTCTTGTATTTAATAAGCGAACTTAGTACATGTAGTATATTAATGCCTTAAAATTTAAAGTTATCGAACATTTTCTTAGTAATTTATCACAAGGGCTAATTAGATACCTTGTATCAAAATCGCAGTATAAAATATTGTTTTTTTTTGTTACTTTACAAAACTTCATATAAGTTTTTATTTTATTTTGTTACGAAATATATTTCATGCTCGTAATGTAGATTCTACTAAGCCGATAAGAAACTTACGAGTTACTCTTTTCTTTTATTAAATAATGAGTCTTGTTTATATATATTTTTAGCATATGGTTTAAAATTATAAATCGGTAAATTTAAAAGAAATCTACGTATTTTTATAATAGAACCTGCATTTCACCAGCAGTGATTCATAGACTTTGTGCAGTTGGAAGCTAAAATTCCTGTACTATAATTGTTTACAAAAAATCAACAAAAATTATTTTATTTAGAATTGAGCACGACTTCGCCCATGCGTTATCGCCCGAGGCGGTCGGTAGTTTTAGTTATAAAAAATTAAATGTCTGTGTTTAAGGTTGTTTCATACCTAAGTTCATCTAATTAGGTTCTGCGGCTTAGCCATGAAATCGTAACAGACAGACAGAGTTTCTGCCACATGTGTATTCCGCCAACCCGCATTGGAGCAGCGTGGTGGAATATGCTCCAAACCTTCTCCTCAAAGGGAGAGGAGGCCTTTATCCCAGCAGTGGGACATTTACGGGCTGCTAATGGCTAATGGTAATATAATACTTAATAATAAGTAGGTAGGCTCACTTTTAAGTGAGCAAATATCATCTAATATCAACATAGAATCATAGTACTTATTACCAAAAACGTATGCAAACAATTGTCAAGGTAGAGCGACTCTTAATATAATTTCGTAATCCCATGGCTTAATATATTAAACGACATTGAATTTAAACGAGTGTTTGTTTTTAAAGAGCCGAGATGGCCCAGTGGTTAGAACGCGTGCATCTTAACCGATGATTTCGGGTTCAAACCCAGGCAGGCACCACTGAATTTTCATGTGCTTAATTTGTGTTTATAATTCATCTCGTGCTCGGCGGTGAAGGAAAACATCGTGAGGAAACCTGCATGTGTCTAATTTCAACGAAATTCTGCCACATGTGTATTCCACCAACCCGCATTGGAGCAGCGTGGTGGAATATGCTGCAAACTTTCTCCTCAAAGGGAAAGGAGGCCTTTAACCCAGCAGTAGGAAATTTAAAGGCTGCTAATGAAAAAATAATAATAATTGTTTTTAATATACGACGATTAATCATACCTATTATTATTATTATTACCAGTTGCGTCACGATGTTTACAACAATATTTATTTTTATTTTATATTACGGGAACGAGCAAAAGGACCGCCTTTACTATAAATGCTAACTACCGCACATAGACGTTGACGTTCTAAGAAATATCAACCATTCCTCACATCGCTATCAACCTCGGGAATTCAGGTGTTATGTCCCTTGTGCCTGTAGTTACACTGACGGTTCAAACCGGATCGCAACAAATACTATTGCTGTTTGGCGGTATAATATCCGGTTTTACTTACCCAGACGGACTTGTATAAAGTTACACCACAATGTATAGTATATAGATTAGTAATAATATAGAGCTATTTAGATAATTGTTGTTTTTGATGGAAAAACCGACAATCATTGTTTAAACACTACGAGTGAACAGAATTTGATTTATTCTTTATTGTACACCACACAGAGAAATAAAAATAAATATAACATAGATTTGGTCTTAATGGAACAGGCGTACAATTTTGGCGACCTTATCTCTTCCAGGCAACCAACATAGAATCTAGTTTTTTAATTCACAAAGTTAATACAACCTTCTTGGGGCACGGTTTTCGTTTTTGAAATTAGTGTCTTAATGCAGTAGCACAGTATGCCGGTTTTTTTTTGCACGCGATGTAATGTCGCGTATCAAAAACGCGCCTACAAATCGCGTGTGTATCTGCAGCGTGCGAACTGTCCGCTAGGTGGGTTATGGCTTTAAGTATCGTTAGTTATTTTTAACTTGACCTATTAATAATTTTAAATCACGTTTAAAATAAATAAAAAAATAAGGTCTGTTACACACTAAATCACTAGAACATAGACGATAAAATTCGTGATGTTAGTAGTCGTTGATTTTTGTACAGCAATAGTTTTAAATATTAATAATTTAATTGTATTTAAATAACATATCTATGTAAATGGGTGTAAAAGCGTAACTACTTAGTTTCTTGCCGGTTCTTCAGGGTAAAATCTACTTTCCTAACTGGTGGTACCTTTACATTTAATTTAATAGTAAATTAAATGTAATTAATATATAACGACACCTACTGAAAAAAGTTGGATTTTGTTTTTCGTTTTTGAAAATAATGATATTTGTTCGCGCCTACGATTTCGATTTTAATTTAGATGTATATATAATACAGATAATTAATTTAATTTTAAATAACATTATTTGCCATATAATTAAACCTTTTTTACAACATTTGTAAAAAAGAATGTGTCAAAGCGAGTGTGCTGTTTATTTTCTTTAGTTTTTTTTTTTTTTCAATTACTTATGCCAACGAGACATGCTGTAATTGGATTGCAAGAATATCAATATTATACTAGTTTTTGGAGTAAATTTTAATTTTAATTGAGTTCGCTATCGGACTCCAGTGTCTAAGTAATAGACATAATTTATTTAAAATAAAAAAAAAATCATAACAAAATATAATCGATACTTTAACTGTTTTCCGATCTATTTATTTGATAAAGTGACCGAGAATGCGATTTGGTATAACGATAGTATTATGAATGTGAAAGTAGCTTTGTCTATCCGTGGAGCTTGTGAGAGCAAACTCGAAATTCACCGCAGATAATGTTCGTGTAATGTTAGACAGTGTTATGCGATATTGACTATAACAAATATACAATGTCAAAGTCAATAAAAGCCGTTTTGCAATATTTCACAAGTTACTTATTACGTTTTTTATGGCATAGGTCGGCGGACGAGCATATGGGTCACCTGATGGTAAGTGGTCATCACCCACCCATAGACAATAGCACTGTAAGAAATATTAGCCATTCCTTACATCGCCAATGCGCCACTGAACTTGCGAACTTGGATTATATGTCCCGTGTGCCTGTAGTTACACTGGGTACACCTTTCAAACCGGAACACAGCAATACTAAATACTGTTGTTTGGCGGTAGAATATCCGATGAGTGGCTTTTACCTACCCAGACGAGCTTGGACAAAGCCCTACCACCAAGTAACTTATTACAGAATAACACCGTCAAAATGAGTAATCAATTTAATCTCAAATCTCTTTGTTTAATATCAAAAGTCAAAATAAAAAAACTTTATTCAATATAGAAGTGTTACGCGTGTTTATTGATAGTCAAAAATCTACCACCGGTTCGGAAACAAATACTTCGGACCTTAGAAGAACCGGAGAAAAATACAAAAAATATATTCGTTATTTTAAACAGCTTGGTGTCGATTTTCGCATTCCCGAGGTGTGCAATCAACTAAGAAGTCATTAGTTTTGTAATATCCTTTGGCACACAAACACTCTTTAACGATTCTTTTAAATTTTACAATTGAATATTTTCGACCGTTTTCTAGGATCCTGTTGTAAAAAATAGTTACTAACCCTGTGTAATCGGGTACTCGAAGGAAAAAGTTAATGCTTGTTCTTAATATTAATAGTATGTGTGCATAACATTATCAAAAACAAATTAAGAAGCGACTTCCATTATTTTAATATTTTAAAATTTACATCTTAACGAATCTTTTATCGAATGTTTAGTAGATATATCGATAGTTGAGTATGCCAATAATATCAATTTATAACTCTATCAATTGATGTGTACTTATATTATACATATATATTTGTTTGTTTGTACGTATCTTCAGAACTAATGATTCAATTATAAAAGTTTTTTCACTAGTAGAAAGCTACATTATTCCTGCGCCCTATAGGGCATAAGTAATATGGTTATCATATAATTTTCTTCGTCAATGAAGTCCACCCTTGCGAAGCTGGTGAGTCGCTAGTATAACGATATATTTTTTCAAAAATCTCTGAACATAGGATCGTAGATTACTGATTAATTCTTCTAAGACTTATAGGTTTCGGCTGAGTCGATTTTGATATAGAAAAATATCCTTAATACGAACCCCTGACGTCTAGCTAGGTAGATAGGTAGGTCTTCTAGCCAAGACGTAGACAAACTTGGGTAGAAGAACAGACAGAAGCTTAGGGTACATATAAACGCATTTTTCAGCTATAAAAGTCATAACTAGGTTATTTTTGTTAAGTAAAAATAAAATTATACGAAGACACAAAAATAAAACAATTTTAATTTGTTAGCGAGACTAAATTTTACGTAGTAATATTTGTAAGCTCAGCGTGTGACCTTGAAATTCGAATTTCGCTAATGAGAAACGAGAATTATTAAAAACGTGAGATATAAGACTGTGAAAGTATAACTTGATATGGATATGGTAGAAAATTATTATATATCTGTATCTGATACTGAGTATTGTGAAAACGCGCAAGTTAGCGTTACGTCACGTTTGTAACGCGATATCTTTGTCAATAAAAAGACCTTAAACCAAACGAAGTACACTTGGCTCATTTTCTTATGTTCGAAGATTAAATATTTAACTCATAAATCAATATTAGTATATCAACCTAAATAGTTCGTGCATTAATGATGTAATGTGTTGAGTAACTAATAGGGATGTGACAGATATTTGTTTTGTATTTGGTATATCTTTGTCTAGGGGCTAAATATGTGGAAGCTGATCCCAGGTCAGCCTGACAGAAAATTATTGGGTTTTCCTATAATTGAAGTTGGAGCCGTTGGTCCTGCGCCTGAACTCTTTTCAGCCGTGTTGGATTTACCATCCCGTCGCATTTTGAGAGTGATGGAATAAAAAAAACCTAAAAAATCTTACCTAGATTTAATTACAAACAATGTATAAGGTTTCTTTAAATTAGCTTTTTAATTGCAATTCCGATCCTCTGGGCAAAAAATGAACTAGCCCTCCAAACCAACCAGTGGAGGCAATAAGGCGAGGTGTTATACTGTTAATAAAGGTTTTTGCACTACTACTTCAAGGTCCAAACGTTTCAACAGTAAATGGAACAAAAACTTAATTTAGACTAAGACAAATATTTGGATCGTTTGTTCGCTTCAGCTTTGACAGCAGCGGCTCCGACTCTGGGTATTGTTTCTCGGATATGAGACGGGTCAGCGTGTCAACGCATGTAGCGTCCCACACTAGGGTTGGTCCTCGGTCCCAGGGAACCAATGTCAGTCCATCAAAAAATAAATATTCAATTCAAATAACAACATCAAAAGCAACTATTTTTTTCATTTTGTAAATAGATTTTAATGATTATTTTCTATTGAATAGTTTATACCTCAAGGGTAGTTCCTAATAAATTAAACCCATCTAGTGTGATAAGGATGGAATTATGAATAATTATATTCATACTAATTTGTCTCAGTTATGTAAAGCAAATATGCTTTAAATTTTATTGATTTTATATAATGTCGTTCTTATAAGCTATTATTAGACGTAATTCTGTGGTTCTTGCCCAGGTTTGAATCAAAAATCAGTAAATATGCACGCGTCCTAACCACTGGGCTATCTCGGTTAAAATTTACAGTGAAAAGTATAAAGCAATCAACTGCGGAAAGTGTGTTCTATAGATATAGACAAACAAGTAAAACTAAGGAAGTATTAATATGTAACCGACAATATACAGCACGCATATACTAGATTTTTTATCAATAACGTAATAAAATCTATTTTATAATATATCAGACTTTATTTAATTGGCTTTTATATTACTTTTCGTTCCTTCTTTTTATCTCCCTCTCCTCTAAAGGAAGAGGAGGCCTTAGCGCAGCAATGGGACATTTACAGGCTATTTTCGTAAGTATATAAAATATAAATGTTCGCTTATATATTTACATTTATATAATATTGCGATTTGTAAGAAGTTTATTAAATGACATTAACCCTCATCCCATTTATCATGGTTTATCTTAAATTGCGTCGGACATTGGTAAGGAATGATTTACATTTATCAGGTCTATAACTAGCATATAACTAATTTCTAGCGGAGCGGCTTAGACAAGAAGATATCATTTCTAAAAGTAATGTCGGCTCTCTGGATTAGGAACCGGTTAATCATTTCAACATTTACGATTAAAATATTATTTTTATGTAACAAGATTTATATGTACATATTGACAAGACTTTTCATACTTCGTGCAAAATTATTTATCCTTGTACTGTTACCATTTAACTAGCATTTCACTTTCACTCAACATTACTCGATAACGATAATTTAAATAGTGGAGTTATTCTGTATAACGTGAAACTCGAAGGTGAACTCGTTCATGTAATGTCAGAAAGCGGATAGATATTGACTAAAATTATTATAATTATTTACTCATCAAAATTGCGTAACTCTAAAAGCCCGTATCAAAAACACATAGTGTAAGTTTTCTGTACTGTCTGGCATTTGATTTTGAGCTGGTTATGCACTGTAAAACCATTGCGGTGGCCGTCTTCAAAATGGGTCGTGTTTGCGGGAAGTGTTGGTATAACGCCCTGCTCGTGTTTGAATGTAAAATCGATTACATCAAAAAGTACCTGTATGAATGTATGTTATACATATCCTTCGTGGTGGTCGTTAAACGATTTCAAATCTCTGTCTATTAATCTCAAAGTCATACACGACCTCCGTAGTCGAGTAGTATGTACACTGGTTTTCATGGGTACGCCACTCCAAAGTACTTTGTTCGATTCCCGGCCGAGTTCATGTTCATTAGTTTTCTATGTTGTCTTGGGTCTGGGTGTTTGTGGTACCGTCATTACTTCTGATATTCCGTAACACAAGTGCTTTAGCTACTTACATTGGGATCAGAGTAATGTATGAGATGTTGTCCAATATTTATATTTATTTAAATACACCAATATCTTTTTATTTTAAGCTAGTTGTCGCTCGCGGCTTCAATCGCGTCTCAAGGGTTGGTCGTCAGATACTAAGCATAAAAAGTAGTCTATGTCCTTTCCTGGATTTCAAGCATCCTTTATACCATATTTCATCAAATTCGATTCAGTGATTTGGCCATGAAAGAGCAACAGACAGACAGAGTTACTTTCGCATTTATAATATAAGTTTGGACATAGCTGAATTAAACGCTATCTATTTCTTTAAGATTACACAACGATGCAACTTTAATAGCAGCTTTAGTTGAAGGTAAAACATTATGAGCGCGTTGCGAGCGTCGAGCACAGGATGCGATTGCTGTCATAATAATACGCGAAGATCATTACAATGTGAACTTAACGCAATTTTTGATTGCACTCGAGATTCACTGGATGTTTCATCTGACGTTTAGGTGACATATTAACTGTTCACCACTGCTATTAGATATAGTATTTAGGAGAACTGATAAAATTTATTGTATATGCTCCCCTTCAAGTGGCATAAAGGTTTAGTAGGTATGTGGTCACCACCAGTCATAGGTATGGCATCAATGTACGGAGCATTTATTAGCCTTTTGGATCTTGTACTGGTAAATTTACACTGGGTCACATATCTTTCAAACCAGAATGCAAAACTTTAAAGTTCTTATGGTGAAAGGTAGAAAATAATGTGCACCCACTACCTACTTCATCGGGCCCTTAAATATATAGAGACAGGAAGGATAGCTCGATAAAGGAAGTAACAATTATGAAAATATGCCGTGTGAAAAATTAAACGAATTATTTATTATAGAAAGTGTTTGATTGGAACCGTTGTACATTTTAATAAAAGACCAAATTAAGTCCAAATATGAATGAACAAATTTTATCATTTTAATTATTATTTATTTAAGAATTATTATTAACCGTAATATATATTTATTAGAGTTTAAAATACATTATGATAAATCTGAACGTAAGCAAAGTATGTTACATATAATATAATATAATTATATATATCTTGTATTCATTCCAAGACGCTGGTGCTATTTGCCTCTCTAAACAGCCAGCCTCTCTGATCTCACTTGGGCGTAAAGTCTGAACCAGTAGCATAAACGAATCATGTATTTTGTTTTTTACAGTAGCTTACAATGAGACATCGAGCGTTCGGCGTGAAATGGCCCCTCCAGCGCCTCAGTGCTCGGAGCCTGGGAACTTCAAGTCTCGCGAATCAAGCGGCTGATACTTCAGATATAGGTAGTATATTTTATTTTATCAGTGATTGTTTTTACAACATTAGTTAAATATAAATGAAAATAAAAAATCGCCTTCAACCAATACTAAGCTAAGCTTTTTACTTTAACAAGAGAACGGACGTGAATATTCAATTATGTATTTTTTAATTGCGACTTTATAGGACATACGTTTACGATTTTTTGTTATACATAGGTACTATTGCACAGAATCGCACGGAATATTAAGGTCAAGGTCAAAATAAATACATTATTCATCCGAAATGAATTGCGTTTAAATTAAAAAAAAAGAAAAAGAATGATTTTAAAATATAAATACGCAATGTTTTGAAGTTTTTCTTTATAGTAGTCATTTAACTTTTAAGTTTTTTTTTATGTCAGAAATAAATATGTTTTTTAACGCCTGGAAATTTCACTTATAGTTACGGAATTTTTTTGTTAAATACCGCATAGATTTTAAAGGTTAATGATTTTTTTAGTTTTTATAAACCATGTATTGGAGTGTGGGATTTGAGTATTTGTCGCCTTCCTTTTTAATTAACGATTAACCTTTAATAACAGTGTAATATACTAAATAATTCGTATTATAAATAATGTATTCGTACTTATTGTATATAGAGTGTATTTCGATTATATACTTGTATTTTATTTATTTGGTTTTTATCGATATTGAATTTTAGTGTAATGATTCTGCGTGACACCTCTGAATGGAACGTTTATGACGCAAGGAGTTTTTACTTTATATTTAATTATTTATTAATGCACTTTAGGAAACCTTTCCACACGGCCTCAAGCTTGTCCTGCTCAGGGCCAACGATCCAGATCGACGCATGCTGTTGCCTCTGTGTTGGAATCTTTAGGCCTTGCTGTGAAGTCCTGGGATGAAGTACCTGGACCAAAGCCGCTTCCTTTATTGGGGAACACTTGGAGATTCATTCCTTATATAGGTGAGTGGCTACAATCAAATTATTTATTAATTTTATATAAATTTAATAATTTAACTTAAAATATTTAATAATATAATAATATTTAAAATAAAACGTCGTAAAGTTAGAAAAGCTTAAGCGCCAAAATAGTACTATTGAGAAATATGATGTAAAGTAAAAACTTTAAGTGATAGAATTAAAAGTACCTTTCAATTTACCTTTAACGTTTCTTCCTTAGCAATGACAATATATAAAGTAATTTTTGTACCTTAGCTTGCTTTTAAGATTAAGCTAATCTTACTTTATATCTGATCTTTAAAAAATAAATTCAAAAAGTCGCGAGGTCAAAACTCCATCAGGCCAATACTCATTGACCTCAAAACTAAGAGGTCAATTAACATTGAAATTTTTATTCTCGACGAACATATTGATAAGCCTTGGATTAAAGTTTTATAACAATATGGAGTAACAGTTTCTTAGGTACAAATTAAATTTTTATCTTATTTTAAACAATGCTTTTTTGATTTATTTTATGAAACCCTGTTCATTGACCGCGTTTTTTAAATGAACGTTACAAACTGACAAAAAATCTTTATGAAGATGTGAGATAAAAATTATAATGAACTCCTATTGTCTCGGTATTGGTTTAATTATTAGTCTATTACATTTAATCCAAAACTGAGTACACTGACTGAGATGTTCACAAACTATGTAATAACAGTTCAAAAACTATTTGAATATAATATATTATATATATCATATATGATATAGGATAAAGATAAACAGTATTCAGTAAAAACACAGGTATACAATATACACGTATATATAGGTATAGACATACACAATATACCAACTAAGTAATTCATTTGCCTATTTAAAAAAAAGAATAATAAAAATGTCAACAAAAAACAATTATATTAGTAAATTAACTTCCGTGAACAAAAAAGGTGCAATATGTTCATAGAAAACGCACATCCCTTATAAAAATAATATGTTCGATGTCTGCTCGGCATCTTTTATTCAGACATGATCTGTGCCGAATAGGTAATTATACTATTTTTTTTTTATTCTATTGGCTGATAAGTTGTGTTAACGAGATACTTGAAACTCAGTAGTACATGTACATATATACAAAGTTATTGGTAATTAAAATAAATGGTGCACTGCGCATCACACATATATGGGGGTTAAAGTTATCGCAAATAGTCACCCCTACCACCTCCTAACGGGAATACTTCGAATTACCAATAACCCTGTATAATAGTATTTAACTGACACTATGTATTTCAAATCTTGAAAAACTACTGAGTTTCTTGTCAAGATTGTTAAGTGCTTGTAAAACCTACTCGGATAAAGTATATTTTGATTTTGAATTTGGAAGTAGAGAGGGCATCTGAGCTTACACGCATACTGGAGTATCGTAGTATATCTTTCCCAGATAACTAGTTCTTGACGTTAGTTATTGTGGGCGAAATTCGGTCAGTTAGGCTTATTAAGATAAGTGTAATTTTGTAAAGTCTATCTGTATGTAGTAGTGTGAGTGCAAATAAGGGATTAGTTTACTATTTAAATTGTAATGCATGTGTGAGTGCATAAACACAAATGTACCTTCATTTCGAATGTTATCATTTTTACATTATCTGCTTTCAAAAGCCCGGCGGTATTTCACAACCAACTTCCGCATCTGGTTATAAGTTCTTGACAGAAAAACCCAGTATATTTTTAAATCAATGCTAACATGACGATTTGATTTAAAATATTTATCCTCACGGGATTCGATGCTGTTTAGTTTTGCGGTTTTGTTTGTTTTAGGTCGCTTGTTAATATATAGCAGTTAGCTGTTATTTATATAATGTATATAACATCAAAATAAATCACGCAAGGTCATTGAACTATGACTATTACAATTCCTCATATTACTTCGGACGTTGAACGCATTTCTGCATTTTAAAGAGACAAGATATGAAACACACAATTACGTTTACGGAATATTTAAAACGATAAATGCAACGTATTTAAAAATGTTATACGTACTGCGTGTAAAGCCGAGATGGCCCAGTCAAAGTCAAAGTCAAAAATGTTGTCTTAGATTTTCGCGATTATTACACATTGAAATAAAACTAGTTTTTTAACGGATTTAATCGCGTATATTAATTATTTTATTTTAACATCCCGACGTTTCGAGCACTTTGCAGTGTTCGTGGTCACGGGCAGACTAAGGTGACATTTGTCTGTTCGAATTAAAAAGAAATGTTATTTACAACTACCGCCAACGATTTCTTAATTGGTATCTTGAGTAGCGTTCCGGTTGCACGCAGAAGGCACTAACTGTATCTTTAGGTCTTAAAATCCAACAGACTGCAAGACCTAAAGATACAGTTAGTTCTATCTTAATTCAATATAGAAGTGTTTACACTTGCATATTGATAGTCAAAAATCTACCATCGGTTCGGAATTTAACACTTCGGACCTGAGAAGAACCGGCGAAAGAAACTCAGCAGTGGTTAGAAAATTAATCTTAACCGATGAATGATGATGATTGGGTTCAAACAAGCAAGCGCTACTGTTTTCATGTGTTTAATTTGTGTTTATAATTATTCATTTCGTCTTCAGGGATGAAGGAAGACCTCTCTAATAAATCTGCATATATCGGATGAAAGTACGTTTCTAATAATAAAATGACAGTTTATCGCAATAGAAATGTAATCGTTGCCGTTCAACCGTTTTCCAATTCTACAAAAGCAATGATCCTGTTGCGGTTCGCTTGAAGTTTAGTTATTTAATCGGGATAGTATTGTAAATAATATAAACGATCACTAATAAATACTTTTAATTAAATCACCTTATTATAACACAACATATACGTTAAAGTACCCCCCTCTACTTCGTATCGACAGAACAAGAGTTTTAAATTAACATAGTATTCTATATCTATTGGTCGGTATAATTGTTATTGATAACTTGAAGTCGTGATGTCTGAATGTGAATACAAATTTTAATGAATTATACACATCAACCTGCCTCATTAATTACTTAGTCCCTTACTGATAACCGTAAATATGTGGTAGTGATTGGCTGCTCTTTACGGTTTAGTACCGTTAGAATAAGGGTTTATGTAAAACTATTAAAGGACAAAAATAAAATAAATAAATAATTGCCTTTTCTGGGCCAGGGACTTAGCTGAACTTGCTATAGATGCATCACAATTGGACGAATAGTTTGGGAACGCATGAATTGCAAAAGACGGATATTTTTTATGTATTCATAAGTTTGAACATATGAATGTTTGGGCTGTTTTTGAGGTGATAACTTCTTATGGGGAACTTCTTATCCACTTCGTTACGTAACGAGTTACGCGCCAGTCTGACTGTCTGTCTCTTACGCATACGGCAGCGGTAAGCAGGCTCTTCCTCTCTCACTCTAACATACAGCGCCAGCCCTTTTTCGGACAGACTTTTTTTGAAGTTATCACTGCTATCGGTAGACCTGAGACGCACACATTTTTTTTTTAAATATTATTTATACTTAATAAAGTTAATGAAATATGATTTTACTAAAATAATATGTAATCGTAGAAAAACATATCGCTAATACGAATAAAGTAAAAACATATTTCATTGGTTTCATAATCAAGATAATGTTCGTCTTTTCGCATAGAATTAGCGAATTTAAATACAATTAATTCCTATGTTTCAATAAACATACATATGTATAAACACTAATAAGCTTTCGTTACGTAACGCTGACTTGCACGTTTTCACAATGCTCTGTATCAGATACAGATATATAATACTTTTCTACAATATCGAATTATACTTCCAGTCTGTATGTCTTAAGTTTTTGATAATTCTCGTTTCTCATTAACGAGGTTCAAATTTCAAGGTCACGCGCTGAGCCTACAAATATTACTACAGATATTATATTAGAGAAATACCGAAATTTCATAACCGGAAAAGAAAACAAGAAACATTATTTTTATATATTTTCTTCAAACTAAAAGTTGTGTATACTCAATAATTATATGTATACACAATGGAAGTAGGAATAAAGGTAAACCAGCCTTAGATTTACGTATTTCATTTGATTTGCTATGTTGTGCACTACTTATAGTTTATGATAAATATATCTTTATTTATAATACAACTGATGATTAATCAAGCTCTCGACCAATGATATCACGTCAAATGTTTGCTGTCAAATGTTGTTTATTTGACTTTTTTCCTGTTATGGTTGGAATATAGGTTATTTTACCCGTGAGAAGTCGGGATGGGTAGCTAGTGAAATAATATGTTAAGTAGAGCGCGCGATGTCACTTTTCGCAGTTATTTAATGTTATCTGTGGTCTGAATACAAATTGAATGCAAAAACTTTCATAATAATGATGAACGATTACGAAATGTTGGAATCAGTACAAGGTTGTCATTAACCATGACATTTTAGATGGACGAATTATATAATGGATTTATGGCATGGTGTTCGCTAGTATACGAAAATTCTGCTAATTCGTTTAAATCTCATAATTAAAAACTATTTAAGTTAAGTATTTAAAAATTATCGTAAAAATCAAAATAATAATAACACTGGTATATTTGAATAAAATTATTCAAGTTAGCTACCGTTTCCGAATTTAGATTCGACTGAGAAGAAACGGCAAGAAACTTAGTAGATACTCTCTTTCAACATTTACATACATATAACATACGGGACTTTCTGCCTGAGAGTCAACAAGCTCCACGCTTTTTGATCTATGTACTTGTGTTGAATAATATGGTTAAAAAATAAATGAATATTTTGCCGAAAATGTTACATAAATATAGATATTTTAGCAGGTTTTTTTTAATAACAAATATAATACCTCTTTTTTCTGTTTGATTCTTAGAACTTTAGGTTCTATAAAGTTTCGTTTTTTATTTTAATTTTTGATATTACATTGTCAATATATTATATATGTACTAAAATATGGTTTTTATATAAATCTATTTCATGACGTACGAGTGCCTTGTTAATTTTTGTTTTTAAACAATTTTGCGATACGTCCCGCGTGCCAGCGTTAATAACTGTACAATGTGTACATTAACGGAATACTATATAAGGAATCTGAACTCGGTACGTGCGTTTGTTTATTAAGTCAAATCAAATGAAAAAGGGTGAGTGAGCCAGTGTTACTTTCCATAGTTGGTGATGCGTCTGCAATGTAAATAAAGTTTATTATTTCTACTAGCGCTAATGTCTATGTCAGTGTCAGAAGTTATGCTTTGTATTGAGCTGTATGAACTATGGTTACTAGATCGTTCCGTCACTGAACACAGATGACCTACGCGGGTCATGCACGGAACGTCAATTTCCGACGAGAAATGTATTCATGATGTGATAGCCCGCTGATACGTTCTAGTGGACATAGTAGTCCGTGTCAGGCTTGCTTCCGTACATACTTACGGACGTACTTCATAACACGGTGATGGCATGAGATGTATGTTATGTATAATGGTTTTTTTTTTATGCAACCTAATGTGATGAAAGTTATAGCCAATGACCAATGTTTCACTTCTAGCCTAAAGCTAACTCGAGGTGAGTTTTTCCCTCGTCCTTATCGATATAATGACGATTCAAAACTTGAATAAAATATATTTTGGTTTGACATCGTGTGGTGCATTAGCATTAGCAGCCCGTAAATGTCCCACTGCTGGGATAA
Organism: Vanessa atalanta; assembly: GCF_905147765.1. Classification (NCBI taxonomy): domain Eukaryota; kingdom Metazoa; phylum Arthropoda; class Insecta; order Lepidoptera; family Nymphalidae; genus Vanessa; species Vanessa atalanta. The sequence continues at coordinate 8,351,726 of NC_061891.1, read as the reverse complement.
AGGCCTCCTCTCCCTTTGAGGAGAAGATTTGGAGCATATTCCACCACGCTGCTCCAATGCGGGTTGGCCGAATACACATGTGGCAGAATTTCGTTGAAATTTAGACACATGCAGGTTTCCTCACGATGTTTTCCTTCACCGCCGAGCACTAGATGAATTATAAACACAAATTAAGCACATGAAAATTCAGTGGTGCCTGCCTGGGTTTGAACCCGAAATCATCGGTTAAGATGCACGCGTTCTAATCCATCTCGGCTCATATCGTGTGGTGATTTGTAGTTAAACGCGGTTATTGCAGATCTTCACCTGACACGTGCAGGATTACTCGTGATATCTGTAACTCTCTTCTTATGAGATAAATTGTTAACGCAAATATTTAGATTTTAAAATTACGCGATACGCCCCGGTTTGTGTCTGCAATCTTCGGTTGAGATTAGCGTGTTTCTACATCACGATTCGTAATGATAAGATGTGCGTGATCTTTATTATAGTATATTATCTTCTCATGTCATTAAGTGAAAGTTATATATAAATATTACACTAATGTTGTAAACAACATATGTCAGAACGCATTATCGCTTTCATCTGACTTATTAAATTGTCTATTTTATATATAAAAAGTAATTCATCTCGATTTCTCAAAAGAAAAAAAGGATTTTATATGTTATTGACGATTTGAAATAATGTTACATCGTTTACTTGTCATCTGCCTTCTCGGCATAGTTGCTCAATTAATATGGTTGAGGACCCGAGTTCAAGTGTCTTTTAAACAAATGGTACTGGGTTTTCTGATAAGAAATTTACACCACAAGCAGCCTGGTATTTAATAGTCTATATCTGTTTTATTCCCCGAGTTTTGACGTTTTACTAGACTTACACGTTGTGATTGTAAATTATGTGACAATAAATTGTTTGATTAAAAGCTGATTTTTTATGTTTTACCTATTTTTTCAGGTGGCTATTCAGTGGAGCACGTGGATCAAGTATGCCTTTCGTTACGACAGCAATACGGCAAATGTGTCAAAATGGCCGGACTACTGGGAAGACCGGACATGCTCTTTGTATTCGATGCTGGAGAAGTTGAAAGGGTCTTCCGAGGAGAAGACGCTGCTCCCCACAGGTAGAAATACTAGTTAGCTGACTTTCACTGGATGGTATCTTAATTCATTTAGTTCCTACTCTGTGTAATTTCCAAGTGACTCGTTGGTCTAATTGTAGGTTTAATTTAATTTCAGACCTTCGATGCCGTCGTTAAATTACTACAAACATAAGTTGAGGAAAGATTTCTTCGGAGCTGAAAAACATTGTGCTGGAGTTATTGCCGTGTAAGTTCGGGTATATTTTTAAGAGATAATAATATATTCACCACAGATTATTAATATTATACGGAAAACGTATACCACAATTTAAAAAATGCTTTTTGTATAATGAGTTAAGAACATTTTCTCTACTAATAGCTTTCTGGTCTTGTGTCATTATAAGAATTAAATGACTGTACTAAGCCCTGGATCTAGTAAAAGTTAGGTAAATCAAATATAGCAGTACCGAATTAACACGTTGAAAACACGCCCGTGGCTTAAAATGTCAGTGGCTTTTGTCGTATATAGCCATCCCATCAGGCTATGAGAATTAGTGAATTGTACATTCCAAGTTTTAAGTATATTTATATAAAACGTGAATGATAGATTTGTGATATAATTTTCAAATTTATAATAATTAAGATGTGGTAATATAATTAATATAATTTATGATTTTGAATTTAAATTCAACAGGCACGGTAATTCCTGGGCAGCATTCAGAACAAAAGTCTCTCGAGTGGCCTTAAGTACTGGTGCTGCGGCGCAATATACTGAACAGGTCGGAGAAGTAGCTGATGCTTTTGTTAACAGGTGAATACGATTATTAAGAATACAAAAATTTAGATTAGTGTCTGTACGCATAACTATTTGGAAATATTATGAGGCTGCTAGCAGAACTTCTCTTTTGGATCATATTTCAGGTTCTTTGGACAAAAAATTATGAGCCTGCCTCAAAAAAGTGCAGGATAAAATGGGTTGTTATATGTTTTAGAATTATTTTTGCACTTACATTGAGTACTCTTAAGTTATTTTAGTTATTCTTTGGAAAATCATATTCATACAAACAATAGTTATAATCTTTACTTATGTTATTATAACAAAAAATATCAACGATCCTGATAAAGTGATTAAAATTAAAACTTTATGCGCTTAAATTTGTAAATTTACAGGGTGCGAGAAATAAGAAATAGTGAATCAGAAACGCCAAGCGATTTCCTAAATGAAGTTCACAAATGGTCTCTGGAATGTAAGTCGATTAAATTTAAAAAAACAGAAATAGTTTCTTTTATAAAACGAATCAAATAAATGTATTTCTTTATTCAAATAAGTACTTTTGAATCTTCATTTAAAACAACCACCGGTTCAGAAAGTAGATCATACCGATAAAACACGCCAAACAACAAGCTCAGTAGTTACTCTTTTCCCCAATTCAAATACAGAATTGATGTTAGTAAGTACAATAAAATTTACATATATAATGACTGCAAATCAACAAACACAAAGTCCACAATTTTTTATATTATTAAATTGATTAGATCTTATCATTCATTTTTGTATAATGAAAGTAATATTATTTCAGCTTTAGGGTTAATAGCATTAGATACGAGACTGGGATGTTTTGAGTCACGCGAAGGTTCAGAAAGTCAGCATTTAATAGACGCTGTCAACACCTTCTTTCTTTGTGTTGGTGAATTGGAATTGCGGGCTCCATGGTGGAGAATATATCCGACGACAATGTTCAAGAAATATGTAGCCGCTTTGGACACAATATTGAGGTAATTAATTACATTTTTGTTTGTCGAGACTGATAGTTTAGACAGTTCATTAACAGCATTGGTGAAGAGTTTTAGGGACATGACCAATATTACTAATTAATTAACAAACATAGTAATTATCTTTTGGATTATATTATTATTTATGATAGGATAAATTGTAAAAATGTCTACTACTAAGAATGTTAAGTTACCAAAATTATTTATCATATAGGTATGGCATATATACTTTTATTTAATCTTTACAGACTAACGTTCCAACTTATTTAAATGAATTGCTAAATTTACAAAATTCCGTCTATAGGTGATCAATTGTTAAATGAAGTTAAACTATCTCTGTAGATACAGAAAGACGTTTAGAAGTATCGCTGAAGTTTCCAGAAACCATATTAAATGTTCTTATATTCCTCTTATAGGTATCATTCACAAATTAATGATTCTATCCATCATCTAATCATCAATAATTTGCTTAAAACTATAAATACATTTACAGTGTTACTCTATCGCACGTAGAGAGAGCGTTGCAAGAATGTCGAGACAATGATAGCAAATCACTCTTACAAGACTTAGTGGCTGCTGCTGGACCAAGAGTTGCAGCTGTGACAGCACTTGATATGTTCCTAGTTGGTATTGACACGGTACGTATGAAAACTACGATGACTCAAAGCTTGATTTAATATAGCTATGATGGCAATATTATTGATGAATATTTAACTAAATTCAAATAAAATTACAGCATGTTAATCCCTATATCTGGGCTAAGGAATGTAGTTTGCAGCTTATTCCTACACGCTGCTCTATCGCAGATTGGTTGTTACACTTGTTATGGATTTTGTTCGAATGAATTTAAGTTTTGTTCAGGATATTTAAATTCACCTCCGAGCACACAAATCAAACACTTAAATTTAATCAATTTAGTGGTTATGCTTGATATTATGTTAATAATTGGCATTTGATGGATTAACTTCTTGTTGATTCATATTAGTAGAATTTATATTCCAAATCTGTGATGGGAATTCAGCTTTACATCGCTTTACGCTTACCGCTGTCTGTCTGTCCCTGTGTATGCTTAGATCATAAGTTTAGGTGATCAGGTAGGCAAATGGGGCACCTGATGGTAAGGGGTTATCGTCACCCTTTCCCCGGTCATAGACATTAGCTCCGTAACGAGTATAAGTAGAGTATAAGCCTACACATAGTGTCGCTGTTTGGCGGTAGAATATGTGATGGGTGGTAGGTATATAATTTGGGTGGTAGCCCAGACGAGTTTACACAAACCCCAAGTATAGTATGAGTGTCTCACTATTGTGAAATTTTTTACAAAAATGTAGACCTGTACACCAAGCAAAATCACTATTCAAAATCATTTTTCGAATTCCTTTTTTATTGAATTTCAGACATCAAATGCAGTAGCTTCGACTCTATATCAATTATCACAAAGGCCAGACGTTCAGGATAAGCTATATAATGAAATATTAAGTGTTTTAAAAGGCAGACCACTGAAAGCTGGCGATGTGGCTCAAATGCCATATTTAAAGGCCTGTATTAAGGAAGTCCTAAGGTAATAATACTCATTTAATAACTTCAAATTTGTGTCCCATTTTGTAATTCATTTTTTTATATTACAGAATGTATCCAGTTGTTATTGGTAATGGCCGACAGTTGACCAAAGACACAATTATCTGTGGCTACAATATACCTAAAGGTGTAAGTAAATCATTGTCTGGCTCGCTAAATGGCCGGTTTACTATATGCTTAATAAAGGAACCGGACAAAAAACAAAATACATTTAGAGTCAAAATATATCTAGCGAACTGCAGGAGAAAGACTTACGAAGATATATTATGATAATTATCTTTAGGAAAGTTAGGAAAGTTAATTTAAATTTTATTTGATGAAATAGCTTATGTCTGGTGCAATGACTGTTCAGTTTTTCCAACAATTATCTTTTTATAGATTAACTGTACAAAAGTCTTAAAATCATATTGTTTATACATATATAGTGAATTAGTGTAATTACAGGCACAAGAGACAACATCTTTAGTACCCAAGGATGGTGGCATCGGTGATGTAAGGAATGGTCAATATTTCGTACAGCGTTATTGTTTATGACCGGTGGTGACCACTTACCATCAAGTGATCCATTTACTCGTTCGCCTACTTAGACGATAAAAAAATATACATTTGTAACAATAATTAATATAAAAAATGCGTGAAGTGATTTCATAATCATTTTTTTTTCCAGACTCAAGTAATATTCCAACATTATGTGATGGCTAACAGCGAAGAATATTTTTCTAAGGCTTCAGAATTTCGTCCCGAACGTTGGTTACAACGTTCCACATACAAACATCACGCGTTTGCGTCTCTTCCGTTCGGTTTCGGGAAACGGATGTGCCTTGGACGAAGATTTGCGGAATTAGAAATGCAAATTGTTATTTGTAAGGTAAGTTAATATATAATATAGCTATTGATATACAAGGTCAATGACCGTTAGGTTGACATTGACATTCACCGTGTTCAATACAATGTCTCCCGCACAGAGTATAAGGCGATAGAGAGGTTGCGGTTTACGCTCTCAATTACGTAAAAGTCGTTTGTAATGTTATGAAAAATATATTTAAAAAAGTAAGCCGAAGGTTCTCTTGTTGTTTTATAGATGGATATGCTGATGTCAACAAATAAATCTTGTGACAGATAGTTTAGGAGTCAAAAGCGTAATATTAAGTAAACAGAGAATACTTTTCGTATTTATTTCTGTTCCTTCTAATTGTTTTAAAATTTGACGATATAAAGAAATGTTATAAATTTTGGTAATTAAGGGATTGTTTTTGATGTAGGTTGATTGATAGGTATTTAATATTAACTGAGCAAACGTAGGTTCGGTTTTTTCTTTCGCAGTTCCAACTGTTTAAATAATAGGAAAATAATGAACCTGTCCTCCTGTCAATAGTGAAAGCAATAAGCGATAATTATAGTTTTTGCACTACTCCGATGTCCAAGTGTTTCAATTGCAACAATATGTTATAATATTTTCAAATCATATAGTTATTTTATTAATAACATAAAATATGATATACTTTACAGATGGTGAATTCATTTAAAATGGAGTATCATCACGAGCCGCTTGAATATCACGTACATCCCATGTACACGCCAAACGGTCCCATTCGGATAAAATTGATCGACCGGTGAACATCTTCGTATTAAATAAATATGTACATATTTTATTCATAGTTGTTATATAGCATATGCATATAAATTTTTAAGTATTTTTCACTTTAAGACGTAAAAGTACATTTTAATTAACTTATTTATGCTCAGCCCAATTACTATAATGCTTTTTTGCAGGAATTCGCAACGTAATACACTCGTGAAATATTGATAACCGATTTACGGTGATACGCCATTTTGATACGTGTTTCTTACAAGTTTGATAATGGTTACAGTCAATATTGCATATCACATTTGGTTATTTCGTAGTTCTACGGTGACGTTCGAGTTTCTTCTTACAGAATACCTCTACAGTTTTTGGCAATGATTATAGCAGAGTCTGTTAATAAAAATAGTAAAATTCTCTCTATAATATATCTCTGTGATCTTAAACGAAATCTTTTAAGCAATTCGTATTTGCATTGTATTCAAATTAATTGGCCAAATGTGTCAAACAATTTCTGTCGTTCAATTGATGTTCTGATCGATATCGTTTTGTCTGGAATATGTATTACAATACTATTAAAGAACTTTTTGTAAAATATTCATTGCATAATTTTATTTTTGTATTCATATAGTCAGGTGGATTTGAATGCAATATTTTCCTATTCTTGTAAATCCAGACCCAATCATACAAAGTAAAATAGTTCCTTAAACTAAACGCCTTTGAAGTAAATATAGCAACTTTTTATCATACTAAGTAAAGTTATGAAACAAATTTGATATATTTTTTTTACTTAATTCATGCGTATTATACTGAACAAATTATTAATTTTTTTTTTTTTTTTTAATATAAAAGTTAAAAGCCATGAGTTAATAAGTCGAGCATTATTAAAATATTATAAAGTTAAGTTCTGTGGTAATAATAAGTACGTCAACAGAATGAGAGGATTAAATAAGTGGCTTTGAAACGCCTTGCAAAATCTAATAGTTAAATCTAATAACATAGTTAAACATGTTAAGTAAGAAAAAGTTACGCTCGTGTAAATTAAATTTATTATTTTTTATAATATTTAGAGAATTAATTAAATAAAAAAATTGTCTTTAGTGTACCTTGCGTTGGTATATTTTTAAGAATCATATATTCTGATAATAGTATGTAATATTAAATATAAAAAATTGATTTTTAATAAATTTATAACTACAGAAGTTATTACTCGTACTTTAAATATTAATATTAAGTACCGACTTCGTCCGGGTGAAATAAGATTTTATTCTTAGTGAGTGTCCACTTCAAGCCAAACCACCCATACAAAGTGATCAATCTCCTTTGAGGATTAATTATTATTATTTTATCGATATATGGTATTCATAAGCTACATAAATGTCTGTCTATTAAGAAGTCGTAGATTCCAGAAAAACATTCGGTATGTGTAAAAGGGTTATTATTTGTTTTGGGATTTTGGATTCCTTGGCTGGATGGTTTTCTCCCAGTCTGTTTATTATAGGGTCATATTTACCATGGATCGCCATTTTCAGGTTTTAATCCAAGCTTAGGTATTTATATCTTACTTAAATAGGATTGTCTGGACATGATGGATATTAGGCCGTAACCACATTTTGTAAGATGCAACTATTTTTAGTCTATAATAATTTTCTGTATTGTCTTGTATCTTTGAAAAATGTACTATATTATATATATGGAAGTTACTTCTATTATAAAATAATGTCTCTAAAAGGCAGCGTAAGTCCGAATAACAGGGATTTCGCTTGGCTTCGTACAGAATGATAGCTGTTGACGTGATTGTGGGTAAGTATGTCAAAACTGTGAGGACATTGGATTTTTTTGGTTTATGCAAGTCATTAATTAATTAATAAAGCACATTATTCAACACAAGGTTTTATAGATCGTAAAAAAGCGTGAAGCTACTTGTTGACTTTCAGACAGCATATTATATATATGATATGAGCCGAGATGGCCCAGTGGTTAGAACGCGTGCATCTTAACCGATGATTTCGGGTTCAAATCCAGGCAGGCACCACTGAAATTTCATGTGCTTAATTTGTGTTTATAATTCATCTCGTGCTCGGCGGTGAAGGAAAATATCGTGAGGAAACCTGCATGTGTCTAATTTCAACGAAATTCTGCCACATGTGTATTCCGCCAACCCGCATTGGAGCAGCGTGGTGGAATATGCTCCAAACCTTCTCCTCAAAGGGAGAGGAGGCCCAGCAGTGGGACATTTACGGGCTGCTAATGTAAAAAATGTAATGTAAAAAGAGTAACTAGGTACTGTGTTCTTGCCGGTTACATTTCAAACCGGTGGTAGCTTTACTTAATATACACTCGGAAGAAGACGATTAAAAAGTGCTCGTATAAGCTCACTTGAATAAAGTATATTTTGATTTTATTGGTCTTTTATTTTAGTATTATGGTTATATAAAAATTCAGTTAAATGAGAATATTAGGTTGAATTTTTGTTTTGATATTAATTGATTTAATAAAGTGTAAGGTGATTGTTATTATTTTTTAATATTTTTTACTTATGAATTCTAGATGTATATTAATATTAAAACAATACTTTTTACTTTAAAGATTTTAAAATCAATACGGAAAAAGCGTTCTGCCCCCTCCCGACTTCCTCTACCCCACTTTCCTTTCTCTCTATATCTTTTCTGTTTTTTAAATTATTTCATTTAATTTTTATTGTTTTAATTCAGACATAATTTTTAGTAAGATTTCTTTTTTCCTGTCATTAAATCATTTTCAAACATTGTTGCTTTATTACACCATCTGTTATTTAAATATATAAAATGCATCGAAAGCAACTTTGTTCCAACTGGGTGTTGAATCAAACCTCTTTTTTAAATTGAAAAGTTTTTATATTATAAATCTAAGGGTATAATGAAATGAAACAGTTTTTACACATTCATAGAATGTTTTACTTAGATTGACTCAATATACAATCTACTAACATTTAGTATTTTATCAAAAACATCTATTTCCGTCCGTTCTGCGTTGTGTAATTCGTCTATTGTTAAAATTATATAATATTATTAATAACACAACACACAATGACAGTTCACAGAGATAATATAAAGTGTATTATTACCTTAACTATAAACGGATGGCCACAACATAATATTGTTATATATTTACAAATATCACAAATGAGTATAAGTAATAAAATTATATAGGGAATAAAATACATGCAATATATCGACATTAAAATAATGGGTCATTATGTATTTTGACTAGTAATATAGGTAATTATGTTCATAATCAAGTTTTACAAAGCTAAAATATAGTCAAAATTTATCAACCTATGGCACCTTTATGATAAAAAAGGCAACATATAAAATGCCCGAATAACATACAAAAAGCTTAAAAGGCAGTGAATATCATTACATATAAAATCGATTGGTTTTATAAAAACGCGTCAGGTTTTGACATTTAAAAAAATGTGTTACATCTTAAAAGTAAACGTATCGTTTTAGCAAGGATGAGTATTTGTAATTGCTACATTTTCTTTTCGTTTAAGGCTCGCCTTGTTTTTATATATAAAAAGAGTTACACCTAATGATAAAATTACAAACATGACAGACCCTACAATTGCTGAGTACTCTAAGGATATCGGAAACTCGTCGTATAAGGAATTGCTTACGTCCCTAACGTTTCTTGTTTTTGGTTTCGTTCGTGAGGAATCAAAGTTATCTGAAAAAGATAAATCATATTAAACTATATAAAAAGACGAGTTTTGCGTTAAATTGAATTTGATGTCACTAATAACTCACCTATTTCAGCCTGTGAATCGTAATAATCGAAGCTTTTTATAGCTAATCTATTCACGCGCGGAGATTTTACTTCATTTTCTAGAGGAAATGGTGGCAAGTAAGTCGAAGGTGGGTTTGTACTACTAGGTGCGAATGGTTGCGGACATTTGGGGTCTTTAGAACCAGGATAACATGAACTTGGTGTTGAGGGCTTTTTAGTTGGTTGAGGACAGCGAGGATCAGTGCTACCGGGGTAGCATCTTGGAGCTTCAGGTGTGGTGGGTTTAGGGCAGCGAGGGTCACTACTTCCGGGGTAACATCTCGGAGGAGCAGGAGTTGTTGGTTTAGGACAACGAGCGTCTGTACTACCAGGGAAACATCTCGGCGCTTCAGGTGTCGTAGGTTTAGGGCAGCGAGGATCACTACTACCGGGGTAACATCTGGGAGCTTCAGGTGTAGTAGGCTTAGGGCAGCGAGGGTCACTACTACCGGGGTAACATCTGGGAGCTTCAGGTGTAGTAGGCTTAGGGCAGCGAGGGTCACTACTGCCAGGGTAACATCTGGGAGCTTGAGGTGTAGTAGGCTTAGGGCAGCGGGGGTCATCACTACCGGGGAAGCATTTTGGAGGAGAAGGAGTTGTTGGTTGAGGACAACGAGCATCTGTCGAGCCCGGATAGCATTTAGGTATTTCTGTGGATGGGGGCAAGTAAGTAGGTGGTGTTAGAGTAGTAGGCCTAGGAGGCTGTGGGCACTTTGGGTCGGGTGACCCAGGATAACAGACTGGTTTCGTAGGTGAAGGAGTTGTAGGTTTTGGACAACGCGGATCAGTACTGCCAGGATAGCAGCTTGGTGCAGCAGGTGTTGTAGGTTTGGGGCAGCGTGGATCTGTGTTTCCAGGATAGCAGTTAGGTGATGCTGGTGTTGTTGGCTTAGGGCATCTAGGATCGCTGCTACCAGGGAAGCATCTTGGAGGTGCTGGAGTTGTTGGTTGAGGACAACGAGCGTCTGTGCTTCCAGGGAAACATCTTGGCGCTTCAGGTGTTGTGGGTTTAGGGCAACGTGGATCTGTGTTCCCTGGGTAGCAGTTAGGTGGTGCTGGTGTTGTTGGCTTAGGGCATCGAGGATCGCTGCTACCAGGGAAACATCTTGGAGCTTCAGGTGTCGTAGGTTTAGGGCAGCGAGGATCATTACTACCAGGGAAGCATCTCGGAGGTGCGGGAGTTGTTGGTTTAGGACAACGAGCATCTGTACTTCCAGGGAAACATCTCGGTGCTTCAGGTGTTGTGGGCTTAGGGCAACGGGGATCTGTGTTTCCAGGATAGCAGTTAGGTGGTGCAGGTGTTGTTGGCTTAGGGCATCTAGGATCACTGCTACCAGGGAAGCATCTCGGAGGTGCAGGAGTTGTCGGTTTAGGACAACGAGCATCTGTGCTTCCAGGGAAACATCTTGGCGCTTCAGGTGTTGTGGGTTTAGGGCAACGTGGATCTGTGTTTCCTGGGTAGCAGTTAGGTGGTGCTGGTGTTGTTGGCTTAGGGCATCGAGGATCGCTGCTACCAGGGAAACATCTTGGAGGTTCGGGTGTCGTAGGTCTAGGGCAGCGAGGATCATTACTACCAGGGAAGCATCTTGGAGGTGCAGGAGTTGTTGGTTTTGGACAACGAGCATCTGTACTTCCAGGGAAACATCTCGGTGCTTCAGGCGTTGTGGGCTTAGGGCAGCGTGAATCAGTATTTCCTGGGTAGCAGTTAGGTGGTGCTGGTGTTGTAGGCTTAGGGCATCGAGGATCACTGCTACCAGGGAAACATCTCGGAGGAGCAGGAGTTGTTGGTTTAGGACAACGAGCGTCTGTCGAGCCCGGATAGCATTTAGGTATTTCTGTGGATGGGGGCAAGTAAGTAGGTGGTGTTAGAGTAGTAGGCCTAGGAGGCTGTGGGCACTTCGGGTCGGGTGACCCAGGATAACAGACTGGTTTGGTAGGTGGAGGAGTTGTAGGTTTTGGACAACGTGGATCAGTACTGCCAGGATAGCACCTTGGTGCAGCAGGTGTTGTAGGTTTGGGGCAGCGTGGATCTGTGTTTCCAGGATAGCAGTTAGGTGGTGCAGGTGTTGTTGGCTTAGGGCATCTAGGATCGCTGCTCCCAGGGAAGCATCTTGGAGGTGCAGGAGTCGTTGGTTGAGGACAACGAGCGTCTGTGCTTCCAGGGAAACATCTCGGAGCTTCAGGTGTTGTGGGTTTAGGGCAACGGGGATCTGTGTTTCCTGGATAGCAATTAGGTGGTGCAGGTGTTGTTGGCTTAGGGCATCTAGGATCACTGCTACCAGGGAAGCATCTTGGAGGTGCAGGAGTTGTCGGCTTAGGACAACGAGCGTCTGTGCTTCCAGGGAAACATCTTGGAGCTTCAGGTGTTGTGGGTTTAGGGCAACGTGGATCTGTGTTTCCTGGATAGCAGTTAGGTGGTGCCGGTGTTGTTGGCTTAGGGCATCGAGGATCGCTGCTACCAGGGAAACATCTTGGAGCTTCAGGTGTCGTAGGTTTAGGGCAGCGAGGATCATTACTACCAGGGAAGCATCTCGGAGGTGCGGGAGTTGTTGGTTTAGGACAACGAGCATCTGTACTTCCAGGGAAACATCTCGGTGCTTCAGGTGTTGTGGGCTTAGGGCAACGGGGATCTGTGTTTCCAGGATAGCAGTTAGGTGGTGCAGGTGTTGTTGGCTTAGGGCATCTAGGATCACTGCTACCAGGGAAGCATCTCGGAGGTGCAGGAGTTGTCGGTTTAGGACAACGAGCATCTGTGCTTCCAGGGAAACATCTTGGAGCTTCAGGTGTTGTGGGTTTAGGGCAACGTGGATCTGTGTTTCCTGGATAGCAGTTAGGTGGTGCCGGTGTTGTTGGCTTAGGGCATCGAGGATCGCTGCTACCAGGGAAACATCTTGGAGCTTCAGGTGTAGTAGGTTTAGGGCAGCGAGGATCATTACTACCAGGGAAGCATCTCGGAGGTGCGGGAGTTGTTGGTTTAGGACAACGAGCATCTGTACTTCCAGGGAAACATCTCGGTGCTTCAGGTGTTGTGGGCTTAGGGCAACGGGGATCTGTGTTTCCAGGATAGCAGTTAGGTGGTGCAGGTGTTGTTGGCTTAGGGCATCTAGGATCACTGCTACCAGGGAAGCATCTCGGAGGTGCAGGAGTTGTCGGTTTAGGACAACGAGCATCTGTGCTTCCAGGGAAACATCTTGGCGCTTCAGGTGTTGTGGGTTTAGGGCAACGTGGATCTGTGTTTCCTGGGTAGCAGTTAGGTGGTGCTGGTGTTGTTGGCTTAGGGCATCGAGGATCGCTGCTACCAGGGAAACATCTTGGAGCTTCGGGTGTCGTAGGTTTAGGGCAGCGAGGATCATTACTACCAGGGAAGCATCTTGGAGGTGCAGGAGTTGTTGGTTTTGGACAACGAGCGTCTGTGGAGCCCGGATAGCATTTAGGTATTTCTGTGGATGGGGGCAAGTAAGTAGGTGGTGTTAGAGTAGTAGGCCTAGGAGGCTGTGGGCACTTCGGGTCGGGTGACCCAGGATAACAGACTGGTTTGGTAGGTGAAGGAGTTGTAGGTTTTGGACAACGTGGATCAGTACTGCCAGGATAGCACCTTGGTGCAGTAGGTGTTGTAGGTTTTGGGCAGCGTGGATCTGTGTTTCCAGGATAGCAGTTAGGTGGTGCAGGTGTTGTTGGCTTAGGGCATCTAGGATCGCTGCTCCCAGGGAAGCATCTTGGAGGTGCTGGAGTCGTTGGTTTAGGACAACGAGCGTCTGTACTTCCAGGGAAACATCTCGGTGCTTCAGGTGTGGTGGGCTTAGGACAACGTGTATCTGTGTTTCCAGGATAGCAGTTAGGTGGTGCAGGTGTTGTTGGCTTGGGGCACCTAGGATCGCTGCTACCAGGGAAGCATCTTGGAGGTGATGGAGTTGTTGGTTGAGGACAACGAGCGTCTGTACTTCCGGGAAAACATCTCGGTGATTCAGGTGTTGTGGGCTTAGGGCAACGGGGATCTGTGTTTCCAGGATAGCAGTTAGGTGGTGTTAGTGTTGTTGGTTTGGGGCACCTAGGATCGGTGCTACCAGGGAAGCATCTTGGAGGTGCTGGAGTTGTTGGTTGAGGACAACGAGCGTCTGTGCTTCCAGGGAAACATCTCGGTGCTTCAGGTGTTGTGGGCTTAGGGCAGCGTGAATCAGTATTTCCTGGGTAGCAGTTAGGTGGTGCTGGTGTTGTGGGCTTAGGGCATCGAGGATCACTGCTACCGGGGAAACATCTTGGAGGAGCAGGAGTTGTTGGTTTAGGACAACGAGCGTCTGTCGAGCCCGGATAGCATTTAGGTATTTCTGTGGATGGGGGCAAGTAAGTAGGTGGTGTTAGAGTAGTAGGCCTAGGAGGCTGTGGGCACTTTGGGTCGGGTGACCCAGGATAACAGACTGGTTTGGTAGGTGAAGGCGTTGTAGGTTTTGGACAACGCGGATCAGTACTACCAGGATAGCACCTTGGTGCAGCAGGTGTGGTAGGTTTGGGGCAGCGTGGATCTGAGTTTCCAGGATAGCAGTTAGGTGATGCAGGTGTTGTTGGCTTAGGGCATCTAGGATCGCTGCTCCCAGGGAAGCATTTTGGAGGTGCTGGAGTCGTTGGTTTAGGACAACGAGCGTCTGTGCTTCCAGGGAAACATCTCGGTGCTTCAGGTGTTGTGGGCTTAGGACAACGTGGATCTGTGTTTCCAGGATAGCAGTTAGGTGGTGCAGGTGTTGTTGGCTTGGGGCACCTAGGATCGCTGCTACCAGGGAAGCATCTTGGAGGTGATGGAGTTGTTGGTTGAGGACAACGAGCGTCTGTACTTCCGGGAAAACATCTCGGTGCTTCAGGTGTTGTAGGCTTAGGGCAACGGGGATCTGTGTTTCCAGGATAGCAATTTGGTGGTTCTGGTGTTATTGGTTTGGGGCACCTAGGATCGGTGCTACCAGGGAAGCATCTTGGAGGTGCTGGAGTTGTTGGTTGAGGACAACGAGCGTCTGTGCTTCCAGGGAAACATCTCGGTGCTTCAGGTGTTGTAGGCTTAGGGCAGCGTGAATCAGTATTTCCTGGGTAGCAGTTAGGTGGTGCTGGTGTTGTAGGCTTAGGGCATCGAGGATCACTGCTACCGGGGAAACATCTCGGAGGAGCAGGAGTTGTTGGTTTAGGACAACGAGCGTCTGTCGAGCCCGGATAGCATTTAGGTATTTCTGTGGATGGGGGCAAGTAAGTAGGTGGTGTTAGAGTAGTAGGCCTAGGAGGCTGTGGGCACTTTGGGTCGGGTGACCCAGGATAACAGACTGGTTTGGTAGGTGAAGGCGTTGTAGGTTTTGGACAACGCGGATCAGTACTACCAGGATAGCACCTTGGTGCAGCAGGTGTTGTAGGTTTGGGGCAGCGTGGATCTGAGTTTCCAGGATAGCAGTTAGGTGGTGCAGGTGTTGTTGGCTTAGGGCATCTAGGATCGCTGCTCCCAGGGAAGCATCTTGGAGGTGCTGGAGTCGTTGGTTTAGGACAACGAGTGTCTGTACTTCCAGGGAAACATCTCGGTGCTTCAGGTGTTGTGGGCTTAGGGCAACGGGGATCTGTGTTTCCAGGATAGCAGTTAGGTGGTGCAGGTGTTGTTGGCTTGGGGCACCTAGGATCGCTGCTACCAGGGAAGCATCTTGGAGGTGATGGAGTTGTTGGTTGAGGACAACGAGTGTCTGTACTTCCGGGGAAACATCTCGGTGCTTCAGGTGTTGTGGGCTTAGGGCAACGTGGATCTGTGTTTCCAGGATAGCAGTTTGGTGGTGCTGGTGTTGTGGGTTTGGGGCACCTAGGATCACTGCTACCAGGGAAGCATCTTGGAGGTGCAGGAGTTGTCGGCTTAGGACAACGAGCGTCTGTGCTTCCAGGGAAACATCTTGGAGCTTCAGGTGTTGTGGGTTTAGGGCAACGTGGATCTGTGTTTCCTGGATAGCAGTTAGGTGGTGCTGGTGTTGTTGGCGTGGGACATCGAGGATCGCTACTACCAGGGAAGCATTTTGGGGGAGCGGGAGTTGTTGGTTTAGGACAACGAGCGTCTGTCGAGCCCGGGTAGCATTTAGGTATTTCTGTGGATGGGGGCAAGTAAGTAGGTGGTGTTAGAGTTGTAGGCCTAGGAGGCTGTGGGCACTTCGGGTCGGGTGACCCAGGATAACAGACTGTTTTGGTAGGTGAAGGAGTTGTAGGTTTTGGACAACGCGGATCAGTACTGCCAGGATAGCACCTCGGTGCAGCAGGTGTTGTAGGTTTGGGGCAGCGAGCATCTGTACTACCAGGGAAACATCTGGGCGCCTCAGGCGTAGTGGGTTGAGGGCAACGTGCATCTGTGCTACCAGGGAAACACCTTGGGGCCTCGGGCGTTGTAGGCTGTGGGCATCGTGGGTCTGTATTACCGGGGTAGCAGTTCGGAGGTGTAGGTGTAGTTGGTTTAGGGCAACGAGGATCGCTGCTGCCAGGGAAACACCTCGGAGGAGCAGGAGTTGTTGGTTTAGGACAACGAGTGTCTGTACTTCCAGGGTAACATCTCGGTGCTTCAGGTGTTGTAGGTTTAGGGCAACGTGGATCTGTGTTTCCTGGGTAGCAGTTAGGTGGTGCGGGTGTTGTTGGTTTGGGGCAACGTGCATCTGTGCTACCAGGGAAACACTTTGGTGCCTCAGGCGTTGAAGGCCTTGGGCAACGTGAGTCTGTATTACCGGGGTAGCAGTTCGGAGGTGCAGGAGTTGTTGGTTTAGGACAACGAGTGTCTGTACTTCCAGGAAAACATCTCGGTGCTTCAGGTGTTGTGGGTTTAGGGCAACGTGGATCTGTGTTGCCTGGGAAGCAGTTCGGTGGTGCTTGTTTAGTTGGTTTGGGACAACGGGGATCACTACTGCCAGGGAAGCATTTTGGTGGAACTTGAGTTGTCGGCTTAGGACATCGTGAATCTGTGCTACCAGGAAAACATCTCGGTGCCTCAGGTGTCGTAGGCCTTGGGCAACGTGGGTCAGTATTTCCAGGGTAGCAGTTAGGTGGTGCTGGTGTTGTTGGCTTCGGACATCGGGGATCACTGTTACCAGGGAAGCAATTTGGGGAAGCGGGAGTTGTGGGTTTTGGACAACGAGCGTCTGTCGAGCCCGGATAGCATTTCGGTATTTCCGTGGATGGAGGTAAATAAGTAGGTGGTGTGAGAGATGTTGGCTTAGGGGTTTGTGGGCATGTTGGATCTGGTGATCCAGGATAACATAATGGTTTTGGAGGTAAAGTAGTTGAAGGACTTGGGCAACGTGGATCAGTACTTCCTGGGAAGCATCTGGGTGGTGCAGGCGATGTTGGTTTCGGGCAACGCGGGTCTGTACTGCCAGGGAAGCACCTTGGTGCCTCAGGTGTAGTAGGCCTTGGGCAACGAGGATCTGTATTACCGGGGTAACAATTAGGTGTAGCTATAGTTGGTTTAGGACAACGGGGATCGTTGCTGCCAGGGAAGCATCTTGGAGGAGCAGTTGTTGTTGGTTTTGGGCAACGTGGGTCATTGTTGCCTGGGAAGCAGTTAGGTGGTGGAGGTGTTATCAGCTTAGGGCAACGTGGGTCATTGTTGCCAGAGAAACAGTTTGGCTGTGCAGTAGTTGTTGGTCTTGAACAAAGAGGATCAGTAGATCCGGGATAACATTTCGTGTCTGGTATAACAGTTGTTATTTCCTTTATAATTCCATTACAGCTTGCATCACAGTTGCTTGTGCATAGCTGAAATAAATAATGCTGATTAGTTTTGCCGTGTTTTAGTGAAATAAAAATTAACTAAAAATGTGTAAAATTATAAAGCGTTTATTCGAAATTGAAATTTGTAACTCACCTCAACATTACAAGTCAGATAGACTTGATCAGTTTCCGGAAAACGGAAAGCACTTATTTTGCTGTAAGCAATCAATGTTGCACCAGATTTTCCAGTATTTGTAGATTTTTGCCATGAGTCGATGAATTTCTTTTTCCTTTAATTCAAAATAAAATCATGTACATACGAGTTTTACATACATACATTTAAAATGTAACAAATATTTTAGAAATTGCAATAGGTAAGTCTTCTGTGTAATAATAAATATTTCTGAATTGTTTGTATATATTAGTTTTGACAAATTTCCTCAACGAACTATATATAAAATAATCTGTGCGCTCTGATAATATGTAAGCTTATTAAAGTATATCGAAAAAACTACAGCGTTGAAGGATCAAGGCGTTATCAAAAAAATCTGGACAACTCTAATTGGCTCACAAAGCAAAACGTAATTTTAGTAGATTGTGTCTATGTATGTTAAACTGTTTTTATGTATGTATGTAATAACAAGTCCAGTTTAAATATTATGATTATTTTGTAATTTAGTACAATATTTAATTTCTAAAAACTACACAATTTAACGCTATGTCATACGGAATATAATTTCTAATTGAGATATTTGTGATAAACTTACACTGTCATTATAATAACGATTATCATTAGCTTTTTATTTCACTATAATTATAACAAAAAAATTAAATCAATGAATTTTCTGACCTCCATAAATTACAAGACGAAGTTAATCAAGGTTTTTTTCAGGTGCATAACTTTTAAAGATATTATACTTACTTGGGGCAACCATCTTTGTCAGTCAATTGAATTTTATTCGTCTTCGAACTATCATAATCTTCATTATCATAAGCCCAACAATCGTGAATTTTAAGATTAAATTGATTTCTGATATCTTTCAAATAAATAAGGATGGTGAGATATTCGCCGATTTTAATCGAATTTTCCAACGGAGTTGTCTAAAAAAAATTACATTATGAGTAAAATGTTATTAAATCACGTAGCGTGAAGATTCAAATAAGGTTTCGGTTTTCGAATCGAATCATTTTAAAATTAAATCTTACTTGAGGGAAAACTCCTTTCTGAATATCCATCCAGCATTCTACACCACCGGCCGGTCCTTGTACTGCCACTACATCGAGCATGTCAACCATAAAAGGCTTTAGCTTTAGAACATGTGATTGTTCCTTTTTGACACCAGTCGAAACTTCTAGAGCAGTTCCAGCACATGATACCTAAGACATATTTAAGATCAAAATTTGCTTTTACCAAGACATCGATTATTTACTAGCTGAGCACATGGCTTATCAAAAATTCGTGCCCAATTGGTCCCTTTTGCAGGTCCCAAATAAAAGTGGGCTATATCCTTTTTTGAGTTATAAAACTTTTTACGTATCAAATTTCATTAATATCAGTTCTATGATTTAGTCGTGCAAGAGCAACAGACAGATTACTTTTGGAATTAATAAATTTAGTATGGAGATTATAATAATGTATTAAACTCTATAGTAGTAAGCCCAACCAAAAATCTTATAGAATTTTAGATCATAACAGCACCCGTGACCTTAGTGTCATCTCGTGCTTAACAAGGGTTACGACGATAAAAGTCGCACGTCGTCGTCGTATGTATCTGTATTGATGAAAATCTCCGACATTATTATCAAACAATCGACATTGGAGGACCGTAGAGGATTTTTTTTTGTCTTTGCCCAGCAAGGGTAGTTGCCAATATTAGAATATTTAATGTATATAATATAAATATAACTTTTCATACCTTTCTAGCGAAATCATAAGATCCTTGCACTAATTCGTCTCCTTGGAACACGAGGACGTTGTCGATGGTGCCGCAAGCATTGCAAAGTGGTCGGCTTCCACAGCCATTCAATGGCACTCGGAAAGAGTACCGAGATTGGCTGCCTCCGGAAGATACGTATCTGAAGAAAGTATTATAATCTTGATTAGTATGTAAACAATTGTGATTGTGATTTGTGATTACAATTGTGATTTATTGATTAAATTTTAAATAGGATTTAACTAAATCGAGGGATAGCGTACGTGCATTTTTTGTTTTTTTTTTTTTTTTCATATTCTTTTAATATATCACTTTAATTCAAATTTCGAATGCTAGCGGATAACAATGATCCTCTAGACTATAAAAATCTACAATTTTAGTATCACATGTTATTTATTATCATTGAAATTACTCACTTGCATTTGGGATCATTCAGGAAGCCCTTGCTGTAAATTATTCCATCGTATATGTCAGAGAATTCAACCGTGACTTGAATATAATCTGCTGAACATTGTACGTCAATATCTGGTGACAGCGGTGAATCTGCAGCTCTTGAACCCCTCACGAAATTGACTCCGGTTTCACCACTTGAATCTTCGAAAAATGGTGATAAACCATCTCCAGCCAGCTCAAGGTTCAGCTCGGCTGCGGTGAGCGTTCCGACATCTGAAACAGCTGTAGCGAGCGACAGCTACAGCAGAAGAAATATATTAGTAAATGATATATATGTTTTATTAATATTGATTAAACAGCGGCCGATCGACTTGAAATTCCTGTCAAATCCTTCGATAAATAACGTTCAAATTTCCAACAATTACTTAGAGGACGATTACTTTATAAAATGTACCAAATATCAGCTTTCTACACTTAGTAGTTTTGGCTGTGCTAAGATAATCAACTATAATTTAATCAATATAAGTTGTAATTAGATAATGATATAATTATCAATAAAATACAAACTAAAATATAAAGACTATTACAATTTTAATATATATTGTATTTTAGTTAATAAGGAAATAAAAACATGATAATTTAGTAAGTAAAATGAATTATTAATGTCAGACGATCATCTAGGTTATTTAAACATATGTTCAGTTTGAAGAGAATTGTCGAAACATTATGTTTGATTTAAGAACAACCTTCATTTGTTTCAGCTTGTTATTTCAACTTTTGGAAATGATATTATAAAAAATAGAGTCACACATTTTGGAGCATCTCTTCATATTATATTTTGACATGGGAGTCATGACAAAAAAAGGAAAGCAACTGTGACGTCATCCTGACCAATAGCTAAATGCGATTAAGATAATGTATTGCTCAGTGCCAATGTCATCTTGTACTAGTTCACCCTTCAAAGCGGATCACAACAATACTGTTTAGTGCTGTTTGGCGGTAGAATATCTGATGGATAGTACCCACTTGACAGCCTTGCACAAAACCACACCACGTAAGTGACCTCATATGTTTTTCTCAGAACAAAACTAATCTCGTTCACATGTCCCAATAGCTCTCAAACCGGCCAATTATTATAATTAAGAATACTATCAATTAATCTCCATAAAATTAAAATTACATGTGTACCTAATACCGACACAGTTATGAGATTTATTTATGTAAAGTCGGCTACGTTGCTATCAATTTATCTATAAGATTATTGTTAGTTGTGAACACAATGCGGTTTTTTTTTCTCTCACGCATTATTTCGCCTGATTACAGCTATTTTGAGTTGAGAAATATAAGCGTTATATTGTTTCATAAACAGCTCTTTAAGCATTCAAATGTTTCTGAATTCTTATTTTGAACGCCGCCAGTTTGATTCGCTTACATTTTAGGAGTTGGTTGGGACTATCGCCACACCTAAATTTCATCTATATCGGTTCAGCGGTATAAGCGTGAGAGTTAGGCGGGTACTATCACATTTATAATATAGAGTATAAAATTTAAATAGACATTTCATAAAGTATAAATTGTTTATCGAAAGGTTGCCAATGTGTTTTGGAAAATCATTATTTTTTTATTTCATAATAAGGTTTAATTTTCAGTTTTTATTTTTTTTATGGCATTGATTGGCAGACGAGCATATGGGCCACCTGATGGTAAGTGGTCACCACCGCCCATAGACAAAGGCGCTGTAAGAAATATTAACCATTCCTTACATCACCTATGCGCCACCAACCTTGGGAACTAAGATGTTATGTCCCTTGTGCCTGTGATTACACTGGCTCACTCACCCTTCTAACCGGAACACAACAATACTGGCAGTAGAATATCTGATGAGTGGGTGGTACCTACCAAGACGGGCTTGCACAAAGCCCTACCACCAAGAAAATGTAGTAAACGTTCAGTGATTAGAAAATGTAGTAAACGTTGCACCATGTGCCCCAATGACCGAAGCTTATGGGATTTACATTAAGTTTCAACATGTTGAATAAATTGGGAGATTTATGGTGTAGGTTATGTTGCATTGGATGATATCATTAAAATATTGTTACATAATAATATACCATCGACCTTTGGTAGAGTTGAATAATGTTCACTTCTTAAGTAGTTAACAGATTATATAATCTAACATCGACATATACACCAATCTTTGGTATTGTTGTGTTCCGGTTGGAAAGGTGAGTGACCCAGTGTTACTACAGGCACAGACATAACATCTTTTCCCAAAGTTAAATATAAAAAAAGGTGATCACGTACTATCACATGTAACATGTGCTCGTCCGCCTACATATAGTATATTAAAAATAGATGAAGTCCGGCTATCATATATATTCTAAAAAAAAAAATGCAAAATGAAGTCCATAATTTCGAAAATCCGAATTATAGACACAATCTCCAAACCAATTCGAAATGTAAATAATATTCATTTAAACTTTGATGTGAACTTGTATGAAATTACGTCATCGTATATTAATTTACTTAAATGTTAAATTAAATTGTGGTAATGGGATACATACCTGCACGAGTGCAATCAGTGTCGCTATGTGCATGACAGCCGCTTCATGGGGCCCTGGAAATGAAGAATTAAATCATAAAATTAATTGAATACATTTTAATTACAGTAATTAATTAAATAAAATTCTGACACTGTTAAAATAATAATAACTTAAAAAATGACCATAATCATAGATATTTAAATAAATTTTCTTATTACAAATGTCAAAATAATTAGTAAGTTTTTGTATTGCATTAAATTATACTACGAATCGTCACAATTCAAATATAATGTAGAAACCTATACGAATAACGTATTAGATATAGTTAAGATAAATACGTTAAGTTCTGTATGCAGAAACAAAATTATCTTTTATCTTTTAAGAATACATTTTAATTTCGGATATCCACTGGTTTCGGTTAAAATACGGAGCTCCATAACATCCCTGGTAGAACGTATGGTACCATATAAATCGCACCCATGCGGAGCCCGGTTCGGGTCACTAGTATATAACAAAATGAGGTTTTGTTAAAGTTAATATCATTTCCAAGGTTGCATATGGTACCCAACGATATTTATTTTATTGTAATAAGTAAGAGTAATTCTCAGTGGTCACTGCTCGTTAAGAATAAACTAATATTTGTAATTAAATCCTTTGTGTAGAGAAAGAAATAATTTAGTGTAAAGATTATCGCTGCCAGACATTACGACGCTCGTTTTGCAAGAAAACGCACCTTTAGATAAAATGTCATTGACCGAAGCCACACGTTGTGTGACTTATGAGACGACACTGGATGACAATGGTTGGATAAATTAAAACTTCCAATATTGCATAAACGTTTTTACAAAACGTCAGCAGGATGAAATCGCGTTAAAACCAAAGTTAATTTTTTTATTTTTTTGATACATATAATTTAATTTGTATTTTTTTTTTCTGTCATTACTCTTAGTCTTTTCACACTAAGATATATTCCAAAGCGTCACTTACTCATACTAATGCACGTCTATAATAATATAATTTAAGGTAGAGGGGCGCACCTTCGTGATTGTATAGATCTATACCGCGATGCTATTCGACATATTAGTGTCAAGTGGCATCTGCATATAATAGAAGATGTTAAGCTTATTTCGTAATGTTTGGCAAGATTTGTCACGATTCAGCAACATAAGGCAGGTTGCACATTTGATATTCCGACGCGACGTATCGTATGTCCGCGTTGCGTTACACCGACGTCGCAATCGTTAGTTTGGACGCTATTATACGCCATTATTTCATGGTCCTCCTTTATTTTGATACTGTATAATGACATAATATAACGATTTGTGCTACGCATCATTCCATTAAATGGATATTACACGCCGGTCTACTGTAATGACTGTTAGTCTTAATAAGCGTGGATATTAATGCATTAGATCATGATACCCTATTTTTCAATACGAACAGTATCTTTAAATCACCCGGCTAATTATTGAATATTTACTCGACCATTAAGTGGATACTATACGTCACTACACTTTCTAGTATCTTGAGAAGTTTGGACATTTGGTAGATGATGTTTGAACTTATAATGGCTAATTATAGATTGAACTTTAGTCTCGATCTCTCGATGCGATACTTAAAAATATTCCAATGTAGACCCAGCTTTAGTAAAATGTTTTTTTTTTGTTACCCAACAGGTCAATGTAACAATGTTTAACTTAAGGGCTGTTACGTAAGAAAGAATAATGTCTTTGACAGGTGTTTTTTGGAGACAGGTTCTTGATATATTTCTATTAATAAGCCTCCTCCTTACACAAGGGAACGCAAGCATCCGGTTTGCACAGTATCACTTGGTGTAGATACTTGTGTTGCCTAGTGTAGAGTAAGTAGACCGCAATTAGAATGTATTTTTAAATAATTTTCTGGTGATCAAATGATTTTGTTATTAAGATTTGGCTGTTCTATTTTTCTCTTTTTATAATAATTAAAAAAAAAAAAACAGAAATGTGTACTATTAAATAACAACTTTACTTTTAAAATTGTTTGTTTATTTATATCTTGAATATAGAACGCATTGTTCTTTAATTTGTTTGAGTTTATCTGACTAACAAATTCCATAGTCGTGAATAAAATCGAGGATGATAATTTGATTGGCAAATCACGTAAACCTTAATCGATCTATTCGTGAGGTCAGAGGAACACCGTCTTCTATGTTTCCGCATTTTTCGACACGGATATATTCAAAATCAAAACATAAACATAGATTTCCTTTATTATCTAATTGAACTACATGCGTGAAGTTTATAATTATATAGTTATATATGTATGTATATTGTGTATTTACTAACTTATATAACAATTACACGCCTCATAAAATATAAGACGATTAAAAAAATATACGCTTTGTTATTGTGGTATGCCTTCGAATCATTGAATAAGATTCAAAATCAGATTTATGAAGTAGTTAAGTAGGATTATACAAGCACTTCTTTTATAAAGAAGCAATGCTTCAAATTAATTAAGGAATTACTAGAATTCCTATTTAACCCTCTATAGGTTATCACTTGTGCCAGGAGACGACAATAAACCAAGGGTCGATCAGGATCAATCCTGCGACATTTTACATCGCTATGTTACCCGTAACTTATGCGCTATTGACGCTTACTTCCGTATCGTAATTTTATTGGAATTCATTTAATGTAAAACTACTACCAATTTGGACTGTAAATTCTACCGAGAAAAGCTGATATACCGAGTAGTTATTCTTTTCAATTTCTATGAGGATACTACTGAGTAACATCCTGTATGATTTACCGTCAGGCAATGTTACATCCTCAAGAGAAGAGTGCAGATGAATCTGGACTAAAGGTTGTGAGTGCTACCTGTTTAGTTTCAGTGTTACATCTCATATTCGACGATGAAAACACCATAATCGATACCAACAATTTATACTACGCTAACTCGAAAGTGTGCGCACACTCAGCTAATAATAGTTAGCGTAATCGATTGATTTAAAAAAATTGCCTTTAGTTAGCGTTGTATAAATTTGTAACTTCGTTAATTTTGTATATTTCTTCACGATTTTATTAATACATATAAAATAACATATTTTAAGCAACTTGGCAAAAAAAAAGATTTTCACTAATATTCGAGTTAGCGTAGTAGGTGTCGAATTGTGTAGGAGATTATCTGTCATTTATGCATCCATAAATATACATAAACCTGAAAAGGCTTTCCAATTTAGTCGAGCAATGGGTAACGGACTATTCGTATTAATATATACCGAAACAATTGATCATTTGACTGACTTATAGAGAACAATATAATTGATTGTGATTGTCGTAAGATCGTGTTCCCAAGTTTTTTTTTACGACTAATTACTTTCATGTATACAATGCAAATATAAAGTATTTCATGCAACAGCGCAGGGACTTTTATATTACCTTTTGTTGCTTAACTTGTCATGTATAATACGTGTATGAATTTTTTTTACAGCATCATCATTTTTAGTTTTAATCATTCCATCGCCAATGTGCCGACAACCGTGCCTGTTTATTTATTTATTTATTTATTTATTTATTTATTTATTTATTTATTTATTTATTTATTTATTTATTTATTTATTTATTTATTTATTTATTTATTTATTTATTTATTTATTTATTTATTTATTTATTAAGATCCTCCAGGAGTAAATACATCAACACAATATTAGTAACAATATAAATATAGTAAACGTGCCTGTTGTTAAACTCACTCGCATTTCAAAGCAGAATACTACAATACTGTGTATTGCTGTTTGGCGGTAGAACATGTAATGTTCTACCGCCAAATGGTACCCAAACAAGTTGTCAAGAGATAAATAAATAATAATTATTTTTTATGGTTATTTTTATATATTCCAAATTACAAATTATATATAAAATATTAAATATATTATAAAATACTGTCCTTAGCTCACCATATTTTCGTAACCCCATATCTCTGCCCCCTTTGATGTACAAATTATACAAATGCGGTCCAATCCGGTACACGCCTAGTACTATCGAATGGGAGCCATCAAAATTATCTCTTGACGACCTGTCTGGGTACCACCCTTTCATTATATTATGTTTTACTTATATATGTTCTACCTATTTTTCAAGTTCACACAGGTTAAATCTAACGATTTATATAATTAAAGATTAAACCTTCTTAGATACGAGTTCGATATAGCACAACCGGCGTGGTCGTGTAGTGTGTACACCGGTTCTCATGGGTACACCACTCCGAGGTCCCCGGTTCGATTCCCGGCCGAGTCGATGTAGAAAAAGTTCATTAGTTTTCTATGTTGTCTTGGGTCTGCGTGTACGTGGTACCGTCGTTACTTCTGATTTTCCATAACACAAGTGCTTTAGCTACTTATATTCGGATCAGAGTAATGAATGTGATGTTGAAAAAAAAAAAATATTGTTTAAGTGTACCTATATTATTTTAGTAGTTTATTATCTCATCTCATCTAATCTCTCATCTCATTTATTAGTAGAGTGTAAGTTAGATTTCCGAACGTGTATGTCAAATGCTTTAATAACGATCCACGATAATAATTATGAAAAGGTCGTTCCCAACAAAACATATGTGATGATTATAGTTTCGGTGCCATTTATCAAAGTTCAAGGGTTATTGTAACGTAAGAAACATATCTAAGCTCGATGTAATTTAAACTTTAAGATGACCGTTATAAGATACTTATCTCAATATCTAGACATTTGTATATATTTACGAGTTGAAATTGAATTATTTGTACATGAAAATTAAAGTATATGGTTGGATTTGGAAACTAATATTTTTTTTATTACGATGTTAATGTAGCTTAATATGTTTTATGTTGATGTTATATTTGTGTATATCATCAGTGGAAAGGAAAATAATCTAATGAGGCAAAATATTACTTTAGGAAGGTTTAAATTTTTACTTTGAATCTTTTGTTTTAACTTTACGGGAGTAAATAAAATAAATATATATTTTGTTATGATACAGGTAGACGAACGAGCAAATTAAGGGGAACTAAGATGTTATATCCCTGTAGTTAAACTACTTAAATACTGAGTATATAGCGGTAGATGAAAAATGAAAAAGATTACTCAAAGGTCTATTTTTTTTTTGTTTTTTCTTTTATTTGTCCCAAGAGGGCACAGATTATTTCGCCAATGTCAACGTGCGACACAAAGGTCTACCAACAAGAATATAACGAAAAGTTACGCTCTTATTTATATATTTATTTAAGATAAGCTTAAATTTCAATAATTACAAAAATATTTTCTCTTCTTATATAAAAATGTTTTAAGACAATTGCTCCATCAAATACATGAATTAGCAGTTCATGGATTCGTACATTATGACTAAACACACAATAATAATACAATACGATCCTTAATACAGAACGAAGTACAAGTAAGACGTAAAGATTCCGAAACGATGTCAATGTTAAACTTATCCATAAAATTCATACAATACACCGAACCTTATTAATGTTCGCCGAAAGCAGATTAAATATCGTTACGTTAACACAATACGGACAGCGTAAAAAATATCATAATTCCCTCGCTTCCATAATGGTCGTGTTTCGAAATTTTTTTTTTTTACAATATGACATTGGCCGAAAAGTTATTACCTAACTAAAGTTGAATGAAGATGAAATTTTTGTAAGATCGGGTACTACATGCTTAAGAGTTTGTGTGTCATGGTCAAAGTGACATGCTCATCCGAGGCTCACCGTAAACCCTTCTGACCGGTCTGACTGGTCCACATTGAGAATCAGCTCAAAGTATTATATAATTTCGATTGCAAAAACAACCATATACATCGTCTTAACTTTTTTAAATCGAAACTTTATCGTTTAAATTAATTGTCTGTTGAATATTCGATTTTTGTCACTGGTAACATTCGTATTAAACAAAATAGTATGTAATCGTATTTATGGTTGATAAATTATAATAATTCATCGATTAGAATGGTTAAACACCTAATTTCGAAAAAAAAAATTATAATTAGTATTTTGTGCTAACCTTTATGGTATACATGAAAAATGAATATATGTATAGGTTCGAAGCGTTAATAGCACAATGGGTTACGTGGCATTTGTCGATTTAAAAAGTCGCAGGTTTAATCCTGACCCTCTGGGCCAAATCTGGGATATCCAATTGAATTGAGATGACTTCTAGCTATAGCCGTCAACATTTCTATCAAAGCTTTAAGTTAATTGGAAGTTAAAAAGAATATTAATAATGACTTAAAATGGGTCTTTGCTACTAAAATAAAAAATAAAATTACCTCTTACAAGAGTAATTTCATCAATACAAATAAAACAAAAAAAAATTTCGAGGGTTCGAACCCGATATCATCGGCTAAGATTAACATATTCAACCACTGATCCTTCTCGTATAATATTCATAATTAATATCTTACTGTGAATGATTAATCTTAGGATCGTGTATCTGAGGGTCGTTGCTTGTGTATCCGTGATCTTTATTATAAATAACTAGTAAGATGCTCTGGCTTCGCACGAGTGTAATTATTAATACAGAAAATTATATGGTATGAATATAATTTATACCCCTTTAACACTCAAGAACAATGTAGCATTCTATCAGCGCCAGTTTTGGAATTTGATCTTTAGTTTCTTGGATTCCCCACTTCATAAAAATTTTACTTCTCTGTAATATTAGTATAGACATGTTTTTAAGACTAGATGGTGTTCACAATTTTTCCTCATTGCTTTGTGCGTTTTATCAGCGTCTTCAGGCAAGGGGGCGAGTGATATCCAATTGAATTGAAATTACTTCTAGCTCTATTGGTCTTTTAAATATGTCATTGTATACTAGTATGGGCCGTTTGCGTATAAATCGTTAAAAAATTGTAAGCAGAGTTACGTCATAACTATTCTAATCCAAGCTTAAAAGCTGAACAGTTACTAACTATGCAAATGTTATGCGTTCTTTAATTAATTAAATTCGACGTTACAAAGAAATATTAATATATCAGTTACCACTTAGTATTGCATTTAAAAATTTTCTATCGCTTCATAAAGATAAAAAAAATAAATATAGTTAAACCAGCGATTAACTAACAGTTAACTAACAGTGTATTATTTAATCTAGGAAATAGTAACTTACGATTGATGCCTGTTCTTTTCAAATCAATCGAAATTCTTAACCAATGATAACTTTATATAATTTGTAAAATAAAGATTCAAAGTTTCGTTTAGATAAAGAATATGCGTTCATACGGTTCATTAACACCTGGTATATTCAACGAATAGTTGTTCAAGCTATCGTTTTTCAGTAACGAGTGACCGTTCCTATAAGTTTTTACGTGACAAATATGTGACTTTGAAACTACGAAAGGTTTTCTATTCGTTTTCAAGTTTTTCCTTTGTCTACTATTCGACTACCCGACAACTTTTTATTTTTATGATAAAGGTTGGCTTACGAGCAAATAGCACCTGATTGATGGTGACCACCATAGGCCATAGACAATGGCGCTGTAAGAAATATTAATCATTTCTTAAATCGCCACTGCGCCACCAACCTTTTAAACTAAGATGTTATGCCCCTTGTGCCTGTAGTAACGAACGATACGTTTAAATTGTAATTCTGACCTTCTTTCCCCGGTTCTTTTCAATTCAGGATATTTTCTATTCCGAAGCGGTGGCATTGTTTAATTTGACTATTAATAAGTAAGTGTGATGCTTCTATATTAAAGGAATGAAATGATTTCGATTTGACTTGTACACAATAACCGATATAGCTGGTAAAAATGTTACTTGTGAGATGACGTCAGACAGAGAAGTATGGAAGAAGAAGACATGCTGCGCCGACCCTAAATAAAATTGCGACAAGGGCAGGAGGATGATGATGAGGATGATGACATTAACCAGGTGTTGGAAACAAAATGCGTGTAATTTTTACATAAGAGTTGAATGTGATTCATACAAAAAATTCCAATCTCGCAAAGAATTTTCTTACGCATATTGTAATTATGCAGAATAAAATGTTATTTATGAGAATGTCGCAACAACGCATACAAACACACTTATGTATAATTATATGTTTTCATTACGTCTATTCAAATAAAAATTCTTAAATAATTGTGTGTTGCGTTATAAAATCCACAGTTTGAAACAGTGGTGGTGTTGGACCTTAATCTCCGGTTTATTTTATATTCACGACTTTTACGCGAGTAAGTTATTCTGCGCATACAATCAGAAATTTAGTTTATTTATTTTTATTGAATACACGATATTGTAAATATGAAATATATATTTTTATAGAATTTAATTTGTAAGAAGTTTAATAATCTTATTTTAACATAAACGATATATATGATAATATTTTTTAAAGTTTATTTTTGTTGTTTACCAAAAATTCTTTTCGGAATTTTAGTTTTTATTTAAATAAAAACAATTTATATTAAAAAACCACAAGTTGTATTTTACTATTGATGCAAAATTACGCATAAATATATACGTCGAAGCCATCTGGTTAATATTAGGTAGGTTTCCTCACGATTTTTTTCCTTCACCATACGCACGAGATGAATTATAGTAAACAATAATTAAACACAATTCAATGGTGCTTCTGGGCTTGAACCCTCAATCATCGCTTAAGAAGCACGCACTCTAACCACAAAACAAAACCTGCGTACAATAATAAACATAATTACAAATTATCAAAACCAAATTACGTTAACAAAACTATGAACCAAGTACTTTATATGCCAGGGCCATTAACTTCTTGTTGAACAAATTTGTGCCCGTTGCCCTTAGAGTTGTGCAAGAGTTAAATTACAACTCAGTTTCTGACGTCCGTATATCAGACGCATAATTAAGGACTCTCTTGACTCGTCCCGACCATTATTTTGTAACGACAATCATTATTTTATAAGTAAAAGTACCGGCTAGTTAATCTCACACTGCCGAGTAAAGCAATATTCTCTTGATTTTTTAGAGATTCCATCACTATAATCCAATTTCGTGTATTCGCAGTGTATGAGAGTGTAAACAGATCATTGTAGTCCACTAACCCGCATTGGAGCTGTATAGTGGAATAATCCTCGTCTCAACAGGATATGTTTAGAGGATGTTAAAACTTTTTTAACTCTTTTCTAACTGTGATTTGTACTTTTTTATTTTTATGACGCAATGTTTCATCTGATGATATGTACCACCACCCATAAACAATGGCGCAGTAAGGAATATTAACCATTCCTTCTGCGCCAATGCGCCACTAACCTTGGAAACTAAGACGTTATGTCACTTGTGCCTGTAGTTACACTGACTCACCCCCCTTTAGCCGGAACACAACAATACTGAGTACTACTCTTTGGCGGTAGAATATCTGATAAGTGGTGGAATCACCATAGTAGATCATATACCCAGTACTTCGTAATATACAGCCTTATTATTAAAACACTAGATTAATGAAGCAGTTTATATGAATATATGTACAGTCATCAACGATTATAATAATACATTTCCTTATGTAGTTGAGACTGCCGTATCACATTTTGTAAAATGAATAAAAACGTAATAATCACACAAAGAAACCGATTCTTCAGGTTTATTCTTATTAATATCTTATAAATAGATATACATTAAGAATACCGATTATAAAAGATTATCCAATAATATCCTTGTTCATTTGTTTAATAAATGTTTATTTATGTATTACCTATAATATAATTTTACAAACTTTTGTATTGACTTAGTGGACTTACTCATTTTATATTATACCGCCAAGCAGCGATACTGAGTATTGTTGTGTTCTGCTTTGAAGAGTGAGTGAGCCAGTGTAACTACAGGCACGAGGGATATAATATCTTAGTTCCCAAGGTTGGTGACGCATGGCGATGTAAGGAATGGTTAATATTTCTTACAGCGTCATTGTCTATGGGCGGTTGTGACCACTTACCATCAGGTGGTCTATATGCTCGACCGCTAACCTATGACATTCGTAGCATCTGAGGTCTCACCTTATTATTAAGCAATATTTATGTTATATTCTCCCGGGTAGTGCTAGAACCACGCGCGTTCATTGATCAAGTCAAATAACGCGCGCTTACCCGGCTTCCTGTTAGACACTTCCATCCATTTTCACGACATGACCGCAAACAATTTACAGATACCTACAATATATGATACGTTACAATATACGAGTGATAAAGTAACATACGGTGCTTATATTTATGGGCAATGATGACTTTTTACTAGGCAGCTCATTTCGTCCTTTGCCTTCATCAAATAAAAAAAAAACAATATTTTGGAATTCATACTCTATGTAAAAATATCACATATACATTTTGATCCTTAGAACTTAAAGTTAATACGAGTCGGCATTACTAAAGTTGGTTCATAATTGCATAATAAAATTAATTATCCATTCAGCCAGTATGTTATTGAATAAGCGGTAATTTTCTTTTAATTTAATTTGACATAATAATTATTTAATCTGTGGATCTGAATGTGTTGACCTTTTGGGTATTCGGGTCAACGTGACATGTGAAACTCATGTAAAGTTCAACCATTTGTGTATCAAAACAGGTACTTTAAGTTTTGATACACTTCATATAAGTACTCTAATCAATTAATATTAATCCCTATTATCAGAAAATGCTTTCTGTATTTATTTAACACTTTATTATACAAAAAAAAAATTACCTATATCGTACAAAAAGTGTCTCCGTTAAAAATATTTTCTACTAAAACATTAGAAAGTGTAAGAATTAACGTTGGTAGGTAATTAAATATAAATTAATGTATAATAAGAGAAAAACAATGTACTCGTACGTACAAATATATATACGTATATATGAATATAAATTTGGCATACCAAACGTCACTTGAATATTTTTATTATTAGAGTAAAAAAATAACAATAAGAGAATATAAGGGTAAGTTCACAACAGATTATTATCTATTGATTATAATTAAAAAAATATCTATTCTGAACAAACAAACATTAGCAATATAATTTATTGTGGCAAAACATCGTAATTCAAAAATGGAATCTTCGCGATTTACTCAAAGGGCAAATTTTGATTGAATCATTTCAATCGAACATCGAAATTTAAATAATTCACATAAATGGCTGTTCTGATAAAGATGGTCATGTATTTATAAATATTGTATCATTACGCTTAGTGAACTCATCACACGCCTTAAGAACTGTTGTTGCAAATAGTTAATAATACTTAGCGATAAACCACAAAACCCAAATTATAAAGGCGTTTGCGAAATAGTTATTACTACATTAGTATAGCATTTCATGAAGTTTGTATAGTATTGTATAGAAACAATGAAGTCTTATAAAAAGGTATCTCTATATTTATTTTAAATGTTAAGTTAAGTTAATCTGTATTATATTTATATTCGAAATGAACGATGTCATATCGTATTAGAACCTTCTTTGTTACCTACGTGTTCTATTTGGCTTTATGCTTATTACCTTGTACAAGAAATTGACGCGTACTGTAAGCGTTCTAAATTTAAATATTGGAATATCAGAATTTTATATAAATATATTCATTCTTAAACTCCGCGATAAAACGGTGCGAAACGTTGAAATAATAATAAAATCTTCGTAATCACTAGGCCTTATGAAATGTTACCTTGGACAAATATATGTTTCTGAAACAAATGAAATGTATATAATTATATTTAAGCCTCAGCGTGAGGTTCACATTCTAAATATTATCAAAGAACACATCGTAAGCTTTGTAAAGTTCATATAATAGTAATGTGGTCGAGTTCAAATGTTAAGATTAATGATTGTAATCATTTATAAAATATAAAATACTGTTTCTGATGGCTTTACAAGCATTGAGCTGCGTCTGTACCTTAAGAAATAATATTTTTTTTCTGACGTAAAAATATGCTGTTAATTTAAATTGCCAATAAAAATTATACATTATTGATGGCTTTTAGAAGAATTGGACAAACATTTTTTTTATGTGCTTACTTTACTTAGTTTACTTACAATATGTGGGAGTCATTTCATGAAAAGGGACGTAAATGGAATGGAAATCGGGAACGTGCGCTATTTGATTTGACCAATGAGCGCGTGAGGGGCTTGCGTTGTTCGTCAGATACCAACTCATTTACCGAAAGGATACAATGTTAAAGTTGCTTATTATAAAGTTGAAATGTCAGATGTTTCAAATTATATACGTCTACTGGAAGACATGTTTAAACATCGAGTTACACAATTATTTGTCTCTTTCTGACATTATTGATTTGACATAAGATAGAAAGAGACAGCATTGTTTTACTAATCACCCTCAAAATAAAATTTATAGATAAGATCGTATGTTGTTACCGAGCATTTTTAAAATTTAAATTTGTTAATATATACATAATATGGTCTGGTTACCGTCCATTTATCACACATTCAACTCTTAAACATAAATACTAGTTATGTTTATACGTTTTAAAGTAGTCGGTTCAAAACATCTCAACCATTAGTAAACTAAAAATTAGATATAATCAAAGAAGTATTCATAAAAGATTAACTAATCCCGTCAAAATCAATTTGTATAATATTAAATAAGCTATCGTAATATCGAAATTTGATGAACATAACCTTTGCCGTGCGACCGGGACCTTTTATGTGAGTATGCTAAAAACGTGCATTCGTTTCTGATGTTATCTTAAATATAAGATAATCGCAGTTCATTTAAAAATATATACTAGTAAATGGGGAGATGATTTTGTAATTCATTTCTGAAGGAACTGCTAAACGAATACACATACGATTCTAACCCAAATTTAAAGGTCTGAAAGCCTCGAGGCCACAAAGGAATGAAGGCCCTTTAGCAACAGAGGAGTGGAAGACCTAATTTACAAATTAATATAAGCATTTTAATTTCTGTCAGTCAGGTTTGTTAACAATATGTTGACTCTTTCATCAGTAACTTATAAAATAGTAATAAGTACAATAATTATAATTTGATTGTTTAAATATATTTTAATTGTTAATCGTT
The DNA here is from genome assembly GCF_905147765.1 of Vanessa atalanta. Taxonomy (NCBI): domain Eukaryota; kingdom Metazoa; phylum Arthropoda; class Insecta; order Lepidoptera; family Nymphalidae; genus Vanessa; species Vanessa atalanta. The sequence goes on along the minus strand of NC_061891.1, from coordinate 8,316,341 downwards.
GGAATCTCTCTCGTGAAATCATCTGAGTAGTTGCCCTGGTTATAGGCCCCAGGCTTTGGAACAACGGAGGATCAACCGCGTTTCCAAAAAACGTTATAGTATTTAATAAGCTACGCTTCACAGTTTCAACTGCTTTGGATGTAGTCTATTGACGTGACATGATATGACGTGACCCGCTTTCGACGTGACAAGCGTAAATTTCAGGATATACTATAGGAGGATACTTATTGAGGCCGTCGGTTCAAATTATAATTAATTTATATTTATTCATCTCATGCTCGGAGGTAAATAAAAAAAATCATCGTGAGGTATCCTGCTTGTGTCGGTTCATATTGTGCCACATGTGTGTGTGTGTATGTGTGAGTATTGTTTTTTTTATAGTATAGGAAGGTAGACAATGGGTCACCTGATGGTAAGTGCAACTGGTTGGCCATAGACATTGGTGCTGTAAGAAATGTTCAACATTCCTTACATCGCCAATGCGCCACCAACCTTGTGAGCTAAGATGTCCTTAGTGCCTTTAGTTACACTGGCTTAATAATCTTTCAAAGCTGAACTCAACAATACTAATTTTTGCTGTTCGGCGGTAGAATATCTGATGAATGGGTGCCCAGACGAACTTGCACAAAACTCTTCCATTAAGTAATATATAGATCAATGTCGTGAAACAAGCCATACCTTACCATGACTACGGCCAGAAGCCTTGCGTGTTCTTTTCTGCCTTAGTACTTATCATCATATCATAGGTGTGGTCGTATCGGATACTTAATTACGAATAAAAATAAAAACGCATAGCAGTGTTTGTGAATATTAACTAAAATTTTAGTAATACAGCTTAGTATATTAATGAATATTTTTGAAACTCGAAACATTAATATTTAATAAATACATTTGAAGTATGCATGAATAATTTTAAGCATCTTTTGAACGCTTCGCAACGATATATTTACGATAATGTATGTAAGTTTCTAATGTCTTACTCAATAATCTTTTGTTCTCACGATGTTTCATTACAAAATCCCTGTACTTCATATTCTTGCTCATCACATTTTATTCAATATATTCCAAGGTCGACCATTATATTGAAGACTTTTAATAGAATACTCATTGCTTTACCTTAGCAGCTTGTAAATTTCCCACTGTTGGGCTAAGGCCTCCTCTCCGTTTGAGGCGAAGGTTTGAAGCATATTCCCCCACGATGCTCCAATGCGGGTTGGTAGAATATACATGTAGCAGAATTTCGTTTATATTAGACACATAAAGGTTTCCTCAAGATGTTTCCTTCAGCGCTGAGCACGAGATGAATTATAAACACAAATTAAGCACATGGAAATTCATTTCGTTCTAACCACTGGGCCATCTCGGATCTTTACCACTGGTCCATCTCTTTTTGCTTTGTTTTGACTTGAGGGTGCAGATTATCGTATTTCCCCTTTAAGAGCTTACAATATTATAACCCTAGAATTATCCTTATTACCTCATTGGTTAAATGACTAGTGTATAAATCAGAAATGTCACGCAAATGAAGAGTCATCCAAACCTAACCTAACATTTGATCAGGGATTCATTTATTTATTTAGAGAGTACTATATGTATCTGACAAAATGAGCGGGCGAAGACGCGTGTAGAATTTAGTTCTATATGAATTTCGATCAGAGTTACCGTTCCCACAGTTTATCCGTAATATTAAGATGTATCATGAAAGATTCAAGGGCGAATTTAAAATATTGCGGTACGTTAAGACAATGGCCGCGCCGTTGTGTAACGCTGTGGGTGTCATTTCAGTAACACTGGGACAATGGAGACGTCTTCTCACAGAACCGCTAAAAACCGTAAACGGATTTATTTCGAAACATCGATCACAGTTTAAAGAGATAATTATTCACGTAGAGTTGTGAATTGTATAGAATTCCCAAATCTATTTATAAAAATAGATTTAAAAAAAAAGTTTTATTATTACGTCTACAAATTACAATTGTTTGACTTGATGTTTAATTCCGTTCTAATTCCAAATTAATTTAATTTAATATTGTATATCATTCGATTAAACATAATTAAAAAAAAAAATTAACGTCATGTCTATTATTATTATATATCTTATTGATTTATATATTTTTATCGATTTGAACTGTAGAGGTATTCTGTAAGACGAAAGTCGAAACTCATCGCATAACAACAACGTAAAATGTTAGAACGTGGTGCGACACAATAGATCATAGTGGAGTAAGTCGTTTGAATTCTTATAAAGTTCCATCAAAATCCGCTCAGCGTTTTAATCGTGTTAAGCAACGTTACTTTTGTGTATTTTATTATAAAGTTGATAGTTTATTTTAATGTCTATAATATTTTATTCGTTTTAAATATGTTTCCATTTTTTATTGGTTATTATATTAATGTAGAAATCAACCTATAAATTGATTTAATGGTTTTTATTTTCTTGGAAACTGTTATCGGTTTTATAATATCATTACATTAATCTTATCTATAATTTTATTATGATTACTAGTTTTACGTCCTTTTTTATCTCGCTGGTAAAACGCAATTTACACGTTTCCCCCGTATCAAGCTTGCGACCAGTGACAGCGACAGCGAAAGTGTGCGACCCACCGGCTCCTAGTGTGCCTGGGTAACCCCGAAAAATGTAGTATACACTTCATCTCTTCGGGAACGCTTGCGTATATTAAGTACCGTGAAGATTAAACGATGTTAACGTCCTGACTAAATGATGAGAAAATTACAATGTTGCCATATGATACCTAATACTGATACCTAATACCTGATACCTAATACCCAAAGTAATGGTAAAAATAATTGAGCAAGTGTGCTTAACATTCCTAATTTTACAAATTTTTCAGAAACAGTAATAAATAATTAGTTATTTCTTTTTTAAAATAGGCATTGATATATTTAATTTTTATTACAAATAAATTGATTTAAATCATTGAATATATTTTTGGGTGCTTTTTGTGATAGCTTCACAATTCTAGAAAAAAAAAATCAATCTAACAAACGAACTGTCAATAAAATAAACTTAACTATTTTATCCTGTGATCATCAAATATATATGTTTATAAATTTAATGACAGATATATATGCAAATCGAATCAATATCGTATTTAATATAAAAAAAAAACAAATAAAAATCCTTGAAAATAGTAGGTATAACTAGCCGAAAACCATTTTTTATTTAATTAATGCAAAATATCAAAACAGGTCGCCAGTGGTCGGCAACCTTGACATATGCGAAATTTATGACACTAATGTTTTCATTTGATAATAATTGTCTAATGATACACGGATGCGGGCGTGGCTTGTTTATTCAATGATATTCACTAATCGATTTCATGGTGTAAGCAGTGACAGCCTCTGTACTGAAAGGGCACACATGGTGGTTTGATTTTTTTGGTTCAGTAAAATGTTATTTGCATAATACCTGTCATAATAAATTAAGTCTGAAATGAGTTTATGCAATGTTTAAAAAAATTTAAAGGATACTATTTTTTTTTATGTAAATGATAAAGGTCGAAAATATACAGTCGACTCTTTCAATTTTTATCTTCAGTATATATGATAGCATTGGTTTAAAAATGTAAAATTATCATTAAGCAAATCGGATGATTTTATTTTTAAATAAATATACATTTTAATATACATTTTTTAAATACAACAATCAAGAGTTATTTTTACCTTTAAAGTAATATCTGTTGCTAGTTAAAAAAATACAACATGACATAAATAATTTAAAATTTAAATATGTTAACAAAACCCAACCAATTATGGGTTTTCTACTGATTATAATTTCTAATGAGCGGGAAAAAAAAATATATTTACAGATGATAAACGTCTGGCACAGTATGTTGTCGAGTGAAAATAATTTTATGCACAGATTAAAAAAAGTCATGACCAGGATATCTTTTATCGCCTGTTATTCATCAAATAATTCGTTATTAAACACTCATTTGAAAGCGAATTAGTTTCTATGGCATTCGCTAAAATTGTTTAATGAAATAATATTTATGTGTATTGGTATGTTGTTGTGTATGTTGTTTGAAAATAATAGGCTTTTTTACGCGATATTCGACTACGATTAATGGCTTAGAATATAAGCTTATAATCATTTCTTTTATTTTCGTCCTTCTTTTTGTTTCTTTCTTAAATAAAGGAATCCCAAGGTACGTCAAAGCTTTTCATTTGATTCAAGGTTTTCATTTATATAAAATACCATAACAGGATAAGGTCAGAGGTCACTTAAATCTTAAACGTATCAATAACTAATAAAACTGAGGTTACTATAGATATGTGGGTTTTTATGATAATTACTTAACATACCAAATATAGACGTATACCTATTTCATAACAAACACGTTTTTAATTAAATTTCTAGAGGGTTTTATTAAAACGTTTTTGTATTTATGCCTACGAAGCTAAATAAACTACTAACAGTGTCTAGCTTTACAAATAATGTACTGATTTATAAGAAGTTCAGCTCTAGTGAGTTTGTCTTTCGCGAAGAATGTCTCGATCCGATAGAATGTCTTCTATTTCAGAGAATACGTGTAATATACGATTATGTGGTGTGAGAGGGACGTTTGTGATATTAATGTATGTATAATTATCATTATTCAGTTCTTAGTCTTGCTTAGTTACTATTTACATTCTATACTGATCAGAGAGTCTTCTAACTCAGACTCAACACTAACTTTGCCCTCTGGCGGACTGTCAAATACTTATCAGAGACAATGAGCTTATGTCATTGTTAATTTTATTACTTTTTAATAATATGTAATATTCCTAACCATGGGTTTGGTATATTCGTCCTAATAATTATTGTGTTATACATTTGCTAGATTTGCATGAGTATCATAGATGTCCGAAAATCCACAACAGCGCGATTTTTAAGGCATTTTCTGCCTCGCACAACTACTTTGTGGAACCAGCTTTAGCCGGCGATTTTACGAACCGATACGACTTGGGAACCATCAAGAGCGGACACATTTCCTAAAGGCCGGCAACGCATTTGCAAGACCCTTGGTGTTGCAAATGGGCTATCATGGGCTATCACTTTCCAACAGGTGAGCATCATTATATATTATAAACACAATTAAAATTGCAAAATATGAAAAGAGTTATAGAACTAATATTCAATTTAAAGACGATTTAAAATGTTATGAGAAAGAAAATATTTCATGTACCTAATACATAATAAAATTAATGTAAAATCACATTCAAATCTTAGATCGACTATCGATCTTAGTAAGCATCTGTCAGCCCATTCATCCACAGATTATGCAATATTATCACTATTGTAAGCGTGTGACATAACGGCACAGATAATAAAGGCTTGGCGACATCTTGTAATATTTTTTTGTCTGTGATTTATGATTATTGGTTTGTATTGTTCTATTATTTTATTGTGTTGACTTTCTTTTATAGATTTGTAAATAGCGTTACTAATTTTATAAATTAGACCACGGAATCTAGTTTAAATAAAATTGTTGGATATTGTGGGGCTTTTTCGATGAAATTAATTACGATAGACAACAAGGACCTTTCTGTGTGCCCTTCTGTTGTTGGGTCCGTGTTATCATAAAAACGTGGTCTAATCATAATTATTATTATGAATTATTAAATAATAATCTAATAATTAATTTAATTTAAATTATAAATATGTATATAATTGTATATCTAGTGTAAGACAATTTTATAATATATAACATTTAATTCAAATAGAAAGAAAATTGTGCAATCGTCACCTTTATACACATATCGCAATAAACTTAAACCTATTTCCCACAATGAGTACGTGCTTTCTCTTGTGATCGACTGTTTGTCTCGATCGAGACGTATCTAAGAAGATTTCGCTTTCATTGACATCGATCAGAATGACGTAACCTTTATTTATCTGTAGCCATTAAATAAAAAAAAAATGCCTGTATCGCAATTTTTTTTTAATTTTGACATGATTTAATAACATTCTAATTTTAAAAATAATAATAATGATTATATTGTTTTTTGTTTTATCCTATTTTTTGTTTGGAATATCTTATTTTAAAAGGTATTCTAATTTCGAACAGTTGTCTCTTTCGTGTGTTTGTTCGTTATTACGATTTTAAAAGTAAAATCCATATTGCTAAAGTTCAGGTCGAATATCCGTTTATCCACATGTAGGGTACGATTTATTTCTTACGCTTTGAACTTGACACACTTTGATTTGAAACTTGCTTAAGGATATTTCCTATTTTAAGGTTATATCGACAGAATACGTCATAAATTTATTTTAAATTACTGTAAAGCTTCCTCACATTGACTTTAAATAATATTTTCAAATAAATATATACTTAGAAGTGATAACGATTGTGATATTTGAAATGTTATTTTTTAATCGATGTTTTTGTAACTTTCGTCTTTTGTTATAGAGGTTATTAACGAACTAGTTACTAGAATGCAATATACAAAAATGCAGCACGACCATTTATGATGTTCCGTAGCGAGAAAAAATTACAATTTTACCTATAATTTATCTAAAGTTTAATAGTAGGAACGCATTAGAACTATTTATTTACGACAGGAGCTTTGTCCATGACATTGAACTTAGTAGAGTTAACATAAATATTTTCATTTAATTTAAGCTGCATATCTGAAATTTGTAAATTCAGTATGCCACTAGCCATGGAATCCAGTTGTTAGTCCCTTGTGCTTATAAAGCGTCAGTAGTTCATAGCAACATTTTAATTTAAGTGTGTTTCGACATAGTTGATTATATTACAATATTACGTTGTAAGAACTAATAATATATTAAATATTATTTGGAATAATGAACAGTCTCCTTCGTGTAATTTCCTCCTTATATGATATTGACGAGACAATATTTGACACAATTTAAAGTAAGATATAACACGTTCAGAGTTCAAATTAATACAGTTGTGTTCGATGGATGCGTAGAAACAAATTAATAATTTAATATTTAAAAACACATTATTGACATAAACGTGTACTATTCCACGACCACATTAATGTTATTTATTCTTGGCACATTAATAAAATCATGATAAAAATCGTCTCATCGTTTATCGTCAAGGTAACTTTGTTTTTTTTTTTTTAATTATGTTAAACGGACTTAGATTGGTATTTATAAGGTCAAGAATTTGAGGACGTTACTTTTGTTCAAGCGATATTCTTGACCGTGGTTGAATTTGTTTTTAATTATATTAGCATGTTTTTTGAATTAAATGTGCATTAAAATATCAACCACTAAGTAATTTATAAGTTCCAAGAAAATATATCTTAATCGTTTGATATTGAAGTCATTTTAAAATGTATCGTAGTGACTCCGGTATGTTTTTTTATTCGGAAAAAATATATATGCAAATCAATAGAGCTATATTGTAAGAATAAGCTTCAAACTCAACGTAGAAGACGAGCGTGAAATGTCAGAAGGTCATAAGTGATATTAACAATAATAATTATAAAATCTATAGTATACACGTATCAAAATGGCTTATCACCGTTGGTCGATTGTCAATTTACACGAGTGAATTCTAACAGAATGGCATTTTTGATAACTACTTAAAGTTATCACAAATCTTTAAATCAATGTTATTTATTCCAAATGAAACAATGTACGATTACTGTTTTGAAGAAACGATTCGTTTTGTTTACTAATGTTATGTCTGTGATGTAAAAAATTGAACGGCTCGTTATTCGTACCTCAAAAACTTTCCGTTACTAATGTTCGACAATGATTTGTTAAATATATAAACCAATTAATTAATTAAAGCAAAAATGTACCACTACAATAATTTAAGGTTTCATATAAATGTGTCTATGTGAAATTTGTGTAATCATATTAATATCACTTAACGTTTGAGGAAATTAATTAACTTTAATTAATATTCCAAGATAGATACATACATGGAAGTACAAGAATAACCAATCGGCATATATATTTGTATATAGTTTTTATAAAGCCTATTGTGTGCGATGAAAACAAATGAGATGACAATAAGATAAATTTGAAGTTTCCGAATCGCACATGAATTTGTGAGTTATTTGGAAACAAAAGGTAACGGAAGTATTCCGTACTGGGTTCGGAAGGTTAACCTGAAGCGGCTTAATGCAGCAAAATAAATTAATAACATTAACATTAACAGCCTGCAAATTTCCCATTGCTGGGCTAATGCCTCCTCTCCTTTAGATGAGAAGGTTTGGAGCATATTCCACCACGCTTCCAATGCGAGTTGGTGGAATACACATGTGGCAGAATTTCGTTGAAATTAGACACATGCAAACACAAATTAAACAAATGAAAATTCGGTGGTGTTTGTCTGGGTTTGAACCCGCAATATTCGATTAAGAGGCAGGCGTTCTAACCACTGGGCCATCTCGGCTCAACATTATAATAGATTTATAAAATGAACATCGATAACCACCCAAAATATGTTAGAGAAATTGCAAATCTGAAGACGAAAATATAAGATAAACGAAGGTACACTGAACAATACATGTATCATCCTGTAACAGAGTTACTGAGGTTCTTGGCCGTTTCCAAATTTAAAATAAAAATCCACAATCGTTGTAAGATCACCTTAAATAAAGTATGATAACGTGATTTTAACAAAACGTCCTTAAAAACGTTTACATTAAATAGTAAATTAACATCTATCGACATATATTTAGAGGGTATTTTGTAACTATGCGGTACACGCAAATGGACAGATGCGTTAAACAAATTAATTTATGCAAACATTGTGCAAACTTACAGAAGTCGGTACACGTACTGAGATGACAGATTGCATATCAGATTTTTGATGGAATGCATCGTAATGACGTATGCCTCTTGTCTAGGTATACTATGCCAAGGGTAAATATGCAACTCCTAGAGTTTTCTAGTCACGAAATTTGTTGTTCGTTAGGAAGATTGGGTTTCTGAAGGCGTCGCTATGGGAAGATAGATTGAAGGGCGAGACTATTTTAATGTCAATAATCTCGTTGGTCTGGGATTACATTTTAAGGATTTAGATCCGTGACGTCATTCCCTGGATCGGAACAGAAGGATGTTTTTTTCTGTAAGAAATTCTCAGACGCATCTCTAGTTTTAGCGTGGCATGTCTTGCAGATTCGTCTAGTCTACTTGACAATAGCGAAGCCAAAATTATTCAACAAGCTATCGTTACATCTTGTTATATACAGATAACATTTTTATATATATTTTTTTTGTTTAAATGCTCTGCATACCCGTGAGATTTGAATCGAAACAGAAATAGACGAATATATTTTGACCTTTGTCACAGCCAATATAAAAAAAAAAAAAAACAAAACGCATACCAATTAAACAGAACGTTATTTAAAAATAAACATTCGTATCACCGAATCGAATTAAATATTCATTCATTTTTGTGAACAACTATTTTGCCATCCGAACATATATATGCAAATAGAACATCAATAAATTTACGTTCAAGTATAGCGTAAAGTTGACATCGTGTAATGTCCATTTGTTAAAAGGTTAATTAGTTTGCAAATAAAATAACTATGTTATTACATCTTGCATCGTTCAAGTGCTCATATTACATTTTTGTATGTCAATTCTCTATTTAGATGTAAATATTTTGTTTAGATTTATTAATATAAAAATTTTACTCTCAGTTAGAAAATAGTATCCAAGTAGGCGTACTTATAACTTAAACATAAAGTGTATGTACACTAACGGTTTGAGGACATTCCAATTATTTGATCGTTTTTATTTATATAAATACATACATGCTAAACTAAGTCTGTCTGTCTGTTGCACTTTCATTGCTAAACTACTGAACCTAATTTTACAAAAATTGGTGTGAAGCAGGCTTATAATCAGAAAGAGATCATGAGCTGCTTTTTCTTGGCTTACAGCTGACGACCAATCCCTAAAAAGCAAGCAAAGCCACAGGCGCCAACTAGTATGTTATATATTCTGATAGATTGCAGGTAATGATTGCAGGTGGTGTTTAAAAAATCAACATTCTAAGATAAGTAATAGAAATAGCATTAATTACAGGTGAAAGTTATAAGTCACGGCAATTAGGTTCCGAGCTGAGGTTAAACGAAGTTTTCAATTTTAACCTTACTTTCATTTGAGAAATTCATAGAAATATTTTAATACAAAAACAAATATGTGTATTCATAGCAAAATGTTATAACATGACTTCTAAGAAAGAATTCTTATCTAAAAACTAAGAAAAGGAAATAGAACTACACTGAACCCAACTTAAACAGAATCATCCATATCGATTTGTACCTAAAAAATGTAATAAGGTCTTAAGTCACACCCACGTTTATAGAATAAAATAACGTATTAGGCATGGTTTCTTATTACATTTTGAAGATATACGATTTTATGTTTTACACATTGTGTAACATATGTGCGTTCATAATTACTGTTCATGATAACAATAGTCATTAAATTTTAATGGCGGATTTTCAACGCTTGTATTATAAGACTTTATGGATTTGACCTATTGCTTGCTTCTGATATATTCATTATGAAATTTTAAACGCTTTTTGTAATCTCAGTACTATAAATAAAGTAATATAATTTGATTGATTTTATATGATGGTGTTTTAATTGTTTTTTCTTTGTCCTTATTTATGCTTTTATTTAAAGACTTGTACGATTAAGTTTCAACTCTTCGTCTATTCTTGATGACGTCATCAAAGTAGTTACCTTACGCACTTTAAAGTTCATTATAAGTTACGTTTAGTTACATTGAAGATTACTTTTATAGTATTCATTATAAATCTTTATTTGGACATATATTACTAACAACAAAAAAACATTCTTATGTTAAAAAAGTGAGACGTCATATTCTGTCTGTCTGGTCTGCTATTTAGCTTAAGTGGACAATCTGAAAGCCTACATGGAGGCTTCGATTTTCACTGCCTTAACATATAAATTGAATGCCTTAGAACGATGGGAGAACATCGTTTTTGTACGTTAACGAATTTCTCATTTTATTTTCGTAAAACAATTTGGCAATCGTAAGCAATGAAAATATATTAAAATTATGTAAATAATTCTAAGTATATAATTATGTATAATTTATAGTTCAATTTTGTATTTCGAACTCGTATATATATACTTTTATTTAATTATTTAACAATGATGTGTGCCTCGTACACATGATACTTTTCTTAGTAATGTGATGAAACCATTTTGACACAAAAGCTTATCTATAAAGTATGTCTTTTCAACCTAGATATATATAGATATATAAGCATTGTAATATGGAATATTATATGATTGACAATTTGCGTTTCTATTCGTAATTAAAATCGTGATCAACGGTGAAAGGGAACTTGGATGAGACGGAAGAAATTATGTGACCGCTTTATTCGCAAATTCACAATGGATACTGTACTGAGATCCGTATACTGTTTAGTGTGACATTAAGTGAATCGGTGGAATATTATTTGGCAACACTTAACTGCCTCTTGATACGGTGTTCGTTTGTTTATCGACTCCCTATCGTTACATATCAGGAATATATTTTTTAAACATTTTATAAAAAAATAGATTGTTACGATTAAATTACGAATTTATATTCTCAAATTATTTCACAAAAATAACTCACAATTAAAATATATTATCGTTGATTAGACCGTTATGCGTTTCAAAATTAAAATAGCAATGTTTTAGTACTCGGTATTTTTCTGTTCATGCTGAATCAATTAATTTGAATATATAATATAATTGGCTCGGCTTGTTCAGAATAACTCTGTTCCCTCAATTTCCAAGTCCAGTATCTAGCCACTGGACCAACGGGGTATTTAGATACACATTACGTATATAACAACGATATTATATACATTTTCACTCACGACTAAAACGTTCACCTCACGGCTATATGTTTACACATCGAGTTTGACATTTAATGTTTATCTAGTGACGTGATCCGTAGTAACTTTGGGTGGGCGTGTTTTACGTAAGACATCTTAAAGGTTTTCGTTGATTTAGCGGACGATACGCACATCCGCGGCACTCATTGAAAATAATACCGCTATATTGTCTAGCAGAAACGTCGGCAGGCGTTGTCTGCCATTTATTATATTATATTAAAACCTTCTTTGAAACGCGTTGGACCTATTGATATAAGTCTAACAGTTTTTTAGTTCAATATTAAAAATCAGCTTATAATTGTAGGGATATGGTGGTGTCGAGGTGTTTTTAATAGATAGTGTTGGAACAGTAGTCGATATCCTTAAAATAAAATTTAAGAAAAACATTAGCTTTACTTAATATAGTTTGTTAAATGAATGATTCAAAAGTGCTTGTAAAAGCCTACTTGATAAAGTATATTTTGATTTGATTTTATTTGATGTTTTTTTTTGCACGAGATGAATTATAAATAGGTACACATTGCGACACGAATAATTCACACGTGACCTATTCATGAGCCGAGATGGCCCAGTGGTTAGAACGCGTGCATCTTAACCGATGATTTCGGGTTCAAACCCAGGCAGGCACCACTGAAATTTCATGTGCTTAATTTGTGTTTATAATTCATCTCGTGCTCGGCGGTGAAGGAAAACATCGTGAGGAAATCTGCATGTGTCTAATTTCAACGAAATTCAGCCACATGTGTATTCCGCCAACCCGCATTGGAGCAGCGTGGTGGAATATGCTCCAAACCTTCTCCTCAAAGGGAGAGGAGGCCTTTATCCCAGCAGTGGGACATTTACGGGCTGCTTATGTTATGTTATATGACCTATTCATAGGGCTATCACCCAAAATGTTGATCCTTTAATTTATATACAAATAAAAAATATAGAAAAATGTGAAATGAAGATCGAAAATCTTTTTTATATTTGTAGTGAGGGCGGACAAGCAGTTACACGTGTGTTACGACACTTTCGCTTTTGAACGGCTACGTGTGAGACGAATCGCTTAGTTTGTTTTGACGCCTCGCGGCAGCCGTAACGTCTAACTTCCTTGGCTCGTGGCCTGCACAAATACATGAATAATGTATGAAATACATAAGAATCTGTAGAATAACAGTATATATATTACTTATAAAATATATGTACTGCGTTCCTTATGGGATTTAAAGGAAGCGATGTTAATATTTATTTAATAATAGTTTTCTTACGCGGTATAACCTATGTCCTTCTTTGGACTTGGATCTAGCTTCACAAACAACTTCATCAAATTCGGTCTAATGATTTAGCCGAGAAAGAGCGACAGATAGACAGAGACAGACAAAACAGTAGTAAAATTACTATTTAAACGTCCTTATAGAATCGATTTGAGTAAATTAAATATAATTTGATTTTAAACCGCTTTAAATGTATACGAGTAAATTTGACTGGATACCGTCGATATCAATGATATTCTGTCTACAAAGCGATTTCCGCAAACAATGTCACAAGTGTATCTGTAAAACACTAGTTTTTCACTCAACGGTTGACATTGAAAAGGAAATAAGTAGCAGTTTCTAAGCGTGTAATTTAAAACTCGATTATCAATCAATAAAATGTTTTATTAAATATTTGATTTTGTCAATGAATCAGTATTAACATTTGTTTATAAACATCGATCGCTAATTCTGAATGACGTGTTATTTTAGATTTAATTATAATATAATTATGCAAATATTCAAATTAATTTTGTCATTTGTAAATATTTCATTGACATAAGTAAATTAGTAAAAGAATATTATGGATATGTAATATGATACAAAAAAATATATAAATATATTTTAAATAATATATTTGTTGCATAATTTAATAAAACTTCCATTTAAAAATCAAACATAGATTAATGGTATAATAAATAAAGATTTCATAGCATACGAAATAAATACCGATATTATTCAAATATAATAAAATAATTTAATTCATTAATCGCTTATATGTTTGGTATTAAATATTTAATTTAATTTATATCAATTCTCAGCAATCCTCAGGAATCATGAAGTTTTCTACCAGTTCAGGAGATATCCGCTACATACAAACAAATAAATTTGACCTCATATAGAAGATTTATTGTGAGAAAATGACATATGGCACGTGGTTTTAAACAGTCTTAAATGCTAATAGAATAAGTACTAAAAATCACATTTCAAATTTAGAACAAAACGATCATTTTTTAGCATATTCGTTGAGAAATCGATTATGAAAACAGAGACGAGTACTCGTACGAAACATCGATAAAACGATGTAATTTAACTGAATTCGACAAGGAAAACATTGATGATTAATATGGTTGAGTATGTAACTGTACGGACAAGCATATAATTGATGTTATCGATTGACAACCGATTAAATTTTCAATTGATCAACCGAATTGTGATGATGTTGTTTATTGACGCATTGTCAGTTCGAATTATTACCGTCACTATTTTGACTAATTTCTATATTTGAATATAAACAAATTTTCTAATACTAATATTATTTGTTATAGTTTATTTAAAAAGTCAAATTGAATCAATATTAACTTGATTTAAGTAATTTTTGTAGTGGTTTTGGTTTCGAACGAGAACAACCTATACGACATTTGGTAATTGCCTTTTCCCAAAAATTAGGTGACATATATAAAAGATAATTATATATATATAGTTTTATTTACCCATGTGCCCGTCCCCATTCTATAAAATATACATACTTGAAATTTATTACAAAATACGAATTACGAATTATATACGTGGGCGTAATTTCGCTTTACCGAAAATATGTTAAATAATTATTTCAAGTTCTTAAATGTTGTGAAATATGACACGTTATAAGTTAAGGCAAACTTTACGATGACATGTGTTTAAAAAATTCCAACTATAAATGGCATACGGTTACTGTCACTTAAGTGAAGACGAGTTCGATATTACACATAATCGAGCAATCGATTTCGTCACCGAGTACATCGATTCCTTAATAAATTATACCTTTTCGATGTATTACAATCAAAAGGTACTGTAATTACTTTTAATTTAATGGTGACATTTGACCGGAATTTCTTACGTAGTTGTGTAGAACACAGACTCTATTAGAAGTGACACGATGATAAATTAAAAAATAACGGTCACTTTTTAATTCACCTAAAAATAATATTCATTATTATTGATAAATTTTTATTTTTAATAAACTTAATATTTGTAAGCAATATAACATTATTTTTGAAAAAATAACTTTATTTAAAAACTATACATTTTAGCTGTACCCGAAACTTATGCGTGGATTTCAATTTGTGTCTTTAAGAGTATTATTATTACGATAAAGTAGTTCTCTAATGACGAAAGAATTATTAAAATGGATTGAACTAATTATTATTTCAGGTCAATAGGCATATTCATTAATTTTATCGTTTGAAATGAGTTTAGATGCCATTTTCAGCCTCTCTAAACTAAGGTCTGTGTGTAAGGTCTACAATGTGTAATAATATGGACAGTGAAATATGACCGGTACCTAATTATTCGTGATTCTTTCACTAATACATATTAATATATAATGCTTTGTCGGTGAGTTAATAGGATTTTAATAACTATTTGAAGGATGCTGCAACATTATGCAACAACAAATAGTGTTTTCGTTAAAGATCAGTCTGTAATCAGTATACAGGGTCGTATGTGGTAACTGTTACTGGTTGTGAGGAAAACTTGTTGTCACGTTTATGTGGCTAGCTTATCAGACAAGAGGCCTGGGCTAAAAATTTCGAAGCCATACTTTCTATGATATACTTTCCTTAATGTAAATAGGAAAAATATTAGAAATATATTTTTAATTATGAGACGCAGATTCACATTCACAAAACGTAATAATTGCATTCGATAAATTCGAACGCTTAAAATCTTTTTATCAAGCTTATTTTGAATGAACCACAGTAAACAGTCAGTTTATAAGCGTGGGAATTATTTCTAATTTGTAAATAATAGATGTTGCTTCATTCCAGTTATTTAGAGTGAAAAATAACACTTCTTATCTCGTCTAATTTGACAGCGCTTGCAGCGTGATGGATTGGTCAAATTTATTCAAACGTCAATTGTTTAGTAGGGATGTCGATTTCGAAATGTTCGATTTTTATACGATTAAAATTTACAAAATGAAGAATCTATTAATAAAAAAATAGACGTGTAAGAATGTAGGATTTTTATAAAGTTGTACATAAAAATAAGAAATAACTTGTCGATTAATGAATCTCAAAACGCCAACCCTACCGTATAAGTTTGTAACCGAGACTTACATAATTGAAGAAGTTACATGTTATTAAATAATTTAAGAACCATATAGTTTTAATCTACCAAAGTCCGGCTTCAAAGTTGTAAACCATCTATCAAGTTTTTTTTATGTAATAGAACCATACACTTCCTTATATAAGTATTTTTTTTTCCTCATTTAAAATATTAAAAAAAAAATTCAAATTTAAATTATTCTATTATCTTTATATGTCTGTGTGACAAATAACTAACAATATAACTTTTTACATTTTTTTAACGCTGAGGTTTTATATGTAAAACTAGTAAGTTTTAGACATTCGACAGTGATGAAAGTTAGCATATCGTGTTAATATATATTTTTCACACATTCAAGTCATTCACCTATTTATATATGTCTTGTAACACGTATATATAGTACATACACTTTTATGCTGTTCAAACGATCGCACTGATACTTGAATTACATTTGAACATGTATAATATTTTAGAGAAATTATAACGAGGCCAATAACGGTATATATTATTATCATTATACATTTATACATTACATAATATAATAAATGTTGTATTGTAAGATCGAGTGACCTAACGAATATGTTTAAACAAATGTTTTCAACATTCTGGAAATACAGAGTTAACCGACTTTGGATGTTATCAGACATTGTTCCGTAAATTCTCACGGAAGACGACCCACTTGCACAGTTCCCCAACGCCGCTCACTAGACATTCGATTTGTTTGTACTATCGATGAGTAAATGTATTATTCGCAATGTCTCAGGTCAGTGTATATTTTCGGGGGATTAATTACATGCTATAGTATTACGGCATTACGGAAATATGCAAAGAACGGATAAAATGGCCCTAATTTAAGTACGTATAACAATGATTTTTAGTTCACAATATAGACTTTTAACATTGTTCACTTATATATGTAAAATATCCTGTATAAATTATGTTATTAAGTGTGGCTCATAAATATTCTTATTTGTCTTAGTAATTGTATTTTAATTTTTAGTAAATTATATTAAGACACGATTAAAATAAAAACTGTTTTTTATATATGTTAAAATAAAAATGCGGTCCAAATTAATATTCGGTTTTCCGGTAGAATCTACATTCGAACGATTGATAATTCGTTTGTATAGTGATATAATTTAAAGGTGTTTCCTACAAGCCTGTTTGAATGAAGTTTATACATGTTTCGTCTTTTTGCTTTTAAATACGAATATAATCACTGATTTGTTAGTGATGAGCGAAATTCTTTCGTAATTATTGTTTGAAAGGTTCATTCTGTTTGATGGTTTTAGAAATATGTTTGTCTGTACATTATGAATCTAATAGGCGAGTATTAATGCGATATATTTTCTACAAATAAAAAGTATGGAACGTAATGTCTGAGGATAGTGTTAAGACTACTCCTTATGTAATAAAACTCATGCTGACAACGATGTAACGCTTCATAACCGAATATCTATAAAATATTATTACGTAATAATTTTCAAAGTTCAAGACTATTTATTTCTATACAAATGTTCTTGATACTTTATCATTTGTTGAAATTAGTATAGATTGTATCAAAATTAACCAAATAGTCTTATATTACCTACTAAGGTGGTCATGTTTTGACTGTGTCTGTGTGTGTTACAAACACTCGTTCAAAATTTATTCTATAAATCAACATCAACTCTTCGTGTTGTTGTGTTTCTGTTTGAAAATATTTTATATACGGTTGTGTCGCACTATATAAGGAATGTTGAAAAAGGAGTCTTTATATCAGACAGTATTTACAGATGACAAAAGGCCCACTTAATTTGTTAGAATTGATGTGACAAACATTTTTTTTTAATTTATTTATTTGATCATTTTATTCTGCATTTTGTCCACGGTAATTATTATTAGTGGTGTTAATACTTAACTGCGTAAATTCATTGAATATTATTTTAATAATGATACGATTTAAAATATATTAAAATTACATTATTATTCATCGAAGTATCCATAACCTTCAGTAGCCAAAATGCGTTATTTTATAGACAAGGATACGTTGCAAATAAAAAAAAAAACATCATACATCTCATCTTTACTTCTAAACCTGTTAATTAAAAATGATACAAAAACTGGATCCTACTGAACTTGACATTTACGCGTACCTGGACGAGATGAATGTTTGTATATCCGTTCGTTTAATAGTCGCTGATAGAATACAAGCAGCATTATTTTACGATAACTATTGAATCTTTATAATTATGAATGGAAAACTTTGTATGTTTGTTACTCAATCACTCAAGAACGGCTGGACAAATTTGACTTAACATATTTCTCAATAAGTCACGGACGGAGCCATGGGCGGAAGCTAGTTCAGTTATTAAAGAAAATCAAAACAAAATATTTATTTAATATAGAAGCACTTGCTTAATGATTGTCATCATTGATAGTTCAGGATTGTTTTTTTATGGCATATATTGGTGGACGAGCATTTGGGCCACCTGATGGTAGGTGGTCACAACCGCCCACAGACAATGGCGCTGTAAGAAATATTAACCATTCCTTACAACGCCAATGCGCCACCGACCTTGGGAACTAAGATGTTATATCCTTTGTGGCTGTAGTTATCTGTAGTTAGAAAATAAATGGCGAGAAAACTCAAGCCGGTTACTTATTAAAATGCATTTTCTTCTACATAGTGTGTATAGAATAATATAATAGTATAGAGTTATATATAAATGTTTTTAAGCGCTGTGCGGTGTAGTGTTGTTGGAAACAAATATTTTACTCTTTCTTACATCATACATTTAACATTAGCCAGAAGAAGACACAGATTTGTTTCACAAACCCCTACAGATTTATAAGTAGAGTTGTTAACAATTAACCGTCTGTTTATCCAATGGATATATTTTGTTTTTATTAACGTTTTTTTATTAATAATATTCTATTAAATAAATGATTTTCTTTTTCAAACTATGTTCGATTATTAAAACTTATAAAGAATGAACTTAGTATTTGTCGAAGGATAGACGATTGTAGTAAAACTAGAACTTATTAAAATATAATATCAGTAGTATAAATTTTAAGCAGGTGAAACTGCGAAGCGTAGCTACTCATATAAATATATTATACAAAACGCACGGCGTCTTCTAATATAACTTTGGTATTTTTTTTTTCAGTTACAAAACAAACGTCTCCTCATTTACTAGTACAGAAAAAAATAAATAGTTATTCATACGAAGTTTTTTTCCATATACGCAACCATTTGAAATCTATAGATGAATTTTAACGAATTATACACATCTTAACGGCCACCTGACAGCTTTACCCAGTGACCCGTCTATGCATTGTGAGTCGTTACCGATGTCTGGTTGCGTAACCCGCACGTAACATCGCTTTCGCTGTCCGACCTCTGACATTAATGCAGTGGACAAAACCATAAATATATATATATATATTTATAAATTTAACTAACTTAATTTGGGTTATATTTTTATGCGAAGTCTATTAAGCATTAATTCTTAATTTAAATATTTATATGTTCGTATATAATCGTTCGTAATATTCTCCTGTTTACTAGTTTTGGATGTCTTCAAGGTTGCATTCAAATCATTATAATGTTATATTATTTTATAAGTATATACCTATATAGATTTTTTTATTATTATTACACTGTTTCATTATAAACATATATACATATTTATGTATATATGTTTTTCACTGTTTCGTTATAAACATATATCATAGTTGTCTCAATATAGGAATATTTGCAAATCTATTAAAATGTAGCACAATAAATAATATAATAAATATAAACATAAATATTAATAAATATATTGGACAACATCACTTAAACTTTTTCTACATCGACTCGGCCGGGAATCGAACCCGGGACCTCGGAGTGGCGTACCTATGAAAAGTGGTGTACACACTACTCGACCACGGAGGTCGTCGGACAATACAAATCTTTCGGCAAAAAGGATGTTT
Organism: Vanessa atalanta; assembly: GCF_905147765.1. Taxonomy (NCBI): domain Eukaryota; kingdom Metazoa; phylum Arthropoda; class Insecta; order Lepidoptera; family Nymphalidae; genus Vanessa; species Vanessa atalanta. The sequence continues at coordinate 8,296,191 of NC_061891.1, read as the reverse complement.
ACAAAAGGTGAAATGTTTTAAGTGTCCTTTAGATTCAATTTGATTTGAAACTCGATGAAATGAATTGAAATTCACGATACTGACGGCTATACAAAAAAAATATGAATTTAATAAAAACACGCTTATTTTATTGTTTTATGATTAGTCATCAAATTTATTCTGGTTAAAAATTTTCGTTGAATTTTGGGACAAAATGTATAAACTTTTTTTTTTATTGAAATCCTAACTTACATGTGCCTTAGTTTTATCTCTTTGGTTGTTTGGATCTCCATTATTTTTGATTGCAGGTTTTTCTTACTTATCACAAAAAAAAAAAATTTAGAATTTTTCATGATTATACAAATTTTATTTGCACTATAATTTTTCTTTTATTTTTTTTTTTACATTGTCAACTTCTTCACTCAGCCGGATTGTGGAGTGCCAGTGGTAATCCTTGAAAGAGTTTTATTGATCGTATATTCAGTATAATTAGCTTTACTGGTAATTAACAAAACACGTCACGGCACGTAAACAAATCTATAAAAACGATTTTAACCTACTCCTATTTTTCGTATCGATACTTCTGTATCATTGAGGAGATCTGAGGATGATACTGAGATGTCTCAATTTTTACTTGTTTATTAGGTATAAAATAATAGTTGTTGCCCGCGGTTTCGCTCGCGTCGCTTCGCGTGTTAGCCATAAAAGTAGTCTTCATGCTTCCTCGGAATTCAAGGTTACTTCATTCTAAATTTTATTAAATTTAGTTTAGTAGTTCGCCCGTAGACAAACAGACAGACAGGAATCGTTACTTTCGCATTTATAGTATTAGTAGATGTATAAACTATATTAAGACCTTATTGGGTCTGTTTTTTTCTCATACTATACACGCACAATTATTTTACTTAACTGATTTTGATATGGTTTTAATTGTTATTGATGTACAAATATATAAGTGATCCATTATAACATTAGACATACGACCTTATCACAATGAAGATTTTATATGTCAAAGTCGTTAAAATATTTTTAAAGTGGTGCTAGTGGTTACTAAGTCGGCTTTTCGCTTCTAACTTTTGACCTCTAAAAAACCATTAACGTGACTACGTTAATTGAATTACCACTTAAATCCTTAAAGATGGGTTAATATAATTGGTTGATCGCAACCATTGCATAAATATACCATTTATATTGATGTTTTCTAATAATCCATACATATAATTATTTTATTAGTAGCATATTTTAACATAGTAATTTGTGTGTAACCACCTGCGATAAATATTTTGATTGATCTTATATATTTTACGCATATCATCATTATCAGGCCGCGGGATCTCGCTGGTTGCGGGCTACTCAAGACCGGTCGTTGTGGCGATCTTTGGGGGAGGCCTATGTCCAGCAGTGGACGTCCTTCGGCTGAGAGAGAGAGAGAGTGAAGTGTTTCAGACACAAACAGAACAGAATGACAGAAACAAATATATGCAATATATTATAATGGGTGGATCAGTCCATACTATTTTTTTCAGTGCACTAATCTCGAGAAAATTTTCAGGTGCCACTGAAAATTTAAAACACCGTTCGTAAAAGTATTAAAAGCACGAGGTTATATTAAATGTGCGTATTGAATTAATTGATTATTTTATTCCAAATGGAATTGATCGTTTGAATGAAGATATATTTGCTATGTGAAGTAATTGGGCTACGGTGGTCTGTCTTCAGGCTTGTGATTGATATTCACCGTGAAATAAACTTGGTTTCACTGTTGCTTATAACATAACCTTCGTAGTCTATTATTCTCTTAAGCATTGTTATTGGATCATATGAACAATGACATTCAATTAATTAATAAATTAAATTAAGTTAATAACTCGAAACAACTATTTATTGTATTTGTGGAGTCTGGTTCGATATTTTTAAACGGATTCTTTTTTTAAATATTTTTTTTTAAAGTTTCATAAATTTTGCGACGTTGACTCGCAAAAAAAATACTAGTATGATATAAAAATATGTTAACTAATAAAAACGTATCGTGGAATTCAATACAATTCAAATTCATGTGCGCGTAAGTTCATTGTGATGTTACGATTTTTACTTCATAAAACAATATAGCACATAATGGCGTATAAAGCTTAAAATAACTTCGAGTAATAATGAAAATATTTCACATTTAGCGACTTAGGTGTTACTTAAGTCTGTTGCGACCAATGTTTAATAATAATAAATTATATATATATATATATATTTATATTTGTATGTACCTTCAAAGTTGCCCTGGAGAAAGAATCAGTCCGTTATCCACAACTGACCTTCGCTCGATCGGAGGAAAATATTTGAAGCTTATGTTATGTGACAGATTTTCTTAGCTGCACGAAACGAATTAATTAATAATATATGTATCTCAAATAAGATAAAACTACTGTAATAACACTTCACGGAATCAAAGAAAGCAATATAGTAACATCACGAGGTACATTTCATTCAAAAATGAATTTATTTAAATATTTTAAGCTAATTAAAGCAAGTTGTGTTTCTAAGCATTCAAAACTCATTTGCGTAATTATGTATTTTCACTTCACGTCATATTTTGTTATGTTCAAGTGAAAATCGTAAAAGAACTGATCTGATATTTAGTTGACATACTAAACTATAATAAATCAAATATCATCTCTTCTGTAGGTGACTATTATTTTAGTTTACCTGTAAGCGCAGTGACGCAGAGTAAAATTGCTGCTTTTAATGACAGCGCGTTCGATCCAACTCATGACTGTTGATCTCCATCGAAATCTGATATTTTGCCTAACTGTTTGTGTTTTTTGTGGGTTATGGTATTAACCCCCATAAGGCATACGTCAACTTATATTTGGTGTGATATTCGAAAATTTTGCTCATAAATTTAAAAACAAAACAATAGACTGAAGATAGATCAAAATAAAAATGAAAATCATTGTGATTACGAAAATATTTTTCATAAATTAAATTACGAGTAGTTTCTAAATACGGGTTATTAGTGTTCATTGGTATGTTTAGAGAATGGGTTTGGAGTCTCAAAGGGCACAGCGCGGGTCAAAATATGTTCAGATGGTTCACTAACTGCTATTTATCGACAAAGTAAATATCATATTGGATTATTAACAGTTCTTGAATTCGTAATTTATAAAAAATAATTACATAACCTTATTATAAATTATTAATTGACATTATTGTGTAGAACGTTTATTTATATTGATTTCCCATGTATTAGTTAGTAAATTATTTTTTTATTACAGCCATTATATGGATTGAGAAGGTTTGCAATAAGGTTTTATTTTTAAATTAAATAAATGAAATTGTTTGTGTTTGGATGTTCGAAACTCAAATATATTCAAAAGTCAGGCAGGCTGATGAACCTTATCATATAAGTCAATTATTTCCTCCTAATAGTTACTTATAAAAAGTATCATCCAGATTTAATGAACGAGAACAAGATATTAAAATAAATATGTTTTCATTGTATAGAAATATAATTTGCAGTTATAAAAAAAAAAACAAACATTATATCATTATTACGATCACATAAAATCGAATCGGAAAACTTAAACGAGACAATGAGCGATGCAGCTGGCACAAGATCTATAGATCATGGCTGAACAAATGCTTCCATATAAGGACTTAACTACACGAATGTTATAAATGAAGATAAGCATTATTTTATTGATGAGGTATAAATCAGTATTGTTATATACGTTTTATATTATATCAACTTTTTATTTTACATTCACAGATAATATATGGAATGAGAAAATTTCGTACATTTTTTAAACATAATCAAAACTTCTTATAAAAAAAAGGAGGACGGTTGTGTTAATTAATAATTTTTTTGTAAATCAATAAAATTATCAAGACTTTGGACAAATAAAACTTTAATATTTTTTTTATAAAATAATACCACAAATTAGTTTGTAATTTTATCTTTTATTATAACATTTTGTATTACGATAGTGTGACCCTAGCATTACATGCGCTTGCGCATCCTACTATTCAACCTTTAACTGTCATCGACTCTACAATACGTTGAATACTAAACGACTAAAGCTTTAACATTTAACGTAAATGTCCTAGTTTATGTTCTAAGTTCATATTAATTTTATAACTATTTTAATATATTTCGTATACATTGTTTTTGCGTGATATTTTTTCTAAAAATATTTAGATATATTTTATTTAATAAATTGTTTAATTAATTTTGACATTACTTTACCTCTTAAGTCGGTATTCATATAAATAATCATTTTATTTCAATGATAGAAATAGAGTCGACGATAGGGTCGCGTTGATGTCTTTTCCTATACGGAAATCTTCAGTGTAATGTTATTTGAAAAACTTGTTATTTTACTTGAATAATAATAAGTTAAATACGCTATAACTATTGTAATTAAATTTCCAATATGTTAATTTATTTTATATCGATGCAAATGCTGAAGTTACTACATTAAGTAACGAATGTTTAAGTAATGCATATACGTGATATCTTAGTTTAACTTATAATAATATAATATATAAATAAGTAGAAATTAAATTTTGCGATATGAAGAATATGTCAGAATTCAAATAATACTGTGACTATTTTTTAATCGATGTATATTTAAATTATCAAACAGTTTTTAAAACAAAAATATCATCACTTACATCAAAAATAATAGTAATAAAAAATACAATATGAATAAAATAAAAAATAAATATAATTTAACTCACCCTGCACACAAGAAAAATAATCACGACACCACACAAACACAAGTTCAATATATCTCGTCTCGTTGTGCGCGTGCGCCGGGGTCAGAGTGCGTTCTGCGGCTGAGTCGGGAGACTCGCGCGCATCGCTAGAGAAAGCTCTTATATAGCCTCACACCACTGACATCATTGATCGCTAAACAATTGGGATCCTTTTGGAATCCATCGAAGTGTTTTTTTTTACATATTATTGTAGTTTTTTTTGGAAACAATATATTATTAAAGGCAAAAGCGTGCCTTCTGATTAGTTTCAGTAAATTTAAGGTCAAGTTATACATAACAGGATTTAAGTATGACTATTTATATAGTTTAGATCAAACTCTGAATATTCAGAATTTTGTTATAATTGTATATCTGTCCGCTTCTGATACCCTGGTAGTTTTTTATCTTCAAAATATCCTACTATTAGTATGTAATTGTCCTAGATAAAAAATTGATATAGTGGTTCTTTCCATGGGTCTTCTTTCGTTTTTATTTCTACATGCGTGGACACGAAAGGCTTTTTTTAGGCAAACGCAAATGGTCAAATGGTGGTAAGTGGTAACCATAATAGACATTGCCACTGTGAAAATATTAACCATTCTTTACATCACCAAAGCGCTACCAATCTTGGGCACTAAGATTTTAAGTCCCTTTTACCTTTCAAATAGGAACTCAATAATACTAAGTATTGCTGATTGGTGGAAACATGCAAGGGTTGTAAAAGTCCTGAAACCGAGTAAACGTATTTGCGAATTAATTCGTATTTTCGAGATCCATATATTTAGGGCGAATTGAATCGCACCTTTACTTTGTCAAAAAAAAAGACATTAGACGCTTGCACTTTACACGGGCTTTTGAAATCGATTTCAAAGTTCTTTCATCTGGATTAATTTTGAAACTATAAAAGGTTAGAGCTTCATAAATCTCAATTAAAATAATTACACCAATGAGCTATTGGATGTGTATTGCTAATAGTTTCTTAAATCTAATGTTAGGGACAGACTTGATGATTCAGGCAGTGCATGGTTTCCTAAATAGTGATACTGCGAATTCTGAATCTGAAATTCGTATTATCAATTCATCTCGCGTTCGGCGGTGAAGTAAAACGTCGTGAATAAACATACACGTATCGAATTTATTCTTAAATATAAGGAATAGACTCAGCTGGCGGTCAGCATCCTTTGAGTTTCTCACGTTAATTATAAAAGGGCAAAACTAAAATTATGAAACTACGAATATACTTAAGTACGAGTACAATGTATGTTTAGGTCACATATTAACTGAAGCTATAACGTATTAATATTTTATCTTTTGTAAAATAGTCTCGCATTTTTTAAATTAGTAGTTGTCACCCGGCTTTGAGCGTGTTTAAGGGGATGGTTGTCCTTGAGGTTCAACTTCATTGATTTTGATTCTGTGGTTTGGCCGTGGATGTGCAACAGACGGACAGAGAATCATTCACATTTATAATATTAGTATAGGTAACATTTTTTTTTTTTTTTACTTTACAATTTCTACCTATATTTAAGAATTTATCTAATATTTAGAAAATGACCGTTAAAGTCGTAATGCTATAACTGTAATAATAAAAATGACTTCGATAACATCATACCGATTCTAAATTTCGAATGAAATTATAGCAAATAGATGTTGAAATTGTATCTATAATTAATTTTCTCATTAATTGTTTATAAAAGTTATAACATTGTTGATTATTTTTTTATAAATTCTAATAAAATGAAAATACCAATAAATAAGATTTTTATTGTTCTTTATAAACTAACAGATGACAATATGTGAATGATCAATTTATAGTTTTATAAGCGTTATTAATGCTCGTAATATCAAAACCTTTGTTTTAAAAACAAAGCTAAAAAGTTGAAGTAAACATTCTTCTTGTTACTGTAATTCTTTGGAAATTATTCTTTTTTATTTTTATTTTATTGTGTGTAGGTATTTACAAATTTGGTTACATTTTATTTGACACATGAAGATTTTCTCAGAATGTTTGCCTTCTCCAATTAATAGTTAAAAACAAAAATTTAAATACAATCTATTATCTCAAATAAAACACCAGAAAAATCACAGCTGCTTTTCGATTCAAACCCGTGACCTTTGCTTAAGATCTTTTGGCTCATATCCACATGTCCATTACGATTCATGGCGATAGAAAACGAAAATCAACATTTGGGTATACTATTTATTTATTAAGCCTTTCGTTGAAATGTCAAATCAAATATGGAATAAACAGCAGACGGAAGCTAGCAAACATTTCAATGTATCACAGATATTAAATAACTAATACAAGAATGATATTCAAAAGTCAGTGCGTCAGTTCTTTCATCCTCATGTTGTGAGATTTTATAAAAAAAATTGTGTTACTTGAGGAAAGTTAATTGCAGAGATGGTCATATGTGATGTTTTGCAATTAACATTAGAAACGACCTTATTGTGCGCTTAGTTAACTTTAACATTATTAAATTATACGTTTTGATCTTTGTTAACATTTCTGAAGAACTTTTGTTTATTTTAGATTTCATAAATATTTTCATAATATATTCTCATTTTGTATAAACATTAAATATTTCCAAATTTTGAATATTATTATGATAGCAATGTAATAAAATGTCATTTTTAATAATCTTGGTAATTTATAATTTGTATATTTGTATAATAAGTGGTTTGGTGTGATTTCGATATAATCTTTATCTGAAGTACCGATCGAGAATTATCTATGTCCAAATTTATTTTATTATTATTATAAAAGCAATGTTATGTAATTCATATTCAGGTCGTTAAGTTTAATCTAATAATAGGTAAATGGTTAAATTCGATGATAACATTTGATACGCTTTGATAACTAATATATATAAATAACATAAAAAAAATTTAATTCAAGTAATCGATATTAAATTTAAAAAGTTTTAGCGATTATAATTACTTTAAATAAAAAATTTAAATAATATTTTTTCGACGTTTTGAATTTGTAAAATCACACCCTTGTTTATTAAATAAATTTTATCAATTATTAAATAAACGTTAATATATATGTATTATTATAGCACAATATGTCATTTAAATTTCACATTCGTTGATTTTCATACATAATATATATATAATACTGATTATTAATAGTTTACGATGTATTTCATTTAAAAAAGGGGGTTTAATGGTGGGCAATCAACATCTTATTTTCATTCCTAATTAGTGGATTTACATTAATAAAATCATGTAAAGCTACTTGCTCGTAAAATAAATAGATTATCATACAACCTCTTAATGTATTTAATAGAAGCATCAAAATATAGAGACCCAGAAGAAAATGAGGAGTTTTTTTTTAATAAATACGCAGCACAGATTATATAGCTGCTGTTCTAAATTAAAAATATTAATAATAAAAACATATTATAGATATATGTATGGTATTAATTTGAATTTAGAATTCGAACTTAAATTTGATCGTTACACAAATAATCAGCGAGGTTCTTACTTATTTTATCGTATATTTTCGTCTCATTTTCATTTGTCAACCAAACGTAACATATCGAGAAACAATCTCCCTTCTAGGCTTACGTCAGAAACGAAACTTTTTAACATTTAAATCGTTACATATAGAAATGTTGCATTTTATTTCTACCTTGAACTTTTCCTTCTTGACCTAATTTGAACCCACAGCCTTTGATCCATAAGTTCTTAACTCTATATTATTGGTACAAAGGTTTGATTGTGCAATACAAACAAAAGAGTGTGTTCACACACGTGTTAAGTCCAACCCCGTGTCCTAAATATATTTCATAGACTAAACACATGACTTATAATTATCATAGGAATAACTAAAACGTAACTGTGTATTATTACATTGCGAATTGTAAAGGTATGTACACGGTAAATCTTTTATTTTGCTTTCGCTGTTTTCTAGTATTTAAATTCGCGTCACTCATTACCTATCCTCCTGAACACATAGCAACACTTAGTATTATTGTGTTCCGGTTTGAAGGATGAGTGAGCCAGTGTTACTACAGGCACGAGGACATAACATCCTATTTCCCAAGGTTAATAGCTCATTGATGAAGAGGATGGTGCATATTTTTACAGTGTCAGTGTCTATGGGTAACTTACCAAAAGGTTGCCAGTCTGCCTACCAATATTAAATTAAAAAAAGGACTGCAGGTCCTTAGTCTAATTCAGTCCTATACATTTCAAATACTGTCAATATTGTTCAGAAGTTACCCTGATAACTTAACTACCACAAATGTGCCTTTCTCGTAAATTAAGATGGAGATCAATTTATCCCTTATGCCTGAACTCTTGCTCACTTAACCCTTAAACTGGAACACGGTACTCATTATTTTTGTTTGGCGACAGTCTTACAGTTTGGAGTCTTCCAATCATTAAAGCATCATTAATTTTCATTTTAATCATTTTCATCACGTTCGTGATAAATGATTAATTGAAATATGTACAGATTTATATAAATAAATATTTTTTAATTCGTTAACTGAAATCAATTTTAATAACGTTTTTATGATAGACGATTAATTATCGAATAACATCACCTTCTCGTTTACTAATATACAAATCTATGCTAAATATGTCAGTCATTGAACCTTGATTTAATAATTATTGACCGATATATTCAAATGTTACAAATAAATTTTAATTAAATTATTATATTATCAAGAATCAGCTTCTGTTTTTATGTAAAACCTATTATTTTAATATAAATATTAATTACATTGTTGTGCTATGATTATTTTGTTAAAATAACTAGAATTGTCATTATAACTTGGCTGCACAATGCTAAAATAATATTATCGAGTGATTTTTAGTGCAATTGAGTGAAGTAAGTTCATTGACCCTATCAATATAAAAATAGTTCTTTTTAATTTAACTCACTAAACTATACCAACTGTTACTAAACTATGCCTTATGGTTTAATATATTTTTATATGGTTTAATATAATTGTTATTGGACGGGCTTATGGGCTACCTTATGGTATGTGGTTATGATCGAACATAGACCAACCTTGGGAGATAAGATGTTATATCCCTTGTTTCTAGAGTTACACCAGTTCCCTTACCCTTGTAAAGTATTGGTGCTTAGCGGTTGAATACATGGTGAATGGGTGGTACTAAGACAGGCACGCTAAAAGCCCTACTTACTGAAGATTAATTAAACCTAATCACCTAGTCAATCGCTGACTAGCCTCACTTGACTTTTATATAAACAAATTGTAAAAAAAAATGCTTTGTCTGTTTAAATCGTCATCGATAAAACGATTCAATCTGCTATATAATAATAAAAATAGTTTTTATTAAAATAAAGGTAAAATATAAACAGTTTTATTAGTATTACTAATTTTAATTTAAAAAATTAAGAATTTGTTCGAAATGAAAAATTTGAATAAATTGAACGTTTATAATTAAAAAAACGAACTAAAGTAAATTAAAGGTACATTTTAAACCTACAATACAATTATTAATTTTGGTTATTTATTCCAACAGTATTGAGATTGTAGGCCTTGATTTTTATATCCAAAGGTAATGGTGAAAACATGAAAATAACTAATTAATTTTAACAACTATTTTACCAATAAATATTTATTGTACATCGTTTGTAAAGTTATAAACGGTAAAATAAACAGTTGTATTGTACACAACGATATTGTAATAGTATTCATGTTTTATTGAAGTAGGTAGGTAGGTAAGTAGATTTCGTAGGGCGACTCCAATTCATACAAATTCACGAATTGCGTTTCCTCTTTAAGTTAAAATTAACAAAAATCTTTCGTCTTTAGTGTCTTCATCGCGACGGGGTGAACTGCTAAATTAAATACTTAATTTAAACATTTCCCTTATCTATTATCTGAAAATTTACCTTTCGTGATAACCTTCTGCATCAATTGAATCAGACATTGTACTTATGTTTTGTCAAAATTTTCTTTTCGTAAGTACCGTCTACAAATTAATAAAAAGTATAAAAAATAAATGAACAAATTCAGTTAAGTCGTGTCTAAGTTATGGCATGACCAAGGATAAAAGGTACCTACAAATTTCGCTTGATGGTTTAGCTGTATTAAACTATGATTATTGTATAAAGTTTTAATTTTGTTACAACGTTTGAATCTTAACTAATGATTTCGGGTTCAAATCCAGGCAAACGCCACGCCCTTTTAATGTGGTTAATTTCTGCTCATTCACGAAAATGTCATGTGTCAGATGTTAAGGTGTCACAGCGTGGTGGAATATCAAAGTTTCAAATGTTCTCCTGAAAAAGGGAAGAGACCTTACCTCAGCAGGGAGACATTAATAGGTTACGTTACTATATTTAGTCGCAAAATTAGAAATTAATATCATAGTAGATAAATCAAATCGAATTCCTTTATTCAATTTAAAAGCTTTACCTTATTATATTTACCTTATTATAAATTATACTTATTATCAAATTAAGCCCAACCGGTTCGGAAATGAAAATACCCTGACCTGAGAATCAAGGAGTCATATCAATCAGTGGGTTTTTTTATCAATTTATGATTGTTAAGATATATTAAATATCAAAAAGAAATATCCAGGAGGAAATAGTTTAATTCCCAAGGTGCTATCAATATAAATTCACTAATTTTATAAAAACCTATTGTACACAAGTGTTATTTTTTTAAGTTTGTGTTTGTTCCTTGTACATCCCATTGATATAGATATAACACATAAATCGTATAAAAAGAGCTTCAAACTCGACTTTACTAAGATTTTCACGATATCACATGCTAGCGATAAATCAAAAAATTGTTAGGGATTCGCCGTTTGTCTGAATTCTTGCGAACATACACTAATACAGTGTTTGTTTATTTATATCATCAATTCTCCTATTGAGCCGAGATTACCCAGTTGTTAGAAGGATGATTGCGGGTTTTTATCCACGCAAGCCCATGTGATAAGCTTCTGTTTATAATTAATTTCGTGTTCATCGGTGTATGGGAAACATCGTGAAGAAATCTGCAAGGGTCTAATTTCAAAGAAATTCTGATACATGTGTAACCCACATTGGAGAAGTGTGGTGGATCAAACTCATAAAATTGGAATAGATTTGAAGATGAAGAAAATTGTAGAGAAATTTATAGGAGGCTCCGAGATTACGTGTGACTAGTACTGCCGACCATTTAGCTATTGTGTATTTTTGATAGGCACATTGTCCTTCGTGTATCGTTCTATCATTAAGATTAAGTTTATTAGTCCGCTGTTATTGAATATTTTCAGGCAGCATTTGAAAGGTTTTATTTTTAAAATCGTTCAAAATCTTCAACTTACAATGCTGTTCGAATTTTGTCATTGGCTCTTAAAACAATTGCCACACAGAACTCATTAGGACAAAATCTCTTTAACACAAATTGTTTAATGATCATTTAGCCAAGCAATATACTTCATATATATATATGTTCACTATTGTAACATATTTCTTTAAACAAGTTTCAAGATGATTTAATAATTCTCATGGTAATGACATAATAAGATGTTTATCACAAAATGGTCGAAGTAGCGATGAGAACTGGTTATTGAGACGGACCGTTTACGAAAGAGTAGTTAGTTAAATGTACTCAATGTGTCATAGGCTGAAACTTTTACTTTCCTAGAAATACGTTTTGACATTTAATTTTTTTTTAAATTTGAGAATTATTACCCTCCTTGTCCTTATGTTCATCAATCATTTTTAAATTTGGAATATTATTTTTTTGTAATAATAACAATGAACAAAAAGTTTTTATATTTAAGTTACGATATAAATATAAAAATCGGTGTTAATTTTTAAATAAGAAATGAAATTTGCTTTCATTAAACATTAATTTCATTATTATTATAATACATTATATATTGAGATCACATATTTAATACATAATTATTCAGAAAGATTTTACTTTAAACACACCAACATATTTAAAATGGATAAATTTGAAAATAGATTACGTTACCGTTTGAGTTCAACCATGTCATTTGACACATAATATATGCGTATTCGATATTCATTTTATTTAGGCTCGAGTGCTAGGAACAAATAAACTTCTATACGATTCAACTGATCGCCAACTGGCTCATATCCACATGTCCATTACGATTTATGGCGATAGAAAACGAAAATCACCATTTGGGTATACTATTTATTTATTAAGCCTTTCGTTGAAATGTCAAATCAAATATGGAATAAACAACAGACGGAAGCTAGCAAACATTTCAATGTATCACAGATATTAAATAACTAATACAAGAATGATATTCAAAAGTTCTTTCATCCTCGCGTTGTGAGATTTTATAAAAAAAATTGTGTTACTTGAGGAAAGTTAATTGCAGAGATGGTCATATGTGATGTTTTGCAATTAACATTAGAAACGACCTTATTGTGCGTTTAGTTAACTTTAACATTATTAAATTATACGTTTTGATCTTTGTTAACATTTCTGATGAACTATTGTTTATTTTAGATTTCATAAATATTGTCATAATATATTCTCATTTTGTATAAACATTAAATATTTCCAAATTTTGAATATTATTATGATAGCAATGTAATAAAATGTCATTTTTAATAATCTTGGTAATTTATAATTTGTATATTTGTATAATAAGTGGTTTGGTGTGATTTCGATATAATCTTTATCTGAAGTACCGATCGAGAATTATCTATGTCCAAATTTATTTTATTATTATTATAAAAGCAATATTATGTAACTCATATTCAGGTCGTTAAGTTTTATCTAGTAATAGGTAAATGGTTAAATTCGATGATAGCATTTGATACGCTTTGATAACTAATATATATAAATAACATAAAAAATTAAAAAAAATAAATCAGGTAATCGATATTAAAACTAAAAAGTTTTAGCGATTATAATTACTTTAAATAAAAAAATAAAATAATATTTTTTCGACATTTTGAATTTGTAAAATCACACGTTTGTTTATTAAATAAATTTTATCAATTATTAAATAAACGTTAATATATATGTATTATTATAGCACAATATGTCATTTAAATTTCACATTCGTTGATTTTCATACATAATATATATATATAATACTGATTATTAATAGTTTACGATGTATTTCATTTAAAAAGGGGTTTAATGGTTGGCAATCAACATCTTATCTTCATTCCTAATTAGTGGATTTACATTAATGAAATCATGTAAAGCTACTTGCTCGCAAAATAAATAGATTATCATACAACCTCTTAATGTATTTAATAGAAGCCTCAAAATATAGAGACCCAGAAGAAAATGAGGAGTTTTTTTTTTATAAATACGCAGCACAGATTATATAGCTTTTTTTTACTTTTTTTTTATAATATTAGTGCGCCTTAGGACTAAAATATTACATTATTAACAATAAAAGGTGATTATTTCATTGTTATATTTACACTCGGTGATAGGTATTTGTGTATCTAGGTAGGTACCACATCCTCATCGTATATTCAACCGCCTAGCAGCAATACTTAGTATTATTGTGTTCCTATTTGAAGGGTGAATGAGCTTATGTAACATCAGGCACACAGTCACATCTTAGTACCCAAGGTTGGTTGCGCATTGGCCAAGTAAAGAATGGTTAATTTTTACGGCGCCAATGTCTTTGGGTAGAGATGACGCTTATCATAGCTGCTGTTGTAAATATAAAAATATTAATAATAAAAACATATTATAGATATATGTATGGTATTAATTTGAATTTAGAATCCGAACTTAAATTTGATCGTTACACAAATAATCAGCGAGGTTCTTACTTATTTTATCGTATATTTTCGTCTCATTTTCATTTTTCAACCAAACGTAACATATCGAGAAACAATCTCCCTTCTAGGCTTACGTCAGAAACGAAACTTTTTAACATTTAAATCGTTACATATAGAAATGTTGCATTTTATTTCTACCTTGAACTTTTCCTTCTTGACCTAATTTGAACCCACAGCCTTTGATCCATAAGTTCTTAACTCTATATTATTGGTACAAAGGTTTGATTGTGCAATACAAACAAAAGAGTGTGTTCACACACGTGTTAAGTCCAACCCCGTGTCCTAAATATATTTCATAGACTAAACACATGACTTATAATTATCATAGGAATAACTAAAACGTAACTGTGTATTATTACATTGCGAATTGTAAAGGTATGTACACGGTAAATCTTTTATTTTGCTTTCGCTGTTTTCTAGTATTTAAATTCGCGTCACTCATTACCTATCCTCCTGAACACATAGCAACACTTAGTATTATTGTGTTCCGGTTTGAAGGATGAGTGAGCCAGTGTTACTACAGGCACGAGGACATAACATCCTATTTCCCAAGGTTAATAGCTCATTGATGAAGAGGATGGTGCATATTTTTACAGTGTCAGTGTCTATGGGTAACTTACCAAAAGGTTGCCAGTCTGCCTACCAATATTAAATTAAAAAAAGGACTGCAGGTCCTTAGTCTAATTCAGTCCTATACATTTCAAATACTGTCAATATTGTTCAGAAGTTACCCTGATAACTTAACTACCACAAATGTGCCTTTCTCGTAAATTAAGATGGAGATCAATTTATCCCTTATGCCTGAACTCTTGCTCACTTAACCCTTAAACTGGAACACGGTACTCATTATTTTTGTTTGGCGACAGTCTTACAGTTTGGAGTCTTCCAATCATTAAAGCATCATTAATTTTCATTTTAATCATTTTCATCACGTTCGTGATAAATGATTAATTGAAATATGTACAGATTTATATAAATAAATATTTTTTAATTCGTTAACTGAAATCAATTTTAATAACGTTTTTATGATAGACGATTAATTATCGAATAACATCACCTTCTCGTTTACTAATATACAAATCTATGCTAAATATGTCAGTCATTGAACCTTGATTTAATAATTATTGACCGATATATTCAAATGTTACAAATAAATTTTAATTAAATTATTATATTATCAAGAATCAGCTTCTGTTTTTATGTAAAACCTATTATTTTAATATAAATATTAATTACATTGTTGTGCTATGATTATTTTGTTAAAATAACTAGAATTGTCATTATAACTTGGCTGCACAATGCTAAAATAATATTATCGAGTGATTTTTAGTGCAATTGAGTGAAGTAAGTTCATTGACCCTATCAATATAAAAATAGTTCTTTTTAATTTAACTCACTAAACTATACCAACTGTTACTAAACTATGCCTTATGGTTTAATATATTTTTATATGGTTTAATATAATTGTTATTGGACGGGCTTATGGGCTACCTTATGGTATGTGGTTATGATCGAACATAGACCAACCTTGGGAGATAAGATGTTATATCCCTTGTTTCTAGAGTTACACCAGTTCCCTTACCCTTGTAAAGTATTGGTGCTTAGCGGTTGAATACATGGTGAATGGGTGGTACTAAGACAGGCACGCTAAAAGCCCTACTTACTGAAGATTAATTAAACCTAATCACCTAGTCAATCGCTGACTAGCCTCACTTGACTTTTATATAAACAAATTGTAAAAAAAAATGCTTTGTCTGTTTAAATCGTCATCGATAAAACGATTCAATCTGCTATATAATAATAAAAATAGTTTTTATTAAAATAAAGGTAAAATATAAACAGTTTTATTAGTATTACTAATTTTAATTTAAAAAATTAAGAATTTGTTCGAAATGAAAAATTTGAATAAATTGAACGTTTATAATTAAAAAAACGAACTAAAGTAAATTAAAGGTACATTTTAAACCTACAATACAATTATTAATTTTGGTTATTTATTCCAACAGTATTGAGATTGTAGGCCTTGATTTTTATATCCAAAGGTAATGGTGAAAACATGAAAATAACTAATTAATTTTAACAACTATTTTACCAATAAATATTTATTGTACATCGTTTGTAAAGTTATAAACGGTAAAATAAACAGTTGTATTGTACACAACGATATTGTAATAGTATTCATGTTTTATTGAAGTAGGTAGGTAGGTAAGTAGATTTCGTAGGGCGACTCCAATTCATACAAATTCACGAATTGCGTTTCCTCTTTAAGTTAAAATTAACAAAAATCTTTCGTCTTTAGTGTCTTCATCGCGACGGGGTGAACTGCTAAATTAAATACTTAATTTAAACATTTCCCTTATCTATTATCTGAAAATTTACCTTTCGTGATAACCTTCTGCATCAATTGAATCAGACATTGTACTTATGTTTTGTCAAAATTTTCTTTTCGTAAGTACCGTCTACAAATTAATAAAAAGTATAAAAAATAAATGAACAAATTCAGTTAAGTCGTGTCTAAGTTATGGCATGACCAAGGATAAAAGGTACCTACAAATTTCGCTTGATGGTTTAGCTGTATTAAACTATGATTATTGTATAAAGTTTTAATTTTGTTACAACGTTTGAATCTTAACTAATGATTTCGGGTTCAAATCCAGGCAAACGCCACGCCCTTTTAATGTGGTTAATTTCTGCTCATTCACGAAAATGTCATGTGTCAGATGTTAAGGTGTCACAGCGTGGTGGAATATCAAAGTTTCAAATGTTCTCCTGAAAAAGGGAAGAGACCTTACCTCAGCAGGGAGACATTAATAGGTTACGTTACTATATTTAGTCGCAAAATTAGAAATTAATATCATAGTAGATAAATCAAATCGAATTCCTTTATTCAATTTAAAAGCTTTACCTTATTATATTTACCTTATTATAAATTATACTTATTATCAAATTAAGCCCAACCGGTTCGGAAATGAAAATACCCTGACCTGAGAATCAAGGAGTCATATCAATCAGTGGGTTTTTTTATCAATTTATGATTGTTAAGATATATTAAATATCAAAAAGAAATATCCAGGAGGAAATAGTTTAATTCCCAAGGTGCTATCAATATAAATTCACTAATTTTATAAAAACCTATTGTACACAAGTGTTATTTTTTTAAGTTTGTGTTTGTTCCTTGTACATCCCATTGATATAGATATAACACATAAATCGTATAAAAAGAGCTTCAAACTCGACTTTACTAAGATTTTCACGATATCACATGCTAGCGATAAATCAAAAAATTGTTAGGGATTCGCCGTTTGTCTGAATTCTTGCGAACATACACTAATACAGTGTTTGTTTATTTATATCATCAATTCTCCTATTGAGCCGAGATTACCCAGTTGTTAGAAGGATGATTGCGGGTTTTTATCCACGCAAGCCCATGTGATAAGCTTCTGTTTATAATTAATTTCGTGTTCATCGGTGTATGGGAAACATCGTGAAGAAATCTGCAAGGGTCTAATTTCAAAGAAATTCTGATACATGTGTAACCCACATTGGAGAAGTGTGGTGGATCAAACTCATAAAATTGGAATAGATTTGAAGATGAAGAAAATTGTAGAGAAATTTATAGGAGGCTCCGAGATTACGTGTGACTAGTACTGCCGACCATTTAGCTATTGTGTATTTTTGATAGGCACATTGTCCTTCGTGTATCGTTCTATCATTAAGATTAAGTTTATTAGTCCGCTGTTATTGAATATTTTCAGGCAGCATTTGAAAGGTTTTATTTTTAAAATCGTTCAAAATCTTCAACTTACAATGCTGTTCGAATTTTGTCATTGGCTCTTAAAACAATTGCCACACAGAACTCATTAGGACAAAATCTCTTTAACACAAATTGTTTAATGATCATTTAGCCAAGCAATATACTTCATATATATATATGTTCACTATTGTAACATATTTCTTTAAACAAGTTTCAAGATGATTTAATAATTCTCATGGTAATGACATAATAAGATGTTTATCACAAAATGGTCGAAGTAGCGATGAGAACTGGTTATTGAGACGGACCGTTTACGAAAGAGTAGTTAGTTAAATGTACTCAATGTGTCATAGGCTGAAACTTTTACTTTCCTAGAAATACGTTTTGACATTTAATTTTTTTTTAAATTTGAGAATTATTACCCTCCTTGTCCTTATGTTCATCAATCATTTTTAAATTTGGAATATTATTTTTTTGTAATAATAACAATGAACAAAAAGTTTTTATATTTAAGTTACGATATAAATATAAAAATCGGTGTTAATTTTTAAATAAGAAATGAAATTTGCTTTCATTAAACATTAATTTCATTATTATTATAATACATTATATATTGAGATCACATATTTAATACATAATTATTCAGAAAGATTTTACTTTAAACACACCAACATATTTAAAATGGATAAATTTGAAAATAGATTACGTTACCGTTTGAGTTCAACCATGTCATTTGACACATAATATATGCGTATTCGATATTCATTTTATTTAGGCTCGAGTGCTAGGAACAAATAAACTTCTATACGATTCAACTGATCGCCATCAACATTGGTAAATATTTGAGCACAGATACGTCGTTTCCAGTAGTAGTCCAATGCTTTTTTTTATGGCATTGGTTGGCGGACGAGCATATGGGCCACCTGATGGTAAGTGATCACCACCGCCCCTAGACAAAGGCGCTGTAAGAAATATTAACCATTCCTTATATCACCTATGCGCCACCAACCTTGGGAACTAAGATGTTATGTCCCTTGTGCCTGTGATTACACTGGCTCACTCACCCTTCTAACCGGAACACAACAATACAGTGTACTGTTATTTGGCGGTAGAATATCTGATGAGTGGGTGGTACCTACCCA
The DNA here is from genome assembly GCF_905147765.1 of Vanessa atalanta. Lineage (NCBI taxonomy): Eukaryota > Metazoa > Arthropoda > Insecta > Lepidoptera > Nymphalidae > Vanessa > Vanessa atalanta. Next base: position 8,276,792 of record NC_061891.1, on the reverse strand, counting down.
GACGGGCTTGCACAAAGCCCTACCACCAAGTAAATGAGGTTTGATGAGGCATTGTGAAACATGAAGTTTTAGTTAGTATTACATGAAACCGAATCATATACGCGGCGTCGGCGCTTTTTGGCCTTTATAATAGGAAGTAATATAATTTAATTAACAAAGAATCTCATCTCGCTTATGATTAATATCACGTTACAATTAACCCACAATGAGAACAAGTGAGAACGGTTTAGTTTCGTTAGAATTCTTACAATCACATTAAAAAAAAACATGGCGGACCTGGGATATTTAAAATATTATTAATAAAATTAAATACATACATTAATTACAATTAACGTACATTTAGGAAAATGAGAGTATTTTGAGTCAATAAAATTATTGATAGTTCAGTGAATCGTTATAAATGCTACTTATTACCTTTAAGGAGAAAAAATCACCCGTAGGAGGTGAGTGAAAACTTTATTTATTACCTTAAAATTAGGAAAAGTAAGATGAATATAAAACAAAACTATATAACTATAATTGATACTTCTCGCTGTGCGAATGTCTATGAGATTTTAACACCAGACGGGCCCATGGGCCCATCTAGTGTACTCGTCGCTTTGTCGTCGTTAATTAATAAAACTCCTAATAAGCATATAATATACATGAAGGTATTCAATTAATTGAATCTCATATTAATTGAAAGTTTCCGGTATTAGACGCGAGGCATCCAACACGATGTACCGTCGACAAAAAAAAATTATACCTATTTACATTTTATGTTACAGTATTTTATATGTTTGAGATGTACTATGACTAACCTGATAAGACTGTATAATTTAATCGCGGATGTAAGCACATTATACCTAGTTAAGGCAAAATCGCGATCGAGTCCGCCGAAATTTAATATTAATAATATTATTTCTAATCCAAAAAAAAAAATTACGACAAAAATAATTTTAATTTTGTTTTTATGAGGCTTTATATCAACTATTTCAGGTTATCGATACACGATGAACTTTGTGTGATGTTGGACGTAACGCTTTGTCAACTACGGTCGTCACTTTAATTTTTTATTACGACAAATCTTAAAGCAAACGAAAAATAATTCAATTTCCTTATCTATGCGACACCTTTACGTTCTACATCAACATTTATTATTATTTTCGAAATAACAACTGACTTAAGTCGAGTCAAATATAACCAAATATTAACATAGATTTAATAAAATAAATAAACAATATTTGGGAATAATTAAATGATTATAACATAATTGTTATTAAGATTCTCGTGTGACTTAAAACAATAAAAAAAGTTTATATAATCTTATATATAGAGACGCCTGGAGGTAGTATAATTCTTTTTCCTTTGTCACAGAACGCGACTGTAAACCGCGTAAATGAACCTCGTTCCTCAAAAAAATTATATGTTTTTAAATGATAATGAGAGCCGAGATGGCCCAGTGGTTAGAACGCGTGCATCTTAACCGATGATTTCGGGTTCAAACCCAGGCAGGCACCACTGAATTTTCATGTGCTTAATTTGTGTTTATAATTCATCTCGTGCCCGGCGGTGAAGAAAAACATCGCGAGGAAACCTGCTTGTGTCTAATTTCAACGAAATTCTGCCACATGTGTATTCCGCCAACCCGCATTGGAGCAGCGTGGTGGAATATGTTCTAAACTTTCTCCTCAAAGGGAGAGGAGGCCATTAGCCCAGCAGTGGGAAAATTTACAGGCTGCTAATGCTAAAAAAAAATGATAATGTCTAATAATAATAAGCAATTAGTATGAATTTTAGTCTCTAAAACTTAAAGTAAATTTATGTCAACAAATCAAACGTAACTTACTTCAAATGTTATTAATATAATAATGATTATTAGAGTAAATTTTACAATCCAACATGTTGACAAGGAATTCGATATTAATTCATCTAATTTGACATACGTATCATTCTAACCGTACTTGTTGTCTGATGCGAGTTGAGATATGATACACGAATACAAATAGGATATCGGTTAATTTACATCACTTATAACATCAAAGATTTAATGGCCAAGGTCTTCGGGTAAGTTGGTTATTATCAGCTACTTAGACGATTTTAGCAAAAAACGCTCAGAAATAATATATAAAGAGCTTATCCATACTAATATTATGAATTGGTATAATTTGATTGTTTGTATGTAGGAGTAAATCTTTGGACCTTTTCAGTTCTAATTTTTTTTACTGGTTGAATGCCATATTGTTCCTGTTATATGTTATAAATTATATGTATATTATATTATTTTTTTTATAATAAATTGCACCCGTGTGAATCCTAGGACGGTCAATATTTTAGTTAAATATATAACAGTTATTTTATTTAGCATGACTGCCTCGATGGTTTAGTTGGTACGGCATAAGATACTGATCCCGAATTACTGGAATCAATTAATAATAACAAAAAATGTTTGTGATATTTCTTTTAAGAAAATTCTGAATGTTAGTTAGTAACCGATGATTTCGGGTTCAAACCCAGGCACCACTGAATTTTCATGTGCTTACTTTGTGTTTATAATTCATCACATGCCCGGCGGTTATCTATATCTTGAGGAAACCTGCATTTTTCTAATTTCAACGAAATTCTGCCACACGTGTATTCCACTAACCCGCATTGGAGCAGCGTGGTGGAATATGCTCCAATCCTTCTCCTCAAAGGGAGAGGAGGCCTTAGCCCAGCAGTGAGAAATTTACAGGCTGCTAATGTAAAAGAAAATTGCAAATAATATGTCAGGGCTCCAAGGTGTCAGGTACAGACAATCTAGGGGCGTTCCTGAAAGGCGTAAAGGGTACCACTGGTTTCAAGTGGCTATTCCGGCACTCGGCCAAGGAAACATACATGCGTACAATTTTACAAAAAAAAAAAAATGCTCGAAAACCGGACGAAACTTCTCAGCATCCCATAGAATCAAAAACTCCGAGCAGTTCACGAGTATCGAGAGAGATATTTATTATTTATTCGGTGATCAACGAATCGAAATGTTTTTAGCACTTTCGAAATTGGCCGTATCGTATATGGCCTCAAAGGTAATTTATACTAAGTAGTTAAAATCAAATCAAACTCAACAAAGAGCATCTCAAGACGACATTGATATTTTAAACAGCAATTCTTTTTTTTTAAATATTTTACGGTCATAAATATTAAAATTAGAATCTCATTAATAATAAAATCGTATACCAATAAACTTTGACCTAATTTATGAAATTATAATTAATTATTATTACAATTTTAATTTTGATTTTATGATAATATTTGTGATCTATATGTTGCTTTAAGTATATATTATGTATTGATATCCATACAATATGCATACAATAATCCTGTGTCTATTTGATTAGAACATCGTTGTTTGTTTGGACATATTTTTTTTATTTAAATACACATTTTAAAGCGCTTTGTTACAGGATATATAAACTATAATAGTAGTTACCTATAATGGTACTGTTTGTATGAAAATGTATAAATTATTCTACTCAGAAGTACTGGCAAGAATCTCTTCTTAGATAATTTAAATAGTTTATATTATACACCTGATCTTAAGAGTTACGCCAGTGTAATATACCGTAAATTGAGTTTAATATAACCGCTACCCAATAGGAGTATTAAGTTTATATTGAACTATTCTTAAAGTCTATTTACTTTTTATTTTATGTGTGTACTTGTTTGTTCTACCTTAAAGCCTCAACTAATCTTCTTCAAGTCGTGCATGTATATCTATGTATGTAGCATCTGCTAACTTGTACTACTACAACTTTGAAATTGTACGAGTTTTAAAATATTCGATATTTTAATAACGAAATAACACCCTATAGTAACAAATCTGTAAATTTATGCCTTATTGAATAAAGCTGCTAAGCCAATAGACATAAAACTTATACAGTGTAGTTTGGTGCAGCGCTTTTTGGATGTTTTATTTTAAAAGTTTATTTTTTCGGTAAATATCGTCTAAACAACTGCAACTTTACAATACATTACGAGTTTGGTTATGATATGGTCGAAATTCGGTCATAATTATTGTTGATTTCGTTTGAGCTTTTTAAATACCCATGTTGTGATTATTTTTATAAGTTATTTGCTGTTATATTAAGACGATAACGGTAAGCTTAATTTTATGGAACATTAGTGACCTTTTTTTGTATTTGAAATCCTACCTACTAAAGGTAGGTAAACTAAGTAGACTGGCAAATGGATCTAATGAGTCGATATCCATAGATATTGGCGCAGTGGGAAAAATCACCATCAGTTTCATTATTCATTTCATCATTCATATTATGTTCTTTGTGCCTGTGTTTACTCGTTCTGCAAACTGGACCAAAACAATATTACGTCAAAGGCTATGAGGGTATGCTGACATTTAACATCAAATATTACTAGGTTTACTACACATAAAAAAGAGTCTGAAAAAATTTTGAATACAATAATATGTTAAACGAAAATAATTCAACATTTTCTCAATAAAAATTAAGGCTAGATAAATTGATAACAACATTTCGTAAGTCAGTTTAGAACGATAGCATCTTATTCAATAGCATTACAAATTATCGCTTCTCCGCTAATTCAGCGATTTCTAAACAATACCGACGAGAATAGCCCTGTCATTTACGAAATAGCATCAAACGGACACGAGTTTTCTTTCGGTCGTTGTGACATTACACATTAAATCCAAATCAAAATAAACCTTATGTAATCTCTTTAAAGCTCTTCGATATTGAATCGTTGCATAGTATAAGATAATGCTTCCAGCTGTCTGTCTGCCCCTATGTATGCTTAGATCCTTAAAACAGCGCAGCAAATTTTGATGCGGTTTTTTAGGAGATAAAATGATTCAAGAGGAATGTTTATATGAAAAATGAATCACTCTGTTTGATGATGGAAAACGCATTAAAGTCCGTTTCGTAGTTTAAAAGACGTACAGACAGCGGGAAGCGACATTGTTGTGTACTGTGTAGAGCTTACAAACAGATACTAAAACACAAGCTCAAGGCTTACTACTTATTAATGGAAGGGTTCCATTATCAACCTTCATTGAGCCAGTGAAAGAACAGACACAAGAAATGTCTCATCTTATGTAATGTATCTCACTTGGAATCTGCCCAGCTAAGACAAGAAAATGATCGCTATTTTTTTGTTTTAGTAGTGAAGTGAGTTGAATATTCATACGGAGGATTTTCATTCGAACCATGTATGTATATTTGTATGTTAATTTTCTCACGATATTTTCTTTTACCGCCAAGCATGAGAATAATTAAAAGAACTTTCAATTTAATTCTTAATTTAATGTTTCTTGATGTTATAATCATACGAACCTGTGACAGAAAGACTCACAGCTACATAAATTACTGAGCCTGTAATTTCATACTGTTCGGCTAAGGCCTCTCCTTATGAGGAGAAGATTAGGAGCATTTCACCGCAGTGCTCCAATGCGGCTTGGTGGATTCACGTATGGCAGAATTTCGTTGAAATTAGACAAACACAGGTTTCCTTCATCGCACAATGCACATGAAATTACAGTGGTCTGGGTTTGAATCCGCAATCATCAGCTAAGAAGTACGCGTTATAACCACTGGGCCATCTCCGCTCTTAAGTACTGACCATTATGTCATATTTGCCTGTCAATAAAAAAACAGAAGCATTGATAAATTCCAGTTCAAATACCAATAAAACATTGGAGCTAAGCAATTATTAATTATAATAATTAGTTTATAGTTCTTTTAAAAAAAAAACTATTATTAAGGTCTATCGTCGACGGAGAGAAAGTCAGTTTTCCATAAAATTAACAACCCTACAACCAACCTAACAACCAAGTCTATAAGACCTGCATATTCATAAATTTGGGAATAATATAATTGTCTCTTGAAACAATCGGAATATATTAGAAATACTTTTTTTTAAATGATATATTTGAAGAAAAATATCGCCGCTGTGTGTGTGTGCTCTGTGTGTGTGTGCGAGTGCCTTTCGTTTGTAGCTGGAAGTTTGAAGCATTTTTTCAAAGTGGAGATTTTTTATTATTACAAAAGAACGCTTCTTTATTGAATAAAGATTTAAAATTTGGTTTATGATAGTTAAAACAATATGAAACTTCTAACCACCCAGGTCTTCCCAGCCTGTTAAATATGAATATGTAATTATTATTATTAATAATAATTACAAACATAACGAATTAATTTTTGTTATTTCTATGATTAGATCATAAAACGTGCTAAGGTAAGTTTTTATCTGAATATAATAATTTTATTACATTTGTTCAATAGTCTCTAGTTTGTAGAGCCACATTGAAATTACATTGTAATCACTGCCACAATGGGTCCATTGTGAATGTATACAATATCAGAAGTCGATTGAATGAAATATTTTACCAAAACTACAAGTTCCGATATAATTGTTATATCGTGGTAAAGAAATAATTTCCAAATAGTTCTGTAATTTAAGGGACATTAAGATATTTTTAGGTGTACTGTATTTTTTGAAACGAAACGAGTGAAATGATTGGTTTCAATTCTCCTAATCTTAAGCAGTTCGTAATTAATTGTATAATAGTAATATGAAAAATATATCGTTCTCTTTCTAATTAATTGTATTCTTGAATCTGTGTGTGAAAAATCTTGTGCTAGTCCAGCTGCTAAGAGTTTTTGGGATCTAAGATGTATTCAGAACATTTATAGTGAAAAATATATTATAAGTGGATTTACTCAGACAAACTTAGACAAATCCTTGCTACCAAGCTGGATGTTGATTTAAACGTTACCTCGCTAAAATATTTTATCAAATTATACGAGTAGTACGGCTAAACAAATTCAATTTATTTTATTGTTAAACGGTTAAATTTAATATGTAAACGAAACTTCAGAAATACCCAAGTAACCGCATAAAAACCGTTGCAAAAAATCATAATAGTTCGCTAAGCACGCATGTAATTTTTGTACGAAAATTAACAAAACAAACTTTCGATTTTTTACAGTTATTCTGTCTATTAATAAAACGTTTTAATATCCTATTGCCTAGCAAAACCTGTTATAACTGAAATTATAGTACAGAAGCTGATGTTAATATTTTGTAAGTCATTTGTTTATATTTCTTTGATACAACTAAAATATGTATAATTACAAACACTGTTTTTGAAATATTTTCTTTTGATATCTATTTTTTTTTTAATAATTGTAAGGAGCAATATGTTATATAGTGAAACTAATACAGTTAACAATAATAAAAATATTAAAAAAAACTCTCTGAATTCTCTCTTTCTCTCTCTCTCTCTCAAAAGTCTCTGATCTAAAGAAAATTGTATACAGATTCTCTGTTTGTCATAATAACAAATAATACAATATTTCTAGAACAATTTTACCTTGGACTATAAATTGTGTTGGTTAAATAATGATGACCTAACAAAGCCCGCAAACGGATCTAATCAAGGAAATTATTTATCGAAGTAATGCCTTATACGTCTATTCACTCATGAAGGCGCTCCCTTCCACTTCAAATTATTTACGTGCATTAGTGGGAGTGATGTTAGTGGTTACAAGATGTTTATGTGTGCGTGACACGATTAAAAACAACAATCAAAATATAGTTTTGATTATATTTGCTTTGGAATAATACATGAATTATATTTATAAGACCCTTGTTACATTATACAGAACTTGGTAGTAGGGCTTTGTGCAAGCCCGTCTGTGTAGGTACCACCCACTCATCAGATATTCTACCGCCAAACAGCAGTACTCAGTATTGTTGTGTTCCGGTTTGAAGGGTGAGTGAGCCAGTGTAACTACAGGCACAAGGGACGTAACATCTTAGTTCCCAAGGTTGGTGGCGCATTGGTGATGTAAGGAATGGTTAATATTTCTTACAACGCCATTGTCTATGGGCAGTGGTGACCACTTACCATCAGGTGGCCCATTTGGACGTCCGCCTACCGATATCATAAAAAAAAATACAGAACAGTATTGTAAATATTAACCGACAATTAACAATATGCTGCGGCTATACCTTTTTATTCTCAATGGAAAAACGAGAATAACATGAAGTAGGTATATGAGACTCACCGGAATACCAACTAAAAACCAATGGTACGGGATCGCTTTCGCATGCTACCGTGACGTCTGCGGCTATACCTACCTAACTTAATTTACATTAGTTATATTAGCAGTCTGTAAATTTCCCACTGCTGGGCTACGGCCCCCTCTCCCTTTGAGGAGAAGGTTTGGAGCATATTCCACCATGCTGCTCCAATGCGGGTTGGTGGAATACACATGTGGCAGAATTTCGTTGAAATTAAATACGTGCAGGTTTCCTCACGATGTTTTCCTTCACCGCCGAGCACGAGATGAATTATAAACACAAATTAAGCACATGAAAATTCAGTGGTGCCTGCCTGGGCTTGAACCTGTAATCATCGGTTAAGATGCACGCGTTCTAACCACTGGGCCATCTCGGCTCAACTTAATTTAATTCTTCTATTTAACAGATAAGTTATATAATAAAATTGCACTAAATTGCAAGGGAATCGTCTTCATTACGAGATACACAAAAATACAAGAATACAACAAGACAATAGCGAACATTGTCGGCGTTATTGTGTAATAAGATTAATTTTACAGAGACTAGAGCAGATAGATTTATAATGTCCTCCTTAACGGATTACGGCAGCGACGGTCGAACATAATCAGTGTAGACCATCGTAAAATGCACAAGCACATGTGTGCACAGCACAGGTTCATATTCCTCTCTTCAATGAAAATGATCTGTGATTAGATGCAACATTAAAAAAAAATACGTGCTTTCTTTCAGGGCTGCCAAGTTACTGAAAGAGCTTTTTCTTATTTAGAATTGAAACCATAGCAAATAAATAATCGTATTGGTTCAGCCCTAATATGTCTAGTACATACTAATATTATAAATGCAAAAGAAATACTGTCGGTCTGTCTCCTTGTTGATCTTTCAAGGCTAAACGATAGAATCGAATTTAATAAAATTTCGAAGAAATAAATCAAAATATACTTTACTCAAGTAGGCTTTTACAAGCACTTTTGAATCGTCATTTAACAAAGTAAGTAGCTACTCTTTTTCAACGTTTAAAATACAAAGTCACGTTAGCCAAACATAATTATCTATACTAGTATTATAAAGAGGAAAACTTTGTTTGTTTGTTTCTAATGAATAGGCTCAAAAACTATTGGACCAATTTAAAAAGATCTTTCACCATTCGAAAGCTACATTATCCACAAGTAAAAAAGGCTTTAAATTTTATAGCAACGGTAGATATAGGATATTTTAATCGGTAGCCCAAAAATAAATTTTAGAATTTTATTTTTGGGATTTTAATTAAAAATGAGTTGATTCGCATTTAAAGTTACTGGATATTCTACCCTAAGGGCTGATATACACACCAATGTGGTATACAAAGAGGTCTTACACTAACGTAATAATTTAAGTTAATTTTTAAATATATTCTTCGCGAGCAAAGCCGCGGGTAACTGCTAGTTAATATATAAGATTACAGTAAATGTCATATGACTTTCTGATATTTTCGAGTGGTTTTTAACGGTTTTAATGAATTTATTACCTACGGTACTGATGGTATGATTGGCTTACTAATGAGACATTTTGTTTAGATTTATTCTTAAATGAATCATATTTGCTCATGTACTCATTACACATATAACACAGGTAGTATATTATATGAAAACTATACTATCGTTACTTTAACGAACCGATAAATTATTTATTCTGTTTTATTAAGCGTTTAAAACCAGTTGAGGAAAAATAAAATAAAAATAAGAATATATTAATTGATGTACAAAATATTAATCTCAATCTAGAGTTGGAATTATTAAAAACGTGTTCTGGTTTACCATGAATACATACTCTTATTTTTAAATGTTTTAATTTGCGTTCGGTATCACGTTTAGATAAGAACAAATTGATTGTTTATTTTGGTTTTCGTTACGTGCCATTAGCCAATTCTGAACGGAGTCGTAATAAATTTATATAGATCCTTTTTATTAAATAAGCAATAAGTTTTCAGTACCTTAAAATAAGTGGCTTCGTTGTCACTGCCCACTTGAGCAGGGAGCGCTTTAAAACTTTGTTTTGTGAAAATTGTATTATATTACAAGTTTCTTATTAAAGTCTTTTATTGTAACTACATAAAGTCAATATAAAAATCATTTACTTCTATTGCTATTGTAATAGACAATTCAAAATTATTTAATTGCCCATTTCATTGGTAAGTTTAGTAAATAAACATGTGTAACCTTGAATTTACATGGTTGGTCGAGATTTAAAATAGTATCTGGTATTCATTATCGATACGTAAAAAAATGGCGCGATGTTGTTGTTGTTTTGAAGTGAAATTAAACTGGATAAGTTATTCAATGGAATAGTGTTGTATTGTTGTGTGTAACTGATTGTTGCGCGTAATATAGTCGAAATAACATTGAATATGTAAATCTAAAGTTTGATTATTATTACCCCTACTGCCATTGGATTCAACATAAATATCGATGTTGTTTGAACGCGCATCACTCAGAATCCGCTGATAATATTCAGCGTGTTGCAGAGGTTTTTGTTATCATAAAATATAATTCATCATGCAACGTATATATAATTACAACAACGCGTAGCCAGGTCTGCTGGTATCATATAAACATACATAATAATTATACATTTATATATATGGAATTATTATTATAACAGACACTATTATAAACGAAGAAAGTTCAGGAATGTAAAAGTAAAATAAAAACCGTTCACAAAGGTAAATCATATCACTTAAATTGTTTATAATAATAAATTATCACTGAGCTTGTAACTCTATAATTTTCGATGAAAACGATCGTATATTTTAATTATAGTATAAATATTCTTTTGTATAAATAATACATAATTATTAAATTAATTGATGTAAAACATAACCGAATTAAAAAACGAATATTTTAATCGATTACAACATAATATTTTTAAACCACTCATTTGTGTAACGGTTATTGTTTATGAAGCAAAATAAACCTTAGATGAGAATAAAATACGAAAATGGTGTACAGGATTCGAGGTTACCCTTAGCCGGGAAATTCCTCACCAGTCTCAGCTACCGTGTTATTCCTTTTTTGGACCCGTAGGGTCTAGGTTAGTTGGCCCAGTGGTGTTTAATTTTCCGTGTAGTAATTCGCCCCGACCTGTGGTTGACTGTTTCAGTAGTGTTTCAGTTGTCAAATCCGGTGGTTGTCGCTGCTATGGCTCAGATGTCAGGCAACAGTAGGAGTTCCCGAGGCTGAGGACGACCCTCTGGTGGTCATGTAATGATGTTATGTCGTGTAGGTGTCCGCAGACGCTGTTGTCAGCTCTAGAGAACATCGTGCGCACGAGGTGGTGGACGGACTCCTCCACGGTGGTCGTCTTGGTGACACGATGGATGGCATCGATTCCTACTACCATTTGCAGGCATCGGTTTTGCTGGATCTGCAGCCTCCGCTTCTGGTGTTCCGAGTAATTTAATTGAATTACACTACTTTAGTACTCTTGAGCGAAGAAGATGTGATGGCGACTGGATTAGCGTCAGTCATAGGTTGACAGCCGTCATTGGAAAATAAATTAATTATCAAAAATATAAAAAGAGAAAATGATAATAGAGCAAATTATTATTTGAGTTTGCTGCGATGTCTCATGCCATTCAATTACGAATCTGATAACGTGGTCTTCATTTATCTCCGTTATATATTATATTTCAATATTATATATATATACGGAAATCTTTTATATATTGCTTTGCTTCAATTACATTGAATTTGATTGGTTCCCTGCAAGTTTAATGAATCGTTTGGACCCGCCAGGGGGCACTGCGATCGGAAATAAATGAACATTATTTGTACTTGCATTTCTCTACTTGTGAGTGCACATTTGTTTATAAAGTTATTTCGATTATTATAAATCAAATTAAAAACCAATATAGCTAATGATGATGATGATGATAAATAAATGGATGTCATCGACTTAAGGTTGTTGGTGTTTGGCGGTACATACGAGTATATGAGCATATACCGAAGGACACGTTCAAAGCTCTACACACACACACCGGTATATGTATATCTGTATGTATATGAATTAGTATGAATGTGTGCTTATTTGAACTATCGCACTGTTACTCATAACATGTAAGATGATACCATTTCCAAATGATTGCTTAAAAAAACGTAGTCAACTTGTGCAAAATTTAGCAATCAATTTACATAATATAGTATATGCTAATATATATATATTATATTTTTATTACGCTTCGCATGTGTTGCTTTTGACAGTTATGATTCTATTCCTTTGTTACTTATATGTCAAGGATGTGTTTACTTTGTAATAAGTTTTAAGTTTAAGTGCAAGTGACGTTAAGTGATATCTTTCGCTAAGATATATTGACAAGTCTATTGTTATTTTTAAATTTTTCTTTAATTAATAAGTTCTCTATTTTTTTTAATTTGGCTTAATAAAACGAGACCTTGGATTTCTATTAAATGTTTATTTAAATATAAAAAAAGTAGAAAAATAAATCTTATTTCTGGGTCTGGTGCATCTGAGCAAATGAGCACCATCTAGTATTTGGACGACGTAGTCAAGCTGAATTGCTCGTTTACTCGGTAAGCTATGACCTTCATATGAGATGAATTCACACCTTATATAAACCGACGTGGAGAGACACGGTAATCGTACACGCTTATCATGAGCCAAATTTAACACGAGCGAAATTTCATAGCATAACTAGTCATCAATCAAGTATTATTATTTCATATTAATGTAATTGCTATTGTAATTAACAAAATTGTGGCTTTGTGCAGCGCAGTGCAGAAATTATTTATAGTAGTTCGTTCGCACAGGTTCGTAATCACAGACACGACCGCAAAGAGATCGATGGATCAACGCTCTACGTGTTTTCCGGGGCGTTAGACTGTAAAACTGTCAATATGCGGACAGCCTATAAGAATTTATTGCCAGTAAAACCCGATACTTATATTACACGACCCCGAATAACCCAAAACCGAAAACACCCAGCTGATTCAGCTATCAGCTAGTTAATAGAGTTAGTTCAACGAAGCATCAGCCACGCTTGTTAGCACTTAAACTAATACATTTTATGAAATTGTGTTCAGTTTGATGATGAGTGAGCCAGTATAAATACAGGACGGAAAACACATTCCACAGTTGGTTGCAATAATCACATCCAATAAAAAATTGCATTAGTAACCTTTTGCAAGTGGACCGATAGTCTATTGCATAAGGACCATAAAAATAATGCCACTAATTTAAATGCATGACATATATTTAACAAAAATCAATATAAAGGCAAATCCACACGAGATAATAAACCACATTTTCACCTAATGTGTACGCTTGACAAGCGCTGAGTTCACACATTGAAGTTGAAAGGGCACATGTGAAGGCCAAGCATTGACCGCATCCGCTTTATAGTGACTCACCGTATCGATATATCGATATCGTGAGACACCTGTAACATCTTTGTGACGATATTTCACATTCCTATTAGCTTCCTTCTAGTTATATATCATTCTTTTTCGGTCATGATTGTACTGTTTATTAGTAATAGTGTATTGTTTTAACTATAGTGTATCTTGTTGTTTGTTTGTATGTTGCAAATTCTAATAAAAACGCCCTCACTGACAGATCATGGTACATTTTTTATTTTCAACGTTCTTTTTTTTTAATACATATTATTTAATAATAATATTATATAAAAGAATAATACCTGTGGAAAAGGCGCTTATATTATAAATTTATAAAATGACATTTCAATAAGTCGTATGCAAATTGAATAAACTGCATTTTTATTTTTAACATGAAATAAAACCTTGCTTCTATATTTATGCTTATTTAAAGCTAATTTATTATGAATAAATCAATCTATAATAGAAGTAATTAAATATTTTAAAGCAAAAGAATAAAATTAATTTATTTTTTCAAATGCAAATGATCGATAATTCATAAATAGTTGCATCCCTGAAACGAAAAATGTTTATTTCGTATGCGATTGGAAGTCCGATATTTTTGATTTATTATAAATTCTATCATTAGTTATTATTACTTATTTTATAAACTAAGGTTAATAATGAATTAGGTTTTTTACAAAGTTCAAAAGATTTTTACGACCAATCAAGGCCCAGGGTCATCAGGGACAGATATTAATGCTAGATATTTTAAAGTAGTCATTTTAATTACATTAAAAATTGCAACATTTTAAGTAGGGTATTAAAAGTCACTATCGGGTTCGCGTCATAGCGTCTTGAATTTTATTCAATAATATTAATACAACAAGTAAAACTAAACGGAAAAATTTAGACACAACTAAAGAATTCGCTACCACGTTCAGGGTTATCGGACGTCGTCTCATTAAAGTTTGAGAACCTAGAAAAACCATACTGTTTAATACATTGGTCTTTCTTAGGTATACGTTTTATGTTTAAACTTCCGCTTGCCCCTTACCTCACATTGATCTTAATTTTAGTCATATATAATATGACATATATCTCCATATTTTATTTCAAGATAAAATTCGAGAAAAATTGTTTTTATTTAAATCATTAAGATTATATATCTGTAAATATTAACGATTTATTAATATAAGAATTGATAACATTATTTTATTTTTTATTTTATTATTAAGGACAACTTACAAAACATACACTATTTATAGGTTAAAAATAAAGGTAATTACATTTTTAGCTAAGTGTTGTTTCAATTAAAAGTTATCACGGCATGGAATATTTATCTATAAACCTAACACAACTTTTTTCTACTATGTTATACAAAACCCCCTTTTTGAAGAAAGAAAGACAAAATACTAACAATAATAATACAATTAAAAAAAATGCAAATTACAAAAGACAAGACAATTACAAATTACCAACTAATTACTAAACAATTAAAAATTAAAAAAAAATGTAACTTTTTTTATCTAACATTAAGTGCTTAAATATATACAAATATATGTTGAATTAAAAATAGTTACTGTATAACTCTCGACCGCGTGGAATGGTGACAAGAATGCCGATCCTCTGGGCTAAAAACGAATCAGCCCTCCTGTCGCCAGTGGAGGCAAAAAGGCGAGGGCCAAGTGTTTCGACAGCAAATGATAAATCTTTCGTTCAAATGTTCTAGGTAATGCAAAGACTGTAATATTTTAGGAGAAAAATCTTTATATATATATATCGTTAAACTTCATTAGTTTTAATATAAGTGTAATATGAGAATACATATGTGCCCCAAATCAGATCAAACGGAGTTACCGACATTTCGTTCTCTAAAGCGACTAATCTGTAACCGTCTAACTGAGGAAATAAGTCATTTCATCAAGAGAAAAACGTATGAAGCGTTACTAGTAGGTACAACTTAATAAATTGCTTTTATCTTTTTACACGTTTTTTTTTTTAACAAGAATAGTAGCAATGCCCTTATTTGAGGCTTTATTATCCTATTTATCCCTACTCCTAAGCTTGTGTTAGGAGTGGAGTCGACAACAGATAGATCCTACGACTTTTTACATCGCTAGACGGCCCTTAAACAATTACGATATTGACGCTTAAACTTACAAGTCATTAATAGTATGGCTTATCCAATTTTTAGGTAAAACTAATTTACACCTATTGACATAAAAACTATTAACAAACATTACAATATTACGGTAATGTTAAGAACAAATAATAATATACCACATAATATAATATTCTACATATATGTACATATGTCATACCATTGTGATTTCGACGGTTAGTAATGTTAAATCTAAAATATGATACTTAATCAAACATGAACAAATACTAGGAAGGAGCAAAAAAATGTAATCACCGATATCACTGGAATATAATGTAAATTTATTAAAAAACAAAGCTTACCAGTCTTTAGAGATAATTATACAAATAATATTGTCTTGCACTGGATGCTGTTTTTAGTGATGGTGAATATTTAAATTGAGCCATTTCGACATGGAATGATTCTACATATATATTGAGGTATTATTAAATGGAAGTAGGGCTTTGTGCAAACCTTTCTGAGTATCACCATGTTATTGGCGTTAGCATAACTGCCAAGCAGTAGAACTTAGTAATGTGGTAATCTCATTGGACGGGTAAGTAAGCCAATATAATTCGCCAAACAGGCCAAATGTAACAATTTAATTGGTGGCGCATTGGTGATGTAAGGGATGTTTTGCGCTGTGACCTCTTAACCTTTGGCTCATTTGCCAATGTGTCTATAATATAATATAATAGAATATTATTATTAACACTTTGAATCGAGTTTCGTTTTAACATACTACTTGAATATGTGCATTGGAAATTATGTTTTACCAAAAATGAGACATCCATTCACTTTTTCACTTCACTAAATGTGTTTGATGTCCAAGGTTAGTCGACTTAATGAAACATAAGTATCACTTAAAGTCTATTAACGCGTTAAAAGTTTCATTATAAAGGCTTAGGACACACTAGTAGGCAAAATAATTAGTGATTAAAGGTAAGATTTGTGAGATAAGTAGATAAAGGAACGTCATAATCGAACGTGTTCGGCTCTTTAACAAACCGTCTCCTAGACTAAGACAGTCTCACCTAAGAAAGACAACTAGACCCTGTCTAAATACATGCCGTTAAGCTGTCCTATAGGGTCACTCACAAGGTCACCTAAATAGAGAAATATCAGAAAAATACCAGAAGCAACTTATATCGCACCATCGTACATTCGTTCGCTACGCATTCCTAAGATCATCTGCAGAACATGGCATGGTGAACTACAAGAAGAATTAGTGACTTAGAGGGGTCCCTGAGGGAGTTTGACGAGCGCTCAGATAGGCAAACAGGAATGATATACTAATAAAAAAGAATCAATACTAGTAGAACTCTGTACAAACGTCAAGAGCCTTTCAAATTCGAACGAAATTGATTCTCATGGTACCAAGAGATTTGGTAGACTTTAGAAAAATATTTTGTGAACAAAATAGTTGTATCTATACTTATGCCTATAACACAGACCATTACCAATAATTAATTAATTGAAATTTTTTTTATATAAAAACATTATGATATAATCTTAGACAATCACGAACCTACTTACATACATTATTACGAACAATTTCGATATAATAATGCAAGATGGAATCTAATTTTAATTTCGCATTAAGTATTCGTAAAATCACCATTTCGAATAAACAAATGTTCGGGCTAAAGGTCATATTTGAACACAGCGAAGTTGTAACATGTCGTGATGTCTGCATCACGAACGGTTGTCCTAAAATGTTTCGAAATTTCGAATTGTTCTTCACAATTGAGCTCATAGAAGGTTACAATAGATAATGTTACTCTTCTTTTTTAATTTCTATTTATTATGCGTTCAGAAATGAAATATATCTAAACTAAAAATCAAGAAACTAATTTACTAACAAACCAAAAATAGCTTCGAACTTCGAATTTATCTTAACATAAATAAACTACTTACTCAGTTAAGCTTACAAATCCAAATAAAACACAACAAACACATTTAAAAAATTACGAGTCGTACCAATATCGAACTTACTGTCCGAGCCCAAAAAGAAAAATTAATTGCGGTTTAGTTCAGTTTCGCGCGCTTTTGTTTTTTTTATTAGTTGTAGCCAGTTGTACAGATACTGGAATCTCCTACATATATATAAACGAAAATAAATATATGCATTATTTTAATAGACTCCTACGAGCACTGATTTTAAATAAATAAGCCTAATCTAGAACATTTTCCAGAGACGAACCGTCATGAAAATAAATAAGTATTCTTTATAAAAAGATAAATTACACAGATAATTTAAAAACGATTCAAACCATTATGATTCAATCACAAAATATTTTATTGGTACATTAAAACAAAAAAAAAAAAACTATTAAGAAAGTTTTACATTAAAATTATTGGTACTAATTGTAATAAAATATAAAACTTATTTTGTATGTAATATATCCTTAAATATATCAATTAAAGCTAAGAGCTAATTATTAATTTTAAAATTATGACAAAATGATTTTTTTTATTTTTTATTTAAGAATTATTTACATTAAGGCCGTTACTTATATAGTAACGGTCTTAAAGTAAATAATTCTATCAAATAAGATTTAAAAATAATTAAAAATAACTAGAATTTCCCGTTTGAATCGCAATTCCGATCCACTGGAAAAAAATGAACCAGCCCTCCTGTGGAGTTAATACCGCGAAGTGTTATACTTTTAATGAAGGTTTTTGCACAGGTTCGCTTCAGCCTTCAGCCACGGCTGAACATTGCTTATCCGATACGATTATTATTATGCCATCAATAACATTTTCATATAAAGTAACGCCAAGGTGTACATATGATTGCAATGTGAGAAAATTAAATTATGAAAAATGACAATTCAAAAGAGCTTTAGTAGCACTATGATAAATCTAAAGTGATAAATTATATTTCAATTTTAATTCTTGTTTCTATTAAATTTGTGCTCTATAATATATCCTGTGTGTGTGTCTTTTGAATCTTACTCACATTCAAGACATACTAAGATTGCCATTATTAGCACATGATTTTAAAAAACAAAGTCCTCCCACCGTCTGTCTGTCCGCACGCGATAACCTCAAAATAATATAATATACTGGGCTAAGGCCTCCTCTCCATTTGAGGAGAAGGTTTGGAGCATATTCCACTGCGCTGCTCCAATGCGGGTTGGTGGAATACACATGTGGCAGAATTTAGTTGAAATTAGACACATGTCATGAAATTAGAGACATTCCTCGCGATCTTTTCCTTCACCGCCAAGCACGAGATGAATTATAAGCACATGAAAATTCAGTGGTGCTTGCCTGGCTTTGAACCCGAAATCATCGGTTAAGATGTACGCGTACTAACCACTGGGCCATCTCGGCTCATCGGAAGAGACTATTGTCTGAGACACAAGTTCGGCCTAGTTCAGGAGTTTGCACCCATTGAATCAGTACGTAGTTAAATGTTTCAATATGTTAGGAAAACCAAATGTATGCATTATTATTTGCTGAAGATTAAGATTACATCTATTTCAAATGAGTTCTTATTGTTTTGTTGTATTAACATAACATGTAACAGGTATGAAGGCGTAATCTTTTTCTCTGTATCGTGTTCTAAACGCGTTACAACAGCCTCTAAATGCCACATGTAATTACAGATTACTCGTAAAAATAAAATGTGATTGCTATGAATAAAAACACGTGTTTGAGGTCAAAGGTGATATAAACCTATATCATATTATTAATTTCGTAATTGTTGCTTTATGCTAACTTTATTTATAGCATTTGTTTCATTTTGTCATTATTATCATTTGGTGGTAAGTAACCTTCACCCAGAAGTCAGAATAAAAATCACTTCTATCCCCAGGGGACATATCCCCTGAGGTTTTATAACGATATCATTATAATAATAATTATTATAATTCGTTCATAATATAATAAATAATTCGTTATTGGGTCCGTCACGCTTTCAGTGTTGGTGATTATTATTATAAATTATCCAAATTAGTTTACTGACTTTTGTTAATGAATTTATTTTAACTAAGTCATCTTTTTTTAATTTAAAATTTCTTTTTAGTAAACACAGAATTTTAATTCTTTATATTAACTTAGAAAAACGGTTGGACTACCTTTTCTAAACTTGGCTCTTATACTTGCTCCGTGTCTGCTTTGAGTCTCTCAGTTGTATTTATTTGAGACCAATTTTGGTCGCTTGAAGAATTGCTCGATTGCCGATATATTCTATATATTCATTTATGATATGGATTGCCGGAAGGTATGTAGCGCCTGATAGTATGTGGTCACTAGTAACATATAATGTAAAAGAATTAATGTACATACATTGCCAATCCACCATCGACTGGCACTAAGATGCTATGTCTCTTGTAACTGTAGTTATACTGGCTAACTCACCCTCTAAACCGAAACACAATAATACTAAGTATTACTTTTTGGCGGAAGATTATTTGATGAGGGGGTGGTACCTACCCAGACGAGCTGGCAAAAAGCCCCACCATTAAGTAAAATTATAATTATTGTTAATTCCGTTGGAAGTTCTGAATGAATAATTTTCTTTCACAGCGGCCGAAAGCAAAGGAGAGTAAATACTGGTAACATCTAGGCTCCTGCTTCAGTTTAAGCCTTAGGATTTACGCGAGAGGTAAGGTAATTTATTAATGTTTGGTTCACATCCAGTTTCTGGGGGTTGGAAAGAAATAAAAACTGCACAAAGTCTTTGATTTGCTTGTAATATTTTTATAATAATAATTTAATTTTTTACTATTCTACTTGAATGCGGATTCGTGGGTAAAGATGTGGCAGATTAATAACTGTCCCGTGCAGGTTTCCTAACGATGTTTTTCTTCAACGCTGAGCACGAGATGAATTATAAACACAAATGTAGCACGTATAAATTCAATGGTGCTTACCGTGGTTAAACTCCCAATCAACGGTAAACTTATTCTAACCACTGGGTCATCTTGGCTAATGTTGTTCCATAAAAAATAATCCAATTTATTAGTGCGTTGTTCTTACTTTAACCTTACAGAAATCCTGGTAGTTATAGAAACAAAGAAGGTTTTAATTTGAATAATTTGTAAGAAAAAAACTGGTAAAAAATCATCAGTCACACGTTTATAACTACCATAGCTATATTTTATTTTTACATATTACAACTTTTATGCGTTTTTGTTGTAAAAAATGGACGCATAACACTAAAGGTCAAAGGTCATTTTATTAAATACCAGTCGAATGATAATTAAAGAATCAATCGATCAATCGCTGATTAAATCAAATGAGGTCCTGAGTCGTATTCGCGAATTCCCAAAAACTTGATTAATGTATCAAGTTAATCAAGTTCTCATATTGTAATAAGGCTCTTGTTCTACTAAATTTGACAAGCCTAAAGGTAGCGTATTACCATGATGTACTCCCTGATTCAGTATATATGGTTTCAGTGGAGATGCCATAGGGCATAGATCACCTCCACCCGTGTTTCGTGCCTTAGACTTGCTTAACAAGGCTGGCAAACCCTTCGAGCTGATGATCGCTGACATCAGTAGCATGTCTACGCAGGCTCCAAGAGCTGATCCAGAGGTAGTTTTAATTCCAACAGGGTATTTGAACATAAACGCGATAGTAATCAATCCGGTCTCCTTGGTGTCAATGTCAATGTGACGGTTTTAATGCGTCATCCATTTGTAAGCAATTTTGCACCCCCCTATCCGCAAACTATTTTCTTAAACGTTTTGTGTGACATGTCAACTTTATTCAAACAGTACTTGGCTTAAGAACTTTATCAAGATTCCGGATGATGAACCAGATTGTCGTCAAAATACGCGACCTGAGCCCTTGAATAGCGTTCTCATAAGATCAAACCCTGGGTTTGGCCTTATTTGTTAGTTAACTAACTACCAAAACTATTGTTGCCTAAACTTCCTAGAACCAGGAAACTTCGTTGTCAGTCTGCGGATATACCATCATAGTGAGGGATATCGTATGAGCTTGCAATGGTTCTAGCGTTCTTTCCGTCGTTATTTTAATCGATATGAACGGGATTTTTTTATAAAGCAGAATAGCATCCTCCACAAGTACAGCGAAAACGCGCCTCCTAAAAGTGCACCTAAAACATTCTAGGAGCGAGATCAGGAAAGTGTTCATACCGTTTGGAAGTCAAGACGCATGATTTGTACACTCTACGTGTTCGAGTAGGTACATGACGGTAACATTTGGATTAATATTTATATTGAGTTTTATAACCTTTATTTTTATAAAATAATTGTCTAATTTATGTATTATGATTCCGCAATAATATATTTATCAGGATTTTAATTAAATCGATCGCTAAATAATTTTACAGAGAGATAGTTATGAATCTTGGAATATAGGCCACTAAATATTGGATCTACGGGGAATAAATGTCATAGACAGATTTGCGTGGAGAAGCTAGTATTAATTTTACTGATTTATATAGTCTGAGAAAATGCCGGAAATAATTTTAATAATTCAATTCCTGGTTCCATTAATTCGACTGA
This sequence comes from Vanessa atalanta, assembly GCF_905147765.1. Taxonomy (NCBI): domain Eukaryota; kingdom Metazoa; phylum Arthropoda; class Insecta; order Lepidoptera; family Nymphalidae; genus Vanessa; species Vanessa atalanta. Next base: position 8,254,719 of record NC_061891.1, on the reverse strand, counting down.
TGGATACTGAATTTATTGCGATAACTAACACGAATATTTTTTTCCATTGTCAGCACACGCAGTGACCTTTTCAACTGTAATTATTCATAGCTAGCCTTCATAACACTTGTGTTTAACTCATCTTGATTCATCCTCGCGTTAGATGGCGATTTGTAACCAACAATTTGTCTGTACATATTTGAAAGGCATTTGGTATTTCGATCACTACGAAGGTTTTAGTAAATCATTTCTGACATAAAATAAAAGTTTCCATCTATTCATATCCTTTTCTGCGCACGCAACATTTCAATGATCAGTTAAGTAGTTAAGTGTTAATAATTAAAAGCATAAAAAGAAACGTATTTTCTTTTTTTTTTATTTGTCAGATTTCTTTCTTGTGCTCTATAAACTCAAAAAATCTAGAAAGTCCAAAGTTGCGATTCAAAGATTCGATTCCTAAGGGTATATCTCATCCAGGCGTCCTTTTAATTTGTTTAATGGAATATAAATTTATTTAATTCTTTGTAAAATGGTGGATCTTTACAGAGCTTCAGATTTAATTTTAACAATTACTTTTCTGAGAGTCTGTTTCATCCTTAAATTGATAATACGTGGAATGGAACGTGGAAAATTCCAGTGAAGGCAAATATGTAACTCATGAAGCATTTTAAATAGTCACATTTGCGAACTCCAAATATGAATCCCATACACGCTGACATTTATTTAATCGTTAGCAAAAATTGGCAGTCTAAGATTTTTAACTGGCGTTACATTACTTGAAATGGGTAGAATGTTGCTCGCATTCAAGAACGAAAGATCGAGAAAAATATGGCAACAAAGGAAAATAATTTGGTAAGAGAAGTGACTAATATTTTCGGATTAATATAATTTATTTTAATTTTTTTTTGCCCAGTGTGTGTTTTTAAATGATATAGTTATTCGTTTATTTACATTATTTTGGTATATGGTGGTTGTTTTAACCAGTAAGATTAAAATAAGTTTCTGACTACCGATGACAATAATAACTTGTGTTAACTCTAGGACTTTAGGGCTGTTCAAGGTATCCTAGCCGATTTCCGCCACGGCGGTTAATCTCAAAGGAGACCAGCCAGCGGGACATATTATATAGTGCACAATTTTATGCGTAAACGCAGCTGCACTCACTCCAATAAGACGGCACGACGCAAAAAGTTCAGGCGCAACGGCTTTCCATCCTTTCTGAAGCACACACTTTCAGTTACTGAGACATTTTCACAGAATAACCCAATTACTCTATTATCGGTCTGACCTGGGCTTTGAATTCAGATCCTCGCTATCACTGGCCCTATACTAGACCAACGTGGCAGTTAACGCTAATACCATAATAAATGATCTATTTTAATGAATTTAATAAGAGGATAGTCTGTCCTTAAATAAATTTAACGTCAGAGAAATAAAATACTCAAAAATAATATTATATTTAATTTATTCATTTAAAACAAACCTTTTTACGTTTTTTTGTAATTTTTATTTATTTATTCTTTGGATCACCAAAGTAACGAAATCACCGAAGTGACAATATTACGATAAAAAAGATACATAATATTAACACGATGATGAATCTATTTCTTTTTATAGTTCAAACATATACGAAATTTTAAATTAATAAGTGGAAAATTATAAAATAATAATAATTCCATTGTTGTGTTAAAATAACGAATGAATTTTTAGCAAATTCAAACATATATACCTTTATACCATATCAAGAAATTCGATTTTTCAAAACAGATTTTACAACACCAATTTTTAGACAAATAAATTAAATTATGTTATATTAAAGAAATTAATTAATTTACATTTAAAGATAGGTAAGCTATCACTTATAATGTCAAGGCCAGAAATCTTCGTGGACTGATCATAAGTACTTGCCAGTCAGGTTAAACGACATTTTTTTCCTAAATTATACCTGTATAACGATACATACAATAGAACGCTTGGTTTTCTGCTTCTTTGTCTAACATTGAAATTAAACAATACAATCGTTGGACAATCAATAATATTATTTAGAATTTTATGTAGGAAAATCATAATTGCGATGGTTCCACGACTGAAGAGAATCATGTTTAATTAATTTATTTGTATTTTTTTTAGTATAATTAAATGAACTTGAATTGATATTTTTTATTTGAATTAAAAACTAAAATTTTTGACATAACTAGAGTTGAGTTCGATGGAGTAAAATGACTTTTTATTATTAGAATAATGATTATATCTGTGTTGAGTTTTTATCGAGTACAAATCGAACTAATGACGATTAAAATATGTAGGTGAAGAATTGCGCCTTCATAATTAAAATAGCAATTTAGTGCGAAATTTATTTTGCTTCATATTTTTTTAGGCGCACTGTTATAATAGTCCTTTGCACATCTCTCCATATCCTAACCGGTTGCCAGTCAGTCCTATTCCAACTTCTATATCCGACGGTTGTCTTAAGAAAAATCTATTTGATTTTCAAGTCTCAACCCCTAAGCCCTATAACACCATTGAGTACACGATATAACTTTGCCTATTTGATACCTAATTTAAAACTTAGCGTTAATTAGTAATTTAAGATTATTTATTTTTTAATAAGTGAATATTTATTTGAGTTCTCAATAAATCTACATAATATAATTATTTTCATCAGTATAACCAACACTAGATTCAATATTACATCAAAATTAAAATAAAATACATTTCAAAATGATGTTGTCTTAGATTTTCGCGATTATTACACATTGAAATAAAACTAGTTTTTTAACGGATTTAATCGCGTATATTAATTATTTTAACATCCCGACGTTTCGAGCACTTTGCAGTGTTCGTGGTCACGGGCAGACGGGAGTCTGTATAATATATTAATATACGCGATTAAATCCGTTAAAAAACTAGTTTTATTTCAACATTTCAAAATGATCTAGGCAAAAGTTCTACTACTTACAGGTAGTCTCACCATGCACAATATGTATTAAAAATATAAATTAAATATAAGCAAAAATTAGAGATAAGAAGTACATATTATAATACATTTTTTTAACTATTATATCATTAATAAAACGAATAAAACACTCCATAAAATTATAAATGAGCGGAAATAAAATTCTTTATTTTTCGTTTGAACTGAGGGAGGCTATCGTGACATGTCTAAATATTTTACTTGATTACTGATGGTGTTGTATAACAATGATAATCTCGATATGATGTATTTTTTTTCTAAATGCGTTTTTTTTATAAATGTTATAATGGTCAAAAAAGTATCAAAAAAAGACGACAACATCGATATAAAATTAAGAAGCGTGTTTAATCAATTGGATTATTTAAGAGGAACTCTTAGGTCGTTGTCAAAATAGACATTTTTTTTTTATTTCTATTACAATGTTATAAAAGCAATGGTCGTTAGTTATTCTGGTTTAAGACTTTTGTAACATTTGTTTCAAACTAGATTACTATAAAATTTACTTGCTTGTATGTTGGGGGTTATCAAAACAATGAATCAATTCTTAAAAAAAATACTGGTATTAATTGGGTTAATGTGTATGCCGACTTTTATTTAATGTTTTAAATTATTGTTTTTCAATTTATTTTTATATATTTATTAACAATAAAAGATTATTGACTGCCGGTAATTATATTTTGTGAATGGCAACAAAAATGTGTATGGGGAAGGAGGATACGGTAATTTGATTCATTCGGTTTTAAGCGTTGAAGGAAAAACAAAAGAAATGAAAAAAGAGAAAAATGTAAAGTCAAGAGAAAAATAAAGAAAGTGATTGTGATCATTACGGAGTTTTATTTTGGACATATTTTGTTAAGTTTTCAAATGTCATATAATTTTCTTAATTAATAAATAGTATCCGTACAAAGGGGTGGGTCGCTAGTTTATGTATATTCCTAACAAAAGTCCCCAGCACATTTTTAAACTAATAAATATTAATACAAACGTTATATCCAAAGACATATAATTAAGATTGCGTCTGATTCTGCTAATGTAGCGTTTGTTCAGCAATCTGTATAAATGCGTGGGATTAAGCGGTAGGTATGTAAATATAAAAAAAATCTCTGAATTGTTTATTGTTTTGAATTGTAATACATTTTTAATATTCTATTTAATGCTAACCGATCTTGACTGAACAGCTTATACTGTTCTGTTTGTTTGTCTGTTTCGGCTGTCATTTTACAAACTACATTAAGTAAAGATACCATCGAAATTGGCGCTGCAAAAATATTAACCATTCCTTACATCCTTACATTTTACATTACATTAACAGCCTGTAAATTTCCCACTGCTGGGCTAAAGCCTCATCTCCCTTTGCGGAGAAAATTTGGAGCATTTCCACCACGCTGCTTGTATACACTGTGATGTTGAATACACATGTGGCAAAATTTCGTTGAAATTAGACACGTGCAGGTTTCCTCACGATGTTGTCCTTCATCGCCTCGCACGGGATGAATTATAAACACATATTAAGCACATGAAAAATCAGTGGTACTTGCCTGGGTTTGAACCCGAAATTATCGGTTAAGATGCACGCGTTCCAACTACTGGGCGATCTCGATTCATTCCTTACATCGCCGATACGCAAACCTTGAGAACTAAAATCTTAAGTCACATGCTATTTATGTAATTAATGAATGTTAAAATAATTATTATTACTTCATTTTACAAAGAACAATAAATCACCGTGGTGATATCATCTTCAATCGAATAAACGGAATTGTAGATATGCTTTTACTTATCCTTCACCTTAGACCTTGGACCTGACCTTGACCTTGATCTTAGTCATTTTTTCACAAAATCTCTTATCTATCTTCCTCCGTGAATAATAAGTTTATCATTATGTATACTTATTTTAAATTTTATCCACCGGGTTTTTTTAGTACATATGATTATTGTACACTTTGAACTTTCTTAATGTATCTGTTTATTTGGGTTTATACCCAAACGTTCATATTTTATTTTCATTATTGCCTCATATTCTTTGGTGGAACTTAGTTCTGATTGACGATTATCGCCTGAAAGCAGTACCTATTCCATCATTGTGTTTTTTTTTTTTGTTTTATGTCAGACGGTGGCAAACGAGCAGGAGGCTCACCTGATGGACAGTGACTACCACCGCCCATGGACATCTGCAACACCGGTGGGCTTGCAGTTGCGTTGCCGGCCTTTCAGGAAAGAGTACGCTCTTTTCTTGAAGGTTCCCAAGTCGTATCGGTTCGGAAAAACCACCGGCGAAAGCTGGTTCCACAGAGTGGTTGTGCGAGGCAGAAAATTTCTTAAAAATCGCGCTGTTGTGGATTTTCGGACATCTAGGTAGTGCGGGTGATATTTGGAATTTTGACGAGATGTCCGAAGGTGAAATTCAGCAGCCGGGATTAATCCGAACAATTCCTCGGAACATTCCCGTGATACTATCGCTAACACCTTAACTATAAATAGTTTATCGATAGTCTATCAATAGTGGAATATCGATATGCAGCACTATTTCACAGTTTTGAGAACGACCACAACACTAACACCACTACAATTTGATGGTGACTTTGGTGGTAACTATCACATGAAATATATTTAAAATTATACAAAACAAATAGTAAATAATTATAAAAAATATGCTAAAATAACATTGTTAAATAAAAATCGATAATTAAAAATTGCATTACAAAAATTATACAGCTCAAATTTCCTAACTATAAGATTTATTCGGTAATCAATAAAAATCAATTATTATTTATTCAAGTAAACTCATAAAAGTTATTTATTATTATACAAAGCAATATTTTGAAAATAGCTTCTTTGAAAATTAATATTTTTTAAGTCCAGGCAACGCAATATGGGATCTTATCGGTTAATCTAATATCCTTGAAATTCTATTAACTATATCATGAAAATATAACTACTTATTTTTTTTATAATATGGCCTTGATAAGCAACGTCATAAATATGTCAAAGTTTATATTCGATAACTCTCAACTGAATGCGAAAGTGTATTATTTTGTGTTTTCAATTTTAATGAATACTCGTCTCACGATACTAAAAGACTATTTTAAGAGCGCTCATTCCAATTGCCACTTCACAGTTTCTGACATTTTTAAGATTGTGTGCGTGTAACTGGGTATGCGTATACAGCTACTATACTGACCCCTTGATCTGTTTTTTTTTTTTATTTATTTTACAACATCCACGGGCTCACAGTTGCCCGTGCCTTTTTTTACATTTTATTTTTATAAATTGTGGCGTAATTTTATATTTTTACTAAGATCAGCAGATCTTCGCTGGACTTGAAGCTTGTCGCCTTCTCGGAAGACGTGGCCCACACTGATTTATATTTTTTTTTCAATTTGAGTTGTTGTCGTCCCCACTCCTAACACAAGTGATAAACTTCAAAGGAGAGGTAAATAAGAATACCAGTAATTTCATAATTAATTTGGGGCTAATAATAATAGTAGCAATGTAATATTATTATATATTTTTATTTTATTTTCATTCGGACAACCAACAGTAGACACAATATCACATCAAAATAAAAAATACGTATACATTTTTATTTACATGTATAAAGAAAAAAAAAAAAAAAAAAATTAAAATTTTGTCTCACGTTAGAAAAACTCGTACTGCTATTATAAATTTTATTATTCATCGATCGTCGGGGATTTCCCTGGTATAGGCCTTAGGTTAGATTCCATATCAGGTTAAATATGCAGATCAAGTATTATACTTTTAATGAAAAACATTGTTATATGTTATTACAAAATGTACTTTATCACGTATGACGTTACGTTTAAAACTGATATTTTAATTTATCAATGTTATTTTTTGCATATATATTTTTTAATACAAAAAAATTACAGTAATAAAAGTAAAGGCCTGTAATATTCCCACTGTTGGACTAAGGCCTCCTCTCAATTTTGAGGAGAAGGTTTGGCATATTCCACCACGCTGCTTCAATGCGAGTTGGTGGATACACATGTGAAAGACAGATGCAGGTTTCAGTATGATGTTTTCCTTCACCGCCGAGCACGAGCATTTTTTTAAATATGAGTACTTAAAATTTGTCTCACATAAATAGTCATGACACACTCGAATATGACCTGTCTTATATCAAATTTCATTGGCTAGGTATGTCTTTGAAACACAAATAAATATGTACTTTAAAAGCACAATTTGTGTACGTTGAGTATTTGATAGTAATGATCTTACATGAATTTAATTCAATTGTTAATATTAACAAAATTAATACCATTTAATTTAAAAGAGTAATTACTGAGTTTCTTTATGGTATTTTCAGATGTAATTCACAATCTTTGTCGATGGTAGCTTAAGTTTTAATTAACCTTTTAAATAAAGATTCAGGGTGTTTGTAAAGTCCTATTTTGATACTTATTTTTATGATTGAAGAACGAAATTAAATATTAATATATAAACAAATAAATATTATCACATAATGTTTCTTGTCTTGATGACCTAGTACATGATCTAAGTTGCAAAAGTCTCTAACAAAAATTAAATTCGAATCGATTTGTACCTTCAGGGATAAAGCACAAAACAAGTGAACAGTGTACAGTAAACAGTAAACAGTGATTTAATAAAATATATATGACACATCTATTTTATCCTGGGTAAGAAATAAAACCACATCGACGCTAATAATAGGCCACAGTATCTCGTGAAATATTAAGCGAGTGACGATAGTGTCCAGTATATATGTTACTGTGACAGAAGAACATCGTGCGGTCAAGTTATTGCGTTCGCAATGTTTATTTCGAGTTTAATCTATATATTTTTATCATATGGACTTTTGTATGCTAATGGAGATGATGCGAAAGTCAGTCTTACATTTGTTATCGATGACACGGGTTCAATGTCCGATGATATAGCTCAAGTTAAGGCTAAGACGAATGACGTGTTCGATGCTGTTTTACACGCAAATGCTTCGAATATAGACGATTTTATTTTGATAACTTTCAACGATCCTTGTAAGTGATAATTTTTTAATGTTATCTACTTCATTTATTGAATGTTGTTTTTCTCTGTATTCAATTAATCTGTATTAAATTGTTATATATATATTATTACGAAAAAAAGTTTCATTATTTAAAGATTTGATGCTTTTTTTTGTGTTTTTATATTTTTCATATATTGTAAAAGAAAAATCTAAATGCTATTATGTAATAATTATAGAATAATTATAATTTATTCATTATAAATTACAAGATCCTTAATTGTAGATGCGAAATTACGAACCATAACGAGAGATAAAAATGAATTTAAAAGAGCCCTTAGTTCTATAAGTGTCGATGGTGGGGGTGACTGCCCCGAGTACACGATGGCTGGAATTGAACTAGCTTTAGAGAAGAGCAAATCAAATTCATATTTCTATGTATTCACGGACGCATCGGCCAAAGATTATAGTCAATTCGACCGGATAAAGAGTTTGAGCCAAAAGAAATCAATCCAGGTAAAGTATTGATTTGTGTTGATTTCGTTGAATTTTATCTGATCTTATCTATTTTACTTAAATCATTAATTTTATTATAGTTCACGTTTCCTGATTGTATATTATATTTATATAGTTTCAACTGTTATATTATATTATTATTTAAGTAATGTAGTTGTGAAATCAACAGTATGAAATTATTGCCCTAATGGCACTTTTTGTTACGAAAGCTTAAAAATGGCACTCAAAATTGTGGCAACTGTTCCAGAATATGGGTATCCTCTATATTAGTGACTTTTGATACTGGTGTCACGGCTCTAAGCATGCTGGTAGGTAGTTTCCCAGCTTGAGTACTGCCAACAGCTACGGTGTCGTTACACGCACGAGGGATGTAACGTCTTATTTTTCATAGTTTTCATTGACATGGTATGAACTGTCTGATACATTTTCTATCAGCGGCAGTGTCCACTGGTCAGCACGTATATGTCTTCACTGCTTGTATTATAATGCAATGCTTTACTTTCAATATATGATTTAATAAATATGCTTATTTCCACTTAGGTATCTTTTCTCCTTACTGGCATTTGCCGGAGTTTAAACGATCGAGACTATATTGTTTTTGAGGAACTTTCTGAAGCAACGTCAGGGCAAGTGTTTCATATTAAAAAACACGATATCAATAAGGTGAGCTAACTCTATCTTTGTCCTGTTTATATATGCCATATGAATCCTTATTTTTATTTAACTATGGTGTCAGCTATTGGGACAGCTAACCTGTTAATATGAACTTTTGTGATACTCAAAATATTCTTTATTAAAATTTAAAGGCACATTAAAAGAAGGCACGATTTAATCGAATTTAAAGCAATCATCTTTTTGGATTATATTAATTATATATTCCACTACATTATATATTTTATAACATACTATATTCCATTGAATATATATTATTAGTTTTATTTTATTTTTATTTTCATTTAGGACAACAGACAGTAGACACAATATCACATACAAAATAAAAAATAGCATTTCAAAATTATCAAGGCAAAAATTCTACTACTTACAGGTAGTCTCATCATATTACACAATGTAATTATTGAAAATATGAATTAAACATAAGCATAGCATTTTTAAACTATTATATAATAAATAATAATTAATAAAACCGATAAGATAAACCATATGATTAGAATTGAGCGTAAATAAAATTCTTTATTTTTCGATTGAATTGAGTGACTATCTATCTTGACATGTCTAAATTTTCTACTTTAATACTGATGGTGATGTATAACAATGATAATCTCGATATGGAATTATTACCTAGTTGTTTATTAGTTTAACGATTAAATTACTCTCAAGGATATTTTCATTACAAATGCCCTTATAATATTGTTACCGTTTCATTACTTCAATTATAAGTATAGTGACGCATATAATTTTGCATGTTCTGTTTTGAAGATAGTACCTATAGAGTACCTATTGAAGTTTTAAACTTGAGATAATGCGAGCTTGACTATGTTATGCAAAATGATAACTTAAAAATAAGAGAGATTCAATTATAATAGATTGCTTGAACTCTGGAACTACTTGTCCGAATTAAAATCAAAAACATTTTAGATTTACTGGTACATCTTGAAGAATTTTGCTAATGTATAATAAATATTTATTTAAATATTTATTTATTATACATAAGCAACTACGTTCTACGCTCGAGCGTTGATCGTGAAACCTTGCTAATTTCAATCACATATTGAAAAAACTTTGATTAATAAGGCTTATTTAAGGTGGAATTAGTTATACATTGATTTCTGCGCGTAATAAGTAGTAATTCAGAAGAGTAATTACTGAGTTTCTTCACGGTTTAATCTACATTCCGAACCGGTAGCTTAAAATTTATTTAATTCTTGTAAAACGATTCAAACGTGCTCGCAAGGGCCTACTTGAATAATTTATGTTTTGATTATGATTTTTATAATATAGAATACTCGATAAGCGAGACTAGACTAGTTGAATTCTAGCCTGTTAACTTTTTTTACCTAATTTAAATTTAATAATAACAAATCAATTCAATTTAAAGTAAAAACTTCATAATATTTTGCGCTCAATTAAAATCATACCCAAACGATTCTCAAGCTTAAAATATATTTGTAAAAATAATTAAGATAGCACATTAAATAAACATTGTGTTTTATTGTTTGTAGATTATAAATTACATCATAGCATCGATCACACACAAAAAGACAACTTTAGGCCAAAAACTTTATGAAAACGGTAGTGGAAAGAAATTGACGGTACGTAATATATTTACTACCTTGAACAGATATTTTATTGTAATTTCTAGTTTAATAGTATTGCAGCCCTCGCTGCTGAGTTTGATTCATTCTAAACAGCAGGATGGAGTTACTATGCTCCAAAAGGAATATATTTGCTGAAGTCCCATCGGATTCAGTGAATGGGAAATTGTGGGAACAAGAGTCCTGCTGCATTAGTCTTACTCTTCTATAAACTTCAATTTTATGTCGCCGTGCATTTAAATTTAAACCTTTTCAATAAACATTTAAGACGTTTATTGCAATAACTAATTTTGACAATTTTTTTGGTAAATAACGCCTTATTCATTCCGATAACAATACTCTTTATATAATTACAGTTCACAGTAGATAGTAAGGTGTGGGATGTTATAATATCTATATCAGCGAAAAATCCAAAGATAAAGGTCATTGGTCCGGATGGCAATGTTGCAGTCACAAAAGATATTTCAAATACAGAGATGACATCTGTGAGTTATAGTACAATAAATGTTTCAATATGAATATAAAGGAGTCTCTTTACTCAGGTTATTGTTTCGTGAAGTGATAGAAACAACTCGTAAACGTCTCGCTGTGGATTTTTTTTTTAAGATGTCGATATGCGGTCTGGCAAATGGTCGCCCTGATGATAAGTGGTCACCACTACCCATAGACAATGGCGCTGTAAGAAATATTAACCATTCCGTACATAGCCAATGCGCCACCAACCTTGGGAGCTAAGATGTTATGTCCTCTGTGCCTGTAGTTACACTGGCTCGCTCACCCTTCAAACCGGAACACAACAATACTAAGTACTGCTGTTTGGTGGTGGGTGGTACCTACCCAGACGGGCTTGCACAAAACCCTACCATTAAATAAAATTGCTAAACCAACCAATGTTTTACATAGTATTTATGTTTTCTCACGGAGTTTCGTGGTCGAGTAGGGTGTACACCGGTTTTCATGGGTACGCCACTCCAAGGTCCTGGGTTCGATTCCCAGCCGAGTCGATGTAGAAAAAAATCATTAGTTTTCTATGCTGTCTCGTTACTTCTGATATTCCATAACACAAGTGCTTTAGCTACTTTATCTTTATCAGAGTAATGTATGTGATGTTGTCCAATATTTATATATTTGTTGTCCAAAATTTAATCATCATAATGTAACGAATCATCATTGAATCGGCTTATTGAGTATGTATTTTCCTCTCTAAGATTGGCAAATTGAACGCAAAGCCTGGTGTTTATACGATCGAATTATCCAGTAATAGTAAAACTTCAGTAGTTGTAACTGGATCCACTTCTGTTTACTTCCAACATGGCTTCGCATACGTCAAACCTGCGTCTATAAATGAAACATCTACTATGCCTGTTCCAGGTAAATATGAAAGTATTAAATAAACAAATATGATACTTAAACGTATACAGTTATTTTTATTTTTTATGATGTAAGGTACACCTGGTGGTAAGTGCTCGTCATCGCCCAAAGGTTTGGCGCCCTAAAAAAAAAACAGTGTGCCACCAAAAACATTATTCAATCACATAAAATCTCGGCGGTGCTAAGTAGGAACAACGGAATAGGTTTAAGTCTCCTCTCCGCTTAGTCATTATGACTCTCAGAAAATACCATCCATCTTAAAATGTTCTTCTGTAATAGTTTTTGCAAGACAGTCAACCTGTTATTTTGGTTATTTCAAGATGTTATTTGTTATTTTTTTACATCTAGGAGTGAAGTCATATCTATCGATCGCTTTAAATAATGACAAAAAGGACGTTGTTTTGAAAACAGCTGAACTAAGAGATCTGGATGATAACGTAATCAAAGAACTACCATTGACATTAATAGATGCAGAGAAGCAATTCTACATAACAGATCCTTTTATTCCGCCAAGTACATTGTTCAAAATTGCGGTAAGTAATACTAATCGAATTAAAATAATTATATTATATTAAATGTAAAAAAAACCTCTATGAAAGAAAAATGAGGTATTGGTAGTGATAAAATAAACATATATACATATGTATGTAGATAAATCAATCATAGAAGATATATTTGTTAAATACTTGGGTTATAAAGTTAGTTTAGTAGATCGTTGTCAAATTCTTGATTCATATTCTGACTGAACTTAATTGCATCAAATGCCATATAAAATTCGAATACTTCATTTTTCGTATATTTTAGGTAAATGGCTTCACAGAAACAAATGAAAAAATAACGAGGGTATCATCAACGACAGTAGAGCTACAGAAACCAGAATTAGGTAAGTTTTACAAACATTCAATATGTTCTTGAGACCATCGAGTAACTTTTTTAATCCTATTATTGAAAGGATAAATTTGAAATTATGATTACAGAAAAGTCTTTGACCAAAAAATCGCCCCAGGTAACTCTTCTAAGCGATGACAAAATCGAAGTTGAATACGGCCAAGCGGTTGATATTAAATGCAAATTGCACGGATTTCCTAAGCCTGATGCCTTGTGGGAAAGTACATCGGGCATCATTGGACCTGCTACGGTAACGAACAATAAATTCAATAATAATAAAATAGAGTTGATACCCCAAGTGCGCACATATTTAGGAAATGTTTAACTTGCAGGTAGTGCCAGTCGATCTGCCATATGACTATATGACTGTTCTTACTATCGATAAGGTGACTGAAAATTCAACAATTACTTGCAAGGCTATAAATTCAGAAGGAGATAATTCTAAATCTGTGAAAATTGAAATAAAAAACTACTTGAACGTGATTGAATATCCCAAAGGTTGGTTACTCATTTATTTTAATATTAATGAGCTGGTTTCGACTGGTGTCAAAAATAGTTAATCCAGTTATATTTGCTATACAAATAGTCTTTTAACTCAATATTAAATAACATTAATTAATTCTAGAAGATATTTTACTTAAGGATAAATTATTATCAAATATCCACGCACAAGGTTTCGCAATTAAAATATATTCAGTAATATATTATATTACAAATCGACTATATTATTTCATACACAACAAATATTCTATAATAATCTCAATTTATTTTTCAGACATTACACTTGAATACGGCAAAACAATTGATTTAAAATTTATAATTGACGCTTCACCGCCTGCAATAATAAGTTGGTACAAAAACGGCAAGCAAATCGCTATAAATGATAATTACAACCTTTCATCTGACAATACAATTTTAACAATAAGAAATATGCTTCCAAAACTAAAAGGAAAATATACAGTCAAAGCAGTCAATAATAACGCGGAAAGAAACGTTACATTTAACGTTTCCATAATCGGAGCCGGTAAACATATACATATTATACTTGTATATTCTGTTAAATATTTTATATGCAATTTAAATATTGTATTTAAATTTGTCTCTTTTTTAGAACCACCGGTAATCGATAAATCTGTAACTACATATTTTGCTAAGGAAGGTTCTGATGTCAATATAAATTGCAGGTAAATAAAAAAAAAATAAGTATTTAACTTGAATCGATAATATATTTTGCGGAGCAAAAGTAATTAAAAATCTTGTTTGATGATAATCATATGATAGAAAGTAATATGGAATTTTTATATTGTTCTTAGGTTATTAAAGGGTAAGCCAAAACCAACGATATCTTGGTCGCTGGTCTCTGATGACAGTTTTGAAAATAAAGAATTAGACGAAACAGGAGAAACAATTCACATTACAAATATTAAAACCGACGATACTGGAAATTACATATGTTTGGCGCGTAATGAAATCGGAGAAGACTCTCACAGCATTGAACTATACGTTGAGTGTGAGTTATTATCCAATTAATAACACATTAAGCTCAGCTTCATTGTTATTTACATTTATTTTATCATTTTAGACCCTCCATCGATCGAAGAAGGTGATGAAACCGTAAATGTAGTGAAAGGTGATCAAGTAACTCTAGTCTGTTCTCTGAATGGTTTTCCCTATCCTGATATACGATGGTTTAAAAATAAATCTGAAATTAATGATACTAGTAAATATCGTACTTACAACGATAACGTCCTGCGGTCAGTATATCAAGTATTTGTTTATTGCTATTCGTAATACGGGAATTTACATTTTCATTATCATTACTCATAAACATCATTCAGCTGTTTAATTGTATTCATATTATCTACTACGTCATTGGCTTCATAGCTTATAAGATTGTAGATTTCGAGTTTATGGGTTTAAACCCAGGGATCAATAAAAAAGTATTTATGCGAGTTTTTTTGTCGTTTTTTCTGGAGGTTGTTTTCCGATACAACAAAAATACTTTATTATACTACTTGAATAAAGTACCTTTGATTCACTGATTAACAAGTTCTTTAGTATTTTCTGGTATTGAATTCTCAGTAACAGTCCGAAGTTCAGAAGTTTTATGAGATTATGAGAAGAAGAGAGAAGATTATGAGTGTGTCCTGTCGTACTCTTTCGCTTTTTATATTCATAATTTTTTTCTATATTAATGATGAAAAAAATTTATTACTCGGTTAAAGTAAAGTTTTTACCTTTTATAGATTCAGAGGTTCACTAAGCGATGCTGGTATTTATACATGTGAGGCATCCAACGCTCTTGGGAGAGCAGAAAGAAATATTCATTTGAATATTTATGGCAAGTAAAAAATTACACAGTATACACAGATTACACAGTAGATAAATAAAATATTTATATTTTTTTATCCTATACGATACATATAAAAAAGTATAGTACTAGTATTATATTTATGTATCTAGATAGAATGTCACAATACAAAAGAACTAAAACAAACGAGCTAACTCTTTTATCTTAGTGTGCATGACATCTTCGCTTGACACTCGTCAAACGTCACAATACTTTACTAGTGTACCAGTATTTAGCGGCCAACTGTTGGCTACTATTTTTTCGGTGCGTTCTCAACTTTAACAGTACCTAGATATATAAATAATCGAAGGTTATTTATTTTTAAAGTATAGTAGCAATGCAATAAACTATTAACAAATTACTAATATTCCTATTTAACCCAGATTTTAAGCTCATCACTTTTGTTAGAATTGGGGACGACTGTATAATCGCTATAGTTCGATTTGTGTCATTAGGTGTAAGTTTTTAAATACAACGTCAGAGCTATGCAAAAAGTATTTAGTTAAAAGTCATTTCTAATATGTTTTATTATTTAAATAATAGATGTCATTGTACCAAAATTAAATCGCGCTAACGTTTGGTATTGTTGTAAATACTTCGATAAATGTTTGTGTATTCAGTTCAAAAATAATAATGTATGCGTGAAGAATAAAGTATCAGTGTATAAAGTGAAGTGTTTTACTGGTTCCTGAAGTAAGCTTATGTACGACTGTGCGGGTTGTACAACGACAATATCACAAGGGGAAAGGATCGATCCTTCGTCTTTTTACATCCATAGGCGGCCCGTGACCCGTTGCCTTTTTGATATTATAATATTTATTTCGCGTCAACATCCGGTATATTAAATTTATTTTTTATTTTTCTACAATCTTAAGTAATTTTATCGTTAACAGCATAATAATTAAATTAAGATTTGTTTAAATCTTTCATAACAGGTCCTGTCCAAATCGAACCTCCTACAGAAAGTGTTCTGAATATAATAGTTGGAAATTCTTTGGAGTTACCTTGTGTTGCTGAAGGTTATCCCAAGCCAAAAACGAAATGGATGTTCAAAAATTTCGATCCGAGATCTTTACCGAAGCAATTAAGGTAGGCCAAAGCTAATCTCAATTATAAAAGTCATTGCATGATTATTATATTATAGCCGAGATAGACGTGACTTGTCGAATGAAATCAGAAAAATAGAACAGATTTTTCACATGTTAATTTTTTTTTTTTTTTTGCTAAGAAAAATGTGCAAGATCCCACAATAATTCTCAGCCAGCGTAATGTACATTAAAAATAAAGAAACAACCTATAAATATCTCACTGCTGGGTTAATTTCTCCTCTCCCTTTGAGGAGGTATGCAATTAGTTTGCAAATTTCCTCAAGATATTTTGCTTCACCGTCGAGCACGAAATGAGTAAATACAAATTAAGCACATAAAAATTCAGTGGAGCTTGAACTTGTTTGAATTAGCGATTATCGATTAACATCCATGATTATCATCTGGGCTCCCCATTGTGATGTAACAAGCTCTAAATCTTCTTTTAAGCTGTTGCTGAAGAGAAGATTTATTTCTGGTTAGAATATGTTGAAACATTAAAAGAGGGGGGGATTGTGACACGGTAAGTTAGGTAACAATGAGAAATAATTATATTAGAATATTACTACAATATTTGAACCAGATTTTCGACATTTTTCGACAAGATTTTTCATATTGTAAAAGCTTTAAAAATAAGAAAAGGCAGGTACTTAAATTTTATATAAATTTTCAGAGCTGATAGAATGAACTCTATCAAAATACCACGAGTCCAAATTGAAGATGAAGGGTTTTATGTTTGTAAGGCACGTAATTATGCTGACGCAGCTGTCATTACGTATGAAGTTCATGTATTAGGTAAAACCAATTTAATATCATGTAACTGGTTAAAAGAGTTTTTACTTCTGTCTTTGTTGTTTTATAAATACGAGTACAATGAGTTTATAATGCTAAATTGAGGTTGATTAATATCAACTATCGGTAATTACTTAAATACATAGATGTTCGTTAGCAACTATTATTATTTAGTTATAAATGTCTACATATCAGTATTTATTTTCATACCGTAAAACTTTAAAATAATTTTTATTTATTTATTTATACTTTATTGTATACCACAAGATACAGATTAAAATATGTTACAAGAAAAATTTAGATATTATTGTAGAGTACAACGGGCGGCCTTATGGCTAAGTAGCCATTTCTTCCAGCTATAAAGACAAACATGAATCAAGCGTGACAAAGAGTAGATTAATTTTGCGAGGAGAAATAAATAAAGATTTCTTATTATTATTTTAATATAGGATATAGTATTTGAACATACAGTAGTACAGTACAGTAGCAGCCCGTAAATGTCCCACTGCTGGGATAAAGGCCTCCTCTCCCTTTGAGGAGAAGGTTTGCAGCATATTCCACCACGCTGTTCCAATGCGGGTTGGCGGAATGCACATGTGGCAGAATTTCGTTGAAATTAGACACATGCAGGTTTCCTCACGATGTTTTCCTTCACCGCCGAGCACGAGATGAATTATAAACATAAATTAAGCACATGAAATTTCAGTGGTGCCTGCCTGGGTTTGAACCCGAAATCATCGGTTAAGATGCACGCGCTCTAACCACTGGGCCATCTCGGCTCATTTGAACATAGAAAAATAAAAATAATAATTAATAATAACATTTTTGCAGCACCTCCTTTTATTAAAAACAAGTTACCGGACAAAACTTTAAATGCTGTGGAAGGGGACTTAGTGTTACGAATTCCATGCGAGGCTATTGGTAAACCAAAACCAACTGTATCTTGGTTAATGGAAGGATTGAAACTTGCTCTAGGTAATATCATTTATAAATTAGTTTTACTGGAATTACCTTAAATTATCAATTTTAATATTTTGCTACATATGTCAAAAACAATGTACCAACTTTAAAAAGAAAATAGTAAATTTAAATTACTTTTTTGGGTTTGTACCTTTTTATATAATTTAAATTCCATTATCATTAAAATATGAAAAAGAGTTCAATACCAATGAGATAAATCATATAAAATCCTTTACTTAAAAATCACACGAGGCAAGATTTTTTTAAATATCATGCACTTAAAATTGTAAAATTAAATCCTTGGTTTTGATATATCAAAAAAAATATTTTCGGTTCTATAGAAATACTCTGACTTGTGGCATTCTCTGGCTATGTTCTTATTTATATTCTAACTACTAGATTGTTCTAAATCCTCGTCGCTGTAAAAACATAACTTTTTTCCCAATAATTGTGTTTAATTGATTGTTTTAAATTTAAATGAAAAAAAACAAATATGTGAAATTACGAAATAAATGCAAACCGAACCAAAGCACGGGCAGGTCCGAGGAGGAAATTATACTAAATTAAAAAAAAGTTTTTTATTGTCTATTGCAGGGACTGACATGTTTGGTATTGAAGAAGACGGAACATTAATAATTAAAAATGTGAATAAATATTCCACGGGTACATATTTATGCAAAGCTGAAAATTCACTAGGTCATGTTTCAGAAGAATTCTATGTCAAAGTTCACCGTGAGTATAAATAGTTAGAATTTTAAAAACAAATCAATTGTTTCGAGTAATATTATAATTTAATTTACGAAATAATTTGTTAATATAACATAATAAAAACGTGAAATATCTTCTACAATATAATGACTGCGCAAAATGGTCCAAAAAAATTTTAGCGGTATAAGTCGCAATTCTTACTATCTAAGTGAAATTTGAACCAGGTATGTCTTATATCTTTTAGTAATGTTTTTGCAATATTGCCAAAATCCAAGATAACTAACTATAATTAGTCTAACTTAAATTAATGATAATATTTTTTATACATTTATATATTGCATTAAAGTAATTAGTTATTGCTGTAATTGAGTATAATTATTTCTTAATTTATCAATTTCAGTAAAATGTCGTGATTTTTCTTTTGTAGCATATCCAAGAACACGTGAAGTCCCTGTCAAAGAGTTAATAGAAGAAGGCACATCAGCCAAAATTGAATGTGAACCATCGCATGACGTTGGAGATTTAATTCGTTGGTATAAGGTACAATTTTCAATTTTATTTTTATACTAGCTGTGCCCGCGACTTCGTGAGCGTTTGAATTTAACTATTACAATAAAACAATAAATTTAATTTAAAATTTATTGTTTTGACGACCTCCGTGGTCGAATAGTGTGTACACCGGTTTTCATGGGTACGATTCCCGACCGAGTCGATAAAGAAAAAGTTCATTAGTTTTCTATGTTGTCTTGGGTCTGGGTGTTTGTGGTATCGTCGTTACTTCTGATTTTCCATAACACAAGTGCTTTAGCTACTTACATTGGGATCAGAGTAATGTATGTGATGTTGTCCAATATTTATTTATTTATTATTGTTGTAGCTTAGATTAACTCATAATCTAAAAAGTGAAAAAATATATATGTTATTTTGTTATATGTACCGTGTATACATACATATGCATTTAGTAAAAATCGGTTATTTTAATATTACAAACAGACACTCCAATTTTATTATATGTATGTATAGATATTGTTAAATATAAATTTGACATCAGTGTTATAATAGAAATTATAATACAGTCTTATTATTCTAAACCATAATATTGTTTGAAATTATTTGTGATTTGTTTACAGAATGGAGTACTCATTACAACTGGTCCCTTGACCTTGCGCCGTGCTTCGCCATCAGATTCAGCGCTATACAGTTGCAGAGTGAGCAATTTTGTATCATCGCATTCATCCCACAAGATGGTCATCGTCGGACGTAAACCTCGTTTTAATTCTGAAGAAGAAACTACAATTGATTTTTTTGAAGGAGCAAATGTTTTCTTAGTATGCAGCGCTAGTGGATTCCCGAATCCAACCGTAAGATAGATTTAATTACCACTATTTTCTAATAAATTAAATTATTTAATACTATATTATTTTTATTATTAATACAATGCATAAAATAATTAATTGAATTTAATATCGGAAAAAATAATTATAAGAGGAATGGATGGTCTATAAATATGTTCATCAGCGTTTAAATTCGTATATTGATATTTTAGATTATTAGCCGATTCTTAATTAAGTTTTGTTTTTGTTGAAATATTTATATACCGTGAAACTTTACTTGTTCTGTTGTCAGAACAAGTTAATGCAAGAAAAAGCACACAACGACAACGATGAGATAGTAACATTAAATTGCCTTTGAATTAATTTTTTTTTATAAAAATAATTTTCGTTGTTTCCTTTTGTTTTAGATCACGTGGTCTCACAATGGTAGAAAAATCGAAAAAACGTCTGCCACAATTGACCTCGTAATGAAAGTTAGTGATATTGGAGAGTACAAATGCCAAGTGTCGAACGATTTCGGTAAAATTAGCCGTACTTTCAAAATTGTTACTGATGGTAAGTTTTTTACTTTAATTCAAACTAGTATTTTGGTAGAACTCGTGTTACTTGTCGGTTAGTTTGGCAATTTTTGCGATATGCTTCTATTTTATAAAAACACTTAAGATTATACATTTGGAAAAGTTGAAATTAATTTAATTAAGCGATTATAATCTAAAATTCGTTATTTTTTTTTTCTTTAAAGCTTGCATTAATTATGAGGTATTTATTTTTAGATTGTTTCTTAAACATTGAGAATAAGTTTAATACACACCAACCGCTTATACTGTCACTTAGCAAACGTTGGCCTCTATTTGAAATAAACGGTAGCTCCATGAGAATACCCAAAAACACTAGCTTCCTATTGGTTTGCCCAACGAGCTATATAACCCACAAAAATACAAACTTTGGCCAACAGAGGTTGGCAAGCTGTGTGGGAAATACAGAATTTCAAATAATAGGAAAAAATATCGACATCAAGGATTTAAATTGTAACGAGGAAATTAAACCACTATCGAAGAGCACTGGATTGCATTGCAGCTGGGGAAACACAGAGCTATTGAAAGTCGGTTACAGCTTGCGGTCCGAATTTCTGGGTGTCTACGATATCTGCTTCGATAAAGATAGAAATGTTACGTTATATTCAAGGCACCATATGCACCGATCTTTGGCAGATAGTGTTCCTGATATACCAATTGAATTTACTGGCAGTAATCACTTACGTAAAGATTTTAATGAAATATACAAATGTAGAGATAAATGTTGTTTCGCTAAAAAGCAACTCGTGAATCCTAGGGATGTGTCTCCAGGATTCCCACAAGTGGCAACTTACAACGATTTAAATGTCTTACCACACTGGAGCACGTGTGGCACAGAGGTTAGACTTCAATTTAGAGATTTACTTCTTAAAGAAACAATATAATTGAAGCAAATTTATTTACAGAATTGGGACGAGGTTGAGCGAAGAGTGAGATCTCTTGTGAAATTCCTCGATTTCAAACTATCAGTTTGGACTGGAGCGTTTTATGATAACAGTGCTGAAGCTGGGATTATTTTAAGATCTTCAGATCAACCTGTACCACAGTATATGTGGAAGGTAATAATAATTGTATCATTATTAAGTCTTATGTGTATCATCAAGCGAATATATAAACTCAAAGTGATTTCAAATTTCACAAATATTTTAAAAATCAAAAAAAAAAATCTTTATTCAAAATAAAAATGTACTTTATTCAAGTGGGCATTTACGGCACTCTTGAATCATTTTACAAACATTTAAGTGAAGCTACCACCGCTTCGGAATGTAGATTGAACCGAGAAGAACCGGCAAGAAACTCAATAATTCTCTTTTTTAAAATAATTTAATCTGAAATTATGATTTTTTTTAGGTAATCCGAAATTTACAAGAGCAACAAGCCCTCGCAGTCATTCAAGTAAATAAGCCTAATTTAACCAAATATGAAGCTGCACGTCATATGCTTTGTAAAGATGTATGTGGTGACACAGAATGGATGAGGAATCCTGAATGGCGAGACGTCACTAAAGGTTTTACCTACTGTTGCAGTTTGAGAGATTTCAAAAAGGCATTTGGTTACGAAAACATCTTTACGGGTAAAGCAAATCTTTTAAGAAAAATGCCACTTGTTTCGGAGCACTCATTAACGTAAATATATGAATGATTCGAATTATGTTTAATTAACTTTTAAATATGTAATATTAATTTAGATGTTGTTCTTAAAACTGTATTTATAATTATGAAATAAAATCGATATGATTGGAAACGTCTTTCAATCTCTATTATTAATAGTGGTTCTTTTTACAAATGTTAAAATAAATGTAAACATGATATTTTTATATTATTTATTAAAATAAAATACAATAATACATTAAATGTTTATCTTTATGTGAACAGATTAAAAAATCAAGTATATTTCTCGTCGCTTTCACTTTAAAATTGTATCGTATTATCGTGAAAATCGCAAGAATGGATACAGATGTAGTTACTAGTTAAAAAGAGTTTAATACTATTGAATTACTTTTGTAACTCAACGACGTAATCTCGATAAAACGGGAGCTGATAAATCATCATTTTTCCAATATCTTTTACATGAAAAAATGCAAGTTATTTATGTGCCTTGACACTTGACCATCTATATATAGATATATAGCCTTATATGGCCTTATTAACTAGCTACTAGTTAGCAGTTATAACTAATGAGTATCATAACATATAAAATATATCTTATATGAGTTATTTCTTAAAATATATAATACTTTAAGTAATAATAAACATTTTCTTAACAATATCTAAACAAAATATTCTTTATGTACCGCAATTCATTGAAAAACATAACGTAGTTCGTAAATATGATATATTTTTACAAGCTGGTTAAGTTAGCTGTTCAGCTTTAGTAAGTGTTATTAAACTTGGGCAGGTGAGTTGGTGACTCTCCTTAGAGAAAAGGATTAGTTTTGGTGTTGAAAGTCCTGTGTCTGTTTAGAGAATGATCTTGCTTGCTTACAGAAATTAAATTTTCCTATCTCGTAAATTGGAAGTTTTGCTATATAAGTAATTTTGATCGGTAAAAATATTTTTCTGTATTTTTTTTTAATATTATTTAGGACGAGCACTTGGGTCACCTGATGGTAAGCGGTCACCACCGCCGTCAATGGTGCTTTAAGAAATATTCATAATTCCTTACATCGCTAATGCACCTTTAAACTTGGGAAATAAAATGTTATGTCCCTATTGCCTGTAGTTACACTGGCTCGCTCTCCCTTCAAACCGGAACACAACAATACTGAGTACTACTGTTTGGCGGTAGAATATCTAAAATGTGGGTGGTACCTACCCTGGCGGGCTTGCACAAAACCCTACCATCAAGTAAATATTTAATTGCTACGTTAATTACCATCACTCACTCAATTAATAATAAAATTCATACACATAATTTCAAACACTGACAGTCAGATGACGTAGCCCAAAAATTCGACCATATTGTCAAACTTTCAATATTATTTTAGAATTGCACCTCTACTTCGAAAGAGATGTCTGTAATTAAAAGCCTTCTCGAAATCTCTTATTTTACAACAAAATACGAATCCTTTTTCGACGTTGGTCCAGGCGGGATTTTTCATCCATTTCGTTTTGTGACATACGTCTTTGCATTTCATAAATATCAACGCCTTTTGCGACGTTAAATTTGGAATGTTAATAAAAATAATTGCCAGGGACGACTCTTCTTGATAATTAATTACTACCTGAAACAATAACATAAAAAATGTTTAATCGTAAAAAATAATATACATTATTATCTATACATATATTATAAATGCGAAAATAAATCACTAACTCTCTCAGTCTGTCTATTCGTAAAATTTCGTATTAAGCAAGCTTGACTTCCAAGGAAGGACATAGGCTCCCTTAAACGCGAGCGAAGCCACGTGACAACTAGTTGTCCATAAATGGTGGCTTTTATGTCGGCAAAGTAATACGTTTGGTTAGGTACCATCCAATTATCACATATTCTACCGCCAAAAAGCAATATTTTAGTATTGTTGTGTTCTGGTTCGGTGTGAGCCAGTGTAACTACAGGCAAAAGGAAAATAACTTCTTAGTTCCTAAGTTTGGCGGCGCATTAGTGATTTATGGAATGGTTAATAGTTCCTACGTCATCAATTTCACAGTCGGAGTGAACACTTACCATCAACTGACCCCAATACCGGTTTGCCTCGTTTTATTAAAAAAATATTACAAATTAATAACTATTCGAAGTCCATACAATCGCATAGATCACAAGGAAAAAGGGTACAAAGAAAATACCTATATAAAATTTTCGTAACTTTGTACAATATCGTAACGTAAAAAAAAAGAAGAATAAATACCTTCCATAAATACAACGGAACCTGTTGTTGACGGTTGTTTCTGTCATTTAATCGTATTTCCTTAATACCATCGTTTATATTTAATAGTATTGAATCCGAAGTTCCTGTCCATACTTCTAGATTATAGCCTAAGCTCATAGCAAGAGAACGCACTCTTCGTTCCACCTCGTCCCAGTTCTATGGATATAAAAAGAAAGTTAAGTTATACGAGTATATTGAGTAATAATGATTCCCAATACACGTCATGATTTATTATAAATAAAAATTCAAGAAACAAAACTTATGATTAAAATGAAAGATGTATGAATGTTATGGTATTGAAAAAGAAACGTTTCTTTCACATATTTGAGTTTTCCGGTATTTGATTGTAACCTAATACTTATAATAAATATTTGCTGTTAAAACGCTTAAAGCAGTTGGAATAGTAGTGCAAAAAGTTCATTAAAAGTATAACACCTCGCCTTATTGCCTCCACTGGTTAGGAAGGGCTGGTTCGTTTTTGCCCAGAGGATCGGAATTGCGATTCAAAAGGGAAATGCTGCTAGTATTCTTGCCACCATTCCACGCGGTTATTATTTATACAGTAATTATTTTAACTATTTAAGGAATCAATGTTAATAATTCAAATAATAAATGAAAAAGAAATGAGATAACCATAGTTCATATATACTTCCTCAAGTGCACAAATTAATATAATATAAACATCCGGATCATGGTTACAACAATAATATCATAATATGCCAAAAAACGTTCCTATTTTATTATTAGGATCGCCAATACGCTGCCAATCTTTGGAACCAAGATGTTACGTCTCTAGTCACACTAGCTCACTCACTCAAAGCGAAAAAAAACAATATTAAGTATTGTTTTTGGCGGCAGAATATGTGGCAAGTCTACCTATCCAGACGAGCTGCACAAAGTCCTATCAATAAGTACAAAATATTCTCGCAATTACCTCTAAACCACAAGTACTCCAAATAGGTACGACGTTCAAATAAGTAAAAGTCGCCGCTTGGATCAATCCCGGCATCACATCCTTAGAATTCACCAATTGCCTTTTGCCAAAGCAGCATTCGTCGCTTTTACTAAATACTTCACCAATTGACGCCGAAATCGAGGTTATTTGTTTCTTACAATCATATATATCGTCAAAATTCAATGGCAACAATTCATTCTTCTCAAATTCCCCAATGAGATCAGTATTCGCCACACCCTCGTGTATAGCGTATTTCGTAAAATGTATCTTAAATTTATCTTTATCTAAGCAAACGTCATAGACGTTCAGGAAGTAACTACCCAAAGAAAACCCGATGCTGATTAATTCCGTGTTTCCTCGTCGACAGGATATCTTTGTATTTTTATACGTGACTTCGATTTCTTTGGCACATTTCATATCAGAAATATCGTATGTTTTATTATTCATTTGGAACCAAGTTTTGTCTACGCACGTTGCCAAGATGTAAGTACCCAAGCGTTCATCGTTGTAAGATAAATATGTTCCAGGACAAAATAGGTAAATTGGTGTATAGATAGATATTGTTTTCTCGAATATCCAATTTTGAGTTTTTGATAAAATCAATGGCATATGTCTATCTAAATACTTCGCTCTTGGTAAAGTGCAGGCTGTGGACAAAGATAAGTTAAACTTAATGACGAAGTACTTAACAGTGAAAAATCGCGTACTTTAAATAAATCGTAAAATAGAGCCGAGATGACCCAGTGGTTAGAAGGCGTGCATCTTAAGCGATGATTTCGGGTTCGAACCTTGGCAAGCACCACCTAATTACCATGTACTTAATTTGTGTATATAATTCATCTCGTGCTCGGCGGTGAAGGAAAACATCGTGAGGAAACCTGCATGTGTTTAATTTCAACGAAATTCTGCCACATGTGTATTCCACCAACCCGCATTGGAGCAGCATGGTGGAATATGCTCCATACCTTCTCCTCAAAGGGATACCTTAGCCCAGCAGTGGGAAATTTAAAGGCTGTTAATGTAAATAAATCGTTCAACGTGGTACATTTATGTTACTTATAGAATATTAAGCGCACTAACAGTAAAAGTAAAAAAATGTGCATATCATTTATAAGAATATTTATAACAAAATATAACAGTAAGAAATTGTATTAGTACCTGATAAATTAAAAATATTTATATATTTTTTAATATTAATAAACAATTTTATACAGTTATTATGTATTTATATTACAGGTATGGAAAAGTCATAATCTTTCTTTTTTTTATGGCATTGGTTGGCGGACGAGCATATGGGCCACCTGATTGGGCCTTTGTCTATGGTAAGTGGTCACCACCTCCCATAGACAAAGGCGCTGTAAGAAATATTAACCATTCCTTACATCACCTATGCGCCACCAACCTTGGCAACTAAGATGTAATGTCCCTTGTGCCTGTAATTACACTGGCTCACACACCCTTCTAACCGGAACACAACAATACAGAGTACTGTTATTTGGCGGTAGAATATCTGGTGAGTGGGTGGTACCTACCCAGACAGGCTTGCACAAAGCCCTACCACCAAGTAACTAATAGTATATGTTTAAATTTATTGAAAGAATAATGTAAAAAAATTACTGTAGTACCTAATGGTAAAACGAAAATATCGCATGCCACAAGGATAAGCACTGATCTATCACCATGTTCTGCTTGCATTCGATTTCGATATAAAAGTAAATAGCTATATACCTATGTTAAAAAATCAAACTGACCTTCTTTTTTAATATAAAATACTCTTTCGATAGATCCGAATTCATTTGTGATAACACATTTGTATACTCCAATGTTTGTTTTTTCCATCTTGAACTTATAAATCATTGATTTTTCCTTAAGGCTACTTGAACCAAAACGCCATCTAACCTAGAATTATAATACGTGATAATTACATACATGGACAGCGGCCTAACAGCCTGCAAAGTCAAAGTCAAAGGTTGTGTTTCGTATACGTCGTGCAAGATATTTCTAAAAGTAAATTATACGTGATGGTCAGATAGTGGAATCGATTTATTCGGTTGCGATGTATGTATTCCTTCCACTGGGCAGTCTTCTACTAGTTTGACATTACGAAGTAAAATATATACAATGAATCCATTGATAGTTTATACCGGCAACTCACCGTAGGCGTTGGTTCACCATCAGCAGTACAGTCTAAAGCTTCTACAGTACCTTCTTTGAAATTTATATTTTTTTTATAATCTGAATTAAATTCTGGTTTAAATCCAACAACGACGTTCTTGTTATATGATTCTGACGACCAAAATGTACTCAGGCGACACGTGTATACGCCGGAATCGCTCAGTTGTGCATTCGACAAATATAGGTTTCCTTCTTTTAAAAAAACTCCATCCTAAAATAAGGTAAGGTATTATAGTCTTCCTGAGAATAAAACT
Source organism: Vanessa atalanta (assembly GCF_905147765.1). Classification (NCBI taxonomy): domain Eukaryota; kingdom Metazoa; phylum Arthropoda; class Insecta; order Lepidoptera; family Nymphalidae; genus Vanessa; species Vanessa atalanta. The sequence continues at coordinate 8,226,681 of NC_061891.1, read as the reverse complement.
ACGTATTCTACCAAAAAGCAATGGACTTATATTGTTGTTTTCAAGTGTAACTACTGGCTGATATAACATCTTATACCCCGTTCAAGTGAGCTTGATCTTTTTGACAGACGGGCTAGTGATGAGAAACAGAAATATATATAACAGTCGATGGAACGATGGGATGCGTAATTCAAATTAGAATTCAATGTTTTTTTTAGGTTATTTTTCTAAAACGAATTATACCAGCTGAAGAGACCCCAACCAAAAGGACCCCCGTTCGTAACAATAACTTAACAATGATCTTTAATAAGGATTTTTGTAATCGATATTTGTAGCAGTTACTGCTTGTTTTTCGCGTCCCTACCGTCCAACCGATGTAACATTGTAAAAGCGTCTATTATTTTCAGTGTTTCTATTTAAATTTTACTTTGAAGAAATTATATGTAAATAAAAAAAGTCTTAACATTTTCGGATAACGCTTGAATCTTTATGAACTTTTGTATTATATACATTTCTTTTAAATATTTTTACAATTTTTAAAATCATTAAATTAAGAAAATATGTTCGTCATTGCAAAGTTATGTCGATAAGAATAATTTACATCTGTCAAAAAGATCAAGCTAACTTGTACATGGTATAGTTCCACAGGCAGTTAATTGGCATATTTGATGATTGGGTGACAATGGCTGACAATGGCTGTATCTTTGGGCTGTGGTGACCGTTTATCATCCTGTTGCCCATTAGCATCCTCTTAAAGGCTTCATTATGTCTTTAAGCGGATGCAAATGGGAATGTTTAATTCTATTTACGAATTCGTCGGAAGCTTATGAAAAAATATTTTAATAAAAATAAAATCATCAACAAAAAATTAAATAATAATAATTTAAGGTTATTGACCTCACCTTGAACCAGCGCACTAAAGTCCACTTTTGTATAACCAATTCAGGGGAAAAACCGCACGAAATTTTACTCGACGATCCCAATTTAATATGCAACGTGAAAATAAAAAACGTATCGACGATTGCTATAAAAAAAAATTATAATATTAGTCGTTACATTTTAATTAATACAATATATCTTATTCCAATGGCAGAAGGAGTGAGGTTAAAAACAACTGATATCTATAACTATGTTATGGAAGTGATATTTATCATCATAATTATCAGCATCATTACGTACTATATAAAACAAAGTCGCTTACCGCTGTCTGTCCCTATGTATGCTTAGATCTTTAAAATTAAACAACGGAATACATGCACAATATAGTAGAAAAACACTGATAATTTTAGAGGTTTCTGAAGTGATGTCGTTAATAAACACATTTTTTGCGTTTACATTGCAAACGCTGGCTGAACCCGATGAGATAGATCAAAACAATGTACTACAGTATGTACCTTAAAAAGGTCTTCAAAAAAGTCTGCAATGATCTATCTCTTACGGATACCCCACAATAACCTTTTTTTTATCCTTTACTTATAACGAGAAATAAGGGCTTATTTTATTAATACAGCATTCATTCTTATTCAATTAAGTATATATTGTGCATTTAATATAGATCAATATGGCTTTTTGCAACATGTAATTTAAATGAATATTTTCAAAGATATTACAGATTTAAAACGCAACATAGCGGTTTGTATTGTCTAACGACTGAAAAACTGTGAACGTTGTAAGGACATTCTGTAGTATATTTAGTGGCAACATTGCACCCGTGAGAAGGGGCGGGTCGCTAGTTAGCAGATATATTAATAATTTACCGAGCCTGTGAGAATATAAGAAGAAAAAAAGATAGGTAACATCGCTATTATTATAAATAGCTATTATTTTTGATCATCTTCGAGAGCCGTGGTTCAAGGTATTTGAATTAATGCATATATTATACTTACAATCAATTTTCACATCATATTCAATTGTAGCAACATCTAAAGTGTTTTCCGCTTTACAGAGGTAGGTGCCTTCTGCGCTTAAAGTGATGTTCTTTATAATCAAAGTTCCATCATTTTCAATGTCGTACCAATCTGTACCTGAAATTACCATAGAAACATTTAAGCCACCTTCAACTTTAATAATCCTCATATTTTTTATCCAGGTAATTCAACCAGCAAATCGAAGTCAGTCAAAAGAGGCGTTATATTTAGTTAAAACTCCAAGTAATTGTCATGTACCTATATTTATTTTACATAGTAATAATAAGTAACAACTTTAATAATAGTATTGACTCGGCCTTATTCAAAAGTGTATCACTCAGCTTGCTCTGAAAGAGCATACCGCTTAGCAACTGAAATGATAAGATGAAATCTGTAGAAGAGCGAAGATAACCGACATACTCGTAACTCGTGTAGTTATAACTAGTAAGGTGAAGTGACATTGAACTCAAGGTCTTAAGGCGGAAGAAAAGATGAAACCAAGGCAGAGGATGCCGTCAGAACAGATCGCCTTACTACTGACACGACGATGAGAGATGATTACAGGAGTCAAGCTTCTCTGTCAGAGTAGCGCTCTTCAGGCTTATTTCTAGCATTACATAGGTTAATCCTAAGCTGGTTTTTACTAGATAATACTGGTACCTTATATTTTATAATGAAAAAAAAATATGTTAAAAAATTTACCTTTAGCGATATTTAATTTATTAAACTGCCATGTTATTGTTGGCTTGGGAGAACCTTCGGCTTCACAGGGAATCCTAAGAGTAAGATCACCCACGACGGCATATAATGTTGATGTTTTTAATGTATTTATTATTTCAGGAGCAGCTGAAATTATTAAGTGTTTTTTTTATAAAGATACTTATAGCACTGATACTGTATACTAGAAGATTTATTTATTACTAGAAGATTACTTTTAAAAACAGTGTCTGTTCATATACATTTATTCCAATAAATCGTTGTTAACGTTTATAGTATCTAGTGTCTCAATTTAAGATTCTATTTATTCTGTTTTTTAATATTGCATAATTTTTTTTCATTTATTTCCTTTAATTATCTTATCTTTGGGTGGCTATCTAAGCTTAAATTACATGGTGGTAGGGCTTTGTGCAAGTCCGTCTAAATATGTATCACCCATTCATCAGATATTCTACCGCCAAACAGCAGAACTAAGTATTGTTGTGTTCCGGTTTGAAGGGTGAGTGAGCCAGTTTTACTACAGGCACAAGAGCTCTTAATTATGAAATATATCATAAAAAAGCTAGGTGGTACAAAACAAATGGTCTTTACTTTTGCCGTACAATAAAAGTATTTCGAGAGCCGAGATGACCCAGTGGTTAGAACCCATGCATCTTAACCGATCTTTACGGGTCAAACCCGGGCAAGCACCACTGAATTTTCATATGCTATTTGTGTTTATAATTTATCTTGTGCTCGGCGGTAAAGGAAAACATCGTGAGGAAACCTGTATATGTCTAGTATCAACAAAATTCTGCCACATGTGTATCCATCAACCTGCACCGTGGTGGAATATAATCCAAACAAAAAATAATTACCTAAAATAAATATTTCGTACGTGATTGTTTTTATACCACCCGCATTTTCTGCCACACACGTATAATTTCCTTGATCGTCAATCTGAGCTCGCTTCAAATTGTAAGAGTTATTTTTATCATGTCTGAAAAAACAGAACATTTTAGTAAATCAGCTCATCCTTTTGTCTGATGGATATGGCATAAGGTGGATGGAAGTTGGAGTAAAGGGATATATTGTCAAAAACAGTATATCACCCACCAGTCGGGTAGATCGACGATCTGAAAGAGATGGCGAAACAAAAGGCAGAGGCACCTTGATAAGCCTACCTCCAAGGGCTTAGTTTACTAGGTTTAGACTTGATAGGCTGTTCTGTCTACATCGTCTTAGATGATATGCCTTACGAAGCTTATGTAATAAATTATAGGGTTACAGTTACAGGGATCTGGATCAATTATTCATAGCATGCTTTTATTTTATATAGAATTAAGTTATTTTTTTCTTTATTTTGGAGAGCATTAAAGCTATTTTTATTCTGATTGTTATTGTGAAGTTATAACAGACGAAGAACTACTATTATCGCTGCTCATATTTAATACTAAGAGATAATTGTAAGTGTGTTTTAAAAAAAAACAATAAATATATAAAATAATATTACTCACAGTAAATCTAATTGCAAATAATTTGGTCCAAAGAAATTCATTATCCATTTTACCGTCGGCTTAGGATAACCCCGGACACGGCACTCCAATATTTTAGAACTCCCAGCTTGCAATGTTAAACGGTGTTCTACAGGCGGTTCTATTGTAACAGGTTCTATAAAGTAATATACATAATTTTATTTTAATCTATATATATATATATATTTATTACAAAACTGTATACATATCATTACAGGAAATGGTGGTCCTAATTCGATATTACAGCACGTTTATTAATAATATTTAAAATAAGTCTCTGCATTATATATGATATAGTCCAAATGGCTATAGTTGTGAGTTCAATCAGGCTGCAATAAAACTATATTCTTGAATCAGAATTAAGAATCGTGTTAAAATATTTTAATAATTGATCATATTTTACTGTTAAATGAAATTAAAACTGTTATTAGCTCACCGTAAATAATAAGAATGGTAAATTCTTTCGCCTCTCCGAGGCTGTTTTTTGCTTTGCAATAATATTTACCACTGTCCCATGTCGAACCTATAAAACTGTAAATAATAAGATTATTCGTTTTTTTTTTTTTCATAATATTAATGGCTGATGAGAATTTGACAGAAAACGTCAATAACTTTCTATCGTCTCAACTCTAGATATGGACCCAAGAGCTACAGATTCAGCTTTGTAATCTATTTACAAGACGAAGAGACAGGCAATAGAAGTACTATTAGATAGATAGATTAATAACAAAAAATCAATACCTTAAACTATTGTTACTGAAGATACGATATTTGCCTGAAACATTTATTTCTGTATCGTTGTAAGTCCATTGAACTGTTGGTTTTGGTGATCCATCAACAATGCAATTCAAAGTTACAGTCTCGCTTTGATTGAAATTAATTCTTCTAATCATCTTTACAGACGGAATATCTACAAAAATACTATATAAATATATATATGGAACACTCAGAACCATACTCCAGTTAAATCGGTTTTTTTTTATGTCGATAACACTATTCGCCATATGTTTATCTCTGTAAGAGTGCCATCTAGATGTTACATGCATATGCTTGATAAGGCTGCAGTTCTCAATGTCCTGAAATCAAATACTGGATAGCCCAATAAAAAGTTATTGACTTTTACCGTCAAAAACTTCTCAGTGGCACTATCAACTTCCTAACCCAGAGTTAGGAAGTAGACTGTGGTACACACCAGTGCATCGGAAGAATTTAAAGCAGTTAAACATTCACCTGATCTCTGTAGACGTTCTAGCTTTCTGTCAGGAGTTAAATGCAGTCAGGAGGATTTCAGCTTATCTCAATACATAGAACGACGTGATGTTCTCAAACTTGTTACAGATGGCACAATTACAGAAATGAAGTAATATAGACAAACGTCTGGACAAAACTACTTTCACGATTTTTCCCGGTAATAAGTAATATTTTAAAGAACATTATTATCATAAATTAACTTTAAATATCGCTTGAAGTAGTGTTTAAATACTTTTTTGTTTCATATTATCTGTAATCTGGCTTCTTTAAGCAAAACCTATTAATATTTAAAAAAATTTAATTCGCGCTTTTAATATCAACTACTTGAAAAAACCTAGATATAATGATGTATTTGTAAAAATAATACATACATTCTACAATCAATTGCATTTCATGAATGTCTTCATTGATATCATTTTTGGCCTTGCATCTATAAATTCCATTGTGTTGCTTTTCAATATCATCAATACGAAAAGTTGACTTTGTGTTTTCTAAGTCTTCAAATTCAAGCAGTGATATGTCTTTGCTAAATGACCAAGACAACATAGGTTTCGGAGTACCTCGTATAATTCTGAAATTAATCAATTATTATTCAAATGGGTCAGTATCTCATTTTATAAAATATGATCAGTATTCGAATCGACACTAAAACCAGCTAGTTGCATTGTTCGTAATGTCAGCGTTAAACTAAGCATTATATTAAGTTACAAACAGTGGCCAATAAGAAATAATTATATTTTTATTTAAGAGATAGTTACTCAGATTAAAACTCAACTAGTACCTGCATGGCAAATCAATACTTTGTCCTATTTCCCTGTAGTAAGTAACTACACGTTTGTCTATTTTAGGAGCGTCTGCAAAAAAAACATTTGGTTAAAATAAAAAATAAAATGTGTTCTTCAAATTATTTTTTCTTGACGATCGTTGCTCATTTTTTTATATATTTATTATCCAAAGGAACAGTATAGAATAGCTTATAAGTTTTTCTTACCTATACCGGATATAGCAACCTTGAATGGAAAATCTTTAGCCTCATGGTCGTTAACGACATTCACACGGTAATTTCCTTTTAGCTTATTATTCATGCTTTTTATAGTTAATGTCGAGCTGTCTGGTGATATTTGATAATTTATATCGCTACTTATCTTTTCGTCATCTTTAAACCAAGTGATATTTACATCTGGCGATGCATCTACGATACATTTAAATTCGAAACTTTTTTTATATTCCACCGATTCATCTGAAATTAAATGTCATGTTATCATTTTTTTTTTTTTTGCGATATTTAAAGAATCATAATGACAATCATAATTTATAATGATATTTTCATGCTTTTTTTCTAATTTGTTAACATCAGTTTTCTAAATTTGAGAAACTTGATCATTCAAAATTCCTACATTATAGACGTAAGAAATAATAATTTAAATACTTACCTTTTGGATATTCAAGAACTTCGAAGTATATTTTCCTATTTGTTCTAACGTCTATGGATTTTGCGTCCTTGTCTCCTTTATTGTTTATCGCTGTGCAAGTGAGTGTCATATTCGTGTTGACTTCATTTATTTCGAGAACACTAATATAGTCATATGGAAGATCAATCGGTAACACTGGCTATAATATTGTATAAACAAAAATTCGGTATTGTCCTTGTTAATTACAAAGTGTGCCTTAGCTACTAGATAGATTAATTACCAAAAGTATATCTGTTCGATTACCAATATTTTTTTTATATCTAAGCATGAATCTGTAATTTAGGTACCTAATATCATATGATAATTTTTATCTAGTATACATGACGTTTTTAAAAGCTTAAAGAATAAAATGCCATTGAATATTTTAAACTAATTAAATTTTTATATCAAAGTCAAAAGTCAAAGTCAAATATCTTTATTCAATATAGAAGTGTTTATACTTGCTTATTGATAGTCAAAAATCTATCACCGGTTCGGAATATAGCACCTCGGACCTGAGAAGTACCGGCGAGAGAAACTAAGCGGGATTTTTTTTTTTGTTTACCATTTTTCATGTACAATAATAATTATATTTTAGTTATTTGAAACAGCCTGGAGGCGATCATTTCATGTGCTCAGTCAGCTGTAATATCATCACATACTAAAAGAGAACAAAGAGCAAAAAAATATTACCTCAGATGATATAATTGCACCAGAACTATCCGTCCACGTAACGTTCGGCTCGGGATACGCATGGATTTTGCATTTCAAAGTCAGAGGTTCAGCAAATTCAACATCTACTAGTGAGTTTGATAAAATCGTTACCATTGGCACCGTAAATTTTGGTTTTTCTATTGGACGAAATAGAACAATCTTTATTAAATAAATTAAGTAACGATATTGCAATATTAATTAATGATTCTTGATTTTCTTCATCGCAAATTATTTTAGATACTAGTTTTTTTTGTTTTCTAATTAGATTTTTTTTTATTGTTAATATGTAGAAAAACTATAATCTCATTTATGAAATGGATTTAAACTAATGGGGATCAAAGGCAATTGTAATTATACATATAAGATAGCTTGATCTTTTTGACAGATGTAAATTTTTCTGATCGACATAACTTTGCAATGACGAACATATTATTTTCTTAATTTAATGATTTCAAAAATTGTAAAAATATTTTATAAAAATACATATAATACAAAAGTTCCTGAAGATTTAAGCGTTATGCGAAAATTTTAAAACGTTTTCTATTATATATTATTGCTTCAAAGTAAAATTTTAATAGCAATACTGAAAGTAATAGACGCTTGTACAATGATACATCGGTCGGTCGGAAGGTAGGGACGCGAATAACAAGCAGTAACTGCTACAAATATCGATTACAAAAATCCTCATTAAAGATCATTGTTAAGTTATTGTTACAAACGGGGTGTCCTTTTGGTTGGGATCTCTTTGGCTAGTGGTTGGGGTCTCTTTACCTGATATAACTCTTTTTAGAAAAATAAGTGAAAAATTAAATTCTAATTTGAATTCCATTTTGTCAAAAAGATCAAGCTAACTTGAACAGGGAAGCTAACTTTATAATTAGTCAATTAGTCAACTATCAAATCTTAATAGGAATCATAATGGCCAGTTGTGCTATTCTGTAAGAGCTTATTTCATAACTCACTCGCGAGTTGTTGATAGCTGTTGACACTGCTGAAACTTCAAATGTAACATTTGTTATTTAAGTCAATGTCACATACTATACCGTATGTGATCCGATTCTTTTCCTATAGAATAACTCTACTGACTCGAGAGCAAATCTGCTACGATAATTGAAGATAAATTACAAATTACCTAATTCATTTTGATATTCAGATGTACTTGTTGATAACCTTGTAATTTTTTCATTTTTATTTGTAAGCCCATTTATCTGTAATACGCAAATTGAATCGTTTAGATTTGTTTAAGCTGTGGCAGTATTTTAAAAGTAAATTAATGATTTCTTACCGCTATTTTGAACATACCAGACGGCGGCTTAAATGGTTCTGTTACGTATAATTGTTGTTCTACGTTAATTATTTTTAAAGGTAAGACATTTAGTATGCTATAATCAATATCTCTTATCTCAACTGTTTCTAATGTGACGTCTTTTTCAATATTATCTAATTTAATTGCTAAATACTGCTTATCTAAAACAACACCGAGCGATTATTTTATTATTTAATGTGCCTCATCCTTATTGCTATATAGTCAAAATTTAATTAATTTAATACCTGTAGGTCCCTTGAGAGGCTTAGTTGAAGTTTCGTTCATGGTGGTAGGTTTAATTTTAGAAAAGCCATATTGAAAGCAGACTGTAGTTGACGCGGAAACAACGACTAAACATTTTATATCATTATTTATATGAATAGTATAGTCTCCAGGCTTAGCAATCAATTTATCAACCTGCGATCAATTTGAACTATTATTTAATTTAGCTTCAAATAAATATTGGTCAACATCACATACATTACTCTGATCCCAATGTAAGTAGCTAAAGCAATTGTGTTTTGGAAAATCAGAAGTAACGATGGTACCACAACACTCAGACCCAAGACAACATAGAAAATTAATGAACTTTTTCTACATCAACTCGCGTGGCGTACCCATGAAAATCGGTGTACACACTACTCGACCACGGAGATCGTCAAATAGCTTGAACAAATAATTTTTAATATAGATATACTTTATACATTATGATAAGGTTCTGTGCAAACCCGTCTGGATAGGTACCACCCACTCATCATATATTCTACCGCCAAACAGCAATATTTACGTATTGTTGTGTTTCGGTTTGAAGATTAAGTGACCTAGTGTAACTACAGGCACAAGGAATTATTTATTACAGCGCTGATTGTAATCCACTTAGATATATATTTAAAAACAAAATATTTGCTCTATGTTTTGTGATGTTGACGTTCATTTTTATAATTAGTATTATAATTAATAGTTATGTTCATATTCAATTCAGTATTTTTCCTATTAAACTAAAACTCACAGCAGTTTTATCCGTATGAGCTATTTCCACTGTTTCAATGATGATACCAACTGAATCTGATACTTGATAGCTTGGGGAATCTGATGTTATAGATATCATGACATCTTGTATTTTGCTATCGACCGTAAACTGAAATAAGAGAAAATTAATCAAATATTTAGCTAATCAGTTTGAAAACAGAGTCGGTGGTCTAATAATACACATGTGGCAGAATTTCGTTGAAATTAGACACATGTAGGTTTCCTCACGATGTTTCGTGCGTGTTATCTCGTGCTCGGCGGTGCATGGTGAAGGATCACCGCCGAGCACGAGATGAATTATAAACACAAATTTAGCACATGATAATTCAGTGGTGCCTGCCTGGGTTTAACCCGAAATCAAGATGAAAAAATGATGATGAAGAAGATCAAGATGCACGCGTTCTAACCACTGGGCCATCTCGGCCATCTCGGCAAAAGTAACAGCGTCACAGGTCAATATAGTATTTAATAAAAACAATAACTCCAGAACACATCAGATTAAACCAACAATTAAAATTTGTTTCGTCATCAAGAATTCTGAAATTTTGACTGTTATGATACGTGGAAACATGAAACGGACATGACTTTAATGTATTATTTTGATAGAAATGATACGTCGGCGGCACTGACAACACGCCTGTGAAGATATGGTCGCTGCACTAAGGCCTGCTCTCCTACTGAAGGATTGGAGTTTATTTTATCACGCTGCTCCTGTTCGGTTTAGTATTTGCTTAGTATGTGATTGATCGATGTTTTCCTTCACAACCGAGCACAAGACGAATTGCAAACACTAATTAAAACTGTTGAAATCGTCATTGCATGACGGGTCTAGAACATTTAATCTTCCATTATTTACTTGTTCAGCCACAGGACCAATCATTTTTAATAATAGTTAATTATAATTTAAACTGACTCACTTGGACTGTGCCTCCCTTTTTTTTAATATTTTTATGATTCAATACCGTCCGTTTATTTTTAATAGATTCGATAATGTAGTTTATAATCTGAAACAAAATTAAATATATTATGGATATTTTTGTAGCCTCTTATTAAATAGCGCGTTTGTTTCAGTACTTACCTTATTAATGTCATTTCTGTTTATGTGAAATATTTGTCCAGATGTCGCTTCAGTTAAGTTTTCGTACACAGAAAAATATTTTCCGCCGTATTTTTTACACATTCCCGTCATAAGGAAGTTGACCTATAACAAAATTACACACACATGTACTCATATATCGACGCTTGTAAATAAAGCATTTTTCACTAAGCGGCATTGATTACTTTACAGGAAATAATAATAGCCGAATTGTTCGATAAATATTTTAACATATATAGAAAAATATTTTTTTAGTAGCTATCTAATATATTAAAATAAGACTCCTTACACTTGTATAAGAAGCTGTTTAAGTCGCTTAGATAAAAAAAAAATCCTCATTTAACAAACAGGTACTTATCTAAACTATTACTAAAAGGTCTGCAGCAAAGTTACTCTAATTCACACAGTTTAAAGTTTTAAGCGATTTTATATTTCAAAATCGTTCAATTTTCTAAACGTTATTTATAGTTAATAAAATTACCTTAGACCTACCTTCGTGAGTGTCATTTAACCAATAAGTACTCCCTATTATCGTGCAAAACAATTTCATTGTATTGGCCTTATATATATTAAAAATACAGACCTAATTAATATAATGAGATTTGTTTTTATTAACAATCATCATGATCTGAGATCAATGTATTTTGTATTTTAGAAATCTAAAATAATACCAATGTAAATTGTAAACATAGTTATACCACATACATTTTGAATAGTAAAAAATAAAATAACAATTTAGGTACTATATGTGAGTAAAATAACACAGTAACTATTTAAATGAATCAAAACAGTATAAAAAAATAATGAAATACCCGACTTTAGTTAAATAACAAAAACAAACTGATAAGCTTATGAAAAGTTAGAAAAACAATAATAATTATAAGTTTATAATAATATAATCAGTTCGTATAACAGCCAAATTGTTATTTGTATATAAAATATATCAATACAATACACTAATTAATCCTGAGTATGTTTTGCAACTTTAGATATTGTTACTAACCTCTGACCTAATTTAAAAAATAAAATCACTATCTTCATGTCCGACTCCGGGAAACAATCTTTGACATTTGTAGCGTGTGGTATGTTTAAAAATAATGTTTGAAGTAATTAGGAACGACTTTGTAAATGTCAAATTTGCCGTGATTGTTAGAACGCGTACATCTTACCCGATGATTGCAGCTTCAAACCCAGGCAAGCACTACTGAATTTTCATGTGCTAATTTCAATAAAATTCTCCCACAAGTGTATCTCCCAACCCGCAATGGAGCAGCGTGGTGGAATAAGCTCCGATAACCCAACAACAACGATGAGGCCTTAGCCCAACAATGGGACACTCACAGTCTATTACGTTGACTAATTCATCGTATTTGGTCTTTAATATGGGAATCTAAGATCGGTAACAAGGTGAAACAGTGACCTTGGCTTTAGACTGACCTCAAAATTTTCCGTAGTGGCATTCATGGATGTTTTATATATAACGCTTTGCTTATCCATTCATAGGTTGCTTATCTTTCCGGTTAGGTTGCCTTTAAAATACTTGTCACTAATACTAACACATCTATAAAAATCTTCATAACCCAGTCTTTCCACTTGGGAAGGCGATTCATCCTGTTTAGATTTTGCTGTAAACCATCGATAATGGAGTGTTAACAGTCGTATTCTTTAATCTGTTTTCAATAATAGCATACGTAGTATTCACGGGTATATAAGTGTCAAGTACAGTCAAAAGATAATTTATTTGAATAGTGTTTATTCTTTTACAAGGATTGGCTCTTATAGGTTTCGTTGATACGACGAGCCCCTTTTTTGTTGTATAATTCTTGAATTTGATTTTCCGACGATTTAATCATGGGTATCGGCTTCACTATCTTTGGTTTTTGCCCTCTTTTATTTCTTTGGAATTTTTTTCATAGTGATTACAAAATGTTCTGATATTAATTCATGACCTTCTGATTAATTATCAGAATCTTTATCTTATATGTAACCAATATATTTAATTTTTTCTTACTATTATAACTTTACTTTTGTTATTAAATTTGACCTCCGTGGTCGAGTAGCGCGTACACAGGTTTTCATGGGTACGCCATTCCGAGGTCCCGGGTTCGATTCCCGGCCAAGTTGATGTAGAAAATGGTCATTAGTTTTCTATGTTGTCTATGTGGTGCATTAACTAATGGTAGGAAAAACTAAATCCCACGAAGTGGCAATACTAATAGAATGTACACTAATATTTCTTTCAAATGCCTTATAGTCTTATTATTAGACCAAAACTCATTGATTGATTTACATTCGAATTTTTTATTTGATTGTTTTATTTTATGATCTTTTAGTTTAGCAACTATAAAAATCTGATATATTAATAGCGTAAGCCGATTTTGTGCCAGTGATTATGGGACGATAGCTGCATGTAAAAAGTCTCATTTTGAAGACCTACAGCCGTACAGAAAATTAAAATGGATTCTGGATTGCAATTTACTAAATTGTTACGATTTAACATGGAATAAATTTTAGAGAGCGGAAAAAAGTTAGTTAACGGTTAGCGAGCAGTGCTACGGCTGTACAAGAAAAATAAATAAATAACGTAAACAAAATGAAAGTAAATTGCTATCGACAAACTCCAATTCAAGAGAAGTTTCATTGGCGCCAAATGTGTGAGATGTGTGTGAGATGAGTGACTTGCGGCTTACAATGAAATGAAATTGATATAGATATGAGATTGATAGAAATATCATAGATATCTAAATTCCTAAAAAATGTTTTGAATAAAAGCGAAGTTTCGCGTGAGAACCACTAATAAACTTTATTCGACTATTAATAAATTTGTTTGACAATCATATCACTCAATTTTCTACCTTTTTACCTTAATTATAACACATCGTTTGGATGAAAAGGAAATTTAAACAGAGGACAATAAACTAACATAAAATATAAATAAATAAATATGTTAACATTCAGGAAAATAAACAAACAGGAAATTTATTTATTCGATAACCTATTTATTTCTTCACTGAAAATTTAAACTCTTTTATACAGGAAAATACTGATAGCATTCTTGCCAACTTTTCTGACGGTCATTAATCAAGTCAAAGTCAGCCAAGCATCTTCATCATCATCATTATTGATTGGCGAAAATTCTACCAACGCTCCTCGTCTCAGACTTAAGATAAGCTATATAATTAAGTTATGGTAAACCTAGGGTAGGCACTCCACCACGTATGTAGATTGAATTTCAATTACAACACGTAAATTTTAGGAGATTATGGATAACAACCTGAAAATGGCGATCCAAAGTAGAGATGATTTCATAATAAACAGACTGGCTAAGGAACCTCAAGAAGACAAATAACAAAGACACATTCCGAATGTCCGCCCGGAATCTACGAGTTATTTGCAGAGAGATTTATATTGCTTATAAAACCAAAAATTACCATATATAGATAACAAAAAAAACAATAATAATTATAATTAATCCTCAAACTTAAATTGTAATGCTGCCTGGTAATATTAAAAATTGGTGTTCCACAAGGATCAATTTTGGATCCCTTTCTATTTCTAGTATATATAAATGATCTAGAAAGGATTCTATGTTAAGGGTATTTGTGATATAGATACTTCACTGATTTTTAAGGCAGATAAAAAAAACTGACTATGACGATGTGAACAGTGTATTATCACAGATACACGATTGTTTTACAGTAAATACTTTAGTTTTGAACACAAGTAGTAAGGATAAGCTTATAACGCCAAGTTTCCGACTCCGCAAAGTCAATAAATCATTCTTGGGGCTAGGTATCCGTTTCTATAATAGATTACCGCAAACATTTTTAACTTTGCCGTTTCATAAATTCAAATCATTTGTAAAAAAATATATTAGTAAAGAAGGCATATTATTCGATACAAGATTAAAAAGATGATAAAAAGGCGTGGCGTGGTAGTTGACTTCCAGGCAGAATATATAAAATACATATATAATTGTATTTAACTAACATTACTGTATTTTTAGATGTTAAAAAAGAGTAACTGCTGAGTTTCTGGCCGGTTCTTCTCGGTAGAATCTACATTCCGAGCCGGTGGTAGCTTTATATCTTAATATAGTTTTTTAAATGACGATTCAAAAGTGCTTGTAAAAGCCTTGACTTGAATAAAGTACATTTTGATTTAGATATTTTGTGATATGCAGGAACGCAATAAAAAAATACAAATCAAAGATAAGGTGTCAAGGGCATGAACAACATGTCTGTATATGTATATAATAAAATAAAATAAAAAAACATTACTACTTAACACTTATAAAAATTTTGTATTTTAAATAACAATTTTAGCCTTAGACTAATTGAGAATTTAACTTACTTGGATTGCTTTTTTTTGACTGAGGCTCTTCACGAGATCTATTTTATAATAATCTGAAGCAGAAGCATCCGTGAAGACATAGAAAAAGGAATTTGGTTTGCTAATTTTTAACGCTTCTTCTATTCCCGACATCGAGTACTCAGGGCAATCACCTCCGTTCGTTAAATTTATAGATTTTAAACCTGCTTTGAATTCTTCTCGGTTTTTCGTCCAAACTAGTAAATCTGCGTCTAGTTGAAGAAGAACTTCAATTTTAATTTGTCTCATTTAAATGGTTACATTTGATTTAAAACAACATCAATTACAAACTATTTTATCTATCTTTTATTTTAAACGTTATGATTTTTGCTGCGTTGAAATTACTTTCAACTTTTCTTAGCATTTTAATTAAATCAGCATTTACCAGTTTTGCACAAAATGTAATATCTTCAACAATTACAAATAAATAAATTGGTTCGCGTGTCATTTCCGTATTATAAAAACAAAGTAACTCTGTATACCACCTCTTCAAGCTTAAACTGCTGAACTGATTTAGATGAAAATTGGTAGAGAGATAGATGCTTTCTCGGAGGAAAATAGGCAATTTTTTTTTATTTTGCCTCTCGAGTGGGAAAAACGGGTAGTGACGGTTTGTGTGCTATTGTTAAACGCGGAAAAAGCCGCCTGTTCATCAAGTATTAGTGCACATTTTAAGTTCAAATTTGGTTTTTGAAAATCATATTAAAAATATTTTACCACTTACTGGGATCGTCAAATGTGACTATGATAAAATCTTCAATTCGACTACTGTTCGACTTAAGTACTGCATCAAAAATAAGGTCCGTTTTCTTTTTCACGTGATCAATAACCTTACGCATCGATGATGTTCTATCGATAACAAAAACTAAGCTACTCTTCGCTTGGTGACAGTTCACACACATTGTAATATCGATCACGAGGAATATATATAATTTCATAAACGACATCACGTTGAGAGTGATTGATACTCTACGCACAAAGTATTAATGACACATTACTATAAGTTACTGATAACACTTTCGTACTTCATCATACAAGAACATTAACGGTGATTTATTTTAATTTACTCTAAAATATTATTTACTAAATCACGCAGAGTATCGACTTCGATTGAATTTAAATTATACTAATTAACACTCGATTCAAATGAGACCGTCAAAAACTTTCCTGTTATCTTATTCAACACATATGTACATAAAACTGAAATCTGTGCATGTGTGCGTCATAATGCGAAATAATTATATTAATGTAAATAACGACTCTTATGACATGACTTTAAAAAATTATTTCTATCAATTAATTACTAACAGTAATGGATCAATCATAAAATCATTACATTTTTTTTTTACATTAGTAGCCTGTAAATTTACCACTGCTGGGCTAAGGCCTCCTCTCCCTTTAACGAGAAGGTTTGGAGCATATTCCACCACGCTGCTCCAATGCGGGTTGGTGGAATGCACATGTGGCAGAATTTCGTTGAAATTAGACACATGCAGGTTTCCTCAAGATGTTTTCCTTCACTGTCGAGCACGAGATGAATTATAAACACAAATTAAGCACATGAAAATTCAGTGGTGCCTCCTTGGGTTTGAACCCGAAATCATCGGTTAAGATGCACGCGTTCTAACCACAGGGCCATCTCGGCTCTTCTACTGGGTCATAAAATCATCATGATCAAAATAAGTGGTGTGAAATTAACAAAATGATTCATTATGAAACCAGAAAAATATTTTCATATAAAATTAACTCAAAATCTTACACTCAGTGGTACATATTAAAAGAGGTAACACAAATTCGAGTTCTGGACATCCTTTTGGATTCAAAGTTAACATTTTTGCCGCATTTAAATAACATTACTGCAAAAGCGTCAAGAAATTTAGGTTTCTTAAAAATAAATACTAAAATATTCAAAATTGTGTTAACAAAAGTAATACTATACAATGTATACATATGTACGAAGCCTCCTAGAGTGCTAGGAGTCTTCGTACATATGTATATATCTTCGTACTGCGGTAGTTTTAGTGGATAGGACAGGGCATTAGGCCCTGTCACGGGGCCCTCATGGCCCCGGTTGAGTCCTACATACCTGTCCGCTCCCCGACCGGGCTGCATACGATGCTTTACCTCCTAGTAAAACTAAAAAAAAGGGTAAGTACCTACCTTCTTGCTTGGTAAATTCATAGATCTTACCATCGATGATTAGAAAAAGTAAATTGACAATTAAGTTGTAGAAAGTTAATATAAGAGTATAAAAAGTCAAGAAATTAATTGAATATAATTAAATAATTGTAATTTAAATTGCTAGGAATCGTGACATTGGAGTTCAAAGATATATTTAGCATTCATATCTCAGATGTTTCAACGGTTCGACCGGACGAAGGAACTGATAAAACTTTGTGCACTTCGTGAAGGTTTAAAAAATTGCGACAAAAATAGATTGTAAATAATAATAACTGGTAATTCAAACAGTCTGAACAGTCTCGATCCAAAAAACTCATTCCCTTTTTTATGTTATAGGGGGCAAACGAGCAGGAGATTCACCTGATGGACAGTGACTACCACCGCCCATGGACATCTGCAATACCAGGGGGGTTGCAGGTGCGTTGCCGGCCTTTTAGGAAGGAGTACGCACTTTTTTTGTTCCCAAGTCGTATCGGTTCGGAAAAACGCCGGCGAAAGCTGGTTCCACAGAGTGGTTGTGCGAGGCAGAAAATGTCTTAAAAATCGCGCTGTAGTGGATTTTCGGACATATAGATGGTGCGGGTAAAATTTAGAATTTTGACGAGTTGTCCGAAGGAGAAATTCGGCTGCCGGGATTAATCCAAACAAATCCTCGGAACATTCCCCGTGATAAATTCTGTAGAAGATGCAGAGCGATCCAACATCTCTACGCAAAGCCAAAGGATCAAGCAGATCGGAAAGGGCTTGATCGTCTATAATTCGAGCCGCTCTACGTTGGATACGGTCAAATGGAAGGAGCTGGTACTGGGGAGCACCCGCCTAGAGGTGAGAGCAGTATTCCATGTGAGGCCGAATTTGCGCCTTGTATAGTCTTAGACGATGGGCCGACGTGAAATACTGTCTTGCCTTGCTGAGCACACCGAGCTTTTTTGATGCCAATTTGGCTTTGCCTTCCAATTGACCGCGGAACTGAACGATGCTCGAAACATCGACGCCAAGTATTCCGATACTAGCTGTGGCGGCTAACGGAATGTTCTCGAATCGTGGAGATACGAAAAATGGTGTTTTTTTAGCAGTTAACGCGCAAACTTGCGTCTTTTTGGGGTTGAAATGGACTAGGTATATAGTATTCCGATACTAGCTGTGGCGGCTAACGGAATGTTCTCGAATCGTGGAGATACGAAAAATGGTGTTTTTTTAGCAGTTAACGCGCAAACTTGCGTCTTTTTGGGGTTGAAATGGACTAGGTTTAGCCGACCCAGTTCGAGACTTTGTTCAACGAAGACTCGATTTCAGACACAAGTTTGTTCCGGTTTTCTTCGACGTTTTCCCGAAAAATATTAGCACGGCCGGTGTATGAGGTGTCCACGGTGCTGTCGTCTGTAGACACCTCATACTCCTTAATTTTGGTTGACACGTATTACCACTACATGGTAATTACGTTCAATCACAAGGTTCCAAAACTGCCAACATTATATTTTTAATGCCGAAACCCTATATATATTGGGGCGAACCAAACACTCGTGCGATTCAGAAACCAGCTCTTCATATAAAGTTCTAGTACAAGGATTCAATACTTTTCTTACGGTTACACACTGTGTAGCCCACACAAGGGATATTACATCTTAGTTCTGAAGATTGGTGATGTAAGTTATCTTTACTATTTCTTACAACGGCAATTTCTATGGGCAATGGCGACTCCCAGGTGGTAGATTTGCCAACTCGTAAGCTTTGACAGCAAGGGTTGACGCTCTATTAAACCATCATGACCTCTCTCTACCAAAACAGCTCTCCTCCGATGTGTACCTTAAATATATTAGTAAAAATTCAAGATATGAGTTTTAATATATACTTTTTTTGGAACTAAGAGGAACTGGCAGAAATCATGAAATGATGGAATGGAATAAGTGCTATGCCGTCTATAAGCGACCTTTGACTCTTTACCACTTTATCTTTCCATTTTATACGTTTTTTTTACAAAACTATACAAACTTATTTTTTGTTATTGAATGAAGATTTTGAATAACATTTTTTTCGTTGTCATACACTTATTTCAAACTTTGTTAAATTACTTTATTGTGTCCGTTACGTGTATATACATAATTTGTAGCGAAAAAAACTTCCAAGTGGATGCACCACACATCTCTAGTTTCTTCAATAATAATCTGTCAAACACGCGGAAGTCTATCAGTGCCAAATTTATATGCCAATTTTTCATATTTCTGTATTTTCTTTCGATAAAGAATCTTATGAATTCAGTTTTATGTCTTTTTAAGGAAAAATATGAGTAGCTTGAAATAAAAACCAACTTTCAGATACAAAAGGTCGAAATCAAACATACTTTCCGTTAAAAAATCTGAAATAAAAGCTCGAAACGCAAAAAACGCATGTACAAGTAGATACATATATTTGTAAATAATTGATATCCATACACGTTGTGAACTTTGTAACAAGGTTAATTAATAAACAAGCGTTAGGTATTGTCACTGATTTTACTATCATATTGTATTTATTATAAAATAGCTAATATTATAATTAGACAAGATAACCCTGACAATCGATCAATCAATGAATATATATTTTATTCAAGTAGGCTTTTACAAGCGATTTTAATTCGTCATATTACAAAACGTTTTACAGAGAAGCTACCACCGGTTCTGGCAATAAAGTCAGTAGTTAGTCTCTTTTCCAACATTTAAAATAGAAAGTTATGTTAGTTAAATACAATTATATAAATAAATATATGTATATAATACATACTTCCTGGAAGTCCTTATAACCTTGTATTGAATAATGTATTTTTTACTAATCGGCAAAGTTAAAATATCTGTAAATTTTTATTATACAAACGGTTCCCTCGTCCCAAGAAGGATTTATTACTTGACGCATTCGAAAACATGTCTTTATAAGCATATCCTTACGTCTCGTGTATATGCAATTATTTTATCATTGATTCTATCAAAGATAATCATGTTGTGTACATAACATTGTTATAAATATATTGTGACGCAACAGTGAGAATTCCTACTTTGTTAAAAAACATCCTGAAGAGAGTCTTTAACTCCAAGTTGCTTAGGGCATAATAGGTTATTAAAATCTAGGGCACGCAAATCTTAACCGGGCATACACATCTGTGTTCTTTTCATATGCTTAAAATATTTATGATTCATCTCGTGTTGGGCGATAAAGAAAAACATCATCAAATAAACTATCACTACCACATTTATAGCTATCCATCAACCCATATTACAGCAACATGGCGGAATAAGCTGCAAGCCTCCTCCCCATAATAAGAGACTTTAGCTCAACCGTGGAACAGAGTAGCTCTTTTTTTGCACTTTTTTTCAAACATTTAAAATTTCTTCCATGCCATTTTCATTCAGTTGTTATGATCACGTTTTTGTAGTAATTTTGAGATATTTTTTTTTTTTAAAAGAATTGGATACCATTTTTGAATAGAAAAAAAGTAGCCTTCATCCTAAAATCAATTTAATGTTGCGATCTTGACTAGAACGTTGTCGAAGATGTTCACATGAACAACATTTTTTGACAAAATCTAAAAACTATTTTTTCAATGGATTTGGATTAATTCCCAAACCTTTAAGATTCCTCGAACAAATACTGAGACTAAAGGAAGGATCTGTCGTCATTTAATTTCAACTAAAACACAATGAATGAATTGTGTAATGGAAAGTATCTAATATCTATCCGGAATATGTATAAACATGTCCTTGACGTTTTCCAGTGTAGTAGTAAGATAATTTATTTCCAAGCTAAGTTGAACTTTAATTCCAGCCGAGTAAGTGTCAAATTCCACTCTAATAAATAAAATAAAAAACGCTGTGTTCCTGAGTAATCATTGCGACGAGCAATTCCATTGGGTATATGGCCATGGTGCTAATTTAAATAGAAAATATTTTAAAAGATTAAAACGGATGATGTTCTAAATTAGGTTTTCCTGTCCAACTTAATAATTAATATATTGTATGACTTGAACAAAGTAAATGATTCTAGTTAACCCACTATCACACGAGGATATTAAACTGAATGTACAAAGATTCAAACCAAAATTTGCGTTTATGCAAATATGTCACTTATTTTAATAGCATTTACGTTTAATTTCATTTAATTGTTGATGTTTAAATTATATGAATCCGGAGTATCGAGCATAATCATCTTACAATGTAGCGAATGGGCTAGGCCATAATGTTATCTGTATTTATTATGTATTTAATTTGTTGCATTAAGCAGTTGCTCTACGGAAATAAAAATAATTGAATTACATAAAAAAGCATTTTCATAGTAATTTCTTTTATCCGTGAGTCTTATTAATCAAACCATATATTTCCATCTCAGATTGTTTCGTCTTCGTAATAAAATAAAACAAATACTTAGAGCAATAATGGAACAAAGGGTACCAAAAGTAAAGACTGGTCTAGAGTACTATAAACGTTACAACTTGGCCTTAACAAATTTATCGTTTATTGCACTTAGAAATTATAACACGTTTTAGTGTGCAATCATCTCTCATTAAAGTACCATCTAAGTAATAATCAAAAATGCATATTAAAATATTTTTATTCCTATTCTTAGGAGCTCAAAATGTTTTGGGTAAAAAGAGTTTTACAATTGTAATGGACACGACAAAATCAATGGAAGACGAAATATATTTTTTGAAAGTAAACATAGCTTCTATTGTAAATTCAATCAAAGGTCAACAATTCTTCAATTACATCTTAATACCATTTGGCGATGAAGGTAAGGGTATAATTCTATGGATCATTGGCACATCAAGTTACTGTAATTAGTTCAATTAATATTGGATAAAATTTATTTAATATTAAATTTTATATTTTTTCAACAGATGTAGAACCGCCATTAATATCACCGACGCCGGATGAACTAGTTGATATCATACAATACATGGTCGCAAGTGGAGGCCAAGGTTGCCCGGAAAATTCTTTAGGTGCTATAGAGACGGCTTTGGAAGTGAGCTTACCAAAATCATACATCTACGTCTTCACGGATGCTGAAGCAAAGACTCACAGCCAACTAGAAAATATAAAACAACTCTGTCGAATACGGCGAAGTCAGGTACTTACATCATAACATTATAAATAAACTAGTTAGACTTAAATGCAACTCAACTGTTATTCATATGATTTATATGCGCTTGGAAGTATTTTATTATAAACCTACGCTGTTACATTGAAAACTGTAAATTACTTTTCTTTATTACATTCTACAGTATCAATTAAATCGATGTCAAAATAAGAAAGATAAAAATTAAAAAAAACAAGTGAATTGTGAATTCAAAGTTGCCCAAAAAAAACCATTATTTCTATTTTTGACTTTCTGTCTGCCCTTCAGTAAAGTTGTAAAAATTAAGAATCTTTTGATTATTATGTAAGTCGCTTTATTCCTAGACACCGTCAAATTGTTCGGTGAAATATCGGTTAAATCTGTATTATCGGTTAAATCTGTCAAGAATTATAACAACTTAATGTTTGCGTACATATTAATTCTATATATAATTCAAAACTGCAGATCGATTGTAATGAAATCATAAAGTATACAGTGTGTTTGAAAAACATTAGGCGTTTTACGAAATAGTCAATAATTTACCATATACGGAATCAAAAAATTAAAAAAAAGAAAGGCAGCGACAGAGAAAAGATAATGTGAACTATTAAATATGACCCTAACGCTTACCACAAACCCTATGGGATTACTGTTGTAATTTTGGCACTTTCAAACATTTTTAAAGAAAATCGAAGGCACTCTTCAATCTAATACTTGGTAATCTGGAGTCAGTTTTCTCCCATTAAATAATAATTAATCGGTTTAATATAAATAACAGCTTTATTTATTCATTTGTTAAGTTAATGAATCTTTTTGTTGATTATATTTAAGTATGTAAGTAACGTTCCATCAATGCGACATTGATCCTTCCCAGACTTTCATTAAGATCTTTCCGGGTGAATCGGTAGATAAACATTTCATCTGACACGTGCATGTTACCTCACGATGTTTTCCTTTACTGTTGAACATGATAACTCAGTGATATTTGCCCAGATTTGATCCACCGACCTTAGATTAAGATCCACGTGTACTATCTCAGCATTTCGAACCAAGACCAAATTGATCCAGTTCGTATTTGGAAATTGAAAATAAATGTATTTGATAAGTGTGGTGAAATCCAAAATCATTTTATACGTATCTTTCGATATTTTTGCAGGTAAACATTTTTAAAAGTGACGAATGTGAACGAAACAATTTGAATCAAACAGAAAGAGACAATATTTATTATGAAATCACCAGGAATTGTGGCGGAAATGTTTTTCGTTTAAACTTGGGTAATTTACGAGACGTAAGTATAATTAATCATACTAAGGATACAAAAAAATACGCTCAAATTATATGTTATTATTAATCCGTTCTTAGCGGATATCTACACTATATAAGGATCATACGTACCAAATTTCAAGTTTATAGGTTATATAGTTTCTGGGATTTCGTGATTAATTAGTGAGTGGTATTTCGGTTTTATATGAACTGAAACGAGTTTACTTGGTGGTAGGATAAGTATCACCCACACATCAGATATTGTGTTGTGTTCGGATTTTAACGGTGAGTGAGCCAGACTAACTACAAGCACAAGGTACATAACATCTTATCACCCGAGGCATTGTCTGTGTAAGGAATGGTTAATATTTCTTACAGTTCCAGTGTATGGGCGGCGGTGTCCACTTACAGTCAGGTGGCTAATTTTTTCGTCCGCTTACCTATATTGTAAAAAGATTTTGTTCTTTAAGGACATAGACCTAAGTCCTAAATTATATTTTATAACATTAAACATACTATCCACTACACACATATGCACTTATATCCGTGTACTCTACACACATCAACACGTGCAATAAAAGATAATATGTATTTAATTTTTTATGATTATTTTTGATATAGGTTTTTAAGTACATCAAAGAAATAACCAAAGTCGATTGGAGTGACGTCAATACGCATGAGAAGTTTAATAATAACAAACAGTATACCGTAAGTAACTTAATGCTATTATGTATCGAATAGTAATGTTTGAAAATGGGACGACTGTGTGCTTATATATAATTACTAGCTTTACTTGGTGGTAGGGTTGGTACAGAAAAATTGTGCAAGCCCGTCTGGGTAGGTACCACCCACTCACCAGATATTCTACCGCTAAACAGCAGTACTCAGTATTGTTGTGTTCCGGTTTGAAGGGTAAGTGAGCCTAGAGCCTAGTGAGTTAGTTTCCAAGGTTGGTGGCGCAACTATGGGCGGTGGTGACCACTTACCATCAGGTGGCCCATTTGCTCGTCCGCCTAGCTAACCGGCCTAGCTTCACAAGAGTACACTAAGGATCTTTAAACAACTTTTAGATTTAAGGACATTTATTTTTCCATGACCAGGAAAGTTGCCTCTTTTGAACTATAATATGCATGTATTATACATGTAAACTTTCCTCCCGATTCTCTCTTATTAGTGACGAAAACTGCATTAAAATCAGTGGCGTTGTTTAAAAGATCTAAGCATACTGACGGCGGGAAGCGACTTTGTTTTATACTTTGTAGAAATATAAAAAAAAAAACACATTGCCGTTTGTGATTTTGTCTATTATCTAGGGAGACTAGCCAATTGCCTAGAAGGAATACACGACAATTGTATGCAATCCTTATTATCTTACTCACATATCTGATGGGACAGCAAGGCAACCGAAGATAACTAAAGCACAAACCGGCGTTCCATTCACCGGGAGTGTTTGCGCTATTGAGAGACAATTGGCAGAAAAATGCTGTAACTCTCTACCTAATTTACCCCAAGCTTACAATCAGCAGTGTTGTAAGCTAGCCTCAATTACTTCAAAACTAAAGAATTTACTGAACTTAGATGCCCAGCGGTTGGAGCACGTAATATAATATTAATACTTAATCGAAGATTGTGGGTTCAAACAGGGCAAGCAACATTGAAATTTCATGTGCTTAACTAGTGTTTATAATTCATCTCGTGCTCAGCAGTGAAGGTAAAGGAGAAGGTTTAGTCCAACAGTGGAACACATGCAGCTTGTTAAAGCTGCATGTGTTCCACTGTTGGACTGTGCAAACAAACAAACAAACAAACAAACAAACAAACAAACAAACAAACAAACAAACAAACAAACAAACAAACAAACAAACAAACAAACAAACAAACAAACAAACAAACAAACAAACAACGTATTTTTTTTAATATTTCAGTTGACCATTGATACCTACACAAAGGAACTTATTGTAGCCGTCTCTGGACAGTACCCGACATTGCAAATATCAAATAACTTCGGAGACAGTCCTCATATTGAAAAAATTATCGCCACTAATTCTATGCTTGTGAGTATAATGACATATTATGTTTTAGAAATATCTTACATTTATTTACATGTTCTCAGGTATTTTACTTTGCGAAAGTATATCTAATTCATCTCAAGGTTCATAATTTTTAAATACCTCTCTAAATCCAATGAACATAAAGTCAAAAATGGCATGATAAAGATAAGTACGTTCTCACGGGACGATTTTTTTTTCTTTTTTTATATAAAATCATTGAACCTTCATCCTGTTTAACTTACTTGCCAATAACTTTTTTTTTACACAAGTGACAATTATCTTTAAACGGCGTCCTAAGCCGCGTTTTGGCCTCACGCGAGGCCAAAACGCGGCCATCCTTAGAACGTGCGTACTCTAAGCCCTTAAGTGGGTTACCAACACCTGACAGTATTTTAAGTCAAACCCCAACCCGGTGACACCTTGAAGGTCATTACGAATATACAGACCAAATAAAAAACCGCTTTATCAGGGAGAGGGAGGTGTAGTGGAAAAAGCAGTTGCTTGTAAATCTAAGTTTGGCATACAATTAAATTATTTCCATTTAGTACTTTTATGTTAACTTTGGATAATGGCAATTGTATGGTAAAGGTATAATAAATAAAAAAAAACATTTGTTTAAGGTAATTCGTATACAAGTTGCGCAATTAGGTGACTTCACAACTGATGTAGGTTGCCAAGGAACGGGTATAGTAACATTTTACAGGAAAAGTGAAGTACAATTTAAATATGGATTCTCTCCTCTACAACCGAACAGTCTCCAAGAAACTGCATCTCGGCCGATACCAGGTATTTTGCAATGTCTTATAGGCTACTTTGAAATATGTAAATGTTCTACGGTATTAGACATTCAAAATTTAGTCATATATAGAAAGCGTACCTCTTGACCGAGAAAGTGCTTATTTTTGTCTCCGCTGAGGCTTGTTCAATGTTTCACCCAAAGAGAATCACAAATGAACGGGCAATACTACGAGCATTCTTGGTACATATTATTATTAAAACAAGGCAGATGGATCGCTCGGAACATTATAGTGAAGCAACAAAAGCGAATATAAAATCACATCCAACTTTTCTTTAGTGCCAAAACGTCGCGCCTTTTTTTAATACACCGGGAATCAGAAACGTACCACCGGGAATTTGCATTCGCTTTTGTTGCTTCACTAAAATGTTCCGAGCACTCCTTCTGGCTTTTGTTATAATCATTGTATATCATTACGGCCTTAATGTAAACAATAAAAAGAGCATCCTTAAATTTTAATGTGCTAATTATTGGTTATAAATCTCAATCAATGCCTTGTGGAAGGACATCGTGGAAACACCTGCATGTATCTGATGAAATAATCATCTTTATCCACACTGACGTAAATTCAAGCCTTTTCCCTTAAGAGAAGACGAATAATCAGGGGGTCAATTCTAGTAACAAAATGTAATTTTATCGCAATCGCATTGAAGTGTGTCGCCGTGAAGTCGTTTTCCTTTTCTAGTCGACGATCCAATTGCTGTTATGGATCGGAATAGAATCGGGGACATAACGAAACTATTGTTAAAGAATCGAAATTTTCCCCACTTAAGTTCATACTGAGTTTTATTTTTCTGAAGAACAGTCCAAGTTAGATACTTATCGTATTAGTGAAATTGTTTTTTTCAATGCATCTTTTTTTTTAGGTCTAATGAACTATATACTGATATCACTTCCGGTCGATACGTCGTCCGAACTGGTATCCGTTAATATACAAACAGTTGATAACAAACTAACATACGATGACAAAAAAATCGCACATTACGCAGTTGATGAAAGCAGGGGTCTTTATCTTGTGCAAGCATATTTCGCGCCACAGACACCTTTCAAAATATCGGTAAATATTCTATTGTATTATCAACGACTCAAATTTTTTTCGAAAATCTGAATTATCAATCATTTCAGTATTTTATATCTATAGATAATCGATGTCCCTTTTTTATTCAATGCAGATAACATGTCGAGACAAGATGAATTATCAAGAAATAACGGGTACCACCGCTCTTCTTCACCCGCAACAAACATGTAAGTTTAATTTAATCATAATTTATATTAGCTAAAACTTTGGTGGAATTAATTTCACGACAAAATCTGACATCGAAGGATGAAGGACCAAAAAAGTCCTTTTTTGGGGTTCAAGGTCACTCTCTACTAAATTTCCTGAATTTATTCCGTTACTTAACCTTGACTCTGTCCGTTAAGGTTTCACTGGAAGACATAGCTGGAAAATACCGATATTAATCGAATACCTTATCAATAGGACTACAAATTTAATTTAAACATATTATTCTTGGTAAATAGATTGTTCGTTTAGGATAGGCGAAATAACTTCATCCTAGAACCTATAGGGCGAAGTGACTGTAATGGCAATTGTACCAATCAGGCAATATATAATACAAATTGGGTGAAACAGCATTAAGTTTTATATTATACAACTGAACAATGTATATGGTACTGGCTTTTAAGTTAGATATTCGTAGACCGATTTAAATATGATTTTTGGTTCAAATATAATATTATAAATTCAAACGATCAGAATGAGAAGTAACTGCTAAACATGGTAAACTGTTTTATTCAGGTATATTTCATACAATTTTTTATTATATATTTAATGTAATTTTATATAAAATAATTTTTAATCTAAGCTTAATTTAACTTAATTAAGTTTACTTAGCTGACCCAAATTTTCGAGCAAGCCATAATTGCCTATAATTGAAAGTGCAATTATCAAGTCAGTGCGTGAAATTTGTTCTATAAATAAATATTGCAGGTAGGGAATGCAATCCCGGCCCCTATTTTCAATCCCGGGATTACGGGATTGAACAAAGACAATCCCGGGATTTCGGGATAGCCCCGGGATTGAAAATTTATAGTAAAAACGACAAAAAAAACATCGGTTATCATTTTTATTTAAACTCAGCAGTCTGACGTCAACTTCCATATCAATGTGAACAAAACCAAAACAAAAATAAACTTCTAAAACATTAACTTTTTAACTAAAACAACTTCAACTTGAAATCATCTTTAAAACTAACAAATTAAACATAAAATACTTCTTAGTAAACAATTAGGAACTTTAGGTTACTATAAAATAAAACACAATCATTAACACTTCAATGTGCACAAACAAAAAAAAATAGTCTTCTAAAACATTAAAAAATGGCTATGACTTGAAATTATCTTAAACATAAAAATTTACTAAGAAAACAACTTTGAGTTGAGATCTACTTATTACGAAAATAAGACCTTAAAACATCAATGCATCTAAAGTTTCGTCTCCAAGCCGTGTTCTCAATTTGTTCCGTTAATCCCGAAAAGCCCGGGATTGGACAAATCTAATCCCGGGATTTTCAGGACTGGAACAAGGCCGGGATCCCGGGATCTCGGGATCCGGGATCCCGGGACTGCATTCCCTAATTGCAGGAGATATCGCAAGATATAACTAGTAATATATAATGCTTATCCAGATAATAGTTAATTCTCTCTAATCATAAATCGTATTACAAGTATTTGATCATCATACTTTTAATACATTAATATTAACTTACCAACGTTTTCTAGTAACCGTACCACGAAGATTTACACCTAGAGCAGAAATGATACAACCAGAACCGGCTTTAATAGACTTTGGAACTAGTTATAAAACGGCCTGCAAAGTATTCGGCTTTCCAACGCCAGTTATTTGGTGGGAAAATGATTTGGAACAAAAAATAACATCTCAAGTAAGCTTATGTTGTCATCTAAGCCTGTACTATCTACTAAGTTTATTTTTAGCATTAGCAGCCTGTAAATTTCCCGCTGCTGTGCTAAAGGCCTCCTATCCCTTTGAAGAGAAGGCTAAGGTTTGGAGCATATTCCAACAAGCTGCCAATGCGTGTTGGCGGAATACACATGTGGCAGAATTTCGTTGAAATTAGACACATGCAGGTTTCCTTACGATGTTTTCCTTCACCGCTGAGCACGAGATGAATTATAAACACAAATTAAGCACATGAAAATTCAGTGGTGCCTGCCTGGGTTTGAAACCGAAATCATCGGTTAAGACCATGATCATGATCATGCATGCACAAACTAAGTTTATATCGTGCTTTTATTACTAACTGATACCGTTTTTTGTTTAATAAATTCAAGTGTTTCGTTTATAATAAAAAGTTAAATTTATCAATATTTTAGAGCGCTCTACTTGAAATGCCATCTACTTATATAAGTTACGTAACAATCGCCAATACTACAAGAAACGGAACACTTACATGTAAATGTAGAAATGATGAAGGAAATAACGAAGCATCAGTCGATGTGTTCGTCAACAGAACTTTCGTCTTTGAAGTAATCCAGTATCCAACAGGTACATAAATTTGAATTATATATAGGTAGATAAAAAGGTACACTTCCAACCACAAGAGGTGAAAAGCCAAATAAACAACATTTTACATCAAATAGAGGCGATATAGTTGGTCGTGGATTTTCGAGTAAATGGCGTTTTGAACGTCGACAAAGCTGTTATCGGAAGTAAAATTAAATTGGATATAAGTATTAAATAATGGAATAGTGTTGATTAATAAATAAATATAATTAAAGAACTGTAACTCTTAAATAAGTGTAGTACGATTTTACAGATATGAACGTAGAATACGGTACTGAAGGCAGGCTCTATTGCGAAGTAAATGCCTATCCTGAAGCTGAAATAAAATGGTATCACAATGATACATTGATTGAAGAATCAGAATACATTAGTATTTTACAAGACGAACACCTGCTTTTAATAAATAACATGACAATAAACACAGCGGGAGAATATAAATGTGAAATTGACAATAATATTGAAACTAAAACTTATTCGGCTGACGTTTATGTAACTGGTCTAGGTAAGATATTGTTTGATTTTTTTCATAATTAATAACACAAAGTTCTAATATTCTTAATCATTTTAACAGAAGCGCCGAAAATTGAAATGCACGATTTAGAGATAATTTTAAAACCAGGAGATTGGACGGAACAACAATGCACGTAAGTTATATCTTTATAACTAGTCACAATTATAAAGTTTTCCAAATAATTACAATATTGAATACCAGACTTTCTTTACTTTTAATTTATTTAGTTGATTATTAAAGTATATTTTTAATTTAGTTCATTAATAATTCTTCGCTATAATATTATGGAAGTTCTGTTTTGGGCTGATTCAAGCTAAACTTAGAGAGTACTCAATTACCTTTGAGGTATTTGAACTAATATTTGCCTTAAATACTCATTTCCAGTATCCTAAAGGGTATACCGACACCCGAAGTGTCATGGAAGTACAAATTAAATAGTGGTGACTTCGATAATCTTCCTGAAGGCGTATTTGTAGATGGAAAATCATTAAAAATTGCGTCAGCTGATAAAGAACATGTCGGTTTTTATGTTTGTGAAGCATCAAATATTTTAGGAGTGGATACGCAAGAATTATCGGTGAAAGTACAATGTGAGTAATAATATTAATGACATTTGAATATATATATGCCATTTATTTAGTTAGGAGAGCCCTAAAATTTACTCAGTTTGATTTCTTTTGACAGATCCACCCAAAATTAAAAACGGCGATGAAGTTAAAGTTGTCAGAGAGGGCGATTTCGTTGAACTACCGTGTGACGTAGATGCTGTTCCTGAAGCAAATGTTCATTGGGACATGTACCATGATGATGTCATCGTAGCCTTTGACGAGCACCACCAGACCGATGAAGACTATACTCATAAGTATGGTTTATATTATAATAATAATTCTCAAAATAGTAATATTTGCGATGGATTATTGTTCTGACTTTGTTTGCTCGTAATTGTCCTAAAATCCTGTTTTGGAAGATGAAACTTGGTATTAAAAACCAAATTGTACACTAAGGTTAAAATATAATCCAAAAAAACATATTCGGTAGATTACGATAGACATAATATTTCTTTTACCACAAAATAACGAAAAAAATTTAAAGTGCTTGTTCTAAAGATGAAATGGTATAAAAGAAAATTACTAGAAACTATGATTTATTATCATTTAATTTTTTTTTACGTCTAGATTTTCCGCTCGTTCCAATGACTCTGGTATATATTATTGTACAGCTGAAAATAGCATGGGACGTTCTGTAAGAACCGTTACACTGAATGTTCTAGGTAAGTATCTCATTAACCAAAAATTGACTTCAATACGATTTTCATACATCCATTAATATTGTCGATTTTTTCTCAGTGGCTACATATATAGAACCTTTGCCATGGAAATCTTTGACAGTTCGAACTGGAGCAACCGTTGTATTGACTTGTGATATTACCTTCGGAAACCCTATTCCTACTTCAAGATGGCAGTATGTGGCCAATAACTCAGATACTGTTGTTTTGTTAAGGTAATTTAAATGTTCGGCATTTAAAAAGTAAATTTTATTGAAAATAAGGCTTTAAATATTTTAAGGTTATTGATAAATTTTATTCAAAATTGTCCAGAATGTATTAACAATATTGTAACCAGTCTCAATTTGTAAAGTGAGCTAGTTCATTTATATAAAGCTAAATATAGACCCAAGCACCAATGAATTTCCATGTGCTTAATTTGTGTTGTTTATACTTCATTTCGTGCTCAGCTATGAAGGAAACATCGTGAGGAAAATTGCATGTCATGTAGAGGGCCAATTTTTCTAATAAACATATAGACGATATTTTTTGGCAACGTTATATGAAACCATTTAAATAATTATCCCAGAAGTAAAATAATGTTAAAAAATATATGTTCTTGATTAGTTTTCAACCAAAGATTACTCTTGAAAGGAGGCCATTTCATATGTGATGACATTACTTCTCACTGAAGTCACTAAGATCATGATAATAAGAAAAAATATTGTTATGGATATTGAAGATTACTTCATCCTAAACAAATTGCGTACATGGCGTCTTATTTAGCCAACCGCGCAAAAATATCATACTTGTTGAAATATGTATGTGTGTAATAAAGCAGAAATATAAAGAGGATTCTATGTTATGGCACAGCAAGGCAATCCGACACCATTAGATCCAGGCGCCACGGCTATACTTGTTTTCTGCACGAGAGTGTACTTGACTTCTGCCGGTCATGATGAATGTGCACAGTTGACCACTGTAATTTCGCCGTTGACTATTTTGTCTTGCTGTTGAAATTAAATAAATAAATATATTATCCATCGAGAAAGGCATTACCGAAATGGTCAAAAGGACGTCATCGTCAGTCAGTTTCCATAACCTTTAATATAAGATAGAATAGATAAGTTTTGATGATGTTTCTAAAAATATTATGTATTCCTAGGGGACATTCTGCAGGCAAACTGAATTTAGTTTTAAACGACGTTACACGGAGACATGAGGGCACTTACCAATGTGTAGCAGAAAATGAAATCGGACCTGACTCCGTAAAAGTTTATCTTAAAGTACTATAATCATTAAAAATTAGTCAAGTATAATTATTCAATAAAAACCTTTTAAATTAATACCTCTTATTTATTTTCGTTCATTATATACGTAAACTACCAATTTTAAATATTTTACTATCTTGATATTATATAGGCATAAGTCTGGACTACAATCCATGTTCGACCGTATGCGTGACTTCACTTTTTAAGTTAAAAAAAATGGACACTGAGACTAGTAAATCAATGTTGTATTCGTAATTAAAAGTATTAAATAGTTAAGATCATTTGTTGCGATATTTGTGATTAAATGATTATTATGTATTCTTATAATTTATGTAAATAATCGAAATCAAAGATCTCGAAAACCCAATGCATTCACTTAAAATTAGATTGGAGAAGAAGCTGTCAAAATCACAGATAATTTTATAGATGTGCTTTTTTATTAATAATACGTCGCATTTAAAAATATTTAAATATTGAACACGATACACGAAGGCCAATAAAATCCCCTGCATTACATTCCGCATACCAATTTCTAATTCCGTTCTTAATCTGCTATGTCAAGCTAAGAGAGGGTTTAATGAATTTTCAGTACTTTTATTTCTCAACTAGTTCAAGAAGCAACGCTAATAAAAAATCAAAATACTCTTTATTGTACACCAGTAAACAAAAAGTTGAATCACATTTAAGAAAGATGCACAAGAGGCGGCCTTATCGCTGAACAACTGATACTAGACATGTAATAGACAATTTTTCAAAACATACCACGAGAAAGGCGAAAATAGCAAAAAACGTCTTTACTGTACGATTAGTTCGCCCTTGATATCTCAGTAACCACCAACGGTAGGTTAAAAATATGTAGGACCCAAATTGTAGAACGTAAATAAACGCAAAACCGAGTTATCGAAAAAAAACGAAATTCTATCTATAAGCGCCTTCTATCCTAGCATATCCTAAAACCAATCTTTTCGGTTCATTTGCATTTCTCGGCATGTTTTATATATGTTATAATGACTTCACTAAAAGTAGAAATTTAAAATATGATCTGAACAAATATAAAACTGTTAAGTATTATTGCATATTTATTATCTTCAAAGATTTATCATTACATTAATGACGACGAATACTACAATTTTAAAATTATTATTATTATTAGTTAATTAGTTACAAATTAAATCGAATTTATACCCTCCTCTTCCTTCATTATTATTCATTATTTATTTAATCTTACAAACTTAGTGTGTTCTGTCAATTGTCATTTGTGTTGTCACTGTCAAATAAGTAAATCAAATTCAGTTTGTAATGTTTATATTGTGAAATCAGTAAATTTTAGAGTATATTTATGATAAAAACTGGATCGTAAAATGATCTTATAAAATGTCTCTTTTTAATATACCACCTTACATGCTCCAAGAATTACCCGATGTTACTGAAATCGTAAATTATCCCATTA
This sequence comes from Vanessa atalanta, assembly GCF_905147765.1. Lineage (NCBI taxonomy): Eukaryota > Metazoa > Arthropoda > Insecta > Lepidoptera > Nymphalidae > Vanessa > Vanessa atalanta. The sequence goes on along the minus strand of NC_061891.1, from coordinate 8,191,894 downwards.
AAAATATTCAACGAATAAAGGTTAGTTCTAATGAGGTATTTGGCAACAACTCAAAATAATCTTTTCTATAATTATTTATGAATGATTTCACATAAACTATTTGCTTTATACTTGTTTTTGTAAACTTTTTTTTTATTAAATGTTTTAGTAAAGGATCTATTTTTGGATGACTAATAGCTCTTTGGGTATAAGTTAATGTTAATCCTCAAAGTACCTGGTTAAAAAATATACAGTATAGCATAAATTTTGTAATGAAATAATTGCTCTGAGACTTAAAGACATGGACCAGATTTTACATATTGTATAAAATGGCATATAGTAAAGCAATTGAGCATTTTATCCATCTATTTTACACCAACAGCTGTCTCCATTGGCACTCATGTTAAATTTGTGTTATTCATTACATTTCAAACAGGTTGTATAAAATCATAAACACAAGTTAAACAAAAAATCTTTTGATGTATATCAAAATTTGTTAAATTCATGTGTTTGTCATTAGTGTTTCATATGCATCTTGAAATTCTAGTCTAAAATAATGTGAAATAGAAAAATACAACATGAATACAAAAATAATTATATGTTATGATTAGAAGTGTTTTAATGTAATCATTCATATAGAAAAATAATTAATCTATGGGTATTCCTTTTTCAAAAAATAGTGTAGTACTATTTTAGATTACATTATATTTTATATATTCATAAAAAAAAAGAATGCTAAGTCTATAACTGATAGGTTCTATTTTTATGTAAAAGGAAATCGACTGAGAAAAATATATTCTTTATAAAATATCCTCTATCATATTCTGAAATTAATTAAGCCTTAAAAATTTTCAGTACACTAGCTTTGATGTATCAAAATCGTTAATCGCTTTTGGAGCTACCAGTGGAGGGATTTATGTATTCAACAGATGGCCTTGTGAATTTATACAACTTATTCCAAGTAAGGTTAGTATAAAAAAGTTTTTTGTAATATTTTCTTATATTCTATTCATGACTAAGTAAGAAAATTCAGTTTCATATTGAAAAAATTATAATGTCACTCTTTAATCAAATGCAATCATCGAACTCACTTATAGAATAATCTTTGTGACAATAAAAATCAAGTTTAGCTCGATAAAGATAAGGTTAATTTTATAAATTTTTATTTATCAATTTATTTGCATAAATTAATTTATTGCCTGTAAACTTATCATTTTAACAGAAAATAGTTAAGTGAATCTATGTGTCACTTTATATTGAAATAAATGTTTATAATATATATGTATATATACAATATTTATTAATACATGTATATTTAACACACACTGCATCTCAAACCATAATATACATAAGGACTTGAAAGTTACATGAGCAGCCACATGTTGTACCTCAAGTAACTTTAAGTCTTTTATTGCTAAATCATAATCTCGCCGAGCAACCATTGACCAGTGGACTGATTATAAAATATGTAGGAAAAGTATTATAGCAACTACATATACATACGTATAAAAAAATAATACATACGCTGATAACTACAGTATATGATTAATATATTCCTTACTACTGATATTTTTCCAGTTTAAAGCCTTTGTTGTTATTCTTTCCAGGATGGACCGATTACTAGATTAGCTATATCATCAGATGAGAGGCACATTGGTTTTGCAAATGGAAAAGGCGTTGTCACGGTGACTGAATGTGAACAATCCCTAAGCGGTAGTTTTTCAACAACATCATCTAAGGAGCACCAAGGAAATGAGGTTACAGCAATGACGTGGAGTAGAAACATGCTATTTACTGGTGATGATATCGGAAAGGTTTCAATTCTACAGTTGCAGAATTTTATTGTAAGTTTTTTGGTTTTTTAATGTCCGTTGTCTACTATAACTACACTTATGTGTTGTGTAACTATCTGTAACTTGTAACTTTAAACTTTATTTTGTATGTGGAAAGTGATAATAGACAAATATGTATTTTAAAATAACCATGACCTTGTGCTCAAATGTTTCAACCCACGGTAACATCAATAAAAGTTTAAAACGGAACCAATTTTCGTAGTGCGATTGGTATAGTAATCTTTTCAATCAGTCATTATAATATATATTACTTTAAAGACATTTTATAACATATGTTTTTTTTTTAACATTGTTTTTTGTTTTCGTTAATATGTTAAAAATATAATCTTGTGTTCTCGTGGGTTGGAATATTTCTGCACAGTACATTATTATAAGACAAATGAAGCAAAACAAAATGTGATAGAAGTGGCAATATTCAATATTTTTTTGATTCATAGAAATAGTAAATGAATACTCAAAGCTCAGCAAATGGAAACTTCTCGAAAATTGAAATATGTAAGAAATAAATCCTCTTCAAACTTATTACCTTTATTTCCACAGCAGATTTTTCACAAATTTATCGTATATAATTGTCATACATATTTAAATCTTTACTGAACAACTTAACTTATTTTAGGCAAAAAGAATGTTCCAGAGTTCCACGCAGATTATTATGAGTTTAGATTCACGTATTTGCCAACTTGAAGCAAAAGAATGCATGTTACTTGTGTCAACACTTTCGAGATGTTATATATGCAATACAATACAAGAACAGTACAGGCAAATTGGACAAAAGCTACGAGACGGTGAATTCGGAGCATGCTTCGCTAATATTGAAAAACCTCTAACAAATGGTGTTACAGAGAACGCAACAGAAGAATTTACTGAAGTTAAAAAATTCAACATTGTCGATGAAGATGTCAGGTTTGTCGTCGGTGAAGAATTCGCTAATACAGTTATTTATTGTGCCCGACCATCATCTAGATTATGGGAGGCAACTGTTGATGGCATGGTTAGAAGGACTCATCAATTTAAACAAGTACTAGCTAAGCAACCTATGACATTTGTATCGAATGAATCATATGAAAATGAGATTTTCATTGTAAAAAATGCTCAAGATATAGTTAACGAACAATCTGTGAATTTTACTAAAATATATAGCCTCAATGGTGCCATATTCGCGTATAGCAAGAACTCATTGTATTTCTTAAATATTCAAGATGTTGATAACACTGTTTGGTTTGATGCGTACAACAATATAAACGAATGCAGGATTTATAATGACTTGTTATATATTTGGTTATCAAATGGCTCTCTAATTAGTCTGAGGTTTATGAAGTTAGATAAGTTTCTAGTTAAATGCTATGCTGATAGTAAGTTTAGATTGTGTGCTGATTTATGTGCCTTGTTTAAAGAATATTTGTTATCGAGTGATCTATCGCCCAAATTACATATATTGAGCGGTTTAAGAGATAAAATAGAAAATAACGATACATTACACACATTAGATAGTGTTATAGAGAAATTCGATACGTTGAAATCGAGTGAAGCGACTCAAATGAAGTCTGGGATATATGTCGTGGATAACACATATCATACGCAATCACAATTAGATGATAATGTTCAAGCAAGAAATACCGATGATAATAAATTTGGACCATTGCCACCAGAGGCATTACAAACATTAAAAGGCATAAGCGTCACCGTATCAGATAAATTAAATTCAAGTAAAAAGATGCTAAGAGAGAAATGGGAAGATTTCGAAGACAAAATGAAACATTTGAGCATCGATAAAAACGATCCAACGCCAGATAAGCAAATAAACGAAAACGATAAGTTCCCGAAGTGGATACCTCGCGATGATTTTACAATAGACGATGTACCATTAGTTTTAGAAAACGATATAATATTCAGAGAATCTAGTCAAAGCTCTATAGAAGTGGACAATAATAATTTAGAAAGAGACAAAGTGTGCAGAATGTTGTACCAATATTCTAGATTAAGTCTTGTTAATAGAGAATCTGAAACGAATTTAAACTCCATAATCGATAACTATGCCCATGATATTAACGAAATTTATAATCTAATGTTGTTGTTAGAAAAATATTGTATATCAATAGAAGCTGTCGAAGAGTCAAAATTTGTACCGAATAATATATTCCTATCTTACTTAAAAGAATCGGTAAACAAATACGATTTACTCAACATGATAATAAAAGATGAAGTGCTATACAAATACTTCGTAGACTCCTGTATCGCTGTTAATATAAAAACTCAGAAACACTCGAATATCGGTTGTGAATGCGGATTTCCACTGCCGTATATAAGGACGAGTCAGATGCCTGTATTTTCGGAACTTATAGACGAATTCATCGAACAACAGTGGTCTAGTCAAACTAAGGAACAATGCTACGAAGTTTGCAAAAGAATGCCATACTTGTGGAGGAAAATATTGTACTTAAGAAGAAACGAAGACTTGATAAATGTCCTAAGAATACTTTTACAGATGCTGGACGAGAGTCTCTTGCATTCATTCTTACCTCAGTTTACATTTGAGACTTGGGAGAGGGCTATACAGTTATACGCAACGTTATATGCTAATATATGTTTAAATTGTAACAAAAAGTTTGAACACATATCCGTCAAAGATATGCTAAGTTGGGACAATCTCGGTTCGATGGTTATAAAATCGGTTGGCGGTAAAAATGCTATCAAATTGATGCAAAGACATGCGAACTTGATAGAGAAGGGCGCTTTGACGATGAAATTTTACCATTCTTGCTTGTTAGTGGTCCTGTATGGGAAATACGATGGGACCGTAACGATCCCGATGGTCGACACCGTTTATAGTTCGTACGATTTCAAGGACTCTCGAAATGAGGTAATATTTTTATTTTATAATTATTTATGGTAGTTCTAGATCTGAGATCGACTGCATTATAAAAAGTTTACGTATTTATAATCAACTAATCATTGAAAGATCTTGATTTTGAATTGAATTTTTAATGTAGGTTATTAAAAAAATGTATTGAAATCAATATTTCCTTTCAATAATAATTATTAGCAAAGATATATTTATAACCTCTGACAATGGTTGCTCTGTGAAGTGTTACATAATACAATTTTTTATCTATTTTAAAAATAATAAAAAGGCATTTGATAGCCTTTGCCACCCTAATGTTAGTCATCACCGCTCACAGACATTGGGACCGATTTATATATTTAAAATTATTCTCATCATAAACCTATTTACATGAATGCTTACTCGTGTTATTTAAACCTACTTGTATTTTTTGTACAAAATATATGCAGACTTTAGACAAATTTCAACTTTGTCTAAAACGTTTTGAAGTCTAGTTCAGTAGAACCATTGAAATAATTTTTATTTCTCTTGGAAACTAATTTTACCAGCAAATATTTATCACACCGCCCATCCATAACAAAGATATGATATATTATATCCATTAAATGATCCAGCCTTAAATTGCAGTGAATTGTTGAAGAGGTATCCGTCTGCTGATGAATTACTTCGACGAGCTCACATAAAATTTTATCAACAGAAAAAATAAAACACAGCTGTCATAGTAAATATTATATTGTTTCAATTGCAGATACACAAGATACTCTTAAACGCTTCTGATGGAACAATAAAAAATACTGCTTTGCCGCTGACCGTCGCTGCAACATCGCCTAATTGGGGCCTCAAGAAAATATACGAAAAGCTATCACCGAGTGAGCTTGACAATTCAGAAAATTCAATATTAAATGACATTTTGATGGCCTTGACTATGGCAGACGTCACAGACTGCACACTATGTGGATTGCCATTAAGAAACGAGGTTTTAATCGAAGACGGTGGTTTATGGGTATTTAAATGCGGTCATATATTCCACGGTGCTTGTTTGAATTTGAATAAAATCAAACTGTGCCCTTCTTGTACGCTCCAATGAATCATAGTGTATTATTTATTATCTGTGGCTATTTTTTATCTGTGTAATTTATATTCTAGATCTTGGGTTGCTATAAATTATTACTTAAATTATCATTAATTAATATAATATATATTTTAAAATAATATGATACATATATTTATATATAAAAACGCGAATTATCTAATCTAGTCTTAATATTGTCGTATTTCACTAAAACAATATTAAATGTATTAAATAAACATAAAGATTTGAGATACTGTTTGTAAAAACTTTTAACAATTTATAGTAATAGGATGTTTTTTTTTTATTTAACTGCCAAAACGTAGCACTGAAATTAATGGCCTTGGCATATTAATGTTAAGACAAGTGTAATATATTATATGTAGGAATTCTTAAACAAATATAGTGAGAAATGAATACGATCCAAATAAAAAAGGAAAGTCATTATGTATGCGTTGTGTCGTACTTTATATTTTGGGAATGCGTTAAATAAAGCTTATTTTATGTACCTGTAGCCTATTCCAACCATAAGACGAGTACACTAAACAACTATGACATTTCATTGGTCGAGATCTTGAATAGTCTATGATGAGAAAAAATTGCGTTTCAAATTTCGAATTTGTCACAGGAAGTTTGGAAGTAAAATTAAACTGGACATACTTATACACATACATAAATACATAGTCATGTATGTGGATTAGTGTTGTATTAATAAAGATATATCAATCATAAAACTGTTTGTAGTGTTTATAGCAGAACTATTTGCAAATCGAATGGAATATGTAATTCTAAGATGCGTCTGTATGTACTCCTTCAATTGGAATAGGCTATATGTTTATTATGAGCTTTATGGTTCGAAGGGATGAGGTCGTTTAATTAGGATCACGAATCTATTTTCACGTGCTTAATTTCGTATAGGCGATCCGTTTTTTGTTCACTTCATTTCGCGCTCAGTTAAAAAAGTCTGCATAGAATTCTATCACATGTGTATATCTTAGAAGCAGTGTGGTAGATTAAGACTTATCTGAGTAGAGCTAGCCCAGCAGCTTTATGGATCACTTATACGTATTTGTAAAATGATATTAGTACTTTATTAAATGTATTTTTAAACTATAAAAGCCAATTAAAATTATCATGGTATTTTAAAGTATGATTTTTATTTGTTGCTAGCTGTAATTAAAATGAATACAACTGGTTTTTTTTTTGATGAAGTTCAAATATTTGTTTGTTTTCAATTCAGGCCGCTGAAGGATGATTCCAAAGAGTTTCGTAATCAAATTGATGATGCAATAAGTTGCATATTAATCTTTATCTTCTTAATTAATTAATGTTCAACTAACGAACAATATTATTAAAAATTATTTTATATTGGGCTAAATACAAAAAAAAATTATGTTTTTTTAAACCCGAACTGCGTTTAAACAAGTTTATGTCAATCGTTTTTTTTTTTTGTATTCTATCACTAGACTACACTATTCTAACTGACAGTCGCAAGGCGCGTTCTCTCAGCGGCCGGACTATGAAGTGTAGGTATAAGAAGTGGAAGAGGTTATGTGTTTTAATTCTTAAAAATGTATGAATTAGTGTTCCATAAATTGCGAGAATGTCGCAACTGTAGCTTATTTTTAATTGCAGGTAATATCCTCTATTACGTGAAATTAACCCTTATGTTAATTATAGATCTATAGACTCACGAAGGCGTGCTCTCCTTGTTGTATTATTATCGGCTTGCATTCGTACGAGTGACGGTCGTGCTTATAAGGTAACTTAGTGTGCGTGGGATGACTAAGAGTACAGTCAACAAAAAAAAGTTTAAATTTGGTTAAGTTCATTTTATTAAATATTAGATAATTTAACGTAGAAAGGCACGCTTTAGTGGTTGAATAGACTATAATTTCGGATTTATAAATTTTATTTGTTATTTTATTTATCCTAAATTTCATACTTTTGAAGAACATTTGTACACGAAAATACTTCTTACATCTACACTTCATAGATCTGACTTTAGTTTGTTTTGTCACAGATTACAAAGTTAATAGTATATAAGGTGCCATCATGTGTTAGTTTTAAGTTAAAGTCACCTGACTGTTTTAACAATTTTTTTTTTATAAAATTTAAATTTCGAATCTTTTTACTAAATTTAATTTAGCACAATCTGTTTTAGGTATGTTTATTATTTAAATGTTAAATATCAGTTTAAAAATAAAATGTTTACTGTAAACAATTTTAGTAGAAATTCACTCATAAAATAGTTTAGTTATTATGTAATTCAATTGAAGTTTGGAATGTATGTCATACAGTCACAGCATATATATATATAAATTCTTAGTCTTATAATGTACTTCTGCAAAAGATATTTTGTAAAGACATTTTCGTACTGTTTTGTAAGAATTTATAAATCAGGAGCCTTAACTTACGCAGACGGCTTTTACGACATTTATACAAATGAATGCATACGGATGAAGGCAATAATTGTGTTAAGCGTAACGTTATTGTCTGTCCTTAGCTAGAGTTTTCTCCTTTGTATTCCCAATATAGCGTCAGGTAGGCTACCGACCTTAAGATTCATGATGAATGGACTGACCTTGAATATATAGAATAAGGAAATGCTGATAGATATTGAAGACATTTTTGTTAAAAAGCGACCTTTGCAAACGCTTATGCCTTCATTCGACGTTTGATCTCTAGGCGTTGTGTAATATCGTAACTATTTTATTCGGTAATTTCATTTGTATATACATTAAAATATTATAAATACAGAACCCAATAAAAAACCTTCATGTATCTTTTTTTCTTGATTATTATATAAAGACTTAAAGACGAATAATCTACGATTTTTGTTCGAAGAATATTTGAAAAAAAAAAGAATTGTAATTGTATTATTTGACATTCTAAGTTTAAAAATTGACTTATGTGTATATTACTAGACAAGCTGTTAAAATTGTGTCAAATTATTATTTGACATATTTATTATTGTGTTAAAAGAAATTAATCCGAAACGTACGCGCAGATGTGGCACAACAGTTTATTATAGTTTTGTGAGTTTTGGTCAATTGGCCATAACTTAGTTCGCAAAATCTCAGTACCGGGCAGCGCGTCTAGTATACATATATGTCAATGTCATTGGGTATGTCATAGTAAACACTAAGATTTTCATTACCCCATCAAAGATTGTTTTGGGACTGATTCATTTAAATTGTAAAATAATTCGGTTATATTTATTTTAACATTGTTAATTAATGTATCAGTACCTTATATTAGTGGTAACACAAAATGTAATATATATATATATATATATATACATACATATATAGAGAGGAATAAAACTGAATGCTTAATCGTGATTGGTGGATTTGATATTAGAAATACAATTTGAATACCAGATGTAATTCTCGAATGTAATGTTGTTTGTTTGTGTTATATACATAATTTATGATAGCAGTTTTATTGTACTAGTGTAATGTAAATACACAACGAATCGATTTCCTTTCGGATTCAACAAGTTGTCTATTTAAAAATGAGATTTTTTGGACCTCTATTGTCGCGCCTTGGTAGTAATACGTTCTCATATACCGTTATGCTCCTCACTTAAATATCTATATATAGTCGTTGCGCCTGCAAAAGCCGCTATGTGTTTTTTTCTTATATTTAGATTGTTCTGCCGTTTTAATCGTTATTCCAATACGCAAGTACTGTAGAAACAGTTTTGTGATAATTTCAGTAATTTAATAGTTAAAATTTCGCTATGTGACGTTAATACATCGAAAGCGACATAAATTGAAATAACGATTAAAACGGCATAATAATAAAAAAAAACACAACGACTTTTGCAGGCGCAACGACGATATATATCTGCCGCCGCCCTCTGCTCACTTGCTAACGAAACCGTTTTTTTTTATTCCACGTCTGTTACGTCACGTTCATATGTACACTAAATATTTATAGCCTTCTGTTTTGTGATTGGATCCTTAAGAACGCCTCGTAGACAATAGACGGACGCACTAACCGTTAGTAAAATTATCGTTTCTTAAAAGAAAAAGGTATAAGTGCTTGCAACCTAAGCTCGTGAATTTAATGTTATTACACCAATTGAACGCGAAATCAAATTTTATCCTAAGAATTATACAGAATAATTTGTATATATTTTTTATTATAACGCAGAACTGTGCAGTATTTAAAGAATTTACCTTGTAATAATACTTGTACGCTTCTCTTATATTAAACCATTAATTTGGGTCAGTATTTTTCATGTGTTGTTGATGTCTATTCAAGTAGAATATCAAATTTAGAATTATTTTTTAATATAGTCAAGGGTGGAACCAGCTGACCACGCAACATATGTGTCTTGTGACATTATAAATTGTACAAAACTCGTCCGTCGTCATAATGAAATTGTAAGGTTAATTTTAATTTCCATTGTAATTTCATTGCGTTGGTCGACTCTTCGATGGTGACTGTAGGTTGTGCAGTTTTAAATGTCATGTGTAGTCAAGCATTTTTAATTTCGTCCCATAACGTTTCATTTGAAATTTCACTGAACATATTGGAACTGAGATATTGGGTTTGTCGCTCATTTTTATTTGGGCGATTATCGAACAGTTACTGCATCTATTTAAAATTCAAATGACATATGTCAAAAGTGACATTAAGTGAACCAATCAGAGTCCCTTGTCCATGAAATTGTCAAACATTTGATTCAAATACTGAATCTTTCAAGTGATATTATTCTTGGTTTGTATGAGATTAAGACTATGGACAACATTGTTATGTCAATAACCCTGCAACATATAAATATGTCCTAATATATCCTTAAAAAGAGATATATATTTCATGACTGTGTTTAGTGATGACACATAATTGATCTTACATGTAATAATATTTCTATAATCAAAATGTACCAAAAACTATATCTGCTTCTTATCAAGCTACCTTTATAAATTTATTTTTCATTAGATCAAAATATATGTACAAGAACATTATATTTTTGTATTAAACAATGTAGCCAGACTATTGTAGCCATATCAGTTGTAATGATAATACTGTAATATCGTGTTTAATATACCATTATTATAAAATGACATGATTTTTTTTCGTGACGACCTTATATTGTTGGTTTGGATGTTTTCCAAAGAAGTGTTTTAAACGTCAACAAGTACAATTTTACTTTTAAAGAAACCGCAGAAATAAGCTAATTTATTTTGTTGACCGTATTTATTTAAAATTATTTTAAAATGATTCTTTTGTATGGAATTATTTATTGATAATAGCACCACGTATAGTACTAATGCGACCACCAGTGCTTTAGTAATTAAATATCACAAGTACTTGTCGTAATTTCATGTATGTTACATGCCGTGTCAAAATTACATTATTCAGTAAAAATATTATAATTATACTTAAAATTAAAAAAAAAGAGAATATAATGAAGGTATTTAGTATTTAACTAATATAAAACATTATTAACTTTAAAATTAATAAACCTTTATTACTATTATCTCAGCTTGGAAATCGTTTATTATTTGAGGTTTTTTTTTTTAAATCAGAAATCTGAATCTGGTTTATTTGCATTACAGGCTCCTTTTTCGCCGGAAAAAAAGATCCGCGAATCTCGAATTGCTTACAAATAAAGTCCTAAGTTTTTTCGTCTTTATTGACTGAATATTTATTTAATTTAAATGGTACAGTATAAAATAATGATATTACATAACTGAAGTATTTTTTTAAAGGTCACGGAGTTGACAGGTATTCTTAGCATTGGGCATTAGAAAATAAAACAATATGTATTTTTTGTATAATTACTTTTTATTAAACTTTTGGGTTTTGGCACAATTTGAATAATGTGTCCTGGTTTATACCAACTAGGTATTAAAACCTAAGTCTATCTACGCGCTTGTGTACTTAGTGGAAACTTTAACAAAATAATCTCAATCAATGAAAAATAATTTAGTTAAAAACCATAAGAAATATAACAACACATAATTTTAGTAAGTAGAATAAAAATAACATACCCTGGTACGTTATTTTTATGAAGAAAAAAAAAACTATACCGTAAAACGAAACTGTCAAGTCAGATGTGTTTTAAATGAATTGTCTGTGACACAGATAATAAATACAAATAAAAAAATCGACCGAGATCTATGCGATTCGCATATTAAGTATCGATCATTATAAAATAAACACAACGAACTTTCACATTAATATATCGCGTATGTACAATGGGAATCAACATAAGAATAAATAATTTAACGTCACTTTACTAAACCCTTACACATTTACTAAGAAGTACACGCTACATATTCGATTAAGTCACGTACACAATAATTTATTTATATGCTTATTCGTCTACATCTATTCACGTCGATTACATAATATTACTGGCATACAATATAAAGGCGAGTACAGACCGCAAATCATTATTCAGGCATGGGGTATGTACAACATAAAAAAAGAAGTTCAGTAATGAGAAAAAAAATTGACAACAGATAATAAAAATACAGTTTGTATATTGTTATTTATAGATAATATAAAATTATAGGTATGTACTCGCCATCAGTACAAAAAAAGAAAACAAGAAAAATACAATTAGAAAAATAAATAACAAATAAAATGGCAATTAACGACATCGCTCCCTTTAACCTGAATTAACACTAAAATCTATACAAATTTGTTTCTCTATAACTATATTATGAAGATATTTGTCAACTATACCTTATTCTACGTCTACTAATAAATTGCACGATTTGATAAAGCGAATATTTGATTTTTATTTCCCCACATTTCGGTGGGCCTATTTGAAATATAAATTGGGAATAAATAGAACATCTTTCTATTTTTTTTTTTAATGTAAATTGACAATCTCCAAATTGACCACCATCTTGTTTTCAACACTGGTTGGCACAGATTAATTATTTTTCATAGATACTTATGAAATACAGAGCATCGAAGATATTTTGACATTACATTTTTTTTTTACCCACTAAATATAGTTGTTTAAAGTACAAATTTCCGCTAATGAGTATTATGAGTTATTTTATTTATACTTTATTATGCATCATAGTTATCACTGGTTCTTCGACAGCATGTGTTCAAAACACTTAAATTTTCAAGCATTCCGCTTCAAATTTTTGGTTTGATACAATTAAATCCCTTAAATCTACACTACGAAAAGATATTTTAACTAAGATTTACACATGGCCACACAAAAGTAAATTCCGGATCTAATACTTAAATAACTTTTAATCTATGGCTAATCTAGAACTTACTACAGATAACTTTATCCGAACATCGATTACGTGCATACATATCTACAGAGGATTATCAAATATTTACATTGAAATTTGATGAAATATAACAATATAACTTATTATATACACTTTCCTAATCGTCTAATCACTAGTAGATACAATTCTAGCACAGTCCAAACGATTACTGCCATCTACTTGTCGTAAACCGAAACGTTTACATGAGTTGATCTTAATTCACTAATGGAATAATCTCAATTATAATAAGACATTTGTATAGACGAGAGATCGGAGCGACACTGGCATTATTTATCAACAACATTTATAGCCTTGAAGATCTCACATTAAGTAGTTGATGGGAGTCGCTACTAGCGAGATTCTTCTGTTCCTTACGTTTATTCGAGAACTTTCTGGAGTTTACCAGGGATGGTGAGACGGGGGTAGGGAGAGGGGCGCGGCGTGCGGATAGGGCCAGCCGCGCGCCGTACCTCAATCTTCCTCTCTGGGAGACAATGGGGGAGAGAAACCTGGGTTCATGTAATTACCCCCATTGGGTGGTGGTGATGAGTTAGATGGTCCGGGGCTTGATAAAGAGGGGAGAAAGTTCAGTTCGCTCCCCCCATCCCTGCACCAGAGCTGCCTCATCTCCTGTCTGCGCGTGCGCATAAGATTCTTATATTCTGATATCCGCATCTTCTTTCCATCGACTATGCATGTCCGCTTAGGTCTTGGTCGGTACCTGGAATTGAATAATTTAAATGATTAAAATTACACAAATACTAACGTACTAATTACTTAATTGATACAAACTACTAATTAAGGTAACGTATATTAAAAATGTTCTTACCTGTAATCAGGATGTTTTTCCATATGCAACTTCGAAAGTCTCGACTGTTCTTCGTAGTATGGCTGCTTCTCTGCGTTGGACATGGCCTTCCATCTCGCACCGAGTATCTTTGATATATTCGAGTTATGCATATCTGGGCAGGCTTTGAGGATCTTGCGGCGTTCGTCTTTCGCCCAAACCATGAATGCGTTCATGGGTCTCTTGATGTGGGGTTTACCAGCTTCATCGCGTTTCGGTTGACGGATCAGTTTAGCTTTCTCTGCCTCTTCAGGAGGAGTCTGAGCCCAAGAAGACGCTGTAAAGAGAATTAGAATTTAATAAATTTGTTTCATTTTAGAATGTTACTAACACAATGGAGAGAACCGATAGTTTAAGTTAGTTATTTGCAGGATGAAAAGACTTATGACTCATACCAAGTAACATCCTATTAATGTCTCACTGTTGGGCAAATGCATCCTCTACCCACGACAAGGTCTTGGAGCTTATTCCACTGTTACCTTAATACCAGTCGGCGAATACACATGTCTCAAAATTCGACGACACGTGAAAATTTCCTCACCATATTCTCCTTCATCGCAGAACACGAGTTAAATTATAAACACAAACTAAGGATTTTAACTCGCAGACTTCGGTCTAGATTCACTAGATTCACGTGTTCTTACTCCTGAACCATCACGGCCCCGTTATTTGAATAACTAAAAATATTTACAAAATTTTACGAACGATATCGTAAAACGGTAATAACACAAACAGTTTAAGTTTTACTTCCTAAACTATATTGTATATTTTAGCTCGAACTATCATAGACGCAACTGTCTAGGGTGTAATTTGTTATTGTATTTTAGTCTTTATTTCTAAAGACATAAGATATAGATATTAGTGAATGGGAGGTTCATACAAAGAATTCAATCGGATGCCTCGCTAAGCTATGTCGTAAATTATCGCGAACAGTGAATGCTGGCTGTAAAACAATCGTTAAACAAAGATTAAGAATGGGTCTATTCTGGACTAGTTGCTTTTCGGATGAGCGGATTGATATATGGAATTTTCGTTTCACATCAGATTATTCTGTCACTATTTGGAAAATACTTTCGAATAAAACTCATAAATTATATAATAATATCTTCAAGCAACACTGTCTTCATTTCCATAATGGAGTTGAACGCACTTACGGTTTAGCTGTCATACTTATTGTATAAAAACTTTACTCGATCGATCTGTAGTAATATTGTGAAGAGGGAAGATGTGTTTGTTTGTAATTGATAAACTCTGAAACTATTGAACCGATTTGAATATATTTTAGAAGTAACATAGGTTTTACAAATATCAATATTTCAGCTTGAACCAATAGCATTTGTAAAGCAATTCAGAATATAAAGCGTTAGCAAGCTGCTTGAACCGCGGGCGCGTATGTACGAGTATACACTCTTAAAAGTCACAAAATGAATCCACGCGGGCAAAGCCGCGGGCGCAGCGAATAAAATCTAAAATTGTACATTATTATGAAAAGTTAAAATCAATAACACTCCTTGACGTTTATGTATAATCGCGATGAAAAGTCATAAAGGTCTCGTGTACAAATATTTAGAGCAAATACAAGACACATCCGCTTAACATTTCAGTTGACGGATTCGTAACCAAGTGTACCTACAATTAATAAGCTCTGTCGCACGGAAATTTCGACCTCTCAAAGTCTACACATTCCTCGAATTAATTTGACACGCTGTTAGATAATTTATAACATCCTACATCGGACGATTCGCGTGATACACGGTTCCAAAACGTATAATCGTACTGGTACATGCGAAACGTATAAGATCTGCGTACGCGAAAACATTTCGTTTATACATGATTAACTTCCATTTGACAAAAGTACAGTCTCGTTCATTTAACTTGTCAGTCATTAAAATACCTTCTAATTAGATAGGATAGTTTCGTTTGTTGCGTATTATTTATGTTTGAAATTTCTCATTATATCAGTAATTAATCGACTTACATTAAATAAGAATTCCTTGACATGATATATAAATTATTTTTAAAGGACATTTTGTGTATTAGTTTTTATTTCACTTTTCCGCGTATATGTACGATCGGGCAGATCAACGAAGGGCGGAAGCGTGCGTCTTGAGCGCCATCTATTCCATATTTCTCGCGATTCTCTTGTTTTAAAGGAAACCAAACGACACCGCATTTTGTAACCATCTCGGTTTGGGACACTGCCAACTATTTAAAGTGTGCACTATTAAATTTATTCGCATCATAATTTACATTAAATAATATACAAAAACTTTTCGAGTGCATTAGTATTACAAATAATACGTTCATTTCAATATCGTATCATAATTGTAAGTGTAATTATTTACACGGGTTTATATCTTTAACTGGTACATTAAAGAAGTATTATTTAATTGTTTCAAATTATATTCTATATAATGTAACGCGTTTTGCGGTATTCCTTGTTATCAGGAATTAAATAATTGATGTGTACTTATAGATAAATTACTTCGAATGAATATTTTTTTCGCACCTTTGGGTCCTTTAAAGACACGTTCCTTTTTTGTATATCTACTTTAAATCTCAGTAAAATATTGTAAAAAAATAATATGCTACAAAGTAATAATTAGTCCACAAATGTAAGCATACAATGTTACGCTATCCAACTTCCGATTCAATATCACAACACACCTCGACTCGTCAGACACAGTGTCGACAGTGTCACAAAACTCCACTTCAGCGATATCTTGTACAACAGGTCCGCGCCACAGCAGGTGTAGTTGGAAACTGTCTTCGCTATACAGCCTGACCTACATAAACTCGTGTTTCCCGCATCATAACTGTTTTACATCGTATCTAGATTAATTATATTTAGCAATTAAACTCAGACATCAAAATGTTTGGCGGCGACACGGAACATTTCTTAGTTTTCACATTTCGTAGCGAAAGCGACTATTCATTTAATTCCTTGTTTATTTTAGTTCGTATGTTGCGTAATGTTTTGCGAATTTGTGATATTAATATTGGTTCATCGGATGGGTTGACAACCGGAGCGAGGTGTGTTCGGTGTTCGTGTATTATAAAACTTTGGATTCATTAATCATGTAGTTTCATTCAACATTTAAATCAAAATAATCTTTACTAACAACCCGCCCTGTCTTCGCACGGGTTTGTACCCGTAATTGTTTACTTATTAAATGTAATTAATACCCTATAAGTCTCAGGAATAATATAGTTTTCTACTAGGGAACAAAATTTTAGAATTGGTTACGAAGGTAACCATCTACATACAAACAAACAAATTATACCTCTTCATAATATTATTATAGAATCAAGAAGGTTCATAAAAGTACTTTTAAATCACAGTACAGTATTAAATTAAATGTAAAGGTAGTCGTACTACCGGTTCGAAGAAAATACCCAGAGACGAGAATAACTAGACCAGACCAGACCAGACCAGCGACAGAAACTCCACAAGATTTTTTATGTAAATCATAGGAAAAGTATCAAAAATTGTATTACTTGTCTTTTAAACATTTACCTCTGTAGATCGATGGAAAAATATATCCACTCTAAAGAGTTTATTGTAGAATTTTCTCATTACTAAACCGAACCGTTGGAAGGTTTACTTAATCTAGTTAATTAGCCATTCAAACCTTGATTTTGTTTCATTAATAACATTAATACTAGATATTAAATCATCAAACATTATATTATATTGATATTATATTAAAACCTTTCTTGATTTATATAAATCAAGAACGAAAACATTAGTATAAAACAGCTGTGAATGTTGAGTCAGTAAAATAACCGTATGCATCACAGAGGCCGTATTTTAAATCAATAAAAGTTCGAAAACCGTCATCGAATATTATAACTATTGGTATAAGAAACGGAATAAATTTAATTGGCTGCCAGTTCTATACTGTATTTTCATTTTGAACGGCAATAGCAGTGAATTATAAGTAGGCGTCTGATCCGCGGGACCTTGTCCGTTTTTATTTCTGACGGGGTTATGTCTACGCCCATCCGTATGGCTAATAAATGATTTGATAAGACAGCCGTCCCCATATTTTTGGATCGTTTGCGCGTTTGTGACGCCAGTAAGCGTCATAGTGATCACTAACTGATTCATGGCTCAGGGCATGTGTAGACTTGCGTCTCGAAACTGTGTCACTGATTTCTTTGCGCTGTGCGAAAAAGAGGTTTTAATATTGTTTACAAATTCAAGGTCAATCGCCGATGTGCCGACGTATAACGAATTAAACACCATCTGGAATCGTTTACAATGTAACTTGTCATTTTTATGTGTATTTTATTTTAGCTACATCATAAATAAATGATATCATATTAATACTTATTATATAAAATGTTTGTTAGTAAGTCTGTTTGCGATTAATAGACTTCGACGGCATTTTGAAGCTTTTGATCGATGACCACGAAAGTTTGGTATACATGTTTTCGCAGAGGTTTTTAAACAACTTTGAAGCAACTCGCCGCTAGATGGCGCTAGAGCATTGCTTCTTTTATACCGTTCAAGCAATCGCCATCAAAGTCGATATGCGTAGATATTGTTTATACCTATATAATTTGTGATGGCAACGCCGATTTAAGCAAGTGTAATACGGTTGTATGTCGAAAACCTTAACGGCTTTTTGTAAGAAATCTTAACTAGGTTTTATTTTAAAATAAGTATCGTGTCTTTATTCAAGATTTTGAAGTAGACCTAGTGATGAGATCTTTATTTCTTGTATTATATGTATGTTGACCAGATCGAGTGTTGTTTAGTTTATTTTTAAAGTATAATCTGTGGGTACTTACTATTGCAGCCAGTATTATAATCATCGTCTTTCTTCATGTAAGGGCTGTTTTCTTCCATTGGCGGGTAGGGCACGTATCTTTGAAGCATCATGGGCTGCGCAGGCGACGGTGAACGTTGCTTGCTGAGGTTTAGTGGTGCATCGGGGTCTTGAGGTGGGGGAGAACGCGCGCTTGCTGTCAGTTGGGCGAGTTGAGCTGTCGCCGGCCAAGTCGATGTCGGTACCACCTGTAAAAATTATGTTCAACAAATTTTAGAATTGTAAAACTTTTCCGTGACGTTACCTGAAAATTAGAATCAATGGGAAAAAATAATTAATAAGGAAAAACCGTAGAGGATATGACCATAACCAAGGTAAATTAAAAGTTTGAAAGTAATTCAGGTTTGGCCCAACAATTCAAAACAGTAATTTGTTTATTCAAACAAACAACAACGTATTCTAATTTTAAAAAAAACGAATCCAACGACGCCGCATTGTCGATAGAGAACTGCGCTCATATAGTGCTCAAGTTTGTGCGCAAGCGCAGATGCTCAATCTATTCCTTGAATGAAGAGAGTAAATGGACGACTAATATCTTTACGGGGTTTTCGAGGCCCGCGTGTATAGGGTCAGGGTTTTGCCGCCGAGGCACTGAAGTTGATTTAAAGGGATTAGTGAATATTACTGACTGTATTTTTAGATGTCGAAAAAGAGTAACTACTGAATTTCTTGCCGGTTCTTCTCGGTAGAATCTACATTCCGAACCGGTGGTAGCTTTACTTTAAATAGTTATTTAAATGACGAGTTAGTTAAAAGAGTACTTTTTAGAAAAAAAACGCCACGGCTCGGGTTCCATCACAGGACACTAATTTTGTAAAAAAACAGCACTGTAAATCTGTTTATTTGAAAAGAGCAACTATGCGAGTTTCTTGCCGTTTCTTCTCGCTGGAGGCTGCTTTCCGAAACGGTGGTAGTATTTTAATATTGACGATGCAAAAACGCTTCGTTGTGAAGTCTACTAGAATAAACTTGATTTGATTTGATTTGAAAAGCCTACTTGAATAAAGTATATTTTGATTTTTGATTTTAATTTTGAATATTATTGTAAACGTAACATACCTACAGTGAATAAACAGTAGGTGTGAGTATCGTTGACAGTGGCTAGTTGTTTAATTGAAACGGCTCCAAAATTCGCGAACTGACCTAGATGCTTGTGATAAATGGGATGCCAAAAATGATGATGGTTCATTAAAATTTTAAAATAAACAACTCGTCGATATTTTTAGACTGTTTAGTTTAACATTAGATTCATATTTAATATATTCGTGATTCTCTCGTTGATACATTTTGAAGATTTTACGTTTAATAAAAATTTACGATCGATCATTTGTAATGTGTGTAGACGATATTTTTATTATTATTTTGAAATATAATATTAATAGTTAAATAACGATCGCTGCATTATTTAATAAATGGTTTATTTAAACGTAATGTTAATTATATATTAATTTAGATGATATAATAACAGTGTATCGTTCTCCGAATTGCTACATTTAACATCGTCATTATTATAACATATAATGTATTATGTACATTTATATATAAATATTAACATATAAAACACATGACATATTTTGTCTTATGTTTTTATTTAAAGATGCTTTTGCCTATTTGTCTATTATCTTATTGACTCGAAGTTATCAAGATTATATAAAATTACTTTTATTCAAGTAACTTTTACAGTAAAGCATTTTTGAATCGTCAACAAGAGATACGCATATTTGCTTATATAAAATAAGTAGATTTATATTGATTTTAGTATTCACAATTATTGTTCAACCAGTCCTGTTAAATTCGAACATAAATCCAGGCGTATTCATCCAAACAGTATTAAGTATTTTAATGAATAATAAGATTTATTGATACATTTTGCCCAATATCAATCATATACATTAAATATATATAATAAAAACTAGATGTGAAATGATGTATGACCATTCGAACCGTCTAATTATATATTACATATAAATTTTACATAAGCGACACCGGTTTTAATTTAATTAGATTTTGAAACAACTTTCGTTTTGCGGAACATATACGAAATGTTCTTATACGCACTTAATTATCTATAAATCTTTTTAAATAATATAATTATCAACATATATCGTATCGTATATACATGGTGTTTCGATTTTGTAACCGGTTTCGTTAAACGCACTTTACGAGTTGAGAATTTAGAATGTGTAACTCGGATTAATTTTATGTGTATAAAATTTACTTTATTGCCTATTTTAATGCTTTTGATAATGAAAGTAGATCTATGGGACGAGTTCATTATGTTGTATAAAATATAAATCATACGTTCGAATACGCACCACGTTCTCTCCCTTAAAAGTAAATATTGTCTATGTCCAGCTATGGAATATTCTAGATACATACAATTTATTTGAAATCAATAATATGTACCTACTATTTTTGGATTGGTACTCTTTTTTACACGTAATATTCAAACGTTAGCATAAAATTGTTATGAAGTTTAAAAGGAAAAAGGGGACACGTTTAAATTAATTTATATTTATATTATAAATGCGAAAGTAACTCTGTATGTTACCTCTTCACGCTTAAGCCGTTGTACCGATTTTGATGAAATTTAGAGTCCTAGGTAAGAACATGGGGTACTTCTTTAATTCACCTCTTGGTGGAATCAAATTGGGGGAGATAGTTAACTGCTGTGTGCTATAAACATAGCACATAGCTCATAACAGTTTTAAAATAAACAAAAAAGTTGACCGCGAGAGAACTTTTTCCTTTGCTTTATAATATCATACAAATTTCTTTATAAAATTACATGTTACAAAAAATTTGTCTAAGTTAAACGCGTCAATAATAATTGGGACAGGATATTACCCAATGCGCGTTACCGTCAACATAAAAATATAATTTATTCGTTCCCGCTTTTTGAATCAATTAAACTGTCATAATTTATGTTCTTGTGTGTTTTCTTAAATTAATTTTATGTATTTGTTTTATAAGATTTATCTAAAACTAGATAAACTAGCTCTGCGTGACTTTGCGTTAAACGTCACCGATCTGTCCCCGTGTACCGATGCACGATTTAGGTATACTTATATATTTATTTTTAATAAAATTACACTTAATAGGTCATAGATAACAATATGATAAAAAAACATCTGATTAATGATTGAGTTCTATTTAAAATGGTGTTAGCTACGCAGGTCGCTCTTCACGAAGTACTCTGTAACTGTAACTGGCGGTAGTTTAATGAATAATGGTTTGTCAGACTTACATTCGATTGTGGTGGTGGCTGCGGTCGCATCTGCTCTAATAACGGGAGAAGTCCAAGTGGTGGTCCGGGATATAGGTGTCCACGTCTCACCATTTCCTGTCTCCTGAGGTGCTCCTGTTGAAGTCTTTGCAGTTCCATTTCAGCTGATACGGTGTTTATATTCTGCAAAAGATAAAAAAATATATTATAAGTGTTTTTTAGTCATATTATAAGTAGTCGATTAGATGACAAATAGTCGATCAATGGAAGAAGAGAAACAATATCTTCTTGGCCAAGAATTTCTCCAAATATAGCTCATATATGACATTTCAAATATGACAATAGAAAATATTTAAGGTACAGATAAACACACTATAATGATAAAAGTTACTTTCCAAAAATGTAAAATCAGTCAGCAAGTCGAAGTACTTTTGTACGACACTTAAATGAGAGATCTTTCTTCGCGATATTTGTCCCCCAAGATATATTACACGCTTAAGCGCCAGTCATGACAAAGAGTACTAAGTTGTGCGCTAAATCACCCAAGGGACGCCCATTAAATCTTTGCACCCATAAAGACGTAAAGAAAAAAGAAAACTTCGATTAATTGCCGCGAGTCGTGACGAATACCCCCATATACATTTTATCAGCTCTTCATTAAGACGGCATTGAATTGTTAATGGTTGTACCGTTACAAGATTATAACGTGTCGAAATCGAAATCACTCGATGGCTCCGAATCCGAAGAAATATTACAGCAACCGAATGCAGACGGTGACTACAAAAGACTTTCATTTCGCTCGCAAGATTCTGTGACAGCACTCGTAAGTGAAATATAGCCGAGGATTATTAAAAGAAAAAACACAAATGTAAGACAGAAGCGTATACATAAATATGCATGACATAATCACGCAAATAAAAAGCGTGATGCGGTTGTAATAGCGACCCGATGCCGATACAGGAGGCCGAGCTCGACTGGTAATCGAGCAAGTTTTTCCATCTGCCAGACAAATTGCCGTCATAACCGAACGGATTAAACTTTTTATTAAAAACAACAAACCGAGCATAATGTATGGCTGTAATCGGTACGGGACAGATGTTCCCGAATAACGTTCGCGATTTATCTAATGTAAAAAGACTTTTATTTAATAGCTCCGCGGAGATGTCCTAGCAATTGGTACTTATGTTTTATAGCGGACCGTCGTTTTGGCATTTCGACAGTATTTTGATAGTATTATTAATGTAACGTTAAAAAATCGATGAAGATGACCAGGTGCGCTGTTAGAATTAATTGTTCTCACGCAGGTGAGATGGTACGTTCATGTAGAGTGTCAATGTTAGATCGTGTGATGATCGTTACAGCTAACGGGTCAATTGTTGGCGTGTCCCAAACCATTGGGCGTGTTCTCGTATTACACGTTCAGCGTACGCGCCGATGTCCGATCAATAAAGATAGGTGGCTATAATTAACCTGGGTAAACGCCATCTGTCATTTCGTCCTTGGTACTCTAACGCAGTTCCATACAATAATGTCAACGATTACGAGATTACGCTCTGAACATTTCTAGATAGAACAATAATACTTTGAGCTACCAATAAATCGTCACTAAGCTATTGTCAAAGCAATGAGGCCGTACCTCGGTGATCAAGATAATATACAACATTAAATTTAAACATAGATCAAAATCATTGCAGTTGAAGGAATCCTTGTGGGAGCTGACAAAGAGATCAGAGATGACGACCGGACATGCCACGACATAATTTATAAAGCCGCCGACAAAATCGAAATAGTTTGGTACTAATTTTTTAACACATCAAAAACGATTATAGCCCTAATGCCTATTGAATTTAGGTCGAAGTGTTTTGTTTTAAGAACGGATTTGGTGAGAATTTTATCGAACGCTGTATAATAAAACGTACGTCACATTGACGTAGGAGATGCAAGATCTCGAATGAAATCATAATATTTACTGTCATCGGCTGACATGTCCTCGTTCCTAGATATATTATTCTAGTCTTCCATTTCGATTTGGTCGGATTATTCGAGGGTGATTAATGTGAAATTTTCCAAAACAGCGGAAGAATTGAATGAAAAATGTATGTTTGCAAAGAGGATTATGGTTGCATTTATGGTGAGTATTGTGTGGATGTGTTGATAATTTGAATAAAGGGTGATAAAGGGATAACAATTGTCCCGGCGTCAGCGGCACAAAGCGCAACGCGGGCAGAGCCGGTATGATGACATATCAAAATGAATCGCTAATGCACAAACTGGGAATACAGGACCCGTGGAGTCGCATTATAAGTTCATTTATTTTATTACAAATTTGACATACATAAAAGTTTTCTATTGGTGTTAAAGTCTTATATCGACTGGGTATATACCCCCTTATCTGAAAATCTAATACCAAACCGGTTTATAGCTATCAAAGCATTACTGTGTTCTGGGTTTTCGTCGTTGGAATATCTTAGCTCCAATGGGGGGTAGCAACGCATGACGGTGTAAGGATTTGTTTATAGTTCCCACCGCGAATTTCCATGGGCTTTCAGCACAGACCAATATGGCACATATATTCTTCTTCCTCCCATTTTTTTAAATTAAAATGTTTTATTATGAAAAATGATATAAATAATCATCTCAAAAGAAAATGTGAAAAAAAATATCTATCGATTTTTTTTTTAGTTAAAAAATAAGTAATAAGCGAGTCTATTCATTTCGATCGGTATTCTAAAATGCGTTTTAATATCGCGAACAGATTGCACAATAATGCTTTGAATTAATTATTACATTCGCCAACTTGCAACAGCATGACTTGTTTTTATCTGTGCGTCGATGGATCGCGAGATAAGCTCAGATATCCCTTTACAAAGGACTTGCATTAGTTGCATAAGTACCTAAAATAAATGCAATATTGCAATATTTTATTAGGATAATATTTTGGCATTAAAAAACTCAACAATTTATTAGTATAATTATTTTCAATCAACTTTTAAAAAGCGTCTTATCACAGTAGAAATGATATTAATCTAATCATTGGAAACGAAATCGAAATCCCGAGGATCAATAATCACTAGAAAAAATAACATTAATTAATTATTTCCAATTAAATGTACATATTTGTTAATATATAACATCCATTTACAAGGAGATATCAGTGAAAAGAAATCACAGTCACTGTTAACATAACCGCAACAAACATTTTGACAACCGCCAATTAAACTGTCAGATCGATCGTGCAACTTGTCGGCAAACAAGTCCGCGGATCGCCCCGGGAGTTCGCTTTGTGATGGGTGATTCGCGATTTTTACTCCGATCTTATCAATATCGGTCTGGTGATTATGCGTTCTGCATTGTAAGGTCCCCCATGTTTTATGGAGCTTATTATGTTTTGTATATAAAGTTTGTTTTGAATTGATAATTTGAAATTAAACAAAAGCGCTTTGCTTTCGTACTTCTGGTATAAACATGTTTATAAATATTGGTAAAATCATTTGGATCGTAGTTTGTTGAATCAAACTTAGTGGCTGATCTATAACAAAATGTATGTACATTTAATATTATGTTTAATTAAAGTAGAAAAATTCTTAGCCGAAATGGATCGAGTATAAAGATTCTATATGAAAAACATTAGTTCAAATCTGGCCAGCAGATAAATCGTTCTGCTTCTCAGTGATGGACCACATCGTAGGGAAAACTGCATACTGTATTATATTCAGCCTATTAGATGGCGTAACTCCATTGGTCGTCCATTGACTCAAACTGAAGTGGTGAATTATTTTCAAAACCAAGTCAGGAGGTGTCTTAACCTATGCTTAATGATACTTTTTACAAAGTTTCTGAAATATATGGCCTACGAAAAGCAATCATTAACAGTTCCACCTTACTTTGTCATATGTGAAAGTAACTCTGTCTGTCTGTCGAAAAAACGGCCAAACCATAGAACTGAATTCGATAAGATTTGTAATGAAGCAAGCTTGAACTCCGAGGAAGATATAGGATACTTTTCATGCCTAAAACTCCCCTTAAACGCGAGCGAAGCCGCGGACAACACCTATTTTATTATACAATAACAAAAAATCAAGTTAATTAAGTCGATGTAACTCAAAAACCACCCTAAAGAACAGAAATCCCTTAAAAGAATGTAATTTTCTACTCATCAATGGATGTTATTGGGTCTTTGAAGTATTCCTGTAATACAAAAGTCGTTGGCACGTGTCAGGGCGTCGTGTGGTGAAATCACCACGCTAATTTCAAATAACCGCACCCGGTTGGGGTCTACTCGATTTTGAGTGTCAGTGAGCAGTAGATTAAAGTGTGTACGAGAAAGTCATTTTTTTTAATACATATATATATATATTATATAGATAACAATTTTTTTTACGGTCTTTTACAATTTTACAAAATACATTGTGAGGATGACACGCAAAGTAAAAATGATATTGAATTTGTCTACTCCTTAATACTATTAGTCTATAGGATATTAATACAGACGGTACTATAACGCATAACTATATGTAAACAATTTATATTTATAAATATGTTTTAACCATTCATCGAAGAAATTCAAGTCCGATTCATATGTAAATTTATATTATACATAGTTTATTAATGTTTTATAAAATATAGCTATGTTAACCTAATCGAGAAAAAAACCTTTGCTTACCAAGCAAAGAACAAGAAAATCTTCTTGTATAAATTTTGAAAAATTTACTAATTACTACGAGATAATCTATAATAGTATATCATCTGTATTTCATATAAAGGCGCTGTCGGTCGATTTTCCGATTCAAATCAATTAGAAAACAATAACTTTTCTTTGAGTTCAATTTAATTGTTGCAAAAAATAACTTTTAATTTTAATTCACTTATATATCAAAAATATATTATATAATTTTCATCGTTATCTTACTTATATAGTAATAA
Source organism: Vanessa atalanta (assembly GCF_905147765.1). NCBI lineage: Eukaryota > Metazoa > Arthropoda > Insecta > Lepidoptera > Nymphalidae > Vanessa > Vanessa atalanta. The sequence goes on along the minus strand of NC_061891.1, from coordinate 8,165,061 downwards.
ATGATTTATACCTATTAGAAGTTTATATCATTATTAATACTCGTATATATCATGGAGTTAATAGTTTATTTCTTTATACGGCGCTTATGTTACTAGCGCGCCACAAAAATTTCTGATGAATAAGTGGCCACCAAACCACATAGACATTGGCACCTAGGACATTGTATCCGTAGCGCTATATGATCTGACGAATGCACAACGTTAGCGCGATTTAACTACGTACAGCGCCATCTAGTTTGTCAATGTGAAACAATATATTCGCTGAGACTCGCTATCGGCGAACAAAAATTTTTATATTGAAATTAGGAGTATGAAATTTTGTAAGTTCGATTCGAGAAAAATTTAATAAATTGAGGATTTCGTTTGGATTCAATTTGAATTCAATTCTTTAAAATTTAAAGGGACTTAGCCGGTTTTAAAATAGGAGATAAAAAAATAGTTGTTTTAGATAGTTTTTTTTGTAAACTAATTTCGTAAGTACTTTTTCATGAAAGCTGATATTTAGGCATTAAAAATATTTTAATGGTTCTGGTGGTGGTGAGCTTAAAGTTCGAATATATATTTTATTACAATACTTTATCAATAAACCCTTAAACCATTACGGTATGAATAAAAATAATATACATATATACAAAGTCTGAAGCTAATTTTATTACACCTATGAAAAAATGAGTGCCTTCATGCCTTGTTACCTTTTTTAAAATTCTAATTTAAGTAATTTTAAATTTCGAACGTATTTGTTTTTTTTTAGAATAAGAAATTTTGAATGGGTTTTTATTGTCAAATATTTTATACCACTTCTAACCTACTCCCGATTCTATAACTGACGGCCCCTAAGAACTTTTGTCTTTTTGAGTGTTCAAACTTGATTGTTTGCACTTTTGAATTAACGAGGGCGTAATAACAAGACCCTACTAATAATAATTTTACCAAGTAATTGTGGTTTTATAGAATATAAAAATATATAGTAAAAATAATATCAATAATTTAAAAAAAAAATGATAGCGAATTACAATTACTTACTAGTATCGCCCATGTGGGGAAAACGGGTTAGGTTAGTTTTTTAATATTCCAATATATAAATACTTTTTTATATTAAAATAGAAATATTTTTTTAATCGAAATGTACCGCAACGTCATTTTTTATAACTTCCTTCGCAAGGGAACTAAAAAGAAATCCAGTAAATCAACAATTAGGACATTGTCACATCACAGAGGTTTTTTTCTAACGACAGTTTTGTCATAATCAAATATAACATATAATTTTAAGACGTCCTGCCTTTGAACTTTGACGTTACACATTGTCCAAACGAACACAAAGACATGATATTACTAAATTATGTTTATTAAAAGCTATTATTTATGATGTTAATTATTACAGATTATATATCTGTATTAAATATATTGTGCCATTTTGGTATGTGGTCACCATCAACCATTCGCCTATAACACTGGCAATGTCAACACGAAGTCTAAAATACCTGTTGATGTTTTTACTTTTTATCCTAGCTCACTAACCCTACACACGAAAATATAGTAGATACAAATTATTGCAATTCGGCGGTAGTCATAGCTAACTTAGGAGGCTTCCTACCCTGAAAGTATTGCATAAAGTCAATTCAGCATCATGTTAAATACGATATAAACAAATATCCCGTTCGTTTTTATAAAAATAAATTTTTGTATGTGTGTATGTAACTTCTAAGCCATTTTCGAAGAAATAAGTCTAAATAAAATTATTATTTCACGCGGTCAAAATTCGGGAATAGCTAGTCTAATTATGAAAAAAAAAAAACACTAATAATTTAAAGATCAAAGGCACCGGTTTTAATTTAATAAAATAAATAACATTCAACGAAATTATTCTAGTTGCAAGACACATGCGTCATGTACGACATGCCTTAATATAATTTTAGCTTCGAATAGAGCATTTATAACATGACTATTTATAATTAAAAACAAGTGTCTATTCGCGATCCGTGGTTCTATTATAGCGAGGTCGGTTTGTTTAAAAATGAGGTAAATTGTAAGATTGAATACAGAAACATAATGACGCCCGCTAACTCTATCGCCCACAAATCTTGAAACGTAAAGAATATCGTGGATACCCGCTAGTAACATTGAAGGGGCATTCATAATAGCAAGTAACGTTGTGTTTATGTTATGTTTTAAAATTTCATAAATATATTTTGTGTAGCAATTATATATTTTTATTGTTTTGAATACTAAATTAATGAAGAACTATTAAAATAAAATACATAAAATATTTTCCGTTACAGAATCGTAATTCGCAACGAATAAACAAAGATTATTTGCAACTGTGTTCAGTGCAATTACAAATAACATAATTGCAACACCGAGCCAGCAACTACGTCAACATTCATTATTCATATAATTTATAAATTTGTTCGCTACCGGTCATCGAACGAACCACGTGATACACTAGCTTTATCAACATTAAACATCCATTTATGTTCCATATTTAAAATGACCAATCATAGATTGGTCATTTTAAATATGGAATATTCTTGATTCTTATTGTAATGTTCTCGACTTTTGATTTGTTTGAAAGTCAGTGTAATGTTAAAAAAATATCTTAGAGCGTTAGTGTTTATGAAAATTATCTTTTCAGATCAAAGAGAATTTTTGTTTAAAATAATAACACATCTTAATCAACAGACATGTCCATGCAAATCCAACGCTATTATTTCCGCTGTCTAACGGAAAACAAAAATAGACATAAGAGCGCGCAAGGAATAAAAGAAAAGTTGAAGTGGGACGAGCATCCGGGTTGGTAAGAACCAAAGAGGCAAGACAGGCGAGAGGGGGTTCGTTGTGGGAGAGTTAGGGGGGGTTACCTTCTCGCGGGAGTTGGTCTGTAAGCGTCCCTTCGGCTTTGGGGTTGCCTTTGTTTATCGTCTCTTTATTTATTCAACCTGATACGCTCGGCTACGTTGTTTTTACAACTAATAGGCTTATTTATTTTGTGTGGGTCGATCGTGGAATTATACGCGTATCGTTATTTAATTGGCGGTTGGAGCGCATTGCTGTTCTTTATATTGTAACTTTTGAATTTCGAATTTTTATCGTACTACGATTGTAAAAACTTTTTTTTTTTTACTGTAATTCAAGTGTGTATATTTTTAATGTAAAGGACTGGCCAGTTTACTCGACGCAAATATTTTTATGATTAAAAATTATAAATGTCCAAACTTTGTAGTAACATCAAGTCGATCCAGAGTGATTAAGTAACAAACATCCATACAAACTGTCGTATTTTTTTATGACATTGTTTGGCGGACGAGCATATGGGCCACCTGATGGTAAGTGGTCACCACCGCCCATAGACAAAGGCGCTGTAAGAAATATTAACCATTCCTTACATCACCTATGCGCCACCAACCTTGGGAACTAAGATGTTATGTCCCTTGTGCATTACACTGGCTCACTCACCCTTCCAACCAGAACACAATAATACAGAGTACTGTTATTCGGCGATAGAATATCTGATGAGTGGGTGGTACCGTACCCGGGCTTGCATAAAGCCCTACCACCAAGTAAAGTATTTACCAAGACAAGTCAAAATATAGCCGGATTTAAAACGATTTCAGGACTTAAATGATGTAAAAACATCATGTCCCGCCTCGGCTTCCTATTGGTGCAATTTAATAAAGAAATTATTATGACATAAATATAACTAGTACAGTAAATAACTCAGGAATAATGCAGCTTTATACCCTATCCCTATATAGAGATTATCCCTACATACACAAACAAACAAATATGACCACATTATAATATTAAGTATACTATGGTAGTCTATTTATTGAGAAAGGACGTTCCCACAGGTGTAACCGCGCGGAGTCACTAGTGTCGATATAGGTTATTATTAAATAATTAATTGGATTTGTAGATATGTAACCGATATAATTTTTTAAATAAGTTTTCTAGAATATTCCACTTAAAGTTGAGGGTATATTTATGTTCAAAAATATAATATACTCTTATCGCCTAATGCATCAGTACCTTGAAGCGTATTACATTTAAAAAAAAAAAAGCGCGCGATCGCCTGTCACAGCGGTTTAGTTTTACATTTTGCCGCGATGTTTGGGTGTTTCGGACATAAAATTTCGGAGCCGCAGAAAACATGTCGTTTCGGATGGTTTTTGTTTATTATTATTTCTTTTTGTAATTTTTAGTCTATTTCTTTTATATTTCTTTTTAAAAAGTCATTTGCACTTAAGATCAGTAGGAATATATATATTTGTATTGTTACCCTCATGAAACATGAAACTATGATTTCTCCCGCTTTGTCCACATCAATAGAGCTGAGTCCACAAAAGTGCGAAACCTCACTGTAAGAGAAAAGATTAATAAAGCTTAGCGCACACTCACGTAACACCTGTCCTTTGTCGCTAATGGACACCCGCCTAATCTCCCGGGAAATTGACGTAACAAGAGAAAATATATAGTGCTCGAGATTTTTAACCAACTTTGTTTGATAAAAGATCAGTTCTTTTAATATTTAAAGCCTTATTTTAAACCTCGCTGTATGTACCTTCAATAAAAGCGATGTGTTTGCGAATGTCAAAATTATACCATAGGGGTGTGGTTAGAAAACCTTAACCGAAGATTGCGGGTTCAAACCCGGGTAAACACCACTGAATTTCCATAAGCGTGATTTGTATAATGTATTGTATGTATTCCAACAACAAGGAGAAACAACAACTTTGAGATTTATTTTGACATTTGACGCGATATCATTGGTCGGTCTTTAATAGTCTTTGATATCCCTTTTTATGTTATATACCTACTTAGATATGACTGACAAATAGGTCACTTGGTATTAAGTAGATGTCAATGTCTAATATTATAATATATACCTATTAATGTTAACTATTGATGATGATGACAACTGTAATTTTTTTTTCCGTATGCCATATAAACTATCAGACGTAAACCTGTTCAATAGAAGATGTCACTCAAACCTACCCATCACATATAAACCGAACTCCCTTCCCATTTGGCTGCATTGCTAATTTAATGCAAAAATTCAACCAAATATCACAAAAGCCTTCGTCCTTTGCTCGACTGCATCGTTACGCGTCTTAGGCTCGTTACAAGCCGGATAACCTAGCCCGCTTTTTACCCGGATAGCTCGCTTGTTACCCGGATAGCTCGCTTGTTATCCTCAGCCGCATGGTTAGCTCGAGGCTCCTCCAATTACAGCTCAAACTGTCTGGAACGTAACTTTTAATTTTTAACGTCCTATCTCGGATGGAAATTCTTAAAGTTGCGACTTTGGAAGTGGATTTAGTGTCCCGAAAAAGTGCTGTATTTAATGCTTAAATTTGTCTTACGCGTTTTTGAACTATATACAGTTAAGATTCAATGTACTTACACGTGTTTTTTTTTTTAATATTCGTTAAAGTAAATATATTAGTAATTATATTTTAATTATATGCAATTCATAGATATGAATATGCTTAGCCATTTCATTTGATATCTTAAATTTAATTAGAAAACTATATGTGTTTGAAGTTGAACTTTTTTTTTTTTAAATAATTGTAAGGGTGAATTTTAATTATGCGCGCGCACAGGTGACACGATACATGATGAAGTGACTCGCTAAACCGACAATTAAGTGTCAAGTCACTCGAAATAGACAACATCACACCTAAATACGAAGAATATTTCATATTTATAAAAAATTTAAATTTAGAATGTTTTATTTTGTGAGTTTTATAATAGTAGTGGTGAAAAAAGAATAAATGCATTTCAATATTAATTATATAATTTATATGCAATTAAAAACTATTTTTAATTATGCCGAAGAATAAGAACTTCTCACTTACGTATACGCACATTTTTTTTTAATAGAGTAGGTATTTTATGTGATTCAGACGACGCCATATCACGCCTACGCCTTCGTCAATAATGTTACTCTATAAAAAAGTCAACTTTACTGAGCTTCAACACAATCGGATAGAAAATACGTAAACGCATATAATACGAACGAATAGAGAAGCGAGGTATTTATTTATTAAACAAATAGCACAAAGCACATCTTAAAAATATATATTTAAAAGATCTTTAAAAAGCAACATCGATTTTTCATTCATATTTAGGCCATCGAAAAAAAAAAATAAGTCAATATAATTTAAAATCCATCATTGTCAATCCACGGCGTTATTACTTACATTTATAAACAAACTAGAAACGATAACAAGGTTGAAAGATTGCGGATTGATACGTGTCGATACATTCTTATGTGAAGAATATCTGTCTTCAAGTGTTGTAAGAGCTTGCAGATAAATTGACTACGTATTAAAATACGTTGTGGAATTTATTAACGATTCGAATACACTGATATATATTTGCATGCATAGGCCTTGCAGAGGTACTAGCCAGTTGCGCTGGTAATGTAAAATGTACGTGAATGTGTGTGTACTCTATATATCTACATTGTCAAAATCCGATGACAGATTTGACAAAATTAGTTTAGGCGCAATACTGTTCCAAGTGTTTATCGAGACAAGGATACATCCGTGTCCATAAAAATATTACAGTCTGGTTGTGTATTTTGGAACCAGGACCTCCGGACTATCAGCCTTATTTATAACGTAGACAAGGAAAATTTTATAAACTTACTTATATACAATTACATAATTATCAATATAAAGTAAAAAATCTACCAGCTATGCGTGTGATTGAATTTCGTTTGTGCAATTCTATGGCACTTAAGACGTTTCAACGAATAACATCTCCGTTTTAAATGTAAATATGTATTACATTTCGATATATAGATATTTGAAGAGCCGAGATGGCCCAGTGGCTAGAACGCGTGCATCTTAACCGATGATTTCGGGTTCAAACCCAGGCAGGCACCACTGAAATTTCATGTGCTTAATTTGTGTTTATAATTCATCTCGTGCTCGGCGGTGAAGGAAAACATCGTGAGGAAACCTGCATGTGTCTAATTTCAACGAAATTCTGCGACATGTGTATTCCGCCAACCCGCATTGGAACAGCGTGGTGGAATATGCTCCAAACCTTCTCCTCAAAGGGAGAGGAGGCCTTTAGCCCAGCAGTGGGACATTTACGGGCTGCTAATGCTAAAAAAAATATATATATTTGAAATGAATAGCACGTATCAAAATGTAACAGTAATTAAATACGATGATCTATAAAAAGAATTACCTAAATCTCTTCACTAGCCACGTGTTTACAAAGATATTAACATTTCACTAACAACAATGTGCGGTCAAACGTAAATATTTATTTCTATACAATCCCGAATCGAGAGGTACTAACTAATAGGCAGACATACGGTTGAAAAACACGCCGAAACCCGCCACTCGGATTTAGAATAAACACGCTTTGTGATGTACTGACTGGAATTACAATAAATGTACCGGGAACGAAGCACTTAATAAAATAACAAACAAACTACTACTGTTCAGTGTTAACGCGGATCTAAATACTTTTCTAACTAAACATTCGCATTGTCTGTTTGAGAGAGAACTAGAAATGTTAAACTTTCTAAACGTTGAAATATATTTGGATTATAACATTGAATGCGTTCGAAAAAAAAACAATTTATATTTAAAAAATATATTCGGTCAGTATTATAATTTTTAAAATTCGATTGATTTAAATAAAAAATAAAAATCTTTTTTTTTAAACGTTATAGTGTGACTTCTTAATGTCAATTTTTGTTTTTTTTTTTTTGAATTCAATGAACACGATAATTGCCCCATAAATAAATACGAATGGTATTTGTAAGAAAACACTAAATGTTTATAAATTGCCTAATTTATATCACACTTTAAGTAATATCGGTAATTAATAAAAGAGCGAGCAATTGAAATTATTAAAAAGTTAACATAAAGGGACTGAGCGTGTGACAAAAATACATTTAAGAACATTTGTTTATCGCGATCTATAGAATCGTAAAATACAAAATATATTACATGGAGACAACAAATAAAAAAAGGACGCCGAAAATGTTTCTCGTTAAATAAATACAACAGGTCGTTTTTAATCTCATTAATTTCGCGAAGATAAATAACAATCGCACAATATCCAAAGCGCACTATCATTACAGCGGTCAATTCCGTTCCAAATTTAAAACCCAATAAAGATCGAGATTTGTCGGCCATCTTGAAAAAAAAAAAGATATCGGACGAGTGTCACTTTAAAAAATTCCCCCTTTCTTCCGTCCGCACCGATTTTAATAACAACATCTTCGCTTTCTTTATTCGTTCTTTTGAAATCTCTTTAAAGTTGTAGCAAGTTTATTACTAGTCAGATCAGGAATTCCAATCTCACATCCTGAGTTAACTGTCTTTGATGTAACCGGCGGGAACGGGTTCGCTGAATGCAACCTTAATAGGATAAGACTTAGGTCGTATTTTGAATAAGTTATTGCTTATATAAACCTTTTCATCCCGTGTGTCTGCGCGTAACTGAATTTGCACCGCAATGGAAGATCCATTGTGGATCATTAATACCAGATTCTATGGAACTCGATTGAAAAGTTACAATGTTATTTTCCAGATATACGCTTTGAAGATTAGGGAGTTAATTTTAGATTATAACAACCGAATATTGTCCGTTTTAATAAACATTTGCATATGATTTTAATGTGACATTTTATTACTCCCATATAATGAAACTTGTACTCTATTCAAGATTGTCAAATCAAAGTATTATTGGATAAGAAAATTTGTGCTGTAAATTCAAATGGGAGAATGATTTTACTATTTTTTTTAATATTGGCTTTGTGCAAGGCCGTCTGGGTAGGTACCATCCTCTCATCGTACATTCTAAAGCTAAACAGCAATACTTAGGATCGCTCTGTTCCGGTGATAAGGGTGAGTGAGCCAGTATAAATACTGGCACAAGGGACATAACATGTCATGACATTAATGTCCTTGGTTGATAGCGCTTTGATGATATGGAAAATGATTAATACTTACCTATATACCTTGTGGTCCATCCGGTCCGATTACTTATTATACATAAAAAAATGTCGTACATAAAGTATCATGATTCAAAGAGTTTGTAATGTTTTTAAAAACATATAACTTTTGTATACAAAACTAACCTTTTTACGACTACGTCACAGAATACCATAGTTTTAAATGACCTAAGGTATAAACACACTGAGCACTATAGCTGACCATCGTAAAGCTATTTGAATAGATCAGTACAGTCTGGTATTGTGGAGGCAATGCTTTATGTAACTGTATTGTGTTTGCCTCTCCGACCGCTGGGTATTACGGATCTATTGACGTACTAAGAGGATTAATAGATTAACTAAACAGTATCTTTAAAAGAGCTTTGAGATTAATTATAATTTTTTTTAGCTAATTTTGTCTTTTATAGGAAATCGTTATTTTGTTTATTTCGAACGCAATCGTTCGAAAAAAAAAAGACTTTGATTTAAGCCATATTGTTATGTACGTATATATAAATGCGAAGGATATACTTCCCGGAATACCAATAACGTTAATTATATAGTAGATATATATTTTCCACTATTGAAAGTCGTAAATCACCCAGGACGACTGAAAAGATAAATTATAAAAATACAGACGATCACACACGTCACTAGTTGGTCATCTTAATAGTAGATATAAGTAGTTAATTTGAATAGTGTTGTATTATATTTATAATAACTAATAAATATATATTAATCAAGAACTGTTCGTAGTGTAACATAGCTAAGCAATTAGCATAGCAAATCGTATCGAATACGTTTATCTGTTTCTTATTTAGTCTGTTTGGCGTTATGAAGACTAAACCACGTCGGACGTCATCAAAGCTAATATTTGCTTGTAATGACACTTTCTTATCGTTCCAAAGAAAAAACCAAGAATACAGTGTAATAATTAGCGATTGAGTAAATGAATATTAGCTGATACCCTCCCGGAGGCTCCACAATAATCTACAAAATAGAAAAAAAAATTCAAAACATTAAGGTACGTATCAAATACTCTTTAAAAATCAATTAAAATATACCCATTATAAGAGTCAAGAGATAATTAGAAAAATATTAAAAAAAAAAAATTTCAAAGACAAATACTTTATTATTTTGAAATGGCAACATCAAAAGAAAATGTCAATAAGGAATCACCAGCATTCATAATAACGTTTATAATGGGTCTTGAAAAATATCCCAAATTAATTTTCCCAATTCATTCATTCACAAAAGAGGCTATCTCTTTGATAGACTTCGGCACAATAATTTATGCAAGTGGACATCGGGTTGGGGTTCTTTTAATCTTTAAGTAATTTCCTTTATACAAATATGTTACTTTTACATGGATTTTTGATAAATATAGAGACAATTTAATTAGGAAATTTGTGTTTTTTTTTTGCTCTTTTTACCGAGAGCTGAAAAGTAAAATTTGAATGGCATTATTAAAATTTCAATTCATCGCATAAATCTTAATGCACGATTCGAAAAAAAAAATCGTATTAAATTTCAGTGTGTTCGAAATTCAATTTTCTTTTAATTTTAAAAAATATCAACGAAATGATTTTTTTTTAACATTAACAATTTACGTAACAAAATATAACTTTAACTTAACATCAGTTTGACAGATAACACATAAAGATGGCCGCCTAATTTGCAAAGCTACTTATCTGTACAATCAGATTCGTACATTTTCGTCGCGTTTTGATCCAAGAAACGATTATTTACTGTATGCTAATAACGTGACCATTTTACGATGGCCCCTGAATTGGGTTGTATTGGGTATATAATTTAAGGATAACGACACGCGTTCGACATATTATTTTTTAAATAAGATTAAACTGATTCGTTGGTTAAAGTTGCTTTTATGCGTTGTTTCTGCAACGGCTTTAAGTGTAACGATTAAGTGAAACGTTTTGGTAAATATTACACTTGTGAGTAGCTTCAGTTTAATTATGTTTCAGGCTTGGTTACACAGGTATCATGTCCAAGGTGGTCTAGTATTTAAGCAAATTATTGCATACATTTTCTTAATAGTTTTGAGTAATTAACAATATAAATTTAAGTAAAGCATACAAAAATACAAAGGTCTGTATGGAATTAGAAAATCCACAACCATTATTATTAATTAACGATTAAATTAATTTTGTATTAAAGTAAATAAGGGTTCGAATAATACAACAATATTTAACCTTATAAAATGAATTTTAACATTTATAATTAACATTCAAGACAATTTAGTCGTTCGTTCATAAACGCCCTTATATTAACAGAAAGACATCAGAGGCCTAAGTTCCCGTCTTTAAATTCAAAACAAGCAGGGAAATGTAAACAGACAATCAGTAGCGATTTTAAAGATGAAATTGGAATTTGCCAACAAGCCAAAGAAGGGTGGGGTTAGGTAATTTGACAAACGCTTTGAATCGACTTTCGAGCCGATTTATATTTGAATTCAGAATTAATAACGAATGTTATACGTATTTATAACTTGCCAGTGACTTCGATGGATGTTTATTTGATATACACTTGCAATTATAGAAGGTTTTGTTTGTGTAAGGAAGTATTTGAATTAACTACTGAGATTCTTGTGGTTCTTCGTGCTTTTGATAATATAGATGCTAAAATATCAATTCGAATCGTTTTAAAATTATACACGAGTAGATTCTACGTAATTTTTTATAGAAAATAATATTCGTTTTTAATTGTTTTTTTTTTTATTAGACATAACCAATTTCTACAAAAACGACGTTATATATTTGTTTTGGCATAAATGTGTGCTTATGATACCACAGCGATGTTGCAATAACAATTGTTATTACCTAATTAACGAGACATTCATTGATTATCCAAATTGTTAAATTCACAAACATTGTAATTTAGCTCTGTATGTTGTTCTTTCACGAACAAACCACTAAACTCATCGACGTATATCATACCTCGGGTTTGGAATCGTTTAGTTAGTTTTTACAAGTCGCAATGTACCAAGTACGATTATGGTTTTTTTTTTTATTATAAATATATCAAGGCGATCGGTTGAATGACAAACATGGTCATATGCAGCGCCATCTAGTGCCTATTTGCATCGAAATGAAGAAAAAAGCTTCTCTATAAAAAAATATAAATTTGTCGCAATATTCAAATTCAACGTACAAATGGATACGAATGCTAAATCCCTACAAAAGGTTATTATATTATATGAATATCAAATCAGTATATAAGTCCTATATACTTTTGTTGATTGTCCTCCTTAATGTCACGGAGGGATAATATATAATGTACATATAAGTACGTAAATAAAAGAATCAGTCGCAAACACGGCCCCCCCTTCTGCTTTGAGGCACGAATGTAATCAGTTCTGTTAATTTTGAATTTGAGTTGTCGGTCTTTTTCGTTCGTTTGTTTATTTAAACCGGGGATGATTTTAAGCGCTGTCCCTTATTAAACGGTTCATTAAGAATCAATAGGAAGACAATTTTTGATTCATCATTGTCATCAGTCATTTGATCATGATTTGGATATCGAAATGTATAAGTTGACTATATGAAAAATCAGTCGTGTTTAGTTCTGTTCTAATCACTGCGGCATCGCTTTACACTAAATTAACGATAATAGACGCGAACGTTTGAAGATATGTTTAAAAATTTACATATAGACATATAGATATATATACGTATCGTCGCTATCGTTCAGAGATCTAAGATAACGTCATTAGGCTTTGATTCCACGGAGTAAGGTAAACAATTCAGTGAGGCGTAAAACTAATTCACCTTACGCAAGATAGCGTACCGTACAACATTATGATTCGTCAGAATTAAGCTATTATGTATCAGGGGATGACTTATTTGAATAAGCACAAATTGTCAAAGAGATTTTATCTGGTTAAACAAAGACGTTCCTTCTGTTGCCTTTTGCTCCTGCTAGGGGACGGTTAATAGAATCGACTAATACCGTTGATGATGCCTCCGATTTTAACCCCCTATTAATAAACACGTTCTTCCGTCCCTATCGAGGTTATAGCGTATTTGTAAAAGGAAAAGAGATAGCATGATTTTTGTTATTCTTTAAGCGGCTTAATGTTGTATACAAATTATTTGACAGATTATTGTTGAAAATTATCTCTGTGAAATATAACAGAAGTGTTCTTTTATTATTGTATTTATCATCAAATCGTAATAGTTTTATAAGATACATTTTATTATTATCAGATATACATATATTATATTTTTCCAACAGCGACCATTTGAGACAAGTCATCCGCTTAGCAAATTTTATATTGAACAAGCGTGTTCATACATAAATCGATAGTACGCCAAATCTGCCAATACCGGATAGACTTCAATCACAAGACTGGCTTTATGTACGAACTTAAAAACTACGAGCTGCTGCCTGCTATTCAATTTATATTGACACGAACCGAGCTTTGAACACAGGACCTCGGGATCTGCAAACTTATAAGCTATAAAATATAACAGCGAAGCCGTTTAACGATTTTTATCATATAAGTAATCGGACGAGCGGATATAGTACCTATTGGTACTTACCATTTGGTTACCATTACCCATAGACAATGGCGCTGTAAGAAATATTAACCATAAGTCACATCGTCAATGAACCACCAAACTTGGGAACTATCATATTATATCCCTTGTGTCTATAGTTACACTGGCTCATACAACCTTTAAACCGGAACACAACAATAACGAATTAGCTGTTTGGCGGTAGAGTATCTGATGAGTGGGTGGTACCTACCCGGACGGGTGTGAACTAAACGCCTTTGAATTTAATGTTTAACAGTTCAAACACAAACATGTTGACAAGTTTTATGGTAATCTATTAATGTAATTTAAATTTAGTGTCTGTTGAAAAATGTAAGTATTAATAAATTATTGTATTAATCATACTTATTCATTAAATTGTAATGATTAGGTTAATTAATAATAAGGCACGTTTAATTTTTTAACGAATGAAGTTCGAATTTAACGTAATTTGAAATGTTTTAGATTAATTGAACATGTATTAATTATTGTATATGTGGAAGCAAAACTTTGCTTTCATTTTGATTGTAATGAAATTGTTTCCTATATTTATACTTAAAATTATATATATAATATGTAAATATCATAGCATGTATGTATGTGTGTTATCTATAAACATGTTTGATCAAGCCTTTTCATATCTAGCTATAATTAATATGTTGTTCTGTATATGTATGTTATAGCTTCTTCTATATAGTTTGCCTAGAAACAACGGTGTTGCTAGTATTTTATAAAGTTAAAATGTTAAATGTTTTTTTTTTATTTGTATATAAATATCTTTGTCCATCTAGACTAATCAATACGAATATTATAAATGGGAAATTAATTCTGTCTGTCTGTTCGTCTGTTGCTGTTTTACAGACAAACCGCTGAATCGGTTTTTATGTAATATTTTATTTATGAAGGTTGCACCCGAAGGAGGAAAATAGGTTACTTTTTAGGTTTAACACCTGATGACTAACCGATATCTAGTATTACATAGAGTATCCAAAAATACAAAATCAAAATATACTTTAATCAAGTAGGCTTTTACAAGCACTTTTGAATCGATCTTTTACAAAACTATATTAAGTGAAGCTAAATGTAGATTCTACCGAGAATAACCAGTAAGAAGCTCAGTAGTTACTCTTTTCCAACATTTAAAAAACAAAATATGCTAGATTAATAGGTATATAATACCTATATCCTGCGTGGAAGTCATTAACTCCACGGAAGTATTAGCTCCACGCACTTTTGTCACCTATATTTTTCATCCGAGAACATGAAAGGATATTTCAAACGAATTGTTGAAATGTATCGATTAGCACTCAATCAATAGTTAAATATAACAAGCAATCATCAATTCCAATCAATTCGCCATCAACACACCCCAACGTGAGAAAAATCAAACAAAACATCGGACCGCACGATTGGCCACAAAGGGTGCTTTCATCCCCTTTTTTTTTAAAAACCATTTTTGTCCCCCACGTCATTCTGACGCAAGATTTTTCCGTCATTAGCGAAACGCAGAGTCATTCAGTCACGATTTGTCTATGCTTATCTGTGATTTTTTTTGACGCCATCACACGTATACAATATGCGAATTTTTTTCCCGCTAATGTGACGAAAATTTCTGATAAGTTTTCAAAGAGAATGTCGGCTTGCGGTTTTCAATTTGAAAAATTTGTTTCGAAGCTTATCTTGAGCCATATGGCCAAGGGATGTGGAACTGAAATTCGGGACATTCAATGAAGAAGGAAAACTTCGTCTGGAACGAATTTATATGTCGTGTCAGCCATAAAAACGCAGTGAAACTTCGTCATGAAATTAGCTCTCAATAGGAGCGCAGGCTTGCCCAGCAGTGGGATACTTTATTAAGGCTGGTTATTATAGAGGCTTATATCAATTAACTTGTGTCGCAATGTTAACTTATTATCTTCAGCGTGAGGTGCCAACATTCAATTAGGTTTACAATACCAACTGCCCTACATTTATACGATCAATTTTAAAAGGTAATCAAATAGATTAACACCTTTATTATCATTGGTTACATTTAAATTTGATTGGGTTGTAGACATTTTGTTTATAGTAGTTTTTATCTAACGGTATGACCAATATTAACGTAGACAGGATATTGTTCTAAAAAAATATAAGGTAATTCCGTTAGTTCATTTTTTCTAATTGGCAACCCTCCTTCTCCACTAATTTAAGACGTCATTTATGAATGAGTTTCAGCAATCAAATAAAGCAGTGTTACCATATTTACTACTACTTTTTTTTTTTTTATAACGAATTATCGTTAGAAAAAATATAAAATTATCACGGTAATAAAACATTAAAGATGGCGTTTTAAATCTTAGATATATATCTCTAGATATTAAAAAACACCACAATATACCTCTCTCGTAAAGTCGACTCCATTATACGAGGAAAAGCAAGGGTAAACATGGGCACTAAAAGGCACGAGTGGGCTCAAAATGGCACGCGTCGCGGACCACAACAAACGCACACAGAACGACAATCGGAATAATTTTAATTAGAGAAAAATTGCACGAAATGCGCATTGGGGGAACGTCAGCAGAACACGAAATGTTAAGCCTTTCTTATCATTTCGGCAAATACGTTAATTAAAAGTGAGTTTTTTTGTCTTTTTTTTGTTGGTCTGAAATATAAATAATACAGCGAAGACATAATTTATTGTGCTTAATGAAGTTATTTGAATTTGGAATGATTGAAATTATAAAACAATATTCGAATTAAAATTGGAAATATGATCAGATAAGATTTTTAAGACTATAAGTATTTAAAAAATCGCAAAAAATATTTAAAAATATGATGTAATAAAATAAAATTAAAAATATAAATAAATATTTTTTGTAAACCATATAAACTCAAAAACAATACTTGACGAACCCTTTCCGCAAACAATTAGCGCACAAGTGCCCTCTAGGAACAACGGCAATACAGCGTCCCTCAGCTTGAAGCGCTTCAATCGCTTTAAACGGCTTCCGACTGGCTGCAGATCTCTTTGCCTTTGCCTTGCCGCCTCGACGTGCGCCATCTTTTGTTTTTTCAATTATAGAACGTAGTACTTTATACAAAATTTTAAAATTGTATTTATAAATTATGCTCTACCACTACATAAGTAATAGATGAGTTTTTTTTTTTAAATTTAAAATTACTGTTTTGTATGAAAGTTTTTTTCCCTAATTCAATTTGTGACCGCTGACAAAACAGCTTAAAATTATATTATATCGTTATCATTTATTGTCAAACTATCTTCATCTCGCGTTACATATCCAATGAAATAACCGAATACGACTGTTATAACTATAATGAAACCCGAACACTGTGGAAATTCTTAAAAATATGTGAACAAGTAACCAACGCATTCTATATCAGCCGGAATGGGACGCACGGACTCCTAATTACCAATTTCGAGTTTTGTACCATTTCTCACCTTATAACGTTTGTAACGTGATTCTAGGAATTATTATCTTACACTAATGTCTCCTCCACTTAATGCTAGCTCGTAATTCGAAAGATGTGGGACCCAGAAATTCAAACCGGTTTTAAAAGAGCGCGTCTCTCCAAAAATAAAGCCAAGATCCGAGATCTTATTTCAGTGGTGTTTGTTCTTTTTCAAACGCGTACTTTTTTAAATGGCATTCCTTTTTTGAATTAATAGAATGGCTTTTATCGTTTAAATGTCATCGTCGTCCACTAATTATGCCAGCGTTACTGTCTCCGGACATTACATGATACCTGATCGCGTCCATATTTCTTGATTTAATGTTTTGGACGCCGGTTATGACGACCGCGGTGACGCTGTTTCTATATTTCTAATGAATGTAACAACCCACGGTTATTTAAGATATAACAGTTTATTGCCTCGACAAATAAATGAGAAGTGCCAAGGTGGAGTGTAATTAATTCTCCAAGGCTCAGTGTCCGCATCTGAGTCTCGGCAACATTGTAATTATTGGATGAAAGTAACCTGCCTGTATGATAAATGAGGTAAAGACGAGCCATCATTGTCTCGCGAATGAAAGAGCTTTTGTCTATGGTCGAGACAAAACCCTCATTCGTTGTCTATGCCGCTCGGCTCACTTCATTGTTGACGTTTGCATCGCATTGTCGCGGCAGGCGTCGGCGGAATCATTAAATGTTTTTAAAGAACAAAAAGCGTTTTGCAAATATTTGCGAAATTCTCACGACGCAAGATAAAATAACAATGCTGAGGAGAAACAATATTTTTTATTAATTATAAATGAATTACATTTTTTAAATTCTAATAAAAAACGATACTAAAAACCTAATCACAGATAATTAAAGTATCGGAACATTTCATACAAAAAAAACAATTTTAAATTCGGTATCCGACGAAAAAACTCTCAATTGAATAAAAATTGCATTGTGTTCTTAAAGCGCTATAGCGCTGGTTAATAGTGAAATAACAAAGTGCCGCTTGAAGTATCAATTAACCACGATCGCTTTCCATACGTTCAAGATTATTAATTAACACTCAACCCACAGATTAACTCAATTTTCGATTAAGTTAATTATATTGAAAGGAGATTCACAATTATTTTTATTTCGTATTAAAACCTGTTTTTAACTCAATTACGGCAGGAACGAATATAATTTAACACTTACTTGGTCGTTAACCCTTCATATACCACGTTTTTAATTTGTTATCTGTGATTGATATAAAATTATTAACTGTGCTGGTAAAATTTCATGTGAATGAAGTCATTATGGAAAGCTTATTACAAAGATATAGTGTTAATCTCAGCAACATAATACACCGATTTCAAAATATACATCTGCGTCAGAAGGGTCCCATTGAGGTGCGTTATAAACTATGTAATTTAATACAAGGTATAAAATCTTAGAAATTTCTCTAGAAACTCATGGAGTGTCATATGTATAATACCAAAATTTTAAGGATACGATTCGTTAAAATTTTAGATGTATTTAGATAGTACATAAATAAGGTATTTGTAGTTAAATTATCGTAGCAATAACAATCAGTCGAACGAGGATGTCTAAAAAAGGTTAAGAAGACAGAAGACAATAACGAAAGCGGAATACGCCGCGATTTGTAAAGATATGCGCGCGCGCAACCACAAAGCTTCATTGTGCGCCCATATGGGAAAATATCCCATGTTTTGTCTTCCCTATTGTTGTTGACAGACGGACGGACAACTGAAAAGACAGCCTTTGAATACTTATGTAAAGGCTCGTTTGAATATGGTTTTACACATTATGTAAAGCGATATCTTGTGTCTATTGTAACAATGTATCTGCCATTAGAATTCAATTGTCTTGTAATAATTTGTCAAAACAAATACATTATAGTTCTTTGTATTAGCGAAACGTCGATTTTGAATAATTTTAATTATTGAAATCTTTATAATCTGGCTGCGTAAAGGAAAACCCTGTGATGATGCGTAGCGGAAGCGCCCTAACCCTTTACGCCTGACGAAAAAGCCTTTGCAGAGCGGTGTACCATTAACAGAATCTTATATTTTATTTATAATATGTACATATATATAAGAAGGTATTTAATAACTTCATCATAAATACGTTAAGTCATTAAATAAATTAAGTCTATAATTTCTTACTTATATAATAATTATAATAGAGATGTACTACCGAGTTTCACGAGAGCTTTAAGGAAAGTTCATGTCGAGCTTTTGAGACGATAAGTCAGAAATAGTTTCTATCAAGTAATTTCACATATCACTTGTATAACGTATTTGTGTAGAATGTGTTTTAATGTGGATTTTTTTTAAGGAAGCACAGACATTTGTTTAAGAACATGCCTAACAACATAATTTATTACATTAACATCTAACATTCAAGGTAATCCTCTTTATAATTCTCAAAAGATAAGGTGCAAATCGGTTGCGTAATATCAACATCTTACAATAAAATTTAATCTGTTTCAAAACAATTTTTCACCTGTCGCGTGTCACCTGCATCTAAAGGCCGACTACACATGGTCCGTCTAAAATCATATTTAATTTATACGAACCAGGTGTAGAGATTTAACGACGAAACAAACATTATATTACTTAAGGCATAATTCATAGCTAATATATCAATTAATCACTTTTAAATGTAAGTATTTAACGTATACTGTGATAGGAAACATTTCTTTTCCGCGGCTATTAACGACATTCCCCGAACTACCGCCTTTTGATAGCATCTTATTAGGGTTCCGCGGGAAATTGATTGAATATCTTTAACTTGATAGAGTGAAACATTACTTAAGATTAATTTAAAGATAATATTTGATGTCGGTGTGTATTTAAAACAAAGCGAGATAGGCCAGTTGATAGCCACGTCGATCTTAACGGGTGATCGCGTGTTTGAATTATATATTAAAAGAAAACAATGTATAAACTCTGGAGTAGTTTGGTGGATTAGGCTTTTTACTTACCAGCTTACTTTCCCAAAAAAGAGGAGGTCTTTGTCCAACTGTGGGATATGTATAAACCAATGAATTCAGTCTTAGCTATTTCGAATTATTGTTATTATTCTAATATCTGTTAACCTTATATTTCATTAAAAACTTTTTATTTAATTTATTTTGTCTTGAAGTGCCTAGATGGATCAATGGTGAGATCTTAACTGTATATTTTTGGTTTAAATTAATGGAAGAACTACTAAATTTTCACATGTCCATCCAGCAATAAGAAAATCAGAACCATTCTACTCAAAAGCCTAAGCGTATAGTGGAACAATAATAATAGATATTTATAGTTTTTTACTTTTTCTACCTTTGGCTTTGATTCTGCGGCACGTTAGATAAAAAAAATAAATAAATTGTAATTAATATCATACAGAACCAATAACACATTGTCAATGATCAAGACGGCTCGTATATATTACAAAAACAAACTGAACTAACTAACCATTAAAGAAGGGACAGCGTAAATTATATTACAAAAATTTTATTGTATAATGACTTATTGGTTATTTTTCATATCTTTAGTAGTTATTAATGGCCTTAGCTGGTTATAATATGAAGTGGAGAGGACACAACTACGTAACTATGTTAAGCGTGGGACCGTGCGACAGTGTAGTGTGAACGGGCCATTATTAACATTTATTCTTTTACTGTCTCCATTTGAATATTTTATTGACACACTTGAAACGAAATCATGCACGCTGTTATACACCTTATATTACTACAATAAAGGTTATAACCGTATGCGCGTTTTAATGAAATTGATTAGTGTATAGTTTTTTTTTTAAAGTCATAACGCCGTAGTGGGTCCGCATTTATAGTAAAGATAAATTTGTAATTAGATTTTCGATTCGAATATTCGTTGATTTGTTGTCAATATGGTAATGCTTTATAGATACGCCAGTTGTTAAAATTTTCGTCGCGATTGAATATTTATTTGTGAGAATTGGAAATGTAAATAACTTTTATCAAATAATACGTCATATTTTTTATCTGTTGTCGAACCGTTTGTAAGTTAGTTAACAATTAGTTTACTAAAATACATATGTTGTTTTTTGATTTTTGATGTCTCTCTCATAAGAAAACATGATATTACAGAACGTAGCTATACCTACTAATATTATAAATGCGAAAGTAACTCTGTCTGTCTGTTGCTCTTTCACGGCCAAACATTTTACCCGAATTTGATGAAATTTGTTGTAAGCTAGCTTGAACTCCAAGGAAGGCCATGGGCTATTTTATACCTAACTCCTGACGGCAAACCCGGGAAACGATACGAAACCGCGGGCGACCACTAGTTCTAGATGACAAATGACATAGTTAAGATCTAGGTTATTATAGCTTCTTTGACTAAGCTCTCGTAATATAATGCTCTCGTTTAATACTAGAAGTGCGACGATATTATTACATCTGCCAAAATAAAAAAATAAAAACTTGTTTAGCTTTATTCCACACAAACACACACAAAAAAATTCTTCAGTTAATAATACTTTTCTTATATCCAAGTCCCTGTTACACGGATATGAAGTAAATCATAGTAATCTCTTACACCGAATAAATTTCTAAATTATTATGTGTTCCTAGCTGATTCTAGAAGAGCAATAAAGCATTCACTCATAATGTAAACGAACTGCTATATGTCATTCCCGTAATGACAGATAGCAGTTCAACCAAAGGCTTTTTGTGACTGGGACACGTCAACACTGCCACAAAACTCCAGGGAGCACCAGGAACAGAGATTTATTGAAAGAAAACCCGATACGTTTTTTTTACCTGACCCGGTAAGACCACCACTACACGGAGGCACTTCAATTTCTAAATACACATGCTATTATAATTAACCAGCTGAGTTAATGGTCTAAAGAAATATTCTCAGTATCTGTGGGAACTTGTATTAATTACTGGGTTTGACTCGGGTTCAACTCGATGACAGTTCGTCCCAATTTTATCTGATCCTTTTTATTACTGGCCAGTTTGTAATTAGTTTTTTTTTTGTCGAAAAGCGTAAAGACCTTTTTATATGCGGCCTTCTTGACGGACTGATAACATTTGATCAAGCTGAGGTCTGTATAAACATGATTAAATACATTATTATTGACAAATAGATATAATTAATTTTAGCTCTGTATAAATTAAGTGGCGTGTTTTAATTCATTGATTTTGTATACAAAAGACTTAACTTAAATCACCTTTAATTTACGCATTGTATGATAAGTGATCACATTTATAATTAAAAAAGAAAAATGACAAAGAAATTACCAGATACATTCAATAATTTTATTAGTTAAACCATTGTTATTAATTTACTTTTATAACTTGATATTACTAACATTTTAAATACCTATACATTTTCATTACTCTATATAATAAAAATCGATATTAAAATGAAACTGAAAAGTTCCTTAATAAAATATGTAATTCCTTAATAAAATAAGTTGGTACACGACCTGTACCTGATGCCTACTTATTAGCACATTTGATTCATATTCGTCCTTATTAAGCACAAATAATTTTTAGCATTGACATTACATAGAACCTTGTAAAAACCTTGGACTTTGTTAGAGAAAACAATCTCCAGAACCACCTTTTCATCAGAACAGCTGCTGGTCAATGTGACGCATTTACATTTGATAATATAACGATCATAAAATATCTTTTGTTCAAGGTCACAGGTGCACATAAAAGTTTTCATATAAGGCTTGCTATGTTTTGATTTCGTATATTAAAGTTTACATATATATTATATAGTATCAGTTTAATGTTTATTATGTGATGTAGTTTTTAAACGATTACAATGTAACATTACATCACGTAATATATGTAATTGGTAAATTAAAAATTACATAAAAGGCTAATCTTTGAAAACATTTTATTACCATTTAAATTTCATATATTCTAATATAAATAAATGTTGATATGAAGTTGAAATATCAATAAATATACTAGATTAAATGATTAATCAACTCGTATCATAAATTGTAATCACATAGCTTATTAATTAAGATGGCTAGTATCCGTTTAATTCAATGATTGTGGATTTGTGATGATTTCTTTTACATAATGTACTATAATCATTGTTAATATTTTGATAAAGTTGAAAAACATAACATCGCAAACGGTAAGATAAAATTATTTACCATTAAAAAACGTTTAAAGCCAAGTTAAAATAAAAGTCTCACACCGTATAATAAGAGTCTGTGGACAAACATGAATAAATGCCCACTAATGAGCATAATATTATAATATTGTGTAGATTCAAAAGCATCTTGTTACGTCCACATACAGGGTGTAAGGAGCGATGCTATTAAATTCTAACGCTAGGGTGCGAGCGATGACCGCCAACGAGTTGCACGCTCTCGCGTCGGCGGGAAAATGACACAGATTAAAAATAAATAGATTATAATTACGTTTTTAATAATAATGACGTATGTCAGTTATCAAAGGAGGTTTTGTGGTACAAATTTATAGTATTTTTTTTTAATTTTATTTAGTAACGAAATGTTATAGAAAAAATACAGTTTCGCGATTAATCAATTCAAGAATTACATTTTAAAAAACGATTTTTTATAATTATCAATTTTTTTTTTTTTTGATAATTTATTCCTTGATAGGAAAAGCTGCTCGAAACAGCCGCACTTATGAATAATTCGCTTCCGCTTGTTACTTGGTTTTCAAATGAAGGTTGTTCGCGCATTACTCGGTAAAGCCTCACATGTTGCCTTGTGAATGCACAAAGACGCATAATAATCATATGGCGACTCGCAATTAAAAAATTTAAGGCACTTTGTCGTAGCGCCGCTCTTTTGGCAAAGTTGCTTTTCAAATGTAAGCAGCGAACGCGACGCTGCCTTCAAAAACTTTTATATAGTTTTCATTTAATGGTCGTGCGCTATTAATATATATATTTTTTCTTTTTTATCTCACACGTATGATATAAATACTCGCGATTAAAGCGATCACGTTTTATATGTTAAATACTATTATATGCAATTTTATTTTATAGATATGGAGAAAATTTTAATTTATGTTATTCAATGTTTTTTTTCTACAGGCTGTATAAGTTTTAAATGTAATTAAATAATAAAATTTTTGTAAAATAATTTTTTGTTTTTTTTTTTTTTTATGGTTGATGGAACTCGTAATCGATTTAAGTACTTGTAAGATAAAAATATATATTTTATCTTTATAAGTGCTACATATACAGAAATCACCATATAAATATAATACAGGTTTACGAATATTCTATTAAATTTGAGTAGGTATATTTAATTACTCATGTACTATATAAAGCCCTTAGTTATATATACTAATTTTACAGCTAGTCCGGTTGATGACAAGCAAAATGGCGTAATATGAAATGATAAACTGTGAACGGATTTGTGGAAATATTCATTTAGGTTACACGAAAAATAGTGTCGGCTATTGTCGATAAAATTTTATAGCTTAATTTACGCTTTCAGTGGACGATTGAATTATGAAGCCCGCCCACTATGTAAGAACATACACAGTCCAAATTGATTACATTCAAAAAACAATTTCTGGTTAACAAATGCAAACACCATGTAGGTATAACATACAGTTAAATTCCAAGAATATAAAGTAAATACAGGATGTACACATTAAATCGAACAACGATTATAATATTCGAAATTAAAAAAAAAAAAAACACTTTCAGATATCTAAACAGCCTATCAAAAAACAGTCTTCACACAGAACTAGTTCATATAAACATAGATTAATAAACAACAACAGAAGTGCCAGTTCGCGGAATCGAGAATAAAGCGATCACGTTTCGCAATGGTAACGAATACTCGGAAATACGTTACGATCTTACATCTAGACGGATATGTGTATCTCTCTTTATTATTCCAATAACAATCCGTAATGAGTGCTCTGGTCAAACGTAAATAGCGACTTCATACATTTGAATGATGGCTATGTAAACTCTACGCTATGAGCTACTCTTTGCTTAATAGGGCTGGCGATTCGTTAAAGCTCGGTTTATAGGAGGTTTTTGACGTTTACATTTTTTATAGAAAAACTAGCATCTTTCATCTCTGTTATAAATAGCAAGGCTAGTAACTGCTAACAGTTCTCCTAAGCCTAAATAAGAAACCAATCATTTCTTTAGTACATGTATGTGTCTCATTAGAGTTTCGCTGTTATGTTGGCTAGCTTAAAGGCCGCTAAACTCGATAAATTATCGAGTTTTTCCGTTAGGACAATTTCAGCCAGCAGCCCAGAATTTGTAAGGAGTCATTGTTAAACTTCCTTAGATAGTACGTAAGGCCGTTTTTACTGTGCCTAAATTCTAATCGACCGTGTAGGATCTTTCATCCCATTCGGATAATGAGACAAATCAAAATACCGCTAACGATACTTACAGTAACTTTAACTTTATTATAAAACTGTGTATCGTAAAGAGGTCGTATAGTAATTTAATATATTTAATTTGATAACTTCGTGTGTCCCAACCCTGATCTCGGCGGTAAGATCAAAGACGCACCTCGCAAGACGTTTACATTGTAATATCTGTTCGCTAGACTACTGACCTCTGTGTCAACACCGGATATTGATTGTTCCATCGCCTTGTCATCCGCCATTTTGTTTTAAATACTTATGTTGACAGGAAATTGTTGATTAATTACTTTAAAATACATTTGATAATTAAAAGTAACATACATTTATTAATAGACTATTAATCGTGAATCAAGGTTGGAAATTCGAAAATGTCTCACTATTGAAAAAAGGCTTATATTTTTAAGGAAATTGATTTGGTGCTTACTACGTTGTTGTACTGGATGTTTTAGGGTAACTATACATGTTTATGACATTCGCAATATGTGTGTGTGTATTAATCTAACCGGGTAATTTTAATTTCATTCAACCAATAGTTAGGATAAAAATAATCATGAAGTATGTAACTTACGCCCTTTTCTGTAACCCTAACAATATACACGGTAAATATCATGATTATCGCTTGAATATGTAACAAACAAACTTATTATTGTATTTTCTTTTCCAATAGGTAAATTAATTTTAAACACAAAACCCATATAAAACAGAAAGTATCGAACTCTATAATGTTAACTCTACTGAACCATCGGTCCGCCAACCAGCAAATAACTGGGTTAAATTAAAATTAAAAAGCGAAAGGTCATAACATAATTATATAAGAAGTTGAGTCATAGGACTATACACAATAAAATTAAAAGGAGCCATCGCCTCTATGGTCATTTTTACATCAAAATAATCACGATTTTATCACATTTTAATTTACGACGCGGCGTTAAAGCCTTTCAGCAAAGGGTATCGCATTTTTCAATGTTAAATAAAATACTCGTTAACTTCGTTATCTTGATGTGTAATACTCGAAAGTCTGTCGAAGATCTCTTGTAAATATTTAAGGTTTAGCTGAAAAATTAGCAACTTAAATTGTATGTGAATCGATTTTTAGCGCGTTCTTAAGAGTGGTTTTAATAATTTCGTGATCGACTTTGAGATTTATGAAATTATTTGTTATGTAATGTGACAGGATATCATTAGTTTAACTAGCGTGGTCTCGATGGGATATCCCAAACGACCAACATTGCAACACTTTCGATAATACTAACTTTTTAAAATTTCATACAAAGATATAGATATGCAATTGAAGTAGGAATAAAGATAAACAAACATTAGATTTGCTAACTGAGCTATATTGTACACTATTGAGAAATTTATGATTAATATATCTTTATTTATAATACAACACTTAACAACTTATTTCCACTTTAATTTGACTTCAGAAATTCCTATAACAGTTTCGTCGACGCATTTTTTTCGCAAATCCATAGTTAATATCACAGATTAATCAAGCTCTCGAACAATGATATCGCGTCAATTTGCTGTCAAATATTGTTTATTTGACATTTTTCCTGTTATGATTGGAATAGAGTGTATGTACAGTATCAGAACGAATTTCCACACATACTTTCACCCAATTAAGCCTTAGAACTACACAAAGATGAATATTAACATTGTAAGAAAAAACTATTGATCTACTATACATATACTTACACCTATTGCACCGACAGACGGTATTACTATACGAAAATATAGAGTAATAAAAAAAAGAGAAAATTAAAATTATATACTAAATAAATATCTTACTTAAGTAATATTATAAATACGAAAGTAGCTCTGAATGTCTGTTGCTCTATCACGGCTAAAACACTGAATCAGATTTGATGAAATTTGGTATGATGCTTTTTATGTCTATCGACCAACCCCTAAAACGAAAGCAAAGCCGCGAGAGTCAACTTATTTATTATAATTATGATATGTCATCTTAGAAACGTTGATAATATTTCTTAAGTCAATAAATAATAATTCGATTGGATATGTTTTATTCGTTTAACATTAATACAAAGTAAATGTTTATCAAATAAAAAAAAAACGATTATAAATATAAAATGGCCGTCCTATAAAAACGTTTGTGTAAGTAAATGGTTAAACGGTCTTTAAGATAACAGAAACGCGATATTCGTCTTTGGAATACTCTGTGCGGAATTTATGTAACGGAATTAATGTACTCGATCAATACCGTCGATCTGATTACGGAGTTGAAATAAAGTTAAAAATACAATCAAAAGTTTTAAAAGGCTGCTACAGTTAAAGTTTTACAAATTATTGCGGGTTCAGGTTAACATTTTTTTTTTTACAGAGCCGAGCCCTGTGGTTTGAACGCGTGCATCGTAACCGATGGTTTCGGGTTCAAACCCAGACAAGCACCGCTGAACTTTCATTGTGTTTATAATTCATCTCGTGCTCGGCGGTGAAGGAAAACATCGTGAGGAAACCTGTATGTGTCTAATTTCAACGGATTTCTGCCACATGTGTATTCCACCAACCCGCATGGGTAGAATATGCTCCGAACCTTCTCCTCAAAGGGAGAGGAGGCCTTAACCCAGCCCTTAATAACAGTGGGAAATTTACAAGCTTTTAATGTAAAAATTTAAAAAATATGACTTGACAAACATTAATACTATTGAAAATAATATTTAATGAAAAAAGTAAATATACTTTGCAATTATATATAATATGTACAATATACTTTAGAATGTTAAGATAAAGCAAATGCGTTTAATACAAATATATCATAGTCCGAGAGCCGGCTGAGAATTCTAAAAACAAATGGGATACACACATAATAGTAATAATAATCCAGTTCACAATGGTCCAAGCTCGCGATAAATCTGTCTGTAGCGTATAAAAACCTATTTTTCTCTTAGAGTTTCGGTATGCGGGGAATAGGTGTGTTGACAAACGAAAGGTTATAGATGTTAGGCGACGAAAGTTAGATAAAGGATATCGTTTTTCTATGTTAAATATATATTTATAATATTATTAGGTTTTATTGTGTAGTTTTTTATTACTAATAGTGCTACAGTAAAAAAAAATGAGATTTTTTAATCAACAACGAATTTGACATTGACAATAAACATATTTTTATGAAAAAAAAAAAAATGGTTAAAACTCACAGATTAAAAAAAATCATAACAATTAAAATTTTCAAATCATAATTCAAAAAACGAACGTTATCAAATAAAACGTTTAAATAATGCACTAATAATAAATGTTACAATAAAATAACACAAAACATCTGAATAACCGCAGATTACTGATCACATCTGACGTCTATTACGCTAATGGGCGCGGTATCGGAAATTTCAGTGACCACCGGTGACAGATCTACAAGCTCACCCGCCAAATGGCACTGTAGAGGTCTACGGGGCACGATGTGAGCGTTTTTGATAGCTTAATTCATTAAGTATTTTAAATTAATTAACATCGGATAGATAAAGATTAAGAAGATAAGATTAACTATGCGAGTTTCTTGCCGTTTCTTCTCGCTGGAGGTTGCTTTCAGAAACGGTGGTAGTTTTTTAATATCGACGATTCGAAAACGCTTCGTTGTGAAGTTTACTTGAATAAAATTGATTAGATTTGATTAATAGAAGTAATAGCTCGCCGCCAGATGCAGCATAGCTTTTTCTACGCCAGTCAAGCAATAGTATGACACTAAGTACCTAGGCATATATCTGCATGTATCTATATATCTGTATAGTATAAAACAAAGTCGCTTTGCGCTGTCTGTGCGCTTAGATCTTTTAAACTGCGCAACTTTAATGCGGTTTTCATCGCAAAACAGTGTTTCAAGAGATTTTTTTTTGTATAATATATAAAATATTATTGTAGAGAAAAGCCGAGAATATTAATTTTCCTAACTGACAAAAAAATCATTTTTTTTTTATTCAATTAACCAATAATGTTGTTTATTACCCCTAATTTTATCCATGTGACTTGTATGTATACAAATTATTAAAGTTTTTATATATAACGTTTGAGCAACAAAAAGTCGAATCGAATCAACAATAGACGCTCAGAACAATTACGCTCGCTGTAGCTTATAGCTTGTACCAAAAACCCAAATCCGTTGTTCTCTTTGGTAATGGAGTATTTGTGACAAGTTTATTTTTCCGGGACGTGGGATTACGAGAGGAGAATTGACTATTAAAAAAAAAACACACACACAATAATATTTTCAAAGTAATATTATTTGACGTGCTATTTGGTGTGAACAATTTATTTTAATATCTTATTTTGCAATAGATTTGCATACATGAAATATATCAGAGCCGGTCCAGTTGTTAGTACACGTGGATATAGCGTGTTCAAAACTTGATGACTTTTACTGAATTTTCGCGCGTTTTTTTTTTTTTACAGGTAAACGAGTAGTTAAATGGAATACCTGTTGGTTAGTCGTCGCTCATTTATATTGCCGTTGTAAGAAATATTTATAACTTCATACATAGCAAATGCACTAATAATCTTAGGAAGATTGAGATTAAGATCAGTCACAACTAGTTTCTGAAAATATAACTACGATCAGAATAACCTATCTAGCCAAATACTACACGTTCATTGGTCGCCTATTGCGTCAACGACCGCTGACCAATGACTAAACAGATTAAATAAACTAATCCGACTTTGATCAACGTTTCAGAAACTGGAGTTATGTTTAAATAATCAAAATCAATGTGTTAGATCCCTTGGATAAGTATTTAAAATATATTTTTAAAATCATAATGTTAAAAATTGAATTTATAATCAAAGAAAATTAAAGAAAGGAAATAAAATATAAAATAATGATACGTATAACACGTATGTAGAGATTTAATAGTTTAAAAAAAGAATAATAAAAAAACAAACAATTTAAAAGAGATGTGAATTAAAAAAAATTAGTAAGCCGTTTTCCGTGTAATTTTTCTTTTTATTATCACGGTCAGACATTGTGTTTACACAATACACATTCAGAACGAATCGCATTCGAGTCCTCATGTGAGTTCTAACTTCAAAAAATTCGAACGTTGTTTTCAACAAAAAAAAAACAACCGAAGTCTCTTTTTGTTTTCGGAATAAAAGCCAGGATATGTATATGACTGAGGCAGAATTTCCTTTGGAAAACAATTTTTAATAGTCATTTCCATTTACGAATTTGTTACATATAAATCCGCTACTGAAATTTTTAAATAATTGAAATGAACTATGGACTTTTTTAGCTATAGGAGAGTTCATTCACCTCCTGGCCTCATTATCATTCATTGGTATAACATTATTGTGTATTTAATAATTAAAACAAATAAAAAGCTTGTAATAAGACGCATTTTAATCTCATCATACATAACATGACGTTTAAAATTCGATAATATCTACATTACACGCGAATTAAATACGAAATGCCGTTTTAAATTTTTTTTTTTTTTAATTTTTAAAAAGAACGCAGACTAAACGCGGTCAATGTCAGAACTACATTCTTTTAATAATATTAAAATTAATATGCCCTTATTCCAATTTTGCGTCAAATACAATTGTTTGCGAATTATTTTTAATATAAATTTATAACTAATTACGTAAACACATATATTTAAACATGCAAGTTTTTTTTTTTTTTTTGATTAATGGAAACTTTATATGCTGAAGATATCATTGTTGGACATTCAAAGTATAATTAAATTTAAAAAAAAATACCAATAAATATAACGCAAATACAATCTATGCTTGTATGCGTAATACTTATTGGCAGAAACTTTTTCTAAGGATGTGATTTGTAGGTAACTTGACCACGCTGCTCACAATTTTGATTGATATACATATAAGTAGCCCGTTGCCCTTCAACCCTGACCACACTATACTAATACTAATACTAGAAAATCTTTTCATGTCCGAATTTGAACTTGCAAACTTCAGTTAAGTGTTACGCATACTATCCAAAGATTCATTCGGCTCTTATTCGACTACAAATAGTCAAATTTCATCAGACGAGATTTTATACGTAAGCGTCCTCTTTCTCTAACTTAAATCTCGTTAATCGGGATGAATGATATACATAGGTACATACGTCTTATTGACTCTGACAATATTGCAACTAGTTATGACATAGTTGCTTATCAAAGTATTTGAGTTCTTTAGTGAGAGGTGCCATAGAAATAGGGAATCGATCAAGGATCAAAAGGAGGCTATTTTTATTACAAGAATTTCGGAATCGACATGTTTTATTATACAATTGATCCAATTGAATGAAGGCTACGCCCGGTTTGTAATAGAGATTTTAGCGAGAAAAATCGACAAGAAATTTATCGGTTAGGTACTCTATTTTTTGTAATTTTCTCCTTAGCCTTATCAATAAAAAAAAATATTTTTAACATACGGTTTCAATTCATTGATCGACAAAGTTAAAAATTATTTCCAAACCTGGTTTATGTTTATGAACATAAACCAGGTATATTGGAAAGATATTTAATAATATATTTTTGGAAAAATTCAATAGAACCGTCAAATAAATATAATAATTAAACGCTAATGTATATGAATTTATTATATGAGAAGTGCTTTCAAAGTGAAATATTTTATACACTAGCATTTGAACTTAAAAGTGATTGTACGTGATTGTACATTGTTTGTAAGTCTTGTAAGTTTGCGGCGGTTGTCTTACATAAGTGCAAGCATGGCTTAACAAATGTTCATCCCGAGACTTTGCGTGAGGTCACGTTCCACGCATTATTTTGATGAATTCGAAATTCGAAAAACGAACAGTAAGACATTCCCTCGTTTTGTTCTCAGTGAACTTCTTTTTTTAATTGCTAAAAATACAAATATTTCTTTATGAGAACCGCCGTTTTGGATGATGTAATTTTAAAAGTTGATTTAGTATTACCTCGTGTTAACATTTCTCAATGCTGTTTATGTCAATATTAATATATATAAAACAAAAAAAAAATGCGTGTCACGTCAATAGGCTATATTTAAAGCGGGTGACTGCGAAGTGCAGTCACGGTATGTGACTATATTATGCACCTTCACTGAAATGTGCACCATCTTCTGTTATAAGTTTTATATTTGGTTTACATAATAACGTCTCTATATTAAATTGTATAGATTTTAAATTGAAATCAACTCATTGCATACGTAAGAAGCTTTTTAATACGGACTACGCTATCTAAGACGCCAGTAAAAAAATACCACGAGGAAAATACTTAAGTATATTCGTTTCAAAATCTAACACAAGACTTTTGTGTATAGAAAAATATAAAAAAAGAAATTTGAAAGTCTGATTCATCCCAGCACTCGCTGCCGGCGTTCTATTCACCAACAACTTATTAAATAAATTAATCGCAAGTTGTTAGAAAAGGAAAAACTAAGCGGTCTTCTCATTTACTCCTGGACAAAGCACGTAATTCCTTAAAGCCCGGCGCTATTCTATTTCGCATTCAACGCGGACTGTAACGAAGAAAGCCCGCAAAAATAATTGGAAAGTGACGGTAACGCGGCGTTTAGTGTTGTGCCACCGAACATCGATGATTTTGTCGATAATCTTGGAAACGACGACTCGCGATTACTTTACATTTTTGATTCATTGTGATGAAATTGTTATGTTATATTGTACCCATATATGTATACAATATAATAAGATAATATCTAAATTAGAATCAATATATTTAAGATTATCTAATGTCTGTTCGGTTTCAATATAAAATACTTTACTGAGTATGTACGAAATAAAAATAAACCGTACCGAATGAAATAGGGCAAAAATAATTAATAAAAATCGTTCGTGAACATCGACAAAAGAAAATCCCGTATCATCCCTACTAGCCTCGGGAGTGCGGCCCACATTCCCAACTTTTCACCGCTCTCCTCGCCTTCCCAGCTCATTGTGTCCGTGGGAACATTTATTGCCCCCATAGAAAACCGTGAAAGCCGTCCAAGAAAAGCATTTGTGTGTTCTCTGAATAGTGACAAAGGAAGGGGTTTCAGTGTTGATTTGGTACCGGTTTCAGAATTTCTTTTCATCCACTACCTATTTTCCGATTCAGCCAACTCCATTGGTTGGCTTGTTTTGTATTGGTAAATGAGTTTCGTTCTGTGGAAAGGTTAATTTGCTTTCGAACTTCGGTTTTTGTATCGGCCCCTCGATGTGAAAGGATTTTCGGATACCTCATTAATATTGTATTTTGATGTTTATTATATTCTCGTTTTAAATAATAAAAAAATATTAGTGTTATTTATTAATAACGGTATTAAATAAAGCAGTCGTTACAAACTAAAGTATTCGCTTAATTGCTTAGTTAATCAATTTCCAATTTAAATATTATTCTAGTAATGCTTTGAGACGCTTTTAATTAAAGCTAAAATAAGAATAAAACAAACTGTTAAATTAGTAATAGCCTTCATAATGTTTCACTCAACAGAGCGCGATTCGAATTTTCCTTACAGAACTTTTCACGACTTGTTCGCGTAACTAAGCGTACACTATTTAATTATGAAACACCCTGCGCCCTCCCACTCCCTCCTCTCACAAAGGGGCAGAAAATATGATTTTCTCAAAGGTTTCCTTCAGCTACCTGTAGTAAGAATTACGTTTTCTTAGAACGCGGTCACTGGAGGCAGTATCTGTCCTGGTTATATATACCTGCGTCAAGCCCTTATAATGCTACACTTTATCCGTACACAAGGAACAGGTTGACAAAAACCAAACAATCTTAACTTGCTGTATAATCAAAATCAAATTCAAAATATACTTTATTCGAGTAGGCTTTTACAAGCACTTTTGAATCGTCATTTAACAAACTATATTAAGTCAAGCTACCACCGGTTTGGAAGTTAGATTCTACCGAGAAGAACCGACAAAAAAATCAATAGTTACACTTTTACAAAATTTAAAAATACAGTTATGTTAGTTAAATACAATAATATATATATATATATATATATATATATGTAATATATTCTGCTTAGACGTAAACGAGTTATAATACCTTACGTTAGGTAATTATAGAAATATAGGGCAGACTGATTTCAACCCCGTCAGCCACACTAAAATAGCACATAACAAGTATACAAGTGTGAAATCCAAGTGCACGTCAACGAAAGAGATACAAATCTTTAAATCTTTTTCTTACCGATTTGAAGCGTTATTTTCGATCGTTACGCGTAAAAACTTTACTCTAGTACGTTTTAAATTATAAAACTATAGGTACTTAAAATACATACTTAATCTCTCCTTCTAAATTTCTATTTCATTATAAAAGAGCATAGTAAATATCATCCGATAATAGCGTAGCAAACTCGCTTAATGTAATTGGCGTCTTAAAAGTAATAAAATGCATTATTAATTTAAAATGTCTATGAAATGTAATCATAATGCCTCGTATAGATTAGCACCCATTAACTTCATGGCAGCGACAAAGGTGAAAAGAAAGGAAGTGAAAGATTTCGCTTCGTAACCGGAGCCATTATAAAATACTATCATCTTGTATTTATAGACGAACCCACGTCGATGTTACATTGAAACAGATCATTTAAAAATAGTTACGCTATACTTAGAATGTTTTCAATTAGATAAATACGTAAAATTTCAATACCTACTACTCACTATTCAATACGCATAGTGGAAATAATCATAATGTATACTAAATCTAAAATAAAATATTGTTTTGCAAACGGTCCGTATGTATGATTAACAAAACAAATATATATCAATATTAATGTATAAAAATATTATTTTCGTATAAATTAATGGTAAAACAAAACATCCTGTATAATATCAATTTCCTTTTCCATTTAGTAGGTATACGTGCGAAGTCACTAGTTCCATATAATAATTAATCTCGAACTCCACACGCATGAATGGTATAGCGACAAGTTGTTTGACAGCACTATTACACTCGTTCCCATTCGATGCAGTTCACTTTGATTGACCATACATCATTTAATATTTACGTATTTAAAATAACCACTTACACGCTCTGCACAAATTAAAAGCACGACCCAATGATTAATCTTAACTAGAATTTAAAACGCAGACGAGTTACTAAATATATTCGCATTAGTGATGTTTAGTATACGCTGTCTCTTTTAGTTTTATCGATAATATCACGGTTAGTATATTTTAAAAAAAATTAAGTCTCTTCACTTCGGTTTTCAAATGATTTGATTATATTATTATTTATTTATTAAATATTTAGTACGAGTAGATGTTTATCTATGTTTTGTTTGATACGTACACGTTAACACAAATTTATTTATTTGGGTTCAATAAACCGAAGCGGTAATTGGAATAAAATAATATGTCTTACCGCTGAGGTAACTGGTAAATTTATACTGAAGAATGCAGACGCTTATTGCGAAATTTAACGCAACATAAGTTCATCGACAAACCAGTTAGAGAAAAACCTAGAAACGATATGAAAATAAAACAAGTTACGGTAATACCGTTTGATAAACGCTCGTAAAACCCACTGGTTTACCCATTAAAAACCCTATCCTTACATGATCATTAAATATTATTCCAATAAATTTAAAGGACATGCGCAGATAATCTCGACGAATGGAAGAAAACTCCACAACAAAGGCGCGCCCATTTCCACCGATCATTGTGCGAGAACGGGACAGATGCTAC
This sequence comes from Vanessa atalanta, assembly GCF_905147765.1. Lineage (NCBI taxonomy): Eukaryota > Metazoa > Arthropoda > Insecta > Lepidoptera > Nymphalidae > Vanessa > Vanessa atalanta. Next base: position 8,129,083 of record NC_061891.1, on the reverse strand, counting down.
ACGCATCTCTCTCGGACAAAGCTCGCTAACGATGCGCAAAAGAGATAGGCATCGACAATAGACAATTGTTATCCCCACCACGATAAACCGAACTGCCCTAGTGAAAGTAGCTCGTGCGATTTTCACTGTTAACGCCCAATCGTACTGAGCAATACAGACGATATTTCCGTGAACATTGAACTAGTACAATGCAGCCAATAATTTGATTCGGTTGTTATCATTGGGAAAACAATGGGTTAGTAATGTAGGTATAAATAGAATTATGATGAGAATAGGAAGTGGATTGGTGACGTATTAGCGTAGGCGTGATTTTACAAGCGATGCGAATATGAGATCACGTCTTGATCGAAATAGGTCATTAAACGTTCGATGTTTAATTAGGGATCGTTATTGTGACATGATTGATGGGCATTCTTCGGCCTTGGATTTACAGTGTTCTTAAGCCGGGCCCAAAAAAATCTATCAACAAACAAATCAATAATTATAAAATCGTTTCTCGTGACTCCTCAACGCATAATAATAACTACCGAGCCTAGAAAGTTGAAATTTGGATCATAGTTTTATTTTATAACGTCCGTTAAATTCAATGATAACGAGAGAAATGGAAAATAACTTGTCACTCAGAAGTAGGTATGGCCAGTGAGTACGCTCATGTAACTAAATAAGTCACTACTCACTAAAATTAGGTTTTTTTACCTTGTCTTGAATTTTAATTTAAAAAAACAAATGTAATTGTTTGGTCATCGTTTTTCGATTTAACTAATTCGTATTTTACTTTTATTTTACCTACATAAGGTATAGTTTTTTGAATATTGGTATGAATTTGGCTCTCCTTTAAATATCCAGGGCATTCTTACGTTACTTCTCAAACATCTATTTAAATCAAATTTTAAATACGGATAAGTATTTTTGTTTAGACTTTAAAAACTGTTAGACATAGAGCTATCTATTAAATTCGTATTCAATATGCATCGCGGGCGAAACGTTTTTTTTTTTTTTGTAAATATTTAAACTTTATTAATCAAAACGTTATCACGTGACCGTCGGTTTCTTTCACAAACTAATTGGTCTGACGGTTACCCCTGGATTTTTTACGTTTCAGAGGAATATTTAAATGAATCTCGTTGACACGTACGATTTTAGCGGACCTTTTAATGTAAGTGTCAAGTTGGTTAAGTGTAGTGTGCTTGTGTTTGAAACACGACGATGCAAAGTATGGATGCGACATTAATTTTTGTCAATCATCTGGCTACATGGCGCTTCGTGAGTGCTTTCCGAGTTAAAACGATTTTTACAACATTTATTTTTTTTATTTTTAAATACCGACATACTCCGCTAGACGTAGTAGACGTAGTCCCGAGTGTTGGAATATGTAATTTATTTAATCTGTAAATGTTACGCCTTTTTTTGTTTTAATATTAAAAAGGCTCACTTGCAACGTATTTGGACTAATTTGTCGACGTTTGAGTCGCTTTTAAGGTAAGCATGATAAAAACTCATGATAATACCTTCGAAGATATAATTCCTGAGCCGATCAAGTTTTTAACATCTTCCATAATAGAAACATGAACATATTAAAACTTATCGAAGGTTTTTGTTGCGGTTTTTTACAACGGCTTAGATACTATTCCGCTTTACGGAGACTCGATTTAATACGATATAGAATATTACCTACTTAAATATAAAATTATAGAATAAATATTTTTTTGGATATTAATTGTAAAAATAATTGCTTATAATATATTAATATAATTATGTGTACGTATCTACCTATTTAAAAGTGACTAATTTATCATAAAGTATGAATAAATTTGGAAATAATTATGATCTAGAATTGTACGACGAAATATTATCATGTAAATTACGCTTTACAATTAAAAAACAAATAGTTAAATATAATTTCAAAGCTAACTCTACTTTATAAATTGTTACTTGTATATAAAACAAGAACAATTTAGACATGACCCGTACTAAGCCTGTTGAAGTTGATAAATTCAGATTACAATAATTGCAAACATAGCGATCGGTAGGTATTGTACAATACACGCAAACATTATCACAGTTATACGGAACCGACTGAAACATGAAAACCCGCTCAAACAACTAAAAGCCAAACGATACGTCCGTATCACGAAAAAAAAAAAAACAAAGAATTAAAATAGCCACCCTGTTAATTTATTTTGTCTTTAATTTTTAAAAACGGAACGAGGAAGCGGACCAATGAGACGCATCCCTCGACTGATTGTCAATTAGCGACATCAAACGGGCTTTTTGCGAATTAAGCGCGTGTTTCTGTTCACTTTTTGTCCAGTTGTCGAGCGTTGCGGGTGTCTGATGCGTTTTTCCGTTTCAACGTTTCATTTTCATATTTCCGTTTGTCTGGCCGTCTGTAGGGAGGCACAATGTGGGGTGTTCTATGTTATCAACGCACTCTATTTATGTACGGATATTTAATTCGAATGAGTGCCTTTGCAGACGGATAAAAATAAATCGTTACTTCTGTTTTGGTATTGCCCTTATTTGGGTACATTGACTTGAATGGATGAAGTGTTGTAAGATTTCGAAAGAATACCTTTGCGGGTTGCCCGTAAATGAACCAAGGATTTATAACACGCGATGTTTGAGACTTTCTTGTAAATGAATATCATTTGCTTAAGTAGATAATTGAATTATTTATTTATCAATAATGCAGCTATTTAATGAATTGAAATTTTAAAAAAAGCTTTCGAATATTAAATCTTTATGTTGGCTATGAGGTAGTAATGATTCTAAGCCAGTAACATCGTATGTAGGCGCGTCATTCGCAAACCAATCGAACCCAATCGAATGCTCCTAAACAAACCTGTCTGGCTGAAAGATAGAAAACAACAAACGTCGATGAAAAAAAAACAGCCAGTATCGAACGCGCCTATTCGGAATGGATCCGGAACGGAGTCAACAAAGGGACGTTCTGTATTTGAAAAAAGCGCGAATACGAACGCGAGGCAGCCATTACCCGCACCCATTTGCGCATCTATGGCGGGCCTCTTCAATCCGTACAGTCAACAATTGCAGGGTTGACTCGTTGACTAATCTTCATCGAACAATTTCAAATTCGTCTTCCTTTGTTTAAATCTTTTATACGCCAATTAATTACTCTGGAATATTCGTTAAACAGAATTTGTATAAGACGCTGTTAAATCGTTCCAAAAATGTTAGTATCAAAATTCACATAGATACAAAGACTATTAAGATTCGTTATATTTAAAGATACAATTCAGTTTTGTATTATCAACGGAATAAGCCGACCATCTAGAAGCAACGAAATAACCCGTGAGTATATTCTATTAAAATATCTAATCTGCGACGTAATACAAAAAGTACTTCACTTATCGCCAGCCCTATTATAGAGCGCATGTGATCGAGAGTTGTTCGAGTTTTTATCGCTGATTCATTAGTGTGAGAGTGTCTTTGTTGCAGTCGACTGGCGCCCTAACACAACCGTTCCATACTACATATATACACGTATTCATGAAATTGATTTGAGATGAAAGGATTTTCATTACCATTGTATCTGAATCCGAATTAAAGACAAATTGCACGTTCAATACGCTCAAAATCAATAGGTACTATTTGCAATCAGATATTTTTGTATGAGCCTTTTTTACTCGGCTTTTATGCTTCATGAGCAGCGTTTAAATTGATGAATCTATGATACTGGTTATTTAGACATATTTTTTTTTTTGTAATGATGTGGATTGTACGGGGTTCTGTTCAAAGAGTTAATGTCGATGATTGAAAAAAGTTCTTTAGCTAAGTGATCTGTTAAAATTGACCAGATATTTTTGTGGGATATATGCTCTGAAGTTATTGCGTGTTCAACGCTGAAATGATAGACCTCTCTTTAAGTGTCGATAAGGAAAGTTACTTATTCGAAACAGGTAAGACATTAAATAAAACTATCGGAGAAAGAGAGCATCAACCGAAGATTAACAGATAATTTCATAGGAATCCAATAAATGTGGAACTTAGATAAACGTAAATTATACTAAGCACAACTGAATTTTCATGTGCTTGATTTAACTTGTTAAGACCTGTACGAGTCGATATAAAATCTGCCATATATAAAACCCACCAACTCGCATAGTAACTGGGTCTAAGTTAATCCCGGAGATTTTAGCTTCGTAGCGGGACCCACACAGGCTATTATTAAAGGTATTTAAATTTCTTATAAATTAAATGTCGCAGTATTAAGTGGCAGGTGATGAAAAGATCGGCGTATCAAAACTGATCTTGTTGTTCCGTATTCAGATAGACTCCCCTCAATGTCCAGACGGATGTTTAAGATGCAAGGTCACGGATAGAGATTTGAATACAACCCTCTTTGAACCGTCCCGTCCATCTTTTGTTGCCTTTTGTACAAAAATAGTTTACTTTTATGAAGGTCAAAACAAACGTTTTACAAGGCATCTTGTTATTCTATTTTGTGAATCTTTGACACCGTTTGACCGATCACCATGAAATCTGATAATTTTTTTTATATAAATCACTTTGTCGTAACTCGCCGCTAGGTGGCGTTGAAATATATTAAATTCTATATAGTTCAACGGATCGCCTTGATACTTGATATATAGGTTTCATTATAATTGCTATCTATAAAATATAAGACAAATGAACTTTTTGATGTGAATTACAGATTTTTAAACTATGAAATCAATTGATCTTTAATATTGATAATCAACGACGATAACATTTTCATTATTCTCAAAGTTTTAATCAGTCGTACTATTCATTCGTTAATTTTGTCAATATTTTCGTTCTAATGAGATTGTCAACTTAGCTTATTGATTCCTTCGTCATGCTCTCAAAATAATAAACGTAAATTGAAACGATTTTTCCGTCATTTTTATTACGAGTTTGTTAACTAAACTTGTTACAATTTAAATGGAATATTTAATCTCTTATAATCTTTAAGGCTTTTGAACGTTCGTGTTACAAATTAAATGTAAATCAATTGTTAAGGTTTTCAAATAAGTTTATTATTTATTTATACAAATTTTTCTTTCAAATAAATTATGACTGAATAGAAATGCTTAATTAAACACATTACGTTGTTAATCGAATAGTTCATCCGTCCAGCGTATCAAAATCAATACGACGTAAAACAAATGCGAAGCGACTAAGAAAAAACACTGCGTAAGTTTCTTTTGAAATTCTAATTCCCGGTCCAACTGTTTTTGTTTACCCTTCCTTCAAATTCAGTTTGTTGCTGGTGCCTCGACTTCGTTCCAAAGACTTTGTTGTTCGTAAACTTTAAATAGGGTCCCTTGTGCTGTTTTTAAATTTAATTTAAAATGTTTTGCTTGCATTTTATTTTAAAAATAGAATTATGAATTAATTCGCTCGGTTCTAAAACGTTATCTGTATTTATATGTACCTACGTTATATATTTCATTGTGTATATGGTCCGCTGCTTTGATTTTCGCAGCTATTGCGTGTATATATGATAGGTACGTACCTTAGAGTGTTCTTGCTGAGCCAGTAACTGTTCTCTCACCATCTGCAACTGCAAGATCATCTCCGACAATTGCCTTTCTTTTTCCAAAACGCTCTCTCCGGCTAACGCTTGGAGCGCCGCTGCGTCTAACACGCCTCGTCGATCACTGTAAGAAAAAATACATGTTTAACGTACATTAACATTAGCAGCCAGTAAATTTTCCCACTGCTGGGCTAAAGGCCTCATCTCCCTTTGAGGAGAGGGTTTGGAGCATATTCCACCACGCTGCTCCAATGCGTGTTAGCGGAATACACATGTGGCAGAATTTAGTTGAAATTAGACACATGCAGGTTTCCTCACGATGTTTTCTTTCACCGCCGAGCACGAGATGAATTATAAACACAAATTAAGCACATGAAAATTCAGTGGTGCCTGCCTGGGTTTGAACCCGAAATCATCGGTTAAGATGCACGCGTTCTAACCACTGGGGACATACGAACACACACAAATATTGTTTTTCATTTAAATAACAACTTTTATTTTTTCGAAAATGTATATAGGTAAGAATATAAATAAAATTCGAAAAGCCGCCTGTACGAATTCACATTATATCAATCAAATATATTATGTGTGTCGGTTAACACAACGCATTCTTGATTTCAGTCCGCGATACGTACACATCAGAAACAATTAATATTGCGATTCGTTCCTTTCACATTGACGGTTGCATTGTGAGACGGCATAATAATTGATGCGAATAACATCAGATTCATTAAGGTCTTCTTAAGACCCACTCTTTAGTTTTATTTTTGACAATCTTTTATAACATCGCTTAAATGTATAAATTTAGTTACTCAAATTTTAAATATCATATTATATAAAATTGAGAAATTCACAATCGGATTCTGCTAAGATTCTAAAAAAGAAACGAATCTAGGGAGACAATTGTGTGAGAAAATTTAAAATTAATATAAATACATCACTAATTCCAAATGCTGACAGCTATGTTAAGTTAGTATTCTGACCCCTCGGGTTCATCTGCCGTAAATTTGGGTTACGTTAAGTCCTTTATATTAAACATAATTATCTCCATAGACGTGTTGTCCGCGGTCTTCGTTGGATTCTGGATCCCTTCCGGGTCACCTCTATTATGGATTGGCATTTTAGGAAGTAGAATTATGTGTAGTCTTTTATTCGATGACATTTTAATAATCATTATGAAGACTTCCTTTAATATGTCAAAATATATATCGTATTGTTGTAGATATATTTGACATTAAATGAATGATTAAGATCGTAGTAAAAAATATATTTAATAATTAAATTAATTATCAAAGTAATATTGTAATCGATAAGAATGATGTTTTTTTTTTTTATGAATTGTTTATAAAAAAGATCACTGGAATACAATGCGATGCCCAAAGACAATAGACGTGATCTTTATATTTTTTTATTGCAAGGCTAAGAATGAAGTAGGTACTTATTATAAATTATATTATATTATTAAAATTAATACAACATGTTTATACAAAATTACTATTCGAAAGTTTATATGTACTTTGATCCACACGGAAACATTTCTAGTCGAAATTACAGCATACAGTCACCAAGCTGTGAATAATTCATCAGAAACCGCTGACTTCAGAACGTTGTCGACCAACAAAGGTTGTTATTAGAGAACTTTAAAGTGAGCCCCAACCCTTACGATAATAACCCGTTATAATTAACATTTAATAATATTCACATTGATGTTTGTATCATTTTTAAATTTGGAACACATTCGAAAATTTTGTTTTTTTATTAACTTTATTTGATAAAGTTTACAGGCGAAGATGTTCGAATCGTTATCATATTGTAGTTGTCGACTACGACCTTCCAAGCGTTATAGGGATTATATCCTATGTCTCTCCTTGAAGTTCAAGCTTGCTTCATATCAAAATTCATTTAATTCGGTTCAGTGGTTTGTCCGTGAAAGAGCAACAGACAGACAGAGAGAATTACTTTCGCATTTATAATATTAGTATAGAGTTAACTATATATTATGACGTTTTAAAAAATGTCGCAACTTTTGCTTCTGTATAAATAAATATAAAGAGCCGAGATGGCCCAGTGGCTAGAACGCGTGCATCTTAACCGATGATTTCGGGTTCAAACCCAGGCAGGCACCACTGAATTTCCATGTGCTTAATTTGTGTTTATAATTTATCTCATGCTCGGCGGTGAAGGAAAACATCAGGAGGAGACCTGCATGTGTCTAATTTCGACGAAATTCTGCCACATGTGGATTCCCCCAACCCGCATTAGAGTAGCGTGTTGGAGTATGTTCCAAACCTTCTCTTCAAAGGGAGAGGAGGCCTTAGCCCAGCAGTGGGAAATTTACAGGATGCTAATGAAAAAAACGTAAATAAATAAATATTGTTTACAAAACTTACTCGACTATTATAATCGAATCGTGATTAAATAATCAAGATATTCTTTATTCAAAGAGTCTTTTGATGAAATGGAAATATTCCAGGACGATTTTCTCATTCAACTCGATCAACTTTCAATCCCAACCCACACGGCAAGAAATGATAATTATAATTATTTATTCTTGTTATTTTAGGTCAGAGCTACAATGGGTCCACTTTCGCTGGACCAGTAACCGGTGGCAGGTCCGTCAATCATTTCCATTATCGTAACGAGGGCTAATTAAGAAACTTATTTTTTGTCACAAAATATTAAAGGCCTACCCATCAAAATATCGTTCACATTGCTATTCGTACGGATGATTGAGGTGCGTTCTTTCATCTTTGTTTTTACTTGACATTTAGTTTGTTACTCAACAGCACTTAAACGGTACTCACTTACATATATATCGATTACGTTGTGAACTTATGAGTTATTTTCAATTAAAATTAAAAAAAAAAAAATTTTTCAATATACGCGTATATTTACAAACATTATCCGTACAAAAAAAAACCTAACAAATTATTGTGTACAATGTTTTAATGTTTTTATAGACAGCAGGTTCGATTTCTCTCTGCATGTTGCAATCTTAGAATGTTATACATATCGTGTGGGTGTATGTAGTTTTATGTATTCTTATTGAGAACAAAAGTGGTATAATCTACACCTGCCTTTGTGATACAATTTATCTCATAAATAATCAACGAGGTGTATTTGTACACCGTCGTCTAGACTAAATGAAACCTGTTGTTTTAAATAAGTAATTGTACTGCTAATTTTCTTTTTATTACTATTTATTAGAAGTTTAAATACGAGCAAGGACTGTGGGCTATCTTTTCGTATTATTATATATGTTTGTGATACATCTCGTGTTTAGTATGTTTGGAATAGATTGTGACGAATGAAATTTTAATATCAAGCCTTCCCCTGAAAGAGTCCATAAAGTAATGCAATATTTATCAAATTTAATCAGTACTTAATTTGTACATACATACACAAAAACACAAAATACACATATGTTTTGAATAATAAAGAAATACAATAAAATTAAAAATAAAAGATCGCATCCTAAATTAACGAATGGTTAATACCAAGTGCGTCAGTCGGTACAAACGCCTCGCCGATACAACCTGATCAAAAGCAATGTTTTATTTTCCTGTTCACTGGAACGCCACTTGTAATTTATTGTCTGCCGAATAAAATGCCTTGTTTTTGTATAGAATCGATTCAATACGGTAGTTTTGTGTTAAATTATATGCATTTTATAGCTTCATTTGTATGTAGGGCCGTGCGAATCGAGTTCATGAGTCTCTTTTAATTTCAACCATAGTGATGAGTTTATTATTCCATGTAAATAAATCTAACAGATTAATCAAATGTACTAATATTATCAATTCGAAAGTAACCGTGTCTCTCTGTTGCTCTTTTCGTTCAAGTAATCAACCGAATTTAATGAAATTTCGTATAAAGCAAACTTGAACTCTAAAAAAGGCTGTTCTTTATGGCTAACATCTGACGTGCAATCCCTAAATCACGAACGTAGCCTCGGAAGACAACTAGTCAAAATATACTTTATTCAAGTAGGTTTTTATAAGCTCTTTCCGTCGGATAAAAAAGCGTGGAGTTAATACTTGTTGACTTCCAGGCAGGACATATTACATACATATATAATTGTATTTAACTAACATGACTGTATTTTTAAATGTTGAAAATGAGTAACTACTGAGTTTCTTCTCGGTGGACTCACATTCCGAACCGGTGGTAGCTTCACTTAACATAGTTTGTTAAATGACAATTTAAAAGTTCTTGTAAAAGCCTACTTCTATAAAGAACATTTTGATTTTGATTTTTGATCGAGAAGAACCGACAAGAAAATCAGTAGTTACTCTTTGCAAATATTTGTAATACAAATAAATCCATACAATACAATCAAATATATATTATATGCACTACCTAAAGTCCTAAGTCATCAAGTACCATCTCCATAGAAGAACTTCCATATAATCTTGTGTTGAGAAATGTGAAAAATTTAGTTTTTGTCTAATTGAAAAAATAATATTCAAACATAAAAATTTTCACATTTATTATAAATACTCGGACAAACATTTATTGAATCATTTTTAAACGTTTGTTTATTTATTTATTTGAAATCGTTTTCAATTTTAAAGTTGATCAACTGAAATCGAAAAGGTGTACGCAGTTTCAGACATCGCTTCGATTCAATCAATTTTCCACTAAAACAAAAGCTATGGAATATCTATAGTCCCCCCCTAACGAAACGGTCTATTAGTCTAGGGTGACTAATAGAGCCAGCAGTTCACTCAACAAAATGGAATTTAGTTTATTAGTTCGTAATTCTTCTCTACTTTTAAAACGATATAAGTAATACTGCTAGGTACTCGGAATTCAATCGATTTGTAATATTACATATAAGACTTTAAGGTCTCTTATCTCACCAACAGACAATTCAGGCCACATGCTTTCATCTAATTCATCTATCTTTTATATTTATAAACATTTAAAAATTCTGGTTTATGAATACTATTACTAAAATAACTAACATCAAAATATTTTATTCAAGTAGAATTTTACAAGCTAATTTCGAACCGTTATTTTACGATATTAAATTAAATTTAAGATAACTCCGGATCGACATATAGATTCTATCGTGAAGAACCGACAAGAAACTCAGTAGTTACTCGTTTTGACGACATTTAATTTGTTTTTTCAGAAAATCTTACTACGTATTTTTAAAAAATATATTGGGCCTAATATATAAAAACCTTTGATATAAGCATTGAAAAAAAAACAAATCTACTACTATATAATCTGTAGCGAATAACAAAAGCACGTATTCTACAAGGAAATCTCTTAAGGGTTAGCGGGGTGATGTCATTAAAATGCATGTTAGGGGCTGACGAGATGAATTTTGACGTAATACATCGTGTTCTAGAAATTTTAAGTGTTAGCGATAACAACATCGCGTACTTAAACTTTGATACTTGTATTGGTGATGAAATTTAAAATAAATATTCGAAGTTCGACGAAATATGATTATTTTAATCAATTATTATTATTTTTCAGGCTTGATTATTAATAATATTCGAGATTTGTTTATACCTATATAAAAAAAAAAAAACATACACAAACATTATGACTCAATTTAAGTTCTGTGAGATAAAATTTCACCGAAATTATTTTCGTTTATTGTAAAGAGATTCGTTAATATTTTTTAGATTATATTTCATAGTATACTTGAACTTTATCCATAAACAAATACAAGGAAAATTTCTCAACGGAATACAAAATAATATCTTATTACGATCAGCCTGTGCAAACTTTACCTCTTAAATAACTTCGAGTCACCCAATATTACCCGTCACGCCCATCTGACGGTGTCATAATTGTAAAAAAAGCATGTCTTGCGACATCATTCTTTTTAAAACTTTCCTTTGATATTATTTCTCGATCGAAATTACATTTCTTTGATGGTTCCTTAAGAAGCAAATGAGAAAGAGCCCTATTATTTCCCGATAGGGCTTCCTCGCAACTTTTTGAACGTTCGGACGCAATTAATTATGTTAATTGAAGATTATATCTTAACGTCCTTTTCTGATTGTTTTTTTTTTTTTAATTATTCAAATATACTGTTCGTTGATATTTCGGAGACTCGATAATGTGATACGACTTTTTATTTCAGACGATCGAGTTCGTACGAATAAATTAAAGTCAAAATCTAAATTTAACGATCAATCTGATTTCGACGGAAATTTAACTCCTTGTACCGATATTTGGGTGCAGTGAGTTTTATAAGACTGTAAGATATGAAAGCAGATTACGATGTGACACCATCCTTTGATTGAAAATCTTTGGCTCACAGCTTTGTATCACCAAGTGTCATGTCAAATACCTAAATCATAATACTATTGATATGTTTAAAATAATATTTCACACGGACAGGTTGAAACGGGGAGTCTGTTTCACTCCGCCGGAAGCAGTTCCTGTTGATTTCGTGTAAGTACGGGTGCTGTCTTGACAATATTTAATAATCGTTATTAATAGTCGTTGTAATATTTTTTTTATTCGTATTGTATTGAATTATTTAATCTATAGTTGCAAAATATTTTATCGTGAAAGATTATCACAGTCAAAATTACTGCCCAGGAAATTTAAACATTTACGGGGAGAAGGGAAATTTATTTTGTTTATTATAATAATATGACTATTAATAATTTTAACTTTGGCAAGGACCGTTTTGTGTGATATCACTGGTAATTACCAGAATTAATTAAACTAGTAATCGGTTATAAGTTAAAAACGAGTTAATTATTTATTTAACTAAGCCCCAAGACTCGGTAGATCTTTTACGCTGGTAGGAAGGATTCGTAGACGTGTACGTGAAAAAGTTTTAACCAACATCTTATTCTGTATACCTTTATGCTTAAAAAATTGAACTCGCGATCCTTGGTTACGTTATCTCGATCTAGTCATCTCGGTTCAGTTAGCAGCAATCGTGAATAAAATAAAAAAGATCCACCAAAAGCTATTTTTTTAACGTTCCATTTCGAAAAGAGAATGGCATTCAAATTTCCTTTGACAGCCACAAGTACACGTATCACATTGATCGTAAATACAAGGGCATTGAGTATGCACCGCTAGGGTTAGCACGCCGACACAATTTGCGGGCAACAATAAAAAAATCCCTTAACGCCAGACAACGGTAAGTCGCTACGCTATCCATCTTCTTCACCCCTCGCCACGAACGATAGCAATGTATAGATATTCCTTTTCTAAATTATGTATTTATTTGCTTGCTATTTAAAAAAAATTTCGTCATTCTCATTCTCATCATTCATGAATGATTCGTCCGATTAAATTGTTTCATGAGAGTTTCGTAATTAGTACTTTGAAAGTGTCCAAAAAGAGAGCGCGAATTATGGCTAATAATTATAATGTTACAAGTTTAAAGAAACGCATTTTGCAATTTAAAATAAATCCAATGGATATTGCAGATAATATAATTAGGATATGACAATGGCTGGAACTAAATATTATACATGTGAAATAAATAAGTTTCTATATTGAATTGCAATTAATTCTTTGAGCATTTTATTATAGATCTGAAGCTTAAAATTTAATTTTGAAATAAAACCATAGTGAAATGAGTTGGAGTATCCATACTATTCTTTCTGACAATGCATTCATTATTATTTTAAAAGGTAGTCCACGCCATCGTTCGTCACTCGCTGTTTTTATAGGCCTCGCTACTGTTTGCGGTGGTTAAATGCATTTTAAATAAGGTTAAGGTCAAATTTGTTTTATGTCTGCTGCACACACTCGCCATTCCTCTCGTTGAGGCCCGAGACATATCGAGTACGATACATTCTGATTCTACCTTCAAACAAACCAATATTTTATGTAGAAAACGGCGATAAGCTTAAATAATAAAAAAAACTGGCTATTATATTATCTACATTGATCAGCATTTATTTATTATGAATACAATGGTGTTTCATTGCCAGTGTTGCCAGTATTTAACAGTTAGCTAAACATAGACAGTCGTTTTTTTTTTAATACTGAATTATTATCGATTTGTGACGTAGGCGAGAGGTGAGCATTCGAGATGAAACGAAAGTGCCTTAATTATATCACATCGCTGAATGATATCCGCGTGATATTTAAACTGTACGTAGGTAACAATGCTACGCTGTTTTTGAAAAAACTTTTTATCGGCTAATGACAGAAAACGGAATATTTAAATAAAAAAACAAAAAATTAATTTTCAACCTATCCGAGTTTCCGCTCGCGACTTCATCAGCGTGTGAGGTGGTGAGGTCAGATATTGGATACCTTAATATGTTCTTATTCTTAAATTCATGAAATAATCATGAAAATTTCATGATTATTGACTCGGTATTTAAAACTAAACCGTGTAAAAAAAACAAACCAACTTACGTACGCATTCATAGATACTATATGCAAAATGTTTAGTTCTATTACGAGATTTAATTTTATTCAGAAGTACTAAAGTCTCACTAAAATTTTATACTAGTAGGTATGTTAAATGTTTCAAAATATCGTCAGGTAAGTACAGTACAGTCCAGGTTTATATCCAGATCGTACGGTTATAATGCGGGTTTGATTACCACTTTCAACCATCGTCTGCTCCGGTCAACTAATAAAAGTCGTTTTAGTAGAATCGCCTATAAACGTACTGCATACATTGCCAATAAATAAAATGGACCGGACGATTCGATTTTGTATGTTCAATAAAAGTACATACCAAATGTAAAGGCGTGTGTTACATGAATTCTTCATTGCAAATTGTATGGGTGGCCATGTTGGTATTATCATTTTTAGTGCTCGCCACACTGGTATATTCAGATGGAATTTTTGATGCACTGGCAACACAGATCCACTGCGATTGGCTGCTCTGAATATTGTATGAGCCAATCACTGCGTTGCGCTTAACGCTGCATTCCAATTTCAAATGATGAAGGCGGGAAAACGATAAAGCTGACTATTGCAATGTGACCGTTACGATGTAAAATAACGTTATATAATTGAAGTATTTACAGGAAAAATAATGGATTAAAATATCTCATGGAGAAAGTATCAAGCCTTTAAACGTCGCTACGAACAGACGATTAAATTGCAAACTTATAATTGAGGTTAATTATCGTTAGGTACATGCGTTAGTGGATATTTGATAATCGTAATTGATTTTTTAAATCTAGTTACATAATAGTTCAAGCTATACGTAACGTTATTCTTAGAAGGAAATAAATCAAGTTGAAATCGTTCGTAAAAATAAGTCCGTAAATATTACAAAAAGTCGTAAGTGTCTTAACATTAGTAATTATTAGAATTTATGGGATTTATGGGATTATGTATCTTTCTGCAACAAATTTTATCAAAATCGGTTCACCAATTCAATCGTGAAAACGTAACGGACGAGCCGATTTCGAATTTTAAAGTATGGATAAAGAAAGTAGTTATTTTAAATTATTGTAATTAAATCTAAAAACTGTTTGGTTAATTTGAACTAACGACTAATTTAACGGTTTTTATACACATAAAGGGGTAATTAGACGTAATCTTCAAGATTACAGGAAAAAACAACAGGATAATACAACGATTCTTTGTGAACACCGCGGTATTTCGTCCGACACTTGCCAACGCTATGCTAGTTTGATTAATATGGGAACTGAGTTCAGTTTTTGCGCAACAAAAGCAGAAGGGATTATGGGTTTAGTCGAATATATTTAAAACAATGCTATGTATATTTATAGTAACATAGATCACTGATAGAATCAGTGATAATCATTGTATAAACGTGAGGAAGATTTCGACTCCGCAAACTCAATAAATCCTTCTTGGAATAACCTATTTCAAATGTTGGTAAAGGGTACCACTGAGTTTCTTGTCGGTTTCGTTCGGTAGCTTTGCTTTTAATATAGTTCTGTAAAATGACGGTTCAAAGGTGCTTGTAAAAGCCTACTTGGATGAAGTATATTTTGATTTTGATAGATTTTGAGTATGTTTATATTATAGATGTATGTGTGTATCATTATTTTAGTAGCTTAAAGTGTGGTTGATTCTGGGTCTGATAAATAGATATTGATAGGTTTTTCCATATTTTTTTTTTGTATCAACCTCGAAAAGACCTAAAGCCGTTGCTCCTGCACCCGAATTCTATCCCTTCGATCCGGATTGCGGTCATATCGGATTGAAAGTGAGGCAGTAGAGTACACTTGTATTTACGTTCATGAATGCCCGTTATGACAGCAATCAGTTAAGAGGACATTATCAACGTCACGTATTAATGTTCCCCTCAGTATTTATAAAATATTTTTCCACATTCACCGTCCTGATTGATGTACGGTCGTGTCCGGCTAAATATTTACGTGTCCGATATGTCCGGCGTTTGTCCGCAGTCGCACGCCACGCTTTTAATAAGTCAGGCATAAAAAAATCATCGACTTTAAGGATATTTAGGTGGCTTAATTAATTATTAACACAAATATTTAAGAGCCAGGACACACCCCATCCTTTATCACGCTACCATCGACAAACATTACTTCAAAGACAATATCAAACCGAAGCAATCATTGCAAGGATCCGAGGAACGTCTTTATAAAGGTAAACATTTGCCATTCATCTCAAAAGCAAATCTATTTCCTTCGTCACATTTAAATAAAGAATATGAACAATTAAAACAATAAAACAAGTCATAAGTCATTTACAATAAACATAAACGTCCATATGTAATAGACAATTAACACAACAGCATTGTATTGTGCTGCATGTGTGCGGCAAATCTTTGCAGAATGCCACTTTGTCAACCATGTAAAGACTTATTGTGGAACACAAAGACGCATTGTCACGAGGCCTTGTCGATTGTTTTCGTATGACATATCTCGTCTTGTCTATTAGGTATTCAATTTACAGAGCTTGACGTAAGCGGTATTAAATCTGTTGATGTATTCTGGAAGAATAATTTTTGAAATAGCTTACCTGGGTAATTTAAATGTGTAGGTTCAAAAGGCTAACTATATTGACACTAATGTACTTTGATCGTGATAGATATTAAAATCAAAATTGTATGGAAACACACTTCGCTTATTAATCTTTTGCTTCTAAACAAAAACACCCCCTAAAATATTGGTCATCTTCGCTCATATAAATATTTAGTATCGGAAACTGTACTGTAAGGAATATGAGCTCCTCGACCGGACCCTTACTCTCATATTCATATA
Organism: Vanessa atalanta; assembly: GCF_905147765.1. Classification (NCBI taxonomy): domain Eukaryota; kingdom Metazoa; phylum Arthropoda; class Insecta; order Lepidoptera; family Nymphalidae; genus Vanessa; species Vanessa atalanta. Next base: position 8,112,400 of record NC_061891.1, on the reverse strand, counting down.
GGATAACAATCTGACATGATCAGCGGTAAGACGTGCTCACTAATGCACGAAAATGATACACTACCTCTTTTCCTAACTAAACTTTATATTACCTCGAACCAGGTTTTGAGCCAATACCAATGCCTTAAAAATTATCCCTAACGGCACACACACAAGCGTCAATGACGTTTTCATATTTTAAAACTATAATTTAAAGGTACGCATGAAAAATAGCCGCAGTTGAACGATCGCTTAGAACAATCATTAATATGATGTTCATATTAACTAATGTTACCTGCCTTTCTTATCGTAACATTTTCATTGTGCTTCCAAAATATATCACTACAAATTACGTTCTGGCCTATTGTTAACGCTTAGGCCGCAGGGTATGGTCCAAGCTTTAAGCTATTGAAAAGATAATGCAATATAATTTTTATAATATAATGTACTATGTCGTATGAATTAGTTTTGACATTTGTGTGAATGAGCGTATGCTGCTATTCAGTTAGATTTAAGAGTTCTTAATAATATTCCGGATTTGGGAGATTGGCTGTGTTACGCTGATACGATTGCCCTTCAATCAGACTATTGTGGACCATATTGTATCTGGCGAAATAGAATAGTTTCCGATGAGCAGTAAAAACTAAGCAGACTATTCAACACAAACTAATCCTCTTAGAGATGCCGCTGAACACCCAAAATTTCGTGAACAATCTGGCAATCTTGTTAATATAATGTTAGACTCCATTTTACTCAGCAACTACAAGATATATATGCAAGCCTCTACTGACTCCACACTTGTACCACAACAAAATGGCCACATCATAACGTAGATGGATTGTTATACATTACGGACTAACATCTTAATCTGAGTCGATTAGCACTGCGTTTAATTAGTATATACCCGCGGGACAATGGCCGGGCATTTGTCTTAATACCGATCAAAACGAGCTACGTCGAATTAGGTTACGATATTTCTTTTGTTATTATGTAACTACCGCTTACGAGTTATTTATTGAAGTTATGCGGCCTCAAATTAGCACTGTCTATTCTCAACAACATTGTATTAATATAACCTTTAAAATTGATTTTTGAACAGGAAAAAATATGTGATCGTCTTCTATTTCAGAAAACTTGAAGAAATATGACACTTTAAAATTGTGTGTACAAACTAATCACTTATAAATTAAGAATTTAGTAACAACAATTTAAGTCATGTGCAAAATGAATGATAATTTTCTTTCAGTATTAAAACAATTAAAGCCCAAAATAATGAAACTATGATTGGCTCTAGCAGTATAACGACAAATACCTTTTAATTGTGAGGTAGCTATAATTATCTTCTAAATAATTTTTGCCTATATATAGTAGCTAGCTAAACTAGATGATGAGCTAGTTGATAAAAGGCTCTTAACAGAAGATCAAGAATTAAAATCTGGATTTAAAGAGTTTTTATGTTCACTATTTGATTTTATAGGTCATCTTGTTGGATGAATCATGAGGTCTTTTGCATCTGAATAAAAGTGGTGTGGACCACTAAACCCTCCTTTTATAATAGTTCTTTACTCCACAGTAAGTATCGTGTAAACAATAATAGTTTATCATAATAAAAATCATTACGACAATTTATATAACAATGTATTCCATAGTAACCAAAACATCCGCGAAAACAATAATAATTATCAAGCCATTAATTACTATGATAATACACAAGATACTGCTTAAGTAAATACAAATATTTACAAAGATCGTCTGACCTCGTCTTAACCTCTTATTCACCTATTATTAAATTATCTATTTCAAATTTTATTGTAAATTAGATCACTTATAATAGAACCCAGATAATATTATCTTTAATAGACTAACTATCCGTTTTGACAAATATCATCATCAGCTCATTTCAGTTTGTAAGACATGGGACCTTTCGCATGTTATGTATCCCGTCAGCGACATTATTGGTCCACTCACTTCATGATGCCAATCCACTCAAAGGCTTGTTGGATGAAAAGGGTGTTAGTTTTTGAAAAAATTCTATAATCTGAACTATAAAATCATATAATAAATATGTCAAAATTAAATTTTGAACGCAGAGAACGGTACAAACAAACATTAGTTACCTTTTATTAGTGCAATATAATTGTTACCTATATGTAATCAATTGCAGATCAAGAAGAACTGGCGATCACGATGGCTAAGATAATTAATTGCTTTTAATGCAATTAATGAAGTAATTAAGTCTTTATATAGTCTAGATTCTCTTTCACTTCTCAATTTATATCTAAATCACTAGTCTTATTTTATTAATAATAATACGAGTCCGAATATTTCTTTTAAAGATTTTAGGTTATTGAATTATTAATATTGGTACATCTAATAACTGGAACGCTATTAAGAATACGTGCCGGATATGAACTTTATTAATAGAGTTTCACTAAAAAGTTACGAATAGACGTTGCACTAAAAATCCATAGTGTTTTCGTTTACATAGTAGCCTTTTAAAACGAACAGAGGTACTAATACTGTTTTAAAGGAACTTTAAAATTGTATATTTGGAGAAATAAAATCATTGCTACATTTCATTGAATATGGAAGTAAAAATAGTAATGTACATATTGCATACATTAAAACAAGCTCTACAGATAATGTAGAAGTTAATAAAAAAAAAATACGATAGTGTCTCCGTTATTGACGATGGCAAACATATAAACAGTAAGGAGCTAGTTAAAGCGGCGTTTAATAATTTTATAGAAACCAGCGGTGGTCTTAACATTGTTTTTAATGGATCATAATATGGCTAATTAAATGGAAACGACTAAGCACGAATAGTCAAGCACTTGCTTTATTTTGATGCGGTCGTGACAGTAAAACATTGTAATTAAAATTGTACTAACGTTGTGTCATTATGTCGTTGCATGTGACGACATTTATAACGATTTAGGGAATAGTAAATTTTGGAATGATATGTTTAAGTTATAACAGACTTTGTTTGATGGACTAGCTGTTTCAATGGGCTTTGTGCTAGGCTGATATTCGTAAGCAACATATTCTACCGAAAAGCAATATTGTCCTTAGTACTGTTGTGTTCGGATTCGAAAAGTGAGTGAGCCAGTGTAATACCAGTCACAAGGGGCATAACTTTTTAGTTCCCAAGAATAGTGGCACATTAACAATGTACGTAATGGTTAAAATTACTCGCCTATTTACTATCAGGTGAATCATTTGAACGACCTATGCTATAATACAGCTAAAAGCGATATAACATCTTAATTCCCAAATTGATTAGCAAAAGTAACGTTGGTTAAATTGCAGTTTAATTTAAAACGCAAATTCTAAAACCTTATCTTTTTTTATAAGCAAAGATCGTTGTTCCTTCGTCATTAACATGGAACGCTCCAGAAAATAAAAACACTAAAACTTAAACTGACGTTCAATTTTGACTTTGAAAATAGAATAACATTGATTTATCTTCAATGACACGCATAATAAGATTTATTATCTTTATAATAATGATTTCCGTATCGTTTCATAAACACTGCGAAACAAAACATTTGATTAATGAATTATATCGGAAATTACCAATAAAGGTGACTAAAGATTATCTCGAATATTATAATGAAATGTATAAGTATTATTACAATTAGTTTATTACAATTTTAAATGCAATTGGAACTGAAAAAGTAATTGATATCTTAAATAATATGGGTAAAAAAGTATGTTGTCAGAAAAATATGGTGATTTGTAAATTAGTTCGTGTTGAATGATTTTATCATGTCATTTAGACGTAACATTTTTATGTGCACTGCATGAATTTAAACGGTTTTGACACAAAAAAGTTTTGATTACGCTATTTAATATTTGTAAATTTTACCACAAGGCATACAAAAAATTTGGTAACTTTTCAAAATGCTAAATTTTATATTAAGAGAAATGTTAACGATTGCTTACTTGTGCTTAACGGGCGTAGTAGATGGCGTGGGCCTCTTCTCTTCCTTAATCGTACTGTTATTCATCTTCGACGTTAATCTCTTCAAAACATCATCCATAGACCGCTTGTGCGGATGTGCGAGCGACAAGGCGCTGTTGTGATTCAGCAATGAATTGTTGTTGTTACACAGCCCCAAAACTTTCGCTTCAGCACCAGGGCTGCTGCATTCTGAGGAGCCACGTCTTCTAGTTTGAAGGTCGTTGACCTGATGGAGACTTAGAAAAGACGATGGGACTAGAAGGTTATTTGTCATGTCTAATGATTGGTCGAATCGTTGCTTCTTGCTCGGCTGTTCGTCTTCGTACGCTTCCTCTTCACTTATTGAGGTTCTGGGTGAGGAGCTCGGTGAGAATTTGTAGAAATTCTGATGTTCGTTGTCGTCTGACTCGTGGTTGTCAGAGAAATCCAGGTTGGCAGGTCCGGCTTCCGATTTCTCTGTGTCAGCGGCTCCTTCTTGCAATTTCGAGGGTGGCGACTTTCTTTTAGATGACATGTTTCTGTAAATAAAGGGGTCGATTGAGACTTTATCCAAATCATAACAAATATGAATCGCCGAAGATCTGTGATCAAAATCTTAAAGAGATACCGAGTAAACTCGAAACATTGGATTGGGTGACTCATAAATTAGTTTCGGTCGACGTTAATCAATTATCTTAAAGACGTAAATAAACATCTAAATATAAACCTTAAACTATAAACGAGTCAGTAGGTACCAGTAATTTTGTCAAGCTTGTTTAGAAACACAAATATATCAGATCGTATCGCAGGTTGGACGTCAGTGTGTTTGTCACCAACTCCCGACTAGTTGCGAACTCGCTTCGTTAAAGCACCTAATTGGGCATTGCTAATTGTACTAATTGCTTCTCCTTTGGACTTAAGGTGTCCGTTATATGGATACCACGGGTGCGTTTTAAAGAAAATACGAATGAATTTCATTTCGTTTGGAATCCAGTGAAATTTATATGATTATCACGATGAAAACAAAACATAATGTTAAAATAATTCTCTTATTCCAAAATTATAAAAATTGCTTGATTAAAAAGGGACTTTAATTTAATATACGACGACAGATATCCTTACAAAATATAAGATATATGCGTTAAATTGTGTAAGAGTCGATATTTATAAACGTACTCATCTTGCACAAATTTTTTTATTCTAATTGTCAGTTCCTAACTAATATCAACTAACTATAAAATTATTCAGAGCACACAAGTCTCATCCTAATATGTGGATACACACAAGCGTGGAATGTGTGTTATGTACGGAATCCTATTACTCCAATCAATACATAAGGGAACCCAATCGTCTTATTGGATGTGCTAACAAATGTATTTCTTGTTGAGACACTGTCTGGCGTCCTTTGAAGTCTGTTAGTTTACACACTGGCTTAATTAGGCTACGAATTTCAAGTTATTTCATTATCAGGCTCAGCTTTGCTTGCTTTAAGTTTTTAAGTCACTGTATCTACTCTGAAAATAACTTTTGTCAACATATCGTATATATATTTAAATACGATAGTATAACTAACAGCCTGTAAATTTACCACTGGAAAAAAGTCTTCCTTTAAAGAATAGTCTGTAAGTAGAAGAAATATATGGAATTTATTTCTCCAATTCTGGTATCTCATAATGAGCTTAGAATTGAATCCTCAGTCTTTATATATGATCCAAATTTTATATAATACAACACTTAAACCAACTCAAAGAATACGTGTTTATTGGTAAACATAACGCAGAAAACTTACTTGGTTAGATGTCATTTTTAATGACAAAAATAGCACAATATTTTATTTCTTTTTGCCGATAGAAATCGATGAGTTTGCTTCAAGAAGGGCAACTGCCTCTAATATAATAACGTCCCGTTAGCACAGTGACACTAGAAATTGTGTTATTGGCCGACAAAAGAGGGTAGCGACTGTACAACGATGACAGACGACCCTTAAGCTTTGGAGGTGATGACGAAATTAGATATTAATATTTCATTTCCAATATAATATTTTCATTTCAACCAAACAAATATTTTACCTTGACCTTTTATTTAAAAAAGGAAAATGTATATTAGTATAAATTACATCTAATATGAATGTAATAAATATGTATTCGATTCAGAGAAATATTTCTTAAAACAACAACAGGAGTAATAGTTATTCTAATCACCTTCGATTCAGAGTCTTCGTAGTTTCATGATCTGTCTGATTCGATTAAGAATCCGCTGAGCCGACGCTTCATAATTTCTTCAGTAGTATAATTCTAAAATATTTTATACGTATGTATAAATTATAAAGTTAATAGCATCATTAGAATTTTTAATGTTTAAACCACTATCATTTCAACGTTTTTCAACCTTCGAAATTTAAATTCAAACAAAGTCCTAGAATGATAGACGCATGGACAAAACGTTTAAAGAGATTTGTTAGATCTAAGAAGAAATATTCCAATAGTAATCTTTTAAAAATTACGAAAATAAGAAATGTTACAAATGAAAAACAAAAAATAAAAGGAAATTATAGATGTCAATTCAATAAACAATCTGCACTTGACAATAATAGACTGGAAATACGTTGAAATAGATTTACAGCTACAATTGTATCCACTCCATCCCTCGATAGTGTTCTCAGAATACAATCATAAGCTTTTATCGTATTATGGCAAAATCGACTTTATATTTATTATAAATAAGACTTTCATGGTCGTTAGACGTTTAATGTTTGTAACTATTAATTTCCTTTCTATTAACAGGACAATAACAGCATGCGGCGTGAACAATATGGCGATTTGGCGCTAACATTGTTAAGCCAATTGCGTTACCAATTTCGTTTTAACGACAATCATTTAGAATTTATTTTACATGTATAAAGACTGGTAAATTCTTTTGCTATCCTTGAAGCAGTTTTCCTTAATTCTTCTAGTCTAAATTCGATGACAAAGAAGGTTTTTATTTAGAAAGAGACATGGTATTGCTATGAAAATAAAGATCATATTGGATTGAGCCAAAACCAAGACAGTTAATTAACAACTGGATGGTGAGGGAAGTAATAGTAACAGATTTCTAATATCCCACTACTGAGATGCTCCTTTCGTTATGAGCAGATTTTGGACCCTACGTCACCACGCTGGGCTAGTATGGGTTGATGGATGGTAAAATTTTATCCGACAAAAGTGTCGAGAAGTTTTCTTTAGTACAATGAATATTCTGTGTTAATGTTCGACTTAGAACTCGTTTTAGTTAAGGTTCACACATCCTTAACTCTAGACTCATATCTCTTGAAAAATAGATAACGTTTAAATATTTATTCTAATAACAGACAAACTTACAGGGGTTAATGGATGGCGATGGAAATATTTCCGATTAATTATTCCGTAACAAGATATATTTATGTCATTTTTATGGAATGCTTCAAAAATACAAGGGTAGAGTTCAATAGGGCACAGCTGATTTCAATTTGAGAGGGGAGCGTCGGGCGGGAAACAATACTGTTAGTAAATTGACGGTAAATTGTTTTGTTAAACGAACCGCTAACCCTTTACGAAGTGTTAGCTGAAACATTTTTAACAAACTTGCAATTTTAACTTTAGATATGAGTCAATACTTTTGAAACTATTTGTAACCCATATCTTCTATTTAGTTTCAAATTTCAATTATACAAAGATAGATTTCATTAAACATGTTTAATAACTCCCTTCTTCATTTGACTTTATTTTTATTTTTAAAGTAAATATGTGAAGTTAAACAATCACCTCTTGTATGTACTTCATCCATCATTTAGTTAACAAGTTATTATTACAAAATGTATTTATAAGTTTATAAAAGTGTTTATTATTGACAAATGTCATCAACGTCGGCACCTTCTAAGTCGATCAGAGTGGAAAACTAATTTATATATTAACATGTGCATCCGTTTAGGAATTAGCCCGAGATGGACGGATGGGCCAAGTCAGCACCCAACCCATTAGTTCAAGGAAATTGCCACCGCCCTGTCTTAAATAAGTCTTCAAGTGTACCAAGTTTCCTATAGGACATCTTAGCTATCGATGATAAGCTTAAGTTTTTCAAGAATTACCAAAAATATTCTTCAATGCAATATAAATTAGACTATACCATACACATTTGTCAATATTTTTCTTCTCATCTTGCTTGTATAAATAAAGGATTGATTAATTCTCCTTCGAATCTGTGAACGATTCATTTATAAATAATACTTGGAAAATATTAGCATTCGCGAGAGAAAATAGAATTAAATGAAAGCAGTCGTTTCATTTTACAATAAGAAAAAAAGTTATTAGAAATATTGTGAAGCGTTCTTAATCCAATGACGAATGCGAATTTTTCCCTCTTCCTTAGAAAAATGCCGGAGTATTTTTCCTCTTGGACCAGTAACTGGATTATTCTTTTCTATAATAAGTTTATTCACAATAACGGAATAAATTTTCCAAGCGTTCTGTGTAAATAGAATTTCAATGTGCCATTTTCATCGTTTCATTCAAATCGTTAAGACGGGTAATTTAGATTTGTTTGTGTAAAATCTTGCGTTATGGGTATTTTAAACAGATTTCGTCGGAAGATTTCCATTGAAACCAGGACCTCGAGATCGGCAGCCACGTACGAAGCAATTTTTGTTTTAAATTTTAATGATTCGCTCAAAACATTTTTTTCCATTTATTTTATTCAGATTTTTCCTTTCTTGTGTAATTTTGATAATTTTAGCTATGCCTGTTTTTAATAGAAAAGATTTTACATAAGAAATTAACAAAAGTTTATATATATTTTCTGTAAAGAAATATTTTATATCTAACATACCTACAGACATATCTAGCGTTTTATGAATATCTTTGTAGCCAAGATTTTCCCGTGACTGACAATAGGGGAAATTATCCATCGGGCACGCGACAACGCCACCTAAGTGGGCTAGCACTGACGTATGGAGACGGATTTTTTTCTAAGGAAAATTATAACATATAATTGCGTATTATTTTTATATTACGATTACGTCACAATTTGTAACAAGGAAGTTTTAAGAACATTCACATTTTTAATGAAAAATGTTAAAATTTACCTAAAATAAGATATCAAGCATCGTTCAAGAACTAGTGAACTATGGCAGAAATGATAACAACATTATTTTAAAGTAAAAGTATCAAGATAAATATAAAGCATTTCCATAATAAGAAGCCACCCTCACCGTTAGGGTAATAAGAGACATTATGATTACGTCGCAAACAATACTGGTAATGTCCCACGAACAATGCCCAATCACCGAAAAGATTAGTCGAACGTCATTGTGCTCCCTCTCCTTAAATATAAGAAAATGGAACGTTGATTTTGTCGATAATAGCATTTTAATATAAGGCTTATGAATATAGAAGTAGAGTAGATATTTGAACTCAAATTATTGAACACATATTGTAATCTGAAAAACTCTATCAGGTAGAAAATTTTGGGCAATGATCTTTAATTTTGTTTTAATTATTCCTAAAATTGTAATCTTTTTTTTAATTAAGAAGCGATTTCAACTCAGAAGTGATATATAATACTAACGATCTGATTTGATCTGATTGCATACTTATTTTTGGGACATTTTATCTTCGTTCGTAAAAAGAACAGTGCATTTAGAAGCAAAATGTTGTAAGAAATGATATAAGTACATGGATACAGTACATTAAATATGACTTTATAAGTGTGTATTTACACGAAATGTTGAAACATTTACACTAATGGATGTTCTTATCTTTAAAACTTGTAAACTATCCACTAGATCCTTCAGTCCGTCGTTTTCGTCAACGTTAAATACTTTTTCACGTAAGTCTTTCATTCCATTCATTTTGGTTGTTTCATGTAAGTCTGCTTATATTTCGTCTTCGGTCTTGTTCAACGTCCCTTAGATAGCAGTGACCTAAGGACGCAACACAATGCACTCATCAGCCCTCTCGTTTAGGATAATTGTCGAGTCTTCCCGGCCTTCTGAGTATTTTGCTTCTGATGGTAATAATTCTCTCATAAATGGCTCTGTTGAAGAAAATTTCTCTTGATATTTTCGTGCGCGATTTATTTTTGTTATTTTAAAGACATGTTGATTATAGGTTTCATAAATATCAACAACATAAATGTAACTTTTTTAATTTATAAATTAAATATAATCAGAAGGTGCAGTCTATTATAAAACTTACTTTATAATAATAATTTATTTTAAAGAAGCGAATAACTCTAATAATATTACTAAATTAAAACCTTTACACAAAGTCAACGAAGTCTACAACCACGGATTTAATTTTAAACGTTCATTAAGAAAAAAATAATATATTAAATATCAAAAGAGCTTAAAATATGAAGTTTTTCTATTCAGTTACGATGGGACATTTTTGAATAAATATTATTGTGAAACAAATGCAATCCACTTAGAAAGTGCACAAAACACTTCTGAATGAAACAGTGGAAATAAAAATGGCGGGTTTATAGTTGAGCATGAAAATACAAGTAAGTACCCGCGTTCGAGTCAAGATGCCACTACATTTCCGCACAGTTGCCCGCAAAGGAAAGCTTTCGATAGAGAAATTTTGTTCTGAGCAGTACTTGAAGATTTTACTCGATCCAGCACGAGGAAACAGTATTTTCCTAAATGATAAAGCCACGGCCCGGAGGAGTTCTTGACGTAAACGACAACCATAAACGGAATACGACTAAAAGTATTTTAGTCAATGTATCATTAAACTTGTCTCATTGTTTATAATACTCTGTACAGTTCCCCTTCCATAGTCGTCGTCTCATAAAACAAACAAGTGCACATCCTTTGACAGAGCAACACAAACAATTGTCCAAATCATAAACAATGGTGTACATCGCAAATATTATCTGTGCCCCGCTCAAAGTATCCCTACGTATAATGAACCATTCATACTGCCAAACAAACTCCAACCAACCATATGCAATAATTCTATACGTTCGAGAGCGATCCTCTATAGCAGTAACTCCCTATCATGTTACAAAGGAAATTAAACCAAAACAGAACAACATTAAAATCCAAAATTAAATGAATGTCTTCATAGATGTAAATCCTTGAGCGACTGACAAAGAACAGAAGCGATTTCACGACATCAAAGTGGAACACGACATATTACGCTTCAAAATAAACACCGAAATAAATACATCGAAATGTTTGCCCCGAAATAATCGGCAATGGGGTGATCATATTCTAAATTATCCGGTAACCGAGGGTAGTTTCCCAAACCCTTTTGATAGTGAGGATTAATTTGCTGTTTGTGCATATGGTTGTCTCTGCGTCGGGATTTGCAATTAATAAAGACTAATATTTTAACCAGGGTTTGTTTCTATACTCATTGTATATTAATGTTCATACGTTGGCACAAACACGTTCGAAACGTACAATAAACAGCGCATAAAACTTTTCTAACGAAGCGAAATTGTTCTCGGGGATGTTGAAATTCGAGTTTAAAAATGGAAGCCTATAATTTGCACATAAAACACATCCTAATGGCATCGTACGTGATCACTTATTCGGTGGACTCACAAAGCGGAGGCATCTTCATCTGAAAGCAGACTTTGATTTAAATACATTATTCTTGTAATAACAGAACCGGACGGAGGGATCCATTGAAGTTGTAGAATACATTATTTTAATTCGTACCACCTCTTTGTGACCCCATCAGGGAATTAATGGATTCAAAGCCTTCTCTTCCGTTCGACAAAGAATAATTTGCTAAGTAAATGAACGGGCAGACAATCCTGTTACGATCCTGAGTTTTGTTTCGACGGAAGATTAAAGAGTAGCGAATCAGAGAAAGGTGCCCTTTTCAATCAAATCCTTTGTAAGCGTTATCTCTGTTAATTTCGGGAGGTCAATGAATGAATTACACAATATCATCTCATTTAACTTATTATTCATGTCTGTTTTGATTTATCCGATCGCTGCTTTGGGATCAAGGTCGTTTTTTGCAGATCTTGTATGAGTAGACGGTCGTTTAATAATCTCAAAGTTTATATTAAGATGCATTTAGCGACGAAGCAATAATCTAAATTGAAATATGTTGTCCAGTTGCAAGATGCCGTCTCAATTCCGTATTCATTGGAAGCGGTAGAATGGAGAAGCTACAGAGAATTATTGTCAAATCTCAGGGGCGTTCCGAACGACGATCCCTTGGACAGAAGTAAGAAAAGATACTACGCTCAAACAGTCACCTTTTGTTATATTTAAAATAAATATACATATAATTTCTATTATTCTTACAATTACTAATGTTTAACATCAAACAAAAATTTAAGTATTTGATAAAATAATTATCTCATCACGTAATATTTTTCAAGTACTTTTGTTTTACCTAATATCTTTTAATATAAAATAATAGCTTATTATATAAAAAAAATGTCTTTTGTAACATAAATTTCTTGGGGTTATTGTAAGTAAAATTATTATACTAAAAATATATATTAATAATTAGTTACGGTTAGTACGTTTTAAAGTATTAGGACCGTTTGTGTTTTAATATAACTGGTTTGGAAAAAAAATTGGAATATCCGTATGTTTCGTACTCCACAAACGCGGGATGTTTAAGATGAATTCGGGGATCAAGCCGACGACCCTTGTCGTCGCTCACTTATTGTTACGTAACGACGACTGGGCCTGATTCGATGGCATCTTAGTTTACTGCTGCAGCAGTTTGGCCGTCTTTATATCTAGATATATTTTAAGCCTCATTGTATTGAAAACTATTACGTCGCATCTTATGGCCTTAGTCTATTAACGTACGTGATAATAAAGTAAGAGGCATATTTTTTATAGGAAATAATTTAATCTGTTAATTAATTTAAATAAAAGTGTTGCTGCTGTTTCTAGCCAGTAATTAAACCTTTTATAAGGTCGAAATTTGTAAGGGTTTCATATTTTTTTTATTATTAATCATATAAAGGATGATTATTAATACGATAATTTAACATAACATATTTTTGATTTAAAAGTACGACAATTCAAGGTAATCAAAGATTTGATTTTGTTGAACATTTTACAGGAATATAATATCGGATAAAATCCGGATTATAATAGGAATGTATTTCATTGATAGTATATTCGAATATATACCATACTCAATAATATAGTAATCTCATACATTACATTTAAGACAAATAAATTGCAATTAGTATTTATAACACTTATATATTTGCGCAAAAAATATTGTTATCAAATAGTTTTAATTTAATGGTTCTATAATAGTTTGTGTATAAACCAATATTATGCCAGATGTAAACAGCAAATGTTTGCCTCGAATAATATCGAATGTTGGATATATAATTCATAAGGTCGCCGGCAAAGCCACTACACCTTTGTGAATAATTTAGACGTCAGACACATATTATTTTTGCAAGGGTCGCGGTCTGCCCTCTTTACTCTATAAAATATCATTGAAGGGTATAAAAGGGACATTGTGGAAATCTTTCATGCTAATCCCTTCAAGCGCTCTGTATCCAAAAAACATTATAAAACATAATGTGTGATTAATGATTTAAATGAAATTAAAGCAATTCAGATAATTAAAACAATATCAGACGGAGTTTGTCGTGTATTAGAAACAATTGAATATTAATACCTCATACGCGATCTTGTTTACGAGCTCACAATAGCTCAATCTACGCTTTCTAACTGAATTACATTCAGTCTCAGCACAATCCCACGCCATCAGGTCATTATTAACCCTTTCAAGGAGTCACAATCACAATTTGCGGTTATTTGTCGAGCCGTGCGGTAATTCTGAGACATTTCGTTAAACATCGTTTGTGACAATGTTTTCGGTTAAATCTCTTAATGTTTTTGTGCTAACTGTTGCGGTCTTTATGATGGTAATTGACTCGGCACAATGCTTGATGTGTTTGCTCAGATAGGATTTATTAACGCGTTTAAATTGTCGTTCTCACGAACCGTCTCGTGTTTTGTTAATATTGTTACTGTTACTTAAGATTTTATTGTAATCGCGTTTCCGCTTTTTCGAATATGTATTTTTTCTAGAGGATATTTGATATTGTTGCTTTCAATAATGAATGTTTTATTATTATTAATTTCTACTTTGATACTTGATATTGTACAACGTGATCAATGTTGTAGATTATATATTGAATTTAAGTATGAAGGTATATACACTTGTCGTAGCAAGCTAAAATAGCTAACAATGTGCTCATACATTTCCAACCAAACCCAGTTACGCAAGCAAAGCAGCGAATAGTGGCGGTTATTAATTTTCTTGAACCGTACAGTAACATCTAGTTTACTATTCACGTTAAGGCACTATTCAAACTAAACAATGAAGCCGTGACGTGTAATTTCGCAAGTGCTATAAATAAAGTGTCACTTCCACATTACCGTGATTGTGTATAGAACAATAAGCTTTCGCTTTAGCCAATGTTTTGGAGGCCGATTTATATTCAGGTTTACCTATATTACACAAAATCGCTATCACGAATTTTGTGCCTTATCAATGTTCTTGTCATTTCATTTTAGATACAAATAATTGATGTTTATTGAAATCTATTTTTTTTTTGTCTTTTGTGTTTTCGAATTTTGATACCTACTACTGCATCGGTAATTATCCTTATTGCATGTATATTTATAACAATAGTTATGAGGAAAGGTTGAGACAGTTGAAGTTGATGTACTGCTAGTCACGAGTGCAAGTGATCAGTACCTTCTTCATGAAAAATGTCAAATAGTGTCGAAGATATAACCTCAAACAGATATTCTAATTGGATAAATGTTCCAGAAAATCAGATTTCATCTAAAGTTATAACTCTTCCAGATGCTAAAAGAGATATAAATCATCGTCAACTGTGGGTAGTTGTATGGTAGTTGTAACAGTGTCTATTAGACCAAGGGTACCCAATCTTGTTTGGACCCAATAAGTGGTAGATGAAGCGGAATAATCGACTCGACAAACAAGAGGGCTCTGCAGTAATCCACCCCGAGACAACGATACAATTCGATAGATAACTATTAGGATTTTTATTTAAGTTTAGGTTCGTAAAACTCGAATTTGTTTTCCTTAAAATATTTTCTAGTAGGTTAATGATCCTAAATAAAATTAGGTTATTTAATAATGTTCTCTTTGATTGTATGTATTGTCTTTATATCGTAGAGAACTAAGAGCCCAGTGTATCGTTGCTAAAGACTGGTGCAGGTGGACTGGACGAAAACAAACGAATTTTCATGTGCATAATTTGCGTTTATAAATCATCTCATGCTCGGTAAAAGAAAATATTGCGAGGAAATGAATGCGTCGGATGAAAATCTACCACATGTGTATTGCACAATCCACACTGGAGCGTGGTGGAATGAGCTTCTAACCTACTCCTCAAAACCTCAAAAGGATAATACGTCTTGGGCCAGCAGTGATATAGAGACTGTAACATTTTAAATTTAATATCAATAATTTCACATTTATCCTTCATTAATAAAAACTAATCACACCACTTACTTATTTAGCTTTTTAATATTTTACCTTGAATCATAACGGATACATTAAATATCTAGAAATTATGATTTGTAAGATCACCGTCTCGACTTCGGCATTCCGACATCAAAAAGAATCTTATAAATAAATATGTTTTCTCCTAACCATTGATTAGTTCTCTTGTCACATCAAAGAGCTGGGGGGCTATTGTGTGACCTCTAATAATGATATTTCCATCAGTTTTTCTATACGCTCAATCACTTTAATGTTTTCTTTAATAATCTGTTCAAATAGGTATAATGATATTGTGTTTTTATATATAAATGCAATTTCATTAAAGATAAAACTAAGAAACGTGATATTTTCGAAGGAGAAGCTAATAAAATACGAACGGATGAAGTATTTTAACTAATGCAATGTTTTTTCATTAAGCTACAGCGTTCCGGAGATCAAAGGGAACAATTGAGTAAAGTGCAGTCGGACAATGTAACAAATCAACCGAGAAAACACGAAGCGGCCAAATTGAAGACGGAATATTATTTATTTTTATGATGTCTTATTACCGAGTGATTTACCGTTGACAGTTCGTTATACTTTTTTTATTGCTAAGTAAATCTTTTAACATTGTCCGTGAAGAAAACATTGTGACGTACGTTTATGGGAAAGTTTGTTTGTTTGTCTGTCACATGTGCTATGGAATTGAAATGATTTTTGATGAATTTGTCAAAAAAACACCTAATGTTATAACATGTGGAGACTCAGAGATGAACTTTGATTTATGTAAGAAAAATATGACATATTCGATACGATTCCTGAGAAAAATTTAGATAATATATTTCACCTTGAACTTTGACGTGTATTATCGTTGGATAATTGTTTTTTTTTAAAAAAAAATCGCATATTGTCATCGTTCATCATTATAAAAAACTAAACGAAATTGTCATTGAACGCAATAAAGTTTGATGTGCCGTAAGCATTATCAAATACAAATAGACCGAACTGTTGGCACGCTCTTCAGAGGAAACAAAGCGACTGACAAACAAAATGATTGCCTACACGCAACATAGTGACATTATCATATACATTGTGCGGGTTTGGGACACGTGGGTGTACATTGTTGATTACATAATGAGATGTGAACATACCTTTTGTTTTGGCGATAGAAGCTTCGCGGAATTAACATCTGGTGTCTCCTCGCTAACTGGATCAAAGTTGTGTCGTTTTTTTTTTTAAATAATTTACTTATTAATAGGCATTTTTACAATCCGTCCGTTGCAATTAAAACGAAAGCTAACATATGATGTAATAACACAACGTAATGATAGTTTATCGAATATGAATTATATATTTATGTAGAAGATAAAGGAATAGGTGACTAGTTGGTGAATGTAATGGATTTATATATTATACGTCGTGCAATCATTTCTAATTCCAGGTCAGTAGAATTAAATCACGGATCGAAACCGAATAACGTGGATTCAAATCCGACCAAGCTCAACATGGTTCTCAATCGTTAATTCATATTTATAATTCACCTTGTGCAAGATATTTGTCAAACAGATTCTGAATTAGATAATATACGTAGATACGTATGTATGTTATATTATAAAGTCAACGATAACAAAATTGATTTCCCGCTCTGAATACCAAACTATCGTTGCCCGTAAATTTCAAATTAAATTACTAATTCATAAGATAATTTTAAATTTTAAACAAATATTGAATCTTCTAAGATACTTCACAGATATTATTTGTACAGCGAGTTCTTCTGTTATTCAAGAAAACAGACAGATTTCACTACAAGAGGAAACGGATGTTGTTTCATATTTGTTGCTTAATGATAAAAAATCTTAATAAAATGACCAGATGTGCAAATTAAAACTTATGTAAAACTGGATTTCGAAACGTCCATCAACTATAATTAACATCTTTCAACTGTTCAATGCGTTGCTTGAAGGCAATTGCAGTAAGTGATTAATGTAATATTAGAACATTAAAAATGCATAAATTAATACATTACCCGCACTATTTTCGTAGTAATGTTTCTATTAATAAACTAATAATAAATGTTAACAACAGGAATTGTAATGATAACAAAACAAAAGGGCCTTGTGATGAAAAATATAAGCGAGAGAAGTTTACAAACAAAGAACACAAAATATTAATATTAAAGATAATATAACAACAGATAACCTCACAGAGCGTTTACTTTAAAAGAAATAGGGAAATGATGATAAGCAAGGAATTTAGAGTAACAATTATCGTTACAGACGCGATGGTCCAGTGTCTAGAACACGTGAATTTTGATCGAAGATTGTAGGTTTAAAACCATGCTCCTAGTTTTCATGTGCTTCATTTGTGTTTATGATTAATCTTATGCTCGTTAATGGAAAATATCCTGAAGAAATCTGCTTCCATCGGTTAAACATGTCAAACATATGTGGTTGAATAGAATTGGCTACAGAATTTTAAGAGTAGAGGAGACCTTTGATCTAAATAGTGGGGAATTAACAAACATTTACTTTTACCTATAATAATTATTGTAAAACATTATTATATTATTACGAAAATCTCTAGATTCATTTCGGTTTATAATATAATTCTAAAAACAGAATGTAATAAAGATAATTCTAAATTTGTTCTAAATTCAAAATTAATAATACAACCATTCAACCGTAAATATAATCACAATAAGATTGATATTAATCGTATTGATATTTATTACATTATTATGTTCACGATTGTTTACATAACATTTAGTCATATAACTTTTTATCAATATTATTGCCAAAATATAGGATAATTTTAGCTGTTACTAAGTAAATTATTGTTGTAAGTTTGCTAATTGAAGTGAATTTCGTAAGGAATAAAGTGTTTGAAATTCGAACGCAATTCGAATTTAAATTTTTTGTTTCCCTAATTCCAAAACGTTTATTACTAACACTAGAGTTTGTCATAACTAGGAAACAAAAGAAAGATCGTTTGACAGACTAAGAAGAAAAAGATACTGAACTGTTTATGCCTACTTGTATATAAGCATATAAATAGCGATCGATTGAAACGCCACGGTAATTTGGATTAATTTTTCGTATTACACCGACCGACCTCTGTTCCGACCATGACTGCGGATGCAATATATTTAAAAGATAAACATAAGAATTGTCTGTTACATAAATTAGGTTACGTGGCAACTGTATCTTCGTATAATATATAACCAAATAAAATATCGTTTGCCGGATTTATCAATGTAACCTAAATTACCAGACACAATTCAATAGATAATGCTGCCGAATTGGAAACAATAAAACGGTTCAGGCGTAAAAAATTAATATTATCTTCAGGTCAGCGATCGACTAACGTCTGACCTATATCATAGATTGTTTAAATTGAGACATATTATAGCTATGTCTGGGTCGCTTATCTAATAGGCTTTTTCCAGATTTTTTGCCAAAATCATGTTGATTTTTTTTAAATATCAACTTTCAGTCGATAGATTTTGCAATGTGAGTAAAAATCCATTCTGTTTTGCAATTTCGACGTAAATAAATAGAATTTATAATCTCTTTCTAATATGACTCTTTTTTGTCTTTCTCATTCTGAATATTCCATATTAATCACAATAATATATTGGTTGCTGTAATAAACAAGTTGGCAACTATATGTACGCGCAAATAACTATACTAATTTAACATATGAAACCAATAATCTGTGACGAGAAACGGTCCATATCGAATCGTTCCTTACAAGAAATATGTTGACTAGTTGAATTCTTATAAGAATTAAGTTTAACAAAAGAATTGTGAGTGAGATGTAGCGTTAGCTCCTTTGTCCACACCCAAGCACGTGTGTTACGACTACTGAGGAATTCCGTCTTTTGTACCTATTATTTGCATACCAACTGGTTCCGTCTATACGATATTAATCAAAGGTTTTATTAGTGAACATCAAAGAATAAACACAATGCTAAGATCTCTTATAAGGTACCCTCAATACCATTGTTACTTTTGTCAGAGGTTGATTTATGAGCGGCCACTGTTGTTAGACCACTCCGTATTGTGTTGTCAGTTTTTGTTTGGACCTCGCCGACATTGTGCTACCCCTTTGCCTCGTCCAGCTTCGATGCCTTTATTCACGTTGATCTCACTTTGATGCTTCTAAACTCGCGTTCAATGCTCTAAGCGACCGTGTGAGTCAGGTTTATACAAAGCAGATTTCGCATTATATTGAAACACTTAATTTTAGTATAAACTACAATGTCTTGCAAATGTATGAATATCAGCTGGCAGACTCGAATTTCGATAAATTAAATCCACTTCAATTGTATGTGTAGTTTTCTTTTTTAAATATGAACGATTTCTGAGTCATCCTCCATCGCCATAATTCTACGCTCGAATTGAATATTGTTCTCGTGAGATTTGAGGTTATCTTGCATTAATAAATCAACGTAAATCAAAATTTGAATTCGGCGGTGGTATTTTTTACCACGCCTCACAACCCTTTGTTATCGCAATCAAGTCCTTGACCGTTTCACATTGTCCGACACAAAGGAGCGGCTGCGATTGAGCCTCGCCTGTAATATTCATGCTTCGTTCCTCACATTCACAACACCGTACATCCACTCTCTTCCGAATCATTACGTTCCTTACCACCTTTGTCCGCTCCCCCCTTTATTACACTACACGACTTGTATACATCTTCTTTAATGGACAACACATTGTGAGCCCCAGCCTCTTGATTGGCTCTTAATGTTTTTTCATAGTCTGTTTTGAAATTTGTAATATTTGCGTCATCAATACTAATGATTGCTACCGGCAGCACAATAGTCATTGTTGTGTAAGCTTATTTATTAGTTTTTTATTCGGAATCTACATCGTCATTATATTTAGTTGGTCCCCGTTCGTTTCGATGCTTTAACGACAATAAATTAATAATGGATGTCAAATAAATCGCGCGTAACTTCTTGAATAGTTGTTAATAAAATATATGCCTAATAAATATAACTTCGAGATGAGCGTTTGAATAGACGATCGGGTATTAATTAGTGTTTAAGCGAACTTGAATAGACAGAACGTCAAATTTGTTTGCTTGTAATATTTAAGTGCGAATAAGATAATACAAGAACTATATTACAATTATTTACATGACTAACAGAAGCTAATGACGTAGGGCAAACGTATGACGTAATTTTTTTATTATTATAATAGTAATTGATTCAGATAATATTGAATACCAATGTTTTGTAAGTCATTTCATTTCATGAAGAAATAAAATTATTCTCTTTAGGAACACAAGCAACGAAGCTATAAAAGTTTCATTATAATCTCAGAGATAGCAGAACAGTCGTGTGATTGAATACTACTCATGAAGTGCGCATGTCCGACTTCAAAACTAAAGATGATTTCACATAATGTACCTACATAATAATACGATATGTACGTTATGATCGCTACAAATATTATTAGAAGTGAGAAAATCTGATTACAATTAAATTCGTGCAAAACCTCTAATGTTCATTGCTAGGTATGTTAGGTCGCTTCGCAAAACAGATAAGCTAACCTAACCTAAGACAGATTTAATTCGATTGCACTACGATTAGGAATAGTGGAGTGATCGAATGGATATCCCATATAAAACAATAATGTTATTTTATATACCAACAAGCTTTAAAACAATAAGGTAAGTCTTACAGTTTACCTACCTGTGGCAGATTTTCACTCGGTACCTAAATGTTTCTTCGCGAAATTTTCCTTCCCTACTGAGCAATCTTCGGTTAAAATTCTCGTTTTTTAACCACTGGGCCACATCGAGTATACAAGTTATAACTGATCTTAGATATTTAATATAAATTAATTGTTTCGAACGATTCGATGTTTTGTAAGAGAGAAGGCGCCATTATAATCTAAATCTGTACACAATCCAGTCATAAAATATTGCTCCAACAATAAAACAGAAGTGGATCTCGCTTCAGTGGCGAAAGTGTCTATATTCTTAGAGGATGAAGTTTTTATTACGCCTACTGGTTAATTTCTAAGCCGATAAAATACGTTAGTTTCCATAAAGTTATCAAGAATCACAAGAGATGAAACTGGCGTTTTAATGCTGCATTTTCAAATCTGACGATATTATTGATAAAGCTAGTCACAACTTATCAGATATATGCATATGTTAAGTATAGCTAGAATTGTGTGTCAGACATACATACAAACTAACTAACAAATTGATTTAAAATGAACATAATTGTTATTTGGTGGAAACGTATCAAGAAAAATCAGGTATCATTTTATTTTCCATTTTTATATACCGTTGATAGACCAATTGATGGTAAGTGGTACCACTGCGCCATACATATTGACGCCATTAAAAATGTCAACCATGCGTCATAGTTAATGCCAAGGAAATTAAAGTTGCAACCCTGGTTTTGGGCAGATCCTCAAACACCGCGATATCTATTTTTCATAGGACTGTCTTCAAGATGACTGACGTTGCCGAAATTCGATCAGGACTTATTGAATGTAGCAATTTATATCTCTCACATAATATCATGTTACATATTCAAATAAAAAAAAATAAAATAAATATTAATTAATCACTGTCTATTACGAAATCAGATGAATAATTTCTAAGAGATAGCCTTAACTTATATTTTTTTATGAATTATTGTTTACATCAGAGATATTTCTATTTTTAGCCGACACTTTGTCTTGTTACTGCATGATTTATTCAGCCTGAAACAAGATTCTTATATTTTGTTTTTTTTTTTTTCAAATTTTGCTCTTAGTATAAAAAGACAAAAATTTTTGATGAAATTATTTATAAGAGAGTTTATTATGGAATAAAAGACAAATTTATATATAAACAAAACAATCAAAACACAATTTTTAATTTTAAAATTGATATAAATTCAATATGATGTAAGAATATCAACTGGTATTTTAAAACATAACATTAAACAAATAGATAATCATATTATTCAGAAACAATTAAAATTAAAATTGAATTTATTAATAATTTAGCTTATAAAAATAATGTAAACCATGAATCAAAACGAGCAAAAGTATTGTGTTAACAGAGGAATATAAAATTCACAACAAACCAGAACAATAAAGCAAATTATAATATAATATTAATTAGAAGTTCGGTATGCAATAACAACAATTATTGTTCGAGAATTAATATTAAAATCTTGCGCTTAGCTCTCGTGAATGAGAGTTATAATATTCGCGTCTAAACCAAAATAAACTAAAAGCCGAACGGAAACGGCCGATATATTATTAGACACGACAATTCTATTATTTTTATTCGTAACACATCTTAGAGATTTGCCCATAAATCTGAGACATTCTCCGATATGGGTATGATTCCTAGAACACGCGAGTGCTTCACACCCAATTAGCTTAGAATTTGGATCGTATTAATTTAATATTCGACTTTGAATTCAAACTTGTTTAAAATCCTTATTCTAAATTATCGTACCGAGATAGTTTTCTCGTAATTTCTCACAAAAAAAATAAGCTTGCATTTGGTTATTCAGCTAAATTATCTGATTGCGTGTCCTATTTAATCTATTCATATTACAATATAGCACCTACTTATATAAATTAATTGCTGACATTAAATTATGATAATGGATATGTTCGTGTTAAAATCATCGCCGGAATCCTTTCAAGCATTGTCTGTAATGTCATTTATTAGCTGAGTAACACGTGTTTTAGTTTACATCTCAGCAGTCAGCGGTAGACCGATGTCGCCATTATTGCCCGGGACATCTTTCTCTCGGGCCGCAACGCATTATTTATCAGAAACACCATTCTGTTCATTGTTTCATAATAAAACATTAATTTTGTCAACGGCCTCCATGGCTGAACGCGATACTCCAATATTAGAACTTCCGCTGACATTACAACAAGAAAACGTCGCCGTTCAATAAATCTAATTCTTTATCTCCGACCGCGACTACGCAGACAACCTAAGAATTTAAAGAGAAAATAAATTGACATTCGCAAATGACATCCTCACAAACTGCTGTTATTTCAACAAACACATGCAAATTCTTGTACAATCTTTAATAAAAACAAAAGACCCTTTGCGACGTCTCTTAACAAAAAATTAAAACCACGTGCAACTAAAATGGAAGCAAAAAGGTCAACAATATGCCTAATCCACAATCCATGTCACAGGCTAAAGGTTACGGAAGGTTGTACAAAAAATCGTCTCTAAACGAGACGTGTTCCTGTGAAATCGTCCATAATTCCCAGTACGTTCATTCGATTTAATGTTTTAACGACGACGATTTAGAGTCTAATTTAATTTGTTGAGATGCACTTGATTTAAAAGCGGCATTGTTCGTACCTTAGGGAGTAGTGACAACAGATTTTCGTCTTTTTTTCATTTCACATATGGCATCGCAATCCTGGACGATATGTGACACATGTGTCGGTTTTAGGTTACTCCACAATAATGACTGCCTCTTCAAAGTTTCTCATATCTCGAGCGTCCATTATAATACATGTTTTTGGATTCTAATTTCTAAAACGGAGTCAATGTACTTTTCTTTGACTTTGATGTCCACCATTGGCGGTTTAAGTGGAATTGGATATGGCATTGATCTTTTCGTAATGTCACTATCAACAGGTGACGTTAAGCCGCTGTTTGCATTCCACTTAATTGAACGTCAGGTAATTTACTAAAATAACTCGAATACGTCATTGGCTGAAGCATTATCGTTGTGCTTTTTACGGCCAAAGCGAAACCGATAAATCGTGCAGGCGCTGCAACTGAATAAGTAATTCTAAACCGAAAAGCTACTGTAACTTATCTGACCAATAAATTCAGTTCAGCCATAAATAGAACTATAAAAATTATTTTACGATACACGAGTGAGATACATTAAGACAATGTTACGCGCACATTTCACAATGGCCACATTATGGTTTAATTGATTCGGCCACAATGGGCTTTATGCGGCCAGCCGTTGCTACAAAGATATTATTGTCTATGGCTGGGCAGACGTCTGGTAACACTTGACCAGAGACAAAATGTCTTTGTGATGTTTGCCCGAAAGGCGCCATCCGTAATTCAATATGGAGTCTAATTAATGCGGTTTGATTTTGGAATACATTCAGCTTGTTAATTTTGAACTAAGCTCTGTTCTCGAATACGCATATCTTAAGGCTTAGTATAAGTAGTGATAAGAAATTATATTGCAAATTGTTTTATTATTTATTATGTTCATTATTTAAATAAAGTAACCTTGAACTTCAATGAACTGTCTAGAAAATAACATTAAAAAATTACTTACAATATTCCTTTGTGATTGGAAAAATAGTTACCTGAAACAATAAATATAAATTAGTAATAAAGATTTGATAAAAAAAAAAAAATCATCTGTCAATCGGGATTAAACATTTTGGCACTAACATTAAATTAGCCTACATGTCCGATTTGAAACTAAACAAAGATATTTGTGATTCCGGCTTAATTATAGACTCGGGTGGTAAATAAGTGACAGTTAAAAGTAAACATGTTCCAGCGACGACGTCTGTTTGTTTGTAATTGGAAAAATGGCGGTCGGGACAAACACCGATTGACATATTGCTTTAGTATTTAGATTGATTTAGAATAGATTAATTATAACACGGATATCGTACTAAACAGTTGGTTAGACAAAGATAGAAGAATATAAGCAACTGATTATAAAAAAAAAATATTTAAATGTGACATAAAATTTGAAGTGAGACTTTAGACATTTTTTTGGAGTATGGAAATAGAAATTACGATTACAGCTATTACTGTTGATTTATATGAATCCAGCATTTATATAAAAAACAATTCTAATGACGAAAGTGACTTAGAATCGATTAAGCAAAGAGACGAAGTAATATACGAAAAGAATAAAAGCAAGTCAACACCTCAGTTTCCCTCTGATCAATATTTCATAAAATCAGCGATGTAAGATCAAAACATAAGCTCCACGATGACTAAACTTAGATCATCAAAAATCTTCAGTGTGCGTTAATAAAACATCTATAAAAATATTTCGTAGTAACGATAACACATTGTTCTAATGCCGCGTTAGTCCTGCATCCTGTGAATATGAAATATATTTTTAGTCATTTCGATGTAGAAACTCGTAAAACTCTTTATTATAAATATAAAGATAGTTACGATAGTTAATTTTATGAAAACGTTACAATAATAAAGTCGTTTGTTGTCGACTGAATCAGCTGACACGATGTATTGGGTTGTTTTTTTTTTATTTTTCTCTTTTTGACGCTTTTAACTTGCTAAAACTACTATTATATATATATATATATATATATTCTACTTGGTGGTAGGGTTTTGTGCTAGCCCGTCTGGGGGGTACCACTCACTCATCAGATATTCTACCGCCAAACAGCAGTACCCAGTGTTGTGTTCCGGTTTGATAGGTGAGTGACCCAGTATAACTACAGCCACAAGGGACACAACATCTTAGTTCCCAAGGTTTGTGACGCATTGGTGATGTAAGGAATGGTTAATATTCTTACAGCGCCAATGTCTATGGGCGGTGGTAACCACTTACCATCGGGTAGCCCCTTCGCTCGTCGCCTATCTATATCATAAAAAAAAAAAAACTAATTTAGACAAAAGCTGATTTTAAGTTAAATTATTTTTTAATTCCATATTTAAAATTCTCATCGAGTCTTAGTCATTCTTTATTGACATTAATATGATACATAAAAGTCATATATTTTTATTTATGAACTAGCTATTACCTACCCGCTTCACTGGGCATTAAATGGCTGAAAAATAGGGAAACGATCAATGGAATTAAAAAAAATAGAACCCTATAACCATCCACGGACGATACCGCGACGATTGGACAGCTTCATACCTATACAGTATCAGTATCAGTATTTTACAAGTTATAACTGATCGGCTAAATAAAGAAGAAAAAAAAGTAGATATATATGTATCTATATATAGAAAACCAGTTGATTCTTTTAACTGTCTGTTAAAACGGAATAGATGTTTACTAAATCATAAAGAGGATTTCATGACTTGCATTCATGCATAATATTCTCTAAATACTTCTCAATTAGTATTATAATTAATACCACATTTTAGAGCCTGTCTCCAACCCCCTAATGAACCATATCACGTTACAGAAGTAATATATACGGTATGTCAAGTAATTGCTGTAGTACATCCATTACTACAGTAGTTCATACTAACTATTTAGTTCTTCATTTTATATTCGATATATAATAATGACACCCGTTTTTACTCAGTCGGATGGGCGTAGATTTTAGTTATAAGAAAGTCAAGCTTCGTACCGAACATCAAATTCGATTAAGGGTGAAAACCGTTAAAGATTAACAGACAGACAGAGTTACTTTCGTATTTATAATATTAGTATTGATGAGCAAGGCTTGAAAAAATATAGAACCTGTCGATACGTCACAATTGCATTTGAAATTAGAATATGGAAACATTCTAGAATACAATTAAATAATGCCCATTTAGTAAAAGTAAACCTTTAGCATCCGAAACGATTTACTCAAACATCAGTCAATCTTGCTTGAAGACAAGAAGATTAACAATAGAGAATTGCGGACGATAACAAAACGAAACATAATCGAATTATATACCTTTAGTTGAATGAAGGATCAGCCCACATACACTACTGGGAAATAATATCCGATGTCGATTCGGGTTCGTTATGCCAATTTTTTGTGGTTGTGATTTTATTATAACCTCACTTGATATATACAGAACCTGGTAGACGTTAGGCCTTTTTTTAGGCTGACTGGCGAATAGACCTGACGTTAAGTGGTGACTGGACATTGGTACTGTAATATATAAAACATTCCTTAAATCACCAATGCCTATCAATGTAAACCTAGGAAACTAAGATGTTACATTCCTTGTGAATGTAGTTACACTGGCTTACTTTGACTTCAACGTGTTTTGCGGTAGAATATCTGATGAGTGGGTACCCAGACGGGCTTGCATAAAGCGCCATCACCAAGTGAACATACCTAAATGTACGTAGATATATACCAATTCTCGTGGTGCAGCATAAAATAATAGTATAAAAATCTTCTTCACGAAGATAATCAGTTTTTGATAATCGGATAAATAGACCAAAGTCTATTAATCTTAAACTAATATCCATTTTTAATTCGATTTTTTTTTTCGTGTAGCTGCCTCCATTATGCGACATATTTCTATGCCAATTTAACAAATTTTCCCAGCGAAGTCAGCTAAAAGTTACCACTGAAATCAATTAATTTTTAATGTTACGTTTCGGTTTCGAGTGAACTAGAGTAAGCCACGAGGGACATCTTGGAACCCATGGTTGGTGTAGTATTGACAGTGCTTAAGAGTGATTTAAATACTTCCCGTCGTCTCAGTATTATGGGCAACGACGACCACTTACCACAAGATTACTATATCAAAAATAAGTCATCCAAAAATATTTTTTATTAGAAAAGGTATCAAAATAATGAACATTTTATGTTTTTAAACAAAAAGATCAGTTTCGTTTTTTTTCAGTCTGTCAGCTTAACAGGCGCTTTAAGTTTGATCGTCAGCTATTAGGTAGAAAAAGTAGCCTATGTTCTTAGAAATTCAAAGAGGAAGCGTGACAGACAGACAGGCAGGGTTACTTTCGCATATATAGAACTAGTATAAATTACCACTTCATTTTTTAATGAAATAGGTATAAAATAAGACAACGCCATCTCAAACAGCATTAGAGTGAAAAAAAGTTAGACAGAGATGGAAAATGTTGCCTCCTGGGCAACATTTTCCGTCTCTGTCTAACATCTATTCGGTTATCGAATCATATAATTCAAAAATCGATCTGCACCTGAATCTCGAACCCTTTTCTCACAGAGCACGGAGCACGTGTATTCATTGTATAGGTGTTATAATACGTTTCCTCTACTCGTATGTCGGTACAGGAAATTCTTTATTTTCACAATCCAGAGACAAGCTCAGAGGGCACGTTTGATGCAGGTTTCGTAAACGTTGAAATAATTACATAACTGGATTAATCACAAAGGATTTGTTAAATGAAATCCTGTTTAATGTTATCGGTGACGTTTCGGAGACAAATGCGCGTACGTATTAAAGTAAACTTGGAGCACTTGACAATTGGTTGAAGTCGACTCTTCGCAGACAAAGATGCAAGTTAAAATCTTCTTTTTTTAACAATACATCATAGCTTAACTTATAAAGGGTTATTGTGTCATTGTTTAAGTAATACAGTCATCTTCCTTCGTATGGAAAATCAATGATGGCAGAAAAAGAGAGATAAGTTATCAGTTATGTATGTAAATTCTTTGCGCAGGCACATGTAAGTAGGTACCACCCACTCACCAGACATCCTAAACAGCAATACTTCTTGTTGTTGTGTTCTGGTTGAAATGGTGACTGAGACAGTGTAACTACAGGGACCAGAGACGTAACGTCTTAGTTCCCAAGGTTAGTCGCTACCATAAGAAATATTAACCATTACTTTCATCTCTATTGCGCTCAATAGATATGTAAGGAATGGTTAATATTTCTTATAGTGTGACAATGTTTATGGGTATTTAAACTGCAGTTCATAATTTGTTATTTAAAATACAAAAATACAAAAAAAATATATGTTTACTTCTCCCCATTCAAAGTCACTTTCTAGATCTCTTTCTTTGTAACACAATAGCGCTTCCTTAACATTCACTTGGCTGGCCCTTCAATGATTGTCCTGTAATTGCACAATAAAACACGTGCTAAATCCAAGGGTTCAATGGCAAACAATAGAGGGGTTAAAAGAACCGAGTACACCTACGGGACCCTTTCTAGTTTAACGTCCTTGGAACAAGTCACCGGCGAACGCGTTGATTCTATAATACCTATCTACAATACCTACCTAATGAAACTATTGTAGGTATAGTCTTATAACATAATAATATTATTATAATTAAATGTAATTTATTAATAGTTGTAAAAAAGTTATCTAATAAAATTCCTTATGGTTAATTTAAAGTTTATAAAATATTGAGAAATAAGTAAATATACGAATTTTATCAAACTAGGAGCGACCTTGCCTGGCTTTCCACGGATGCCGTTTATTAATAAAGAAAATTATTTTTTCATATAAATATACTTACATAATTTATACTGCACTCGGGACCAATGTAACTTTCTATCAGGGCTTTTTTTAGAATTGAATCAATCGTTGCGGAGTTTACTCTACATATAAACAAAAAAAAAACTCTATAATATTCGTCCACATTAGCTTCGTTATTTTTTATGTATCGACAACAACATAATAAAAATGGTAAGGAAAATATTTTTAATATACATTATATTAATTGTTAAATGTTCACACTGTTAAACAGATTCAATAAGAAAATACAATATTACGGTTAACACTAAAATGGCGTAACTACGCTATAACTTACACCGTTACAATTTTTTTTGTAGACGGTACTTACATTTCGTCTCGATCATTGAAAGAAACGGAACACCGTTGTCTCCGAGATCGACAAATAATAAAGGATTCGAATCGAAGGGCTGGCCATTGTTATTGCGCAATGGAGTTTATTTAGTATGAAAATGAGTGTAAACTTTTAAAAGGGGTGTGAAATCGAATTACGGGAGTACCGTGACAATAATTGGCCAATCAAGGCTCATTCTGAATAAATCTCGTTTGCATGTTGAAATGTTATTGAATAATATAATTTAAAAAAAAGGATATTCTACTGACTATACCTGCAAAGTATTTTATACTTATAATAAATAGTTTTAAATTATGTCTTAATCAAATTGTAAATTAACAATGGTTAATACATTTTTTTACAAAGCTACACAGTGGGTATTTTACAGTAAAATTCTGGAAATAATATGATTATACCTACTATTCATAATCGTAAGGATATTATTTCTATTGCGTACACATGTTATTCACAATGGGACGAACAAAGAAGCGTCGTGTTCATACGTGTTGGGAATTATTTAAAAAAAAAGTGCGAGGGCAAATCGACGGGGAGGCGACAACGCTGCAAGATTGCGTGAATTACATTTTACAATGGTAACGCGTTACATGATCGACCTATTTAGTTTTGTCGTGTTGTGTCTTACAGATTTACTTTAGTCAATTTATTTTAATAAAGCTTATTTAGTGTATTTAAAAAAAAAGCCTCTATTTTATATTCATTAGATAGTCCGATTAATTTAAATATGTTTTAACTTCGATCATGTTATGGTTCTTTCCTGAGTATTTACTACGTAATTCTCATTTGAGCATTATGAAACATTTTGTTTAAATAAAAAGAAAAAAATAGTTATCATAAGTAAAAGCCTGCTCATGTTCCACTGCGGCGCTACCTTTCTTTTTGACGAGTAAGGTCTTTTTTGAACCTAACTTCATTACACCACACGCTGCTCCAATAGTATCCATAGCTTAGGTTTTAACCAGCAATTTTCAGTAAAGATTCACACGTTCCGACTAGTGAGCTCGACCATCGAGTCTCAACATTTTTAATAGTGAGTAATAACAGACAGACTCGAAACATCTAATCTATTTCTAAATACTACACACGAAATCAAAGAGTCTTAAATTGGCAACTAATAAAATCATCATTCCGTTCTGTACAAATTTTATAGCTATACATTTTAATAAATAAACTCGACGAAATCAAACGGACATCGAATAAGTAGGTATGTAGAAACACTTATTACATTTTAAGATGGTATCATCATAAACCTACATTGGTAATGAAATAATTTTCAATTTATTGATATTACCAAATGACATTATTTTCAAAATAATATCGAGTGACTTATTAAGTAAATAAATTCATAATGATGAGTCTGTCTTTCTTTAAATGTTTTGCTTAAAATAATTATACAGTCGTTTTTATATTTTGATGGTTATAAAAATATTTGCAAGCAATAGATTAAAGTTAAAACTTTTTATAAAAAAAAATTTAAAAGTGTTTAGTTCTAATGTTCAATCGTATGAAGTCTACATTACTAACCTCTGAATTCAGATCCTATATCAGATTAAAACTATCGCAAACACGAACATTATTACAGATATATATTAAAAAAGCTCTTAAATACTTTATGGATGTTCCGTATGGCATAACTCCTTAAAACTCATAAGCGGTCGTCAACCTGAATGAAGCACATGTACCTACTTCATTAAACCATGAATCGTAAACTCTTTTAAAACGCCATAACCGACCACAATGTTTAAATTAATCGTCACAATCTTTAAGGCTACACCACATCCTATCGATTTTTTAAAAGTACATAAATCGGTTATTAAAAGTTACCACATCTTTACGTGTTTACGTACCGTATCTTTGACGTTACCTATTTAGTAATATGTTTGGTTAAATAGTTACAATTTTTCTTTAATAACCATTGCATCCGGTCCGTACGTTAGGGTTTATATTTGATTGAATTTACGACTGTTTTCATTGCGGGTACTGTTTAATATAAATATGCTAGACAGTTTCCTGTTGGTTAATAAGAAAAATGGTTCTATAAAAACAATTGATATTAATATTAAATTTGTTTAATATCAATAATATGACATGAACACATTTTAATATCCCAAGAAAAAGATAATAATTCTTCATTTTGTAGGAATTTATAATAAATATTGGAAGAATAATTTTGCGTTAATACTTTGGTTTTGACCGTTTAGAAACTAAACTACTTATCAACCAATGAGAACGTAGCATAAATTATTAGGGACGGGATTGTGGAAAATTACCAAACTTCTTAACAATTTATAAGAACAATATAAATTTAAAGTTATTTACTTTATATTTTATTGAATAATATTGCTTTAGAGTAAATTAAAATGAAATTTATAAGGTTATTAAAACTCAGAAATTTTTTTGGTATGACCACGGAACAACGGTAGCAGTAATAAAAGCATGGTTTTATGTTTGATTATTAATTAGTTGTTTGTGTTTTGAATTTAGAATATGAACTATTACTGTGATAATTAAATAAATATTATTTTTTTATTTCTCTTTTAACACTGCATTTTATCTATGCCAATTTTATTCCACAAATGAAACATTACGCAACAGTGGGCATATCGTCAATAAAAAAAAATTATAGTTCATTTTTTTAAGCTTATTTATAATATATTATGTATATATATAAAAACTTGTCACAGGCCGTTTTAATAAATCGAAAACACTTCCAATCTCATAACGTATTTAATATGTTAATAAGTGATTTATTTTATAATCACAACTTTTAAGTGTCAATAATCCAAATGATTATTATGTAAATCTATAAACGATGCACCATACTAGCTATTTAAAGAAATTTGTCAGAATAGACAAGTCGAAACGTAGTTTTATGGTGACATAAATAAAATTAGAAGTCATTAGTATTTTGAATAATTGAAAGGGTTATCGGTTACTTGGTTTTATGAACAATTTGTCTTTTAAAAATGTTTTAGATAGAGGTTTATTCAAAAAGTATTTATATATTTTTTAAAAATTAGGATAATTAAGAAAAATGTTTTTGGGTTATTCTTACATTTTAATCCGTGTGATGTGTCTACTAGTGTTATAATCTAGTAGAAATCTTATTGATAAGAGTGTTCTTGTAATATCATTTAAAAGTTAAGCTTAACACTGCATCTACAGAAATCAATTTATGTCCACAGATATATGCTATGTGTTCTATAATTTGGATTATATTTCGTAGGAACAAAAGTAAATAAATAGATCTTCGCGGAGTTGAATACAAAGATAGTTTAATTCTCGGTCAAGTATTTTGGACTGATAGGTGAGTTAGCTAGTGTAATTACAGACTAACAATAACAGTTTCTATAAAGAGCTACCTTACCTTGACTCATACTCGTTTAAAGTTACAGCCAGAAATTGCCCCTGAGTGGTCTCGTCTCCTCCTGGTAAGGTAATATGTTTGGAACTTATTCCATCATACTGCTTTAATTCAGTTTGATTGCTATCCAATGACCAAGCATGGTAAGTAGTCACCTCAAATATTAGCATTGTGAAAATTGTTATAATATATTTACCTTATTTATAAAAAGGCTTAAAACAAGTTGAAAACTAACAATTAAATAATATAAATGCTTCAATAATGTCAAAACAGATCCTATCGTAAACGATAAGCAATTTAACGATGTATTTCGTAAGTTTTTGTTGGGAAATATTCATACTAAAAACGCACAATGGTGCGAGCAACGCACGGTAAAAATATGCCACCAAATATATCCTTTTACTTTAATTTAAAGCTGCTTAATTTAAAATTTTAAACGCTGTAATTTCAACGTCAACTCGATTCAATACCGTAATATGCATTATTCTTAAAGCCAAAACGCCGCGGGTCGCCATTAACAATTGTCGCCAATAAAATTAAACATGTTATAAGGAAAATACAGTGTTGGAAGTAAATTGGCTTTTCAAAGAAATTTCAAGTCCCATTTGTAGTGAGAGAATCTTATTCATTATTCTCAGGAACAGCTGTGGACTTGCTAATAAGATCATAACCTATATTTCTTTAGCACTAAAATATCTATATGAATTGTGTTGAAAGACACTTTGACTGTTCTTTTAATATGTACCGTAACCGTTACCAATAGGCAGCTTTATGAATGTTCTAAAAATTCATTCAAAACTGATTCATTCCAGTTATAAGCGGTTCTAATTATTTTTTGCGAAACAAAAAATAATACTAAATACATTTTTGCATATTATTTTGCTAACTTTAAAAATATTGCAAATAATTTCTAAACTCAATAAAATAACAATAATATATATCTATTAATAACCGATTATTATTAGGAATTAAAACCGTTAAGTAAAACCTTTTTTAAGCGTTAAATTCAAAACCGTAACGAAAAGCACAGATTAGTAATTTATTACATTCTTATTTCGGTTTTAATACGACAGGTGATTATTAACGAGTAGCTATTTAGAAGTATCATTTTGATGTAACGCAATGTAACTTACTAATAGTACCTATTTAACAGGCTTTAAGAATTAGGTTTAAGTAGATTTAAGTATAATAAACTAAGACATCGTGTGAAACTAATCTATTAGAAATTATATTACAAAAATAATTTGTTTAAGCGTTGTTGAGTTTTGATTGTATAATATTGTTTTAGAAAATATAAAATATTGTGCTAGTGGGTACTTAATTATGATTAAATGAGTATTATAATTTGATAAAGTCAATTAGTAAAAATTTTCAATGATTCTTTTTAGTTCACCTGTTTATATTTTCTTGATGTAACCATTTTAAACTGACATTTTTATTTGAAATTTCAATACTCTTCATGAATAGTTTTTTATTTATTTAATTATAAGCCAATCATTTTTTAATTTTAAAAGATTTAATTACCTACCACATTACCACCTATCATATTTTAAATTATAATTTATTAAAATCATTAGGATTAATGATATTTTGTCCAGGATGTACGAGAATAGTATCACTGTGTTAGCCTGAGATCTTTTATTTAAATTAAAATAAAGTTATTAGTTATGAACGATTTTTTATTTTGAATTTACAGAAACGAATACGATTTTTGTTTCGAAAACTTAAAGTCATTGTTAATTATTTGAAAATAGAACGTTATGAAAATATAATTTGATAATTTAAAAAATAAATAATCTACAGCACAATCTTATATTTTCAAATTTACATATATGGGTAATACCTAGTAGTATATCTTATAATATAAATGATTTTATTTAAATTTAAGACATAAAATATAAAATGATTATTTACCTTCATTTGCGTTACCATTGTTCCTCTCGCCTGTTGAGACATCAGAGAAAACATCGACCAAAACCGAAATAGACAAAACAAAATTAACAATAAACTAAAATTAAACACGTGAAATCGTCCTATCACAACGATTCTTTGGCATTATTACCTCACAATCCAGTCTTTACAGTCACAGAAACGAACTCACTCACAGAAAAAAATAAAACGAAAAGTATTGTCCAACACAAAACGGTGATAGTTCGTGATGATCGCGATCGTATTCGATATCGGAACGCGAGACACGTCCACCGATCGCGCGCGTTCGACACACAATGCTGCCAGATCGAAGCGCGTCGACAATACGCGCGCGCTACAATGACCGCCGCCCCGCGCCGCGCGACAAGGACGCACCGACCTAATGTCACTGCCCTACGAACAATGCCGTCCTTCCAGCAACTCACACTGGAAATAAGAAACGAACCTCATCTTCTGATGCTGCCGTGCCAATCCGTAGGACATGAGGACATCCTAGGACCGAACGGGTGCCCATCTTCTATTTAGAACTGCGTTTAAAATCAATTGTCTATGCGGAATAACAGCGCGGTATCTATACAAAAGCGTGAGGCCGTCCTTCTCTAGCGGACGATATTGTGTGCGTATCGAGACGTTCTCTCTCGCTCGCCGGGCGTGCGGGTCGGCTAGGCGACGCTCCGTCCCGCTCTAGGCCCCGCCCCGTGAGCGTCTTTGAGTGTGCCGCGCGGTGCAGTGTGCGTGGCGCGGTGAACAGCCGAGCATTGTGGAAACGATTCGCACACCACAATGCGGCCCAGGTGGGAGTGCGCCCGATCTACGAGGGCGTTTAAAAAGTCGATACAATCGCTCTTACATTTGTATTTGTGAAGAAAATTTTCTTTATTTCGACAGTAGTTGTGAAACTGGGCGTGTTGGCATTGTGTCCGCGAGGCGTGGCCAGAGGAAAACGTTCTATTGTGCGGCCGGCGCGATTGTAGGATTGGCGCGATCTATTGTTGTTGCGACAACGGACTTTCCCATCGGAGCCGCTCCGCCGATGAAATACGATGCCACTGACGAATATTTTTAGCCACGGTCGCTTCCATACAATACATTTGCATATCATTCATAAAAAGTCGCGCATTATCCTCGGCTCTTTTAATGGAACCTGCGGATACACGTACGAACTGGTTTCAGATATTTTGACATGATACAGATCGCGGACAATCAAGTTATAATTTCAAATAATAATACATACATACATACATTCTCACAGTACCATCTTATTATAGGTACATTCAGGTTATACCGTATTGTCCGTGTGTATCCGAAACATCTTACACTTATGTCATCTGAAAAACATCTCTAATTAACACCGCGACCGGGCGGTAACCTCAAAATGTCAAATGGTTGTTAGTGACCAAAATAGAATTAATACGGTTTCAGCTCAGTAGCTGATATTAGGTACTTCCCTCTAAATAATGCGTTTAAACAATTGGAATTATACAATTTTAACGAGAATATCGAAATAACACACCTTTATCCAATTAATATCCATAGCTGATACAAAAGATCAGTTAAGAAATAAAATAGATAAGTAATTAGTTGAATCTCTGAAATTGATAGCTCTTCAAACTTCATTTAACGAAACGCTTCCAAACAAATAACCGTAAATATCAGCAAATATCTGTAGATACCTACCTATGTTATTAAGTGTAGTAAACAGAGGTATCTTTATAGAGTGGGTAGGTATATCGTGTTCTTATATGGTTCTTTTTACAAGTTTTCATGTTTCTCTAAGCGGACAATGTGACCCATATAGGGCGTAGCGCAGGCGTGGAGGAATGTATGTCTCGGGGTATCTCCCATCCCCAACGGGGGGTTATTATCTAAAAGGGGTGTGAGGCGCCCCCCGGCTTTATTATACTGGTTCCAGCGAATTGCTTTTTGTTTGTGCACTGAATAGCGTATTTAGTAATGAAACTTTTTGATTTCGATCTGCCTCTGTCTGCTATACGTTCGTTTTAAACTGTGTTTATACGACCTTCTTAATTTCGTATCATAATATTAAGTTCATACAGTATATAAAATTTCTTGTTTGGTAATAATATGTTCTATAATGATGGTAAATTCTTAATTAATTCATTCATGAAATTCACGCTTGACAAGCGAATGGTCTAAATTTAAAGCGAATGAAACTGCAAAATTAGCTACTTATATCCAATATTATATAACCAACTCTGTAAAACGCTACATCTTTTGATATAAGTTCTATGTTTATCGGTTCAGCAGTCTTTTCAGTAAGGCATTACAAAAAAACGTCTCATAACTAAATGGTGTTTAGCATAGACGATAAAATATCAAGGTAATTGTTAGGTAAAGTCAAAATCAGTCATGCGTTATTCATTACAATATTTTTTTCATTGAAGGATATAACACGACAAAATAGCGTATCATTAACGTTCGTTATGATTTTACTATAGAGTACAGCGTCGAGTGTTCTTGTTTTACAACATCTTTGCAGGTCGCCCTTATACTCTTTGTCCTAGTCGAGATTATCGGACCCAGGGCTATTACTTGATTGGTTTTTGACGTTGTTTGTAATAAGTCAGAACTTCCCGAGATAACATTAAGATGTTTACTCTCCTTTGATACCGTGCTGACGTTTCGAGAAGTTTATTGATATAATTATGGAGGTGTTTGGGTGTGTATTGAAGCGATACTTCCTACCGTTAACTAATTAAAATCGACCCAGATGAAAAACTTGACAGATTAAAACATTCGAAATTTAAAATCAATTGTTTGTTTTTATTACATAACAACTTAAGTAGTGGGGTGTACCTACTGGATAATGACTTACCTGTAGTAAGATCAAAGACCAAAATAAAGGATCGCTGTAGCTTGTTCATAGGTGTAACGTAAGTCTTAAGTGTAAAAAAACTATAATCTTCCTTAAGGTTCAAGCTTGCTTCATACTAAATTTTATCAAATTTGGTTCAGTGGTTTAGCCGTGAAAAACAGACAGAGTTACTTTCCCATTTACAATATCAGTATAGATTGGACTCTGAGACTGAAATCTAAATATAATGATGATAAGTTTTACGAAAATACGGTAGATGTTTCAAACTCTATTAAGGATTCCGTTTCCATAATAATATATTTAACCCTCACACCCTAACGTTCACGGTGTCTCATAAACTTTGAAAACGTGGTCGAACGTACCTATTTGTAAACTGTTATTATGAATACTGAGATAAATAAATACTTTTTAAGTTGACTTTCAATAGGTAAGTCATATAAAAGCATAGGTAGATATATCTATACTAACCGATAAAATTAATAAGATATACTATTTCTGAATTTTCATGTGCTTAGTTTGTGTTTATAATTCATCTCGTGCTCGACGATAGAAAATGTCGTGAGGAAACCTGCACGTGTCAAATTTCAACGAAATTCTGTCACATGTGTATCCACAAACCAGCATTGGATCAGCGTGGGTGAATACCTAAGCTCCAAAAATTTTCCTCAAAGAGAGAGGAGGCCTTAGCCAAGCAGTCGGAAATTTACCGGCTGTTACTGTGTTGTATGCTATTCCTGGTATAAATTTTGGTCATAATATATTCTCAGTAGTGTTCAGTTGGGAAGGGTTAATTCCGGTCAGTATACGCTATTTATATTTTAAAAACATTTAACCCGTTCTAGCAGATTCTAATGTCATTTATTTCATCGAACGCAAGAAAGAAGATTTTTTTAACTTATAAAAAGTATGTTTTAAAAGCAATACTAACAAGATAAAGGCCGTCCCGGGACTTAAATATCATAATTCCATTCCCGCATCGCATTTATATCCCGGTAAAAATATACGCAACGCAAATGGTCCATATCTCGTTAACTTCATTAATCTTTCTCTCCCGATATTGCCCGGACCTAAATGACCGTTTTACTTAGTTTTTTAATGACGCTTTTAAGTAAAAATAAGTGAAGTTAGTTTTTTTGATGACGGCTTTTACGGGGAAATAACTAAATCGTCCCCATTTACGGCACTTAAGGTAATGTTTACATTTTTTAATGATTTCATCCTGTGTCCCCTAATGTGTCCCGGCCTTTACGGTGATAACTTTACTTGGATTTATACGGACTTGCTTGTAAACGGATTTCTCTCTTTCTGTCATAATTGATTTGACGTTTGTAAGAAGAAGACAGCACTGTTTAACTAATCGATTCTTAAACTTACTCCGTTAATAAGTTCTTATACCGAATCGCATTCGTATTTTGAAATAATATGCATTTTTAAATAAAGAATAGGTCTTCGAAATGTAATTCTCTGTCAATACGCAAAATGTTACGCACACTAATGTGCGTTCAATGTGTTGTTTTCATTGTGGAATTACGCATTCCATATTTGAATTTAAATCGATCAATTTAATTTCTATGATTATAATATTTACACTAGATGACT
Source organism: Vanessa atalanta (assembly GCF_905147765.1). Classification (NCBI taxonomy): domain Eukaryota; kingdom Metazoa; phylum Arthropoda; class Insecta; order Lepidoptera; family Nymphalidae; genus Vanessa; species Vanessa atalanta. The sequence goes on along the minus strand of NC_061891.1, from coordinate 8,072,772 downwards.
TTATGTTGTAGTTATACTTTATTGGTTTTTGTTAAATGAGGCTGTAAATAAATATGTTGTGTTTTTTAATTACTTTGCCTTGTTAGGCTGCATGTAATAGGTAGTGCACAGTTGTGATTAAAACAATAATTAATACGTCTACGATCGACTGTTACGGACACAATTAAAAACCCGTCATTGTCTGAATCATTCCATTTTACGCAGATAAGCTAGTACAGAGGTTTGCTGGGCGGTGTCTGGTGGCTGACAATAGGGTATTGTGTAGAGGGCGTGGTCCATTGTACCCCTCGACCAATCAGAGCGCTGTATTCAACAATAGCGCACCGAATTGGAATGCTGCGTCAACTCTATTGTCGGATTGGTGTGGTTACTGATTTCAAATTTAGAATTGTTTGGATTTTAATGGAATGTTTGGCGATATTTTAGTCTTTTCTCTAAAATTTTGTGTATTGTAATTTACTTATGTTTGTGTGTGCGTTATAAACTTTAATAGTATAAAAATAAAATTTGTAATGGATTTAGGTAATAACACTATAGTATATATACTTACGATATGAATTTTTATTTAATAATTAGGTAAATATGAAGGTGTTATTTTTGACAGTATTTTAAAGTGTGACATATACGGTATAACCTATACCTATACCTACACCAATACCGGAATACTTATGAAATATAACGTATCCGTGGCGAGCTCTTTATTATTTTTTTACTAGATAAATATGTAGGTACCTGCTTTTATTAATGACAACTATCGCATGGATCTTAGTGGAAGGTCGCGGGTTCAAATTGGGGCAAACATTTTAAATGTTTACAACAGTTAGTTAATTTATTGAAGTTTCTACCGTGAAGAAAAACATCAGAAAGAGAGTAGATACCTAAATAATTATTTGAGTTTGGTTTACCTACCTAGATACAAAACCTACCTAGGAATACATGTTTATTAATTATTAGTAGTCTCGAATATCGAAGATTTTAAGGAGATAGTTTTTTGGTAGGGTTCGACCCATTTTATCTGGATGGGTCTGACCCACTTCGTCAAACAAAACCTACCTAACTATATTCTTTAATTTTTTTATATCGACATAGTAGGTACCTTGGTAAGTACCTACCTTATTTGGTATATTTATCAATAGGCACCTAGATTATATTAGCAAGTAGCTCAGTAACTTAGTTTATTGTAAGTTATCGTCAAGCTATTTATATTCAATATAAAATAACTAGTAAAATGAACTTAAACGATACGGCCAGTGTTCAATGCTCTCGGTACAGTCGTGAATAAAAATAACTACCTACCAACCTACATTTCAACTCAGTGCGTTCTAGGCTACGTACCTAGCTACCTACAAATAATTAATATCGAACCTACCTATACCTATTACATCACTAGTAGCCAGGTAAATTTACCTAGGTACGTAGGTAGATAGATACTTACAGTAAAATAAGTACCTAGGTAGGTAAAGGTAATTATATTTTTATGGATAGCTTATCGCCACGTGGTCATCAATTAGCGTGCTACGCAGGTACCTACGTAGGTAGGTACTGTAGGTACAGGCACGACTATTGTCTTATAATAATTGAACATTATCTTATCTATCTATTCTATTAAGTAAATACCTCTTAACATGTGCATTATTTGAGTAGAGAATTACCTACACTAATTGAAATAAGAAATAAATAAAAAAAAAACTAGGTCATTGAACTTCGAAATATCGTTTCGGTACCAAATTAAAACAACCTGAAAATAAAAATGACTACAACATTTAACTTATACTTAGAAACGATCTTTAAAAAATCACCATAATGACATGTTTTCTAAACATTTTTTTAACTAAAGATAACGTTTAACTAAGACTTGAAGTAGGTATAGATACTAATCTTGGTAATGCAAATGACGTTTTTAAATAACATTGAAATATTAAAGCACTTCAGTATCGAAGTATACAGCGCTCATTACAGCGCATCTGAGACCGGATGTTGGGAACAGGTGTCGCTTACATGAAAACCGATACGAAAACGAACTTTAACACAACGCAATAAAGGCCACGTATTTCACGAAGCTCCGCATTTCGTCACACAAATATAGCTCTTATGAATGGGCAGTAAGGTATATTACAAGTGAAGTAATTAGCGATATCTGATTTAAAGTGATGTTCAAATAGATGTACTTTGTTTCCGCAATTGACGGTGTTATCTTTTTAATTATGTCAAATTATTGGTTCCAGATATAAACAAAGTAGATATAACATTTTCTTTTAAATACATAATTTAAAAAAAAAAACAAACAACACAACTAAATAAAAACAAAAAAAAAATTGACAAAGAATGTATTAAAAAATTTAAATTAAAAAACGTCCAGTGTTTCTGATGATGATATTATATTCTAACAATTATCTTCATCAAAATCTGATAATATGTATATTCTAACAGTTTTTAATTGTTCATCAAAATCTGTTCAGGCATTTAAGTTATGGTATCGACGGAGGCGATGATGGTGAAAAAAAGAAATTCACCTCCATATGCAGTTCTAGTACTTAGTAGGTAACATACACTTCGAAATAAAAGACTCCTTATTTGGGAAGATTTATAAGAACCTATCTAATAAATCTGGAAATCCCCGTGTTTCTGGGTTCAAATCAAGGAAGGCAAAAACCCCGCTGACAGCGCAAAGTTAGGAAATTCGCAATGTTACTTCCGTGCCTCATATAGCACGGAAAGTCGTTGATCGTTTGCTTGAACCCTAATCGTATTGTTTTCTATCAGATTTTGATAGGGAGGGAATAGAGATTATACCCGAGTTTGCTGTGACATATCTTCTCTTAGACGCTTTGTCTTCAGAACTGGTTTATAATTCTTTCGAAGTCAGTGTCTATGAGCTAAAGCGACTACTCACTATCAGAGGGTCCTCTGTCTCCCTAAATTTTATGACATGATATTCGTAGGTACCTTACTAATTAGCTATTTATAGAAATTATCATCAAGACAATGATGTCTAGTATCAACCCATTGATAGATAACATAAAGTACCTATAATTCTTTTTATATAGTTTATGTAGGTAGGTATACATTTATAACATATATATTGTGACGTGTTCCTCTTGAAAATGCACACAGAGACAACTAAAATAAAGACCATTCCTAATAGCTACCCCCCACATCGCGTTTCAACTACACAACTATTTATTACGTTGCTTTATATTTGCTACGTTTCAAACAAACGGGCACACATTCGTAGCTTAAACCCCCCACGGATATAAAACCGAACCCCCTCCACTAGCGTATAATGCACTATCAGGGGTCTTTCATAAATGGACAATGTGTAACAGTTTACCGTAACACAAGATTTTATTTGCCATCAATACCGACCTTAATACATCGTTATAAGGTTGTATTTCGTTTAGTTTAATTGTAAGCGAAGTTTGTTTGAAGTTGGTGATGTAGATATGTGTGCAGCCACCCTGTTACGACGACGCCCCCCACCCAAACCCCCCAGCGTCTTGGAAATGCTTAGTTTCGCTTCTATAGACATTTTGTTTGTCCCTTATTCTTGGTTTGAGGCTTGGGTTCGGAGATAGCTGTCTTTATAACGTCGTGGGACGTTCCACAAAGGATCTTTTGATGTTCTTTAATACGAAGGTTTGTAAAGATACGTAAATTATTAAGAAATTAGGTATCGCTAATGAAAAACAAAATTGTTGTCGCTTCAATTGTGAAATGATATTATATTATATTATCTGAATGCTGAGTGATGGCGCAGTGGATGACATGGAATAATTTATGATAAGAATATCGTTGGTTCAAAACCGTTCAACGAGAACAACACTTGAATTTTCGTCTGTCTAATTTGTATTTGTAATTATTTGTTGTCAATGGAGAAAAAAACATTGTTAGGAATATATTTTAAGGTATTTAGGTACATTTCCACCAATCAGCGGAAACCGAACAGCCATTTGAAACAAGTTTCTAATCATATTCTCTAGAGATGTGTACCTACATGTTATACATTTTATTATTTAACTTTGCAAAACAAAAAAACACGCTCGCTGATAATTATTTTATTTCTCTAAAAAATAATCAATACAAAATGAGTTACAGTAAGTAATTGTAATCTTTTCTGTTAGTATGGGGAAGTAGGTAGGTACGTATAAATCTCGGTAGATTCTAATAAGAAACTAACCAGATACACTCAAAACCATCAATAAACTTGCAAAGAATATAAATATGGAGATTTGATATTTGAAATTTAAACCATTAGTTGAAACACCATATTAAACCTTGTTTCTTATATTGCCAATTATAACAAACTTACACATGTGTAGAGTTTCAAACATACACAGAAATAATTATATCAAATGGAACCGATTCGATTTTTAAAATTCTTTACGTCATCTACTACCACATAGATAGCTACGTACCTACATATACAATAGAACATAATCTATTTTTGAAAACTCTTTTATTTATACAAATGATAAAATACCAACTACTAAATCACACACACATACCTACGTATGAAGTATAAACAATCTATGTATAGATTAGATTTTTCCACTCACACTTGGAGAAAATAAAAGGACAGAAATAACAGCACATAGAGACAGGGGGAGACAAGGAACCAAAAAGTAAAAAGTTGAGGGATGAGCAGTCCGCCTTTGTGTTTACACCCCCGGACAGTGTGCAAAAACATTTTACATACATTTTTAAATAATCACACGAGCAAATGTTATCTAATCTTGTATACAGGCTGATGTGAAATTGATGCGGGAACTTTGTAAAGATATTTAAGTGATTGTTGCTGTTTCTGATTTAAATAACCGTTAAAATAAAAACAAAAAGCAAGAATAACATCTTATACTAATTAAATCGCGAGCATATAATCTGTATACAATAGTTAAAAAATTTTTACTATATCGATTTTAATACAATCCATAAAGATATTCCAGTTTGATAGATAGATTCATTTGTAGAGAAAGAACCGACCGACGGATTCCATTTTTAAAAATGAAAACACACTGTTGGACAATCAATAATCAAACTGATCTTTAAACTTAAATTTAATTCTTTAAATAATATTCTCCCGTTCTATAAAAATCATAGATCAGATTCGTACCAAAATGACTATAAATCTATTAGTGAACTAAACGTTTTTAAGAAACGCCTAAAAAACTGAGATTTATATAACAATTAAATTGTTTTATCGCTTGCTTTTATAAATTGGCCTTTCATATAATATATCAAACGTTAAACAGACTTAGAGCTATTAAGAAACAATTTTCGTAATGGCGTAGGATTAACTTTTAAATAGATATTTATTGTACAAAATACCACACGTTTTTGTCAATGTAAAAATTGATTTTTGTAAATTATTATAGAAATCTAATTTTGATTATGACCTGGTCGAATACGGTCACGAGGGTCAAGGGAGCCAACTGTGTAGAGCACACGTTACACACAAATTAATAACAAAATGAGATATGACCTTTTTATTTTATTTAGGAAGTCAGTCTTAGGAACTAAAATGTAATGTCATTCACCCTTCAAACCGGAGCATACCTAGATTTGGCTTTAGAATGTGCTGAGTGAGTGGTACCTACTACCGTCTGGTCTAGGTACATATTCTTGCACCACCAAGTAAAAGAAATGAGGTTGTACCTACCTAGGTGTTATTACCGTAAGATATTAAAAAAGTCTTTATAACATATCAAACGTGTGCGTTCATAATTAAACCTCTCTATAAAAGTAATATTCGACAACTTTGTTGTTGAAAACATTTAAGTTGTCAACGGTATAACACTGTGTTGCTATCCGTGTTTTCGAATAGTAAATAATTCCCCTATTGAAATACAAAACTAGGTTTAATTTTATACATTTAAAATTAACTTAAAATAAATACAAAAAAAGAAAAGTTAAATTGAATAATTTATTTTGCTATCTCTACTCCTGGTTTGCAAAGCTCGGGGAGGCGAAATTAAGAGACACTTTGTGTTGGTCCATAAAGGAATGTACGGCTACTGAATATATTTAAAAGTATTTTTAAGGATATTCTACATTTTCAGTTAGTTATCCCGCCTTAACAATTATAAAGATAAATTAATACTGAGCACGGAAATCCTAAATGTTAACTTAAGTTGCCAGTTGATTAGGTGATCGGATTCAGTTTTTAAATTTGTTCTTTAACGTGACAGTTAACAGAAAAAAAAGTTTGCAAATTAAACGTCTATGTATAGTCGATTTTTATATATACTCGGGATTTGAACTCGAGACCTCGTGATATTGTATAACGTAGACGATAGACCCTTTATATATTAAAGAGTAGCTGTGTCAGAATGTGCCGAAGCTGTGCGCTGTATAAACAGACAGACAGACCGTGTAATACATACATATGCATATAGTAAGCGGTTTTAATATTAGAAGCAGACACTAAAATTTTATTATAAAAGATATTCACTAGAGAATCTAAAAAAAATCCTTTTAATAATAATAGTTTCAATGACGTTTATTGTATTTATAATCGTTGACAAATTGTAAATTTTATCCTGTATTAATGTTTGCATTTAATATATTCAACGAGATCGAATGATTTGTCGCAAACACCTTCGCCGTACTTATGAATGAAACAGCCGTTCAGGGCTATTTCAGCGCGTGCGCAGGTCAGAAATAACACGCATAAGGGCATGCCACGATGTCTGTAAATATAACTTCTATGTATGTATGTTATATCTGTGTTATATGAATGTGTTTCATTGAATGTTTTGTAATTAGTTACTTTACATATGACGACATTTATGAAGCTATTTTTAAGCCGATGGGCCAGTGGTTAGAATGTCTGAATTTTACCCGAAGAGTATGGGTTCAAACCCTGTCTAATAAACGTATAATGTAACTCACCAATGAACGTTGTAAGTCGATTGTAATTTGTGCAGATATATAATGATATCTTTTTTTTTTATAAATATTGGACAACATCACATACATTACTTTGATCCCAATGTAAGAAGCTAAAACACAAGTACCACAAACACCCAGACAAGACAACATAGAAAACTAATGAACTTTTTCTACATCGACTAGGCCGGGAATCGAATCCGGAACCTCGGAGTGGCGTACCCATGAAAACCGGTGCACACACTCGACCACGGAGGTCGTCGAATATCTATTGTCGAACGTGAAATTTTGAACGTGGAAGTATTTAATCCAGTGTGTGACGTCACGCTATATACTTAGCCTATTTCCCTAGTATCACTATAAAGGTTTAAACACAGATAAACTTATCGTCGGAAATATTTTACATGATTAACGAAGAACTTAATATCATTCATAATACCAGAAGTTAACCGTATAATAATAAATTAATAAATAAAAAATAACTAGGGAATTCCCAGTTAATAAATATAGATTCTAAATACATAAGCCATTAGTATAATATTCGGTCGTTACGTGCCCCTACAACCAGGTTAATTGGCTATAAATTATAATAATTCGTATATTTGCAACCCACCGCTGACTTAATGTGAATTGATCGAGGGAGTTTATGAAATGTCGTGTATTTTGAGGTTTTTGTGTGAAAAGTTTGCAATAAAAGTAATTAAATAAACATAAGAGCCGAGATGGCCCAGTGGTTAGAACGCGTGCATCTTAACCGATGATTTCGGGTTCAAAACAAGCACACACCACTGAATTTTCATGTGCTTAATTAGTGTTTATAATTCATCTCGTGCTCGGCGGTGAAGGAAAATATCGTGAGGAAAGCTGCATGTGTCTAGTTTCAACGAAATTCTGCCACATGTGTATTCCACCAACCCGCATTGGAGCAGCGTGGTGGAATATGCTCCAAACCTTCTCCTCAAAGGGAAAGGAGGCCAGCAGTGGGAAATTTACAGGCTGTTTATGTATGTTATGTTATGTAAAAAAACATTTGAAAAGCTTAAAAGGTGGATACAATACATCAATATTAAACAAAGATCCCAAAGATTCAAACGGTGCCAAGTGTCATTGTGTTTTGATTCGTATATATATGTATGTATGTAATAACTTAGGTATAGTTTTAATTGGTGATAGGGTTTTGCTCAAACCCATCCGGGTAGATATTCCAGGTATTCTAACGCCATTGGCTATGTAAGGAATGATTAATATTAACTACATCATCAATGTATATGAGCGGTGGTGACCACTTACCATCAGGTGACCTATTTGCTCGTCCGATAAGTCATATCATAAAAAAATAGTAAAGAAGATTAAGGAATTCAGTTTCAAAAGGAACTCCACGGCGGGGAATCGAACCCCGGTCTCCCGCGTGACAGGCGGGGATACTCACCACTATACTACCGAGGATCACATGTGTATAGACGAAATAGCTATACATTATATTTTATCGCAACGAATGTGTAAATTGATGATGCTGTTAATTTCTTACAACGTTTTTAGTGTGATAATTTATTTGCACTAATTATTATTTTTAAATGGCTTTTATTAAAATATATATATATATATATATATATATATATATATTTATGACCTCAGTTACCTAGTTAGTACGGGTTGTATTGTTTTATTTTATTAAAATATATAAAGTAGATACTAGTTGCCATCAACGGCTTCGCTTGCGTTTTATTGGTTGGTCGTCAAGTGTTTGGTATAAAAATACCCTATGGCTTTCCTTGGCTTTCAAGCTTGCTTTATTCGAATTTGCATTAATTGAAATATCATTGAAATCAGTTCAGAGGTTTATCTGTGAAAGAGTAACAGAGTTGCTATCGTGTTTATAATATTAGAATAGATACTCTTAATATAAAAATATTACTATTTTGTACGAGATATACCTACCTAACAATACTGAGTTCTGCTGTTTGGCGGTAGAATATCTGATGAGTGGGTGGTACCTACCCAGACGGGCTTGCACAAAGCCCTACCACCAAGTATGACTCAATGGTCTATTAGCTATAAGCCTGCCTGGGGTACAAACCCCATTTAAGCCGATAAAAAAGTAATGAGTAAGACCCGGACGGTAACTAGTATTGATATAATTTACATATTAATAATATACCAAATAATTAATATGCATATGATAAAACACAAATTGTATTACAACAATGCATAATACCTATAACCTTGAAACAACCGTCAAATGAAACATTTCTATAAAAAAAAATATCTAAGCAACACAATACGTAAGTTGAAGTCTTATCGTTAATCCTTGCATATTAATGTCTTCATTATAATTAATATTCCTCAGAGCAATGTAAGATCGGACGCTGACATTGGCATCCGTTTTATGTCTGACTTATGGCGAACAAAGTCAATTGTCTCGGCTAAATCTGCTTTTGAAATAAGGCAAAAAAAACGTTGTCGTCGACTCGACGCGTGAGAAGCGAAGCGAATAATATCGTCAGATATGTTTTATTTATTATATATTTTTATTCTATCTACATTTTATTTTATTTTTTTGTTAATATGTTTGTTTTACTTTCCAGGATATGCCGACTGTGACACAGCTGGTTTTATGAAGCCACTATAAGAATAATTATACGTGCGAGGAGTAGTTTCTTAGATCCAAAATCTCGGGCCACAGAGGATGAAGTGTCTGAAGAAGTTATTTTGACAGTGACAAGGAGGTCTAAATAAAATCAATGAAAAAACAAAACATTATTGATTTAAACTGACTTTATTATTATGGTCTCTGAAACAGTTTTTGAAACAATAAACTCAGTCTTTTGATTTAATACCGAGGGATTCTACTGAGAATTATGTGTAACAATACTGTAATGTAATTAATGTCTCATTCTTAATGGAACAAATTCAGTTTCACAAATATAACAAAAGAAAAAAACATTAAAGAGATTTACAAATGACAAACTATAAAATCACAGCATCTGTACGAATAAGCCTTACGATCGCCATCGCTTAGCTATGCAAGTTGAGCTGTAACTTAATCGAGTACTAAAACAGGGTTAAGTTCAAGGTAAGACAAGTGAGTCTTAGTTTTCATGTGACACTCCAAGTTTTATTCCTGTTTCCTTTTATCCCTTTGTCACGAGTCTGGAGTGATTACTGTTGTGTCGGAACAAACTGAGGAACATACTTGCAATAAGCTATATCCATGTTATGCACTTGGTTATTGGCTGACTTCAATCATAACTGCCAAATTATTTATAATATTTTTTTTTTTATATTTTTGACTGGAATAGTGGCAAGAACGCTACCAGTACAGTATTACCCTGTTGATTCTAAAGTAAGATCAGATGAATTGTTCCCACCTGTCAGTAGAGGTGGCATTGAACGATTGAACGTCATTGTGGACAATCTCAATTAGAACTACCCAGTACATAAGTACGCCAAAACTGATTCATGCCAGTCTTATAGCACAATAGCACGCGCATGTGTCAAGTCAGGAAAAAGCTCAGGTGCTAAAATAATGCCTTTTAGCTTTTACTTAGGGGTAGTGTAGGGAGCAAGCAGCTAAATAACAATACTTAGTATTGTTGTTTTCTGGTTGGAAGGGCAAGTGAGCCAGTGTAACTAAAGGCATCGAATAATATATTTTTCCATATAATTTTCTTTATTAATAAATTTCACCTGTGCGAGGCTGGTGTGGCTGGATACTATTGTATATATTTAAATCAAAGTCTGTCAACTCTTTTCGGGCGCCATAATCATACTTTTACAACTGCAGCACTCACGATACTCTAACAAAACCCACAAGCTGTAAAAAACAGACAAGCATACATGAAATTGTATGCGGTTGCAACCGAAGTACAGCTAGCACAAAAATACCAGTATTTTTATTTAATAAGCACCTGACACTACCAATTAGCCTCCATCTGACAGCCCTAAGAAATTATTTAATTACAATATATCCGACAGTATTGACATATTATGTGTGACATATTTTATATATAATTAGTAATATAAAATTGCTATTTTGTTAAAGTATTTTGAACTTTTATAGAGCTTGAAAATCGAATTTAAGCTTCGTATTGTTATTTTATACAATAGATTTCGTATATTATTATTTCGTTATTTTTACTTTAATAATATCGATATTAACGACTTTAATTTTAATTATAATTTTGGTCGAAAAGTATTCGAGTATTATACTTTTAATCGACTTCAACTACTTAACGAACAATTCACGACCAACTCGTTTTTATATATATACACACGTTTAGAAACCGATTATGATGATTCTTTGAATATCAATGATGTACTTGATATATTGAGAATTTAATTCAAATTATATAAACAAACTCCAACGCTGATAATGATTAATTCTGAAAATTAAATAATCTCAAATGATCCCTTGCATAGTATAATCGCCGCTCATTATAAATTAAATATAATAAAACCATATGCGGTAAAAGCACAACGACATCCGATTTCAGATCTTTTTATTTCGCTAATATATCAATCAGTATATTATAAGGGCGTAGAGCTGCGCGCGCGCAAGTGCCCGGGTTTCCGCTTATTATTGCGAGAGTCACGGAACGCACAGTAATGCTTTGTTTGAAGTGACTGTTCAATATTTACTGCGTAATGGTAAGTTTAAATTTATATTTAATTAATTAACATTGTCTATACAAATAAATGAAGGAGGTGTGTTTTTTGTAATGTCTCACTGAAAATAATTCGTTACAAAAAAGGTTTTAGTTTTGTATAATAAAACAACAGTATTTTTTTTTGTATTGAAATTTTCACTCGATGTTGGCTTAACGAGGAATATTCAATAAGACAACTGTTTTTTTTTTATTTAGAATATACCAGTTCTACTTATGTTGTTTAACGAGGAATGTTCAACAAGATTTAGGAAAAGTACCAAAATGGAGCGGACACGTCAAAATTATGTCATCGACGATTTTTGAAGCATGTCGAGCGTTCCTCGACAAAAAACGTAAGTGAAACCGGAATATTGAATAATAAGTTTTTTTAAAACACTGATGACGCTATTGATTGTAATTTACAATTCTAATATTTATTAAAACTATGTGATACTTTTTTTCCGTTTTCAACTTTATTTCAAACTCCTTGATAATAATTTGGTTGTTACTTATTGCAATAATTTCCAATAAGATATAGATAATATTTAAATTGGATATGATATGACTTTTATTATCATATTTAAATTTTGAAATACCTCATTTTCATAATAAAATCATAATTGGTCGGGCTAATACGGCACCTGATGGTAAGTAGTCATCACCTAGACCGTAGATCGTACATCTCCAATGCACCACTGACTTGGATATTGCAGTTGTTAGCCATAATAAAATTTTGTCATAACAACAACTGAGTTTTTCCAGCAACCAATTCTCTTTAAGCGAACAACAGTATTATCGATGCATAAAATGGTTATGAATTATTGTGATCTATTTTAGAATTGCTCTTAAGAATGGGCTCGGTTTAGTCCATTTGTGTTCGACCGGTTTTGTTACAGCCGTTCAGCTAATATAGGAAGACGGGATTAAACAGACAGGCGTCTTACATGTGTGACTTGCTGTGTGTGAATCTTATTAGGCATATTCTAAAGAGAAACTGCTCCGCACATTTGGTTACGGTTGTGATTATTTGCTAAGGTATATTTTATTTAAAAATTGACGATGTGGGAAATTGAATTGAAAGAATGGACTTCGACGCTGTTTGTTCGAATACAATTATAGTTGTCGCTTATCATATTACGTATTATTTTTAATGCACGTTCTAATTTATCCACTTTATTATAGCGTATCCATATGGCGCTTCAGCGTCTATACTGCAGCATCTATACTGTTCATGGCATGTACAAGCGATGCCGTAACGGCTCTTAAAATAATTAAAATTATTGCCGATTCATTTGATTACTTGTCCGGATTGTAAAAAAAAACATAAAAGCAGAAATGGACCAGTTGTTAGAGCGCGTGCATCTTAACTTCAAATCCATTGAATTTTCATATGCTTAATTTGTGTTTATAATCACCTCGTGCTCGGCGGTGGAGGAAAACATATCTAACCTTCTCCTCAAAGTGAGAGAAGGCTTTAGCCCAGCAGCGGGGAATTTATAGGCTGTTACTGTAATAAAATGTTGACTGATAGAAATATCTCAGTGGAATAAATCGTACAATACTATTTCATGCACTATAACTGTACAGTAGTTCTGACGACAGCATGTCATAGCACCGACGAATGCATCGTTAATTCTAGGATTGTGCAATTGACATTATATATGTATTAAATTGAATATAAATATATCTACTTATCGAGAAAACCATCATATATCGATTGAATGTCAACCCAGTTAGCAAAACAATTAAAACAATCACCAATCCGTAACATGCATTATTCTTGTACGGTAAAAAAAGCATTGCTCTAAATCAGAAGTTATTTTAAGACACAAATATGGAATAACGTAAATATCCCAAACATACTTGAAATTATAATAAAAGTAAACCATTTAAAACCGACGACAGTTTACCTCGTATGCGCATTAACACCTAATTAATTCACATTTCACAATCGAATTATTCACTGTCACTTGTTTCATTCAAACAATATATATTTTTAAGAGCTAGTGACGGATGTTTTGGCGCAAAATGTCCGAATTTCCGGTGCAATCCACGCGTACAATCACCGCGTCCGGTGCTCCGCTCTTTTTTCGTCTTTTGTCATTCTTTACCTGACGATCACTGCTATTTTAATTTATTATAATGATGATATATCGTTCGTTAAATTCGTTTCTTTAAAGAATACTTTTAAGATTCTCATCTCAAATGATTCAAGGTTATGATTGATTCAGGTAATTTTGGTTTGCTTGGTATTTCATTAACAAATCAAATCGAACCAAAATGTACATTATTCCAGTAGACTATTACCAGCACTTTAGTATTTTAATTATACATCATTAAATTAAATTTATTTAGAGAATTTTGTCCAGCAGTCAGAATTAAACGGATTGTTAATTTAATATTTTGACATCTCATTTTTTTAGGTAAAGCAACTAGCTTAAACGACTAATCTCAATGTGCAAAAACTATCAAAATTATTTATGCACTAAACATTATAACCTAATTTAATTAAACATCTATTAACAATATTGTTTTCCGTATACCACAACTTTTTTTTAAATATAAATGACTGTAATCACATCTACACAAATAATAAAATTGGAGTGTCTGTTTGTAATATTAAAATAACCGCGTTTTACTAAATGCATGTGTCAATTACATTTTTTTACAATTTTTGTTTGTCTGTCCGTCTGTTTGTTCCGGCTGATCTCTGGAACGGCTGGACCGATTTTGACGAGACTTTCACTGGCAGTAATTATTAATCTAATCGTATTATATATGTTATAACAGTTATAACTTTGATGCTTACGTAACCGATCTAATTTTAGAGCAAGTCGTAATACTCTATAGGTAATTAAAACTGCAATTAGTATATAAGTAGTTGCGTAAAATTGTAATTGTTCATGTATTGTTATATGTGTACGAATCTAATATTAATAAGCAAACTCGATATATATCGAATTATTCCAATAAAATCGTAACGTAAGGTTTAATTCTAATTGGCTTTTTAGCTGTGAGTGACATCGTGAATCAGCGACTTGTTGATATCCATTGAACAAGCTATCAGAGACAAGATAAATGTTTGTTCGCCGCCCCTATTATTACAGGGTGGCATTGTTGACAGGGCGCGACAACACGCTACTGACAAATTTTAAACTTTATAGTTGCAATAAAATATCGTTGATATAAACAGTAATCGTAGTATTTAATCTGAGAATTAATATTTTAGTGTAATGTATATTGTGTATTGAATCAAGGAATTTGTTCAGATTTTAATTGAGATAGCTTTGATAAAAATATAGTATTAAAAACTAATTAAATAACCTAAAGTCATACTACTAAGTAACAACTAGATAAGTTAAAGTCATACTACTGATTTTTTTGCCGTTTCTTTTCAGTAGAATATACGTTTCGAAACGGTGGTAACTGTACGCATAATACAATTCAGTAAAATGACCATTCAAAAGTGCTTGTAAAAGCTTACTTGAATAAAGTATATTTTGATTTGATTTAATTAACTGGCAACATTTTAGGAGTTTTCTAATCAAAAGCGTTTATTTATACACATTTTTTGCACTTTTTGTGATATTTTGTGATAGGGCTTGCTACATTTTTCTATTAACTAAAGTTTATAAAGTCATAAAAGTATATTATATGACGCCGTGAACCAGCCCTATCCAAACAAAAGGGTGAGCTTCGTAGTGGAGCACTTGTTGCTCCCCTAACAATGAGTTTATTTCAATTTAATGGCACCCCACACGAAACATGGTCCGAATAATTCAGTAGCGGTTAAAGTATACGCCTAGATGGCCCAGTGGTTAGAACGCATGCAATTTAACCGATTATTGCGGGTTCGAAGCGAGGCTAGCACTACTGAAATTAGTACTTCATTTGTTTTTCGAATTCATCCCGTGCTCGGCAGTGAAGGAAAACATCGTGTTTAATTTCAAGAAAATTCAGCCACATGTGTATATATATGTATGTGTATGTAGCCTCCATCACTAAGCTCGAAACCTTCTCCTTAAAAGGTAGAGTGGGCCTTAATCCAGCAGTAGGATATTTATAGGGTCTTCCTTTTACTTTTTTAAAGTACCTATACCAACTTATTTTAATATAATAAAGATACTTTGTTTTTTTTTTAATAGTTTGGTACTTGCTTTATAAAATATGCCGACTATATTACCTGAAACAAACAATATAAAAACATTAGTAAATATTATCGTATTTTATATAAAAAAGTAATATTAATAACTT
Organism: Vanessa atalanta; assembly: GCF_905147765.1. Lineage (NCBI taxonomy): Eukaryota > Metazoa > Arthropoda > Insecta > Lepidoptera > Nymphalidae > Vanessa > Vanessa atalanta. The sequence goes on along the minus strand of NC_061891.1, from coordinate 8,056,987 downwards.
TAAAACCATGTGTATTGTGAATCAAATAAAATTTTATTAAAAAACAAATAAATTTAACATTTAGTAACCACTAGAGATTGGGGCACGGCTGTAAATGGTTATGCACCTTATTCCACCACGCTGGTCCTGCTGGTCATACAGATGCAGGTTTTCTCACGATGTTTACCATTCACCGATATTTAAAGCTTATTAACTTCCTAATATAAATCTATCAAAGTCAGACGAAGTCTAAATTAAGTAACCTCATCATTGATATATCAGCGAAGTTCTATTTTTAAATTTTTATTAAATTGAAAATAGAATGTCAAATTTACTTTTTTAAATAAAAATAAAGAATATTGTAACGAATTATTTTGCTATGTTTTTTTTTAATTAAAAATAGAACGGTAAATTTACACCTTTGAATAAAAATAAAGAATTATAAGGAGTTATTCCGCGATTATAGGTATAAGGTTTAGCTTCGTAGCTTATATGTTTTGTAGGATTAATCCGATCGATATTTACGATACAAGCTGGACAGCGATTGAGATGTCGCAGCCCACGCAGCATTGTGTCCAGAGAAACATACGTGGATGTATTCTCGCCTGTAATGTTCGTTTAGCACGTATTCATGCGATTCAGCACATGTTAAAAAAAATCTAATCTTTTTGCCTCACAATAATTTAATTCGATCGTTGCAAATTCCGTTGAATTCTTGAAATTTTGTGGTCCCAAAATATTTCATTAAGTCATATTTTCCGGTTTATAAAAAATATTTTGATGTCCCGATTTTTTATTGTTATAAGAGAAAAGTAATCATGAGCTGTCATGTTAAGGTCGTAAGGGAAGTTTTGCAATACAAAGTCGACGTTGACGTCACGACGTTACACGATGTGCCGTGACGTGAAGCGTTGCGTCATCGTAACGTGTTTATGTGTGTTTTATGTGATAGTATCACGATTTATCAATACTAGTGGGCCGCACGCGAAACTTCGTATTTATTCAAAAGTTTTTTTTTTTAGGAATTACGAAAGGTTTTGTTTTCATGAAATTTAAATGAAATCTTTAGTATCAAATAGTATATGTACATGAATTCAGTTAGAACTGGAATTGTCTGTCAAAAACAATTTATTTTAATTTTGTTTACGTTTTTAATTCTGTTTTCTCTCTAAGCAGCCAGTAAGTTTTTCCGCTTTCTAAAATTAATAAATTAATAAAATTGCAATCAAGAATTCTCTTTAATTTTCTGCACATTTACGGCTGGAGCACTTCAAAATGGGCCTATGACTGTTTTTTTACATAGCTATTGTCACATGATCACTGGAACAAAAATCGGCTTACGCTATTAATATATAATATTTTACAACAATAATATTAGTGATATTAAATATAGCCTTCCATTTTAAATAGTGCATTTGTAGTATTTAATTCTAGTATTAGTCGTATGTGGAGTGTTCAAGTATTTGCTTTTTATTCTTATTGTTAACAATTGCCATGTTGATTCCGATCGCGTTCATTCTCTTGTTTTATGGATGTTGTGCTTGCACGCAAATGTTTGGTTTACGTATGTTTTAACTAATATATATGTATTACTATTCAAATGGCATTTCAACTAATAATTTATTAATTATAACAATATATATTTTTACGAGCCGAGATGGCCCAGTGGTTAGAAAGCGTGTACGTTAATCACCATTGAATTTTCATGTGCTTAATTTGTGTTTATAATTCATCTCGTGCTCGGCGGTGAAGGAAAACATCGTGAGGAAACCTGCATGTGTCTAATTTCAACGAAATTCTGCCACATGTGTATTCCACCAACCCGCATTGGAGCAGCATGGTGGAATATGCTCCAAAACCTTCTCCTCACGGGGAGAAGGCTGTTATTTTTAATGTTAAATGTAAAAAAATATTTTTAATAGAATAGGTACGTGTCTGATTTTAATGGTCACTTCGGAAAGACTTTTGGCGCCGTTTAAAAAAAAATCCTAATTTCACTAATACAATACCAGCATTTTAAACTTAGACGGTATGCTCATGCACTGTCTCTAGAAGCCATGACAACAGTTCTAAATTGCCTATACTATACAAATATACATAATACTACACAAGACTATCTAAAGATGTCTCTAAGATTTACAGTTGCAGTTTACGGTTTAACATAATTATATTTTCGAACTATTATAATTAACAAATTTATGATCGAATGTTTTATGGGATCCAAAGGTCCGATGCAAATGGCGCGCATTTAACCGATTAAGAGACACAGTTATTTAGTATGCAATTATATGTTATTGTGTTATTAAAACCATAGACACAATGGTATTTCGGATTTTGATACTGAAGAGTAATTTTAGAGTTCCGCGGTTTAATGTTGAAACCGTTATCGTTTATATTTCACTTTGATATTGAAGAAAACTAAGTTCAGAATAATAATTTCATAAATTTAGATACTAATTTTCTCTTTCTTTTCATGTTGTAGGAAGGTGAATCTGACACGACCAGAAAGTATTCAAAATCAAACTCAAACTCAAATTCCTTTATTCAATATAGAAGTATTACACTTATTGATGGTCAAATTAAACACTACCACCGGTTCGGAAAAAGAAAACACCCTGACTTGAGAAGAACCGGCGAAAGAAACTCAGCGGGACTTTTTTTCAAGACTCAACAGAAAATCAGAATCATGTTTTTACGGGCCCAACCTAGGCTTTGAACTTAGGACGGTGTCTACCTTATAATCTAGTCAAAATAGGTAGGCTTAGGTAGGCTAGGCGTCGTAAGAAAAAAAAATAAACACTGTACCAATTTAAATGAAACCAACTAAGATTGCTGTTATCGATCAGCACAACATATTAACCAGTTAATTTGAAGAGTTCCCATGGACAGTATACATTCATAACAAAAATAGCACGCTTATATATGTTCGGGTTGAGTAAGCTTCAAAACGCAGTGTCGTATATTATGTTAAGACATTAACTGTTGTGTAGAGCAAGGCGTTCACGTCATAGACACCATTATTGTATATGTGCACGCCACAACGTTTACTAAAATAGATAATTACCCATAAACAACAGAATTTATTTGACTTAACGTTTGAAATGAATTATTATATTGTAGATATTTAACGCTATCGTTTCATAAATGTTTCGTTATAATGAGTGAAAACAATAACGTTTAATTGTGATTGATGAATAGGTAGGTATATGTTATTGAAGAAATTAAGAACTAGACCCAGAGAAGCGTGTGGATGTCGAAAACGACAGGAAGTTCATGATCGGTAAAGGAGCTCCGAGGAATGATTTGAATTCTGCCATAAGTGTTCACCAAAACGCAGCGTGGTTTTCTGTAATTGGTGTAGTAAGACATAGTGGAAAATGGGCTACCTGATTGTAATTGGGCACCAATGTCCATAGACATTGGTGCTGTAAGAATTATTAGCAATCCCTTACATCGCCAATGCGCCAACGATCTTGGGAACTATGATATGTCCCTGCTTTGTTACACTGACTCACTAACTGTTCAAACCAGAACAGGTTAACAATACTAAGTAACACTGGCGGAGTATATGACAAGCTAGCACTTAACCAGACGGGCTTGCAGTAAGCCTTACAGCCAAGTCGAATTGCCACTTCGGGGTTAATTAAAAAGTGTTCTCCTCAAAAGGAGAGTAACTCAGTAGTGGGATTTTTATGTGACTTTACCGTATATCGGGACATAACGTGTGTATAAGTCATTTTTTATAGCATTGGTTGGCGGACGAGCATATAGGCCCCCTGATGGTAAGTGGTCATCACCGCCCATAGACAATGCCGCTGTAAGAAATATTAACCATTCCGTACATCATCTCTGCGCCACCAACCTAGGGAACTTAGATGTTATGTCACTTGTGCCTATGATTACACTGGATCACTCATCCTTCTAACCGGAACACAACAATACAGAGTACTGTTATTTTGCGGTAGAATATCTGATAAGTTGGTGGTACCTACCCAGACGGGCTTGCACAAAGACCTACCACCAAGTGTAGTCATTAATTCAGTCAGTCAATCATTAAGCATTACTGGTGGCTAGTAACCAATTCACCAGCAAAGCAATACCAAAACGAGACGCGTCAAACAGACGGACGAATCTTTATATAAATTTCTACAAGCTAATGGGATGTTATTGCAAGTGAATGATTATGCTGGTGATTTTAATATTAAGCCTAGTAACATTACTGTACAATCTGCATATAATTATTATACATTTATTATAAAATACCAAATAGTATACACCAGTTTGATATTCAAAGTTAGTTAAAGTTATTCATGTAATGTTTTAAATACTTCATTAAATATCGTGATGTATACACAGACTAGTTTTTGCAGCAGCTTCACTTGCGTTTTAGGGTTTGGTTCCAAGAAGGGGCCTATGTCCTTCCTTGGAGATCAAGCTTGTTTTATACCCAATTTGGTTCAGTTTTGGTTCAGGTTTGGCCGTGAAAGAGCTACAGCATTTTTTGCATTTGTAATATTAGTTGATGTTCAAATTGGATATATTTTCATAACAACAGGCCATCTTCTTAAAGTAATCATTATAGCATTCTCATCTGTGGACTAGAGATATGATATTCACTTACTACTTGGCTCGGGATCAGCGGCATTGCAAAAAGACCTAAAGATCCTTTCATTCAGAGAATGTTCGGTGTGATATCGAGACGGAGATATCGTATTTGCGCGAGAGCGATAAAGACAAAAGACGATCTCGGTTTGATTCTTGGCAATTGTCCACCGGAAGGCGGCTTTTAGCAATAAAATAATGAACTGAAATACAAAGATTCATTCAGCTGAGTGAGGTGTGCGTTCATTTTTTATACAATTTTAATGATAAATCTAATATAAGGTTAAGTTATATTGAATATAATAATTAACAATGTTAAGGCTAAGAATAACACCAGTAGAAACTTTACTTAACCGCCATACTAAGTATTGTTGTTTTCTGGTTGGTGAGTGAGTTAGTTACATTGGGTAACTACAGGCACAAGACACACATTAATGGATGGATGGTTAAAATTTCTTTGCGTCAATGTTTGTGAGAGTTGACCGCTGACCATCAGGTGGCCCATTTGATAGTCAGCCCACAAATTAAAAATTAAAATATACTTAAAAACTTGTCTTCAAAGTACGAATCAGTTAGTAGATATGTTATAAAGTGTTCTCATAAATAACATACATGATTTTAACTGAATTTTTCGAATAGTTAAATGTTCAATGCGAACAATTCAAAGTACGTTGGTCATGGCGATATGGGAAATTGGGATTCATAGATACACTAACGAAAAACAATATTTAATTACTCTCTTAGTTTCTCAAACGAATGACTCAAGATCATGCGAAAAATTGGTCATATTTCCGTCAAAATAATCTTTGAGTGCCTCATTATGACTCGCGGCAAATGTGTTTAATCTAAAATTAATATGTGTTAAAACTGATAAAGCGCCATTTTCTAAAAATAATCATTAAAGTCATCAAATTTTACATCGCTATTAAAACATTGTTCGAATAATACTTTAAAAGGTGAATCGCTCATTATCACAATTATCAAAAGATTTTTAATACGTGATAAATTTTATAGATGCTTTTAAAATTATGTTTAATTATGAATATTCAAATCGAGACCTTTACCTAATGCATCAACATGGTTTCATGGTTTTCCTCCTAGAATGAGTCAAAGGGGAAACGGAAATTAACATTACGTAATCAAAGTAAGAAGTATATATGTAAGAGAAATGTATGTATGTCTTTGTGACCCTAAACAGCCCAATGGTTAGACAATAGGAATCTTAATCTTCGGGAGAAGAATCTTTAGTGCAGCAGTAAAAGGCTATTTACTTTAATAGAATCTGTAAAACATAACTTCGTATATCATTTGCGACATTATCAAAACCGATGTACGATGATACGCAATTTTGATACGTGTGTCTTAAAAATTCTATAATTGTCAATATCGCTTATCACGTTTTGACATATCACATTGTTCTTATATAATAGTTTTTCTGTCAACGATTTTATTATTACGTATTTTGAACGCTAAGAATATAATTTATACCGTACAAATCCTAATAAGATATTGCTCTGAGGCTTCCATCATCGTGAATGGTAATACATTTTAAGGAGTAATCAATCAAGCTTTGTCTGCAGACTGTATAGATTTTAAATTGAATTTCTGTTAACAATACACGGATTACAGGCCGTACTTTGTCCGACTTTGTACTATAATACAGCTGTGAAATAACAAGTCAAGATTTGACGTATAGGGAAACATACAGCGCGCGTTTTGCGAGACATGTTTATGGTTGTGAAATAGACGTTACGCAATGGAAAGCGTGGATTTCGTTCACATCGAATGAATATCAGAACGGATTAAGATATAAAGTACTATTGATACGTACAATGGTGTGGGATTATGGGTTATTTATAAGGATTTTTGAGTAGCAACTTTGTAATTTGGACGTGTAGGTATTTTTTCTATTGAGACGTTTACATTGTTCAAGTGTATCTTGAATATTTAACACACATATACGAAAGAATACTTTTATTTCGGATTTATGTTCAAAAAGTGCGTCTTGTTCTCATAATATGTTTTGGACGTGTGACGAAGTTCCCGTCTCGTGTGGAACGAAAATGACAAAAGTCTCACACAATGTTCAAATCTGTGGTAGTACTGTTATATTTGCAATAAAATGAACACGTATATGGTACAGGGCGTGCAATTATTAATAAATGACTATAAGTTACAAATAATGTATTATTAAGAAATATCACTTATGTAAAACCGAATAAAACCCAGGAAGTCGTATCATATAACCTAGTAGGAAAATAAATATGAAAAAGCGCTTGGGAATTCAGTACTCTAAAAGCATTCGGACAAGCCCGCAGTAAAATATTATGAACACATAAAGAGTCCACAATGCGGGAGCACTCGCTTCGATTATCTCCCGTATTTGTCTATGTTTTATAGCGGTACTCACATTTATAGCTTTTCGATATTATTTCGCGTATTTTTTATGCAATTGGCTACCGCGACCCCCTTTGGGTGTGAAAGCTTAGCATGGATAAGCCTTTTTATAGAAATAATATTTTATTAATTGTTTTTTGTATCAAGGTTTTGAGTTTAATTAAGTAGCAGTCCAAAGATGAAAGTTATATAATTATTTGTAACTTCGTGTTAAACACATTCTTTTTGCTCAGCTGAATTTTGCACAGTTGGTTGGTACCAAACAAGAATATCCAACGAGGCTAAAAATACAAGGTCACCACCATCATAATAATGATAATACATATCACCAAATTTTACAGGCATTAAAAGCTTAAAGCAATAACATTTTTGTAGTTAATTTTTTTGTAGCAAACTTACATGGAATTTAAAAATATACCTAATAATAAATATATATACATATAAGTAAAAAAAAGATCGTATCCACATTTACCAACGTCCGATACTGTCCTCTTCACAATACCACTTCAGCCTATCGGGCATTTGAAATAAAAAAAATAAATAAAAAAATGTTAAAATCGCCCCTCGCGAGACTCGTAAACTAGTCCGGAGTCGTCCGTCCAATTAAATATGGATGTGTTCGACCACTTTCATTACGCGGAATTTTTTACCATAACCCTCGATTTTTGTTACTTTATATTGTTAATACGGTATTGAATTATTAAAACGGTTTGTTATTGAAGGGGTGGAACAGATCAACAGAACAGTGAATTCCTTGAATAAACCAATGTCTACAAGAGACTTGAAGGAACGTAATAACTTTTTGATTACACTTAACAGGCAAAGATGAGACAATCATTCGACTAAATTAAAACAATATATAAACTAAACTAGCATTTATTTATGTGAAAACTCTAGGCATTCTTTACCAACCTATCAACTAGTCAGAGATAAACGAAGGTGTGATTACAACAATATATAAACGTAAGTATCGTCATTTCGGCTATGATTATTCGATATTGGTGATAGGTCTTTATGCGATTCCGTCTGGGTAGGTACCACCGAAGATATTCTACCGCCAAACAATAGTACTCAGTACTACTCAGTATTGTTATGTTCCGGTTTGAAGAGTGAGTGTAAATACAGGCACGAGGGACATAAGATCTTAGTTCCCAAGGTTGGTGGCGCATTGCACTATTGTCTATTGGCGGTGGGGACCACTTACGATCAGATGGCCTATTTTGTTCACCTACCTATATCATAAATATATGTATATATCGGATTCAAATGGTAATTCTACTAAGAATAATCGAAGAATCTCGAGAGTTATTTATTTATTTTTAATATATATTATATATTTAGTTAAATTAATCTTCTGTTTTATAAGTTCAGAGCTAAATATCAAAAGTAATCGGCTAGTAAATATCCCACCGCTGGGCAAAGGTCTGGACTCTAAAATAAACTTTATTAATTCATAAAAAATTGAATTTAGAAGTTCCTCACGATGATGATACGTTATAATGTACATGTGTGAGTAACCCTCTTAACTTCCACACGAATAGCGAGAAGTCATGCCCAAATCATACGGCTATACCTTTCCGAAAACTTTAATATAACACTGTAAAATGTATAATTATATATGTTTTAATTAAACATCTCTTAGAAGATCAAAAAAGGAATATGAAACAGCTTGTTAATAACAATTCGCGACAATATCTTTTGTCGCATTAATTAATATGCAACTTTGATATACATCTTGACTATTCTCAACATGACGCCATCCTTATGCGACACTCATTTTTACTTATGTACGTTAAATTACAAAATTACATAACACCCGATACGATGACAAAACAACTTTATCGCTAAGGTAATAGAGTTCAAGATTCATTTTCGCACGCGTTAATTAAATTTGTCGGATATACAGGGGTGTCATAATTGAGACAAAGTCGTCCCGGTGTCATTGTAGGCGTTGTATTCACACACCCTTAAACATTTGAGTTTTTTTTTTCAGTAATTATGTTGTTTTGAATGATCGAATACACTTTTCTTGGTAAAGATAAATTAATGAGCGGTTCCCTTCGCGACGGTTTGATTGTACTGACGCTTTTGTGATATTGTTTTAATATGTATGTATGTAATAACATACATTGATGTTGTATGTTGTGGTGAATAATAATATAACAAATAATTGTATTCAAAACGTCATTATTAAGGGGTCTGTTAGTGACATTTCAATAGAGGTTTATTTATATGAGAGCAGACAAATGTCGAGTGTTATAAAAATGTTATTAATGTTATTTTTAATTACAGATATAATGGTATAGTTTTAAATTATATGATATAAACGGTTTGTTGTATATTTAAATACTTATTCATCAGGTGCTGGTATAATAAAATTAGTAGCCAAGGACTAAAGCCGCGGGCTACGACTAGTGTTTATATACGTTGGTGACAACGAAAAAAAAATGTTTTAAAGAAATAGCCGACAGAGAAAACAGTCGATTAAGATCGAACAGATACCCCCCACACCCTGACAAACCGAAGTCAGTGTGAAGGAATGATTAATGCGATCTCACATTAGGTTAAACGAGGGGAGTTCGCAGTACCTAAGATTTTAAATAATATGTATTGAAAATACTCGGGGCTAATGTTAAATTGAAAATTCTTGTTTAGGTACATGTAAGTATTATAATTGAATTTCGTTTAAAGATTTGATATGTTTTACACTACAATGTGGTACCACAGGTGGTCTACGAAGCGTCTAGTGGCTTAATGTTGATCCCATGACTTCAAGTTCGGCAGCATGTTTCCACCCACCGCAGTCCCATCAAGGTCTGAGAGTGAGTGACTAGCGAATACACCTTTGTTTGAACAGACTTGTGTAACCTGCGCAAACATTGCCGTCTTTGGGATTAGCGAGCAAGTGATCACCACCGCCCTTTAGACAATGGCGCTGTAAGAAATATTAATCATTACTTACATCGCCAATGCGCCACCAACCTTGGGAACTAAGATGTGTCCATTGTGCCTGTAGTTACACTGGCTCACTCACCCATCAAACCGGAAGACGACAATACTAAGTACTGTTGTTTGGCGTTAGAATATCTGATGAGTGGGTGGTACATACCCAGACGGGCTTGCACAAAGTCCTACCACCAAGTTAACGTTATCAAAATATTACTATATATTTTTCGTATAACCTTATACAATTGCGATGTATATATAAAACATCTATTTATAACAACGGATTCGAGGAGTGTTACAAAAATAACAGCACATACATTTAGTCGTATAATACGTCAAAGTGAATATTAATACTAATCTTTTTATATGATATATTGTTTTCACGCGTGACTCTCACCGAATACTTCTTCTATCATATCTCTAAATACCGCGATTATGATAAATTCTAACAATGCATTATATCATATTAATGTCTTTTTTATTTGATTTCGTTTCGATATATTTTTCTTTTGGTTTTCGTAAATATTTAGTTTAGCCCACGTCATTATGACACGTTTATAAAAAAATAAAAAACTTTGTGAATTTTTAAAAATAGAATTCTTTGGCTTTAGCGAAAACTTGCTCAGTACGCATTCTTTATTAAATTAATTTATATAACAAATCGTTAGCTACTATCGAAATAAACAGCTTCGCTACATAGCATAAAACAAAGCCGGGGCGGGTCGCTATATATCCTAGCCCCTATTTTTAAGGTGTTGTTTTAACAACAACATCACACTTAAATATGCTTGAATCATAAAAACCTTTGCTAACAAAATTCATGGTGACTTACAGAATTAAAAAAATATATAGTTTGAAACACAATCACTGAAATGAACAATGAATGAAATATTCTCGACTAAATAACTAAATTAACAGTAACGAACTCAGTAAATCTATTGGAATGTTCCATGAGCACGGCCGGTCTATGCGACCCCTAGTTATAATTACAATAAATAATGCTGGACGTTTAGTTGAATACCAGTATATTTAAGGGTTAAGCGACGGGCGGTGACGGGTTACACCGATGATTGTTGTCTTATGGTAATTAATGGAATTCATGAAATGTCGCTGTGTCAACATTAACTTGTAATTTATATAATGCAAATCGTTACATTTATAAATCGAAGCAAGTTTCGAAGTTGCAACGTACAATGTTTCGTTACAATGTATAAATATTTTTAAAACTCTTCTAATTTTTTTTTTAATTAAATATATATCTTGATTTACATTAAAGCACTGATGCGGTATTTCGATGTATACATATATAAAGGTATTAATTAAGAAAAATGCAAATTTTGCACCAAACATTCGTCCAAGATGTGTCACGTCCCATCTGGCAATCAATTGTCCCAGCGATGCGCGGGCGCATAAATTTCGCGCTCGTACGCGTATCTCTAATTAACCCTTAACTGACGCGGGCTTCGACCGCGACGTAAATCTCCGCGAACAACTGAGAACTCTCCGTATTTAATTGAATTAGTTAATACAAAGGCGATCGTTATAATAAATAAGGATTTACTTTAATTTAGTTATAGTGTTTTATATTAGTAATAAAAAGCATTGAATATATTTAAATGGTCTGATTAGGTTCATTATATTTTTAGTTGTTTTTTTTCTTTAAATATATAAAAAGGTATTACGGTATTAAGTAATACAGCTTCTCCTTTTGAGTAGAAGGTTTCAAACTTATAACAGATTTCCTCACGATAATTTTTCCTTCACCCCCGATCATGAGATGAATTACAAATATAAATTTAGCGATGAAAACACAGTGGTGCTTGCCTGGTTTTGATCCCCAATCATTTAATATGTCCGTGTTCTAACCACCGAGCCATTTCGTCTCTGGTGCAGTTGAACAACTTCGTGGGAAGCGCTAAAACTTCATTAGAAATCGCTTTACCCAACATTGACTTTTAAGTTTTATTTTTCAATAAAAATACTCAAAATATTTGACAAGTCGTAAAATCGTAATATCATCCAATTATTTAGTATATTTCCAAGTAAAAATATCAAATATTGAGTTCAAAGGAATGTTTTGTCCCGAACGGACATATTTGTGGCTTAAAAACGTCCAAAAATGTTTATTGTTGTAATAAAATCTGGTGCAAAATTATACGTCGTTTGTTTGTTTGATTTATGTGTCGCTAAGTTGGCGCCTCGTTAATTGTTGTACGCAAGGGCTCAACATTGTTGTCTGAAATAACTAGATGTGTTCATTTGTGTTAGATATATGGTGTGTTATTTAGTTGCTAAATGTTGATACGAGGATCAACAATAAAGTCGAGTTTGCTTGTTGTCACAAAATTGTTATTCCTTGCAACTAAGTTATTACTAGCTACGACATTTCTAATATGTATGTAAGTAAAGTGATATACTTAAGATTTCAAATCACAATTACATTCCAAAAGTTTTATGTGTAAATCCTTAAATGATTTATAAGTATGTTGATCATATCCAATTACTCCATGTTTTTCTACACAGTTGGTGTAATTGTTTAGTGATAAATTATTAAAACATAGTCACTTTATTTATAGGATAACTTTGACGTAACTTTCAAATAAATTAACCGTTTTTTTTTTCAACTTTTTTATTGATTGATTTTTTTTTTTATGTTAATTTTACGATTATAACAATCGTAATCCAAAATCTATTTTAGATTTAAAATATCGTTTGTATGAAGTTTTTTTTCCGTGTTGTAAGTATGAGAATCGGCAAATGGACCTGATGTTAAGTGGTCATCACCACACATAGACATTGAAGCTGTTAGCAATATTAAACATTCCTTACCCCCGGCAATGCACCACCAACCTTTGGGAACTAAGATGTTACGTCCCTTGTACCTGTAGTTACACTGGCTCACTCACAACTCAAACCGGAAAGCAACAATACCAATTATTGCTGCTTACCAATCTCATGAGTGTATGGTACCTACCCAGACGGGCTTGCATAAAGCCCTACGTATAATCGTAATTAGCCAAGATGATTTTTCATAATAAAATTTATATTTCAATCTCACAACAGAATTGAACATAAAATGAACGTAACATTGTAAAGTTATTGTGTTTGTAAGTTTGTATCGACATTAATCACAAAAGGGTTAACAAAAAAAGAAACTTTAAGGTTAATTATCTTTTAAAACTTGCCAACTCATGCCCTCGTTACGATTGTCCGACTTGAACTCGTTTTTTGCTCTAACATTAGCAGCATGGAATAACAAAAGTTAAGTTACTAATAAGTAATCAAATTTGGTTCAAGTTTAATAGTCTAGAAATTGAAAATCATGTATATTTAATACTAGCGATCCGCCTCGGCATCGCACGGGTTCAAATTATAATAAAGAAAATTATGTGATATAAATTTATTTTACACCGATTTTTGATTTGGATCATTAGTTCCCGAGGGGTAATCCCTTACATACAAACAAACAAATCTTCCCTCTTTATAATATTAGTACACATGTAATCATATGTTACATCATCTCATATTTTGTATACAGGTTGGTCTAGTGGTCAATATATATTGCTGCAGATACTAAGGCCCTGTGTTCATTCAACCTAGATTTATTTGGTGTTAATTCTATATGCCAGCCCGTGTGGTCAGATGATACCAGCCACTCATCAGATAGTCTACCACCAACCAGTATTATTATATATCAAGGTTAATGGCGCATTCGTTTTGCACAGTAGAGCTCAGTAGAGCGGTAGATTTTGATTATTTAACTAACATGACTGTATTTTTAGACGATGAAAAAGAGTATCTTCTGAGTTTCTTGCCAGTTCCAATCGGTAGAATCTACATTCCGAACCGGTGGTAGCTTTACTTAAAATAGTTTGTTAAATGACGATTCAAAAGTGCTCGTAAAAGCCTACTCGAATAAAGTATAATTTGATTTGATATATATTCGTATAACGAATAACAATTTTCACTAACAATTGACAAAATATACATAACATCATAAATATTCACATTTAAAGAACATTCTCGAGTAATAATATGAAATGAATTTCGTTACTGAACGGCATCAATTATTTAACAAACTTTCAAACTTAACCTATTAACAATGTCTTCGCGATTCGCTACTGTGTTACAATCTTGCAAATCATTCCGCCTAATTAAATACATTAACGCATTGTAACTGCTCGTAAAATCTCTACATATATAACGGTTATCCGTCTGTTTATTAGACTCAATTAATTATTGTTAAATGTCAACAGTGACATTTGAAATTGTATCTATCTGTTATCATTAGAAATATTATTAAAAGGAAACTATATTCACTTGGTGGGTTAGGCGGGTTCGTGAGTTACCTACATACCAAATATTCCATAGTCATACAGCAATATTTAGTACTTGGTGTTTGCAGAATATGAGCGAGCCAGTGTACAGGTACAAGGTGGTGGATTCTAGGTAGGCAGACCGGCAAATTGACCACCTGATTTTAGGTGGTCACCACCACCCATAGACATTGGCGCTGTTAGAAATATTAACCGTCCCTTACTTCGCCAATGCGCCACCAACCTTGGAAACTAACTTGTGCCTTGTTCCTGTAGTTACACTTGCTTACACACCCTTCAAACACAGGGAACACAACGATACCAAGTATTGCTGCTTGGCGGCAGAATATCTGATGAGTGGATGGTACCTACCCAGACGGGTTAGCACATAGCCCTTCATATTATAACATCTGAGTTTCCAAGGTTAGTGGTACATTGATGATGGAAGAAATCTTTAGTAATATTATAAATTCAAAAATAGATCTGTCTGTTCCGCATTCACGAATTTGATAAAATTTGTTATGAACCAAGCTTTATCCTCAAGGACGGATATCCTTGGGGATCAAGCTTGGTCATTTACCCTTATATCACTTTTTATACCTAAAACCTATGACAGAATCCTCCTTCTCCCCAAAAAGCCTGTGTGAAAAGTAATGCACGATATACATATCTATGCGAGGTGAATTTAAATAACTTTTTAATGATCCGGGATTAGAACCTGTCACCTCGACACTCGATTCCCAATAAACAAATTGTAGAAAATCAAAGTAAACTAATTAAAAAAATAAAAAATTCAAAAACGGAACGCCATATGCTTAAAGTTATAATTGAAAGTGACGTAGGAAGTTACGTTTAAAAGATATAAAAGATCCGAAACCGTCATAAAAAATGACAAAGAGATATGTCGCAACCAAATAACCGTCTAATTCTTTTAATTATAGAACAAAAGAGTTTCCTTTATTAATTGACCAGAACCGGTTATTTATGGTGTGGGTTTTGTTTCATACGGGAATAGAACGGCCACCCATCGAGACGGAATACTATAGATATATCGACAGAGATTTCGTGTTACGTTGTGTATCGAACATTACTTAAAATACTCATGTTTATTAATGAGAAAATTCGTTTGTTTTACATTTACATTGAGACGCGATGTCGTCGTCAAGAGGCACTGTCATAGTGAAAATATTAACAACGTATAACACCGTGAATTCGCCTTGGTTTTAATGATAAGTAGAGGTAACGTCTGTAATTACAAAGCTCAAACTAATTCTTATAAGCGGAACTTACTTTGCTTGGTGATAGGGCTTCGTGTAAACCCGACTATCACTGGGTATCACCCACTCATGTGTTTTGGTTTAAAGAGTTAGTGAGCCAATGTAACTACAATCAGTTTGACGACAATATGTCCCTTGTGTTTTAACAGCTTAGTTCTTAAGCTTGATGGCTGATTGAATCATTTCTTACAGCCTCAATGTGTGTCAATGGGTCATACAAATTGGTCATAAGGTGGCCCATTTACCAATACGCAATATATCATAAAAAGACAACCATTAATAAAGGTTGAAAAAAATAGATTAGTTAGGTTATGTTAGTTAGATGCCCATTCAGTTAGGCCCGCCTAAAGCTCTATTGTTTCTATATTAACTCTACACAGATTAACTGTTGGCAATTAAATAAATGAGTTTACATTTTTATTAATTTTTAAAACAGTATGAAATCCTTTGATTGCATTTTATATTGTTAAAAATATTTTCTACTTTGAATATGGTCCTACTTAAATACAGGATAACATTATTGTTGTAATAGTATCTACAAAGAGAATTCTGAACATACCATCTAGGGATTCCCCTACTGTTCCCATTAAAAGTTGACTGATTAGTTTCTTTATAGTAATCTTCTTGTTATAATCTGCTAGTAGCTTCAAATTATGTTGTGTATTGTAATTAAGGTTTAATGTACGATTATCATTATCCTCATTGTTCCTTCAACAAAAACTAAAATGCTAAAAAAATATTTCTGAATAGCTCTTGTACTAGATATAACAAATTGTTCTTAATTTGTGATATATTGCAAATCTTTCTTGACAAATTGAATTACTATTTTAAATACATTTTATGAAATGGTTACACTGATTAAATTTACTGTTAATTGGTTGTTGTTTTTTTTTATTTATGGAATCTAGGCGTTCGTTGTCACGTGTTATAGAAAAAATAGTAACCTATGTCCTTTCTTGGAGTTTAATCTTGCTTTTTATGAAATTTCATCAAATTCTGTTCAGTACTTTGAACGTGAAAGTGCAACAGGCAGACAGACTTAATTTCGCATTTATAATATTAGTATGTATGATTTCCAGAAAATAAACTCCTACTTTCTATCTGATATCCCCACTTTTTTGTCCAGAAATATGTCAGACATTTTTCATAATGTGATATATGTTTCACTGTCTGAAAAATTGTTCACATATTAATATTCTGATAATTGAATCTGACGTAACATCAAATTCATTACATTTCTCTATGCAGTTGGACATTTTACAATAAATTTATAATACAGCTACAAATTATCGAAAACGTTCAGGATTTAGCGTTAAGGAAACTATTAATCTGAATATAAAGAAATTATAGCGCCAATAAATCATAAGAACTATGTGACTTTGTTATATTTTATTTCGAAAGTAATATTAATTCATTTCCTTCGAGTTAACTCTTGTTAGCATTTCGATCGAGAATTACTATGAGAGCTGATACAGATGATAAATGATCCTGCGTTCGCCGTTGAAACATATATTTAGACCTACATAGGTCTTGTCATATTCGTCTACATACACGAATATGATAATTCACACAATTGCTATTATTTATTTTTTTATCAAAATTACATAAAGTAGCCTATTAGGTAATGGTATATTTTATTTATAGAAATCGTTCACAAAGAGATAAAAAATTTAATTTATTCAGTAAATTAAAAAGTAAAAGAACGATACATACATAAAATGATGAACAATATAATATAATTATATAATAAAAATGCTTTCAGTATGTTTTAATCGTCTATATTTAACGGCGGTTTTTACTTAATTTTTTTTTTTTATTAAAGTAAAGTAAAAAGCCTAAATTATACTTTTCATAACATGTTTTTGAGACATATGCAAGATTCTTCACAACGCTTTGTTTTACGACCGACAGTGATAATATGAATTATATAAACAAGTTGCAGCTAATGTTAATAAAGTGATACTTGCACGGGTTTGAACCCGCAATCATAGGTTAAGTATCACATGTTGACAGCCTTGACAGCCCACGGACACCAAAAACTATTAAACATAAAGATTTGATATTTGCAAACGACAAAAATTAATAAAAATGAATAACATACTTTTATTAGTAGGGTAATTTGAAACGTCATTTTTCAAGATTACATTTTTGGTACCACGGATTGGCCGGGATGCCAAGAAGAACCGACTAGAAACAACAGTCATTTTTCTCCGATACTTCACTTACATATAATTATTCTGGATAAGAGAGCCGAGATGGCCTAGTGGTTAGAACGCGTGCATCTTAACTGATGATTTCGGGTTCAAACCCAGGCAGGTACCACTGTATTTTCATGTATTTAATTTGTGTTTATACCTAATTCTTCTTGTGCTCGGCGTTGAAGGAAAACATCGTGAGGAAACCTGCATGTGTAATAATTTCAACGAAATTCTGTCACATGTGTATTCCACCAACCCGCATTGGAGCAGCGTGGTGGAATATGCTCCAAACCTTCTCCTCAAAGGGAGAGGAAGCCTTAGCCCAACAGTGGGAAATTTACATGTAATTCTGGATAAACATCAATCAAGTCTAACACCGCGCTTTTTGTCTATAGTAATAAGAAAAAGAGGTAAATTTTTTTTGTATGTTGTAAATAAAAATCGTCGGTAGAAAGCTTAATTATTATTCCTGAGTGCTATAATTATAAAATATAATTTTCTTTATTAATAAATTGCACGCGCGAAGCCGGTGCGGATCACTAGTTACCAATATAATCTTTTATCGAGTAAGACGCCTTATTTATGATTAAATCAAATTGTAAAGGTGTTACGTTTGTTATCAGCAGTCATTTTGCTTGGTCGTTCAGGACGACCTATTTATAATGGCATCGTAAATAATGCAATGCTAAATTTAATTCTAATGATGTGTGTACATACGTTAAATAACTTCGGTAATGTCAACACCGAAGCTTATGAAAGAGATAGTTTTAGTCGATGTAATTCGCTTCCGTTCTGATTCACATGTTTGTATAATTTCTGACGACATGCGCATGTGTGATACGAATTTGCACATATGATTTTCTCTGATTTCGTTTGAATTATTTCGGTTTATTTGCGTGTAATGAATTTGTTTTTGCGTATATATGTATAAGTATAAAACAAAGTCGCTTACCGCTATCTGTCCCTATGTATGCTCTGATCTTTAAATTTACACAACGTATTTTAATACGGTTTTTTTAATAGATAGACTGATTCAAGAGGAAGGTTTATATGTATAATACATGTACAATATAGAGGAGAAACATTGTTTATTTTAGAGATTTCTAAAGTGATGTCGTAAATAAACACATTTTTGAGCTTACATTGCAAACGCTGGCTGTACACTACGAAATAGATCAAAATAATTTACTACACTATTGTACATCTCAAAAAGGTCTTCAAAGAAGTCAATGGCATATGTCTATCTCTTAGGGATAGCCAACAAAAACCATTTTTTATCCTTTACTTTTTACGAAAAATAATGGCTTATTTTCGAAGCGATTTTAAGCAATACAGCATCAATCCTTATCCAATTAAGTACCTTAAATACATTGTGCATTTAATATAGATCAATACAGCATGTAATTTCAAAAAATCAATTTCATGTAATAAATATTGGAAAGTATAAAAGTTTCAGACAGATTCGCGTTTTTATGGAATATTGTAACGAATAATTAATTTGATAATATATATATTATTCTGGGTGATTTCGCTCATGACGTTCAGATATATCAAGTGCATAAATGTATGCGAAAACAGGTGCCTTCTCTATTTCTTCACTCTGACCAGCGAATGGGATTGTATTCTGAAATTTATGGGGTAATTCAAACGGGTTAACCAGTATTCTAAGGGGCACAAGTATTAATAATACAAAAACGCAAATTTCGCATCACTATAAAAATCTTGTCTGAAAATCTCTTCGTTAAATTGCCGTGACCCGGATCTCAAGGTCACATCTAAGGCCCCACAAGCCAGCCACGAGACTAATGAGCCAGTGGAATAATGATATCCATTATTATCACTATTAAAAATAGAAATTATGATCACCATTCCCAGTGAAATCCTTCGACGAATACAAAACGGAAGTATCCCGTAAAGTGCCGACTTCTAAATAAGTACTAAATTAGTTAATCATGATAGAGAGTATAAGACAGCATATTTCGAAACCATATCATTAATCTTGATGAAACGTATTAGTTTTCGTTGTAATATTTTACGGACGGCTCTGTAAACAATTCGCTATTTTTGACTTGTTTATTTGTAACATATATTAAGATGATTTTAGTTGGTAGGGTTTGGTGCCGACTCTTAGGTTTTTTTTTTATGTAACAGGTAGGACGTAGGTGGATGCGTATAAAGGTAGAGGACGAAAGAATCGGTGGATGGATTGTGTGAAAGACGATATGGCTGGAAAGAATGTTACTTGTGAGATGACGTCAGATAGAGAAGTATGGAGGAAGAAAACATGCTAAAATAAAATTTGGATAAGGGCAGGAAGATGAGGATGATGAGACGGGCAAATGGACTACCTGTTTTTAAGTGGTCACCACCGCCCATAGACATTGGCACTGAAATAACCATTCATGCCATCGCCAATGCGCCACCAACCTTGGGAAGTAAGATCGTTACATCATATATTCTACCGACAAGCAGTAGTACTTAGTATTGTTGTATTCCGCTACAAGGGACGTGATATCTCAGTATCGAAGGTGGCGCATTGGGTATGTAAGAAATGGTTAAAATTTTCTACATTGCAATTGTCATTATTTTTGTTATTTATGTATACCTTTCTCTAGTAGTGGAATAATAAAATATATAAATACCTAAAATTCGTACGTGAAGACGTATTGTGTGTCCAATTAGTAAGAAGGTGGGCCACACGGCCGCGTTATTTCTAAAAATACTAAAAACACTCTGTTACCATTTGTCACGGCACGCCCTGTATTTATCAAGATAGCGTTCCGCATCTCATCCTACAGGATGTTAGAGTCCAAGGAATTGGGTGGAAATTACAAAATTACAAAAAAAAAAAACATAACAGCCTTTAACTCTGTTCCACTACTAGATCCTCTCTTTTGAAAGAGTTTCAACACGATGGCAAGCATGAGATGAATTATAAACACGAATTTAAAACATGAAAATTCAGTGGCGCTGTCCGTATTTGATCTCATTATCTTCGGTTATAAATCGCGTGGTCCATCAAGTGTGACAAGTAACTTTTATATAATACGAACTAAAACTAATACGTATTTTTTATTAGCAACAATATTGTACATGGTGCATTTTAATTATTTACATTGTTTTTAAGCAGTTGCGTCATTTTTTGTAATTAAAAATACACGTAAACATTCTGGCTTCCCTCCACCCTATAGGTAAGCGCGGTAGCCGTAGAAATAAACACGGTTAACATTCCTATAAACAAGATTGTTGCGGCTCACGCGCGCTTGATTGATGGAGATGCGCGTGCGCAGCTCGCGCTATTAGTGCCGCTTTATGGTAAAAAACGGATAATACTATATTATATTTGTAACGTTAAAAATGTGTCTTTAATTACCAAGCTCAGGATAGAATGTATTGAATGTCGCCGAGCGAGGGTCGAAGTAATCACAGAATCACTTAAAATCTTGTGACACATTAAGATCTTTGATAGTTTTTATTGTAACATTTATTTATAATTACCGTCATATTTCTTAGAACGAAAACTAGGTTTTTTTTTTTTAATTTATTTCAGTTCAATGCAACTATTACATCGGCAACAGTTATATAAATCATCACAAAGTGCTGTTTAACAGCGGTCGTGCCAATTGTTCCGAGGATATTTTAAGCGCTCGCATGAATAATAATGCAATCAGACCACATTACAAGTATATCACGGTGCGATTGTCGCGTGTCTGAAATAGCCGAGAAGTGGCAATTGTCGAGTTAAATAGAGTCATGGGATTAAATAATATGCTTGATTTATAACTAACGCCGCCTTACGAGTTAAATTCATTGCGCTCACTGTCTAGTTATGTGTATATTTTTGACAAGGGCTTCAACGGAGATACTGTATTATATTATTAATATCACTTAAAATAATGACAGTTTAGTTTTTTTTTATTATCTTCATAGAAATAGGCAAAGGCAAAACAGTTTCGTGCCTTGTTTTTTTATGCCATTATTAGTAATATTAATTACGATAAAAGTAACAAATTCTCATATGAACCTTAGTTAGATATATTGAAAACAGCATTAACCTACAATATATATCATCTCTTTCTACCCATTTGACGTTTATTTTTCAACATGTCATCTCTTTCTAACATTTGACGTGTTATTTTTCAACGCAACTCAATATTTTCGAACGTCTATTTTTATTGCAAGACCGTTTGCCAAAGAATATTTGAATGCATAATCAAAGCGCTTAGTATGTTTTATTATATATTCATTCTGTTTGTTATTAAATCGACTTTGATGGCAAGTCTTACTTTGAATCGAATTTAGAATTATTTTAAATAATTCTTTATGGTTAATACTTTATTTTTAATTAATATAATAATATTAATTTAAAAAAAAAACTGTATGTCATTCTAGTTGCACTTGGGCTGATAATTCACATACCTTTGCCTATATTTAATATTTAAAAAAGCGAATAACAATGACATACATCTTGTATTAGGTTCTTGTTTTATTATAAAACATTTATACATAAAAGCTTATCATACTTAAGCCAATAAGGCTTTTTCAAGGATATCGAGTTATATCTTACATCAATTTAAATTGTCTATAATTACAATACAATAGCATAAATAAACAACTAGTAATCATGTAGATGACACGTTTACATTTTTATTATTAATAAATTTATGGCATATTAGAATAGAAATACGGTTTTATATTAAAAAAAAAAACTTTTTATATTATTATATTTGATTTTTTTTTATTCCTGAGTAGTAAAACACCAGTTAAGCTTGGAGTATCTGTTGTCAAACTAATCTACAATGATACGTTCCTCACATATCACTCAATGGTCTATCCTCAGCTTCATTGTCGCTCGACCATTGTTTATTAAAACAATAAGATATTTTTATTGCGACGACACTTTAACGATTATTAATGACATCACAGTGTTTCTTTTAAATTTGGAATACCGTTGGGCTTGAACGCATTATCTTTATTTATTGTTTTTTTAAAGCGTTTTTTTTTCTTTGGGGTTCTATATTTAAAATATCTGACTTAAATTGTTAAATTTAGGTTATGTGGTATTGAAAATAGACCTTATTAGATTTAGGTATATTGTTTTGGAAAATGACATTAACAAAATAAATCAATGTACTTATATTATAATATAAAGACTTATTTTCTTTGTGTGTTAATCACTGAAAAGCACTGAACGTATCGGTATGAGACTATTACTAATTGACGCGTAATCGTCCGTAGATATATATTTATATGGCTTTTTTAATGCCCAGCGAATCGGACCGGTAACAGCCAGTATGAAATAAAAGGCTGTTGTCTTTATATGGGCTACAAAGAAAATATAGAGAGTTAAAATTTTAAGTGAATGACTGAACATGTTGCTGCTTTATCAAATAATACCATTAAGTCACATTCTAACATTCTTTTTATAATTGATATGTGAACCGCGGTCAACTACTTATAACAAAATTAGTGACAACAATGACCGTTTCGCACCGCTTTATCACCGATGTTTTGACAGCTCGCATCGCAACGGTATTCCGCACATCACTTAAAAATCTCCACCTGTCAGAATGTCGAATATATGAAGACTATCGTTGAAATCATGTTTAAAAGTTCGTTATTTTCGAAATGAAATTCGAACGCGTTCGAAAATGGAACCGTTCATATGGTCTATTTCTTCGTTTTAAATGTCGAACGTCTTCTATTGTTGTCGTCAGTCGTGATGACAATGGGTTCAAAGTGTTGATGGGTGATTATCGTCGTGCTCTTAGGCAGATATTCCACTAAGGTGTATTTATTTTTTATAAACCTAGATTGCTTAAGAAAATTGTATGGTAACAAAACAAATATCAATTTTAGCGTTTTCTTACTAAATATTTGTAATATAGAGTAAATTAATTTATATAATGATATAAATTTATGATATCAATTTTAGTGTGATGAGGGCTTAAGCAAAACTAAGCCAAGAAAATTTAGCGTCGATTGACAAATTACTTCGTAATAGCGCTGGGATATTAAAAAAAAAACAATTGGAAAAGTAATTTTGTGCTCATTATTTACGAATAGTCGCGTCCTTTAAAATGATTTTATACATAAATTACGTTTTCATAATTTGGCCGAATCATCTGAATTATTGCCATTTATAAAAATGTATTATTCGCTGCTTTTATTGCTCATTCGTTTCCCTTTGTTCTTTATTTAAATCTTTCATCGAATCATATTTAATCTGTGTATTTTTACCGCGTAATAAAAATTACTTGGAGACAGTGTTAAATATCGAATGATTTCTTAGAAGAATATATTTTTCTTTGTTCGGAATTTCGACTGTGTTAATCTATAGGATTATAATATCAAGACGGGCGTCACCCTAAAGTATAGTTTGACATTTCTGGAATACGTGCCTCACATTGTTTATACTACAAACTTCATACTAACAATATTAATAGAACACCATTTCCAAAGAAATAATTGTTACGAATTTTATAATTTACAACATGATTCAAGTTGAGTTTATGTAAGACATTACCTGAGTACATTTAATCATTTTATTTATTTAAAAGTGTGAAAAACGTCTCAAATGAGCTCCAATTTTTAAAGTTTTAAAAAATATGTAACAGATGCAGGACGCCCGGTAGATGCAAAAAGTCTAAATTGTATCAAATGAAATTCTTTATAATAAAATAAAATTATTAAATCAATGGTGAGTACACTAAACAAAACAAAAAAAAAATCAAATACGTGCCACGCACAAACAAGGATGAAACGACGGCGTCAAGCCGTATGCCGTCACGACTTACGAGTCGGTCTCGACTTCAAGGCGAAATAGATGTTTCATATTAAAACTGAAAAGCTATGAAGCTGAGTAAAATAATATTTAAATACATTAATACTTAAATACTTATAATATCTAATGAGTTATCTTCCAAAGCAAGGTATATTATATGTAAATATATTTCACTCGCTTCAAATATTCAGATCTATTAGTAATTCAAAATGTAAAAGTTAATCATGACCGACCGAACAACGTTTAAATTTGGAACGTCAACGTAAAAACTATCGATTTTTTTTTTTATAAACACGTAAATTAATCTTGTGTTGCCAGCAATTAATTTTTAATGTCAAATAATATATTTAGGCGCATTGTTGACGTCAGATAAGTTTTCTAGTGTGTTTTTAGTTTTCGGTTTAAAGACATATTTCTTTTATAATGTGACAAACTTATTCGGATTTAAGGGGAATGTTTAACGATTTGCTATTAAATAATTCGAATAGAATTTAATTACGATTTATGAGTTTAACACATGACAACACAATGAATAGCTCTAGAGAGTTATAGCTACTTTCTTTATATAAAAATATCTATTTTTTTTTAATATTGTAAATATTTGAATATAAAATAATAATAATATTCCGTCTGTTTTCCTAAATTATTGTTTAAAAACGTCTATAAATTGAATTATTTCATACTGTAATCCGTAAATTCATAACAAATCTAACGTCGTATCATAATTATAGTGTTCTAAATTTTTGTATAAATGATTTCGCAAAAAAAAAAAAAATGGCTGACTGGCTTTACCTGCGCGTCATTTATAAAACTTTACCTATATAACAAAAACCGTCAACCCCACCTTGAGAGAGTAACTCAAGGGGTAAATAAAAAAACGTAGCCTGTGAACCGCTCCTTCCCTGACTCAAGCTATCTCTGTACCAAATTTCATCAACATCGGTACAGCGGTTTTAGCGTGTTAACAGACAGAGTTACTTTCGCATTTATAATAATAGTATAGATAAATAAACAGCATTTTCACACATCTTTGTAATAAATCTTAATATTGTTTACAGAAATCAACCCATTTCGCCGTTTGATGTACTTTATGTGTGTCTAATTACTGAATTTATTGAAACCGCCATTTTTATATTTAGGTTTACGTTGTTTAAAATTCTTATAAATATAATTTTGCATTCATAAATATTTGTTAAGAATTTCATGTCGTAGACAAAATTGTATGTTATTTAAATAAATAATCAAAGATTCAATGATAGCTTTATTTTTTTATTTCAAGTAGGTATGCGACATGTAGGCAACGTGATGGTAAGTGGTCAGCAAGAAGATCCTACATGTAAAAATGTCCCAAGAAACGATTGGTATAAAACCTTACTAAACTTTTATAAAAATATGTAAAAATCGATGATTTTTATCATAAAGATTTGGAGTTTATTCCATGACGCTCCTCTAATGCAGTTGGTGGATACATATGAGACACAATTTCATTGAAATTAGACAATTTTTTGGCATTAGCAGCCTGTAAATTTCCCACTGCTGGGCTAAAGGCCTCCTCTCCCTTTGAGGAGAAGGTTTGGAGCATATTCCACCACGCTGTTCCAATGCAGGTTGGCAGAATACACATGTGGCAGAATTTCGTTGAAATTAGACACATACAGGTTTCCTCACGATGTTTTCCTTCACCGCCGAGTACGAGATTTATTATAAACACAAATTAAGCACATGGAAATTCAGTGTTGTTTGCCTGGTGTTCAACTAGCAAACATTAGTTATGATGCAAGCGTTCTACCCACCGGAACATATCAGCTTTGCTCGTTTTTAATTTTTGGCCAATAATCAACCTTGACCGAACCAGATCTGAAATTAGACATAGATCTCAAAACTGTCTATTATTACCTATGAAACTTTACCAGGGAGTTCCAGTGGACACAAATAGCATCGAAGATTTCCAACCTTGTGAAGGTTATCATTGAAAAAGACGACTAAAAACATATTGTATCAAGTTATACAATTGTATATTCATATATTTTCTATTTTATTTTATCACAACGAATTAATCAGGGGCAGATTCATTTAATTTGTAGATTTGCAACACTCGCGTTAAACATATGATATACATTAATCTGTGCCCCGCTGAAATCGGACAAATTCCCTGTTATTGCGAGCGAATCAAAACAAAATAGAAAATTGGAGTAGAAGAGACTGATGAGTCAATAATAAATTGCTCTGTAGGTAATACTTTACGGACGTAATTCATTCATATTTAAAATATTTATATAGTCACATATTGCCTTAGATTAAATAAGGAAAATGTTAGGAAATTGTTAATATGACACTCTCTTGCCTTAGATACACATATAAATGTTGGTTCTAAGCTTGACCCCAGTTATATTGGATTGACAACCCATTGGGTTAAAGGACAGCATGGGGATCTATGTTTGCGCATACACCATTGATAGCCAAGAAAACTTTACTCATAAAAATTGGTTTTTCTTGGCAAACTTGATTTTATTTATGAAAATCTGGAGGCGGTATTCGTACTCCGAGTCGTTATTATGTACCTTTATGTTAATCGTAAAGGTTTTATGCGTTTTTTTTAAGGAACAGAGATACTCTAGGGTTATTCTTATAGGGATTCTATAAGAATAAACTCGAACTCGCCGCGTGTCTCGAGCGTGATATGTCAGAATGTGATAAGCGATATTGACTATGGTAATTATAAGATTTATCAAACACACGTATCAAAAAAGCGTATCATCGTAAGTCGGAGACGATCACTCGTGAATAGTTGCGCTTCGTATCCCATTCTTGATATAATTCACGAGTCTATAATTCACGAGTTAATTCTTCCAGAATCTCACTACTGTAGTTAATCGGTATTAATTATGATTTTTTTCAAATTTAAAATTAAAAATATGTAGGTAAGATATTTTGTTTGTTCTGACTTTAACAACGCGGGCTCATTTAAATAGTTGGATAAGATACTATGTTTCTTGTGACTATAGTTTTGGGGGCTCATTTCTGTTTGACGAGAGAATATGTGTAGTACCTTAGGTTAAGGGTCCAAACCGTTTTGCATAAAGCCCTCCCACACAGCACTGACACAGTCAATAAAAATGTGCAATCAAATTTGTTGTGTCCTGTTTTTTCTCGATAAATTTCTTAATAACCAGTCAACGAAGAAATAATCACGCAAAAACAAAATATAAAGAATGAAAATTTCAAGGCCCATTTAAACTGAATGCTAATTTTGCACAAATTGGGTGTTTTTTTCATGAAATTATGAGGATAATACGCAAAGAGATCTCGATTATGACAACGGTAATTATGTTTTTGAATAAAACAATTTTTATGGGCTTGTGTTGACAGACGCTGAGAAATCTTAATATTATTTGTGTTTGAACTCTAAATTGGGAAGATCAAAAATTTTGATATAATCATTTAAATCACAATTTGAAATGTGCGTTTTCTTTGATGATTTCATTTTAAATTGAATTATAATACATTATATACAAATTTTATTTTAGCTTAAACTGTACATATATATTTTTTATGGAGTAGGTGGCAAACGAGCAGGAGGTTCATCTGATGGAAATTAAGGACCACCCCTCATGTACTTCTGCAACACTGGGGTGCTTATGTTGCCGGTCTTCTAGTAAGATTTAGAATCTTTTAGATTTTTGGACAAACAAAGGCAGAATGTTTATGTAAATATATGTTTTAATATAATTACCAATGCACGCATGAAATTATTTGAACCTATATAACCTCCTTCCTTCCATAGTGACTCATATCTGTCCTTAAGCACACTAAAATATAAAATGAAAAATACGTTTACAAATATAATATTCGCATATTCAATTATAATTTGCATATCCGATATAATTACTCGCTCTCCTTAATCCGTATATAATACGCTCAAATGAAAAACAATATCAGCACTTACAATTTGGGGACCCATCAATAACCCCCTCCCCATTCCCCCCACAAATTGTGCAGGGAACGTCAGGGTTGACGCAATTATTGCCCCGATCCATCATCAGCGGTGACGTGTGACGCAACTAAATAATTTACGGGTTAAGCATTTAATTCTGTATGGAGGAGAGTAAACTTGCGTTTATTTTGTCTTGACATATTTATTGTAGGAATTATTAAATGTATTAGACGCGGTAGGTATCGCAAATGTCTCAGATATAGTCCTATTGTAAAAGGAAGCGAGTATTTTGTTTAATTTGTGTTTTCCTTTAACTATAGTCCTTTGTATGAGATGATCATTATCCGAGTTATAAAGAGAAACTTGTAACAGTAAGTTACTGTCTCCGCAAAGTAAAGTCTTAAAGGGTAAGGTGTTTGATTCTATAATAAAACCTCAAATACTATAGCGATTCGTCACTTTTTGTTATATACCTATATACAAAACATATAATTATTTATTAATTATTAATATTTCATTAAAAATTAACATAATACATAGTTTATCAGCGCTTTCTTCTTTATAGGATATACATTTCGAATATGGTAATATTAATATTAATTCAATTTTCTTGAAATAACGATTGAATTGAGCTTATAAGAATTTGACTAAAGAGTGTAAAGAATTACGTTTATATAGTGTCATTTAAAAATACTTTAGCAATTGTCGTTTAATAAAAACGAACTTAAGCGAAAATTAATTTTAATATTCTAAGACGTTTTTGTCTTATGTTTGCGTCGTTTAAGGGATAAAACAACTCGCCTATAATGTGCCTATATAATAATATGTCGAGGGGTTATAAAATGCGTAATTACAGCAATTCACTTGAATACAAATAGTATCGTTACATATTATATAAATATAATATATATATTTTACGATAGTGTTATGAATATCATGTTAGCATGGTAGAGAAAATGGGTTATCTGATGGAGACCCATAGATATACCAATCATGGGAATTAAGAATAGGTGTTCGTTTTATTACACTTGATTACTAAAATCAAAAAATATTTATTGAAAATATGAGCAAGTGGGATTCCACAGAAGGTTACCGCAAGAAAAAAACAATGTTATTTTTTTAATAAGTTATAGAAAAAAATATATACCTACTGTGTGTTTGCTGTTCAATAATTATTATCTGTGTAAATTTAAAAATATTTATTATACTTACAAGTCGAGCTTGTAATATGAAATAGCTTTTATGAATTAGATATAATTATATAACTTAATATCGTCAAATGATTATATTTAAAGGATTCGAAACAATCAATTTATATCAATAAGTAGGTATTTATCCCAATCGGAACAAAATAAACGATTATTTACTGGTCAACAAAAAATATTTTTAATATTTGGCTTATGGAATATTTATCAAACATTTTCATAAAGAATACTCTATGTTGTCATTTCAAATCTCTTAAACCAACAGCGTATTCTAATAGCCTCCAACATCGCTATGAAACCCGAAAACAAATTACTCTCGTGGCGTACAATAGGATTTTCTCAATAACGGCGTGAACAAAGCGCCCCTAGCGTCAACCCGCGTAATCTCTATTGAACTTGTCTGCAATCTGTCAAGAGATGGCGCCACAATGGCGGATTAGCGCGGTTATTACGTCACCTTTGTGGTTCAAGTCCGGGTTATGATCGAGAGGAGAATATTAAGGATTATAACGGCTCCCCTTTTGAGAGTACGCCAATATTTTTGTAAAATATCAAGATAGTTGTTGACTGTTTGAGTGTGTTATATACTTTTTGCGTTAGAAATTATTTATTTAATATAAGATATATCTACTTATAATAGGTATATTTAAGAATATCATAAACTATATAAGCGAAACACGTCACGAAATTTTTTAAACGATAGGTCGGATTGAATTATAATTTAGCATAGTATAGCAATAGGTAAGGATTTTTTGTAAATTTGTACCTAATAGGGGGAAATCAGAGAGGGGTAACTTTGTTTCATACAAAATTTTATACATGTTTACCCCTACGAAGACGTGAAAAATAGCTAGTATTATTATAAAATCATTTGTATTGATTATCAAGGCACAACCAAAATGACTGAATCTGGAAAATTGAAATCATTCAATGATTGAAACGTACGTAACGTTTTATTCTAAAACGTAAGTATCCCCTAAGAAAGGATTTAAGGAAAATTCAAATTTAAGGGGGAGAAATAGAGGAATAAACAAGCATAACTTTGTTTTAAGTTTATATATAAAATTATCTAAGACAGACTTTCACGTACCTACGTTAATAACTATTAATAAACATATAAATAAATTAATAAGGCTTTTAAAATCTCATTTTCCGTGCAATTACAGTAATTTAATTTTTCAGTTATATTATATAGTTGTTGATTGAGTTCGATTACCTTTTTTGTTTTTTTTTTCTATTTATGTTTTTTTTTCTACATTTTTTAAATGAGAAACCCTCTGCGTGTAAAGGCCTCCTCCAACTTTATCCCTTGTTTTTTTATTATACATATATATTACTATGTTAGTTAATGAGGACAGGACAAATATACTTTCATATAGCTGTATTAGTAAGGTTAAGCCTGAATACCTTCAAGATCCTTCAATAGCGTCAACATTTCTCCCTCAACTTAATCAAACTTTGATGCATGAGGTCTTAGTATTGTCATTACGTGTGATTGCTACTCAGAGGGTAAAATAATAAGATAACCCTCCGAACTTAGTTACAATTTTATGGACGTATATATTATATATATTTTGACAAATCTTTATATTTATAATTCCTCTGTATGTTTGTATGTATGGCACCGAAGTCTTTCAGAAATAGATGGGCCGATTTTAATTAAATTTGTTGTGTTTTTAAGTTGGTTGGAGGAGTAGCTGTGATTTGGTTCCAGCTGATCGGCTTCTATTATATTTATATATTTAAATTTAATGGTAAAAATAGATACATTTATTATTTGACGCGAAGTTGAGACAGGCATAATCGTAACTTAGGTTTTTTTTTTATTAGATCAGTAGGCAGACGAGCAAATGGGCCATCTGATGGTAAGTGGTCACCACCGCCCATAGACAATGGCGTTAAGAAATATTCACCATTCCTTACATCACCAATGCGCCACCAAATTCGGGAACTAAGATGTTACGTCCCTTGTGTCTGTAGTTACACTGGCTCACTCACCCTTCAAACCGTAAAATATAACCCTGTAAAATGCATATGAATATAATTACAATGTTTTTCATATTATTTTAAAGACTTTTTTATTTTATATCATTACTCTCCTCTTTCTTTTTAATTAGTTTTTTAAGTTTGTGGTATTGTATTTATTATATCCGAACAACACGGTCCTATTATAAACAAAGATTCAAAAGTACTAACATTATAACATTCCAGCAAGAATACTTAAATCCTAAACGTTGATGTGTGCGTGCGAAGTAATAAATACTCTAATCCAGACTCACACATGGATAGTGACATAAGTTACATAATTAACAGGGTTATATCAAAAATGCTGTTTATATTAATGTCGCCGTTGGGATGTTATAAAAATTATTTATTACTTTGTAAGCATAACAATCGTATATATACTAATAAAACGTGTCACCAACAAAATAATTGGGGCGGAAAATTATTATATTATTATAAATAGTTTAGAATCTGAATATAATTTTATTCGTGTCGTACGGGAGCAGGCCACGCTCATAATTCATAATTCTATGTAAATTAACTGAAGCGTTTTGATACTTGAAAGTCTATTTTGCGTTATTTTATAAAGATATTTATCATTTTTACATATTTAATAAATAGATAAAATGAAAAGGTTAATTCTGTTAGAAGCGTTTCTCTATCAAACAAAGAACAAATCGTGATTTATTTAATTTTACTGTTGAGTTTTACTAGGATTGTGATTTAATGCTCCACCAGTACAAGTCTCAAGACTTTACAATCGAAGTAAACGAACACAAAGATTTTATTGTTCTTGATAGTAAAATAATTCATAAAAAATAAAAAGTTTTATTTATTTGAGCCTCGGGACAGTATCCGCGATAATTTTATAGTTTTATTGGCATTTCTCTTGTGAAAATACCAAGAAGAGGCGGGTTTTAATAGGATTTATTGTACATTTTATTTTTTGTTTCCGTGCATAATAAATTTCGATTTTCCGTCATCGCATGTTTGAATTCTTTGATCTTTGGACGTATCGAATTTAAAATATTTGACGTTAGACATTCGTGCGCCTCGGGGTAATAGGTACTGACTCGTAGGCCGTGTCTTCGGACGTCATGAGGTTCTCATGCCGCGTTGCTTTCCCCGCGGCCTTTTACGTGTGTTGCTATATAACAAGAAAAATATATTTAATTTATTAACGAAATTATGTTTTTATGTATTTTCCTCATCTATGCTAATAATTAAAAATAGCGTTGTAAGAATCTTATTCTTACAACGCCATTATTCCAACAGCACATTACCTCACGATTTTTTCCTTCACTTTGCACGAGATGATTTATAAACATAAATTAAGCACATGAAAATTCAGTGGTGCTTTAGGATTGAACCCGCAATCATCGCTTAAAAATAATTTTAACCACTGTATCGTTTTGTATAATTTTGTGATAATATAAAATTTAAACAAAACCAGCGGAAATACGTAACTATTTATAAATAGAATTCTATATCATTAGAGGCTAAATAGTTAAAGCTTTCAAATTACATATTTAATTATATTTTTTATCTGTGATTATTATGTATTGTAATAAAATTTAAGTGGCATAAATCTAATTTGTATAAATGTGTAAAACATTAATTTTCATTAAGTATAATTTTTAAAAGGTTTGAGTTGGGAATAAATTTACATTTTTATTAGAACACCTATAAAATAAAATTTCATAAGTGCTTTTATTAAAACCAAAACATCGAAATAAAAACTATTTTTATATTTGTTTTAAACAATAATAATGATATTATACTGAAGCTCCCCTAATCATTTGTTTCCATAATCCCCTGAACCGATCCAATCAAAGTTACTCGAGTCTTGGCAAGTTTTTACGTCTAAGGTTATTATTGTGTAAGACGCAAGCTCATCTCAGAACTAGTTCTAACGAGATTAGATGTATGACAGTGTAAATTGAACCTAGGTACCTTGGATATATTATATTAATCATTGTGATGTATCAATTTGATTGGTTTTTCAAGTGTATTTTAAATATAATTTGAACTCTATTGCTTTGATTATAAAAGCGTTTATAATATTAAGTATGTTTAGTGTTTAAAACTATCTAAAATTGACGTTAAGGTTGGTTTCATTAACTTTGCACCTTGTTTGGTGATTTTTGGTGTTATATGCCTTTCTTCCGGTATAACTATAGTATTTTGTTAATGTATGTAGATATTTATTATTAATAGTATAATAATTACGTAATTATAAGATTTGTAAAAATATTTAAAATTCAGTAATTTTTGTTTTCGATTACGTTTCGATATTTATTATATATATATATATATATTTTCATCTAAGTAAGTTAGAAAAAAAAATGTTTATTCATAACGAAAATTATTTTTAAACAACGAAAAATAGCCCACGTTATGATAATCCCACGAGACGCAATCCACGCCGGCGCTGTAAATATAAAGTTCATAAAATTCAAATTAGCACCAACCCTCGGTCTTCAGGGGCCATTTAAATTCATAAATAAGCCCTTCAGGAGAAATATGGGACAAAAAGTCCCCAACAATTAACAAATCGGTGCCGTTTTAGGGTTAATTTTAACCGTTTCCTACGCCTTGGGAGTTTTTTTTGTCTGAAATTTACTGCGGTAACCTGAAACGGGTTTGAAACAATAAATAGTGAGTGACAAATAAAGTAAGAGGGAAGGTGCTTCAGCTATCCTTAAGACGTTTCACACGATTTGCAGAATCAGAATACTTTACAAAATAAACGCATGTGATATAGGGTAATTTTTATTAAGTACAGCTGAGATAAATTGCTAACTTATTTTCTATATTAGGTAATACACCTCATAAAGGAAGATATGTTAATCGATTTATTAAAATACAATAATAGGTACATAACCTATTCTACTAAGGAAGCAAAAGAATTGTTTTGATAAAAAAAATAATAATAATGGGCGTTGTAAGTTCACATTCAGTAATATGGTTAGTTAAGTTACTTAGTTAGTGAGTTAGTTATTCACGAATAGTTGCACAGTTTTTAGGGATGAGTTATGTGAACGTATATTGTCCGTTTACATAGTATGAAAGTATAGTATAAAAATTGTCGATTGTTATCGTCAGTAATATTACATACATGAATGTATCCTAAAAGTCTAACTCCAGTCTGTCACAAATATCCATTTAATTTTATCATAAATCGTCCGTTTCTTGCAATCCCGTGTGAGGTGTTCTTTAACCCGTCATCCGAGTCTATCTTTTTTACAATCTTAACATCTGTTTGTTATTCTATCTATTTCGGTACATCCGAATTGAGAACAGAATCCTTTCCCTGTCATTGTACATCAATTAAGAAGCCGCATTTTGTTTTAATGGCTGTTATATTTCAATCGCACACGCAGTGTTTTATGCGATGATTTTATTTCTTTAATTGTATATTTTTTTATCTATATATAAGAAGCCGTAAAACATCACTGTGCTGTAACGCAAACATATGTGGGTTATATACAAACATTAATTGAATGTGAATTTAGGGGTTGTGTAAATTTCTTTGTGCATTTATTAGCGGTGATAGCTCCTGGCTTATTTAACAGCTTACTTATGTGAAACATATTCGTCCGCGTGTTTGGGGGTGTTGGTAGGTGTAAGGTATCCAATAGCCTATGTCCATCATTGGGATTAAAACTAGCTTTATACAAAATTTCATCGAATTCGGTTCAGTGGCTTGACAGACAGACAGAGTTACTTTTGCATTAATAATATTAGATGAGATAAAAATAATTATCTCAATTCTAGACAGTCAGTGTGGCGTATCAAGTCTTTATTGTTAACATTCAAGTGTGCATTGAATTGTACTACAATATGTTTTATGAAATAAATAAATATAATATTTTTATAGCTTCATACAATAATTAAGTTTTGATTTTTAATTTTAACTGTAATTATCTCCTTCTATTTTTTTTTGACCAAAGGTTGTCTGTGTTCGGTCCAAGCGGCAAGACTGCGTACCATTTAGTTATTTGTATTTTTAGCCTCTTAGTTGATGACATTCTTTGCTACTTTATAAGTAAAAAATAAATAAAAAAACACAGTTATTATTTCACTAAATATATTATATTTAACTTTATTTAATATTATTAGAACGAATCATAAGATAAAAGCATACTTAATATTATTAAGGTGGGGTTTTTTGCAAGCCCGTCTTGGTCAGTACCACCCAATCAACCCATATTCTATCGTCCGGAATACTTAGTATTGTTGTGTTTGAGGGGTGAGCCAGTGTAACTAGAGGCACAAGGGACATCATCTAAGTTTGCAAGGTTGACGGCGCATTGGCGATGTAAGGAATTACCAATATTTCTTTCAGTGTTAATGTCTACTACCCAAATGTCCGTTTCCTATTCGCACGTCCACTAATCTTTTTTAGAAAAAAAAACATGAATTCGAATTTCAAAATTAAAATTAATTTTCATTGTAATAGCTTATGTATTCGTAGTTTAGAATACGGACTGAAAGTGTATTTCTATTGCCTTTTTGTAATGCCTAGAATTTTTAAACTTTGAAAAATCTTTTTAAACGAAAAGTTATTAAAATTCTTTATTAGCATTGGAAGGAATATTGCAAAGATTATTCATGGCTACCGATGTTCTAATATTTTAAGTTGACCCACTTCTCGTAGCTTAGCCCATTTTTCTGATCCAAGTGTAAACTTATCTTACTCGTTGCTATGAAAACTGTGCTAAGCTGGAAAGATTACATTTTAAAAAGTAAAATAACTATTTATGTCCAATACTATACTATAATATATGGCGGAGCTGTTTCTTATTGTGTTTGTTTAGTTTTTCAGAATTAGAACTGCAAGTAAAAATCCTACGTACTAGTAGCAGAATACAATCTACTTATGAGCCAAATTTGATTGATTGAGTTTGTTATCCAAGATGCTTATTATCATTATCATCCTTTCGTATTTCCAATATTATATATAATTATGTTATAGTCATCCAATACAGATATTAACAAAAATATTTTCAAACAAATGATAAGAGTGTTACTAACCGCAAACCAACAGCGTATCG
This sequence comes from Vanessa atalanta, assembly GCF_905147765.1. Taxonomy (NCBI): domain Eukaryota; kingdom Metazoa; phylum Arthropoda; class Insecta; order Lepidoptera; family Nymphalidae; genus Vanessa; species Vanessa atalanta. The sequence goes on along the minus strand of NC_061891.1, from coordinate 8,020,288 downwards.
TTTACACAAAACGAAGAAAACGTGACTAAGAATAGCTCCTTTCAGCACCCCAAACAAAACGTCATATAGAAATATTCAAAAGCAAAGAGTGAAGCGTGGTTATTGTCATATTATGTTTTATGACAGCTACCAGAGAGATGTTTTAATAATCTCGAAATAGCCCGATGCTATATACACGTTGACAGTCGAGTGACAGCGACTTGGACCTGTGAATGATATTATTGTGGTAAAACTTGTATCGTCTGCTAGAGATGAAATTATTACATGAGATGTTTATGGCATTCTTAATGTATAAATTCTAATGGATGTAAAGCTAGTAAGGAATATTTGTTAAGGCTAATCTTGTAACAAATGGACCGACTTTGATAGAACTTTCGTTTGTCTCGTGGAAAGGTTAAAGGTTATCGAATAGAGCGATAAACTCACTGGGAATGGAGCAATTAACATTGCACGCAAGTGAAATTACAAGCAACGACTAGTTACGAATAGATTTAGAGAAGCTAAATCTTTAAGTTCATAATCAAATTTAATGATTTCCATTTGATTTATATTTTGAGTTCAAATAGGCAACAAAATAAAGTCTAATCATGTGTTTAAAATCCATGATTCGAAATTTCAAAATGAAACGTGGAAAAAAAAGTCTTAAAAATTTTCATAAAATAGGACCCAATCAATTTTTAAAATAAATAAACCATTTTATATATTATAGGAAGCTAAATTAAGTTTAGAATTAAGTGAGGTCGCATCCTTTCATTGTTCCGTTTGCTAGCTCTTTTAATCAACTTATAACCACTGCCAGACCACATAGGGTTTAAGACTTAAACAATATGCAAGCTAGAATTACGTAACAGATCATGCAGTTAGATGCGCGCGAGACCCCCGCGGCGCGCGCGCATCTGATCCGGCTAACGAGGACCGAACAATGTCTCTATTAGCTTATTCTGGGGTTTTAGATTGGAACTATGAAATATTTAGAGATGATTTCTTTTAAAAATTAATGAATAGATGAAGATCTTGATTTCAAATATAATACAATATAAAATACAATAGGTGCAGGGCTGATTTTTGTTATAGACGTAGACGGGTGTTTGAATATAATTAGCAATACCTTGATTTCAATAACTATAAATACGTACTACAATTATATTGTCAGCTTATTTGCTTATTTGATTATATCATAATCGTAAACTTATATATTTATTTTCATTATAAAATTTGGTAACAATGATATTGTTAAAATTAATCATTTTTCCCGACTTAAAAATTATGTTCTTTCTTTCATATGTTTTATTGTATGTTTGTGCATCCACTTTCACTGGGAAGTAGTGTGTTTAAATGATTAATGACATCAGTTTGATTTAAATTATACTTATCTTTTAACGCCTTATTTAAAGATAAGATCAGATAGTTATCTTGGCGTATGCAAAGTCAAATCAAACAATTTTTTTTTATTCATATTAAATTAAGAATTAATTCCATTCGACTCCTTTCCTTTCTCTGTGCAACCGTACGACGATCGTTCCCCTTATACTATGCAAATAAAGTTAGTAGCAAAAACAAAGCGAAACACGGTAATTACACTTGGTGGAAAATTAACTGACATCGATACGGCGTACATGCTCTCGGCCGTGAACGTGGACGTAATGAGTCGATATCGCGTTTAGTGCACGGCAGTGTAGTTAAAATGTGATTTTTTGTTTTTTTTAATGAATTAAGCCGGTCATTGTAATTGTGTATATAGTTGGAGTAATTTATATATGAATTTGTTTATATTTTATAATGTAGCGAAGTGTAGTGTGTTGATTTATCGAAGACAATTTATATCCGTTATATTGATAAGAAAAATATATTAAAGTACACGCAATGAACGAGATTAAATCATTTTGCATCAGATCCGTACTATTACATACATTGCATATAGAAACGCGTTTAAGGGATTTTTTTAAGAAAAACTTTATTGTACCAAAAAATTACTACTAAAATGTAGAGTAGTTTTTAATTTATATATTTACATATATTGTATTATTTTATGTAAATGTTTTTTTTTCGTATATATCATAATATGCAAAAGTCTTCATATAATTTATACGGAGACGTACATATATTATTTTTAACTAGCTGTGGCCGCGACTTCGTGCGCGTTGTTTGAATTTAAGCTATTTGGATATTGTAGCGTGACTAAAATAAAAGTAGCCAAAGTTACTCCTTATGACATCCGCTATCTGACAGTGAAAATCCCGTCGAAATCGGTTCAGCCGTTCCAGAGATTAGCCGGAACAAACAGACAGATAGACAGCCAGACAAAAATTGTAAAAAAAATTATTTTAATATATTATGTACCGTGTATACATACATATTTAGTAAAAATCTGTTATTTTAATATTACAAACAGACACTCCAATTTTATTATATGTATAGATGTAACTGTCAATTTATCATCGTGTTAATTAATAGCTAGCTTCCGTTATTCTAATTACTTGACTGACAGTAAGTTTTGACCTCAAGTTTATTTGTTATTTACAGTAATCTGAAAACTTACACACAACATATAAGATCTCGACTAAAGGTTTAGTCATCATCACACCTGTGATCATCAGCATCATCGCCTAGAAGTGAGATATTTTTAAATCTCCTATTCTCTTTTTGAATGGAAAATCATCTACTTTGTACGAGACGTGTGATTTCTGTAAGGGCAAAATGGAAGGAAAACCTCTTAATCCGAGTGTATCTGTAGGGATCCTTGGGCGTCCGTAAGGGTCTGTGGTAGTCGTAAGAACTAACGTAGGCTCTGTGTTTATATCTCTACGTATTAAACACTTTATTGGTGACTAAATTATAAGTAGGTATATAAAATAATATTAATAATCTTTAAAAATGTTCTTATCGTCCCACCTGGCACAATTTTAGAAGCCATTTGTAAAATAAAGAAACGCGATCTCTGTAAGCGAGGGTTAACTTCGTACGCCACATAAATCTGCTAGCAAAGGGTTGTAAATTCCTGAACCCCCTTTAGTTCAGTGATATATGGCGACCTATATAGCTTGACCTGCCCCATCTCCCTATTTCAATATCAGCGAAGAGAAAATCGGAGTGAACTTGTGGATGTCCCGGGACCAGATTGTAATGGTTGATTTTTTATAAACACGAATGAAAATTTCAAGACTCTAAGATATGTTATCGATCCCTTTATTTTGATAATGGATTGGACTATCGGCTAATCGATCTTTTCCGGTGTATCTTATTTAGATCACTTTACCTTTTTAATATTTTATGTTTATGTAAATATTTATAAAGTGGACTTTAGCACATGTACAATAAGTATACCTACCTTTTCTGTTATTTTATCACTAGTTTTATGACGTTTATTTTTATACGTTTTATATTGCTTGGTTATTTGGGAATTTAAATTTTAATATATTCTCATAGATATTTCTGAAGTTCTAAATGTAATTGTTTTAATTTTATTTATTTTCTCAGTCAAATCAATCAATATAATTGTTCTGAACAAGCCATGTACACATGCTTAGAACTTTAAGTAGATTTTACAGCGCGAGAGGTCTTTTAAAGTAATATTATTATGTAACTGCTGTAGGTAATTGCTGTTATGCTATTGACATGACAACCGCAAGCGTAACCGTTTTGATATTAAACATTATATATCTATGTGTTTTACATCGTATTATTCAGGCAATGAATTACTAAGGCCTCTTTTCAAGCTTTCTTAAATATATTAATTCCTTTAATTTTATTTATTATTATGACGGTTTTTTTTACTGTAATAAGATGACATAAAATTTCCCAATTTTGGCCCTTATCCATACGGGCCCCTAGGCAACTATCTACACTGCCTAATTTATAATCCGGATCTGGCCGCAAAAGCACAACGATGAACGGGCCTTAAAATGTGAAAGCCGCTCCGATCCTGACCCCTTGAGCTATTGTCGTCCCCGTGACCATAACCAAAATGGGGAAAGGGGAAAACAAGCATTACAAGTATTCAAATAATAATCATCATTTAATATTAATGTCACATTAATCGCAATTACATTAAGTCTAACGAATGTACGGTCGCAACAATTACTTAAAATTAATCCTAGCTATAAACATCTATCAGAAATGTTACATACAAAGAAAGGATCCCTATTTCACGATACGGTAGTATTTTTTACTTTTTAAGTTCGGAGGTGAAAACATGAGGTCCCATTAAGGTATTGACTCGGTCAGACCTGCGCGCGGTCCGCAATAATTCACAAAGAAATCCTGCCAATATACGTAGTGTTTGGTCATAGATTAAAAAACTTACAGACTAGGGCAAAGGCAAATAAAAAAAATATTATAATCAAATATAGAGTAAGATGGCTTACATAAGCGAGGCTACACATTGAACACGTGTTTAATGTATGCTGTATATGTATCCAATATTCCGAGTTCGAGCAGTATAGCGGTACAAGCTCTAAACCTCCTGAAGTGGAAGGCTTTTGTTCAGTTGTAGGACATTTACTGGTGTTTATTTGTTTATACTAAACCTACATTAATTGTTATTAAATCAAAAGTGTGCGTTCGTTTACACCTCTATCACACAACGACCGACAAACGCGTAAATATATTTTTTGCAATATGCAAAATTTATGTTTCTTGAAAATAAATACAAGACAGAAAACCGCGAATTACAACTTGCATAGTATATATGTAGGTATTACATAAATTACATAAGCAATGAAAATATATTGCTTTTCATTGCATTTTACATTAATAGTAAATGTTAACTTGATATTTTTTAGGTAATGGACTACAGGCGGGACAAATGTCAAGTACTGCGACCTGATGTTACCACCGTCCATAGAGTTTGGCGTTATAAGTAATATTGACCATTCCTTATATCATCCGGGTTATCAATTAGCCACCAGCCTTAGGAGCAGAGCCGAATATCTACCATATGGCATTTTGGGCTTCAGCCCAGGGCCCCGTGTATTCAAGGGGGCCCCAGCTTAAACAAATCTAAGTCAAAAATAGACTATAATGCGAAAGAATCCATAAATTTATTAAATTAAACAGATCGTATGGTTTGCCGCCCTGCGAGTCCTGCAATTAATCAAACCCATTCAATTAATTTAATTCAAGATATGTATTAGGTGGGTACCTAAGTAGTATTAGCCCAGGGCCCCCTAAACTTACGGTCCGGCCCTACTTAGGAGCTAAGATTTTATGTTCCCTGTTCTTGTTACACTGTCTCATTTAGAATTCAAACCCAAACACGAATGCAAGTATTGCTGTTCGGCGGTATAACATCTGACCAGTGGGTACCTACCCAGACCTACCACCAAATAAATATGTGACGTCGATCTTACTAACTATAATAGATGTAGTTTTATAATATTACAGTTATTAATAATTATCAAAATATATTGAAATAAATTTTCTATATTTTAAATTTAAATAACAAAAAAATATAATTATACATAATAATATCTTCTGAATAATTTTATTTCCAGTTAAACGTATATAAAACTTTTTATTGCACGTCTTATTACTGGTATTACAAATTTGTATTAAAAAGTTGTTTAAATTAACAAACAGATTTTTTATCTTAAATAGATAAGGCGCTTGATTTTATATCTATGTTTTGTATTAATACACCATAAAAATTAAATGTATTCGTATTGAGCGAGTTTTTAAATACTTTACTGTGAAACTAGTGATTGCCTGTAATTTTGTCTATCTACTATACTTGTATAACAATCATTTACTTGCCGTTCTCTCATTGGTGGGAATTAAGAGTAAAGCATTTAGCAAACGTAACGGCGTAACATAACGGCTGAATCTGCTTATCTCTTTTATAATTCTTCTGATGGTACCATCCTGTCCATAAAACGAGGGCAATACCAATATATTATATGAACAATGTAACTCTAAATTTGTTTTTCGTATATATTTAATACGACTATTTAAAAGTATTTATAAAACCATACTTAAATCTATACAAATATTATCAAAAAAGTTAAAATTTGCTGGTTTGTTTGTAGGGGTAATCTCCGGAAAGAATGGACTGATTCTTAAAAAAAAACACTGGTAGAAAACTACATTATTCCTAAGTTAGCACTTAGCTACTTAGCGTATCAACTATATTTACAATATATCAGTTTCTTTAATACTAAAATGCACCCGTGCTAAGGCGGGGGGGGGTGGGGGGTGGTCGCTAGTAATAGTAATAGCACACGCAAGCGAAATAGCAACGTCTTTAATGAAAATGATGTTAATTGAACTATTTTTGTTCATTAATTAAAATAATAAAGAATGATCGTTATTTTTATTAATAATTACAAATAAACAATTCCTCTTATACTCATTGCCTGTATAACTTTCGTAGATATCGCGCGTCAACAAACAGATACACATCGTTTCTGTTTCTTATTCTATATGACATCAAAGGAACCGGCAGTTGGCATTACTCAGGACGGATACAATATACTGATCGGTATTTTATCGACGCCGAGGGATGTACTTAAGTTTAACAATTTTAATAAAATATGCGTCCGTGAAAAGTTTGCTCTTCGAACAATTCGAGAGATTACTGATTAGTATTTTTATTTCAGTGTATGCATTTCACACCTAAAATTTATATTTAATTTAATGAATGAGTCTAAATGTGTTAGTGCTTAATAGGTTTTTGATTATGATTTCCTGTTGAGACACTGAAATTAGTAAATTCTGACATCAACCTAAATCGAAGCAGCAAAATTTTTTATCGATACTCCTAATGTAAGTATTGCAAAAGGTAAATTTAGGTATTGTTTCCGTAAAAATTAAGAGTAAGCCAGTTTAAAGGTTGACTCGGATAAATAAGGATCGTTTCTGTTGTAAAAAAACCCTTTTGACATTTAATATGAAATAAAAGCGAGACGCGAACGCATTTGACATTTCATCTTCGAAAGTAACAAAAAACTAACACAAGACGGAATATATAGCTCGGTGCAGAAAATAGATTAATCTTGATAATTGATCGGATCACTGACCCGTTCGTGTTTAATCTTGTATTTTAATATTTACCGCGAGATAATTTTTATTGGAATGTAAATTTTTCGCATTCTCGAGCGACAGGTTTCGCTGTATGTTCGTTAATTTTTTTTACTTAAATAAAATTTAAGTATGTTTAATTTTTGCTCAATTTATATTTTCAATGTGTTTTCTAAATAATCTACATTTAATTGGTTTAAGTACTTTTTTTATTGTACATATAATATTATAGATGTGGCAACTTAAAACTTTAATTGAAGATCATTTCCTAGATAACAAAGTCAATAAGGTATCAAACGATATACTATGTTGGGGCATTAAAAAAAATGTCGAAGGCTGAATGCGGAAGGCACTTTGATATAGTCAATTTGGGTGATGACGAATACTTCAGCTACTTCATGCCTGTATTTGACGAATTATTATTGTAGCGATTGTTTTTTAATTACGACTTGCGAGCCGTTAAAGTCCGAAAAATCTTATGTCACATACTTATCTAAACGCTTTAAAACGACAATTCTACCACTCGTAAGCAAAACGAATGGTTTTTATAGTGATTAATGATTTATAAACTAGTATAAATATGCATATTTATCGAGAATAAAACGTCTCGCCATGTTAAAATTAATATAAAATAAATCAAAACCCGACAATTAGTTTTATTCTATAAAATCATTAATGTTTTTTTCATCATAAAACTTTTCAAATCATTAATTCTTCAAATCAGACATCAAAAATGTCCAATCTATAGTCGTTCCTAGTTTTAATACCTTTCATAATATTTATTGTAATAAATTTACGTAAAGCACTTTTATGACATAAAATACTAATATTTTAACACGAACTTAGAGTTCATTGGCACAACGTGACATCAAACAGACTTTTATACTTATCAGAAATGAGCACTACGATTATCTATGTATTATTCAATTTTAAAATATACACGAATTGTTTTTGAGTTAACATTTATTTTATACAAGATTATATTGAGCGTGAAATTATGCGGATTGTATTCATGAATCAATAATGATATAGTATTTATGTTGAGTATATTCAGTAAGGTTCCAAATGTTATTGGAATTATTATTTGATATATTTTTTGATAAATATGAGACAGCTTATCGGGTAAAGTGTATATCCATATGTCTTGGGCTTCCTGGGCTTAACTAGCTGGGCTGGGCCAGTAATAAATTATTATGTTTTTCTAATAGAGTTTTGAAGAACTTTAGAGGTTAGAATCCTGTAATTAAAATGGGGAGGGGGGGGGGGTCATGTAACTGGTGCATTTCATCCCGATTCTTTACGGAATCTACTTTCCGGACCGGTAGTAGCTTTACATTTAATTCAATACTACTACATGATTTAAAAGTGCTCTTATGAACCACCTCGAATAAAGAATATTTTGAGTTAAGTTATATTTTATTTATATAGTTTTTGCATATTGATGGGTTATTATTTCGATGACCTCCGTGGTCGAGTAGTGTGTACACCGGTTTTCATGGGTACGCCACTCCGAGGTCCCGGGTTCGATTCCCGGCCGAGTCGATGTAGAAGAAGTTAATTAGTTTTCTATGTTGTCTTGGGTCTGGATGTTTGTGGTACCGTCGTTACTTCTGATTTCCATTAGTGCTTTAGCTACTTACATTGGGATCAGAGTAATGTATGTGATGTCCAATATTTATAAAAAAAATATATTTATTATTTAAATAGACACGTTAGTACACGAAGATACATAAGGGTATAAAACAAATTACTTTGTTTTTACCTGCCTTAGAAAATCTTTTACCTACTAATAAAGTAGGATATCTAAAAGCAGTAATTATTATTAATAAATTCCAGCGTGTAGGTGGTGTGTATATAAATAGTTTACCACCTATTCAAAAATTAAGATAACGTATTTGATAAACCACTAAATCGAATTCGATGAAACCTGGTATGAAGCTAACTTCAACCTTAAGGAAGGACATAAGCTAACCTGACGACCAACGCTTAAAAATCATCAACTATTATTGTACATAATTTTTGAGAGCCGAGATGGCCCAGTGGTTAGAACGCGTGTATCTTAACCGATGATTTCGGGTTCAAACCCAGGCAGGCACCACTGAATTTTCATGTGCTTAATTTGTGTTTATAATTCATCCCGTGCTCGGCTCGGAAAATATCGTGAGGAAACCTGCATGTGTCTAATTTCAACGAAATTCTGCCACATGTGTATTCCGGCAACCCGCATTGGAGCAGCGTGGTGGAATATGCTCCAAACCTTCTCTTCAAAGGGAGAGCAGGCCTTTAGCCCAGCAGTGGGAAAATTTACAGGCTGCTAATGCTAAAAAAAAATTGTTTATGAATAATGTAAGATACTCTAGAGTCTAGATTTTATAACTAATGCGTTTTCTATTCAATAAGTTTTAAACTATATTTTATACGCTGTCATACGTACAAATTATATTACGAAATACGCAATACGCGTAATATAATATGTTGATTATTGTATATATGTATGTAGTTCATTCAAACATATGTATAATGAAAATACTAATATTAATAAGGGGTAATCTCCGGAACTAATGAGACAATTGTACAAAAAAATCACTGTTAGATATTTACATTATTCCTGAGTGATAATAATAAATAAATAAATATTGGACAAAATCACATACATTACTCTGATCCCAATGTAAGTAGCTAAAGCACTTGTGTTATGGAAATCAGAAGTAACGACGGTACCACAAACACCCAGACCCAAGACAACTTAGAAAACTAATGAACTTTTTCTACATCGACTCGGCCGGGAATCGAACCCGGGACCTCGGAGTGGCGTACCCATGAAAACCGGTGTACACACTACTCGACCACGGAGGTCGTCGGAGTGATATAGGGCATATAAACCATCCTCTAGAATCGATCTATCTATTGAAAAAAACGCATCAAAATCCGTCGTGTAATTTTAAAGTTGTACATAATGTACTATTATAACTAATGTAATGTAACCAGAACGAAAAGTTCGGGTATAAATTATATTTATGTCATATCAATTTCTTTAGTAATTATATCCGCGCGAAACCGAGGCGGTCGCTAGTTTTCTATAAAAATACTTTTGGGATTAGATCAACAATTTGTTTGTCTATAGTGAAGTGAGTTCTGAAGTTGACCAGAAATGGATATTCGACAATATATACATTTTAAAATCCTTAGTATTCAATAATGTCTGTGTTTAAAAGGCGTTAGTATAAGATGAATAAGAATTTTGTATTTATTTTTTTAGACACATTCACTAAAATTGAAATTGAATGTTATCGAAATCCTTAAAATTAACATTTCGTTTTTCTTATTTAATTTGAGTCGTATAAATATCCGTTATAATTTATTGTCATCCGTCATAAATATATATAAAATCTCTGAGTGATGCCTTATACTATAGATATGAGCATAACTTTTCACTACAAAATGCGCTGATCGTAAACAGCTTTCTATTTTTATGTAAAAAATTCTTACAATAATCTCGTAATAGGCACATAGGGAACCAATAGAAAAAAATATATTAGTAATTGAACCAAACGAACCGCGAAATCTACGAGCTGATGATGCCATAATTATTTATTTAACGGTTAATATTCATTCACGGCCGTATTCAATTCAATATCGCACTCCAGAACGGAAAGCTCTTCGAAATTCAAATTGTGGAATCTTTTTTAAATCCATGTCTGCTAACGTAAAGCTGGTTCCACACGGTACATTTTTTTTACACGATTATGCTAATGTGACACAAATGTTCGACATTTTTCGTTTCTCACGGCTGGCGACACCGGGTCTAGGAGCGTTGACCGCGGAGAAAATGAGAAAAAGTCAGAAGCCTTATCGAATTGATTGCCGCTGTCGATTTATGAACAGTATTTGTGTTGTGTTTAATTACTGTGAAATATCTTCTCCGAGCTGATTAGGCGATTTATTTTTTTAAATGTTTACGTGTGTACGGTGACTTATGATTTTTAGGAATTTTAAAAGTTACTCAATTGTTTTTTTTTATTTAAATATATATTGTATGTTATTTTCTTTAGCTCTCAGCGGTGAAGATAAACATTGTTAAAATCTGTATAAGTGTATCTGAAAATGTCATACAATTTTCCTTAAGAGTCTCTTTGTACAATAAATATTTACTATAGTAATATTTGGACTTCAAATTAAGATTTTAGTCCAGTTAATTATTGAATATCTAAAAGAAAGCCGCGTGTAAACGCATCTCATTCAAATCTCCCTTAGGATGATTCCGATACTAACCAAAATCAGTATTTTTCGTTTGGACTCCCCACAAAGGTTCGTACGGGATAGTAATTAGCAAATGGTTGAAGATTGCCGCCAATACTTCGATGCATGGTTTTTTTTATTATTTCTTTCTACTTAATGGCTTGGACTCGGGTTTTCTGGTCTATAACTTTTTTTATAACAAAACTTTGAAAATAACTATTTTAGACATAAAATGATTTAATAGTTAAAATAATTATTTAGAGAAACGTTTTATGATATATTTAAAAACAATTAACTCAGATGTTAGAACAACAATCATAAATATCTTATTAAGACATAAATAATACTATGTTATGGCCACCATCGAAAAAACCATTTTGCATTGAACTCTTAACTAGAATTGTACATATGTAACTCGAGCTCAACTAAACTGGTCATAGTGTTGCTATAACAGAAAAATAAAATTCAACAATAAAACTGTGCTCTAACAAGCAATCAGAAATACGTAATCAAGCAACTTTGTTATTTTAGTAACGTGTTGTAAAGGTTTTTTTTTATAGGTTTCCAACGGTATCGAATATAGTGCTATTACCGAACAATATTACAGTTGAACATTTTTATAGAGGCCTAATGAATTAATTGTTACGTTAAAACATTAGTTACGCGTTTATAATTAATATTAGTTAATTTTATTGAATAGTATGTTTTGTAACAGACTACAAATTTGAGGAAAGATTTGCAGCCCAGCTAGGCACCCTGTTCCAATGGGGTTGGTTAATACAGGTACATTATATGCATCGCATACAGCGGGGCAATTCTACTAATGTATAACAGTTAAGATACGTCTACGACACGGTTCCGATTCAAATACGACGGTATCGCAACTGGATCGTTGTGTTAATAGACAAGAATAACGGTTAAACGATAACGTTTTTATTCGATTGTTATAATCACTAAATTGGCAATTTATTAGTAGAATTGACCACAAATTGAACATTCTAATTAAATCTCTATGATGGTGATTGCTTGTATTTAAACGATTCACCTAGGTCTCTATATACCTAAGCTTGTTTATGAAGTATTTTTATATAGTATCTGTGTTGTTTGTTTTTATATGACATACATATACATACCTGATCAAACATGAAGCTATAAATCGGGTTCTTCAAAGTCATACATCTCGCTATTGTGTATCTGAAACAAAAAAAAAACACAGCTCAGTATTCGAAATATATCCATTCAATGTTTTAAATTGAAACATCAACATCTTAGAAGTTCTGGGGTATTTTTAACTAAGGGATGTTTCGTTAAGTACACCCATCAATGGAGCCTCTAAAGACCTCGACCTACTTATTGAAAGAAGATCGGCACCGGAAGACTTGCAAATATGACTAGGCTCTTTTCTTGAAGGTTTCCAAATTCGGTCGTATTGGTGCCGAAAAACCGCCGGCGAAAGATGTTTCCAGAGTGGTTGCAGTCCCAGAGGGTTCATATGAGGCAAACATCATTCCCAAGAGCGATACGAATGATGAACACGCTGCGTTTGCAAGCAACAGAATTTTGTAAATCATAGAAACAATGTAATTTCAGCCCTCCGAAAAGACGGTGTGGTTTTTTAGTGGTTATTCCGGTGCCTTCACATACCTCCCAAACCATGTGGGGGAAACGTAAAGGCGTTTTTCCTGCAGAAAAAAAAGAAGCGTTAACAAACTCACTTCCGTATTTATGTAAGACTAATAAAAATAAAAAATTAAAACATTTTAATATAGTAAGGTAGTAGCAGTAAGTATTGAGCGGCACTAAAACAAGTACGAATGTTTTTTTCAAACGAAAGTTATTTTTTAATTTGATGTCTAAACGTTTATAATAACAACGTAATTTTTATCGCAATCGCATTAAAACAATCACGGTTATCGCGTTATAAAAATATTTTTCTAATGACATTATGTTTCATAGCTAGGAGTTCCCATACGAATTATAAAAAAAAACTATATAAACGTCCGCAATCAAAGCGAGTTATGCTTTGTGATACACCGTGGAAATTGTGATCGCTACCCGCCATCGATTGGAGGGGTAATTTAAAAAAAAAATACAAAAATTACCTCAGAACAAAGGAGCCGCCGCTTTGGTAAAATTCGCAGATTACCGCGGCATGCGATAAAACCAATACGCGTATAGTGATGTCGGAGAGAAATGGTCCGTGTTTATATATAAACTTATTTGGAATTCATTCAACTACTATAGTCGAACAATAGATGGCGCTACTAGTAATTTTCAGGCCATTATTTACATATATAAAAAATATATGCCTGTGTATCTGTGTAAGGTTATTAGGCTACAATATGGTATCATAAAAATTGATACACATTTATTTTTATTAATAGTTAGATGTCGTTGCATTACACATTACTATTCTTCTATACTAATATTATTAATGAAAAATTAACTATGTTTCCCTGTCTGTCTGTTGCTCTTTTACGACCAAAAACCATTGAATCGAATTCGATTAATTTTATGACTAACTACGGCCAACTCCTAAAACACGAGCAAAACCGCGGGAGACTAGTTTGGTGTAACGAAGGATGACAAGAAAATCTGCCGGTATTTGCTAATCAATAGTATATTATGTATAATATAAAGACATAAAAGGTCAATAAATATATTAATTAATTATAATATACATTTAACATTAATAATCAGGTAAGAATAAAAGCTTTTCCATTGCCAGAGTTTGGTATTCAAACATTTCAACAAATAAACGAAAATGTGAAAATATAATTAGTAAGATGAAATGGCTACCGAAAGTAGGCAGAATGTTTCAAAGGAAATATCTTTGTTCGAAAGAACGTAAGCGAAAAGTAGAGGATAAATGAATTTTCATTTTTCTGAAAAAAAAAAACAATCACGATTCCAGGATAGTTAGATTAAAGAATGAATGAAAGAATGAGAACTGAAGAGCGAGTGTAGCCAGCGTTTCCTTTGCAAATGCAGGATTCGAAAAAGCCGAATAATTCTAAAAGCTCGCTGTTGACACACAAAGCTCCAAGTTTTCGCTCTCCGACGCTGAAAGAAAGCTGAAAATTACAACTTTCTATGAATTTGTTGCCTTTGAATGATACAAGAGCTCGGGATTGAGAATCAACTCGAACATATTTTTGTAATTTTATTTCATCCTTACTTATTTTATTTCATGCTGTGTGGATTGTTATATGGTAACACTGGAAATATATTATCATTGTATGACATCTGATTTACATATGCATTTTTTGTAACTTATTAAAATATATAATTTAATCTTAATATTTATTCGATTGACGTATTTAATTATAAATATAAGCAAATGTTGTTGATCTTTTATTAATTATTATAAATGGCAACATTAACTTTGTTTGTGTTGTGTATAAATTATATATAATGTGAAATATATTAAAGGCCGTATTTAATATCTTGCAAAAAACACGAACAAATATTTTTAACAAATAAAAATAATCATTAGGTACTATTTTTTTTTATATTAATATTTTTTTTTGTTTTGACAGACAGATTGGTTATCAAAAATCAATTTTTCGGTAAAATAAATGATAAGTGTAATTAAAAAAAATAATACATATATTGACGTGCATATTCATAATCTAACCCAAAACGTCTCACACTTACTTCCCCAAATTTTTGTCACAGCGTCAAAGGCTGTTTACACTCTCGCTACCCTCTGCAAGCGGGAATGTAAACGCGGCCTTACCTAAGCGACCAGTCCTCATCGTTGTCACTATAAAAGACAAAGTGTCAAGATGAAAGGGGCCGACGAAGATTGTCGTATTGTATCTTCACTCGTTAGCCGTATCAGGAGATTTATTTAGCGATTAATTGTAGTCAAGGAGTGAACGGCTCTTGAACTGTCTATATTATTTTTTTTATATAAACCCAATTAATATAAATATATATTATATTTTTTGTTAGAATACATTGCGTAGTTTGTAAAATAATATAATTCTTTATATAGACTATTTTGTTTTTTCCATTGCTTCATGACGAAATCTATTTGTATTTTATTTTTTTAAATTAATATTTTTAGGATGAACTCTTTGAATATTTATATAACGCTGAGTTTATTTGAAATTTGATAGTTTTTTATAATGGGTATACATATAATAACAGTCAGAGAGACATTATGTTTTGTAGCATTATACATATACATATATGTACCCATATGTATGTATAAAATGTATGTATTAAGACTTTACTTTCAAGCAATAACTATTAATATATATCAACGCGATATGAATTGAATTAAACGTCAGAAATACATTATTGAAAAATTCAAAACACAATATTTAATTCAAGTATGGTTTAACGAGCACTTTTGAACTGTTATTATATGTTATTTTAATATAGTTTACACACAGTTATATATTACGTACATTCTATATAATAGTCAACTCAACTCAAAGCTATTTATCATAATATATATGAACCGAGTTGGCCCAGTGGTTAGAACGCGTGCATCTTAACCGATGATTTCGGGTTCAAGCCCAGGCAGGCACTACTGAATTTTCATGTGCTTAATTTGTGTTTATAATACATCTCGTGCTAACGGTGAAGGAAAACACCGTGACAAAATCTGCAACGTAATTTCAACAAAATTCTGCCACATATGTATTCCACCAACCCGCTCCAATAGCATGGTGGTGGAAACTCCAAACATTCTCCTCTAGAGGAGAGCCTCCTCAAAGGGAGAGGAGGCCTTAGCTCAGCAGTGGGAAATTTACAGGCTGTTAATGTAAATAATATATATCAGCGGTCTCCAAACTTATACTCGTAAACTTAACCTATTTTTCAGTTTTCGGTCGACCTTCTACTATTGAAAAAAAAAAAATGAAAAATGGAGCTCCCATAATTGTAGACGACCTTTTTTATATTTGTGTATCTTAGACCTCTGTTTACTTCAACCCCCAATACCTTATTTCGCTCACATATACCCTGTAGGTCATCCTCGATATAGACAATTTCAGGTACCGTTGATCTGTATAAAATCGTATTCAGTAATAAGATTTTTATTTATCAATCATTATTTAACAAGATTGAAACTTAGGTATTGGCAAAGTTAGAGGTAAACATATATAAAAGCGTTGTCCGTCCATTTATAACGCATAGCTATAGCATAGCTATTTGTAGCAAACACGGGCAAGAACATATTTATTGTTAATGACTAATATGAGATCAATATTTTTTATACTGTATTGTAAACCACAAAATTAGTTAAAAGTATTTATATTAATTAATGTGGATTTAGTCTCGTAAGTCATAATTTTAATATAAAATCTAGGTAAATTACAGTATCATATTTACAAACAAATACATAAAAAATAATATTTATACGAAAGTAACTCTGTTTGTTACTTTTTCACAACCAAATATCACTGAACCGAATTTGATGAATTTCGTAATCTTGAACCCCAAGGAAAGACAATATGCTACTTTTTTATGTCTTAAATCTACGAACAGCTAATACGTGAATCGTAGAGCGAAAACTTTTTTACTAAGCAAACTTGAACTTTAACGAACGATGAAGGCTATTTTAAGTTTAACATCTGACGACCGACCCCTCAAACGCGATTTAAGCGACGATTAGTATAAAATAAAAATACTAACGTAATAATAATAACTGATCGCATATTCCTCACGTACAACAATTATTCTAAATATTTAAATAACATAATAGCGGTTGAAGAAATGATAACATTTCGTACACTCGTTATATGAAGCGGTTCGTTTTTATTCGTTGCCGTAAATGCAACAATAGAACGATTACTTCTCAGTTAGCACGTGAATGGAACGCGAATTCTTTTGAAGAGTTATATTACAATCTTGAAAGGCTGGTCTAGTCGGAGATTGTTGCTTTCTAAACTTAGGCTAGTTGATTTTTTTTAAATAATTGTTTTCTTTGTATATATTTGCCCTCTTTTTATTTCACTCAACAAAGAGCTGAGTTGAGTGTAGACTATGTTAATCTTAGCCCGAGATTGTGGGTTCAAAACGGTACACTAAGAGTTCTTGTGAATGTGCTTAATTCGTATCTATAATTTATATTATTCATTTCCTGCTATATGAAAGCATTGCGGGAACATCTGGCTCATATATATTATATGTTCATATGTATTTATGAACTTCAATTGAAGTCTGAGCAAGCACCAATCATGCTCCGCAGATTTCGCCCAGTAGTGGGATACTACTGGCCATTACAACTATGCTGTTATTAGTATTTGTACATTAATATTATTGTGTATGTATGTTGAAACTTAATGACAAATGACACTTACTTCGTAGAACGTTAAATTCAATTTTTACCATCGTAATAAGTCGAAAGTCTGCAAATATCCCACTGCTGGGCTAAGGCGTTAACTCCCTTCGAGGAGAAGGTTTGAAGATAATTCCACAAAACATGTGGCAGGATTTCTTTAAAATTATACACATGCAGGTTTCTTCACGATGTTGTCTTTCACCGCCGAGCATAAATTAAGCACATGGAAATTCTGTGGTGCTTGTTTGGGCTTGATACCGTAATCATCGGTTAAGAAGCACATGCTCTGACCACTCAGCCATCACGGCTCAATAATTCAGTAAAATAAAGAACTTCTCAAGTATTTCCCGTTTTTTATCCCTATCCCAAATACCACACTGTGTTCAGCATATGGTTCATGATTGGTTCGCCAATAAGACCTGAACTGGTAAAATCCGGTTATAAAAACGTGACATCATCAATCCAGTACCCGTGTAAATCCAAAGTTGCGTTTATATATTTGAATAAATAAATGTGGTCTGTCATTGGCGTATCGCATCATTTATCGTCTGTTTTATCTCCTTACGTTTTTAATTAAGCTAAATTCTTATCTCGATCAGTCCAATACACCCACTTGTTTATTTCCATCGATAACAATACGATCGTTTCGTTATCATAACATCTCTATCATTAATGTAGCTGGGACTTGGGTGGGCGTTGAAAATCTATGCTCCTCCCACAATAAAAATATTTAGGAATAATTCGTTCAAAAAAAGAATGGAAAGATTCTGGAAAAAAAACTCGTTACTCACCGCAGATATAGTTCGGAAAATTTCTGAAAGTAATAAATGACAAATATAATTACTATAACATTAAGTCCCATATCACCATCGGGTTTCGCCATTTCGGGTGGGATACGAAGTGAGTTCTTACATATGATGAAACGAAGAATTATTTGTTTATTATTTATTTATTTATTTATTTATTAAGGACCATCAGCAGTCACTACACTTACACATGTTAGACATAAAATCATATTTATACTAAATATAAAGTGTGCGACTCTTTAAGACGGCCAGACGCATTTTTAGGTACAATACACAGGTCTTTACTAAAATAATTTTATAATACTAAAATACTAGAGATTAACTATTAAACAGATTAAATAAATTGTTATATATGTATCATACATATATTTTTTATTAAGTACTTTATGGAGATAATACTGGTCTATAGCGTGAATTTAAAGCGATAAGATACAGAGTCTCAAGACAAAGGGTTTTTCATATTTTCCGTGGCAACATGTAACCCTGTCTTTCTAAGTTTGGACTATTGCTATGATTTTTGAGACAAAGAATCCAAATATTTTTCATTGATTTGACCTCAAGATTATACTTACAAGATGTACAGGAAGAGAGAAGAAGAGAGCTACATGACCAACGAGGAACTTACCTAACGTTAAGTTCGTAATGAATGTGTGTAAGGGCGTTAAATGAAAATTTTATACATTTTTTTATTATTTTGAAACCAAATAACCAATTCATCACAAAACGAATCCAAACCACTATATCCATTGATGCAACTTTCAAAAATCTATTTCCTGTCTGGACGCCCTTCCGGTTATGGCGTCGCACATTTTCCGGTTATTTTCAAAACCCATTATTTTCAAATCGAGGGTGATATATTTTTGTACGTATGTACTCGATTATTTTTTTATTATTTAATAATATTGTCACATAAATAGGTATATTTGGTGATGTTTGTTACGACGAATATATTAAATCTGTTAAGCTGAGGTCGCAGGTTTTAATCCGGGCAAGCATCATCAAATTATCACGTGCGTAACTAGTGTTTATGATTCATCTCGTGGTCGACAGTGACTTAGCTTATCTGATGAACGACTGACACATGTGCATCTACCAATCACTATTGGCGCAGTGTGGTCGAATAAGCTTTTTTTTTATGGCATTGTTTGGCGGACGAGCATATGGGCCACCTGATGGTAAGTGGTCACCACCGCCCTTAGACAAAGGCGCTGTAAGAAATATTAACCATTCCTTACATCACCTATGCGCCACCAACCTTGGGAACTAAGGTGTTATGTCCCTTGTGCCTGTGATTACACTGGCTCACTCACCCTTCTAACCGGAACACGACAATACAGTGTACTGTTATTTGGCAGTAGAATATCTGATGAGTGGGTGGTATCTACCCAGACGGGGTTGCACAAAGCCCTACCACCAAGTAAAACTAAACGACGCAATGTCAAATATATGTACATTGTATGGCTGTTGCTGTTACACCATTGACAATCAATTTGTGATTATAAATAATTTCGTACAGGATTGTAAATATTGATATGGGGTAGATTATGATAATTGATGGCAGGGCTTTGTGCAAGCCTGTCTGGGTTGGTACCATTCATCTGATATTCTACCACCAAACCGCAATACTTAATATTGTTGTGTTCTAACGTGAAGCGTGTGTGAGCCAGTGTAGTTACACAAGGGATATAAAATATTAGTTCTCAGGGTTGGTAGACCATTGGTGATGTAAGGAATGTTTTTTTTTTAACTGTGGAATCCACCAGGCTGCCTTCATAAGATATCAATATATATATATATGACGGATCAAATTCTGCTATATGACGAGTATCCTGTACTCCGCTGTAGACCGGAGTGGTTGTTTAAGCTCCAATCCATCTCTATAGAAGACCTTATTTTGGTTTTATGAAGAACTTAATAAATATTATAATTTTAAAAACAAATACCAATAAATATTTAAAATATAATATAAAACATAAAATCTTATTTTATTTCTCATATGAAAATAAAACTTTAATTGTTATCAATGGGTCATGGTTTTAAAAGGCAGTAATAACAGTTACGCTTCAATGTAATTTATAGGCTATTTTGTGAGTCGTAAGATTTATAATGCGATGTATACTATTTTATGTCAGTTTAAGATGTATCACGTTGTTTGACCTCGGAGACATGATTCACACTACATCGATAGATGATTTTAATAAGTAATTTGTATTTTATTACGCTTTTGAGGAGAAAATTGTCGCAACAATGAAATTTATTGTTAATAATGGTAGGTATGTGATTTATATCAGATCACGGTTTATCTATACTAATATTAATGCGAAAATAACTATGTGTGTTACACTTCAAAGCAAGATTGAACCTCAAAGAAACACTTGGTCTACTTTTTATATCTAATACCTGATGACTAACCCCTAAAACGCGAGCGAAACAGAGGGAGAGCTTAACATAATATGACACCTTGGGAGCAAAACTTTACGCTTCTTGAATATATTTTTCTTTGACGACCTTCGTGGTCGAGTAGTATGCACGCCGGTTTTCATGGGTACGCCACTCCGAGGTCCCGAGGTATGTTGTCTTGGGTCTGCGTGTTTGTGGTACCGTCGTTACTTCTGATTTTCCATAACACAAGTGCTTTAGCTACTTATATTGGGAACAGAGTAATGTATGTGATGTTGTCCAATTTATCATAAAGGAAAAACTGTAAAGAATTCTAATTATAGTAAAAAAACTTTGTCGCCTGTAATTGTTTTTAGTACATCGAATTTTCATTTTATAACGTGCGGTTACTCTGACTATCCCTAAGTAAATTTTAATTTGAAAAAGATAAAATAGCTACCAAATATATAATGGGCAATATTTTTAGTCAACGCGAAAAAAAATGTAACATGTTTATATTATACGGTTCAGATGTAAAACAAAAACAGTACAAAAAGTTGTACGTCTAAAAAACTATTTATTATATCAGCTTTTAAAAGTAATAAGAAAATATATTTTAACATAATTTTATCTGTAATGGCATTGAACTCAACCTTAGATGAGATTATCAGAATCGAATAGATTGTATAATTTTGTTTGAGTTTACATATTTTAGTGTATAATTATCACATAAGCAAAGGTAGTATTGATAACATCTTAAGACCACGTGATACATTTCGCAAAACACCAGGTCGTTGAAGCGATAAAAAAATAAAAAATATAGATAGTGTAATGGGTAGAAGTGCGCGTAATGCTAAGTTTATCTATATTTTTTTATTAACGGTACCGCAAATGAGCAAATGGTACATGGTGATAGGTGTATTAGCATGGTTTTTTTTTTATTTCATATAGATAAGCTGGCTACACATTGGTACTTTAAGAAGTATCATTATCATCACTTTGGGTATCAAATCAAATCAAATTACTCTTTATTGTACATATATAAACACATACATAAGTCACATTCAAGGAAGATTCACAAGAGGCGGCCTTATCGCTAAAACAGCGACCCCTTCCAGGCAACCTTGAGGTAAAAAAAGTTTAGGGAGAAAGAGGAGGATTTCTTAGCTCTTAGCTACAAGACACATAACTTATTATGTGTCTTGTAGCTTGCTGCGGCTCTATTACTGCAAACAGCAAACTAAATATGATATATGAAAGATCTTGCTCCTTTGCCAAGCCCATTAACAAAAAAAAGCAACATATTTGTAATAAGAATCATATATTTTTATTAGTATGTGGGACATGGGACAGTTATAATTTCTCTAAACTTATTTAAATATTCCGAAAGTAATTCGATATTTTAAAAGACAAAACAAAAAAGAATCCGTTAAAAACGACTAAGATAAAAGCTGATCTAATATTCGCGACGAAATTGCGAATTGTAAATTGATTATTTTATTTTATTTTTCTATATTTTAATTGCTATTTTTTAATGTTCCAAATTCAAATGATTTTTATCGACGATAATTCTATGAAAGTACTAGCCGGCTTTTTTTTTCTTTATTAATAACGAAGGTCTAAAATTCCATTTTATAAAAAATGATAATATTCTGCCTAAAGATCAACTTTACTTAGATCTTTCCGTTGATATCAGACAGTGAAATCGGAAGACTTATTATTACATAGAAATAAGGACATTTAAATCTTTTAAGCAGAGTTTTTATCTAATTAACGAAATATGTAAATTAATATACTTTGATGATTATAATGTTAGAACTCTGCCGCCGCAATTAATATTTCTTACATAATTTTTTGAATACATCGCTGCTATAGTTACTGTTAATAGATTAAATTTTGTTTTTTTTTTTTTTTATTTTGTACAATTATAAAACAGACTAAAATAATTTAACATCGGTATTTTAAAACACTTTAAATATTTAATTAAATTAAGACCTAGAGGAATAAATTGAACCTGATCTGAAAAATTTGTGAGTTGCCGAGAGCATCCGATTTGAGAAATAAGTTTTCCGTTTATTAAGAAAGGTAGACTTTGTCAATTTATGCTACGACCATAAGAAGCGGATCAGATGTCATAAACGTGAACCAGCATGAAAACTATATGACATGCATTATGCGTTCCTATAATACTAATACAACACGTTACATATAGTTAGACTGTAATCATTATATAAAGATACATATGAAAGTAAAGCTGTCTGTTAACTCATCACGACTAAACCAAGCGTTTTTATAGCTCAGAGGTAGTCCGTGATCTAGATATACATTAGCAGCCTGTAAATTTCCCACTGCTGGGCTAAGGCCTCCTCCTGACCTGGAATATTCCCCCACGCTGCTCCAGTGCCGGCTGTTGGAATACACATGTGGCAGAATTTCGTTGAAATTAGACAGATGCAGGTTTCCTCATGATGTTTTCCTTAACCGCCGATCACGAGATGAATTGTAAACACAAATTAAGCACATAAAAATTCAGTGGTGCCTGCCTTGGTTTGAAGCCGTAATCATCGGTTAAGATGCACTCGTTCTAACCACTGGGCATCTCGGATCTAGATATGGGTTTAGGAATATAAATTAAGAGTTTTACGAGAAATGTGTTGGCTTTGCTGTCAGAATTTAAATTTGGAAATAGAGAGTGCTTTGTTTGTAACACAATGTGCAGGAGACTTGTGAGGAGTGCTTGTGCACTTGACTGTCTCCTGCATCATGTTGTATTCGGAAAGGCTCTTCAAAGGATCACCACGGCTGACTTTGGTCAGTACTATATAATCATTAGTTTGAATTAATTCTATATGTAATTATAATAGCATGGTCAGACCTGCTATTATAATTACTTTTCTAAGTAAATAATCTTAAACACTTAAAATTTTAATATTTATATTTATATAAATATATTGAATCGTTACATTTCGAATTTTACTGTGAATATCGATCGAAATCGATTTAAATTCAGACAATAGTTTGATACATCAACAATTGTCTCGTGAAAGCTGTTATGTTAAAACCGATAAAGAAAAGAGAATTTTAATAAAAACGTAATAAATGTCAATTTATTTGGTAAAATATTATTAATAATGGACAGATAAAAGATTTGTTAAAAGTGTGACAAACTATCCAATATTAGAACCAGTGTGTAGAATCAATTTCCTCCGGGTCGCCACACGGCTATCTCGGGTCAAACACTATGCATAAATAAATTTTAATAACGTAGTAAGCGTATGGTAAAAAATATCAACGATAACCAACATTTATATACGTTTATAATTATCCTTATTCGTATTGGAATAAGGATTATTTTCCAGTGTCTCGGGTGAAAAGAACGCGTGTTAACACGGTTAAGGCCAGACAGACGGGCGCAGAATGATCTTGTGAATATTTCAAATTCAATCTCTACTTGTTGGCCACTAAAGTTACTATTGTTCGAGGAAATATGCAACGGGACGTAACTCCGCTCGGATAGCACAGAATGGAGTCGGTTTATATATTTGAAGCGTCAATAGCGCAATGGTTGCGAGGTTGACACAGGTTCGATTCTAAACCTTTGAGCTATAATTGGCGTACTATTTTAGCATAAGCTATATACTTAATTAGATAAGTAAATTGGATAATTATTTGCACCGTAAAAGGACATTGTTATTACTTTTAAAAATACGTCAATAAAGTACTTTTTTTATTGAGATGACATTGTATAGAAAGTTTATTGTTATAAGAGATTTTTTAGTATTCTTGTGTATTTTCCTCGTGTTGTGTAATTGAGTTCCGTGGTCCAGCGAAGTGTACTTTATACCATTAATTTTTAAGATTATTTTTATAATTATTGTTTCTTAAACGACGACTGCTGTTTTGTTACGCTTGGGCTTAACCTTGAAATAAGTTGCTGTTTTTTTATATCTGGATGTTAAAACTTAATTTTAATAAATCTAAAAAATACTCTCTAGTATCATAATTTCACAGGATTTTCAACGTTAAGCAAAGCAAGAAATTCAACAGCTCTTACTCGGAATCATAGGCACACGTAATAATCATATTCAATCTTATTAATGACTTTAATTAAAGAGCGTCTTCCATAATGACTTAGCCTTTAGTCGAGCGCGATATTTGTTCACAACAATAGACCGTATGAAGTCTACAGTCTTTGTCAACCCTTTATCATGGTTACAAAGAAAGGCAAAAGTGTACGATTACTTCAACTCGCGATGTTTGTTTATGCTTAGGTCATTTGATGTATTTTCTTAACACCTAAAGTATCGTTTGTTATTAATTATCGAAAGTTATAATTATTATTTGATTAGTGATTGAAGAGAATCACGAACGAGATGAACATACATTACATACATACATTACATTAGCAACCTGTAAATTTCCCACTGCTGGGCTAAGGCCTCCTCCCCCTTTGAGCAGAAGGTTTGGAGCATATTCCACCACGCTACTTCAATGCAGGTTGTTGGAATACACATGTGGCAGAATTTCGTTGATATTAGACACATGCAGGTTTCCTCACGATGTTTTCCTTTACCGTCGAGCACAAGATGAATTATAAACACAAATTAAGCACATGAAAATTCAGTGGTGCCTGCCTGGGCTTGAACCCGAAATCATCGGTTAAGATGCACGCGTACTAACCACTGGGCCATCTCGGTCATTGCAAGGAGATGAAACTGACGTAAAATTTATGCGTCGAATTGAGAAATAATTTAGAGGCCTACTGTGTAACATCCGGACAATAAATAACGTGTTATCTAGGGCTACGTAATTAAAATCGAGTTTTCATACATAAAACATTATAATTGAATTTTAATTTAGACTATGAGATCAAAAGTTTTTATTTTTATATAAAATTGGGTAACATAAAACAAGATGGTGGCTAATGTTTACGTCATTAACAACGATAACATTTCTTACGACTATAAATAGCTTACTCATGTATTAATTGACTTAGTTATAGCTTGAGATATCAGTTGATATTAAATTTAGATTTAACGTCCCGTGTCTTTACGCTTGTGCTTATCATTCTACTTTTGTCGTAGTGCGAAGCAAACGTAGGCTAATAATTAAATAAATACACTCAATAATTGGACTATTCAACCCAGAGAGAACTATTAAAATAGACTTAGTGGTACGTTTTGATTGAAAAACTTTAAATATTTGTAATATAACTACTAGCTGCTCAGTGCGGTTTCAATGTTACTGCTACGCTGCTGTAGGTCTTAACGTGATATTATAAAGTCTACAAATTTTCTCAATCAATGGGCTATCCAATTAATAAAAAAGTTTTTATTTATATCGCTTTGTTCAACTGTTCAGCTTCATATACTATAGATATAAAGATAATATGTAATATAGCCATATATTTATTTACAGCTGATACTTATAAGTATCAAGATGGCCCTGTCTATACAAAGGGTATAATAGAAGGTCACAGGTCATGGGTTTGATTCCGCGCCAGCAACACTATATTTTGAAGTCACTATGTTTTGAGCCTGAAATATATTCGTGATATTTTATTCGTATAGACTTAATTTTCATATTATTGGTAATATCCGCCGGAAAGATTCCGTCCGCAGTAATTATTCTCAGTGGAACTTGCCGACCAGGTATTCGAATACAGTGTTTCTAAATTTAAAATCTTAGAAGCTAAACACTTCATTAATGAGAAAGATTTTAATATAAAGCTTTTTGTAAACATATGTACATTAAGAATCAATAAATAGTATTTATTCGGTAAAAACATGGCCAAAATATATAGACCTTTATAGTTGATTCGATTTGGCCCAATAAATGGAATACGTACGTCGTAACTGAAGGAAGAAAAACTGATCATAATGCAAGAAGCTCAGTGTCGTGAGGAATTTAATTTTAGATGAAATACCGCCATATACGTATCCACCAAAAATCTCTACCGAACCGTCACCTTTATAGAAGATATCATTCAACGAACTATTCGTTTTGACTTTTTAGTATAGTTCCTAAAAACATAATGAATCGATTGTCCGCTGGATTAATAACAAATTCATCTATTATTCATTGAATACAATTAAATATGCAATTGTAATTAATTCCGAACTAGTATTACAAAACTATAACACTGATGAACTTTAATGGATCCAATATGGAAACCAAGAAGCAATTACAAGTGGCATTTCGCAGAAGGGCAAACATTGTTACAGTAATTAGAACGGCTACCAACAATAGCAAATACCTTCTATATTAATGCAAATTACTCTTGGAACGAGCCACCACTTAGGGCGCATCTACACCACGATTATATTGTATTTAAAAAATATATTAATTTTAGTTGATTTTTACACATTTTTTTTTAGTGGTTGACGAGCATCTAGGCCACCTGATGGTAAGTGATTACTACTGCCCAATGCCTATTACTATTTGTATATATTTACTTGATAGTAGGGCTTTGTGCAAGTCCGTCTGGGTAGGTTTTATCACCAAAATTGGCTACTGAGATGTGATGCCCCTTGTCCCCGTGGTTACCCTAGCTCATCCTTCAAACCGGAACACAATAGTCCTAAGTAATGCTGTTTGGTCGTAGAATATATGATGTGTGAACTTAAAAAGCAGAAAGATATAGATGTGATATAAAAGCGCTGCATTATCATTGGAAGGACAGCCTTATCTGGACACAGATGTTAATAATCATATTTAAATAAGAAAAAAATAGAAAAAAAAAATGAAATAGTCAGTAAGAATTACACAAATCATTCAAAAATACGATAGAAGACTTAACGTCTTCGACATTAAATTTAAAAAAAAAAAGAACACGCCTATTCAATTCGAATTAGAAAGTAAAGTCATAATTCGGCATCGATTATTTAAAAATATATGTAGGCCTTAAAATATTTCCGAATAAATCTAGCGAATTTCATGTCAAGGCCGACGGAGAGTCGAAGCGGCTGGAGAAGTATCGATTTGCATAATCTTTATTTAATTGTTAGTATAATGCTTTCGAGGTTGATTTCAAAACTAGTATCTAATCTCATAACTCTGAAACACCTGTCGAGTTACTGCTATCTAAGACAGGTTTCCAACGGAAAGCTGGTCGCTTCGATTTGTATGGAGCGGTTCTATTTCACTAAGCAATTCTGATTTCAAATTACTTAAATGACATGGGAACTGTTGTGGTATATATTTATACGTAAACAAATGTTTTATTTTATGTAGGTATTGTTTATTTTAACCGACTTAAAAATAGGAAAGGTATGGTTACACTTGTATGTTTGATGTTAGACAAATGTTTGTAATGGCACCATTTTTAATTTAAGATGATTTTGGACAGTAAGTTCATTTCTATAAGTTTTTGTTTAATTAAATAATTAAGTGTATATTTACATTTAATATTTAAAATTGATAGGTGAACGTATAAAACACATGATGGTAAGTGGTCACTACCGCTTATAGACAACTGGCGGAATTGAGGAACATAGATGCGCCTTGTGCCTGTAGTTAACTGGCTAACCCTTAATACTACAAATTCTAAATATTGACGTTTGGCGTCGTTGATTCGATATATGTTGAGTAGATGGTACCTACCCCGTGCACAAAGCTACCACCCCGTGAATATCTATAACATTGAATCAGAAGGTTGTTGAAGTAAATAAAATTCCTTGTTATTATTATTACTATACTACATATTATAATTTGCTCCAAATTGCCGTCAGTAAAGGTTTATGAGAAAATTAATTGCTTTTCAATAAGGCTATAATATAAAACTAAGTATTTGTAGTATAATATTGATAAACCTTATCAGTAAAATGTTAAGTGTTAAAATAAATAATCGTTGATTAAAATATAATTACATATATAACTGAGTTTTGTTTGTTTTAAAATACATGAATTTTAATATAATATAAAAAAAAAATAAGCTGAAAGTAAGTATGTGTTGCACTTACGACATTTTGCTTGTGAACGTTTCAAGATTTAATTTTTTTTTATATTTAAATTATACTGACATATATCGATAACAATTCAAACGTATAAGATTTTGTCATTAATATTTATTGTATGTACGCAACGTAATGACAGTTCTATACAATTGTATGAACAAGATAATGTGATAGTTTAAATAAGATCTGGCACAAACATTTGCTTTGATACTGAACGCAAGCACGCATTGTTATAAAACGTACCAGACAAAACGACGTATCATCCACTTTGATTCATTTAATAATAAACTCTAAAATAAAATAAATAAAGTTGACATTCGTTTGAACACATAAATCTGATATTGTATACAATTGAAAATTGTCATTGTTGCGAAAAATTGATTTATATACCACATCTGTTAAGCCGCGTAGCAGTAATGTTATATTGTTATCATAAGTACGGCAGGAATTTAGGTTGGGCACGGGTGTGAAATCGGAAGTCAGAGTTCATATTAATATAATATATCTTTAACCCCTTGTCACATTGTTTATCAGAACAGTAGCTTAACGTTTGAGAATGGTTTTATCGAGATTTTACTTTGACATAGTTCTGGAGTCGTATATGTACGATCTTTGGTTTAGATTCGTTGCGTAAAGTTTTCCATTCTATTTATAAAATAAAATGTTAAGAGCTCATTTTTTTGTTGATTTGAAAGTAAATTCTATTTTATGAATATATTCATTTGATGGTAGGTGCTCTTTGCAAGCTCGATTGGGTACCACCGACTATTTATATATTCTACCGCTACAAAGCAATTAGTTTTTGAGCGAGTGTAACTACAGGTACACTATATCTTGATGATGACATATTGATTTCAAGATAAGTGGCGCATTTAAGAGTCGGTTAATAATTCTTACATTATCAATGTCTAAAGGTCGTGGTAGCTGTTTACCGTCAGGAGTGACCAATGCCTTTTTAAATAAAAAAAAGCTTACAAAGGACCAACTAAATAAAAAAAAAATGTTAATTAAAATTTGGCTGTATGTTGTTATCTATGGTATTATGTATTTTATTAAAAAAACTTAAGCAACATTGACGATCTCCGTCGTAGAGCAATACTTGGTATTGTTGTGTTCCGGTTTGAAGGGTGAGTAAGCCAGTGTAACTACAGGTATAAGAGACATAACATCTTTGTTCCCAAGGTTGATGGCGCCAATGTCTATGGGTGGTGGTGACCACTTAACATCAGGCGGCCCATTTGTCGGTCCGCCTACCTATTACATAAAAAATATCCGAAAACCTACATGGTTTTCAATTATTAATTTAAATGAAAGAATCAAAAACACAGGTACACGCTTTTACAGTTTAAGTATCTAAGTAATATTGTATTAACATTTAAAACATAACTTATTTGTAACTTAAGTTTGATTACCTCACACGATTACAAAATTACACATTGCAACATATACAAAAATATTATATGAAAGTAAATCTTCCTGTTAAACATATTCGTATACTCGGTAAAATACGTTCGAATATTACATAATATTACCGCTTTGATCGATTAATTACCATCCGATCGAAACGATCGATCAAACTAGTCGAAGCGCCGCGCCGGTCTGATCGATAGTGTTCCTACACGAATAAATTAAAATGTTATTGTTTTGAAATTACAATTGATTAATACGTTACGATCGATTCAATCAATTAATATATTTTTATAGGTGATTTTAATAATTACTTTTGTATTTAAATATTGTTTGTGTATATTGTGGCTCCAGGTCGCGTTTTTATTTGGTTATTTTGAATCAGCTCATTTAGGTAGGTAGTAGGTACCACTCAATGATTTTATAATTGGAACTCCTAAACGCCCTATTGCAATGGTACCTATCGTCTTGAGGTATAAGACAATATAAATACGTGCACACGGTATATAACTTTATAAATGTGATTGTTGGTGAATTACCAGCGAATTATTTCTTATGAAGCCGATTTTATGTATTCTGATAAAATTGTACCATGAACACAATTGTTATTAAAATTCACAACAACTTATCTGATGATATTATTAATAATATTAAAACATTTAAATTATTAGAGTTTAAGCTCGAACATATCTTGTTACGGCACAATTTTTATAGCATAAAAAAAATTTTGGATATGCATTTTTTCATTTGACATATGAATTTAATTGATGCAATATAAATTTGACATCATTAAGATTTACTAATTTACATGCCTTGTTTAAGAGGCGTAACACGCATGTACATATGTATTTTTTCAAAAGACATACGTATCAAACCGTGTTTCTCGTATATGAAGAGTATTATTATTATAGACAATAAACTAATTATCAATTAAAAATAAATAGAATTGTCTTTGGGTTGCATAACTTCGACTGCTTATTTATAATTGATTTTCGTTAATATTAGTTTTTGAGAAATATCAAAAATGTTAAACATTATCTTAAGTGGTACTTTTTATTATAATTAAACATGATTAAAATAGCGGAAATCGTGAAACATTAGCCTACATACGTAATAAGATGTAGGGTTTAATTAAAATTGGAATTGCTAATAAATTAATTTCTACTATGTATAATTAAAAATTAAGTATAAATTTCTAATAAATGTAAATTTATTTTAAGAGCAGGAGATTATTAAGAAAGGGCGGTAATTGAGTATTTTCAATTACTTGTTTACTGTCAAGAAACATTGAGAAGTAGCGATAGGAATTAAAGAGGAAGGTAGTTTTGAAAAAATATAACTTCCTGCCCGTTCAGACTTGATATGGAAAAAATCATACAGCGCTCCAAAGCACTTTTATCCGACACGTGTAGCTTTCCTCATGGCGTTTTACTTCGTCGCCGAGTACGAGATAAATAATAAGTACATAAAATCGGGTTTAAACTAGTATATTCCGGTTGTTTCCGGTTGTGTTTACAATTCATCTGCGTTAATTTTTATTGCCAATCGTATTAGAAGAAACAGTTTTTAATACGTATAATTAGAAATTGTATAAATTATTATCTATATACTCGGTGGTAGGGTTTTGTGCAAGCCCAGTACGCCCAGTACGAATACTTAGTAAGTTGTTTTCCGGGTTGAAGGATGCGTGACATAACATCTTAGTTCCCAAAGTTGTTAGCGTGTTGGAGATTTAAGGGATGGTTAATATTTCTCATAACACCAAGATTATGGACTGTGGTGACCACTTACCCCCAGGTCTATTTGACCGTCCATCGACATATACAAAAAAAAAAGTAAATGTACACATTGATTTATTTTAATAAAATTCATGTTCTAATATTTAAGGTCAACAATTATATATAATTATACTTTCGTAACGTCCTTGCGATTCGTTTAATATTATATCATTAACTAATAATCCGTTGATTTGTAATGAAATTAGCATAATATTAACGGAATGTATAATTATAATTTTATAACGCAATATACAGTTACGCTTCTGTTTTCATTTCACACAATAAATTATTTTCAAGATGAAGTAGAGCGAGTTGTCGTGAGCTTAACGAATATACAGGGTGTTTTATTTAATATATACAATAAATATCTGTCTCGTTGGTATAGCTACATTATAGGTAGTTATAGAGCCCCAGTTCGCGAGGGTTTAAAGCCCAGACCGAGCCGATGAGAAGTTACTGGGATTTTGAAAGATGGAAGCCCAAATATTGGACGTGTGTACACTCTCGTACCACGGAGAGCACGTAAATCTGTTGGTTCTGCGTCTGAACTCATTCCTGGTGTTGGATTTGAAGTCCCATCGGATTACGAGAAGGGAAAAGAGATTGTGTGAACCTGTGTATCATAATACGTACTGCGTGCGTTGGTTTCGACGATAGTAAGCTTTTTTTTTTTTTATTAGCTATCATCAAAATCATCTTCAGTTTACATTTATGTGTATTTTATAAGAAATAGATGTGACGTCGTTTGGAATTTAAAATTATTGTGAAAGTGTTTATTGTTACAAAATGTGAACACCTGTATTCGTATTATGATCGTAACCCGTTTGCCCACAGTCCACTCGATCACGAGAGTGGACGTTCTTGCGAAAGTCTTAAACAATCGAGATATGCAACCTGCAGCTTTGATCTTAAATAACACACTTTTTATAACACACTAGTGAGAATAATAGAGTTCCATTCTATTAGAAGTGACGTTATAATAAAATATAATTTTATTATTACACATTCAATTTAATATTATTTATAAAAGGAATAATTCAATTGCATAAACTTCCAATTGAATACCGTTGAATTACTTAATTTAATTACTTGAAAGTTGAAATGTATGAATTTTTTTTAGAAGGAATCAATTCTATGTCTTTCTAAGCTCTACATACACAATTAGATATCCCATCACACAAATTTAAACCTTATAGTCATTATAATACGGTTTAAATTAATTTAAAGAGCGAATCAATCGTCGTAATAGATTGTTTTTATTAGTTATGATTATTGGGCCGAGATGTAAACGCAATATCTATTGAAGTCTATAAATTTGAGCAGTTTTTTACACGTTTAATGATTAATTATATTGCTCAAGTCACATGCAGCCTGAGGCTTGATAGTGTGAAATCGAAGAGTTATTCATTTAATCAATACTAAGTACGCGTATTAGTTATTATTTGTGTGTGTGTGTGTGTGAGATAAAGTAAGACGTCACTTTTATAGTGTGGGTAGACTGAAGTCCTTGGTTAGGGATTGGTGCAAAGTGCTGGTCAGTTTGCGCACTACCAACACAGTCTGCTGACTGTATAAGGGTGAGCTAGTTCAATTATAGGTACTAGGGATACAACATCTTGGTTTCCAAGGTTGGTTGCATATTGGCGATTAAGAAATGGCTATCATTTCTCACAGTGCTAACACGGTGTTTATGGGCGGTGCTGATTTGTCATCATGTGGTTCACTTTCCGTATGCCATCTAATTTTAAGTATATAAAACAAAATATTTTTGACTATATATTCATATATAACCTACAATATTACTAAAATTGGCTTTGCTTTGCATTGCTTATACTTTATTGATAGTTGATATTTACATTCAATTATAATTGTAACAAAAAAATTTAGCACGAATTTCGTAAAATAATTTTATAAATAATATGTGAAATTGATTTTTATTTTATTTATGAAGTTTTCTCTCTTACTTATTTTAAAAATAATGTTAATGTATTAATTAATTTGTTAATGAATTTACAGATATCATTACGTTTTATAAAATAAATATCATCTATCTATCAACCATTCATATCATTCCTATCAACGAAATTGTCATATCAACCGTTGCAAATACTATGAAGGTGGAAATAATAAATGCGAATATCATAAAAGGTCATTGACCTCAAAAATTATTTACAATTAAAGACAATAACACGTTAGTATGAATTATATCACAATAAATATAAGTAGTCATTAAACTTTCTTAGATATTAATTTTTCGTATATGAAATTTATCATCTAAGAACACGAATCTTAGGTTTTTCCCGTATAACATGTAATGTATCTTCTTGTTCTATGTTAAAGCTAATAATATATGGATTAAAATAAAGTTAATGAACCCGGATAAAAACATGACACATTTATACAATATATTTATAAATAGAATAGAATTTGCGTTCGTAATTTAAAGAGAAAAAATTATTATTTTTTTTAAATATCGGCGAATGATTCATAAATTAATAATAATAAAAGATAAATTAACAGCCGGGCTATGGCCTCCACTCCTCTCGAGAAGATTTGGAACTTTTTACACTCCTTATCCGATTCAATTCAAATACGAAGTCTCAAACTAAATATCCGATACAGTTAAAGTTCACTTTGATTTCCTTCACAGTCGAGCAAGAAGATGATTCGATGATGGAGCCCCACAATTCTAACCAAGAACCATCTTCAATCAAAATTCACGTACTCCAATCTTACAACAAACTTAACAAGAGAAACTATAATTGTAAGTATAACTTAACCGAAACGCTCCAAGCATTAATTTCAACCTGTGACCTTCATTTAACCACGCGTCAGGTAGACTTAAGTACCTTTTTTTGTTATTTGTACGACGGTCATAATCACATACTTAACAATTGCCGGTAATGATTCAAAAGTAACATTTATTTAAGATTATTTGCGTAAAATCGTTGGACAATAAAGCCAGCGGTCAATAAACACGGATTTGACTGTGATCAATACTAACAATAGATATTCGGATAGTCCGAGAGGCGATTACAAATTAATCTTTCTTATACCGTTAGGTTTTTTAATATATATTATCGAGTCTTTAGATTTTTGCTTTATTATAATTGTATACCTATTTAAGAAACTGCGCTTTTAATATTTATTGTGCTCAAAACGTTTAACGAATAACGGTCAATGATTATTTATTTTATATTAAGGTAATAAATTTATTGATCGTTTAAGTTTTTTTTTCTTTTGCAAAAGTAACAAATTATTCTATAAAGGAATCATTATTGCTTGGATTAATTTACTTACGAAGCAAATAAAATGAATGAAAGCAAATACGAAGCTCCTAATTGTTCAAAGTATAAATAAAGTTCAATCAATCAAAGTATATTATTAAACATGTTTTTATTTTTACGCTTTGGTATTGAAACGATTTGGTTATGTAACGTTACAAAATATAACGTTTCTAAAGCAATAATTCACTCTGAAGTCACTATTATTCAGAACCAATATCACAGTTTAATTATATGTATTTAGTTGCCGAACTGTGTTGAAAATTAAATTACAGTCGGTAACAATTGAAATCTATTTATTGATCGTCAGATCCCAGTCTATAGCAACTTAAAGGATAATTTATTACCTGATTGACAGCTGATGTTTCTATCAGGTCTGTACCGATATTGATCGTTAATCATACATTAATATATTTTATAAAAAACATATCTCAACTATGTACAAATATTTAGAAGTATTATCATTACTAATTACTTATTATACGAGTCCTGTCATTTTTGAATCATAGAAATTGTACGAAGAATATACAATGTTTTTTTTTTTATTTGTGTTAATAAGATGCGTATATGGTCGGCAGTCCTTTCAGAAATACGGTAAATATATTTTGGTTTTATAAAAGATCATTAATCGACGTACATTAAATCCACAAATATATTCTTTGTAAAAAATGATGAATTATAAAGTTTAATTAATAATGTTTTAATGTTCTAGTCAATTTAATGGTTTGTTAAATTATATTTTATGAAATGCAAATTTATCTGGTAACTATTTGCCGAATGAATTATTTATAAGAGCAACAATTTGCATGAGGATGAAAATGTGATTCAGTATGAAGTCGTTTTCCAAACAATTTTTTCATTTGTTTTTAACAAACAATGCCCCTTCAGTAATCATCAACACCATTAGACAAGATGATGGTATATCCTTCAATCCTTTATATAAACAAAACCATGTTTCAAATTAAAAGATTATAATATCGTTTATTATGAAAAAAATATATGTGTGTGATGTTAAATTAAAAATAAATGTAAACAAAATTAAAACTAATGTGCTGCATTATATTAATTTTGGAAAACAATTTACGTAAATAATTTCGAATGGATTGCAAGGATTTTTCGCTTATGTAGGCTTATGTAAGCGGACTGGCAAATGAGGCACTTGTTGATAAGTCGTCAGCACGAGCATAGAAAAAAATAATCATTCCTTACATAGCCAATGTGCCAAAAACTGTTTGAACTCAGATGATACGTCCCTTGTATATTGTTACATTGAGTCATTCACCCTTTAAACCAAAATACAAACATATTATTGCTGTTTGGATGTAGAATATAAAATATATAATGTATATAATTACCTCCTCAGACGGTAAGTCAAGCCAACGGTAAAGCTAAACCATAGTGATTAATTTAATAGTACTTAGTATTGAATTAATCCGAAGAATCACAACGATGAAGATAATAAATCTTATATTACTAATTTGAAACCATCTCATTTAATATATTAAAGTAGTTGAAAACATATAAATTACTATAGTGTTTATACGTTTAGATGATACAAAAATTTCTATCAATTTAATAACAAAATTATGCTATTATTAAATAATCAATATATCTTTAAATAAATAACATACTCTATTATAATTCGTATATTTCAGTTAAATTAATATTGCTTTCGTATTATAAAGGTAAAAGTAATATTGAATAATTCAACAATTAAACCGTCGTTGTATTACGTCAGCGTGACTAATTGTAATGTAAAATTCCTGTACCACCGCTTAGACTATGTTTGTCGAATGTTCCTTACAAATTACAAGAATTGCGATTTTAAGTGCTTGTTATAGGGCAAATGCATTTCACGTTGTTTTGGCAGGTTCTGGATTAAATAATTTTATATGAAATTAAAGTCTATTAATTGTTAAACAAGGACTATATTTCCTTAGCAGATTTATTTCAAAGAGATTGTCCCAATTTATGTTAAATAGCGTACACGGTGTGACTCAGTATTAGTTAAAGCGTTAGCAATGATTAATTATGTGAATTTGCTTGAAAGTTCTTTGGGTAAAGTTTTTTAATACCTTGCAAGTATTTTATCTGCTTAATTATATTATTTTTTTCGTCAAATAGTATGTGTGTTATATAAAGCGAAGGACAATTGGCTTTAAGCGCTTTAAAGGCAAGGGAGTGTAAACGATTCTACTTGTAAACTACAAACTTTAACAGATATTTTTTTTGCAGAAGAAACCATTATTATTATTTTAGCCAGACTCAAGACTTCAACATATAAGCTATCCAAGAAATAGTATAACTACGATATAGACACAGACATATAACATACACATAATTATATACATAAATTAAGCCTGTAAAGGTATGAAGTAGTTACAGCTGGACTAAGTTCCTCTTTCTTTGAGGAGAAGGTTTAGAACCAATTTCACCACATTGCTCTAACGCGGGTTAGAGAATATACATGTTGATTTCATTTAAATTAGACTCATTCAGGTTTCTACACGATTTTTTTCCACAACCACGCACGAGATGATTTATAAACACAAATTAAGGACATAGAATGAAGTGTTTGAATTCGCAATCATCGGTTAAGATGCACGCGTTCCAACCACTGGGCCATCTTGGCTCTCATCCAAGGACTTACGGCCTACGGCTAGCACCACTGAATTGTTGTAAGTGCTTAATTTGTGTTTATAATTCATCTCGTGCTCGGCGGTGAAGGAAAACATCGTGAGAAACCTGCATGTGTCTAATTCCAACGAAATTCAGCCACATGTGTAGTCATCAACCCGCATTGGAGCAGCGTGTGCCTTCTCCTCAAAGGGAGAGGAGGCCTTAGCACAGCAGTGGGAAATTTACAGATTGGTCTGGTTCGATAAGTGAGCAAGTGTAAGTACAGGCACAATGAACGCAACATCGTACCCAGGTTGGCGGTGAGTCTATGTTGTAAGGATTGTCATTCGAGTGCCATAAATTAGTTTATTTTTTTGTATAGAAACTTTAAGGCGGGTCTACAACGACTTAAAAATTCTTGCTGTGTAAATATTGCTTAAGATGTACTTGACATTAGCTTAATACTTGAACATTGTCAATTACACAATATGACCGATGCTTATATAAATATTTTAGTACTTATCATGGGAAGTGATTCAAGTGTGGTACCTTTCAAATCCAATTTTCGAAAGTTGCGTGATGTGAATTTTTAAAATTTCGTTTGACATATTAAAGTCACAGTTGCCGCTATTTTTGTTTTCATTCGATTTTTGAATTTCGAATATTAATATATAATTAATAAAAACTAAAATCGATTCTATAAATAATACTGATTTTTTATTTTTTATATTTTTCGATTAATACTGATTTTCTTATGAAGCGGAAGGGATGAATACAGGCTGATCATAATGACTTTTTATATAAAATAATTAAAAGAAAATATGCAAGTACATTATTTTGGTACGTGAGAAGTTCTACTTCTTCGGCGTACCGTATTAAAAATAGTTTTAAGAGCATGCAAATAATAATAATTATGATAAATGTAATTTTTTTTTAACCACTACCATAACACTCATTCATAAATTTAAACATAAACAGTTTAAATTTGTAATAAGATAAACTGTGAAATTTTGTGTGGTTGTCATCTCACCCTGTGCGTATATTTTTTTATTAGTGTACTTTGACGAACTATACAGATAGTAATATTTAGAAGTAGTTTGGATACTATGACGTCATATATTGACCTTAAAGAACGTAAATGTCGTAACATCATCTAAATGTAATACTGTACTTTCTTTCTACTGTGTACTTTCTGTAGGCTCAATATACATATATGACCTCTTAGTATATAAGCTGCTTCTAAGTATTACGATCCCTTACAATCCGTAACCGTATAAGATGACCAGAAGCCGAACCAGGCAATTAATAATTACGATAAGTAAATATTTACTGAACTCTATTGATCTCTATTGAACTCTTTCTTTTATTTTATGAAGTTTGTTCATGAAATTCCACATCGAGTAGAAATGACGAAGCGAAATCAAGCGACTTCGTCGTCGAAAGTCAAGTGATGGTACCGTTGATTAATATGTATTTAGTCGGTGACAGTTCTAATTGTTGAATGTAAGTGGTACTTGGACTATATACGAAGCAATTAGAGGTAATTGAAGATCACAAATTATCTGATTTTTGATGACGTCACTGACACATCGTATGTGTAGCTCTCTTGTTTAGGATTAGAGGGAAGTCCGCCAAGTTGTTTCGATAAGGGTGCAAGAGCGAAATACTTATTGTACTCCATCACGTGTGTCAGTCTTTGTATAACGTTATGTTTCGGTATTCAATTAATCGTAAACTAATTATTCGCCATTTTGATTCTAACGAGAAGAAATGGATTCCTATTAGATACACTTTTTAATATTTGATATTGAAATATGTTTACTTAGCGATAGGCTTTTATGCAAGCCCATATGGGTACCACCCATTCATCATAACATATTCTGCCACAAAGCATTTAGTATTATTGTATTCCAGTTTGAAGGGTAAGTGTGTAAAGTCTGTAGCCCATTGACGAAAGGTGTAGTAAATATATCTAACAGTACTGATATCTATGGGCAGCGGTGACCACTTACAATCAGTTGACCAATTTAAGACGCCAAAAAATCTTCTATGGAAATTAATTGAAACGAACTTCACATTATTTATCAACGTTCAAGTGTTTGCGTTCTTAAATTAAAGAATTAAAAGCTTAATGTGAATTAGTTTCAGTAAAAATGTCCTAAATTTAACTTTAAAATTATGGACTTACCTGTATTTTAATTATTATGATTGTCCGTTGAGATTGTAGTACGCATTTTGTTATCTATATATGAACTCGTAGTATACCT
Organism: Vanessa atalanta; assembly: GCF_905147765.1. Classification (NCBI taxonomy): domain Eukaryota; kingdom Metazoa; phylum Arthropoda; class Insecta; order Lepidoptera; family Nymphalidae; genus Vanessa; species Vanessa atalanta. The sequence goes on along the minus strand of NC_061891.1, from coordinate 7,980,242 downwards.
GAAACAAATGATATCAATATTAATTCACGATACAATTTTCGGCACTCACTTACTAAACATGAATACCGGTTGTGTGGTTCTGGTAGATTCACCTCATTTTAATTTATCATCAGAACTGACTAAGGAAATATTTGCTAAGCAGATGTATCGATAAGAGTATTTGTATACCCCATGTTTGTACGGTCGCAGGCGACAAACCCATGAGCAAAAGCAATCAGGCAGGGAATTGGTGGTAAAAATCTGTCAAGTAAGAGCGATATGACCATTATTTATCTTGATTTGCTAAAAAGAACGACACTTTGAAATTGGATAAATTTCAAACTTTAGCTCTTGGGGCTCCTCGAGTCAAAAATTTCGCAAAATCCTCTCAATTGGTACTTGGTGGTAGGGCTTTGTGCAAGCCCGTCTGGGTAGGTACCACCAGATACCCATCAGGTGGCCCATATGCTCGTCCGCCAACCAATGCCATAAAAAAAAAAAAAATTGGTCATGGTTATTCGATGAAGTTAAGCATTGAGGACCTGCAGCGTCTCCTTAAGATCAGAATTGATAAAAGCCTTGAAAGAGTCTCTTAATTATTTTTATAATTCAATAATTTCTAATTTCTGTGTCTAATTTTCAATTATAATTGATCCTTGTTCGAGGACTGGATTAGGTACGCGATCTTATCACTAAGACAGCGATCTTCTTAATTTAAGGTAAGGTAAAGAACGGTAGGTACATGATGAATGAAAGAATACGTTTCGTACATTATGATCACAAAAAAAAATCCACGAAATTTCTATAACCAATACGACCGACGTTTGCACGGAATCAATGAGGCTTCCTAATCAGGTTTCTCATGAATATTCATAGCCAATGCAAACAAATGCTAAACAAACATGTGGGCACCGTCGCGGTGGGCCGGCTATTGTCCATCGTCTTTTGTTTAGGAACTTTCACAATTAGGAAACTTCTACATTGTAAGACATACAAGACACGACTGTCGTCTGTTTTCATTACAAAAATATGTCAATTCGAAATTTGAAAAATGGAATTGAGCTCCGTTAATTGTCCCTTTCGAAATCGGTCAAAATAAATAAATTCATTATAAATATCTCGAATGATAGTTGTTACATATACTTGTAAATAAACATATACATATAAATAATAACTGACGAATTGGGTATCTATGTATATTAAAGAATATTATTAATTATTTAATTTTTACGCGTTCAACTATCTATAAAATTTATTTATTTATTTTAAACATATTTTTTTAGTTTTCTGTACGTATATATGTGTTCTCCTTAAGTTTTATTTTACATAATATAATATTGCATCAAATATTTTTTCAATTTTCCTTTATAACTGTTAACCAAAAAACAAAAGTGGCTCATGACGTATTAGGTATATTTTTTTTACATCGTGAGTATATTGGTGTCAACGTCGAAGTTGTTTGTACTCTCTATTACTTCTTTTATTATCATTTTTTTTTTACAATCATAATCATATTGGCTGTGTCAACACCGTGGTTGGTTTGTTTCCTTTATTGTTTGACGGATGTCATATACGTTTTAACAATTAACCGATCGATGCGAAGAGATTGACTAAACGTTAAGGGATTAACTGTTTCTTTTTTGTTTAGCTATTTTCTTTTTAATAGGTTTACTTGGTCATTTTATTTGTGGTCAGCTATTGATATCCGCTTTTAGGAGGATTTCTTTGTTAACATTTTATTTATATAAGTTTGCGAGTTTACGTCTTTTTGTATAAAAACAAGAAGAATTATCCCTATGGAAAAAGTAATGAGTTAAACTGTTTTCATTAAGTAAAATAAATATATATTTATTTAACTTAGTATCTGTAGGTTTCTCGTGTCGCGGGTGGTTAAGCCACTGGTCCTACGTCTGAACTTCCGGTCATGAAGACTCGGGTATCCAAAGAGATACAGTGAGAGAATACAGTATGCACTTACGTTTGCGTAGACATTAGTCTCCACTAAGAATGACCACCTTGGCTAAATTTTTAAATTCTTGGATAGATAAGCTATTGGTTCACCTGATGGTAAGTGGTAACAATCACTACTATTGGCACTTTAAGAAATACTAACCATTCCTTACATAATGAACTAAGATGTAATGTCTCTTGTTGTCGTAGTTACACTGGCTCTCTCACTTTTTAAACCGGGAGTCTTATTGTCAGGTGATAGAATATATAATGGTACCTACTAAAGGAGCTCGCTTAAGATCTAACACCATGTATATATTAATTGTGCAAGAGTGCGCTCTAAATTACCTCTTACAATGTGTTCAATTGACATCTTATCGGAATTTCTTATTTGATTTTTTTCCTGGTCATGAACCTTAAGAAACTATATAAACTTAACTTAACTATACTTATCTTTACCCTAAGAAACTTGCTACTAGACTTACATTGAATTCGTAGTTACATAGGCTAAGTCATCTTCAAACCCGAACACAATTATACTAAGTAGTACAGTTTGCTCGTAGAATATGTGATGCGTGAATTACTCAGATGGGTTTGCTCAAAGTCACACCACCTAATGATTGATTGACATCGGTTATTAGGACACCGACATCAAATCCAAACTATTTATTAAAATCAGCTCTAAACACAAACATAGAGTATCAAAAACGATTCTAACTTCCGTGAAGCAATTAAACATTTAAGTAGGTATATTTGTTTTTACACAATCTAAATAATGACTGACAGACAAATGATCTGACACCGTTAATGCTTAACGGAACGCAAAAGTCACGTCAGTACAATGTTACATCGAATTCATGTTGTATGAAGACACTTAGTCTTGAAACGGCAGTGGCTTGGGTCAGATACTTAGGGTTACCTGCGGGCGGTCCTTAGCTTAAGACAAGTGTTCACATGATACGCGACTGATGATATAAATGAAAGATTATCTATTAAATATAAATAGTAATAAATTAATCTAAATAGTATTTAATACAAGTAGATCTCGCGTACATACGTATACAATTTCGCAAATGCAAACACAGAATTTTCATATCCGTCTATGTCACGTGTATACACACATTTGTGGCATTTACACACACATATTTATAGATACACTTTTAGGCAGTTAACGTAATACAGTTATTTACTCGTTTTTTCAAACTCAAATCATATTCCTTTATTAAATTTAGAGAAATAACACATACTTATTGTCAAATTAAACAGTACCACGGGTTCAGAAAAGAAAATACCCTGAGAGTAACCGATGAAACAATTTATTCAAAGCGAAAATATAGTACATACTCAACTGTTATCCTAATCGATTGTTATATGTTTAATCTTGATGGACTTTTAGTTTTAAAATAATATAAAAAATATATACAAAAAAATAAAACACAATGGACTATATAGTCTCGTTGTGTATTTTTAAATATATTTGCTATTGATCACAAGCTTTTGTTTTTACATTATATAATACAGGCTTATGTTTATCAAGCTATATTATTATGTATGTAGGCTGTATGTAAATTGTTAGATCTTGTAGCGGATCGGACAATGTATTACATTGTCATGTCGATAGGCAAAAATGACAACTTAACTTCCGGTCGCTGATATTGTCGTCTAATATAAAAAAGAGGAATATCAATTTGATTTTTTTGTTATATTTTGATAATTAAATGGAAAAACAATTTGGCACTTATTATAAACGTCTAAAAATGTATAATTATTAGTGTTAACATACGTACTATACGTAACAATAATTTAAAATATTATATACAATGTAAACATTACTTCGACGTTTTTGTAAATATAAATTTCAAATGTATATCTGTAATATTTTTATTGTTTAATAAGAATATATTTTAAATATTACACACACAAAGTCACGCGTATATAGTAGTATAAAAGTAAACAACTAAACGAAATACTCTCACCGCCTGACCATCCATTCTAAAGTGGAGGTCAGGAACTATTGTCAGAAATAAAAAGTCTAGTAACGTTATGTCCAGTATAATTTGACCTCTATAATTTCATCAACTTTCAACCTGTATACGGTTTAGAAATAACAAATTTCAAATTTTTATCATCAAACATTTTATTACAACAATATTATAAATACGAAAGTAATCCTGTCTGTTTGATACGAATCTTGAGCCCTAAAAAAGGTCATTCACAGGACAGAGGATATTCTATCATACCTTAAACCTGACGGCCAACCTCGAAAACGAAAGCGAAGCCGCGGGTGACATCTATGTATAAATTGCACTACGCGTCGTGAATAGTTAAATACGATTATATTATTAAACTTTAGCGTGAAACATTTGTTTAATCACATATTTATTTGTAATATGACAAATGACAATGATACTACCCAAGCATTAAACAAAAGCAAAGGCGCAACATTCATTTAAGAACATAACATTAACATTTTTACATTTTACATTAACAGCCTGTAAATTTCCCACTGCTGGGCTAAGGCTTCCTCTCCCTTTTGAGTAGAAGGTTTGGAGCATATTCCACCACGCTGCGCCAATGCCGGTTGGTGGAATACACATGTGGCAAAATTTCATTGAAATTAGACACATGCAGATTTCCTCACGATGTTTTCCTTCACCGCCGAGCAGGAGATGAATTTGACACAAATTAAGCACATGAAATTTCAGTGGTGCCTGTCTGGGTTTGAACCCGAAATCATCGGTTAAGATGCACGCGTTCTAGCCACTGGGTCATCTCGGCTCAATATATATATATATATATATATATATATATATATATATATCTCGTCATTATTATTAATGGCTTTAGGGAATATTATTTATCTATACGACGTAAACAGATGTTAATCCAGCCATTACGTGTCCAGTTTAAGTGGCGAGGCGAAAATTTAAAACACGTATCAAAGGTTAAACATTATCTTATGTTAATGTATTGTGCGATGCGGCCTTAATCAATTATAATACGTGACCCATAGAGGTCGCCCGTTCGATTCCCGTCTACACTCGTTATGTAAGATGCGAAATTATTATTGTCTTGCCTAGACGGGTTTCGTAATACCGTGTTTTGTATTGCAAGTCTTCGTTTTGTTTTAGTCGCAAACATTGTGATAGAAAGCTGGTTTATGAGATATACATTTTGGTGAGATTGTCTGAGAATTTTTAAACTGTTATTATAATTAATATCGTATATGTATTAGATTTGTTAAAGTTCAGATTTATGACATAAAATTTAGATAAAATAGGTCGTATATGTTGAAATATGTATGCAGTTCATTATATTACGAAAAAAGTATATTTGCTCTGTATATATATATACTTATATTATAAAAGCGAAAGTAACTCTGTCTGTCTGTTGCTCTGTCCCGGCCAAACCACTGAACCACTGATGTGATTTGATATGAAGCTAGCTTGAACTCCAAGAAAGGACATAGGTTAATTTTTTTCCCAAAAGCGAGCAAAGCCGCGGGCGTCAACTAGTTGTCTATGAATCTCAATACAAAACGTATTACACAACACAGTCATGTTCCTCAATTTTTTTATTATACGTGATTAAATAAATTTGCACGATTCCTTTGTACATCAGCGTTATGACAATAGATTACAACCACAATGACAAATGACAATAAGAGCAAAATAGGATAACTACACGAATATGTATACAATTAAAATTTAACAGAAATGCAAATATTGTAATAATAAAACCAATTCCTGTATATGACGTAATATGTATATGTGTATGTGTGAGTATGTTGTGTCTATGTACGTGTGCGTGTGTATATTTATTTGATGTGTATTTTGTTATATTGGTATAAGTTATTTTATTATTAGTTTTAGACGATAATGACCTCTTGCTTGGAGGTAAAGGAGTCTTGAGTAAACCTGTATGTTTCAGACTTAATTCACACATATGTTAAACTGCCTTTGTCAAAAACATACATAACATAGGTTAACCCCCCCCCCCACCATCTCCCTCCTTAAAAGCACACACACATACAAAGGCAAGATTAAAATTGACACATCAATGTAAAATCAATGTATACTAATTACCAATTACATAGTTAACGCTAATCATTTACTTGTAAAATCAATATAACAAGTTACCGTACGGACGGACGGACGATGACGAGGCTCTTTCACGTTATCTAATAATAATTGTCAGACGGTGTTTTGATTCAATGATTGCATTCAACTGATTTAAGAAAGAAGCGTTAGTAAAATAGCTCTTACATTTATATGTTTGTACTTAATACAATACATTTATATGTAATACTATATGTATGTATATAATATATTATAATAATAAATAAAAGTATTTATCATTATTAAATACTTTGTTTTGTCTGTTATTTTACGTAAACAACATTCCTCTCGTTTTCCTACAATATCCCTTGTATTTTTGTTAAAAGGGACGGAAGTGCGTAACGGAAGCCGGGGAAGCCCGCGCTATTTGATCTGAGCGCGCATGGTCCTAGAGTTAGTCATAAATTCATGTGTATTACCAAGTTGAAATGCCAATTGACTGCAGTAGATGATGCGTTTATGTTATTTTCTATTTTAGTTGTTAATAAATATTTGAAACGAAGAATTACTGTTCCTTAGTAAAATATTAGGCGAGTAAAAACTACAGAGGCAAGCTTGTACATTACTATAATTGTAATCGTTTTATAACAATATTAATCAAACTTGTAAAAAATCGCTAATAACAAAATAAATTAACTTGATTTTTTTTTGTTGACGGTACGTGATCTATAAATCATTACGTATACACATTTTAAGCATCACTCGTCTTTGAACGAACGTCTATTGTCAAATTCTTGTTGTTCGGTAACAAGTGTTCAACTTACAATAATATTGTCATTAGCGGCTAGACCGAAGAATGGAGGTTTAAGTAACTAATGTTACAGTACTGACCGTTTAAAATTAGTAACATTTTTTATTTTTAAATTTCGAACATGTACTGTTCGATTTTTTGGTTCGTTGACCTTAATTGTAAAAGATTTCAATTTAGATAATGATTTAAATTTAATTTAATTGCCCAGTGGTTAGAACGCGTCCATTTTAAGCAATGATTGCGGGGTCAAATCTGTGTGTGTTTAATTCAGCTCCTGCTCGGCCGAGAAATAAAACCTGCATGTGTCTAACTTCAATAAAATTCCGCCACATATGTATTAAAAAAGCCCTAACAACGGATCATTTACAGTGAATATATATATATATATGTAGAGGTGACCAATTAGATTGAGTAATTTACATAAACATAGTATTTAAATACAATTATGTCATTGTTAATTTATTAAATGCATATTTATACGGTTCTTTTTGTTTTTTCGTGAATTTATAATAATTTATTTCTAAACGTGTTTGTTATGCCTTTGGCTAATTAACAATTATTCTTTTGTTATTGTTAAACAAAAAAATAAGTAACATGATCTATAAAATTCCTAACTGTTTTATTTAGTTTAATTTGAACAGATAATACGACCATATGCTTACAGCGCGCGGACGTCTTGAGCGTTTGATTGATTTGCCGTTGAAGATATAAATCTAATCTGAATATTTTAAACAAAATATATAATAGGTATATTTTATGTGCCTTGTATGAAATGTATATAAATTTTCAAACAATAAAAGGCAAAAATTATATTATATAGCTGCTCGTTCCGACTTCGCTCGGCTATTTCAGATTTTATCATACATGACTTTTGAGAAACTTTAACTGTTTACGCGACGCACGCAATGTTAAAGCTCTCAAAAGGAATAATGTGGAGAATATTTGCAACATTTTTCATTGAAACGATGCCCTTATTGGTTAGCCTATATCTCGATAAATGGGCTATCTGACACTGAAAGAAGCAAAGAAACAAAATCTGTAGCTTTATTATACTAAAATAGATATATTCTGTATAAAAAAATAATTCTTAATTGAACATCATATTTATAATAAAATTACATGTAACTATTCAAATATATTTCTCAAATTAGAATCATTAATGAATTTTTAGTCGATGTTAGAATATTTCAGTCGATGGACTTATAAACTTGGAACACATTAGTACGCTGACAAAACATTGACGTCAAGACCTTATTAAACCTGTGAAAAGCGGTAAAGAGCAGTTGTAGGTCAACTAACATAAAATAACTGTACGTTCTTGTTCTATGGTCAACAATTAATAAGTTTTATTGGCTAAACAAAAGACGTATTCAAAATAAGCAACTGTATAACCGGTATCGAACGCCCACGCACTGCCCGCCGGCATTTTGATCCTTAATGTATTATGGCAATTGATATACGTAGTTCCGACTTACGTTTGCAATTCGGTGTTTTTTTGTATGGTATATCTGACTCATTCACTCACTCTAGTCTAGTGGCCAGTTTATTAGGGTACAGATAGCAAGGTCCCGAGTTTATGAACAATTGAACGGATTGTTCGAGGTAATATAGGGTGCACCTGAGTTTCCGCTTTACAAAATATCTCTTGCGCAGTTAGGCTATAATGATATATATGGTGGTAGGGCTTTATGGGAGCTCTTTTAGTAGGAACCACCCAACAATAACACTCCGTATTGTTGTGTTCCGGTTTGAAGGGTGAGTGATCCAATATAACAGGCACAAGGGACATAATATCTTAGCGCCCAATGTTGGTAGGTCATTGGCGTTGTAAGGAATGGTTAAAATCATAAGGTGACCTTTTTGCTCATGGCAAAACTTGTACTATATATTATTAAAACGATAGATATACATTATTAGGAATGACATACATATGTGAGGGAAGGTGAAACAGGGCTAGAGATGGATGGATCGATAACTCCTTACCTAAATAACATATGATGATAACACAACATACATACGAGTTATAATGAAGACGCTTATAATCAATGATTATAGACTTGTTCGTAATAAATAATCTAAGGAGTGTTACAGATTATAATTTGTCAATCATTATTTGATGTAATGTGTCTAAGGTGTAAATCGATTCAGTTTTATTTATAGTTCAAGTTTGAAATCAATTAATTCTTAAAATTAAAAAAAAAAACTAAACTTCAAATCTTGTCCTTCTATGGATAGCTTAAAATATATGATCAGGTAATATCTTACTTGTAATAAAAGTGACCTGGATTCATTATAATTTTTTTTTATAAATAATTTATTTTGTTTTATTAATAAATTACAAATTTTTAGTAGTGTCATTTGAACGTGCAAGTCTATGACGTCTGACAATAAAGTATACAAAATATAAAGATTGATCATAAGGGTTATTTTACGAGCCTTACAGAATTTTCTCATGCTATATTTGTATTTATAATTCATCACGTGCTCGGTGGTGAAGGAAAACAACCTGAGGAAACCTGCACGTGCTGGAAAATCTGGTGCACACTTGTTCACCAATTAAATTCTTTCTTGTTCTTGTTCTTGTTCAATAATTAAAAGAGGACTAAGCTCCTAACCTCCTCAAATTAAGAGGAGAGCGGTATCCCAGTTGTGAGTCATTTAAAGACTACTCAACCAATCCATCCCTCTCATATAAATCTTTCTTACAACACTATTCCAAGCAAACAATTTCATCAATTTATCAAAGCAAAAGGAAGTCAGATCGAATCGATAGCAGTATATAATTATTTTTACATAATATTTACATGTTTTATTAGTTCTCCCATCACCGTTGATCACTCATAGCTTTTTACATATGATAATGATAGATGCTCAGGGGAATGATCAATCATATTTGAAACAAACGCGGGTCAACAGGTTCGATGACAGATTGTCAGCGAGTTGATAGAATGTGATACATGTTTAAACGTACTCTATATAAGATTGAACCTCTTGGGATAAGTACCTAGCCTATCAGTTAAAAGATATCGAAGTCCTAGTACATAGGTGGTGTTTACACTCCCGTGCCTCGTTCAGACTTTGATAGTGAAGGGATCGAGAGTGTGTGTGATTCAATTGTGCCGAAAAACGATCTGAAAGTTTTTTTTTCTATTTGGACATTAATTTGTTATTTATAAATTCAATCATACTATACTAACACTGATAGATCTATCGATATTTGTGGTTTAGCGGGTATATAGCAAAAAACGGATACATCTGTCTTCAATGTTACTTACATTGGAGACAGATGTATGATTTGACATTCGAAATAAATATATATTTTTTAAAATATTCAACAGACCCATCTCAACCTAGCAAGGAGCGCAAAAATCCCGTGCGCCACACGTTGGGGCCGCCTCGTCAATTAGGTAAAGTCTTAGGCCTTCGGAAGATCACTTAGAAATCTTTCTTTGGGGGGGAAGGGAGATCGCAGAACACAATTTAGACCCGAACACATGTTTTGCCCAAGACGGCGATGTTAATCAATATTAAGACAACTCAGTTTAGATGATATGTTTTATCATCAGAATAAGATACAGCCACTTCAAATGAAGTAACTAATTTGTGATTGATTATAATATACGAGTACTACCTGACGGTAAGTACCGCGTCGCCGAATGCTAAGAAGCATTTTTCGTATGGAAATTATTTGCGAAATTCGGTGGTAACATGAATACGGTCGCTCAAGTAAACTCGGTGACTCCTAGAAAATAACAGCTCACAATGATTGTCATATCAATATGGACTAATTGATCTTTATTTTATTCTATTATGTATAGAATTTATATAAAATTAAAAATCAAATATTCACCGTTTAAAGTATAATTTATTCAAACCCTAATTTGTAAAAACTTGGGCCCTCCGAACCTTGAAAATGATGGAATTATTAATACTATTACATTATACTTAAAGACGAATTTCGAACCATTAAAATGTATAGACTACCTTTGATTCTGTGTCTACAAGAATTTAAGGTCTATTATAAAGCAACCGATCTAAGAGGTTCATAAACAACGTCGGCGTTGGTGCCTTTATAGTTATTTTAATGGTTGAATAAATGACCCTTAGCCGATAATCACGTGAAAGGTGAAATGTTCGACCGGTGGCAACTATAAAAGTTGATATTTTAGTTACAGCCTTTAACTACAGTGTATATTTTGTTGATGCGTTTTACAAGCTTGTAGTGTACATAGTATATTTAAATAAATACATCTATGTGTGTATTTAAACACATTGTACATGTGTGTGTCGTAGTAAACATACCAGAGCAATTGTCAATCTTTTTTTTATGTATAACCGACGATTACTTAAATACATAAGTACATCATAAAAATACAAACAAATATTTTCGTGATTAATTAAATATTTCATTAATTTTTTTCCTATTTTTTTAATCAATAATTCAGTCTATTTTTTTTCTTTTATTTCAAAAAAAGTTATGACTATTGTTTGTCCAACCTACCCAGTATTCTAGCAAAAAGTCTTACAACTACAAATAAAATTAATAATACTATGCCGGCGCTATCGACGCTTTCATAACAGGTCTTGATTGTTTATTAGTAGAAGTAAGACGCTTTTAATAAATATATAGTATCAGTACATAAACTAAATTAAGTATTGCAGGCTAAGGCCTTTTCTTGCGGGGACAAGGTATGACTTAAACCACCACGCTGCTACAAAATAGGTACTTAATTGGATTAATATGTGGCATATTTTCAGGTAGACGTAGGTTTCCGCACAATATTTCTGTCTGAGCCGAAATGGGCCAGTACGTCTTCACCGTACATCTCAACCGATAATTGCAGGTTCAAGCCCAGGCAAGCACCACTGAATTTTCATGTGTTTAACTTGTGTTTATAATTCATCTCGTGCTCGGCGGTGAAGGAAAACATCTTGAGGATATCTAAATGTGTCTAATTTCAACGAAATTCTGACACATTTGAATTCACCAACATTGGAGTAGCGTTGTGGAATATGCTCTTAAACTTCTCCTCAAAGTGAGTGCAGGCCTTAGCCCAGCAGAGGGAAATTTACAGGCTGTACATGTAAGCATATGAAAATTCATTGGTGCTGGGCAGATAGAGGTGTTCTAACTTTAAGCACAACAATAAAATCTTGTTTTAAAAATGTTTCCATTTAACTTGATAACTTAATTGAAAGATTAATTATTAAGTTTTAATGTTATTTATAAATTAATACTTAATTTCACTTAAATAGTTTTTACCGTTTCTTGGTTTAATCATCTCTCGTCTCTTCATGCGTTGTCATACTACTTTCTACATAGTTTTTTACAATGCTCTATTCATAGTAGAGCTGCAACTTTCTATAAAATACGAAATTAATAATATCTTTCAATATTTTTCATGTTATTCAAATTTTGTACAATTTGGAAACAATATAATTTTAGATAATTATTTTTTTCGTTACTTATTTAAATCTTAAAACTTATTACTCCTTTACTAAATACAGCGATACTATGACTCGCACTCTATTCTAACTAGCAAATCTCTTTTGATATTTAAGAAAAAGTTAAATAAAGATATTCTGTTATTATCCTAATTCAATGTCTGTTTTAGTATGCTATTTTTTAAATCTTTACGATAATTACACACAAATATATCATAGAACATGAGTAACCTTAAAAAACTTTATAAACCAATTGTCAAACGTAAATAAAATTAAAATAACTTTCATCTAAACATACTCGTTTCGCAGCCCTATGAACATAGACCTGACTATAAATACATCCTCTCGTGCTAGTCATCTGCTGTTTGCTTTGTTGCGCCGGCGTCGCGCGAGATAATATCTCGGGATAGATCTTATGATTAACCAGTTATAAGCTTCCGTTCTCGTTGCATTAACAGAAATGTTGAAACAACTATTAAGGCTGTTCACATAATATAATATTCATGAGAATGAAATATAATTCATAGAAATCAATCGATTACTATATTTTTTTTAATAAAGTATTCGAATACGCTCATTATGGGACGACGAGATGAGATCTCGAATTGATAGTCCTTAATTGTTACGTATTTTTATGATTTATTTATTTATTTATTACATACTAATGATCAAACTAAATTTGACATTTGGATTAACAAAAGTCCCATGAGGTGCAATTTGCCTTATCGCTAAAGCAGCGATCTCTTCCAGGCAACCCTTGGCCACATGACTGGTTGCAAAATACGAGTGGGTACAATTATTTTAAATTTTGACAAAGTTATATACTGCATCTACAATAATACACATTACACACATAATTATTTAACATTCAAATTTAAATTCACATAAATATAAAGGATTTTTTTATATTTATATATTATATTTTTGGGATGCACATACATAAAAAGAGGGCAAAGGTTTTGCTTATGTCATATTTTTGTCGGACTGGAAAAAACATAGGTATTCAAAAAATGACAATGACTCAACTGATCTATACATGGCAAATAGCATAGAACTATATCATAATTTGTAATTTTTAATTAAATTGAAATGATGATGGAAGACTTAGTGAGATATGTGTGTGTTGAGTGAAATAGTGACACATCTATACTTTGCAATAATCCGTTCTAAGGATCGTAGTGTGCGTTTATACATTAATAATAATAATAACGACACTATTTACTAATTATTTTAATTAAATTTGAAACTTCATTGTATTTAGAATGAACTCAAACGAATTGAAATAAACATCTCAACAAAGGCAAGTTTTGCTTATCCATTCGCAAACCTTGATTGCTCAAAGGTTTACATGACGTCGCTATGTAGAACTAACAAGTCCGATCCTCCGACTCCTGATACGACAACGCTTAACCGGAATATTAAAAACCGGTGAAACTAAACACACCAGTTACTCGCTCGGTATCATTACGGTATGTATTGATTACTTTAGTTTATTAGCTTAAAGCTGAGAACGTCAGAAAACAATCAATACCGATCAAAACCGGTTAAATCTAGATTATTATAATTAGTTATAACGATGAGAAATTGCTTAGGAGGAACACATAAACTTCGCTGTAGTTATATATATATATATATATATATATATATATATATATATTTGATTACAGCAAGCATCGCATTTTTCGTAACAACCAAAACTAATTCGGACATAAATTATGTTTAGACATTTACTCGCTAATTGGTATCCACATATAATCATATACAATGGATATAACATAAACGAACGTCTTCACCAATCAGTATAAAACTAGTTGAACCATATCATTAGTCAATAAGTCATTTTAATTGAATCATTCGGTGTAATAGTACTTTCTAGACGTTTGACAGCTCAGTCATTAGTGATGCGATGTGATATACGATATATGTATCGATAATAGCTTATCTTTGAGCGTTTTTATTGAAAACTGTCCGTTGTTAATTGCTTAATCAACGTTTTTATTATAACATCAGATAATATGTCTATAGAATCATAAACACTGTACTTATAAGGAGTTATTAATTTGTCAATGCGAATGTCAAAAAAAAAAAAAAGGCGTCGGCTGCGAAATAAAATTCAGTAATGAGAATGTTTAAAAAACATGTAGCTTTATAAGTTGACACAAATACTTGCGGATTATCGAAACTGACAGGGCAAACGACAGTTACAGCTAGTAATGTAAGTAGCGATCCCGAGATGTTAATCTTCGGACAAATCGTCTTATGTATATTGCGCGGGCGAGCGGTGAGAATCTGACGCACCTGTACCGGTCAACCTGCTTTAGTGGTGGGGCGTAGTCGATGAAATTAAATTGTCGATAATAATACGTGTTATTTTTAATTCTCATAATGAATAGTTAATTAAGAGTGAAAAGTTTTATGTTTATTGAAAGTATTTTGTTAAATGTTATTAACTAACTTTAATGTTATAACCTTTCTGTCTGCAACGCTGAATTAGCAATACGAAGTATTTTTGTTACTTAATTGAATAACTTACAAGTGGGCACCATCACATACTTATTTAAATTCACATTTCATAATATAAATCAGTTTATACAAGATCGTTTTAACTTCAAAACAAGAACGGCTACATATACGTATATTAAATTTGAAATTCAATAATTAAAACATAACCTAACAATCATTATTCATATTAAATCATCGATATCGATGATTAAGCTACCTATCTTCATCTCGCTCGATCTCACGCTGCGCCCGCGCCGGTACGTAGCCCGTTCTCGACTCACATCATAAATCACACGCTAATAGCGACTAAACTCATTCGCTAATCCGAATCGACCTGCGTAAGCGCAACATTATTTTATAACAACCCGTAGCCTTTATATCAAAAGCCTTAAATGCTACAATGAATTTAATAAAACTGTAGTGACCCGTGGATTGTTTTTTAATTTTGTTGTTTATTTTTTTAAGTGACACTTAAGACAATACCGGTGACTGTGGAATTTTTCAAGGAAAAACGTCCCTTTTAAACTTGATTGGTTTTTTTTTTGCTCAGCTATCGCTAAGTAGGTATAATAAAACGTATTGTTAAGTGGTGATTAGCTGGCTCAGTGGACAGCGTACCTGTTTTTATCGAAGGACGCTCTTTTGAATCCTGACTGTGATAACATCAAAATATGGTCAATGATTTCAAGTATTTAGTTTTTATTTTTTACAAATTATGATTTAAAAAAAGAACAATATATTATTTTTATTTAATGTTTCTATTTATTAATGACAATTAAATACGCTTATTTATCCATAACAATATGGTTTTGATAATTTTAATTTATATCTAATTTACATAATGTTTTATATTTTAAAATTATCGTCGGACATGACGATGCAGTCGGAACCTAAATCTACGTCAAGGGAAGTAATAATATTCGTATTACTTTATATTTCAAGAGTTTTTACACAATATTGCACAATTTTTACAAATAGACAACATTCTCTGTACAGATGACCTTAAAAAAATTAGTTCATAAATACAGAATTAATTCTAAGCTCATCTCCTTTATGAAAGTATATTTTATAAAGTTAATAAATGTAAATTAATTAATATTGTTATTTTTATTGAGGAATAATATTTAAAAACTAATTAATATTCGTTGAATGAAAAAAAAAAAACAACTAAGTAAAGTTTGATTCATGACGTGTAATCAGTGATAGTTGAAATATTTAACGTATACAAACTTTTTTTATGTAAATAAAAATATTTTTTAATAAATATATTTTAATATTACAAAAAAAAGTTTTTATATGTTTTAATTTTTCAATTTTAAGACTAGTTCGAAAATATATGTATGTATAATTATACAGGATAGTTTTGACGTGTTGTAACCTGTCCATAGATACGTCATCCTAGCAGCATCTATTGTCGATAAATTCATAGTAGTAATAATAATCAGTAGTGTTGAAGATGTTACTAGATATTTGAATAAAAGCAGGTTGGAAATGAACGGGTCTTAAAATAATGCAACCGAGGTAGATGTAAAAATACCGCGCCATTATCGAAATTTTGCATAAAATCACAAGTGGGTAATACAATTTTTTAAATAAATAAAATTACTCATTCATACAAATGTATAACATACATATTTTTTAAATTATATTTTGGAATATAAAAAAAGCATTTTCCATAACGAGAAGATTTTTTTCTCATGCTCCTATTTTTGCCGCTGTACAAGCACTGCCATCCCTTGTGTAAATCAAGCCCTGGATCCACAACTAGCCTGGATATAAGCATCCATCTGTCAAATATACCTACTGAAATTATATTGTTTGCCTCTTGAGTTTTGGCTTTCGTATAGATCACAACTTAAAAAGAATCAGTCTATCTGTTTGTTAAATTATATGAACTCATTTATCATCGACTCATTCAAGCTCGATTATTATTATTGTGAATCGTGCAAATATGTTAATTTTAAGAATAATAATTAAAATATTTTCAGTTAAAATAATGAAGTTTAATAATCAAACTTATTTTGTTTTTTTTTTATTTCATTTAATTTCTGATTGTAACGATAATATATCATTTTTAATTTTATTATATCATATGATAAAGTCTGAGTATCGCCCGAACAAAGACGCGGCGGGTAGCTAGTCCATAATAAAAATAAATCTAAAAGTATGCTACTATCGCGTAATGTTTACGAATTGAACATATTTATTCATACGATCTCGACTAACAATGTTACAAGCAATTTTATCGTGAGTTTTCATAAATATGGAAATTATCATTTGAATGTATTATTCTCTGAATGTTACAAAAGTTCGTTGACCTTTAGTATTGCGTTTATAATAAATGTTGTATATTAACGGCTATGCTTTTATTATTGTTAAATTATTTATTGCGCGTTTCAATACTAAAATAGTTAAGTTATGACGTATGTAGTGATATTATGAAAATGTAGGTTTATTTTGTAATTTTACTTGATGGTAGGGCTTTGTGCAGCGCCCGTCTTGGTAGGTACCATCTACACGTCATATATTCTACCACCAAATAGTAACCATCTCCCTGTTAGACGAGGCTTTTTCCCAAGAATAGACATTTACTGTTTTTATCAGTCTGGTAGTTGAAGCTATTGAAATAAACGAATAATATCGAAATTTTCTTTATTCAAATAGGACATAGCATAAACTATATTGCAGAGATAGATAGATCTAAATACTGCCTAGATGCTCCTATAGAAAATTTATAAGCAGAAAACTGTATCTAGACTCAGCAGAAAGACTCAACAACTGTATCTAGACTCAATCCTGGGTTTGAACCTTCAGATCAACGAAGCATACAACTAAATACTATAACAATTCCCTCTGTTTAAAGTTTCCACAATAACAGTTAGTATCGTTGTTAGTTTTATCACAAGCAATTTGTTTTGATAGTTCATTTGCATTTAAACAAAACAAATACAAGTAGATAATCTCTCAATTCTAAACTTTAACTATTTATCGTTCACGAGAAAGCCTGACTTGTTATTCTTGAAAGTGGCATTTTCCTTTTCATTGTAAACTAGTTTGGTCGGCTGGTTTCTCTCGTGCATATCGAAGATCTCGTATCTCATCGTTCACATATCGAAAATACCATTTAAAGTATGATTTATATGGTGTTTGATGGTTTCCTTTTCGTCTTATAAGTATTTTTATTGATACTAGCTGATGGCTTACAATGTCTCTTTTAGTATGGATTGATATGATTTGATACTTTAATATTCTCCGGGGTTAAAAATTTACCAATTAATCTTGATCTTGGTGATCAGTTTAACGGTGTTGAAGTTAATGTGTTGTATCTTCTAAAATTCTACAGTTAGGTATTGTTATGTTCCGATTTGAAAAACGTGAGCCAGTAACTACAGGCACATTGGATAAATATTTTTTTTTTTAGAGTATTGTATCGATTTGAATCAACAATTATTGAAATATTACTGTTATTGAACCGATATTGTTGAATTAACTTAATTGTCCGATTGGATCATTTATATCTCTTTTGAAATAGCAGGTAATTAGATTACAATATTATTTACAATTTTAATTTTTGTTTTAAGTTCCTTGACACAAGTATATTTTAACGTTATATCAAACCTAAGATGTGAAGGCTAAACTTATTTATTATCAAAGTCAATTAAAAATCTTAACGTAAAACGTAACTCTGAGGATCTAAGTAAGCGGTGTAACATATTAAACAAGCTGCAACTTAACAATAATTATACTGTGCGTATTTTAATTGATAGTTGCAAGACATTTTGCATGCCATCGCACGCACATTGCTTCATACGATAGTAATTAGGGTGTTTACATACATGACGTTTTACCAGCGACCGCGGGCGTGAATTTAAACGTCTACCGACGTCGCAATTAATCTTTCAGGAATGTTAATTAATGTGGCGTTTTAAACGTAAATCAATATTTGATAATTGAGAAAGAAATCTCATAACATAAGTAATCGTTTTATAAATGTTCGATATTCAAATTGTTAGTGTTTCGAATTTAATTTCGATTTAATTTAATTTCGAATAGTATCAAGTGAATCGAATATTCATTAATTTATTTATATTTGCTTAAGGTAATTTTTGAATATCGAATTCGAAATAAATCAAATAATTTGCTAAGGCAAGGACTAATATAACGAAACACAACGTGTTATTTTGTTCCATTTTCAAATTTTAACATATTTTGTTGTTCGATTTGTTTTACAATATTTTGTTATAATCTGTATTTTTGCGTGATCTAATGTTGAATTTGAATTAAGAATGTGTTAAAAATATTTTACATATATTAAGCATGAACAAACATGTACGTGTGATTATGCAATATATCAATTTATAAAAGAAAGTTGCATACCTTGTGTAACGATAGTATTTGTTTTGCACGTTTTTTTTTTTTTTAATTTGATCACGATAGATCTGGATGAATTGTATTTATGGCATAGTTTGCAATTTTCCATGGATCTTCGAACATATGATCGTAATGGTCGGTTGATGAACAATTACGCAAATTGCCGTGATAGGATCGTATTTTTGTTAGAAAACATTTGTATTTTTAATTGTTAATGGTTGTGGAGCTTTAATTAGTTGTCTAATGGATCATCATGCATCATAAAATGGAATCTATCAAATTTAGATTTTGTTACGTTCGTATCTATGTAATTTAAAATGGTTTTCTAGTTTACCACCGTGTATCAGGTTACCTTAATTTAATTTGAATTTTTTTTAGAAATTTTTCAAATCTAAAACAATCTTTTGAACATAATTATATACATACGATTTTATGTTTTATTTCGATAGATAGATTTAGAAGTTTAGATAGATATCTGTAGTAACAAATACTTAAGACAACTTTTTTTTATGCCTCAAAGAAAAATCTTCTAAACATAAAACTTATATCAATAAATGAAGAAGAAGGTTATACCTAGACTGAATTTTTAAAGTAGTAAAATTTGTTGGTTTGCATCTAATCTCAGTAACAAAAAAATCACTGGAAGAAATGATTGCACCAGTATGAAGCCGGGGCGGGTCGCTAGTGTAGTGTATATTTTAATTTGAGTTTGTACAACTTTACTCTCTTCAATGGCATGAAAACGTAGCCTATATACGTTTTTGTTTCGTACGAAATTTCATCAACATCAGTTCAGTCGTGTAGCTCTGAAAGCGTAACGAAAAAAGTTTCTTTCGCGTTTGTTTTTTTTTTTTTATTTCGTATTTCTATATTTTGTCAAATTACTCGTAATATATAAATAACAGATCCAAATTATTACAGTCAATTATTTTAAGAAAAAAAAAATTCTAACAATATATTCTAGCGCCAAGCGGCAATAATTAATATTGTTTTGTTCTGGTTTGAAGTAACTACAGTCACAAGGGACATAATATCTCACTATCTAATATTGGTGGCACATTTTGGTCCCTTACCATCAAGTGGCCCATTTGCGTGACCACCTCTATGCCATTGAAAAGCAAATATTGCTAGCAATTTATGTTTTTATATTTATCTTATATACACTAAAATATTTCACTTTTGTCCGGCTTATGCGTATAAACTTAGGTCCACATTGTGTTGGGACGAAATAACGCGAGACGCGCTAAACATTGATTTTACGACGCAATATTGCTTTACACTTGTGTGGTATCAAAGATACCTAGCCACTAGATATGCTTAACGTAATTCTATTCACCGATTATTTACTTCCTTGAACATATTATAGATCTGTGTCGAGATTATTTAAAATATTTAGGTTCAGAAAGTAGGTGATGTTTCATTACAATTTTAAAAAAATGTTTTTTTTTTTTTCTAACATTCCACATAATTTGAATCGTTTTACATAGACGTTCCAAAAAAGTTGCACTGATACATTTATTTTTATAATTTAAATGACTTACATTAAATTTGTATTTGTCTAATTTGTCTACTTATAATTAAAGAATATAAATCTTTGTTTTCAATTCAATTTATAGTTTTTTTTGGACTGCCATTGTATCAAATTATTCGTTTAACTAGTTTATAAATCGGCATAATAAAAGAGCTAGACGTTATTAATTTAACGGGTTCTTGTTAGACAGATCCTAATAATTTAAATGAATCACAATAAAAAATAAAGACTTCAACAATTGGTATGAATTTCTTTATCGAATTTAAAATTAAGCATTATAAAAGTCACATCTCTCGGGATCGTTTTGTTGTATCGTATGAATATATTCCATTGTGATTTAAGACATCTGGTATAAAAGCGTAATATAAAAATGAGGACATCTGATATTTTTTTCAAGGTCGTTGCATCAAATTTATTGTTATCTCCCTATAATTAAGCGCAAAGTGTGTAACGTTCCTTAATAATTTCAAAGATTTTATATAATAATAAATAAATATATATATACAACAAAAAAAATACAATATATTAAAAGTAGTCTGTTTTTGTTAAACCTTATCTAAACTTAAATTTATTATAAAATGGTCTCCTCGCGTTATTGACAAGCTCTGAATATATATAGATAAAATATATAAATAAGCCTATACAAGCAGTATGGAATCGTCATTGAACACGATTACATTCATTTGTAAATCATACATATACATAATATTACCGATATATGTAAAAATGCCTATTTTATTAAAAATATTAAAATATATAGCAAATACAAAAGTATAATAGATTTTATTATAATATCATTGAATACCTTGCACCAGGACGAAAGTATTCCATGTGGATCCACGTGACCTCTCCATTGGTTTATTTCAAATCTTCAAATATACATACATTGGAAGCTTGATATTAAAAAACACAATTCAATTCAATAGCCCAAGAGAAATAATTTGATTCTTGCGTAACGAGAAGTAAAGGGGCGATTAATTATATCTCATTGCTTTAGGCATAATCTTAAAATCTATCTTATGAATGCGTAGGCGATAAGTGTTGCTCAAATGACAAATTCACAATTATTATTACTATATATTTTATAATATAGAGTTCAATTTTCATAAACATATTTAAGATATCGTTTACTTATAATCTTTTATAATTTTAATCTTCTATTATAATTCTAGCGAAGCGTGCCTTCCAAATGTCTGTATAGGTATGTGTGTGTATGTTGTATTCGTCTTTAAGTTAGAGTAATAAATAAAAAAAGAAATTCAATGTTATTTTAGAAATAAAATCAGCCTCAATTTTACTTGGTGGTAGGACTTTGTGCAAGCCCGTCTGGGTAGGTACCACCCATTCATCAGATATTCTACCGCCAAATAACAGTACTCTGTATTGTTGTGTTCCGGCTAGAAGGGTGAGTGAGCCAGTGTAATCACAGGCACAAGGGACATACCATCTTAGTTCCCGAGATTGGTAGAGCATAGGTGATGTAAGAAATGTTTAATATTTCTTACAGCGCATTTGTCTATGGGCGGTGGTGACCACTTACCATCAGGTGGCCCATTTACTCGCCCCCCTACCGATATCATAAAAAAGGCAATTTGATAATAAATAACAATTTGTGGCCTTTTTTATAATTGATGAGAATAATATTCTTTAATCTAGTTCGAGTAAATCGAACGAATCATTACATCGCGTGGATCATGTCATTAGAGCCGACCACGAGTATTTGTTTACTGGGAAACGCAGAGAAAGAGTTAACATCAGGCAGGCTGCTGTAAAGTCTAGGCAAGTCTGTCCTTTGAGTGCAAATAAAAGGGATAAGAGCAAACTAATGAAGATGATGGTGTAAGTAATTAAGTGTTGTACAGCACCGTTTCATAAAACAACATCCGAGTTGAGAATAACTCACGTCTTCTTAAATTGTATAATTTTTCATAAACAACTATATCTTTGTTTGTGTTCGAAAATTAAAATCAACAAAAAAAATGTTAAATTTGATTGGACTTCTTTTGAAAACCGTTACCATGAATTTTTATTTGTTTAAACAGTAGACATTCTTTAAAACTCTTTAATAAAATATCTATAAAGTTGATCCTTTTTGGCCAGTATTAAAATTACCATTAACATGCAAGATTAATATCGTAAATGTGCAATATATAAAAACACCACTGGACACATTTCCGATAAATCTTTGTGAATTATGCCCAGCGCTTACCGCAGTTATTTTTACCTGGATTACTAACTTTACACATTTAACATAGATATAAATTTGCAAGATATATTGTACGTTATGAGAATCATGTTTCATAGGTTTATTAAAAATGACAATAGCTTAAGGATGACTCAATATGTTGCACCATCTAGTGGGAAAACATCTTAGTAAAACCTGCTACGTGCGGTGTGCCCATGACATCACGCCTTGTGCCGAGTGGGCTGACAATAGTTCGTGGCAACTTATTGACCATTGTCGATGTACGAATATAGAAATATAAATTGAGGAGGCGTTTTATTGTGTTTAACATTCATATTTTCTTCCGTTTGTGTGTATGTGTTCGTTTATGGCCTTTAATACTTAAATTGTTTTAATAGAATAACAATACAACATACATTTGATAGTTCGTCGACTAACCGTTATAAGGTGATGGATGGTTGGTGATAGTTGTAGGCGAAGAATGAAACGAAGTGTTGGTCCAGAAAAGTAAATTTTTATTTTGAATGACGATATACTTAAAATAATAACTTGAGATAATTATAGCGCGATTTAAAGAACTATTAACGCCATCTATTAACAACAAAATAAACTAACTGTTTATCAATTTAAATATGAAGAGTATTTGACTTTTTTAAAGAAAGTTTTCAAGGATTTTGATTTGATTTCAAAAACTACAACATATACTTTGAAGAAAAACATTGTAAAAATAGTTTCAAAAAAATTTCAACAGGACAAATAATACATTGAACTTTCTATAACATTAGAATTGACGTAATAAATATATTAACATTTATTTCAATTTCCGTTTACAATAATAATTACGTAATACATTTTTGTTGCAAAATACAATATTGCTAAAATATTAAAAAAAAAATGACTTACAAGCCATTATATCGTTCGGAATAATTATGCAAGAAACAGTGGTTATGCATACATCGTTTAAAAAAAAAACTAAGTGTACTTCACACAGAATTGTAAATATCAATACAAATGGTGTTCTATGACTTCACATCTTTGTGCGGAGTGGGTAGACAAAAGAGCAATGTTGACAGTTGATGACGTACGAAAGAATGAAGACGGCATATTTTTTATTTATCTGTAAGGCACAGATAGCAAAACAAAAATCTTTCATATTTTTATTTGTCTGTTGTGAAGTATTAAATACTTTTTTGTTTATTGAATAATAATTATGATGATTTTGGTAAGTTTGTTTGAGTAGATATCATCCAATTCTCTCTTGCTATTTCACATTAATATACGACTTTAATACCTAGTATATTATAAATATGGAATATAAATGGTGTATAGTATGGAGAACTAACAGTTCGAATATATAGACGTGATTACTAACTTACTATACCATTATTTGAGTTCAATTTTTACTAGCCATTTGACATTTGGTTGACTATAAGTATGAAAAGTAAAATAGTCTTCATTTAAAGCAGGTGAGACTGCGAAGTTCGAAGTAAGTGCGAAGTAAGATCTACTTACATAATAATATTATGGACTTTTTCTGAATCACGCTGCATGGTCTTGAATTAGTTTGATGTATTTTGGTTTAGATAACGTTTGTAATTGAACATTACAGATAAAACATCTTATATTTTAGTAACCAAAGAAAAAAAATACATTGAAAAAAATCTCCCGACGAAAACTATAAGTAATGTATTTATTATTAGTTATAAAATGCATACAAAATATTATCACAGTCTTAAGAAACCATAATTAAAAAAAGCAGTACTCTTAGGTTATTTTATTTCTATATAAAACAATACAATGTTAACATAACTTTATCACAAGCTTACAAAAAAAAAAAAAAGTGAAAAAATCTGTCATATATCTGCAAGATTTGAATATAATAATGTTTATAGAATTTAATACAATGCATTCGCAAAAACCAATGTATTTATTTAAATATTTAATTCTGATACAAATCTGAAATAAACAGACAATTTGTGACAGTTATAAAGGTTTACGCACGGACCTATATTGTAATGTAAATGTTGCATTTAATTTTAAATAATACATACAAGTCGTGGTTCTATGACCTAAATGATGAAATAGTTTTAGAATGTGTGTACACGCCTTGTTTTACATCTTTAGGATGTAAAACAGAGAAATTATAGACTTGAAAACGTTAATATAAAATCAAATATTGTTTTTTTTTACAACTTTTTTTTTAATTAAATATGAGGTTCTATAATTAAATATTATCAAATATCGTTTCATTATAGATAATATATTTAATTTTTCAAGTATGATTGTTTGGAGTTGCTCGTGGGGGATGGAATTTTTAAGCGTTTCGGTTTGTAACGTGTAAAAACATACGTTTTTAGATGAAACCCACTGGCAAGAGAAACCTACAAAGTATCGTGATCAAATAATTTTCTTTTGATTGCTTTTTATATTCATTACGTATTTTGCATTTATAATATTAGTGTATATAGGGCTGCGAGCAAGTTTGTCTAAGATGGATCGCCTCCAGTCTCTGGGTGGACGCCATTAAACATCAGGCATCTGAGAGTAAATATTACAAGTATTTCTATGTGTTTTGCAGTTAGTAGATACAGTTTGTATATAGTAGTCAGTGCACTGCATTGTAAGATAGGTAGATAATCTTTAAAATATGGCTTTTATATATAAATATCATTTTTATACAGCATTTTTCCGCGGTAACTCACGCATAATAAGATCTTATTTAATTGCTTATTTTAATTGTAATAACATAT
Source organism: Vanessa atalanta (assembly GCF_905147765.1). Classification (NCBI taxonomy): domain Eukaryota; kingdom Metazoa; phylum Arthropoda; class Insecta; order Lepidoptera; family Nymphalidae; genus Vanessa; species Vanessa atalanta. Next base: position 7,954,660 of record NC_061891.1, on the reverse strand, counting down.
ATTATTCAAGGAAAATATAAGCTCCTATCGATGATATAATTTTAGAACCGATAGATTTCTAGAAAGTACGTCCCACGTATAGTACGGAGACGTTATTATTGAAAAATCTAAAGCTAATGAAAAATGTACGCTGGGTGGTCCGTTGTCCATCGTATACCTCATCCAAATATCGCTTTGTAGCGCGCGAGAGTTAGCACAAATACAATAGAAGCTGACAGTTCGATGTGTTTGCATTGCTTGTTGGTTTTACTGACAAAAGTTCCACTTGCGTCATATTGTATTTACGTGTCGTACCTCATGTTCTTACACTCATTAAGATCGCAAAGATGGTGTCAAAGTACTTAAAATTTTTCGTAAGCAACTTTGAATTGTTGACAATAAACTTGTTAAATTATTTGACAAAATTACGTTTTCGTTTTAAGTAATATTATTTTGTATGTAACCTGCCTTATGTGTTCAGGATATGCCTACTTAATGGTACGTCATCATTCATCATTACGTATGTATGTAATAACGTACGTATTCATTTATTCATTTTATCTTTAAATTAATTTTCTAAGACCGAAATGTTCGTCCATTAATTGAGTTCCAATGCAATTCAATCCTCATATTACTTACAATTTTGTTTTGAATTTTAAATCTAAACAATGACGTAGATACTCATGTAGGTATAAATGAGACTAAAAATTAAATAAATGGAAATATCAATGGAAATATCAAAATATTCTTTATCCAAGTAGGCGCCTAAAATAACTTTTGAATCGCCATGTTGAATTCAATGTAATTCTATCACCGGTATGGAAAATAGCTTTTGTATATAACTTTATAATATAATACTCTTTATTGCACTGAGAAATTTTTTACATGGTAATTTTACTCATGAGATTATTGTTCACAATGGCGGGCTTATTTCTAAAAGAAATTTCTTCCAGCCAACCCACAGCTGTAAGAGATAGTGTTATGTAGCAGGTATAAGTAGTGCAACATTAGATACTCTTACTAATAATATATAAAAGAAACAATTTTAATATAATATAATATATATAATATAAAATAATTTTAATATAATATGTATTACGTTTATATAAATATCTATAATATAATAAATACATATATACTAAATTATTATACTTATACTACATCTAAATACACAAATATTATAAATATATCTACTGTAAAAATAAAAAATAAACTAAAAGATAATAGTAAATTTGTCAAAGTTTATGAAAGTAGTGAGAGAAAGTGCTCTTTTACTCTTTTTTTAAAGAGGTTGATGTTTGGACTCTTTTGAATGTGTTTTGGGAGACTGTTCCAGAGATTTGCTGCACGTACCGTGAAGGAGTTAAGCAGAAACTTTGTATTACCTCTAGGCACTACTAACTCTGAAGTAATACAGGAACGTCTGGAACGTGTTGGAGGAGGAAGAAGGTTGAAACGGGAGCGAAGGTAAGCAGGAGAATTTGGATCATTAAGAATATTAAAAAGGACTGACAGGATGTGCATATCACGGCGAAGGCGGATAGGGAGCCATTTAAGTTGATTACGAAATGCAGATATATGGTCATATTTACGTAGACCGTAAATGAACCGAATAGCCAGGTTTTGAAGACGCTCTAATTTATTAAGTAGCTCCTCAGTCACATCCAAATAGCACACATCAGCGTAGTCGAGGATTGGTAGAAGAAGAGATTGCGCTAGCATAATTTTTGTGCTGAAAGGGAGAAAGTATTGGAGACGTTTAAGAGAGTGGTAAGTGTAGTGTATCCGCTTGCTAACATCATTGACTTGGGCTACCCAGGACATATTGCAGTCAATAATAAGACCCAAGTTCCTTACTGAATCGCAGTAAGAAATTGGAATCCCGTCATAAAGTAGTTTGGGGACTAGCCCCCAGTCTAGCTTGCTTCTAAGCCTGCTACTGCCTACAATTATAGCTTGTGATTTTTTGGGATTCACAAGAAGGCCAAAAGATATAGCCCACGACTGAATAGCAGACAGGTCCATATTCAGTAAATCAACAGCCCTGGGTAGCTCAGCCAAACTAAAATGTCGATAAAGCTGTAGATCATCTGCATACAGATGGAAGGGAGAAGTAATAAATCGGGAAATGTTATTAATAAAAACAGAAAACAGTAATGGTGAAAGTACGCCGCCTTGAGGGACACCAGCCGTGAGCTCTAACCAATCTGACGAGGAATCGTCGGTTTTTACACATTGCTGGCGTCCGAAGAGGTATGAATGAAACCAGTTAATAACAAGAGGAGAGACGTTGACTGCACGAAGAGAACCAAGAAGTATGTCAAAGTCAACGGAGTTGAAGGCGCTGCTAAAATCCAACAGAGCAATTGCAGTGAGCTTGGTGTTATCCATAGCCCACCGCACATCCTCCGTTATCTTCAGCAAGGCACCAACAGTGCTGTGGGATGGACGAAAGCCAGATTGGAAAGGACATAACAGGTTGTAAGTTGTAAGAAAGGAATAAAGTTGTTCGTGTACAATGGACTCAATTACCTTAGAGAGGATAGGGAGGATAGATATAGGACGATATTGGGACATAGAAGTAGGATTGCTGGTTTTGGGAAGAGGTATAACGATAGCCTTCTTCCAGAGTGTTGGGAAGACATTGCATGAAAGTGAATAATTTATAATGTGGGTGATCACTGGTGCAATGTCATCCAACACTGGTAGTATCATATTAAGGCTGAGGCTATCGCTACCAATGGCTTTGGTGGAAATAGAACGGACACACTTCTTGATAACATCTTCAGAAACCAACTGGAAAAAGAAAGAGGGACAGTTTGGTGGTTCAAGAGAAGATAAATAAGAAAGAGTATCTGATTTCGTTATAGGATCTACAGTAGTGGGAGGGCTAGTGAAGAAAGAATTTAGTGCTTTAAGGTCAACGGAACTGTGGCAGGCTACAGGAGTTTTGTCCACACCCATTGACCTTAAAAAACTCCAAACTTGGGTAGCTTTGGTAACTTTGCATATTGTAAAGAATTAAACTTAATTATTTTTTTTTACAATTCCTGTATACCGATCACAACGTCACCGGGTACCGAGTCCAATATAGGCCGCCCGAGAATTTAAGCATGAAATAAAACTTTACCAAAATTAGTCGAGTCTTTTACGAGAATTCAGTGACGATTTGAATGAAACTAAATCTTATTATAAAAAATGCATTCGAATAAACAATATTTTAAATTACAACGATTGATATAAAATCATTGTGATCGTTAAAAATGAGTATAAATAAATTAATAACGTATCAAGCACATTTAATATCCGAAAAGAACTAAAAACTATACAACTCAAACTATTCAAACGCAAGATCGTATTTAAATCTTCAATTCTTAGCGGACAGAGCATTAATAAGTCGAAGGGTCATTAGAATCCCTAAATGTCGTTTATCTGATTAAGGTATATGATAAGTTGTCTAAAGACGAGATTGAGATACAAATGCTACGGGATTGTCAGTCGGACTAATGAATGTAGAACATTGCATTTAAATTATTTTATTATTAAACTTATTTGGTAGATACTTGGACGGGAATTGTTCTTCTGATAGCTATATTTAAGACTTTGTAATTTTTCTTTTTGAAATTTATTTCGAACTGATTGATACTGATGCTTTGATTACGCCTTCCTTGGCTGGTACCACCCATTCAGTTCCTGTTTGTTGGGTAACAAACAGAACAACAGTAATAGCCTGTAAATTTCCCTCTCAATTTGAGGAAAAGGTTTGGAGCATATTCTGGTTGGTGGATTACACATATGGCAGAATTTCGTTGAAATTAGACACATGCAGGTGTCCTCACAATGTTTTCCGTCACCGCCAAACACGGTATGAGTTATAAGCATAAGTTAAGCACATGAAAATTCAGTGGTGCTTGGGTTTGAACCAATAATAAATTAAATATTTATATAGACTGATACTTACTCCAATAGGCTTGTAAGATCTACTAGTCAAACATAACCTAAAAAACAACACTAATTAAAATAAATCACATAATCCGACAATACCATAAGTAGGGCAGTTCCTACTCAATTTTCGATTTAATCTCAGATCTGTGAATGAGTCAACTGAACTACCACATTACAGGTGCTCTCATTGTTAGAGATTAAATACGCCGATAGGATGACAATCTGTGACGTTTGTTTGCTTGTCTGACCTCCTGGTGGAAGATTTATCTCAATTCCAAACAATGGAATTAACCATCGTTGTGCATTTGTTACCGTCTTAGATTCTCAAGATACGGAACTTCGAAATTAATGATTTATTTTTGTTTCAATGATGTTATTTAATGAGTTATTATCATTATTTTTAATATATTTATTAACATAACAATTCAAATTGAAAATTATTTAATTGGTAATAATTCCGTTAAAATGACCGTTAAATTAATTAACTTGACGTCACCGTTAATATAATTAGTTATTGTGTTTGTAGTAATTAGATAAAGGGCCGAGATAAAGAGCCTCGTTACACGTTACACTGTGTGCAGCAATGAAAACTATATTTCTCACTTTCGTTCAATACACCTAGCTCAGCTATGTATGTATAAAATAATTGGTTATTACTCTGTATATGAAAAATTAATTATATTTGAATAGCTTAAAAAAATATGTTATTTTTAACTTTATATCAACTGTAAAACGTCACATTTAGCTGGGCAATAACCTCTTAAAGAGAAGATTTGGAGCGTAGCACGCTGATCCGCTGCGGATTGGTGATATGTATACAAATGTAGATTTATATCCAACACAGTTATGCAAGTTACCTCACGAAGTTTTCCATGAAATAAAAACTCAAATTAAGTACGAGAAATACCATTCATGCTTATCTGAATTTGAACCGACGATCTTCAGTTAGTATCCACGTATCAATTACAGAAACGTAAAACAATTTAATATATTCATTAGATATTTTACCATCAGAAAGTGTTAATTAGATTATTTAATATCTTACGGTTTATGACTGTTGTGTTATTCATGAGAGAATTAAATAAATATTTATTTAACCTCAACAAGGCCGCTCAGGATAACGGCTTCTAAAAATTTACCTATAAAAATACGACACTGCTTTCCAACGACCTTCATAAACAAACCCTAATAGTTCTGGTTTAAACACAATCAATAACAGCTAAGTTAGAAATTTATTTGTATGTTTAAACATGAAGATATTCAACTTTCGTAAATTTCGTTTTTGATAACAAGTAATATTTAATAATACCGCAAACGACATAAATTAACATCGACACCATTAAATAAAATCAATTCATATTGCATGATAGTAAATTAAAAAAGAAAAAAAATATATTATATTATATTCTTGTCTTGATTCTATGAAAATGTTATGGTTTTAGATTCTATATAGATCTTTGTAATCTTTATCGTATATCCTTATACTGTTGTGTGTGCCGTTTTTTGTATATAATCACGGCACATTACCTTTGGTATATAAAACATTGAAAAATTGGATTTTTCTGGCAGAAAGAATAATAATAGCAGATATACAACAGTAACAGCCTGTAAATTTCCCACTGTTGAGCTAAGGCCTCCTCTCCCTTTGAGTAGAAGGTTAAGAGCTTATTCCATCACGCTGATCCAATGCGGGTTAGTGGATTATAAGTGCAGTTATGTTAATATAATATTTTAAATAAGTAAACACTATAGACTACTGTACCAAGCAGACCACGATTGTGAGATGTCATAAAGTAATACCGACTCTAAATCTATAACATTAAAAGGAAAAAAAATCCGTATCACGGTAAGTTAGTTTTCACCACGAATGAGATACCAAGTGAGTTCTTATTAATCGAGATTTCATCACAAAGAAGACAGCACAAGATTTCTTACGATCAAGTACTAAAACAATTTACCCAACCTTTAAAATACAAAGCAATTAAATTCGTAATTACTGTAATTAGTTAATGAAAACATTTTAGACTTTAGTGCCGTAACTGGTTCCGTATATAACAATTTAAGTACTCAAAACAACGCATCAACATTCCGAAATAATATATAGCTATCTATAGAAAACAGATCATTAAGGAAATATTTCAACACGAAACCGTTTTATCGATATTGAATCGATGGCTATCGTAAATCGATTGAGATTAGCTACCAAAATGCGCTATCGATTAATCACTCGAATCCACAATGGGTGCTTTCTATTTGGGACAAAATGAATTTCTCTGCGATTGGGTTATTTATTTCGGCCAGCGTAGCAGGTGTGCTCTTGAATTATACAGGCTGTTAATTTTTTCAATTTATTAATTATCTTTCATCGGTATTTTGAAACATGGTGATATTTTTCTGGTAAGTATACTAAAACTAGCAAATTTAATTTTAACTATTTATAAAAACAATGAACAATACTTTTTTTTTTTATATCGCTCCTTATGTAGCTTTCGTTGATATGATAATTTAATTTATTAAATAAAATAAAATGAAAAAATTATTGTTTTATATTTTAAATTTGAAATATATATTTTTAAAAACAATAAAAAATAATCCGTACATGAAAAACAATCGATACAATACGCCTTAGTTTATACAAAAATTTATAATATTTACCTACGAATAATAATAAATAAAAACAGCCTGTATAAAATCTTTACATACAAAACACGTTGTATAAGAATATTATTAATTTGAAATTTGTTACAGCCTATACTTAACGTGCTATCGTTGAAGCTTGCCGCGACTATGGATATGTCATACATGTGAATTTAATAAAAATTGACTTCTATCACATGGACATAAGGTCGATTTTATAAATAACATTATTTAAGCAGTGTGAGAATAAACTTGGATTATACTTGTATTTATCGTCAGCTATGATTATGTATTGTAAATTTGACAATTCTAATGAGCTACGCTCGCTTAGAATGTTTTATTCGCTGTTGATAAAATAATCTACAATTTATAAAGGCATAATTCATACTTTCTACTTGTACCCTTCAGTGGGGCATACGTTACGTCTGTCAACGTTACTGACTATCTTTTTATGATAAATACGTTTATTTTTACTTTTTTTTTTTAATATCAGTCACTTCTTAATTTGATTAAAATTTGAAATAATTTTAATTTTGTATGTTTAACATTTTTGTTTTTTAATTTAAATTGTAGGCATTGTAGGTAATGTATGTTACTTAATATTATATTGACATACAATTATAAATACCAGTGATGCTATACCAACGTAACCAAATACGATAACAATAAATTTTTTTTTTACATAGTGTCAAAATTGATAACGTTATTTTTTTATTATAATTATGTTTTTACATATATGTATATGCTTAAAGTAAGGTCGTAATCAAATCGTAATCTCGCGAGATTGTAATCTATCGAAAGACTGTGAACGGTGATTCATCTTAATAACAAACAAGTAAAATTTCAACAGTTTATAATTTAAGTTAGACCAAGTTAGGGTTCACTGAAATTCACCTGGATAGATTATTCGATAATCGCCTTAAAAATGCCTTAGACTGTAAGTTGTATGTTTAGGTTTAGAATCTTTATATATATTTAACGCAGAGTAACAAGTAAGAGTTTATAATTAATCTCGTGGTCTGCGGTGAAGATAAACGTCGCGTGGAAACCTGTAAGTGTCACATGAAATTATACCACAGGTTTATTTTACCTGCATCGAAGAAGCGCTATTTCTTATAATATAGGTAAGGTAAATGGTTACCTGATGATAAGTGGTGCTCACCGTCTATAGGTTTTAACACTGTGGAAAATATTAATCATCCCTTACATCTTAGATGTTATGACCTTTGTGCTGTACTTACATTATCTCACACACCCTTAAAACCGGAATTCAACAATGTTATATAAAGATAAGCTTATAACGCCAAGTTTCCGTCTCCGCAAAGTCAATAAATACAATACAATACATACTTGGGGCAAGGTATCCGTTTCTATAATAAGGATCCGCATATATTTTTAACTTTACTAAATCATAAATTCAAGTCATTTGTAAAAAAAATTCAGATCAATTACAAGAAAAAGTGTGAATACTTAGTTTCTTGTCGGTTCTTCTCGGTAGAATCTGCATTACGAACCGGTGCTAGCTTCTCTTAATATAGTTTATTGATTCAAAAGTGGTTGTAAAAGCCATCTAGAATAAAGTAAATTTTTACTTGATGATTTTAATTTTGGTTAAATATTGCTATTTGGCGGTAGAATATATGATGGGGGTAATTATTGTTCAGATGGGCTTAAAGAGTTAACTCCAAACCATTTCTGGAGGAGCAACATTGCCCGTAACATTGTAACGTACTTACAAACTATAGTGAAAAATTATACATATATTAAAAAAGAAGTATAATGTCTATATTGACGCCCTCGACGTGGTCGAGTAGTGTGTACATCGGTTTTCATGGGTACGCCACTCCGAGGTCCCGGGTTCGATTCCCGGCGGAGTCAATGAAGAGAAAGTTCATTGGTTTTCTATGTTGTCTTGGGTCTGGGTGTTTGTGGTACCGTCGTTACTTCTGATTTTCCATAACACAAGTGCTTTAGCTACTTACTTTGGGATCAGAGTAATGTATGTTATGTTGTCCAATATTTATTTATTCATATTCAAATGAAATATAAACGCTATATCACTGCTATGATATTAAGTTCAGTGGATAGTCAGGTTTAAGGATTTTAAAACAATAGAATCATTTAATGCGGTCAGTCAACGTTGTGTATAAGAGGAAAATGTTAAGATGTTGAAAAAAGTTAAAACGGAATATGTCAAGTTCTTCGAAACGGTGAGTAAGCAACGACGATTCATTTAATCAAGGTTTATTCGCGTTACAATTTAATAGATTTAAACAAGGCTGTATAGCTTAAAAAATAACTAAGACTTTATGGATTATAATATTGCTCTTAATGTAGAAACACATTTTTTATTAGTTTTTTTTTTCATTTTTAATGGATTTTCGAGTTAATGGGACTAAGCTAAGCTAAGCTGTTGAATTATTCTGTAAGAAGACATCGAATGAAAACTCACCGCTAAACTCGAACGTAAGATGTCAGAAGGAAATATGCGACAGTTACTATAATATTTATATAATTTATAGGATATACGTATCAAAGTGGCATATCACTGTAATACACTTGTCACCATTTCACAAGTGTGAGACGAAGTGAATTATAACAGAATCGCACTGCTGGCTACTTTTGTAACAAATCATTGGGTTATCATCATCATAAAAAAAATTCTTTCTTCTCTTTAATGGTGAGTGAGCCAGTGTAAGAACACAAGGAACATCTTAGATCACATATCGACAAGGTTGATTTAATGCAAACAATTCATTCATTCATTCATGTCAGCCGAAGGACGTCCACTGCTGGACAAAGGACTACCCCAAAGATTGCCACAACGACCGTACTTGTGCAGCCCGCAACCAGCGGCTTCCCGCAACTTTCACCAGGTTCTCAAACAATATCGCCATCTTGACTTATATTATAAATGCAAAAGTTTGTTTATTTGACGCTATTACTAATAGCGATATAGACTAATTAATACCTGACTAATTAATAATGGAGACTAGTTATTAATAAAAATATCCAAGAGTTTTTGTCACCATATATTAGAACCGAACCTCTTAATAATTAAGGATACGTTACAGCGTCCATATGACGCTCCTTCTCTGTTATTTCTATTATATACGTCTTTATATCATATTATTGAAATCTCTTTTTTGTTCTTGTTTTTATTCTGGGGGGATTTTAAATAAAGATTTTGTCACTGTTGTTTAATTATTTTCAAACGTTGCTCATTTATTTTATTGTATCTGTTATTTGATAAATAATATTTAGCGAAAGCAACTGCGTTTCAATCGGGTGTACCGAGACAGTACTGGTTGTTTTTTTTTTTATTTAAATATGGAAACAGTACTAATGACAATTTGAAGGTTTTATATATAATATACATAATAACACGCAATGGCTCAAAGGATAGCATACCTTAACGTTCGAATGCGGGCTTAAATCCGGGAAAATTCCTGCCCAAAGTTTTTACTAGCATGATATATTTTAACAATTATTTTCGTAAAGAGAAATATGATTCAATCCACCTAACATATATTGGAGCAGTGTTGGAATGAGCTAAAAAACTACACAGAGTTGAGGAAAGGGAGCCTCCCTTTTAGTCTAGAATTAAAATATATAGGTACAGGCTGTTACTTTTTTTTACAAACATTATAATAATATTTATACTCGAAATAACGACGTGTAATCCTTAAAATAGTCGTTAAAATAAATTACTTTTTAATTATAAACACACAATATTAATTATACTGTTTGATAAAGCGAAAGTAGACTTATAATTATTTTTTTCCACGATTTCGTAAGAAAATTAGCGATTATGAATCACGTCGGAGATCAGAGGGAATGTTGAATGTATTCAGAAAAATCTTGTTTAGTACTGTTTCGTAATCGCGGGAAACTGAGCGACCGTTTACGCAAACTCACTCGGATGTCGCTTATTACGAATCGAAAGCGGTACTTGGATTGTCGTATAATCTAATGCGGCGTCTCTCCTCACTTTAATACGTAATTGACTCGTTCGCCGAGTGATATTAAATTGCTTTAATAATAATAATTATACCCTAATGAGGTATTTTTGTATTTTATGTGATTTTATTGTCAGTAAATGTTTTTCGTTTAATCTTAAATGTGGGATTGCTTGTATGTACGATGATTGGAGGTTTTTTTTTTAAGAAATTTGATAATACTACGTAGCTGCATACATATATAAATATATACTTAAATGTCTCGTTGATCTAGTGGCTATAAGGCTACAGATCCTGAGGTTCCAGGCCCATGAAAAGTGAGTCTTCTAGTCCGAAAAATCTCCGTACTAGCCCGGAGTCAGAATGGTGAATGTTTGTACATATCCGTGCATCGAAAATCACGGAAAGCCCCTAAACTCTATCCGGTCGGGTCGGATTTACCGACCCTTCGGAAGCTGAGAGTGAGGAAATAGAGTGTATACCAGCGTTTGCACACACAGTTTGCCCTACAATGTACTCCGTAGCTGGTTAGACTCCCTTGAGAATGGCCGCCGTTGCCGAAATCTTACAGAATGACATTATTATTATTAACTAGTGGGTCTCCCGCGAAACGTCGCGTTTATTCAAAAGAATAAAAGTTTGTCGATAACAAGTTTCTTTAATTTTGTTTACGTTTCTCATTTTTTTAAATAAATAATTTTAAAAAACCATTTAGTAAATTGCAATCAATAATCCACTTTATTCTGCACATCTACGGCTGGAGCTTTTCAAAATGAGACCTTAACCGATGTACTATTTGCAGCTATCGTCCCATAATCACTGGGACAAAAATCGGCTCGCGCTATTAATATATAAGAAGATATTTAAAAGCATTTACCTGTATTGTTTTTAATTTATTTACAAACATCATATATCAATAAATCGGCCTAATATTCTGTATAGACAACCACAAACAAACCCTCTATCTCATATATTAGTAGAGACGACACAAGAAATAAGAAATTATGACGTAATACAGTAATAAATGGAACAAATTTAAACAAACATCTGTCTCATTTTATTGTTATAAATTTAACACCATTTTTCATTTATAATACAACAAGACAGCCCAGCGATGGCACAGGTTAAAAAAAAAACACAACAAAAAAGTGGTCCAGATTGACATATGTCCGAAGTGGCTTCAACGCTCGGTTGAACAAAATCAAGTATCACAATTAAATTAAAAATCACTCACGTAGAGTAATTAGTTACAATATCTATGTAGAGACAGCAGAAAAAGTTTTATTGGTGACATAAGATAAAATTGCTTAAAAAGTTACAGTGGACAACAGCATCTACCAACCATCGTATAATGGAGAATAAGTTCTAAATATTTACATTAAGAGATGATTTGGCGAGACAGACAGACATTTTTCGACGACCTCCGTGGTCGAGTAGTGTGTACACCGGTTTTCATGGGTACGCCACTCCAAGGTCCCGGGTTCGATTCCCGGCCGAGTCGATGTAGAAAAAATCATTAGTTTTCTATGTTGTCTTGGGTACCGTCGTTACTTCTGATTTCCATAACACAAGTACTTTAGCTACTTACATTGGGATCAGAGTAATGTATGTGATGTTGTCCAATATAAAAAAAGACAGTGTGACATGAAGAATTACGATCTGCACATTTTATTAATTTTCAATTATCTATGTAGTTAGATTGTACTCAAAACCTTAAGTGACATCCCCTCTACAAGCGTTCGTACCTAGGATGATACGTACATTACAAATTATTCTTAAAAAAATGTAACATTTATTATAATTCTTAAGACATCGTAGTGTCTTAAGAAATGTTCATCTCGTCATCATATTCGTTGATAATATATTTTATTCACATTTTAAATACTTACTAGTAGCACTATTGAAAAGACCAATCAAGAAAAATCTAAAAATATTTGTCTGCTGACCGTACAGCAAGTGTATGGTAGAATGATTCAATTGAAACCGCGGTATGTGTTGGTTTCCAGTCATTGTGGACCGCAAGCGACTACTTTCTATTATCTACCTACATATATACATATACATTATATACAGGTTGTTAAAAAATAATACTATGTTATTGAAAACTAACGAGGACTTATTACACGAAAAAAAAGAAAACTACTGGAATTACTACGGGTATATAAACTGTAACCATAATCACTGTGCCTGTATGTAATATTTTAATATTATCAGTGTGTGTACATAACGCACAGGCACTGGTTTTTGATACACTAGCTAATTTATTATTTAACACAGATTTATTTCATTATTTTTAATTAACGAGTCTTCAAGAATTTATGCATTTTTTTTAATTACCATTCTATAATATTACTAGTGTCTGAATAAACTACATAAAAAAAATATAACGTACACATAATATGTCGATAAAATTAAACTAAACCTTTACATTGCAAGTAAATATTCTGTAATCAATATTAGGATTGATCGTCGATTTTGTTTAAACGTTACAAATTTAACACATATAACTTTTAGAACACGCTGTATATGTTCACTCAAGGTGTCACATTGCCCAATGTGTCTATCATCAAGTGACGATGTAATTGACAATATTATAAATGCGGTTGGAAAAACAATTGTTATTCGAATATAACCGGTTTGTTCTAGACAATACGTCACTAAATCCCATGAGATTAGTGAACGTGTTACGTGAAAGTAACAGACGTCGATTTTTTGAATGATTCTAAACAAATGTAATTAGAACGATTGAGGTTATGTGGTAGCGGCTTTCGGTATATTTTGTTTCGTTAAAATTTTTAACTCCGTCCAGCTAAAGTTAGCAAGCAGGTTGATTTAATATGTCGTAAGTCAGAACAGACAAGTACCATCCAACTATCACCAAATTCATTGGAAATATTTATAATTTTTTTTTCTGTTTTTTTTTTTTCAACAGTTGTGAAGTTGTTCCCTATTAAAAAATCTAGTGTCCAATGAATTGTTGAGGAATCGCTGACTCTGATATGACAATTTACATTCGTTTCGGGATCAGAGATGATAATATGAAAGCTCTAGATTTAGTTAGTAAGCAAAAAAAATATTGTGTACATTGGTTTCTTGGGTGTGTGGATAAATTATTATTATTATTATTATTATAAATCTAAACTTTCCTTTTGAATTTGTCAATTATTTCAAAATAGCAAGTTTTGTTTGAGATTAGCGCGATAACGTAATATACATACATGTAAACATATTTTGTTTGTGTTGGTTATTTTATATGTAGTATATAATTTTCATGGTGATTTATTGCTGTATTCATGATTGTAATTAAAAAAAAAAAGTAATTCAGTTGTAGGAACACAAAAAAGTTTTATTGCGAATTCGAATTTCAAATAATATTGTATGTATGTATGTATGTATACTTTAAATCATTATCAGCTTGTATTAATTTGCTTAGTATGGATGAGTGTATAGTCGTGCTTATACGATATCATAGTGTGCGTCAGCTTATACGATATCAGAAAATTATGAGTACAGACAACAAAAAATCTCAATTAGATTATATTTGTTAATTTTATTACAACGCGGATAATTTGACGTATAAGGGCTTACCTTCGTCATACAATGAAATAATCTATATTAAAAATATATTAGTAAAGTAAATTTCGCTTTAATGACATAGTGAAATTGTTTATATGTGTCATACAATATTTTATGTACATATATAATAATATATTCGCATTTTATGAATGTATATTATAAATATAAAATGAATAATTTATTATACGTTTTGACATTTATCCGTATTTTATTTGTACAATAAAATGCGTATCCTATTTTATTAGTAAGTTAGTTTATAAACGTGATTTCGCTTGAGCGTTGACAATTTTTATAGGATTTTTTTTTATGATATAAGTAGGCGGTCTGGCAAATGAGCCGTCTGATGGTAAGTGGTCACCACCCACAGACATTGACGCTTAAAGATATATGTAAACATTCCTTACATCGCCAATGCACCACCAAAATTAGGAACTAAGATGTTATATCCCTTGTGCCGGTAGTACCTTCTAAGATACGTAAAAGTCATTATATCAACAACGATAGAAAACTATTACTAGTGTACATACCTTCAGGACAGATGGATATATAAAAAGATAATGTCATGGAATCTTCGTATCATAGGTGAATCGTTGCATGAGATTTTATTGTAAATGTTATATGTAAAACTTGGCATTAAAAAATATCTTGAAACCGCGTTGATCGTTATGTTGATTGGTTTTAATTTCGTTATATGTATTACGATCATACATATTGTGTTACTCTTTTAACATATTATATAATATGTTATTTGAAAATAACATTATATTACACAACTTTGTTATTTATTTGACAAATGAAAGTATTGTTGAAAAAATATAAAAGATTTTGTAATATAAACTATGATACAATCAATATATTACCCAATTAAAATTACCATATGTTACCAGATAACGAATAATGTTTCGAAATTATTTTGGCAGTATTCATGTCTTTTCAGAAAGTTCTCACCAATCAATACGAAACATAAACAAAAAAAATAATTATAAGCAAACAAATTTTAATCCACTCTCGTCGCTTAAGATTGACATGTCTATCCTCTGGGCCATCGGCTTTTCATTCACCGGGGAAATTATTAAAGCACCTTCCACCATTTTACGTAGTAATACTTTTATATATTTATTTGATTAATAAAAATAGTCAATAAAAAAGGTATTTAATTTTAAACATCTTTGGCTTATTTAACAAATAAAAATAAATATATATCATTTATATTTTGTAGGTAGACCCATCTTGGTAGGTATCTACGCATATTATATTACACAGGTATTCTACCGCCAAACAGCAATACTTATTGTTATGTTCCGGCTTGAACGGTGAGCGAGTCAGTGTAACTTTAGGCACAGCATAACATCCTAGCTCTCATGGTTGGTGGCACATTTTAGTGGAAGGACAAGGCATATAACTCAATACAAGATATATTGACTTCTACGCAGGACAATTATGTAAAAAAAATAATTGTTATTTACTGATATACTCTGTAATGAAAATGGTGGAAAACTAACTACTGAGTTTCTTGCCGGTTCTTCTGTAACTGTCTACGAATAGAATATACGGTATATACTTTCCGAACCAGTGGTAGCTTTAAATTTAAATCAACAGTGTGAAACGACGGTTCATAAGAGCATACTCGAATAAAGAATATTTTGATTTCAGTTAATATCTCTTACAGCGACAATGTAATCCGGCCACTTACTAATTTAGCCTGGAATATAGTACATTTTTTTTTACATTCAACGTTATTCGCAGTTTAGAAAAACCAATTTATCGAACCAAATAATGTACTAAGAAAAAACCGACGATCCAAAAGCACTTGTATTTAAACCTGTCCAAACTCTTGCTACACAATATCTCTTTATTATCTATTTGGAACAAAAACTATATTAAGGAAATAGTCGTAAGTCGCGACTATTCTTAAAGAAAGTATTTAACGACCGCACTAATAAGACCGAACTGGTTCCTTTGCTTTATTACAAAAAAGAAACCATTAAACCGTAAATTTTTAACTTATATTTTATTACTATGTATGTATGTCACAAGGTATGTCAATCAAGCACTATTATTAGAGTAAATTTTGCACCGTATAATACGGGTTGTTTATATGCTTTCGATAAAATTATTTCCACGGGCGTCTTATGTATCAAAAACCGTTATTAATAACTGACGCGTTAAATGTGTAATTTCGCAAATAGCTATCGTGATATAACTTTATATGTTAAGTTAAATAATTACTCGAATCGCCTAGGTACAGATTTCTAGCGGTGAAAGCGTGTAACGTGACTGACGTTAATAATGTCAGAATGTTTTATATGTTTTAAAAAGTTTATAATCATTTCTGATACACACACACATATAATATACACACATTGGTAGGTTTGTGAAATTTCGAGTAGTCGAGGAAGGGCGAGACTTTAATAGAATTGAAATGATTACGATAGGAGATTTAACACTTTTAATTGTTCTATCAAATAAATTAACTATATTTTTTATCATATGTATATATATGTTTATTTAATCATTAACTTGGAGGTACGGCTTTGTGCTAGCCCGTCTAGGTAGGTACCACCCACTCATCATATATTCTACCTAGTATTGTTGTGTTCCGGTTTGAAGGGTGAATGAGCCAGTGTAACCGGCACAAGGGACATAACATCTTAGTTCCCAAGGTTGGTGGCGCATTGGCGGTCGCAATTAGGCTATAGACAGTGCGTCTAAGATTAGTCATAATAATAAGTATTTGTTTATAAGCTGTCATTTTAGAAACCTGGCACTTATCAGGTTAATTTTAGTAAATGATTTAATAAAAAAATCCATTGTACGTTTTGCTATCACAGCTTACGTGTTCCGCACATATGAGTAATTCGACAATCGTCTTTCAAAATTTTTATTATCATACAGTGACCTAATAAATAAAAACAAAAATATTATACCAATAAAAAGAAATCCAATTTAAAGTTAGATAAGCATATATCTGTCTCGCTCACACGAATTGTTGAAACGGTAAATAAGAACATTTATTATATATATCGGATTCCGACTAGAGTTGTTATCAAACAGGTGTAACCAACCTGTTTTACCGTATTGCGTAAAATATTGTTAGTGATTTAAAACATCACTATTATTTATTATAGAATAATTTAATATCTATATTGCTGGATATTGCTTTGTGGTAAGGCTTAGTGCTAGCTCGTCTGGGTAGCCAAATATACTACCCGCTCTTCAGATATTCTACCGCCAAACAGCAGTACCCAGTATTGTTGTGTTCCTTTTTGAAGGGAGAGTGAGCCAGTGTAAATCACAAGGGAAATAACATCTTAGTTTTCAAGGCGCATTAGCGATGTTAGGTATGGTTAATATTTTTTACAGCCCATTTGCTCGTCCGCATACCTACATATAATACAAAAAAAAAAAATCGTACATGTCCGAGAGTAGAACAAAACGATGTCTAATAGAACAGTATTCTGTATGTGTTCCGGCGAGTGTCTGAGTGTAATATCAAGCATTTAAAATCTAAATGTTATCTATTCAAGAGGGCTTTTATAAACACTTTTGACCCATAATTTTAGTATAATTAATTAATTATAGAGCCGAGATGGCCCAGTGGTTAGAACGCGTACATCTTAACCCATGATTTCGGTTTCAAACCCAGGCAGGCACCACTGATTTTCATATGCTTAATCTCGTGCTTGGAGGTGAAGGAAAACATTGTGAGGAAACCTGCATGTGTCTAATTTCAACGAAATTCTGCCACATGTGTATTCCACCAACCCGCATGGGAGCAGCGTGGTGGAATATGCTCCAAACCTTCTCCTCAAAGGGAGAGAAGGCCTTACCCTATTAGTGGGAAATTTACAGGCTGCTAATGTAAAGTAGAAAAAAATTACATAAGAAATGTATATTATACAAAAAAGAACTCAAATTATATGTATGTTTATGTTATCAGTGTAAGGAGAAACTTTACTATGAAATGCTATATAATATTTATGTTATTTTTGCCGGCTTACATATGTTATATATGACGTTTGAATCGTTAATTAATAATATTAAATATTTCTAGTCTAAATCAAAAATCTACCGCGATGCCGTCAGTATCGTCAGTAGCTAATTTATTTGCACCTTCTTATTTTATAGTGAGTATATCAACTATTTACAATTAAGTAAATTATTTTAATCAAAGATTCTTATCGGTCAACGGTCTCGGTCGGTTACATCTAACAATATTAATTCGATACCAATTTTAGACGGAAGCTTATCTATACTAATATTATATATGCGAAAGTAACTCAGTTTTTCACGGCCAGACCACTGAACCTCTTGTGATGATATTAGTCTTCTTTTGTACAAGTAAGCCCTAAAACGCGAGCGAGTCCGCGTGTAAGAACTCTATTTGACACTAAAGTATTAATTATTATGGTCATATAAAAATTTTGGTCACTGAATTGTAGCTTTGTATTTATCTATATTTTTTGTATGCGGCCTACAATAGAGTGAGCTGGAAGACATCCGTCTCTTTCTATGTAATATACGTATTACATTATTTAAACTTATTTTTTCTTATTGTTTTTTATACGGGCGGTTTTTTTTTTGTGGTTTTATTATTTTCAAACGTTGCATATTTATTTAATTTTATCTTCTATTTAATAAATAATATATAGCTAATGTATCTTTGTTCCAAACGGGTGTCCCACGATACATGGTGTTCTTAAAACGTATTTCGTAATGAAATTACATTTCAAGGTCGAATACGATTCCGACGTTTCAACATAACGTTTGATAATGCTTTCCTTCCGTGCACTGAATTGCACGAACTTCCATTTTCGCTTATTAGGTAACATATAAAAATCATTACCATATTCGATAATATGTTTCCAATAAAAAAAAAATCTAATACAGAATCCAAAACAAAAATATCGTTCGACAAAACACAGTAGAGGCGTGTCTTAAATATCATAACGCTATTGCTTAAGGGAATTTATCGTATTGATGTCGAAATAATAAACTACCTTCAATGAAAAGTCGTATCGTTCTAAGATATAGCAATTTGGGCGTCTCTAGAATACATTAAAATCGATATTTTATAATTGAAACAATACTTTCGGCGTCAATAAATTTAAGAAGTGACTTGATAGCTGAACGAGTATGCTTGCTGGTGGTCCAAAACCGAGTAGAAGTTGTTTTGATTCAATTTGACTAATGAATTTTCTTAACTATAGGTTAACGTGTTGTAAAATCGATATGAATTATCATACCGGAATCGATGTTTTGATATATCGATGTATTCGTTGAATGGTTCGTTGTTTCTTAGTATAATTGAAGTTGAGTTTGAGTGGGCTCGAAGCCGAGATGACCCAAAGGTTAGAACATGTGCTTCTTATAGATAAGTACCTAGTACTAAATTTTTATAAGTTTAATTTTGCCTTATGTATGGAATTGTTATACTAATCCAGCGACAAGCGAATGAAATATTTCGTTGGTAACAGGCAATGATTTGTTTCGGTTAGCTGAAACGAGACTTAGAATGGACAGGTGGAACAGAAGATATAGCGGAGCTGCTCTTAAAAATTCCTCACAAACGCACAAAGAGTTCATTACAAAAACCGTTTATTTTAAAGAAAATATTTTTATTTGAAATAATATAAAAAATAATACAAGCATAAATTATTCAACGTTAATACACAAAAAAACTGAAAATATTCTAATTTCGTATTTAATTGCGTTTCGCAATACTTAAAATATTAATATAGAAATTTGTACGTATATTGTTTGTCGGCGAGCAGCCAACTTAAATAAGTTGATTGAAACTAATCCGACAAATCCAAGTTACTGTCTGTATTTAAGTTACCGTTTCGAGAAATCTATATCATACAAGCTGCGCTCGCGTCTTTGTTCGTCTAGGCTTTGCATCTACTGACTGCAACTTCAATTTCCTTGGAAATTAATTAATCTCAATTATTTAACTGATTATTTATTTATTTATTTATTTATACTTTATTGTACACCACAAGATACAGATTAAAATATGTTACAAGAAAAATTTAAATATTATTGTAGAGTACAACGGGCGGCCTTATGGCTAAGTAGCCATTTCTTCCAGACAACCCAATAAAGAGAGAGGTTGTATGGAAGTTGGGTAGGTGGTGCTAAGGCGGTATTATAACTACACTTGCATACAAATAATTATCATAAGTTTATGCGTAAAGCTTATCAGGGATACAGAAAAGGTCATACCTAATACACCCCCCCCCCCATACGTAATCGTAGCCGCGGGCGGGAACTAGTATTAAATACATCTTATACTGATATTGTAAATGCAGAAGTAAATTTATCAGTCTGTCAGTCTGTTGCTCTTTCACGGCCAAACCAAACACTGTACCGAATTTGATGAAATTTTGTACGAAGCAAACTTGAACTTTAAGGAGTTACTATATAACATAAGTTACATATTCGCCTAACGACGACTGTATCCTAAAATACGAGATATAGATACGTTTCATATGTTCATAACGTTCATAAAAGTTTAAAACGTTGTATGAACCACAATAGAAAATATTACCGTCACAAAACGCTGTTATGGTGACGTAGTATGATTGATGCTAATCCTTTTAATCCGGCGCGAGAGTTACCTACCGTTCGATTGATTTGACAATGAGTATTTCTATACACACGCCTGTCTAGGCGTAACCACTTAATTAGTATGCTATGTGTGTCAGTGAAGAATTGTAGATCAAATAGTTGACAAATAAAGGTGCGGCTACACATTCTATTTTTTTAACTGTACATTTTTACATATTTATTAATAGTCAAAATTATTACCAAGATTGAAATGAATACAGGAATGAAAAATGAGTTAAGTTTTCTCCCGATAAAGAAAAGATTCGATACTTCAATGCTGTTTGATTTTATTCATGTCTTTGAATTCGCTTCATGGTTCTTTCAACGCTAAACACGATATAAGATTTAAACATAAATAGGTTAATAAAACTCACTAGTGGTTCTGATTTGAACATGCTACCTTCGACAAGGTTAACGCATTATCCACTGAGCAAACCTGTCTCTTCAAATGTAAAGTACAGGTATTATTATTAGTTTTGTGTAACAAAAACAATCTGAGTGGTAGTCTGTTTGTTCATCCAAATGTTATGCAAATAATATTATATCGATTTTGATGAAACTCTGCTTTCTGACAATTTATACCGGGTCTTACGTAATGACGTAATTGTCATCTCGGAAAATTTAAGAGAATTTAAATGATATTTGTTTTAAATAATAATTGCAGTATTAAAATATTTAGCCTAACATTATTCAAATGTAATTAGTTTAAAAATTAAATAGTTATATTTAAATGAGACGTCTAAATAAAACTGAAGCGTCAATTTTTATCTCGTGTAATCGATACGTGGTTTCGCCCGATACGAGCGCTCATTTGTCTTTCTTTTGTAACGATTGTTATCTATCAGAGATAGAATCTCCGATTATAGAAATATATTGATGTATTTCAGTTTGTCGAGCATCTGATGACATTATTTTTAAATGACAAGCGTCAAGGTTACTTAAGTTCATTTGACTATTGTACCAAGTCCTTTTTTATCATATGTGAAATAAATCTAAGTATAGCAAAAGCACTTTTTATAAAGATATTACCGAAGAACCGACGAGAAACTCAGCAGTTGCTTTTTTCTCAAGGACATATATATTCGTAATAATCGAATAAAATTTATACTTTAAATGAATACTCTTTTAAAATAAACGCTTTGGACCACGGATTGCACGGAACACCTCGGCAGAAGCATTTACAACAATAAATAATTATTTATTAAAAATAAAAACATAAAAGAACATACGAAAATGTATTTCATCATTATAGGGTATCATTGGGTAGTATTCCATTTAAGTATATAACGGAAATAAGCAGTTATATTTATTAACTTATTTCTTCGTACGATTTCGCCCGCGTTAAATGTTACGCACCCCACTCCCCTCCACCGTAGGCCTCTAATCTTCTTAAAAATCGAACCCGACTGGTAGTTTTAGAGATTTACTCGTTTCTTATATTTATTACATCAAACAAAGGTGAACATATGTCGTTTATAAAATCAGTTTATGTCACACTATATTATGATGACACCCAGAATTTATAATGAGAATCGTCAAATTTATTTCTTCAATTAAAAACTATTACCCAATTAATCTAAGAGGTATAAAAAAACAGTTGCCTTCGAAACAATTCTCACGACACATAATTTCAACCGGATAACATTAACATAGAAAACTTAAGACTTATATTTCGCAATAAATAACATACTAATTCGTTAACAGTACAATCGTTGAGGCTCTTTCGCACTACAGTTCGACGAGTGCGGTAATTAATTTTAAATTAACGCAAATTATGAAGCGCAAAATAATACCTTAATTATTTTGACCTTTTTTACTTAACTACATTTTATTTAAGAAGCTAATCAGTTGATGTTAAGTAATCGTTCATAGGATGATAGAAATATTTGTTAAAATACCACAGCGTTTTAACCTCCTATAAGATTTGACTTCTACATACACTTATACTCGAATCTGATAATCTTTAATCTACCAGCGCCACTGCGATTAAGCTGTTAATAATAAACATACCATTCAAATCTATAAAACGAATAAAAATAGCCACGTGACGTGCATTAGTAAAAACTGCGTTCTTCAAATGCTCGTGTGATAGCACCTATTGAAAAAATCTCACAATAAATAACACTTTCAAAATCGGTAGGCTTAGTAATAAATAGTATTATCAAAAATCGTATAATTTAAATTCAATCGATCGAGCGCTTTAAAGCGATTGAGAGAATTTTATATCTGATCCGATCGATACCTTTTATACGAATTCAATTTTAACCGTGGCATCTGGCATTAACAGTTGAATTATAGTGGGTTACTAGAGAGCACTGATTATGGACAATTCTTCGATATGAAGACGTTAGGTCGTACACTCCGGAACTTCGAAATTCAAATAATTTAATTTGAATTTCGAACATATTTATATGAAATTATTTTCCCATGCGCACTGTGGGTTGTTACTTATAAATATAAATAGAATAAATATTGTAAGTTATCTTTTAGTTTTGTTAGAGGATAAAATATGTCAATTGATTAATTTAAAATTTTAAAATTCATCTACATATAATTATTATTTAGTCATTGTCATTTAGGTAAATTCTTATGAAAGTGCGTTTTTTTAATCGAAAATCATTATGTTTATACTGTAAAAAGTTACAAGGCTGTGTTTACATACGAACCAATTTTGTATTTTTACGACGTTAACTTTTTATCATAAGGACGTGTTTTATAGAGGATAGTTATTAAGTTTATATTCATATTCGATGTGTGTATGTGTGTAAGTCACGTACACAGCAGCTCGTTTAAACAAAATGAATGCAAATTAAACATAAAGTAGAACTAGTAATCAACATTGGATCAAAATAACAAAATAGTATTATTATTATACAAGTAACTGTTGTAAACAGCAAACAGCTACGTTTTATAGAGCCTATTTCAAAATACCAATATAACTTGATCCGTAAGATCACACGCACACATCATACAAACATGTCTTAAGATTCTTAAAGATAACAAAAAATAAACTTAAATTAATGAATTATTATATACGATATTAAGCTTATATAATTAGAAAGGTACTTATGTCATGGACGTGCCTAATATTTGGAAAGAAAAATGGCGCTTAAGTATTGCATCGTCATCGTTTATTAAACTTTCTCAAGATATTTTTTTCAAACTTTTTTTTTTAGTAAAATTCGAAAGGTATAATATTAATTGATTTTTAATTCACAAATCATAAATAAGGAAAAAAGAATTAAAATCATTATAATGTATATTTGCACTTATTCATAATCAAAAAGACAAATCGGATGTCATTTTATACTGGTCATTAATCACGATCGCCAGTGTAAATAGCACTCACCCGAGATAGTCAGAGAAGTTTATTGCAGGTCAAAGTAAGATGGTGATTACTCATAAATGGGTGATGTTAAACTGTTATGTTAAACCTTAGTTATAACTCGCTAGCTTGAAAGGATGTGTTGAATGTCAGACTCAAATGAATTACCTTCAAAGATAGCACTAACGCTTGAGTCTTAATAATAATTGTTAGTTTAAAGATCACAGATACAAAACGAAATAATTAATTCGCGTTTAGACGTATGTAAAATTATAGCTTTGGACAAATGTGCAATTTTGTAATTAGGTATTTATTGGCATTTATCGTCAGGGTTTAGCATCGGAGCACTTAAAAAAAAACAACAAATATCAGTATGATTTCGGCGCGAAACTTTTTTCCAATGCCAAAATTGTGTCTGTTTGTTTGACTAACTGTGAAATGTTTTGAATGCTGACCAAATGGGTCGATTGAAAGTAGTAAGAGATTGAGAAGGTGAACGAAGTCTCCTCTATTCAAGTTTCAATGTTTTATACTTAAAGCATAATAGCAAAACTTGACAGAATAATAAGTCTGTGTATATATACCAACAGTCATGGCAAGAGCCGGTCTCTTCTTATTGAGAAGTATTTGTGCTGCAGCGCTCTCTAGCGGCGATGTAGAACAAAGTATAAAAACCTTTTCCATTAAAAACTAAATACAGTACCAACTATCATAGCAATCGGTAAAATTGTGTCGAAGTCTATGGATCTCAATTACACATAGTATTCGAATTATTTCGAATTGATTCCAAATAAAAAAAAAAAATAAAGAAAAAAAAAAACAACATCATTGCATTTCCTAGCACCTAAAACAAATCCAGTATTCGATCCGACTATACCGCTAAGTAGGAAAACAATTTGTGCTAAAACATGCGAGTACTCAGAATTGGTTAGTTAACAAGCGGATGGCTACCGGTACCATTATCATTGTAAATGATCGCAATTTAGACCTTCTTCCTTGTTACACGCATTACCATACCACTTCATCTCAACGAAGCTCGGTTAGTGATAATTTCAAGAACGGTTTTCGGTGATTGAATGCGGTTGGATTGCAGAATTAGTCCCGCTAATAAAATTATGAGTCGAGGACCGATTATGTATTATATAAACACAAATTGAACTGTTAAGATTTGTAAATTTAAAAATGAATTCACATATTGATCTAAGACTTAAACAAGTAGACTTGTACAAATGAAAATTTAAAATAGCTTCTGCACAAATCATGAGAACGTAAATAAATAATTATTGGACGACACAACATACATTACTCTGATCCCAATGTAAGTATCTAAAGCACTTGTGTTATGGAAAATCGGAAGTAGCGACGGTACCACATACACCTAGACCCAAGACAACACAGAGAACGAATGCACTCTTTCTACATCGAACCCGGGACCTCGGAGTGGCGTACCCATGAAAACCGGTGTACACACTACTCGACCACGGAGTTCGTCATACAAAGAACGTGAACGGTGCAATAATGTTAGCATAACACCGTTGAATCGAAATTCCAATTTTAAATTTCATAATTAAAAACTCGTTAGTAATATCATTCATTGACAACTCGTTAGTTGTAGTGTTATTACCATACAGTAAATATTTATGTGTGTATTAAATATTAACTGTTATTTTGGTCTAGTGGCAAGTTTTGGCTCCTGACAATTTGGGTCGGGCTAGTGACTTGATATTAAATGTCAATACTTTTTAAGATCTAGAGACGATCCAGTGCTGAAACTGCGTTGGATTGTCATTCCATCTAGCTCTGTAAAAAAGAGAAAAGAGATTCTACCTGTCTTTGTTTACAATTTTTTTACAGTAATACCATGTAAAACGAACCATTGAAATTATAAGAAATTCGTTCTGCGTGTTATAAAATAAAATTGAATTTACTAATTTAATCCAGATTAAAGTTTGCTCAGAGGCTGAGTTTATTATATAGTTAGTTTAAATCAACTAGGTGTAGTATATTAATATATTTCCGTCGATTAATATGTAACAATTACGTATGTAAAATTGATTGGTGTCTTGTTACACTAACCATGAATATCTCATTTTAATTGTAAATCGAACGACAAAAATTTACCGATTTGTGAATTATTATACTCGGTCAATCTTATGACAGTACGTTGATTGCAACATTATTTCCTTGTATAAATGTTAAAATAAACTATAAATGGATTCAAAATAATGAGTTTCTTGCCGGTTCCTCTCGGTAGAATCTACATTCCGAACCCGTGGTAGCTTCACTTAGTATAGTTCGTTAAATGACGATTCAAATGTGCTTGTAAAAGCATACTTTAATTAAGTATATTTTGATTTTGATTTTGTATCTATTATTGGGTGACCATTAAAATTTTTTGATCGGTACGAACAGAAAATTAATACAAGTATTTATACAAAAATATATCTCCGTTTTAACTGATAATACGTGCTGACGTAGCCCAGTAGATATACCACGTGTATCTTAAACAAGGATCGCAATTTCAAACCCAGTTATGACTTAATTGATATTTATAATTCATTTCCGGCTCTGTGGTGAAGGAAAACATCGTGAGAAAATCTATTTATATAGGATGAGATTCTGTCACATACATCATCTGTTTTTACTCAAGTATTATACAAACTGTTAAATAAAAATATTATATACTAGCTGAAACTGCGGCTTTACCCGCGCGAAATTTTATAAAAAACAAACTTCCAAGCCCCGTTATACCCCCTTAAGAGTGGAGTTTCGTAAATCCCTCCCAATTTCAAGTTTACAGCTTTTATAGTTTCTGTGATTTTAGGTTTTTCTCTTTTATATAATATATAACTACGATATACAATACACTATATTAAACTATGATAAAACTACGCAAACCTAAAAATTAATTAAAAATTAAACGAAATCAAGTCGTTCATAACAAGGGACTCACTCGTCAATACAGGATGTTGGAATGAAATCATTCTAAGTTATCCCGTTTAACACGCAGCGCTATGCCGAGAGAGTAATCAGTATTATTATTACACATTTCCGTTTCAAGCTTTCGAATTGCTATGTCTAGATATTGTTGAACTATTAAATACTATATTGTCATAAGTTTAAACTTGATTTATTCGTTTATAATAACACATTGCAAAATATATTTTACCAAAGGTGTTTTAATGATTAATCTAATTATATATTGCTCTTAGTTTACTGTTTCGTTTGTATAGTGAACAATATATAAGGCCGTAGATTCCGCGGGTCCAAGTTCAGAGCGCGGGTAGGGTCTATAAAAATGTGTCTTTCCAGTCGTGGATATAAGGGTAATGGAATAAAGAGTGTTATAATAGAATATGTCTACTATAATATTTAATACTGAGCACGTAAACATATATAAAAGATTGTATTGTTACCAAAAAAAAATTCTCTTATCATATTTGGCACACATATACTAATTTTCTCCACATAATATAAATATTAATTTCCATATGACCTATATTGTTTTAATTGATATTTATAGGACATATATTTATCTATATATAATGAACATGACAAAGATGAAACGTTGAGAACATCTTGAGAAAAAAATATATCAAACATTAAATATGAAATTTTTATAAACAATGTATGTGATGATTATTTTAGTGAGAAACAATTCAAAGGGCCCAATATCTAACATCCGAAAACTAGTTATTAAACTAAACATGACAAAGCTATGAGGGTCGAGTGAAGTGATAGATTACAGGCACAAGGTGCTGGCAATGGCTCTTATACGACGCCATTGTTTATGGGCTGTTATAACAAGCTACTTTACTATAATAACAATAAAAAAATGGAAAGATAATGTGCGCAGTATATGACAGGAGTGAAAAATAAATTATTATATTCAGAAACGTTTCATATTGAAACGCAAACAAATTTGACCTTGCGTTTTTACTCCCATAGTATCTCTAATTAAGAAAGTGACCGATTAACTGTTTTAGTATAAGTTCGATGAGAACTCAAGAAGAGCCATTAAGTTCACTATAATAATTAAAAAGTTTATACTAACGCTTCCTACACACTGAGCTCATTATTAAAAACATTGAAATAAATAAAAAAATCACATAAATTTTTATCTTAATATGCACAAACAACAGTTAATATTTTATGTATACAGATTTCAAAAGCGATTCTTTAAAACGAATCAAAACAGTAAAAATTCTTACAACTTTCGCTATCAGAGCATTTTATGAACACCTTGTATAAGATTATTTGGTTGCTTTACGCCTCAGTGATACAAGATAAGGAGCGGCGTTCTCTGTGCGCCTACGCAGCCTATCTGACAGTTGTCGTTTGTTAAAAAGTTTCGAACTTGTTTTTTTTTTTGTTTTTTATTACGTTCGGTTAATTTGTGATCCCTTTGACAGGTGTTCCAGTTGAGTGCATAACTATAGAAATAGGAAATTAATGACACAATTATAATTTGTCAATTTAATGTTTAAGGCCTCAATTGGTTTGAGGCTCGTGATGTTAAAGGCGCAGGTTCGATCTTGTGTCTCACACCCGAGCACAGGAACATCAGTTATTCATTGGAAACTGATATTTTTAATATGTTTTCTTTTATAATTCTTTACCCATATAAGGATACTTGATGGACGATTATATTATTCTTCTTTATTGAATATTTTGTGCCTAATACGTGAGCAGTTTTTTTTTTAAACTGCAACAGTCATTTTTAAGGAACTCTAAGCTAATTCGTTTATTTTATGGCATAGATTTGCGGACGAGCGTATGCGCCACCTGATTGTAAGTGGTCACTATCGCCCATAGACAATGGCGCTGTAAGAAATATTAACCATCCCTTACATCGCCAATGCGCCATCAACCTTGGGAACTAAGTTGTTATGTCCCTTGTGCCTGTAGTTACACTGATCCACTCACCCTTCAAACCGGAACCCAACAATACCAAGAATTGCTGCTTGGCGGCAGAATATCTGACGAGTGGGTGTTGTCTACCCAGACGGATTTAAATATTATATCTACTCCTTCTATTGCGATACTCTTGAAGGGTATGCATAAACATCTTCTCTACCTATATTCACGTTTACGTAATCAAATAATAGTACTTTACATGCTCTCCAAGGCATGGTAAGGTCACGCTGCAAATTTCCTACCTCCTTGATACATACCAAGAAAAACCCTGGATTCGAACTCCGGAACATCAGCCCTACAAGCTTGCCACTAGACAACAAGGCGGCTTAAATAAAAAGTATGTCGCAGAATTCGAAAACGCACGTTAAAGGAAATTCCTCAAAGGATTCCACGATGTTCTTTGAAAGACTTGAAACACCATGGCTTGAGACCTACAATGTCGTTTTGTCGTAACCGTCTTGTGTACACGTTGAAAGGCTTTCTTAGTTCAAAGTCACGTTATGTTGTTGGCTCGCTAGCTCGCTATTTATTGATAGCAGTTTTGTGCTTAAAATTTCGAATTGAACATTTATAAAGTGTGAATTGAATAATTTATACATTCAAAATTTATAATAATTACATTTTAATAGCAGTATCTGTAAATGGAATGGTTTACATTCTAATACAATATATTACGAAACTTTAAAACGTATAAAGTCATATTGATACTCTAAGAAGTAAAATTAACATTTTAGAATATAATTTAATAAAATCGAAGAATAAATATCGTCAGTGGAAAGGGAGAACAGTTGAAGCGTCAAAATGGTAAATTTGGGAAATGATGCTTAGTAGCTTAACATTAAAACTCATTTTCCAAAAATAAAAATTTATTTCTTTAGCTTATCTTCCTTTACACTTATAATGTTATGAAATCGAAAGTAAGTTTGTTACATTTTCAAGAATAAACTTCTCTAAATCCACACGCGCTCAGCGACTAATATTATATGTCTTGTTTTGGAGTCAAACATAAAACCTTGGATTAAACTCCTCAAACAATAGCTACGCATACCTTTGAACAATCTCCTATATTGTTTACACATTTTTTTTTAACATAGAACGTTTTAACATAATTCACTTTTAAGTACCGTGAGTATTCCGCATTTAACATATAATTATGTTTTGATAAATGCCTACAAATAACGCCTACGTTATTGAATTTGATTGCAAGTTATCATTCGAGGGTATCGCTTTAAGTGGGCGAATTTAAAAGCTTATGTAAAGAAGTTAATTTAATAAGTATTAAACGTAAATAACTATGTTATAATATACATTTAATGATAGGCGTTATATAATAAAACTCACGAAGTGTGCATACTCTAGTATAAATTTAATATATATATTTGTTTAGTATTTTTTCAGTTAGGAATTACATAAAGAAGTTTTCTCAATGTTTATCTAAAGTTTAGTAATAGCTTGGTAGAGCTGAGAAGGTTCACTGGATACGAAGATTGTGGGTTCAAATACAGATATTTAAGCTTGATTTAAGCTATCTACGGTTAATATCCACGAATTTCAACTTCTGGCTCATCTCAATTTTTTTTTTTGGCATTAGCAGCCTGTAAATTTCTCACTGCTGGGCTAAAGGCCTCCTCTCCCTTTGAGGAGAAGGTTTGGAGCATATTCCACCACGCTGCTCCAATGCGGGTTGGCAGAATACACATGTGGCAGAATTTCGTTGAAATTAGACACATACAGGTTTCATCACGATGTTTTCCTTCACCGCCGAGCACGAGATGAATTATAAACACAAATTAAGCACATGAAAATTCAGTGGTGCCTGCCTGGGTTTGAACCCGAAATCATCGGTTATGACGTACGCGTTCTAATCACTGGGCCATCTCGGCTCATCTCAATTAACGTATATGAAACTTTGGAAACTGAAATATTAAAGACAATAAACTGTATATCTCAGATAAGATTATCTTATTTTAAAGAAACAGGCAAAAGATATCAAGGTTATAATGAAACGTTTATGTTTAAATAACTATTATTCAAACATCAGTATAATTCGAGACAGCTTCAAACAAAATATTCTATTAATCACGATTGTCTGATAGCGTCAAATTGCTCATCACATTAAGTGATGACTATTGTTTTTAACCGTAAGTATACTTATGATATCGTGATAGTCCCGTACTATACTAACTCGATCAGATCTCACTCAATTATTTTTGACATATATTTTTTTATTACTATGTTAAAAAGAGTTAAATTTCCAAGTTTACTTTAACTTTTATTAATAAGTTTTTTGTTTAAATTAATATTAAATATCGATAACATTCTCATAAGTAATAGTCGAACCGTCGTACCTGATGTTATTTATTCATCGATAAAGGGAAAAAAGTTAAAATACTATCATCATAAACTAACAGTTCGTTATTTTGTTATAGAAATATTCAAAACAATGTTCCTAATATGTAACATTATAATTAACGAAGTTAATAATTAACAGAAAAATATATGACATATGTTACAAAGATGAATTATGGATTAATGAATGAAATGTCAAACTCGAATAGAATTTTAATGTGATTCGAAAACTCGTGGTAAACACTGTTGTTCGAGACACGAGATGAGTCGGCAGGTGCGTGCACTATGATTGAGGCATTGTTCCCACGACCCTTCTAATACTCGTTATAGTGGGTTAAGATACTGTTTTTGAAGAAAGGATTATACAAAAATATTATTAATAGTTATTTCTTAACATTTTTCTAAAACAAATTATATGTTTAACATTTAAAATGAATTTCTTGTCGAATTCATATAGTCGTTGAATGAGAAATTCTCCAGTACTTTTTAAAACAGGTTGAGATAACGAAGTCTACTGCAGTAATTGTAAAGTTATTATGTCATTGGTATGCATGTTTGTTACTGAATCACGCCAGAACGACTGAACGGATCTGAATGAAATTGGACACAGAGATACATTACAGTAATCTCTATCTCCCCATCATATAAATATGCATAATCGGGGGGAGGGGTGGTCATGTAAGTATTAGGAATAAAAGTCATGTATACCCCCTCCACACCGAATATAGTAATTAATAAAATAAATGTGACTGCACTTGAGATGTATAAACAAAAAGAAGCGTCATTTTGTACTACTGAATCTGTAATCGCTTCTGATTGTGTATTCGCTTCACTATAATGGTCCACACACTCCAACTGGCTTTTGGAAATATGTTATAACAATAATAATTAACAGTAAGTTTTTAAAAAATCGAATCGATAGGTTTGGATTGATGAATACACATCGATATCTATTTATATAATAAAATTGCGCTTGAAGCTCCTTTCGCGTGAAATTTAGTTTGTGATATCGACAGTACATATATACACAAGCACTCGCGAATAAAGCCGCTTGATAGCGCTTTTTTCTAGTTAGTTGTATTTACTTCTAATGTAGTAAACATAAGCTATGTTTCTTCTGAATAAAGTACAGTATCGATTCTGCATATTTAGACTTTATTTTACAAACAAAAAATCATTCTTATTTACAATATTAATTAAGAATAATAATTACAGATGCCTAGCTTAACCAGGGCTTTATACGGGCCAAATTTATAAAACCTATATCACACAAACCGTCACCCCCATTTTACCCCCTCGAAGAGTGATTTAAAAGTTGACTCTGTACTTCCCCGGGACTCGAAACTATCTACACAACAAATTTCGTCCAAATCTGTTCAGGCGTTTAAACATGAAGAGGTATTTTACCTAGAGTTACTTTTATTTATAATATTAGTATAGATATAAATTATTCAGAATGTAACGGAAATCAATATGTGTTCTTAATTTGAAAATAATAATTAAATTTTTTATAACGGTCTCTTTTTAGAATAACGATGGCATCTAAGATACTTGTCAACGACAATTATGTCATTCCAATGTGATGGACGTTGTTTTTTTTTTGTCATGTCGGACATAGATTGATATCTAGAAGTATATTCTTAGTAATAAACTAAACTCCCAATAAGGCTCTTATCAGGAATTGTTTCGCCAGAGAAGTTCTCTCAATAACATATGCCCAGAGAAATAATATATTTAATTGACAGACTGGTCACATCGGCTGCAGAACTAATACCTGGCGATAAGGTTTTTTTTTTTTATAATATGCAATGGGCGAATGGGCTACCCGTTGGTATGTAGGCACCACCCATCGCCAATACGCCACCAACCTTGAAAACTAATATGTTATGGCCCTTGTGCCTGTAGATAGACTGGCTCTTTTACAGAGTACAGAACTCAGCACTGTTTGGCGGTAGAATATTTGATGGGAAGGTGGTACCACCTGGGTAGGCGGGCTAACACATAGCCCTACTAAAAATTTAGTCATTGGAAATCCAATAAGAGGAAGAACACATACAAGCTACATATTAATGATATTCGAAAAATAGCCGATGGTAATTAAAAAATAAAAGCCGAAGACTGGGGGAAAGAGATAGACAATTTAGACAAGGATGAAGCAAAAATCCAAGCACAAATCTCACCTCGCTACACCTGAATCACTGCGCTATATATTCATAATGAGACAAAGCTCTGAGAACTCTAAGATGCATTTTATCGTCAAAACGGCCATTACGCTCCGAGCCCCGGAGGCATTTCACTCAAGGTGTTCAGATAAACTTTTTACTGTGGTCTATAAGTCACCTGTGTACTAATGTAATGTAATTAAGCCATTGTTCTCACGATCCTTTCATTGCATTCAATATCAACCATACAATTACACCTGTTGTGCCAAATTTGGATTAATACCTTAATTTTTTGAACAAGTTACGACATGTGCGTTTTGAAATTAATTACCATCAGGTTTTTATGTCTTGTCATTAAGGATTAATTAGGTTTTTTTATAGTATAGAGGCGTTGTTTATCATGTAAAAGTTAGATGTGTAGAGAAAGATCAGATGACGGACGGCTTTCGTACTTTGCGAGGCACGGGAATGTAACTGTCAATTTTCAAAATCCGGGAAAATCCTGAATATTTTTCTCCATTGGCTCGATCTGTTCGACTTGGGCCTTTTGATCTGAAGCCATGCAAAATAGCCTCTATACCATCAAGGTAATCAAATTAATAACAAACGTATAAATAAATAGAATGAATGATACATTCATTCTGTTAAATTACAATGAACGAATGAAACTGTAAACAGAGATTCTTTGCGAAATTTATTTAATACAAGTTACATAATACTATTTTTACAATGAACATTAAACAAATTCGATATTTAATTAATATAAAATATTGAAATTAAAATTAAAGATGTATTTATAATTATATCATATGTATGTAAGCCTTTAGTTTCCACGCGTTAAAATAACCGCTCAGTAAGTAGTAAGTCATTTGTTCGAAAGCAATATTTCACGGTCATTTCTCGTCGAACTAAATTATACAGAAATAAGGATCCCATCCATTACACTATTGTAATATTAATTGTTGGGACGCCCTACTGCGTGTAAATATACCGTCACTCAGCGTAGTCAGTGATGGACGAACGTACTGAAATATGGAATATTTATACGATTTTGATTCTTATTACAATCAAATAAGGAGCAGATTGGTGTAAACTTGGATGGGATTCTTACGTCACATACAAGCCTAGGATATGTTTTATAAGT
This sequence comes from Vanessa atalanta, assembly GCF_905147765.1. NCBI lineage: Eukaryota > Metazoa > Arthropoda > Insecta > Lepidoptera > Nymphalidae > Vanessa > Vanessa atalanta. The sequence continues at coordinate 7,920,058 of NC_061891.1, read as the reverse complement.
AGGTGTATAATATTAACATATAATTTCAAATAATAACCCGAATTGAGTTAAATATTTTAATAAATTTTAGAATATATTGTTTGAATTCCTTATAATATTTAATATCTCTGTGTTCATTACATTTTTATTAACAAGCAGTATTTACGTACTTGTGTTTTGGGAAGACTGCGGTTCACATTATCATGAATCGGACGCGTCCAAAAATCAAGTGTGAAGTCGCGGACATTTTTAACATTCCTCGATAAGTTTGAACATTTCACGATATATACAACGTATACGTATGTGATAATATTAAAATATTTATAATAAATTACACTTTGAACATTATAATTGTGAGTAAAATTATTTTAACTTACAGAAACGAATTTGAAAGTCCATAATAAATGGAAAGCCCTTGTATGCTTTGAAGCATGAAATGTATATTTAAATAAAAAAAAATATCTATTATGATACACGTATGAGCAATATTTATATTAAAAAAAAAATCAAAATATTCTTTATTCGAGTAGGCTTTTACAAGCACTTTTGAATCGTCATTTAACAAACTATTTAAAGTAAAGCTACCACCGGTTCGTAATGTAGATTCTACCGAGAAGAACCGTCAAGAAACTCAGTAGATTCAAACTCATTCGACGAGAAGCATCAAAATCGTATCAAATATCTACGACGAATTCAAATAGAATAATAATTTAGAAACTCATATCCATTTATAGATATTTACGTCACTGAATTATAATAAATATCACTTGAAGATTCTCACAGACGGTAAACAATTGCGCAAAAGTATTGATATATCTACTATAATCGTTGTGTGTACCTAACTTTATTATTTTCCTTATTGTTTGAAACACAATGGTCCATTACAAACCATTATAGAATTCGATATTCACTCGTGTATATATAGCTTTATTACAAGTTATTTAAAGTCACGATTACATTGTATATAAAGAATTAATTAATGTGTTAATAATTTATTATAAATGTCAACGGGATTGTCAAATCGAAATATACAGTTTCCAGTATATCTCTGAAGTTACTCAATTTGTTTCCGAGTCAACGTTCTATTACATAGAGACCTAATATAGATTTTCTAAATGGTGATTGATTTTGATGTGCAATCTTGGCGTGACTTCCTCTCGTATGCCGTGACGGCAAACGGTAACACGCTCTGATGACGTCACGCTTCATCTTCGCCGCCGCTCTCTGCTGCCTCGTGCGCGTGTCGTGTTAATTCCATAAACTTTTTTGCTATATAATAATATGAAAAATATATTCATTTCTCTAATAATAAATTAATATAATATCGTTTTTTGTATTTAATTAAATAAACCTGTAGATTTTAAATATATATTTAGTATAGCAATACCGCAAGAAAGTTAAGTATTGAAATCCACATAAGTTATTAATATTGTAAAAAATATCATACAAATGAATGCAAAATAATGCCTTATCATGTGATGATATAAATATCATACAAGGTATTGAAGATATATTCTATGTGACAGATGCAAATAGTTGAGTTTATAGATTAATAATTTCATTAATATCACCTTCTTTTTATCATATAAAATACTATGCTATATAAATACTGACTTATGACGAATAAATAAAATTTTCATTTAACACAAGTATTACGCCTTTTTAGAGGATTGTTAACTACGTTCATTTGTTTTTTGGTAGTATGTTTAAACATATGACAAACAAAAATAATTTCAGGAATACGAATTATACATAAGGCAGGCTCTAATTAATTTTCAAAACTTAGTCTCGACCGGAATTGCTATATAAGTACGATGTTAAATATGAAAGTCATAGAGAAAGAGAGACTTTTTTTTTCTTAAAATATGTTTTTAATTTGATATGCCACACTTTATTGTTGTATCCATATCATTATGCACAAAACTAATAATATAATTTATTTATAATTTGTATTGAACTTTACGAAGACATTAATCTAGTTTTCCGAACGTGGTTTTGTCCGTGGAATGTTTAAATGATAATCTTTACAGCATCGTATATAATCTTGAGGCCTCACATAGCCTTAAGCGGCCTTAGCCTATTGTGTATTATTGTACGATCTAGGAGTGTCGTGACTAGTATTATAATTAATAGAAAAATATATGACTAGTTGGTCTATCGGCTTGGCTTATAAGGCTGGAGATGCCAAGGTCCTAGAATCAAATCAAGGTATAAAGGCTATAGCAGTTTTCGTAGCCGATCGAAGTTTGGCAGCGGTAAAAATTTCTCGCCTCGGAAAGCACGTCAAGCATTTGATCCTGCACTTAAGTTATCTCTGGTCGTTACAATGACGTAATAGGGATGAGCCCAGATGGCCCCGTGGTTAGCATGCGTGCATCTTAACCGATGATTGCCGGTTCAAACCTAGGCAAGCACTACTGAATTTTCATGTGCTTAATTAGTGTTTATAACTTTTAAGATTAAGGAAAACATCGTGAATACCTGCATGTGTCTAATTTCAACGAAATTCTGCCACATGTGTATCTAACCCGCATTGGAGCAGCGTGGTGGAATATGTTCCAAAACCTTCTCCTCAAAGGCAAAGGAGACCTTAGCCCAGCAGTGGGAAATTTACAGGCTGTTAGTGTAATATAGTGTGTCTGTATATACGCAAATACTTGAATTTTAAGTAATATTCTACGCAGTAGGCGGCTCTATTATTAATAACCTCCTTATAAGAAATAAAATTTTCATATATTTCTCAAATTATTCCATTGAATAAAATTGATATATACATTTAATAATAAAAACTAATTTAATAAATCAAAACATTACAATTGTGACTTTTTCTTATAATCGCAGATCAAATGAACCTTGAACTATTTGAGTAATCGTAATTGTTCATAAATATTTAATCACTGAAGTCAATTAACTGTAAATCACAAGTAATTAATACTAAATCACACCGATACACCAACAATATCCGATGTAGAATTTATCTATCTAAATCCACATGTCTATATTTCCTATATAAGATATCATCATGAAATTATATTGCAATTACTTGTATAATTTTAATTACGTAAACCATAAAGTTCGTAATTAAACTTTGAGATAGGCGAATCGATGGCGTGTAAATAAACTATAGGACCTGAACACCATGAGAACATGGCGTACTCCTGACCCCTTACGGTCACAGTACATGCACAATATGAATGCACAAGTGTACTCATAAACTCAAAATGTCTCTTTATTTTTTCTCTGATATAACTTAAGAAGTTACACATCACCATTTAAACTCCATTGAAAATATAAACTTATAACCTGACCTGAGATTAGAACTCAGGGCCTCGTTATCTGATACGATATAAGGTAGTCACTAGACCATCGAGGCAACGACAAACAAAAGATCATATCGTATTTGTGGATATCTAGTTTTTATCTGCGTTTTCGCTGCAGTGGATTTCCTCCTGAGTGCTATGTCACTGTCCAGGCCATAAACTTAGTGCAAAAAAAAAACACGCCGATGGGCAGTTCAGTCGCTACGAGAAAGAGGACCAACGCACTTCCTTTCGCATATATAATGTTAAAAAGGATAGAATAGAAAAAAAAATCACAATAAGACATCTCTCATGGAGGTTATTGACATCAAATATCTTTAGCTTTTAAAAATAACATAAATGTGAATCACATTATACATGTGATATTACAATAAGATAATCATAATTCACTTTTGGTTATACAAATATAATTACGAACAAGCAATATGTTCCGTGATTCGAATCTTGATGCGTCAATAGCGCAATGCTTTACTAGCGCCTAGCTATGTGAAAAGTCGTAGGTTCGTTTTTGATTCCTTGGGCTATAAACGTTTTTCCCTGCTTTAGGCTTAATTGGAAGGGTAAATAGGAATATCAATAATGCCTTAAATATGGTCACTACTATTATTCTTTAAAAATATGTACAAATGCAATTAAAAGTTATTTTAACAATTCATAGTCAAGTTTAATTATGTTTATAAATAATGTGTGACACAAAAATACTTCTGCTATTTAGTACTAGCAGTTTCTTAGTTTGATTTTTTGTTTGAAACGGTACTTAAGTTTCTTGCTGGCGAACGATAGTTGCGAAATAATATTAATTAAAAAGAAAGTTTATTTTTTCTTAAATTTGTAGAGTTTGTTTAGTTATTTGGTATTAAACAAAGCTATACTAACATATCTATAATTTTAATTTGACTATAAAGGTTTTTTTTTTTAATTTGGCTGGCTATGAGTTTTACTATTAAATATTTTGTTGTAATTTTTCATCTTTACGACTATACATTTATATTTGGAATGTTTATTACATCTTGGGAAAAAGTAATTTAAGTTAATCCAACAACAAATCTTCAACAAAAAAAAAGATAAGAATTAATTTGGAAGATGTATTTAAGCGGACTTTCTCGCCGCTAGAGAATAAATACTACAAGACTCTGTTAACCTAAGGCTTAAGACTGTCCTGTCTAACCCGCTATATTATAACTCGCATGTAACGTTAGAATGCTTGTAAGACCATCACTCAAGTCATTTCAAAGTAGTGGACAATCGAGGTAGGTTTTGCAAGACACTAGACTCACCTTATAAGGGCTCGGCTAGATCATCTAAAAAGTGGAACGCAGTCCCAACGCGTCGATTGTGGCAGAACTGTTTAACAACTGTTACTTTTGTATATACAGTATATATACAGCGTAAACAGACTAGTATATGCGATAAAAATCTCGAGTTCAAAATTGTCCGTGTATAAGCGGGAGATTCTTTATGTAGAATTTATGAAAATTAAAAATTTCATAATTTTTTTTTAGTACAAAATAAAAAAAATTGATGTTTTAAAGTTACGTTTGATTAAAACACAATTTATTTTAATTTCAATATAACTGTTATTATTTAAAAATAGAACCAATATGTAGAGTAATCCGTTAAATAAAACTTATATATCTAACCGATAAAAAAAAGTATCTTGATAAGTAGATTGTCTAATTGATATTAATGATAAAATATTTTTATTCATACAACACTTAATTACGACTGAATAATTATATTTATTTAAAATTAGAACCACAAAAAAATCGAACAATTAAAAATATAAACCTCTTTAATTAAAACTTTTTGTAGCAATTAAAAAAAAATACGTTCCACAACGTAGGATTTTATAAGTGGCCTGTAAGATTTTATGTCTCAATCAAAGTTGAACACTATCAGCTTTCTATTCTGGCTCTCTGGAATATATTTATAACTCAAGATATGCTTAATCGAGAATTCCTGTTCGTTTATCACATTGTAAGATTTAAGTAAACGATTTTATGGACACGTTTTCACGCGATCTTAGTTTTATGTGTGAATCGCTTATTGTATTTCATTGTTCATTCTTAATGATTGTATTAAAACGTATTAATATCGTTAATGGTTGAAATTAACTCAATATTCTTTATCACACAGTAACATTTTAATTATATATTTTTTTTTTATTTTTAATATAAATGAAACCCATCACGTAAGAGTTAATTAATCTCAAAAATAAGCCAAGATTATTCTGTACCTAGAATACTTTTTTTTTATTTGTACAATCCGAGTACACACACAATATGACTCCACTCCACCTGATGGTAAGTCAACCTTAAACACAAACTCAAATTCCTTTATTCAATATGGAAGCATTACATTTACTTATTGATAGTCAAATTAAACACTATCACCGGTTCGGAAAAGGAAACACCCTGACCTGAGAAGTACCGGCGAAAGAAACTCAGCGGGTCTTTTTTTTTGTCAATCAAAAAAATTGGAACTGGAGTCCAAACACGAAGACTCCCAGTACAGTCTGCGACAATGAACTGCACTAGCCGCCTTCGCCATGTCGGCCCACAAGATGCCGCTTATCGACTCGTTTGAAGGCACCCAGGTTATAAGAGGAATACATTAAGCTTAAATGAAGGTACAGCGTTTAAATCCGGGCAAGCGTCACTTAATGTTCATGTCGTAGAGAGTAATTCTACTAACAAATTGTCACTGTATCGTAATTAAATCGAAGCGTAATCGTTGCCGTTTAACCATTTTCGTATTGTATTAACACAATAATTTTGCGGTCGAGGTTTGATCGAAGTCGGATCGAATAGATTAGGGAACGTATCGAAACCGTTACAAATCACTAGAATTGGCCACCTTAATTTATCTGTATGTTTCATGTCGTGCCGATAATGTCGAACGAAAATCTACTACATGTGTGCATTGGAAAATTGTGGGGGTAAAGCTCCAATACCGTATTAAAAGGAAAATAAGGATTTAGCCCGCTGAGGCCCATCTATACTAATATTATAAATATAACTATGTAACTCTGTCCGTCTGTTTGACTGTTTGTCTGTATGTCAAGTCCAAACCGCTGAACCTAATTAGACGAAATATTGTATGAAGCAAGATTGAACTCCAAGGAAGGATATATACTTTATATGCCTAAAACCAATAAAACGCAAGCGAAGTCGTGGAAGACAATTAGTGTAACATATGCATAAGTTTAATATCGAGGCTTCAAATTTTGTAAAATTCACTCAAGTTCAAGTGTAGTCTCACTTAGTACAGCCTGTATATGTTATTGAAAGCTAAGTTTATCGTGTAATGTTGTGGAATATATATGTTATATATGTTTATTATAATGAAAGAGATAAGCCTTAAAACCTCATGTTTAATCTTACTTGTTATTATCAAACTGTTTTGAATATGACAAATATTGAAGCGGTTTATATTGTATATATATTATAAGGTCTGAGAGTCTGTTTGTATGTTTTTGAATTAAATGGATGTGAATGTGTATAAATATGAGCTTTTAATATATAACCTTGTTCATACATTGTAATATCATTTTTTTTGTAATTAAACATAATATATATGTTTAACATAACATATTATATATGTTACTGTAAAAGCTCGAACTAAGGTAAATCTTAAGATTTACCGTAGTTCGAGCTTTTACAGTAACATATATATATATATATATATATATATGTTCCGGTGTTAAGGATGACTGAGCCAGTATACCTACAGGAAGATGGGACATAATATCTTAGCTCTCAAGGTTGGTGGCGCATCGGTGTGATTTACGGAATGGTTATTATTTCTTATAGCGCCAATGTCTTTGGGCGGTGGTGACCACTTTCCTACCATCAAAATTCTAAATTAAATAAATTGTCAATTATATACCTAAAACAATTGAATATACAGACAATACGTACGAGACTTAAAAGGAAGATATTTAATGCATATGTTTTAGTCGTAAAACGTCCCGTAAAGTCCCCTAACTACAGATTACGCAAGCAAACCCGCAGTTAAAAGCTACCTATCGATAAACCAGACTCATTTACTGGTAAATTATTTTCTCTCGCGATCTTGCATTCTGTTGTTAGTAAGATGTAGGGAGTACTTTAGGTTACGTCACATATTCGATAGTAGGCTTATAAAGTACTGAATATATGGTTTTAAGTGTTGTTGTAACTCGATACTGTATATATTACACGCTATGTGGATAAGTTTTACGCGAGATATCATTGGAACAACATATAGTATATGGATTATTATTAAAAAAATAGATTAAGTATCATAAATTCAAGTCATTTGTAAAAAACACATTCATAAAAAAAGCATATTATTCAATTCAAGATTATATATATGATAAAAAAAGCGGAGGATATACTTGTTGACTTCCAGGCAGGACATATCATATACATATATATTACATGTATTTAACTAACATAACTTTGTATTTTGAATGTTAGAAAAGAGTAACTACTGAGTTTCATGGCGGTTCTTCTTGGTGGAATCTACATTCCGAACCGATAGGTGCTTCGCTTAATCATTAGCAGCCTGTAAATTTCCCACTGCTGGGCTAAGGCCTCCTCTCCCTTTGAGGGAGATATTCCACCACGCTGCTCCAATGCGGATTGGTGAACTACACATGCAGGTTTCCTTACGATGTTTTCCTTCACTGCCGAGCACGAAATGAATTATAAACATAAATTAAGCACATGAAAATTCAGTGGTGCCTACCTGGGTTTGAACCCGAAATAATCGGTTAAGATGCACGCGTTCTAACCACTGGGCCATCTCGGCTCTGCAATTCGCTTAATATAGTTCTGTAAAATGACGTTTCAAAAGTGCTTGTAAAAGCCTTATATTTTGATTTTGAGAAAAAAGCAGTCTATAATATTGTATTCCTGGGCGAAGTCTAATCGAGAAGGCTTTGACTATACTACGCAACTCCAATACCCGTTGATGGTTTACGTGGCATACTTTCATCCGATATATGCGTGTCTTCTTAGGATGTTTTTCTTCACCACGCGAACACGAGATGAAATATAAGACAATGATAATATGCAAATTTGTCGCTTACCAGGTTTGAACCCGCTATCTTCAGTTGACATTCACGTGTTTCAACAGCTGGCTCAGTACTTTTATATTCAAATTCCTTGTTATATCTATCACTTTATCTAAAATAATTACTACAAAACGAAACAATCTAGCGATACCAAAATATTTGATATTTCATGAAAATGTTCAGGCGAATATTGATTTCTGAATCACGCTAGTATTGTTTTATCTTGAACAGTAAAAAGAGTATTTGAATTATTCATTGCCTTTTCTTTAAAATAGACGTAACGTCAATGATCTAGATATTTGCTATACTATAATTTGGCGTTATTGAGGTCTACATATATTTTTCCTGTCCTAAATTCTGTCCAAATTTAGTACATGTAAACTCTGTATACCTATATTACAAGCCTCACCGTTTCAGATCTTCGCTTACAAAACGAATATCGAACTCCGTTGGTTTCATAACAACAATTCGAATTCCCAATCACCCACTTCGTACAACAGGTGTCCCAGTAAAATGGTGTAATCAGATATTACTTGACACACACGCGCATGCGCAGAATAATGCAATATTGTTGGATAGAAATTATGATGCATATTATTAAAGTCACTTTCGTTGCGTCGCCGTGATTAATTCTAAACGTAGTTAGGATATTATATTGTAACTTTGTTTAATGTTAATATGAAATACAAGCTCTTTAAAGAATATTAAAGTAATTTATTCGCTGTATTTAATATATATTTATTTTATGGCGGAAGAATAGAAAGTTTATTTTGGTGAAAAGTTCTTTCTCACTTTGGCGAAGTAATAAGTGCCAAGTGAAGTATTCCATTTCGTATACCGTAAATGCTTTGGTTACCATAATCTGAAACTACCGATGTCAAGGTCTAAGGCTCAAATCCCTAGCCGGGCCAGTAAATTCAAGACTATAGAGTAAGACTTCATGTCAGAAGTGTTTGCATTACGGAAAGCATTCTAATGAATCAATGAATTCTATTGAATTCTAGTCGTGCCTGGTTTGCAGTTACAGACGGCTCGTTTATACGAACAACATTTCTTTAAACCAAGACTCAACAATATTGTTGTTGAGAGGAATAAGAACATTTTACTTGGTGTAATTGCTCAACAATACTGTTTGGGTAGGTTCCATCCACTTATAAATTTATTCCACCACCAAACAGCAATATTTAGTTTTGTTGTGTTCTGGTTTGAAGGGTGAGTGAGCCAGGATAAACCGGTGGTGCATTGGTGGTTTAAGGAATGGTTAACATTTCTTACAGACCACCTAACATCAGATGGTCCTTGCCTTGTCTTGAAACAATTATTTATATATTGCTAATAATAATTTATCGGTGATATTTTAAAAGGAACAATTCAGAGTTAAACTAAACACATTACAAATTACCAAACTTTTACGAGACATGGTAATTTGGATATAGTGTACACGTATGTATGTAAATTTCTCAGGAATTCTTCCGAAATATACAGGTTTTCAAGTGTCGGTGACGGGATGCGAGAAAACATGACCACCGATGAATTCGAATTGAATCTTAAACCTATTCACTTATAACCTAACAGATTGGATGGAGATTATTAAAAAAAAATACGCATTAATTTCATATTTCATATACCCTTGACTTTCTGTATTTTTATACATATTATTAAATTGTTACAAGTAAACATAAACTCATTAAAACACGTTGAAACAATAAACAAGGCACATATTAATGTGTGTTGATATATTTCTCATATATGTGTCAAAACTATAAATAAACAAATACAAGCAATTTTATGTGAAACAGTTGAGCTTAGGTTATTTTAAGACCATTCATAATAACACTTTCTTCATTAAAATATAGACGCAAATTTTAATAATATTGGTATTAAAAAAATTAATTACAAAATTATATCCACTATAGATAATTAAAAAGCGAAATATAATGGAATCGTAATTAAGCAATCACAAAGATAAGACAATTTTGTATAAAGATAGCGTTACAAGAGGTATGACGGTGAAATACAAAATAATTAAAAATAAATACATTTATACACTCAAAAATTACATTATACTAAGTGCATTTCTTTGTTCATTATACAAGAATCATTTTAAAATTCGAATCGTTGAAATAACGTCTCAATAAGACTTCGATGTTTTTATCTCAATGTTTTAAATTAAGAAGAATAAAAAAATTATCTCAAACCTTATTTACATAAACGGAGTTCAGCTAATGAAAGTATAAATTAGGATCGAGGCATCGCGTGCCGCCCCCGCAGCCTTCGCACGGAAGGCTTTTCGTTAGCGTAATCCAGCTGTATTGAAAGACGATAACACTTGAATTACACTAGCCCCTGTGATCTATTTATGAATTGATTTACGTTTTGAATTATAAATAACTTGTCGAGAAAATGGTTTGTTAATTGTGTGGGTTTCATTAACTATGGATTGTATTGGAGACTTAAAAAAAAGACCGTTTTTTAGTAATTTACATTCTCTAATTCATAGGAGACTATACTACTATTATAAAATACTGCTAAAGTCCTACGGCTAGGCTAAGGCATTCTCACCCTTTGAGGTTAGGAGCGAATGCCATCACGCTACACACGTGGCAGAATTTTATTGAAATTAAACACATGCAGGATTCACGATATTTTCTTACACCACCGAACAGCACAAAGTAAATGTTAAACACAAATTAAGCACATGGAAATTCAATGGTGCTTGCTCGAATTTAAGCCCGCAATCACTACTCTACCTAAACTTTAACACAATATTAATAACCTTCGTAACAAAATATTTAACAAGAAGGTTTCATTTATTGTCCAAAATTAAACCTATAGACTGTGTAAATAAGAAATCGGACACGCAAACTATTTTGGTTTAATTATTTCATCGTTAATAATAATTCACATTGTAAACTATTTCCGTATTCTCCGGGATTTTGTTTAACTGACTTCCTACAAAAGCTCCAGAAGTAATATCCTGAGACAGATAATTTATCTAAATACTTGTTTCGGTTTTAAAATAAGAAGTACTTCAAAATATTTCTTAAAGAACGCTTAAAAGAATAGATAATAAACGATATGCAAGATTTTTTTTAATTAGAATACTTCAATAGGTTATTAGGTATTGACCTTGCAACTAGCAACTAGCATATCGATGAGTTCGATCCTTTTCGAGAATGCAATTTAAAGACATTGTATTTTTTACACAGATGTAATATCGCGGGACAATCTTATAACAAACTTATTGGGATATACAACATATATATATATATATATATATATATATATATAGATATTTTTTTCAAAGACAAATACGTAAAAGAAAATTGTAGCAGGGTCCAAATATAACCTTAAATAATAAATTCCTCCTGATTGAATTCGGCAACAGCGGCAAATCTTAAAGGCTTATCATTATAGTGTACTAATGAGTGCGTAAACATATGCCCACTCTCTATTCTCATTCTCGAAGTCCGATGGTACGGAAATCCGACACGACCGGGGAAAGATCAAACGCAGGACGAAACACTTTACGTGTTTTCCAAGGCAAGAGCGTGTAATATTGCTAATTCCCGGACCTTAAATAGGAATTATATTAGTTGACAGAAACACACAGTACATAGTTGATTAGCTTTATATTCGAATCTAAGACCTCGGGATCTACTTTCATTATCCACTAAGTTGGTGAGATAAACTAAAAGGCTTTAGATTAGTAGTGCGATAGTGCTAATTTTATTCAGAGAATAGTTAATTGCCAACGGTGATGATTATTGCATTATAACTACGTCACGTACGTTTTAAGTAATTATTATGAATTCTGATCGATATATTTAATTAGAAACAACAAAACGACAACAATATTAAACTTCAACAATACAGTATTCGTAACATTAAAAATATATTGTATTTTAAAACGCGTTTACAAAATTTAGAAAGTTTTTAATATTTTCTTAAAAGTTTATTTCTTTCGACATTAAAATTTGCATGTTGAGTTGTATTGTTTTAAACAATTATCCTTATTACGTATTGCGGTACGTAAAATAATTGGAGGTCATTATTTGCTTACGTTTACCTTAAATTGCTATATTTTTTCTCTGTAAACGTGAAAATATTTTTAAATCACTTTAATAATTACAAACGAATCGTACTTTTTTTTTTATAAATTGGAAACGCTAACCTTATTTAATAATTTTATCAATTATTGTAATTGTATCTACATAATATGAACTATATTATTTAGGAATAGACATACATATACGATAAGGAATATTTCATTAAAGTTAATCTAATTGTATATACATTATAGTCATATATAAAATATTTTCACGGTTCTATTTTTCATTAATACTATATAAGGATTTTAATAATACGTTTATAAAGCTCTTTGGTATTTAAGTAAAACTAAAACAATTGAATACTAACTAAAACTTAAAATCAGTAGTCGAGATCTGCTCCCGCCTACAAAAGACTTCAACGAATTACGAGTACGCATCGTAAGCCGTCGGTGGGTTGAATGTAGGTACATAACAGATATAATTGTTACATGAATAATTGACTGATATGAAATAGACATTAATATTGTTCTATAAGATAAAGAATTAAAAAAAAAGAGATGAAAATATTTTTTCTAGTACCTTCTTCAAGATTTATGTATGGGGTATGTAAATTAATTTGTTTGAGTATGAGACACGTCACTTGTCGTAGTCGTGTCGTTACCACCAAGTTGTATGAGATCCATAACACCTGATATTCTGCGACCGTTGCCATGGTTACGCATACCGTTTCGCCGCATGCGCAGCGACAGGTTGTAACAAAAGCCTTTGTATTACATTATAACGTTAATTCATTTGCAACCATTGCGGGAGTCATTCAAGTATTATATTTCATGATCGAAATTCATTAAAAACAAGTGTTTAATTACATAGAAATGATTTGTAACATTAATTGAATCGATACAGCGTGTTCTTTTAAATCAAAGCATTTGAGAAAGTGGAATACTTAGTATTAATAACGAATTAAAGATAAACGCAACTTATCGATTGCTAACTTAGTCTAAGTCACGTAATCAAGTTATCACTATATTAAAATATTAATCTCTAGATCTTACCCCCGACAACGTACCCGTTCTTCCGGATAAAAAGTGGTTGATATTAGTCTCGGTCATTAAACTATCTCAAAGCAAGAATTCAAGTCTTAACTTTAAGTAAGTAAGAGAGCAATAAATAATAATACATTTACATTGGAAAATTACCAACTATAGTATTTATATTTAATTAGTTTCATATGAATATTCAATACGAAATAAAAATTCTATTTATATTATAAATAAACAAAAACATAAATGTACTTTCAAATCACCAGAGCCTCCTCGGTGCTATTGAGGCTGAATGAAAGTCCACCAGTATAGTTAGCCGATGTTACTTATGTTTGTTAGGAAGCGATTGTGCGTGACTAATGTACAACTATCGATGAGCTCAAAGGGTAATGAAGTAACTTTGATTTCACGAGAAATAGGTTGATTATTTAGTCAGTGAAAGTAAGCTGGCACTAACTTAATGAATCCATTGTTCCGAGATATAATGTTAAATACGATTCGAAAAATAATTCTAATTATTTGTGATGCTATCTATAAAATATATAATCATATTCTTTTACTGAAGGTACATATTAAGAGAACAGAATATTCAGGTGATATACGTTTCGTTCACTTCATTTTATTATTTAAACGTAGATATAATGTTGATTTGTAATTATCAATGTTTATGTCGATTTTTAAGTAATTTAAATAGGCATGATGCACTTATGCGTCTTCGTTCAATTTACTAAATAACAGCAGGCTAGTGTCAATCACACGAGCGAAGTAAAAAACAAAGTTTTTTAGAAAATTTTACTTTTTGACATATTCTATAATTACTTAAAAACTTTAAAATTAAGCCGTGTCATATTTCAGAACAGAATTATACATGTAAGTGAAAAAACTAAACATGTTTTTAATCAAGCACTTATGTATAAAATAAACGGTATTAAAAATATATTAAAGAAAAAAAAAACTTTTAACCTTAACACATTTTAAAAATAAACATTATATATTTAGATTCGCATTTAACAAATACAATTTAAGTTTCACAGTATCGTCACACATAACATAACTTAACCATTCCAATTTTAAAAGTAATAAATTCAATGTCTAAGATTTAGGACTTTCCTATAAAATGTTTACGTTGATATTCCTCAAAAATTCAAATGAATGCATACAATTATATGGATATGTAAAATTATGATCAATAGCTTTATAAACACAATTAAATTAACATACAGATTGTTCGTACAACAAGGAAATTCCTTAGTCACATATATAAATAATGTTTATACGTCGCATAATTTCCTTTATATTAAAATAACGATTCAGATTTCCCTGGGTTTTGTTTTAATATATTTTCCCATGTCATCTGTACATACGAATACGATTTTCTACCATATCACATATATTATACGGAACGTTAATTCGTATACAAATGATTGCTACATATTTAGAAAATAATAATTTATAATGGCGACACTCCTCGGCTTTGCAATTAGATCGACGTATAAATTCGCGGACTTTTCTTTATAATTGTACCAATGAAACAATTCAGCAAGTATTAATATCATACGAATTTATTCATTTTTGCAACGCAATATATAGAATCGCTTATAAAACATTTATTTTCCGATTTCATCAACAAATATCTAAACAACATTACCAACCTGCAACAATATACTTTTAAATCACAGTAGTTTCTGAGATGAACGCAAACATACACAGAAAGTATACCCGTCGCTTCTCTCTGTATATGTTTTGACTTTGACATATTATATGTTACGCTTTATAATTGTAATTAATATTACTTAAAGTATAAGTAAAATATAGAACTTATCCCTATGAGATTTACATATATATACAAATTAAAAAAAAAAAAGATAATTTCTCTGCAGTCGAATTATATCAAAAAGTTGTAATGCTTATATTTAGCTTGGTTACTAAATTAGTTTCTTGTCGGTTCTTCTCGGTAGAATCTGCATTCCGTACCGTCTGTAGCGTTACATTTACAAACTTGTCAATTGCATTTTAAAATAATATTATGTGTAAACATACATATAGGTATTTGTTTCACACATATAAATTAAAATGTTTACGAGAAACATACTCACTTACAAGCGTAAATTATCAGTTTTAAATTATATTCGTGCAATGATATCTTATCATGCACTAAAAAGCTAAATGCATACATCGTAATATTTTTATAGCTTTTACTAGCTTTATTGTTTTTCCATTAACTTGATAATAACTTAATCATAATAAGCTCTATATTCTTAAATATACAACTCAAAAGTTAATGCCGGCTGTTGCCATTAAGGATATCTATACACTTAAAAAAAATCATCGTAAAATACTTTGTTGTATTTCTTGAAATCGAACTATTAAAATGTTTTTTTCGGTTATGGTATGTTTTTATGGTAACAATTGTTTAATCTGAATTTATTATCAATTATATTGTATTATTGAATAAATATTTACCTCAGTAAGATGATAGCCTAAACAGTACACCACAGTTTTAAAACGAACACAACATACACATAACGTATGTGTTTAAACACAACACAGAACAAAATGTGTTTGTTTACAACAGTCCACTCGTCACTACACATATAAACAATAAGTTTTTACTATATATTTCTATTTATATATCACTTATACTCATATATCATAGTCACGTGTGTTAATATATAATTATATATGTGTCTTTCAGTCTTTGAAATTAATAGTAAACATGCAGGCGCTAATTTCCGGACATCGCGAATTCGTAAGGGCGCGTGTTGGTCATGTGTGCGTAACAACCTGACCACAGGCTTGCGTAGACGCAACTGAAATCACCTTGCAAGGCCCACTATACCCGTTTCGCTCTAAACATGTGTCCGTCTCGCTCTAGCGGGCATTGTGCTGAGTCCAGCGACTGGCTTGACAATAAATTACCTATAGGAATCTAATCAGTTTAATAGATGTGTGATTTTTTTTAATTCCGCTCGTTTTTAATGGCACCATGGATGGATGGTATAGGGACATTAATTATGGAGACGGTTACATTTGTATCATTCGAAATTCAAAAAATTACAACGTAATTTGATCATATTTTTTTTTCTCGAGGTCTATCAATTGTGATTGATTTATGGTTATTTTCGTAAAATAAATATTGTTTTTTAATTTTTCGCATAAATCGACAATTCATTATTTTAAATCCGGGTGCTGTTGAATAATAGAATAATAAGGAAAAGCTTTAATTCGGTGTGTATTTAAACGAAAACGGGCATACTGGCTCACTTAGTATTATAGTAACACTTAAATCGGTAATGAGCCACGTATCGAGGGATTCAGTGCCTCTTGTATTTACACTGGCTCACCCTTCGAATTGGAACAACGATACAAAGATCTAATATTTAGCTGTACCTTACTGATAAAGCCTTATCACTGAACATAATAATAATGGACATATTAAAATCTAGCATCATATATTAATTAAAAAAAAAAAAAAACTAACATCATGAATTTAAATGGATTGTTTTTGTTGATTTTAGAAACACACGACAATAAATAAGTCATTATCAGTACTAACATCTATGTACGTAATGCTATTGTAATTATTATTATTATTATTTCCAATCTTTACAATGAATGGTTCATTATAATTAAAATATACCTAATTAAACTGGCTCACTCATCCTTTATAGCGGAATGTTGAAAAGAAAGCTATTACTTTATGGTACATAAAGATCCATCTGGGTAGATACCACCTACTCATTAGGTATTCTACCGCTAAACAGCAGTACCCAATCTTGTTGTATTCCAGTTTGAAGGGTAAGTGAGCCAGTGTTACGACAGGCATAACTTATATCATAAAAATCTTGAGGTAGGAGGCGAGAAGTACCTACTGGGGCAACTTGCCTACACCCTGGAATTGTGCCAGTATTGCCAAGACAGCTAATATTAGAAAATTTTGACAAAACATCATAACAAAACTTAATTCTTAATAGCATAAATAAAACATGAAGTGTATCTCTATGTTTACGATTCCATTATTCTAGTTTATTATCTCAGACTTAAGTGTTTTTATGTCTTTTCAGAGAAATCAAGCGAAACTTAAAATAACTATTATATGAACTTTAATACATATTTTTTATATTTTCCTTATTTCATTACATCGAATCAAATTAGGGTTCCGTACCCAAAGGGTAAAACGGAACCCTATAAGACTCGGCTGTCGTGAACCGTGATAGTTAGACTGTTGAAAATTTCACAGATGATGTAATTCTATATAATACGAACTAAAAATACCTTCCGTACAACAAACGTGATTTTATTTCCGTTTTAATAGATAATGTCACAGAGCCCATGCAGGTTTGAGTCTTCGTGCGAAGCTTCGACCCATCTATACATACATATACTTGTTTCAGTATGGACTTAAAATTATAATGTATTTGTAGGTATGAATTAATATACTCTTCGATCGTTCGCATCCCGCAGCGACCTCCTACCATTAACATTTTAACCCAAGATCTCGCTCGAGTCTAAGAATAAGAAGTGCTATAACGCAGTACTATATTGTTGATATCCCGCTGCTGGACAAAGGCTTTATTTCATTAAGGAGAAGAATTAGAATGTACTCCACCTCGCTAATATTTGAAACCGCATTGGGTCTTGGGGAAATATTTGCAATCCTATTGATAAGGCCACAATAATTAAAAATAAATAAACTTCTAATAATACAGATAAACTATTTAAATTTATAGAGCAGAAACGTATTACTAAAATGACGATTAAAAAAAAGTATATCGAACAGTTTCCATATTGTTTAAATGCTTTAATAATAGTCTCTAAGTGTGTCTACTTAACGTTTAGTTAAACTAATATAATCCCTTATTAGTCGTGCTGAGCTATCTGTAAGTTTCCTAGGTCACAGGTCGTCATATCCTATGAGGGATTTAAGCGCACGCAATGCTAATAAACTATAAAGCAGCTATATATTAGAGATTTCAAAGCGACATACCTACTTCCTAGCGTAGCGATACATGGTCAATTTAATTTCATAATTGTTATTAATATTCTATGAAATAAATGAGTCAAAGTTTAGTTAAAATTTTTACTTAGTATATAAGAGTCGAACTTGGTAATCACGGACCTGAGAAGTACCGGCTAAAGATATTCAATGTTTTTTTTTTCATCTCAAATTTAACAATTGCAAATACAATGCAATGCTACGCAATTGTAAATTTTGCAATATCCCTTAGCCTACAAGCGTTGCTTAGCGATTCCTTTAAATATTACAATTGAATATCTTTGAACTTTTTCTTGGATCCCGATTTAAAAGCGTACCTAAACATTGTCTCACAAAAGATTTTTTTTTTTACATTTACAGCCTGTGAATCTCCCACCGCTGAGCTAAGGCCTCCTCTCTCTTTGAGGAGAAGGTTTGGAGCATATTCCACCACGCTGCTCCAATGCGGGTTGGTGGAATACACATGTGGCAGAATTTCGTTGAAATTAGAAACATGCAGGTTTCCTCACGATGTTTTCCTTCACCGCTGAGCACGAGATGAATTATAAACACAAATTAAGCACATGAACATTCAGTGGTGCTTGCCTGGGTTTCAACCCGAAATCATCGGTTAAGATGCACGCGTTCTTAACCACTAGTTCTTAACAATCTCGGCTCTCAAAGACGACGGGGGCGGTACATCTGCCAGAGTTATTAACCTTATGGAATCAGGTGATTGAAGTTTATGCTTGTTTCTAGTGTTAACAGTATCTACGTCACAATTTCTGCAAACATCTTTAATTATTTTGCGTACACACATAATTATTTGTATTTTTTAATTAATATTTTGCCGTTTTAATGACGTTGTTCCGAGTATTTAATTGTAATTTTTTTTTTCTATTTGTATCAGTGATATCCGAAATGGTTTACATGCATCAAAACGAAAAAAAAGGAAAAGATCACGAGGAAACATTCATGTGTCTAATTTATATTACATGTGTATGTTTGTGTGGTGACCACACTTTCTCCTCAAAGGGTAGTAAGGAATTTAGCCCAGTAATGAGACATTCATATGTTGTTACTTGTTATTTTATTTCTTTGTATTAGTGACGATATGTCTCATTTATATATTTGCAAGATATACCTATTATAGATTAATGTTATTGTTTCTTATAATCTATGTAACACAGTACCGAATAATCTCGCAAATAAAGTAATTATTATGATTACTCTGTGGTCATGTTAAACAAAATATAATTCATAATTATTTAAAAATGACAATGGATTTTTTGTAAAAAAATAATTTATTTTTTGATGGTATGGAGCTAGTTTGAGGAGGTAGATGGTCTGGTCGTATCCAAACATTGCGTATTCAAATCCGACAAACACTGGCGAATGTTTATGTTCATAATTTGTGTTTGTAAGATATCTCGTGCTTGGTGATTAAGGATAACATAGTACACTTGCATTCGAGTTTTATAATAAGAGCCTTCTCCTCTTCAAAAAGAAAGACTTTATTCCCTTTATTAAAGAAGAACTTTTAAGATTCGCATTTGAAGTTTTGCATTACTTACGTATGTTAGTGTTTATTATTAATAAAAAAAAAAATTAACATTATTATAGAAAATGAGCTTAATTTTTAATTATAATTGATTTGAAGGAAATCATCGTGAGGAAACCTGCATATGTTGGATGAAAATTTGGCATATATTTTTTTTTATAAAATAGGTAGGAGGTCAGGCGTTAATTGTTTCTGAAATCTCCATGCGCCACCAATCCAGGGAGCTAAGATGTTACGAGTATGTCCCTTGTCGCTGGAGTTAGACTATTTTACACCTTCAAATAGGAACTCAAGAATACAAAGTATTGCTTTTTGCTGGTGTAATATAGGTATATTATATGTTGAAGGGGTGGTATTTACCCAGACGAGATTGAGAAACAGCCAACCATCAAGTAAATCATTTACACGTTTACTGTGTTCCTCTTAAATAAACTTTTAAAACGACGTTAATCTGAATTTAATATGAATTTAACAAAATTGTTTTTCAACGTTTTTGTCTTATAAAATTTATTTCTTTTTGTTTTGTGATAAATTGATAATCGCAATGTTTTTGTTGACCACAGAGTGAATAAATCGTTCAACAATTTTCCGGTACAGAGTATAAAAGAGAATCTATCACTGGCCTTCTTTACTTAGTAAAGGTATATAAAACGACTTGCATTAAAACTAACTATGTAAAAACCTAACTCAGACTATTTTAGTATAAGGCAACACGACTCTAGACTTATTATCTAGCCTTAAGTGGGTAAAGACGCAATCGTAGGGGCACACACTAGCGACAAAATAGTCTTAAGACACTCTTTAAAATGCAAGGGTAACTAGTATTGGAAAAATATATCTAAACTGGATTTCGGTGTCCATTATAACATGCGCTTGTACTTGAACACAATTCTGGTATAGAAAATGTACTGACCGTCAACAGTGATCTTGAGATCAAGCATCAGATTTTGTTAAATAAATACACGATGACAATTTGTATGTTTTCGACAAATTATGCGTAATTTATACGTATGTATTATTTGTAGGTTAACGAGATAAGTAAATGGTTGTGGACATTCTATAATAAAATTCAGCAGATATTTTTAACTTTGCCGTTTCATATATTCAAATCATTTGTAAAATGTACATTAGTAAAGTAGGCTTATTATTCTATACAAGATTATATAGATGATAAAAAAGTGTGGAGCTAATACTTGTTGACTTCCAGGCAGGATGTATTATATACGTATCTTATTGTATTAACATGACTTTGTATTTTTAAATGTGGAAAACGAGTAACTATTGACTTTCTTGTCGGTTATTTTCGGTAGAATCTGCATTCCGGACCGGTGGTAGCTTCACTTAATGTATTTTGTTAAATGACGATTTCAAAGTGCTTGTAAAAGCCTCCTTGAATAAAGTTTATTTTGATTTTGATTTTGAGAGGTGAATGGGACAACTGATGGTGATTGGTCACTACTAACCACAGATAACACTAAAATGTTATGTATTTAAATATTATACAGTATATATTTAAATTCAAACAGTCGCGGCTATAGTGTCAAACTACGTTTTTCCGTCGACGAATTATCAATGGATTTTTCTCAAGATCTCTTTCCGGTTTAACTTGTATTTATGCACACAAATAATTTTACACCAGAATTATAGCACTATATGTGCAATGATAATTGTTGTGGTTCATAATTTCAAATTTGAAAATTCTACGATTCTCATATAGCTCATCGAATCACTAAATCCCATTTTAAAATATACCTTAGTACAGCTACCGTAACAGTACCAACACGGATCAGAATTTCAATATAATTATGTATTCCGCGGCAGAGGCTTTTTGAACGTTGCCATCGTATTTTTACTCTCATTGTAACCAAAATATTTAAGAAACAACTTATTACAAAACCTATATTGTGTAGATATTTTTTGTGTTATTAAATACTAATTTATTTACGTCATAAATTATTTTAGTCGTATTAAAAATAAACAAATAATCCATACAAAATCGTCTCAAGACAGTCTTGTCGCAAACATGCAAACTCATTACGAAAGGACGCAACCGTAAAGAACAGCTTCGATTCCCGGGTCGGGTGAGCAATGGCTTTACGGCCAAGCGGTATGTTTTCCCTCATTACGTATTCTGAACGTATTTTCTCGACTCGCGCAACTTGAAAAGTAGTAATGAGATTACACACATAAGTTTTACTATGTGCTAATATTTATACCAGCCACTGGGTGTTATTTTATTTAGTTTTCCCTTTGAAGACAAAGTTTTTATGTACATTCCTTTTATTTGTTTCCAACTTAATTTTTACTTAAAAATATTCTTTTTATAAGACAATGTATTTATCAACAAAAACTCTATATGCAGAATGATGTTGAAAATTATATTATAGTGTCTTTATAAGTTTGAGATATGTATATTGTATGTGTTCGTTAGTAAAAAAAAAATTGACTCACTCAGTTATGATTAGGACGTTTAACTTTTGACCTTGGTAATGACTTGTATGGAATAATAACATTATACTTAAGTGGGTTCATTTTGAGAGAATATAATGGTAGCATTACTTTTCACGATAAAGATTGCAGGATAGTGAGAAAAAGGATGTTACAGATCCAAAATATATTTTAGTAGCTAAGCTAAATTTTACTCGCGCGAAGTTAATAACACTTTATCTTTTGCATAAAAACCGTCACACCCAATTTTACCCCCTCGAGGGGTTATAAAAAAAGGAGCCTATGTACTTTCCGGGTAGTCAAACTATCTCCATACCAAATTTCATCTTTATTGGTTCAGCTGCTTAGACGTGAAGAGGTAACAGACAATGTTACTTTCGTATTCATAACGATTTTAGATTGTATAATTTAAAAAAAAAACACAAAATGAAAATCACAGATCATAAAATGAATCGAAAAAAAATGATAAAAGATTCAAAATTTCTATAATAATAATGATTAATGTTTAGCACAATTTCGTAATTGTAGTACATTTGCACAAAGCGACTACTGTAGTTGCATAACTAACATGCCCAGACAACATTTTTCCATAGAAAATATACATTGGTCTGTGTTTACGAAAATCGAGAAATTGTGGAGGAATATTGTGAAATAATTAAATAACAACCTTAAAAATTATAATTATAACATACATATATTTAAAAAATAAACTAATATAGATACTTATATGGATTTACGTAACATAGTACTTGCCGCCGTTTCTACGTAATGTCAATAGCTCAAAGATTATCTGAAAGAGATCGCTATCGATTCGATATTATGACCGCCTTTGTAATTCATTGCTTAAGTTTTTTTTTTTTTTAAATACAGTGTTAAAGATTATATTATTTGATAAAAACTGTCACTTTTTTTTAATTGATTAAACAGGGCTCACTGACTAAATTTGAAAGTCTCTGGCTGTTTCATACGACAGTTACTTGTCCGTATGCACCTAATTATCCGTCCGCGTATTCCCTTAAAAGGAGAATATTACAATTTGTAATACAATGCGCCCGCGCACGCTCAGGAACACACGGCAAAAACTAGGCTCGCCCGAAATGGTACATCGTTACCAGTTGACTCTTAAGAATAAATTGTTAAGGGATTCTGTATAAATGAAATGATCCCTGTACCATATAAAAATCAAGTATGTCTTAGACGAAACAAAGTTATTCCTACTTTGACTTACTATTACGTTGGTTGTTTTATTTGTGCGGGATATTCGGTTAAATCTAGATGCTAATTATAGGACTACTAAGGTCTGAAGTTTGAATCCCGGATCGTTTTTTAAAAATGTTATTTCCCATCCAATAAGTTAAAAAGTTTCGAGTAAAAAATGGGTAAGCTTACTTACTTTCTGACTTTTGACAATTCTGATTGTAAAAAAAAAAATGAAAATACCACCGGTTCGAAAAGTACACCTCAGACCAGAGAGGAACTAGCGATAGATACTCAGCAGTACTCTATCTCTCTCCAGCCGAGTCAGTTTTAAATCGGATTGAGAGGAAGGGGATAGAGAACACACCTGTATTTTTACACTTGTGAACAGTAAAGACTTTTCCAGAATCCTTATGATTGGTCAGGACTAACTTAATCAATATTATGATTCGGAGTTCATTATTATTACTTAACTTAATACAAATGGTGCTTTATTAGTAACACTATTTAGATATAATTCTATGTTTTAACACATTTTGTTTTAAAATAAATTAAACGATGTAATATATAAAACCTTTAGTCTCAATTTATAAAACTAGGTAGGTTATACACAGCACAGATTATAATTTAGCGACCGTTGGATAATCTTCTTATCGTTCGATATTTAAAATATAAATAAATAAGACTCGATAAATATTTGTCACGTTAACAAAACGTCAAATAAACCAACGATGAAGGCAAAACGACCAATTAGGCAAATAACAATGCATTCCAAATTTAATTTAACGAATAGTGAAAGGTTTCGAGGACCAATCGAATCGCAGTATTTAGGTTCATCTAGGTCGTTATCCAGTACAAATACATTCTGTGTAATAGCGTACCTCGTCACTACGATTGTTATGTTTTATTGCCGCTTAAAGTATCCGCTAGATTCAACCTCTGAGACAAGTTTTAACCGATTGCAATGAAACATTTATATCTTTCGTAAGAGGACATTACTTATATGATTATAAACGGACAGTTTTATCCGTGCAATTAGAGGTTTTATTTATTTATGTTTTTGTTTCTTTTTTAATACATTACTAATTATATTTTAATAGGTTATGATAGTAACTTAAATATATAATGTAATTATTTAGATACAAAGAGCCAAGATAGATCAGTGGGTTGAGGAGATCTTCACAAAAAGTCGCAAGTTCGATTTCATGCATTTACCATTATTTTTTTTATTCTTTTGTAGTATAGGTGAGTGGACGGACAAATGATGGATGGTAAGTTCACCACTGCCACTGGAAATTTGCTCAGTAAGAAATATTAAACATCTCTACTTTCAAACCGTAACACAAAAATACTAAATATATCTGATGAGTGTGTGGAAAAGCTTCATGATTTTCATGCGTTTTTGTGTTTTAAATTTACCTCGTTCACCATCGTCAACATATATTAAACACGATAAACAAATAATTAACATATGCTGTACATCCACCAATCCACAATGGAATGGCGTGGTGGAATACATTACAAATTTTTCAACCGTATGCTTTACATTTACGGGATGTTAACATACTTTTGCTATATATAATATAATAATAATAATTGTTTAATATTAAAACGCTACAAAATCAAAAGCATTTAATTGCGATTTTAAGTCTTAATTACTTCATATTAAGGTAAGTTTACGATTGAATTTACTTTAATTTCTAATACTACTGTTAACGAAATGTTACTTAATGCTATTACAAAATAACTACACGTACGTAACAGAAAACATACCAGCCAGCTAGGACAGATGCCGTCTCGATTTATCAGACAGAAAGAAAAATACCAACGGCTGATTAGCGGTATAGTTAATTGAATACTAAGCCAATGAGCCGATATGGCCCAGTGGTTAGAAAGCATGCATCTTAACAGATGATTACGGGTTCAAACCCAGGCAAGCACCACTGAATATTCCCAACAACCTTGGGAACTAAGATGTTATGCCCCCTGTTCATATAGTTACACTGGTTCACTCACTTTTCAAACGCATAACAATTACAAGTATAGCTTTGCGGTAAAGTATATGATACTTATGTGGACGGTACTAAGCCAGACGGGCTTGCACAAAACCATACCACTAAGCAATATAATAATATATAACATAACAACCTGTAAATTTCCCACTGCTGGGATAAGGCCTTCTCTCCTTTTAAGGAGAAGGTTAGGAGCATATTCTACCACGCTGTTCCAATG
This sequence comes from Vanessa atalanta, assembly GCF_905147765.1. Lineage (NCBI taxonomy): Eukaryota > Metazoa > Arthropoda > Insecta > Lepidoptera > Nymphalidae > Vanessa > Vanessa atalanta. The sequence goes on along the minus strand of NC_061891.1, from coordinate 7,894,195 downwards.
CGGGTTGGTGGATTCACATGTGACTAAATTTCGTTGAAATTGCAGGTTACATGCAGGTTTCCGCACAATGCTTTCCTTCACCGTCGAGCTCGAAATGAATTTTAAACAGAAATTACGCACAAGAAAATTCACAGGAGCTTTCTCAGGGCTTGAACCCGCAATCATCGGCTAAGATGTACGCGTTCTAATCACTGTGCCATCTCGGCTTACCAACAAGTAGTCTGAATAAAAAGTTAAATATTACGAAACGTCAAACCCGGGAATAACAAAGGAATGAAAAATGAACAGTCCAATAAATATCATTCTTAATTATCATTCACCAATTAATAAATGGAATCCTCAGAAGATAAATGTATGAGTTCGCTGATATACGTAAAACCGCAAATTAATTGAGGCCGGACACGTTTGAAATTCTTTAATCCATGAACGAATAGTCGAATATCATTAAATTAACATTTTTGATAAAGGCTTTATAACTATTGTAAATTTTCTTAGAAACGATACCGAAAAGTGAACCAAGTAATTTATAAACAGGAAAATAACTTATCAAGATATTCATATATACTCGTATTCTTGAATATTAGAATAATGTTTATAAATTCGTTTCGAAATATGTAACAAGTTTCATATTTTCATGACTACCTTAACGAATGGCGGTAAAAAATTTAATACGATTGACATCGAATATCCGATCATGTTATTTATATTACTTTATTTTAATTATTTTTTTATTTTAATTTTAGAACAAATTTTGTTGTTTTTTTTTTAATTTCGTACAAGTTTGTATCAAATATATATTTATATATAATTCACAATTATGTAAAGTATTTAATTGGATACAAAAGTCTATTACATAATTATAGTCCTGTTAATAAAAGTGTTTTAAAATTTTTTTTATATAACACAAGCTTTAGAATGTTTCGTGTGAAATGTATCATAAATAAATGTTAAATATTTTTTTTTTTTTTAAATACTAAAGCAAATACTATACTTCTGTCGTATTTAGAGTTATAGAAGTAAATGATATGATAAGAGATCCAAGATGGCAAGAGTGGTTAAAACGCGTGCATCTTAACCGATAATTGCGGGTTCAAACCCAGACAAGCACCACTGAATTTTCACGTGATGAATGAATGAATGCTCCGCGGTGAAGGGAAACATCGTGAAACCTGCATGTGTCTAATTTCAACGAAATTCTGATAAATGTGTATCCAGTAACCCGCATTGGACAAGCGTGGTCGAATATGCTCCAAACCTTCTCCTAAAAGGGAGAAGAGGCCTTAGCCCAGCAGTGGGGAATTTGCAGGCTATTACTGTGAAATGACCCCGTAATAACCTGTATTAGGCAACTTCATTGCATACCTACACGTTCCTTAACAACGTTCTTCTTCACCACCGAACCAGAGATAATGAAACATACCAAGCTCATGAAAACATCAACATTACCCAGGTTTGAACCAGCAATATTCTGTTAAGATCATAAAGTTTTACATAAACTCAATCATTTAAATATGAAAACTTAAATTACTATAACCTCTTTACTGATAAATTAAATTATTTCAGACCGCAATAAAATCAATCACGCCTAAAGTAATTTTTAACCCAGCGCTAACACATCAATTTTCTTGTTTCATTTAAGCCTTATCTCGTCATAAAACTATAATTCATATAAATTCAACCTTTAAGAATTACACAGTCCGAAAGTTTGAAACAATAAAATTGCCTGCATCCATGACTCAAGGCATAAATCATTTAAAAATACAATTAAACAAAATTACATACGCGGTGGTTATAAAACGATTGTAATTCATAAATGTGTTGATCGTAACCCAATTGTGGGCTGACCACCCAGGGATTGGTTTATTTTCAAAAGTAACTATTTAGGATTTGTATTGTTTTGGTTTGTTCCTACTGTGGAGTTTATTATACTTATTAGTGTCAGGCTTTATACGTAAACTTAAATATATTTAAGGTATAGTTTCAATGTATACCGGTTATTTATATATATGTATATAAGGTATATGTTGTTACTTAGAGCACAAAGATATATAATTCTTAAATGTTTAGTTATATATTTTATAGTATCGCGTTTTAGGGGTTGATCGTTAAGTGTTAGGTATAATAAAGTATCTTATATCCTTCCTTGGACTTCAAGCTTTATATAAAATTTCATCAAATTCAGTTCAGTGAGCAATAGTGAAAGAGACAGACATAGTTACTTTCGCTTTTGTAATAATAATGTAGATTTCAGCGAATGGCCTAATGGCCAAGAGCCTCGACCAACACCTTAAGAGGCTCTCGTTAGGCTGCTGGGTCAAGGGCCTGATGCAGAAGGCAGTACTCCTCGGCACGGCACGTATTGTGAGGAAGTTCCTCTCTCTGGGGCCCTGACCACCGGTGGCTTGGACCCTGTTCCCGCCACTGGTTGGCCTCTGTATTTTATATTTTTAAATATATTTTACAAAATTTGTATTTTATATTTAAAAATGTTATTATACATGAGTAAAAATAAATAAATAAGTATGTAGATTGTAAGTTTCGAAGTTTTATTTATACGGAACCTATTAAAAATTTTAAAAATATATGTATATGTGTGTGTGTGTGTGTAAAGAATTTGAACATCTGATTCACTTTCATATTTCTCAATATTATAACTATTAGTATGAGTCATATGTTCGGGCATTGCCTCTACTGTTGTTAGTAATTCAAAAAAACGAATAAATATTTATAACTTACACAAGCTTCAGCCCTTAGCTGAGCTAAGCCCAGGATGATAAGTAGACGTGAAAATTATCTTTAATATTTTTTATATTATGAACATAAGAAGGAGCTATGATTTTATAAGTAAAAAAAAAGATACCGTGTAATTTCAAGCTTATTATGAAGTTCAAAACATTTTAGAAGCCACGGTCGAATTCAAATTCGTTCACTTCACTTTGACACAGTGTTAAACATAATGTCACCTTGAACTGATTGATTGGATAAGTTGACGGGATACGATCTTCTCGTAAAGCTTATCTTTATTATAAAACTTCTGGACGTAGGTATGTTTTCGATCTTTTTGTATATGTTTTAGCCCTGGTTGGTTTAAATTGTCCGGTAAATTCATTTATTATATGCTCATCAGATTCTACCGCCAAACAGCAACACTTAATATTGGTGTATACCGGTTAGGAGGGTGAGTGAGCCAGTGTAACTATAGGCACAAGGGATATAACATCATAGCACCAAGGTTGGTGTTGCATTGGTGTTATGTAAGGAATGCTTATTATTTTTACAGTGTAAATGTCTACGGGTGGTGGTTATCACTTACCAACGGGTACCATTTGCTCGTCCACCTATGTATCTAATTCTAAAAAAATATCCGGACGGGGTCGGGACGAAAAGCTAGTATATATATAGTAAAGACAAAAAGTAACACTATCCCCTCTATTTATATAGAGCATTAAATAAAAAGATTGGCAAGGAACAACGGCATTTAAATAATTAACAACGTATAATCTACGCAAGATTCCGTGTCATAGTTTCATTCCGACACGGCGGGTAATTTTCACGTGATTAACCGACAAAGTAAACAATGTATATTGACAGTTGGCAAGCCCGTCTCAGTAGGTACCACCCACTCATCAGATATCCTACCATCAAAAACTAGTACTCAGTATTGTTGTGTTCCGGTGTTCGGAAGGGTGAGTAATTAAGTGTAACTGCTGGCACAAGGGGCATAAAATCTTTGTTCACAAGGTTGGTGGCTCATTGGCGATGTCAGGAATGATTTATATTTCTTACAGCGTTATCTTCTTTGGGCGATGGTGACCACTTACCATCAGGTGGCCCATTTGGACGTCCACCTTTTTTTTTCTCGCTGAAAAAAACGCATTACGCGTTTCCCCAGTAAAGTGGGGGGTATGTGGGACTCGCCAGTGCCCAGGACTACCCTAAGTACACCGGAATACCCACTAAAAACCAGCGGTACCCTTTCCGTATTTTCAGCGGGCGCCACAGGATTGCTTTCGCATGCTACTGTAACGCATATGGACGTCCACCCACCTATATCACAAAAACATACAATCTGACATTGGCTGCAGTCGATTTTGAATTAAATTGATCGAATCTATTAAAACAATTTTTCTCTCGCGTAACAAATAATCATCATCCAAAATCGATTTGTTTTGATAGATAGAGTAATTTCTTTAACCGATAAATTGACCGTTTAGATTGTAACGACATTAGAGGAGGATTGAATAATGACAAGCTGGAGGGCAAAGATGTGGAGGAAAGAGAACCAGAAGGTATTAAGTATTATCATCAATTTGTATAATGTCATTTAAGTAATAGTGTGTCAACTGAGTTTATTAATCGCGGCTACGGTGAAAACAATGTTTTGACTTTAGTTTGGAAATATTTCAAACAACATGACATTCAAATAATATTTATATATATATTAAGAAAAAGTTTTTATTCTTATTATTATGAACACTTAATACATATGTATTAAGTATAATAAATACTAATTTATTATAACATTGTGTCTGACTCAAATCTATGAGAGCGAGTACTACAAACTGCACCTGTTTCTCGTACAGGCTCGATCTGAATGGTTTTGGCCGATATCGGTCAAGATTTTACGAATTTAAAGGGCACATGCTATGAACAATGTTGCATTTTGAAAACTAGACAGGTTCGTATTGAATATACAATATATTTTTAATATTCAAACTGTAAAAATATGATTAATAAGTTTTATTTACGCTCAATGTCGTCCCAGACCAGCTGTGAAATAAATACACCGGTCCACCTTTTGTTACAAAACTCCTCTATAGTTTTAATATATACAAAAGTAAATTTCCATTTCATTAATCTAAATTAGACGTTGCCGGACCGCCGATAAATACCGAAATAAGTGATCTAACAGTAAACACGAGAAAATCTTCTGTAAAAAAAGCCGATACGTCCGAGACTCAATTATCTATACGACCAATTGTCCGATCAAACCTATAAAGTTAATCTCAGCACACCCGACGCCATTACGTACGGGACCATATTAATCTCGAAGCGTTGATTAGTAAAACTATAAAAGCGGAAGTATCAGAAGAATGCGGTTAATGAGAGGCTAAAACCCGATTTTATGGTTGATCGTTAAAATGACCGGCAATTGTCTAATTGTTGCCTACTATATAATACAACTACCATCGTGGGAAGACATCGGCGGACTGACGGTGAAAGTACAAAACAGACGTTTTTATAGACGTCACCTGAGTTCTAAATTCAAATTGTAATCGTAACAACAAATCGCTCTTCAGTTCTATTTTTGAAATGGACCCACGATTTGTTTTTTATTGCGTGAAAATCGTTCTTTTATTGAAATTGAATCAGAGTTTTTAAAATAGAATTCGGAGTGTTGTAAAAAAATAAATACCTGTTTTATAATTCAAGCAATTATTAAATTATATTTATGCATTAATTTTTTTTGAGTAGTGATGTATCTAATTATTAAAATTGTTGTAGATTAGATTATTGTTGCAATTAATGTTTGATAACCGAATACCGTTATTATAAGAGGTTATTAACGCTTTAAAAATTAAAATATATATTTTTAAATAATTAATTTTATATAAATTAAATCGTTCTTGTAAATTTGTAATATTAATTGAAATTTTTGTCTGTTTAAGATAAGTAACATAGATACAGCTTTCTTCTTCTTTTCCCTGCTCTTATCTGAAACTATTTAGATTTGGCGTTTAAGTCCATTCTCCTCTATTAATCATCATCTGATCAGTCAAATCCATCTCGCACATCCCCCCTCACACACTCGATTCAAGTCCTCCATCCCTCTACGTTCATGCTCATCCCTTTTTTATTTGCTTATTATTTATAGATAAACGTATTTAATGAGCAAACACAATGCAGTGTGTTTGCTCATTAAATACGTTTACTATTTGATAATGACATTATATTATATTGAGAAATAATTTTAGGAAATTATTTCTAATGTAGGTCCCCACTTTAGTCCTTAAAACTCACTAGAAAAAGATACAGTTACATTTTAAATTTATTAATATATCACTGACATAAGTTAGTTACCTTTAAAGTAACTTGACAGAAGATATCCCAAATTTTTTGGTGAAATGTGTTCGGAATAGGGAAAAAAGACAAGAACTAGTGAGAAAGTTTAATTTAAATTTAAGTGCTGTTGAAATTTTTCAAAGCATACTGACTTCTCCTACGTCTGAATCAGCCAGGATACTTTATATTTTTAAATTTAAATAAGATGCAGTAATTTTATTAACATGTTACTCAACTCAGATTAGGGCACGATGGGACTGTCATTTTCATCTGTGGAAAAAGTCCAAAATAAAAAAAAAAGTTACTTGACAATTTTATAGGTAGGTAAACTTATATGTTAAGCTATGGAAACATAGGAAATAATTATTTTTATTTTGTATACAGTACGTATGTATTTATATATGCAATATATATTTATAACACATTTTAAGTTAACAGATATAAATTAATCATAAATTAAAATTCACACTTAGCTGTAAATTAATATTAAATAAATTTTAATTATATCATATCGTGCGAACAAAAACGTTTCTATCCGATCAACAAGAATCTTCGACTATTACATGGCAAGTTACCTTATTATAACAAAAAAATATGCACGTGCGTTTTTTTTATAACTTGTGCAACAATTTTGAACTCTATCCCTTAAGAAATAAATGCTATTATGATTGGTAAACAAATGTACATCAAGGTGTGAAAACTGCGTAAATTTAGTATGAAGCGTGCTGTGTTTAACTAGCCGGAAAATTTCATTCTTTTATCAACTAATTTGATGTTCGCGTGGTCACGGTAGGTCGGTCATGTGTGATGCCCCTTAATGTTTCAATTAACCAGATACAAATTGCGTTTTAATGAACGTGTTAATTCATTCATTCATTTATTTACGATTGTTTCTTAATGTGTTAACATTGCTACTTAAAATGTACATAATAATAATAATACTTTTAACTTATTAAAGTTGTACGGCTTACATTAGCAGCCTGTAAATTTCCCACTGCATGCTCGGCTCTCCCTTTGAGGCGAAGGTTTTGAAGTATATTCCACCACGCTGCTCCAATGCGGGTTGGTGGAATACACATGTAGCAGAATTTCGTAGAAATAAGACAAATACAGGATTCCTCAGGATGTTTTCCTTCACCGCCGAGCACGAGATGAATTATAAACACAAATTAAACACATGAAAATTAAGTGGTAATTTTCTGGGCTTGAACCCGAAATCATCGCTTAAGATGCACGCGTTTTAACCACTGGGCAATCTGGCCTTTGTACGGTTTATTGTCAGCTAATTATAGTATAGTAAGTCTCTTAGATCACAAATGCAGTGAAACTATTTGAAATAAGAATTAAGCGTAATATTAGTCAATTCCATCGTTGTCTCCTGGACTACTTGTTTATTTTGTCACACTTAAGTCGAATCGTAACTAATCTATAGTACTAGTATTATCTCTAGTACTTAAATAGCTTAATAGTTTTAGTATTTATATTAACTCGAGCTAAGATACTCTTTCAATAAAACATACTAAAAATTTATCAATATGTATAAAAATTATCTATTTTATAGCTTGACTCGTCTATATTTTGACACAGTGACAAAATGAATTCATTTCTTCGAATAAATGACCAATTAGTTTAAAACCTACGCAACGAAATTATCTTTTACACGCTATTAATTATAAAAACAGTTCTTTGATGCTTTACAAAATTGCCGAAAGTTATTTTATTATCAAATCATATATATTTTTTATTTTACGCACATAATTAATTTGCACGCTTTTGAGATCATTTTAACCCACTTCTGATCTTATCGGTTTGAATCTTTGCAATATATATATATATATATATTTAGGGACACAGCTTAATGTCAGCCTCATCATTCAGTTGATAATATTTTAAAGTTTTGGAGTTTCTTCAAGCACACTTAAAATTCTAATAAGTAATTAACAGATAATCAAGGTATGTATATAAAATTAGATTTTTTTATAGCATAAATTGTAACAAAACAAAAAATACGCAACAATATTAATAGCGAATATAGTATATAATTTTCAGTACATCCAAGACATGCAGATATCCACACATTTTTTTTAAGATTAGAAGCTAAATTTAAGGGAATTACTAATATTCCTACTTACCCCTCCAATTAAGATTAGTTTTATTAACTTGTCGTAGAAGTGGGAACAACAATGGCCCAAGGGATCAGGATCGCACCTACTGCTTTTCATATCGCTATGGGGGCCTGTATGCCATTGCACTATTTACGCTTAAACGATGTTTTCCTTCACGTGATAAACGATGTTTTCCTTGCATGAGATAAATAATAATTAACAAAAATTATGCTCATGAAAATTCAGAGGTGATAGCTTGGGTTTGAACCTGACATCATCGCTTAAGATTTCCATGTCCTAATCACTTGTATTTGTCTCTCACATTGGAAACCTCCAGAAGAACGGAATTCGTGTTATGTGGGATTCTTACCCACGAAGACTACTGTAATAGCCGTCATGTATATATATATTAGGCGTCCGCTCCGCTCCTGGCATGGCTTGGCGGAGCTCTCCTGAGAGAACCAAGATAATCTCACTCCTCCCTCGAGTGTCTTACCACTGGACCAGCTCGCCATCATCCTTTTGATTGAGAGTTCTTCATTCTAAAAAGGTTTAGGATTGTATTTTTTAAATAATTATTTTCTACTTCTCGTACTAATATCAGGAAATTCAGCTTTTATTATAAAGGCATAAAACGAATTTCCATTGTGAATGTTATTCCCAGAGCGTAATGATATTCTTGGTTCTTAATGCAATAACTTAGATTTCACATCCATTATTATTCAATATTAAATCTGTAATATTTTCAAACTGATTCGAATCAAAATATTAATGAGATACATAAGGCTGTCTCTCTCCAACTGAGTATTGAAAATTCGAAAAGAATGAGACAGCCATTGTTTTATTATAGTGTTACATTTTAAATAAATACCTATCAAAATCGATTAGTTTTATTCGGTCATTATAGACCAATTATTTAAATTTACATTAATATGAATATTATTTAGATTATATATGATTCGTTAACAAGACATCAATATGATAAATAGCTTAAATGTATACTTCATAACCAGCCGCAAAGCATTCTTGATACTATCAAAATAGCAAACACCGTCAGATCAAGATTCACCGGTAACTGTATATTGACTCCCACTGGCTTCTAATTTTTGCTATCATTCAACATTTAGATTTGCATCTTGATATACTATGTTAATAACGAAAATATCTAGCCTAGATTTAAAGCTATAAGCCTACTTTGAAATGCCGTGTAATTTATTATATTGGGCAGTAAATCGATTTTATCATTGATTTAAAATCTGCTAAGTATAATGCATTTTAGAATCGATTATTTATGAAATTGAAATATAATAAGAGCAAATAATAATCAAATTAATAAAAATGATTGTTATTTATTACAATGTTTGCAGATCGCATATCTAATTTCATTGGATTTAAATTGTTAACATACAAAATCTACGTAGTTACTTTCTTCATAAAAACGGACAACGAAAGAGGTTATATATTTTAAGAATGAGAAATATTTTTTACAATTTCTAATCTATAATATTTTGGGTGTAGCTGATCGTCCATCGTTATATTGATGGTCTTGGTGATCTTCTGGTTATACGGCTGCAGATCTTGATCGTAAGTTCAAACCCCGTACAGAGCCTTTTATTATGTTTTTTCATAGAAAACTCTCATTAGCAGACCTAAATAATTTACTGGAACCGTAAACTGCGCCTAAACTTCTTAACACTCGAATGAGATTCCGATCCCATTCCAAATTATAAAATAGGGAATTAGAATTTAAATGTGCTTGTATACTATAATGTTTGATGCGCTTGGCAAAGCGTCCGCGATTCAAAACAATATAATAAAAATTTTCAACAATTATTTAAAATATATATACGATTATTCATATATATTTTTTTTCACGCAAAATATATTTATTTTAACGCAACATAAATTGTTGACTATTACAACAATACTTTAAATATACGTTTGTTACAAAATTATTCACTATCGGTGGCGTGTAATTGTGTTTGATTATAAGTTATAAAAATAATTGGAGGCACGTGTCGGAACCTACCATGGAATTAACCAGCGTTATAAGTCTTTGTTGCCAATTAAAAAAAAATTCGATCTTAAACTACACTGTGTATCCAAAGCCATTTTTTTTTTTATTTGATCCGTCATGACTACATGATAGATAATGAATATTAATTTCAATGTTTTTTGTTATTATTAATTTATAATAATAATCGTTCAGATGACACAGAGCATTGACAGAAGGGCCGCTTTATTTTCACTCAAAGAAAAAGGAATTGGGATTTGATTTCAACGGTTGGTATTATTTGAAACTCGCTGTCATAAATTGTATACTAATTATTTTTAATTTTAAATTACTTATGTTTATTCTAGAAAACTAAATATATTTAACAAAAATTCGATAACTAAACGTGAGCTGTACTCTAACAACAAAAATAATATCTTATTAAAAAAACTGCAAATCTCTTCCAATATTTCGGTAAAGGTCATCATAATATTACAATGAAGTGTATACTTTCTTAAATGTAGTATCGTGTCTTTATATTTTTTATCCTACGAATAATCTAAAAACGATTTTTGAATCAAAACTCGAGATTATTGCAGTTACTCACAAACACTGAATCCCAGCGCGTTGTTTTTTTTTATTTCGTTACTTTATTTTATATATATATATATAAAAGAATGAATATTAATAAAATGGAAACATAAAAACAAAATTAATGGTGTTATTTTTTAAATACATATTTACCTTGAAACTAAACATATTTAACTCGATGGTATGGATGAAGTAGGTAAAGAATGAGAATTCTTTACCTACTTAATCGTATTAATAAAAGGTCTAATAAAAGGTCTGAAAGGCTAAAATTTCTTTCAAGCATTTCAAACGTAGTTTTATTTGACTAATGTAAGTTAAAAATTACCACCGATAGTAGTAGAATAAAACCTTCTTAATGTATGATTCTACCGAAAACAACCGGCAAGAACCAAGAATTATTAAATACAATAATTTAATGATAACTTATCTCGCATGGAAATCAACGAATACATTTGAATAAAAACCTAAACCATTTCAACATATACAATTTGATAGAACTTTAAATCTAATATCAAATTTGAAATCCTCGCCGGCAGTACAAATAGCGTGTCAATACAAGTCGAGCGCAGATCAAAGAGTAAGCGAAATTAGCGATTTTATAAAACATTGCATTCCCCTGTCAACAAGCCATTTGTATAGTTCACAGCTCTCGTAGTTAGCCGGGGTCCATTGATCCGTCCGTCCGTTCAGTCGACAATGTAACATTTAGCTGAACATACCTTTGAAACCTTGAGACCAATGACTGCGCGAAATAATTGGGAAATATCTCGTGGAAATATCACGTAATTGTGTGTTTATTAATTACGTTTGTGTAACAACGGATGTTTGTTCTGTTTTCGAATTATTTTACGCGTGTCCACGTTTACAAATTACGTGTGAAATGACAGTTTGATATATTAACGTTCGAAATTCGAATTGCAATTCGAATTGCTTCTAATATTATTTATTTAGTACTAGTGGGTCTCCCGCGGAACTTCGCGATAATTCATGACATATTTTAGGTATTTAAAAAAAAATGACAAGTTTTTTTTTTAATTTAATTTCATTGTACACTGATGAAAACTTGTTTGAATGAAATTTTTGATGTCAAATACATTAGTTCTCTATAAACGGCCAGTAACATTTAACCGCTCTCTAAAATTTTTTTTTTTTAATCGTAACAGTTTATTCAGTTGCTATCAAGAATTCTCTTTATTTTTTTGCACATCTACGGCTAGAGCTCTTTAAACTCACTGGAACAAAAATCGGCTTACGCTATTAATATATAGGATTTTACAGCAAGGAAATGTATTAATAACATTACTATATACGTATATATATATTTATATTATTTTTACCGTTTTATATCATTTAAGGGATGTTGCATTGTTACAGTTGTTGTTATTGTGACTGCTTCGTTGGCCTAGTGGCTAAAAATAAAGCCGCAGATCCCGAGGCCACGTTTTAGGCCGATTCTCATTAACTGTTCGAAATCAAAATGTTGGTAGTATGTCTACTCACGTACCTCAGAACGGATAGCAGTTAGTGCTTGACTACTTTCCGGTCGTGACGGAATAGAGAGTGCACCTGTGTTACGCACACACTTGGGCACTATAATATAACCAGTGCTGGCTGGTCTCCGAAAGACTGACGCGCCCGAAATCGGTCAGGGCCACATCAAGATTGTTTTAAGCACATCAATTGGTGTAACCACACCATGTTTTTGTTCATATATTTCTTTACAATTGGCGCTGTACTGGATATTCCTAGTATACATTTATTTAATACCTAATAGGCTATAGTCAGCCTAATGTACCAATGTATCCGTCTTTTAATAAAATTATGAGGCAAGATTACATGGTTTACAATGGTTTTAGGAATATTATAATAAACGTCGCAAATGCAGTAGTGGGATGTACGTAATGGTTTCATCCCCCCTCTCAAGTTTTAGATTTTAATCCACCATGTTCACTAACCCCGGATGGTGGATGGTTATAACTAATAATGACAACAATATGCTATACGTAATATAAATGTTATTGATTTAATCTTATTTTGTGAGTTTTGATACCGTATTCCTGATTACCTTAAGTTCGACCAATTAATTTTACATCATATTTAAAAAAAGCCGTTCAGAAAACACAGACATTTTTAACGTGCGCATGTGTGTGTAGTCTCTATTACTTTGCTGGTATAGTTCAACGGAATGGCAATCTCCACACACACAGGCACCCGGATAAAGAATATACGTGCTATGGCTATCCGAGACATGGGTAGAACTGCCAACAAACTGGCAACAACCCAAAACGGCCGTTCAGTATTTATCTACAGAAAAATCCAATCCAATCCGAAATTCAAACTCAGTACCACAGGATTTGCAAGCCCTTACTAGTTTACTAACTATTATATCAGTTTTGCAAATAAAACGCCAAGAACAATGCTACATGACATTAAAAGTAACAGCAAATATCCCACTTCTGGGCTAAGGCCTCCTCTGCATTGGAAGAGGCTTGGAGATTACTCCTACACGCTGTTCCAATGCATGTTGGTGGATACACATGTGACATTTCATTATCCAACATATGCATAATCAGGAGATAAAATATAATAAACAAAAATTAATCACATGTTAATCCATTGAATACCTCGGGTTGAACTTGCAAACAGCTTATTTACATCTTTTAACCACTGAACTATCTCGTCTTTAAAAAACATTAACATTAAATGAATCATAGTTCTAAATATAACAAAATATTATGTATAAATGTTCCATACAAATAATTGTAACAATAAAAATACCTTAACAAGAGTACTATCGTATCAATGCTTTTAAATTCGATCCGTATAATATACTTATGTTCTATAAGTTCCTCACTAAATAAGTACGAACATTAAATGTATGTCTTTTTGTTAATCAATTTGTATTTGTCTTCATATTATCGGCTACACACCGGTCGGCGTACTTCACAAGATCACGAGAAGATCTTTACGGAGCTGTTGCAATTTCTTCATTAAAAATAATATATTTTATATTTACATCATTTCAAACTTGTTTTTTGAAGTGATAACATCTTATGTAAGGATAATATTAAGTGTCAGACTCCTCCTCTCTAACTCTAACCCACAGCGCTAGCCGTATTTCAGTCATTTTTTTAATTTATCGCTTCTGTCGGGCGTCCCGAGACGCATACGTAGTTATTTTTTATTCTTATTTATATATCTGATTTTTGATATTATGAGATTTACTGAGTTAAGTAGGTTATGTCCTGCTAAAATTCGACATATTCAAAGCAAGCAAGCAAGCAATTCCTTATTGACATTAGAACGAATTAATTTTAAAAATGAAATATCATTATATTATAAGACATTAGTATATGACAATTACATAAAAGCAGACTTGATTTGATCACAGTTGTCATTTTATTTTGACAGAAAATGTACATTATTTGCCATTAAATTATAAAAACAAAACCATCAAATTAATTACCTATTGAATATCTTGTAAATAACCGATAAAGTTTGAATAAATCTGCGACAGCTATTTTAATATTAAAATGGTTCGTGGGAGGTTGTAGCAGCTCTAGGTATCCCAGTATAAACCATCAACATTTCTCATATGGGTTACTACCGTCCAGGTTCATCGCACCTTTTATTGAGCGACGTTTGTTAGCAGATAAGTTTTGTATTAGCTTTTATAATCCAATACGAGACCCTGAGTAAATGCAGAGACGTGCATCAAGTTTTTACCTCACCCATACGGAGATGTAAGTATTTATATAAAGGATTGTTGAATATTATAAGACGTTGTTTACGACGCTTATTTCGTTATGTATACTATTTTACTTTGAATTGATTTTTATATAATAAAATGTATGAATTTTATATTCGAAGGATTGTGTTTATTAATGTTTGTGTTTTTACGATTTTGTTGTAACGTGTTAAATGTTTTCGTGCGAAATTCTGCACGTGTAAAAAGGATATAACTACCGTTGTTTGGGAGATTTTCAATTGGTGTTGATGGTGGTTGATATTCGCATTGTAAGAAATATTAACCATCCCTTGAATCGTCAATGCATAATTAACCTTTGGAACAGAGTTACTCTGGATGACTCAAGCTTCAAATCAGAACACAACAATAGTGAATATTATTGTTTGCCAGTAGAATATATGACAGGTAGTAGTACCTCGTAAATTATATAAACGTTTAAAAGTAACGAAAGTTTTTTTTTTTTTTTAAATCAAAATACCGAATCGAAGGTAAGTCGTCAATTACCTGGATATCAACCGTACGTATATCTATATACACTTAAATCTCAATGAACATTGACATCACAAAAAGAGGTCTCCTTAATGAGTTGCGTGAAGATAAAAACGCCGCAGCGGCAAGTACAAAGGCGAACAAATAAAAGATCACATCCGATGTGAAAAGCTTTGCGTATTGTTTTATATCAAAGTGAAACAACAATAGGTAGCCTTTTCAATGGACGAAGCCGCCACAATGAGAGTTATAAGCGGCGGCTTACATGGAGGCAAGGTGATGTGGTTTTTATTTAACTTATTTCTTATGTGTGATTTTTTTTTACATGATCCACAAATCACTTCATATATCGCCAATGGATCACCAATTTCTGGACTTAAGATATGATTGCAATAGCTACCTTATTCTTCAAGCCGGAACACAACAATACTAAGTATTGCTGTTTTGCGGTAGAAGATCTGATGAGTAGTACCTACCAGACCTTGCATAAAACCCTACCACCGAGTAAAAAAATATACCGAAAATCAAAAATAGGTATAGATAAGTTTTTCAAATTATGTTTTTATGACAACTGAACTAAATTACAACTTAGATGAATATTGACATAAAGATGAACAAGATCAAAACACGAACATAAAATTGGTGATGGCCCATTGAGGTCGTTGAAGCCGATTGAAAGTTATACTCATAATAAGCGATTATATATATAAATATATAATTCATCTCGTGCTCGGCGGTGAAGAAAAACACCGTAAGGAAACCTGCATGTGTCTAATTTCAACGGAATTCTGCCACATGTGTATCCACCAACCCGCATTGGAGCAGCGTGGTGGAATAGCTCCAAACCTTCTCCGCAAAGTGAGAGGAGGCCTTAGCCCAGCCGGAAATTCACTGGCTGTTAATGTTGTTAATATTGAATCGTATTAAGCTTGAAATCTTGCAGTTAAGTTGCGACTTACGTAAAACGGTTTTACTGTTTGATCATTAAGACTAAGCTTAAACTTCCATGTAATACTTCTATTATCAGATCCCGAACATAAGTGGACAATAGCGGACAACGCTCACCTTGTGAACATAATGTTAATGTGAAATACTACATCACATTGTTCCGTCACCTTTTCACCGGCTCACCGGCTCACCGGCTCACCGGAGCGCTCCGCGTTTGCATTAATGTCCTCTTAAAGAAATGATTTATAGTTCGGGTGTCAGTTATGTGAAGTGTTATAACGAACCCTTAGCAATACAATGATTTTATTATTCCTAAATTATAGTACTAAATGTCATTACAAAATTGGCGAAGGTATTGTTTGTTTTAATTAGTTGTTAAGCAGGTAATAATAATGTTGTATTTTTGAAAGAGAAGACAAATTGTTTTTATTGCCCGCAATACATTTTAATGTTTTAAATTTGTTGCCATAATAAAAAAGAATCCCAAAAATAAACTTTTATATTGACTCTACCGAGAATATTAAAATTGTTGTTTTTTAAGATATAATATAGTCTATTCCAATCGACGAAAGAATAAAGTTAACAAACCTTAGATTTATATATTCCAAACAAATAACTGAGAAAAAAGGAACGAAAACATCGTGAGGAAACCCGCATGTGTCTAATTTCAAAGAAATTCTGCCACATGTGTATTCCACCAACCCGCATTGGAGCAGCGTGGTGGAATATGCTCCGAAAACCTTCTCCTCAAAGGGAGAGCAGCCTTTAGCCCAGCTGTGGTAAATTTAAAAGCTGCTAATGTAACTAATAGATCGGCTGTATTATAAACTTATAAAAGTTCTTCATTAATATATCTTTATTATAATACAACACTATTTCTCTAAACTAATCGTATCCACTTTACTTCCGATGACAGCATCGTTAACGTATATAACTATTTTTTTAGCACATCCCTAATTAATATCATAGATTATTCAACTTAACCCGTCAATTCGATGTAAATGGCATTTTTCCTCCCGTTGTTGGAGTAGAAGTCTACCACCTTTTCGAAATGGGATTAGCGAGAGGAACTAGTAAGATGCACAATATAAACTCACTCGACAGACTTATTGTGTTAGTTACTTTATTGTTAAGAAATATTTAATAATAGAACAGAGTTTGGAAAGCAAAATCAAAATATACTTTATTCAAGTAGACTCTTACAAGCACTTTTGAATCGTCATTTAACAAACGATTTTAAGTAAAGCCAGGTTCGGAATGTAGATTCTACCGAGAAGAATCAGCTGTTACTCTTTTTCAACATCTAAAAATACAGTCATTTAAATTACAATTATATATGTATGTATGTATGTATGTCTCCTGCCTGGAACTCAACAAGCATTAACTCCACGGTTTTGAAGGTGTAGGAAGGTGGAAGGAAGGAACTGTGTAGGTACGTTCACGTGTCACCAAAAGCACATATTATTGTTGTTGGTCCCGCGCTTGATATAACTATTCGTGTCTGATTGCCATTCCATCGGAATAAGTCGATGCCAATATACCTGTGTTTGTGAACAACTTACTACTTACTTGACTAGCTATGTCCGCGAATTTATCCGCTGTTATTTGTAACTTTAAGAGTCTTATTGTTACTGAAAGAAAAAAAACTCTTATCGCTGCACATTTAACACTAAATCAGAAAAACATGGACCTCAAAAACATAAAAATGCAAACAAATTGTAATATATGTATTAATTTTTAAATATTTTTTAATTAAAGAAGAAAGAAAGAAATTATTTATATTAATAATGTTTATTTAATATAATAATAGTTGATTTAAGTATTGTAATGATTTTCGGAATTTATTCCAAAAGTTTATTGTAAAAATGATCTATTACGCAAACCAATAAAGATGTTTCATTGTAGTTCAATCCGAACAACCGAACAACCGTTCTGACTGATCAATTCATCATTTTCATCAATATTTAAAATAAAAGATTATAAAGAAGCGCCTTGACTTGCTACAATTTGAAAAATAACATCTAATTCTTGCAATAAACGATGCCTTATGTTATGTTTTAAATATAATTAGTTCTATGTCGTTTATTTTTGCAATGGTAAGATGTTATCCGTTTGTATCGTCTGTTGTACACATCACTTGTCTCG
Organism: Vanessa atalanta; assembly: GCF_905147765.1. Classification (NCBI taxonomy): domain Eukaryota; kingdom Metazoa; phylum Arthropoda; class Insecta; order Lepidoptera; family Nymphalidae; genus Vanessa; species Vanessa atalanta. Next base: position 7,876,113 of record NC_061891.1, on the reverse strand, counting down.
GCTAAGCCGATTGCGATGTGACTGATTTGTCGACTGTTAATTACTGTTAATGGAACTTTGACAAATGGAAGTCTAGATGCATCTAGTCTATTTAAACGATAAACACATTAAACGATTAGTGATTAATTATACTATGTTTAAAAAAATGAAATATTAAGAATATTATAAAGTTGAATGTTTGTTACTATTTTACGCAAATACTACTTATATATAATATAGCTTATACATCGGAATAACACATATGCTTTAATGTATAGAGATATTATACAAAGTTATAACAATAACCTATTTACAGAAAGGTTAACCACCTGTAAATATACAAGGGCCAACTAAGGTCTAGTCCTCATAATTGTGGAGCAAATTTAAACCCTATCCCCGCTTATTCAGTGCAGGTTCTATACACACGGAGCTTAAATTAACTTGGCACGTTCAGATATCAACCACCTAGCACGGGATGCATCAATTACCAATATAAATATTTACATAAATATCAGTAGTTGGATTTGAGTCCGCGACGATCGGCTAAAATCCACTCGTTCTCGCGACTGAGCCACTTCGTTCCAAAATAAAAATAAAACCCAACCACTTGTTTCACAGGCTGATTACAGTGTACTGACCTATACAATAATTAAATTATAAATACAGCCTACGCATTAATAAGCTGCTACAAACAAAAGAAGAACACAAAACAATCGTAAAACTTTAAAGCGATCGAAGTGATAACTACAAAAATGCAATTTTAATAAACTGTCATGGTTGAATTTTATACAGTTTAGTGGAAACTTCGAGTTTTGGGGTTATGGGCCTTTTTTTGTTGTTGGTCAGTTGTTTAGTGAGACCGGATTATACTCATTTAGACTGGATTAACAATAAAAACGAAATTTGATCATTGTGGTTGGGCCGTGGTGTCTCTTTAAGGGTGGGATATTGAATCAAATTAAATTATAAGTGTACTATATTATTTGAAGGATTTTGATTGTTTTTAAACTGTTTACCCTGTATGATATTATATATTTTTTTATGATTATTTAATTGGATTTATTAACATATGAGAATGTTTTTTTTTTTTTTTTTAAATATGCAATTAATAATGTCTATAACATTTAAAATTTACAACTAATATCGATATATAATAACTTAACATGATTCTATATAATTTTGCATACATAAAAATCATACGAGATTACGAAATTCACGATTGTCATATCATGGTCACATATATACATATATATATATATATACAAAAAAAAACGGAATGCAGTTTTAAGTCTACCAGTTCAGTTAAGAGCATTCCAAAAAAAATGAGACTTATTATGAAAGATAGATACAGAGATACATATAATATTATTACCTGTAATATATTTAATATTAATAATAGTCGTTACGATTTAAAAAGGCTTAATCTTACAATCGAATATTGTAATTAAAGTTAAATACTATAAAATTTAACGCGACTAGTTATTTAAATCAGTGATTTTTATCTAAATCAGCGTCGAGGCCTCTCGAAGATTCGTAGCGACAATTAATTTAATGTTGCATTTAAACTAATATGAATCTTATGTTTAATCTGTGATCTCGAAATAAAAAATCAGCCGCTATCGTTTGTAAGATATATAATCTGTGGCATCAACTATCGTGGCGAACTTAATTAATTAAGAAACCAATGTAACTTAGTTTAACTTTCCCACGAAATAATCACAATATAAGAAGTTAAAAAGATGTCCCGATGGATAACACGTGACCACCACATTACCAAAGATTGCCGGTTCAAAAGCGGTAAAACTTTACTGAATTTTATATTGTTTGTTTTTATAATGCATCTAGTACTTGACGAAGGAAATTATTGGGAGGAATACATACATTAGATAAATATATTAAAAGTAAAAATCTTTTTAAAACTAAGCTTTTATTTTAATTCGCTAAAAATATATCTTTTTACACTAAAAAGACCTTAACTGTTTACTTCTAACGTCATTTCATATGGAGTGCATTAAGATTAATTGGTTCTCCAACTTGTCCGCCATATTGGATTTAGATTGACGTCACAGTTAACATTGTCATCCAAACTGAATCGGTTAAAGATATCTGCTTCTAAATTTAGTTTCAATATTTCACCCGTACATACTTACATTGCAAGTTAAATCAATAAGAAGGTCCTCAGTACAGAGGGAAATTAAACTGTTACTTTAACACATAAGTAAGCAAGCATTAAAGTATAACATTTCAATGAACTGGCCTCCCCTTAACGGTATTAACGTTATCAGAACATCTCAACCCGTCTCAAGTAAATAAATCGAGTATTTTACTGCCCATCCATTGTTGTGCTCATTTACTCTTTTGTCTCATTAGCCCGACTTCATATTACGTTATTTTTCCTTACCGATGACAGCCGAGATTAGATTCCATTTTTAAATTTAACTTTTTTTTAGAATAGGATTTCGGACTTCTTTATATCAAGTTCTTTATGGGATTTATCTTTTTTTTCAGCTGACGATGTTTGATACAGTCGTGGTTTTATTTTATATTTATTAGTTGTGTTTATTTTTATGCGATTTTTGAATTTTTTTTTTAAATTTACGATAATTTTTGGCTTAGGTTTTAAACCGTAACGGGAAACGAGACCATTCTTAGAGCTTTACTGAACTTAAGCCAAAAAATATTTTTAAAAATAACTAATTTATTTTGTGAAATATCTGCTCCGTCGGTTGGTGGTAGCGTGATATTTGTAACCATTCTGAAGTAATTGGCTGTCTATGGTAAATTATTTTATTAAATCGAACCGGTAGTTCTTGAAGTTAGGACGTTGAAATTAACAAACTTATCTACTTTATATATTAGTATAGACCGTATACTTGTACTTATAATTACTCTGACTGAATCCATTAGGTGTAACGGCCTAGGAAGACTAGAGGTGACTGCCCAATCGCTTTCCGTCGTCCGTGCTTCCGTCACAAAACTGTAAACAATTTAAACTTCTAGATTTCTTGCTGCCTTAGAAAATTACTCAACAAAATCCTAATATTTTAAAAGCCTGACTTGTTCTAATGAAGCCGGAACCTCAGGGTTTACGACCTTATAGGTAACCACTAACGACTATATTGTGATTATTAAAACTCAAAATTCATACACAAGACTTGCCATTTATGTAATAGTATAATCTAGAATAGATTTACCAAGAGCCAATACCAGGTGTAAATCTGACACTCATTTAGATAGTAACGAATAACAAGTAGCCTTAAATATAATTACGACCAATCAGAGCGATAGGTCTTAATGAAGCGTATAAGATTTATGTAACCGTTTAATGTTTAATTTTCGAAAGGGGGGTCTCGTTAATTGACAAAAATACATTAAAGCAATTAGCACGATATCTTAGCGTTAACGATAAACTAAATGCAGAAAAATTATACAAGTAATTTATTACTTAAGTTTAACTTAAATTTTCATTAAATGGCGTTTATGAATAATTTAATCGAATTAGCTCCATTCCTTTCTATTTTCTATTCGACTTTGTCGCTTTCGTATATAGTGTAAAGGTTTTCAAGAATTGTTTGTTAAATTGCTAATTTCTATGAATTTTAGTACCAGTGCTGCCAACTGTCGGAATATTTTATCAGAGTTATTTATTGTATTGTGTGATTATTATGAATGGCTATATTTAAATAATTTATCAATTTTAAGCAGTGTTATATAATAAGGATTGTATTTGGAAAAAGACGAAATGTTATTCTTTGGTAATGGTTAGTTAAAATTTTAAACGAATGTAAATATAATAATAACTTTTCCCTTTATTTTTTTTTATTTTCTGTTAAAATGCATGATGTTTTAAATGTATTTTATGTCGTATACCAAATATATATAGTATAATTGTATATTATCTTATTGTAGAGGGAACAAATAGCATGGTTGTGTATTGATCCAAATTAACACAAATATTGAGAAATAAGATTTAGGAAACATTATTACGCAATAATCCTTTTAAGTCATTTAAAGTTAATGGGAGTTAAAGACTACAAGTAATCTATAATATAGATATATAACTCAGATACCAGGTCTTTATATGTGTGAAGTTCTATACTTGCTAAACTACATATGAATGTACACTCTCTTCGACATAAAGTTATCTGGTACCTGACTAAGTATCACCATCATCATTCCAGCGCCAAGCTATACTTAAGTTAAGTTCCGGTTCGAAGGGTGAGCAAGCCAGTGTAACTACAGGCATGAGGACCTAACATCTTAATTTCCAAAGTTGGTGGCGCATTGGTGATATCTATACCGGTGGTGACCTCTAACCATCACTTAATTATTTAGGTATATTTTTGTATATACAAATAAACATTATTATTATGACTTGGGAACTAAAATATTTATATTTCAAGCTAAAGTCTCGTCTCAAAAATCGCTGATTCGGATGTTAATTCGTAATTTTTCGGTAACACATGGAAAATATTTGGTAGTAACTAAATTAAATTATAAGCGATATCGACTCAACGCCCTCCGTGTTCTGGTATAAGATTGACAATGTTCGCGGCGAGCGCAAAGAGCGTTTAACAGGTGTAATCGCACTGTCTTGTCTTTTATCCGGTCTTTCTCTTGTGAACATGGCGTTATAATGCCGGCCCTTTCTCATTTCGAAAACGTCTCATGTTACTGTGCTTGTGCGCTTTTGAAATTGCTCGTAATTAGCCCTGTGTACTGACGGACAATGATAATGTCTCGGGGTAGTGAGTGATATCATTAATTCTAAATAATTGTCTGTTGTAAAATTTCATTGTTTATTTTAGTTTCTTTTTTTGTTGTATTCGTTGTTTTTGTTGAGTTTATTTTGTAATAGTTGTTGCACTCGGCTTCGGTCTTGCTTAAGGGCATTTTCATCAGGTTTTATTCATAAATAATAAATAAATATTGGACAAGATTACATACATTACTTTGATCCCAATGTAACTAGCTAAAGCACTTATGTTATGGCAAATTAGAAGTAACGATGGTACCACAAACACCCAGACCCAAGACAACATAGAACTTTTTCTACATCGTCTCGGCCGGGAATCGAACCCGGTACCTCGGAGTGGCGTACCCATGAAAACCGGTGTACACACTACTCGACCACGGAGGTCGTCATAAGAAGGTAGCTTATGCCCTTCTTTGATTTACAAGCTTGCTTTATACGAAATTTCATCAAATTCATAGTTTTATAAATTAAAAAAAATAATTTGTAGAATTAGAAGCGTATAAAAAATATATATATGTGTAACGAAGTAAGTAATAAAAATAGCAATAAATGTGTGTTGACATCGCCGGAAACATCGGCAGGCACAATGTTCCTAGAATTAAATGCGAATATTCTATTTTAATTATATTCAAATTCCAACTTAGCTATGAAAAAAAAAATATACAGCTATATAATAAAAGTAAAAAAAGTCCTTATTGCTATCAGATAAACGTGATAGTTGCTTAATTGCCTTAACTACCATTAACATTAAATGTTTTTTTTTTTTAATTATACTCTTAAAAGAGTTCGATTATATATTTTTGAGTATGGAATCTTTTAAAAATGATCGGTACATTTTATTTTTACATTAGCAGCCTGTAATTTTTCCACTGCTGAGCTAAGGCCGCCTCTTCTTTTGAGGAGAAGTTTCGGAGCATATACCACCACGCTTCTTGTCCAAAGCGCATTGGTGGAATACTCATGTGGCAGAATTTCGTTGAAATTAGACACATGCAATCTCACGATGTTTTCCTTAACCGCTGAGCACGAGATGTATTATTATCACAAATAAAGGACATGAAAATTCAGTGGTGCCTGCACTGTTAAGATGCACGCGTTCTAACCCATGGGCCATCTCAGCATCAGTACAAATCAAATTATATTCTATTGACGCCAAACAAGCGATTTTACATTAGTCGCTTATAGTTCATGTGTCTTTCTATATAAAATATAATCGAATAAAAAAAATATTTTATAAACTAATGTTGAAATGATATTATATATGACGGAGTCCCGTGTACCATATTGTTTTTAAAAATAATGACGTCAGCATAGCTGTCATGCTCTTCATTATTATCGTAACTTTCCATAATAAAAGTAAGTAAAACCAAATTCTTCAAATTAATCGCTTTATTTAGACAAAACTGACAATAGAGAGCTCTATCCTGTTCGGCTACTCGTCACAGAAGCCCCTTTGTCACAACAACCACTCATATTTATAACTAAAAGAGATTGGGGCAATCTTATGATTTTTTACAATTACCCTACTGTTTACATGCACCGTACTTATTCATAATAATTATAATTTAACGTAACTAATTTTAACAATAAAAGAATAATTTGACAAATAACAATAAACATAGCAATCAGTTTATGATTTTAAAACATAATTGAAATTATTTATAACACATAAACATAAATAAATAATAGTGTTGCGCCGATATATATTATCTTCACCTCAATGTTTTAATTCAATGAATGTTTTTTCATATGATTCATAACATTTTTCGAATATAGATTCTTGTGAGTTCCATATTAGTATTTAGTATGTGTTCCTTGGACGGATACGGTTTGAAAAAAAAATATATCAAAAGAATTTTAATATTCAATGAAATTATAATAAAATTATCTATATCAGATTTTTTTTTTTAATTTGGCTTAGATTGTAATTAAAACACTAAAGTTATCTCTTAGCTTGATTACTTATCTTATCTATTATCAAATCTATATCTATAGAGGAGCTTGGTATTTTTTTTAAATTAAGATTAAAAATCACTAAAGTCTTAAATGCCCGATGCATCTCAAATTAGTTAATTTCTTAATTAAAAATCTTTATATTCCTAGAACTGTATAATAAAATTAATTCATGCTTAGTGATAATGTCAGTCAAAGGCTTAATTATTTAAACTTTCAACCTTATCTGTGTTACGGACGAAAAATTAGGGATCGTTTTGTGGGTTGTAAAAACTCTCATTTGTCCGTGGATAGAATTTTATTGTTATGTTGACGGAACGTGATTTTGAATCCAAAAAAAATATTATTTTATTTGTTACATATTTAAATATATTTTTGTATATCTACTATAGTGACTCATTCTCATTCTCGAACCAAAGTTCTTTCATTGAAGCGAGAAGGCTGCTGCGCAACTTCCTAATATATATTTGTTTTTATATACGCCATATTTAAACAACTACTTATTATTATTACAATCAATATGATAAATTACTAAGACGTTAAATGTAATAATATATATTAAAGTTTATATATAAAATAGACAAAGATTAAAAATTATAATTATTATATAGTTTTCAAACAATTTCTCCGACCAAGTTAAAATAATTTAATAATATACGGAACTTTACTTTAAACTTTCAATTATGCTTAAACGTTTTCCCATGCGTAGGATAAATACTTTAATGGTCCTAATAAAACGGTAGAAGATCAGGAGGATCTCCGGAATCAGTTTCGATCTCAAGTTCAAAACTAAGATAAAATTTGTATTTCGCGTTTTATTCGATATAAAAACGAATAGCTTTACGCTCATAAAAGTTAACAATTATTCTATTCATGAGAATTTAAAATAAAATATTTTAAAACTGGATGGTTCATGTTAATAATTATCATAATATGTTTAATTATTATTAAATAGCGCAAAGGTAGACGGGCCGCCTAGCGATATAAAAAGTCACAGGTTCGAACCTGAACACATGGTCGTTTGTCGTTCCTACTCCACAAGCATTAGGTTTAATTGTTGGGGTTTATAAGAATGTAAGCTGTAGCTTAAAAATGGTATAGCTACGATTTAAATAAGTTAGAGTGGCCCATTGGTTACAATATGAGGATATGACATAAAGACCCCGGCTTCAAATCTGGTTAAGCAACACTAAACTTACACCTTTATGGAATTCGTTTTGTGTTCGACAATGTTAGAAAACATTGTAATTGTACTTACATGTATCGAATTAAATTCTACCATATGTCTATCCACCAATGAGTATCGGACGCACAACCAAGAAAATTGTAGACGACCTCAGAGCCTACATTACCCTTTTAGCATTAGCAGCACGTAAATGTCCCACTGCTGGGATAAAGGCCTCCTCTCCTTTGAGGAGAAGGTTTGGAGCATATTCCACCACGCTGCTCCATATGCGGGTTGGCGGAATACACATGTGGCAGAATTTCGTTGAAATTAGACACATGCAGGTTTCCTCACGATGTTTTCCTTCACCGCCGAGCACGAGATGAATTATAAACACAAATTAAGCACATGAAAATTCAGTGGTGCCTGCCTGGGTTTGAACCCGAAATCATCGGTTAAGATGCACGCGTTCTAACCACTGGGCCATCTCGACTACACCCTTACCTCATTTATATTCCACATATTCGGACGAAGGGTTAGCTTGATAATTTCTGTGCTCAGTTGATATGCGGAATGTTTTTGCGGCGTCTATGTTTCTTCAGCAAGACTGCGTTCCATCTTAAATTATAAATAATAGTAATAAATAAATGCCAATATATTTTTAATTAACATTTTTTAATATTATTTAATTTAAAATTTAATTATTTATTCATCAGTATATTTCATGGGGACTGATTGTGTTCACCTGTTAGAACTTCTTAATAAATAAAAACGAATCTTTACATAGTTCTGTAAAAGGACGATTCAAAAGTGCTTGTAAAAGCCTACTTGAAAAAAATATATTTTAATTCTGTTGTTAAACTTTGATGAAATATTCGGCGTACAGTGGAGGCTCTGGTCCAGAAAACAAGATCTTTTATTTCTTTATACGACAAACATTGTCGTATAAAGAAATAATCTTATATAAATAAAATAATTTTGTACTTATGTACGTGCGTGAGAAGTTTTACTTCTTCGGAATACTTAAATATAGTTTTTAATTGTATGCAAATATATATATATATATATATATAAGATGAGATATGAAGTTGTCTATTTCGAGCGACTTGGCACTTAATTGGCGGCTAAGCGAGCAACTCTGTGTGTGTCATAAAAATTCACTCACACACACATAACTTTCCCATAACGCACCAAAAGAAGTATAACTTAAAAATGGAGTATCTAAAGATTTAAAAAGGAGACAAAAAAAATATTAAAAATATCACCACACTTACATCATAGATAAATATCATATACATAAAATCTCAGGTTTATCGTCAGCTAAAAGAGTCAATTTCTAATAATACTTACAGATAAGGCCTTAAACCATACCTCGATATGGTTATCTGGGTATATTTACGATATGATATCCGATTACTATCACAAATACCATTTATTTTTGTAATTTCGATTGTCGCTAGTAATTTTATTATTTATTAATTAACTATCCGTACGATACCCGTGAAACACAATGCTGTATTCAAAATTACAATATATAAATATTTTATCTTATCTGTATAATACAGAAAAAGTATTTTAATATATTTTTGAATAAAATGGACGGGCTAATGGACCGTTTGATGGTAAGTGGTAACGATATTGGCAATTTAAGAAATGTTAACCATTCCTTACATCACCGATGCGCTAATACATAAAACGCATACACATTTAATAACTACACACACAATAAAAAAAAAAGAAATTATAAATCTATATACAACCTAGATTTACATAAATACTTTGTTTGTAAAATTACTGATATCATATAAAATAATTAAATGTTACCATTGTGTAATAATGTACAGTTTTAAAAAAAAAGGATGTTCGCTTCGCTCGAGTATTTAAAATCTTTACGTTCGTATATGGAATAGTTATACCCTTATTGCCTTAGTAGCTGTTATCGTTTAGGTAATAAATTAATCAAAACTAAATAAGAATGCATCTTAAATATAACTAAACTGTCTACCAAGTCCGGGTGCACGTACAACAATGGATAGTATCCACCTGTGAAGTGCTGCGGCCGCCGCTGATTGCCGCATTGTGCTTCACAATAACTCGATTAGAACGGCCGACGGTGGCTAGCTTGGACATAGACGAGATAATAACATGGACATACCCTATTTAAATAAAAAGACTATTGTCTACTACGTTACTCAATAGTAAGAAAACCTACTCTCGCTTAACAAGTCACTTTTATATTAGATTTTAAATTAACATGGTTATTTTTATTACTAACAGTATTTAAAACGGGATATTTACCATGTTTTTTTATTTTTATTTGGTGGAGCTCGATATTTCGACATTATCTACGAATGTCTTGTTTTCTTTAAATACTGTAAGTCACTTTTATATTTAATTTTCTTTTTATTTTCTATTTTGTAATCCTAAATCTGTTATTAACATACCGATGTATTTAATGACATTATTGCTGAAAACAGATATACAATTTAAAAAAAATAGAATAATTCAAAAGCTTTTTTAAATCTATATAAATATGGATTTGAGTCTCCCAACCTTACCCTACCTTCCCCATAGGCACTTATGTCTATAATTACAATAATTAAACAATATATAACATCCAGTGTGTTAATAATAATGGTATATCCACACTATTCTCAAGCCCAACAACCCCCAATTAGGCAAGTACGGAGCTACCACGGCACAAAGGCAAAGATAATGGTCAGTTAACTGAGTTCGGAAGATAGTTCACTTAGTCTAACTTTATCAAGTTGCAATTAAGTTCGACGAGTAATTGAATATTCTCACGGTCCATATTACAATTACCCCCGTGAACTGGACACTTCGTATCGATTCTTACTTATGAAATTGTCGGGAGACTTCAAATACATAATGGAAAATTGGTCTTAATGGGAAAACCTTTTACTTTACAAACTATTAATTATTATTAGCGACAGTATTTGGTGATTAATTTGTGTATGTACGTCTGTTTGGGTTTTCAACGAAATTAAAGAACTTACTAACAATTTATATATGATTCCGCGACGATTCGTTTTATGCTATATTGGCGATTAACACACACAAAAAAAAAATATGATCCATACTAATAAATGCGAAAGTCTGTCCATCTGTAACGTTTTCACGGCTAAACCATTGAATCGATTTTATCATCATTGGCCCAGCATCATATATTGGGCCCAGCTGTTTTTCGGAGGCGTTCTTTATGCTTCGTATTGCTATTATTCAAATGTAATTTAATAGATGCAAAAAGGCATAAGTTCTTGTCTTTGTAATTGCGCTAATTTAGCGCTAATAATATCTACAGTGCGTACTTATCGTTAGAATTATCAAAATACCCGTTAAAATTAAACCAATTAGCAAATTGTATTTTATACCTTGTACGGTATTCTAGAAATACCTGTCTTCAAGACCACATAAAAATATTTTTATTACGCCATAAATTATAATAACTGTTGAGTAAGACTGTAAAGCATATGAATAGCCCATTTGAAACCCAAAATAAGACTTTAGATAGAAAGCAAGGCAGATTCTAGAGAACCAAATCAACGGGATAAGGGCTAGAGTGATCATAGTCGTGATAATAGATATTATTATTATTATCTGTAATATGTAGAATTAATCCAGTGGTCAACCTCCGTAGTCGAGTAGTGTATACACCGGTTTTCATGGGTACGCCACTCCGAGGTCCCAGGTTCGATTCCCGGCCGAGTCGATGTAGAAAAAGTTCATTAGTTTTCTATTTTGTCTTGGGTCTGGGTGTTTGTGGTACCGTCGTTACTTCTGATTTTCCATAGCAAAAATGCTTTATCTACTAAAATTGGGATCAGAGTAATGTATGTGATGTTGTCCAATATTTATTTATTATTATTTATTTATTTATTAGTATAAGTAAAGTTGGAAACTCACCACAGAACACGATAGTGAAATGTGACAAAAATATATATCTATACTGTCTGTCTGTATGTCTGTCTAAAGCTCTTTCACTACCAAACCGAATTTATTGAAAATTTGTATGAAGCAAACTTGAACTCCAAGGAAGGACATCGGCTACTTTTTTGCCTAACACATGACAACCATGCGAGTGATGCCGCGGGCGACAACTATATGAGTATAATTTTTGTTTTACTGATTTAACGAAAAACTATGTTATACTTCCAATTAAAATATATGAACACACCACGAGAACTATCTTTATAGAATAAAATTGAAATCAAGACGTTTTCAAATAAACGTTAATATGTAACAATAGTTTCTTGAAGTCGGTTAAAAGATTTATGAAAAAGCGAATTTGTTTGAAATTAAAAATGAATGTTATTTTCAATATTGTACTGACGGATTTATATTTGATTAACTTCTAATATATTTTTATAATTCATTATTATTTAAAAAAGTGCTAACAAAATCACGTCTGACAAAAATTGGTTTAATTAATTTTAAATCAGTTTAAACGTTGACAATGATACAATTACTACCAATGTAATTTAATTAATGAATATTTAGGTATTGAAAATTTGCTTTACCGTATTCTACAAATTAATTAGAACTCATGTCTGTCAGAAACATAAATAAAAATTATGGCGAATTGTCCGTTACGTTTTACAATTCAGAAGCGAAAAGTCGCGATAAAGATCACAAATTCCACGTCCGATGTAATTTAGTATGCATATATTCTTTAATGAACGACATAATTTTATCGGTTAATTAATACGACATGACAAAGTTAATCATCATACCGGGAATATTTTTTTATTGTTAACTCGTTTTGTAAAAAAGAAACGAACATTGTTCGACGTATAACTTTATACAGGGACTGCGCACTTACAGCCCACCGCACGCAACAATAAACAAACATTAAAATAAAATTGAAAAAAAAAAACTGGTTGCAAAACAATAGTTGCGGCGGGATTCTTGACGTTTTTATCATTTCGAGCAGAGAACAAAAGCTGAAGGCTTCCTGTTGAGGCTGCATCACAATTCTCGCGAAGTGATCGAGACACACGTTTCGCACGATCGACGACTTCTGGAAACTGTATTACTTAACCGTACCTTAAGAAAAATAGCAACACATTCAACGAAAATTCTAGTAATAGTTTTATTATATTTATATATTTTTGCAAATAACTTGACCATAGTTGCTAAGACATACAGCCATTACAAAACCATAATATATTTATACATTGAATATTCTATATTCAAATAGTCTCATAAAAGTACTTTTGAATGGTCATGTTCATTATTTTCCCAATTTCTATATATTTAATACTTTTAAAGAATTTGAGTACTATTATATAATACTTATTATAAATACAGTGATAGCGATAATGCTTATTCAGTACCTTTGTAAAAAGCCATTTTGTCAGCATGTACGGCCTCTACTTAAAATGATAGATTCACCTTGCTAAAACTAATAATTTAATTGAAATGTTACTGACCTTCGTGTAAAAAAATATAGTTGAGGCTTACCTTTTTTTTGTAATATTTTTTAATTATTCTAACTATCAGTTAGCCGACTGGCAATTGGCTCGCCTCCACACAATGGGAGATTGTGTATACTACGCAAAACAATATTTTTTTTTTCAATTTTGAATTTCGAATTATATTATGGTATCGTATAAATTCCCGATGGTTTCGGTTACATCCCTGGTATTTACTCCGATGGACATAGAGCGTTACCAAAGTCCAACGTAATCGATGATTTCTGTCAATAAGTTGATTATATCAAAACGCTGTCCAGTGTTGGAAGCTGTATGTGGTCCATCCCGCTCAGCATTAACTTACAATAGAGGTGGACGTTCTATTCATCGGCACAATGCGACTTGATCTCTCGATCTGCTGATGATTGCACGTGATGCCAATGTGAACCATATGCTAATGGCTCGTACCATTTCTTACGCTTTTTGTTCTTCCTGGTATACATTTTTATTAGTTTTAATTTAGAAATGTTATTATTTTTTGATGTCATTGGTGGCAAACGGGCAGGAGGCTCAGCTGATGGAAAGTGACTACCACCGCCCATGCACATCTGCAACACTGGGGTGTTGCATGTGCGTTGCCGGCCTTTAAGGAAGAAGTACGCTCTTTCCTTGAAGGTTCCCAAGTCAAAAGTTCCCATTTGTAATGAATTACTTTATGTATATTAAATATATCTTCAATTCGTTAGATAGGGTTTTAGTTGGGATGGATTGGATCAGTGAAGATACTAATATTATCAATGCGTTGGTAACTCTGTCTGTTACATCTTCACGCTTAAACCGATTTATAGGATATTCGGTATTGAGATAGTTCGAGTCCCTTGCAGGACATATTACGATATTTTCTTTCTTTTTTTTTTTCGTATTTCTATTTTCTTATTTTCTCCTCCTCAAAGGTGTAAAATGGAGGTGACGGTTTGTGTGCTATATGCAAATGTCACAGTTTATTATCATTCATTCATCAGTTAGGTAAGTGTTCATTGTGCTAATGTTTTCAAATTAAATAAACGACACACAACAACAAACAAACTCCAATTCTAAGTTAATTATGTATACTTTTTGACATTAAAAAAAAAACATATAAAAAAGGGTTTCATAATTTTGGCGCCAAATGAAACAAAATCAATTACAATGAAATGAAATCAAAATAAGACCTGTCATAGGTTTCGAAATCCATAAAAAAACCTTTTGAATAAACGCTGTTTGGCGGTAGTAAATCTGATGGTGATGGTGGTGGCGGTGGTACCTGCGCAAAGCCCTACCACTAAGTAAAGATAGAAATATCAAGAGGTAAATGTCCATTTTTATTTCTGGCGAATATTTTTTGAATTCATTTTAAAGTTGTATGTTTCAAAGGAACTGTTATTTTAGCTTTATTGACACGCTACAGTTTTTAGTTTTGCGCTTTTTTGAATGAACGATCGACAGTAAGGAAGCCATTTTTACTGTAAGTTTACTTTTTGGTTTTTCGAACGCCCGTTTCATTATTTTCGCTTGTATTTTGGACGGGATGTTGTAATCTTTTTGATTTGTAATATTTATTTTTAATAAATAAATATCATTTTTTCTTCTTTGTGTTCCTATGCCGTTCATCAGGTGAAAGAGTTGGTGAAGTTCCTACAAATATTTTTGACTCAAAAATGAAAGATCTTTTTTTTATTTTTTTTTCCTTCAATATGTACATTATATTTCGACAATTATTCCATTCGTGCAAAGCTGGAACGGATAAATACTTATAAGTAAAGAAAACAACGTATTAATCTTTATATTTTTATAAATTAAGCGATAAATCAATTATATTTAAGATTTACTTGGTGGCGTTTTGCAAGACTGTCTGGGTAGGTACCACCCACTTATCAGACATTTTACCACCAAATGTGACTATATATTGTTGTGTTCCGGTTAGAAGGGTGAGTGATCCAGTGTAATCACAGACACAAGGGACATAACATCTTAGTTCCCAAGGTTGGTGGCGCATAGGTGATGTAAGGAATGGTTAATATTTCTTACAGCGCCTTTGTCTATGGGCGGTGGTGACCACTTACCATCGGGTGGCCCATATGCTCGTCCGCCAGCCAATACCATAAAAAAAGCGCTTTAAGATTTACAAATACAATTTCTCTCACCCAATCGATTGACTTTAGAGATTGCGAACCTCCGTTATTTAAGATAATTTAGTTTCTAATTTTATTATATTTTTTGTCGCCCGCATGTATACCAAATTCCAATAAAATATTTTTAATAATTAACATTAATATACACGTCTACTTTCTCAAATGAGATGTTTTACTTGAAATTACATTAAAATTGTAACTGTTTCATTAAAAACTTCTTGTACGCACACCTATCTCGTTTTCTATACAGTAATTTAGATAAAGAAATCTGGAATTGGTATTCAAATGAAATTATTCTAAATTATAATTTATTCTTTTTATAAAATATTTGAATTTCATAAAAAGAATAAAGAAAGTTGTTATATAAATATTTAATCAGCCAGTAATAATTTAAGCTAACAATTAATGATTATTATTTATATATTTATTAATAATAAATAAAACTTTGGATTGCTTTGACATTTCAATTAACAATTACACATGTTTTTTTTTTGAATGAGCTTTGAAACTTTAAGCTCAACAGTATGTTACAGATATGACATAATATATTAACGTCCGAAGAACAGTTCGTTACGTGTATAATAATACTCGAATCCAAGTATCAATTTACACTCTATCTAAGATCTCAATAAAAAAAAAACAATAAACTCACGATAACCATGGCTTAAAACAAAACGATGTAAAACAAAGAGAAATTATCGGCGTGTACCCAGCCGCGGTATTAACGAGGGATGCGCGTGCTCATTTGTCAAAAGAATACACAATAAGTGTTATGGATAACCGATAGTTTGTTGCTTAGTTAGGAGTGGGATCGCTTGAACATGACCGTGTTAAGCTGGTGTCACACTTGGAATCTAGAAAACGTAGGCAGTATAACATTTAACCATTGTGTTATTATATTATTTGTTCATACCAAAAACGAAAAAAAAAACAATTCCATTCTATATTCCAATTTCAAATTTCGATACTCGAATGAAACGAACGTATTTAATTAAAACCCAATCATTATTAAATATACTTATTTATGTCGTAATATTAACAGAACGTAACAATAAAATTAAATAAATTATTTCATACCGTACAAATTTAGTTGTTTTTTTAAAAGTTCAAGATCTTTTTAATCACTGCTCAAATATTTCTCGACACGGCGCACTATAACAGCGGGAGGTCCAACCGAGACACGCATTGTTGTTTATTATTAGCAAGAACTCCACTCTTTCGCTAATTGCATCCATATCAGGTTGAAATTCTTTTCAACCATTCAATATCTGTCTGAGGTTTCTTTGCGTATACAATGACTTTTAAATTATACGGAAAATAACGATACTATTTGCCTATGTTAAACTTTTCAATATAAAAAGAAATTTTAGGTAGCAATAGTAGCAATAATAGTTACGCCCCTTTTTAGTAATTTCTAATATTCCTATTTAATCCTACGTTTAAGATTAGAGCGTGTGTAAGGAGTGGGGGCGATAATCGGCTAAGGAGTCAACCAACAATCGAACTTGGTCCGTAAACCATTGCGCTATTTTATCCCAATTGAGTCATTTTTTTTTTCTTATTGGATGGTTGAATTTGGCCGTGGTTAGAGCCAAGATGACCCACTGGTTAGAACGCGTGCATCTTAACCGATGATTTCGGGTTCAAATCCAGGCAGGCACCACTGAATTTTAATGTCCTTAATTTGTGCTTATAATTCATCTCGTGCTCGGCGGTGAAAGAAAACATCGTGAGGAAACCTGCATGTGTATAATTTCAACGAAATTCTACCACATGTGCCACCAACCCGCATTAGAACAGCGTGGTGAAATATTCTCCAAACCTTCCCCTTAAAGGGATAGGAGGCTTTAGCCCAGCATTGGAAATGTACAAGCTGTTAATGTACCTAATGTACAGTGTTGGACTAGCCAACTGCGCATAAGATGCTTTGTGCATATATTAGTATGAACGATAGAACGGGAATCGGACACAACCAAAAAGCATGCGCAGGCGCAGGCCTTACGTGCTTTCCAATGCACTTGAATGTAACACTGCTTGACTATAAGCCTGGATTGACCAAGTTACTAAATTTAAATCTTATTAAGAATTTTAAAATATTATTTAGTATTGACTAAGCTTACTGCGATATTCCCATAGATAGGTCAGTGTGCTTAATAAATTATTATTTAAGGGAAATTAATATAAAATGTTCATCGTTCTATCAACTACCTATAGGAAAGATACAGATAATTCGACGTGTTAGTTATCTATGTTTCCCTCTCGACAGAAGAGAGAGAAAGCAATAAAAATAGCAAGTACATACATATCAAATATCATAATACAATTTTCGTTTGTTTATAGAGTCCAATATTTATTTTAAAACTATACTTTATATAACTCAAAGAACGAATGAACAGAAAACAGACAGAATTCATGAATATAATTACGTAACCTTGACAATATTTTTATGTAAAACGAAACATAATTGCCCATTTAAAATTCTCTTCCGAGAATTTTCTCGAAAGAAATTTCGGAAATTTCGATCCAGAACTGATTTGAGTTCTTATTTTATAAATCTTCAAAAATAATTATACAGTTTTATGCCTCAGTGTACCACCATCGCATAGCTGGTGCATATGCATGTACAAATGCGTGCAGCGGGGGGTGCGCGACTGCAACGCGTATTGTACTCGTTACTTGCGACAAATCGTCTGAGTCTAGACCGATGCACCGTTAATTGCGACCTATGAAACTTGAACCCATATAAATTTAAACGTTAGGTATTTCAGATAACTGATAACTGCATTATCGGTCTAATAGTCAGTCTAGTGGCTAAATTAAAGACCGCAGTTCCCGAGGTGCCGGGTTCAACGCCAGATCGGACTAAAAAAAGTTATTAGTACACTCCTGTGACTGAAGCAAGTAAAGCCTTTGGCCCTCACTTTCCCATCATGTCCTGTGTAGTTGGTTACTTTCCTTTGAACGATATCATAATCAGTCTCCTAACCTTAGTCATAAATTAATCTGTTAATTCTGAGGCTAACAAAACTGGAGTCAGTTTTTTCAGCTGTAAATCTTAAGCGCTATTTTAACATTTGTTGAATTCCATTCTATAGGAAAAGGTTTAGATGGAACAACGCTAATCCACTGCAAATTACTACAGACACATTTATCCTCAGTATATTTTACTTTACCATCGAACACGAGATGAATAACAATCACAAATTAGGCACATCAAAATTCAGCGATGCTTGCCCAGATTTAAATTCGGGATCTTTTCTTAAGATCGATACGTTTTGTCCACTGTGCTCAACTCAGCACCAGAACAAGGTTCCTTCCTAATCTCTAAACACATGAACACATAGTACTAATATTTTAACATCACTTATAACATTATTAGCATTAGCAGCCTGTTAATTTTCCCACTGCTGGGCTAAAGGCCTCCTCTCCCTTTGAGGAGAAGGTTTGGAGCATATTCCACCACGCTGCTCTTATGCGGGTTGGTGGAATACACATGTGGCAGAATTTCGTTGAAATTAGACACATGCAAGTTTCCTCACGATGTTTTCCTTCACCGCCGAGCACGAGATGAATTATAAACACAAATTAAGGACATGAAAATTCAGTGGTGCTTGTCTGGGTTTGAACCCGAAATCATCGGTTAAGATGCACGCGTTCTAACCACTGGGCCATCTCGGCTCACTTATAATAATATATTGTAACTCTCTGTTACCTCATCACGTTTAAAACACTGAACCGATTTAGATTAAATTTGGTATGGACATGGTTTGATTCCCGGAGAAGGACGTAGACTGTTTAATTTACCCCTCGTGCGAGTAAAATGGCAACAACGAGTGTGCTTCAGGTTATATTAAGTAATAAAATGCAATGCAAAATAGTATTATCGTTCATAATTTAATAATCAAAAACAATTTATTTCGTATTACGATAACTCGTAACATAAACCGAAACGTTTCCTCAATCGATAGAATATTATCAACATTAATCAATTACCATTTAAACAACTGTTACTATAAATTTTATTAACACTTGTATCATTAACTTGACGCGAAATACAAGAACCGTTTGATTCAATAAAACGGTTATTAATAACGAATTTATGTTGCAACTAATCCAGAAACGAACAACAATAGGCCGGAATAGACACTGGCTTGCAAAACTCGGTGGCACTATGAAGACAAATGATTGTGACAATTGTACATAACTGGATCTACTCGCGGCAACTGAACCTGCTTTTAAACTTGCATTCCAGAAAACAATGTCCAACTTGACACGATGCCTCGAGGCGAATGCATTAACGAAGCACCTCCTTTAATATTGAAGGCTTTTTTTTTGTGTTACCATCGCGCTGGTAGCTCTCTGAGTCGCCCGAAGCAAATCGCGGTTTATTACCCACTGCCCGGTAATTTATTATTGCATTTTTTTGTATTATCAATAGCGTATAGTTTTTTACTTATTTCGATATTAAAATGGCTATTGTTTATAAAAAATTGCAGCCGAGATTCTTATCTTGGATCGACTGAATTTACTCGACGCAAAATAAAAGGCTTCTGTATTTAAACTGTATATAGATTTAAAACATATAATAATAACGTATTATTTAGTTTCTGTTGAAATAAATATCTAAGTGCTTACATATAAGTTAGATGAGATATTTTTTAAATGGAACGACACTTCACAATTTGAAATTATCGCGCAAAATGTGTGCTGACAATTGCACGCCACAGAATAACGAAAAAGGATATAATGTACATCTTAACAGTTTTAACAATTTGTCGTTAACAATATGTACTTATTCATGTAATTGGACTTTTTTCCCTCCGTATTGGCGAACTACAAAAGGGTCGAACAAAAGAGTCTTCAACTCGACTACTGGTCTTCACAGTGACAAACCGCTTGCATGACTGAAATGGCCTAATTTGGGTGTTGGTTAAAAAATTGTGGAAAGCAATTGTCATTGTCCGTTCCAAATTCAAAATGAGGAAGACGCGGGAATAATCGCACGGGTTTTTGAAACAGGAACGTCGAGTTTTAAAAAAGGAATCGGTTAAACGGAGGCCGTTCGCAGGTAATCACAGGAGACGTGCACAAGGACTAAGGACGTTACACATTACGTCAGATTATCAAATTATAAATATAATATATAAATATAAATATTTTTCTTTCTAAATTTAATCAAAACGAGTTTTAATTACTCTAATTATTTGATGTTTTTTTAATTGTCAACTAAAAAAATTTAGTCTTATTGATTTCTATTTGAATTAAATTTAATGTATTTATTTATTTATATTTTTCTTTTAGATAAAATATAACAGGCTTTGCCTTTTAACATTTCGTTCATTTATATTTATAAAAATATGCGTCATAGATTAGCGCTAATATTAAATTAGAAATTATTGCAAAACGCTCCAAGTCCAAGTCATTTAGTCAGTAAAATAATCGGATACGAACTTAAATTATTTCGAAATAATATTATATAAGCGTCCTCCATTGTAAACTGGGTCTAAGATTGCGTGCACGGAGATACAGGTGCACACAGCCTGGAGCGACGCCCGCTCTTCATTCATTGTTACATTAGCGGCGCAAACGCACTGTTCAATACCTTTTCGCATGCGAAAATTTCTTTCAAAGATAATAAACATAGATAAAATTTATCATTATTAAATATATATATATATTGCTGCAAAAAACAGCCTTTGCCTACAATATGTTGAAAAAAAAAAACTTAAAGAGTACCGTTTTACCGTCATCAAAAAAATCCAAATGAGGTACAAATAGACGGGTTAATTATTAGTCATTAAAATTGAAGACAGCGACTATTGTAATTCAAGAGCACACAAATACACTTACACATAGTAACTCGGCGCATGGTACCAAATTTTTGTAATACTAGATGGAAACTCGGCTTCGCTCGGGAAAAATATATAAAACTAAACAAATATGGTTTATCCTTTACTTTACATAGAACATATAACTTTTTCATTAATGTTGGTTTATAATTTATTGTGGATAAGTTTCCATCGAGTACTACCGTACCCCTGCACGAAATTATAATTTGGAAAACACTTTCTGAACGCACTCGTAAACGTCGAACATGGCCGCCCGTAGAACTGTCATTTCATTTATATTTACTCATGTTGTCGACTAAAAAATCATTATTTTTCAACAATCTATAATTGGGCATAGGTTTCGATGGATGGATTCTGTCGCAAACCTGCACGAAATTATTAATATAGAAATGAATATTGCCGTTTAGTAGATAGTTGATTAAAATTGTCTTCCTAATAAATTTAATTACAAGCGGAAAAAAATAATAACATTTTTTTTTAATTGCAAAGGACATTGTGCCACACAGCCATGAGTTCAAATATCTAGTTTGACGGATAATAGGTATATCTATAAATCAAGTTCGATTTTTTTTATATTGGTCTCGAACTTGTCAATAAAAAATAAAACTAATTTAGTATGATTATCTAGAATTACTGTACACAGAATTCTTTCTATATAATAGAATTGATTTATACTAATGAAGCGATATGCCAGGTGTCGAAAGCGTTTATCGACACAGATTATAAAATATATTCCTAATTAATATATTTTATATCTTTTATTTTTTTCTAGAAACACTTATCATGTTTTGCCTAATTTAATAGTATTTCTGAGGTAACGGAGCTTTGATGACTTCTGATTACTATTTTTGAATGCCATAACAATTTATATCCAACAATGAATCTATAATTATGGCTTATTAAACGTTCGTAGTACAATATTGTTTTATTATAATTTTTAATAACATAAAAACCGGTAATTTTAAGTTGATGAACGTTTTCGAATAGATCATCTTGCGACGTTCCATTTTTAATTTAATCGGGTAAATTTTTCTTTGTATGCAACGTGTAATCGACACACACCTCGTCTTATAAATTTGCAACAGCGCGTCGTTTTTTATAATTTAATGTTAAAGGAAACTATTTATAATATAAATAAAATAATTACACCGTCCGGCCGTCGCACGGGATGCTGTGAAATGTACCGATCAGTCATGCTGAGAGGTAGAACGATTAAAGGTCGGCGCAGACATCAGATTAAAGAAGAGCAGCTGATGAACAATATTATTGACTAAAAATACGTCACATAATATTATGTCTCATTATTTTTTTTCTAAATATTAAAATATATAAAAGTTTTATGTTTTAATAATTAAATGTGTAATATTAATTTAAATGTTATATTCTTACGGTAAATAAAAGTATACAATAATAAATATTTATTTTATTGAATCAATTTCTGTTGTATGCTATTTCATTGTCTTGACGAGTGAATCTGTAAGTGTTTGTCGGTAAAATTTTCTTGCCTTAATGAAATGGATACAACAATGAATGAAAAATTTACTTGAATATATAAAGAACAAAATAATCTAAGCAATATTGTAATTCAATAATAAAATTTATTTTAAAAATCGAACAAGATGTATCAGTAAGAGACTGTGCAACATAAATAGTCTCAAGACATTTTTGGCGCGTGTCTACAGCGTCTCTACGTCTCGTTTAAACATTGAACTAGACTATCTGGATTTAGACTTCCAATTGCCTGACTGTGTACGTTAGGATTTAATGGGTGATAGTAAATATTTTGTTGCTTACTTTATTGTTAGCAAAAGCAGTTATAATTGAATTTAATAACTGTAGTACTTTATAAGGTGTGTTATTTTATTTTATATTTTTATATAAATGTTATTATTTTATTATATTATACACTGATACAAATATTTGTGGCTACTGTTATAATTAGGACAAACGAGTGGTTAACATACGCGACAATGTGCAAGATATGTGAAAATTATTGCCATTGCTCTTTGTAAATTGTTTATATACTTTCGAGAAGTATTTTTTTACAACTTATGATGGTGGTTTTTGTTCAAATATAAATTAGAACAATCGAAAAATTGTACTCTCTATGGACAAAAAAATAATTTAAATAAGTCGGTTCAGATATTACAGAGGTAACAACCATTTCTTTTTTGAATTACTAAAATAACTTTTCTAGACAAAACTGCTCTAGTGGCAAGTTTATCTACAATTTAATCATTTAACGTGAAAATTTGACTATTGATTTATTTATTTCGTTATATTAATTTGGTATTATCATATCAAGGTTAGTTAGCCGTTGGGCAAGTTTTTCTTTGAAATAAGAATGCGATTTGACTAATGTTTCATTACATATATGTATATACAATGCACCATTAACCTTTGAAAATTAAAATGATCCTTGTATATGTAGTCGGCTCACTCACAATGTATATGATTAGATGTACATGTATATGATTAGCGATTGTTACCTAGATAGACTTGCACAAAGCCCTACCTACCAAAACAAGATATTTTATAATGTACCTAGATGTATCCGCGAATAAATGTGCATTCTGTATTCCGTCAGGATGGCAATCTGACACGACGGGAGTAAGATAAAAAGCAGAACGAACGACTTTATATGTTGTCATGTGTTAACATTCAGAACAACCTGATAACTTCTATTGGCAATGGATTTGAACCCTGGACCTCAGGACCTGCAGTATTAAAAACCTGAACTAACGAAGTCAAACAAATTAATACCGATTATACGAGTGAAAATCGTACCAGTACGTATTCCATCATATGCATTACGTTAGTTTCTCACTAACCTTTCCCTCACGTGCTTCGCGTCAAGCTTTCGCATAGACAGCTTGATATACAACCTACTTCATGGTTAAAGCTCGACGTAGACTGAGACATAATTGCGGTAGAAATTTCAGAAATAAATTTCATATTCGCACTATTCTCGACTTAAACATATAATAAATACGTTACACATAGAATTATTTTAATAATAATGGCACGAAGAGCCGAGATATTCCTACTGGACTATCCGTTAGAATAGCTTAACTGAACCAAACTCAAATGAATTTTCGCCAATGAATTGACATGTGCTTAATTTGTGTTGACAATTCATTATTTGGTGGTAGAGCTTTGTGCAAGTCCATTTGGGTGGGTACCACCGACTCATCAGATATTCTACCGCTAAACAGTAATACTCAGTGTTGTGTGTTCCAGTCAGTGGAATTACACGCAAAGTGATATAACATCTTAGTTTCCAGAGTTGGTGGAGCATAGGCGATGGAAGGAATGGTTAATATTTCTTAAAGCGCCAATGCTTATGAGCGGTGGTGACCACATACCATCAGGTGGCACAGTTGCTCGTTCGCCTACCTATATACAATAAAAATAAATAAATTCGTGCTTGGCGTTAAAGAAGACATCCCGAGAAAAACATAATTATGTTTCTCGGATGAAAATCTGACACATATTTATCCAGCAATAAAAAGCTCCAAAACCTCAACACTCCTAAAGGAATTTGACAATCACCTACCATTTACTGATCGTCGTTCATTTCAATAATTACCTAAGAGGGCTAATAATGGATTATTATTATATATATTTATTAAAAACTCTGTAATAATAATATTTTATCGTATACAGAAACATAAATACTTTTTTAAAATTTTTATATGTCTAAGATAAAAATGACAAGCTTTTATACAAAGATTTATACTTCATTTATGTCTCTCTAGAAATGAATTTTCATAAACACTTTATCGACGTCTGTTTTAGCTATACATAGAAACACAAACATCTTTTTTCATATGTCACACTTATTAATAACTGAACTATCACGGTACAAATATTCATATACCTTAAGAGATACATTTTGAAAAATACTTCTGTAAGGAAATCCTGAGCAAAATTTCATCAATTAGACCCACTGATTAATGCTGTGTTGAATGTTATATCTGTCAGTCATTTTAAAATTTTATTAAGTAGATTGCAAGTATAAAAACAAATTTTAAACTTTTTGTGTTATTAGCTTGTAAAGGATGACTTATTTTTTTGTGGCCTTGCCCTTCCTATCTTTCTCCCATCTTCAAATAAAACAACACACACGTCATCCACATTTAACTCTTACTAGAAAAAAAAACGATAAGCGACATTACGTCTCATAATTAAAATTATATTTATGTCATCTTAGGATAAGCCATTAGACATTTGAGTTCGTTTCAGTGTTTTATGTTCGTTGATTTTTAATATAAATTAGTAAATTTAAGATTCCCTCTATATTTTACACATTCTAGTGTGTGATCATTTCGTTTATTTATTTCCAAAGCATCATGCAGCGTGGTGTAATTAAAATAATTAAATAAATTACTTAAATATAATATAATAGTAGTGCATACGTATAGAAGTCACACCTGATGGAAAGTGACTACGCTTATGGACATCTCCAACATCGAAAGGCTTGCAGGCGCGTTGCCAGCGTTCAAAAAATGGGTAGGCTCTTGAAGGTTTCCAATTCGTATCGCTTCTAGAATACAACCAGCGAAAATTACTTCCACAGTATGGTTGTAGTCTGAAAATGCCTTAAATATCTAAAATTTAGAATTCTGACGCGATGTTAGATCCGATAGTAAAATTTATTTTTTTAAATTGAATATCTGTATATTCTCAACATATATGTATATTCATAACAGTATTTTGAAGATTGCCTGCTTTATTATAATAGAAAATGGTTCATCGATTATTTTAAGTATTTTTTAAAACTTCTACCCTATTCTTTCAAAATAAAACTTGTGCAATACAAAAATTCA
Organism: Vanessa atalanta; assembly: GCF_905147765.1. Taxonomy (NCBI): domain Eukaryota; kingdom Metazoa; phylum Arthropoda; class Insecta; order Lepidoptera; family Nymphalidae; genus Vanessa; species Vanessa atalanta. The sequence continues at coordinate 7,849,979 of NC_061891.1, read as the reverse complement.
AATCACTAATTTTTGCTATCGATAACAAATTCTACATTTAAATTTATTAACTAAAACTGATTTTTTAATACTTATTTTATATAATGTTAAGAAAAAAGAGAATTAGTCTTATTAACATCACCAGCCAACCACAATCAAGTGCTGGCAATAAGCTAGACGCGTCGAAGCTTCTGGTTTTTCGCCATTCGCATTCAGTTGGGTCTCTTCACCCAGGTCGTCGGTCATCGGGTCGGTTATAAAGAACATATAAAACCTAATTTCTCAAAACTCTTTTGTTACGAGTATGCTTTATATTGTTTGAAGAAATTTATATAAAAATAATATTCTATTATTACAACATTAATAAATAAAAATGGTTAAAAAAGTAACACGAGTTTCTTGTAAAACTAGATGTATTTAAAATGTTTTAAATTTGTATGAAACTTAAGAAATTACCGTTAACAAGATAATTCCGAACTAACATTCTAATTCGACAAATAAACCACCTCTCAATGTTCAACCTCGGTTTGACTCGATCAGATAAAATCGGAAATTGAATTGTCAATAATTATAGGCGTCAGGTATCCTAGGTCTTAAAGCTTGACCCTAAGTGTTTCCTAGCTAGATAAACTAAAGCTCGGGGATACTCTTGATTTATGTAATAGCTACTTAATGGGTTATTTGATATGGCTATAAAGCTTATTTCCTTTAAGTTTAATTGGTTTAAAATTTTATAATAAATTATAATCATTATTCTTGTAAAATATGATGGTACTTTAAAGTGAGCAATAGTTTTATAAATAAGTAGATTATGTTTAATATAGAGCCAAAATAGCCCAGTGGTTAAAATGCGTATATCTTAACAGATGATTGCGGGTTCAAACCCAGGCACTATTGAATCTGCATGTGTTTAGCGTACTTGCCGGTAAAGAGAAACATTGCGAGAGAATTCAGTTTTATTTAATATTTAATAGCGTGAAGTTAGTATTTGAAGATTTTCATATAGAGTACACAATGATCTTATTTATTGTGATCAAGATGTTTGTTTAATTAAATTAGTGAATAGTAACTCACAGATTCTTGCCGGTTCTATTTATTTTTGACATAGGTACCGGTCACATCCTCTCTATCTAATAAGCGCAAAACTTTAACAACAATACAACGATACTTAAAATTTTGAAGGAGGCGTTCTTAATTCAAAATCTCACTCAAAAATAAAATTATCCAATCGGTCCCGAATAATATTTCAAATCTAGTAAACCAAGACACATAGTTGGAATCTAATTTCTAATTTTGAAAACGTATTATGTTAATATACATATTCTATGTTAATGGTCTTTTAATTACTGAAGTATGGTTACTTTTTTTGCATAATTACATTACAGAGCCGAGATGACCCAGTGGTTAGAACGCGTGCATCTTAACCGATGATTGCGGGTGCAAACCCAGGCAAGCACCACTGAATTTTCATGTGCTTAATTTGTGTTTATAATTCATCTCGTGCTCGGCGGTGAAGAAAAACATCGTGATCAAACCTGCATGTGTCTAATTTCAGTGGGAATTTACAGGCCGCTAATGTACGTTAACATTTTCAACACTAACTATTAAAAAAAATCAACACCGCAAATAATTACTCCGTTATTGTTTATTAAAATTGATATATGCAATTAATATCAATGAATCCCAGAAGTCTAGTGGCCAGCGTGTACGACTGAAGATCCCACGGTCACGGATTAAAATCCTTCGTCGAGTTATAGTCTAAAGTAGATTTTTTTATTAAAACTTCTAAATAATTACAACAGCTTGCATTAAGACAATTGTCCATACTACATCCCCGATTACTAGGAACTACCGGTTCAAAGAGTTTAGATAGTCGTTGGATTATGAGAGCACTTGTGTCATATTATATAGCATTTTTAAGTGGTCACCGCCGCCCCTTAGGCATTGGCGCTGTTAGAAATATTAACCATTAATGCGCCACCAACCTTGGAAACTAAGATGTTATGTCCCTTGTGCCTGTAGTTACGCTACAACAATGCCAAGTATTGCTGCTTGGCAGCAGAATATCTGATGAGATGGTGGTTTTTTGTTTTATTTTTATGGCATTGGTTGGCGGACGAGCATATGGGCCACCTGATGGTAAGTGGTCACCACCGCCCATAGACAAAGGCGCTGTAAGAAATATTAACCATTCCTTACATCACCTATGCGCCACCAACCTTGGGAACTAAGATGTTATGTCCCTTGTGCCTGTGATTAATTACAATGGCTCACTCACCCTTCTAACCGTAACACAACAATACAGTGTACTGTTATTTGGCGGTAGAATATCTGATGAGTGGGTGGTACCTACCCAGACGGGTACAGAAAGCACTACCACCGAGTACAAAAAAAAAAAACTATTACAAATATTACTCTGATTTCAATTTTATTTCTTATCTCACAAGTATTTTACGCACAGTATTCAATCGTTATAATCAAATGCATTTAATACCCTTTTCATTCTTAGTTCCCACGTGTAGTATTAAATAAAAGATGGCCGATGCGTACGCGCAACTAATGTACGTCTAGGAGATATGATATATTGACAGCAACGGACATACAGCCTGCATGTGTGCGTTGAGTTACCGTACTAACTAGTGTGTTATTATTTAGTAATTTGTGGTGGTAAGTTTTGCGGTGATAAATTGAATGTGTACTTCTTTTTAATGTGTGCATTTGTAACGAAATATGTTCGTATGAAAAATGGCGTCGTTTTAATAGCTGTTAAATATGTATCCGTGGTTTGAAATGTTGGACGAGACGAATGATGAATCTTAATATAGTTATATTGTTACGTTTGTGATGGTAGTTTTTTCTAGATGTTAAACGTCAAGAATCAATCGGTATAATATATTCATAACAGTAACTGCCTGTCAATTTCACACTGCTCCTAATCACCCTTTGAGGAGAAGGTTTGGCGCATATTCCACCACGCTGCTCCAATGCTGATTGATGGGTACACATATGGCAGAATTTATTTGAATTTAGACACATGCAGGTTACCTCACGATAATTTCCTTCCCCGCCGAGCACGAGATGAATTATAAACACAAATTAAGCACATGAAAATTCAGTGTTGCCTGGTTTTGAAACCGCAATAATCGATTAAGATGCACGCGTTCTAACCACTGGGTCATCTCGGCTATATATTCATGTGAAAGGTGAGTGACCTATAATTTTATGTCATATTAGAACATTTAAAATGTAGATTTTACTCATTTACTAGATATTAAACTTCAATAAGTTATTGCTGCATTTTATTGTGAAGGGCGAATGACCTGTTTTTATAAGGACCTCGAATGTAAATATATGATCATTCAATTCCAGCACATTTGAAATGGTGCTAATAAACGATTAGTGCTATATTTTCTAGTGACGCATCAATGCATTAGCATTTTTTTTTTTTTTAAATGCTACGTGCTATGTGACGCATCAATGACCTACTTTTAATACAAACATTATGTTATATAACATCAGTATATTTTGAATGTACATGTATTGCCATTACACACGTTCGTCGTTATGAAATCCGTACTTAAAAATATTTGTAATTTATTAAATGAAAATGTTCTATATAAATACCTATCTATGAAATTAAATAAATTTAAATGAAACTATTACAAAAACAACTTCACAAATTTAATGAAAATCGTTGTTCAATAAACAGGACATAGTATAACGAATATACAAGCTAATTTATGCAACAATACGTCTTGTCACACCAATCTTAGCAGCCATCACTATTTCGCATTAATTTAACCTCCGCCAATAGCGTGACAGATGGCGCCTCCCGCGGATTTCTCGGCCAATCGCGTTCAACTATTTGAAAAACAATAGAACGTAAAAAATCCGTCACGCGCTATGCGCACGAGTCGACTGCCTAATTTGTGTTCACAGATCAAATAGGAATCATTCTTAAATTGCCACTTCGCAGCTGTTTGTGTTTTCACGCTATTTAAATAAATATAATTTATACATGGTGTAGTTAAGATACTAATGGCTCGAATATTTCACGGTGTATACCTATTGACTTTTGTTAATCGTAAATAAGGTTCACGCATGGTCTATTACCGGTTTCGCGCCATTATGTACGGTCATTATACAGGTTGACCCAAAAAAGGCACATTTTATTTATACTGTTTTTTTTTTTTTAAGTTCTGCGTGAGTGAAATTTATTCGGCTGTGCTTTTAATAAACTCACTGTACACCTGTATGGTATCCAAAATAAATTAAGCGAGATAAGGTACATGCTATACACAAACGTACATTATAAATGTTATATTAAAATATGTTATATTAAAGCATCATCTGGATTAAATAAATATATTGTCTCTTGATTTGGAGCACATTATGTATTAAAACTAAACGTAAGTAAACTTGATATGTGATTCTGAAGCTGTTTGCTTAGGGTTATACCTATTATGTTTTTTGGACCATTTCCTTAGTAACTTAACGGTGGTTTTATGAAAGCTTTAGAATACACTAATCATATGCGACTTCTTGGATTAAAGCAACATTTCCTTTTTCGCCAAATGGGTAAATACAAAATCATTTAAATTTTCTAAACTATATGTTTTTTTTTTTTATGTAGCATTATCTAGTATTTTTGACCATGGCAGGATTCAAATTGACTTAAAGTACTTACCGAGTAACGAAAGTATCACACTGCCAAGCTAAGCCAAAGCAAACCTGACCCGAACACAGGACCTTGAAATCTGCAATCCTCCAAGCTAGCTACTAAAGTAACAGAGCATTTAGTACCATATGCGGCAAAAAAGTTTTAATTTAAAAATAAACGCCAAGGAAAAAAAGGCATCTTAGAAAATAATTGTATCATAAAACGAAATCGTAACAAAATACCAAATAGTTGGTCAATAAAATGCTAGTATTAATTAAGAATCTACAATAAACAGGTTGGTTTGTTCATTCCCGTGAGACAAAGGGCTCCAAGGTGAACTTTACATCTACACGGTAAAGGGACAGGCATACCAACACCTTAGTAGTCCTAATTAGGGACTGGACAACACCTGCGGGACTCCTAATACCTAAACGATATTTAGGGTTGAAGAAAATAATTAAAAAAAAAAAACAATTCTATTTTTCTATCGAAAGTAAATAAAAAAATTAAATATTATTTCTGAATAAATGTCATGAGTCTTTCATTAATGGAACTTAATGTTTTCTTAATGAAACAAAAAAAAAATTTTTACTTGAAAAAATTTATTACTTGAAATTTTATTCTCCGTTTAAATGATTATTATTGTATTTAAAGTGTCTTAATGATAAGATAAATATAAGTACCTAATATCGATCCCTGACAGCCCTGTCCAATCCAAGGCGTTGCGTGTAATTAGAGATTGTATACATTAGCAAATACAAATAAAACACAATGCGAGTGGGTCCCGGCGCGAACATTAGTCTCGTAAGGTCGAAGATATAGCTAGGATGTTGAAGGCCAGTCTTACGTGATGGTAATCTTAAAACCTCAGTTAAACGCTATTGACTAAGAAAAAATTTGGCAGAGATATAACTTTACTTTTAAATACTTTTAAATCACTTTTTTAAGTTTAATTGTTGTCTTTTGAATATTTGGTATGAAAATAACTGCTCTGCATTGAACTAATATTTATTCCACAGATAATATATATATACAATTCTAAGAATACACACACAGGCTTTATCTATGAGCGCAGTTAATAAAAGTGGTTTTTGAATCGTGTTTGTTTCAACAACCTCGATTCAAAGGGTAAGGATAAGTATTGATCTGAGTTCTCTAACTCAGATCAATCGTTAATCGCCTGTTAAATACAGTGGTGCCACCGGACCCCCACAGTGGCATGGTCCACTCCAATTAACATAAACACCAGCTGTATTTATAACTATGTCTATATATTACTTCGAAAACAACAGTGTGCAAAGTAATTATTCACGGAGAAAATTGCTGCAAGATCTAGATTTTATCTATATCTAAAAGCTGTTTTTTACTTTGTTTTATCGTAAACAGTCGATATGGTCCCGTGGTAGGAACTTGAGACTTAACCGAAGGTTCCGAATTCAGTCCCGGATTCAAGCACCAGTTATTTTTGTCATATAATTTATGAGTGTTTATAAATCAGCGTGTTCGTGTTGAAGAAACAGCATAAGGATGCATGTGTTGCATGAATTCACACACACACATGTGTACCCACTAAGGCGCTTTGGAGTGGGAATAAGCTGAATAATAAGTATTGTAATCACAGATTATAAAATAAAAGGCAGACGAAACGCACGGAACATTATATTGAAGCAACAAAGGCGAATACAAATACAATAACAAAAACAAATTCCTGGTAGTGCATTTATCTTAATAAGGCCAAAGGGCTGTTACTTTAATTATTTTGAACTATAATGTAATTTTAAATATGAAATAAAAATTAGTTTATATAATGATTTATATATAATTACATACCCCTACATCCCCTTCTAAACATCAACCACAATAGTTGGTAGATAGTCCAGCGAATACAACAAATATACGAAGATATGTTAATTAAAATAAATACGAGAGATAATTTATCTTTATTTTTTATGTTTTATGTGGCAAAGGCAGGTGGCTCACCAGATGGAAAGTGACTACCACCGCTCATGGACACCAGCCACACTTGTCTTGCTGGTGCATTGACGGACTTTGAATAATGATAAGCGTTTTCCTTGAAGATTCCCAAGTCATATCCGTTGGTAAAACCACCGGCGAAAGTTGAATCTACAGAGTTGTGCGGGGCCGAACATTGAGAAAAATCAATCCAAAGATAGATAAGAAATTATTAGTATTATATACGCGAGACAATTTATCACTGAATTGTTGTAAGAATCCACTAAAAATCAAATGAATATAGTAGCAAATATATCATACAAGTGCGACTTCAATTGATCAAACTGGAATCGAATCGACGCCACCCACTGCACGCCATTTCCTTAGTGTTTGCGCCACACGATCATGGAATCCCATATTTTCATGAATAGTTGTATTTTATCACAATAAATCTAACTAACTGCGACTCTGGATGTATCTTAATAATTTACATGGGTGCTTAGCTTTGACCCCGGGCAACGGTAGCTATTTTGAAACACGCGACATTGGTTTAATATATAATATTGGGGGTTTGTAATTTATGATAAGATTTACCTTTGTTTTTATCATAGCTATCAGAAATTAAATTTGCATAGTAACAGCCTGCAAATGTCCCACTGTTGGGCTAAGGCCTCGTCTCCCTTTGGGAAGAAGATTTGGAGCTTATTCCATCACGCTACTGGTATTCTGCCACATATGTGGCAAAATTTCATTGGATTAGACATATGCAGATTTAATCAAGATAATTTCCTTCACCGAGCACGAGATGAATAATAAACACAAAATAAACATATGAAAATTCAGTGGTTTCAACCCGCAATTAGCTCAAAATAAAATTATAGTACCTTTACCTTACCTTACCTTTACCGTACCTTTTTATAGTTACTTTATGGTATAGATTTGAGATTTATTGAAATCAATCATTTAGCAGATCTGCTTTAAATGAATGATTCAGGAGGTATAAAATGTGTGTTCTGGCTCTTTGGTCTAGTATCTAGTTTGTAAGGCTGTTAATCCCGAAGTCCTGGATTCAATCCTTGTATTGGGCCAATCAATATTTATAGGGTTTGTCTGTTAATTCTCAGAAATTCTCGTGATCGGCGGTGCATTGTGATTAAAGGTAAGTAAGAGGGCGAAGGTAACCAAAAAAATTTACTCTTCTACGTTCCATATAAAACATTCGTATTATAATAATACAATACTTACTGTTTATTATGGATATTTACTTTTGATTTAGTACCTCATTTTAGAAAACTTCAATCTTCATAAATATTCACCACGTATATCATACAACCGTACGATATACATCTCGTGTCTGCCAAGCCGAACCTTATAAATAAATATAAACATAAATAAATATTGGACAACATCACATACATTACTCTGATCCCAATGTAAGTAGCTAAAGCACTTGTGTTATGGATATCAGAAGTAACGACGGTACCACAAACATCCAGACCCAAGACAACATAGAAAGCTAATGAACTTTTTCTACATCGAACCCGGGACCTCGGAGTAGGCGTACCCATGAAAACCGGTGTACACACTACTCGACCACGGAGGTCGACAAACCTTATCCGTTTAAATCAATTAAATTTAATTAGCAATCATGAGATAGATAGAATAACTGATGAAATATAATTTCAATTCTATTTTGTTTTCTATTAAATACCAAAATCGTCACCAGCGAGTATAAATTTCATTTACAAGGACTACTACTAATCCCATGCAAGTCCAGCCCCATGTAGACAAGGCTTGTAATACGAGACGTTTTATGCTTTACGGGGGCGACACACGATCAAAAAAAACATCACGCCGAGCCTTGACTTTGAACTTGGATTAATTTATCATCATTACTAATGAGTTTATTTTTATCTTATTAATAAGTCGGTTCATTTCTTTGGATGTGTTCGTTTCTATTCCGTTGTTTGCACTAACATACGCACACATCCGTAAATAGTTTTGGACCTATTCAATTTTAATTCAAATTAGACACAAATAGAACATCTATCGTCGTTTTTTGGTTGAATAGTTGCCTTACAAGATGAAGCTCAGTAAAATCGGTGTGAGTTCAATGAGAAAAACTATCGGTGCTTCTAATAATTACTCTAAATATTTATTTATAAGTAAATTCAAGTTAGAAAGAGACGGAAATATATTATTGTCCATATTACAAAAGTTGACCTTATATGTAATATTCATTTTTTTTGCATTAGCATTAGCAACCTCCAATACGTTGGTGGAATTCACATGTGGCAGAATTTCGTTGAAATTAGACACATGCAGGTTTTCTCACGATGTTTTCCTTCATCGCCGAGCACGAGATGAATTATAAACACAAATTAAGCACATGAAAATTCAGTGGTGCCTGCCTGGGTTTGAACTCAAAATCATCGGCTAAGATGCACGCGTTCTAACCATTGGGCCATCTCGGCTCTTGTAATCAATCATTTAGTCATCAGTAATATTCATATTAATTCATAATTAAATAAGGTTAATTTTTAAATAAAGTAATTTGCAAGTTTCATTAAAATAAGTATTGTCAGTGAAAGAAAAAGTTCAGTAAGTATGAATACCTTACCGTATGTTTAACATTTTAACAACGCGTAACTTTGATTCAATCGCCAATAAATCGAAATGTACTCCATATTAATTAGCTTGCGTGTGCGCAACGCTACTGTACACTATCAAAGATTTATTGTTCGTTTAGCAAATAAAGTTTATTTATGAAAAATGCCATCGCTTGTTCCAAGTCAGTTAGCCATTCGCGTGCGAAGGCACTTTGTAATTTTAAACTATTTTGTTTTATTTAAATTGGCAACACAGAACAAACTTGAGGTGATATTTCATACAACTATCCCGTTAAGTAACGATAGTACTTGAGAATCTATGGTTGTATTATAAATGCAAAAGTAACAATGTATTTATATATATATAATAATGAAATAGATGTAAATAAATTACTTAGGTAATATTTATATTTAATTATAGTCATACTTATATTGACATCTCATTTTCACTCTGAATTTTTTTTTGTGACATTTGCTTCTTCTTCTTCTTCGAAATTAAATTATTATTAAATAAATAGCAGGTTTTACGGGATTGTAATGACGGGGACTTAATTGCGAGGAAGAACTAGTAACGTTGTAATATATTTTTTAAGCAAATAGCAAAATATAGTACAAAGACAGTGATACTGCTAGAACTACCTACACATGTGTGGTTGGGTATGCAAGCCCGTCTGGGCAGGTACCAATATAACAATAATAAGTATATTGTTGTGATCCAGTTTGAGTGAGTCAGTTTAAACACAAGTTCAAGTTACATAACATCTTAGTTCCAAGGTTTGGTGCATTGGCGATGTAAGGGATGGTTAATATTAGTGACAGCGCCAATTTATATATATTTATAAATAGTGCCGACCACGTGCTCAGGTCATCCACTTGCATCTCCGCCAATTTATACCATAAAATAAAAAATAAACTATTTAATGAGCTCACGAGGCTTACAATAAAGTGAACTGACAGAAATCGTCAAGTAAGGAAAAATCGTAATACGGAGAGGCAACGTTTTCTTCTCTTTTTATTTCGGCTTAATATAACATAATTTAAAATGTTTTTTGGTTACCGTACGGGATTTTTATTTATAATAATTTTGTTTCTTTATTATTAATTTACTGTCAAACGTAATATTTTTTTCATTGCGTCTATTATTTAATTCATAAAATACAGCAAAACAACTTCCATCGACGACATCTCTCTTTTTGGAATAATAATTCACCGACGTTGTTTTATTACATAACAATTTTTACAACAATAATAATTATTGACTTACAACAAAAAAATGAATATTTTTACAAATAAAAGTGCAAAATAAGCGTAACTCAAGAAATTGAATTGCATAATAATTCTCATTTAAAAATAATATCAAGTGAATGTCATAGTATCATATTCAATGGCATGGAGGGGCCATTTCTGTCAATTTATTACCCTCTGGATATTTAACGCGATCGGGAAACCGAGATCGCTTGCTAATGAGGGATTTCTAGCCAATTTATTTTTATAAAATGCTATAAAAATAATAAGCTTATGTTGAGTTTCGTATGATAATGTTGCAAGGGTCATAAATTTATCAAATCGCTTTTCAAATAAAAATATCAAAGATTTGTTAAATTTATTTATCTAAACTTTATTGCACCAATACTTAAAACTTAATTTTACATAGGGATTAAACAAAGTTACATGAACGCAACAATATGATTCTAGTGGGTATCTTATAGAGCTGCAAACCCTTAGGACCTGGTAACTGGTCGTCGATCAAACAAATAAAAATTATATCAAACATTCCCTTACCTAAGTTGATATGATTAATGTACGTTAATTATATATTTTTTATTTAAACTAACGTGGAGACAATAAAGACCAGTAGCAAGTACACTTGAATCTTATTGGAAGAATGCAGGTTCGATTCCGGACACATAAGTTTTCATATGCTTAAGTATTGTTATTTATTCATCTCGTGCTCCGTGTTGCATAACAATATTACTAGGAAACCTCTTCCCATCAGAGATTAACAGTCTGTATTTTTTATTAGTTAAGTGAGCCAGTGTAATATCGAGCACAAGAGACAGCTTCATGATTAATTCGCATTTGTATAAGGAATGCTTTATGCTTCTTGCATTGCTAATTAATGGCTATCGTGAGTTATAATCAAGTAGATCAATACATTACCTACCCTACATCAAAATCTCAAATTTGTATAAAGTTTCTTTAAATTATTCTTTCGGTTTCAGTGCACAGAATAATAAGCCATACATTAAACATTATTAAAAACTTCAAGACGAGAACTCAAACGAACCTTTCACGGTATTATATCCATTGGCACACCTTGCCTTACTATAAATATCAAGACGTATACATTTCTGGGGATGTTGAATAAATTTCAACGTAGCTCCCTAAGATCATCTCAGTAATTGGCTGACAGGCCTTCGAGCTATCAAAGAACCGAAACGGGCTATATCCCTTAATATTAATAAAAATATTAATAGATGAAGTTACACAGAGACTCTGTCAGCTGCATTTTCTTAAAGCAGCCAAGAAAATGATGTCCGATCAGATGATAATATTGTATGGATACGTCTTATAATTTTTTTTTTTTTTTTATTATATATAAATGTCTATTTTATCGATAACATTATTTTTAATAGAGCCTAATATGATATTATTAAATCATATCAACAATTTCCTAGCGAATTTATTGTCATTTTGTTCAGGACTTTAGGATTTGCAGCCTGATAAAGAAAATCGCTGGATCATGATGGAAGGAACTTGAGCTAAGAGAAGATAATTGAAACAGGATTTTTTTTTATTAAGGATCGTTTGTGTGCGGAAGGTTATTATACAATTAGTAAGTTTATGATTGATAGCACATCTTGGGAATGAAAACATCGCCTCCTGGCTATTTCTATTCATATTCAATATATGTAAAAAATTAAATTGTCAAAAAAGACCCGCTTTCGCCGGATCTTCTCAGATCAAGGTATTTTCTTTTTCGAACCGGTGTTAGTGTTTTATTTGACTATGAATAAGTAAGTGTAATGCTTTTATATTGAATAAAGGAATTTGAATTTGAGTTTGATCACTCTCCTAGAATGTGCAGCATCCAAATAGGCAAATTAGTTTTTATATATTTATTGTGATGTTTTTTTAAATAGCATAGCCAATGATATTTCACACACCTATGCACAAATACATAGAGTATCATATCATAGTACTAGGACTACATGAAATTTGAATTTAGATTAATCAGAAATATTTTTTTTTAATGCAATCGCGTGGCAAACGACTATAATTTTAAGTCCGATTAACACAAGTTTAAAATGCATTATTATGATAAAAACTAGCGTACAATGAAGTGTTTATTTTTGTAATATCTCATCCATATTAAGTCGAATATAGCAAGTTCATAACGGCAGTGCGGATAAAATTGCACGTAGCATAAAGGAAAGCGGGCGGATATAGAAAATCTCTCAATACCAGCCGGCTTTCAGCTCAAAGAGTCGTGTCCGTGTTGTAATAACCTGGGATCTTTCCATGTCTTATTCATTATTGAACCTAGGTCTTACTAAATTGTAAAGATTTTTAAAATGTTTCTTATATAAAAATAAAAATATTGATATGAAAAATCTGTAAACAAAAGGTATTTATTTTATATGTGTATTTGGTTAAAAGGTAGTAGTACTAAGTACTCAAATCTCGTAGTAATGGTTTTGTTGAAATGTTAGTAGCAGTGAATTTAAAGAAGATACCGTGAAATAAAAGTATATTGCTGAAATATCATCTAGAAATAAACCTCGGGTACAAAAAAAGGAACTACTACTTAGGTCGTCTTTCGTCTTGATTGGCTTATGAGTATTTTGATTTAATATTCTACATTAATAAATAATTAATATTTTAATCTCATTTAATTTCATTTCTATCTAGAAATAAAGTATCGGCACTTCAAAATATAACTTATACTCGTATCGATGCGAAAATATCGCGAACAATCAATTACAAGCGAACTGTCAAAGTGAAAAGTCCTCCGGGGAAAACAGGTAAAACAAAATATAAAACTGAAGCGAAACGAACAAAACATTGATTAATGACGAAATGCACTCGAAAACAAACTGTCGAACTTCTTCAAATACACGATACAAATGCCTCGAATATAACCCCTCGGAAATAATGGTTTCCTCTATGGAGACATTTACCCTAACAACCCTAGCAATGTCAGGCGAGAATCAACCTTAAAGTTTCATTAACAAAGTTTAATTTGTATTGAAGCGAATTTTGTAGGGTACAGGAACCAAAAGTTCGTACACGATTTTCTTCACAGTTTTGTTGCCTTTTTTTGTTGTCCCGCGGAAGCGGTAGTGGCGTGTAGGGACGTGTATTTCCTCTTTTTTTGTTGAGAAATTGTTTCGATGCCATTAAGCCGTTGACAGATCACCTTCTTTGAGTAATGCCTTCAATTGTTTGTATTATAGAGGGGGAGTGTACTGTAAGACGATTTATAAATGAGTGGATTTTGAAAACGATTAGCGATTTATAGATAATATTACTAAAAAATATTGATAAATGATATTATTCCAACGGGGTCAGAGGTCATAACGTTGAGTGGAATAAATCTCTCAGTTAAAAACGTTTGATAATAAAAAGCAGGTGTGTGGATAACCATTAATAATTTATAAGTCAATAAAAACTAAGCGTGTGATTACAGACTTTTAATCAATAACATTTATTTATAAAAACAGATACAAGAAAGCTTAGATGCAATAGTAAAATTGATTACCTTAACTACAATAAAAGGTACACCCGAATAAATCAATCATTCTATCGAATACCTTTTTACCTCATTAATATTTAATGCTTAGATTACGCAAAAATAATGATTATGTAATCCATTAAATCACTGAACTATGGGACACTTAGTTTTTTTTCGATAAAAATATTTTTTTCTCACGCATCTTTACCGTACAATCCTCAGCAACGCTATCAATATAATATTGACATAGGAAAAAGGACTTTACATTCATATATTTAGGGTTATTTTCGTGTGTATTATTATGTAAAGATGGACATTAGGATGCATGTACTTTAATGAAATGATACTTGTAATATATCAGAAACCCCGTGTCCACAAGAACCGACTTCGATTCCGCTGTAAGTCCAAGTTTATGGTACGGACATAGTGTTCCGTATGATACGGGCATGTATGCACTCAACCTGTATGTGATAATATTGTAAATTTAATTTATTTGAAATCAACTTATCATATACTTTTTGAATATAGAAAAGGAAATTACTTATTTTACACGGGGCAAAATTTGACTGATTGCATACACATTCTTGGTAAATATTAAAATCGGTCAGGTAAGAGGGTTAACTTCTAGTCTTAAAGTCTAGCTTTATCTACGTACGTACGTATCAAAAAATCAATTATATATTTTCTGTCTTGTGGGTAGTTTATAAGGCCGAGGTTCTAAATTCAAAAGTCCCGCAATAAAGGCCTAGCATTATTCTGTCTAGAAAAGTTCAAAAGCAATTTGGATTCAGTAAAATGGTTTTGTTTACTAGCCTCGCAAATCACAAAAATAATTTTGTTTTGAATGTTAGTGTAAGGGAGACTTCAACAGAGAGTGAATTTGTGTTTGCTGCGCGCACACTTTTGCACTACAAAATATACAATTAGGTAGACTCCCATAAAATCAGTTAAAGAATGAAAGAGTTATAGTTACTTATCAAATTATTCAAACACTAATACCACGTTTATTAGTAAGACCAACTACAAAGACATAAAACGGCAACACTTTGTCAATATATTATAGCGTGTTTCAATGTGAACTTCACGCTTTCCGCTGCTCCCATGAAAACATCCGCTGTACAAGGGTTAAATGTCATCTCTTGTACTCTGGTCGAATTTTATCTCCAATTGTAATCTTGTTTGGCGACTGCTTTAAGACTAACAAGATATACTGCGCTATTGATATCAATTCCAATGCGTATAAAGTGATTAATTATGCAGGTTTGAGTGCGTAAATGTTAGGAGTAGGTGATAATGATCGGGGGTCAACACGTTGGGTCGTTCTAGAATAGTCCATATCATATTACAATAAATATTATATTGTATTGCCTTGTTTGTGCGTCCGAGTGTTGCCATCATTTGCTACTGTGCTATATTATATTAAATGTCATTTTAGTATTTTGTAATAAGAGCTATTAATAGTTATTAGGATTTGTACGTAGTTGTTAAAGCAGGATTTATGGAATTAAATTTACAGCCGGTAAAAACTTTGTTCAAGTTTACAATACGAGGAGAATTCTTACAATCGAATTTTTTGGTTATTATTAATAATTATAACAATTTATCTCTCAAAATTTTCATCTTTAAGTCATTTTTGTGACGCAAGATGTTGAAGATACACATGACCAAGTTCCAAGTCTCAATGCAATGCCATGTGTGAATTTCAAACACTTAAACCTGCGACTCTCAATACGGATTGGATAGACGTTCAATTTTTAGTGTATTTTTAGGTACCAATTTAATGAAAACTAAATTATTTTTTTTCTCATTTTAAGTTCGAATTATGAACATGGGCAAACTGATAGTGGTCGCTTCAACATACATAATAAATATTATAGTATAATAGTTTATAATTACTCTGGATCACAAGCCTTTTTAATGAATTGTTAACAACACCAAGTCAAATTATTGTTGTTTGTTAATGGAACACCCAATGAGTGAAGTAACCCACCAAGACAGGCTAAGTGCGCACTAGTATTAAAAAGGAGAAAGAAAGCATATAATTGATCGACAATATTAGATTTTATGTAAAACTGTTTACAATATACTAAATTCGAAGACAGCAATTTAAAGACAGCAAATTTCAAGCTACTTTACCACCCTTGAAGAGATAGATCTATTCTATAAGAATCACGCACTATATAATAACAGATTTTTAGAAATATTTGTGCACAAATCCTTCTCCTCAAAGCCTTAGCCCAGCAGTGGGATATTTAAAGGCCACTTAATTACAACGTCTTTAATAATATGATTAAATATAAACGAAGGTACAGAAAATATCGAAAAGTAAAATATTAAAAAAAGATAACGTAAAAAATTAGTCGTAAGTTATTTAAAGAAAATTACATTTATATCCTTTAACTTGCTTTATAATATATAGACAGATAGATTAAAACATAATTTCGAATAATTCACTCGTTGGTAGAGCTTAGTGGTTGAAGGTTGAGTGAGTGATTCTACAGGCACATTGGACCTAACATCTTAGCTCCCAGGGTTGGTAGCGCATAATATTTCCAGCGCCAATATTTATGCGTGGTGGTGATGATTTACCATCAGGTGGCACATTTGCCCATCCGCCTACGTATATGATACGAAAATATCGACGACATCAGATTACACTTATTACCTGTACATATTGTCTCAGTAATTATTTTATTACCCGCACCAACCCGCATTGGAGCAGCGTGGTGGAATATACTCCAAACCTTCTCCTCAAAGGGAGAGGAGGCCTTAGCCCAGCTGTGGGAAATTTACAGGCTGCAGACGTATGTGTGATGTAATTATTTCATACAGTCATAATTATAATACTCATTACAGAGATACGATAACAGTAATTAAACTAACCAGTGTAAATAATCAAAAGTATATATATACTTTACCTAATAGGATAGAGTTTTGACTTTAACATTATATGTGGACAAACATCGATTGATGTAGAGAACTGACCGTCAATCAGAATAAATAATTTGTCACTCGTAATTTATTGATGTAGGTATTTATCTGAAATATGTAATTTGCCAAAGACAAAACTCAAGTACAGACTGTCACTGTTTTGAAGATCGTTTTTGTTTGAAGTAAGGTCAAAATTAATAGAATTGACATACCTTTGTATTCGATCTATCGTGAACAATATAATTTTACGTAAAAAATTAAATTAAACATGTTTTTTTTTTATTACTACAAGTATTTAATACGGAATGTTCACCGTGTTTTTTAAGTTTTATTTGGTGGGGCTCGATATTTTGACATTATCTACGAATGTCTGAGACTCCTCTTTCCTCTCGTATAAAAATAAAAAACATGATAAATATCCCGTATTAAATACTTGTAGTAATTTTACATAGTATGTCGATTGCACTTTGTTCCCCCGGGACAGTTATCGTTCGACCTCTCGTAATATCGCTCGTAGCGTATTTGTTTTGGCTTACAGAATATATCAGCAAATAGGGATGCCAACGGTCAGACAACAAGCGTGATCTCTTGTAATTGGCGTCTACTGATGGATGAGGCCGACTCATTACAGACCTACAAAATTAGATACATTTTATAATAAACCCTATTACCTTAAAAATAAAATTTAAACTCGCATATCAAAACTTCTAAACTACTTTGCCAAAATGTGCTAGAGATATTCATTACTATGCTTCAGGAGAAATACGAATGTAATAATCCTTATAGCTAGGAAGTATGGAGCAGAATTAGTTAGTAAATTTTGTAAGCAACACTCTCTATAAGTCCGTCTAGCTAGGTTAGTATTGTTGTATTTCGGTTAAAGGGTACTTGAGTCAGTGTAAATACAGGCACTAGAGACATAACATCTTAGTTCCCAAGGTTGATGGCACAATGCTGATGAGAAATGATTAATATTTGTTACAATACCAATATATTTGGGCACACATATTTAAAATAATACCAGACGCTATTTTCGCTCAAAGAAATACAAAAATTAATAGACGACTTAATTTTCTCATTCCATCCAAACTGGTAGCACTAAAACGAAAGCCGCGGGCAAGAGCTAGTCAATCTATAATATAATACCATTAAGATTATCTAAGATCCATACAAGGGGGAAAAAGATAATGTTTTGTAATAGCCATCGACAGAAAGCTGACCGACCGGTCGATGAATAATAAAAACTTTCTATAATAGAATCATCGACGCTTAAGGAATAGTTATTTTGTTTGGCAATCTACTTGATATAGGAGCGATCGTAGGAAACAGCCCAGATATACGTAATTAGCATCTAAAGTAGGCGATACAGAGCCTATTAAGTAGTTCTACACATGTGTGCACGTTTCCATTGGATGAATCGGCGGAAATTTAAATAATTATAACGATAACAATATCGGTAGTTTAATTTACAAGACACGACTTATATATTTATCAACTATAGTTTTATTTGCTTTTTTTTTTTGTTATATATATATGTATTATCTTAATGTGATGTAATCAATTTCTATGTTCGATTTTGATTGAATCGCTTGATTGCTTCGCTAATAATTGAATAGATTCAGGCTTCAAAACTTCCCACGATCACAAAATAATTACAGAGGGTATAATACCATTTATTACACTACTAAAAGTTGGCAAGACTACTATTCTATTCGGAAAAATATATTTCTTAAATTAAGTAATAATTTTATGAATAAGTTTCTAATTTTAATATTTAATTTATAAATACTATTTGCCCGTTCCGACTTCGTCCGGCTTAAATAAGACTTTAATTACTTTTGGATCGCAGCGCCACCTACCGATCCAATCTAAACCACCCCGGGAAATTGTTCCAACCCTTAAGGAAGAGTTCATTTACATACACACAGAAGATATAAACTTAGATGTTTATGTATGTATGTTTGCACTAATCTCAGATTAGCTTGTATGTAAATTATGACGGAAAGTCGCGTTGCTATGTATCAATTTCTAAACAATCTCTAATTAAATAGTTACTCTTAAAATTTTGCCACAAAATATGTATCGCTTTAAATGAATATAATATATATGTCTTATACCATAATAATATATAATATCTTTATTTACTTGGTAGTAGGGCTTTGAGCAAGCCCGTCTGGATAGGTAACACCCATTTATCAGATATTCTTCGGCCAAACAGCAGTACCTACTCAGTATTGTTGTGTTCCGGTTTCAAGGGTGAGTGAGCCAGTCATAGTAACATCTTGGTTCCCAAGGTTGGTGGCGCATTGATGATGTAAGGAATGGTTAATATTTCTTACAATGCCATTGTCTATGGGCGGTGGTGACCACTTACCATCAGGTGGCACATTTGCTCGTCCACATACCGATATCATAAAAAAAACCCGCTCTGAACCGAGCCAGGCCGAGTCAAGCTACTCAACAAATAGTGACATTTCATCCGATCCGACAAATTGTCGTATAGTAACAATGCGACCGTAGCCGAGGTGTGGCTAAAGTGGTTTTCACTTTCTTAAAATCTGCAGGAAATTAATTAGTCACTGTCTTTGCAATGGACAAGAGTGTTGCGTAAAATAGGCTTGGTTCTTTTAGATGAGTTGACTTGTAAAATAGTTAAGTAAATCGTTATACCACAAACCAGTTCTCGTGTTTACGTTTGATCTTGTTTAGTTAATTCAATGAGTCTGTAGTGTGAAAATGTTTTGCTTTATTATGGTAATAATGAAATTTGTCAGAAGTTTTTAATTGGCATATATCGTAAATATGACAATTGTAAGCTTTGTTGTTGATTCAAGTCTCTGATGTATTTGAAAAGTTAATTGCTCTGTATATATCACCATAAAATTGTAAATATCGGTAGATTATAATTTATCTCGCGAGATTGTAAACTGCCGAAATATTGTGAACAGTGATGTTAAATCATTAACTGAATAAAAATCGTCTAAAATTGCGATGTTTATGATATTTCGGTTAGGTTAGTGTAGTGTTTATAATTTAACTAAAATTACGCACTTCGATGGATTATAATCTATCGAAAAATAATGCGTTAAATTTGTAAGCAGTATATTACGGTTCACAAGACAGGAAGGTTTTAGACAAACAATCTCGCGAGATAGATTATAATCTACTGGTATTTATAATTTTACGGTGACGTACATATATATATATACCAAACGATGTAATGTCGCTAGAGCCGTGAATCTTGCTAACGAATTGTCACTTTATCGCAATCGAATCGAAACGTTTATTTTTGTGACGAATAGTCAAAGTAAGATTGGAATAGAATTGGGAACGTATGATACCGGTATTCTATGTTAGTTGAATTACCCCTCAGATCAATTTTGACTTATAATTGGGCTATATATGTAAAGAGCCGAGATGGCCCAAGAACCGAGATGGCCCAGTAGTTGGAACGCGTGCATCTTAATTTGTGTTTATGATTCATCTCGTGCTCGGCGGCGAAGGAAAATATCGTGAGGAGACCTGCATGTGTCTAATTTCTGAAACGAAATTTTGTCACATGTGTATTCCACCAACCCGCATTAGAGCAGCGTGGTGGAATATGCTCCAAACCTTATCCTCAACGGGAGAGGAGCTCTTAGCCCAGTAGTTAGACATTTACAGAATGTTACTTTACTTAAGTTTACAACAAGCAACATTATACATAAATATAACATATACGATGAATATTTACCTCAACATCATACAGGTTTACGCTATGACAAACAATAAATTTACTTGAGATTTAAAAAAAAGTCACCTTACAATTTATTCTCACCAGAATAAGCCATTCATCACCGTGTCGCCGTCAAGTCTGGTTAGAGTCTGGTTTCCTCTAGGAATTGTATTTGTTATTTCCCCTATACAGAAAGATTCCGTTGAGCGCACTGAATATAACGATACGCCCATATTGGCAGTGTCATTGTAGATCTACAATGGTTTAGAGACGGCATTTCTTTGTTCTGAATATTATTATTTTATTTTTAGTAGTCGTCAATATAAAACGATGGTGATTATGTCGTTGTATGATTCACCTCGTACTTATCCGCATTGGAGCCACGTGTAATACAATATGTGCCAGACCAGAACAGAAATAAAGGAAGAGTGCCTTTGTCGAGCAGTGGTAGATTAACAGGCTTAAGCTGTGTGAGACACAAACTTTCAACCAAATTAAATATAATATTTTAAACACTTTTGTAATTATTGACTGTTTTTGTAAATATATCAATAAACTTTGTCGTAGTTCAAACAACTTCATCTAAAGTTTATGAAAAAAGACATAATTATAATAAGCGTAGTAGATCATTAATCTTTTATAATAATCAAGCTAGCAAAAAAAGAACTATTTTTTAATTATAGATTTCAGCATTAAATGTCATTCACCACCAATTTATTATATTTTATATCAAGATAAATATTATACATTGTGCCTAATTCAGTGATAATATTATTGAAATAAATAAATAATAATTAAAATGTATATATATCATAGTTACTAATCATAACTCTATGGATCGTTGCTTTTCAATCAGGAAGCTCTCACATGTCAATCACCAATTACACCGCACTTTGTCCACCGTCAATCGATGCTAGCCAATCGGATAGCAGAATTTTAAATCGTTCGAATTCCAAAATAACTTTCAACGTTTCTTTCAAGGGAGGGAAAAAATTTGAAAGATCCTATTTAATAATACGCTTTTAGTAATTTAGTAAGTATTGGTCTCGGTGTCTTTCGATCTTCCTCTAACCTAAAACGTTAGTTTAGTTTCATATTAATATAATACTTTTAGATTTAAAAAAAAAAAATATATATTTTTAATATCAACTAAGTCTTTTTAATATCAGCCTCTGACATATATACTCCGTAGTTATATCGTCAGTTATGGCAAAACAAAGAAAACTACATTCCGAAAAATGGAAACTTAAAATGGATACTTTTTTAAAACTAAAACCTGCATTCCGAAAAATGGAAACTTCTGGTAATCTAAATATTTATCACATCTTTATAAATAAGACAACATAACATACGATGTTAATATATCTTTATATAAAAGCGAAATACTACTTACTGATTAATCACGAAATGTATGTTCCTTATAGGGTGTAGACATCCGCTAAGAATGGATTTTATTACGAAACTCCACCCCTAAGGGGGTAAAACGGAGGTTGGTAAAGCCGCAGGTTCATCTAGTTAAATATAAGCCCTAATTATAGAATATAATATAGCCCTTTTCTTATATATGAAAGTGCAAAGAAGTTGATTGATTTTATGAATATACACTTCATACACGTAGGAAGGCTTAACTTCACTTAGCTGGCGAGAAAAGCCGCGGACAGTCGCTAACAGATAAACAACTTACCACCTCAGAGCCTCACAGTTGTACAGACAAAATCTAAGATTCAAATCAGCTCGTAGATTTTAATCTACAATAAAAGCACATGTCAAAAGACGAATCATCTATCATAGGATATAGCTTCTATATTCAATTGAAAGAATACCTTCACACCCTTAGAATAAAGTCGAATATATTTCGCATTCAACCCACCCTATAATAAAATGCATTATTAAATAGCGATTCTGTGACCCCATTTGAAACGCATTAGCGAGCATTATGTCTAATTTGCTTGTTTTAATTCAGTTTTGATTTTAATAAAGTTTCCTGTTTAATTATTCAATAAAGCGTAGTATTCCGGTGTCCTGAGGGACGCTCGAAAATATGGTGTTCTGAAATGTCAAGAGAAATTATAAATATATTTGACTAACTAGTACGATGAAACAATTACAATTCTGTTATGTTTGAAGTTTGTTTACTAATAAATTGCAATTTTTTTAAAATAATTATGTCGATGGGTAAACGGGTCACCTATTGGGGGTGGTGTGAGTGGTGACCATTGGCGTAGTAAGAACCATTTCTCACATCATCAGTGATCAATCTTGGGAACTAAGATGTTATGACACTTATGCCTGTAATTACACTAAGTCATTAACACTTCAAACCGAAACTCAAAAATTTGTAAAAATAAGTACGGTAGAAAATATGGTACCTATCCAGACGGGGTTACAAAGCCCTACTATTAAATTTATGACATAAATATATTTTATTGACATCATACATTGGAACGCCTGAATCTTAACCGAAAACTCAACACAATCCGAGCACCACTGAAGTTTCACTTAACTTATGTGCTCACAATTCGTACTCAATGGTAAAGGAAAACATCGTAAGGAAAGCTGCATAATTCAAATAAAATTATGCGATATGTGTATCCACCAATCCGTATTGGACAAGCGTGGCGTGATAAGATTCAAATCTTCTGCTTAAGCGAAGACTATCTCCTAAATTTGCATCTTTACTTATTCTCTGAGCTTTATCGCTGGAAAGAAAATTTAACAGAAAATTACAAAGAAGCGTTATAATATGAGCCGAGATGGCCCCGTGGTTAGAACGCGTGCATCTTAACCGATGATTTCGGGTTCAAACCCAGGCAGGCACCACTGAATTTTCATGTGCTTAATTTGTGTTTATAATTCAACTCGTGCTCGCCGGTGAAGGAAAACATCGTGAGGAAACCTTAGCCCAGCAGTGGGAAATTTACAGGCTGCTAATGCTAATGCGTTATAATATATATTTTAAACAATAATGATATTGTAAATTGAACATAGCTTTGTAGCATTCCATCATGTCACACTTTATGCACCCGTCTCATCTGATATTCTGTGTAACGTAAGGGTCGTTACGCAATAACTCATAAATTGAGCCGATTAATTGATATCGGTGAAGGGTTGAGCTCCCCCGAGCGTTTGTTTTGACAAATGTGCCGACGTTTGAGGGTTATTTGTAAAAAGCCGCTTGTTATGTCATGTTGAATATAAAATAAAAGCATACCGACGTACCTAAACGCGTTTTGTTGATACAGACGCTGCTATTAATCTTTCAATTAAAAAAATCTATCGGTGTTCTAATTTTAAATTATTTTACCATAATTTGAAATAAGCCACCTGATGGTAATTGGTCACCACCGCGCATAAACATTACCGTTTACAAATAATCCGTTCTCATTATATAAATATATGAAATATCGCTTTAAATGTATTAAAAATAGTTTACATAACGAACAATCAATTTTACTTAAAAAAAAAAAACTGAATTATAAATGACATTACATTAATACTAATTACTATTTTCTTTTCAGACATCCGGGTTCATCGATTCGCTGCCAATTAAATAAATTTGTTGTTTTATTTGCGAAAAAAAATTCCATAAGTAAATAAAGAAGCTAAAATCATTTGCATATATGAGTTGATGGGAATAAATCATGGCGGACACTAATCCGCGGCCATTTTGATGTACAACAGCGCCATCTGTGTCAACTGAATGAGTTATTATCCTCGTATTTAATTGTAGGGCTGTCAAAAATATTTATTCGGTTACATAAATATTAGTTTCTCTGTATTAAAAAAAATTAATATCTATAAATTATTGTAATAAAACTAAAATAGAGAATTCATTGTCGTTATTTTGTATAAATGATTTATATACGCACAGATTATACAAATTATAAGCTACATTTGAAAAAAGTAAGAAGTTCGTTGTTAATGTTAATAATCAAGTTCGTTCTATTTACGAAAATGTGAAGTGATTTTAGATTGAAATTATCCAACATTGATGATATCAACCGCCAACCCTGACAACTTCAAATGTAACATGATTTATAGGCCAACCCTCGCCAAGATTAACCCTTTATCTTGGGTCACATGAGGGGTCACACCAGACCCCGACACTTATACAGTGGCGTAATTTATTGTTTTTCGTAACGGTTTTATAAACTATTTATTGAAATTATTTTTACGATATTTTTTTTTTTAATTTAAATGGTAAGCAGATTGACAACGGACCATCTGAAGCTAAAAGATCACCAAAGCTTATAGACAGTGGCAGTTGTAAGACTATTAATCATGCCTCATGCACCACCAAATTTTGGAAACAAAGATGTTATGTCCCTTGTGAGTTCCGTCAATTTGTATCCTTAGGTATGAAACGATAGCCTCCTGGCTATTTGGTTTTGATATATGTCAAATCACATATTGACAAAAAAACCCGTTGAGTTTTTTTCGTCTGTTCTTCTCTGGTAAGGGTATTTTCTATTCCGAAGTGGTGGTTGTATTTTAATTTACTGCTTTCAATTTCAATGCTTCTATATTTAATCAAAATATTTGATTTATAATAAATGTAACTATTTATTGGCGGTGTGAGGAATGGTTAATATTTCTTACAGCGTCATTGTCTATGGGCAGTGGTGAAACTATATTATAAAAAATAAATAAATAGGAGAAATTTGTTTGTTTATAAAAAAGTATAACTATTGTGTTATTAATAAAGATAATTTTCCAAATTAAAACATCCTTCGGAGTTTCTGAGAACCTTCCTCGTTCAATTAATTTGTATGGAAGATATTTTTAAAACTGTTTATAAGAGTATATTTAAATAAACTATGTTTGGATTCGTATCGATTGTATATAACCTTACTTGAAAATGTTTTTTCGTGATAAAGTTTAAAAGGAATAGTTTAATAGCTACGGAGTTAGGCGGAGATAATGAGTTAACTGTCAGCCGTGGCAGCATTCACGCCAATTGGCCGTTTGTCCTGATTCAACAGGCTATATATGTATGTATGATAAATTTATATTGGCTATTTAAATATATATGTCCAAGATAATATGCGGTTCGATAAATTAGGCTTGCAATTTAATTTCAAATATATTTTATAATAAACATGTTACAGCAGTAGAGCAGTCGTTTAATGTGTGGCAACTTTGTAACTGTTTTGTTTTGATAAAAGAAACGAAAACTATGTTTTCTTGTTATTATTATCCATCTCTTTCTTTTTCTCCCTCTCTTTCACGTACTGTGGACTGTGCATCTAATCTTGTTTATCAATAATAACGTTGGTATAATCTTCTAGAATTAATTCATCTGTCAATATCTAGTTAGTAGAGTACAAATAGAGCGAGAAAGAGAACGTTCTCTAAAGTATTCCCACTTAGTATCGGTTGCCTTTATTGCAAAAACCATCACAAATAAGTAATTTACTTACCTCGGTTTCGTAATCAAAGTCTTTGTACAACCGTTACGGTGTACTACAAAATCTACACTACTTGTCACATATTCATATCATTGTTCTATGAAGGATGAGTGAGCCAGTGTAATTGAAGATATTCTCTGTTACCTTACCCAAAAAAGAATTATAAATACAATCTACCAGAATTAAAGAAAAGTATTAAAAGAAGAAGTTAAAAAATAATTATAGACTACAATCTAATACGGAGAGATCAACGCAATGGTTTTAACAATGTTTCTGAAAATGTATTTACAAAAAATCACAAAAACTTTTAAGGACCTTTGTTTTGTGATCCTGGATTTATTTATTTATTTATTATATTTATTTATTATAGGATCACCAACAGAAATGACAATAGTATTACAAATATTATATAGTTAACAATTGAACACACTTGATAATTGTATTTCTTTTTATAGGTAATCACAGCTTGCACTAAATATAAAATTAAACATTAGTAATTATCACAAAATTGTTTTCTTTGGATCAAATATATAATTAAAAAGAAATTGAATTATTTAACATTTTTATAACAATATCAATTGATTTGCATTTAAATGATCATATTAAATGCAAAATAAATTAAATAAAAAGTAAACATTTTTTTTTTTTTTAATTTATTTTGAGTTAATAACAATAATCAATAATTTTAGTTTCAATAATTTATATTATTTTTTAAGAGACTTAACAAATTTGATTTGTAAATAGGCAAATTATTACAAGTAATATCTAGGTTAGAGATCTTCGAGATTTAAACCCAGGACATCATGATTAGTACCAAAGCAAGCAACGAGGCAGTAAATTATAAGTTGTGCGATAGCCATTTTGTAAAAAAAATTGCTGTTAACAAAAGGATGAGGCCATTTAAATAATACACCAAGTTAATGTCCATGGCGCACTAGCACGCATCAATCTGCCAATGCCTGAGTATAAACCATGAGGCGTTTTCTTTTAATAACTATTTCCACTCACTGTGCTACACAAATAGCTAAAAAGATTAGAGTGTTTGTACAGACAGCATAAGAAATAAGTGTTCATATTTTTTTTTTATATACGAAAAATAATTTTAACAACTTTACTATAATTTTTTGAGTTAAAATCGTATTTACCAAAGTTATTTTGATCGAAAATTATATTTTATATTTCTAAATATATCAGTGCCAGAGATTACATACAAACAAAACAAACATAAAATAGTATAGATATTTATATTTATAAAGAATTTAAGGGAATTTGAGTAATGTATCACGGTTCATTCTTCTAGTAGTGTCCTGTATCTGCGACCGTATGGTACTCAAATTTCAAAAGACATACTTTGTAAAAAAATGCGATTTTCCAAGTGTAAAGTTAATCAGCACAGTAAACTCGTAGAAGAGGCATGCGATGAGGATTATATTGTTGCTTAAATATGTTTGCGTTTTTCAAATTCAAAATCATTGTTACTTATTGACTGACAAAAGAGATACCTCAGAATTTTTAGCATTAGCAGCCCGTAAATGTCCCACTGCTGGGATAAAGGCCTCCTCTCCCTTTGAGGAGAAGGTTTGGAGCATATTCCACCACGCTGCTCCAATGCGGGTTGGTGGAATACACATGTGCCAGAATTTCGTTGAAATTAGTCACATGCAGGTTTCCTCACGATGTTTTCCTTCACCGCCGAGCACGAGATGAATTATAAACACAAATTAAGCACATGAAATTTCAGTGGTGCATGCCTGGGTTTGAACCCGAAATCATCGGTTAAGATGCACGTGTTCTAGCCACTGGGCCATCTAACCTCAGAATAGACTCAACGAAATAGATATATGTTTATATGTACTGATATTTATGTCATCAGTAGGAAATTTTATTAATCTACTTACGGAAACTGAACAATTTATTTACACCACATAGAAATAGGGACCAATGTAAATATTTATATTAATATATAATAATACATAACTTAAAAAATGCACGTTAATGTTAAATAACTTCGAAACGGGACCTCCCTCAGACACTTGTAGTTAATTTTCAAAAGTTTTAATACGATTATAATAATAAACGGTACCCTTAACCAGTTGAAGTTTCACACAGGGAATATTTTACGCTGAGTAATTTTAGCAATAAAGGAAGTTAACCGGTTATAAGAGGAATGAAAAACAATTAGTCAACTGCTTAGATATTCACTAAGAAGTATTTTGTGTGTTACAAAGCGCTTTCAAACCTAAACGATATAATTAAAATTTACAAGCAAAAATTTTAAATTTAGA
Organism: Vanessa atalanta; assembly: GCF_905147765.1. Lineage (NCBI taxonomy): Eukaryota > Metazoa > Arthropoda > Insecta > Lepidoptera > Nymphalidae > Vanessa > Vanessa atalanta. The sequence continues at coordinate 7,821,704 of NC_061891.1, read as the reverse complement.
ATGTTTTGTTAATTTAAAATAAATAATATATAAAAAAAATGAGGAGACGTTTTTGCAATGATCAACTGAAAATACTTTGTAAAACTTATACCAGAGGTGCGTTTCGGAGGTTTTAGTAAAGGTTTAAATTTAGAGTATTTACGAGACAAACGAAATTAAATGAAATATGTTTATTATATTTTATTATTACCAAACCAAGGTTAGGCAGTTGGAACAAGTGAATTTCAATCAATTATTGCGGGTTTAAACTAGCATCACTCAATTTTCTTTAACTTACTGTGTAATTAATTTCGCACTCAGCAGTTAATGCAAACATCGCAAGGAAATCTGTAGGTGGGTACGACTCAACTGCACAATGCATTAAAGTAACCTAATCAATATTTCTTTATACTAAAGTTCTTCTAGCTCTTTAATTAAGAACGTAAAGTTTGTACATACATAGGATTTATTTAAAAAAACCAGAATGGAGAAACTTCATCCCGCTTCTTCTTCTATTATAGACCTAGCCGTAATATCCATATATATTCTTCAATATATTCCATACGTTGTCACCATAAAGATAGCATAATTTTTTTTTTTTTAGAAACATACGACATAGTATAATACAAACAATTAATACCAAAATATTCTAATAATATTATTGTTATGGAGAGTAAGTAATATACGAAATTATTACTTTGAAAAAATACTGCTAGATTCCTATAAAAATGTTCATACGAAATAATAAAAAAAAAAGTTAAAAAATAACGACAATAAAAAAATTAAAAAAATTTACAGCGAATTAAAACCGAATGTATGCTCTAGGTTTCGAGGTTTTTTAAATAATTTAAACGGACTTAGATACTTGTGCACTTGTGTGCGAATAAATTAGTTTCTTTAATGTATTATTGGAGCATGTGCCCGAAATTCAGTATTTTTGTCTGAATTTGAAAAACATCACTTAAGATTTGGTATTTCAACTCGACTATCATTATATCGACTATCTTTAAGGCTCGTTTGACCCTACTTACAGTCATACTAGCTTTATATAGCCGTTATTACATAAAATAATCAATGATTATATTATCTAAAAGTGCACTTAGCTCATTTTACTGCTGTCGGTACATAGTAACGCAAACCGTTGCGCGGGCGCCTCTCAGCCAGTCTGATTTACTGCTGTCTTAATGAAACCTGTTATGTAACTGGAATTATTTATTATTTCGTACCAACGAGCCCAATGGAAATTGCAGCTACTGTGTTAGATAATAATTAACTTTGTATTGCTATCACGACACTCAATGTTTAATAAATAAATTCTTTATAATTACATTCGTCATGATGAATATGATTAAATCACAAGTTTTATATATTTTATCGAATAATCGTAAGAGCCTATTCATGACCCACGTTTGGGCTAAGGCATCCATCACGCCTTTTAGGAGTACGCTTGCAATTATTTACGCACACGGTTGACTGTGGCAGAATATTCTATGGAGTATTTTACATCGAACACTACGGAGTTCTTATGTGTTTACTTTTTTATTTAATTTTTGTTTGTTTTAACTCTTGCTCAGCGATGGCGAATCCTAGGTGTAATATTTTGATTACACCGACCACAGTCGAGCCGCTTGAAAAAAGGCTTAATATTTATTTTTACAATAAAAAAAGTTACAACATAATATTAAATTATATCTTTTGGTGATAGAAGGAAACCTCCAAATGGGAAGCAATTCTGACAAGTCAGGTAAAAGCTCAGGCGCATAACCAACCGTTGTACAGGCACTACGTGTGTGAACTGCCAGCTTCCAAACTCCGAGCTGCTACTGAGAATTGATTGACTGAAAAATTCAATATTTTTTAGTAGCCCAGCCTTTTGAATCCAGCACTTAAGAACCTGTAAGCTTGTAAAACAGCATCTAAATCAATAAGTCAGCCTTAATAAGTTAAGCTATGAATGGAATGTTAATATTAAAAAAATCACAACAATACGATTATCTTAGATCAAATGACAACGAAATATTTAATTATGTTATTATAGGAGAAAAGGTGTCCGTCTGTAAATATTTTGTCGACTTTGTTCTTTATGGGGGACATTAAGGGGCATATCTTAAATCTACCGCTTGTGTTAGGAACCGTAATTAATTTTGTTGAAATATCCACATAAAAATGCAAAGCATTTGCGACTTCTGACGGTTAGAGAGTTGACTGATATTTCTATAGAGTTGTTAATATCAATACGATTATTTTTAAATTAATACATTCTTGAAAGTAGGTACGGTACATACATAAATGTTAAAAATAAATTAAATGTGAATTATAAACATGATAATTTACGTACAATATTACATAATAATTATTCACTTAAAACAACTATGTTTATTTTTATGATGCATTAAGCGAAACTTAGTTTAAATTTATTACTAACATTATTTAAAATGATTATAACTAAGACTAGATTTAATTTTTAACAGAAATCAAATAAATTCGATTTATTTTATTTCGTATTTATGTTGCTTTAAAAAAGGGGTTGTAACAGCTCTATATGATTTTAAACGTCACAAAATACTTTAATGCTCTAATAGTAACTATTTTTTCTAATCGTTGAAATCTCAGTATAAATGAACTGTACTGTAAAATATATCTCTCCTTAACTCTTGCCTTTAAATAGTTATTTATTAAGAAAACAATTATTTAGATTTTATCATAGATATCGGTACTAAAATATATTGAGCCAAATTGTTATATAAATCTTAATGTCACAACATAAACATAAACTTACATAGAAGCACTGAAAAATATTTAAGTTAAATACTCACTGTTTGTATCTCCCTGTTAATTTCTCACTGCTGGGCTAAGGTGAGGAACCACTACGCTAGTCAATGCGGATTGGTGGGTTCACTAAGTGGTGACTAGGTTTCCTTTCAATATATTCCTTTACCGTCGTGCACGAAATAAATTATATACGCATGAAAGTTTAATAGTGTTTACCACCTTAATTAAGATATAGGTTTTATAAGGGATAGTAAATTATGCTATTTTTCTTGTACATAACCTAAGTTCCAGCCGAATTCGTAGATGTCCGAAAATCCACACCATCGCGTTTTCTAAGACATTTTCTGGCTCGCACAACGACTCTGTGGAAACAAACCGACTCGGCTTGGGAACCTTCAAGAAAAGAGCTCACACGCTCCTTAAAGGCCGGCAACGCACCTGCAAGCCCCCTGGTTTTGCAGATCGGATGCGGTGGTAGTCACTTTCCATAAGATGAGCCTCCTGCCCGTTTGCCACCTACAACATAAATAACAGGCTGTAAATATTCCGCTGCTTAGCTGAGACCTCCGCTCCCGTTGAGAACAAGGCTCAAGGCTTACCAACTGCGCACCCTGCATCTCCAATACAGTTTTATACACATGTGGCAGAATTTTATTAAAATTAGACACATGCAGGTTTCCTCTTGAAGCTTTCCTTCACAGTCGAACACGAGGTTAATTATAAATACAAATGAAATTATATTCTTCAAAGAAAGAATAAATAAATTAAATTGGCGACCTCCGTGGTCGAGTAGTGTGTACACCGGTTTTCATGGGTACGCTACTCTGAGGTCCCGGGTTCGATTCCCGGCCGAGTCGATGTAGAAAAATTCCATTAATTTTCTATGTTGTCTTGGGTCTGGGTATTTGTGGTATCGTCGTTACTTCTGATTTTCCATAACACAAGTGCTTTAGCCACTTACATTGGGATCAGAGTAATGTATGTGATGTTGTCCAATATATATAAAAATAAATAAATGACAGTGACAAAAAAAATAGATTCATAAGCTTCCTTTTAAACGATCTCAAATAGTTTCATATAAATATAAGACAATCGCTATATAATAAACAAGTATCAAACCAATTTATATATATATATATACATCATTATAACTATAATTTGGATTATATAGGTCTGATGTTACAAAAATAATTGCTATATAACCCTAGCATGTGAAACCCGCTTGAAATTTGTAAAACTTTACCTATAGCATACAAACCGTCAACCCAAACTTTACCCCACTGACCAAATTAAAAAAAGCCTAGTCGTTCCCTGGAACTAAAACTATCTTCATATCAAACTTCATCTAAATCGATTCAGCGATTTAAACGTGAAGAGTTACTCTCGCATTTATAATATAAGTATAGATAAACGTCTTAAACAAAAACAATTATCTAAGTAGTTATTTAAACATCCCGCAATCCCAATAGCTCAATTGTATTCAAAGCCATTTAATTAACGATAAATTCAGGTCTGTTTCATTGAAGGCTGCATTGATTTACCATTAGCATGTATAAGAGACGTATAACGAACAAGGAAGAAGATAACAAAGGCATATCTAAGATTGGCCTGACCGCAAAAACTGCCGGCCACCGGCGTGTACCAAACTAGTTGAGAAGATCCAAGCGGAGACATTCCCACATTCAGCTTAGTTTAACGACGTTTTCCATTGCTGCCGACACACGATGTATATCAGTTATAAAAAAAAAAACAAGGGGGTGAAGAAGGTTGTGATGTTTGGTGTACTTATATTATTTTTGTACGATAGTCCAAAAACGAGAATAATGTTTTTACTGTTCATGTATGTCGGTTTCTTTATTTCACAGTTTTAAATTTTAGTACAGATTTCGAAGTATGTGGTTTCGTTAGTATCCTTGTAGTCATTATGTCGAGCGACGCTGGGCATAAGGTAATTATTTAACTCATTCAAGACAATCGTGATTTTTTTAGGTAGGAAAATATTTTTTTTAACATTTAAAGGAACCATCAAGAATTACGATATGTGTTAACTTTTAAGTAAAAAAAAAATTGGTTACGTAAATTTTATTATTTTCATTGTAAATATGAAAATAATAACAATAATAATACCAGTATCAGGTAAAATTTACCCAACCCCACTAAAGATTAGAAATAATAATTCACACTCAATGTGGCACAATCTTATACTATATAACTATAAAACATCTTAAATATTAAGAAAATGGTCGTATCAAATTTGAAAACAATACTTCATCTATTGAAATTACAAAATTTTATTGTATATCAATTTTAGGTAGTGGCTTAAAAATCGAATTTGGATAGAACTTTATAATAGGTTTAAAAATAAAATGGTTTTGATTTTAAGTTCCACTTCTTATTTCAAATGTGTCGAACCCATTGGACAAGCACAGCATCGTGTCCCTTCTGCCGTATCGGACAACGTCGCAGATCGATGTATGTAGATCTGCACAGTATTAACATACGCCATGTCTATTATTTCGAAAATTCAGCGCACAGCGGTCATACCATTTAGCGGTAGCAGTTAGTTGGTATGCGGCTTAATTAATATGAAATTTATTTTAATAAAAACGGTATTAAAAAAAAACCAATTCAAACATTTGTATAAAGGTCGTTAATGAATGATAACTTAAAATATCATTATAAAAGTCTAATTGTAAAATAAAACGAACAGTTAGGTAAGTTAGCTTTAGGATATGTGGATATTTCATACCATTTGTATGAAATATATCTAATTTACTAGTGATCCACCTGGATTGACACGGTGCAATTTACAATTAAGGAACCATTAACACTCAAGAATAATTACTCCCTACATACAAACAAACTCTACCCCTTTATAATATCAGTGTAGGTATAGATCTTTGAACAAATTACTCCCTGATTTCTTTATAACTAACTATTAAATCATAGTTAAGCATTAGTGTTCTAAATTGATAATATTTATACTCCATGTTTTGGAAAACAAGTAAAGTCGTTGGTCTACCTGAACTCTCTCTCTTTCGCTCTAAAACTGCTTTCCCTACGGATTTTGAGATTTTATGAATACCTATACTGGGTGATAGGGCTTTGCGTAAGACACCACCTATACGTCACATATTCTACTGCCAACAAAACAGAAATATTTAGTATTGTTGTGTTCTAGTTTGGATGAGTGAGCTATTATAACTATAGGTACAAGAAACATAACATCCTAGTTCCAAAGGAGGGGGGCGTATTAGCGAAGCAAGGGATGGTTAATATTTCTGACAGTGCTGTGATGGGCCATTTGTTAGCCCACCTTCCTACATAAAAAAGAGAGCATACTGGTTTGCGCATCAATTTATGAACTATAACACCTCGCAATTGGCTGGGCTCGTATGAGAATGACCACAGTCGCAAAAATACCTAAAGGTGACATAATTATTAAAAAAAATAAAATAATGTAATTCAAAGCAATTTAAAATCAAATACATATATAGAGTTTGGGTAACGTATTGCATGTTATAAAATAATTAGACTAAGCACCGAGGCGTTTTACATAAACCCTTATTTCTAAAGGAAATGTTGTATGTCTAGCTATCACAATATCATTTGCGCCGACAAGCTTTCCTGTACAATCGATCACACCAGTGCTGTTGTATTGTAGTCCTTAAAGCGTAGGTATTAAGAGTGATGATAAATGCATGTTGTGGGTTATATAGCATATGTGGTTAGTCTATGTAGTATAAATATGAAACGAGTTTCTATAATTGTTCAGGAAGGGCTTAATAATTTGATAGACATTACCTTCGTTTATATTATATAGAAAGTTTTGCCCTGTCGGTTTATGACGTCATATTGATAGCATTTATTTTTGTCATCTTAATCTGTAATTATGTAATCAGACATTCTCAGACAGAAGTTGTGACTGCCTCGTTGGTTTAGGGGTTAGATAAAAGGCTTTAGATTTCGAGGTCCTGGATTCAAACGCCAATTCGGAACGAGTCGAAAAATTATTAGTAACAACCAGAGTAAGTAAAGCAGTTTTTCCTGTTCCTGAATTATTTCCGTTCGTTTCGGATTTAAATAAAATAGGGTGTGATGTATAATATTGGACACAAGTTACACAAGTGTGTACTGCGTAGTTGGCTGGTCTCTCTAAGCTTTACTGCCGTGTTCGAAATCGGTCAAGCCGACATTATTATCAGTAATATTTTTACATTTAATTTCAGTTAACGATAATTAATCTATCATAATAATATTTTTATAGTTTAAGTTAGTGTTAAACATTTTCGAGTCAATACAAAAATAAATATAAGAAAATACTTTTTATTGCCTAAAAAGTACTTCGTCATAAGAAGACATTGTTCGCGAAACAAATGATTATAACTTTATTAAACACTATTTTTTTTTAATTTTGTTATACGAGTCTTACTTTCAAATAATTATTTGAATCTTTTCATTATCACGCTACAAATATTATTACCATATATATATCTATATATTTTATCATGTATTTAAAAAAATATACCCATCATTTTTTTTTTTTTTTATTGTAATTGTGTAAGTATCCTCTATTTATATGCATCCAACATTATCGAAGACTCGTCGGGCTAAGGTAATGAATGTAAATTCATACCTATGATATTTTTTTACAATAAAATGAACAGCTTCCAACCAGCAATACCATCACATTATTTTAAATCTGCAACGTGTTCCGTTAACCCATACAAAAGCAACACGACGCGTATCTGTAAACAATAATTGCCATATAATTTACCCGGAGCCGACAACCCTATCGGTCGCCATCATAATGACCGCGCACACGACATATAAACACTATTTAAAACAAACATTCAAATAACAACCTGATAAATCCAATGGATTGACAATCGGTTGGGAACAAGGCTTAACGACGAACGAAGTTGTATAGCACAATTGCAAACACTAATTTAAGTCGGTGCCTTATAAAGTGCGCGGAGTGTTAAGATTCCGTACTTGATCGGCATTTGTATGAGTGCAACTTAAGTGAATCTCTTTGACGAACGCGTTAACCAAATAGGGTTGGCGGCGTGCTGAAAAATTTGCTCTTCAACCCCCCCTTAATTGGGTGTAGTGTTGTTTTACATGTTACATACGGGTGTTAGGCTCGTCTGTCTCTCTCACACACTTATTGTGTCATACTTATATTTTAACGAGGTTTGTTCGGTTATCAAAAACTGATTAATATTAAAATTTTACGTTATAATAAAATTTCGGTACAATTTTCGGAAAAGTTAGCTAAAACTATAACAAATACATTCACGTATCTAATTTAAATTTATTATATATACTACATATTTTTACATCTATAATAATATAATAGGTGGCTAAAATTTGTTTGTTTGTATGTAGGGAGTAATATCCGTAACTAATGATACCGTTACAAAAATTATCACTGATGGTACAAATTATATTTATATCATATGATTTTTTTTATTTATAAACTGCACTTGTGTAAATCCGAGGCAGATAGCTAGTATTTAAATAGTTTGCCAAACTGGCAAATGGGCCACCACTGCCATATATTGAAATAAAAATGTTCTCCAACCTGGGTAATTAAAAAGTGTTGTCCCTTGAGCATTTATTTACACTGACTAACTAACCCTTCAAACCGGAAATGTACTGAGTTACCTTTAATTTATTTGTTTAACAAATTGCTATCTCACATTTTTACATCGCCTTTGGTCCATCGAACTCGGGAACTGAGGTGTTATGTCTAGTGTTGCTGTTGTAGGGTAGAACATATAATGAGTCAATTGCAGTATCCGACTGTTTTGCACAAAGCCCTACAACACAAGACCACGTGTAATCAAGTAAATAAAAAAAGTTAAATTCTCTGTAGAATCTACTTTCCGGTAACTTTACATTTATTTTATACCGTAACATTTTAATTCAAAAGTGCTTTAATGAATTTGAATAAAGAATATAATGACTATGATTTTGATTGATTTATTTAAAAAGGTTTATTAGGACTTGTGACTTATTCTTTCTCATTGATATTTATATCAATTAAAAATGCATATAATTTTAACAAATTTTAAAATATCTTATAATTATATAATATTAAAGAAAAGAAACAAATCAATTACATTTTGTGAGTTGTTTTATTTTAAATATTTTAATGTTTTTTTTTTAATTTATTCAAACATTTTGAACTGTGAAATATTTAACTTACTTCCACCAAAGGAGGCAAGTGCTATTTAAGTAATTAGCGCATACATATTTTATACAATCATCTCTTATCAATTACATTTATAACACATTTATACATGTTGTATAAATAAATATTATTATTTGATCTTGGTGGGATTTTATATCATTAGAGCTATTGTTTAAACGTGCGAATTCGTATCCGATAGTGCGAGACTTCTGAATGTTTTGTGATGTTAAACTTTCATGTAATTAAATTTATTTTTATTTTATTTTTATATTATAATAAATTTAGTTGTCTTAATTTCTTAACCATGTGTCCGGCTTACATAGGGCTGCTGCTGATTTGTTGTTTCGTTTCTTTTAACGGTGTTGTGGTTCTGATTTGTAATATTGTTGTGATTATATATTTCCTACTCGTGTTAAATCTAGCGAATCACTAACAGTATTTAAAACGGGATATTTACCATGTTTTTTTTATTTTTATTTTGTGGTGAGTCTCGTGAACAAGACATTCGTAGATAATGTCGAAATATCGAGCTCCACCAAATAAAAATAAAATACTGTTAGTAATAAAAATAACCACGTTAATTTAAAATCTTATCTAGCTAATCATTTTTATTTTTGGCATACACTTCATATAAGGTTGAAGTTATTTTTATTACTTGCATGATATTTATAATAAAAGATTGCGGGTTCAAAGTTCAAGAACTAATACGTTTTGAGTCCCTAATACACATTTATAATCAAGTTCATACTCAATTCAATTTTTACATGTATCGGATAAATTCTTCCGTCACGGTACTGAATTCACAATAACTTCTAATAATTTATCTTTTCGCATTTTTTTTTATTTTTTACATGGTCGTCAACAAATATGCAATAATAATTGTCGCCCGCGGCTACGATCGCGTTTTAGGGGTTGGTCGTTAGGTGTTAGGCAAAAAGAGCCTTTGTCCTCGGAGTTCAAGCTATCATATCTAATTTCAAAAAAATCCTTTCTGTGGTTCGACCTTGAAAGCGTAACAAACAAACAGACAGAGTAACTTTGGCGTTTATAATATTAGTAAAGATTGTGTCAATATTTTTGACAACTGTATTTATTTATAGAATCTTGTAATGTGATCAATGCGTTTTCAAAACGCGAAGGTAGAATTATTTACTTTTTGAAGTCGTAACGCAATAAACTATATTATAAAATTTAACGTAAATAATTGTTATTAAATAGCGACGAATACTAAAATAGAAATAGAATTGTATAATAAAGAACATGATGGGAATATCAAGCATCTCACAGAACTGGATCTAGACTTAGCCGTAATCCAGGATTATAATGACGGGAGATAACCGCTCAATATCCTGTGTGTTTAATTGAAGTACTTAGCTCGGAAAGGATAGAAAGATATTAGCCGTATACGTAGAAACACGTACAGCTATCATTTATTTTGCATTACTGAATAATGTGTGGCAAAAAACCTGACGAAACGTTGGCAAGTATATAACGTATCAAATCAATACTAGAGATTAATTATTGTTTGTTTTTTTTTTTTAAATATATGTATATATTTATAACGGAGGTAAATGAGGACCTCGTTATCAGATTCGTAATTAGATAAATGAGACATTATAGCAAACTCAAAAAATTATTAGATGATTTTTTTTATTTTTTCTACTGTCGGCTGTCAACCCGTGACCGACGCTAATTAAGTCGCCGCCGCTCCATCTCACTCAAGACAGTGTCAAATAATGCAACAGATGGCATCTGCGACACATATCTATATATATACATTACATAAAATTTGTACATTTATTTACATAGGATTGCTACAATTATGACCTTAATTACACACAAATAAAATTAAAATGACCGTACAAATTATATCCAAGAGAAATAGCAAAGATGCTAGCGGCATTTCCCCGTTCAATCGCATTTCGGTCCTGGGCAAAGATGAACCAGCCTTCTATCACAAATGGAGGCGACATATACAATACATTTATAATAATATCACGATGATATAATATAAGTATTATTATTTAAACATACTTTAACTTTCTATAATATAAACATAAATAGTTTTCGTCCCGCACGCTTTGCACTGCCTATTTAAAAGTTTTTTGTAAGATATTATCCGACGGCTCATATCATCTATACGTACGTACTCTGTAAAAGGATTATTGTAGATATTTATCATTATATATACATATTTCGACAGCAACCAGACAGATGAAAACCTCAACTTTCAAATTAATTAGCGAGTTCAGAAAAACACAAATAATAAAGAACTTGTAATGTTGATATTGATAATAAGAATAAAAAGTGGTTTACAAACCACCTTATGGTTAGTGGAACCGAACCATAGACATTGGCGGTGTTAGATATATTAACTATTCCCTAAAACCCAATGCATTACTAACCAAGGAAACTCTGAAGCTATATCCCTTGTGCCTAGAACTATACTGGCTCAATCACGCTTCAAGCTGGAACACCACAATAGTAAGAAGTGAAGTTTACCGATAAAGACCAACTCATCGCAATGTATTCTTGTGATGAGTGGGTGGTAACCTCTCAGACCGGCTTGTGCAAAGCCCTACCACCAAGTTATATATAATTAATTCTAATTTCAGCTGATATGTTTAAACAACATGATAATAATATGATGTATTCATTTAATACCATGAATAAATACGTGTACAGCGAGATATTCGCACTAATCTTCTATCTCATAGAACAATCACGATTCTAAATAGACGCGCGTTGATGCGAACAAATTGGCGAGAAGGATCACACCTACCGTGCACTGGGATTTATTAGTCTTGATATTTGTATAAAAAAAAATCATACTGTCTCAATTTTGATGTAATCTTTTTATTTAGTAATGTTACTCAACAACTACATAATCGTAAATAATTTTGAAATTCCACTGCGATTTCCGATAGATATTATTTAGGCTTTATTATTGAAGATGAATTATTCGCAAGCACATTAATAAATCAATGAGGTTTACTTGTATTTGAACCCGTGACCTTTGATAAAGATTGAAGCCTCTGTTGGTTTTTAAAACGAAGAAAATCATTTAAAATTCCAACAACAGCAACCACAAGCCACTATCAAAGCTAAAGTAAAGTTTAAATCAAAACCAATTAAAATATACGATTATAAATTATAAATATAAACTTGTAACTAAAACAAAATGAACTTATCATCGCCCGCTGTCTTCAACAAAATGCATCGATGCACAATTTGCAACACAACATGTACCGATATATTTAGACATGATTTATATGTCGAAACGCGACGGGCACGCCATGCATCTTACGAACCAACGGACTAATATTCTCGTAAAAGACGGCCGAGGAAGCGCCTCTGTGATGGATCGACTGACCACGTTTTCAATAATATTGAATAAATTTCCGCATAGAAAGCCATGTCATTTTGTTCGTTTGACAAGCTTGTATATTGATAGTTATTTTCAAATTATATTTATTGCGTTTAAAATTAGTAGCGGTAAGTGCCATTTGCTATAATGGCAAGTAATTGGTGAGTTAAGTTTTGTATTCTTTATGCGTAACGCGATCATATTAATATCGAATATTAATATATATTTATATAATGCATTGATAATGATAAGGTCGTGTTAAAGGTTTTTTTTTTTAATTTGGTCGATTAATAATTAAAATTTCATAATATTTAGGAAGCCTTCATTGTAATTGATATATTTTTGTTTTTTTTTTCATGAAATGCTTAAAAAACTTAGTCTACACTATACATTTTTTTTTTAACGTTAATGATAACTCTGCGCAAATTTTATTCTACGCTTTATAAATACAATGCAGTGATGTGAAGTTAAACTAATTTGTTACACTTGACGCAAATAAAACTTACAACTTAACTGTTCTTTCTTTGAATCGAAGTAAATTTTAAACTCATTTGATATATTTATCATATTAAAAACGATTATTTTCATATTATATCTGATATAAAAATGTATATATGTCTAAGTATTTGTATTTGTATGTGTACGCACGTTGAACTGAAAACAGAGCAGTTCAAATAGTTTACTTTAAAATCATTAATTTCTCGTTCTTACATCTATATATGTTCTTTATTGAACTTCCTTATCGACATTTATAATAAAAAAAGTTAAAAGAAATGTTTTTTATTTAAATAAAATAGTATCAAGTTTTTTTAGTCGCTGTATGTACGCGTGCGGAAACAATAGGGGATCACGGGCTCAATTGGCCGGTTGTAATTTGTTCCCATTGTCTATGGCTCCCTTCCTCTGACCCCAGTTCCTCTCGGGGGCCTTTGTGAACTTAACTTATATATTATTGTGTATTAACAATGTCCTAATTTGATACGTGAGCTATGGGATATACATTTTTTGCAGGCGTATTTTTTGCAAGGCGAAAGTGTAAAACCAATTATAATACAAACAGAAGTAACTCAAAGTAACGACAAACATTTGTGGGATACTATACAAATTTAAAAATTTGTAAATAATTTTAGAAGAGTCTGCAAGCATCCTAAGACCTTAACCTTAAAATAACGAAGTGCTTATAATAAAATTACTACGAAATAAATATACTTTCATTGAAAAAAAAATTCTTTTATCTGATATCTTTGATTATGATGTATATATAATATACTATTTTATACGTATACATCAATCCCTTATTAATTCCTTTTATTTTGAATATCACCTATACAAAGAAAAGAAGAATAAAAAAGGCTTATATGCCATTTTTAATTACTCTATGATAAATAAGCCACAGAACAGTACATTTAAGTCGTTTAAATAAACATCCAACTTAAATACCAACCGCTTCCCGTCGACAATGACAAAACTATACACGCGACGCCTTTTAGCCGAGACAAAAAAATCGCTAAATACTTAAAGACAAAAGTGCTTTTCAACAAGTAAGTCAGTTACTAATGGAGCGGCGTCCGATCTCGGGGACAGATCTGGGAGCAATTAAACTTTAGATTCCACCGGCCACCGGAGGCAATCAAAATAATCACCTCGATTTAACACTTTCCTACCTGAAGGTACATGATAAAAGAGTTAAGGCTGCGTTCACACTATAGTAACTTTCTGAATACGAATCTTTGTATATAGATTATGTGAACTGTGATTTAAAGGTAAAAGTTGTTTTGGGTGCAATATTTCAAATAGTTTAGATAATAACAAATTGCAATTAATTGATTAATTACATAATTTTTAATTATAAAAAATAACCTAATTACGATATGAATTAGTCTAGTTAATAGTCTTAATTAATAGTGAGTAATGAACGCGTTGAATTTAAAAAATGTAGAACAAAAACGTAACGTTCGGAATCTTGAATGAGGTTTTATATATATTTAATAAGTTTTTTTTTTTTATTTATGTTCACTCGCCTTAATCAAATCTGTTACTTTGTGAGTCATTACCAAAGTCCGTTTCAACGTGCGTGTGACCTTCTACAAAGCGGTAGCCGAAATGCAAATGCGATGCAGGGCTCTTATGCAATTTTATTGTGCTTTTATTTATTTCGTTGGTTGAATTTAACTGGTCACATTCCCCGGTCGTCGTCGATCTTTTTTTTGGAACGTAAAAACAAATATTTTCGGTTACATTTAAAAATGTCGAAATTTTATTATTTACTACAACATATGAAGGAATAATATAAATTTTAACGAAATTAAAACTACCATAAAAATATTCTATTTCCGGTGTAAATAATAATAACTATCATATAAATAAACTATATCTTAACAATTTAATGTCACAATTTCCAAGTATCTCAAAAACTGACCTATTTCATAGAATGTCAACCTTTTTGCATATTTTCAATATTAGTTACAACATCACGTTTGTCTGTCTGACGCACAACTTTATGTAAACATAGATTCAAGGAAATCCGTTAAACAAAATAGATGATTTTCATTGTGGATTCAAAGGAATAGTTAACATATTACAACTATACTTACCTCAGGTGACCAATTTAAAAACGAAATATCTTTTTAAACGTTAAACAAGCAAACCCGCGACAGGTAACACTAGCTTATTACATTATATTCACAAACGGTCACAAAACGAAGGATCTTCAAATATTTCATTATACAGGTTCGTGATACAAACTCATTTTAATTTATTATATTATGCATATATAACCTTATTTATCTCAGCGAGTGTCGTGCGTTGATTGGGTTCGTGAGTAGTCGAGATATTGTTCTTTTAAAAAGCCGCTGATTGAAAGCTTTTAAAAGCAACAACGCGTATTGTATTGTCTTAAGACATGCGATGGAAGAGTTTTAAGATATGTTTACGTTGGAATGAAATTTATATATTCAGAATAAGTATTCAATTAAATAAGATGAGAAATAAGTTGCTTAATCAAGGGGTGGATTGCGTCATCTCAATAATTGCTAAAGTCTTTGTCTGTGTATTAAGATTACCACCAAAATGAAAGTTAAGCTTGCGTTCCTATTTGTAACGTGTATGACGTAATGGTTTCACTTGTCATGTATGCCTTAAGATACATTGTTTGACTGCCTCGTTGGTCTAGTGGCTAGAGAAGGTCAGAGATCTCGAGGTTCTGGGTTCAAACTGCAGGTCGGATCAATACAAAGTTATCGGGTTTTTCTTAAGTACCTGAAGCCAGTCCTGCGGCTGAAGTCTTCCCAATCATGTCGGATTTGCCGTCCAATAGATTGTGCCTCTGTGTTTGCGCACACACTAATATGTCCTACGTATTGGGCTAGTTTTTCTTGATCGACCGACATGAGCGAAATCGGTCAGGAAGACTTCGTATCAAGTTACTTTGTTAGTTGTTTTTTTTTTTTAACTTAATAGATATTTTTTTTAATCTAGACACGCGGTAGCGTGTCAGCCAAGTTCTAGTTATCATTTCACCACACGTGTTGTTCATGTCCGTGGTGTATTATTTTTATAATTTTAATTAACTTAAATTTTATGCGTCCGTATATTTTTAGTTCCAGACAATTCGATCGTATGAACCACTTTTGTATCCGAATATTTATACAAACTTTAATATTATCTTTGACCAGTTGATTTCTATCTACAGTTTGATCGTTGAAATATATAGATAAGAAACGCCTGCAACCGCAACTTTAATTGTTGTACCTTGAAATAATAATTACAATAAACTTTTATAATATCAATTGTATGCAAATATAGACTCTATTGACTTATGTTATGTAATCAATTACAGATTACTTCATTGCTTAATGAATAAATAATTTAAAAAAAAATATATTGTGTTTAACTACTATACAAATAATATTCCTAAATCAAAACAATTAAGACACGACCCTTATACAATTTTAATATATGTACATATTTTCCGAAGAGCCAAGATGGTCCAGTGGTTAGAATGCGTGCATTTTAACCGGTGATTTCGGGTTCAAACCCAGACAGGCACCACTGAATTTCCATGTGCTTAATTTGTGTTTATAATTCATCTCGTGCTCGGCGGTGAAGGAAAACATCGTGAGGAAACCTGCATGTGTCTAATTTCAACGAAATTCTGCCACATGTGTATTCCACCAGCTTGGTGGAGCAGCTTGGTAATAGTTCAGCAGTGGGAAAATTACCGGCTGCTAATGTAATGTAATGTAATGTAAAAAAAAATGTAAATGTATAGATTTTATTTATGCACAATTAATGAGTCATTATTGAATTTTCTCAACGCTGTCTCGCGTCTGATTCATTATCCATAAGCGTTTAAATTCCTTACAAAAACTCCAAGCGACATTATGCATTTGCAAGACTTCTTCGAAAATCTCACTTATAATTCTGCAACAAAATCACAAACAATGGCGGAAAAACCGCAAAACATTACCGCCCGAGCGAGAACCCGTTCACATTAACCAATTAAACCTATGTCATAATCGAGTCTCAAAACCAGTTGAGCCACAAACAAATTATAGTTGGAATATATAATCTTGATAGTTTTGTAATGTTACACACTAGATTCTAGGTCTTCTCCAATTAGAATGCGTAAATTCAAACCGCCTACCGTTAAAGTAAAATGTCGCGTATTGCCAAACGCGACAGTGCAACGACCTGCATACCGACAACCTGATCTATGTGATGACAGAGTTGTTGTTAGCTGGTTCGTGTATGATCCAAGTAGTAAACTGCAGCGGGAATATCACGCGGAAGCTTAATCTATATCATTAAATTCGTGCAGGTCTACGATAGACTCGAACGAAAACTATCCACTATTATGGGTCGTTACAAAATAATGATTTTTTAATCGATAACATATATCCGCAAAATTTGTATAATCGAGATCTTTCGATATTAACTCCATGAAGTTCAATGAGCGGCCATGTTTGACGTTTACGGGTGTGTTCAGAAAATGTGTTCAAAAAAAATAATTTCGAGCAGGTTTACGGTAGTTAATACAATATTTATATGTGTTTAGTTTTATTTATTTTACCGAGCGAAGGCGGGCTTTCATGTTGTAGGTTCATATTAGACTACTACTAATACATAATAGAACACTTCATAGAAATTACACTACCTTTAATAATTTTAGGTAAAATTTTATTTTGAACGAAGTCATTGTTTGTTTTCTATTTAAGGTTTCATTTCATTGTATTGTAAGTAATCTATATGTACGTATACCTATGCTTTTATTATACAAAATTAAATTTGATGTTTTTGAAATCGGATTAATACGGACGAATTTTTTTAAAAAAAATACAGTATTAAAACGTCTGAGACAAAACCTCCTGTACATAAAGAGTCACAATGAAAACAGAATAGAAACGAATTATGGAATTCTTTTTTTAAATTGAAAGTTTTTATTCGAACAACAACATCATAGAGGTTACAAAGATATGAATTATTTTTTATTTCTTATCAATAATGAAACTCATGGTTTGGACCACAGATTATGTAACTGCCATGGTCCATTCATTTTCTAGATAGAATAAAAAGGCTCAAGCTCATTTTTCGCTTCATTTGCAAACTTGTTTCATTAGTCATTTCAAAAACTATATAAAACATTTCTGATAGCGTAATAATATTTAATATATGACTTACTACAATTTCGTTTATATATTTGTTGATATTTTATACTGTCTTTTATTAAATGAAGATTCGTATGGTGTGAACTCTTGTAATAGGTTTCGTAAAGAGTTTTGGCTATGGGCAAGTAGACTAATTTTAAGAAAATAACAATTTTTTTTTTTTGATTTATTGTATTTTTTGTATGTTTCAATAGTTGTCATTTGCACTGCGCTGATGCAAATGTTAATAATGAAAATAAGTAACGAGCCCTTTTTTGTTTAATTAAAATAAAATTATTAAAACTTCAACATAACTAAAAAAATTAAACTAAGAATACAAAACAAATAAAATTAAAAGTAGGATTTTAATACAGTGTAACTAAAATTTAACTAAAATGTTACTTTATGATTTTAAGACAAACTTTAGATCGCTTCTCAAAAAAATTTGAACGTAAAAACAAGTCTAAATGATCCCCTGCTAAGCAATTGCTTGCGCGCCTATTAAGGGAATATGAAGATTTTTCCACCACGCCTCCACGTTCTCCAGATAGATAACAGAAATGAAAACTCATTGCTTATCCAAATTTGAATCCATAATCTTCGATTAAAAATAAAAATACATATTGTACACTTACAATACACATATATAACATTAAAAAAGGCGACTTAGATTTTGTTAAATTCTATATATCACTTAAAAATATCCACATCATGCACAATCTAACGTGTGTACAAAATTTTGAAATATTATTAATTATATATTATTTTATAGATATTTAATTTTACTCTCTAGTCTTATTAATAAGATGAAGACTACTGTGATAGTTGATTTAATTATTAATTTTATTAGGATTTTTTTTTATTTATTTACTTTAAGATAGCAGACCAACTAATGGCTAAGATTTGAAATTACATCTTATAGACATTGACTGCCAAAATGTAAACCGCTTTACTTGTCATTTGTATATGAGATGTTACGTCTCCTGTATCTGTGAATCACGCTCGCACTGCATTCAAACCGGAACAAAGCAGTACGAGGTATTGATAATGACGGTAGAATAACTGATGAATATATAGTATACAGAATATCTCGCCCATCTGTAATTCGGTATCCAAAATAACATCACCCAATAACGCCCGAACATTGTCACTCTTGATATTGATGGCCCTGTAATCGGTCACAGGTAAGCAATTATACGGTTATAAACATATTCATAACATCGTTGGTCTCCAATGTCTGAGAGAGTATAATATACTACGAGTACTTCCGTATTAAAGTGTTTATAATTTCTTCATTAATGGAAAGACCAATGTGATCAAATTAATGCTAACTAGGCATGGTTGATATCCGACTTTATATACATAGGGTGTGTAAAGGATATTTCGATTAAATATCGGTGTTGACCGATTTCAAATGTCGGCCTGTCTTTGTTTAACTTCACATTGAATATTTGTGAGAAAGAGATGAAACAAATGTTATATCGGAATCGGTTTAACATTTGCACACACAGGCGGCTCACTGTAAAGTTAAATAAAGACAGACATGGCGAATGTTTCGTGTATTTAATTTTATCGTACCAGAACGATATTCGGATATTGTGAAAACGGCTACCCGTCAACATCAAATCGGTGACATCTGGTATTCCGACGACATCCGATTTTAGATGTGTCTACACATGCTTAGCCAAGAGCCGAGAATGCGTCCATCTTAACCGATGATTGCGGGATCAAACCCAGACAAGCACCACTGAATTTTCATGTGCATAATTTGTGTTTATAATTCATCTCGAGTTCGGTGGTGAAGGAAAACATCCTGCATGTGTTTAATTTCAACGAAATTCTGCCACATATGTATCCACCAACCCGCATTGGAGCAGCGTGGTGGAATAAGTTACAAAACTTCTCCTCAAAAAGGAAAGGAAGCCTTTGCCCAGCAGTGGGAAATTAACAGGCTGTTAATATTACACATGTCTAATGCTTACACCAGGTTTTGACACAGTGTCAATATTGTCCAGTTGTGGGACATTAAATTATCCCTAATTTTTGATAATATAAAGATCTGTCGAATTCATTTTTTCTGTGTCATTATTCTGGGTCGTTATAAATGAGTTTATAAAAACGAAAAACTATTTA
Organism: Vanessa atalanta; assembly: GCF_905147765.1. Taxonomy (NCBI): domain Eukaryota; kingdom Metazoa; phylum Arthropoda; class Insecta; order Lepidoptera; family Nymphalidae; genus Vanessa; species Vanessa atalanta. The sequence goes on along the minus strand of NC_061891.1, from coordinate 7,801,609 downwards.
TAATTCAAAGTAATGAGTGCAAACCGAGGCCGAGTTCCCGGCCAGCAATATTTACATGTTGCATTACAATAAATCACTCGGTTCACTTTCCTAAATTGATATTGTAATCTTGCGTTTTGTTTTGTTTCGTTCGTCGAATAAATGAAGACGTCGCTTGATGCGGCTTCGTTAAATTGCTATCTCGTCATGTCGTCAAGACGTTGAGTTGATATTGTTTTAAAATATATTTCTTTATATGTTTTATTTTTTAATGTGTGTGTAAAATACCATAGCAAAATTTTGCTATACAATCCTCTATTCTAGTTAGCTGATTCCAGCCACACTTACTTTACCACCTAGACCACCCCCTTAGTACATGCCAAAGGGAACAGTCTAGAACAGTCAGAACAGCTAATTTTTATGGGCAACCTAGTGATAAGTGGTCACCATAGCTCGTAGACATTGGAAGTGTAAGTAACATTAACCATTCCTTTCACCACTTAATGCGCCATTAACCTTGGGAGTTAAGATGTTATGTTTTCACCCTTCGAAGCAGAACATAAAAATATTGCTGCTTGGCGATAGAATAGCTGATGATTATGGTACCTAGACAGGTGCGCATTCACAAAGCCCACCACTAAGTGAATTTTCCATGTTCTTAAATTACCAGAGAAATAATTGTCCAACGATTTATATTCAAAGGAGACTAAATATTCAAAATTAATTTTGTAACAGTACAAATTATTTCCGCCGATAGAGTTGTAAATCACGCTATTTAAATCTAAATTTAAACTTATAATGTAATTTAAATAATTCTCTTCGACATTAAAACTTGCAACACGATTCGACTCTACAGCACTCCTGTTCCCACTTATCGCATACTCCGATACAAAATGGAAAATCACGATATACAGAAGCTAACTTATGTCCTGGTCTCATTCCTGTGATATGTTCATCTGAACAATAAATATTGGTGGCCAATTAAAAGCACAGTGCACCGCCCCATGAGATTATGACGTATCAAGTTATGATATACTGGTTGTTTCGTATTTTGTTTTTTTTTTTAATCTGTGGAATTAATTTAGTAAGTATTTGTTTATAATCTGGAAATAATAAATATATATTAAAAGTTGGTACTCAATCTGTAGCATCACTAGAAGACATATTATAGAAAAAAAATACTACTAATAATCAATTATTATTAAAACTAAATAAATAATTAAATCTGTACTAAAATATAAGCGATTTTTTATAATGTTTAACTAAATCAATGATTATAAAAAGTAATGTATTTTGAAACAGTTCTAAGTACATAACAATAGATGTATTGTTGTCATTAAAATGTATAATCGATTAAGTTCGAAGGGAATCGATTTTATCCAATTATTCGTTCGTATGTATTTAATACACGGTCCTATTATACTTTTATAACAAATACAAGTCCATGCTACCATTTGCTTCTCGTTTTACGATATTACAAATTCAATGTGAGAAATTCATCTGCATGTTACATGCGAGTGGATTAAATTGTTTTGCGAATCGATTAACTTCTCAATCCCGTATCGATTCTATGTCGATTATTTTTTATTATGATTCTCCTTTTTAGTATTTACCGCTCCATATATCTTTGTAAGTTGTATTTATAAAACGTTGTTAGAAAAATGTACAAAATGTAATAATATACTAATAATAAAATGGACCGGAGGTTACTTTGAGAGCTAATCAAAGTAATTTGTTCAATTCAAAATTCGACATTTATAATTTTGTGTTTCTAACATATTTTTGAGATTTTTTCTCTTATTTTTTTTTTAAATTGCTAATTGACTTTTTAATTTATTTTCTATTAATTGGTAACACTAAAGAATGTCAATGGTTGCCAAACAAAAATAAAAGAAAATCAGTTGACAACCAAAGGAGAATATCCCGAATTGTTTCGTCTTTGCCTATTTAAATATACATGGATTAATTATTGCTTACTTCATGATATCCATTTTAGCACTCAAGTATAATCCTCATGTATACTGGTGTAGAGAAAAAATGAAAGTATGTCAATGAGCCAGTCATAAGGTTTCCATGTGCTATGGGGGGCAAGTAAATTGATCGTCGTCAACCTCGTTCAGAAGAGGAATTTTGTGGTAGTTCCCTCTCAGCCAAGATTCAGACGGCGTTGCTACTAAAATAATCCGCCGGATTATTCCAGCAGTAACTTACTCGCCTTCGAATCGAAACACAGACATTTTAGTAATAATGTCTTCCTGATATAAATTTGTAAAATTTGTTTCAGATATATCACATAAGTACTGGTCAGGTGTTGGGTATAAAAAGTAACCTATGTCCTTCCTTGGAGTTCAAACTTGCTACATAACAAATTTCATCAAATTCCGTTCAGTGATTTGGCCTTGACAGCAAGACAGACAGAGAGATACTTTGGCATTTGTAATTTTAGTATAGATTTTTTTCACTAAAGAAGATGTAAACTCCATCAATTACTGTATTTAAGGCATGTAACCCGTATTTATAATTTGGTGCGTGTCAAAACGAGACCTCCTCGACTATTAAAATAAAATAGATGGTCATTTCTCGATTTCTTGACAAATTGATTGTTTTATGTTGTTGGGGTCAGCTTGGGCCAACGTTTGAACCACGCAAACGGTTGGTTATAAGTCTTGTGAGTTAACTAGATTGTGATGCTGGCTTTGCTCGTGATGTCCATTTGTATATATATATATATATATATTTTTTAAATAACGTATCGAATCTTTTGATAGTTTGTACCAATTTGAAAAAGTAACTTTTGTATATGATTTATAGTAGGAAAAACGTTTGTAAAATATATTTCATTAAAGTAAGACTAGATTTTACTTTTAGCTGCAGGTTCTCGTGAAAAAGTTTGGTAACAAAGGTACATTATGTATTTTCAAAACTTCGAACATTAAATATTCTAAGTACGAATTATTTAAAATTAATATACCTGTATATATCTAGAATGTATTCTATATTCGCAATTTAACTCCTTGAAACAACATCAACAAACGTTTGCCCATCACTTCAACCTACTCAACCATAAACAAATTATAAAATGTTAATAGAATAGAACCTTTGACTTTAAACCATAATACATCATTGTCAAGCAACGGTCCGGCCGGTTTAGGATAAAGCGAAACGGACAGTGGCACAACTTTCTCTTATAAAGGTTATTTCGAACCGTTACATCATATTTTCCTTTTACCGTACAAACTAAAACACGACGCACACTTGATTTCTACGAAGCCGTTTTAAAAGTTTCGTACTTTTTAAATAGTACCTTCGTCATATTTTAATTTTGTTCGTGCAAAAAAACAAAAACTAGGTCAAACTGTCACCTGTCATTCTCAAAAAAACTTCACGAGATATTAATTGCATATTACGTTTTTAATTAGATTTATTGTGTAAATATAATATGTGTTTACCTTTGTAATTTTTTTAGCATTGTATAAAATGTAAGTAAATTATATCTAACCTTTTAATATGAAATGTCTAGACATAACACATACGCACACATAACATAATCACACTGATTTTATAAAGAATATAGTCTACAAATCCCATAAAATCTGGATCTTGAGTATATTTCTATTACAAAATACTTAAATAATTCGCATTATTATATAGGAAATATAAAATATGATATAATAATTAGATTTTAAATGCGTGGGCCACCCTCAAGTGTACGTTGCTCGTAATTTTTCTATTGGTGCTCCTTAATCGACCAGTTCCCACATCAAGTGAGACATCACACTTAAACGAAACGCTCTTAAACTCATGACCCCCTTCTAACCTGTCGGATAAAGTATTATAACTATTAATTCATACAATTTAAGTAATGACTGAATTTAGAAAAATTACTCATGAATTTTTACTACCGGTCAATTTGACTATACGACCAGAATTAAACACCGACGACCCGTACCACATATGAGATAAAAACTTACACGTGTCAAGGATGAAATCACCCTGATATACAGCAATAAATTTTATTGAAACTAGTTTTGAAAAGCAGCTTCAGCCGCGAGGGCGCTAGAGGGGGGCAGATGCTAAGTACCTATGTCCAATGTCTCGTCGCCTGTTAACGTATGTCTAAAATTTTGAGACGTTAAGATGTAAAAGCGTAACAAACACATCAAATCACTTTCGCGTGTATAATATTACTTAAGACGAAACCATTTTGATCTCGGTAAAAGCAAAATTTCAAGATCAAACACTTACCTTTCGAAGGGTCTAATTCTGATAACATAATACGTGTATTACAAATATAAAAGTTTGTTAAAGATCAGATCTCAGAAACTGTTTCTGGCTACAACAACGATGACTCCATCATGAACAGGTCCATGCTTAATCAAAAAGAAAGAACTTATAACACAAAAAAGTACCAATTTAAACGTAATCCTAAGATTTGTCTGATATTTATAAATTTAAAAAAAAAACTGTTATAAAGTACAGTTTAAAAATAATTTCGACTTGGTTTTAAAAATAAATTGCCTTTATTTTTATAACTTTATATGTTATGCAAAGAATGACATACATACTACAATTTTGCAATAACATGCAACCGATGCGATTCACTCAGGGCTCCTGATTCAAGAGGGCTTAAGCCACAAACGTACCTTACATAAAATCGAGATGCTGTTAACGTCACTGTGTGATATCTATAAAATATGTGCACACAAAGTTTAAAATTGAATTTTCAAACGGGACCTACACGTTTTCTAATAAAAAAAAAAAAACAAATACAGTCTTATGTTTTAACCTAAGTAACATTTAAGAGAAATAAAAAAAAATTGAATTAATAAAACTGCTTAAACATCCCGATTTAATATATTCATAATATATTAAAAAGTGAAAAGATTAATAAGCACATATTAAACCGGAACATCGAGTTAGTTTTGAAACATAAATTTACGAACATAAGAATAATAGCTTCCGAATGCCGCTATGGTTTCCCATGGCTCATTATATCTTACGTGGTAAAATGAACATATTTATTGATGTCTTCGTATGGGAACATACATGTACTATAAAACGTTTGATTAATGTTAATATTCGTAAGCCATACACTAAACGTCATCGCTGAAGACATTTGGAATTTGTCATTCGTTCAACGAAATAATCGTCATGAGTTGAACATAACACGTTCTTATCTACGATCAATCTTTCGTTTCTTCTGACGTACACGGAACTCTGACGATAATTCCGTCACATATCCGCAATATATAGAAAAAAAAATAATTGTAAATAGCACCGCTATTTATCTAACACGCTAATTGGTAACATGTCCCAAGCGATTGTCATCTGACCTCTGTCCTAAATGAACAACACAAGCCACTTAACCTAAGATTATTTTATCCATTGCATCTTACGGAAGCTAAATATTTCAAATCGTAGAGATAAGTTGTGTTTCTATTTTTTTTATTTTATTTTTTTTAACTTATTAAATGTTGCTTGTGTATGTGTATTATGATACTAGCTTCCAATGCCGGCTTCGCACGGTATGAATAATGACTTTTGATTGAAATTTCTATTAAAAAAAAAATACTGGGAAATTTCTCGATTTTGTTCGGGCTACGCAAAACAAGCAAACTTTCATCATAATCGATCGAATGGCTTAGGAAAGTATAAAGGACAAATATGCAATGTCAAAGAGACATTAATTATTAACAATTATGTATTTATTATATTGTTTTATAATTTAGGGAGATATTTTTTTTTTTTTGTTGAACAGCAGTGATCTTAATATAAATTATATATATTTTTTTATTTCGAAATTCAAATGTAAATGGCTTGCTATTAATAACACATACCTCGCGAGTTTACCCGCTTTTTCAGATAATAAATGCTGATTTAACACAATTTCCAGATAATTCGACGTTAATAGTTGCGCCAATCCTTTAAGTCGAAGCGTGCAGTAAGATCCTTTCCCAATAACAGATTATGTAACGCAAAGAATTATTAATAAATGTAAATGTTTGATAAGAAAAAGTAAGTAAGTAAAGTAAGTTGTTATCGGTAAAAAGTATGCCCTTTCGGAACCGGTGGTAGTTTTACAAATACATATTTCGTTATGTACAAAAATATAACAATTAAAAATTATTTGTAAAAGCCACAAATTAAAACATACTTGTCCGGATTTGAACCTCCAATCTTCCTGTAAAACCTCGACCACTTTGCCATATTAGCTCAAGTGTCTCGGATAGTCAAAATAAAATTTGATCAAATAATAATAATAACAGTTTGGTTTCGTACCACAGACGGAATAAACACGAACAGATTATCCATAAAAACTGAAACGAAACATTTAATTTCATTTTCTTAATATTTATAAAATTATGATTTATAAATAATTAACTAATTTATTTAAACAATGTAACGATAATAGTCCACGACACATAATAACATAGACATGAAGTTTGCTCATGCATAAAACATATCTGGACGGTTTTGCGCTTTCCAGAATAAAATTATCTGAACAACTCGATAAGACCGTGAGATAATAGGTTTATAATACACGTCTCTTGAATTGCAATTGTTCGCACTTGGTCGGGAGCGATCGCCGCGGGGTCCCGCTCTTTATAATTTGATCATATTTGTGCCTCAGACAAAGCCAGCCCAAAGCTTAAGACGACAGATGAACAGTGTAACTAGTAGAGTCGAATATATTTATTATTATTTATGACATACAATTTTATAAAAATAATATTTTTTACTATGGAGACATTCCATAGTTCTTGCTTTAACTTGTTTCTTTAGTGTAAGATTTTTTTAATGTTGTTATTAATAATATTATAATTAATGGAATTTTAAATATCGAAAATTAGATAATAGTTATTAAAATAAAACGTGTTTATGAGAAAGAAAGTAAATAAATTATTTAAATTATTTAGACATAAAATAAATCAATAAAAGCGTTTTATCAAGAACAGCAATCAAGCCCATAAAATGAAAATTATCATCATCGAGATCAAAATAAAAAATTAAATTATACTTTTATGTTAGTAAAAAATTTAATTTAGACTATGTTTGTATTAATTTTCACCAAATTAACATACATATATACAGGGAAATAAAATTTATATTTATTATTATTTAAACGAAAACGAAGTATAATTTCTCACGCGCTCACATAATTACACGCTCCTTTTAAAGGCAAAAACTAGGTGTACCCTATTCCAGAATCCCAGAACGGACAGTCCTGCTTACACGTCAATGCTATATATGTGACTAACTACGTTTGAAATAATATAACTTTTAATAGCAAGCAAATATTAATCAATATATAAACAATAGAGTAATTAATAATGAATGAAGAATGTCGTCTCCACATAATGCCAAGCCTATCTCATGGACACGACTCCTTCAGTGGAGTACAGCTCGAGGCGACCACAAAGCGCGCTACTTTTTCCTGCCATAATAAACATTTGTATTCGCCGCACGAGACCGGACCGAGCAGATTTCGCTTCGGGCAAAGTGTGTGATACATTGATAGCTCATATTCGTTACAATTACTTTAATTTTTGTCCGGATAGGGTGTGACGTCGACTTCGTTCCGATACTGTGTATTACAGAGGAATTCGTTAATTTGCCGGTCGAAATGTCTCAGTGAATAGAACGCGTGGATCTTAACAAATCAAGAGAATCAATGAACGAATGTAATACAACATAGTGCTCATTCATGTGTAAATAATTTACTAAAATTATTATTATTAAAAAAACAGTGAGACAGTTTTGTGGAATAATAAGTAATTCCCTTAACTACCCCATATTATAAATTAATGGCTTTAATAACAATAAATTAAACAAAAGCTAAAGTATTCAATACAAATTAATAGTAGGTGCAAAGCATAAACATTAATATATTTTAAGACGTTACAGACGGTAAATCTTAAGTTATTAAAGTCATTTTTAATGATAATTTTAACTATTTTACTTCATTAAACATGTTCAATTTAAGTTGCATGTATTAGGTATACTTTCCCACCTGACGACGGTGAAGAGTAATGTGCTGTTCTAGATTATAATCTATCTCTAAGCCAAATTTCATTCAGATTCGTTCAGCTGACCTGACGCCATTGAGTATCAAAAATCAAAACTTTCGTATATAATATATAATATAGTTATTATATACTAACTAATATCGCATACAATTATATAAGTCTGTGATTATTACTAACACTGAACTGGTTATTGACCAATAACCAGTGATGCTGATTTTGACATGAGATAGACAGATAGAAATCCACAAAACAGGCATTTTGGGTAGGCAACATTGCAAACAAAATACAAAACAGAATAGACATAACTAATGATTGTCAAGGGTAAAGGCTCAGTGACCACTGCTGGGGTAAAGCCCTTCCATCCTAAAAAGAGAATTATGAATACATCTATTCAAAAAATCGAAACGACCACATTTTCTCACAATGATTTCCTTAACAAGAGATAAATAATCAAAACAAAAATAATATATTTAATAAAGAATAAATTAATATCTCACACCGAGAAGCCGCTACGTAGCCATAACGTTCCGGTTTCGATTATGGGAGGCCCAAGTATTAATGCACCTTGTTTTTAATGGAAGTTACCATTATTTACGATATCATCCCGTGATTGCAATTTATGTATAATCCCTAAGTGTTCTCACCTACGTAATATTATTTTACGTCTATTGTTATTAGATATAAACGAGAATTTAGTTTCGAATCGTATTTTCGTTAATACATTTGCTTGGAACGGTATATTAAAATAACTATGTATTATACGTATATATCAATATAATTATTGTGTATATATGGGAATATGTGATAATAATAATGTTTATTTCTGTTTACAGTAATAGACTTTACAATTATTGAACATTTTTACCATAGTTTAGGATGTGTGAAGGAGCTGGTGTTTGAGTTGGACATAAGAGCCTCTATTAGAGATCACCAGGTCGCCACGAGAAATGAGCGTTAGTATGTAGCGCCATGATGAATTAATTTTGGAAGTTATTAATATAAGCTTATTGTTTTTACTATATTGAGAAAAAAAAAATATATAAATAAAAGATAAAAAATCAACAAAGAAAATATTTAATAATAATCTAATTAAAAAAGGACACCAATATATGTAGATCTTAAATGAAGATCGGTGCTCATACTCCACCAATATATCCACCAATCCGTATTGGAGCATCGTGGTGGAATCAGCTCCATTATCTTCAAGAATAAAGGAACGCCCATAAATTATTTAAATTCACCAGTTTAAAAGAAAACACATTATTTACTGTATAATGTTTGTGTGCATATCCTTTTTTTTAATCTGTACATGAATTATATTTTGATTAACGTACTTAGATTTTTTTACTCTTAAAACATTCTTAGCCTGTAATGGAATCATAATTATATAATTATATAATAATATATAATAGAAGTTCGAAAAACAAGCACAAAAATTTAATGCCTTAGTCCAATTTGACTTCATGTTTAAAAAAAAAAATTTAAATTAAGAATGCTGACAGAATATTTCGGAGTTATATGTTTTTGCATAATTAACGTTGCGTCGTGCGTATGGTCCGAATTACTTAGCCAATACAACACGATATTAACATCTTATTATATCGGTAAGTAAAAGGAGCGAAAATTCTGCTGTTACTGCCTTATTTTTAACTTTTTATTTTACAATGATTAATGAAAGTCCGTAAAGTATGTCACTCATGCCCATTCTCTTTGCCGGCATTGTAAGAAAATTGGATTGACTTCACAATTTATAATTAGCAATTTATCGTGATCATATTGACGTGTATTTCAATAATTAATGACGAAAATTTAATTTAATTAAAATATATTATTTATACATAATTGTTAATTAAGCCAATGTTTGTTTATCGGAGTTAATATAACAAATCAATTATTAAAGATCTGCGCTGATCTTAGGGTCTCGTAATTGGAACCATACTAACTCTGTTCTTCTGATTTTATCGGATTTCCACCGACGCTGTCAAATATCCCAAAATAATCGTCATATTCAAGCTTTGATGGTGACGATGACCGCCTGACCTATTAAGACCAACAATTCTTCAAGAAGACCAGCCAGCTGTGCAGTACACATACACAGATATATAGTTCTAGTTATTCTCATGAGATGTCTAAACAGAAGAATCCAAAACATATTTACCTGACCCGGCCTTGGAACCCAGATCATCAGAATTTATAGCCACTGCACCAGTGAGGCACATGTAAAACCGAGGTTAATACAGGTTATTACACTAGTAAGATTTGATGCAACAGCTCATTACCGAACAAAAGAACTTTGGCTGTATAAATTTGCAAAATTATTATCAGTATCCCGATTTTGATACCCGAGGCTGCTGTATAACAAGTTTTTCGATGTACAAAATTAACTGGACGGAATTTTAATGTAATACCGAGATATAATAAGCTAAGCTTCATTTTTTATTTAATACAAATTTATTTTCATTTTCATAATTAAGTAATGTTTAAGAAATTCTAAAATATTGAACATACCTATTATTGGAGAAAACTACATGTAAAAATATATAATTACATTTTATGACCTATTTATTACTTAATGTCTGGATATTAAATTATTTTTCCTTTAAGACAACAGTGGGTATACTTGTTAAGTATTAAGAGTTCGTAATCCCACTGCCGGAGCAATTCTTGGATCGAGGAATTGGGGTTTTTTAGCACCTTACAACTTCGTTGCATCTTAACCCTAAAATTTATTATATGCGTATACTTTGTCTGTACATGATCCTTATATCGTCAATAGTCCTGCTATCAGTGTATCTAAGATGTCAAGACCCCTGTCCCTGGATACAATATCTCGCTTATGTTTCTAACCGAAACACAGCAATACCAAGCATTATTGTTTGGTGATAGAATATCTGATAAGTGATATTTTACAAGATAATCCTCTAAGCTATAATTTTCACCATTCTGAAGTTGTCTCGATTACTTCGCGTTCAGTTCATGATAAATTTTGTCGGGGTTGCAAACACTTTCTACCACATTACGCAAAGTTAAATGCATCAAAATAGATCTGTATATAACACAATTGTCCGTTTAGCTACTGAGCTAACCGAGCTCCCAGAGTTAGTCAACAAATTATACCAAAGCGATCTAAAATGGCTTCATAGCCCCGAGCCGTAGTAACTTATAACACCGTAGTTTTAGGTTACGTGCACACTGGAGACATCACTATAAATTTACATTCATAGATCTTTTTTTTATAATTTATTGTTCTTTTTCCATTAAACACATTCATATAGTCTAAATCTTACCCTGACAAAGTTAGAATAATTGAAAGAAAGAAAGAAGAAAGAAAAAACATTTATTGACATACACACATATAAAGAAAAAATATATATATATATACAAAAATGGATATAAAAACAACATAAACAAAGAAAGATATAATAATAAAGAAAAAAAGAAATATAATGAATATAAAACTTGTGTGCAGTCAAAAGGAGACAGCTCAGGCTATGAGGGATTTTTATCCCTCTGCTGATTTTCAGCTGTCTCCCTTGTAGCCAAGCAATGACAGTATCAACTTAAAAACATACACATAAACATTTGAGGGGTACGGGACGCGAGGCGCAGGATAATTGCAACTAATACCCTTATTATTATCTTGACAGGTTAAACTGCTGAAATAAAAAATCTGATGAAACATTTGTATCTTTATATAAACACAGTTAATAGTTCACAATATTTACAAAAAATGTCCTGAACACTGTCTACGTTCAATAGATAAGTCAAAGTTAAATGGAGCACGCGGTACGATATATTACAGTGCGGGCGAACAGATATGTCTCTCGGCTCGATTGATGACTTTGTTAAAATATTTTATTAATAAAAATCATGTGGAGTATCAAGATGTCATAAAATACATGTCCAACCCATGCGATGACGGAAACTACTTTTATAATATATTTTAATTATATAAAAAAAAAAAAATAGTCGAAAAGAAAATTTTGCATAAAAATAAGATTAACTCTCTTTATGTAGCTAAGTGTGCAAACCTGCGTTTATTGTTGAGATCATCATGACGTTTGTGTGCGCAGGCGCACGACAGGTCCACTATCGCTCCATCTGGTTCCATTGACGTAGTTTACAGCCAGGCCTGAATTTCTGATTCCGTGTAATGACGTTTGATTTGTGCTCTGGTTTATTTATGTACATGCTGGTAATTGTGGTGAAAAAATAAAATCCTCATCGCATACGATTTTATCAGTTTTTATCGTTATTGGATATTTTGATTGCGATATCATTACACTAACTGTCTCTGAAGAGGCCATTAATGTTCTCGGGAAGACTTATCACGTTAGACAGAATGAATTAATTACTTTATTTTCTCATTTTTTATGCATCTATTAAATGCAAGATAAATCTGACGGATGTCTTTCTGTGTATGTGTACATTATAATTAGGTAACAGTAATCTATAATAAGAATGTGTGAAAAATGAAATTTTATAAATTATATTTGTTTGGATTAAATAAAACGCAATAATACAATTTAGATTTTAGTATTTGCAGTTGCAGTGTATTCTGCATTGGCTAATAACGTCCACAAACGGACATGGAAACGAATCTAGTGATACGAACAGAAGCGCTCCTCACCATACCGACCACGTTCTTAGCTAAACTCCTACAATTCAAATCATTTGTAAATAATACATTGGTAAAGAAGGAATATTATTCAGGACAAGATTAAATAGATGATAAAAAAATGTGGAGCTAATACTTGTTGACTTCCAGGCAGATGATAACGTGACTTTGTATTTTTGTGAAATGTTGAAAAAAGTTTCTTGCCGGTTCTTCTCGGTAGAATCTGCATTCCGAACCGGTGGTAACTTCACTTAATATAGTTTATTAAATGACGATTCAAAAGTGCTCGTAGAAGCCTACTTGAATAAAGTATATTTTGATTTTGGGTTACAGAACCAGACAAAGAAGCAACAACAGCGCCTTACGTGTCCTTGCCACGACAATTTTTTTTTTAAAAATTATGTCAATGTTCCACACAACCCCAAATAGATATGATAACAACGTATCCAATTCAACGCAAACCTTCAAATCCAAAGTCCATTCACAGACTAAGTTACGATTGTATAAACACACAAAGCTGTTTAGTCATATAACTTAAATCAGTTTTACGCGCGTATCTTCAAACTCGGCTTACGTATCGTAAATTATTGTTTAACACCCAATCCTACGCTTACTGTAACATAAATATAGTTTAGTAGCCGCTGCTGGTGATTTCCTGTATTGTGACTGTCTGACAATGTCGTAACTTTATGCAACGATTGATTTGCATAGCAGAGTGCTTATTAGATTTTATTCTAGTATTACTCGGGTGCTACCATTGTCATTTTATTAGCGTTTTGAACATTAATAAAGACAGTAAAATACTGTGAATGTCTCAATACATTAGCAGCCTGTAAATTTCCCACTGTTGGGCTAAGGCCTACTCTCCCTTTGAGGAGAAGGTTAAGCATATTCCACCACGCTGCATTATGCCACATGTGTAGCCACCAACCCGCATTGGAATGCCGGTTGGTGGTATACACATGTGGCAGAATTCCGTTGAAATTAGACACATGCAAGTTTCCTCACGATGTTTTCCTTCACCGTCGAGCACGAGATGAATTAAAAACACAAATAAGCACATGAAATTCAGTGGTGCTTGCCTCGTTGTGTGGTTTTTATATTTGACTGAATAAAAGTCTCTACTTGAGATGAAGATTTGGAGCTTACCATACTGCTCCAAAGTGAATTTTTGTACCAGGTCTTCAACCGACACATGCCGGTTTCTTTTAAGTTTCTTCTTCGGTGAACATGAGATGAATTAAAAATACAAATGAAGAGCACGAAAAATCAGTAGTGCTAACACGTTTTTAGCTATATGATGTACAAAAAACTAATCAATTAATATCCTTATCAGCAAGTTTTGAGACAATACTTCGTCTTAAAAGTAAATTATAGTGCACTTCTCATAATATTTTTTAAAAAATAATATAATGTACATAAAACAGACGTAGTGTAGGACGTTCTCAGGCACGGTGGAGTGACGATTTGCGCAAGACGGTTGGCAGGAGCTGAATGCGAGTTGCCGAAGAAAGACCACAGTGGCGTGAATTTGGAGAGGCCTATCTCCAGCAGTGGACGAATGTGGACTGACGATGATGATGAAACCAGACTTTATATAATTGAAAAATGTATTTTGTTTTACGTCAAATACGTATGCCACCCATATAAATTAGCGCTGTAAAAAATATTAACCATTATAGTAACCTAGGGAACCAAGATTTTATGTCCCTTGTACCTGTTGCTACATTGGCTCCCTCACCCTTACTACTGGAACACAACAATACTAAGTATTGCTGTTTGATAGTAGTATATGCGATAATTGAGTGGTACCTTCCCAGACGGGCTTGCACAAACTTGTTTTAACCGGAAATATCCGGTTAAGAGCTAATCATTGTTTAATGATAGGTCATTTCTTTGCATTAAGTATATTTCATTTTAATCTGTTTAGTCTATACTGTTAATCCACTTACAACTTACAAAGGTAAATTTATAGTTGGTTTTTTAATTCAATGGAGCATTTTCTATAATTTAAAAGCACCGAGAAAGCTTAAAAGCTTTTCAATTTTATTAAAAGCTAGTATTGACTTTAGTTCGAAATTCAAACATTACAAATTATGGTCTGGTTATTGATAATTATGAACTGAATGAATGGTTCTTGAGATTTTCTTTTATGTGATAGGTAGCGAACGAGCAGGAGGCTCACCTGATGGAATGTGACTACCACCGCCCATGGACATCTGCAACTGCTTGCAGTTGATGCGGCTTGAAGTTGTCACTGATTAATATCGCACTATGTTATGACGTAATATATATAAATATGTGATAATCAAACATCGTTGTAGTTGTTTTGGTATTTAAAAGAGAGAAGATGAAACAAAAAACGTAACGTTATTTGCAGAGTACAAATAAATTTTACAAGTTAAATTTGACAAGGTCAAAAACAAAAGTACGATTTTTCGATCATACGCAAAGCATTAGTATAAATATATACATAAATAATTTCTCTGTTATTTAACGAAGATGGCGTATTAAGGTAAATATTTTATATATCTTATTCTAATCGCCTGAGAGAATCTTGTACAATTAGTGTTTACATCTCAGCACTATCATCGATACCAGTAGCTTCGTACTAATTGATATTGTGGCTATTAGCACTGCCTGAAGCCATAGACGGGTACCACCGTGTGAAATCTAACTTCCTGCCATTTAGCATAACCGTAAAAAGAACGCGGTACTTTATATTTTAAACCACAAAGCAGATGTGAAAATTGGCCGCTTAATGCTAAAATGGCATCTCGACTCAAAATCAAAATATACTTTATTTAAGTAGGTTTCCAATATTGGTAAAATTTAAAGCAGTCGGCAGCTGCACGAAAAGGCATGGTGGACTTCCTAGCGTCTTGGATGGATAAGGAGGAGACGTGAAAGCTCTTCACCGATAATGACCAACTGTGCAAAGTGGTGGCCCAACCTTAAGGGCAATGAATTAAGGAGGCGCCGTCTGCATGCAAAGGTACAACTTCGCTTTCCATTAACTGCTGACAAGAAGTGGATGTCGATACAACAAACAGCACCAACCACCGCAGAAACCCGCGTGAGCCAAAGCGTGTGCGACTAGCGGTTCTGCTCTTATAAAACCAAATTGTGCCTGTTTATCTTTTTCAAAAATTATTCTTATTCTTAATTTAAAAACGGTTTTTTTTTTTAATAATAAATAACGCTAAAACCTAAAACAGATTTATACAAATAAATAAAACGCTTACTCCTCAATAACATGGTCGTATCTCCACTAGGAAATTGCGACAATAAGCCTCGACTGTATTGTGACCAGCACAATAAATTATGACAGGATATATTATACAATAAATATTTGCTTGAGCAATTTTTTGATTATAGGCGTTTTTCTGCGACCTACATTTATTTTAAACTTATGTAGTGCTTAAAAAATAAGAATATTAACGATAATATTAGAATTTTATTATTTTGTCCTCGTCGTTCCAATATTATAACTTTGGAGGTTTATGTGTTCTAATGTTTGTTGTTTGTCAATTTATCATGCTACTTTAGTAATAAATTTATTAATGACAACTTCGACTAACATAGATAATATTGACATTATTATTTGTGTGTCGAGATGGTATAGTACAACATTGTATTTAAAACCGTATATCCTGTCTATTTGACCACCAATGTCGGTACAACAATTCAAAAATATTGTTTTGATTAGTATATTAAATGTCCTATTTAAAGTTTATGAGCTAAACATAATAAAATATCGAAATCAATACTCGGTATAGACTTATTTAACGATTTACGTTGAGCTTTTAAAAAAAAATCATACCATTGGAAAATCTTTAAAAATTACATTTTAAATGCAACTTCATCAATGTGAGGATTTTCTTTCGTTTTTCCTGTATTATGTAATCAACATATATTTTAATATTAGTTTACATGTATAATTCTGTTATAGTGTAAAATGTCCTAAATGTACCATTTTTCTAAATACGTTTTACTTATAAAAAACTAAGTAAATAAATATCACACCGCTGGCCTAAGGCAACCTCCTTTTAAGGATTCGACACACGTAGACTTTCTCACGATATTCTTCTCTACCGCGTCATCTAAATCAAAAACTGTTTAGTTTCGCGTTTTCTAACCACAGAGCCATTCAGACCAATTTTTGTTTGAGGGGCTAGTGTATTTTAAAGACAAATAAAACTTTGCCTTTTCACCTGTATTGAATATAAAATTACAGAATTGCAAACAACGCATCTCAGCTTTTAAACGTGTGTGTGTGAACTGGTTTATATGTGTGATATAATAAGTGGATGGTGTCTACAATAGACTTGCACAAAGCCCAATTCGCTACTTTCTATTAGTTACTAATTACTACATTCTATTCGCACATTAAACAAGTACTTAAAATACAATATTTATGTACACTAATATTATAAAGAGGTAAAAAGGTTTATTCGTTTGTATGTAGGGGGAAATGGTCCAATTCTAAAAATAAATCAACGTAACGTAGAATATTCTGGAATGCTAAAGATTATACATTATATTTACAGCGTATCGTTTTCTTTATTAATAAATGACGCCCGTGTGAAGACAGGTCGGATCGCTAGTGTAATATAAAACCAAACACTACGAGTACTATAAAATAAATGTAATTCATAAATCAATGATGCATATGTGAAAATAAATTTATCCTTAAAGAGGATTCAATCTTAATAATTTATAATTGAGATAAGTATTCATATTTTACAAACATAAATACATAATTCATAAAAGGGCCTCCAGGCTGTGTTAATATTTTAATAAAGTAGCGATCTATTAACGGTTTATTTATTTATTGAAAACCAGTTATTATTACACAAATATTTATAACAACGGATTATTTATTATCCTTTAATTTATTACCGATAAATATATTATTGGCGTAAAATAAAACAAAATGTATTTTTTATTAACTAGTAAGAGTATGATATTTTCATGTTCTGTTCGTTAATTCGTAAGAATTCAACATAATTGTTTATTTAGGATCACAACGAGTAAACTTGTCACTATCAGCAGATATATTTGTATTAAACGTACGTTAAATTGTTTTAAAAAAAAGTATATAATAAAAAAATTATAACGATTTGTTATATTTTTTTTTTTGCAAATTGGACATTAAAACTATTTTTATTCAAAATACACTTTTAATAATTACTTCTTGACAGTGAATTGTCGTGTTTTGTCTAATGATATTTAACTGATAATAAACTTTAAACAAAAAAAAAAAAAATAACAAAACATTATATTAGTTCGTCGCTTTTGATTATCATAAACTATTTTTTTATAATTATTGACAACCCTATATGTAAAATATAGCCTTTTATACAATTCCATTCCGTTGTTTTAATTCACGTGCGTACAATTTACAGTATGTATTTTTTATGCATCGATCGATTTTATTAATCGTTAGTGTTTTTATAAACGTATATAATAAGGCTATTAATAAAACTTTACGTTTTATTTATAATAATCAAATTAAGAAATTGAAAAAAAAAAAATATAATAAAATTAAAGACTTTTTTCGTATACTTATAGCGCTTGTTTCATCTCGCTGATGTTGCATTTAGGGGTTTTTTTTATGTTATAGGTGGCAAACGAGCACACGGCTCACCTGATGGAAAGTGACTACCACCGCCCATGGACATCTGCAACACTGGGGGGCTTGCAGGTGCGTTGCCGGCCTTTAAGGAAGGAGTACGCTCTTTTTATTGAAGGTTCCCAAGTCGTATCGGTTCGGAAAAACCGTAGGTGAGAGCTGGTTCTATAGAGTGGTTGTGCGAGGCAGAAAATGTATGTTTTTTTCGGATTATTATAAATTTCAAGTATTCATTAAATCTTAAATCAAAATTCAAATGTTATCTTATACGCAGTAACGAACATACATACTGAGAAAATTACAAACAATATGCATTGATAATGAAATAACAGTTTGGCCGTCACCTATACAGAAAATAGTAAGCACATTCACTTGCGAAAATATAACAATTTGTAAATAATTCGACATAATCGCAATTCTTTATGTACGGCACGAGAGTGGAAACAACCATCTTCTAAACTGCTGAAAAAGAACTTTACTGGCCCGACCCGGAATTGAATCAACGACTTCGTGACGCAGATACGATAACCATTTTACCAATAAGGCAGTGTAGATATAATATTAGTAGTTGCAAACTGATATATTTTGTAAATATTTTCCAATTGTAAATACATATATATTTATATTATTTAAACTATACTATTATTTGAACTACTTGTAGGTAGGGCTTTGTGCAAGCCCGTCTGGGTAGGTACCACCCACTCATCAGATATTCTACCGCCAAACAGCAGTACTCAGTATTGTTGCGTTCCAGTTTGAATTGTGAGTGAGCCAGTGTAACTACAGGCATAAGGGACGTAATATCTTAGTTTCCTAGGTTGGTCGCACATTGGTGATGTAAGGAATGGTTAATATTTCTTACAGCGCCATTGTCTATGGACAGTGGTGACCACTTACCATCAGGTGACCTATTTGCTCGTCTGCGTACCGATATCATAAAAAAAAATAAACACCTTCGCCTCGACAAAAGTTTCATGTGAATATGACATCAATCGATCGAGTCGTAACTTACACACACACAATTACTAACACACCAACGCTTTTATGTATAAATTACGAACAATTACACGTACATAAAGGCACGCTGAGGTAAGGTTATAGGTGGTAAGGAGAGGTCGTTTACAAAGAATATTAACGTTGAACTCTTGCACATAGGTAAATACTAATGATTATTGTGTATTGTACATATGTTATTATTATTTATAGTATTGTGTACTTAAAGTCATACGGTTGAAAGTGTTAGCAATCGTATACATTTCACAAAAGTCATTTACTGTATATTATGCTAATATATTTTACTATGATGGGTGGATCGTTCGTTTCGAAACCCGATTCAGACTTAACTTAGCTGAATTTAATATTGTAATTTGACGATTTAACAGTTAATTTTTATTTAAATAAAGTTTTTATTTTGATTGTTCAAGTGTTACCTGTTTAGGGGGTATGGTTTTTGGTTACAGTTATCGAAACATATTATATTTGTTTCTGTTTCATATATGTTTCATATATTTGTATTCAAATGTATCAATTATTTCACTCAATAAAATTAAGACATTAAAAAATAAAGATTATATGAACAATTTTGTACAATTATAGTGTCTTCAATAAGTAATCAAAATAATAATAAATATTTTTAATAACCATGTCGCGTGTCGGACACGTCTTCTTCTCAAGAATTTGCCAGCGTCTGAATCAAGTGTGCGACAAACCTAGACGCACTTTCTATTTCTTCACTCTCGTATTCAATACGAATAGCCCAATGGAACAGCAACCCAACACAGCTGAATGAAGATCAATCGCAGAAAAAACAGTTGCACGGGTTTTCCAAGACCGAAGAGCTCAATTGATGAAAGTAGAATAAGCTATGGAGAAATCCATAACACAAAAACCCTTTTAGAAGCCGGGATTCAGCCGAAGTAACGAGTCACTTAAATATTTTAAAAATGTAATCGTAAGATATATTGTTTAATTACGAAATATATGTACTCGAGAATTGGATCAATCTATCTTGATTTTTATCAACGATCGAATATATTCTGATAAAAAATAATAGCGATATATAAAATCGATTCCACGAAGTATCGATTAAAGGTATAACACATAAAATTGCTTTCAATAGGATATTGAATGCCTCGACACACGCAACCGACTATTATGACGGCCTGCGTATAAAGCTATAGACACACTAAAAATTATAACGTGCAGGAATTAAAGATGAAGAAATAAAATATTTTGTTGTAATAACAAATATAAATATTAAACAAATAATTTTAAAATATAAATGAATGACTTACAGTGTAATATTTAAAGGAATTTGGCAGTTTCGTTACCTTTTAAAGCTACGAGTCAACATCAGCCGTCCTTGGGAATAATTGTGGTAAAAAAGTTCCTAATATACTTAAATACTAAGTGCGCAAGTGTAACTTATATACTGATATCTAACCGAACGGATCACTTGGGGTTAAACTGAGAATCAATTTCCATGTACTTATAATGAATTTACGATTAATCTAGAGCTTAACAGTGAAAAATGGTTTAAATTACATGTATCAGATAAAATTCTGCTATTTCTATTTCAAATAACTCACTGCGAAACAACTTAGAAGAACGATTTTGGGTTTGACTAGCTTGTCTGATAAGGTGCTATAAATAGCAATTGTTGAAGTATTGTTGTGTTCCGGTTTGAAGGGCGAGTGAGATAGTGTATATACAGGCACAAGGGACATGACAGCTTAGTTCCCAAGGTCAAATGTGTCACATTGACGAATTATAAATTTTTCTTACAGTCTAAATGTCTGAGGACGTATCCAAAATCTTCTCTTTGACCAAAAGAGATGGAGGGGGAGTAGGTGTTATTTCTGTTACAAATTTAGTGTGCTAAGTTCCTAATAGCATCAACTTTAGGATCGTCGGAGCCGAGTTACGTATTACGTATACGCTATTTTGATTTAATTGATTCTATTAAACCTTTTCACTATACAATATTAATCTTAAACCTACTATGAATGGCCGGAGATTACATAGTTTTAACTAACGTTAAATCATAACTGATATAATAGATACTCAAACGTGCCTAGATTAAACCAAGAACCAGTGTTTTAATCTAGACATAAATTAATAATAGAGGCCTTCCACACCTTCAGAAATAAAATTGAAATGAATTAGATGTTGTTTGGGCTTATAAATATTTTCATATTAATATTTAAATTTTCATGCAATATTTTTTTTCCACATGCGTGAGTGTGTGTACTTCCTATGTGTGCAGTCAAAGAAAATTATTATCACTCAAAAATATTAAAATGTTTAACTACTTAATAGAACTAAAAACAAATTACTTTTAGTTGCTTAAGCGTTCTTCAAGCCGGGTTTAGACAAAGTCCTATTGTCTAAGTTAAGAAATATAATACAACGTTTATTAACATGGCGCTTGTATCGTAAGTTGCACATAATAAATGTGTTCGCTAAGACGGCGCCCGCGGCAACGGTAGCTAGGATGTGCCAATCTTTTCCTTATACATGTATGGTTTATATGACGCACGATATGCTAAATCATCAGACAGTTTTACAATCATGCCCTTGCACTACAGATTCAGCTGGAAATTGGCTGAATATTTTATGGTCCGATAATTTTTTTTTTTAAATAATGATATTTTTTTTTGTGGCTGCAAGAATTTTTTTTAGCGGAGCCATTTTTTTTTTAATTTGGTATAGTTGCTTTCACCCGCCAACATACTGTGAAATTAAAGTGCTACGAGCGGCTTAGAAAGCCAGAAACCAGATAATATTTTGTCGAAAACCACAGGGACCCAAAACACCAAAACATTTATTATTATTACTATTAAAAATTCTTGTGTTTGACAATGATCGTTTACATCACTAACATTGTGTGAGTGATGTATACGATCAATAAATCATTCGAGGTCCATGTAACCCGGCCTTTATTACTCCTCGTACGTAATATACTATTAGAAGGAGTCAACGCACCCGTATGCCGTGGCATGTATTAACAACAGCTACTGTTCTGAGCAACCGGCTAGGACAACTTGTAGAACATCTAGTTGCATTACGTCAGAGTATAGAATAGTTATTTGTGATTAAAGTACAAAAATATATATGTATTAAATGTATATACAATGCGGTATAACTACATTTCGTAGCATGATTATGTAATCAAATACTAACATCATTGGATATCCGAGGAATTGTTGTGCATGAAATTTCGACACTTGTTATAGACCCGAAGAAAGGCTTAATCTGATTTTTTTTTCTTGTTAATGTTTTGTTATGTATTGTTGCGAATATAACCTTAAGATAATATATGTGAATTGTCAACTTCAAATAATTTAACAATGATAAATACGACGGCCGAGGATCGAGTCGAGATGGCCCAGTGGTTAGAACGCACGCATCTTATCCGATAATTTCGGGTTCAAACCCAGGCAGGTTTTCACTGAATTTTCATGTGCTTAATTTGTGTTTATAATTCATGTCGTGCTCGGCTGTGAAGGAAAACATCGTGAGGAAACCTGCATGTGTCTAATTTCAATGAAATTCTGCCACATGTGTATTCCACCAACCCGCATTGGAGCAGCGTGGTGAAATATGGTCCAAACCTTCTCCTCAAAAGGAGAGGAGGCCTTTAGCCCAGCAGTGGGAAATTTAGAGGCTGCTAATGTAAAAAAAAAAATATGACGGGCTTTAAGTTATACGTCACTTCATATTATAAAACAAAAGCGCGTCCGTCGCATCTGTCTGAACGCGAAAAACTCAGACATTTCCGATTTTTCAGATTTTCGTACATTTTTCACAATAAACGGAGTAATTCATAAGGTAGATTTAATTGTATAATCCATTACGGTTTTTCTTATAAATTGGTTAAAATAGGATGTAGCTATGAGTAGGTAACTCAGAATAAAAACCTATCGAATACGTTCTTATAAATAGGTCTTCAAAATAACCAGTAGCTCTCCTGAAAATAAATTATTAATTACTTACAATATAACGCATATCGTTCCGAAAGAAAGCACGACGGTTGTAACGTTGAAAAAAATACATTTTTAAGTTCTAAAATTCAATTTCAAAATATAATAATAATAACCAAGTAACATCAAGTTTATTTATCACAGTTTAAATCAATTCCGCACCAAAGAACCTTTCAATGCAATATTTTCACACAATAGCGGTCGTAACATGCGGAATAACAGAATACTGCCAATAAATCCTTAGACCAACTCAGAATTTTTCCGAGACTTCCTACAATATTTACTGATATAAAGATGCGTCTATACTAGGCGATTTAAAGCGCTATGACAAAACTTCCCTAATATCCTATTATTAAATCAGCCCCAATACGCAATAATACAGATATCACAAAAATACACAGTGATATTATTGCCTGGAGATTAATATAGACAGGCACGTCAGACAAAAATATTATAAATATATTCCAAAGACATGATCAACACACCAATAGAGATCTGTTAATTAAAAAGAAAATCACTTAAAAAAAACCATTCATACTAACGAGGATGGTCACCTAACTTTTATATGTATGTTTTTATAATATAGGCAGGACAGGCAAATGGACCACTTGATGGTAGGTGATCAACACCGCTCACAGTCAATTGCGCTGTATTAAACATTCCTTACATCACCGATGCACCACCAACTTTGACCTAAGTTATGTACCTTGAGCCTACACTGGCTCACTCGGCCTTCACACCGGACCAAAACTATAGT
This sequence comes from Vanessa atalanta, assembly GCF_905147765.1. Taxonomy (NCBI): domain Eukaryota; kingdom Metazoa; phylum Arthropoda; class Insecta; order Lepidoptera; family Nymphalidae; genus Vanessa; species Vanessa atalanta. Next base: position 7,777,611 of record NC_061891.1, on the reverse strand, counting down.
GAGTACTGCCGTTTGGCGGTAGAATATTTGATGAGTGGTTGGTTGTATATACTTATACGTATCTTGTTTATTTATATTAATAATTCTAACCACTGTTAATCCCAACGTGGACTATAAGGTTGACTTATAGAGATTCCTTCCAGGGATAAATCCTCCTTTGTCTAGTACTATTAATTTAAAATAGCATTAACTATTAGTTATGTATGTTTCCGTTTACAATAGAAGAAAAACAAATCAACTGTTGTAATTGTTGGTGAATTTATGAAGAATTAAAAAAAGAACAAAGAAATTGTCAACTACTACTGTTGAAACGCACAATCAGAACAAAACTCCCTGTCATACGTAACAAATTACTTATTAGATATTTAATTCACAATTTGTTATATAATTTTTGATACTAAAAATAAAATTGTTTTTATTTTTATGACACGATTTCCACAGGACGTAGGAAATGATTGATTCAAGGAAAGTTGAGAGTAAAAGTTAATATAGCATAAGGATTATAATTCCGTGGCAGTTGAATGATGTAACAACAGGTTGTGTTTATTTGTCAGTTGTTGGCCGCACAATAACCGCTACCTGCGTGCATTTCTTGTCGCTAGGAATTATAAAGAGCTGTTACAACAATATTTAGCACAGAAATTATAAAAAAAAAACAACTACAAACGTAACCTATTATTAAAATCAAACTAACTAATTAGACCGATTTTCTTATGAAGAACGTTGTCATAAAATATATTATTTATTTATTTATTTATTTATTAACTCTTTATTGCACCCAAACTTAAAACTCAAAATTACAATTTTGCTACACAAAAGTTGCAACAGGATGATTATAGCTGTTTTGTAAAAAAAACCCAATAATCAATACAAACAGGTATATAAATAAAATCGAGTGTATAAATAAAAAAAAACATAAGTATATTAGTATACTAAAATGTAGCAGCGTGGTAGAACAAGCTATATACCATTCCTAAAATAGGGGACGCGTTGCCCTGTAGTCAGACATTTGTCTATGTATATAAATAAGAATATGAAATATTTAGGCGATGCCATAAATAATTATGTCAAATGTAATTTGAAAAAAGAACCCTTATTTTCAAGTCATCAATTAACAGCTCCATATAATTAGGCAATTGCAATTAGATCGTCAATAGACAAGTGTCGCAGGACCCGTTCTAAGGCAGTGGTTATAACGTTACCGACTGTAGTCAGCCGATAATTATTGACTAGTTTTCTTCAGTTAATACTTTCTTTAATCTAAGGGCAACGACCGGATACAAACTAATGCTACGACTTTTTGCATTTCATATACGTTCATTAATTCGTTTGTCATCATATGTATTTTTATTAACTCATTTATTTCTAATTTTATTGTTTCAGCTCTTCGGATTTTCTAGTACGGTTTTATATAAAATATTTATTAGTAATTACTAAAATATTAATACATTCTACTAGTGATCCAGTGTATAGGTTGAAGGATACGCGAGCCGGTGTGATTACTGGGGGTAGATTATCTTAAGTCAAAATTGCACAAATTTGTAGACTCTACATTTCTATTTTAAGGTTTTATATGTACATAGGTATCTTTATTTAAAGCTATGAGTTGTAAATAACCCTATTTTTAAGTCAAATAAAGGCGGGCGAGCAGTTGAGCCATTTGGTGGTCACCACTGTTCATACAAATTGATATGAAATTTTAACAATTCCTTACATCGTTAACGGGCCACTGACCTTGTGAACTAAGATGTTATGTCCATTGTGTCTGTAATTACACTGGCTCACTCATCCTTTAAATGGAAATAAAACAGTGCTAAGTAGTCTGAATATGTAAATATAGACGACAATGATAACTATAAACAGAGATGAGTTAGGATTAAACACTCTAACTCAATACAAAGTATGCGTAGTAGTAGTGGTAGAACTTCGTACATACCCATCTGAGTAGACCACCACACTTAGTATTATAATGTTTTATTTTAAAGGTTGAGTTAGCCAGTTTAACAACTGATGCAATCTCACGATGTAAGTGTTAGTAAATATTTCTTAAATAGACCATATACCTACAATCAGATTGCCAGTTTGTGCCATCATCCTCCCGCTCTTATATCAATTTTATTTGGGATCAGCGTAGCATGTCTTCTTCATCCATAATTCTCTGTCTGACGTCATCTTACAAGTAACATTATTTCCAGTCATATCACACAATCCACCCATAGTTTCTTCGGTCATCCCCTTCCTCTATATCTATCCACGTCCATCCTCAAGACCTTCCTCACAACATGGCCCTCATACCTCCGCATAACATACCCATACCATGATATATTGCGATGTGATTGCCAGTTTGTCCATCTAATTTAAATAAAACCACGATATACAACTATCGTACTTCTTCAAATTTAAGTTAAGCCAGTCGTTAAATACATTCAATGATTTAAAGATAATATTGATTCGAAAAAGAACGTGTGGTTTTTAATATTACCTATGAATTTTACATTACACCGCACGAACGAACGTATAATTTATTTGTTTTCTAATGTAAATAAAGGCCACACAGCGTGGCGTGGTATCGAGTAATCTTTATAATGTAGAAGATTACTGCGTACGACGGACTGACATACTATTGTTTTATATATATGCATTGTGAAATTGCATGTTTGTATTAAATCGGGTACACGACTGAATTACGCATTTCGATTGGCTGACGAAGCAGAATGTGGATGTGCCTCTAACTTTTTATTATGAACGAAGCGGAATATATATTTTTTTATTTTTTCATTCAACGAACTGTTGCCATATATGTAAATATATGTAGCGAATAATTTAAATCTATGATTGTGTTTTTGTGATAATACGTCGAGACGTTTTATATATGTCGGAGACTGGAAAGCGGAACGTCAAATCTTAATTGATTTGGGCGTATTCGGATGCGATGGTGGACAACACTGAAGTAGTTGACAGCTGACGGTTGCTAAGGGTTGTTTATATAGAAAAAGTGGATAGTTCATCAACGTCCGACTTCGCCGCGTTTCGAAAAGTATACAATGGAAGAAGATCGCCCACATTCTCCGACGTTCCCTTCGTTATCAGAAGTGGGATGTAACCGAGAAGAAAATCGACATGAAGCACGTGGTGCCGAAAATACAAAATGGCACCTTCTTATGGAGCAGCAAAACCGCAACTTTATGGCGTTGATCGAGGCAATGAAAACACCGTCTACTAGCAAGGATATCCAGCTACCGAAGTTCAACCTAGATCAAGACAACGTGGATGCTCGCGCATGGATTACAACCGCGGACATGTGCATCACGGATCAAGACTTACAAGGCGCTTCACTCATGATGGCTTTGAGTCGTGCGCTTAAAGGACAAGCTTCGGCCTGGCTATCGCAAGTGTCATTTCATGGAATGACCTGGACCAACTTTAAGGATTTATTTACTGCCAGGTATGAGAGTGCCGAAACTTCTGCTGCGTTTTTGATTAATTTAAACAGTGGTAGACCAAAAGAGAACGAATGTTTAGCCTCATACGCGGCAAAATTGATGTCATCTATTATGTCAAAGTGGAAAAATCTCTCAGTTGAACAAATTGCAGTGTCCACTATCCTAGCGCATATTTCTCAATTTGAACCTCGGGTTCAGCGACTCTCCTTCACGGAAAATATTACCACCAGAAACCGCCTGCAACAAGAACTTAAAGCTACTTCATTTTTGAAACGGAAATCATCCTACGCACATGATCACAGTCAGGATCCGAAAAGATCTCGTTTTCCTTCTGATACCGCTGCTGCAAAGTGTTACATTTGTGGCAAACCGGGTCACAAAGCAGTACAATGTCGCTCAAAAAGCGAAGCAAGGAGTCAAGACGTGGAACCAAAGCCACCAGTTGCTGATGCCATGCCAAGGAAGACTTCTTCTGCTGCTTCTGTTACCTGTTTCAACTGCCATGCCACAGGTCACTATGCGAAAAACTGTTCACGGAGGGGCAATAAAGAGGACAGCACTAGCAGTGTGGCCGGGCCTTCGCAAGAGAAGCGAGTCAACGTCTGCGTCGTCAACTCGCCTGAGGGGCTGCTTCGAAATGCTGGTGAGCAGTTTAAGTTTACTTACGATTCTGGTGCTGAGTGCTCGCTAATGAAAGAGTCTATAGCTTGTAAATTTAATGGAAAACATTTTAATAATGTTGTTGTGATGTCTGGTATAGGCAGAAACACTATTAGCAGTACGTTACAAATTGTATCGCAGATTGAAATCAATGATATCCCGGTAGAGGTTGTTTTTCATGTCTTACCTGATCACCATTTACATTATGACATCATGATTGGACGTGAAGTACTAACGTTAGGTATAGCCGTACATATGACATGTGACAAACTGACTTTTTATCGCCCCAACATTGTTAACGTTTGTAAATCTAAATCCAATATTGATTTAAATTCCCTTGACACTGACGTACCCGCAGAATTTAGAAGTGAATTGATAGAGCTCTTGAAATCTTTTGAAAGTTTTTTTACTACCGGAGTACCAACTACGCGTGCTGACACTGAACCAATGACTATACGCCTGAAAGACCCTAATAAGACTGTGTACCGACGACCTTACAGACTGAGCCCAATAGAGCGAAGTGTTGTGCGTGATAAAATAAATGAGCTGCTTGAAGCAAATATTATACGACCCAGCTCGTCACCATTCGCCAGTCCTATTCTGCTGGTAAAGAAGAAGGACGGGAGCGACCGAATGTGTGTCGACTATCGCGAGCTCAATGATAATACAGTGCCGGATAGGTTTCCTCTTCCCCTCATCTCCGATCAGATTGCTAGATTGCATGGTGCACAATTCTTTTCTATTTTAGATATGGCATCAGGCTTTAATCAAATTCCGATGCATCCAGACTCTATTGAGTGCACATCATTCATAACACCTGATGGCCAATACGAATATTTGGCCATGCCGTTTGGCTTGCGAAATGCGCCCTCGGTCTTTCAACGTGCTGTCATAAAAGCTTTAGGTAGTCTGACAAGTACATATGTAGTCGTCTATATAGATGACGTCCTAATCATTGCGAACCATCCAAAAGAGGCACTTGAACGATTAAAGGTAGTTCTTCAGGTTCTCACCGACAAAGGTTTTTCACTTAATGCTAAAAAGTGTTCCTTTTTGAAGCAAAGAGTGGAATATCTTGGGTTTGAAGTATTTCAGGGTCAAATTAGGCCTAACCCTAAGAAAATCGAAGCCCTAACCGCTCTACCGCCTCCAGAAACTGTCACTCAGTTACGCCAATTTATTGGCTTGGCCTCGTATTTCAGGCAATTTGTGCCTAAATTTTCACAAGTGATGGCACCTTTATATTCTCTAACTGCTGGAAACGGCAAACTTGATTGGCAGCCCGAACATGAGGCCATTAGACGTCAAATAGTGTCAGTTCTGACAAACGAACCTGTTTTATCCATTTTTGACCCTGATCGTGAAACAGAACTTCACACTGATGCCAGTGCAATCGGCTACGGTGGTGTATTAATTCAAAAGGACGAAGGTGTACCACACGTAGTAGCTTATTATAGTCGTCGCACCACTTCCGCAGAGTCAAAGTACCACTCTTACGAGTTGGAAACTCTTGCGGTCGTGAATGCAGTGAAACATTTTAGGCATTTTCTACACGGTCGTAAGTTCGTCGTCGTTACAGACTGCAGTTCCTTGAAATCCGCCCGTAAGAAACTCGATCTTACCCCGAGAGTCCATAGGTGGTGGGCATTCCTTCAGAGTTTTGATTTTAACGTAGTTTATAGAGAAGGAAAGCGTATGGCTCACGCTGACTTTTTCTCACGTAACCCTCTATCCCCGAATCCTAAGAAAACTTTTGACGCGGTAGAACCTAAGCAGGTACATTCTACCGAGATTACCAAAAACTGGCTTCTTGCTGAACAACAGCGTGACAGCGATATTATGAAGTTGATTGGTGATCTTACTGATGGTAATCTTAATGAGGATGTTGCTAAAACCTATGAAATGCGTTCTGGTACACTGTATCGCAAAATACAGCGTAACGGAAAATCTCGTTGTTTACCTGTAGTTCCTAGATCACTGCGTTGGTCTATTGTTCATAGTGTGCATGAAGGGCTGGTACATTTGGGCTGGGAAAAGACGCTTGAAAAGATGTATGATTTTTATTGGTTTGAAAATATGTCCAAATTCGTAAGAAAATTCGTGGAAAATTGCGTAACTTGTAAGGTTTCTAAATCAAACTCGGGTAAAGTTCAAGCGGAATTACACCCGATACCCAAGGTAGCAGTTCCTTGGCACACAGTGCATATAGATGCCACTGGCAAGCTTAGTGGTGTGAAAGATGCAAAGGAGTATGTATTCGTCTTAATAGACGCATTTACAAAGTACGTCCTATTGTACCACACTCGTAAAATAGATACCGCCAGTAGCATTAAAGCAGTAAAAGACAGTGTTGCTTTATTCGGTGCTCCAACACGAATTATAGCAGACCAGGGTCGCTGCTTTGCAAACCAAGACTTTCGTGAATACTGTAATTCAGTTAATATTAAGTTGCATTTGATCGCAACCGGTAGCTCACGAGCCAACGGTCAAGTTGAGCGAGTTATGTCGACTCTTAAAAATATGCTCACTGCAGTCGAAACTTCAAAAGGCTCTTGGCAGGATGCTCTCCCCGATGTGCAATTAGCTCTAAATTGCTCGATGAATCGTGTAACCAAATCAAGTCCGTTAGAGTTACTGATAGGTAAGGTTAGCAGACCTCTGGAGGTAATGTTAGCTGAGGACGTAGAGCAGAAGCTTGACTTCGAGGAGTTGAGATTGAACGCGGTGACTAACATTGATAAAAATTCTAACTATGACAAGACTCGATTCGATAGAACGAAGGCTAAAATTGTTCCTTTTTCTTTGGGTGATTATGTTCTACTAAAGAATGAAGAGCGAAATCAAACAAAGCTCGATCCCAAATTTAGGGGACCTTTTAAAGTAATCGAAGTATTGGAAAACAATAGGTACATTTTAAAGGCTATAGATTCAAAACGTACCTATAGGTACGCCCATGATCGTTTAAGAAAAATGCCTGATAATGATAATATTTCTGATTCTAGTGATGTAGAAGATGTCGAGTCCAATGACTGAATGATGAGTTAAATTAAGTGGTGCTTTCTTTTTGGTTAGTGAACAGTAATTTACTGAGTTGGTAATGGAATATATCGCTCCTTTTTTTTGGTGATGTGTTTGTTATATTGGTTGTTGAAGGCAGTATGTAAGAGTCATTCGAGGGAGATGACACGGTTAACGTCACTCGATGGAGGTGGCATGGTTATCGTCACTCGATGGAGGTGGCATGGTTATCGTCACTCGATGGAGGTGGCATGGTTATCGTCACTCGATGGAGGTGGCAAGGTTATCGTCACTCGATAGAGGTGGCATGAGTTGCTATTGCTCGATATAGGTGATAGCAACGACACTTTTTGATATTTGTGATATTATTTTCTACTATGATACTGTTCACTAATGAGCGAGTTGCCTTCATTATATTATGTAATGTAATTTATGATGTAATTGAAATAAACTTGATGTTACCGCTAGTATTGTGGTTTATTACGTAACAAACCCTATTATTTGACTAAATGATGATCAGAATGGGCCGATCTTAAGATATTGCAGAATGTTTTCCCTTTTGCAGCACCATCACACAGGGACGTGTGACGCGTCATGATGGCCGTGTCGGAGACTGGAAAGCGGAACGTCAAATCTTAATTGATTTGGGCGTATTCGGATGCGATGGTGGACAACACTGAAGTAGTTGACAGCTGACGGTTGCTAAGGGTTGTTTATATAGAAAAAGTGGATAGTTCATCAACGTCCGACTTCGCCGCGTTTCGAAAAGTATACAATGGAAGAAGATCGCCCACATTCTCCGACGTTCCCTTCGTTATATATATTTTAAATATTTTGATTATTTATTTTATGTTAACTGTATGTCTTCCTCGATAATAAACAATAAACGAAAAGCTTTACTTTAGTGAACCTTTAAAATATGTGCAGTTAAATTCTTTTTAAAGAATTACACGTTCGATTTATAAAAACAAGAGTTTTTTTTTAATTCATATTCGACATTAAATAAATAAAATATTTGTTAAAAAGACAGTAAAATTAGAAGTGTCTAACTGTCATAATATGACTGTTTAGCCAAGAAATAAAAAAAAAATCTGATGAAGATACTCAATTTTCAGTCCAGCTGTTGTTCAATTTGCAGGTTCTTATTGTTATTTGATTGACGATGTATTTTATTATTAAAAAAAAAAAACTTAAGGATATGATCTATATTAATCCATCGTTGAAATAATCATCGTATTATAGGCCGGCTCCCGACTTTACGGTCTAAAATTAGCCGTTTGATCAACAAATCATTCAATTCCGCCAGCATTACTATAATTTTGAATAGAATTTATCTGAGCCGTATAACTTAATAATGATTTGGTCTTTTGAGTGTAATGATTCATTTAGACAAAATTTTTTTTTAACTCTTCGTTTTATTGGTTAGAGTATTAGGTTGTAGATCCCAAAATTTTATCAAAATTATTGAATTCTTCTGTCAAGTGATTCTTAGTTCATAAATGGAATACAAAACAAAACGTATCCTCATTTAATAAATGTAGATCATATTTTACAATCACGTCGGTTTACTGGCTGTTAAATATTATTAAGTATAATTGACTTCCAGCTTAATGTATACAGATAAAAAATACAAAAGCGATCGAGAACAACTATCGCATAACACCGCGAATTATTGTCATAATTCACATTCTCACATATTAATAACTACCTTAGTTAACAATTAATATGATAATAACATTATTATAAAAAATAATCTATATTTATACTATAGTAAAGAGCTGAGGAGTTTGTCTGTCTATCTTGTGTTCTTAGGAATGAGTTAATATCGTGATCTTTAGACTAACTTGGTTATTATGAGTACCCAAAAAGGATATATATTTTTAAATATTTCTTGCTGTGAATTTATTTATAAGAAAATTTAACCATATCTCAACTAATATTGTATAGCCGTCATCATCAGGCCGGGTCCAGTGTTGGGCATAGATCTTCCATGAGCTCAATTTTCAGCAGCAACACTGATGTAAGGAGTCACGCTCTGTGATCGCGAACTGCATAATTATATCAGGCTCATCCAAAGACATCTCACACAACACACATATGTATATACACACACACACACACTCAATGTTCGAAATAATTTCGATTAATTATAATAAAGATATTTTTTATATTACTTACTTTTTATGTTTCGTTTACCTTTTTTGAGAGAAAAAATTAGGAAGGAACTGATTTTTAACGCACGGTTCATACTAATTCGGAAGTCAGAATGGTATTATTAAGATGTGTAAAAATAATATTCACAATATAGCTATAAATATAATTGTTACGTACATACGTAATATTATTTACTTTTTTTGTATATAATATAGAGATAGCAAAAAAGTTGTTTAGTGTTTTAAAAAATTAGGTTATCAATTATTAAGTCTACAACTTAATCGTTACACTGTTGGCGCGCAAATATTTTTATGAATTCTTTATAAAATATTTTAACAGGTATACCAATATACGACACATTTCTGAACGCTAAATATTTATTTGTTGAAAATTAAATTATTTTACGTTCGAAGTAAAAATTTTTTATTAAATTTTTTTTATTTTTATTTTTATTTTACTTTTATTAAAACATTAGGAAAACGAAGGTATTATCTTTTGTTATATGATATATACATACAAAATATTGGTTGATGATAATCATATATTGTGTTTATTGATATGGCTGTGTGCAAGACCGTCTAGGTACCCTTCACTCATCAGATATTCCACCTCTAAACAACAATAATTAGTATTGTTGTGTTCCGATTTTAAGGGTGAGTAGGTCAGACTACAGACACAAAGGACATAACATCTTAGCTTCCAAGCCTGGTGGTGCATTGGTGATACAGCGCCAGTTTATGCAACTTAAAAAAAAATATAAACTTAATCGCATAAAACAATTTCATCTACATTACCAAAGAGCCGTTTATATATTATAAAAGAACTCATCCCTCTATACAGATGCAAATATCCGCCATTGCTCACTAAATCGATCCCATTCGGTCATTCCGCTCTCTCGCTCATCAATCACTAGCAAGATTGAACGTCTGGGAAAGCTACTGGAATATTCTATTTAAAATGTCATGTCGTTATGGGATGTTCAATTTATATGTGAAGTTAAACTATCAAAAAAAGATAAAAAAGGTTGTGTAAATGCTTTCGTATATTAGATCAACATCGAATCAGTTAAAGTTTTAAAATTATTTATTGATAAATATCGAATGATTTCTTATTGGTCGAAATACAACAGTAATCAATTGTTAGGAGAAATATAAATACAGAAGTTCGAAAAATAGTAAAAATAAGACTCAGTTGGATACCTTGTCCTTATTATCTTATAATATTAAAAAAAAAAGCGTCATTGAGTTTTAACTTTGACAAGCAACTCAAAGACATTCAACTAAGAATTGAATTGGAGACTTGTGTTGTTTAGAATTGGCAGTTAGTATGAACGTAAGCTATGAAGGTTTTATGTTTAATATTTATATATGATATTTATGTAAATCAAACACACGCTAGTGCGTCTATGTTATATGTATAAATTTAAGGTATTTCTAATGCATATTATATAAAAATATTACTTTTCTCACTTCTCCGTATAAACTTAAAATGTGTGAAATTTCATACTTCAACGTCGGCGTAATTTTCGTAAAGAGATGTACAAAATTTTTACTTCACTCATTAAGTCTACCCGAGCCCACGACATCGTCCGCGTAAGGTTAAAAAAAAAAAACCAATATCCTACCCCCGGGACTCAAACTACCTCCAAACCAAATTTCATGTAAATTTATCAAGCTTAGTTCATAACAAACATTTAGCGTAACAGACAGAGAGAATATTATTATACGCATTAGTCACTGCGCAAATGTAGTTCATTTTAAGCTTGTATAGTTATTAATTGTTTAGTCGATTTTGTTTTATTGTCTGATATTAGAGGACGTTGTTTCAAGTCAAGAACAGCGCCATTTTCATTCTTAGTCTTAGAAAACAACGTACAACACAACGACAAACAGAAACATTTTTCATTCATTATCCAATAAATCTCTACCTATTTTAGTTATTTATTATATGAATCAATTATTATATACAATACATAACACAATTAACAAAATAAAACATACATTAAATAAATATCGCGTATCAAATTATTGGCATAATTGCCACCTAATAAATATTACAAGCGAAGTGAGTTAATGAACGTTATTCATTAAAATAAATTTATTAACAAATATGTTATATATTATTATAGATCTATTATTTCACTTCTGAAACCCTAATCTTAAATTGACCTGTGCTAAATTTATTAAAAATAAAAACAAAAATAATATCAATGAACTATCTATAAGACTTTGACTGTTATTAACTTCTATCGATATCCCTCAATCTTTACAATACAAACTCCGAATAGATGTTTGATGTTTAGTATGACAATAAATTGTCTGAACTACATAAGCAACACTTTATATCACCAAATCGAAAGAATTTCAACGCTTAGTCAAATACCGTAGAACCAAACGAAGAAAATCTTAAAACAAAATCTAAAGGAAATACCGCAATACCACGAAACGAATTTAACGTAAACTACGGACATCGGAACATTCCAGAACGCATTCCAAATTCAAATTCGAAAAAAATCCCAAAAAGACATCACTTGAACTAAACACTCAAACAATAAAATGAAATCGATAAAAACTATCCCATATATATCCGAGATACTCGTAAAAGTATAAAAGAAATTATCTCGTGACGGTGAGGCGAGTGTTTATTTAATATATGTTAATATAATGCTGGATTATAGAAGGCTATAGAAAATATTCCCACATGTACAAGAGATATGTAAATGGTAATTAAGTAAGAACAGTCTTGTGAGAGAGTGTTTTAAGAGGGCAGGTGGCAATCACTGAGGTTAATAAATTGTTATTTTTAAACATATTGTAATGTTCTAGACTCGATCAATGATCAAACGTAAGATTGAGTGTCTCCTTGATAATGGATTAGTCGTGAGAATGTGTTACAGAACGTTTGAAGGTACTCCTTGATTTTCATACAGAATGATGGCATCTCACTTAAATCATCTTATCTTATAAATTAATAGCGAAGGCGATTTTTTGCCCAGCGATTATGGGACTCTGGTTATAGTCTAATTTTGAAGAGCTCCAGCCATACATATGCAGAAAATTCAAGAGGGTTCTTGATTGCAATTTACTAAATTGTTACGATTTAACAAATAATTTATATTAGAGAGTGGGAGAAAGTTACTGGCCGGTTAAAGAGCGGTGCTAACTACGGCTGTATTAGAAAAAAAAATGAAAACACATAATTATATATACAAACATTTTAACTGAAAAATGTATACTTTTTGATATAAAAAAACAAATTTGAAAGATTTTCATAATTTAAGCGCCAAATGTAGATGAGTAACTTAAAACAAAACCTGTCAAAGGTATCGAACTTCCTAAAAAATTGCGAAATAAACGCGAAGTTCCGCTGTAGACTAGTCGTGAGGTAAGTTGAGAAAATGTATTTACATTCGAATTTTGAAAAACATTACACTTGCACACTTACACAAGATTTCAATAACATTTTGAATGTGTGCGTATGCTTTATATTTAGTGTAAATCACGTTACAATCTAAACCCGTAATATAAATTTGATTCCGGTTTGAAGCAATCGCTTGTATATTCTTATTAATTACGTAACATTGTCTTAATATTATTTGATTCTTTTTTTTTAAATTATAAATCATATTTAGTTTTTTTAAATATTAAAAATTATAATTCCGTCAAATTTTAAATATCGATTACAATTACTGTTACCATTGATAACATTTGTGTTATATTACATACTTTAAGTTTATATTTAATACTAGGATGAAACGCGTTTGAATTTAACAAAAAAGATGTTGTTGTAGTCTAAGTTACTTCTTATTACATCAGCTATCTGCCAGTGAAAATCCCGTCAAAATCGGCCAAATCTTTCCAGAGATTAGCCGAAACAAACAGACAGACAGACAACAATTGTAAAAAATAAAAATATGGTATATGTACCGTGTATACATGTGCATTTAGTTAAAATCGGTTATTTGAATATTACAAACAGACACTCCAAATTTATAATATGTATAGATATATATTGTATTATATAAACCATTTCCGATCTTTGTATTGTAAACGATATCCATCAGTGTGAAATATTGGTCAAATGAATATCTATCGTATCTTAGATTATTTCCTAAATGTATTCAAAGTAACGATTGTAACTACGACTAACATCTCACGATGCCGTTAAACAGATTAGGTTTCAATGCGTGAAGTGTGAGAACGTAATTAGTGTTACGTTGTATATGTTTCTCGTCAGGTTTCGACAAGTTGTAGAATAGTTTTTTTATGTATATAATATTGGTATGTGATGGTTATGGTATGTGGTCACCACCTCCCATATTAGCGCTGTAAGAATATTAAATATACCTCACAAAGCCAATGCGCCAACAACCTTGTGAATATAAAATATCCCTTGTGCTTGTAGTTACACTGGCTCACTCACCCGTCAATCTGGAACACAGCAATACTGAGTTCTGCTGAATGGCAGAATATCTGATGATTGGGTCGTACCTACATACCTTCTTTCACAAAGCCCTGCCACCAAGTAACAGAGCCACTAGTAACTTAGTCCAAACATAGTGTCTACCTTACTAAAAATTAATTTGACGTATCAGAAAATAAAATCTCTAAATATATAGTATATGCAAATTCCAACTTAAGTCTACCGATAGAAGAGACAGATACATTTAAGTTAAAAAACATAAGCAGCTGTAATATTCCCATAGACAATAATTACGTTGTTAAATTACCAAAAAATATTAAACTTATCTAATAACTTAACAACTTAATACCGGTAACGGTCTATTAAAATTCAATTTCAAAAATCGAACGACGTCTTTAAGACTGTTTTTTTTTTTTAATTATAGATAATATTAAACAGTAAGTTCGTTAAACCGTTACAGATAATGAAACACACATAACTAACTTTTATTACTAATGGAATTTCCTTAAATACTATATATAATATGTCCGTAGGTAATTTAATTATAGAATTTTAATATATTTTTAACTCCATAATTGAGATATAAAATGGATACAAATATGCATAATTTTATTAATATTAACTTAGCGGGAGTCGTGTCGAGTTTAAAATAAAACGTTAATATCAACTATTTTGGTTAAAAAAACAATTTAAATATTTATAATCTAATAAAAGAACAGTCATCTCGCACTATAAAAGTATTAAGAAAGGTTATATAATCATTCAAATCTATGAATATATGTCTTGAGAAAGCATATATTTGTATATATATTTTTGTGTTTTTTTTTTTAATTAATAGTATAAAATCTAGTGGGGACTTTGAAAGATCAAAATCAAAATTAATATACTTTATTCGAGTAGGCTTTTACACGCACTGTTGAATTGTCGTTTAACAAACTAAATTAAATGAAGCTATCGAGAAGAACCGGCAAGTAACTCAGTAGTTACTCTTTTTCAACATTTAAAAATACAAAGTCATGTTAGTAAATACAATTATATACCTATGTATATAATACATCCTGCCTAGAAGTCAACAAGAATTAGCTCCACGGTTTTATCATCTATATAATCTTGTATTAAACATTATGTACCTTTACCAATGTATTTTTTACAAATTATATGAATCCGCAAAGTTAAAAATATATTAATAGCTAATAATAGCGTGGATCCCTACCATACCTTCGATATTTTTTACTAAATACATAGTATTGTTTTGTTCCGGCACATGGGACATAACATCCCCATTCCCAAGGGTGGTGGGGCATTGGTGATATGAGGAATGATTAATATTTCTTACAGTACTCAATGTGGCAGTGGTGACTTCTGACCATAGTGGTCCATTCCTCAGTCCGCTTACTTAAATATCAATAAAATAAAATAGTTTAAAAAAAATATACGTAACACTTTTTTTTGATGGAACGGCAAATCAGACAAGAGCGAAAACATCTTACTTTCAAATTCGTATACAGGACCAAACTCTTTACGTGCTCTTCGAGACACGGGCACACACTAACAAATGTAACATTACAATTATTAAAAAATTAATAAACATCAATTGTATTTCTTGCATTATATCATTCCCTCTATCATAAAAAAAAGGATAATTAATATGTGTGCGTTCGTATATTTCTTAGGGGGGGGAGTTTCGTAAAATCCTTAGCGGATGTCTACAACATATAAGGAGCCAAATTTCAAGTTTTTTGTTTTTAGGTGTTATTGTTTCTGATATTTCGTGATTCATCAGTAAGTAGTATTTATATAGATTTAGATATTGACAGTCATAAAACTTTCTTTTTCTACATGTAATTGTCATTTAAGTTATTATCAACGATGTAGCAAACAAATGTAAACATTCATTTTAATTATGCAAGACTTACATTAAAGTGCTAATTAAGTTGTTTTAATTTAATTTTATAACTATATATCAATTTATTTCAGTGAAATCGACTAATATGCGTTTTTAATATAACATTCGATATAGTTAAGGCACAATAGCTTAGTTGTCTAACAGCTAGCGATGGATAAGTATCAGGTTCGATCCTGAGATTAAAGTAGAAATAATATATCTATTATTAATACCTTGAAAATAAGGATTAATATAAATGACATTATACAGAGTAGCTAAAAGTTTAAAAAGAGTTTTCTTTCCGAAAATTACCTAAATTTTTTTTATCCCTCGGTGATGAAAGGAAATCCTGATACTGAATAACGGACTGTTATTTTAAACACGCATACTCGTAGAAATAACATTAAAAGTTCATTGACCTTTACCATCATTATACCCAATAGTATCAATATAATATTAAGCTACTTGTAATATATACTTAGTAGGCATAAATGCTATGACTATTAAAATAAAAATCTAACTCATCCACACTCCCGGTTTATATTCCTTAATCAAGATGAAAAATGTATTTTATTACATAGCTATTAAATTTAACAATAGAACATGCTAAATGAAGGAATTTTATGATTTCATAAATATATGTAACGACCATTCCACGTGCTCACAATACCAACTATTAAACGATACAATATCCCGGTGACAATATTTCTACAAGTGTAGATGCAATCTTTTCACACAAATATTTATTACGTACGATCAAAATTAGCCCTTATTGTGTTGATAGATTACATCCCAAAGGCATTCGGTATACAAAACTTCTAATGTTGAAATTCCTTTGACGTGTCTATGCAAAGGCAATAAAACTTGTCAATATAAAACTTTTAATGTAGAAACGAAATTGAACTTTATTAATTTAAAAATAAAGTTTGTTCTCGTATAATGTAGCAGGAGAATACATAAATAAAACGGATAGTCGGATAAACCACGGCAGCCGTGCCTTTGTGTAGTTTTTGATTGAATATCGAATGTATTATCGTAAACTCGAATCGATTAATACGGGGAGAATCGATTGTGAATCGATATCTTTGATAACTAATTCTAATGTATTCATGAAGTACTAGATATCGCCATTAATATGTTGCTTACATTACGAAATATATAAAATTAATAATGAAAAAATATGAAATAAATAACTCCTAAGAAATTCTGGTCATAGCCACCATAATCTACGGGCAGTCAACTACCCAGATGATAATAATAATAATGTTGTGCTTATAATAATAATACCTTGAAATCAAGTAACATTTTATTAGCACGATCCGGCGTTTGAACCCAGGACCTCGAAAGTGACCTTTTGACCAAGCAAATTAACTACTTGACCAACGAGGCAATGAAACTGCATCAATTGAAGAAGCCATATGATATTAAATAAACATTTTTTTTGGCTGCGTAACTGATAAAAACTTCTAAACCCAATTTATAAGACCTCAGTTAATTTCTATTTGATGTCATAGAGGTGAGTGGACTGCCAAATTAACCACCTTGTGGTATGCGATCACCACCTTAAAACGCGAATGTTATATGTGTTCGCATATATGTTCGCTATGTCAACATATATGTTCGCCATCTTATATATTACTTTTAACTGAACATTGGGGAATCGATACTGAAAAAGTATACTGATTTTCATTCTTATCTTCTTTGTATATGTTAGGTAGACGGTCTTTCAAATCGTGTTGCCAGCCAGGCCAGCTGATGATAAGTGAACACCACTGCCCAAAGATAATGGTACTATAAGGAAAATTAACCATTTCTTATTTCACAAGAGCCGAGATGGCCCAGTGGTTAGAACGCGTGCAGCTTAATCGATGACTTCGGGTTCAAGCCCAGGCAGGCACCACTGAATTTTCATGTGCTTAATTTGTGTTTATAATTCATCTCGTGCTCGGCGGTAAAGGAAAACATCCTGAAGAAACCTGCATGTGTCTAATTCCAACGAAATTCTGCCACATGTGTATTCCGCCAACCCGCATTGAAGCAGCGTGATGGAATATGCTCCAAACTTTCTCCTTAAAGGGAGAGGAGGCCTTTAGCCCAGCAGTGGGAAATTTACAGACTGTTAATGCTAATAATGCTATTTCATCAATGTACCAACCTTGG
Source organism: Vanessa atalanta (assembly GCF_905147765.1). Classification (NCBI taxonomy): domain Eukaryota; kingdom Metazoa; phylum Arthropoda; class Insecta; order Lepidoptera; family Nymphalidae; genus Vanessa; species Vanessa atalanta. Next base: position 7,759,869 of record NC_061891.1, on the reverse strand, counting down.
GAACTAAGTTATTTCCTTATGCCTGTAATTACATTAGCTCACTCACCTGAATAGAATATATGATGAGTAGTACCACCAAGTAAATTATTAGTTTTCAACAAAACACGAGTGAGATTCATATCTCGAACAACCTTACTTACACTCTTTTGATACGTGTATCCTTTAAACGCTATAATTAATGCTTAATAGTGCTCGCTGATTGGTCGAAATATATAACAAAAAAAATACAAGATACATTGATTCGAAAGATTTTAGAAATGAAACTCAAATGGATACCTTGTCAATATCATCAAAAAAAACAACCGTCAAAAGACCCAAATGTTTAATGACTTTTATGTTTGATATGACGTACGTATTATATAATAATAATATTTTTATTCGTATTTAGTACGTTACATACATCAAAGTGGCCCTGTACCCTTAAACTAGGGAACCCCGTTTCTCAGGAGCCATTGGCTTCCCAATCGATGCTTGCATTCGTCTGACTTATTATAAGGTTCGTTTAAACAAAAAAAATAGTGTGATCGTACTTATGTATATTTCATATTAAATGTGTGTGGGGTTGTATGTGGGGTTGTAATAAACTTATGGTAGCAATTTTAAATGAGAGATATGTATACTTTAATGCTACTGTTAAAATGTGCTTTCAGTATTTTATTTCAATGAGCATTTCCATAACGGTTTTGTGGCGAAGTAAACGTATAATATAATATTACTTAATTTTTTTACCTCAAATAAACTTTTGTTATTATGTACTACGAGGAACTTAGTCCATTTGAAATTCAGTTTGTCACAAAAATACTGTAAGAACTTTACTTCAAGCCATTCCCAACATTACACCCTCAAAGGATGAAAAGTCTATCCCATTAAAAACATAAATGTAAAAATGAGAGCCAAGTCCAATATTATGATATATACCTTGGTTGTTGTCGTCAACGACCAAAGAAGTGAGATCTGAATGGGTGCCAAGTTAAATAGTCCTTTCTGAAATTTATTTATAATACATAAAATATCATTTCATCTTATAACTTGGGATAACATATTGTAGCCTAAGGTCTGTCTTGGCTAGTTCTTGGCTAGTCCTGAGTCTCAATATATAAGCCAAATTTGACACATTTATATCAAATGGTTTTTAAGTTATGAGGAGGTCAAAATTGGCTCCAAATGGTTCGTGTAATATTACACACGGTGCTGCTCGCCAGTTCTGTTACTAGAACTTGGCTGACACGATACGGCGTGTCTAGATGAGTTCAACTTGCTTTGTACCAAATTTCATCAGAATCGATTCAGTGATTGATTGACAGCCGTGAAAACATTACAGAAAGACAGACAAAGTCATTTTATTTTTTTAATATTAGTACAGATTTTCGAAGTCTAGGCTTGCTGATTGTAAGGTAAAGGTTACTTGACCAACGACTACTGTAAAGGAATGAAAAAAGTATTTAATTTAAGATTAAGAAAAAAAAAATTGTAATATTTTACAGTGGTTACTTGTAATCACCTAGCATAAGCTAAAGAAAATCATCACAAGTACAAGTGCATGTATTGAATGAAGTTCAGCCCCATGTATCCCACAGCTCGCATCGGAACCGCGCGGAAGACTCCCTGAATGAGTACTTAAAATTCAAAGTTATCTTAAGCAGTTTTCATTAATACCGCAAAATATTTTATCCTCTTATATTAGGCTTATTTTTTTTCCAAAGCTCGACAGTAAAAACTTTTTCGTCGTTAGAGATCTCTCTAAAGGTTTAGGATTCGTTTTGTTTAGTCAAATTGCCCGCGTTACCATATCGCTCCGCGCTGCGCTGGACCGAATACAAATTATGCGACCACGAATACCTCAGTCGAGATAATGTATTCGATTTGGAGCTGGTCGATCGCATCGTTCACGCGAGCTTCGGATGTTAGCGGACGTTTGAAGTTCACTACCATGGAAACATATATATTTTCAATTTAATTTTTATTAAAATGTTGTATGTAATTCTTATATTATTTTATATTTGAAAGGAAACTTAAGTAAGTAAGTTAGTTTGTACCGCTTTCACATCTTAGGGTTTCTTTTAATCTTATTACAATCATTTCATTAAATACGGGGCACGGGCATATGTAATATTTAGCAGATTATATTTACATATAACGTTACAGGGAAAATACATTGTGTGGCTTAATTCTTCACCAGCGTACGTCCTTTCCTATATTGAAGTCAAACAGTCTCAGGTTCATTCAGTTGGAGGAGGACCACCAGAAAATACGTGATGTTGGATCTTTTATGAAATATTTACAGAATATCCGACGACTTAATTATAACTCTTTTAATGTCATAAAAATTTTTGGTATAGTAATTGTATAAGCTGGTTAAAATAAAGATAAAATGATAACTAGAAAATCATTCAAATTATAGCTAATCCATTACATTTTGATACTTGAAACTAGTCTTTATTTACTCACTTAATATTCCTATTTACACCCCTTACCCCTCCATTACGGCTAAATATAGCTTTTGCTAGCATTGTAAACGACAATAGCCCAAATTCGAGATCCTTCGATTTTTTACATTGCTAGTAAACAATTGCGCTATTGACGGTTAAAAATTACGTATATTCTCGATCGTTCCGGTGTACATGAATTATAGTAATGACTAAGTATCTAAACTAACTTAAGTAACATGCGATTATTTGAACCCCAATAATTAGAAAGAGATAGCAAATATTTAATTCCTATTAAATTAATTTCAAAATCAATTATTTATTAAAATTAATATGTACATGTTTTTTTTTGGTATTTCTTATATGAACGAAATTAATAATTTGAAAACCAATGGTAGTACCACAGATGTGAACTCGATACTCGCCGTATTCACGCGATCATATCGATACACGACAGCGAATATTTTGTATATTGAACGAAGCGTCATCAACCTGGTCGAAACGATAAAATGCCAATTTTGTTCTTGCACCGTAGCATTTTTGTAATATTTCTCTAATTGGTCTTATCTGAACTTACTATTAAGTAAATTACTAATTAATATAAATTATTAATTTCAACACTTAGAAATTATATACATTACATTAGCAGCCTGTAAATTTCCCACTGCTGGGCTAAAGGCCTCCTCTCCCTTGAGGAGAAGGTTTGGAGCATATTCCACCACGCTGCTCCAATGCGGGTTGGTGGAATACACATGTGGCAGAATTTCGTTTCGTTCACCGCCGAGCACGAGATGAATTGTAAACACAAATTAAGCACATGAAAATTCAGTGGTGCCTGCCTGGGCTTGAACCCGAAATCATCGGTTAAGATGAACGCGTTCTAACCACTGGGCCATCTCGGCTCATACATATACATATATAAAACATTTAAGATTTGGCAACACCGTTTATTTATTTTTTGTAGTACCGTCTACTCTGTGAGTGCGTATCAAAAAATTATAACTATTTTAAATAAATTATATTTTAAATATGTATATAGTAAGAACATTTCTGTAATAATATATTGTATATACCTTTTGTAATTACCAATTAAACATAATTATAGTATATAGTCGTTATTTTTTTGTAACAAACCATTTTATACATTAGATAAACTATTTAATTTACATAAGTGCAACTTATAAAGCAAAAGGCGGAAGGAGAGTATAGAACAATATAGACAAGTAACAAAAACGAATACAAACTCCTTTCTATTAAAACGTCGAAAGTGCTTTTATGTTAATTATCAATAATTGGGTCACCCGCGAAACTTCGCGTTTATTCAAGAGATTTTGGGATGATTAACTTTAATTTTGTTTACGTTTTTAATTTTTTTTTTCCTTATTGATACTCTAACCGGCCAGTGACTTTTTTCCGCTCTCTAAAATTGATTCTTTTTTAAATGATAACTCCTCTGTAATTAAAATCTAAAATCCTCTGTAATTTTCTGCACATCGCATCACATCAGACCATAACCGTTTTTTTACATGCAGCCATCGCCCCAAAATCACTGGGACAAAAATCGGCTTACGCTATTTTTTTTTTTTTTTTTTAAGTTTACAAAACTGACTTACAACTAGTGCATACAAAGTAATATCTAAGCTAAACAGAGTGTAATGAAGTTGCAGTCTTCTGGATGTAAACCTAGCATGCTTTAAAAAATATATTGCTTAGTTAACAAGAACAGTACTTGTGTAATTACTGATTAGTTAATTATTTAATTATTACATAAAATAATGTGATTTTGTTTTAAGTTTATTTTTAAGAGAACCAACAGATTCACTGTAGACATCTAAGTGTTGACGACTACAATTCGCAAGCGAGCAAATACGGTAAATTGGCGAATGTTGGCCAAGATTTGATTTGACATCAGGCAGGCTAAATATTTTACGATTTTGTAAACGGCTACCTTGACGCGGAATGTAGAAACTAATCTTAGCAAGTAGATCAGGTGCATCAATATCTCCATGCAATAATTTGTATAAAAAAAGAAACTCGGCAGCTTCTCTTCTATATTTAAGAGTTTGCAGTTTATAATTAATTAGGCGTGCGTCGTAAGAATTAAAATTTTTAGCATTTAGATCTGTGTACGCTAAGTAATATAGAAAACGTTTTTGTACACGTTCTATTCTATCTGAGTGCACCTCATATCCAGGATTCCAAACAACTGAACAATATTCTAGGATACTCCTTATTATACTATTGTATACTAATATTGTCAAGCTTGGATCCTTAAAGATTTTCATTAATCTTAACACCAGACCAGATACTTGCGAGGCTTTTGATATGATGGAATCAATGTGACCTCTAAAGCTTAAGGTGTTTTCTATTATCACCCCAAGATCCCTAACATTCGTTGATTCCGTAAGTAAAATAAAGGCGTACCGTCGATGTAGTAAGTGTGTTTTAGTGGCTTTCGTTTTCTACTAAATTTAATATGAACACATTTATCCTTATTTAGAGTCACACGATTTGCAAGACACCAACAAACAAGGTTGTCGATGTCACTTTGTAGGATTTCGATATCCTCTAGTGATTTAATTTCCCTGTATATTTTTAAATCATCTGCGAATATTTGATATTTAGATTTAATTACTTTTCCAACATCATTAATGAAAACAAGAAAAAACAAAGGTCCTAAGTGTGACCCTTGTGGTACACCAGAGGGTATTTTACATTCAAAAGATTTAAAACCTTTAATGGCAACTAATTGGGATCGATTCTTTAAGTATGACTCACACCAACGCAACAAGGAACCATGAATACCCATACATTCCAATTTGGTTAAAAGAATGTCGTGGTGGACTAAGTCGAACGCTTTTTTAAAATCCAGATATATAGCATGTACCTCATTATTCTTATCTACAGCTTCAGAAATATCAGATATGTAACTAACTAGATTAGATGTTGTGGATTTATGTGGACAAAAGCCATGCTGGTATGAATCAAAGTAAGGTTTTAAATGAGAATACATCTTTTTTTGAATTAGTGACTCAAAAACTTTCCCAAAAGTAGATAGTATGGATATTGGTCTGTAATTAGAAATATTATTAATGTCTCCAGATTTATGAATTGGCGTTATATAAGCAACTTTCCATTTAGCTGGGAATATTCCCGATTGGAGTGATTTATTATATATTTTTGTAAGGGGGTTAACTAAAACTTTAGCACAATTTTTAATAAATGTAGGTGATATTAGATCGGGTCCCGCCCCTTTATTGCAATTTAAGGATAGAAGTTGTGTTTTAACCTCATGATCTGTTACAGAACATTTGGCGTATGTGTTATTTGTACATTCAATACCAGTTAAATGTTTTGGGTTGAAAGGTGGAAACTTATGTGTGGTATCATAGATCGACTGAAAATTATAAGAAAAAAGATTACATATTTCCTGTCCTCCTGTAGCTTTTCTATCATTTAATACCATTTGATTGGGAATCGACTTAGAATTGCATTTTCTGTCTTTAAAATATTTCCAAAAATATTTAGGATTGTTGCGAATATGGTCTGATATATTTGTTTTGAAGAAATCATAGCATTCAAATATCATTTCGTTTGAGCGATCTCTTAGGAGGTCGTAAGTGTATTTATCCATAGGATTTTTATACTTCTTGAATACTTTATGATATTTTGATTTTTCCTTAAGAGTACGTATAAGAGAACGTGAATACCATATGGGATGCTTGCCATCACGTGGTTTGGATTTTGGGGTATTTTTGTAAATAACATTTAGTAAAGTCTCATAAAAAACTTCTATCATTTCATCTACAGAGCTACAATTTTTCCATATTATCTTATATTAATATATAAGATAAGATTATTGCCATATTAATAAAAAGACGCTTTGTTTCGTGATACCGGTAATTTGTATTCGCTTTTGTTGCTTCACTATAATGTTCCACGCGCTCTTACTCTATATTCTATAATAATTTTATAAAGAGGTAAAATGTATTTGTATTTAGGGGCTAAGAACCAGAACTAAATTATATCTGATTGTAAAAATCCCATTCCAATTTATTTCCACTTGAATAAAACTATTTTATTTCTGAGTGCCTACCCTATATATGAATTATATTCAAATGATAAAATTTTCTTTATTAATAAATTGCACCGGAATCTTTATTCCGGGGCGGGTCATTTGTCCTCTATAATCTAAGTAACACAAGGAAATTTATATTTAATATATAATTATATATTTAATTCATATTAAAAGTTACGGAAAGATCTTCTAAAGTTAATAAGATAACTAGTAGCGTGTGTAAGCAAATTATAAAATCAACAAATATAATTGTTATATACGTAATAATGAACTAAAAATAATTGTTTCATTTATATAATTATATAAATCTTCGTTATTTTAATCTTTAAACGCCACTTAAACCAAACACGCTTACTTTTAAATAAAAAAAAATTACGAAACTGGAAAACTTGAGATTGTATTTTACGAGAAAATCCCACAAAATTTCAAGAGTGCATGAGGTCAAATTAAAACAATTAACCTCACTGTACGCAAATAAAGGGCGGTGATCGTAGCGGGCTAATGAGTTGTTAGAGCCGTGCCGTGCACGATGAAAAACCGCATGTGTAACTTTAGTGATGTGAAACGATGACATTTTTTATATTCATCGATCATTATAATTGCTTATATTATGAGTAAACTATTTACTAGGTATATTTTATCAATTTAAACTTATACATATACGTATTAAAGTTAATTAAAATTTACTCCTCACTTTTTATATGATCTATGTTATATTTTACAATATGACTTCCATATTTAAATTATTATTAATAAATTAATCACTTGGTAAGAGTAAAAGTATCAGCGGGATTTTATTATACAAAGAGTTAGATAAAAAAATTAACTGTAAGTTGATTTGTGCTTCTCTTGTTTATACACTGTGTGTTACAGTTTAAATCGAAATAACCAATATATTACACACGCAAATCTAAGTATACTTACTTTGTTAAGAGCATAAGTCCAATCAGGTCGTTTCTGTAGAATGAAAACAGTTTCAATATGTCTATCGCAATTTCATATACGCTCGAAACGCTATTCGAATAGTTCACAATTTTATCGATATCGATATAATATTTTGGTAACGATACAACACTAGATTAGCGGACGCAGGTCCATCGAGTGGCAGTCGCGGTCGGATGCGTAGTGCCACACCGCTAGTGCAGTAATTGGTTCCCTACCCGCTGATTTTTATCTCCAATTATTGAGTTTTCACGCCAATTATATATTATCTCTCTTCCGCAGGATGCTGTGTGTGTACCGATGTTATTGTTCGATAAATAAACAGTATTTAAAATGAACTTTACCGCTAAAGTTTAGTAGTTTGTCTACTTTAATATCATACGTAGGTATTTTGTGTGGATTGTGTGTATGTATTATTTAAATTAAATAATTTGTATTTATAAAGTTGTATTTTTTTTCTACACACTTATTTTTATCATAGCATATTAATAAAAAAAAAACACATTTATTGTTAGTACTCTGTATATGATTTGCGGTAGTTAATTACTATTGGACCTTTTATGATATTACATATAATTAACACTTGTCCTTTTTTTATTTCGATTGGTAAAGTCAAAGTCAAAAGTTAAAAGTCTTCACTCGTTATAGAGGCTTACCTACTTATTGATTTACGTATAAGATTTTAAGTTTAATGTAGCTAAATAAAGTGAATTATATATAATGTCATATATTTGGTTCCTGAGCATATTTCATTTGAAACGTACAAGCGTCTTTACTAATATTTTAATTGCGAAAGTAATTATGCCTGTCTTTCTGTTGCTCTTTCACGTCGAAATCACCGAACCGAATTTGATGAAATTTACTACGAAATAAGCTTGAATCCTCATAATGGACTTGGGCTACTTTTTGCCTAACATCTGACAACTATCCCCGTAAAGGCGAGCAAAGAACAATAAAAAAAAAAAATTAGCCTTTATTTTGTCGAATTATATAATACTAATGAAATTAAATTAATTAGATTTATCGAGTCAATATATTTAATGTCAGATATTCTAAAGATAGTAATCATAACTGTTATTGTGAAAAGAGTCAGGTTAGTTTGGACCCAATGTTGGGCAAAGGCCTCCTCCATATCTTTCCATTTTTCTGTCGCTCGCTATCCGCTGCCATGTTATCCCTGCATGTTTAATTATATCGTCTTCCCAACGTGCTACCTGTCTTCCACGTGTTCGTTACCCATCCAGGAGACAACTAGTATAATACAAATATAAAACCCCTAGCATATTATTAAACAGATGAAATTAAAAACAACTACCGTACAAATCACGATCGCGTGAAAAGGTGACAATAATGTTAGAACCATTTCCCCGTTGAATAGCAACTGCGATCAGGTAGAACTTATTCCTGTTATATATATCGTGGCTGGTCATTCTTGTGGCTAGCTTATTATGCCGCAGTTCCCGAGGTCTTAAGTTCAAACTCCTAGGAAGTCCAATAAAAAGTAATTGAGTGTTTAAGATAAATTAACAGTGGCAGTCCGGAGTTTAAGTCTATACCATAGGTTCTAAGAATAATCTTTTTGGTCTAAATATGAGCATTAAATTAAGATACTTTCACTAATAAAACAATCTTAACATACAGACTGACCTACTTAATAACGGAAGACAATAATAAAAATAGTTAACAATAGAAAACCCTATAAATCTAGAATATAGTACAAGAAATGTTTCGCATTAGCTTGAAACAGTTATAGCTTACAACAATCTTAAGCACATTCAGAACACGCAATGTTTGTAGCTTAATTAGCTTCGATTATGTCGTTACATTAACTTAAAAGGTTGCTTAATTTTACATAATCTTTGACTTCTGACGAAAATATTAAATTCAAAAATAATATTGGACTAAACATACCTATTATGGTAGAAATAAATTAAAAAAAAAACACAGCTAGAAGTAATAATATGAATAACAAATACTAGAACATCATTGAACAAAAACAAAATCTTATAAATGTATTTTATGTAATTAGTAAATGTGACAGATTTATTGCAACATAGTACCTACATTTATCATATAATATGATGGAAATGGCGTATGGCAGGGTACCTCCTACTCATCAGATTTACTGCCGCCAAACAGTAGTAAGCAATATTGTCGTGTTCCTGTTTGAAAGGTTCTACTTGTGCCTGCACAAGGGACATAACATCTTAGTTCCCAAGGTTGGTGACGCATTGCCGATGTAAGGAATGGATAATATTTCTTACAGCGCCATTGTCTACGGGCGGTGTTGACCACTTACCATCAGGTGGCCCATTAGCTCGTCCGCCTTGTAATTTTCTCACCAGTTAAGTATACAGCTTAGGTTACGAGTGGATCACACAGTAAGCTAAAAGATACGGATTGCAACACACACCGCTAGACAGTTCGTCAAGACCTAAAACTTATACCATAAGTACCATAAGTTATAAATCAAAATTAATGCAATCTCTGTTGGAGGAGAACGTCTAAACAGTTTTTATATGAAGTAAAATCACCCCTGGCTCATAATGCAGATTCAACAGAGATCCGGCAAGAAAATCAGTATTAACAATTTGTCTTAAATAGTTAACTAACATGACGGAAACGATTCAAGCATTAACAAGTAAATGGTTTTGTCAATTCGCCATGTTCGGTAAATCAAGCATAGTCGCGTTAAAAAGCTATTTTAGTAATAAATAAGGCATTATCTACAATAATAACTCGGTTGAATCGGACGAAACAATAGCTTGAGTAACGTGTGGGCGGCGGATACTATCTGGCTATTGATGACAAATATAACTGTAGAGTTGTTATTACCACCAAACATGTGTTTAAAAACTATTTTTTTATATTCAAATGAGTTCACATGTTTTTGAAATAAGTACAATATTGTTTAAATTATTTATATATCTAACTACTATATAATAATAATTATTTACCTTATAATAACTTTTTAATTATATTTTAGAGATAAATATAATCACTTAGTGGAGAATGAATTTGTCGGTTTTAGTTTTAAGAGTTCACAGTTAATGGTCTTATTTAATAAAGTAATAAAAAGAAAATGAATTATTTTGAAAATAAATAATTTAAATGGTAGTTGTAGGATGGATGAGGGTGTTACCACAGGCAAAAAGAATAGAAAATTACAGTTCCTAATGTTGGTGATACATTGACTTTGCATTTCACTTGCGCATCCGCACACGTGTCATAAAAAAATGTATGCCATCAATGCCAATACTTTCTAATTATTATTTAACTTGAACGTGCAAGCCTTAATAATAAAGTTGAAGAAACTTATATTTTAATGAAACTTCGGCTCAATTTTTAATTTACTTATAAACTGTATCTAGTGTTCCTGAAGTTACTTATAAAATAAATTATTTCCATCTAACACCACTGGGGCATTGTGAAAAAAATCCACCGTATGTTGTAGCAGCTCGATAGAAATCTTCGTTAAAAGTTTCTTTATAATAGCAGGTCTGATTTAATTGTGGGTAGCGTTAATTGGCCATTGTCTGACAATATTGGCCTGCCCTCAACTGCCCTACGTTTACTGAGCCATTGTTCTCTAGTTTACTTTCCAGGCGAATGTTTTAATTTGTTGATTAATTTCAGCTATACATATTTTATCTAACAATGAAGAATGAGCCTTATATTGATACACATCGCTTATCATAGCCTCATAAGTTTATTTTTTCTGATATTAAAAGCAACATTAACAGAAAATACAAAATAACAAAAACAAATCCTTCCATAACAGAAATACAAGCTTGAAATATATGAATATTGAGGCCAATTTAAGTCGACACCAATTGTTCATTTAACTTTCCAAAGCGGTGAAAACATAACAATATGAGAAGTGAACTCGCAACAAAGACGGTTAACCGAGTACATGACCATATTTCTTAAGACTTTACCATAATCATAATAATTAAGTGTCGCAATAAGGAGCTCCTTATCAGCCGGACGTATGGATGAGGCTACTGACCAGAGCACTTCAGTTAATAAAAAAACCCTAGCTTGCACTATCTTACGATCGCTTCGCTTTTCATTTCTGACTCTGCCTAATGGCAACATAAGAGGTTCCATGTAAATGCCGCATTGGATGTTGTCTCTGTGAATATCGTTGCTATTGTCGAGTTTATTGGTAAATGTAATATGTCAGAGTGAGAACCAGTTAGGCAAATTATCTGCGAGGAATCAGTGAGTCCACCTGCCGGTCGCCATCTTCATATATTCATTTATTCAGGCAGGTTTAGGTTTCTGTGTGCGTGATTAGTGCATTGTTTTATTGTAATTATTTGTTGCGTGTGTGCTGTTTTCTTCTGCTGCTGGAATTCTTTAATGGATTCCCTCGTGCATACTGGATTTGAATTTAAAATAATAGCCATTTCTTAGTTGTTTATTTGTAATCTTGGAAACTAAGATCATAATTGCAGTTAAACACGTATTTAACATAAACATATTTGATATATATGTATTAAAATTTAAACAAAATATATAAAGTAGTAAAAAGAAACTGTAAATATTTTCCGGTTTGCGCTAAGGCGATCTCCTCTTTTAATAAGAAGGTTTTGGCTTTGGAGCATATTCCACTATGTTGGCCCAATGCGGGTTGATGGATACATACGTGATCGAATTTTATAGTATGTGTACAATTAAAAAATAAACAGGCACACTTCTTTACGAAGTTTTACTTCAACACCAAGCACGATATGAATTATAAACATAAAGTACGTGTGAAGGTTGTAAATTTATTGTTTATCGTTGATTTTTGACACATATAATAACAATATAACACAGTATAAGTTTAATGTATAAGTTTTTTTTTTTTGAAAATGTTTAGGCATAAAAGAAAATTAAAATATAGAATATTATCTGTCATTACTTTTTTTTTAAGTAAACCTACATGATATACAAATTATCTAATTCTTTATATAATATATCAATCTTAGACATATGGCAATGTACGTCACTCTCACGGACCAACTCTTCGTGTAAAAACAAAAAGACTACCGCGTCTAAAGAGGAATTCAATTAGAAAAAAAATAATCCACTTTAAAATTATATAAGAAAGAGCTAAATTGAAAATTAGATTTGAAAAACAGTAACTACTGAGTTTCTTGCCGGTTCTTCTCGGTAGAATCTACATTCCGAACCGGTGGTAGTTTTTCTTAATATAGTTTGTTAAATGACGATTCAAAAGTGCTTGTAAAAGCCTACTTGAATAAAGTATATTTTGATTTTGTCATTATAAATTAAGACACAATAAATATAGTTTTTTTTTATGATATCAGCAGGCGGACGAGCAAAAGGTTACCACCTTATGGTAAGTGGTCACCACCGCCCATAGACAATGGTGTTGTAAGAAATATTAACCATTCTTTACATCACCAATGCGCCACCAACCTTGGGAACCAAGATGTTACGTCCCTTGTGCCTGTAGTCACACTGGCTCACACACCCTTCAAACCGGAACACAACAATACTGAGTACTGCCGTTTGGCGGTAGAATATCTGATGGGTAGGTGGTACCTACCCAGACGGGCTTGCACAAAGCCCTACCATCAAGTAGACATAAGACATGTTTACATTTGGTCTTAAGTGCATAGTTATTGTGCTTAATAATCCTTTTAGTATTATTATGCACAATAAATATCACAAACAACGACTATTAAAACTATAAAAGATTTGTCAAGACTGCTGTTTGATTGCAGTGTTAGCGCAGCAATAGTGACTACGCCAAAGAGTCCACTCAAATATCCTCAAACTATCTGTCGGTAAGAATGATTTTTTTTTTTAAGATATTTATTCTTTAAATTATTTTTTTTATATTAGTTAGGCGTACGGACACATGGCGTTGATCCAGCGCTCATAGACAATAGCGCTGTAAGAAATATGAACCAATCCTTACATCGCCAATGCGCCACCAACCTTGGGCACTAAGATGTTATGTCCCTTGTGCCAGTAGTTACACTGACTGACTCGCCCTTCAAACCTTACAAAACGAGTACCTATTGATGTTTGTCGCAGTATATTTAATTATTGGGTGGTAACTACGCCGACACATAAAGTAACCCATTATACTAGAATATCAAAGATAAAAATTATTTCTTAACAGAAATATTTTATACAATTTTTATCCTTAATTTCGAAATGACACGTAAAACAAATATGTTAATATAAAAAAAGAAGCATTATTCATTAAACAGATAACCGTTGGGATAATTAACAAAAAGTACATTCTATTTTTAAATTAAGAGAGATAAAATTAATAATATCCATTACTCAATAGATTGAAACAATATGAAACGTTATATTTAACAAACAAACTATATTTTATTGCTAGTACAATATGTATGAGAAAAAGATTTTTCAATCAAATACGCAGCGTGTGGCCTAATTATAAGTATAATGATTTGAATGCTATTATACAAATATGCATAACGAGTTTTTATAGCTTTGCCTCGTACGATATAAGACGTCAACCTTATATCATATTTTTATTTTTTGACAGTAATTATATACAGTTGAACTTTTTGATAAATCGTAACAGACAGATACGTCTTCATTTGTGACTTCGTAAGTGATCCGATAGCCAAACAGTAAAACTTCATAACTTCATAATTTCTGAACTACAAAGACAATGTTTTATGGAGCTGATCGAATTTGGATTTGCATCCTTAATCTGATGCATAGACGCAATCTTGTATTCGTTATTTTGATAAATATTATATAATACTGTTTAATAATATTACAATGATTATTTCGTTTACTTATCGGTAGAGCTTAGTGTAAGCCGTCTGGGTAGATATTGTTGTGTTCCGTTTAAAAGGGCGAGTGAGTCAATTTAACTACAGGCATAAGGGACGTCATGTTCCTTGTTCTTTGTGCCCAAGACTGGTGGAAGATTGGCGATGAGAGGAATGACATATTTTTAAAGACGTTTACCCTTTTTCCTGTTTTCTTAACTAATTTAAAATAACAAAATAAAGATATAATAAGAAAATTGTAATATGATTTACTTATATAAAAAAACAAATAAAAATCTATATATATATATATCAATATTTTTAAGCTTAAGTCCCTTATTAACTATGTGTCCCTTTTGATGAAAAATCGATTGAATAAATTCGGTTGATGTGTCACCGCATAATATTTTTTTAAATCAATAAAAACTAGCGATAATTATTATTTTAACATATAATTAATTAAAAAAATACTCCTAGTAATTAAGTCATCTATACACGTCACGAAATACTTACTCATAGTAAGTATTTCGTGCAAACAATGGTAAATTACATTACATCTAAACAATTCTATTCGTTTGTAAACTTAACTCAATAAACTAGATTTATAAACTTCTTTAAATCCAACAAAAGTAATGACTGGTTTTTCCTAAGCGTATAACTAGGTTAGACAGATTGAAGTTACTTTATATATATAAATATCATATCGAATTGTTTCGTGTAAAATATATTTTTTATATATGTACCAACTTCTGACTCAATAAGCATATTAATTAGTATAACAAAATACTGATTGTTCATTGGTCGGCTATTTCGTCATCATTTGTTATCAACCAATGACCATTCAGATTAAATACAAATTAGTAAATCTCATTTCGAGCATCGTATCAAAATCTAGAGGATGATCTTTCAATATAAGCCACAGGTGCTTGAGGCTTGCTATCCCTCTTTTAGCTAACACAATAAAAAGAGATAGTGAGATATATATTAATGTAAATAATTTGTTTTAAAATATTGTTATTTAGAATTAATTAAAATGACGTATTTTTAAACATGTTTTTAATTATTCCTAAAAAATATGATGTGTCCGATTTCGTCTACGGTGACTATTTTCAGTGGAAACTAACCAACTACGAATAAGGTATTATGTCACAAGGATAAACGTAAAGAAGGGTTCTCTTTCTACCACTACTCCCCCATACTCATAAACTGGAGTTCTCAGACACAGATAGGCAGTTATATCTTTAAACCCGAAGTATAACTTCCTAATTGCAACCTACCACTAAACATTTGCAAACAGGAGATGAGCCGAGGTGACCCAGTGGTTAAAATATTTACCGAAGATTGTAGGTTCAAACTCAGGCAAGCACACTTACATTATCATGAAGTTAATTTATGCTTGTTATTCATATAAATAACTGCTACATATGTATTCATAAACCTTCTTTACAGCTGCGTGCTGTAATATAGTCCAAACATCCGCCTCACGTGGACAGTCCTTAGCCCAGCAGTGGGATATTTTCAAAACGAGATCATTATTAAACCAATATATGAAAGGGCCAGTTAAAAAATACGTATTATCAGGTTAATGTGAACAAACATCTTAATGTGGTACACATTGACGATTTGGGAACCATTTTCAATATCTAATGAGGTGATCACTTACCACCAGGTGGTACACTTCCTCCGCCCGTTCCACGGATAAGCGACAGCGGTGAATATATATTCGAATCATAAAGATTATATTCTCACATAATTACAGAACGCCTTGCATACATAATTATGTGATTTGTTTAATTAATGAAAAAAACATATCATACATTGTCTGATGTGTATCGTTTAGAGATATAATTATGTATTCATATTAATGTCATTAAGGTAGGTAGTTGTGTTTGTACGTTGTATTCCTCTGAATAATATTAATCTTAATTGTAGGTATTTACACTATGTGCATATTAGATGTAAATCAAAAGAGTAACTACAGAGTTTCTTGCCACATATTCTGCAATTAAACGTGAACAGAGTAACTACTGAATTTATTTGTCTAGAATCTAATTTACGAACCGGTGGTAGATTTAAATATAATTCAACAGTGTAACATGACGGTCAACATCCTCAAGAGCCTCTTTGAATAGAGATTATTTTGATTTATTTTTCATTTCAATCAAAAGCGTTAGTAGTCCCGATTTAAAAACGCCTATCAGAGTATTTAGATTTTAATTGTATTGCCTTATTTGAATTATGTTAATGTTGTGGGCATAGCTTGGAATAATTGGGAGGAATTATTAAATAATCTCTAAAACACGCCAACACGCTTTATATGTTTTTTTCCTAATATATCTATATAAATAATATTATATGTAAAATGGGAGACTGTTTGGTTGACGCGCTATTAGGATCTCAGCCATGTTACTTTAGAAAAGATTAAGAACACATTATAACATCGCGTTAAAATTCAGGGGAATGGAGTTTTTTCACCGCTCTTTATCGCAGGTGAAACCGCGTGGAGTATTAATATGTGAGTGTGAGATACTTATAATCCATTTCTTATCACTGTTATTAATAAATATGTTTGTTACAACTTATTGTTCTTTTGGAGGTTTATGAAATAATTATGAAAAAGTTTTTTTTGAGCACAGAGCGACATGATGAAGTTGTTCGCTAATCCGCCAATCAAGGGTAAAGTCGCTCAAAATAGAAAACTTCACATTTTATCTTAATTAACAATGTTTATTTTATAAAAAATTTAAATTGCGAATGTTTTAATTTACGAATGTTATACAGATGTGGTTAAAAAAATATATTGTAAGAAGATTTTTGTTATTTAATTATAATTAATACTTTCAATTCAATTAAAAACTAAGTGCATGCACCTTTTTTATTATGTCCAAGTAATTTGTGATATAAGAAATCAATACAAACCAAAATATACTTTATTCAAGTAGGCCTCAATTTTCAAGCACTTCGAATGTAAAGCTGCCAACGGTACGGAATGTAGATTCTACTGAGAAGAACCGACAAGAAACGCAGTAATTAAACTTTATCAACATGTTATATACATAAGTTATGTATATCAAATAAAATTAGTACATTTTAATCAAACTCTGTCTGAAAAACTGCAACGAGGCAGTAAGTAGCTCTACTCTTGATGTTTTAATAAACAATTCAAATTTATAAATTAACAAAAATATATTTATTGTAGAAAAATAAAACGTATTATAAGAACACCCGTGTATGAATCTCCAGTACATCTAACGCCATCTATTGGTCATATCGAGAACTTCGGAAAACGTCATTATTGCTGAATGTGATTTCAAGAATACCGACAACTTTATCTTATCAATAACATTTATACTAATATTATAAACGCGAAAGTAATTTTTGTTACCTGTTCACGCTAAAGCCGCTGAGCCGATCAAATGAAATTTGTTAGAGATAACTTAAGTCACGGGGAAGGATAGAAGCTACTACATATTTCTGATTCACCTCTTCGTGGGGTGGTATAACGGGGGTTGACGGTTTGTGTATAGGTAAAGTTTCTAAATTTTGCGGGGGTAAAGCCGCAGGATCAGCTAGTTTCATATATTACATATCGTGTTGGTGATAGTCCAGAGAAATGCAAACACTATTTTTCAAAAGTAAATTATACATTAAATAGCGAGTTCAAGGTAATTTCTCTTATAATAAACTGTAAATTGATTCAGATAAATAAATAATAATAACAACGGTTAATTAAAAAACAAGCAATACGGAAATAATGTCGTCAAATATGTTATATCCCATGCCAAGTCGAAGTAAACAGCTGGTATACTAACCCGTTAAATCTATTATCTTGTGCGTTAATTAAGACTTTTATTTATTCAAATCGTTACACCGAATGAATATTTAAACGTTAGAGATTCATCGATTAAAGTTAAATTTATTTTAAATATAAAACTGTGCCAGATGTTCGCTATCATTGTAACATCTCGAATTGTGTAATGGTTACTTTTTTATATAGACTCGTTGATCTGAGTAACTAATTGGGCTACCGGATTGGAATATTCTTAGTTGCAGCCCAGAGCTAAGTTTACAGTAGTGTTTCACTGAGAGCACGTAAAACCGTTGGTTCTGTACATGAACTCTCTTGGTCGTGTCTGATTGCCATCCTTGGATGAGTAGGAGATGATGCAAATACATTACAATACAGTCATTTAACAAACTATTTATAGTAGAGCTACCACCGGTTACGAATATCGTTTCCACCGGGAAGAACCGGCAAGAAACTCAGTAGTTACTCTTTTTCAACATCTAAAAATACACTCCTGTTAGTTAAATACAATTATATATGTATGTATGTTTTGTCTCGTGCCTGGAAATCAACAAGCATTAACTCCACGCTTTTTTATCATCTATATAATATTGTATCGAATAATGTGCCTTCTTTACCAATGTATTTTTTACAAATGACTTGAATCTATGAAACGTCAAAGTTAAAAATGTCTGCGGAATTTTTTTATAGAAACGGATACCTAGCCCCGAGAATGATTTATTGACTTTGCGGAGTCGGAAAATTGACGTTCTAAGCTTATCCTTACTTCTTGTGTACCTACAATGATTATCAATGATTTTATCAAAGTGATCAATGCTACTGTGAATATACATAATATTGTTGTAATTATATTGTGACGCAACAGTGAGTATTCCTACTTTGTTAAAAACATCCCGAAGAGAGTATCTAGCTCCAAGATTAAATAGACCGGATTGGTCTCTTTTGTAAAATAAAAAATAAACCAATTATTTGTTTTTCTTTATGTAATGGTTAAGTGGACCCCCAAATGGGCCACCAGGTGTTAAGTGGTCACCACCGCCCATAGACATTGGCGCTGTTGGAAATATTAAACATCCCTTCGCCAATGCGCCACCAACCTTGGAAACTAAGATGTTATGTCCCTTGTGCCGGTAGTTACACTGGCTCACTCACTCTTCAAACCGAAACACAACAATACCAAGTCAATACTTGGTACTTGGCTTGCAGCAATCTGCTTGGCGGCAGAATATTTGTTTATTAATTATAGATTGCGAGGACAACATCAAATTCTCAATGAGAATCTAAGAAATTCACATCGTCGCTTAGTTTTCAAGATTATATATCATATTAAAAATCCCGCCTCTGGGAAAAAGCCTTTTTTCCTATGGACGACTATGTAGTTTATTCGAATATGGATTACTGAATAGATAGATAACGAAATTGTATACAACACAAACAGGTATCCTCACAAAGTCTAACTTCACTGCCGAATGTGTTGCTTGCCCGCGATCTTTGGTTAAGAGTCAAGAGTTCTAACAACTAACCCCTATTCTCTTCTCGAAGTTCAAATTAATTATAATACGTGTAAAGAAAATAAAATTTAATTTATTTAATAACTAGTATTACGCATCAATATCGATTTCATGGCTATCTTCGCGTCCACATAAAAACAAAAAGCATGTAAAACAGTAAAAATGTCAAAACGTTAAACTAAGAATCCAAGATTCCATTGGTGCACGTAATAAAGGGTACAAATGAAATCGCACACTTAGCCCTATCTCAGTTAAGATGATGCGAGACAAAGTGGGGAGATAAAGCTTAGTGTACATTTAGACGAAATGATTACCATGAGGACCATGTTGTGAGAAAGGTTTTGAGAATGGATGTGGATATAGAGGTAGGGGACGACCAAAGTAACATTCTAACGTCTTACACACAATCCATGTGTGTAAGACGTTAGAATGTTACTTGTGAGATGACGTCTGCCAGAGAAGTATGGAAGAAGAAGACATGCTGCGCCGACCCCAAGTAAAATTGGGATAAGGGCAGGAGGATAATGATGATTATGGTACTTTTTTAATTTATACCAAATTTAACTTCTCTATTTATTTTTATAACTAATTCATGTCATTATTTAAAGCTTTAGGTATAACATTAATCGTGATTTAATTAAAAACGTCTTATTTATTTAAAGTAGGGTTTTCCGTACCATACCTTCTCAAGTTTGTTTTATAAATAGCTTTAATATATTTTGAAAAGTTGATTGGTACGTGTATACTAGGCCTATAAAGTATGAAAGCTAGATCTAGCCGGTATCGTAATATTCGCGAATAATCCGCAAACAGGTAATAGTATCCAGGGAGAACACTGAGAACTTTGAGATAAAGAAAATATCAAGACTATTATAGCCCGTCGCACGCACGTCTCTCTGACGTTCGTCTTTCTATGGACCTACCTTTTATATTTTTTAAACATATTTCTAACGTGCTTTAATATATACACAATAATAATAATATACACAAAAATAGTTATTTCAAGTAAATATACAATTTTCTTAATTTCATTGTAAACCCAAATTATCAATAAAATATTAATATTATATGAGGTAATCAACGAATTGCCTTAATTCTCATTTAATAAATTTAATTAATAAAAGAGTTATTTTTCTTTTCAATTTATTTACTATACTTATCAACGATGGCTCAACATTATTTGAGAGGACTACGGTTGCCAATGTCATTAAAAGATATGTCAAAATCACATTACACTGAACGAGTTCAACATGTCACGTCACACACATTTCGAAACGATTACAAGTAAAATAATATATATTAAAAAAAATACGCTCATTTTTGATTCATCTGATATTAAGATGACTAGGCGCAGTGAAAGGTTTTCTGAATTGCATACGACTAGATATTTTTAAGTGTTTATTTTTTCACAGTAAAACACCAGAATCATTATAAATAATTCAACAAATAAATCTCAGTCATCTTATCAGCTATGTTCTAGCCAGTCGTCATTTTAGACTTATCCCTGCTATCCTTTCGTCCGCACTCAGCCATATCTTTTGTAGTTTCGCATGCAGCGCTGTCACGCGGCAGGTCTTAGCGAATTAACACCAGAGTGAAGTTGCATTACAGAGCGCTTTACAATCTTACTTTTGATACCTTGTATAATTATTGTTCCTTGAATTAGGATGTCGGTGTATTCCCTTCACTGGTTCGAACGCGAGTTTGCACGTGTGCACGTGTGACGTTTCTGATTTGACGTCTGTCATATCTATGTGATATTATTTTTATGAATTTTCTCTTATCGCTGTACACAAAGCACGTTCACTAAAACTTTATACTTATAGTTTTTAATATTAAAGTTAATAAAACTTAAACATAATTTAGTCTTCCAAATAATACATAACCAAAAAAAAATAATTATAGAAAATGTTCAAGTTTTTTTTTTTATGTAAATACCTGAGCGTATTTGCTATCTGTTGGTAAATAGGTTCCTCATCATCACTTGTTCCTTTAATTACACTAGCCAATGTGTTACAACTAAATCCATATCAATCAACAAGACCTAGTCTTGATAAATGATATGTTTTTAAACAAAAAATCCTTACAATAACGCATAACTTAGCAATAAATGAAACAAGTCGGTTAATACGCTATTAAAGTTCAGACCGGACTAATTAATTAGTCAATTAAAATTCTAGTCCCTTCCTTATTTTAGTTTAGTGCTAATAAAACTCGTAAATCAGGACATCGTATTTAAACTGGCCACGGAGAGACCATATATATTACTCTTTCAATTGTCGGTGTTTGTTCAATTAAACTTATGACGAGCTGCGCACGCGACTATTACTTTGATTTGACGTTAAATGTTGAGTAACGTATTTTCAACCGACCCCGGACAAAAGAAGGTATATAATTGTCGCCGTATGATTGTATATTTGCAGTCATACCAGAATCTTTGATGAAACATGTTTGTTTATTATCATTTTATGATCTAAGCTCAAATTGAAAGGATTAATTTATAACATACTAGCGACCCGCCCCGGCTTCGCGCGGTTGCAATGCTGCTACTAAATACTGTCTTATTTGTCTAATTATCAAAATTGCGTTTGCGACATTACTTAAGAAACCTCTAAAATTATGAGTGTGTCTACAAAATTATGCATGTATTGTACATATAAACCTTCCTCGAGAATCAATCTATCTATTTTAAAAAATCGCATCAAAATCCGTTGTGTTATTTTAAAGATCTAAGCAAAAATAGGGACAGACAGCGGTAAGCTACTTTGTTTTATATTATGTAATGATATTTATACGCACCAATCCTATCTAACGACGATACTATGTTAAACTGATTGAAGAAATTGGCTCATTTTAAATTCTTTCCTTTATTTTTGGGATACTTATTACAAAATTATCTTGGTCATATATGACAAGTTATTTTAATACCCATTTTTGATCGACAGATAATCTAAGTGCTTACTGACTTCGACCATCGACGATGCGACGGTGTGACGGTGATGACATCGACTATATCATTCACGTTAGAAGCCAAGAGGAGTCTGGTCTCTTTCTAGCGAGACTGTCCAGATCTGGAGGGATAACGGGATTTGCGGATGACCAAGTTTACTAGCGTGAAACGTCTGCTTGTTCTCGGCCATCCAAGCTGCAGAACAACATGATGGAGCCACGCCACCCAATCGGGATAAAATAACAAAGTTAATACTTTAAATATAAAAGCAGAAAGGCCGAAAGTATTATGAAACAATTAGTGCAGATTTAAGTTATTTAAAAATTAAATAGCTTTACTAGTTTGTACAAATCCTGAACTGTGTATGTCTAATATCTCGTGGAACAGTATGGAAAACTTTCGCCGTGACAAAGGAAAATTTGTTGGCTCGGTGTTGGGTTGTTAAGGCTAAGGCTCCACCGCAATATTATTCCGCACCGCACCAAAATTTTATATCTAATCATCGATTACTTAACGCGGTGTTTAATTGCAATTGCAGATATGCCAAAATAGTATCAAGTATTTCAATAAAATTCATCTAGACTATTTCTAATTCAATTTAAAATAACAACTTCAATAACAGTATATAGCTGACATCGGTGCGAGGAAAATTTGTAACGTCCGTTTCAGCTGAAATTTCGTAAACGAAATATAAACCGTGAAATTTAAAAAGATGCGATTTCGCATTGCGACCTTAACCTAAATGCAGACATTATTTATAGCTGGCTATTCCTTACGGCCAGACATAATACATTAATAATTTTCATAGATTCAATGCGTCGTATCAAACGTAAATTGTACAAGACGTTAACCATAGATATAAACTAATCTCCGTCGTCATCGAAATGTCACGGAACCTATAAGGGGCGTACAGTTAACCTGCGGTACAATGCGAATAGTATCGTATAAAAATATCAAGCCGCTTCGTTGAGCCTTATAAGTAGTACAATGGCGGACGTGCTAGCGGAACTCTGACTTTACCACGTAAACGTACCGGTCTGATGATTAGATTTACAAAAGAAATTGACAATATTATATTTCAATTATTTAGAGGTTAATTGGCACGAAGTCTATTAGTTCTTTTACGCTTATAGTAGAGTGTACTGGCAGAAATCGTTCCATAAGGAAAAACCGTTATATCCCCTACAAGTAACCTCTTCCTCTCTTTCTCTTTTTTTCAGTCTCTTTCTTTTATCTGTGATATAAAATAAAATAAATAAATAAATATTGGACAACATCTCATACATTACTCTGATCCCAATGTAAGTAGCTAAAGCACTTGGAAAATCAGAAGTAACGACGGTACCACAAACAACCACAGACCCCAGACAACATAGAAAACTAATGAACTTTTTCTACGAATCGAACCCGGGACCTCGGAATGGCGTACCCATGAAAACAAATATTATATGGTATTATATAATAATTTTTATTAAATTTTGTTATTATTTAAATTCACACAATTTTATAATAATTTTGTCATTGTAATTTAATAATTGTCTGTTACTTAACACATACTATATAGCAAATGCTTCCTTCAACCAAGAGTGTCACATGACATCACTCTTTTGTTTTCCAGATTCATGAAAAAATACTTGTAATAGGTATGGTTTATATCTACAGGATGGTTTATTCTTTAATTCAAATATATTACAGCACAAGAATAGATCGCTTGGCGTGATACTGATTGTATTTTAATACGTCTCATGATTTAATCATTGGGTAAAACTATTATCCGGCAAATATATAGGTAGACGGATAACTTGTTCGGGATAGACTGCAGCTGGCACAGTCACAAATGTATTTATAATAAATCTTTTCATATCAGTTCCAGTTGCTTACTTTGTTTGCTTATAAATAAACAAAAAACGATCACTGTAATAGTAATACCAGGGATTCGGATATTTAGGCGAATTAATTAGATTATTTTATTCTTCAACACATTTATATATTTTTTTATAAATATACTTGTTTCGTATTATATTTTAAACAGCCCGTTCCTCACTTTTTTGGGACACGTGTTATAAAGCATATACCTACACTGTCGTACAAAAGTATTATTAAGAGTATAAAATCGGGCAACGGACGTTACAAGTTTATCCAATTTCTAGAGAATTATTTTTACGTATATATCATATACTGATTACTATATTATTTACTGATTGAATTTTTAATATAATGTTATGTGTTTAAACTTTTTTTTTTAAATTAGTTTCACAACGTACGTATATCTCAAATCGATGAAGTGAATTTTAAACTACTACTTGATAGGCCTTTGTGCCCGTTTGGGTAAGTACCACCCAGTTGTGTTCCTTTTGAGGGGTGAGCCAATGCGACTACAGGCACACGGTACAGGTATAACATCATAGTTCCAAAAGTTGGTGGCGCATATTATATCTTACAGTTCTAATATCTATGGGGAGGTGATGACTTACCACCCGGTGGTATTTACCACTTCACCTACCTATATGACATAAATAAATAGTCTACACTGATACTGAACTGTAGCTCGAGACTCACAACGATACAAGATAGTAACGATACATTATCTTAGCTACAATGTATAAGTTTAATAAAATGCCTTTTTTAACTAGACAACATAGTATGACAATCCGTTTAAAATATAAAAATAGATTTTAAGTACATAAATTTAATACGTGTATGAAATCAAATGACTAAAATTTAAATACGAAATGGCTCACAATGAGAATTTACGTTCTCTATCTGTGCGTGTCCCGGAACGTGAAAATATCTATTTATTGTTCAAGTGACGAGCTATAAATCTAAGCGACAAGAAATTGACGGCCTCCCATTGTGTTCATTGTTGTTTTACTGGATGCTTATTGAAAGTTAGCCTGTTTGAGGAAACAGCCTCTGCGACTTGAGGTACGTTCTGTCTAGTTTGTTTTTATGATAGTCCAGTTAGTTACTACTGGTTGTGGGTTCAAACGCCGCGTCGTCGGTTTTTTTTCTGTTACGAAATTTTCACTAACAGCCTGGAATGGAAATACTTAAAGCCTTTGGTCTTACGCTCAAACGCATTCGCGTGACGTCATATTGAATTACGTACCTAAATTAAATTCGAAATTTAATTTTAAAGAAAAAAAAGTATTCTTTATTCAAGTGCTTATTCGCTTAAAAATCGTCATGTTAAGGTTTTAGTGTAAAGCTAATATAGATCCTAAATAAAAAATCTATCGGATATAGTCGTTAAGAAACTCAAAAGTTACTCAGAAGAGTTCATAAATGAAGGATTACCAAAATAAAAAACATAATAAACAACCAAATTGGGAACCTCCTCCTTTTTTGAAGTCGGTTAGAAATTCGAAACAAAACATTAACACAACACATACTTTTATAACGCAAACGATTCACATATAATCAAAAGGGAGCCAGTTTTAAAACAAACACATTTTATTTCACTAAAGATAGATGTACAACGCCAGTTTGAATAATTCGCGGGCCGCGTATGCTATGTTTACTTGCATAAATTAAACTTAAGACGTATGCGTGACATTTTCGTTATTTACTTTGTTTTAATGAAATTTTATTGCCAGCGAAAGAGCCTCTTTGTTGCGGAATACCGTGTTCGCAAATCACTCAATGTCATATGGTGTTTTACACGCATAAACAATTGTAAAAAGACGATTTGTTTTATCGTATTATGACAAATTGATGCTTATAATATTATATTTCAACTGTTTTTATGTTTCATATATTATCGTCATTATATGTATATTATGTTTAGATAATGATACGTTGGTTTGTCGATGTTTGAAAACAAAACAATAATTGTTTATTTGTAAGTAAACAGCAAACACATGCATGCATTATTTGATACTAGCTGAACCTACGGAGCTGCCTATGGCACATAAACCGTCGCCCTCCATGTTACCCGGGAGGTGAATTAAAAAACGTAGCCTATGTCCTTCTCCGAGACTGTCTCCATACCAAATTTCTAATATATTTTAATTCGGTTCAGCGGTTAAAGTATTAAGAGTTAACAGACAGAGTTTTTTTTATTAGTATATATTACGTCTGAACGGTATAGCCGTAAACCGGAAATACTAGGTGTATCAAGAAAAGATTCTTCCCAACACATGTGTAATTTCAATTATATAATTTAAAATATTTCTAAATTGAAAAAAAAAAAAAACAAAAACCGTTCCATGTTTAAAGCTTGTGTGGGAAATTTTCAAAGGATTATTTTGTAAGTTGCTTCAAATGTCAAAGAGTTTGTTCATTGTGACAATTTGTTCACAAGATTATGTAAGGTCATAACCGCATACGACATCCCCCGATCCCTATCAGACGAGCAGGAATTTTATAGCCATAATTAGTTGCTATCATAACCCTCGGGCGTTCATGACAAAACATTACAAATAGTCTAGGAGACAGACTATAAAATTATTATATTATAATAAAACATATAACAATTGTATAGATTTTGAGAGCTTTGCATTGTCGTGTTCCGATTTAGAGGTTAAGTGTAACTACAGGCACACGGGACATCTGAGTTCCCAATGTTGATGAAGTAAAAAATTACTAAAATTTCTTAAAGTGCCTATATTTAGGGCAGTGGTGATCACTTACTATAATAGGTCCGCCTATTTATGATATATATACATATATAATTAAGCACATAATAATTACAATATGACAAAGGAAATCCTTAATAAGTATCCGTCGAACATCACAATACTTGTGTTATCTTACGATTTAAATGGTGAGTGAAACAGATATAGTGGGTGAAGCATTAACGGTGTTATACTAACCTTCAGGTGGACTATATAGTCCTTCATAGTCATATTATATCGTCGACATATTTATTAACAGGCCGCAGATCCGGAGCTACTGAGATTATACCCTGGATACAATAAAATGTTAGTGGATTGCTCTATCGGTGACTTCTTAATACCAGCTCGGAGTCTGGAAATTGCCCGTTTTTTCCACTCAAACGCTGAAAACTAATAAAGCCGTTGTTCTAGTGCCTAAAGTATTACCGGATTCGATTTGCTCGCATCGATTTGGTGCATTTGTGTTTGTGCACGTATACACAATCCCTCTTGAGAACATTCAACGTAAACGAAATCCATCAGGTCGACATCAGATTATACATATTTAAACAACATTAAATGTATTTTTTCCATTTTAAGACGAATTTCAGAGCTAGCTCTCGGACTCGATCATAAAACTATAAATGGAACTAAATAGTGTACCTCTAGTCGAAAGTACGTTTTGATATTAAGTACCAATAAATGCATTGACCAGAAACAATAAACTCAAGTTTTTATGCCCTCTTTGTCGGTAGTAATCGATTTTATACACTGCAATTGTGTGCTGTTTATAAAATCTGCATTAAACCTGTTGTTTCCACTCGCATGTAAAAAAATAATTATCAACGACATTGTTATGGACGGATCGAAAATAAATTAATTCAAGTATGGACTTCGGGAAGGAATTTTTATTTTGTTTGTATATATTATAGTTTTATTAAATTAGTTTACAAAATTTATTAATAATAACTAAAGTAATACTAAATCAGGTTCAAGGTGTGCTATCATGAGTTCATTTGTTATCTGTAGAAAAACTTACCTTATATCTGAATATATAAATGATTATGTGAGTTGTTGAATGGCAGAGGCCTCTTCAGAAGAAGTCAAGGTTCAGTTCCATCTTATGCATAACAAGCGCTCGAGTGCAAACAGTGTTGTAATGATCTCCCCTTCCCTTCCAATTCCTATGGTCTAAGACTTGGCTATCAGTGACGAGACCCCCAACGCCCGGTGCAATGTTTTTTGCACCTCCTACACTCTCGTCTGACAAGGTTTGGAATATTATATAATATCTACATTATCTCATAATAATAATCATGTTAATGTTTATTAAATGTAATTATTTAAAGGCTGTAGCTATTGGATTTAATGTATAAATCTTTTTAATACAATTAAAAATGTCTGACTGACTGACATACGTGCAGCTGAAACCTTTGAGTCTAGCGGGATATCATTTTGCATAAGAATCTCTAGTGAAATGTAAATGAGAACTGAGAAAGGATTATTCAAAATTCTTAAAATTGGGGTAAAATTTTATATTGAAGTTCGTCATTTTTCATGTTATAAATGTGGAAACCGTTAAGGAGTTAAAGACAAATGTTTAAGCTATTTTTGAAAATTCATCACCTAATGGCCTAACCTGAAACTTAGAACAAATGTGTATGAATATTTGTCATCTGATAGTTTGATACGGAAGTCGATGTCTATTTATTTATTT
Organism: Vanessa atalanta; assembly: GCF_905147765.1. Taxonomy (NCBI): domain Eukaryota; kingdom Metazoa; phylum Arthropoda; class Insecta; order Lepidoptera; family Nymphalidae; genus Vanessa; species Vanessa atalanta. Next base: position 7,731,069 of record NC_061891.1, on the reverse strand, counting down.
TGAAGAAAAAAAAATTTTAGAAATAGCAGCAAAATTTTAAAGTGCTTTTCAAAGTTAATCCCTTAAGAAGGTTTTATCAAGAGATGACTAATAATATGGAAATTAGTCTATAGACAATGTAGTTTACCAAAAAACGTAGGTTTGGTGGTTTCTGTAAATTTTTTTCGATGGGATGTTTTTGGGGTAAACGTCTAGTAAATAGTATTACATAATAATGTAGTGGGGATGGTCAGTTGCTAGGTATATACATAACCTATATCCTTCCTTAGGGTTCAAACTTGCTTCATATCAAATACCATCAAATTCGGTTCAGTGTTTAAGTAATAAACAAACACACAGTCAATTTTGCGTTTATAATATTGGTATAGATAAATATGATTTCAACATGTATACTGTGTTTATTCGCATAAATGATTAAAAAAACAGTAATAATAAAAATTAAAATTCTTTTTAGCTAATAAATTATTTCGAATTTCCCACAGCTATAATTATCTACTCCATTATACGTTAGACAATTAACGTCTATCATACTTTCCCCCAGGCGCGGTAATAAGGGCCCTGCGCAGGCGCACCGCCGCCAGCTATGCTCCTGTCCACTACTGGCACTTAGTATTTGTATACAAAAATAATTTCAAGCTCATTATATTATCACAGTTTAGTTGAATGACTGGAATTATTAATTACTTATTATTATTTAAACATTTGTTATATAATTGAAGGGTATAACGGCTACTGGGCTTAAAGATTTATCGAAATGATCGGGTGACTGGTGTTGAAGTTATACAGTAACTTAGAGATATTATTGAAAATAGTAATTTAGTTAAAGTATCATGTTAAACGAGAGAAAGAGTCGTGATGATTGAGGGTTAGAACGGTGGGTTTATACCCAGACAAATCTGGTGAAGGAAAACACTTTGCCATGGGTAAGTGTGCCGCATGTGTATCCACCAAATCTTAATGAAGCAGCATGATGGAAAATAAAATGTTATCCTCGAAAGAGAGCCTTAGCCCAACTGTGGAACTTTAATGTCCTTTCTTTAAGTAGGCTCATAAGACTATTTGAATCGTCATGTTACAGTGTTAAATTAAACGTAAAGTTATCACCGGTTCTGAGGGTAGATTCTACCGAGAAGAAACGGCAAGTAACTCAGTAGTTACTCTTTTCCACTGTTTAATTACAGAGTATGTCAGTAAAGTGCAATTTAATTTATATAGGTACATATATCCAGTCTAGATCGACAAATACCGAATTTACGCTTATATAATCTTGTATTGAGATGCCTTATTTTGATATGAGATTTAATTTTTTTTATTTTTGATTACCTCCGCGGTCGAGTAGTGTGTACACCGGTTTTCATGGGTACGCCAATCCGAGTTCCCGGGTTCGATTCCCGGCCGAGTCGATGTAGAAAAAGTTCAATAGTTTTCTATGTTGTCTCGGGTCTGGGTGTTTGTGGTACTGTCGTAACTTCTGATTTTCCATAACACAAGTGATTAACTACTTACATTGGGATCGGAGTAATGTATGTGATGTTGTCCAATATATTATTAAAAAAATATATTAATAGGCAAAGTTAAAAGTGACAAGAGGAATTTTATTATAGAAACTAATACCGTGCCTTGATGATGTATCAGCTCTGCGAAGTCGGAAACTAGGTGTTATTATTAAATACGTACAATGGGATGCGTCCGCTAGTATTCCATTACGTAATAATAGCTGTACAATTTCTTAGGCATTTAAATTGATCTTTGTTAAACCTGTTTCTAGACCCAGGAGTCATTTGTGTGGAACGTCGTTAGAAAAAGCATCATTAAGGAAGAAACGGGAATTAAGATGACGTTGATGTAATAACAAAGAAAATAACGACTTTTTAATAGTAGCTAAAGTTAATGATCTGCTAAATAAATTGAAACGAATAATATCAGATTATAAGGCTTATTTATAACATTCAGTTATAATATTATCGTTATATAATGCACGAAGATTTACGATAATCGTCACGGAAAATTTTCCGAAGACATTTATAATATTTCTCCTTTACACAAAAAATAAATAAATATTAGAGATTATTTTTAATGTAATGTTTATATTATAAATGAGTATATAGTATAAGTACATGTATTGATCGTTTTTTTCTACTATTATTTCTATTAATTTTATTAATAATAACTATTAGCTTTTCAATAGTTATCAAAAGGTACTGAACTGTTTTGTCTTTGACTATTTATAATATAAATAATCTTGATACTTGAAGTCTTAAACACATTATAATTTCACGGAAAATCAAAATTATATCAACAATCTTGAATACAGTATTACCATAAGTTTCTTATGTGGACTGAGAAAGGTTAGCAAATAATTTTGAATTACACATATTGATAACTTTAACTTAAGAAAAAGATATGTATCTCTTATAATAGACTGAACTGGCTAATAGACTGAACTACTCTGAAGAAAAGTTCTTGAGTGACGATCACGGAACCGAAAACGCAGCGTGGGCAGGCCTCCTACAAAGATGGACTGAGGATCTCGTGAGGATCGCAGGAAGCCACTGGATGCAAGTAGTACTACACCGGCTTTTGTAGAGATCTCGCGGAGAGATCTTTATCCAGCAGTGGACATCTTCCGGCTGAGATGATGAGACTGAACTAGTAAAAACTTAGAAAAAATAAGTCAAGTACCTACTGTTAGCAGTGATAGAATAGGAATAACAGAGCTTTTTAATAAATTTAAAATACTTACAGTACAGAAGATATGGTACAAACATATTTTTGATGAACTGAATATGTAACAATCACGATAGTAACGTAGAAAAAGAATAATTGTACTCGTATATAATAACCGCACTTAATTACTATCGATACTAACAATTTCCGAATTGTAATGATACGTTTAAAAAAACAACGCATGATAACAGTGAAAATATCAAAAGTCCAGTTCTTAAACCGCTTAATTTACGAAATTACATATCAACGACGAAAATAAGCGCTCGGCGGTTAAAAAAATATTCTCCGTTAATTTATGAATATGTAACATAATGTCTTACAAAAACCGAACCGAATTCGCGTTCTTGGAACAAAATTTTAATTAAACAAGAGGCATGTTTCCTTTTATCTGCCGGGAGAACAATGAGTGCAACAATTACAATCGACTCGTGCGCAGGTATTACGGGACTTGACGGGGAAAAAAGGCGAAAACCTGACCTAAATTGCTCTTTTTGCGAACGGTGGATACCGTAGCCTATTATCATCGGACAGCGCTTACACTCTTATGATTAATATATTTTAGAACCAGAAGTAGGAATTACTAAAAGAAAAAAAAACAAATAAGCTAACCTCTACAACAATGACCTTTAATTTACAATAGCAATTAAAAACATTTAATCTACAAGACAAATAACCATCAATAATCACACTACACAGTCAAAAATGATAATCGCCATCCAATGTGTCTGCCGCCAAAAACTCCCGCCTTTTTTTTTTTATTTGTTTGACGTGACGCAGATGTCGCTCGGCTTGTTGTAATAATGTTTATTCTAACAATATATATATCAAATGTATAATACAATAACAATGCCTTCATTTACAGATTAATTATGGATTTTTATGATGACTACGTTCTAGCTTAAGTTCTAACTGGCGTTCTCTAAGGTCATAATAGGTCCACTTTTCTTTATATTCTTTAAGATTGGATCCCCGATATCTATCTATATTATATGCCGAATTTTCGTTCCGCTTTTCGTTCTTGCTGAAAATCTCAGTGGTGATCTCCAATGTAACAGACTAAGAGTTACGGTGTAATTTTGTTACAGTTTTTTTTTTACAGCTCATAATCTTCATTATGTTCTTTAAAATTATAGAAATTATCATTGCTTAACCCTACAATTTACTATCGAAATTACCGTTTTTAACGATCGTGAAATTAAATTAATATTGATATTATAAATGCGAAACTAACTCTGTCTGTCTTTTGCTCTATCACGGCTGAACCATAGAACATAATTTGATGGAGTTCTGTATAAAGTTTGCTTCCACTGCAATTCCAAGGAAGGGCAAAAACATTTTTTTTATGCCTAACGCCTGAAGACCAACCCCTAAAATACAAGTAAAGCCGCAAGCAACAACTAGTGTCTAATACGTTAACCATCAATGTTAATCAATGTCAATTAATACGTTCTAAAATATTGAGGTATATGAAGAAGCCGGTTATATAATGTAAGCTATGGCGTAATGACCGAAATTTGCTGAAAGCAAAACATTTCGGGGTCAATTTGATTTATATACGGTTTGATACAGTTCCACGGCTTTCTTGTCCGACAATGCAAAATTGATGGTTGAAATGAACGCAGGAGAAATTGTCTCGAACCGGTTTCATACATAATTTGGTGCTTTTAAAAAAATTACTATAATTTTTCAATTATTTTAAACGCTGGCGATAGCTATCAATATTTAACATGTATTTTGCTCTTAATTCTACTACTTTTTTGTTCAATATATAATATTATTATATGATAACGGATAGCCAAAAAAATACAGATCTAATTATAAAAAAATATACTTAAAAATAATTTAAAAATTGTTTTAAGAATAAATATTTTCTTACAGCTTTATAATTTTAGCAAAGAGACAGAAAATTAGAGTTCTACCATACACTTGGCAATAAGCATAACGCCATAACAGAAGTGTCGGTTCTAAACTCAGTAGTTATAATATACATTTAACTATATATATTTTTAATTAGTATTAAGAAAAAAAACCTGCATTCACCAACGAAAATAATTCAGAAAAGGCGTAAAGATCTTAAAAAATGACTTCTTATTTAATTTTGGAATTTTGATTAACGTAGTTACATTATGTCCTCAATCATTCTTGAAGTGATCAGTGATGTTTCATAATATAATATACACTGATGATGAGCTGGTACATCTTTCGCCCAGAGGAACAGAATTGCGATTCAACGGGGAAACGCTGATAGCATGTCCACCATAACAGGCGGTCATGACTTATACAGAGGATATTTTTAACTTTGATTTATAAATTTGTGTTCGAAATATAAATATTATGGAAACAAAATAATACCACATGAAAAAGTTAGTCAATATTTTAGACATATAAACTGGCGAGGTAACTAGAAAACCAAAGAACCACCCGAACCGGAAGTAACCAAAATTTTATCAGTAAGAAAGGAATAAATGATTGTAATAATTATATCTGCTGAAGATGCAGCAATGAGTCACGCTTTAACTACATAACCAGTTATCCTATCTACACTAAAATGCTAATTTGACTCTTATTCCGTTGATCTAAAGATTATAATAGCAGATTAATTACCAAGCATTTCAGTCTAAATCCCGTTTCAGATTTAAGTATTCTTATTTATTGCAATTTGTCAGTAAAACGAGATTTTAAACTTGTTTTAATTGCCGTTTTCTAGTACTAGGGCTGCGCATAAATAGATATATTGGAACTGGAAACTGTATTATTATGATTTTTTTTATATCATAGTCAGAATGTCACATATTATTTATTAAAACAAAAATGTCTGGCCCTTTACGCTTATTATATTAAATATTTTGTATTAGTTGCTGGTGTTACCGCAAGGAGTACGTACTCCTTTATTACACTAGTTCATTCAGATTTCAACCCAGAATTAAATTATGTTACGTGGTAGAATACTTTCTAGTTTGTAAGAACTCCTGTGTACTGACTTATGTTGCGAACGAAGCTATCAACGCTGGCTATCATTTCGATTTGTTTTTTTTTTAAATATTATTAGAACACTGTCATTTAAATTAAAGAAAAAAAATTAGTAACAACTATTTTTTTATTTTTTATTTTATAATGAGGGTACCTTTCAATATTATCTTTATTAAAGTCAATCTCACATATCCCAATCATTCAATGTCAGCATTATACAGACAGCGCTGTCAGCGCTGACAGCGACAGACATTGATGACAAGACCTACCACCTTCAAAATGTTATTATCATATATTTACCCTTCAAACTAGAACATTAGAATAGTAAGTATTGTTGTTTGGCAATTAACGCAAACAGCAGTAGTTAGTATTTTCTGTTCCAGTTTGAAGGGTGAGTGAGCCAGTTTAACAGGCACAAGGGACATCACATCTTAGTCCTCAAGGTTGGTGGCAGATTGACGATGAAAGGTATGGTTAATATTTCTCTCCAATATTACTTACCATGAGGTGGCAAAATTGCCAGTACGCCCCACTACTACATAAAAACCGTAGTCCCGTAGTTTTTGCGTAAACAATAAACAAAAATCCATTCGTGTAAAATAATATAAGTAAAATTTTATATATTTTTGCTTTGCTTAGAAGCCCTATTGTAATTATTGTTGTGCTAACCGCCATTTTGTTTACCACGCTTCGCTTATGAATCGCTTAAGCGCTTTTTCCTCAATAAAGATTCCTCAATAAAAAACAGGACGAGAAATCAACACGAGATTAAATAAATAGAAGCGTAATTATTCAATGGATTAACATTTTATTGGTAACTATGTACATATATTTAGCGGCCTCATCAGTGTAGTAGTCACAAAACTGACAAGGCCATATAACCAGATAAAAGTTCCCAAATCCCAAGGTCCTGCCAACAGCCCTGCCAAGTGGGAAGTGTGTATGTTCCCGTACCTCAGCAAGGACCGCCTAAACCTTAAGAACGACCACGAAAATTAGTAAACAATGTTGACAACTTCAACACGAATCATGTTACAAATCCCCCTCCCCTGTCCCCGTAAAATTATAATATGTACAGCTTTTTATAATTTAATATCATACTGCAGATATTTTTTATAACCAGATAGGTTCCAGAGACACAAAGTTTTAAGACCAGAAAGTATTTATTGCCCCGACATCAGGTTCAGAGGTTCAAACCCCATGTTTGAACCTCTTGAGATCTGCAGCCTCATTTGATTGAATTATTTGATCTAGGGGATCCCCTAGATCAAATAATTTCCAAAAAAAAAAGTACTACAAATATTTAAAATGGGATATTTACCATGTCTTTTATTTTTATTTGGTGGAGCTCGATATTTCGGCATTATCTACGAATGTCTTGTTCACGAGGCTGAAGTTTGCGGGTAGATGAAGGCGTTAGAAAACTTATTGTTAATTTATATAAGCTACTGCCTAGAGTTCCGAGGAGAAATATTACGTACATTTCTCTTCGGAACACTCACTTCTATGACTTTATTAGATGTCAATCAAAGACATGGAAGGTTCATATTGACAATTTTCGTACCCCTCTGTTGGGGTAATTTAAAAACGGATGTAATTTCAATCAAATAAAAATGTGTTGGAATCACTTTATTTTAAATTCCCTCATATTTATTTTTGCTTTTTTTTTCATTCATATTGTTTTCTTTATTTTGATTTTGGAAAATATCGTACATTTTATGATTTTTTTTTTGGGAGTAATAAATGTTAAACACTTCCCCTACACAGGTGGTAGTTGTTGGGCCCCGTTTGTCAACTGATATCCATAAAATATTATATAATATATGATAAAAAGGTTGGAATGAGTATTCCTCTACGTACAGGATATATAAATTTGATTGTTTATCGTTGATATGAGTGATTTGATAGGTGATTAAGAATTAATACGAAGCCTCTTATTGGTTCATCTTGGTCTAATCTACATTCCGAACCAATGGAACCTTTGCATTTAATTTAATTTTGTTATTTGTTTTAAAGTATTAGCTAGTATTCTTGAATAAAGTAAATAATTTATTATAAAAATGCAGATAACAAAAAATTGTTAGTGTCACAACTCGCCAGGGCAACTAAGATGTTATGCGCTTGTATCTGTAATTACATTTACACCACAAGACCAAATCTATAAATACTATTATAAAAGGTAAACTAGTAGGTATTCACATTATGCCTAAATGCTGTCAATGAGGGTATAAATTATATTTATGTCATATATAAATTTTTAATTAATAAATTGACCCGTACGAAGGCGAAGCGCGTGGATAATAATTGGTAAAATAAATTATGAGTCTAACGTAGCCACTTAAATTAGAATAGAATTACATATATTAAATTTAGAAATATTTTCACTCACTAAATAACAGTGACAATAACCAAACTTCGGTAATCTGGATTATTTTAATGAAACATAACGTATTTAATTTTTTTGTGAACGTCTGTACTGAACGTCTGTATTTCTATATTTTTCTTTACTTTTTACTTTACTTTAACTTACGTCCGTGTACATCAAAAAATGAAATAGAAAAAATAATAATTTAACATTTCATCAGAGATTAGTTAACTCACATAATATCAAGAAGTCAAGCCTGTAACAATATATTGACGACTCCTTCGGATTCATAAAGACGTATCGTTTTGAACCTGTTTTAACATTCTTAAATACTTGCTCTACTACTAAATGTACAAATAGCACTGTCTCGTTTAAACGCAGCTTAAAATCCGTTACGCCATTGACAGGCGATCGCTCATTTAATGGAAGGTATGGTATGTTCGACTTTGGCTTGCAAATAAATATATAATTATATTTACTATCCTACAATATAATTTCTTGGATAAATATTGTTGATTCTTTCTAAATTTTAAAAATATTTGAATATGAATATAATATATAATTTGTTTTCGGTTTGACGCACTACTCGCCATTTTGAAATTTATTCATAAGCTTCGATTTTATCATTACAATAATAGTTCGGTTTTTTAATTAGATGTGAAAAGTATTAAAATGTTGCAGTTAAATAAATATATATATATATACATATATATATTGTAATCTTGTCATAAAACAAAAACCATTGTATCTTCAATTCTCTCATTTATATACTTTCGTTCGAAAGCCAGGTAACTGCCAAAATTTAACAAAGATTACGCGTCATTGTCACATGCCGTCAGAGGGCGCTGTAACAAGCCGGAGGACAATTTCGCGTATTTCCGCAACGCCGCCACAATCAGCCGTCGATCAAGGAATTTCCGCGTACTGATTGACAGCCGATGAAAATAGACTGACTGATTGTTTTGCCAGCGAATTAGTGGCATGGTATAGCACGGTGGGGTAAATTGGGGTGCATGTAGATTGTGTATTTAAACGACATTGGAATTAAATTGTAAGAATATTTTCATGCCATAAAGTAAAAAATATGTTTGTAATGCTAATATAAGTAAACCTTAAAAAGGAATATAAAGCAGTTTTCGAAGAAGGTTCTTGTGTGTTATTTGACTATATCGATTATATATTATATCTCTAATATATATCAGAGAAGTTAAGTTTCGCAGTTTCACCCGCTTTCAACTTACACTATTGACGTGTAAAGTGTGAATACTAAATAGACATGCAATACAAATATATCATTGAATATTTAGTCCTTAAGCACATGAGGATAAATAGGCACTTAACACTTAACAGTACTGTTATATTACGATATTAATGAAATAAATATCAATAGCTTCTAATTAATTAGATTAATTAACAAAAAAAGAAAAATCTAATTACATTAAACCGATAGTTATTTCAGACGAAAACTCTATGACATAACAGAAATACTATTTGGAAATAAAATCAATTAAACGATAATATCACTTACATCAGTACAAATTAATCTATTCTTTAAAAAAAACTGAATTCATATAAAAAGCAGTTCGGACCTTACGCGCGCGGTACTTTGTATTAATAAGTAGCAACGTCATTAATTATCACATACTTTTAGCAGTTTGCATAATAACATTAACAATAAATTAGGTTTATTACGAGTAACACATTCGAGAGACGTTTATGGACAATTCAAAATGATTAGGGCTCGCGTACGCTGCATGTGCCAAAGGAAAATTGACTCAACTTTAAAATTATGCGCATAGATATTTATTAAGTGTTACTCAGTAACTAACCGTAACATTTTGGTTTGTATAATACTATTCATATATTCCGACTTTCATTACAAAAATACTAAGGGGTCTTCTAGTGACATATTAATTTCGTAATGCTTAGACACGACAAATAAATCATGGATGTTACATTGTAATTTTTCTTTATTGCTTACATAACATATACTTACGAAAAATATCAAATTTAATAGAAACCACACAAATGCGTGTTATCGCTTGCAATGACATATCCAAGCAACCTTTATTTAAAATGACAAAATCGGTAAAATATTTTTTTTTATATATATATAGGTAGGCAGGCGTATGGACAAATAGGACACCTGATGGTTAGAAGCCACTACAGCCCATAGACAATGTTAAGAACTATTGACGATTCCTTACATCATTAATGCGCCTCCAACCTTGGGAACTAAGATGTTGTGTCTCTTGTGCCAGTAGTTGCACTGACTCACTCACTCTTCAAACCGTAATACATCAATACTGAATACTGCTGTTGAGTGTTTGCACGCAACCTTACCATCAAGTCAATACATGTATATTTCATAATAATATTTAACTTAAATTAAACCATTCAACTCAGTATAGAATATAAGAAATATTAAAACACCTAACACTTAATTTAATTTTACAATAAGTATTTTTTTTTATATTAAGGGCTCAAAAATCTTACAGTCTGTGTTCATAGACCACGTCTGATTACAACCAGGGTAATAACACTAAAATAATATTATATCCAATACACTATAAATGTGTCAGAGTAACTTTATAAATTGTGCCATTTACTTTGTTTTACAATGTAGTAATGTAGTCACTTTATATAAATGATTTAGACAAACGAACTTATATACTATTTTGATTTATAACTCCAGTATAAATGAATATACGTTCCGTATACAATCGCCAGTATTTTGATCAAAATGGTCATGTCCCAGTTCTAAGACAAGCGTCAACTTATATTGAATTGATTGAGTCGTCTAAACACGTAATAGATTTATATCGATTTGAATTATAATTATTATTTGTCATTGCTTATAAATTTTAAAAATAGTAGTCGTATTTTGTTTCTTTAATTATTGAAAGGATATAAGGTTTTTTTTAATAACTACGGATCCAAAAAAGCTTCGTCAGGAACAAAGAAAAGGGTAGCCTTGTTAAGACTAATTTAATTTCGTTAGAGGCCGCGAACTGATGTCGACACTCCTATACAGTATTACGACTGGCCACTACGCGCTACTGGGAATATATTCAGAAAAAATCCTGACTTGGAAATTGAACCTAGAACATTTACAGCCTTATAATATCTACAAAACTAACGAGTCAAATAACTACCAAACATTTGAATGAAATAAATTTTGTCTTAAAGTCCAATGTTGTTTCAACTTTCTAGGGTGCACATACAGAAAATATAGAATTGTTTCGATCTTATAACAAAGTACAATTAGAACCATATCAATAAAACCTTCATACAGAATGTCTAGAGGCATAACCATGTTTAAAAATAGTGATGCATCTCGAAAATAAAATATTCCTTATAAAAAAACCTTCCTCATTACGGTAAAGAACCAGTTAAAGAAGAACGTATGTAGCCGCTCGATCATCGATAACTCCAAACAGAATCGATAACAAGTCTAAATTATGACACCTCTGTTGTGTTCTCATCTCCTCAATCAACGATTGGGAAACTTCATAATAGTTAGAAATGGCATTACAATAATAAAATTAATCGATTTTTTTGTATAAATCAAAGCAATTTATACAACTATTTCATTCCTTACGGCTACCTGCGACTAAGTTCTCGTGTTCTTTTCGTTGAAACGATTTGAACGTTATCTAACATTTTAATTAAGATAAATTATTCGTTATATAATATTCTTTTACGTACCATTTATAAAGTTATAATGATAAAGTATATTATATAATAACTATAAAGTAATTTATTTACTATTAATAAATATAATAATATCATAAATATAATTATTAATATATATAATGGGAAACTAGAAGACGATCATGTGAGGGTCGCGGGAAGTTGGTGGAGTAGCCCAAGACGTTTTTGGAGTTCCTTGGGGAGGTTTATGTCCAGCAGTGGATGTGTGATGAATATTATTATTATTTAATAAAGTAAGTCCCACGTTGGAAGAAATACATTTTAGAAAAATGTCTCTATAATATATACATACATACGTACAACATACAATATTTGTAAATTTGTTTTACGAACTGAATTTCGGGCACAGCGACTAATCACAAACTTATCCAAGATATATTATACTGTACCATTGTGTCGCAAACTTGTGTGATTTCTATTTACTTTAGTGGAGAAATCATTGACAATTACGACTTTTTAGATTTTGTGATAATGTTGAAAAATAACTTTAATATTTAAGTCCCTTCTTAAAATTTCTAAACTCTATGGACACCTGCGTTGTATGCAAAGTTTTGCAATGAAAGAAATATATTGTTCTCGCCCGTCGTTGCCTCGCAAATCTGTCATTCCGACAATCTTCTGTTAGTTATTGACAGTTCGTTTGTTTTAATATATTGTTGTACGATTCCTTTTGAAAAGGTTTAATTTTCGAATCAGCATTAATTTCTTTGTTTTAAAATTTTAATTGTTTATTTGTCTGCTTAATCTAAACATCCTCTTCCATATACAGTCTATGCTGATTTTTTATCAGAAGGGAATTAGGTACGAGTGTGAGAAGTATACGGCAAGAGAAATATCGAAAAAATGTTAATAGACTTTATATATTGTGATAATAACATGTTTGTATGATGACAAGAAAGGAGATCAACATACTAATAGCAAACAAATTTTGATATTTTTTATAACATCGGTAGGTAGGATGGGTCACCTGATGGTAAGTGGTCACCACAGCTGATGGACTTTGGCACCCTTAGAAAATTTAACCATTACTACGTTCCCAATGCGCCACCAACCATGGAAACTAAGATGTTACATCTCTGTGTCTGTAGATACACTGGCTCACGCACCCTTCTAACCAGAACACAGGAATCCTAGAATATATGATAAGTGAAAGGTACCCACCCAAATGGGCTTAGGTACACAATGAAGCGTGCGTGCATCTAATGTCGGTCAATGAGTTACCACTTACCATCAGTTGAACTATTTGCTCGTTCATATATTTATAATAAAAAAACGCTTTGATATTAAGTAACTGTATTGATACCAAAATATGAAATTATCGTTTGTGATAAAAGTCTAAATTTAAAAGGGTGAAATTGCGAACCGAATCTATTTATATCACTACCTATTATAAAATCCTCACCCCTTTTCTGTACACGATGAACTCAGAAACTACCAAAACTGATTTCTATACGACTGACACAAATGACCAGAGTGTAATGATTTTGTTTAAATTGCCTGTAATATGATTATTGTTGAAGTCGTCGGAAATATTACGCCGATAAATATGGATGTACACTTTGATATAAAAGTTTTATATTTTGGTCTAGTATAAGATTCTGGATTGAAACCTATCCTAGGCAGTCTGTCAGGTTGATAAAATGTAATTGGGTTCTCTATGAAAAAATTATCAGATTCATAGTCATAAATTCAAATAATTTGTAAAAAATACAATAATAAAAAAAACATATTATTCAATACCAGATTATGTAGATGATAAAAAACTTGGAGCCAATACTCGTTGGCTTCCAAGCTGGATGTATTATATGCATGTATAATTGTATTTAACTATATTGAAAAAGAGTAAATGAGTTTCTTGTTGGTTCTTCCCGGTAGATTTACATTTCGAACCAAAGGTAGCTTCACTTAATACAGTTTGTAAAATTATGATTAAAAATTGTTCGTAAAAGTCTACTTGAAGAAAGTATATTTTGAATTTGATCAGAAAAGCCCGGAGTCTAGAGGTTTTTGAGGTAAGTGTGTTAACTCCTGTGCCTCAGAAAGCACGTACAGCAGATGATCTCAACTCTTTCCGGTCATGTTGGATTTGGCGTCCCATCGGATTATGACTGTAAACAAAACGATAGCGCTCCTGTATTTATACACATCCTCGTGTACTATAATATCACCTGCGTTATTTTTCTGGTCTTACTTGAGATTTCCGCGGCGGAAATCGGTCAAGACGTCATCACAATAAAACGTGTCCTCATTTTTAGCACAGATATTAAGAGTTATTTGAATCAGCCATTTAACGATTTGCTAATCATACTAATCTCGGCAGATGGAACGCCTCGGGCAAATCGAATTTCCTCTAACTCTTCAAGCATAAATCATGCAAAACGCTTAATAAACTGCTGTACCGTTAAAAGTAATGTCATATAATGGCCACCTCGAACTGTTTTACTCGCTTATTTATATACTCTGTGAGTTTCAAATTAACACCACCTGCTGGTGTTAAGAACTTATTCACTTAAAGCTATACTATTCATTGCGATTTTAAGATATAGGTGCTTTTTTATAGCTAAACGATCCATAGATTAAAACATAATATGAATGTATAAAATTCGATGGTTTTACATTAGTAAATAAAATTTTAAGCCTCTTTTAAAAATAACATTTATACACCAAACAAGACCGACAAACATTTCAACAAATGAAAACTATACGTTGAGGTTAAATGTCATAAAGTTGCTAAAGACTTAGAAAATGTTTTTTTTTTTATATTTATTATGTTCTTTATTTTATAAAATAAGTACGGAATTTATTGCCAGGTTCTTTTAAATATAATTCACATTCCGAACTCTTGAGTTATTCTGTGTACGAAACTCGAAACTCACTGCAGAATTTGATATACGTTCATGACAAAAATCATTGTAAAAATGCTATATATAATTCACATTCCGAACTCTTGAGTTATTCTGTGTACGAAACTCGAAACTCACTGCAGAATTTGATATACGTTCATGACAAAAATCATTGTAAAAATGCTATATAATCGTATATATAATATTTCAAGAGATAAACGAAGTGAATTCTAACAGAATCGCGCTCCTTATAGATATTATAATTTTATTATTAACTGTTTATTACCGTGTACACTACTTACTAATCAAAACTGCTTGTAAGAAATTGAAAAGTGTACTTTGGTATTTCATAGATATCATAAAAAAATATAGTATGGCTTACGCTTCTTTTCAAGATGGAACCACATCCTAATCGGCCACCCGATTAGTTTGGTTCATAAATATTTTTCGTAAGATGATTTATTTGTGAGGCAGCTCTAATTATTTGAGTCTTGCCTTTTCGAGATCAACTTTTATTCACGTTATACAAAACATTTATCGAAATAAAGAATTTTGATTAATTGAAATACCTGTTTGTTATTGGGAAATGGGTTAATGTTGAATTTAAATGAATGACGATAAGTAGAGCTATTCTGTTAAAATAGAAACGAAACTCATTGCAGAATACGATCGAGAAACTTCGGAGTAATATGTGATATTGACTTTATTAATTATAATTACATTTAAAGCTATACGTATCACGTATCAAAGTAGTGTATCACCGTTGTTAGAGACAAGCGTTTCGGTACAGTAGATGCTTTAATGTAGTTACTTGTTACCATTCCTCCTTTTGGATTTTGCCATCATCGAACATAGCATACATACCAAGTAATCCCTCCAGAAACCCACCTATCATGTGGCATTACATATTATTGGAGTGATCACTTCCTACCGTCAAACAACAACGTTGTGTTCAATTGTAATTAGAATCTTAGTTCCTAGTTTGGTGGCGAGTTTGTGATTATACCCTGCGTATCTTAATTTAAATAGAATCTAATATTTATATCTAAATATTCAAGTATTGATATTGATACCTAAATATTGATTTGGCTAATCAACAGTTAGAATCAATATGACATTATTATTGTGTAATAATAAAATAATCCGTGTAAACCTTTTAGAGGGTCATAGATCATAAGTTCAATTGACTTTTGAGGAGTCACAAAAAAAACCATCTTTATCTTTTAAATACGCTTTTCATATAAATATTTGGATAATAAATGTAAATTATCAATTGGCCAAATACCGGTTCCAAGTTGTCAATGTAAGGAATGATTAATCTTTCGTATAGTGCCAATATATATCGGAGTTAGTGATCACTTAGCATCTGGCCATTATCCCAGTATAATAAAAAATAAAAAAAAAAACATTTTTCTGATACATCGGATTTTTTTTCTGACCCAGAATGGTAACGTCAACGTAACAATAGAGTACTTGTTACAAGATTCATTAGGTACATCTTCAATTGAAGGAGTTGAGTCCAATTACATGTTATTATAATACTTTGTCCATCAAACAATGTATATGTTATATATATATCACAAAGCTATTATACAGCGGTTCACGTCTCAATCTAAAGGTTAACCGTGTGTCTGTTACTGTCAGATCGCGCCCCGCTGTGCTGCGCCCGCGCATCCTTACCTAGGAAATAGTGTAATATTATCAAGCGACGGGCGATGATTAGATTTTTTTTTCTCTAGATTAATGATACAAATTATTAGAAGAGGGTAGATTTAGTTTATTACCGCTTGAGATCTAATTTTGATGTTATGAAAAAACGAAAATATTAAAAAAAATGTATGTTTAAATCTAAAAAAAATATGTCCTGATATCCTTACCTGTGCTTTACATTTAAATTGAAACACCTTTTGGTCTATTCATTGAATGCCTTGCTGCCTTTTTAATTAAAATCGCTTCATAAGAAAAATAAACTCACTGGAAAGATTCGCATTTCGTCAGCAAAAATCTATGTAACAGTAATATGTAGGCAGTATGTAGACTTAGTTGCTTCTAAGAATACGGATCTCATTATCTATCGTTTAAATCTATTATCAATAATAATTTCTGGGTTTTACAGGCAAAAATTTCTCAGAAACAGCTAGGAATTACAAAAATAAGCGATACACTTGTTCCTTGGAGAACAATCTGGTATACCTGATTTTTTTTAGATCGAGTTGCAACTGTGTGTTGGATTATAAGAGGAGAAGAGTACATAGTGTATTATTGTATTTAGTTAGACTTATGCCCTACTGGTTGTGACCCGTGACTTTGCTCGCGTTTTAAGTGTTTCTGACCTGTTCTTCTTAATTTTGTCCGTGAAAGAGCAACAGAGAGATAGACATGTAGAGGCACTTTCGCATTTACAATATTAGTTTAAGTAAAGTCGCCTGCGCAGATAGTCTTTTAAATTGGTAGTCGTTACCAAAATTCGATTAAGTGAATATTATTCCAAAATGAAAATTTAAAGCGTCGGCTAAGAAAGGGTTAAAAATTAAAAAATAAATAAAAGACACACATCTACAATATTAGTCTGATTCATTTCTTAATCATTCATTGCTATATTTATACAATAATGTAATGTAGTAATGGATTTAAAGCTAAAATCGCTTAAACTTCTAACTCGGACGGTACGTATATAATTTGTTCAAGTAAATTATGTGTAAAAGTTGCGCTTACAGCGCTGTGTTTATTAACCACTGCCACGGGTGGTTGATTCGTGATTGTGAACGTGAGACTAGAACAAACACTATTAGACATCGTTTAAATATCACATCATCAAAGTAACGGGCGGTTTCGTTTGTCCAGTATTGAAAAAAGTAAATACCCGAAAGTGTTCCACTGCTGCTTGCTTTTTGAAGAAGGTTTGGACTAACTACCACCGCCACCCTAATACGAATTGCTAGAATAATATGGGTCAGTCTTCCTATATATTTCTTAATAAGCATCACTTGACCGAATTTCAATCTAAACCAATCAAGTAACTTGAATTGTAATCACGAGGAAATCATTCAAATAATGGAGTAACTACTGAGTCTCTTCGCGGTCTACAATCTTCTTTCCGAAACAGTGGTATCTTTATATTTAATTCAACAATGTAACATAACGATTCAAGAGTGTTTATATGAGGCTACTTGAATAAATAATATTTTAATTATAACTTGATACTGCTTGAAAAAATGGGAAACCATCAAGACTCCGCTTTCGACCATAAGACTTCGCAATCGAGCTCTTCATTAAAGTATTAACTCGTTCTATAATAATAAACATTTGCTAAGCTAAACTTCATACGATTGTTTAATATCATCATGGTTATCACAAATAAGTGATTATAAAAATATATATGTATCACAATCAAAGTAACAGAAAGACGTTAAGCGATCAAGTCGGCAATTCGATCCGGACACGTCCGACACGCCGATGATTGGCGCTATTTCTATAATCATGTGCAATAGGACATATTTTCACGGTATTATTGTACTAGAAATACCGAAAGTAGGGCTACCATGGAGTATGAAATCCTCGGCCTCATAAGGAGCGTTCCCATTGGAATTGTTAGTTTTCTGTTTGCACATTTTAATTTTCTGAAAGTCACAACTATTTCACCATATTGAATAAATGTTCATTGTTACAGAAACTTTTATCGCACGAAAGATTTTGTCTCTGGTGGCGACGTTAATTTAGATTTGTATTTATTGTTTAACAGAACGCTTTCTAGTTATGTTAAGATTTGCAGCATAAATGAAAAAATAATAATGTAGTAATTAGTCTTTAGACATAAAGTCCGATTTAAAAAAAAATTCTTTTAAATAAAATCAATTGAAAAAAATATCAGATTAAATTCTATAAAAAAATATTGAAAGTTTTACTGATTTTCGTATTAATTAGACGTATTTATGAATTCGGACTTGAGAACATTAAGAACTGCTAATATCGTATTTTCTATTTATATAATTAAACATTTGATGTTTCGATCACTATCCACTTAAATTAGAAGTTCTATTTAATTTGACGTTTATTTGCACACAGTTATTTGTATTTTATTAAACTGTAAATACTGAAATTAATTTATAATGAAAACATTTTGAAATTAAATATTATTCGCGCGAAGGGTGATACTTTAGCTACATGAGGATGCTCGCAAAAAAAAATTAAGTGTCAAGTTGCTCAGTACAGTCAATTTCACTCCTTGTGCTATTTTAAAATGTTAATTACAAATTAATTAATATTAAATCTGTGAGTTGAGAGAATTTGTTATGTAAGAGGTGAAAAAGGAAGAAATTACATTTATAATTATTATCATGTTTATTAATATTTTATTGTAATCAATTAAAAACTATTTTTAAATATACCGAAGAAGTATTTTTTTACAGGATGAGACTAAAACTAAAAGACGTATTTCAGGGGAGAATACATATGCATCTAGTCGTTTGGCTATATGAAGGATATCGTAGACGGATGTGTCAACAAGTATGGATCTAATCAGACCAATGCACCTAGAGATCGTTTCTCTTCCACCTTATACTTGTTCCACCAGTAAATACCAGTTTCATAAAGTTAAGGTGTCTGATCCGTAGTAGTCTAGGATTCGCTTGAAGCAGGAAGAAAAAACTTGTGCTAGATCATGACTAATCAATTCCTGCGATGGGTGTACGTTTCTATCAATCAAATCCAACACAGATGACTGATGATTTACGTGGTGGTTAGGTTCTGGTATATCCTCTCTCAGTAAGTATCGCCCACTCATCATATTTTCTACCGCCAAAAAGTAATACTTGGTATTTTTGTGTTCCAGTTTGAAAGGTTAGTGAGCCTGTGTAACATGCGCAAGGGACATAATAATTTATCTGTCAAGGTTGATGATGCATTGGTGATATGAGGAATGGTTACTTCATAAAGTACCAGTGGGCAGTGATGAGCACTTACCTTCAATACAATACTTGTCAATAAGTAATTTTTCATGTTTCAAACTAAGCTTATTAAAAGATGTCATGGGGATTAAAACAATAATTATGACTATTATGTATTAACTTAGGCTTTCGTAATCTTAATAATAATTTCGACGAATATTTAAATGAAATATCGAAAAATAGAACTTTCCTTGCAATATCGAAGAGAGGTACACCAAAGTAAAACTAGAACACATGATTGCATTGCATTATATATCTTATGTTTATCAAAATAAGGTCACGTTTGTACATATCTAGTTTACAATAAATAGCGGAACGAGCGTCAACGATAATCGCATCGGGATCATTCCAGTAACTAGACCGAATGGCTGTCGATATGCGATAAGTATTATGCCGGAGTGAAACAAAATGTCTAAATTGTTATGACAATTACTTTTCTTTTTTTTCTTTTATGGCAAAGGCACTAATTTTTAATACTTTTTTAAAATAATAATTGTTTTATTTTTAATTAATATACTTATATGTAACTTAGTCAAATAAGTAATATACTTGTTAAATATGATATTATATTTATGTAGGTCATAGACAGTGGCGTTTCCCTTGCAATCATACTTCTAGTGTTTGAGTATAACGCTTACTATGCTTTACTTTCTACTAGACTACATCAAGCATTTGCTAAGTACAGTTTAGCGCGTAGGTTTTACACTCAGGTTAGTACGGATGTTGTAATCATTATTCCAATATATCTTTAATACAAATTGGCCGCTAAATCTATTTATGTTAACGTCGTAAGAACGTAATATAATATACTTTTTGGATCTAATACCAATCCTTTATATAGTCTATTCCAATCAAAGATATTATTTTTCTTTGTGTCCAATCAAATAAGATATAAAGATAACAAACCTCAGATTTACGTTCTCCTTGCGATTTGCTAATAGTCAGCTATAGTGTGCACTATTAACAGTTTTTGATTAATCCACTTTAATGTTACTTCCAAACTTCTGATACTGATATTTTGTTGACTTGACCATAGTGAATCAAGCGCTCGACCAATGATATCTCATCAATTCAATGTCAAATGTTGTTTATTTTGCTTTTTTTCCTTTAGTGTTTATATATATTAATATGTCAAAATACTGTACCTTACGGTATAAAACCATCCCCAATAAGCAGAGACACTTATTCAGAAAATTGTAAAGTGTGTGTGGGACAGAATTATTGTTAGCGGCGTATAATGGTGTATGTGACTATTTCTCTTAAAATACGACTACACTCAATTGCAAAATATCTATAAACAATAATGTATCACTCGTTTAACGCTCATACAATATCATTAATTTGCATTCGTTTCCCAGATAATATTTATTAAGCTTCGAATATAATTTAAACCCCGGTGACCCTGTAGGTGCAAAGAGGGAAATCAATGTAAATTTAATATTCTGCATTTATCTAGTAATTATGTGAAAGAGAGGAACATATATATGTATATATATATATATATATATATATATACATACATACAATGTATGTAAATGTATATCAGCATTATCGAGCACGAGTTTACTCGCTTTGCAGTTGGATTCGAACCAGGAATCTTCGATTAATTAACATGTTTTAACCACTGATCCAATACGGCTCTTTTAATATATTTATTACAATGTTATAAAGACTATTTAACTTAATAAATAAATAAATGTATATAAGTACAATAAAACGAATAAAGAAAACTTTATAGATATGTTATATGTATGTGTTTTGGATGAATTAAACTCAAACTCATAAAAACAATACCTTATCAAAAATGTATGTATAAATTTATTTTTTATTTAATTAGTTTTTTATACAGTGTTTATATTTAACAGTGCCATTACTTGTACACTCGTCACCGAAACTCACGTGCGCGCGCAGCATTATGCGTCCGTGACGTCATCAGCGGCCATCTTGCGCTGTCATTTGTCAAGCTCTTCACAGCCTGGGAAATTGCGAAGGAATTTCAATTGGTTATGCTAAGGTGTTGGAAAATATCATTTATATTTTGTTCTATAATCCTCTAAAAAGTGTTAAGAACGATTTATATTGGTATAGATCATTTATAATACAAACATTGAAGAATTGAACTGGACTGTTTCGTTGGCCTGGTACCTAGATATACGGCCAATGATCGGGAGGCCCTAAGTTCGTTTAAATCGATGAGTCATAGTCTCATAAAAAAAACTATTTTTCATTAAATATATACAGAACATGGCTATATACAAGATGAGTCGAATGACATAAGATTAATTTATAATGAAAATCACTGGCCTCCTAAAACATTATGGCAGAAGATGTCTATAATGAACCCTATAAGGAACCGGTCAAATTTCAAGTCTGTATGTATTTCCCTGGATATATTATATTACTTGTAATAATATAGAAGATACATTGTAATATGCATGATTAGTAATGAACGAAGTCTTAATTCACAATTTACGGTTTTAAAAAAGAATAAAATAAAAATTGGTTAAGGTACAAAAATCGCAAAAACAAAAAAAAAATCTATATCAATCAGATTAGCAAATTTCGTAAAATGTAATTAATAAAAAAAATTCGTTTTTTATAAAATGAATATACTAACATATTATTTAGAACTAGATGAAAACTTGGCTTCGCTCGTGTAAAATAAATAAAACTAAACAAATAGGTACAGCTTTTCATATAACGCACCCGTAAACGTCAAACATCGTCGATAATTCTTGTGTTTTCTTATAGTATAGTATTTAGAATAACAATCGTTAAGTTTACACGGAGCCCAATGTAATTATTATATTATCTCCACACACCATTTCCCGCCATAACGAGTATCTGTCAAGAGGGCACAGATTATTTCGCCAATGTCACGTGCGAAATGTCTTATGTTGCAGATTAAAAAGACAATACTAAAATAATTATTATACAACTGACAGATACTAGTCTGTGGTTCACAGATAATAACAAATCATACAATATTCGATACCAATTACGACATTCTAATTGAATCTTACAATATAGTATCTAATAATAATACATTAATTTATAAATACTAAGTCACAATTGAATTTAATATCAAGAAGTTCTAATTAAAATAATTTGTCTTTGATTATTCGAGTTCAACTAAGACTGAAATGACTGAACCGAATGATCAAGTATCTCGATTCCTGTGTCAAATTTATCAATGCGTGTCGTTTCATATCGTAGGGTAAGCGATCAATTATGGACCACAAGCGACAAGAATACATTTACTATCTGCTAATCAAAAACTTAAACTAGTCCTTATCTAGAGGCGAGCCCGTCAACTCAAGGAAGATCGAGTGAGGCAAGTACTTATGTAAAGACCTGAAGCTGTTTAGTCTATATACATATTATAAAGGGATAATTTTTGTTTGTTTGTTTGTTTGTATATGATGGCTTTGTCCACGTTTACGGTACGATTTTGTCATAAGTTACCGCCTAAAAGTAATACTTATAGCTTATGCCAATGGAAGTAGAAAAAAGTATAAACAAACCTTAGATTTACGTATTCCATGCGATTTGCTATTAACTCAACTTTATTGTGCACTATTAAGAGTTTGTGATTAATATAACACTTTGGCACTTATTTTAACTTTAATTTTACTTCCAAAATTCCGATAAGTTTGGCTATTTTCCTATTATGGTTGAAATAGAGTATAGTCTTGTTATGTTACGGTTTGAAATGTAAGTGAGTCAGTGTAACTAAGGCACATTAAGGCAACGTATGTAAGGAATACTTAATAGTTCTACAGCACCAATGTCTATGGACCATGGTGACCACTTTCCATCAGGTGGTCCTTTTGTCCATCCGCCTACCTATATTAAAAACAAAAATAAGCAGATAGCACTATCTTCGTGCACTTTTTGAAATTAGTTGAAAAATCAGTCGCTGACGGTAATACATTTCGTTATCGTATAAAGTCTGCTCCCAGTAATAGATTTAAGCATTCAAGCTAGACATATCCTTTAATCAGATCGACTGGACGTTACGCATGCGCTAATTCTCCTTAAAAACAACTACTAATTTCTACTAAGTTACAACGAATACGTTCCCTCCCGATATTCGAACTCGATCGTCAACTACGACTATTATTCAGAAGAATCATTCGCGACTGAATCGTAGCTGGTTACTAATTCTACTAATTAGTAGTTAATATAATAGGTAAACGGCTAAAGGATAATGATTACGTCATTTTGTTTGCAGAATAGCCCTATGCCGCGGTTTATAATATGGCTTTATGAATACCCTAGCCAATATTATCTTACCTTAAGACTAATTATTTTTGGCAGCAGTACAGTTTTAAGAATCTGGAAACTGAAAGATAAACGACGATCAATATGGCAAGTGCTGAAAATTGTAAAGCGAGTAAAATCGCGGCATATAGCCAGTACTAAATAAAGTTACCTTATTTGGACCATTCAATTAGTTATGCTCTAAGCTAAGTAGATTAATGGCATTCCGTTAGAAGGCTACAAAGGTCTCAAATGTATGTTCGTAATTATTAAATTAGAGACCAGAGAAAAATTGTTTTATGTATCTCTTCTTGATCTTATATTTAGTTTAAATACACTTAATATGTATTAATGTAAGCATAGGAGATTCCTTTATCCATATAATTGGCTAGAACAGATAAAATAAAAAAAGCGCGCGAAAACGAATTAAATCGCCATCGATATTGGCGCGACTTGTAATTTATTAAAAGTGTTCATTGTGTTTTATTTGCATTTGGAAGCTCAACTGAGTAAGTAGTTTCATATATATGATTAGAAGATTTATTTATGTTAAGATAAATTCGAAGTTAGAACTATTTTTTTTTGTTAGTAAATTGCCTTTTTTTAATCCATTTCACTTCTGTACGCAAAATATATATTAAATTCGAGTTTTATTGGAGTGTTTTTTTTTTATCACCCTTATATTGTGCGTTTATAAAATATAATGAGCGCGAATTTGTATAACGCGCTCGCAGGACATGACATGAAGCAACACGATGAAGTTGCTCGCTAAACCGCCAATTAAGTGTCAAGTCATACAAAATAGACAACTTCACACCTTACCTTATTTAAAAATGTTTATTTTATTAAAAATGTAAATTGGAATGTTTAAATTTGTGAGTGGCATACTAAGTATATACATTTACATACTACATAGTAATTGGGAACAAAAAAGGAAATCACAATTATCATAATAATAACTATAATTTTATTAGTAATAATTAAATTATTATAATTTGATTAACGCTATTTTTAATTAAGAACGCCAAAGTAAAAACTATCACGCGAGCACAATATTACACGCACCTTTTCTTATATATGTATGGCTTTTTCGTAAGACGAAATGGGCTAAAATTTGTAATTTATACGAGTGCCTTCTTTTCTAAAGGTTTCACGTGATTTCAATTGAATAATCACTGAGAATTATCTAACAAACACTATTTAAATCATAAAAAACATATATATATATATTGCAATAATAAAAATAGTAAAAATTAGAGTAAGTCTGTAAATTTCCCACAGCTGGACATAGGTCTTCCCACCCGACCAATATAAGAATGACATTCGTACTTAATCAAACGTATCGAATACATATTTTACGTCAATCAAATTTTGATAACCAGCTTTACAGCTGGTATTTATCCAGATCTTCCACAAAGGTCGCATAGAAAAAGGGTCCAACTCTATTTCTCGAATATTAGGAATTAGGACAGAATAAAAAAAAAGTATTAATAGTAACACAGATTTTCTTATTTATTATAATATATTGAATACTACAAAAAGCACTTTTTCCTATATAGCAGAAGGTAAATAAAATTTTTAAAATCCGATTTTTACAAGAAGTAAGGCTAGAAACTATTAAAAATAAATATTGTTAAATTTTGAAACAGAGCTCTCTATGTATTTTACCAAGAACTGTGTTCTTAGTTGTATTTTATTCAAAAGCGCCATCTATTGAGCAGTTGTAAAACGAAACGAGAAACGAATGAAGTTTATTTATTCAGACGCTTACGTAGTTATACTTATAATTTATAGATGGCGCTATAAAAATGGTCTTTACATATTAATTGACTTATTTAGTTTAGCATTTTATTAATAGATGGCACTGAACTAATGTTTTTTTATGCATTCAATAATTAAGGCGAAAAGTTTTTAGTTAACTAAATCACGTCTACAACAAAAGTATTAGATATATTTGTCTCTAGTCACAATTAAGATTTAGCTCAATGTACACGTACGAATTTTAAAACCATTTTCCTATTTCCTTAATCATGTTATATTTATATTGTATTATTCATAATATAGATAGGTACATTATATGTAGGATATTAAGTATATAAATGTACTTTACAATACCCGTTAATTCGATACCTACGTAAATGTAAAGCGCGACACAAAGCTAACCGAATCAACACACGATACGCTGGATCGCTGGCATTTCAATCAATTTAAGATACCTTTTGTCACAAAGGCATTTCTGCTGTCAATAATCTTACATTCGAAGCGTGACAACATGCTTTCAAATATGGCAACGAAAACGTGACGCTTAGTACCTACTGACTGTAGGTGTTTATTTTAAGTGTATTAATGACATTTGTGTACGAATAAAATGGTGTATGTATATATAATATTATTATCAAATATACTAAGAAACATTAGCAGCCTGTTAATTTCCCACTGCTCGGCTAAGGCATCTTCTCCCTTTGAGGAGAAGGTTTCGAGCATATTCCACCACGCTGCTCCAATGCGGGTTGGTGGAATACACATGTGGCAGAATTTCGTTGATATTAGACTCATGCAGGTTTCCTCACGATGTTTTCCTTCACCACCACGAGATAAATTATAAACACAAATTAAACACATGAAAATTCAGTGGTGCCTGCCTGGGTTTGAACCCGAAATCATCGGTTAAGATGTACGCGTTCTAACTGGGCCATCTCGGCTAAGAAACATTCTACTAAAATAATAATTAAATAATTTTATCATATTGCCAATAGCATATGCATGCTTGCCTGGAAACATAATAAACGTTCTCATATAAACTCCAATTGTTACACTGATATTATATTATTAATCATCAATCAAATTACAATTATTTTTAATTTACGAATCAAAAAAAAAAAAAATTAACAATATCAAGTTGCATATTAATGTAACTTAATAATTTCACAAATATCCCAGTCTCTCAGCAGTCTGGCAGCTTCCTGACCACGTGGTGGCCAGGAAGCAGATTTCTTCCAACACATCATCAGCGCCTAGCATCGATAGAAGCAAAAATATGTATGTTCGTGATATACCACTACTGTAAACTAAACTTAAGTGTTAATCTGTTCGTATTGTGTAACTGAAAAGCAAATACATAATATACTAGACATATACATTATTTTACAATAATTAACTGAAATTATTACATAAATAAATTATTAACTCGTGAAAATAAGTAAACGAAATAACTCCTAATGCATCCTTATATACATAAAGTCAAGTTTAAGAGGGACTTTTTATTTATCCTTACGATTCTATCAAACACTGACAACTCAAAGCACACTCGACCATTGAGTGCGCTGGAAATGAGCAGACCACTTAGAAGTTAACAAACCACTTTGGAATATACTTACTCAAAGAATTGCTTTTTATCCTTGAGCCCAGACTGACTCAATAATTCTCAATAAAAACAGATAGAATCTGAAGAGACCGGTCCGTGTAACGGTAGGAAATTAAACGAGATGCTTTATTATATTTAGATATATAATTGTTTTGGTAATTATATATTTTTTAATTTACTAAGGTGGTGGAAAATTAATTTATAAATTTCTAATGACACACCCCGACTTTGCACGGGTAAAATTTATTATTAAAGACTTTTTGTACATGTAATGTAGATGCTGACAGGTAGTGTTTTTTAATTTATTTAAGTAGAATATTAGTTCGTGATATTATCCCCTACATAAGTACATAAAAACAAATTTTGCCTCTTTATAACATTAATATACATAATTCGTTTGATTTTTTGCGAACTAAACATTTAAATGAGCTGGTTAAAATATATAGAAAATAATAACATTATAAAATATTTTAGGGCTGTATATTTTAACTATACGGCGCAAATCATCATCAAAATTAAAAAAAATAAAAGTTATAGAAATAACTTTCTTTAAAATAAATTACATCTCTTTCACATTATGTTTATTAAAAAAAAACTCTACAGATATAAAATATAACAATTAATCTTTTTAAATAAACATTAGATCGTTGACCCTAAAAATTTCTAATGCGATCTTTGGATAAAAATTTAAAACCGGTCAATGGCCGTTTAATTTTCGAAAAA
Source organism: Vanessa atalanta (assembly GCF_905147765.1). NCBI lineage: Eukaryota > Metazoa > Arthropoda > Insecta > Lepidoptera > Nymphalidae > Vanessa > Vanessa atalanta. The sequence goes on along the minus strand of NC_061891.1, from coordinate 7,703,154 downwards.
AAAAAAACAAAACATATTTCGAATCCGTGGCCATAGAGACCAAAATAACAATAGACGACGTTGCGGAAAAACGAAAGTTTGACGTGTATCGTGTGTTTTTTGTTGAAAAATAATTGAATTATAAAAAAATAAATGATGTTCTCTGATGAGGAAATAAAAGAGAGCAGCCTCATGCGTCCTGGAGATGAGATAATAAGGTCCGATGTTAATTTATTTTTATAATAAAATAATTAAATTGATAATTTTTTGAATTCCAAATTAGGTTTTTTTGATTCATCGTTTAGTTGTTTACTTATCCGGGATTTTTTTTCATGTTTCAGTATTCGAGAAGTATGTTTAATTGACAAGTATGATAAGAAATATTTGGGAAACGAACCGTTACTATCGAATTCTAGTCGCAATGAAGTACGTATCATTTATAAGGAAGTACAGATAGACGACGTATTATATAAATTTAAGTAACATCTCGATGCAAATAGAAAAACTATTTCGAATTTCGTTATACATTCAAATTAAAAAGACTGTTTGTCTGTGTATGTAATAACAGGCAAGCGTCATATATTTTTTTATTTTATACCCAAAAACATTTTATTTTTATACAATATATCTATATTAATATTATAAATTCTAAAGTAACTTTTTCTGTCTGTGGCTAAGCTTTGTTTATTATAAGACGGCTTTAATATTGTACATTTGAGTACAATCGTTATTTGCTAATTGTATTAAAGTAAAATATTAAATTATATTAAAAATTAAACGAAGACGCGACACATGCACATGCACATGCGTTATACCTTATAAGTAAAGTAGGGACAATGTATTATATATAAAATTAATCCACTGTTTTGTATTGTTTAATAATTTATTAATAATAATTAAGCAAATATATGAAAATCATCCCATTTCTGTTTTAATGATGGATATATATTTTAATTTAGCTCGAGGTTCCCCGTTTGTTCCGCGATGGCTTCTTCTCCGAGGGTCTGGATCCGCAGGCGAGGTTCGCGTGGACCGAGGAAGACGGAAATATTGCGTCTCTTGTCTCCGAACCAGGGTTTGGTACAACGGGGCAGACCACCTTCGGAACGGATCTAGACGCGGCACTAACTACTGAGATTAAGGTACGATCATAAAACTCAATATCCTCTATTAGATTGATAAGCCCTTAGATTGATATCGGACTATTGACATAGCTTCTGAACTGTATTTGAGCAATCTTTAGACTATACCAATCAGAGCAGGAATGAAGATACACATACCTTACATTTACTTATTCCTTCGTTCTCCTAATAGATCTAATAGTCTAAAATCCCGCTGCAGAATCAGTGTACCCATCGAGTGTTTGCTAAAAACCAAATTTTTACACATATTTATGACTATGAGAATTTATGTTTACCAAGAAGGGTTGGTTTATGTAATCACAAAGAAAAAAGTTATAAGTAATCTAGATATGAAAAAATATTTTTCTAACCTTCATATAGTATCAGAACTTTGTTGTTTGTTACATTGTCGCAACTACGATCATAATATAGTAATTAAAAAAAAATTACAAAACACTTGGCGCATAAGGAATTTATGGAATAGATGTTGTCCAGATACTGTGAGGAGACCTATTAAAAAAAAACAAGTCTACACTAAAATCGATTCGAGTCGAGGAGTCGAGCGATTTCAATCGTACATAATATATATACTGTACATATTCGTCTTCGACGTATTATAATATTTTCAAAATTAATATATTCTAAATGCAAGTAATAATTTGAACATTACTAAAGTTATAGTAATGCCTTTCTAAAATTAAATACAACAATAGTAATAAGTGTTAATATACTTATATTATACGTGTTACTAGTTATAATCTATATATATATATATAAAAGTGAAATTAACCACTCATTGATTAATCACAAAATCTCAGAAACTATAAAGAACCTATAGAACCTTAGAACCTCAGAACCTACAAATTTGTAATTTGGCTGGTAGATTTCATATAGGTTATCTGGTCAAAACGGATTTTACGAATCCCCGCCTCGTAAGGGGGTAAAACAGGGGTTGGAAGTTTGTGTTTCATAAATTTCGCGCGGGTAAAGCCGCGGGTTCAGCTGGTATCTTTATAAACATATTAAATTATTTATAGGAAGACACATCGAGTTCCGGCTACGATATCACGAGAAACGAACTAACTCTTCAGAGTAAGTCACAAGTCGAAGCTAACGCGGTTTCTTCAACGTCCACTGGCAATGGTACGAGCTAATTCAAATTAAGTCTTAATAGCTAAACGGCAGAATCGCTCACTTGAGGAGAAGGCATTCCAAAACGCTGCTCCAATGTGGGTTGGCGGATGCACGTTTTGCAGAATTTCGTTGAAATAAGACACATGCAGGTTTCCTCACGATGTTTTCCTTCACCGCCGAATTTTAAACAGCGTGTTCTGTGTTGCTTGCCTACGATTGAACCCACAATCATCGGTTCAGATGCACGCGTTCTAACCACTGGCCCATCTCGGCTTTCACTAACACAAAGCACAATATCATGATTCGCTTGTCATCCCGTTTATTTAAAGTCGGCGCAATAACTAGGCCTAAGTAAACGTAAGGCTCTAAAAACAAAACGTAACGTAAAGATACAGTCCTTAGCAGATTTTTACGACCTTTTGCTGTTGATGATCCAGTCGCAAATTTCTGTATAATATTATTATTAGCACTTTATTGATCACGAGCAATGTTGGTCAACGAAGAACGGAATTATCAACGTCAAATATTCGGGATGGGGATGACGTGTGTTTTAAATTCCTTTACAAAAAATATAATTTGTAATATTTTTAATTAAAACATTACTAAAATTAATATTATAAGGGCTTAAGAGACAAACTGTAGTCTCTGTTACGCTAAATTCTCAACTCAACAATTTTGTCGTTTTATTTTCCGATAGTAAATTTTCATTCAAATATCGTAAAGTTTTCTACTTTAACGTGATTAATTTATAGGTCACTCGATCAGCCAATCAAAAGGCCGAACCACTCATAAGGTTGATAAAGCGGATCCACGTTCCAGATATCACTACGTCAAATACGTCAAGAGACACGGACGGACTGTCAAGTTATGGGAGTGTGGTATCTGTAAGTAAATACTTAGTGATAACTTTTAGCACGTAGTTTTACAAGCATTATTCGTTGCTGTCCAATTCTGGCACAGGATGTTATAGGTACTCGTATCTAGTCGATAAATGGGCTATCGAACGCAAAATGTTTTTTTTTCCAAATTGGTCTGATTCTGAGAACTGTCGTGATAAGTATTTGAACGTAAAGAGGGTTCAAGTAAAATAGTTCAAAACTTTCCTCCACCAGGCAGTCGGGAGTTCCAACATCAATATACTTTGATGCGACATCTCCCAACGCATACAGACGAGCGAAACTTTCATTGCGATGAATGCTCGAAGAGCTTCCGACAGCTGTCTACCCTCAGTCAGCACCGTGCGATACATTCTGCGGAAAGACCTTATGCATGCGAGGTATGGTTGCAATGCCTTTTTTTTCTCGTTGAGGATCCTTCATAGAGGTACCCAGGTCATTTCTCCTAGTATACATAGGAATCCCAGATTATCCCACTGAAACCAGCACTGCGTTGGCAGTCTTCGGTACGGATCGGTGAGGCTGCAAAACTGTTTTGACATAACGCATCCACGGCCCCTTCCGTGCTGTACTTCACTCATGGCTGGGCGATGCTCTTTTCTGGGGGACTATGGGTACCTATTGCCTTGTATTGTATTATTCAAAGATTTTACTTAAATTTACATATATCAAAAAGCACTTTTTTAGCAAATATAACAGTGGAAATAAGTACCGTTATTAATGATTATAATTCATCAAAATGCTGCTGCTACAGTACCTAAAAATTTTTGTATTTAATTTAATTCAATTCGGATCAGTGGTCTTATAGCAAGCCACTAGACTAGCGAGGCAGTAGTAACTAGATTTATATGAAATATATTAATCAGGTCTGCAACAAAACGTTCAACCGAGTATCCACTCTGATCTCCCATCGCAAGACCCACTCCGACGAGAAGCCATACAAGTGTCATATTTGTCCAAAAGGCTTTCATCAGAAAGGTTTATAACATTATCCCTTATCTTATCCTATTCCATTTTGTTTATTAGTATTGGCTATACTTATTGACATTAATATGACGATGCAGTGAATACCAATAATGATATTCCTATAAGGCATCGGATACACTAGAGAATAAATGGAGCTACATCCTGCAGGACTACGTGCATGTTCCAGACCCAAATGCCGCGATACATTTTGTAGGCCAGGCCAATTAGTGTTCATATCATACCAGAGTCGACTGGAGATTATGATGCGTTACGTACACAGCTGTACTTAGCGGCAAATTGCGCGACAACGACGCGGGACCAATGCGCAACATGTCCTGCAACGTTAGAGACGTTGCGGGACATGTTGCTGAGCCACGTTGCAGCGTCACTTTGATTGAGTATTGCGCTTCATGCTACGGGACAAAGTATTCCCCTAGTGTATTCGTCACTTATAAATTCAGAAGTGGGTTTCTTTTTAGTTACTTTTCACGTTTTAAACTTAAATCATCATTAAGTTTTGTATACAAGTTGTAAAGGTTACAAAAAAATACAAAAAATATCTAACACCTGACCTCTGACAGTATAACAATTCATCGCATACACGTGAGAGAGGGGATGGGGGGGGGGGGGTGGAGGTGCGGAAGAAACTAATATTTTAATAAACTAATTTCTTAACTAGTATACTAAAAATAAATAAAATGCAAAAGGAGCTCCATTTCCAACCATCATAAAGCATTTGCAATTGATACTAGCAATTGTTTGTTTGGTCGTATTATTTGTATAAACATCATTAGATGGTATATAAAATGTATTAAAGGAAAATTAAAGTATTTATTTCAAAGTGGAATTTGGTTTTTTTCAGGCAACCTTCGAAATCATCTCTTCACTCACACAAACGAGCGTCCGTATCGTTGCAATATTTGTATGAAAGGGTTCAATCAGCAGTCCAATCTCGTGTGTCATAAGAATAAGGTACAGCTGGAAATTTGTTCTCAGTGTGAAATTATTAATTTAAACTAACCTATTCATCATTATCATCATTCGATGCTGTTGTTTTGCCCTTACATTAGTCTTTAACAATTTTTATTTCTATGTTTTTTATTACATATGTCGGTGGACGAGCTAATGAGCCACCTGATGGCAAGTGGTCACCACCACCCATAGACATTGTCGCTGTAAGAAATAATAACCGTTCCTTACATTACACCAATGTGCCACCAAGCTTAAGAGCTAAGATGTTATTATGATCCTTGTGCTTGTATTTACTGGCTCACTCACCCTTCAAGCCAGAACACAACAATGCTAAGTATCGCTGTATGGTGGTAGAATATTTAATGAGTGGTTGGTTCCTACCCAGAGGGGCTTGCACAAAGCCCTGCCACCAATAATTATTCCCCCTTTTTTATTTCGTTACTCATGCAGTACTCCATCTTTTAGAAAGAAAGAAATGTTTCTTTTCTGTTTTTTTTTTGTTCTTACCAAATTATATATGTTAAAAATCAATTGAAATTAGAATCTTTAGCCTCATCATAATACATGTTATATCCAAACAGGCTCATCCAGATGAAAATAATGTAAATACAGTTAAAAGTAGAAACGCTTCGCGCGTACCAATTCTATCAGCTACGGAAACACAAACGGATTTGACAAGGTGAGTACTATAATGGAAATCTTGGTTTTCTTTGTTTAAAATTATTATTTTTGAAATAATAAATGTAGATTGATCTAACTGATGCTATGGGGACTCTTTTTGATTTTGTCAATGACTTTCATTAACAAGTTTTGTGCTGATAGTCATAGTTTTTAAATAAGATAGCCGAAGCATTTTTATTTCAATAGTACAACAGAAATCATTAGTTTTTTTATGGTAGAATAAAAAAAATAATAGCTCGTCGGTGTCAATGATTGAGTATATTATAAAAAAATTATAATAATATTATAAATGCAAAGTAACTCTTCACGCTTGAACCGCTGAACCGATTTAGATGAAATTTGATATAGAGATAATTTGAGTTCCGGGAAATGACATAGATTACTTTTTTAATCTACTCCTCTAGGAGGTAATGGGGGGGCGACGACTTGTGTGCTATAAGGTTATGTTATAAAAAAATCACAAGGATAAAGCCGTAGTTTCAGATAATATATGAATATAATTAAAAACATAGATCTTTTATTTTATCGTTTCAAGACCACCGTCTGATCAGTGTGAAGTGTCATCATCTGTGGGGCCTTATTTACCACCCGATCAGGCGATATCAATATGGCCCAAACCAATCCAGTTTAATGCATCAAGGCCTTCATCGTTGTCTAGTGATTTATGGAACGAATCTCCATGGGGCAGTAACGGTGTGATCGTAGACCCTATAAATACTTACCATATGGGAATAGCTCTCGCAACGAGACAAACTCCATTCGCTTTACTGAAATCGGATAATGGAACTCCTGTTCTTGTTAAAGTCGTTGATACGAAGCTGCCTGGAGGAAAACAGGTACGGAATGCTGCATCATTGTAATTCTAATACAACATTTAATTCGATGGACTGTCTTAATTTTAGTTTTCGCAATATTGTATTTTTAGATGTTGGTACCCGCTACTGCCGAAGACTTAAAGATTGGTGGGAAAATTGTTTTGAACAATGAGGATATAGCAGCTCATACTCAGGTAAAAGAAATATTTAAAAAAGCAATTGCATCTTTATTGTCACCATGTTCTTCTTGCTAAAAGAATTTCCAGAGCAGTTTGGGCGTATGACTGGAAAGATTAAGATTACACATTTAGTCAATAAATTTTGTTCTGCTTTCACCTTCACCAAAACAAGGGAGTATTTTATTATAATTATCTTCTTTAATTCCATACTCGACTAAGCGTTTGAAACTCGTGTCCATTTTTTAATATTTAGACTCACTTGTACTCCATAATTGCAACAATACTAGTTATCCTTAATCTAGATTATACAGTTTGTGCAAGTCCGTCTATGTCGGTACCATACACTCTTCAAATATTTTACCATCAAACAACAATACTCAGTATTGTGGTGTTCCAGTTTGAAGGGCAAGTGAGGCGGTGTAACTACAGGCACAAGGGATATAAGATCTTAGTTTCCAAGGTTGATAACGCATTGGTGTTGTATGGTGTGTCTATAGATGACCATCATGACCACTGATCATCAGGTGGCCCATTGTCTTGTCCAACTACATATCTTATAGACTTGCAATATGGAGCAAAAGTGTATGAATCATCAGATGCTGACTTTATTGAAGTGGTAAATAATACTTGAATACAGGAAGTCGCTCTAGCCACAACGTCAGAAGTAAATAGTGCTGTTCAGATTCGAGTACCAGTGGTAGCGACTGTAGTGCCCAAGATCAGACCCGGGGGAAAGCTGCAGTTGTCTGTTGAGGAACCACACCACGTGTATCATAACACTCTGTCTTCTAATGGTAAATTATCTGCAAGAAAAAAAGTCCATTAAATTAATATTTCTTATGCTATTTTAAGCTAATTCGCGACTAAGGATAATTTTATAAGTATTTTGTTCAAATTTTGCATTGAACATTATTGATAAAAATCTATTTATAAGCTTGAATCTTGAGTTTTAATGGTTATTCAAACATAAAATTTATTCACACTGCTTGTACACATCCCAGCCTTTTTCGAAACGTGCAGTTTTCTTACCATAAGTCTCCTATTTTTTTCATCTAAAGCATTCAAATGTAGTGTACTAGATTTTTATTTAAGATTCTCGTAACAGTTTAGTCAATTATTTATTATATAAGCATGTGTTATAGGAGGAGAACAGAAAGAAAACCCATGTACTGCTTCTGCCGGGCCTTCTATCCCCACTAACCTTCCTCCCCTTGAACCTCTGCGTCGTCTTGATCTCAATTTAAATGAACATAATATAAGAACTAGTAAGTAAATGATGAATATTTTATTGGCTTTATATAGGTTCACTCTCCGGAATATTGGTCTTGTATTCTTTGTCTTTCTGTATTTATGTTAAGCACAGGGTCTTAGATTGACCTTAGGGATCGCGAATATACAGATTTTGATGTAGGGACGTTACTACTTTACTGGATGTGTAGATCGAGTCGTTCGCGAAAATGTGCCCTACTACGTTGAATAAATTAATTTTTAATAAAAATAATTTTAACAATTATTCAAATACTCTTAGTCTTTTTGCCAATGTTAGCTTCACTGACGAGACTCGCTACAATCATTGAGCATCCGAATATAGACAACAGTTCTAGAGATAGTGGTAAAGCAATTTGTATATAAATATGTAATGATGTCTGTTTATGTATGGTATTTGCTTGACGTCCATGAGCTTACGGAATTTCTTGAATTTTATAATTCGCGTTCTCTTCACTACGGGTTCGAACTGATGCATGAATGCCTCATGGACTAGAAGTTGACTGCACTAAGCTACACTTAGAACTTAAAGTATTGTTGACGGGAAGTAGAACTGCTGAGGAGTGTCATGTGTACAGACCTAAAAGCTGTAAATTATTCCTCTTACCATTTCGAATATTCCAGGTCGTTCCTACTCACCTGCGCCTTCGTCGCCTCTCGACCTCATCTCCCTTGATCTCTTCGAGCCCATCGGATGCATTCCACTCGGTAAGAATTTGATTATATTAATAACAAATATGAGTTAAATTCAAAAGGTCTGGTATGTTAGTTCCGTCATCTCAATTGTTAAAGATTTCCGTAAATTTACTAGGTGGTAGGGCTTTGTGCAAGCCCGTCTGGGTAGGTACCACCCCCTCATCAGATATTCTACCGCCAAACAGCAGTACTCTGTATTGTTGTGTTCCGATTAGAAGGGTGAGTGAGCCAGTATAATCACAGGCACAAGGGACATTACATCTTAGTTCCCAAGGTTGGTGGCGCATAGATGATGAAAGGAACGGTTAATATTTCTTACAGCGCCTTTGTCTATGGGCGGTTACTTACCATTAGGTGCTCGTCCGCCAACCAATGCCATAAAAAAAAAACATTCTCGAAAAAAAAACATGTCTGTGAGGTAAAGCAATAACATCTTTCCCTTCTAAGTAAAACATTTGAAGCTTATTTTTTGCCGGATGTTCCAATTGTGTTTAAGGGAACCGTCATATGTTGCATTTTCAATTTCCTCACAAAATGTATAATTTTTATAAACTAAACTTACTAGGATACGATTCTATAATACAAAAGTAAAATGGCGCATTTGAAGTCAGAATAAATTGTTGATGTTAACATTATACAATCTAAGGTTAACAGTTTTAGCGTTTCTAGAACATTCGCGTTACGAATGATCAAATTTAATAAAGAAATTAAAGAACTTTTTATGAACTTTGAACGAGTCGACTGCTTGTTTCTTTTGGATAATAACAACTATAATTTTAAAATCATGTTTTATTTAATTTAAAAGATAAAGTATCAGTTAATAACATTAAAATCATTGCTATACTTTACGATGCGATGTAAAATTTAATACAACTTTAAATATCGCTTTAAATATCATCTCGCTACGTTCTCATTATTAACTAAAGTATTATTTAATATTTGATAATTTATTTTTAATGTCATTTTATTATATTTGTTAAGGTCCTCAGATCACATCAGTGGACAATATTGAGCAGCCGCCTCCGTCCGAAGACTCGGATATTTTTATAGAAAAGTTTGAAGTACGTGTCTTATTAATTATTTTATACAATTATTATGTATTGAAAAGGCCAAAACTGCTTGAAGCGCTATTTATATTGGCCGAGACAATCAAATATTGGTCATTATTATAATGAGACCTTATCTATAACATCTATACTGTTATTAATATTATAAATGTGAAAGTAACTCTTTCTGTATGTCAATGAACCGAATTTGATGAAGTTTGGTATGAAGCAAACCTGAACTCCAAGGAATGACATGCGGACAGGCTACGTTTTTTGCCTAACACATGACAACCAACCCCTAGGAGGCGAGCGAAGCCGCGGGCGATAAGTGTTAATATATATTTTTTAACATTTTCAGGAAATTATCCCGCTATCCGATTCGGATTGAAATTTTCCTATCCTCCTGAAGTTATAGCAATGTAGTTATAAGCAATAATATGAATTTTAATAAAATATTTTTGAAAAGAAACTTTATTTTCTATAACTTTTCTACTGAGTTGCTTGACGGTTCTTTTCGGTTGAATCTCAATTCCAAACCGGTGGTTACGGTAGCTTTACGTTCAATATAATTCTGCAAAATAAGATTTAAGTGCTTTTAAAAGCCTACTTAACTAAGGAATATTTAGATATTTTTCTAAGTATCTTTCACTAATTTTATGAAAATAAAGGGCTCAGGGCTAATATATTGTCTAGAAACGGAATGCTCTGTATTGATATTGGTGGTTGGGTAAATGGTGAGTATGGTAACCGTTTATATACGACGATGTGAGTCTTTAACCGGTGGTGACCACTTATAATGGCTAATAATCTTTTTTTGATAAAAACAGAAAAAGGGCCCTACGTAGATAAGTGAAGGATTGCCGAACTTAGCTAGGGACAATAAGGAAGAGCTCCGTTCTTGTATGTCTACCTTTCTGTAGTGTATAAACATGTACAGCCTGTTAATTTCCCACTGCTGGGCTAAGTTCTCCTCTTCTTTTGAGAAGAGGAGCATATTCCACCATACTGCTCTAGTGTGAGTTGATGGATTCACATGTGGAAGAACTTCGTTGAAATTTGACACGAGCAGGTTCTAACCACTGGGCCATCTCGACTCAAGTAGTTTATATAAAGCAAGCGAAACAATCGTTTCTTAAAATAATTAAACAAATCATCATTAAAAAATATTAATAATCATTTAATATATTTTAGTAAATACTTTGTTATTTTTTGTGCAAATTATTTTAAACCCCTCCTAAGATTTTTAGAAGGCAATTTCCTGAGTGTAATGTAAATAATCCGATATTATGATATGACGATGACGTGCCTATTATATCGTTTTAATATCGCTGTCATATCGTATTGTGATCGACACGTGAACGGAAATAAGTCCTAAGGGGTGACGTGGGTAGTGCGAGTTTATAGCAATAGATGGCGTTAATAGTCTTAGCCTCGATATAGTTCTTTAAGTGGTCCAAATTACACTAAAAGTTTTATCTATTTGATTTATTAAATTGAATTTAAAAACGAACGTGTTATAATTATGGTTAGTATAATATTAATAATATTTACAACGAAACTTATAACAAAGATATTGTACATAGGATTTTAGTATTATTTACTTTGCAATTCGTTATTTAAATAAAAGTATGTATATAACTTCTAGTTAATATTGTATAAAACTACAGAAAAAAACTTATTTTGTGAATGTGCAGATGGCATTAAGATCTACTAACTTACATTAAAATTACTTTTAAAAAAATACTGAGACTTTTTAAAAATCTTTAAATAAAATAACATATATTGTTAATAGTCTCATTTTTTTATAACCTAACATTTAAATTATCACATAACGTAACAACGTTATATTATAGAACTTACCTTACCAAATGTTTTGGTAATGTAAGTTCTATGTTCTTTCCTACTGCTATCGTATATCGTATCGCCAAAAATTACCTTTATCGTGTAAAGAGAATAAATTAAATGCAGTGGATTATTATTTCAATTTTATATTTCCTCCGTTCGCCAAGAGATGGCGCTAGTAGTAACAAATCTTAAAAGACCTATACACCAATAAATATATTGAAGTTATTTAACTTTGGTATTTTAGGGAATATACTGAAATATTCAATATACAACATAAATCAAGTAACAAACATGACATAAAAACTTTTGCAGTAATCATAAAAAAAACTGTCTTTAAATGTTTTTAGAATATTCTACACGTACACATACACACGTAGATACACATCCTACACGTGATTATTTATAATTAATCACATCTACTAATGATTAACCATATGAGAGCTCAGTGGCTTGACTGCACTTGAACCCACAAACTTCGGTTAAAGTTACTATATTCATCTAATTAAAAGATTGACTACCTCGTTGATCTATTGGCTAGGCATAGGTTACATCCCGAGATCCAAATCTCGAGTCGGACCGATAAAAAGTTACTAGATCTTTCTGTCGAAAAAATCTTAACAAGCTGAAGTTTAAGGTGTTAATTTAAGAAAGGTAACAATCAAATGGACGAACCAATGAACTGTGTGCTCACAAACCTTGGCAATTCGAAGTCCTTGGCAATTCGAATCCTTACCCCATACACGTGTCTGTACTGGCTCACTAACCCTGTAAAATATTCTGTGCAAAGCACCTTCGCTGCTATGTTTATCGGTCGTAAAACTGATGAGTAAGAAGTACCCAGCCAAACTTACTTGTATAAATCACATATAATTAAACATTTATTAAATTCAATATATATACTTATCTTAAATTATTCTGTGATAAAACGCAAAAATTTTTCTTCTTAATGCTATTCATTTACATCGCAATCACTTCGCTTTACAATTGTATTGCAAAGAATCGTTCACGTTGCCTCAATTTAAACTACTGTAAATTCCACATCGTTAATTTTCCATTCAGAATCACTCAATTCGCAACTAATTACATATAAGCCATCGCTCATACCATTAACCGCAAAAAATATCGACGGAGAAAGCCATAACATTACAAGTAGAATGCTACAATAAAACGCGTATTACATTCGTCCAGTTTTTTACCAAAGGCTTGCGCGTGTCAGGCACGTGATCGAAAATATTAAAACTGGTGTTAGATCTGACACGCGGCCTTTCCCACCAATAAATAGAGAAATCTTCTGACAGCCCTATTGAGTAAAACCAACCCGTAACTATCGAAACAATTTAAACTTTATCGTCATAGCAAAACGTTCAATTTCCCTAATCTTTAGAACAACCGATCAATTTAAGCGATGATTTGTGAAATTGAATTCTTTTTTCTGAAACGTAAGGTTGAGTTTTGAATGTATGTGTAAATAGTAAAATTAGGGTTGTCGTCAATGATCTAAATACCGCCCCCGACGGTTATCGAATAATTCTCCGGCACGTGTTGGTCGCGTTTTTTGTCGATTTTTTTATTTCGGCGTGCGAATGTCGAAGTGGCGTCTGGTGCTGACTTGCTCTCAATGGAAACCATTGTGGGAACGATTTAAGGGATTCCTAAAATGGATCGAGAACTATTTTGAAGAATTTCAAGAAATTAAAATACCTAAGTTGCTGATACATAATATACGTAATCATTTAATTGTATTGATAATAGATTACAAATGAATATCTCATTGAATATTCGATCTAAATACACATTTTAATAGATATTAAAATCCTAAAGACTATAATAATTAAAAAACTCAGACCCCATACAACATCATAAAACTAAATAGTAATTTAAGCAAACATAAAAATAGCAACACTTCAAAAATTAAATCCCTAAATAATAACGATAAAATGAGCTATCAATTTCATAAAATATCATTCACAAACAAACAACAGGCAAACAGTCCCTATCAAGTCCCCCCAATGTCATATTTTGATTATGATATCAGAGTTCCATAGCAGATTTTTTATATCCATTGTCCTTTAATACACGAATTAAACCATTAAAAGTCGCGTGCCAACGCGATATATAATATTTCAACTGTATAATAGATTCGATTATTGTTATAAATGTTTCTTTATGTGAGAAAATGTTTTATATTTAGGATTAATATTGATTGTTTTTTTTTTTATGATATCGTATATTGCTGCATAGTATATTTGTATTTTATTTAATATATGATATAGTTATATATGTAAAGTAACATTATAGTTATAATAAATTATAAAAATGTACGAAAAGGTTACTTAAAGTTATTTTTACAAAAGTATATTAAGCAAACGAAATTAAAGTAATTTCCATTCGTTTGAAATTCAATAAAATTGACAGAGCGAATCATCCACGTTCAAAGTTTTTTAATAAGAGCCAGCAGATCGATACGCTATCTAGTATCTTTTAAATTCTGTAAGAAGCAATCATGACAAACGGATGACACTCCAATTTTGCCTAAGGAATATTAAGTAACAATTATTAACGATGCAAGCGCAGGGTCACACGCGCCACGCACGCTCCGAGGATTAAACGCATTTGACAACACGACGTCTTTATCGAAACGGATTAACGACAGTTTGACGTTAATGAAGTATGTCATTGTTATTTTTTGATGACAAATTTTACTGAGTTTATGTGCAGCCATTCTATGAAACTGCGTTCGCACGAGTCGTAGCCGATCAACTGATGAAATTAAAGTGACTTGAAAAGAGAACTGTGAGTGTGAACAGACTTTAAATCCAATTGAATCAATATGATTTAAAAACAATAGCAAACTTATAACAATTTGTATGTAAACTGAAATTGCAATTATTGTTCAACAACAAAATAATGATTATATACGAGAATATACATTAATACTATAGATACATACCTAGTTATTGATAATTTGTTTATTGCTACTAAAAATACTGTTGATTTAATTATAAAAGAACCCTTGAGTATTTATATTTTGTAACAATCCAAAGCCTGAGCAAAATGGAGCTTTGAGAAGGCCCCATCCATATAATTTATCTGATCGCATATAAAAATTATTTAAATTAAACAATTTAAACGTATAAAGGTCACTGAACTCTATCAGGTATTTTAATAAAATAAAAATATTATCATAATAAGAATTACTTAAAAGCATTTTAGCTTCAATCTCAATTGTTCGCTTAAAACAAAAACAAAAAAACAAAACAAAAGTTTATTAAAATAGCCAACGAAATAAATGTTCGTTATTTTCATTAATACATTCAACCCAAAACTACAAGCGGACTTGAAAAAATCAATCGCAGAGAAGCTGGGTCGGTTGTACCGTCATACATCATGCATGGGCGGAGAGGCAAATTGTTCGCTAACCTGATTACAACTGCTAGTTCCACATTGTCTTTACCCCCTCCTTGTCCCCCCTTTTTAACAATACGTTGTACGACTAGATGTGTTATGTTAGTGTTAACTTTAAACTTGTAATAATATATTTTGAATATTATAATCTTGATATTTTACTTAATAAATAATTATAATAATGTGTTTTTAACTTATATAATGATATATTCGACGTATATACCAATATTCTAAAAATATGTTAAACAAACATACAGAAAACATATAAGACGCGTGCAGGGCCGGGGGTTAGAACGATTCGTGTGCCGTATCGAGTAGCGGCATGATGCTCCTTTATGTTATCTCCCGACTCTACTCGCTCTTCGGTTAGCTTGCGTTGTTGCATATATTTTGATGATAAATATTATTATAATTATAAGATCAGTAAGTATATACATTAACCTAAAAACAAACGAAATATATTTTATTAGTATGATTATATGAGGTCCTCAGAAAAATCTTCTGAAGAATTGAACCTATTTCCCGAATGAGTTTATTCATGACATGAATATAGATGCTCTTAAATTAATTCTTGCCACCATTTCACACGGTCATGGTATTAAATACAGCAACTATTTTTAGCTCTTACTAAGTAATAATAATAATTACGTAAATAAATATTAAATAAATCTTTATCACATTTTTAAACATTGCATAGCGGGTGTACGGTTAAACACAGATCTCTTTCATACTCACCAGTGGCAAAACGTTATTTAAATAATGAACTCCAAAATGACATTTATATATATGGCAATAAATGAACATTACGTCAAATTAGCAAATCATTTCAAACATTGCCATATAAGTTCATCCGTTCCAGCCTATTGTCATTGGATATGTAGTCATTTCTAGTATATCATTGTTTGATAAATTTCTCTATAAATTCATTATGGATCCACAATGGGGATACCGATTGTTGTAATTTCATTTCGTGGCTGGAAGTCGGATTGAATTTGCTTTTTATGGGAATGAGATGGGATTTGGTATGAAATAATTTAATATTAATGCAGATATGAGGTTTTAATAATTTTGAAACGTATTTTGTGAATGTAACAATCGTTGTAGCAACTTGAAAATAGTTTTATTGTTTTGTAATTAGCATTTCGTCTTCCATAGTTTAGGGTGCAATTATTGTGTATTTATGTTTGTTTATGTCTTGTGGCTAGGTTGTTCCGAGATCGTAAGGTTTCAAGTTTTATTCCGGGTTGATTTATTAACTTACCTAAAGTTCGGATATGACTACAGTCGTCTTGGAGACTTGTCATCGGTCTATGAGATTAAGGAAATAGGTGCATCTGTTTATACTCAAACATAGTATTTCGTGCATAGTTGGCGTTTTTGTTTATCACGTAGCTGCGGCCGATATCTGTCACCAACATAATGATTTATTAGTAAAGTGATATATGTTATTGATTATTCAGCCAATCAAATTAAATTATAGCGAAGCCGGCAAACTAAAAAAAAAAATTATTTTCATATATCTTTCTGTTGGTACCATTTTTATGTTAATGATGCTTAAAGTAACTCTGTCTGTTACCTCTTCATACTGACACCGCTACACCGATTTACATGAAATTTGGTATGGTGATAGTTTAAGTTTCGTAGTAGTACTAGCTTTTTCAATTCACCCCTTTAGAGGGTAAAATTGGGAGTGACGGTTTGTGTTCACTGTGTAAACTTTTATAATTTTCGCGCGGGTAAAGCCGTAAGTTCAGCTAGTATTTTATGTCTCAAATTAGAATATTTTTTAGTATGAATTAATAAAAGAAAACTATTATTTATTTATTAAACTTAAAAGTGCTTTAAATATTCTCACCTTGGTATTCATAATATATTTAAAATTACCGACTACCAAAGCATACATATATACATCATAAGTCATAAAATTAACATTAAAGAACCGTCTTCAAAAGAATACATTTATTTTATAAGTAATAATTATAGCTATAAAAATATTTTCGTCAAATCTAGTAGTATGTTGGGTTGAAGTCGATTACATTAGCGGACCCTCACCGACGCAATGAGGGTCGGCGACTCTTTATGCAATAACTGCCTAATTTGATTTTTATTTTGATCTCATTTGTACATTGTACCCCTGATTGTCCCCGCGGGTAGCGACGTTAGCGGTAGTTCTTGTGATTATATTAGTGTTTGCTAGACTGAGATGGCCCGGGGGCAGGCGCAACTGCGTCTTCATGTGTTTGTATAATTCACCTAATGCACGGTGGTAAAGGTACATCGTACGCTTGTTGGATACAAGATACTATATCTACTAATCGGAACTGGACTAAGCGCATAGAGAAATAAGTTCCAACATTTATTAGATTTACTTCTTTATTTCTGCCAATACAATTGGGAATGACACGCACGTCTAGATAATACTTTTTTTTTTCATTTAAAATTTTAAATATTTACAAAAACAAACCTGCGCAGTTTATAGTCACGATATTTTCTTTACCGAACCAGTACCAGTTTTTCGTTTGTATATAAATAAGTACCTAAGTGTAAGGCTTTTTTATTGAACAAAGATATTTTAATATAAATAATTAATATGTAAAAGTATTGCCCTTAATATACTATTTTAATTAACTCACTTAGAATTTATTGAATTGAGTTTGACACAGGGCTTTGGGATCGCCCATATAGAATAGGTACTATTCTTATAAGGCGTTAATGTATTTTTAAAAGGATGGCTCCAGAATCTTTTGTAATACCTGATAAGTATAGCAACCCACACACTACTACAACAACAACAAACACCCATTCAAGCCTGTACAAAGCGTTACCATAGTTTTTTTTTATATGTAGGCTGACTTACAAAGTATTTTGGTCGATAAACCAAACTTAAGAACCAAGATGTTATATTCTGTAGTGACTGACTCATTCGAATTAAACCGGAACAAAAAATCATATTACATGATTAAATTAAATTTAGAGCTACCACCGGTTTGGAATGTAGATTGTATTGAGAAGAACAGACAAGAAACTCAGTAGATACTCTTTCTTGACAACTAGTTACATAAATTATGGAATACAATAATTTAAGTTTTATTGACCCCGCATGGAAATCAACAAATACTAATTCCAGGTGTTACAAGGTTTCCTTTACTTGTTTACACAATATTTATCACAAGAATACAAAGATAGTATCGCTGTTTGATGGTAGAATGTATACGTGGGTGGTACCTGCCCAGATGGGCTCGCACAAAACCCTTCTATCAATTGAAGGTATTTAAATTAACCAACATTTGGTTATTTTGTATGTCAGGAAGTTATTTCCATATTATTTGCAAATTGCCGTCAAATATAAAATATATCAAATTAAAATTCAGAACACAATGGCAAATAACGTATGTACTTTGAAATGACTTGACACAAAACAAGCCTTTGTGTTATTAAAACACTCGTAACAGAATACAACCACACTTACGTGATCTACAATTTATAAAAATACACACAATATTAAGCCTTATCGCTGTGAGATAGGTACGTTAATTGGTTATACGATTTTGTGCGAATAAACAGTTGATGTTATATGAAAATGGAAAATAATTTAATATGTGATGCGCAAAAGGACTTGACAGTTGTTTTTTTTTTTATTTCCAAGAATCTCTGCATTGTAATATTTCGAATATGTTTTCAATTAGACTTGAAGTTGCGGAATAATTGCTTAACATTGTAAAGAAAATGAGCAGGAAATTAACATTCCAGTATGATTTGGTGTACCCGATTTCCTCAACAAATTTTTCATCACCATCGAGCATGAGGTGAATGATATCACAAGATAAACATGGTTCTTGGCTGAGCTGACTCAGAGTCGGGATCTTGAGCTTTGGGAGTCGTTGAAGCACGCAGATTCACATTTATGATCCTATAATTACATATTTAGTTAAAAAATAATACCGTAAAGTCAGAGTAAGTAGTCTCAATGTATTTATTTATCTGATCTTTTTATGCTGAAGCCAGACGTGTTGAGAGTTGTTTTGTGTCATTTAATATTCTGCAAGACGAATTTGCGGATCTATTTGCGTACAAAAACAAATATACAGGTTAAGACTGTCATAGATTAAAACTTCAAAAAACATTAAAGACTCATTCTAAAATATTCACTTGATTGATTGGTTTTACATGTTCCAAACATGACTTATCTAAAAAATATTAAATTCGGTTCAAAAATCCATCATATACCACATTGAGGCCGCTCATCTAGTTGTCGGCTTATATCCGACTCGAAGGAACATTTTTAGGAAAATGGCAAATCTATTAGTAAAAATGAAAACAAATGATCGGCTATTGAATATTTTGAATATGTGGGCTATTTGTAATGAAGATATGATTTGATATTTGATATGCTAATAAACAGGTAAAATTAGGATTGATTTAATGTATTTTAAACAATCTTTTTTATTTATCGCATTTGAGTCTCTTAAATATTCTATGACAGACGCCTTCAGAGGAATCGTAAATCAGTTCGAACCTAGGTTTAGTAAATTTACTAAATTTTAAGTCTACCGGTTTCTTGGAGAACGCTATGCAAATTTTAGTTTTCAACGCACTATCTAGAAAAACGTAGCGAATAATTTTTTTTTTTTAATTTTATTTAAATAAATATACAACACGATATTTATTGGTAGTTATTAGTAGTGTACAATGGATGAACCTCAATGACCTCAAAAGACCGCAATATGTCGAATGTCATTTGATTCCATTTTTAAAATTGAATAATATTTCTTTAATATACAAAAAAAAATACCACACAAAGATGTAACAACAAATATGACACAAGATGGCGCGGTGTCAGTCGTGTTGGTATTTGAATCGCATTTTATTCTATAATTATAACTAAAATAAATAGTAATATATTATGTGATCAAACAATCAAACGAAGTTAGCGCGTGGTCAATATGGAATTGACGTATTAATTTGTTACGAATGTATTATAATACTTTTTGTTTTAAGTTTTAAGTAATATAAAAAAAAGTACTATTGAAACGTAAGTAATAAATAAGATATCGTCAGGGTTGAACCCGAGAAATACATAAAGATTATGTAACAGTACGCATATAATCTAGATCTAATTATTATGATTTTGATACATGGATATTTTAACACTAAATAACCAACAATAACAGCATTAAAAAACGCAGCGTTTTCATAGCACAGTGGTTTATTTCCACATCGCTTGTGCTTCGCGACTGAATTCCCAACGAAGCAGTCAGAAGGGTACGCTTGCTCGTGGCAGCTTGTTTGAACAAAAGGGTTTTTGAAAATACGCCTCCGTCCGACGGATTGTCTCGTTGACGTTCTGATTGGATTACGCGTTCCGAATCTAGATAACTTTGATTCGGTTTATATTGAAGAAGGGATTTTCCCGCTTTTTTAATTCAAAAATTGGATAATGGATGTTCGATGATATCATACACAAACTTTTTGGTGATCGTATTGGATCCACCTTAAAATGCTTTTGTGAAGAACAAAAGCTTGAGAGCATACCGTACCATACGTAGAAATTTTCTTAGTACTTGTTCCAATTTCAAAAATTTATAACGTACTGAACTACTATATACTTTAAAATGATTTTAGATTTTTTATATGATCGTATATTATTGTAGTTGTTTTATTTCACAGCTTGAAATTATAAGTGAATCTTTGCTAACATTTCCCGTAATGAGTATATATCAGTGCGTATATCGCCAGCTTAAAAATATAGGATACCAGCTGATCCGATAGACAGAGTGCTGTTTTAGCTATGAACATAAAAAAAAAATTGTTCCTATTAAAACTTTTGTATAGTATTTTTTGTTTAAGTTACTGATGATTTTGGCTCGCAGTTCCTATTAGAAAACCCGTATAAGCTAATACACGCTCTTAAATTTCCAAATGTCTTAACTTTTTCTACAAAGTAATAGAAAATTTAAAAATAACACTGAATGAAATCGTTTAAGTCGTTATTAAGTTAAAGCATGACTAAGGGGAATAGGGATTATTTTTGTATATAGATTATATTATTTTGACGGTGATTGAATAAATAATGCTCCGTCTTCTTCTTACAAATGTAAAATCAAATATGTCAGAAAGAATAAAAAATATGTGTTTAACTAAACAA
The DNA here is from genome assembly GCF_905147765.1 of Vanessa atalanta. Lineage (NCBI taxonomy): Eukaryota > Metazoa > Arthropoda > Insecta > Lepidoptera > Nymphalidae > Vanessa > Vanessa atalanta. Next base: position 7,682,008 of record NC_061891.1, on the reverse strand, counting down.
CGTTTTAAGTAAGCCGGTAATTTATTGACGAAGTTACTGATACTTATCAGCAACATAATAAAATAAAATACCTCCTTCGTCTTACACTGTCCTTATTACATATATTATAAATTAAAATCTAGACGAAATATATGAATGAATTTTAAGCGAGTTTGTCACTACGGAAATCTGAATAATAATGCAAAGTGCAACAATTTCACGTAACCACAGTTCGCATCGGAATATTACTTCCACTAGGTATTTAAATACGAAATTGCCTCTGAATAATGCGAACAATAGTCGTTACGTGTAACACAATGAAGGGTCCCGCAGACCTATTCTGAAAATTAAAAACGAAATTCGCATTGGAATCGGATTCCGCACGAGTGGCCGTCGAAAATGGAAACTTAACAACCGCGGTAAATAACCACAAATCACCGCTTCCTAACACCCGAGGCGAGATTTAAATTCACGCGAATGTTGCCATCGAATTTTGGTGTCGGTTTCCATTCTACTATAAGTCGTTGCCATCGTTTTTTAAACATCTCGTGACGGATTAATAAGTAAAAAAAAGTCTATTTTTTTTAAATTATTTATGATAAACTGTCAAAGCTAAGAATGCATCGTCGAGTAACAATTGGCTACTAAGTACACGCACACTATTAAAATAGCATGACGTTTGGCTCACTACCCAAGCTCAATCGTAGCTGTCACGCACACGTGGATAATAAAGTTGGTCTGTTTGTTTTAGTTTCTTTGTTGTGCAATACTATATCTAGATATATTTAAAAAAATCTAAATATTTAAGTAATAATTTTTCCTGAACTCATGGCTGTGTTGCTGTATACAAAGACGCAAAGATGTATCAGTAAATAAGATTAGAATCCTATGTAATTATGAAGATATCAATAATTAATAAGAATAATCATGTAATGAGCAATAAATCAAAACTCAATACAAAAATAACAAACTTCAATAGACAAAACATTAAAGAAATCCATGTTCAAAAAATTTAAAAAAATAATTTTCCAACCTTTATAAAACTGATTCTTTAAAAACTAAAAAATGAACTTGCTTTAATTTTGTGTTGATTTCTTTTATAATTTATTACCCTAAATTTAGAGTTCTTAATGTCTGATTGAGGCAATGGAAACGGTTCTTATATACTCATCAAATTCAACATACGACCGTAACATGCATTACGGTACACTGAATCAAAAAGACAGAGGGACTGAGCAATGACGTGTTATTATTTTTAAATTCATACACCGCGTGTTTTCGGCCAGGAATATTTTCTTTTTTTTTTCTAACCTACAATGGAATATAACCTTTACACATTTGAACTTAAGACTATATTCGGCCTCCTTGTGTGATTATTTTCGCGGTTTAATAACGTCATAGTTGCACTTGTGCGTGGGTATTGCGCGGTCGGTGCATGACGAATTATTAGTTTTTAGAATTTGAATTACGAAACGAATTTTCTTTTGTCCGTGACGAATTATGACGCGATATCTTTTGTTGTTTTGACTGAATAGGCATTAAGTATTGTAAAGGAGCTGTAGCTAATTTGGTGTATTTTATGATGTTATAGAAGTTAAATTTATGAACCGATACTTAGAAGTTCGATTTTTGAAAGTTTTAGAAACTGTAGTTTTTTGATCCAGTATATGTGTGTGTGTAAATAAGTATATCTCTTTAGTATCACATATAAAACGTCAGTTTCTATATTAAATACACTTCAGATCATTCAGATATTGCAGTTGACATTCAATTGCTACTTCATATAAAACTCATTACAAAAAATATATCGAAATAAATATGTAAATTTGAAAGGGAACATGTCCCATGAGTTTTAATTAACAATAAAATATTTTTAAAATACTTTAATTTGTAATATTTTAATATTTAAACAAAGAACATGCCTTAAATTACATTTAAATTTAGAAGTCGTTGCAAAAGGACGTTATAAAACAAATATATATTTTTAAAATAAATACAAACATTTAATTATACCGAAAACAAAATTAGCATATCCTTATGCAAATAGGAGATAACAATACCTGTCTATTTTATCCCAAAACCGAACTCCAGACCCCCGCGGCGCTGGCTCCATTGCTGAGCGGATGTGACGTCAATGGATGGGACCCACCTTCCGGCGCGCGCGCCGCATCCGCTGTCTAATGTCGCTCGCATCCGAATGCGATTTGGCAGCTATTTGGAAAATATTGCGGTTAATGGATACTGTTAATGTGTTTTTAGTTATCTAACAAGTATCTGTTCAAGTTTAGCTCTAAATGGTTTCTTACAACTGTCAGACGAGATGGCTCAGCGGTTAGAAAACTGAAGAATTTGGATTCAGAGTCAAAAGTCAAAGTCAATAATCTTTATTCAATGTAGTAGTGATTACACTTGCTTATTGTAATCAAAAATCTACGACCGGTTCGGAAATTAACACCTAGGACCTGAGAAGAACCGGCAAAGGAAACTCAGCAGTTCAAAACCGTGGTAAGAAAACAACCCGAGGAAAACATCGTAAGGAAATCTGTATGTGTCAGGTGAAATACTGACGCATGTATACCCACTCGCATTGCAACGTCCTCAACCGTAGAGCAGCCCTTCGCCCAGAAGAAGGATATTTCCAGGCCGCATTTTCTTATAACTTTGAGAGTTTGCATCTAACGATAACTCCTCGTCCTTATTCCTGTGATATAAATAATAAATTAACTGTCATTAACGTAAAACATATTATAGGATTCTATAAATAAATATGACCAGTAGCATGACGCTGTGTAGGTTCATCTGGGTTTTTTCACATTTTTCAACCAATCAGCAATACTTACCATTGCTGCGTTCTACTTTGATTGGTCAGTGAGTCAGTGTAATTACAGGCACTAGCTAAGATTAAAGTAATAACTAAGTTTCTTCGGGATAGATTCTAAATTCCAAATGAGTGATAGCTTTTATTATTATTTTTTATGGTATAAGTTGCCGGACGAGCATATGGTACCTGATGGTAAGTGGTCACCACCGCCCATAAACAATTGCGCTGTAAAAAATATTAACCATTCCGTACATCGCCAATGTGCCAACAACCTTGGAAACTAAGATGTTATATTCCTTGTGCCTGTAGTTACACTGGCTCACTCACCTTTCAAACTGGAACATAACAATACTAAGTACTGTTGTTTGGTGGTAGAATATCTGATGAGTGGATGGTAACTGCCCAGACAGGCTAAATAACCTTGTAAACTTTTCTATAACTCTTTCTAACAGCTGACTTGAAACAGCAACAGATAATCATTAGTATTTTAATAACATATTATTAAACAGCTTATCTTACGGTCATTGTATAACAGGACGACATTGTTTATATAATTTATTTACAATTCGTATAATATAATTATACAAATATAACAGAATACATTTTATATAATGAGATGAACTTGTCAGCAAACAGGCTTAGCCGTTCACTGTAGTTCATTAAGCAACAGTTTAAGATGTTAAATAAACATTGGAATATTATTGAATAACTGGTCGGTTTTATGCAGTAGAACATTTATTATTTACGTTAATATGAATCACGTCGTAATTAGAAAAGTTATTAATAATAACTTTTCTAATTAACGAGTTTTATTATTAATAAGAAATATATCAAGCGTTGTTAATGATCATCACACTATATTTATTAATTAGAACAGGCAAATTAAGAACTTTAATCAGATGCAAAATCATTTTACAAATATTATCCTAATTGATTATTTAAAAAAAAAGTTTTATGCTTTAATATATAAGGCAGAATGAAATTATACCAGTGCCAAATTTGAAAAACTTATTTGTTAAAAAAACACACTGTGAGCAATTGTATTATACTATCCAAACAACCCTAGTAGATTAAGAACGCTAATCAGCGAGGGTGCAAAATATCCCGAACAACCCTATGCACCCGAGGGCCAAGTGTTAAAAACGCAATGAGATTCAATATCTCTTGATATACTCTTATAAAACCCAATAGCAAGATAAATTCGACCTTATTTTTATCATCATAAGGTTGTTAAATTATAGAAGATCGGTAAACTAATGTCGGTCCCACACAATAATTCGTAACGCCTTCAATGTGTCATATCATTCATATATAATACAAATACATATTTTCATTTGCGTCATTATAGTGATGTGTAAAGGGTGCAGTTTATGATAGAGCTTTAAGGGCAGCAATAAATGTTGTAGGGTGGGTTCAACAATTGTTAATATTCATTTATGAATTTTAAATGTTATTTTATGTCAAGTGATGAAATTGATAGTTATGACTTTAGCCATTCTAAATTTAAAATTTTAAATAATTACTCAAAAATAATGTTTTTTTTTTTTTTAAATATAAATATGGCCTTGGAATTAATAATACGCACTCGTCTTAATCTATTTGTGAAACCTTAACTCATACCATGCCAATATATCAGACAAAAATATAGCTATTTTTTGTATTGAGATGTATAAAACCGTTTCGAAGAAAGATTTTTTTACCTCAGAGAGAACGAGAACACTAAAATCGTTATGAACGGACGTAATAGTGACCATGATTTGCTTGTTTCCGTACCTGGTACGTTCCATGGTATGAGATGTTGTGATGGACAGGCTCCTTTACTAAACGAGTGAAGTAATCTTCAGTGGAATAGAAAGATATATGAATCAAGAATAAAGTCAAGATAGCATAGTGGTCATAAAGCGTGCATCTTAACCGATGACTGCGGGTACAAACCCAAGCAAGTGCCAGTGAAATTTCATGTGATTAATTTATGTTAATAATTCATCTCGCGCTCGGCGGTGAAAGAAAAAAATCTTAAGGAGACCTGAAAGCATGTGTCTAATTTCAAAGATACCCTGCCACATTTGTATTCACCAACCCTTCTCCTCATATGAGAGAAGGCCTTAACTCTGCATTGACACATTTGCTTCACTTTAATCAAGAATTAGTACAACAATTTGTATAGGGTTTGTTATATAAGGTTTGTTTCTCCTTATTCTTTTTTCGGTTAATATAGGCTATCGTATGTGACGTGTGCCCTGACTCACTAATTAACCTAACACGATTTCAAAGTATAATAATCTTAAGCACATTTACTTGGCTTTGTGCAAGCACGTCTGGGTAGGTACCACCTATTCAACAGATAATTTATCGGATCATCATCTTAGATCCCAAGGTTTATGGCGCATTGGCGATGTAAGGAATGATTAAAATTTCTTACAACGCCACTGTCGCCATTGTCTGTGGGCGATGGTGACCACTTACCATCAGGTGGCCCATTTGCTCGTCCGCCAATCTATATTATAAAATACATATAAAAATATATTATGTACATAACACACGGTCACCTACGTTTATTCAAATGTAAAATATACTTTATAAATATTTCGGGAATCATTTAAATTCTTCCCAGTCGCCATGTCTAGTCTATTTGAATGACAATACCAAGGGGTAGGCGAGTTAACTCTGTATGTCTGTCTATATTTATATATATCATGAACTTCCGAAGGGTGAGTTATAGGAATGGAGCGTGAAGAACTTTTCAAGAGGGTAATTTTAGTTGAAAATTTAAACAAAAATTAGTTAATTATATTTTAAATTTTTTATAAAATATAGTGATTTAATATTCACTGACATACACCATTCGCATATTTCTTTCAAAAATCAACATACTCATCATCACCATATATGTTTATATATATGTAGGCATGTAATAATTAACTCCACTATATTAGTCAATATGTAATAAGATTATCCATTCGTATATTCATTGTTTATTATACAATCACTATTATAAACTATTAAAAAAAAACAATGACTTCAAAAATTAGTCTGAATGTACGCTTCAAATGTAAACTTACTCGTACTAGTGGTCGGTTTCGGCTTTGCTCGTGTTTTAGGTGTTGATCATCAGTGTTAAGTATAATAAAGTATGTATGTCCTTTCATGGGGTTCAAGCTTGCATTAAAAGCGTAATAGGCTGAAAGAAGTGGTACGATTTTTTTTTCTGTATATTTTTTACAAAATTCCTCGGTTTAAAATAAATCTAATGTGATAGGCATGTAATAGAAGACGGGTCGTTAGTATGGGTTCATATCCGCATCGCCACGTGGCCAGTTTAAAATATATTCTACAATATCGTAAGGGTTCATCTACATAAATTTAAACTGGTCGAGAGTCGTTTGACTGATTAACTACAAATGTAATCATTCACATACTTAGATTTTATAAGCCAAAAAAAGGCTTCCTTAATAAATACTCGTGGGTACACTTGTGACAGAATTTCATTCGATCGTAACTTTCCTTGTGTCGTTTCCTTGATCATCGAACATGAGAGATCTGAAACGTTCAAAAGTATTAATTTGGATTTAATCTAAACGCTCATTGGTCGCCTTGTGACCTTGGATGCCAATGACCAATGACTTTTCAGATTTTAAACAAATTATTTAATTGAATTTTATTCATCATTTACAAACTGACCTTGGTCAATCAGTTTCTTTTTATTTTTGCTTTTGTTTATTTATTTATTTTAATTACAGAAACCTTTTACGTAGTTTCCTATATTGGTTAAATTGGCTAGAGTAGCAATTGGTAGATTCTGAGATCAGTGTGTTCAACGATTGAGTCTTTATAATACAAATTTGATACGATATAATATTGAGTATATATACTGATAATAGAGTATACTGGTAATATAGTTATTTAGTGATACGAGTAACATATAATAATAAGTAATTTTTTACACAATACAATATAACTTTTATACATTTTAAGGACGGTTCGGCAAATTAATTTAGTAACCGAGGACAATAACTTATTTTTTTTATTTACAATTAAAACCTCGATTTTATAATAATAATATATATTTATTAGTTTTTATAAGGATGATTATTAGTTTTTGGGAGGCACCGAAATGTACCTACACACTTCTAACTCCCAGACTCCGTTCTATTACTGAGAATATTTTGACAGAAAACCCAATAACTGTTGAACCAACTTAAGATTTGAACCTTGAACCTCGGGAACTATAGCCTTATATCTAGTCAAACGAGGCAGTCATAATTATATTATAATTGTAGTTGTAAAACTGTATGAATACATGACGCTAGAGCATCGTCTTGATTTTTCTCGGTTGATACAAACTCAGTGTTTGTTGTATGTTCTAGTTTGAAGGGTAAGTGAGCCAGTATAGTTAGTGCAAGCATGAGGAAATGTTGGCAGCCTTAATATTCCTCCTTTTCAAAAAGGGTAACACATATCTCTTTAATTTATAAAACATCATTATTGTGAATAAAATTGCGTTGTGGTAGAAAATACTTATATATATTAGGAAGTTAAAAAATGACAAAGGAGCCCCAAAACGTGCAATCAAATAGTTAATCCGACCCTGCTTCTTCCAAAGTTTGTATAGGAAAAGGTGACTGTATACAATCACATTTGCAGCCTTCATGAAGAAGATATAACACACACTTCTTGATTACGTACGTACGTAAAATAAAGCACTATATCTATCCTCAGCTTCGATCTTAAACAAACATCAAATAAACAGCTTGTATAAGGTTGTACAAACATACCACACAGCATACCAGTCAAGATCAGCAACAGATTACATTTAAAAATCGAATCGTCGAATACTAAACATAAAATACAGCTACAATACAAAAACACCAAACTATAACTTGTAACCATCGAATGAATTAAAACAAGAATTAAAAAAAAAAGAAATAACAATGTTCTTACAGACTAATCCGACGCTAAAAAATGGACAAGAAATCTTTTCATTTCGTACAATAATACCGGAGTGGAAACATAATGGAAAAAAAAAACGTACAATACGATTGAAAAGCAGTGGAGCGAGCGACGCCGCGCTATGAGCATTGTATTATACGAGCATTATGACTATTCTTTGTTATTAAAATGGTGGTATTATTAAAGGTAATGATGGAAAATGACTGAATTTAAAATGAATACTGTTATGACTTGTATAGAATGATGTTGTGTTTTAATAAAAAACATTTTAAATAATAATAGCTAAGTAATTTTTATAACGTATATAAGTGTTTACGATTAGAAAATGACCTTTCCGAAAGCTTTATATTGAATTCAACTGTAACATGACAAACCAAAAACACTTTTATGAGCCTACTTGAATAAATACTATTGGAATTAGATTTGAGTTTTAATAATCTTCATGCATTAATGGTTAGATTTTATTTGAATATATAATTATAGTTTAATATTAAGATAACATCTCAATCGGTCACAAAGACGAAAAATACAAGACAAACTAAAACATTTATTGAATACTTATATTACATTATACATTAATAACAATTTATGTCCTCTCACAAATTGTACATAAGATTTAAAATAACCTCTTTTGAGCGTAAAAACACTTGTGTTAGACAGACTCGATACTCAGTAACAGCTAAAATATATTAACAATATTTTCAATCCCCTATAAAAAACAATTACCAAGATCTAAAAATATTTACAAACTGGAAATGTAAACTATTGTCATATAATAAATTATAGAAATAATTTTATATTTGTAAACGTTGCTTTTTTTATAAATATTATTATGACACAGATAAGCACAAAATAATGTCGTTCGAATTTCAAAAACATTGAGATGAATTAGTTCAATCCATACACATTACATTGCACAGAAATCGAAGCAGATGCGAACATTACGTTGATGCGATTTGTGTGCACACTGCGATAAACACGCCCGCAATCATTAAAATCTAACGACACTATCTTCATAAATAATAATTAATAATAAGAACCTCGGTACAATAAAGACAAAGACTTTTTTTATTAATAATTAAAATGGAAGTTACAAATAGCACTCTCGATGTAATGCACAAGACGAGGCTTAGGAATATGACTCTCGAGATTTCGAACTCTGACTTGAGTGAATATCCTGACAGGAAAATGTAATATTTTTATTTATTTATAATTACGTAATTACATTATTTTACTTTAATTTGTAACTAGTATTATAAAAACCGCTGAGGCTTGACCTTAACACTACGACAGTCATATGAAGCGTTACTTTTACAACTAAGAAAAATAATAATAACTAAAACATATATTTTAAGTTTAAATAGTAAAGAGTATGATAGTAATGAAAATAATATCTGTCTCTAGTCATATTTATTTACTTTTTAAATGTGTGAGTGTGTGTAAATGTACCCATGTGTGTGACTTTAGAATTGTACGACCTGAATTAAAAATACGTTGTTTTTAACAATAGAATCACTATACTGATTGATTGCGTATTTATTTATATGTCGAGTGAGGTTATGAAAATTGGATGGAAATATGTAAACTAGGTCATCTATACTAATATGTATATATTATAACTACAAAGATATTTCGATTTTTTTTTTTTTAAATTATCTTTATTCACATAAAAAGTTACAAAGTATAATGAAGTCCCTGATTTCTGAGCTAGGCTCAAAGAAATCAGTGTCCTCTCTCATATTTTAGTGTCATATTGTTCTATGTAAATAAAAATAAATGATAAATAACTATTTCTTACTGTACACTATAGTAGAGTGTGTATGTGTGTGTGTGTGTGAGTGTGTTTGTGTGTGTGTGTGTGCGTGTATGTGTAATTTGTTTCACAAAATATTATAGCAACAACAGCTCAGTTTGTTCATAATCTAGTCCTAGTAGCCAGTTTTTAATATATACTTTAGCTTCACGATTACATAAGGGATGGATATTTTTTATTTTATAGATATAAGTGTTATATTCAATTTTAAATATAGATATATAATTTGTTATGTATAATGATGTACATTAAATATATTAAACAGCAGTCATCTTAACAAAACAAGTACGTTCTGTAAATATAATCTTAAAGTCGATCCGAATTATCTCCAACCGAAGTATAAATGTATTGAAGTATTCTAATAGAAAGTTTGATTAATTTAATTACCGTTGACTCTTAACGTTATGTTTCAAATCTGCATAACGATGTTTTGAAAAGTGATTGCAGTGTAATAAAAAAGTATTATTATTTTCTTTTCAATTTGGAGTGCTGTCGAGGTCTAATTAGCAGTTGAAGTGGCTAATTAACATATTCCATTATTTTTATGATATGAAAACAAGTAAGCGAGAATAATGAGACAAAAAAAATAATAACCTGAGTTGTAAAAAAGTATAGAAAATTTTCGGTGCTTTCTTGATTATTATTTTGTTTCGTTTGATTAAGTTATCAACCACGAAGCTATTTTTATATTGTGTGACATCTATTTGTATGCATTGGGAGACTGAATCGTATACCGTGACAGCTGACGGCATCGCGCTGTCTTATGACGTCATCGCTCTCCTCGCCACCGTTCTCTATAACCGTTCTCTAAACCTACTTTATTCTTCGTTGCTGTATATTATTATAATATTAAGAAACATACTCCTATTTCATAATATATATTAGTTATCTGGTTTTATAAATTCTTTCGATGACCAAAAATATCGATATTTTACATAGGGCTTCTAGTGATGGATACAACTTTTATATTCATGAATTAATGCTTTTAAGGTAACTCCATTAAATCATAGTAAGTTCGAAGTGAAGTGAATACAGGACTCGAATCGCAATGTTTTATAACCGCCCTCCATTCCGAACTATATCCAGAATCTGCTATTAACCTAAAATCTCACAAGCCCCTTTCATCCCAACTCCAGAATCTTACCGAATACCATCTGCATAGCAATCTTGAAAATGCATTTCCAGTAGGCGTGGCTTGAATCAGCCAATGTGCAGTCAGGCGATATATAGTGCACCCACTTTCATAAGACCTTCCCCGTGACCCTCGCTCAACATGAAACAGGTGTAAAAGGAAAGGCGTCTCGTGTTTCCAGGGATCACGTTAAAATGGTTAGGTTCCAAGCTCCGCCCATCGGCACGCTTGGCCGATTTTCCCGTACGATAGAACGAGACGGTATATAGAATTAGACAGAAATAAACTCAGATTTTCTTAAAGATAGTTACGAGAAATGCCATTGTCGGTATATAAGAAAGTTGACAATGTGTTTGTATGTAAATGAGACGGTTATTTATGATTGGTTGGCTGATTCCTCACGCAAATTGGTGTCGTCTGTGAAATATGTGAAAAGTTAGGCGGTTGATGGAAAATTATTGCTCGTTTTGAGCATTAAAAATAACAAATATGTTCGAATTGTACTGCATATTATAACTGCCAATGTATTACGTATAACATATTATTTTACTATTAAAACATTATTTAATGTCTCGCTTTGCTAACTGTTCGTCGGTCACTCGTACTCATGGTGAAAAAGATAATGATTTAACACTTTTTTAATTCGGTTAATATACAAATAACTTCAGAAGAACATGTCAACAATACCTGTTAGTATAATAAGTTAAATTAAGAGGTGAAATATTGTACAAACAAAAAATAGAATTTATGCAAATTCTTTATTTAACAATGAAGCCTTACAACCGCTTATAGATAGCCAATTTAAAAACTACTAGAAAAAATATTGCTCAGACCTGAAATTGACCTGCATTAGAAACTGAGCGGGTAGTTTCTGACTAATAATTAATCTTGTTATCATATTGATACTTTACCAGTGGCGTAGCTATCGTAGGGCCAGGCGGTGCAGTGCACCAGGGCCCCGGAGCTCAGGGGGCCCTCTAGCCTAAGCTTTGAATAGATATGACATATGGATTTAGCCTACTAATGTTCGTCTCAATGTATCCTGTATCCTATTTTTATTCCTATCTATAATTTTGAAGCGCAATATAAGTTAAATAGGGGGTGAGGGCCCGTTTCTCTTTCTATGCACCGGGGCCCTTGTCCACCTAGCTACGCCACTGTACTTTACCAATAAAGTTTTTCAATTTCCAAATACATTACAAACTTGGAACAAAGATATAAAAACAATGAATACAAAATATACACAAATAAAATATGGTATAATAAAACTCGGAAAACTATTCCAAATATAAATACCGTACTTTTGAGATGCGTTCGAAATTCAAAACAGGATCGAGAATATGTCTATCTTTGTTAGAAGAAAGAATCTCGATTCTTTAAAACCTAACATACATCTACATTTTACTTCATGGTCTAATTCTATAAAATTATTTCGTCAGATTAACGTACCATCAACTCTATAAGTTAAGAACAACAAAACTGTTTGTAAAAATCAATACTTGGAACGATTACAAAATTATTTTAGAGTTTAAGTTTCAAAATGGAGGTTTTAAAATGGAGGTAGGTCAGTTGTCACTACGACTTATTTACAATTTTATTAAGATCTCATTTCCAATCTCGAGAATAACTCCGCACTCAAATAACAAATCGGGATCATTCAATATAATGCTACTGTTTAACAGTAGGATCGCTACATTATATAAATTCAAATCAATTGTAAAAATAAATTCATTAAAAAGGAATATTATTCAATACTGGGTTATATAGATGATAGAAAAGCGTGGAACTAATACTTCTTGACTTCCAGGCAGGATATATTATATTTGACTAATCGTATTTGGCTAAATTATAAATGTTGAAAAAGAGTAATTACTGAGTTTCTTGCCGGTCCTTCTCGGTAGAATCTACATTCCGAACCTGTGGAACACTTTGTAAAAGGACGATTCAAAAGTGCTTGTAGAAGCCTACTGGAATAAAGTATATTTAGATATTGATGCTAGTGAGCGCGTCAGAAATTTAATAGTAATTTGTAACGGCAAAATAACATTGTAATATTATTATTTAAATATAAAATATTAATTAACTCGTGTCATGAGTTGTTTAATATGTATATCAATAATAATAATTATTATTGTAAAGATTCGATATATGTATATAGGTATACTTACTGGTAGGGTTTTTTGCAAGCCCTTCTGGGTGGATACCACCCTTTCATCATATATTCTATCGACAAGCATTAATACTTAGTATTTTTGTGTTCCAGTTCGAAGGGTGAGTAAACCAGTGGATCTAAAGTAACAAGGGGCAAAACAACTGGACTCTCAAGTTTGGTAGCACATTGTTTAGGTACGATATAGTTAAAATTTTATACGGCGAGAATTGTCTGTCAGCAATGGTAACTTACCATCTATGGCCCATTCAAATTTTGAATTTTAAGTCTTGCCTAATAAGGCTATTGTCTAGTATTCAAAAAACACTATCGTAGTCAAATAATATTCAAATTATTTTGTTTTTGTTTTTTTTAGACTACATATTAGATCAAATATCAGTAATACGTAATCTACGTTTAATCAATTATTTAATTTGCAATTAGTTTTATAAAAACAATTTTCATTTTCAAGTTTTTAAGTGTGACAAATATTTTTACAGGAAAAGAATTATCCAGACAAGGAACTGGAGTACCTATCTTTAAAAATCTCAATATGTAAAAAGAAGTTTAATGTTTACTAAATATATGTACATATATTATATGCCCCTGTATTCATTATTGTTTTTTATTTAATGGAATAAGTGATTTTTATTATACAATATACTATTATATAAATTAAACTAGAAAATCTTGGAATTAATATTCGTTTCCATAGAGTTTCATGAAAACAAACGTTAGTTTTATATAAACAGAAAAATAAATTATTCTGTAAATAAACGACGGACATTGTATACGTTTTAATTTAAATTATAATAAAAGTTATAATTTAATCCCTCTTATTCTACATAGAATCTTTTAAAACAAGGGTTTGAAATGAAATAAAAAAAAAGTATTGAAAAAATAAAAAAATAAAATAATTCTAGAAAATCTATTTTTTTATTTACAACATTACTAATTCCTAAAATTTCTTTTTTATCTTAACATAATTATTACTTACTGGAAAACTATAAATAATAATCATCACTTCACCTTCATGCCACATATATATTTAATCAGTAACTAATAAAACTATTTATAAATCAAAACCAACACATACTATATTCAACTAAGCACTTACAATCACTTTTGAATCGTTTTACAAGGTTCATTTTAATATCAAGCTACCACTGATTCGGATTGTTGATTCTACCAAAAATAACCCACAAGAAACTCAGTAGTTACTATTTTTCAATCAAAAACAATTGACACGTCAATCACATACAATGATTATCCATCAGATACCTTCAACGAATATTGAACTGAGTATTTTTTTAGTACATTAAAGAAATTACATTTTTACCAAAAACCAAATTAAATTATTACAAATATGAAAACTATATCCCATAGGTTATAGTGATTCTGAAACACCAGAAGCCATGGATTATTTTAGTCTGAATTTAGTGTAAAATAAAAAGTTTGACAATACAGATTAGCTATATAATAACTATGAAGAATGAAAGAATGAGCTTTATGTGTGTGTATGTTGTGGTTATGGATTTTATGGTTCAAAAACAGCCCAACTAAATTTACCCCGCGATAAGGGGTTAGACTGACAATTTAAAGACTTAATACCTACTTAATATATACAAGCAATGTTTTTTCAGTATTTTTTAATTTACTCCGAATTCAATTTTATCATATCAATATACTAATACATATAATTTTCAATTTAAATGCTGCTAGCAATCTCGCCATCATTCCACGCGGTCATGATTTTATTTACAATTAATTTTATTTACAATTTGTATATAGTTAAGGCCTTATTGATAATAAATATCGTTTAATTAAATATAATTATTGTTTATTAATAATAAAAAAAAAATGTTTAAGATAAACAATATGTCTCTTAATTAAATAATAAGTGTGAAAAAGTTAACGGTAGTGTGTGTAGTAATGCACAAATCGTCAATACGTCAATAAATTAATGAAATTAAAGTGACAACACTTTTGACGTATTAACAAAAGACACGTCGCTCGCACTACCGGATATTTAATTTGATTTTTATTCGCTTTTGTTTTATAATCTGAGAAGTACATTATAAATAAGCAAGGGACGATACAGAAAGTAACGAACAGCAAATTTTGTGTATAGGAGTCTTAACACTATTAGACACTGATTTATATGTGGACACACTATCATACAATATATGTGACGTATACTTATGGTGAAGAGATATATCTATGTTTATTATTACGATATAAAAAAATTTTGGAGTAATATACTGTAGCGGGATAATTCTTACAATACTTTTGCGGTAAAATGTTTCTTAGTTTTTACGACGCGGGTGAAATACGGTTATAGCCTTTACCCCACCCGCCCCCTTAAGGGACGTATGGAGATTTCGACCCTCTTAAATTGTAATATTTTGGTTGTAAAAATGGGGGAGTCACTGCAACTTTGTTTGGGCAGATCTATTTCTGGAAGAATTCAAAAATGGTCATTATGGATAAATTATAGTTTTTTTTATTTTTTTAATGATTTATCAATCTAAAAACAACAAAAATATATTCGAAGTATCCAAGAAATAGTGTCCTATTATTTATTTATTTTTTATTTTATAGCATAGGTGTGCGGACGAACATGTGGACCATCAGTGGTCACCACCGGCGCTGTAAGAAATATTAACCATTCCTTTCATTGCCAATGCGTGACCAACCTTGGGAACTAAGATGTTATGTCCGTTCTGCCTGTAGTTACACTGGCTCACTCACCCTTCAAACCGCAACACAACAATACTAAGTACTGTTATTTGGCGGTAGAATATCTGATGAGTGGGTGGTACCTACCCAGACGGGCTTGCACAAAGCCCTACCACCAAGTAAGACATTTGATTGTTTTTATGATATATATTTATATAATAAAATGACTAATATTTTATTCAAATTCATTTAAAAAATATACTACTTACATATACTATACATGTGTTAACATGTTACCTTATAAAAAAAAATTGATCATTTGAAGTTGTAACATAATATATTACGTTCAATTCAAGCAAAAATAGCTTTAATCTCTTTAAATTCAATAGTACATAGATGCCAATATTCTTTGGTGTACATAAGAGCATGTATATGGATAACCGCACTAAATCTGACGGCGCGCTGGATCAGCCATTACTGCTAATGACTTCGCCACGGTACCTGCCTCCACTGCGGTAGGGCTGTGATTTTAAAATATATCATATTTAAATATATTAGTATAAAGCTATTTTTGTATTACACAATAGCATATTATATGACATCACAAAATTGTAAGGGTCCTTAGTTTATTTATACTAATATTATACCGAGTTATTGTTGGTTTGTATGTATTGGGAAATCCCGAGAACTGATGTTCCAATTTTAAAAATACATTTATCTGGTTGAAAGCTACATTATTTTTGATAACTAAAGGGTATCAAATATATTTATAAGATATTTTTATTTGTTAGTATATTGCACTCATGCGAAACCGAGGCGGGTCTCCAGTAATTAATACGGACTGATCGTAAGCTGTGGCAACACTGTGAACCGTACAAAATTTCGCTATTTTATAATCTTTTGGTTAGTGTTAATGAGGGTTTTTATAATTTATCTGAAATGGGCCTATTAAAAACAATATTCGCTGTTTATGAATTTTCGACGATTTAAAATTTGCTTAGATCATATTTATTATTATTATTATTGATATTATTATAAATAAATTGACCGTCCATACAATTATCGAATAATACATACAAATGTTTGTTACTTATGTGCTGAATAGGACAGATGACTGCATATAATTTATTCTAGATCGAAATTCGATATCTTGTAAAACATATAAGAGCTAGTAAATGCAAGCTTATAGCTTTAATTGAAGATACCTATACATATACACACATACATATCACATATACATATACATCCCATGATAAGTATCATGCCAAAACCTTTAGGTAAGTACTTGCCATTCGACGGCTTTCGGACCTTGTAAACTATGTAAAAAATAATAAGCTACATAATTAAATTAACTCGACTTCTTCATTAAAAATTATTATTGATTATTATTTATTATTAAATGTTGAAAAAGAGTTTCTTGCTGGTTCTTCTCGGTAGAATCTGCATTTCGAACCGGTGATAGCTTCACTTAATATAGTTTGTTAAATGACGACACGAATAAAGTATATTTTGATATTGATTTCGATTTTGAAAAATAATAATTTTAATTTGTTTCACCTCATAATATATGTATATATTTTGTCTAAGAGGTTTATCGTCATACAAACTGCAGCATAGTGGTTCAAACTCCAAACTTTCTTATACATTTTCTAAACATTGACCACGAAACGGAAAACGTAGCGTTGGCAGGTCCCACAGGTGGACTGAGAATCTAGTTCCGACCGGCTGTTATGGAGATCCTTGGAGAAGGTTAGGTTAGTTAACTTCTTCCGGCTGAAATGATGATGATGATGAAGCATTAAAACATTTCGGAGTTCTTAAACGAGTAATTCATACGGAAAAAAGATACTTTTTAAATTGTATTATCAGCTTCCCATTTTTGAGCTAACAATGTAATTGTCGAAAATTACAAAATTCAACAAAAAAACCTACTGAGTTCGTCGTCTGTTCTTGTCAGGGCAGGGTTTTTCTTTACCAAACTTTTGGTAAATTTGACATAGACTGTATGGTAAATACTTTTAAATTAATGAATATATATTTTTTTTTACAAAAAAAGATAAATTCATAACCCTAAGCTCAACATAACTACACGACGCATACAACATATTGCAAGCGAAACACTTGCTAAGAGTCTGCATACATATCTCTGCGTCCTTTAGGTAACACCCAACGATTTTAATCCAATACAAAAACAACTAACATCAACAAATTAATTTTATATTGAGACAATATAATTCCAAAATTAAATTAAATATGAAAATTCATTATACTTTGAGCGGATTCGTAGAGGCTTTAAGGCTACGCGCTACGAGTCTCGGTCCAACGCTGCTACAATGGAAGATATTATAATTTCGTATTAAAATTTTGAACGTTATTAAAAAGGATGAAATGAAATATTAATTTCTCATTCGCCAACCCTATTTCGACGGTACTGCATCAATGCATTCGGCATATTGCGAGCAACACACAAACGCGGAGAGTCTGGCATAAACATCGCTACGAGCTACGGGTCTCGGGCCGATGCCGTTGATTGGATTTATGCGCGCTGACGGGTTGATTTCGTCATCGCCTCTACCAACTTGTATAATTGAGTATTCCTGTCATATAAATCCTGATACTTAATCGTAAAATTGACTTTGATATACATACGTCACAGATTTCAGAATACAGAGAAAATTGTTACAATATTTCTTTCATTCGAAACGTTCTTATTTCAAAATTTCTGTGATACACACAGATTATATTTAAATTTTATATTCCAATATTTAAATTATAGCTCTAATAAAGCTACATATATTAGTCTATCATCATACATGGATACATATTTAAAAATACAGTTTTTTAAAGAGCCGATGCCCTCACAAAGGGTGTTCATAGGCCTAATGGGCGTAAAGTGTAAAATTCCGTGATAACATGCGCTTAGTTGGCGTGAAACGTGCCCATTGGGGGGAAATGATGACCAGGAACAGGATATAAATTGACTCCATTATATTTACTATATTAACGACACTTAGTTAAGAGAGTAACTTTGAATATTTAACCCAATCAGATATTGACCTGTTTCGAGGTTAAGAATATTGTTTTTCTTAAAGATATTTAAAAATTGCCGATCTTTATTGGACCAGCAGAAATATTATTTGTATAACGATTACTGAAACTAAAAAATAGTATGACAAATTAATTATAAACTTACGTATGTGACGTATTTAATTTTTTTTTCTAAAAATTAAATTAATAGCACAATCCACATAATAAAAAATCTAGCAGTACATATTAGTAAAGGAATGTAATGAATGAAATTTTCTATAAAATGTTATTATATGAATATATATTTTTAATATTTAAAAATATTAAATATAAAATAAATTATACATAACCAAATTAAATACGACGCTTTATTTCCTTTTTCAAGTTCACATATGAGAGAGAGATGATGTTGTTTTAGTCTGGATAAATTAGTGATTGCCTTTATCCTAAGAACAACATTAAATTAAATAAAAAGAATAATATTGTAACTTTATTTTGTCGTGAATATATTTTGCAGTTAAATATTAACAACAATTTTTTTATAAATACGTTACTCGCGATTTAAAAAAAAAACTACCCTCAGCTTATGAAATTTTATGACGAACTTTTGTCTCGTTTGTTGCATTTCATATTAAACATAAACGTTGATATGATGACAGAAGTCAGTTTACGGTTCAAAGTTTTATTAATAAAACCAAGCTCCAATCTTTGTCATAGCATCTAACCACCGGTGCGTTACAACTTGCCAGTTGGATGCATATACAAAACATACACAAGACGTAATATCTAAATTACCAATAATTGTCATGCAAATATCAACTTTGTTGAATAACAGTGAAGTTCATATTTGTTTGTATATGTTACGGATATATGGAGTTATGTCAGGATGAGGTCGTGCCTCTGTGCTTGACAATAATGCATGGCTGAGCTAATATTTGCTTTGTATCAAGCAACACTAGTTATGTTGACCGCGGTTCGCTTCGGGCGTGAATGTATAATTTGTACGATCAGAATAGCCAATTAAAGAGGCGCATACATTTTGAATTAAGATAGAGGTTTTGGTGTTTATGATGTTGTGATAACTATCGCTATTTGTGGTTCTCGCTTAAGATAGTATCGGCAGTTTCTTGTTGAAAACAATTTAAACTAGTTATTTAAAAATGGAATTATAAAATTTAATGTATAATATAGACAGTTGATCGAAAATTGAAGCAAAAATAAAAATTATGTTTGTAGTTTTTTATTATTAGTTTAATTGTTATTTTTTTTTTATTTCGCTGTTGCAAATCATTTATGTTATGTTATGTTTGAACAGTTAACGTATATCGTGTCTTATTTTATAAAATAAATAAATACATTTGGACACTATGGTATTTAATACTTGACGCACCTTGGCAGAGGCCTATGATTGGATGGATGATTAGTGATGATATATATAACAAGGTTAAAAAAAAAAAAACTAAAAAATTGCACTATGGAAATAATAAATCAATAACAAAAAAATTAAAATTCCTTCTTTCATAAATAAAATATGTTTTTATGTTTATTATTTTCATTAACATATTCTATAAACAGCTGACATAATATGTTCATAATAGAGATCACAGGTTGATTACCTCTGCATTAGCATAGCTTACAGGCTTTCCTATCAGGCGCGGAGTCTAAAAGCTACGGCACAATAGCCCTTGTGAACGCACAACACCATAAAATACATGTTCTGTGGTCAACAGATTGATTGTAGACCTATGAAATATATAGACACGGCAATTATGAATGAAATTACTCATGATGGTATAATAATGTCAATTCTAATTCGTTAAAAGTTCAGTGTACTGTATTCGTAACGCAATGAAGTTCAATGTCACGAATTGTTAAAGTATAGTAATGTACATAGGCGTAACAGTAATTGAAAATATGTGTAATTGCGTGGGTACCAGATACGCATAATTTATTACACGAGCAAAAAATTAAATTTCTAATATATTACATAACCAAAATCAAAATCGAAATATTTATTCAAGTAGTCTTTTACAAGCACTTTTGAATCGTCATTTAACAAATTATTTAAAGTAAAGCTACCACGGGTTCGGAATGTAGATTCTACCGAGAAGAAACGGCAAGAAACTCAGTAGTTACTCTTTTTCAAAGTTGGTATTGGCGTGTTGCAGTTTAAAGAGTAAGAGCAAGAATGGAACAATCACATCCAAAGATTTGCAGCGTATTAACAGACTGCAAAGGAATGTTAAAATGTCTAACTACACCAACCTCTATCTGGTACAGTAACCATACCATCAAGTTATTCTTAAAGAAACCAGATTATTGCGGTATTGCCGTGTCTATAAAATGTATAAGTCTACGTAGACCCTGTACTGATTCATTCGACAGGCACTGCACGTTCGCTGCGGAGTCGGACAGACAGAATCTCATCCTATACCATACTGTAGTATCAATTAAACTTCTAGTGAATTGAAGTTGTAATAGAATGAAAATGCAGTTAGTTATTTTGAAATATATTTTCTAACATATAAAATATTAATGATAGTTTTAAAAAAAATAAATTTAAAAATCTATTAATAATATTCACACATAGATATGTATGTGTGAGTGAGTACGTGAGTTTCTATGTCAGTAACAACTAAATATAAGATCTGTTAAATAACCCTCGTTAATTTCTTTTACAAGTGAACTAAAAAAAAAATCTCAATTCAAAATTGCATGCTTGTTTTTGTTCTTAAACGTTCAGTATCGTTCATTCGATTGAATTGAAACTTTGTTAGTTATTCAGTAGCACTTTGATTTAAGTTTCTAGAACAGTACCACCAACGTACTATAACAGCGTGAGTCGTATCGAGAATTTTTTTGTTGTTTTGTAAAACAAATATGCAGGGTGCATTGCAACACATGCCGGCTTTTCGGTAGTCGATAATAAAAGTGCTCGGAATAAGTCTGGGTTCATTTTTATGTATGAGAAGATGTTTTATGAGATAATTAATTTTTTTTTTTTTATTATATGTTGCAGCGTCAGATAATTGAATACATTGATTGTAATCTCTTAGTTTTGAGATTTGATTCTGGGTGGCCAGTGAAGTCAATCACTCTTTGTCACGTTAGAAAACATAAAATGTCAGTTGTCAAGAAGGATAAGACAGATGTGGTCGCGGCCAATGAAATATTGTAAAAATCAATATACGATAATCCAGCTATCGATTTGTTGTATTATTTGTGAATATATATGACGAAGATGGTGACCCCGAACCAAACAATACTGCCGGCTCACCGTTATATATATTTATGCATGAAACCTTGTAAAACTATGTATGTAGTAATTTCAAGGTAAGACCGCGCTATTTTTACGCACCCTTCAAAATATGAAACTACCTACACACCGAACATTACGTAGGCCCCTACGTGTAGATACGTAGGTATATACTATCGGGCTGCGGGCAAGCATAATTTTTCCGCACTCTAGTTACGGTACTATGGGTCGACTATGAAAGACTTTTTTCCGTTCCTCACCTGCATGTGATTTTGCAATAGAGAAAAGTTTGCTGTAAAATTATTTTAATATTATGAAGTACTCATAAAGTACTTATGAGACTTGTTGTGTAAAATTTAAGTGATTTACTTATATTATTACACGTGAACGTTGAAATAGTAAAGTAACACTTTCTAAATATCGCTGTTCAGGTTTCGGATTTCAACCCATAATCTTCAGTTAAGAATGACGTGTGTTATTCACTAAACTATCTGAACTCTTCATTAGGTAAACACGTCTCACTCTGTTTTTAAAGCTATTGACACATTATAATAATTTTTGTTGTTTGGTGTAGTCTCAGCCTTCTAGATGAATATATAAAATCGATCTACATACGTTTGATCATCACAGGCACCCTATTATGTCAGATATTGCAAGGGATGTGAGGGGAAGCTTAGAAGCAATTGAAGCGTGAAAAGTTGAATAGTTTGGACACATGCCAGCACACACGTAAATTTACATAATACTAAGCCTTTATATACAGGAGGTGTGTAATTGAGTTGCTTTGTAAGTCAAATGAATGAAATAAAATAATATTATAGAGCAGTCATAGATCAAAATATGGTTAAAATTTTTAATGGTGGCTAGAATTTTTATTTTAAATGAGTAGGCGGGCGGTCACTTGGCCACCTGATGGTAAATAGTCACCACCGCACATAGACAGCGGCGCTGTAAGAAATATTAACTATACCTTACATCGCCAATGAATCACCAAGCTTGGGAACTAATGTTATGTCCCTTGTGCCTGTAATACTGGCTCACACATCCAACAAACCGAAATACAGCTTTAGTAAGAACTGCTATTTGCCAGTAGTATATCTGTTGACTGAATGAATTTACCCAGATTGGCACAGATGCACTAAGCTCATTACCACGAAAATATCTCGACAAATATTGCAATTTTTTGGGTTGGTTGGTGAGTGGTTATTTTAATAATGATTTAAAATAATAATCTGCTAATACATTATATAAATACGTAATGTAATGTATAAATGTACATAGAACTAATTAAATAACCTCTCAGCAAGATTTTATTGAACATAGTTTAACCACATAGCTAAAATTATACTCCGCTAAAGACAATACTAACCATACATAACTAACTGAAGTTTAATCACTAGTAAGAACACTAATGTCAAATGTAAAAAAATGATTTTTGTAAAATGAGTTTCTATATTGAAATTCTGTTTCTAGTAATTGATTGAGCTGCCATTCGAATTTCAAAAAAAGAACCATAGATCCGAAATTTAATTAATATACTATAAACTTTTATTAAATATGTACTTGTCCAAGATTATATACTCTCGATTGTAAGATAATTTGAGGACAATGGATTATGTAGAAATTTTATTATAAAGGTGTTTAGAAAAAAATAGACTGTTGACTTATGTAGACACGGCTCACCTAGTATATTTTAGTTATTGCAAGATTATAGGTACTGGCGTAACGCAGCCGACATTAATACGATATATGTTCTGCTGAAAAGGACTATGCGTGCATTTTATAACCCAAAAGCTTCATCAAGAAACAAATTTAAAGAAAAAATATGATACTGACTGATGCTTCTCACTACATGTGTATACTAATGATTTGTAGACGATCGCGCAACGGAATGAAAAAATAGCCAAGCTATTACAAATTTAAAAAAACAAGATATTCTAATAAATGGTTTAAGTATTAAATTTGAGATAAAATAAAACCTCGCTGTTTCTTTCGTCAGTTCTTCTCAGATATGATAGAGGTGAATAAATATTTTAACTAAGACTTTGGTTACTGTAGCGTCAAATCAAATGTCAGTTAGTAAATATGTGTCATCGGTCTCATTTATTAGTTCGTCATGTAAATATCAACGCAGATATATTAAGCGCGTCTTTGATCTCACTTGCACGTCAAATTGGCGGTTTGCGGTGTGCTGACATCTGTGTGACTGCTACTATATGTCTTATTCTAAGTATTTAGTTTAGCGATACATTATATATATAAATAGATTTGAATATAGAACATGTATTAATTAACATGAACTAGTAATGCCATGATCTTATTTAATCTTGTAGAAATTAAAACTCTTATGGAAGCTGATACTTGTTTTTTAAGCTTTAGTACACCAGGTTAAATCATCACAATACAATTGTAATTTGATATTCATATAGATATACATATGTTGTAAACGCAATCATTACGAGTCGCATCATCCTGTACCCTTGGACTATTGTCGTCCCCACTCCTAAGACAAACTATAAGCTTAATTGGAAGGGCATATAGGAATATTAGTAATTCCTTTAAATAGGTACATCCTAGTATTTTCTTTTAAAAAAATATTAAAACATACTATTGTAGTGGTTAATTTTGAGGCTGATGATGGTAGAAAAGTAAAAGAGAAAATTAAAAAATGCAGTATATAAAGATTTAATATTTTTTATAGCGACACGAGGAAAACTAAAATTATTCTTTTAAAGTTTTAACTTTTTCGATGAATGAATGAATTACAGGCCAAGTTATCCCATGTGTGATTAACATGAAATAATTCACTCCGATTTAAACAAACGTTGCGTCAGTTAGCGACAGATGTGACGCGTCGCGTGTCGAAGTGCATTTGACATTACTCGTAATTTCGATTTACGCATCAAAACCGTGGTATGGGGATGGCTTGAACGTGATCATTTAATCCAGCAAAACCGCCAAAAGAAAAACAAAAAATTTCAAAAAAAACTATAAATATCGGCGTACAGTATATATATGTAACAGTACCATCATTAAAGCTTACTTAAAATCATATTCATAATTTTTTTTTACTTTAAATAAATACAACCAATATAGAAAGAAAGTTACTAAAAATCTATTTTTTTAATTATGCCATAAGTTGGCAGAATTACGAATGAATCACATGATGGTAAGTGGTCACCACTGACCATAGACATCTCCAAAGCATCATCAACCGAGGGAACTTAAGTGAATGTCCCTTGTGTAATTCCACTGACTCACTTAGACTTCAAACCGGAATATAATAGTACTAGTAGAGTACCCAAAAAGGCTTGCTTAAATATCTACCACCAAGTAAATAACCAAATATAAATATTAATAATAAACATTATTAAATTAAAATCAAACCAGAAATTTTATTCAACAATTTTATTAAATAGTTTTCAGAAACCACAACAACTAAACTCGCCTAACTTACTGGATTTAGAGTCGACTTAGTCCGATATTTTAAAAACTATTCGGAAACTTCAACAAAGGAATATTTTCTATATTCTTTATAAAATATTGTAAAGTGAGGCAATCCCGAAATTCGACGAACGTGTTTTTAAAACGTTGATATCTGCATCGGTCGCGTGTGTTTGGCAAGCCAGCCTGCCTGTCAGCGGTGCCACTGTCATGGCGGTTCACGCTTCACTGAATCGGTTTCACATGAAAATCCTACTTTGTTTATATCCCTATGTTTTCTTATTTCATTGGATACTGCTCACGGCATGTGTTTCGTGAATCAAGGACACGTTTAATGTTATGTTGATGAAAATCATACATTATTTATGTCCTCTAAATAAGCATGATTTTTATATTTAAAATTTAAAGATATCTCAACATGCAATAATGTTTGCAACCTTGCAACCATGCAACCTTTACATGAATAGGCTGCTTTTAACTACCCGCAATTCAAATCTAGTTATGTAGATTGTAAGTATATGATACATACATAGGAAAATAATCTGCATATGAGAACCTAAAATTTGTATAAACACCTTAATAATTCTAGGCTTCTAAGTAAGAGTTGCATCTAATGGAATAATTGTAATGTTTTGTATAGTAATTTATTTCAGATAGTCATAGTCGTTCATCAAAATCAAATTTATTTTATTACGTCGAACACCGTTTTGAAAAGCAGTATCCAGCGAGAAGAAACGGCCAGAAACTCGCTTAGTTTCTCTTTTAAATAACCAATTATAAATCATTATAAATCATCATCATGTTAGTATTTACATATACATATAAAATATATATGTGTCAAATGTTTCTTTTATTATTAATATTTCTAACTAACTATACTATGATATTTGTAAAATATTATTCGTGTACATATGCTTGATGCGGGTTTTGAATCGATTTTATTGTAGCCAGTGAGTTGATTGCATAAATCCGGTGCCAAAAAATGTGCTTTTTATATTTATAAATAAACTTTGAATACTAATACTACATACGAGTAATATCAATGTCAACTTTAAGATTAAGGTATTGGAAATAACGTATAAATGATATCCTTGGACACAACCACGTTGATAATTGCCAGAACTATCAAAGTCACTATTACTCAGCTGTTGAAAAAAAATTGAAAGCCCCATGCGTCCGTTCCAATCAATAGTCGATTAATCAGTCGCAGGAGCGGCGCGCGCGCATCCGCGCGGAAAATCTTACAAAAAATCCAAGGGGTGCGGGGTAAGCACGCACTACTGGCCTTGCGATTTAGGCTTAAGACAGAAATGGTGTTGAGAGGCTCTTATGTAATTTTATTTTCAATTTTTATTATTTTGATAAATGGAGTAACTTCAGTTTTGATTTCTTTATATTTTTTGTCAATAAATACTAGTCTCTTTTTAATGAGTTGTGCTTTTTTTTCGGATAGAATTTATATATTAATTTGTTACTATGTTAAACTAATGAAAATATATTTTTATGGAATTTATGATGAAATGTAAAATGACTGACCTAGATAAAAGAAAAACTGTATAAGTGATTTAAAAAATACAAATAATATCTTTGGTTTTTTTACAATAATTAACATTATTTTTATAGCTATTGAAGATTTTATAACGTGCTTTCTATTCGAACTTTATTTGCTTGAAAAATTTAATTTAATAATCACAGTGTATTTTCTAAAACAGTTAGGTAATTAAACTCTACATATAATCGAAAAATTTAAAAATAAAAAATCTAAGTCGACTCCATTCGTCCAGAACAATATCGAGAAGGGTAGTCGCGGAGTGTCGATAACAGGGCCCCATAAATCATTGCGCCAAATGTTTCGTAGTTGGTTGCAGATACGGTTACCACGCCCACGCGACCAAGGGTTCACAGGCAAAGTGGTAACAACCAAATTCTGCTAATTATGGATATAACTATAATTTATTACTTTTAAGTTACACATAAGAGACACAATACTATGTGCTAATGCGTTTCGGGTTTGTGTTAAGCCAGTATAATTATGGGCCACCTCATAGGTTTCATGATTAGCCACATATTGACGATATACAGAGTGACTTATTCTACCGTTGCAGAGCTTATGGTGGAAATTATACGGGTTATCTTACTTACCACCAAGCGCAACTAGCAGTGGACTAAACAGCGTGCAATACTTTTATCCTGACCCTTTTTTATTACTTATTGTAATTATTTGATAGAATATAAAATCATACAAAAAAGAAAACTTAAAATTATGTGTGTAACATTTGTTAAAGTGTCCTAGTATAGGTCAAATATGATGGAACATTGTTTGGCTAAAAGATAAAGGCTTCTTTTGTTTATGGGCCAGGGTTCCAATAAGTTTTGTAAGACTATTTTATATATGAAATACTAGCTGCCTCGACAGACGTTATATATATATATATATATATATATATATATATATATATATAAATATATGTAATATTCAAAAACATAGTGTTTATTGTAATTCTGTTTTATACACAACATACTGCCAATACTTAACAAAGGTTATCAGTTATAACATCCTTATTGTTTTCTTTTTAAAAAAAATTGGAATCGGTACTGTCTCATGTTACCAAAGAATATAGTCATTATATTTATGAAATAAAAATAAATGTAAGAGAACTCGGCTCTGGTTCCAATGCAACGTTAATAATTACTAAGAACTCATTTAGTCTCAATGATTACATAACAATCTTTGAATCATAGAGTGTATAGTATCGTTTCTCGTGAAAGTACGAAATATGACAAAACTTACTTTAGTATTTACTTGGTGGTAGGGCTTTGTGCAAGCCCGTCTGGGTAGGTACCACCCACTCATCAGATATTCTACCGCCAAATAACAGTACACTGTATTGTTGTGTTCCGGTTAGAAGGGTGAGTGAGCCAGTGTAATCACAGGCACAAGGGACATAACATCTTAGTTCCCAAGGTTGGTGGCGCATAGGTGATGTAAGGAATGGTTAATATTTCTTACAGCGGCTTTGTCTATGGGCGGTGGTGACCACTTACCATCAGGTGGCCCATATGCTCGTCCGCCAACCAATGCCATAAAAAAAAAAAAAAAAAAAGTATTTGTAATATAAAATATATAAAGTAAATAATTTCATTGCTAAAATATTTTCTACTTTATCATCTTAAAATTATGATTTGGAATTAAACAATCATTAAAATTAAATACAATTTAAAGTGAAATTATCACGAGCTCCTTTAACTCGTAACATCTCAAACAGACATTCGGCAGAACCAAATAATTTAATATGTTACAGTGTGACGTCACGCGTGCAGGCATGTCTGTCTGTTCCACGCGAGCCCGTAAATCCTTACGCCCTGTTGGAACGTTTAATTAATTCTCAAATAACAGAATTCGTAACATATTCCTGTACCGTTTTACACCTGTTTCACACATATATATATATATTGTATATAAACGACAATATATTGAATTATTCTATTAATAAAACAAATAATATATAACCTAATGTATTTTTATATAACTTGTAATTAGAAATTGAACACATTTCATTAAAATTAACATTTTTTCGACGAAAAATAATTCATTCACAAAACTCTCGAAATGTTGGTGACAAAATATTTTGATGGTCCAAAAGACCAGCAGCAAGCAGTCTTCGTCAGAAAATCTCCTAACGTTTAATCAAATCGACATGCATGACATAGTTCCTACAACTAGCGTGTTTATAAGTGTAATGGTTGGCTATATACATTGGCACCGTATCACCAATGCACCACCAACCTTGGGAACTTAGTTATGTCACCCTTCAAATCGGAACACAACAATACGAAGCATTGCTACTTGGCAGTATAATATATGATGAGCGGGTTGTACCTACTCAGACGGGCTTGCACGCAGCCCTACCACCAACTAAACTGAGCTCGTGTGTGCTGGTCTCGATCCTTGTCAATATGCTGCATCTTCGACCTGCGATTCTGAGAATGTTGCCAACCCAGCAATGTATTGAAATAAATTAAAAGGTAAAAATATATCGTTTTTTTTTTAACGAGACATTAATAATTATAAAAATATTTTATATTTAATAAGTTTGATATTTTCTTCGTTATGAGACAATAAACACTGCAATCATAAACAATATTACTATATCAGAGCCACAAAGCTGAGCCCTTAGCTTTATACCCTAATTTAATATTACGATCCTTCAATTTAGGAAGGTATCCCCACAAATGGAATGTCAATTTACAAAGTCCTCGACATCTCGTATAATCTATTACTAGAAATCCAATTATGGATGTATAACATTTTAGTATAACATTTCATTATATCATAAATTCTTTAAACATGATTTTTTTTAAAAAGCTGTCACGGCCTGGCTTGTCTGTAGTTTTTTGCAAGCGAACAATTAAAGTATTACTGTAGAATATTTTTCACACGCCCAATGTATTTTTAAATTATTAATTTTATAAATTAAATATTAAAAATCTCAATCGAAATGTGTTTACGCGCTTGTTTCATTTGATTAATTAGTTACAAGAACCCGCCATTTTGTTTTTCTCGAATCTAATGTTTTTTTTTAATTACGCGCTAAAACTACATGCCTAAGTTTTTTTCACAGATAATTAAGTCTCAAGTTTGGTTATAAGTTGATTAACAAAAATTATGTTCGATTCTAGTTTATAAGTATTTTTAGTTCGAATAATGAAGTAACTATTACATTAATATTCTAAATATAAATATTACAAACTATTATCATCTTACACAGTTTTTAGTTAAGTTTCTTGCCGGTTCTTCTCGGTAGAATCTACATTCCGAACCGGTGGTAGCTTTACTTTAAATAGTTTGTTAAATGACGATTCAAAAGTGCTTGTAAAAGCCGACTTGAATAAAGTATATTTTGATTTTCTTTTTATTTTGAGTTTAATACTTGAATAAATGAATTGTAATTCGAATTTCAAGTTCTTTATTATTTATAATATTGTATGCATTTAAAATTAATTATATTCGTAATATCAGTGTTATAATTCTAAGCCATGATATTTTTATTTCATCAGATTACCAAACGCAGGTGTGCCTGCCTAGTGTGAATTTTATAAAATAATATACGAGTGGTTCCATGATTTTCTACTTTGAATATAATATATAGGACAGATTTAATTAAAATAAAATATTATCAGAACTTAAAGCATTTTTTTCATAATGTTGAAAAAATCTTCAATTTGTAGGGCGGAGGAAATGCAAGATCATTTCGAAATGAGATCTTTCGCTTTACAGTTATTTTTTCACTCATTACTATAGCGGTTTCCCGTTTTTTTGCCTTTTCCGGTGAACGAGATAAAAAATGAAGATGAACTGCGAGGTGCAGAGTAAATACGGGGTCAGATAGTCATGTACCAGAAATTAATATCGACATCGATAAACGTATTTTTTTTTTTCAATTAATTTATGATAATTTCTCGCCAAAATTATCATAAGATTGACAGTAAATAAGCTTAGAATGATTGTCGTAATATAGTGTTGATGATGTACGGGTAGAGGAAGATGATACAAAAATGCTGTAACTGAGGCTACCTACTCATATGACTATAAACAAAAACAACAGGTAAATACTTCACCGTTCAAAGAAATTTAATAATGAATGAACGAATGATGTCTGATAATTTATCTTCCTGCTTAAATAATAAGGTTGCATTTTGAATTAATACAAATATATTTATTAATGATATGTTACGTTAATTGGAAATATAAATATAATATTTTTAGCACCTACAATTATTAACTGTCTCTTTGTAAAACGATTATTTTTAGTAAGAAAGTATAACTACATTAGAATCGACGCTTGCGCATGCGAAATAAACTAATTTTATAAGAGAAATTTACGTTACTGAAGTTAGCTTACGTTTTCCATTTAAATAATTAAAACTTAGAAGTTAGCGATGTATTAATCTCCGAATATTTTTTAAGAAAACAGGAGTACTTTTGGCTACCTAGATTCAGTTTGCTTTGAGTTTTTTTTAGACTATTTTTTTTATAATTTATTAATTATTATAATATCCATATTTTTTGTAATTTCATCGACGTTTCATTTCGACCACCCACCCAACCCTAGGACCGGCCGCAGACCGCACGGGCCGGTGGGCACGAAAAGTCACTCCCAGCAAATATATTAGAATATACATTACCCTACGTGACTTTAGCGAAATGAATAGCCTTACCTTCTATGGATATATAACCTTATAGCTATGTTGTGTAGCTTTTTACGTGAGCCATGTAAATTGAATACCTGGCCCACATACGTTATTTAATATTTTATGGCCTTTTTAAATTCAATGGTCGCTCGGATTTGTAAATCTCGGGGTCGGACTATCTGACGTAGCAATCAGTGTTAGTTTTTGGTTGCGAGCTTGGTTGTTCTGTGTGTATGAAGCTATGTGATGTGATGACGTAAGAGTCTACTTTTATTGGTGTTTTATAAATCGTTTGTTATCTGATTTTTAAGCGAAGGTTTATTATTAAACTAGCGACCCGCCCCGCCTTCGCACGGGTGACATCACATTAGAAATCTCTAAAATTATTAGTGTTTCTCATGTAGTAACATTATGCATGTGTTATACATATAAACCTTTCTCTTGAATCAAACCAAATTAAAAAAAAATCTTAAGGAACGCATGTGTGCGAAAGGTTATTATACAGTTAGGGATAGCGCACCTTGGGAATGAATCCATCATCTCCTGGCTATTTCTTTTCATGTTGAATATATGTAAATAATAGATTTGACAAAAAAAAAAGACTCGCTGAGTTTCTTTCGCTGGTTCTTCTCAGGTCAGGGTATTTTCTTTTCCGAACCGGTGGTAGTATTTTAATTTGACAATCAATAAGTAAGTGTAATGCTTATATATTAAATAAATGAATTTGAATAACTAATAATTCTATTTACCGGTCCTTTGTGTATCACTTGTGAGTTGTTAGGAGTGGCGACGACAATAACACAAGGGATAAGGATCGATCCTGCGACTTTTTACATCGCCAGACAGCCCGTTAACCATTGCGCTTATGTGTGATACGTGTTTATATTTTCTTCAAATCAATAAGTGTTTCTAATTTATTAGCTAATCACTCAAAAATCACTCAAAATATACACATTGTATCCGTGAGTTTAAAATTGTTTGATCATAGTTTAATTTGTTATCAACTGGAATTAATTTTATGTGAACTTTTATTGTATTGTTTGTTAATGGACGACATATTTGTATTTGTTTAATCGGGATACATAATTAGCATAGATATAATTAACTATTAAAATATGTACAAGTAAATAATTATGTATTGTATAAATATTTAGTAATTAAGGATTATCTTTATAGAGAAAGTCGAGTCGATTAAAATATACTTAACTCCAACTAAAAGCACAACACAAAACCACTGAATCATTTCACTATTGAAATATCCTATAAGCGAAAACTTTAATTCGTTTTCAATCACTTGAGATATTTTCTTATAATCTTTTCAGTGTCGTTTACTCGATTTAATACAGAATTCACTGAAGACACCAAATGTCAAAATGTAACTGATAAGTTTTCTCGAAGCATCCCTTATATAAGGAAGGTTCTCATTGAAGCTTAAAGTTTCACTGGAGCTGAAACCTCGCATCAGTGCGACCGCCATCACGTGTCGACTCATATTCAACAATTTTGATAAAAATAACTCGTTTATTAAGTTCTCTGCATCGATCCAATTTTCAAGATGTAAAAAATCATTACGAAAATAATTGTTTTTTTTTTTTTTTTTTTTTGACCCAGACAATTAACCAAAAATAAATGATTCTTTTACAAGGCAATGTAAAAGAATTTTAATCGCGGCTTCAAATCCAGCTGGCACCATGGAGTTATCCTCTATATTTGGTGCTTATAATTGATTCATCTCGTGCCGACGGTGAAGATGAATCGATGCCGTTGTCCAGGAATATACTATGATTATAGATATAACCAATTCTTACATAACTTATTACTGTGGATGTCATTTACGGGCTATAGTTGTCCTTGGTTGTTACGACCATTTGTCTATAACGAGGTTACATGTAAGTTGAATTTTAAGCATGCTATAGTGTCTACTAAATATCGCTATAGGGACTTTGGATGTAACGCCGAGTTCGAGTGTAGTGGCTGATTTTAATGAATAGTTTGCAAGAAATTCTTAGGAATGCCAGGCAGATGTTGAGATCGGAGTCGCCGAAGACATAGAGCTGTCTTATAGTTCGTTTACATTGACACAATCCAAGCAAGGAATGTAAACCTGTCAGATTTTCTTTACCTTTGCCTGTAATGAATTACGGATATAACACGAAAATTACAGTGGTCCCTTCATCGTCGTTATAATCGAAATTCATTGTATATTGTAATGTATATGAACTTACCAGTGTTGTTCCAGTTATACGAATTTCCAACTAATATCTCACATATATATTTAAGTCATCATTATTATCCTCATTATACATCACTAGCTGTGCTCCGTGGTTTCGCGAATTTAGTAATATCTGTTTTATACATACAGATTATGTGATCAAATGTATCTCATTAACTAAATACTGGAAAAGTTTGCTTAATTTGTTGACGTTTATTGTTACTAATTCGATAATTAGGGTCGTATCGTTATGTTATGTTAAGCTTTGAACTTCTGAATTATCTGACATAAAAGGATTTTTCATACTAGAAACTTCTTTTCGAATTTCCTGAGATTAGCGCTTTAAAATTCAACATGGTATCTTTCCAGCTTTATAAAATTAGTATTTATGTATCTCTAACTGCCAAGTTGGTCTTGTAGTATTAGGCCACAGATCCCGAAGTTCTGATTTCAAAACCCAAGGTGGGATGGAAAGAAAAGGACAAAAAATATTTCAGTAACAGCCCCGAGTCTGAAAGTTGAAAGAGTGTCTCACTTTCACTCACTCACTTACTCTCGTCTCTCGTGCCTCGGAAAGCGTGTAGAAGCCGTTAGACCTGCGCATGAATTCTTTCCGGTCGTGGTGTGTCATTCCATTGGATTATAAGAGTGGGGGGACGGCGAGTGCACCTGTGTTTACGCACACATATGTTTGCTTGGTTTCCTAAGTTTAAAACGCATGCATCTTAACCGATGATTTCAGGTTCAAACCCAGGCAAGCACCACTGAATTTCCATGCGCTTAATTTGTGTTTATAATTCATCTCGTGCTCGGCGGTGAAGGAAAACATCATGTGTCTAATTTCAACGAAATTCTGCCACATGTGTATTCCACTAACCCGCTTTGGAGCATCGTGGTGGAATATCCTCCAAACTTTCTCCTCAGAGGGTTAGGAGCCCTTAAATCGGTCAGCACTACATAATCATCGAATAGAGGATTTTACACATTAGTATATTAAAAACTAAATGTTGTTACATAATTCAATCACTCTAATGTTTTATCTGTAAAATTTTAACATAGAAACAAAACTATATAAAAATTACCTATGATTTATTAATAGTTCCCATTTTCATAATGTTTTCTTTTTATTGCAAATATATTAGCAGTATATTACTAATAAATAATCTTGCACTAAATACAAACTAAAGTAGAATTGAACGTTTAAAATAAAATCTTTTACTTCACTTTTCATACACTTAGTCTCAATGTGCGATGTAATGTCAATTTGAGATAATACTGAGCTGCTACTGAGAACGAAAACTCAAACATTGAGACGACCCAGTAATCGAACCTGCAAACTGTCTATGGCGATGTAAACAATTCAATTTCACTAACATAACTTTGTATTTTGCTTGATGAAAAAGAGTAACTTCTGAGTTTCTTGTCGGTTCCTCTCGTAGAATCTACATTCCGAACCGGCGGTAGCTTCACTAAATATAGTTTCGTAAAATGACGATTCAAAAGTGCTTGTAAAAACCTACTCGAATAAAATATTTTTTGATTTTGATTTTTTAGTCTTTACCAGATAATCTCTCTTATAAAATTCTTCCGGCAAAGATTCAGGTTAAGCAGAAACTATAATATGCTAACCAGACTAACATAATTGTCCAAATAACGTTCAAATGTACCGGACCGCGAAGAACATCGCCTAACTCGAGAATGAACTCATCAAGAGCTAGTTTGCAAATACTTGTGCAGTTAGCTCGAATTAGTACACTAAGCCAAAGAGGATAACAGTGCCAAACATTTATAACCATTATAGATTAAGAGATAAAGACTATATTGCTATAAAAGAGGGAAATAGTGGAGTAGTGTTCGGGTCGATTATGCAGTGGGCGTGCGGTAGCCGTCTTTAGAACTTCGACTTTCTTGGGAGATGATGAAGAATTAATGTAAGTGATTTCCTATTGGAAATACAATGTTAAGTCGAAAATGTATTTTCATTTTCTATAAACTTTTTTTTTTAATTTTCATCTTATTTGATCGATAGGAAATCACTTAAATATTTATAATTAAAAATCAATACAAATATTGTGAACGAAATTTTGTTCAGTTCAGTTTGTTGCAAGCATTTTATTTCTGAAACTTAACCAAAAGGCACATTCTTTTGTTTCACTTCACAAACTTGATGTCAGATGTATTTCGGTATAATATAAGATGTTTATATGTACTCACACTAGGAATAAATCTGTGTATTTTTAGGCAGTCACGAAGTGATGATTTCTATTAAGCATATCAAACAAAATTCGCGTTTTGTAATTTTTGTTCAATTACTCTTTTATTGCGGTTATCGAAGTCTTATTTAATAGTTTCGAGGAGAGATATGTCTAAAAGTAATCTTACATTGTATGTTTTTTTCTTATGTTTTTTTTTGTTTTAATATTCATCATTATAAATAATTTATAAGAAAACATACAATGAAATAATTTCTATATACGATTCATTGAGCTTTTCTCAATTCGACATTAATACTCAGTAATATATATAAGTATGACAAAGCCATCAATTTTAAATCTAAATAAATCTAAATAATACCATTTTACCACATCCTACCTTTAAAAAACCGATTTCTTAGCGTTACTGTATTAATTTGCTATTTATTCACTAATTATCATATTTTAATTGCTACATCATTTTGACAACCTTTATTACCTACTAATATATGACATTTAGTATCATATATCTAACCTATATCATCCTTTAATCTCATAAAAATATATTACATATAACAATATATGTATGAATAATTTTATTAT
This sequence comes from Vanessa atalanta, assembly GCF_905147765.1. Classification (NCBI taxonomy): domain Eukaryota; kingdom Metazoa; phylum Arthropoda; class Insecta; order Lepidoptera; family Nymphalidae; genus Vanessa; species Vanessa atalanta. The sequence continues at coordinate 7,645,559 of NC_061891.1, read as the reverse complement.
ACCCAAATATAAGTTCAGAAGTCGACCTCAAACTTGGTGGAGTTCTTGGCAGCCGCTGTACATAACAATAAGATATTTATACATACGATGCCAAGCGACGTCTTACGTAAAACTTTGTCCCTAAGTTATGAGTTAGTACGTATTTACTCCTAACATAATGACAGTATGAATCTAGTCCTATGTACATAATATTTACGAGCTTATGAAGTACTTCCTGTTATCCGTATTTTTGCATACTACTTGTACTCTTAAGGCCTATAAGAAATATTCTAATCAGCGTTAAGATATGCTCTCTTATTAAGATGGCTAAGGAATATTCCATTCAGGCCTGTCGAAGTATATTGGGAAGTATGTTCGGTTCGGGCCAGAGGGACAATGACCTTCATAGATTGAACTTACTGTCAGTTGTACTTTTTAGTCCTCTAGTAAATTTTCTATACAAGGCTAGTACATCTTATTAATGAGCATATTTCACGATGCTGTGTGTATGGTATAGTGTTATCCGTTGCAGATAGATTTGCTCACGAAAATAGTTTACGTAATTAAGATTTTATAAGTTAATTTAGCGTTAATTCGCCATAATCGCGCTTAAATAACGCACTTTTATACCGCTAACATGACTTACGCTGACCAAATGTATATTACATTAAATTAACATCAGCAACTTGTAAATTTCCCACTGCTGGGCTAAGGCCTCCTCTCCCTTTGTGCAGAAGATATGGAGCATATTCCACCACGCTGGAAATATGCGGGTTGGTGGAATTTTAAGTTTTAATTTTAAACGTTTACTGTTAGTAACAATTGTTTATTACACTTCGCAATCATATAAGCAGTTTCTTAGATTGAACCTCATAATGTCTTATTATTTTAATAAATTAACAAAACACTAATATTAGCTAGACATTTATAAAGACATTTATATAGCATTTGTACTAGCGATGTGCCTCGGCTTCGCACAAGTGGAACTTATTAATAAAAGAAAATCAAATGTCATAAATATAATTTATACCCAATAGTACTCAAGATTAATGTAGCTTTCCACCAGTACATGTTATCTATGTTAATATTGAATGTTATCTATGTTAATATTAGTATGTTTCGTAATTGTAAAATTATCATTAAATTAAAGTATTAGTATATTTCCTAATAAAATCAACTTAACTATTAATATATAGAAAATGAGACGCTAGATCCAAAACGTCTTTAAAATTATCTTTCCGAATGCTCTTATTGCTCTGCTGGCGTTTTATTGATAAAACTTTGCTAATAACGTAATGTTATGTAAGTGAAAAGTCATCTTCGTATGATATATTATTTATTTGATTTTTTAAATCGACTTTGAATAAGTTTGTCATGTTTCTATATTGAATAAATAAATTCGATATTTTACTGAGTATTGCTGCTTGGCGGTAGGTTGTATGAGTACCTACCCAGGCTTGCACGAAGCCAAACCACCAAGTAAATAATTGTATTGAATAATAATTCACAAACAAATAAAAAATATTGCAACATTAGCTTGTCAAAAATAAAATAATTCCGAAACAAAACCGTGTATATCCGAATTATTTTAATATAATATATTTTCAATAGGAGATTTACAAATTGTTTCATATCCTTCTAAAAGATTTTTGGCGTTAAATTTCGTAACAAACAACCTATATTTTTCCGGTTTCCGCTTATCGTCACAGATTAAATTTTCACCTTCAGCTAACTGAAAAAAAAATCCATTACTTCCGCCAGATGTCACCAAAATCAAATGTCGTTGGAATAAAGATGGGTAAGAGGCGGTGAATACATCAAGAGAGTTAAATTTGATCGAGAGTTTTCATACAAAACGTATTAAGTATTTATGAAAACTACATTATTTCTGATAATAAATCCTTGCTAAGATGTTTGCAAATTATTTCCGCTTTTTTATTAAATTATTTTAATAAAATTAAAGTTACATATATACATATATTACGTTGAAATAATAATTTAACACTCAACACTAAAACACATACTGAAAAATTACAGTACAAAATAATTTTGATCCAAATTTGTTAACTCCATTCATTTCCCTAGTCCGTGACCGTATCACAGAAACACAAAGTTTTTTTAATCCATCTAGACAGACAGACAGACATTAATCAACGTCGATCAGGAGCAGACATCGAGAAAAAATTGAAAATCACGATGCGAAGTTTCGTTCATCGTTCCATTGTCTTCGGGAAATAATCAAATGTTCGTCCATTGATTGGTTTTTGAATCGAATGTACCGGGTTTTTTGTTTACGTGTACTTGAAATTAAATTATAGGTCATTCTAATTAACATATATTGACTATATGTCTTCAACATAAATTTTATGTAGGAATAACAATGATATAAAAATGATAAAAAGTATGGAGACCGAACTGAACCATGGTGATCGCTTTAAAATAAATTAAATCATTTAAGATACCGCTCTCAAAGTCTATAAGGACCTATTTAAATAATAATTCGTATAATAGTTAAGTCGGTCTCTCATTGCGTTGACCTTATTTAATTTATTATTGATTTTTGTAAACTTCAAGAATAAAATAATAAGGGGTTAAAAAATGTATGTTAACATTAACATGCAAATATTTTTGTGTTTTAAAGTAATAGTTACAAAAGGTCCGATCTCTTTTCTCATAATTGAATCTTATTGTCATTCTTTAGAATTGAAACGAAAATCTGTATGATTTTCTCTTGTTACTGAAACAACTGCCCTGTCTGGAATATTTCATGTTTCTTCAAGTCCGTCCAATATTCGCCAATAAGCCACCAATGGCTCAATTATTCTCTAAACCCAGCAATGTACATTATTACTTTTTAGCGGTAGAATAATTAAACAGGTACCTTCCTTTTTTTCAAAATCAATAATTTTATTATTTAAAAAACAAAAAAAAAAATACTAAATTCGACAGCGGTTTTCCCCTTCAGGGCACAAGTTTACGAACCTCGAAATTGGAATAAATTACATTTGCCGGTATAGAGGATCCCTAATTATTAATAGCGAAATATGCAAAGTTTGTTTGTCTCTTATTTTGTTGATTTAGCTCGGGAGCCGCGGAACCAGTTTTAATTTCGTAGCCACGAGGGTAATTAGAATTTTAGATTGGGAAATCCTTGTTCGTTATTGCTTTATGTTAGCGGACCGCGTTGACGTCGATTCGTATATACGCTTTGATTTGAATCCTTGTCCTAATTAATATACACGCTTCCTATTGTTTTAATTATTAGCGTCAATAATATATTTAATATAATATTTAATTATGCTCAAAATAGTAAATGTGCCCTAGATAAAGACTATATTATTTAACTATCCATAAAACTGTTAACTAAGAGCCATAAATATTATTAATTAAATAGATACTGATCTATTTTTTTATTGGAGTTAATTCCGCAGCGGTTCACACTTCAGATTATTTTGCTCGAACTACAACCTGCTGTGATTATTCTCGTCAAACGGTGATCAATACTAATAGCATCTTGAATTAAAAAGATTTTTTTTTTTTAATACTGTATTGTTTTTTACTTATTTACTAACCATAAAATATTTACTTACACATAACATTAATAACTTATCCCTCTAAGGGATCGTTTTGAAGAAACTATCAGAAATCTTAGAGTTACAGATTTATTAATTTATTTATTTTTTAGGTATTCTGTACATAGTTATGAAATTCACTTGGTGGTAGGGCTTTGTGCAAGCCCGTCTGGGTAGGTACCACCCACTCATCAGATATACTACCGCCAAATAACAGTACTCTGTATTGTTGTGTTCCGGCTAGAAGGGTGAGTGAGCCAGTGTAATCACAGGCACAAGGGACATAACATCTTAGTTCCCGAGGTTGGTGGCGCATAGGTGATGTAAGGAATGGTTAATATTTCTTACAGCGCCTTTGTCTATGGGCGGTGGTGACCACTTACCATCAGGTGGCCCATATGCTCGTCCGCCAACCAATGCCATAAAAAAAAAAGAAATTTTGTCAAACTATTTTTTGTTTAAATTTCTATTAATATAAAATGTGGGTCACTCCTTAAATGTACGTGATATATATATATATATATATATATATATATATATATATATATGTATAAAGCCTTTCAAATCATCAACCACCCAATATTATTACGTAAAACTTATTTATTCTTATATATCATTATTGTATAGAATTTATTTAAGCCCGAATTTATTATAAGTACGTTTTCGATAAATAATGAAATATGACTTATTAAATAATTTTATTATAAATTATCAAAATTTTGTATTCATAAATAATGAAATTATATAAGATTATTATCTTAAGAACCGAAAGTTAGAGCTACGTGGCGTAAAGTCGCTACGGAGACGTCTACGTCAGTAGGTGAACGTTTTAACCTTTCGGGACAGGAAAGTCACTACGCCTAACATATTATTTTATTCATAAAAAATAAATTAATTATTTTTGTGAGTATTTACTGAAGCTTAATTATTACATTCAAAATATATTAACATACATTTAAAATCAAATTGCCGTTTGATTTCGAGTTAAGCTGAAAATAAATCTTAAGGATTGGATTATATTAATCTATAAATTTTGACGACCTCCGTGGTCGAGTAGTGTGTACACCGGTTTTCATGGGTACGCCACTCTGAGGTCCCGGGTTCGATTCCCGGCCGAGTCGATGTAGAAAAAGTTCATTAGTTTTCTATGTTGTCTTGGGTCTGGGTGTCTGTGGTACCGTTGTTACTACTGATTTCCATAACACAAGTGCTTTAGCTACTTACATTGGGATCAGAGTAATGTATGTGATGTTGTCCAATATTTATTTATTTATTTATTTATTTACTTAGCTAATGCGGCCATTCTCAAAGAAGACCAACTATCATCGCAGGTGATGTCACTGCACACGTGTGTCCACAAACACGAAGGCTTTTTCTCACTCACTTAATCCGATAGAACGACATTCTGAAATGGAATGATAGATTTTTTTTTATGGTGGATTGAAATGTATTTGATAATTTCAATTTATATAAATATGTAACTCAGTCATAAAAGTAAAACCTTACTTTATCAATTGCGTTACTATTTTTTACGTTGCATTTGAATGTAGCCTTAAATATTACTCTCATCGCACGCAAATAAATTATTAACCGCACTATATGATTTAGACAATTTACATTAAATCAATATTATATGTATTGGATTGTGGTAAATGTCAAAAAGATCGATCACGAAAGTTCAATACGCTGCCAGCTACGACTTACGTATTCGGTATTTCTCGGTCGAGGAGATCCGCGACTTGTCGGCGCTCGCACGCCCCACTGCGCACGCGCAGATCGCATTATGAGATTTACTAAAGGATTGTCGACTGGGGGGAACCTCCTTGATTATATTAGACTTCACCTTACATTTTATTGAATTATTAGACATAAATTGCTAAATATGAAATATTATAATATAACAAAACCATGAAATAATTTGGCGTAAATTTAATTTTGGTATTATGAATAATTATAGAGTATATCGAAATTGCGAAACCTTCAACGCCAAATTTTATAAGAATTCAAACAAATAAAGACATATTTTATCTACTAGTTGTCGTACGCAGCTTCGCTCGCCTTTTAGAGGTTGGTCGTGAGGTATTAAGCATAAAAAGTACCTAGCCTATGTCATTCCTTGGATTTCAAGTTAGCTTCATACCAAATTTCATCAAATTTGGTTCAGTGGTTTAGCCGCGAAAGAGCAAGACAGACAGAGTTAATTTCGCATTTATAAAATTAGTAATATATGTGATATGAATGCAACATTTCAAGTATCAAGAATCAGATATAAATTGTATTTGTATTTATTATGAATTTTATCATTAATTAAAAACATAAAATGATATAACTTCAAAGCACCAACTACGGTGTTGAATATAAGTAAGGGAGGTTGTATCTTTCAAAGTTCTCTAAATCCGTTTTCCAGCGTGTAAACTAGTCGAAGTATTTCTGAACCGCGACGCCACAGCATGTGAGGAGTTAAGGACTGATGCAGACTGACACGCACTTCCAACTTGCACGTATGGCGAATATTTTATTATGGATCACAATGAGCTGTTATTACCACCACTTTGAATATAAATTCTTCTAATTTGTGGATAAGACAATTTTATTGATACGTAAGACAATTTCGTTTAGCTTTACAATTATTTATGTATATGAGTATTGTTGTTTTTAACAACTATTAACTTGTTATTGTCACAATAAAAAACTCGCTAAAACCATTTGATATCTAGATCAAGTAAGTAGGAACCAATAAATGATTACAAACTCCCACTGTGTGAGTTCTGATTACAAACTCCCACTCAATAAACCATTTCGAATATAATAATAGAACAAACTATAATAGTAAACCAAACAATTATAACCATATTTATTAAATAAAATAAATATAAGGAGCAATTTAACTCGACACTGATTATTGTAACTTTGGTAAATTGTGAAACATCGTCAAGAATATATAAGATTTATATACGAAATAAAATTACATGTCTATGCCGCTGGTTTAAATATATTAAATATATTATTGTATGTCCATTAAAGAACGCTTTGGTAACGTAATTGTGGCTGACAAAACATTTTATATACTTACTTCTTATACATAGGTATAATAATAAAAAAATCAAACTCGCAAATGCCACAAGCAGACATTAGAAACCAATACTTTTTTTTCAGTTTTCTATCAAACGTGAAAATACGCCAAGTGTATTGTATCTGTTTTGCAACTGACTCGCTCACCGTCCAAACCGAAGACAAGGACACAACTAGTATTCAATAATTATCAAATTATTTATTGATAACTTTCATTTCATAAAATATGAGCTTTATACATTCTGTATGATCCTTAAAAAAGGACATGAAAGGGGAAAACATTACCATAAATCAAAATCATAATAACACATACACATATTAAATTTTATTATATACTTATCAAATAAAATTACAAGTAATAATATCTGACCCTACATAATTAGGATGAGGGCATGATATCTTAATAAATTAACTTAGTCCACTATATACGTAGTTGTCAATATATTAATATAATCTATGATTTGTAACAACTCAATGTAGGTTTGAAATCAAATCGTTCAGGCAGCGAGGCGGAGAGGGCGCGACGTGACGACTTCCGCCCTTCAAGCGAACCGCGCTTGCCATTTCATTTATATTATATACTACATATATAATATATAACACGTCTAAAGGAGATTTGATAGTTTTAGTGTTTGTATTAAAAACTGGTAGAGCGATAAACTTTGTCGTTTAAAGGTAATTGAATTTAACTTTATGATTTTGGATACACGTGTAGTAGATTATCCAACAGTACATATATCGAGAATGGTATACAGGCGTGATAGGAATTACAACTCATATTAACTGTAAACCGCAGGTTCAAATCCTAATAAGCAAAAACGATTTTTCTTTATCATGTACTGCGAATGAAAATATCGCGAGGAAACTTGCATTAATGGATGAAAGTCTACCAACCTGCATTGTAGCAGCCTGATTAGTAGAGGAGTTGATTAGAGAGGATCCACTCTATTTTTTTTCTGCAAACGGAGATGACCTTAGCTCAGTAGAGTGAAATTACCAAGCAGTTCCTTGTTACATTTTATATAAGACACTATTTATCTTGATAAAAAACCAATCAACGTCATCCAAGCATTGCTTATATGGTTGATAAAAGAAATTCGTACAATGAAGTGAAGTGGTAGCAGAAATGGGACTTATCTTGCCGTAACGACAATTGGAAGCAAATCAAGCGACCACGCGAAAATCTGAACCTCATTTCTCCTTAACCGTCTTTGATAGTGTGACTACTGAAACTATGGTGTTGGTAAATTTATAATCAACATATTTTTATTTCAGTGTGACTGAATCATGTATGTAGAATATTATTGCTCATTGTATTTATCATTCATAGAAGCCAAGCATGCGCAGTAAATATAAGAATTTTATTCATAACTCAAACATCACGCCACATTACAGCAATATATTTTTTCACTTTAAAAACATTCTGAATATCAAGTCATAAAAGGGTAAAATTGTGGAATTTGTTTAGAACTTGATTCAAATGCCTTATCTGATCCTTTCTTAATCCAGGGTGCATATTGTGCAAAAACCCAGGCTCCATGGATTGGGGCACTTCGTCGATCATCGACAGTCAAGTCTTTTACCAACGGATTGAAACTTTGTAAAAGAACGCCTGAATACTACATGCGGCTGGATGTCAGAAGTCACACAAACAGATTATTTTAATCTTCTTATGACCTTTTGTAAATTTTATAGTAGTTTATTATACGAACTTATTATAATATTTGCTGATTATGTAACGAAATAATTTCAGAGTGATGCTCTATCATGGCTCGTCACATCCCCAATGTTTAACGTCCTTCGCATCGAATCAATATTTTGTTTACAAACCGAACGTAAAAACTGAATGGTACGTGGATTGAATCACGGCAGAAAATTAATTATATATCATTTTATGATTAAGTTGTACTATTTTTTAATATTTTTCCTTTATGTTTATATTTGATTTAGTTTTGAAGGGTATAAGCTAATATTATCGTCATAATTTTCCTAAGTCACCACTAACCGTGGTTGCATTAAACAATTTCCTTGACGTAGAAATATTCCTAAGAAATATAATTTAATCCGTACACAATAGTCGCATCGGGGCGTAAGCCGCGTGGACGCACACACATAAAAAAATAGATTTCGTTAGAAGATGTGAGTTTTATGAAAAAAGGCCGCTTGAAATCGGTGTCAAAATTATCTTAATTACTCTTACTAATAAAGAAATTAAATTCGACATTTTCTCTAAGTTTTCTTAGAATTAAATCTTAAGAATTAAAATCTGTTTTCAATATACTCGTACTAATGCTTTTATTTATGTTTTTTTTTTTTTATAATAGATTAGAGGTTTAACTATCACCATCGGTTTAAAAAGTATAGAAGTATTACCGAGATCGGTTGATGAGTATAATCTTTTTTATTGATTGTATTGTTGACAGATATTTGGTATATTTTGAATGGAAATTAATAAATACTACCCATTTATGTTAGTTTTATAATTAATTTATATAATGGTTGTCATCTACATCTACATCAGAAAGAGTTTCCTTCAAATCTTAAGTATTTATTGGCAAAGTGAAAAATATCTGCATTTATTTTACTATAGAAATGAATACCAGGAATTCCAGGAAGGATTTGAAGGACTTTATAGAGTCGAAAACCAGCCTTTTATTTTATGAAAACTTATGTCTTACATATTATTAAATATAAAAATATATGAATTAGTAAATTAAATTTCTATTTTGATGTGTGAATTAAAAAACGAACTTAAAATTCATTGTTTTTAATATGAAATGGAAAAGTTAAAAAAACAAAATTAAGGTAGAATTTCTGGTTGTCTGTGGAAGGCGCAATAGGATTTTAGATCACCACAGTTTGTATTCAGTTGACTCGCCGTACCTCAAGTAGGAGTCAAGTTGTATAAATGGATAAACCATTATTTACATTATTTACGTTTATTTACATTTGTTTACGTTTCACACAAGTATAATATGTTGTATAAACAACTATTTCTCTAATTACACCTTAAAAATTGATTGTTAATATACAATATATGTATTTTATAATAATAGCGTACAAAAAGTAGAATTCGGTCCGATCGTTGGGAAAAGTATCCAAACATAAGATAGAGAAAAAACTGAGAAATCCTAAATCTATTTATTCGTTGATAATGTAGCGATTATATTTAATAATATGAAAATTATTCGATTATGAATACACTATTTTTTTATTTTGAATTTTATTTCTCATTTCATACTATTATTTTTTTTATTGTTATTATATCTATATTATTTAAATATAGAAACGACGTATACATTAAAGAGCGTAATGCCATTAGCCATTATAACATTGATTATTCAAGGAGGTCTTACGAGTGTTTTTATCGTCATTTACAAGATTCACTTAAATTTAAGGTAACCACCGATGCAAATTCTACCGAGATTCTTGTATTATAGTTAATAAATATGAAATAAAAGCCATATCCGATGTTTTCTAAGTCCCGGTCAAGACCGGAGCACGTGCCGTTGTCACGGTTCTTTGGTCACGTTTGAGATCACGTTATATACCAGCTCCAGTATATAATAACCGTATGTGACGGGACCCATTGTTGCCGCACAATGGAAGATTATATTTTTCCTCGGATTCCTATTTAACTCAGATGTATTTTATTATTTGTTGGATTTTATTGAATAAAGATTAAAAATATATTTCATATAAAATTTATTTAATGTTTATATATATTTTAGTTAAAAATTGTTTACATAAATGTTATTAATGTTTAAACAGCGATTTCAATTAGATACTTGATAGTCTCAGTTAGTATGGGAGAGTAAACAAAATTAAGTAAGGCATTATTAATAACAATAATTAAACCATACGATATTAATAACAATAATAAATATTAAGGATCGCGTCTATCAATTGACAACGCAACTCTATCATGATAGAGTAATTTTTTTATGTGTACCTGTCTCTTAGGATATTTAGTTATTAAATATCCTGAAAATGAAGATAATAATTTACGCTAACTGATTAACTAATTGATATTTTAATTATAGCTCAAATCATTGAGTTTCTACCGGTTTGGGGTCACACTTAAGTCATAATAAATCAAATGAACTCAACTAGAATCTACGTTGATATTTAATTTATATTCATAAAAAATACTTTAATAATGAGCAATTTTATGCGTTTATTAAAGGGACGCTTGGGTAAAGTAACTTGAATATTACACAGCTGGAGTCAGTGGAAGACTGAAAAGAGATACTTGATGTGAATTTACCTTGTACTTTAACTTTCTATGTTTGTTAGTTTGTTTAAGTCAAATCTTGAAAGCCTTTCAGTTATACTACGAAGATTAATATTGATCATGCCCGTTTCGATCCGATGTCAATGCATTTATATGGGAAGCAAGAATTCTCGGAACCTGAGTAACGAATGCACTCCTCGACGGTCAACGGCATAGACATGTAATTTTATTTCGTATAAAAATCTTATTTACTTTTTGATGTTTCACAATTTACTAAAGTTATCGTAAGTATCGAATTAAAAAGCTATTAATTAGCACATATTATATTTTATTTAATGATTAAATGTACGTAAACGAATACGAAGAAAACATTATATGTTCAATAAACTATTTAATATTAAACGACGTGTGATTCCCTTTAAAGTTTAAACGGAATACGCGTTCAAAGACACGACACGTCAAAGAGTTGTGCCGTAAACTTAATTACTTTGATAGCGAGGTCGATACGAAATGTATTCGTCACTAAGATTACAAAGTATGTCTGTAACAGGAATGAGGATAATTTGAATTGCGCGACTCACTATTATCTATCAAGAGTTTCGTTTTCTAGTCCATTTATCATTATTTTACTAATAAAAACACATATATATATATAACAATGACTGCCTAGATTATATGGTGGATAGAACATATACAATTAGATCGTACTGGAAAACGCGTGACATCTTCAAGAGAATGCAATTTCCCGGCCCTAGAACATTAACAGGCCATCACTAATAATTGTTGCAAACTCCGAGGATGATTGGATTTGGTGGATGATTTATTGACAAAGTAACTGAATATATTAGCTTAACCCAGAATTTGAAGTGGGTTCCGTATCTGTATCTAATAAAGTCTATCTAAACGTTTGTCAGAAAAGAGTGAATATTGATTTTCTTGCTAGCTTGAAATTTAATCATGTAAAATGTCTATTCAAAAGTACTCGCATTTAAAGCCTACTTGAATACCGTATATTTTAATTTGATTTGATTGTACCTTCTTCTAGAACAAAGAAGCCAACCTTATTAGTAATTATAACATAACCTTAAAATAAAAGCACACACAAAGTCGTAGATATTGACTTATGTGAGACATTGCATACTAATTTATTTCTTACGAGTACACTCTCATTTTAACGAACTCACGACTCTTAATTTATTTCTTATTAAACATTTCAGACAAGCAAGAGTTACTTATTTCGTACGAAGATTGTCATTTTTTAATCATGTATTTAACCATTATCAATCGATTCCATATACTTAATAAAAATAGTTCTATCATCGGCACACAAGCACCTCTATCTCAAATCTAAACAAAACGTATCAAAACGAAAATTGACAACTTCCTCGTTGGCAAATATGAAAAATGATTTTTTAATTAAGTCGATAAGTTAAATAAAAATAAGCATTATTATGCAGTTACTCACCAATTATTATCTTACTGTAAAAGTCCAATACTGCATATGACACAAGGGACGTCTTAGGTCCGATTTTTGACAGCTTATTGAAAGAAGAATTTATCTTCTAGCAGTGCCAGTTTGTGGAGGAAGGTGACGAGTAACCTTAAGTGTCCAAATTCACTTACCTCTATATGAAATAAATAATTATTAACACATATTAAGCACATTAAAAGTAGCTTGAACAAATTAGAAACGCAATATTTTTGGGTGCTTTCTCAGCTCGATCCTATCGTTTCATAATGAAACTTCAACATTAATTTTAAATCAACAACACAGACAGACAAAAGACACAAATTAACCTATGAAAGATCAAACTTGTGAGTTAAATTTCGTATTATGATAAATTTTAAACATCCTTTTACGGTATGGTATATTCTCATTGGCAATATTTCCGTGTCGGCGCGCAGCAAATTTCTCATCAGGCGGAACGTGGCGATCATTCCGACCGCTGGTTCGTGTGATGCATCTCGTCTGTACACTCAGTAATTGCAGTGCACTGATATCTAGATCAGTTATAGGATATCGATTTTATGTAACTTTAACTTAACATAATTTTGCAGTGCAAATCGTTTTAAAATAAATTTTAACTTAATAGTATAATTATTAATAGAGACTTCTTAATTATGAGAAAATTAAATATTTAAAGACAAGCTGTGCCCCGTAAATTGACTCGCATTTGGTTTGAATTATACATGGTATATTATATTTTTTAATCACCTCCAATAAACAGACAGGCAGACAAAAACAAAAATAATAGTTGTATTGATTTTGGTAACTTCCAAATAGCCGTATTAACTTGATAGGGAAGTTTAATTAAAACTACAGACACATACTTGTTATTGATTTTTATTTGTATAAATTGCAAGGTATTATTTTAAAGATTGTAAATTGAAAATATAAAACATATCCTAACTTATGTAAAATTTTAAATTTACACAACAAGCGACATCTTCAAGCAAGGGCCGTTAATCAGCCCTTTTGAACGATTAAAATGCACTTTCTTCATATTATTTTTAATTTTTGACAGACAGTCAGTCAGTATGGCTGTACTGACTGGGCTACCTGATGGTAAGAGGTCACCACTGTCGATAGACATTGGACTTCATACTAGATCATGTACCCTTCAAACCGGAACACAACAATACTATGTATGATGCCTTGCGGTAGAATATATGATGTCAGGATAGTACCTACCCAAACAGACAAAGCTCTATATCCAATTAATCACTTGATTTAAGATACTTACATAAATAATATTGATTACGTAACATTAGTAGAACTCTTGTCAATTATGAGCTGATACTGACATTACACTTTACAATACATTATACTTGTATTAAAATGAAGAAAATGAATTTCACGCTTATCCCTTCAATAGTCGAAATTCAAACTGATATTTTTTTTTTTTATGGCATTGGTTGGCGGACGAGCATATGGGCCACCTGATGGTAAGTGGTCACCACCGCCCATAGACAAAGCCGCTGTAAGAAATATTAACCATTCCTTACATCACCTATGCGCCACCAACCTTGGGAACTAAGATGTTATGTCCCTTGTGCCTGTGATTACACTGGCTCACTCACCCTTCTAACCGGAACACAACAATACAGTGTACTGTTATTTGGCGGTAGAATATCTGATGAGTGGGTGGTACCTACCCAGACGGGCTTGCACAAACCCTACCACCAAGTAAAACCTTATTCGACACGCGCTGTATAATCTAGTATTCATTTTATGTATATTATTTTAGTAATTTCCTCCCTCCCCTCCGTTTGGAAAACTGTTTTGGGGCCTTATTTTATTAAAAGCAATTTCTTCATAAATACTTAACTTATGCTCATTTATTCAAATAATAGCTACTTATTTCTGTACCAACGACATGCGTTTTGTATTAAAGTGGAGCAGTTATATCCTCATCGGTAACATTTCCAAGTGAGAGAGGAAATTTTTCATCAGGCGCAATATAACAGCGATCATCTCGACCACTCGCTCGTGTGATCGGTGTTCCGCCTGCAATCGGTAATTGAATCCATTTACTGACAATTTATAGTAAATCAGTTTTAAATTTGATCTATTTCTATCGATGAATGGTAATCGGGTAACCTACGAGTACATTTTATATTGTAGATTAACGATCCTCAAGATTAACATGTTATGTTTTTATTAAAATAAAATTTATTTGATACAATTAAAAATAATTTACTTCAGAAACGGATTTAATATTACACAGAACAGTGAAAAATTGAGGTTCTCTTTTTTGAAATTATTTACTTACATCCTTATGGTGTTTTGTTATTATAAATAAACCGGTTTCACTGACGTTGTTATACGTTGTATTTTAATATATTAAGGGATACTTAGATGAATGATGTTACAAAAATGTTTGTTCTTAAATTATAGATAAACCGCTCTAGCGCGGACGCCGCTAAATGTTGCTGACGGGAAATCTAAATATATTTTAACACTTATGTTGTTAGCTTGTATTATTAAAAACGGTTCATTGTGGGTCGAACAATCAATCTAGATTATAATAAAATAATTGATATGATTTGAAATGAAAATTTAATTAATATTACTTAAATGTTCTGAAACGTCAGAAGCGATTTGCGAGCACGTTCGATCCCGACCCCATGAACTAATGTGATCTACTACTAGCAAAAGCTTTAAGCTTAATTTGAGCTGTAAATATGAATATTAATAATTCCTTAAAATAAGGCATTGCTACTATTATTTATATTATAATAAATCTAATTTTACTAATATAACTTCAAAATAATGTAATTTGCCTCGTTAGCAATTTATATTTTAAATCCTTTAATCGACTGATTCGGAATGAGTCTACAATTTCACGTATCATTAGGCTTTTACGTTAAATACAGTAAATAGCTTTACATTTTATATTTATTTTCTGATTTAAGTTGTTAGTACAGTAAAGCTACTACTAAGTAGCTAAAAAAACTAAGCATTGCCTTCACAGTTCCCTCCTCTCAATGAGAAGTATCTATCGCCTAATCCAACTATGAGAAGACAAAAGCCAAATAAAGAACATTTGACATCGAATTGACGCGATATCATTGATCGAGAGATTTAAATATACGATAATTATTATGGTTTTGCAAAAAAAATAAAACTTCGAAGTGAAAACAATTAGTTAAGTGGTATTATAAATAGTGTTGTATTATAAATCAAGAACTGATAGTAGAGCTCAATATAGCTGGGCAAAGAACACGGAATACGTAGATTTACGGTTTGATTATCTTTATTTCTTCTTCGATTGGAAAACGCTATAAACACAAATGTGGCGATTGTTTTTCTAACACGAGCACACACGATGTTTTCCTTCTCGAAAAAAATTGCAAAATCGGATTATACACATTATATTCATAGTATGAGAATTTCGACCAAAAAAATTGCCGACATTTGTTTCAAAAGATCAGCATAGAAGTCTCATTTTACAACAATCGATGATCATTCGAACAACAGAACATATTTAAAAATCACCTTCCCTGGTGTCATCTTTAAATACAAGAAGACTTCGATAATTTTAACATGAAAATTCAATCTCTTTGTCGTTGTGAGAATGTACGTTTGTTTTCCTCCTTCCCTTCGTTGCAGATAAGGGGATGACGAGGTTTTGGAAACGGGATTTTTTGTATTAAGACAGTTTATGGGTTAGAGATTGATGTTAGGGAAAATACACGTAATTTCACGGAGAGTTATGAATAAACTAGTTTTCCATATAACCTCTTAAAGTAAATCGGATCAGATTTAATTTATGAGTTGCAAACACAGATTTACTTAAATTTTACTTGGTGGTGGGGCTTTGTTCAAGCTCGTCTGATTAGGTATTATCCACTCATCAAATATTCTACCGCCAAACAACAGTATTCAGTACGGTTGTGTTCCGGTTTGAAAAGTGAGTGAGCCAGTGTAACTATATGCACAAGGGACATAACATCCTAATTGCTAAGGTTGGTGGCGCATTGGCGTTGTAAGGAATGGTTGATATTTCTCAAAAGCGCCATGGTCTGTGGGCGATGGTGACCACTTACCATCAGGTAAAACATAAAAATAATAATACTTTTATTTATTTAGACACGAAAAGACCTCAAATATAAATTCAATTGCAATATCCTTTATTCACAAAACGGTGCTCTATTTTTGTTTATACAGAGACCTTTATCGCTTAAACCCGAACATTCCCAATACAAAATATCCTAAATAAAACTCCCTTAATAAAATCACGTCAATTAATTAAGGCAGTACGTTGAGGCTAGGAGCAGACCAGCAACGCCATCTATCCTGTAAGTGTAATCGAGCGTAACAAGAGCGATTAATAAATGACGCTTAAAACTCAACCTTTTTTCGGCTAAGCTAATGGCCCACGAATAAATAGCTGCTTTTTTATAGCCGCTAAATGTTCCCTGAGATTTATCGTTGGATATTTTAGCTGGATTATGAATAAATTATTAAGATACGACTAGTGTCTTATTGATTTTATTGGTTGGATATGTTAGAAATATATGGATACTACTTACTGATACTTGATGATGGATACTTTTTGAGAATAGATAAGCAATCATTATCATTGTTTGTCAATCATGGTCTGTCTTAACCCAGTTAGTAGGATTGAAAAGACCCAGGCTCCACGCGTTTGGGCTCGCTGGTAATAATAAAGTATGAGACTATAGGTGAGCCGCCTAGAACGTCTCTTAAAAATATTTTTTGGGGAGGAGAGATCGCCAGAACACTACTTGCATCCGGGCTCTTTTTTTGCTTATGATGAGCTGGTTGAAATGCTACGAATTTAATAAATATTTTGAATTTAATAATTTGATTTCATAAAATTATTCACAGATTCTTGATTATGTTAGCAATAACAAAAAAGGATATAAATACGCCATGTAGTTCCACCAGTGAATAGAGCTACAATATTTCTAATAAGCGTCGTTCCAGCATTTTTTTTTAAATCTCTCTTATGTGTGTATCTTTTTATTTTGATTGAGTTTTATTTTTGATGTGCCTGCAATATTTTAATGCCTGCCAGCATGGGAAATTTTAAAACCATACTGGTGATTTTTATTAAATTTTGCGATTTCTTAATTGACAAAATTGTCTCCTCGGTGTTTACCTTGGCCCTTCCAATATTATTGGTCTTAATTAGAGTAGATTAAGGGATTTTTTATTTAACGTATACATAAATCATGTTCAAAAGGGCCTAAACCACCCGTAGGAGGAACTATGTACTCTACAATTTTTTTTTTTAAATTTCCAAACAAAGGTTGGTGTCATGCAAGCCAGAAGTCTATCAAACTTGTTTTTCAACTAGCTTATGCTATCGCTGCCCTCAATTAAACGGGATAAAGTCAAGCAAATACATCAGTAGTCTTTATAATTAAATAGCAAAATCATTTTCTTAGATAATTACTATATTGACTATCAAGGAGTATTAATCAGGCAAATACTCTTATTGGCTTTTATCTACCTTGTCTTAAGTCCAATAAGCTTTCGATGCAAGATGCTTCACACATATGTTTAAAAGTATTTCTTTGGCCCCTCCCTTGTGGTCCACCTACAGTGGCAAGGCGACAGCAAATACGCGGCGGCCGGGGTTTTGCACCCTTAGGATGTGAGACTATTTTGAAGAATATTTTGAGGCTATTATTACTATTATTTGACACCTGATGACTGATTTACGTACCTGTTTCTTTTGAAAGTTTTTATGGCTACTTGTAGCGTACCTATATTAAATATTGTTACGATATTCCGTCGTTTGACGTAGATAGTTTTTGCTCTTTAATATTATATAGTTAAAAGGCTCATTAATATTAATATAGGCCTAAAGGTAAAGGTTCATCCCAATCTTTACTATAATGAGAAATTATTGCAACAAAGTATGTATATATATGTAGATTTTCTACTAAATAAAAATAATTTGCCACTGATAAAACATCATCTAAAAATTGTAGTTGACTATACTTTTATACTATAAAGGAACCCCACACTCGTATCTAAACACAAATGACGTATCTGATTACATTTCAGCCCATACACAGCTAAATTAAATAATTAATTGAAATAATATCCATGTGGACACGTCTATTATAGATAGCTCTAATGTACTGACCGAAATTTACTTGGTGGTAGGGATTTAGGCAGGTAGGTACCACCCACTCATCAGATATTCTACCGCCTAGCAGAAATACTTAATATCGTTGGGTTCCTATTTGAAGGGTCAGTGAGCCAGTGTAACATAACATCTCAGTGCCCATGGTTAAGAGGGACTGGAGATATAAGAGATGGTTTATATATCTTACAGTATCGGTTTCAATATTTTATATTTCTGTATTGCGGTGAGAAATACCAATCAAATTTATTTGCATTACACTTATAATCCAGTGTACCGCAGCCATTAAAGCTAAAAGGACTCAGATTGCCAAGGACATATACACTTTTTATGAGCCTCTTGATTGTAAGTCATACGTCAGAAATAAATTTAAAAAAAAAACACAATCACACAGAATAATACTCCAAGTATATATTTAATCGTTTATTATGAGCATTTTTATGTACAATAGATACTCATTTGGATAATTTCAGCTAATATAGTGTAGAATAGTAGATCTACTATAAATAAAAGATAGGTAAACAACCAATATACTTTATCTATAATCATATATCAAGGTACTTAGAAGCGAGTTTCAAGGAGGAATAGTTAAAATATTTAAAAGCATGCAGTTTGTATATAATAATAAATACGGTTTCGTGATAAATTATATAGCAGATATACATATATATATCTTTTTTTTTAATTTAAATAAGTTATTTATGAAATAATATTTACACAATATAAATATATAAAATTACACAAACTACTTAATGAGAAAACTTCGTATTGACGGCAGTGTTTCATTTGCAAATTACAATAGTATCATAACAAACCATATTTAATGCGATATAATATACTAATTATTATATAATGTATTCTATAAATCTTTGGTATACATTTTTTTTTAATAAAATATCTACTAAAATTATTTCTACATTATATTTTAATGTATATGAGCTATTACAATCATAAGTACATATTATTTATTTTATAATCGAACACTATAAAAATTATTAGAGTCTGTTTCGGTTATAATGTATCAAAAACGTCTGTCGATAAATAATTTGACTACATTAAAAAAATAACATGTATTGTCATCAATTGATATTTAAAAAAAGAACACTCCTCAAAATATTACCATTGTCTAATTTAAATAATAAAAAAAAATTTAAATATTTCAAAAGTTCGTTTTAAAAAAAGAATGACATTCGAAATAATTGTTCGAGAATGTTCTATATTACTTTTTTCGTTCCATAAAAAAATAACTGTTCAATGGATATTGGCGTATCTTACCTGTATTATTGCGTTTTGGCACAATTCGTATTTGCATTATAATATAATATTACTATAATATAAATATCATATTCTACGTCATACCCAACATCGATAGATACAATTTATAAATTATATATCAATACATTGAAAATCTTAAATAGCATTTAAACTTTAGTATTATTACTATATAAAAAGCTGAGCTACATATAATTTAAATATATAAGCGAAGGACAAAGAGTTCTCAATGAAAAAAAACTATGTTTTTTAATTATTCCATTTACTATGTCATATCACATGGTGTACAAATAACTTGAATTCAAATCATATCAACAAAAATACATCATTATAATGACAACAATACCAAAACGAAATTTCATTTACATTAACAGATTATTTTGAGCAAAACTGTTGCAATAATTGTTGAGAAAACATTCAAAAAGTCAAAGACGTTATTATTATTATTTTTTTGTCATTTATAAGACAATACGCAACTCACTTATAACCTCACAATATAACTAGAAGTAAAACACGTTGAAGTAACATTAGTACATCGTTCAGAAGTACAAACGATGTTATCATCTGTACTTCTAGAGATGATCTGTTTATATATACCCCGGATAGTGGAGTTTCGATCGTTTTATTGAATTATATAACAATGGTATGATATGTTTTATGTACTATACGTTAAATGAATATTTTTTTAATATGTGTCGAACAACCCACTTTTTAAATTCTATGCACACGATTACTAATACTTATATACAATAATTTGAATTATTGTTAACGTTATATATATAATAAGAAGATTATATTAGGCCAGTATGTGTATCAGACGATTTATCGAATTAATAAATTTCTTTTTAAATCTTTCACTAGGTTTAAGATATTAGAAGACATGGAATTAAACAGATTTCGAGTACGGATTTTCATTAACACGTTAGTTAGAAACTAGACGTGATGGTGATGATAAACCCATCACATGCTTGTTTTATAAGTTATGTACCCAATAAGAATGCAAGGCTATATATAAATACCTAATTCCAATTCGTAACATTTGTGCTTTTATTGAAACGTTATATATATACATATAATATTCGATCAACACGATTGCCGATATAAATAACAAAGCCGATATGATATCACCTTAAACACTAAAATACAAATAATACCATTATTAACTTTACTTGGACCAAAAAACGTTGAAATAGCTGCAGTTAATGAACCAATACCATCACTAGAAAAACATTTTAATAAACAAAAATATACAATAAAAACTACTATAAATATAACAGCCGCTAGTTTTTCACTATTCGATAGCAAAAAACCCCATTGATTTACCTAATATAGTACAAAATACAAAATGTCCGTGAATAAGGACGCGGTTCATAAAAGCAGTGTCGAAATTCAAATATAACTTACACTAAACACTAAAAATATTACAACAATAAAAACCAAAAGTTATGTTGGTTTGTTTCGCTATTCGAGAATATATCGATATATCGAAATCGATTGAACGAAATCGGAAGACAAATTAGGGAGTCGAAAAATTTTAAGCCAATTCTTTAGGCCTATTGGCGATATACACATCAGTAACGATATCCGAGATACATAGAATAATCTCATAACAGTATTTCGCAATTGATACAATTTAGCTATAGTTATATCATACTTAGTTTTCGTTTAGAAGCTTCTGGAAACGATCGAAACGTCATTCGAACTCCGTTTCGCTTCAACGGAATCATTAATCTATTTAATTTTAGTTTAAACATCAACAGACAATTCGTTTTAAGAATTTAAGTTTTCAACAACATCTGCTAAATACGCTACGAGGAACGGTTCGGTTCCGAAATTTTTGGTAAACATTCATGAAACATTAAAGAATTTTTCACTTCAATCTTCAAATTCTACAGCACTACTAGCGGTCGTTACCTCTCCTTTCACAACTCCTCGGTGGACGCGATGGGCGCCTTGAGGAGCGTCCGCGGACTCCTCGAGCCGTCGGCGTTCTTGGAACTTTGGAAGTCTTCGTTCGACAGCGAAGCGGGTATCGGAGCGATCTTCAGTTGGTGTCCGTTTAGCTTTATTTCGGTTATGGAATGTGACCTGCCGTGGTTGACGTTTGGTTTCTCTTTGTTCGTGGTGGTGGTGGGGTCGTGGGTCGGCGTCTTAGCCACGGCTTGAGGAATTCTCACTCTGTTCGCTTGTTCCCGTAGTGCCATCTGATACGCCACCTCGAAGGCCTCGCCTAGTGTCAGTATGACTTCTGTCGCTTGATCCTGAAAAAGATCATTGGAATTTAATTTTAAACGTTTTCCAATTTAATTTTTTTCCTTAATAACGAGTACTTCGAATGATATATCTCAATTACCATTTACATCACGTAAAGTCGTACAACTTAGTTTTATATAATGGGATTTTATAAATAATGTCGTGTCGTGTTCGTTAAAAACACCTGAACTTTTCGACATACGTTAGACTTCATCATATCATATGGAGCAGCTAATTACAGTAAGTCGCCTTATTAAAAAAAGCATTACATTCGACGAATTCTTATCAATATAAATCAAATACAAACGAGTAAAAATTATAATAACCAGTTTTCGCCCGCAGCTTCGCTCGCGTTTTAGGCGTTGGGTATTAGACATAAAAAGTATGCCTATGGCATATATCCTCTCCTTCCTTGGTATCAAGCTTGTTTCATGCAAAATTTTATGGTTTGGCCGTTATAATAACCGGCAGATGAACTGATTCATACGAATACCAACCATAGTGGCGACTCTGAAGACATGGCAGTAGTGGCTCCTGGTGGTGTGGTCTTTGGTGATGTAAGCGAAGTGGGTGAGATCGTCAGCGTCTTGACACGCGCAGTGGATATTACGGATTTCATGTTCGCAAACCAGCTCCTAAAGGTAAAGAAGACGATGAGCTTCTCAATACTCACAAAAATAAATGAACGGGACCAAATTTAGGTTTTTTTTTTAAGTATCTTAACGAGGTACTTTTCTGAAAATTATACTTTCACACATGTATATGTGTGTGCAGGCTACAAGGCATGGGTGTTTGATAAATTGTTATTTTTCTCTCATTAAACAGCAAAAACAAAAATATTTTCGTACGACATTTAAAATGAATTTTCGATTTTTGTTTCGCGGGTACAGAAGCGAGTAACACTAATTATCCGGCCTAACTAACCGTGAAGCCTTCTGACATAAAAATTATCCTCGAAAAATATAATAAAAAAAAACAATCCTTTTTCTGTAAGAAACACAAAGGATAGCCGAGTGGATCGATCAAGTGTGAACGTTGTTCCATAATTAAAAATCAAACGGGCAAAGTCAGGGGTTTCGTTTAGCAACTCCCTGAGGGAGTCACCGTAGGGATTTGCCCTTTGTACGCTTGGTTAATTCTCAAAGAAAGTTTCTTTACAGAAAGATTTTTTCAACGTAAATAAATCCGAGATAGATTATTTGTAGAAATTATTATTAAACAAAACAGGGGAAAGAAAAATTAAAAAAACGTGTTCCTAAATTAAATAGTTAGTATTAATTACGTATTCTCCTACCTATCCCAGTAACCTTGCCATTGTATAACTTGAATATCATTTCTAATTTCAATAGATTTATAAACTAATTAATAAATATATCTGACATACTTACTCTAGTTATTGTGTTTAGGAACTTGACCCCACGGTAACTTATCGAAAGAATAATATCAGGAGAATCACGAGGTTCTTTGGTAGACTTCTTCAACTTCTGGATTGACTTCTTGGTAGATTCTGTCCCTCTTAGTTCTTTCACAACAGTTGATCCCAGATACTGTTAAAAATTATATATTAACCATTACACCATGTACAATTATATAAAACATTTTATTTTGGTTGCCGATTTATAACGAGCAGTAGCGACTCTTTTTAAGCTCACGCTGCACTGTAAGAACAGATAAAATAAAACGCTTGCAAGTTGAACGAAATAAAACTACTAAGCTCTGCATTGAATTTGTTTTGGAGTTCAATTGATACCAAAATATTACTAAATGTTCTAATTCCAATCTACGTCACTGTAAAGTCATGAAGTTGAATGCTCATATTATACTATTCGTTCAGGTCTTCGTTAGTTTATACATCTGATTTTAATACTTACATTAGCAACATAAGTCACAGCGCCTGTGACTAACACAAACGGTTGATGCTTCCATTGCGTTTTTAAAGCTCCTGGCACTCCAACGAGGAGTTCAGATGGCGCTCTGATTTCCAGATCTGACGGTCGAGGTGGTTGAGGAGCGGGTCTGTTTTTCTTACTCCGTTTCAAAGTCTCCCCACCAGGGGGTGCGAGTGTAGGAACCACAGGGGGTGGGACAGGTTTTAAATTTTCTGAAGGAGGTAATTTTTCCTTGATTTCCTCTTTTAATTGTTGAATATTGTTTTTCTAAAACGAAACGAAATGTGTTAAGAAATTAATTTTATAATTAGTCTTCGCTGTTTGTTAAGATGTGTATTATACAGCCGTAGTACACTAACGAGTGAACAAAACAAAGGCACGCCGTTGATAAGAAAAACGGAATGATACAACTTTTGTTTTTAACAAAAGAAATACATTAATGAACACAAAATATGTATCACAATCGCGAAACTCATTACGTAGCAGACGTTAAAGCAACGTAATAACCTATCGACTACCTGAATAAAAAACAGAACGCGCGAAAGAGTACTAATTAAATCAAAAAGTGCCCAACAAAGCCTGAAACAAAAACGAAAACTGAAACTGAATCAAACAGTTCACACTTCAGAAGTGTAAAACAAAAATGTTCCGACGTAAAAACGCGTTGTAGACGAGCGTGAAATTTTAATTAAGCCTCTAGAAGCGTGAGGCACAAAAGGATATAATTGACAGTATCAACCATCTAATTTGACGAGTGTCATTTGACGGTAATAAAAAATGGTAGAGCAGTGTAGTTGGGCTTTGAATAGAATAATCTTCCGTTGCAGTGAACATCAATGCTAAGGGAGATGGGGCGCTGTTCGGTCTTTCACGTGCACTGGCTTCATCGGTTTTAAGAAATAATTCATTATATCTACACATTTCATCTTTTTTCATGTTTTTCTAATCACATTTGGTTTTAATAAAGTTTTCTGTTTTTTTTTTTGTATTTATACCTCTAAATTTAATTTATTAATTTTCTTTACCAAATTTTTCCTTTGATAAATTTTAAAAATATTTCAATCACATAAAAATAAAGTATTTATTATATTTATTACGTTAACTGTACAAGATATATATATATATACTTTGACTTTAAATATCATATGTCGCTAAATATATTTCGCTAAATTGTTTTATCTAACTGGGCTTACTCGTCCAACATAAATTATATCTAAAAAATTAAAAACAAAGAGGGGGGAATCACTGCCAAGAAGTAACTTCCAAAATATATACTGTTGTATATATTGCGCTGCATCTACATTCGTACAATTTACAATATAGGATGATCTTCTTAATAAATAACAATAAATGTTTGTATATCTAGCCTGCGTTCCAGAACATTCGTTTGATTGTGATAAAACTTTAATCATTTGTTCTGTGTCAATCCCCGAAGATGGATGGGAGATGGCTCCAAAAAACCCTTATGGTTCTACTCATGCGAAGCCGTTATGTGTGTATGAACTTAATAAATTCCATAATCAAATGACGTAGCTCTACCTTTCAAGCTCTACATTGCAAATATCAAAATTTAGTTCAATTATATTCAATAGTATAGTGCAGTTATATTAAAGTACGGAACCAACGGACGGTATTCATTAGCACTAATAAAACCCCCAGCAATTCTATATATTGCAGCTTAAGTAAAAGTACATAGATTTTTTTCTTTCTACAAAACCTATGTATTCCACCGTTTTCACCTCATACCAGTAGTTAGGGCTGTGTAGAGTGGCTCACTCGGCGAATGAATAGCGGTCTGAATAGACGAATTGAGCACTAATTACCCATACAGGTTTGCCGACGTGTGAAATTAAAAAAAAGATCTTTGCTATACCTTTTAAAAATACACGTATAACCATACGGTTTATATACAACTACGAATATACGTGAATAGCAATTTGTATTTAGGTAAATGTACATATATTTTAAAAGCTTTAGTTGTTGTTACTAAATTAAATTAAGGTTAACATTTTAGATTAAATATTAAATATATTGAAGCAAATAAATATCGTATGATAGAATTAACTGAATACTGTTTATTTATACGATCGCTTATAAAATAATGATTTAATTTTAAATGTTTATATAAATTCAGTGAATACTATCGTTAAAAGCACCCTGAACATATATGGAATATATAA
Organism: Vanessa atalanta; assembly: GCF_905147765.1. Classification (NCBI taxonomy): domain Eukaryota; kingdom Metazoa; phylum Arthropoda; class Insecta; order Lepidoptera; family Nymphalidae; genus Vanessa; species Vanessa atalanta. Next base: position 7,619,483 of record NC_061891.1, on the reverse strand, counting down.
ATTTACTATCGATTTAAATGTATTAAAAAGAGAAACAGCGGATTAATGTCCTATTGTTCGGCCTTATTAATTCATTCTGTTAAGATAACTTGGAACTATTTTCCGCTCTATTGAGATTTGGTCGATATATGTTACAGAACTTCCTTTAAGAGCCTGTTACCTCAAAATATTTCCTTGACTATCGAATACGACATGCCAGATCTATCTTATTAATTTATTACAAGAACATGTTATTCACTCTTTTGACGTCAATAGTCCAAATGAATTCGGGTAAAGTGATAAGCGTAGCTTCTTATTTAAAAATATTATACACTACTAACTAACTAACATGATTGTATTTTTAGATGTTGAAAAAGAATGACTACTGAGTTTCTTGCCGATTCTTCTTGGTAGAATCTACTTTCCGAACCGGTGCTTCACTTAATATGGTTTGTTAAATGACGATTCGAATGTGCTTGTAAATCAAATAATTTGATTTGACTAAAACCTTCTCCGAAATAAGCTGCATTTTTTGGTATAAGGTTTTTGTACATTAGTTTAATATTATTTTCAGTTAAGGAACCCAAAAAGACGTGTCGTCATTTTACGTCGTCTTTATTTTCAATAAATATTTTTAGCATATCTTGTTATTACGCCTATCAAAGAGTTACGTTCAGTAATACGATGTAACTTTCTTAGTGGTGTATTAACCGAACACGTGTCCAATTTGCGAACGATATTACCCGTCATTACAATTTTCTACTTTCAGTCACACCTGGGGTGTTGCCGGGTAACACACGCGTTTAATTAGCAGGAGATGAGCAATTTGAGAGATTACCTTTAACACCCTATGGATTTTACGCTGATGGCTTTTTAATAAACTTCAAGTGACGTGATAGAGAGATTAAGGGTGACACCACACTGGGGTAACAAAATGAAAAATTAAATGTAATTCCTGATGCGAAATAATTATGAACTATTTCCTTATTCTCTCAAAATAAGTAGTTGTACGTCTTTGTTAATACTAGTCGTGCAAGTCCTACCTAAGCCGTTAAGTTGCAAACGATTAATACAATAAATAAGTTAAATAACATGACTTAAAATGAGAACAGAGATGGAGCCCGGTAGTAAGAAAATTGAATTTTAACCAAAGACTTTTGGTTTGAACCCGTTTTATAATTTGTGTTTTTAATTTAGCTAGTGATCGGCGGTGAAAGAAAAGAAAGGTATTTGTTTCGGATGAAATTCAAAACACTCATTAACAGACTGTAAATTTCCCACTGTTGGGCTAAGGCCTCCTCTCACATTGAGGAGAAGGTTTGGAGCATATTCCACCACGCTCCAATGCGGGTTGGTGGATACACATGTGGCAGAATTTCATTGAAATTACACATGCAGGTTTCCTCACGATGTTTTCCTTCACCGCCAAGAACGAGACGAATTATAAACACAAATTAAACACATTCAGTGGTGCTTGCCAGAATGAATATTTGTTTTATAAACCTAAAATCAATCGGTCCGGCCTGGGGTTTGACTCCAGGACCTCGAGATCTGCAGCATTATATCTAGCTACTAGACCGACGAGGCAGGCAACTCCGAAATAAAATCAAACAATAATACTTAATTATAATATTAAGATATAATTGATTTAGAATAAAATATTTATATCAAATTAAATGTTTTATATTAAAGCTTTTATAATAATAAACTTTAAAAAATATATACGATATTATTTTTTTTGAGTGAAAAAGTCTATTATAAAAATTAAAATTTAACAAAGATAATACCGACAAGAAACAAACGGTTACATCTACTAACATAAAATATTTTAGATTTCTCTCTTTCTGGTAACTCATATACACAAATAATTGAAATTCCAGTAACTCTCTGTGATATCGAAATAAATACCTTTTTAAGATTATGAAGCGATTTGTAAGTTATGAAAACAATTACAACCATTTCATTTTTGTCTATATGTCGGTTTAAACGATTGATCATTTTTTTTTACTTTGTCGTCAAATTAGAACCGCTTAAACAGAATGTATATATTAATCGTACATGTCGTGTTTGCTTTAATATAGTTGTACATTTAGAAAGTAATTAGTATGTAAATTAATAAATTCTATCATAAAAATGTAACAACTGCTAGCAAACCTAATAATTAAATAAATAAATAAACGGGGTTATCAACGAAACGGATAAAAATTACAAATGTAAATATTATTATAAGAAGCATTCCAATATATATTTTAGTCTTTAATTCGGTCAAATCTATGAAAAGTTATACCAACTCAAGGTTTACCTACGTATTTATTTAATGAACTCGTATAGTATAAATTTAACGCGAGTAAAACCGTGGGGCGTAGATGTTTTATTAATATAAACGGATATTATGATAATATCAATATCATGATTTGATTCTAAAGACGTAATAAAACGTATATGGGAAGGGATGTCCTGTTTTGAATTAATTCAACGACTGCAATCGTGTCGTTAAGAACGACAAATGGTTTTTAAATGTGATTTGAAATGATTTGAATATCAAGCGAAAGCTTAATAGCTTTTTTTTATCACTGTATTAGCAAAGGTACTAATGAATGTATCTTTGCTAAGTATTTGCTGTTTCGAATTTTTCTTTCTTACTATATAAACAATTCTTTCCTTTAATAGTTCCGTTCTAATACGAATAATTAATAACGACCAAAACTAAATTGTTTTCTATATCTGGTAACTTTTAATATATTGAATTATTTTTTTGTATATATAGAACCTTGAACTTATTGATATATCTTATTTAGTAAGTAATTATAGGATAGACCGTTACTCAAGTAAAAAAAAAACGTAAAACCGGTCATGAATATTTTGTTCGAATTCCGAACATAAAAGTGGATACAAACCGACTTTTTTATTTTTGTTTTAAATAATAAAACAGGGCTAGTGTGCCTTAGTCAATTTTAAACTAATCAATTTGTTTCTACAACTCACAATTACTCTTTCATCGTAACGCGCGAGCAACAAGTACCAAAGCAACTCCCTCGTTAATAATTCCAACTCGTCATCGGATGTCCTTTTTACGATATATTAATTGAAATCATTGCATATAATGGCAAAACAATAAATTGTATAAATTAGACGGCACCGAATGGCGTACAATTAGATATATACTTATTTCGAATATCCAATGGTTTAAATAGTGGTTACGGAACTCTAACCTTGGTTTTTATACAAAGAAGGTTGCTATATTACCATAGAGTTAAGAAAATGAGCTTTTATTAAAATTGGAGTTGAAAGTAGCACAAATTATCACGATCGAACAATTTGACATCGCTAAGCGGTCGCTGTATCATTGAGCAATTGAGATTCTTATATGAGAACGTCGTTTAATTTATCATATTTCAAGTTACAACTGGTTCCTTTTTATTAATTTTTATTTGTTAAACGTTGAGCTTCAGTTCAACATATCTTAATATGTATGACGATGTTTTGATTATGCACTAGTTGTCGTAAAAGTTTTGTCACTTTACTTCTACAGATGATTTTACTTCATGATCGTCAACATCATCAGCCCATATTCGTCCACTGCTGGACATAGGCCTCTCCAATTGCACGCCACTGTTGTCTTTCTTCGGCAACTCCCATCCAGCTCCTGCCAGCCGTCTTGAGCAAATCGTCACTCCACCGTGCCTGAGGACGTCCTACACTACGTGTACCGAGACGCGGTCTCCACTCTTAAAAACTGTATACACTGAGCCCCTTTACTACTAAAACTTTCGTTATTTCCTCCTGCCGTCATACAACTAATCTACCATATCACTATCAGTATTCGCATAAACAAACTCATATTGTCAGTAAATTTAACAAAGTCGAAGACCAGGAAAATAAAAGTACTTTGAATGTGTAACGGTTTTATCTTTCTATTACTCAACATGTCTGGAAAACTTTATTAATATGCATGATAAGTGTTATTGTCGAGTCGGTCTGTACGTGTAGACTCCATCCATGTTTAGAATATGTATATACTTAAATTAGCGAACGGACAGACCAAGGACGTGCTGTTGGCACACTGTCTTATATAAATGACTTATCAAAATTATTTGAAGGTGAAATAAATCCATCGCCAACTGGCCAACTACTTAATATTTTGTGCTTTTTTAAATGATTTATTGTACTACTCTTTTACAATTGGTGGTAGGGCTTTGTGCAAGCCCGTCTGGGTAGGTACCACCCACTCATCAGATATGCTACCACCAAACAGCAGTACTCAGTATTGTTGTGTTCCGGTTTGAAGGGTGAGTGAGCCAGTTCCCAAGGTTGGTGGCGCATTGGTTATGTAAAGAATGGTTAATATTTCTTACAACGCCATTGTCTATGGGCGGTGGTGACCACTTATCATCAGGTGGCCCATTTGTTCGTCCGCCTACCGATATCATAAAAAAAATAAAAATAACAAACAGTGTTTACATACTAGGCAAGCATGATTGGCGCGTTCGCGATTTATAAACATATTATAAAGCATTGCAAAAACTTTCGACCACTAATTGACCAACAATAACCCAACCGATAATATATATTATTAAGTGAGGATAAGAAAAAAAAAACAATGAAAGGACTCGTAAACACGCTTCTAAGTCACTTTATTCAAAGCTGGAAACCTTAGTAATATTATCGTTGGTGTAAGTATAAAATCTTTAATTATTTATATGTTGAATTAATTGAGTAATTAGTCATGGTTCAAATTAATTGAACGGCAAATATTAATATATAAACTGATGTATAATAATAATAATATATTATATTAGATTTTAAATTAACATGGTTATTTTTATTACTACAAGTATTTTAAACGGGATATTTATCATGTTTTTTTATTTTTATTTGATGGAGCAAACAATATTTCGACATTATCTACGAATGTCCTGTTCACGACACATAATATCGAAATATCGAGCTTTTTTAAATACTTGTAAATATATTATATTATTAATTAATAAACCAAATCGGTTTTCGTGTAGTGTGTTCAGAGATGTAGAATATAAATTAATATATATATATTTTAATCGCTATACCTAATATACAGTTTATTATAAATCTAAAGTATAGTTAAATTTTATCATTATTTGGCTTTTAAACTTTCAACAAGACCATTTGGGTAGGTAGCCTCATTATTTTTTTAGCATTAGCAGCATGTAAATTTTCCCACTGCTGGGCTAAAGGCCTCCTCTCCTTTTGAGGAGAAGGTTTGGAGCATATTCCACCACGCTGCTCCAATGCGGGTTGGTGTAATACACATGTGGCAGAATTTCGTTGAAATTACATACATGCAGGTTTCCTCACGATGTTTTCCTTTACCGCCGAGCACGAGATGAATTATAAACACAAATTTAAGCAAAATTCAGTGGTGCCTGCCTGGGTTTGAACCCGAAATCATCGGTTAAGATGCACGCGTTCTAACCACTGGGCCATCTCGGCTCGGTAGCCTCTCATCCGATATTTCTACTGCCAAACAGCAAAACTAAGTATTGTTGGGTTCTAGTTAGAAGGGTGGGTGAGCTAGGGTAACTATAGACACAAGTGACATACCACCTTGGATCCCAAAGTTGGTGGCGCATTGGCGATATGATGGTTATTTCTGAGAGCACATATATATATATATATCAATAAATTCTATTACAAGTTTGACGTTATTAACTTCGGTAATAAATATATACACAGATGTCAATTAACCTTGGAGACACATCCTGTGAATCATTTGTCGAAATCGTCAGAGGCGTTCCGGCTCTTAGCCATACAAGTTGGTAAGATACAAACGCTGATAAAACATTTCCTCAGGGGATATTCTGCTAGCAAATTGACACTTTATCACAATCGTTTCCGTTTAGCCGTTTCTCTATTCTACTAACGCAACAATACAGGTTGAAATTGGATCGAGATAGAATCGAGAACGTATCATTTTAAATTAGTAGAATTAACCACCCGGTTGAGCTATCGAGTCAAGTGAAAAGTTCATTTCAATGGAAGGAGGAGTGAAAATAAAAAACTAGTTTGACCTTGAATTGGTGTAACATTATTGGTCTAGATATGAAATGCGTTTTGAATATTATAGAAACTCTGGAAGTTCATTAAAAATGAATGTAAGTAGTGTAGATATAAAAAGCGATGTATAATGAATAAATATTGATCGTGAACTATTTATTTTGTATTAAACACCTGTCCAACATCATATAGCGGAGCTATTTACAAATCGAATAAAATATGTAAATATAAGGTTTGTTTCTTTACACCTCCTTCCATTGGAATACATTTTAATAGAACATATCATACTAAATCTTAATTTAATTAAGAAAAAAATAGAGATCATTCGAATTTTAAACCTAAAAGAAATAAATTCAGAAAGACTTACCAAGTTTTTGAGATCAGTATTAATTTCTTCGATGTTATTAACGGGCCCGTTATGTTCGCCGGACACCGAACACAATATCCTTTTCCTATGACCAGCCTTGTTTATTTCTAACACTGCAGTCAATTCAACTTCCCAGATCCTCCTCACCCTGTCCATATCCACGTATAAATGTTTCCTAAATGTATCACTATATAGTTGTAAATTAATAGTCCTAAGCCAATCATCCACTGACTCGTTTTGGTTTTTACTTATATTATTATTGTTATGGTTATTGCTTATTTCGGTTATTTTAAGAGGTAATTGTGTAGCTGACTCGAGTATCTTCTGTCTGTCGTTCTCTTCTATGCCCATTTCACGTAAGTCATTATCGTTTAGGATCCCATTCTGAAAACAAATATTACTCTCCGCGATCAGATAATCAATAAAAATTTCGAACCATCTAGATAATATTTTATATTCCAATACATTAAATACAATGCCTTTTTTGTTATATGTGTATCTCTACAGATATGTTGCTAGTGCCTTCATAATTTTATCTTTAATTTTTTTTTTTAGTATGCCTATTAATTTTATTACCAGGCAGTATCACAATTTAAATTTTAATATTACATTCTTTTGTCGATATATGTGATTCATAAATAATATAAATATAAATCTGAGTACAATGATATTACAACTATAACAGAAAAAAATTATATTTTATTATATGTGCTAATTAAAATTAGATTTAAAAGTGAACATCATATTTTACTTACGATAAAATCTATGTCGTCGTAACCGCTCTCCACGAACAAAGGTTCGTAATCGTGCATCCCGAGTCCAGATAACCAGACACCTAAGCTCGACGCCACAGACGGACTCAGACTTGATTCAGAACAGCTGAGACCGAGTCGTGATGTGAACTCTTGCTCGAGTTCCGACACGAAGACTGATTCCCGGACGAGTTTGCTCCCAAACGAAGCCATTATCTCCGAGATCTTGGCCCACTCCTCCTGGTAAAAAAGAATTAAAATAAATAAAAGAATTTCATATTAATATGAAAATAGAAAAACTTGTAGGTACTTTGTTTGATATTTGTATAAGTTAATATTGACGGATGAATTATTTCAAACAACGCATATGTGCCATCCGAATTTAAATTAAACGTATTACAAAACAGCATTTCCTTACAATGGTGATGCTTGCTAAACTAACAGTTCCCGAATGCCTCAAATACATCGTTACGTTTCCACGCATGTTGACTCACGGCTCTTTTAAAGGCACCAAGCCATTCATGGTTTCCGGTATATTGTTGTGGTCTTTTCGTATAGAAAATTCGTAAAATCATACAAGCATAGACTCTACGACGTATGATATTTAATTGTAATAAATTAATATTTCATAAAATAAGTAAAAATGTATAACGAAAATTTACAATAAAGTACCAATTAAAAGGGTTCTGCGAAAACCGATTTTAGTTTGGTTGAATTTAAAGATTAAATCGAATCACTTTAAATAATTTGCAGTATATTTATAAGCCAATTATATTAGCATATTACAGCACCTGCCGTCAGCGAGGAGGCTTGAACACCTGCCCGACATACGCATGACGAAGAGCATTTATGTTTATCTAAATATAGTCCAGGCAGACACATGACAATCAAGCAAAAATAACTTGCAATTTATCTGCTTAACGAAAACGGTGCAAGTAATTATTTTAATAAATACGATATTACGATATACGATATACTTTTAGGGTTTAGTTTTGAGCATTTTTTTCATTTCTCATCAATAGTCTTTCAATAAATGTCCATAGCACGAATCACTACAGACGAAATAACGGTCGCAATAACAGCACTAAGTGATATTTAATATTCACAATTAACAATAGATTTTACAGCATTGACCAATTCTTATGTGTAAGTACGAATTTACCTACATTTATGTATATATTATGTATAATAATAAGAAGTCATGAATGACATAGAATTATAATTCAAAATTGTTGTTGGCTTGAGGATCGGAAGGCTATGAACATCGGATACGCTGGTAAACGTTTGAAGATAACGTATTCTAGTGATTCAATAAACGATGTTATCACCTTTTAGACGCTTCGTAAGCAATACTCTTATTAAATACGAACATCAAGTCTTCATCCGGGTGATAAAAGAGTTAAATATATTAAAAAAAAATCATCAAAATCGTTCCAACCGTTTAGTTCACTTCCAGACACAAATACAAAAGATAGTAACCAAAACCGGGCCTCACTCAAAAAGTATAACATTTACGTGGCGTTAATACTAAAATATAAAACGGACAATGAGGATGATGTTCATATATACTTATCAATCGTTTAAAATAAATGTTATCCTTGTAACAGATGGCACCGTCAATTGTTACCGTGACTGATGAATAGCGTAAGTGTTAAGTCAGCGGTTTCCACTTAAAATGCATGTTTAAAATAAAATAAGGCTCATATTATACTTTTTAAATACTTTCAACCGTTTCAGCTTAATATTTTCACATGGTTAATGTCGTCTGTATAAGATGGTGCGCAATAATATAAATCGTAGAATTAATTAGTTTTATGTTAGTGATAGTGTAGTTTTTGTTTTATATAAGGCAGGTTTTATGAGAACTACATAGTCATCATATTGACTCAGTTCTTAAAATGAGAGAGAAAGAAAAAAAACAAAATGTCGTCTGTGTCGTATAATGTTAAACTAGTAAACAATAATGTTACTTACAGGACAAGTTATGTCAAATAAAGCAGTTTGTATATTTTTTTTAAGTTAATATTATGCGTTCCTATTCAAGTCGGGAGTTTGATTTAATTCAGTGTAATAGTTGTCAATGAAAATCAACCAAAGCTCTCACGATTGAGGTGTGCGACAACGCTTAACAATTGTTTGCAATCAATAACTAAATTTGAATTAGTTAATACGTTTGATTACTACAGAAATTATTTTTACGAAAAATATAAAATTGATTTATCGATCTTGAAATCATACATACGCAACAAATAAATTTAAATAGTTTTATGTGTTATTATGTGTACGGGTTAGGGGGCGTGGCTTTGGCGTTCGTCACGTGTTAGGTATAAAAATTTACTCTTTGTTCCTTCCTTGAAATACATACTTATAAATTTCAACAAATTTTGTTTCACTGGTTCCATGAAAACGTAACACACATACAGACATACGGAGGCATTTAAAATATTAGTATAGATAACGTATTCAAACGTGTCACGGCAACAATATCATTGTTTGGCCATGAATTAAAACCGCGAGATAACATTTGTTAAACTATTATTTATTTACATTAAAATGGCCAATTATCTTTTTCAACTGTATTTGCCAATGTAGATGAGATTGGCTATATAAGGGATGGTTAAAATATCCTACGGGACCGATGTTATAGGCAGCGGTTACCATCAGGTCCCATTTATCCATCCGCCTACATATGCAATAAACAAAGAACAAAAACCCAAAAAATACCAGTACCAGTTTAATACATACTAATATAATCCCTATTAATATTATAAACGCGAAAACTCTGTCTGTTTTTGAACCGATTCAGATTAAATTTCGTATGGAAACTCTACGGACGAAAATTATTATCAAATATATTATGAGGGTTTTACAGATACCACCACTCGCCACATCAAGCGACAATGCATTTGTCTTAAATGTATTAAAGGTTCAGACAGTCAGTATAATTATAGTACTTAAATACTACGGTTGGTGAACAGGCTGATTCTTCATACACGTTCCTAATTGTGGCATGTCCAAGGTTAAGTAAAAAATTCAGAGCACGTCACTAGAATTTAATTAACTCTTAATTATAGTGCAGGTGTGCTAATTTCAACTTCCTGTTTTTGTCTTTCAAAAGATCATAAAAATCGAGTTGTTCGTGAGCGCACCTGGAAGTGCTCGTAACATCCTCTCAAAGGGCTAATATTAATTCAATATGTTACATGTTACGCCTCATTTGAGGTATCCTATTTATTATTATTTTGAATAGGTAGGCGGACTGGCAAAAGTTCTAATTGATAGTAAATAGTCACCACCACCCATAAACATTGACGTATAAATATCAAACACTCCTAACGTTGTCAATGTGGTGCCAACCTTGTTATGTTCAAGATGTTACACTCGCTCAATTACCATTTTAGCGAGAATAAAATAATACTAAGTATTGCGGTGTGGTGGTAGAATATGTTTTAAGTGGGTTGTACCTACACAGTCGGGCCAACTGTGCAATAATATGAGGAAACTAAGTAAATATTCTTTAACTGTAACAACAATAAATACTAGCATGAAATAGGTTTTAATGACCTATGATAAAAAACATGTATTTAAAAAAAGTTTTAATTTTAAAATGGAATATAATTATCGATTCAGTTCATGATATAATGTTCTGTTCTGACACATTTAAGCCGATCAGATCGCGCGTAGCCTTAACAGCAGGTGTTCTCACCGTAACCGCTAATTTCCATGGCTTCCTGCCTTTGTGTCGTTTCACGGACACATGAACAAATTGCAAATCTGCATAATAATACTGAACGAGGAAGATTGTACGCAAATATGCATTTGTTCGTTGCATTTTGAATGTCCAATATTTGTTGAAAATATGATTTATGTCAAAAAACATAAATTATGTCGTAATACCAATCTCGAAGGAGATCAGCTAACTACGTAGGTCATATTACAGTGCACAAATGTGTGCGCAAACATAGTCCGATATCTGACTGTCATAATCAATCCGATGGAAAGGCAAATCTGTCACGACCGAAAAGTGTTCAGGCGCAGGAACAACTGACTTACGCACTTTCCAAGACACAGGAGTGTACACTTCTAACTTCCAGACACAATAAAGAACTTTTTATTTTGATAATTTATATTTTCATTACTGGTGGTGCTGGTTATTCACATATTCTATAGTGTTTACTCTACCACCAAACATCAAAAGCCTTTATTGGGTGCACTACAAATTGACGTGTAAGTAACAAATTTTTATAACTATAAATTATATTTTTTTATAAGAATAAATGAAAGCCTCACCTGTTCATCAAATGGACTAAGTATTGAAAGCGACTTGTCCCCGCTCTGCGTGGAGCTGGTCGTATTACTCCTTCGCCTGACTTCCTCTTCAACGCCATTGGTCCTCTCAGCAGTTCCATTACTGCTGACGCTGTTCAAATTCTGCTCAGTCGGCGAAGCGTCGTATACAGACTTCAGCTTTCGCAAAGTTTTCGGTCGCTCGGCTGGCATCGGCCGGAGACCGATCCCGTCGAGGGTCGTAGTTGAGCCTTTGAACAGGCCTGTGAACAAGTTTATTTTATTAGACTCTATTGTAAAGTATTAAGATTTATATTACCCTAGCAAAATCCAAAAGACTTTGTCGTATATAGCGATCGGTACAGAAGTTGATGTACTGATAATAATTCATCTAGCAGTGAGTTACCACAATAGTATAAAAATAATTTCCATTAATATTATTTTCGAACTCTCATGGTGAGTGAGTCAAAACGGCCGATGAAAAAATAAAACTTGTGAATCTTAACCAAATAATAGACATTCCAACCCGGGCAATTACCAAATAATTTACACGTACTTAATTTTTGGTCTCGACCTTTGTATCTACTAATTAGAGCAACTTAGAGGAATAAGCTGCAAGCCTTCTCTAAAGAAGAGACCTAGCATTTAGACATAAATCCAAGGTAATGAGTCAAATGGTGTGGGAGTTTATTAATATCTAATAAACCAACAACCATTTTTATTTACATATATACAAGTACATACGTTGGATAATATTTTCAATTGAATGGTGTTATCATTGACAGTAATTTCTTGTATCAATAGTCGTTACATAATTCCAACGATAATATTGTTATTAAAATTATCGCCAAGGAATCTAGGACACGAGAATCTTGGGGACGAAGTTCGACATTGTTTTAATATACACGTATATATATAATAGAAATTATAAACCTATAGATACGATGACTCATAGCATTTGATAAAATAAACTAACTAAATTATTTCACTATAATATAAAAAATAGACCAATAAAATTAATAAATGAGTGAGTATAAATAATGTCTGAGTCTCTCATATTAAATGGTCAAAGTATTAGGTTAGCTAATTTTTTATTTGACGCACCGCGTTTCGGAGAAAGTATTTACAAGGCAGAAAACTATTTCACTTGTATTTTCTTTGATATTTACTTGGGGGTAGAGTTTTGGATGGTTAATATTACTTACGTCACCAAAATCAATGGGCTTAATCAGACAGTCCATTAGCCGTATATTATAAAAAAATTTTTGGTTATAAAAAATAATTCTTAACTTATATGGAAACCTATTTCTATTTTTAAGCTTCCAAATAACAGTGAGTTGGTTATTGTTTTAAATACTAATCTATTATTTAATGTAATGTATTAAAAATGTTATATTTAAACAGTCTATTGCATATGATTAAATAATGTTTATTATTTTTATCATTTTGTTTCGGTAAGCCCGTAATGACTAAATCTCCCTTGTATTAGCAGTTAGCAGATAATGGAAATTAATTTAAGGTAAAACACAACTCTGTGATAAGCGTTTCATTCGCAATTATGTACAAAAAGAGTGAAACTAAACAACTGATTAAACATTCAGATCAAGGCTAGCAATTTAAAACTTAAGTCTATAGAAAAATCGTGTCATAATTTCTAATATCTTTAAAAATTGTTTTTACATTTCTGATGAAATATTTTGCCCTCGAACAAATTTAACCAATTTTATATCAAGACTTAGGCAATGATACATAAAAACTTAGAGTCTTAATTTTTTTAATTAGTGAAAATAATTAAAAAGTTATCGTTATGAAGGACAATTAGTATTTGTTTTATTAAAAATAAAACAACGTTTTGCGTCGCTTACTTACGAAACGTCTAATTAGACATCGATTCCTCTCTTTCTGTTCTAACTGATATGCCTTTCGAAAGAAGAAGACACAACATCGATTAACTATTAATCCCAAAACAATATTTATAGGTTAACCCAAACTCCACCAACTGATCATCTAAATCGCACGTACACAACCAACTCATTGGTATTGATATAAATAAATGATTACCGAATGTAATTGATCTAACGCCAATACATCATTGCATAAAAATTTCAAACATCAAAATCGCGATTTTGATAAATACAATTGATAAAAGTCGTACGATGTCACGGAAAACATGTCTTATCACTTTAAGATGAAGAATCAGTTCCCTTTGAACGATTGAATAAATCAAGTAGCATCATTTTTATATACAAATACGTTGTTTAGATAAGGAATAGTGTTCATCGATATTCCTGTTTATCGATTGATAAAAATATACGGATTTACATATTGATATTTAAAGATATGCATATGGATGTTGTTTATAATATAAACGATTAGAACTATCTACTCTAGTATTATAAAGAAGTAAAATTTGTATGTTTGTATGTAGGAGGTAATAAAATATTCCACTGGTAGAAATCTACCGTTTTCATGAATAAATTGAACCCGTGCGAAGCCGGAGCGGGTCGCTAGTATAGATTAAAATTGGAGGATTTCTATGCACTTATTATAAGCGTGCAAATCCATAGACGAGCCAATGACAAATTTAGGTTTCTTTGTCTACAAACTCTCAATAGAAAATTGAAGTAAAGAAGTTATTAATAAACTAATCTCTATCTTCACGTCCGATAATTGTCCAAAATCGATCTAGGAGACATAATACTTTATAAATTCTAATAAATGAATGATGATTGAGCGAAAGGTAAATCTTTCAAATTGTCTGAACATATTTTAGCTTCAGTTATATATCTACATATGAACAGGGTCGAATATTGTTGTTGATTTGTAAATTAGATCAATATAAAGGAATGCTTTGTTCAGCGGCTATAAACGGAAGCTGATACAATTTGAACCAATTCTAGCTTAATAAAGCGTGTGATACCGACAAAAGCGGACGAGGAGTAGTGTTTGAATTAATATGAATCAGTCAATTAGCATTTATTATATACACCAAGGCCACGTGTCGTATGGTTACCGGTAGAATAGAATAGAAATCATCCTTTTTATAGTATTACTTGGGGAAGGTCTCTGTTTATTGTCTCCATTCCAAACATAAGAGGAGAAAAGCGATATAAACAATATTTTACAGCAAATTGACACGATATCTTTGGTCGAGCTTGATTAGTCTATGATATTCACTATGGATTTGCAAAAAAAGGCGTTTTGAAACGACGACGAAACTGTTATCGGAATTTTGTATGTAAAATTAAAGTGGAAATAAGTAGTTAGGTGTAATAGTGTTGTATTATAAATAAAGATATATTAGTCATTAACTCCACAATATTGGTAGCTGATTTATTAGCAAATCGTATGAAATACGTAAATCTTATCTTTATTATCTTTTTCCTACTTCTATCGGAATAGGCTATAGAAGTTTTGAGTCAAACCCCAATATATCGCCTTCGTTACATAGGCGTGCGCTTTTTTTTTAAATTGAGAAGTACCTCTGCAGATACTTTCCGACACAGGAAGGTGAAGAAACTATGTCAACGTCAGAAGCCAAACGTATCCTCTGAGTTTTATATGGAAGAGCATAACATAGACTAGAACCACACTATATGAATCAACAAGCTTCGTATGAATCGATCACGAGATTTTTTTTGTGTTAATTTATATGCTAAATATTATATATATACGCACACATTAAATGAACTAGTTGTTATGTACAAGTTAAGCCTTGTATGTGCAAATACTTTGTTAGCATTAGCATTAGCAGCCTGTAAATTTCCCACTGCTGGGCTAAAGGCCTCCTCTCCTTTTAAGGAGAAGCTTTGGAGCATATTCCACCACGCTGCTCCAATGCGGGTTGGTGGAATACACATGTGGCAGAATTTCGTTGAAATTAGACACAAGCAGGTTTCCTCACGATGTTTTCTTCACCGCCGAGCACAAGATGAATTATAAACATAAATTAAGCACATGAAAATTCAGTGGTGTCTACCTGGGTTTGAACCCGAAATCGTCGGTTAAGATGCACGCGTTTTAACCACTGGGCCATCTGGGCTTTGTTAGATATAACACAAATTTTCAATGAAAATTCTTTCGTTAAATTAATAATACTCCCTACCTCTCTTTCACTTTCTTGGATGGATATTATGAAAAAAATAACGATTGCATAAAATATACAGATTTAAAACAAGGTTAAAAATAATTTGAAGGCTTTTTCATGAATTTTTACAGTTTTCATATATTTCGCTGAATAAAAATAAGTGTCTCAAATGAGATGTAAATATATGTAAAACTTATATTTTTATCTTTTTAAATAAAACCTCTTTGGATAAAAGTAAAATTTATAATGCAACCACAAGACATACGATACAAGTACGTTAGATGAACAATACGGTATTATTTGCGCGAGTCGAGATCAGTCACGATTAAAGTCAAAGGTTAGATTCCAATTCTTATCGGATTTAGAGTCTAAAGATCATTTCATCAAAATGCGAAACTTAACAATAAATTCTTATTAAAATTTCATATTTAGCTCAAGAAGTTAAAATAAGTCAGACATCTATATGTTTTTTTTTTATATATGTTCGGGTTCGGGTGAAACTTTCTTGTTTACAGATTTCAATAGTGCTCTCTGAGATGAGATCAGAATTGCTCCAACTTAGTACCACTTTCATTATATACACCAGCTTAACCTGCGGCATTACCCACGCGAAAAAAGATTTAAAACACAATCTTCCAAACAACGTTTTTAGGGGTGGAGTTTCGTAAAATCCGAATGTCTACAGCCTATAAGGAACCTACCTACAAAATTTCAAGTTTGTAAGTATTATAGATAGATAGATTCTCAGATTTCGTGATTAATCAGTGAGTAGTATTTCGCTTTTATAAACTCGTATATAGATTTAGCAATTGATATTACTTGTACTTTATGTACTATAAGAATCCGTACTAAAGTTATACATAGTTATACATAGTTAGGTAAGTTAGTAAGCGAAGGTTTTCATAGCTAACAACGTATGTTATCGTGAGTGAACGGCACATGGCACCACACAGTAACTACCATCGGGTGAGCGACCACAATGGCCTATTGTTTCTTGCTCGTTTTAACTGTCACTAGTTCTTGCATGAACTGCGCTTCACGATTTTAACTGTTATTTATACAGTGTTTTTCAAACTTTAGTAAGTAGTGTCTCCAAAAAATTTGGAGATTTGGATTTGGAAATGCCAGTGTTTGTCAAAGTTATTTAGTGAAGTTTGAAACACAATACAATTCGAAGGAAATTCAACAATGTAGTATTGAACTCTAGATATGTCTTGACATGTATTACAGAACCGAATAACATAACAAGTTGACCTTAATACGATCAGGTTAAAATAACAGCTCAAATTAAATTCTATAATACATATAAATTTTAGGAGATCATTAAAGTCGCAGTCAAGCACAAGTTACCTTTTTTAAACTATCGACTCAATAAACTTAATCAATTCACGATAAAATTTATAAAATCAATAAGTCAAAATGTATGGCTCCTTTAATCGTTTAAGAACTTGCCTATAGATGTCGTTTAAGGGGGTGATTAGTTTAACAATGCCTTGTCTTCTTCTTTTGAATGTCAAATCAGTAATGACTGAAAGAGTAATCAGTATTTAACCAAGCAACGTTTATAAGTAAGGCCACTAATATTTTATTAATACACTGGCTTTCAAATTTCGAACGTTTGTATTCATTCGAATTTCATATCAATGATGATTGAAGAGTTATAAGTCTTTAACTAAACAACCGCTATAGAACGCTTAAATCAGTAAAGCCGCAAATGTTTTCATAACACAACGACATTTTTAAATTTCGAACGTGTGTCTTCTTTCAATTTTCAAATCTATTATGACTGAAAGTATAATCAGTGTTTAACTAAACAACAAAGAACGTTTATAACCATCGATCACTATTAAGTAAGGCCGCTAATATTTTCATAACACGACGTCTTTTTAAATTTCGAATGTATATATTTTTTTCTTTCGAATGTCAAATCAATGTTGACAAAAGGACTAACCAATGTTCAATGGGTTATTCATAATGCAGTAAAACTTTTTTTTATTATTATTGAAAAGATTTATCTTATATAAAAAAATAGTCTTTTTTCTGTCAGTATTCAGGCATTATTCAACCGATTCAGTTTATGCTTTGTACTTTGTTGGTACTTGCGTGGAAGATTTTGACACTAAAAGTACCTTGACCTTGGTATGTTGTATAAAATTATATGTATTACGTGTATAATTTAAATATATAAATGTGGTGATTCCCATGAACGTAAGCATGTTGTCAATGCAATTATTTGCTCAGTACCTACTCTCAATAATTTCAAGATACATGTTACGTAGACACAATTTTGTAGAATGTTATAATCAATCATTATAAATATACATATTTTTATATTGGGAACTAGCAAATACGTCACCACAGTAAGTGGTCACCACAGCCCATAGACAACGGCGCTATAAGAAATATTAACCACTCCTTACATCGCCAACGCGCCACGTACCTTGGAAGCTAAGCATTGCTGTTTGGCGGTAGAATATTTGATGCGTGATCTAACTAACCAGACGGGCTTGAACAACTCCCTACAACCAAGTAAAGCAATACATACCTCAAACTGCCATTTTATTGAGCTACAAATATAAAATTAAAGAGAAACAGTAGTTACTTTTCAAGTTTCATAAATAATTTATAAAAAGTGTTTAACTCAAATGCGATTTTTATAATGGATTGTCAAAATTTGATATGCGATATTGACTAATAAGATTATAACGTTTAAAAGGCGACACGTATCAAAATAGCGTATCACAAGTAAAGTAAATCGTCTCATCATTTCACAATATAGGAAGTGAGTGCTTACTACGGTTTATGTGACTGTTTTTTTTTATAAGAATTCATAACATGGAAAGTTTGTTGATACGTATAATGCTATAACGTGCTAAAATTTTCAATATGACTTGTTCAACTTAAGTTTCCGAGAAGTTCGATTAGTCATGACTAAAATATTAATTTTTTGAAATTGTTCACACCATTGTGTAATGTTTCGATCATGCAGAATTTATTATAAATAACCATCATTAAAATCACAATATAATCTTCGTTGGTAATTATTTCTATTTATTTCCTGTATTCATATATTTTTAAATTTCAATACTCACATGATTGTTTACCTTTATTAAAGTTACAATAATAATTTATAAAAAAACAGTAAACGAAACTGTATTGCCATTAGCTTTAAATATGTGCAAAATTTTAATCAATCGGTGCGTAGGAATTGGTTTAGGTTAAGTTAAAAAAAATATTGCAACAATTAAATTAAATCACACACAAAAATATTGCAACATAAATATATAACATCAAATGAAGGTAACATTACAATTCTCCTAATGTTCATGTTTGAACAAGTGTCCGGACATGAAAATTTAGGTCACGTTTTAAATAACGGTTATACAAATAAAACTTACAGTTTCCCATCAGTATGGCAATCATTAAATATTCTTAAGCGTTTAATAGCCGTCATCTCTACATTAGTCAGATTTATTTTGAGTAACACCCGATTATCACATGCTCACACTACAAACCGATTCCGAACGTTTAATTCCATAATTCACTGCGCCGAGACCATTAATCTAAGTCGTGTATCGGTTGTAAATTTCAATCTGTCACCATTTCCTGATAATGTTAAATGTTCTATCACTTATGTTATTGCGTTTAACACTAATTCCGAAGCAACTGATGACACATATATCGATGTAGACAATAAAGAGTGCGTTCGATTAGACGGTCGCAGGAAGACTGTGGACGCAAAATTGCAAGTGAAACAATATTGATAAGAAAATCGTACGTCGGAACGTCACTTATCGACCACTTTATTAATCTGAATCAATTTATTCATGTAGACAATTGTTGAGACACTTTCAGTTGGTGCACGGGAGTTTTCAATTGGAGAGATTTTTGACGATGGATGTTGAACTGACCTTGAATTATGGCTTTCAAATATAAAGGTTTCAATTTGTTTTTGTTTAATAAGCAAGGATAGTATTGCTATTAGAAAAGACAATCAAATGAATATATTTATATTAATACATAAATAAACGTTACATAATTTTTAAATATAAGTTATACTAGAATGGTAAATTCAAATATGTTACCACGATGTTTTTAATACAAAACAAAGATCAAGTTTCAAGTTCAATCGGTAACTATTGATAATCTTATACTTCTAAAATACTACCAACCCAAGTCTTACATAACGATACAAAGTGAGATCATGATATCATAATTTATAAAAACGAGTTCATTACGATACAGATGCAGTACCGCGATAGCCCTGCACTATAATCAGGCATGTGTTCACGAAAATAAACTTTAACACATTAACGTAGAGTTTAAAATAAATTTAATGTATTCCTATCTATTTAAGCTTCAATGTTGCATCGAAACGAGTTTTAATAGTAAATTTACATATCGAAGAACAAAATAGTCCGACTGATAATGTTATTACAGCTATTAATCAAAAACCTTGGCTATCATGATTTGGGCATTTCGTACGTTTAAACTAATTTTTATAACGGTTTTATAATGTGTCGTAACGGAGATTTATTAAGCTGCATTAATGAAGAACTTTCTACTTAGGGTGACCAAGTGAATGGGTTTTACTTTGGACAGTAATATAGAAGAAATATTATGTTTGATCGAAAAATAATAAAATGTTCAGATAAATTTTGGTTCACACTTTTGTGGTGATGATGATATAGTTTTATTCCGATGTTATTCAATTTCGCAGTCCCGTATTAATAATTTAAAATATGGTAACACCAAAAATATATTAGCTACAAAATTGCTTATTATAATATTTATTAGAGGCGATCAATATTAACTGTGGATTGTGAGAAACTTTTCGATTTCTTGAGAACTCTTGATTTTCTACGATGCTGTGTGAAATTTAACACGTGCACATTAAATCATAAACTTTTACATATAAATAAGAAATCAATTCATCGGATATAGCATCAACAAACCTATACAATTGGTATAATCATATCTTAAGCATCAAGATAGAAAGTCAATAACAAATTAAAAATATGAATACATAATTGTCGTAGCTTTTATTATTATTTATTATAAAAGAATAAAATAATTCGTTGTGATAACAAAGGAATATAGTTTTTTTTACAGTATAGAAAGGCGGATGGACAAAGGGCCACCTGATGGTAAGCACCACCGCCCATAAACATTGGCTCTGTCAGAAATATTAATCATTGTCTCAATCACCCTTCAAACCGGAACACAGCACTACTAAGTTTTGCTGTTTTACTAAATATAATAATAATAATATATGATGGTGATGATGAATAAAAATATATGATGAGTGGGTGCTATCTAACGAGACGGGCGAGATCACTACACGAAATCATAAACTATTAAATAACAGTTTCATATCTCTTGTATAATTAGATGGATATACTCGTATATGCTGTAACATATAAATGCAGTTTTTCCATCCCTAGACAACAACATATAAATTTCAATTGATAAAATATCAAATATATACATATATGTATATATTATAGAAGTGCATTATTTAATATTTAATACACGCTTACTATAACTAATACTCAAAGGTCATAGGGTATTTCTCCGTCAGCATATTTCTCCCTAATAAGAGCATATGTTGTCGATTCGTTCTTGTTTTTTCGTTCGTAACCCCGCACCGGAAATTGATACTATGACGTATATGCTGAGAGATTAAGAGCAGTACAATATTTGTTGATAATCAAAGGATAAACGTTGGAAGTGTTTTTTTTTCCTAAATATGACTTGATCTAGCTTGAAGTGTTAGGGATATTTAACTTGTGTTAGCCTTAATTAAAAAACGGAGTTATATTTAATGTTTTGGTAACATTACCGTTACCAAAACATTAAATATATACATTTTCTATTTAAGTAGCAACACAGTAGGTGTGTTAAAGTCTAAATTGAAAAATATATTAGAAAAGATATCGAAAAGATATTCCGTAAAGTTATATTAAGTGGAATGTATCTATTTCTGTTTTATCTAAATGATACGATTGAGACATGTGTGTTAGCGTGTGTACAAGATCAATGTCATTGGGCTCTGATAAAGGTTCAGAAATACTTGTTATCAATGATAACGAAGGTATGTTGTATAAAACATTGCAATTAGAAACATATCTTAGTATCTTTTAATATTAATTGATATATTTAAGTATCAAAACCTAGTAGATGGTACTGCCACTGTATATGTCATGACCCTTTTCTAACTATATTTGTTGTGGATTGATGTACTATTTGATGGCGAGAGTTGAGTCACAAGAGTGAATAGTAAGTCAACCTTTCGTCATGACAAAATACAACAATTCTTCAACAATTCTTCGGAATATGTTAATCTCCGTCAAAAGAAAAACATTTTTTTTTTAATAATATTTTTGTATGCAATCAATTAGTAAACGTTATTAATATTATTAAAACAGTTCTAATTAACAATACAGGATTATATTAAGGAAAATGAAGCGTGGACTTAGTATTTATTGATTTATAAAAATTTAATTGTAATTTATTGCCATATAATATAATTAAAATAGTGGAAAAGATTTAAGATTTACTACGGAGTTTCTCGGCGGTTCTCAGTAGTATCTACTTTCCGAACCGGTGTTAATTTTACATTTGATTCAAAATTGTAACATGACGATTCAAAAGTGCTTTTATGAGCCTCTTGTATAGTGAATATGTTGATTTTGATTTTAACCGAATGAATAAATATAACACAAATATTTGATTCTAGTGATATATAGAGTCATGTCTTTTGTCCAAATCGCCACAAAAAATATATACATATTTAAAAAAGCTATACACAATGGTTGCTGTAATTAGTAAGCCATTAATAAGTTTTTTATTGGCCGTTAAAAGAAACGAACAAACAATTTCATTATATTTTTAAGCATGTTATAATACGTCACGGTTTTCTGAAGTGACACAAATTATTTTTGAAGATAAGATTTGTGATTGGTTAAAAATCAAAACGCTCGTCATTGCAGCAAAAAATCATATAATATTTCGTGTAAATGGCTGTAATACCATCTCGGTTATAATAAAACGTTTAGGAAGCACGCCAGAAACCTAAGGAAATGTTGCCCTTTAAAAGATAACCACGGTAACTTAACACGGTTTTTATCATAAAAAACGCAATTTTTTTGAAGAGATAAAAATTAAGTTAATATGCACTGCAATTCAAACTTTATACCGTCCGATTAAAATTCATTTTGTATTGACGATACAAAATAAAGCGATCACTTTAAATTTTGTAACTCAATAGTTCCCGTGTGGTTTAAATGTTTTTTTTTTTTTTACTTCAGCACATATGGCTACAATATTTGATCCTTATATAAAAATGTCGAATAAATAATAAACGAGAAGAATTATTAAAAAAAAATTTATTAAAATAAAATCAAGTCTGTATTCGATTTAACTGAAATCCGATATGTATTTTTAATACTTTAGAGATGTTTTTACAAGTTATTTTGATAACGAACTTATTTCCTTGAAAATTGTGTCATAACCTAGCCTTAAAAGGAAAAAACCAAAAGATGAGAGATTAGTCAACGTATTGATTGCACTGCATTACGTTATATTGATAAGCAGAATTGCAACGATTTTGATAACACGGGGAAAATGATAACACATTGATTGTATTGTTTAATTAACTTTTATCAAAAATATGACTATTTTGATCTTTAGTGACAAATAAATATTTACGATATATAGACCGGCGTATAAATCAACATATTCTATTAACTGATATAAGTTTCAAAAAATAAAAATAAACAAATCGAAATTGCTTCGCTAAGAACTACTAAGGAAAACAACGATTAATATTATATATATATTTATTTATTTTTTTATTTTTTCTTTAGTCCTAAGATTTCTGTATAATATGTTTGTGATGTACAATAACGTATATTAACATTGACATTATATTATTGATAATAATAATAATAATGATTAAATAAGTAAAATATGACAAATACCTTTTAAATTTTAATAATAAAGGTTGCTAAATTCCTGTTTTATCTCACGTTTATCTTAATATCCAGTTGCAGAATCATCGGAACAAACCGATGACGTTGACTCATATACGTTTAAATATATGAGTCACATCACCGAGTTACTCACACACGGTAAAACTGCAAATTATTTAATAAAACACTATAGTAAAAACAACAGCGACCTTGGTCGATAAAAATTATGACAATGAAATTGCGTAAAATATCTTTTCGCGCGCTTTTATTATCTGTGTTTTGTTCATTGAGTTCCATGGTATTCACTTAACTTTTTTTTTCATTTAATTTCGTTCAAGGGTCGTCATAGTTGTGCCAGCGTTTCTTTATTTTTTTTTTTAGTTAAAATATATTTATTATCTGTTTTATATTTTTTATTTTTTTTAGGCTCTGCCAATGTTTATCATTATTATAAATTGTAAGAAGGCACAATTTAATCAAAGCAAACATCAACAAAATGTCCTCATTTTTTTATCTCTATGGCTGTATATAAATGTATATGCTTATTGAATAGTATTTCTATAGTTTTATCTAATGTTTTTATATTGTTTTGTTTATGCTATAAATATGAGACGCTAGCAGTAAAATTATGTTCCGCCATAAAGGGTGGACAAAGAAGGTTCGACGACTTTATGATGCGAAGGTTCCATTATAAATAACGACACTATAAACAAACCGAGATTGAAAAAAAAAACATTTTATTGCTTGAATTGTTCAAATTTTCATTGTTGCCCTAACATAATATTTTTTATTATTTACAAACAAATGAATTTACTTATTTTGGGTAATATTCAACGGTTGAACTTACTTCGTGAAAGTGTAGTCATATACATTTTAATGTATATAAATCGTATTTAGAATAATTAATAGTCATTTGAAATAAGAATATGTACAAAAAAAAAAACAATATTTATAACAAATAACATAGAAACGTCATAAAACAATTAAAGTACTTATATCTGTCAAAAAGCTATGAATACAATACTCTTAAACAGGTTATATATTCG
Source organism: Vanessa atalanta (assembly GCF_905147765.1). NCBI lineage: Eukaryota > Metazoa > Arthropoda > Insecta > Lepidoptera > Nymphalidae > Vanessa > Vanessa atalanta. Next base: position 7,594,959 of record NC_061891.1, on the reverse strand, counting down.
TCTACTGAAATAAGACATTCAAATAAGTATCCTTTATATATCTGTGAGACACTATTAGGTCATTTAGGTAACAGAAAGGAGGTCACGTATCCGCCAATTTACTACTGGACTGATTGACCCTTTAACTGGACACTTTAATTTTAAATAATATGGAGACTAAACTACCTATCATCATATCAAACAACAGCGTAACATATTAGACTTCACAAGTGTATAAGTAAATGCACTGAGTTGTATGTATCATATATATCAATCAGTAGAGGTATTCTGTGAAACTCGAAACTCACCGCAACACACGAACGTATGTAAATTTTGTCAGACTGATATGCGACTTTGAATATAATAATTATATCATTAATACACGCACACGCATCAAAATGGCGTAACACTGTAAGTCGTTTGTCAGATATTTCACGAGTGAGACACGAAATGAATTCTTACAGAATCAAACTACTTGTCTGAATAATATTCAACATTTAATTGGAACTTCTAAATTGAATAATCATTTCAATTCTACCTTGATAGCATGAGCTAGATGAGCTATAATATACCTTAAAGCAAACATGCCAACCCGCATTGGAGCAGCGTGGTGGAATATGCTCCAAACCTTCTACTCAAAGGGAGAGGAGGCCTTTAGCCCAGCAGTGGGAAATTTACAGGCTGCTAATGCTAAAAAAAAACATGCTTTAGGTTAGCGAAAGTATATTCGTATCTTTTTTATCCCAAGATACCTAAGTTTGCGCATGTTATTATTTATTTATTATTACTCAAAAGGAGACATGACTATATTAAAATTGCTAGGAAAATATGAATAAAAGAGGGTGTGTGGAAAAAAACAGAAATAGTAAACAGTAGTAAAATCAAAGTATAATAGAGTCACATACATATTGAATATATGTATCTACTTTAAGCTGTACATAAATAAAAAAACGTACAAACATTTTCACAGTTTTATTAAATGTATATAATGCCGTTATATAATGGAAACACGTAATCGAGTCGTTGCACCACAGAGCCACCTGCTAACCTTGCAACGCCTTAACTCGCTTGCAGTTGGCGCACGCGCATGTCTAAAATCTAACTTTTTGCACAAAACGCACATAGAAACAATTTTTATTATAATTTTCCTTATTCTCAAATATCATTTATATTTTTTTAAATATTGAAATATATAATTGCCATATTTTTTATTTACATTAATCTGAGAATTATTATTACGAATGCTATAACGTAATTCGAGTACGCCATTAAATACAGTATTTATATTTAAACGAGTCTGTGTTTCTAGAAGGTCATAAATAACAAGAAATCGCCATTATGTTAGGACTTTGTGTAAGCCCGTCTGGGTAGGAGCACATCATATATTCTACCGCCAAACAGCGATTCTCAGTATTGCTGTATTGCGGTTTGAAGGGTGTCAGTATGATCACAGTTAGCCATTGGTTAAATAAGGAATTATTAATATTTCTCTGCACCAATGTCTATGGGCTGTGAACTGAAAACGATGAAACCGATTTCGGTTCAGCTCACTACATAGTCAGGAATCTCAAAGAAGGGCTAAGGTTTTTTTATATCTAAAATCTAGAGAGAGAAGCCGCAAGCAAGAACTTAAGTATTCAATACCCGATATCGTTGAAAATGCATAAGTAGTACACTAAAGACGTTTGAAGTACACCTAATAATGTTTCTATTACAAAACTTAAAGGTGCAATTGTATCACGCCGTAGACCTTTACAAAGGTCTTATTGTAAATTATACAATACATTGTACGCGGGCCTCGAGTGTCCTTGATGTCTTTGTATATAATATTTTGTGTTTTATTAGCCCCTTTATGTAACGCACCGAACAATGTTTTAATAATAAAGTAGAAAGTAAACAGTTCTTGATATTTATCAAGATACGTCTTACTTATTATTGAAGAATAATAATGTGATCAGAATTATTTAGTTGTTTTTTTGACATGGTAGTACTGAGCTTAGCGATAAAGCTGTGTACTACTTGGTATAAATATATTAATACTGGAAATTAAGTTTTATTAGGTAGGTCAATATTACATTTGAGATGAATAGATGATCTCATCCTGACAGATTGACCTGATCAAGACTAGCCAAACGCGCAGGACATATTATAGTGTACAAGTGTATGTGTGCAAACACTTTCTATCCCCTCATTCTTATAAGCCGATGGGAAGTCAAATCTGACATAACCAGAAATAAGATCAACGGCTTTACGTGTTTTCCGAGGCATGGGTTCCTACTGAGAATAATTCGACAAAAAAACTATTTTTTTATCGACTCGACCTGGGGCTTGGACCAAAGAGATCAAGTCAAGTCAGAAGTCGATTCTGATGACTCATTTCTACCCTATGCACATAGACAGAAAACATGAATTGTTGTACAAGCTCCATGATATGTTGACAGCAAAACCAATCTACCTTTGGGAGGATCAACCCATTACCAAGGAGAGCACTACGCCCACTTCAAATAAACGGGATAAGAGCTATCGAACAATAAACATTTATCAACAAAGATGTGTTTTCGATTCAATTATAATAAATAATACAGAAATATCTCGAGCACGTTCACAAACGTAATCATAATTTTAAATACTAGCCAGTCACGTATATAAATTTAATTCTGAGAATATGGAAAATACGATATTTACGTGAAAACAAAACAAGTTAAATCTTATCTTGTGACGTTATATTTTTTTATTCCTTTTTTTTATTTTGTCAAAAGTTTTGAATAATCTAAAAACTCAAATAGTAAAACTCAATTCAAGTCCTTAAATTACTAATCCTTTACATAAATCTTCTATACTATTATTATAAAAATGTAAAATTAGTTTATTTGGGTAAGTAGGGGTAATCTCCGGAATCCATGATCCAACGCTAAAAAATCTGAGTGCATTCATTGGCTTTAAATTATATTTATATCATGCATATTAGGCGAGCTGTTTTTATCGATTAATTCGGAAAGAAATATCTCTTAAAACATAACGACATTAGAAGATATTCTTTATTCCAAATTATATCATTTGGAATGATTGGACGAACGAATTTGTACACAATTTTTGTGTGCATAAAAAAAATCGTTTGCTATGAAATGGGCGGCTGGATATTTTGACCTTATTTGTCAATAAACTGCACCCGTGCGAAGCCGGGCGGGTTATAATATAAAAATATTACATCAATCATAACTGCGCCACACCCTTCAAAGCAAATACGAACAATTTCTAAAGACGACCTTCTAACTGAAGTACACTGCTTGTGAAAGGGCCATCTCCGTATTATAATCAAGAGAAATCTTCGGGGAACTACAAAAAAGCTACTTTGTATCAATTTTTATCAAGCTGTTTTCGTACTTATTGATAGACAATACAACACATTTTTCTTTGTACATTGCTTTTAAAGAGTAACTATGAAATTATACATCTAAAATATGTTTATTTTTATAAGCTTTCCAACGTAAAGCTTAGTATTATAATGTTTAAAAATAAATTAGATGCATAGGCGTGAGAAAAGCTTGCTCGTGACTAGGTACGAAACCAGACTATGTTTGGTTATTAAGATGACATAATTGATGATTAGTTATAATATGATACAAATATAGATTACTTTTTAATACTTGACACCCTGATCACCCCATAAAGACGAAGCCGCGAGCGACAAATAGTCTAATAAAATTTACAAAAATCTGTCGTTTTTAATTATAATTTATGATAAAGAAATGGAACAAGAAAATAATTGACCACTCCAATTCTTTAAAAATATCTTTGACATTTATATACCCAATAATCATGTATTTCTCAAAATATATATGTGTTATTACGCCTATATGTATGTAAATGACAATTAACATAACGTTATATCCCAATTAACTTCAACGACAATAATAATTATTAATTAAAACGTTATTTATGATATCAACAACATTATATTGACACGTAGACTTGATATTGTTTTTCTTGGATGTTATTTCTTTGACATATAGATTAATGACATAAGTTATATGACACACACAGAGATATCGCTGCCTACTGTATTTAAAATTAACAGTCATTCCTTGGTGGTTGAGGTGGTCATTGCGCGCTCGATTGATGGATTTAACAAAAAATCTATTAGTGTACGACACCTGTTGGTTTAAAGTGGATAACCGGGACTACACGGCAAACAACGTAAAAGGAAAAAAAATCAGCTGAGTTAGACATATATCATACGCAACATATATGAGACATCACTTTCTATTCATCCATCGTTGATCACGTTTATATATGTATATTAAAGGTTTATAGGCATGCTTAGACCGCATATAGCTATACTAATATTATAAATGCGGAAGTAACAGTGCCTGTCTGTCTGTCGGTTACTTTTTCACCACTGAACACTGATAGATATACATTACATAAATTAGCAGCCTGTAAATTTCCCGCAGCTGGGCTAAGGCCTCCTCTCCCTTGAGGAGAAGGTTTGGAGCATATTCCACCACGCTGCTCCAATGCGAGTTGGTGGAATACACATGTGGCAGAATTTCGTTGAAATTAGACACATGCAGGTTTCCTCAGGATGTTTTCCTTCACCGCCGAGCACGAGATGAATTATAAACACAAATTAAGCACATGAAAAATCAGTGGTGCTTGACTGGGTTTGATCCCGAAATCAGCGGTTAAGATGGACGCGTTCTAACCACTGGGCTATCTCGGCTCAGTATGATAGACATAGTTTACTTCTTATACCTAAAATCTGACGATCAACCCCTAAAACAGAAAGTCACGGGCGACAACCAGTAATGTACAAACGTGATCGAGAATGTCTAGAATTTTGTTAGCTATTAATAAATACGTCAATCGTAGTATAACTTAGTTTTAAAATATTTAGCGCGAGCGCTTGGGCGGTTTGAGAAGCATTTTGCGACCGTGTGTACACGCAAACGAACTTCCGTAGTTTTAAACAAACCTTTTTATCAACTATATTGAATGGAATTTCGATAATGCATTTGTGCATTTTATAAAAGACCATTAAACGAAATTTGTTTAAACATCCTTACACTATTGAAGAATACCGGATGCTGCAGGTACCCCGCTTCCGGTAAATGCATTCAATTTTGGCGCGAACGGAAGTACGTCTAGAGTAGTTTTTGTAATTTATTACTTTTGGTTAGTTTTATGTTATGGGGATAAAAGGCGCATTTGGTACTAACCAGATGTCGTGAGAAATAAACCAATCAAATAAAGGCTTAATAAAGTTAATTATTTATTAATATTCGGTCATTGTTTTAGAAACGGTTGAAACAACGAAATAGTTGAAATAAAATATTAAACAAATTTAATACTTAACGCAATTGTTGAAAAATGTATTCAAAATAAATAAGTTAGTTAACTCTTCTTTTATTATAACAACAGAGGTAAATTAGGTATATATATATATCTTACAAGTACGTATTCAATACATAAATCATATAAATAGATAGCAAATCTGCACTTCGTCTGATAACATAATGACCATTGACCACGAAGTGACAGATAATAAAAAAAAAAAAAAAAAAACAAAAAATTGAGCTTTAAAAGTGTTCTAATTTATCACAGCTTAAATATCTACTGCAGAAGGCTGCAGGTTCAAGACCAAAGACAATCTTATTAATAAAGTAAAGCAAGGCTTACAAAACTCCATGTAACCTCATTTCCTCGAGTCTTTTCAATCCATTGTTCTCGAAAACACAAAACACACCTTGAAGAAAGTTTAAAAAGTAATATATAATTCAACTCATGTCCTTTCCAGATCAAAGATATAAAAGTAACTCGGCAAGCTAAAATGATATTTAATTACTATGAACCTAGATACATTTTTACTTGATACGATATTCTTCAAAACAAGATCACAAGATTCCTTATAAGCGAAATATCACTCTAAATTAAACCTTAAAAGTAAGTAGTTAAGTGTTTTTTTGATATTTTGAAATATATAGATGTTATTTAATTACAAGGGAAATTAAACTTTAATGCTATATAAATAAATGTCGCTATGTGACACATTTGAGTCAATGTTTATCCCTAAATGGCTATCATAATTTAGTTGCTACCTCGTGTAAGGATTTTAATTTTATTGTCCTCAGCGAGCCGTGTGAAGTTCAAGCCTTATGAAAAACTTTATGTTGGATATGATGACATTTAACCTCGAAACTGTTCTCGTAAAACGTAAACACAAATATCTTTTTTTTTGGATGTATAATTTTACTGTTATTATTGAAACGTAACGTGCGTTTTATTTCATACTTTACAATCTGAATTTACTTGGTAGTAGGACTTTGTGGAAGCCCGTCTGGGTAGGAACCACATATTCTACCGCCAAACAGGAATACTTGTATTGCTGTATTCCGATTTGTAAAATGAGTAAGTCAGTGTAACTACACTACACTACCTATATTTAAAAAAAAAAAGGAAAATGCAAAGGTATTTCACCATAAAGCCAATCTTTGTTTCAATAGAACATAAGGTTCATCTTACGTTTGAATATAATCGATAAAGTAAATGTTACATGTTACATATATGTATATATACTAATCATAAATATTAATTTCTTACCCATTTGGCCCTCAGTAGCTACGTAGTCCGGAATTGTAAGGCCGGCGCACACTACTGATCACCGAAATCCATTACACAATTAATGTATTTATTAAATTTCACTCGCACTCATTATTTGAAATATCGTATTCAGTAAAACCTATAGCAAAAAGAAATGTCAGTTATTTTATTTGTTTAACGAACTTAACTATTGGGTAACACTTGTTTGTTTGTGCGACATAAATAGATATATAACTTAAATAATTTAATTATTTTAAACTAGTAATATGTTTTCGAATAAATTAAAATGTTATAAGGGAACGAGTTATTGAAAAACTCATTTTGTTTACTAAGTGGTATTATCTATGTATGAAGTATTATTTATTGAATTATATCAACAAGCTAGCACGTAAAGTCCTTAATCCTTGCGCATTCAAGCAAAAACAATAACGGAGCCATCGTCCCGGAGTTCACTGTTCGAGAATAGAACTCGTTCTAAATTTAAACTGGCCGTTAGTGATGCGCCGCGGGAACGAACTGGCTAAATTTAAATTTATTTTTAATTTTTGAATCCTGTCGTTCCGTCACGTTCAAGGTCGGATCTCAGTCAACGAATGAATTCAAAAAACGTAGTCGAATGTTTATTTTATTTTTTTAAAACCGTAACATCTGGCAGTGGCATTAATTTACGGAGTCACAAATCTTGTAACGATTTGTTGATTATAAAATAGGAAATTGTTTTTGGTCGGTTAAGCTCCAGAAATGGTTGTTTGGTTTAATTTGTTATGTTCATGCTCTAATGTAACCTTGGCTGACTATTATGGTACATGTGGGATGGTAAATTAAATAATAGGCATGATTGCTGCTAAACGCATTATAAATGCTTCTATCTGGTGACGTAGTTTTTTGCATATACCTAATATACTCTACTTTAAACTAACTACTTTAATCATATATATAAAACCTTATTTTTACATAGTTTAAACAATTGAATATTTTTTCCAACAAATTGGTGAAACTATCCGTAACAATATAGAAGTGTTGAAATGTCTTCTAATCCTAAGATATATTTTACAATCTAAATATATCTTTATCCTGTTGACAGACAGATAAATTAGGTCCCTAAAGCCCCTCACGTTTCTAAGTCAACTCCTATTTTTGTACCCAATTTAATTAAAGCCGAAAATTGTATTCAGACGATTCGTTATTCAAAATTGTTCCATATGTTCCATTTATATAATATAAAAAAAATAACACCGAATTCACGTTTAACATTTTGTTTTTCCTAACAAGTATATTGTTATCTGTGACATTTGTAAACAAAACAGCCGTCCGTTAAATTATGAAAGGACCGGACACGTGTTTGGACTTTTTGTTCCTAAACGGTAACAGCTGTTTACCGTCTAATAAATTATATTTTATCAGCCCGTATGCTGATCATCGTGTTCGCTCGTTTCGAATTTCGAATTTCGAACCAACATCGGTAATAATTTATATTTGTATTCTATTTAAAATAGAAATTTTGTAACAATTAATATACTGGTAACATTTTTTTAGATATAGGTAGACATTATTTAACGAATATATAAATTTTTTTAATATTTTATTTTTAGAATGTTTTGTCATTAATTTGTTTGGAAAGACTGTATAGTATTATATTAATGTATGTATATAGTAGGAGATTAGTACATGTTTACATAAAAATAATCTGTTATAAACTGCTATTGAATTAGAGTACCGTTCATTTTTTGCATGTTTTTTAATGCATTTAGTATTTTTATTTTAATTAAATGTTGTATTATTAATAATACTATTAATTAATTTAATACTATTCGTATCTATTACTGCGAATAAAACGAAAAAAATAAACATACAACTTAGTATACTAGTTAAAATTATAAATACAAAGTTCACACCCACATAGCGCCTAAGTAATACACTAGTGCCACTTAACGAGACACCTGGTATTTTTTCTAACATCTAACTTGGTGGTCTCTTAGTTTAGACTTCCTGCTTTCAACGTTAAACTTAATATAAATATATTGGTTTCCTCCCTTCAAAGTATGAAATAATATTTGGACTTAATATTAGCAATGAATTCGAATTATTATGTATAATAACAACTTTATAAATCCGGGGTCACCTTAGGTTACCTTTAAGTTAGTTGTCCAATAATATATATAACACGGAATAGCTTGATTGCTTGTATGATATAAACTACCAAATCAAACTTCACGTCGCTTAGGTAAACGTGAAACACAAAACATGTAATGAATAAACTCATTACACTTCATTATGAAGGAATTTAAAGATTTGTGAGAGGTTAAACTTCTGTTTCTTCTGCTTGTGGTCCTTTTCAGAAGAATCTAGTTCTCCATGTATATTGCTTTACGTTTAGATACTTTGATGATATTGGGGAATTTATAAAATATTCAAATGAACAGTCTAAAAAACATTCTGTACAAAGAACAAAGAAAAATAATCAAAGTATTTAATTTTTTTTTTAATATAATCATTAAAAAAGAAAAGCCTCTAACGTCACAAGTTTGTCTAATTGGAACAAAGTATACTTATTCTTCCAAAAAAAAAATTCTCATACGCGCATATAGATCTAACCGCGCTAAATACGATTATGCGTGCAATAAAGTTAAGCTGGTGTGCGTTTTGTCTTAGCGTGCGTGACATGACTAATTAAGGAAAAAAACGACAAAAAAAAACTAATAAGATTATGTTAACTTGGAGACGCGCCTTTATGACTGAACGGATCTTTACACGTAACGTCACAAGTACAAGCTTCCAATTGCCCGAGACCATTATTTATAGAATCTGGTTAGAGACATTATTAAATATTCCATATCAATAAAGAATAATTTTAGTTTGTTGTTAAAGTGTATACACTAATAAAATATATAAAAACCAGTTAGTGACGAACGTGTAACCTTAATGTGCCATAACATCACCGAATGGTCACCGCGACCCGAAATAAAACTAAAACCATGACATAAGGATAATAAAAGAGATCCACCGTTAAGTACCGTCAACAGAAATAACTGTTTCTTGTTGAAATTTAACCTACTTTTTATATTTTTACTAAATAATCTCACAATGTCGTTTTAGAAATATTGGATAAAATATATACCATTGGTATATATTTGGTATACCATTGTATTTCTGTATTGAACAGATTACCTGTGTTGTGGTTTATATAGATCACTCGATAGGTATAAAATAGATTTTTAACTACGAACCAATACATTTAATAAAAATAACAATCAAATATTCCACTGCTGGGCTGAGGCCTTCACTTCCTTTGAGAAGTAGCTTTAGAGTTTAATATGTCCCATGTATAATTTTTTTTATATTTATTTCATAAAGAAATAAAATAAATTGTCAACTCAATAGGAAATTACTACAGATTTTTTAGTATTATTTCAAGATTTTAGTCGACTTTATATTCGGAAGTTTAAATGCTATCCGTATATTTAATTGGTCAGGACCTATTAACGGGACGCCTGCGCAGGCGCACGATTCTCATTAGCATGTTACGTAAACCGGACTGTGTACACTCATTCGGTTTTTAGGTCTATAAAACGATGGTCACTTTCTTTAACGTTTTAAGAACATTCATTATTATTAGTATTAATTATAAGTATATTATCATTATTGGAATGTTATTATGAAAAAAACCATTTAATTAAAAAAAGTTTTTATTTAGAATGATCCAAATTTGTTTGTTAGTTTTTTAATAAATTTGTAAAGAGAGTTGGACCAACATTATCCTCGCAGGTCTGCTGCATATTCGCAGGTCATTTTCCATTTGTTTATGATCATTGCATTTATTTAATCCATCACAATTTCTGGTAATATCCAGAGTTCTCTCCTTTTATTCAATATCATCTCTCACACCGTTTATTCGTCTTTTATATCTCCCTTATAGACAAATACAATATTTATTATATACATATGAATAACGTGATAACTTACATTCGTAATAAATATAATTAAAATATTAAAACTTTAATTGAGTATTCGTCAACATTATTTTAAATTAAAACATATTTGTTGTATATTATAACAATATCCTGCGAGATTATGTAAATTTAATTAAAGTCAACCGAGACAGCTGCCCTAATTTAGCGAACATGCACTTCGATCGCGCACGCAGCTTGTAACATAAAAAAAGAAACCTGCGCAGGCGCCGAGACGCCACGCTTATTTATCTTTGCTGGAATTCCGCGTAAAATACGTAATGTTTTAAAGTCAATCAATGTTTAAAAGATTTATTCTTTGTTAGCTTTCCTCATAAACCTTTTACGTTTGTTAAAATGAATGTTATTTAAATAGGAAAGCGTACAGGCTTATTGTAGAGTTAAAACAATCCGGTTACAGACTTAAAAAATACAGAGAGGTCGTGGTTTTGAGAAGCTACAATAAACGAGGGTTTCATTGCGTATAACTCCGCACGGCAAGTAAACCGACCACAGATAAAAATTAAATAATAATATTAAAGTAATTATATATGAAATGAAAATAAAGATATATTTTTAAATTTGGAATTAACGGAGCGAAACAACGGAGAAAATAAAATTATAAAAATGTAGGATGAAAAATACTGTCGAGATATAATGATAAGATTATTTGTTTTATTATTTTTTATGTCGATAAAAACAATTAAATTGTTAGTTTCTAGTTATTCGGGTGGACGTCAAATTTAATGGTCGAAATTAATATTGAATTGCTATTTCGAATGAGATTGATTTGCTTTTAGTATTAGAACTTTATACTCTAACTTATATCCCATGGCAGACCATTGACAGTAAAATTATTTATTTTAAACCATGGTAACACTGCCCGTAGACATTGGACCGTGCGAAGTATGTGTCTTCCTAATAAATAAAATAAAATTAATCACCAGTGTTTCTTATTGATACATTTTTCCGTTATTTTTTAGACCAAATAATATATATTTTTTTATTTATTAAATAAAATATTAATGTCGTGATAATCAATTTTTTTATCAATAGTTTCTATTAAAAAAACTCCGGCTGCGCAAATCTGTGTCGTATAAAGTCAATTCCTCTCACTTTTATCTGCTTTCTGATAAACATAAAAAAAATATAATGATATACGGTAAAAAATAACATTTATATATATCCTCATTCGAAGTTTATAACCTTGAATATTAGTAGGTATTCTGCGAATAATTACTTTGCAGTATATAATATTATAAATCTGGAGATTTTTAAAAAATAACAATTAGTCTAATTTGAAAATTGTTTATTTAATTTAGTTCATTAGAAAGCTCGTCTGTTAAGTAAAATAATTATATAACTTCACACTGCGATCCTAAAGGCGGAGCAGTTAGCAATAATCGTAAAAACCAATAAAAACGCATGTAAAAATTGCAATTTGAAAAAAAAGCTAAAAACATAGGCTCTGCGCACGCGCACGTTAGTGAAGCTGGAATTGTATTGCATCACGAGCGTTGGTTACTATTTGCATTACATGGACATTCTTCACTGAGTATGCTTTGTGAAGGTATCTTTAACGTGAAGTTAGGTCAAGATCACGTCTAAAGGATTTTAGAAATGTATAATTAATATTTCATAAAAAAATACCATGAATCGGTTACATACAAATTATGGGTACGACTATAACATTTCCAAGAGATGTATATTTCAACAGAAGGTCGGCATTTTTGAAGCTATATGTTAGATATATGTTAATTCGTGTTAAGTATTTTATTTCATCTACTAAGTGGTTTAATAGATAATTTCGTTGTTAGGAACGTGGAAGTCTTGTCTTCCATTAAATCATTATTTTTTTACACGTGGAACTGCAACGAAATAAACAGGAGACAGAGGTTTTCAAAGTCTCTTAATATTCGTGGATAGTCCTAAGATAAGTTACAAAAGTGTTAGCGATGGGAAATCCCATCGAGCCTCGTCCTAACAAATATTTATATGTACTGATTTAATTAATTAAAAAATAAATCTATACGTCTATATAAATATGTATCTAAAATACATAGACCAAATAACCTTGGCCAGTAGGAATGGAACGAATTCTCAGTAATTAACGGTGTTTTAATAATAGTACACGTTACATTACCAGCAATGCGGTTCTGTAAGAATTCACTTCGAAATTCACTCGTGAAATGTTGACAACTAATCTAAAGTGATACGCCATTTTGGTACGTGTGTCCTATAAATTTTATAATTCTGTCATTCTGTCATTTCACGCTCGTTTTCTGCTATGACTTTCGAGTTTATTTTTGTAGAATTCCACTACAGAAGTAGTTAGCGTTGATTTTATTAATTAAAATCTAGGAGATAGGTTCCATTGGACTACTACCCAAGTCGTTGTTGTATATGAGTAAAATCGTTAATTTGAGACCAATAATATCGTAAGAACTTTGTTGCTTTATGTTTTCCCAGTATTTTGACTTTGTGACTAAGTGGATAGTTGTCATAAATTTTATTGAAATTTCTATTCGATGACGTCTTAGATCCCATGGTTGGAGTTAACCAATTAAAGGTGGCCCATTTGCAAAAAAATAAAATGAAAATATGTAGGAATTTACAATCGGTCAGGAAGACATTTAGTCACGTAGGCCATTCTTGAGCGAGACTCGCCATCTATGATGAACATATTATCTATCGTGCACAAGTGTGTTCGCAAACCAAGTGCACTCTCTCTGCCAATGAGCCGGGGAATACGACAAGACCGGTGAGAATTCATGTATAGTACTGACGGCTTTTCTTATTTTTCTGACGGGAGTATCACGCCCAGACTGGCTCATACATCAAAAATTTCAAAATAGTCAGTCCACTAGACCAACGAGGTTGACTAACAAATTTATATCTCGTGATACATACATATACATATGAAGTTACATAGAGATATAACAGCTGTTAAAGTCCATTAAAGAGAGTCGGTAGCCGGGTGTAGGCATGCATACCAGTCAATTGCTACTAATTGTTGTAATCAAGCAATTGTCAGTGGGATAACATTGCTGATATTAACGATTGTTATAAAATATGAAATACGATGGACAAATAGACCAAAACTTAAGCAGAACGTACTTAAGGAAAAAATATCGTATCGCAATATAAAGACACATAACGACATACTGTAAAATTAAGTCAAAATATATTGTACTGAAGTACTTTTCGAGTCGTATTATTCAAGTACATCGCTTTTTTTTTATCTGTGGTAACATTAAACACTTTTTATTGCCATAATTTGTTAGTTCGATTGCTAATAAGGCGATGTGATTTCGACGTGTCAGTTTTGTCTTGTTTCTTATTTCAAAAACATTATGAGAATTTTATGCACCGTTTTTTGAAATACATTTCACTCAGTGCAGTATAAATACATTATGTTAATACTTTGTGATGTCACAACTATTTGAGGAATATATAATTTACCAAATTATTCCTCAAATAATGACATGGTTTTCATGGTAAAACTAACTTGTGTTTACACAAAACACAAAACTCATATAAGTTAACCTTTATATGAAAAAATATATACGTTAAATCGTTATATATACGTTTAATTAGTAATTAAAAATAAAAGTAATGTATCGATTTTGATGACGACAAATTGTCCTGTCTGACAGTCAGTACACTAAAGTTACTGAGTCTTAATAGTTCAAATTTCGGTCAATGTTTGTTACAGTTTGTTGCTGTTTTTTATAACGATAGCATCTATTTTGAATTTATTTTTTTTTGGAAAAATTGGAAAAATTGGGGCTATATTATCTTCAATTTCTTAACTTTGTATGAGTTCTTCTCATAAATGTAGTCTGAATTTTATATAAGTAACGATATAAAATTGAGATTCAATAAGACAGCCAGTTCATGACATTTAAAATTAAATTAGAACAATAAAGCGTGACTTATTCAATTTCACGTTCAAATTCTAGGTCCCGTGACATAGAAATAAGAGGCGAAGGTCATTACATCTCATGATACTGTAAGCAGAAATCACGTGATCGTCACACCAGCCATTGTATGGAGACCTACCAGTATGTGTTTTTCTTTTATATTATTTTTGTCATTGTTATTAATATATGTAGGAAATAAAGGACCTAAGTATTACTTGGCGACAGAATATATATTGACTGGATTGTCTGGGTCACTGGTAACTGGTTTGCACAAAGTCCTGCCAAGAAAAATTACTCAATAAGGACTCTATCCAATCATTATGCGATAATATCTGACTATATTACAAATAAAAAAACCATTGAAGCCACGTGCCTAAGAACAAACGAAAGTGAACTTTGAAGGAAGTATTTGATACGTAAAATGTTGGTGAGTAATATCTAGTTTATGATATAGAAATAGAGCAAGGGCCTTATCGAAGTCAGGTAAGAAAAAAATACAGATTGCCATCAACAGAGCTTCGTTTGACTCACGGGGAGGTCAAATAAAACTGGTGAATGAAGTGAATCATTGTAATGCGTGTGCTAATGAGAGCATTATTCCCGCTGGCATTGTTGTATTCGGCGAAATGTAATCATCGGATGGGAATTACAAGCTAAAAACTCAGTACTTAGTATTCATGGGTACAAAGAAATAAAGAAATAATTGTCAATAGAATAGAATTTAATGGCCATTCGAGATTCGACCAAAGTCGTAACTCAGTATACGCCGTGTATGTTAGGACACTGTGCTGATTCTCCGTGAAGATAACTATTATACCAAGAAAAACAAGGTCCCTGTAGTTAACCTATCGTGTCGTTTTAAACTAAGGTGAACAAACTATCATCGAAACTTTCTACGATAAAACAAGCCAGTTAAAAGTATTTAGTTTAATGACTTTTCAGTAAAGAGTAAACAACACATATATTTCTGATACTAAAATATAAATGTTAAACAGGCCAATAATGAAAAGTTTTCTTTTTGACGTATCATTTAAAATATTAACTTTTACTTGGTGCTACCACCTGTCTTTGTAGGTACCACCCAGACAATCTACCGCAAAAAAACTCTATAGATAAAAAATATTTGAAAATACAAACAAAGAGATATTTTTTTTTAATTTCATCTGATACAGATATTTCAAAGATAACAGTAATCTGACAAGGGTCGTGACGAGTTCAAAATGTAAGATCAAAAAACTGTACTATTATCTTGATTCATGACAAAAAGACGATTCACGAAAACAAAAACCATTCGTAGGAAAACATGCTATAATTATATGTGCGGAAATGTTAAAATGGGATGTTACGAATTCATATTCAGAATTAGCGCGTTGAACGGTACGTCCTCCTTCGGATGTTTGCTCGCTACCTGGCGATGCATTTGTTAGCATCCGCTGGCGAAACCCTGATAACGAAGTTGCTTCATGCCTAGGAAATAATGTAAATATACTGTGACGAATGCATTGAGAAACAGACGCCGACTTCTACGTCACTGCCCTAAATGTTTTCCTTGATCTAAAGCTTCGATATTATGATATATTGCGCTTTACTTCAAGTGAAACTCAATTTCTCGCTGCTCTAACCACTTTCATTATACATTTATGTAAATATGAGTAATTAACTTTAGATATCATCAATCATATTTCTGCACAAAACCAAATAAAGAGAAGTAAATTGTTTACTACACTATACATAATAACTAAAAACAATATTGAACCAACTTCAAAACAGAAAGAGAAAATACACTTAAAAGTAACATTAGTTACTAAGGAACTATTGAACTGATATTGTTAAAAAAAATACTTGATTTTGTCCAAATCTCTACAAATATAACGCAGTTTATTACATCTAAATAGGTTTGATTTTCAGAAATATCCCAAGTTATAGGTATTAATATATATAAGGAGTATCACGAGCTACCTCAATATAATAACGTTTTAATCACCCATATCGGTCTACGCGTCTGTTAAAAAATACTCTGATAACAACAATTATTGTTCATAATAGATAAGGCACAAGCCACGTGCCTGTGTGGGTGTGAGCGTATACAAAACAAAACATAATATACATTTAAATGCGCACTAAGCTGACAATGCTCTAAAGAAAAGGGACTACTTAAAAATGCTAGACATAAACAAAACAATGAAAGGCGTTATTCAAATTTAACAGACGTGACGACTTTCGAAGACAAGAATATAGACAAGTGAAACTATTAAAATTATGATAATATCTGGTAATAAATAAAGAAAACAAAACCAACCAATAATTATTTCAAAATTGAATATATTAATGACTTTAGTGGATTGTTGAAATATATAGAAGAACTGTCAAAGAAACTAAATTAAGATGCTGAAACGTTAAAGTAATGTGTTATTAATGACTTCTAATTTATATCATTAATCAATTTTAAATTCCAATCAATATCAATTACGTCACAACGTAGTTAGTCTAAAATGACCTACAGCTAAGCTGCTAATATTTAGCAATACAGAAGTTTTTCCACGTTGCTAAAATGCAGACTGATGATTATACAAATGACAGTATTAACCACAGGAAAAGTAAGCATTTTTGAATGTAATCCCACAATCTTTGGTAAAGATTCCTTTGTACTATTTCGGCTCATATATCTAGACAAAATGTTAATGAAAGTGATAATTTACTCCGTGACCTATCAAATCAATTTCAATTAACGCTCTATCTCGTGAAGTTGAAATAAAATCATAAAAACATTATATCTGGAAATCGAAGATAAATCAATTTGGACATTATTGCAATATTTCACCCTTATAAGTAATATTAAATGTTAAAGATCATAACCCAATCAATAAACGAGTTATGTAAACTTATTAACTTGTCACGACGTTATAGGAAACTCGAGAAAGACGCAAAACACTTACTCAATACATAATTCTTATCTCGAGTACAATATAAAAGATTTCGCCATTAAGATACGCTTGCTGACGTTTTTATTGATAAATTTCATATATTTTGATTTAATAAAGAGTAATTTATTCATCGGGACCTGAATTAAAAATTACAACAGAACAAGTATATAAATTTACTATGAACAAATCGTACTTGCATCAGACCGGCCCTTATGAGTTTCTCTATTTCACACTGCTTTGTTAATTTATCGCGTTCGGATGATCAGGCTAGTTGAGCGAAGCTGTCAAAGCATGAGTCGAGATGGCCCAGTTGTTAAAATACACCACAGAATTTTTGTTTGATTCATTGCAAAACGTTGTAGGAAAAACCTACAAATTTCGGATGAATTTCTAGATATTAGAGCTGCGAGCTCCAATCCTTCTCTTCAGAGTGAGAGGAGTCCAATGTCCAGCAGTGGAACATTAGCAAAATAGTTTACTATCCCTATAATGTCAATAACCTATTTAAAAACAATGAAAACTTTCAACAAAACAATTTACATATATACGTAACAAAGACCCTACAGCTAGAGGCCACAGCAAATATTTTTTTCAAAATGATCCGTTATTATGCGAACGAATTCATCTTCTATAATTGTTTTCTTCGTATAACTTTTTGCTCGGATTTCAAGATTTAAAAATTAATCGTTCCCATCCGGTTGTTGCCGAGAGCCGGAAACTCTTCAAAGCTGATAAAGAAAGCTAGCCATCATTCATAATGTTTTTCTTAGGTGCAACGATGAATGAACACTGTTATGATAGACATCATTCATCTCACATAACAGATGTCCTGTTTTAATTATCTATGAACGTATTTATTATAATTTAATCTACGTCTAACTTAACAGTTCATAAAATGTATTAAAGTTAATGCTCATTTATGATACTAGTTTTGTATTTGTGTTGCCACGAATATCAAAGTCGTGGGCAACGTTTAATACAATCGGTTGGATTGAAGTGGTTTAAAATTCATCCTAAGATTTGACCATCACGAACTTAAAAAGCTAAAATAATGTACTTAAATTCGAAGTGAAAAACCAACCGAGTTCGTTCTCGTTGTCATCTAATATTGAAAATGTTATATTTTATTTAACTATCATTATGAGATTGTTATTCAATCTATCAAGCGAAGTTCTGTCTGTCTATCTGTTGCTCTTTCACCGCCAAACTATTTGAATCGAATTTGATGGAGCTGGAACCCCAAGAAAGGACAGTTACTTTTTAAATTTAGCACCTGACAACCCGCCTCATAAGCGCGAGCGCTAGTTAAGAAATAAATCGAATTTCATACGACACCAACAAAGTACCAACTAAGCCAGATTCTTAAACTTCAACACTAGACGCACAATTCGACTAATGATTTATATATATTTATCATAATTCATGCAATTTCCCCGATCATCACACGGGTCAAGCTTGTCTTAAAAGGTTAAACAAATATTAGTTCAGACGATATGTCTAAAGCTAACATTAATGCCTAAAACAACAATGATTCACCGCATAACGTACACACTCAGATGATTATTTAATGTTTTTAGCGAATATTTATATTGACGCGATGGTCCAATGGGTTAAACACGTAGATCTTAAGTGAACATTGCGGGTTCAAAGCCGAAAATCTATACTGGCATTCATGTGCAAAACATATTTTTGTATCATAGGCAGATAGGATTGGGGAATGGGCCATCTGATGGTTAGTTTATCACCGTTGCACCACTAACATTGGAAACTAAGATGTTAAGTCTCTTGAACCTGTAGTTACACTAGCTTGAAATAAAATACACTTGAAACAACATTAACATGGGTGGTACCTACTCAGACGTGCTTGCACAAAGGCGTACCACCAAGGAGACAAGTTTTGTGAAATTAAACATATGTATTCACCAGGCCGCCTTGAGCTCCCAGGTAGAATAAGTTCCCTACTTTGTTTAGGGGAGAGGAGGCCTCTGCCCAATTATGAGGCATATACTAGCTGCCACTTATACTTTACTTCTGTTTATGTTTTTAATAACACAATTTAATTGCAAATATAAAGCTAATTATGAAAATACCGCGAGAGGTAAGGCCGCGACATTGCTCGAGTTAAAGGGGTCGCCAGGTGTTAGGTATAAAAAAGTCTACATCCTTCCTTGTGGTTCAAGATACCAAATTTCATCATCAAAATTGATTCAATGATTTAGCCGTGGAAGTGTAACAGACAGAGTTACTTTCGCATTTATAATATTAGTAACTAATTTTGAAATCTATCAAAATTAGTATTACAGGTATTCAATGGTAATACATCGGAACTAATTTGAATGGAATAAAATATTATATTTAAACACGACTTGATTCGTAACTATCTTAAATTGTTCTTTGATTGGATTGTTAGTGAATTCGATTAAAAGATAATTAAGCGTTGCTTACAAGAGCCAAAGCCGAGGTGGCTCAGTGACTAGAACACGTGATTCTGAACCAAGGATCGCGGTTTCAAACCTATTTCATGTGCTTCTTTTGTTTATTATAGCAGCCGTGGATGGAATTCCATCAAACGTAGATACGTGTATTTGAGTAGCGCGCTGAAACAGACTTTAAGGAGAGAAATCCTTTGCACAGCAGTTGGACATTTACTGGTTATTAAATTTATAAGAAATGTAATAGATTTACTTGCTGGTCAACTTTTTATCTAGTAGTATAAATCTTATCTATAATCGTATTCCCTTAGTATATATGTATGTAATATAAAGTTCTATAATATTATTTTCAATTTCTACAATATTTCTTAACTTTTTAAACTCGTAATTTTATTACGATACAAATTCAAAGTAACCGTGAAATTTACCTTAATAACGTAAGCAAAATAGGCATTGTGGTATATAGGCAAGTTCCTTTCATATAAAAGAAATTAAAGATGCAATTCTCAATCAGCCAAGAGGTTGCCATAGAATGTACTTTCCGTAACATATGTTTTAGAATTTCTGTAAGAATGGGCAAGTTTCATGTGCTTAATTTGTGTTTATAATTCATCTCGTTCTCGGCGGTGTATGGAAACTACGTGAAGAAACCGGCATTAGTATAGTCTGGTGGAACTAGCTTCATACTATACACTCATAAGGGGAGAATAGACCTAAGCTCATCAATGGGACATTTACAGACTATCATTTTCCAAAAGCGCCCGTTCATATTATATCATGACACCGCTGAGAATCGGGTTGGACTACCCGTGCTATTAAATGTCAACAAATACACGATATATTTTAATAATAAACAATAACAATCATGACACAAGTTATTAACAATACATCGTAAAACGAATAACCATTATTACATAAACAAGTTATTGATACGATGATAAATAAATTAACAACATCACCACAGATGCTAAATACCTGCCAATGTCGAAAATAATACTTTAAGATCGTATTAGACATTTACTTCAAAATAATATAATATAAAGACCCGGCTTCACGCTTAAAATTTGTTGATAAAAATATATATATATATGATATTAATATAATCGCACTCTAGAATGATGTTTATTTGGCTTTTTACCAGTGAATTAAATTTGGAATTATATCACTAAAAACAAACAAATGTAATTTTTTTTATATATAATATTACTATAAACAAATTACTTTAAAAAATCCGTGGGTTACCCTTTCGTTAAGAATGTTAAACAAACCACTATCACTCTTTATCTGTACCGATAATACGTAATTTTAACGACTACCAGCCACGATAAGTAACAGCTTTTAGGAATTCGTTGAACGCGTTATTGACGAATTGTTACAAACAATATTGATAACACTCGAAAAAAGTCACATGTAAGATATAATTAAACAATGATCTATACGATCCACACACGACACCGATCGATGCGCGAGAGCAACTGACAGAGAAAATCATCGTGCCATGCGCCGGCGCACGTATAATCCGGCCGAGTTGAATGTCTCTGATTTCTGCGGTTATTCAGATAGGAAGTGGTTCATTCCGTTCGGTTGGGTAAACTCGTGTTTATTCATCGTGTAACCAGTGTATTTTTAGTAAATACAGGGGCAGGTAACATCTTCTAGGGCCAAGGGCTTTAATTATGAGTCGTGCTTGAACATTTTTTTGTCACATTTATTTTTAACACGACAAAAGTATTCTGTTACATTGTAGAAAATTATAACTGCCTTCGGCTTCAACGGGATCTCACTTAAAGATTGACATGTAGATTTTATGTCTGTAAAATGTTTATTGCAATGGCTAGCCAATAACGATCACGCATTTTGCACCAACTTTGCTTGGCATAATTTTAGTAATTAATTATTTTAAGTTTCGAACAAATGTTTCCGATCTAGCAGTTAAGGTACAACAGTGTGAGAAACATCAATACATACAAATTTTGTCATTAATACCAAATATAAGTAAAATATTTCCGTCATTAGGAACAGCTAGAACAGTAGTCGTATTCAGTTAAACATCTTTAAAAGCATGATACTCAGTATTAAGATATTAAATTCAATACTATCTACTCGTCCGTTTCGCACAGGTAGAATAAGGGGTTACATTTTTGCCCATTGAAGCCTGAAGGGCGGACATCCTAAGAAACTAAGTTTTTTTTACCTAGTCATCTTCTCGGGCATAAGGAGAAACAATCTCCTAAATTTCATCACAATCGGACAGACTGGTTTAGGATTAGGAACGCAATAATAAGTCGAGAGATAAGACAATATAAACAATTTCTAGACCTTAACTATAACACTTGTAACTTTATTATTTCCAAAAATATATCTATCGTCGTTTACAAAACGAATAAATATCGTAAATAATAAAATAAATATTAATAACGATATAATATAAGTTACATTTGACGCAGGTCAATGTTTTATTCTAATAAATAGCTGTTCGCCTTGAATGGCATTCAATTGATTAAATAATTTCATGCATATTTATATACAGGTTGTAAAAATTACGTTATCAATCTCGTGACCTCTGTTGGACTAGTTTTTTTGCGTCACATCGGATTTTTAATAGAAATATATATTATATGACCTTAAATGAACAGTGAGATTCAAAACGTGACTTTTAAGCGAGTTTTTAAACGTGACTGCGCTAGTAAGATATATGTACTCGCTAGTTTTATCCGATGCATTATCATATAAATTTGTATGTCTAATCAGTCTTATTGAACGGTCGAAGAAATGTTCTTTATAGAAACAAATATTTAATATTGATGTCCTTCTGACCGACTGGCGTCAGAGCGGCCATTCGCATGTGTCGGATGAAATTCTGTTCCATTTACATCCTCTGATGAAATAAGTAAGAATACGATTCAAGTCTATTAATCCAAATTCATTAATTTTTTTTTCTAAAATTCCATTACTATGTAATCACGTATACATTTTCGACCATACGTACGTGATCTCAATACGTCAAAAGATCTAATTTGAGATGGATCGATTCGGATCAATAACACGGAAGACGGTGTCAACGCACTGCGCACGCGCAGCAGCCAAACGTGTCAAAGTAATTGACCTAGCAATTATTTGAGAATAGGCTCGGCCACTCATCGCTGTTTATAAAAGTAAAAAAAAATTATTACGTTTATATTTTATGAGCTTTGAATACATACATCGAAGCCAACTCAGGGTAGCTATCCAGAATACCCTGTACTTGGTCGGAATACACTTTTATGTTAACTGGACAACCAATACATACCATGTAATATATTGTGTAATTATTTAATTATTATCAGTCACGAGTTGAAGATTAAACTTGTATCCGAAGGTAAGGACTTATTAAAGAACAAATTAATTTTAATGACGATACTAGATTTAATACTCGGCAAATTATTTGTCGTCAGGTTTTCCTGTCCATTGTACTATCAGCCAGAGTAAGGTGCATTTCTTCGTGAAGTATTTCTCAGAAAAAATATCAAAATAATAGATCTGGTTTCGACACATATTTCTTATCAAAAACAATTAGCAAGCATAGCAATTAACAAATTCAAATTTCAAAATTCAAATTTCAAAATTCAAATTTCAAAATTCAAAATTCAAAAACCATTCTCTCACTTCGATTCTCACTTATAAAACTGAAGAAGATCAATTAACTTCACTTTTTATTATACTTCAATAAAAGCCCCACCCTAAGCAAGAAAAAAGAACGTTCATACTGAGCGATTAATTAGTCATTTTGAAGTCTTTTCGCTGCAGCGACCACGTGACTAACCCGGTCCTTTAGTTTGAAAACAATGGGCTGGTAAAATTGGCATTAACATTTGACGGGACGGCGACGAGACAGCAGCAGGCGCCGCGCCGCGCCGGTGCGTCAACATTATTAAACGTCACTTTGTCACCTCACTGTTATATTTATAATACGTTTTCGAATCTTATAAAAGAGGTCGAAATTGCCAAACATTCTATCATATATGCATGCAATTCCATGCATAAATCTCGTTTGTTTTGTATCTATGTGTATAAAAAAACGCTGCTCTTTTTGAACGCGCGTCAATCAAAAATTCAGCGGTTTTCTGATATGAAGTGTGTTTTAGAGAAAGTTAGCTAAACATTATCATACAGTATAAGTAAAGTATAAGGCTATAGAACAGTGTGGTCGGATCTGCTAGTTTCCTATAAATATAATTGCAATATGTTTTATTTGCCTCAAGGACTCTAATGGCACAGACGCATTACTAGATTCATTTATAAAGAGACATCATTTAAATCGAATCCAAAGGTAAAGGAATTCTTAATCGCCTTTATTGCTGCACGTAATATATCAATGATTGAAGGGGGTTAAGGCTAGAACGTCAAAATACCATACATCATAAAGCTCCGAAATCTACAACTGTTAGGACCAGCGCTGACTTAGTGGAACTCTACTATCTATAGCAAAAATATCTCGTTCTAGACAGAACTGCTCCATTTGCTTGACTCATTGGTCTACCAATACAGATCTTTACATTTCTCATTACCCCTGTTGCTTCTTACGTAATGACTATGATTAATTGAACGTCATATTTAAAAGTAAGAGAAATATTAATCAATGACAAAAATGTATTTAAATTGCTCAAGTAGGTATATAATAAATCTCAAAAAATAATTGATCGGATAATAAAACATTCGTAAATGAAGGGGGAAAGTTTATTGTACGTATTAAATTACCTGATTTATTAGAGTTTGTTGACTTAATAAAATATTACAACATACAAAATATACTTGTCCTAGATAAAACTAAAAGTTGAAATCCGCTGATAATCTCGTTTTAACGAATTTGGTTCACCATTATCATAAGACAGAAGACTGCTGGACACAGTATTTCTCCAAGGATCTCCACAACGGTCTCGCGTGCATCGGCTTCCTAGCAAAATCGTCAGTGTAACGTCTTCCGATTCGTGGTCATCAAAAAAGAACTTTCTGCATTTTTATCGTCAAACCAAAGCCAAACTATAACTATGTCAACCAAACAAGAACAGCTATATTTTATATATGATATATTTCAGTCGTGCATATTATAATGAGATTTACATCAAGATTAAGATCATTATAAAACATTCAAGCATTTTTGGAGACTATATTTGAAAGACAGTTTCAGCACACTGGGCAGTTACTTGGTGGTAGTTTACTTGGTGGTAGGGCTTTGTGCGAGCCCGTCTGGGTAGGTACCACCCACTCATCAGATATTCTACCGCCAAATAACAGTACTCTGTATTGTTGTGTTCCGGTTGGAAGGGTGAGTGAGCCAGTGTAATCACAGGCACAAGGGACATTACATCTTAGGTCCCAAGGTTGGTGGCGCATAGGTGATGTAAGGAATGGTTAATATTTCTTACGGCGCCTTTGTCTATGGGCGGTGGTGACCACTTACCATCAGGTGGCCCATATGCTCGTCCGCCAACCAATGCCATAAAAAAAAACAAAAAAAAAAAGTTAACGAAACAATCACATTTGTACCACATATTAACAAAAATAATTTATTAAAAATATAACATTTCCCTGCATATTCGACTTTCAAACCCATAGTTCTATTCACATACATTTAGGTATATCATAAATTCACCTTCCAGCTATTCATGTAATAATAATTTGTACATTTCAGCACTGTAATTAAATTGCAATCAATTAAATACGCAATAATACTGAAAGTGTTAATTAATAAAAACACGAAACGACAGCCCGTCATACTTTAAATTAAATTAATTGTCCGAATAAAATATCCAAAAAGTCAGACGGCACGTGGCGCGTATTTTTTACCTCATTATACATTGCTCGTTAAAATATAAGAATCGAATCCACCCGATTGTATTTTAAATTATAATTAATTAAATAATACTAATTGATTTTTGATTTGAGATATCGATTAAAATTAATAGAAAGTTCTTTAAATTGGTGATTGTATATCCGTGTCTAAAAGCATGTAACTGATCGCGGTGCAGATTTCTCGACTTCCTACTTCTTCACTAAATTACTTTCGCATCACATTGTGATTATAATATATTATTTTATCCAAGACTATTATAAAAATACCGTTTTTCTATTCCCTAGGGAATCACTCGCTGTTCAATTAGGGCGAGATGGCCCAGTGCTTAGAACGGGTGCATCTTAACCGATGATTGCGGATTCAAACCCAGGCAAGCACTACTGAGTTTTCATGTGCTTAATTTGTGTTTATAATTCATCTCGTGCTCGACGGTGAAGGAAAACATCGTGAGGAAACCTGCATGTGGCTTATTTCAACCAAATTCTGCCACATGTGTATTCCACCAATCCGCAATTACCTGGCCTTAGCCCAGCAATGAGAAATTTACAGGCTGTTAATGTATATAAAATGTATGTAAAATGTTACATTAGGATCGTTCATATGATCTTGGGTTTAGATTGTGTCTAAAATATATTCCTCTTATGATTAACTATTTTTTCGATTAAGTGTCTCGGTAAGAAATCTTCTTTTCCCGTAGACAACAGTACAAGCCAGTTCTAATATCGACATCTTTTCTCTTACACAACACTATAAGCTAGTCCCAACACCGACAATGCGCTGTTAAGCATGGGTTCTAAGATTATAAGATCCTTTAAAGAAATAAATTCAACTCCAACCTAGTTTTTATAATGAAGTAAGTTCCTACTAAGAACGTAAAGTGTAATGTTATATACACAAAATCACACATGTGTCACGCACATGAGTACTCATTGTTTGTTGCTTAAATTAAATGATCGTTCAAAACAACAAAGCAATCGATGTATGCGCCGTACATTTTATTTATTTCTTATATCGGAACTCCATGACCTAGCACACGCTACTGCGTAGCGACGCCGGCGCCGCCATTATCATAAACATGTTATTACAGGTAAAAACTGACCTTATTGCCATTACCTTAAGGTCGTTTGGATAATAAAGGAATTTTATATGTCTCCGTTTTAAGAAGGATTGCAATGTCACATGGAGTCAATATTTTTTTTAGAGTTTTATATTTGGTACTATTTCTTTTGTATAAAAGATTACCTGGTTATGTTATAGCAAAAACAGTGGATCCTGAATGCGATCTAGGTGATCTTGTTTCCATTTACATTACACTACATTAGCAGCCTGTAATTTTCCCACTGCTGGGCTAAGGCCTCCTCTCCCTTTGAGAAGATTTGCAGCATATTCCACCACGCTGCTCCAATGCGGGTTGGTGGAATATACATGTGGCAGAATTTCGTTAAATTAGACACATGCAGGTTTCCTGGCGATGTTTTCCTTCACCGCCGAGCAAGAGATGAATTATAACCACAAATTAAGCACATGAAAATTCAGTGGTGCCTGCCTGGGTTTGAACCCGAAATCATCGGTTAAGATGCACGCGTTCTAAACACTTTCCATGACATAATAAGTGACAGTAATCCTAGGCTTCCAACTCTTAGCTCTTAAATAGTTTAAACACTATTAGTAATACTTTGACCATCCTTACGGGTTTAAAATAAACTCAACGATAACAACCCAAAATACGCACTTTTGTAAGTACGTATGCAAAAAAACACAGTAACGTGTATTATGCAAAATATGGTTATACATTATCAAATATAAGGTTCATTCATCTAGCCGATTATGGTCAGACGTACTAAAAAGGCTAATCTCCAACCATAATTTACATATGTCAGGCAGACTGCCTCGCTAACCTGTGACCTGGCTACGCTCAGACACATTCATATTAGCTTATCTATCACGGAAACAATTCAACATTGCGTTGTAACAACGTTCGTTTGATACGTAAGCGTTACGTAGAAAGTACTAAAACCTACTTAAGGATATACTCGTGGTTTTGGTTCTAATTCTGCTTGGGTATAATATTCTTGTGATCTAAAAACTGTATGTATTCTTGGTGGACATGGTAGAGTTTTGTGCAAATCCGTCTGGGTAGGTAGTATCTACTCATCACGTATTCTTATGTTATGTTCTGAATCCGAATCGAGATGACCCAGTGGTTAGAACGCATGCATCTTAACCGATGATTTCGGGTTCAAACCCAGGCAGACACCGCTGAATTTTCATGTGCTTAATTTGTGTTGACAATTCATCTCGTGCTCGGCGGTGAAGGAAAACATCGTGAGGAAACCTGCATGTGTCTAATTTCAGCGAAATTCTGCCACGTGTGTATTCCACCAACCCGCATTGGAGCAGTGTGGTGGAATATGCTCCAAACCTTCTCCTCAAAGGGAGAGGAGGCCTTAGCCCAGCAGTGGGAAATTTACAGGCTGCTAATGTAAAAAAATGTAAAAATGTTCTAAATTGAATGGTGAGTGAGGCAATGTAATTTTAGGCACAAAAGTTTAGTTCCCAAGACTGGCGGAACACAGACGCTGTACCAGATAGATATTACTAAAATGCCATTGTCCATGGGCGGTGGTGACCATTTATCATCAGTTGATCAATTTGCCAGTCTGCCTATCTATTATCTTCTACGCAGAAAAAAATTAAAAACACAAGTGTACTAGTATACGCAGGTGCGCTGCCATAGTCAAAAGGGACAGAAATTTGATACGACTGGAGAGAGATCGGCTCGGAACCAAGATCTTTTCATGCTCTCTGAGGCACAGGCGTATCAGTGTCAACTTCATATCTCCAGAGAGTTACAGTTAGAGTTATTCTCAGACAGACATTCCTTTAAACTTTTCTTGACCGAACTTTATATAGAGTATATGCATATTTATTAATGATTTTTATTATTAAATAATACCTCGGTACACTTATTACTTACACAGGAAGGATCGAACTTAGAAGTGAAGTTTCCGACTGCTCATAGTAAATAATTACTGATTATATTATAATCCAACATTATTATGAATATGCATAATTTTGTTGGAAATATATTGCAACGCAACGGTAAGTGTTTCTATTTAGCAGTGTAGTGGAATATGCGCCTTCTTCTCAAAAGAAGGAAGGCTATGTTAGTTCTGCTGTATGTATGGACATAAGCCTATTTCAAAGTAAACACACTTTAATTTTTATAATAATTTTAGTCGTTTATAAAATAAACATGTACTTGTATTTAGATATATATTTGTGTTTTAATGTGTTCAAATGCCTTTGGTGTTATTAAACTTAAGGTTAAACAACGACCACCAATAACAATCTATTGCTAAATAATACGTGCAATTTATATTTTATGTTTTCATCGAACAAAGTTAATATAATTGAAGGTATTTCAAAACTAGTCGTATTATTGGTTGATATAACTACCATTTGTGTACTCTGGTGTAATTTAAGATTACATAATATTAAATAAACAGTTAAAAGCACGACCTTTGGTGTTGGAAACGACATCATAAAGTATCCTTTGAGTTTAATGGCGGTTTCACACGTGGCGACTATTTGGATCAAGTTTATTTATAATGGCGCGTTTCCACTGTAATCTTTGGTGATTTTTGTGTTCGAAACTGTTTGCAATTATTTAGAAAGTCACCTACAATAACGTGAGATTGTATCGATTCTTACTTTTAAGTTATAATTATAACAGTGTACGTTTTTGATACACGCCTATTGACTACACTAAAGGGACTGCGTTTTTTTTTTTGTGGAGACCATAGATCGGAGAGATGAATATATTATATCATTGGATACCGATTTAAATTATTACCATACACATTAGCGGTAACATAAAACTTTTCATATTAGGATTTATATATTAGGATCGTAAGGATATAGATTTTATAAAAGTTAAAAAAGCTTGGAGATATTATTCATTCATCTTTAGACACGATATATTATATACATTTAAATTATATTTATTTATGTATTTCATCAAATTAGGCTTTTTAAATTGATTATTAATTGGTGAAAAGGAATAATATTCTACATCCCTCTAAAATGTCGATTCGAAATTGCCTGTAAAAACCTACATGTATCAAGATTTTATTTTGATAAAAAATAAAAACATATATATTTCAAAATGGATTAAAAGCATTTCGTTACGTGTATTAACTTATAATAATACAAAGCGTAGTTAACAAATTGCACATCCACATAATTTTGCAATTAATCCAACGGTTGGTACCCACGTGTAGAGTCATATCAACGCTGGAGACAACAGATTAAAATAAAAGGACACGAGTCGGCGACGCGTCGGCGCCTGCGCATTGCTTTGCACTTTTTGGTCTGCTATTGAAATCATGGTTATGAGTTCGCTTCCTGGCCAATTATATTAGTGCTATTTCTGGTATATGGTATATAGATTGATGTTTTTATTATTTAGACATAAATCTTTTTTCATAGTTTTTAATATTTTTGATTTTCTACACTCAATAACGTACGTACTTCGGATTACATATACATAATAATCGGTATTTTTTTTTTAAACAAACGTCTAATATCTCTTTATAACACCATGGACAAGGTATTCGTTTGTATAATAAAATTCGACCAATATTTATTAACTTGGCTTAAGATAAAAAAACGTGGTTTTATTTGTTGATCTGAATGAAAGATTAATTATAATTCAATTATTTTAAATTAAGAGTTAATAAGTATTTGGTGTAAAATAATAACGTTATAAACTGTTTCTTACCGGTTCTTGTTTCTAAAATTTACGTTCCGAACAAGCGGTGGTTTTACAATGACAAAAGTGCATGATAATAGTCGAATAAAGATTTTTTTTAAATATATATTTGTCTAAAGATGTCAAAGAAAACCTTCTATACAGCCAAAATTTTGACTGATATATATATTTTTTTCAATGTGTTATGGTAGCGAAGTTTGAAATATGGTCAGACAATTTTAGTAATTTAAAGTTCACTAACAAAATGAACGTAGCATACAGAATAATACGATACTTGAGAGCGGATAAAGGCCTTGCGGTTAGACGGCTAATGCGTTTCAACGTGTAAATCTCCGCTATGAGGAAGCTGTGGTTTACAGATCTTGTAACGGACTGTTCGTTAAAAAATGATAGTTTATAATAAGAAATATAAATTGCTCATTAATTGCTCAATATATATATACAGAATCATTGACACTGTCTATAAAATTCTAGTAATGACGATTTGTCTACTACTACACATATTGCGTTGTTATTAACTTTGCATGAAAATTTACATCCACCTGCTTTTAACTATTTTTTAAAATTTGTTTTTATGTATTGCTTTCCGAAATATACGGTACGATCGTACTGTTAATTTTATATTTACGTTTAGTTTATGTTTTCACAATCAAATGAATAATTGTCATTGTATTTAAGAAATAAAAAAAGATCGATTATTTTATACGATAATTCCTGGAGGGATGTATTATATATGTATATAATGTGCACAGTTTATTAAATTTACAAATAACATGTTATCACAAGTTATTTTTATGTACGATAAATAAATCTAAAGGTTATTTTATCTTGAAATTAGTGAAAAAAAGTAATTGCTCTGTTGATTGTTGACTATATCCGATGATGGTGTTATCACATATACTTAGTCTGATGATTTGATGGGAAGGCAATTTGTCGCGACCGGAATAAGACCACATGAGAAGCTATATCAACGGCGTAATGTGTTTTTCCAGTCTCTATAACAGTCCCAACTACCCAACTTCTGGCTACTACTGGGAAACTCTTAACCGAAAAGCCCAATGCGAATAGCCTTTTTTTCAACCCGGTATTCAAACCCAGGGCCATATGATCTGAAAGTTACCCACTACAACAACAAGACAGTATTTATGATAAATTTATATAAGGACAAACCCTGACAAGCACCATGAATTTTTATGTGCTTAATTTATGATTATAATTCATCACGTGGTGAAGGAAATCATCGTGAGTGTTGGAGCAGCGTTGTGGAATATGCTCAAAAATCTTTTCCTCAAAGGAAGAGGCGACCTTAGCCCAGCAATGGGAAGTTAACAGGTTATTAATGTTATTGTTATGTAACATATAAGGAAGAATTTAATAACAATAAAACAATATCATACCCATGAAATCGCTTCTGAATACAGTATAGATATAACGATCATTACTAACCAGAACTTATCGAAAAGCGTTTTGTATTGATATAACGATGCAAAGCCCATGAGAAACAAGACCCCAAACACCAGAACAGGTCACGAGAATTGAACTTTCACCTTTCCGACCACGAAACTAAACAATTCAATCAAATGAACATCGTCTACATAGTCGTTATGTTACGCTTATTAAAATAACGCTCTCTATAACAGCAATCAAGTTTGATATTAACCTCGATACTATATTGGAAAAGTTATAAAGTATTATTCTTAGCACGAAGCCCAGATTGATAATCATATTCATGTATAAACCAATGTGGAAATATTGTTTTAAGGTTAAGCATAGCAAGTGCCTGCGTGCAAGCAGTGCTGTGGCCATCACAACCAAAAAAAGATGATCCCAATATTGAATCATTATCAGCGCAGCACCCTGGATGAAAAGAGGCTTGAAAAAACGGGCCACCAAGTATATGGCACTCAATATACTTGGCAATCCAAGCTTAATAATACCTCTTACCCCTTTGATTGTGACTATTTCATTTTACATTTCATGACTATTGTGAAAATTTGACAGGACAAAGTCGAAATGTCGATCAGGTCATCCAGTATAAGTAAGTATAGTGTACCTTGTAAGTTTCTGTACAGTCGAATTTTTATTAGGAACCGGCATCGGTAAGTCCATTTAATCTCTACTAAACAAAGTTTCATGCGCACGAATCTAAAATATTTTTTGTTAGTTATTTAAGTAATCCCTGCTTATCGTAATGACAACGTTTTTAATACGTAAACGATAAAAATGGCGGCCGCGTCGTAATTCCAAAGTCTATTTAGTTATTGGCGTTCCTCTGCCGTTTGGATTCACCGGATGTAACTCAGTAGTCCAATCTGTTATTCTATTTGTAGTTCGTTTGTTTATTATTTTTATCGTTTTGCGATCATTATTCGAATAGGATTTATACGTTTTCCATTATTTTATAACGAAAAAGGCGGCAAATAAATAGAATTATGATTAACATTCAATATTTAAATTTCAACTGATTATTTACAAAATTCTATAAAAGTGCTATTAAGATATTTATTTCTAATTCAATAAATAAAAATTCTTATCAATACAACAATTTGGGTAAATTATATTATAGTCTTAAAAACCTAATTAAAATAAGACAATATATTAACAAGAGCCAATAATTTGGTTCGTTACCCTAAATCATTAATCATTAAAACACCCATTAATTTTTCACGTAATTAGTCGATTAATTTAAACGAGCAGATTGTGTCATAATGTGCAGCGTATACCGTACTCACACACGCACATATCCGATACTAGTGTCGTAAACTCATTACGCTTGTTTATAGCTAATGGCGGTAAATATGAAAACTGAGATTGATTGCTAATAAAACATGTAATTGCCTTCTTACGATAGAATTTAAGTAGCTGTTTCGTAATATTAAAATAAGGTCCGGCCATTGACCTTTGGTATTTATAAATTACATAGTTAGGTTTTCGTAGTAAATATAACTCCGGAATGTTTTGATATTTCATTTACAATAAATCATGTTGATGACGTTCAAATTGTTATTTAGTGAAATGTCATCGAATATGATATAAAGCTGAGCCTACATTGAAGGTATCTCAAAAGCTGTTCTCTATAAAAAATGACATCAAATAATATTATGAAATTGTTAGTGACCCTAATTGTTTTTAACAACTTTATTACTATACAAATTTTAGTATTTTCTTTAAATTGATAATATTTAATTCATTAAATACCAAATAGCAGAATAGCGAGGTTTATGTAAAAAACAGTTGTCCTGAGTGTTGCCAGATAAATAAAATTAATTTATATTTACTTATTACAATTCCAACACGTAGATATAAACACGCGGTCGAAACCGAAAAACAATCCGGCCACAAGCCGAAATTGCTTTGTGAAAACGTCAAAATAAAATCCCGTCGAGTTACGAATTCGTCAAATATTGGCAAAATATTTCGCTGCGGAATTTTTGGACGGGAACTGTTTTCTGTTTACAGTCTGGCTGTTCGATGTTACCATATTTACAAGGTAAACAGAGGGAAATCTGGCAAATTGGGAATTCACGCCTCAAATATGCACTACCCCATAATGCATTTGAATCAAAAAATGTTTTCTATGTTCACCTATTTTGCACATACCTTTTTAGTAAATGATATTTCGTTTTCAGTTTGATATTGCTAGTGCAATATTTGCCTATCCTTTTTTTTTTTTTATTTTCCCATGGGAAAGGGATAGGAATATTTATATAGTCCTGTGATTTTTTGTTTAGTTTGTATTGGTACTTTAATAAATATTAATCATTCCTCACATCACCACAGCGTCACTAAACTTGGGAACTGAGATGTTATATCGCTTGTGCCTGTCACAATGGCTCACCCCTCAAACCGGAACACAACGAACGTTTGGCAGAAGAATATCTGATGAGTGGGTACCTACCTAAAAGGACTTGCACAAAGCCCTACCACCAAATAGAATTATAAATTTCTGAAGTACTATTATTACTATTAGTTATAGCTTGTATCATTTAGCTACACATTGCAATGTTAAATTAGTTATGATATCTACTAAATGGAAAATTATTCTTCCATAATATAATGTTTATATAATTTGCTCCACTACTAACCGTCAGTTAATGCTAAACGCTCATCGCCTATCTCTTCATCGGCTATAATCAACCAATGACCATTCAAATTAAAGGCAAATTAGGTAATATGTCTTTGATCAGCGTTTCAGAAACTGGAGATGAATTAGACCACCAGACAGGAAGAAGATTAATACAGTCTATTCAAACCACAAGAAGACAAAAGCCAAATGAGGAACATTTGACATCGATTTGACGCGATATCATTGGTCGTAGTAGTCATAGCATGAATAATCACTGATATTCACTTTAGATTTACGAAAATATGGCGTATTGAACGTGGACGAAGATCGCAACTTTAGAAGTAAAATTAAAGTGGATATAAGAAGATCAAGAACTATTAGTAGTGCTCGATATAGTCGAGATATTAGCAAATACATAAATCTAAGGTTCGTTCATCTATATTCCTGTTTGGAATAGACTATAGGTTTAATTTCACTCTAAGTAATAAGTATGTGCCAGATAAATTATATGAATGAAATCAAGATATTAAC
This sequence comes from Vanessa atalanta, assembly GCF_905147765.1. Lineage (NCBI taxonomy): Eukaryota > Metazoa > Arthropoda > Insecta > Lepidoptera > Nymphalidae > Vanessa > Vanessa atalanta. The sequence goes on along the minus strand of NC_061891.1, from coordinate 7,559,950 downwards.
TGCTGGTTTTTAATATAAATTCTATAATTTTTAATTTTATGTATAAACGGAAAGATAATTATGGTTTTGTTAATAAATGTGATACTCATAACATTGGTACAAGGAAGAAACACAATCTTATCTCTCCTGTTACTCGACTGCATACAGTCTGTAACTTTATTGTGGGGCAATGTATACGGTTTTACAACGTGACCCCAGAAAGGGTTCAAAATGTCTGTCGCCAAAATGGAAAAAAAGTCAATTGGGACCACTCACATTGGGAAAGAAACGATCGCCTCCTGGTTATTTATTTGTAATATTGAATATAGGTAAACAATCACAAATTGAAATAAAACTAGTTTTTAACGGATTTAATCGCGTATATTAATTATTTTAACATCCCGACGTTTCGAGCACTTTGCAGTGTTAAATCCACGATTAAATCCGTTAAAAACTAGTTTTATTTCAATGTGTAATAATCGCGAAAATCTAAGACAACAATCACAAATTGCCAAAAAAAACCCGCTGAGTATAAAGGTACTCGGCGAGAGCGCCGGTTCCTCTCAGTCAACTTTAATGATTTGATTTTAATCGGTAACCAATACGTCTTATTCCGGTATATTTCATTTTCCGAACACGCTAATCAATCTACCTATATATCTTGAAACTTAAAAGTGTAGTAAAAATCTACTGAACTAAAATTTATTTAGAAGTCAGCGTTAAAACTATATTATAATATAGTTAATTAATTTTTCAAATAAAAATGAAATATTAATACTAGTGACAAAAGTTTAGAAACGTTCCATTTTCAAACGTAATATTCCTTATAACATTTTTAAAAAGGACGGCAGTGATCTTATTGCCAGTGGTCACCATCCCCCATAGATATGTAGATATTGGCACTGAGAGAAATATTGATCATTACTTATTGTATCACCAATACGCCGTCAACCTTGAGAACTAAGATGATATGTCACTTATGCCTAAAGTTACACTAACTATCTGGTTTGAAGAACAAGGGAGTTCTTCAAACCAGATAACAAAAATACTAAGTATTTCTGTTCGATGGTATAATAATTATGTGATGAGTCGATGGTACCCAGACGGGCTAGCATAAGTTTCATTTCAAAATGTTAACTTTGATCGGTAACTCACGATATGTTAATTCATATAATATATGACTTTTAACACGTCTCGCATGATATTAGATAGAGGCTCCTGAAAATATTTACGAGCAAAAAATATGTATCTAAAAATTGCAGTGTTAATTAACATAAGTGTTATTAATATGTATATTACGTAGAGGTTTAAATACTCAATTTATTATATTTTAAATTAAACAATTTCATTGGTAGTTGGCACCATCAGGTCGTCTTTGATATCTGCAACGCGAGCAGTTAAGTGATAGGTACTTACCAGCGAAAGGAACATCACAGACATATTCTTCCACGCAGTTGTCGGTGTTACCACTGCGATCGGTGGCACCACTTGCGACGGAGACAGCTGACGGCGCGCGGAGTAGGATAACTTCGGTTTCAGTTTGACTATCCCGTAACATAGATCTTCTCTTGTATTCCTGCCAAACAAAATTCTATTTTAACATACTATAAGCATTATTTTTATGATATTAGGTAGCCGGGCGTGCAAAACAGCCACCTGATGATAAGTGGTCACCACCGCTCATAGACATTAGTGCTGTAAGAAATATTAAACATTCCTTACGTCGCCAATGCGCCAACAACCTTGGGAACTAAGACGTTTTATCCCTTGTGCCTGTAGTGACAATATATAAAAAAAATAACAAGTCAAACTGATCAATTTCCGCCACGGCGATTATTCGCATCAGAGATTCGCTTACTACAATATCCAATGGAATCCATATTTTACTCTCATTATTTTTTTATTTTTTCATTATCTGACTCCACGAGAAAAAAATCTTGCGCAGAATCAGCTTTGTGCGTTTTTCGAGGCACAGTGGTCCAACCAATGTCAGCTTCCAAACTCCACGCTGGTTTAAGAATTTCTTAACATAAAACCCAACGATCTTATATCTGTTCAACCTTGGCCATCCAACCCAGAACCTCAGGATCTGCAGGCTTATAAACTAGCCACCAGATCAACGATGGAGTATCAAAAGTTATAATTGATATACCACAAAACAAAAACTTTAAACAGTATACATTAGCTAATATTCAAATAAAAGTTGTTTCTAAGTTCGAAGGAATAATTCGTAATAGTTAAAATTAATCTAAAATTAGTATAAATTAATCTATCATTTATTTATGACTAGCGTCCCGCCCCGGGTTCGCACGGGTGCAATGCTGATACTAAATATATTACAAAATGTCTTTTAACATTCACAGTTTTTCAGTCATTAAACAATACAAATCGCTAAATTTTAAAGATCTAAGCATACACAGGGACAGACAGGGGTAAGCGAGTTTGTTTTATACTACGTTATGATATCTATTAGGCATTCAGATAGACAAACAAACAAGACAACATTTAAAGTATTAGATAAGTAAGAAATAACAGCCTGCAAATGTACCACTTCCAAGGTCTCCTTCTTTTGAGGAGACGGTTTGGAGTTAACTTCACCACTGTTCCACTGTTGGCACTGGTGGTACAATGTGGCAGATTACCGAACCAAATATTTAATCAAATATTTATATATATTGTACATTATTCCAAACAAAATAAGATTTATGTCTGTAAGTATCCTCTTCTTTTTTTTCTATATACTAAGAAGATCACAGTATACAATAAGGTTACATGCTTTATTATTTAGTCTGTGATATTAGTTATGTGTACTTGCAAAAACCTTGTTATCAACTAGGTCTGTCCAGTGATACATCAATTGTTACTGTTAAAAATCAACCAAGTTATAAATTATACTTAAAGTCCAAATAAAATAAAATCAATCCAATTTTAAACTGATTAAGACGTCTTCTGATTTTATGGAAATTATTAGTTTGAAGTTGTAAAAAAAGCTATTAGGCAAAGGAGAATGCATGAAAAGTCTTATGTAATAAAGGGTAGACACATTATTTAAAACACATGAAGGTGCTTTTAAGCAGTATAGTCTGAGGTACAAATACATTGTGTAAACTATTAGTCTTCATAAAATAGGTTATATTATATCTAGAGAATTAGGAAATAAAAAAACAAAAGCCTTCTTACCTGTCTGATTTTATCAAATCAAATCAAAATCAAAATACTCTTTATTGTACACCAGTAGACATAAAGTTGAATCACATTTAAGAAAGATGCACAAGAGGCGGCCTTATCGCTAAACAGCGATCTCTTCAAGGCAATCTTAGGGTAGAGGAAAGAAACAGATATAGAAAGAGGTTTTATATACAAATCTTCAAAATAATTTATAACAATAAAACAAGAAGTATATAATTTAAGCGTCAATAGCGCAATGGTTTACGGGCAGCCTAGCGATGTAGTCGCAGGATCGATCCCGACCCGTCGTCCCCACTCCTAACACAAGTGATAAGCTTAAAAGGTAGGGTAAATAGAAATATTACTAATTCCTTAATTATTGGTGGTATTGCTAATATTCTCTTAAAAAAAAATACTTACCTAGACATATAAAAATAATTCTCATACAAAATTTTTTCAAAAACTATTAAGTGAAAATTATGATATACTAGTTGTCGCCCGCGGCTTCGCTCGTTTTGTTCTGATCACGAGAACATTCTTCGAATTAGAAACCCATCGGAACAGTTTTAATTAAAATAATAGGTAACGCAAGTTCAAAATGGCAAGTTTTATATTTATAAAAGGCAGTGAATTCTTTATTTCGGACAGAGGCATCTTATTCTTTAATTTGGCTTTAATTATTTTTTTATATAATTGGTAGGCGGACGGGCAAATGTGCCGTCTTATGGTAGATGGTCACACCGTCGCTAGTTAGAATTGACGCTATAAAATGGTAACTATTCCTACAACGCTAATGCGCCACCAGCCTTGGGAACTAAGGTGCTATGTCCCTTGTGCCTGAAGTTAGTTACACAGAACTCACCCTTTGAACCGAAACACAACTATAGGCATTGCTGTTTGACGGTAGAATGTGATAGCTGAGTGATACATACCCAGACGAGCTTGCACAAAGCCTTAACACCAATAAACGTGCAACTTACTTGCCCGGGTTTGAACCAATGTTTTTTTAATAAGATTCAAATGTTCTAGCCATTGTACAATTACGACATATATAATGTCTCAATATATAAAATCCAAAAACAAAAATAGTTAATAGTATAAAATATTATATATAAAGGAATTAAGAGTTCATTCAATAAGACCTTTGGTTATATCGGTTAACGAATACACAAATAAAACTGAGTTACATACATCGACACACTTACTTTTTAATATGTATAAAACAGCAAACGAAACATTATCAATCAAACAAAGCACATTATGTGCGTGTTCTAAGTTCGTTTTAACTTTAATGCGTCGATATAAAGATTTGCTTATATATTTTATAAGGGGCTAAAAATCTATTTCAAGATTCTCGGGTATATCTTGAAGCATCAATTAAAAGACGACGTGTAATCTTATTGATGTTTTCATTTATAAATGAAATCTCCAGACGTATCTTTGTTTTCAGAATCAAGCTAAGACAACGAAACTCACTTGAACCTAATAAATACTTCTAATATTTTACTTTTTATATTCACTATTTTATTGAAATAAATAAATAAGTTAAAATACCTTTTTCACTCACGGATTAAAAAATTGCAACAGTAACTTTAATTAGATTGCATTTAATTAGACGCATAATAATACGATATTGACAGCCACGTCTTAACCCAAGGTGCAGGGAGTGCAAAAAACCCCGGGTGTCACGAGGGTAATGGTATATATGGTGGTCTGAGACCACGGAAGAGACCAGAACACTGCTTGTGCCGGGCGCTTGTTGTGCATAAGACGGGGCTGACTAATGACACCTATACTCAATACGTTTTAAAATCAATAAACACAAAATTGTAAAAGAACAAAAATAAGAATGACGGTTAATAATATTTTATAGAACGTAAAAAACAACTGAAAGGAGAAAATAAAAACAAAGAAAAATACAATAAAGATATTTATTTTATAAACGAAATAAAATTAGAAATAATACAAGTAAAGGCTTAAAATAAAAATGATAAATTATAAGAAAATACATGCTCGATACCTATTTTATTATATTAAAGAGCTATAACATTGGTAATTCATTCAAATGCTATTTTAACATTTTAATACTCCAATTGGTAATCAATTTATTTCAAAGTCAACGCAGACTTTAGACAAGACAGGCCGCATTTCGATTAGACTTAAAAAATACACATTTTATTATTTTTCTATCACATTTTTCAGTCGATTTTATTTTATTATTTCAACATTTTTTTTTTATTAATCGTTTCATTCATCTGCTAATCGTAATACAGCCTATAATATTGTCTTTCATACAATCAGTTCTATGAATTGAACTAAATATGAGGTTTGATTATTTTAATAAATAGTTCAATTCAAGATCTAAATCCGACGTCAAACAAAGACTGTGATTTAAATGTAAGGCTTGTTATGTTCCTAATACTCTCCAGAGAGTTTGTCTCAAGACTGTCTTGGCTTATGTCTACTTTACTCTATATAAACACTACAGCTAGTCTACACCTACTCATGATACTGTCATGTTGGTAGTAAAAAAAAATTGTTCTGTAAATTATGGACATTGCTATATATTCTATTTTTAAATGCAATTCACAAAACAATTTCAAACTACAATAACTAGTATATAATAAAAATTTACTTAAACTAATCAGCACCTTAGAATGTTTAAAGGATAATTAAAGGAAAAATAAATTGTCTATTTACAGATGAAAGTGAAACCAATATTGCGTTCAATATAGCACCATACGCACAGTCTAAAGGACAATCACACGACAGACACATCCGTCCGATGGCTTAGTTTTAAATATAAAATAACCAAAAAAAAAAAATCATCAGCTATTCGTAACATCGCCTTGCGATTTTTTTCGAATCCGTATTTCTTCTACAACCTCCATTATAAGCTGAAATTATCAAAGGTAGATTGATAAGAGTATTGTGAGTTCTATAATGTAACATGCACATGCAATTTGGTAACCTATGGGCCTAGACAAAGTTATATAGCACTGTCGTTTTTTTGCATATAAACCTATATACAATCAAGTATATAAGTTATAAGCGATCAATCTCTTAAATAAAACAAAGTTCATAATCGCTTCGACAATTAAGGCACTTTGTCTAGCACGCCCCCCTTTTTTTAAATATAATAATCATAATTCCTTTGTCTTTCCATACACTTCTTGGCAATGATTTAGCTGGTGAAACTGTTTCCCAATACCATGCGGATTGTTGAAGCGCTAAGTGCTGTTGATATGAATGGAATTCATAGTTTTACAATTCGCATGGGTTGAGATGGTGTTACCCATTCTACTGTTACAGAAAACTAACCGATATTTATGATATGTATATATGACCAATTTAAAAATGTGTGTCCAGCAAAAATCAAATTATTAGCTACGTGTAAATAGTTTAACATTATAATTATTTTTTCCATACAGTTTTTACTAATTTCACAATCTATACGATTTTTGCTGCACCAATATTATTATATTAGTAATGTAAGAATATAATGTATGGCTTATTAGTATTTTTAGTAGATATATAAACAAACTAGCACGATATAAAAACATCCATTTTAAGCCTAAACATCATTCCAGGTATGAACATAAAATCTATAATAGTTCGAACAAAAAACTGAGCGAGCTAAATGTGACAAGGATTTGTGGTGCAGAAAATCTTCAATCAGGACTAACCTGACTCAACGGCCTGATCCTTTCGTGGATGCTGTTCTCAGCTTGTTTCGCTGAAGGTGGCGGATGGTCAGGTGTAGGGGGTTGTTCGTAGTGCGTCGGCGACAGTGGTAGATCTGCCCTCGAGCCATCAGAATACCGTTCACATTCACTCGGACTATTCATGGACTGATCGTCTAATAAACTCTCCAGGGACGATCTCTCTTGGTTCGAGTATTTTCTTACTCTCTTGTCTGCCATTCTGGCTTCGAAATTTTCGTATTGTGGTCCAAATGTGTTCCGTCTCAGCTTCCTGCGGGGATTCTGTTCTTTTATCACGACATTTTCATACATAGCCGTGATGGCAACGGGCTGAGTGCGGTTTCTGAGACTCGGCCGAGGATTTGGCACGGGGATAGCTCGAGGCGAATTATGGTTTTCTTCGTACTCCGAGTAGGATAGCTTGCTGTCGACGTACTGGTCGACAGATCTACCGTGTTTGAGGTAAAGTTTAGCACCCTGTAACAATGAGACTTTATTGCAGAACGGCATTCTGACAGACGCTTAAATGCATAATTATTGTCAAGTACATATAGAAATAAATAAATTGGCATCTCATATAATTATAGTTCAATACTCAATATTACTATAAAATAAGATAAAATCATATATATCGAATTTAAAAATACGCAAATGTTTGGACTTATTAAACTAGAGCTAAAATTCTAGTTTATGGACACCTGCTGTTCCTGATTTGGATGACTGAACTCACCTGTATTTCATCCAAGTCGTCCTGACTCCTTGCATGGGCTCTCAGCTCATAGCTGTACCCAGAGGATGGAGAATTGACGTGGGTAGGGGACACAGACAAGTTCCTTCTGGGGGGCTTCTTGGGAGGGGTGGGCTGCAGAAATGATATATGCGTGAAGACATTCACTTGGGGAATCGAAATGTTAAAATCGATAATGAAGTAAGGATTATATTAATAATAATACGAAACAATAACGACCCATCCATGACATTTTGCTTATAGATTTAGATTAAACAAAAACTGTCATTTACAAGAATTTTTTGTTGCTTTTATTTTTGCCGAGAGGGCTTAAAGATCGCGATAGCGATCAAGATTTACAAGAATATTAGTCCGAAGTTAATAAAAGGTAATTTGAAAATGTCGGTCTAACAGATAAATTGATATCTTAAAAACAATTCACCTGATTCAATTTTAATGATGATAACTAAGTGACCTGGATCTAGTCTTATAAATCCTAATGGTCTCGACGCAGAGATCAGATACAGTGAAGCCAAGAACAGAGTAGTAATTTAGGAAAATAGACGGAAACCGCATCTATATATAGCAGAACTCATTGTCGTCACGGAACGAGATAAGTGTTCACAATTGCGTAATTGTGAATTTCAACGATTGCGAGGAACGCTTAGCTACGGTCTAAAATACATAACTTATATTATTGTAAATTACACAAAATTGAACTGTTAACGTGACTACGTTCTATCACTTCAAGACGTGTCATTGCGCGTCACCTTCTAAAATAAGGTTAAGTATCGACATTATGGGTTCGAGTTAAACGTTATAATTTCAATTTTATTAACGATAGTGACCCGTTCCGGCTTCGCACGGATACAGTTAATTTGTAAAGAAAATTATATGATATAAATATAATTTTTACCCCGTAGCATCAGAGATGAATGATGTAGGGTACGTGATCTTTAGAGTTGGACCATTAAGTCTTGAGATTACCCCTTACATACAAACAAACAAGTTTTACCTCTTTATAATAATAGTATAGAAGTATGGATAAAATAAGTATGATTAAAACACGTCCTTAATATACATTAAGAAAGCGAACGATTTTCGAGTCATAAATTAATTATATATTACTTTAATTTAATGACTTTATATATATATATTTATATACACGAAGAACGCAATGGAACTTGAACGATGCTCTGAGACTTAGTCGAAAAATCAAAATGACGTTAATTTGCACTAAGTTATCATAAAAATACTTAAACTTTCATTGTGCTTCAATCTGTATTAATTTTAGTGAAAACGGTTCGTGAAATTTACCAAACCAGTCATGAATTTTATAAGAGAGACAAGGACAAAATATTTAACCATATATTCAAATGAATATTTGTGAATACCAAAAATGAGACAAAATATTAAATTTTTAATAAATTTAAATGATTATAGTTATCTTATAAGAAGCTAATCACTAATCCTCTCTTCTCCGCCGCCGCCTTACAATTTGCACCAAACAGTATCCCTAAAGGTCCGAGTAATTTAATATTGAGTCGAGGATGAGGGATAAATTGGTAGCAGCCGGCCGTTGAATGGACAATTTTCTACATAATAGCCTGTTAGACATGATAGTTAGCTCTCGACAAATTTCTCTTCAATTCATTCCGACGAGATATTATGGGCTATAATAACTGTTTACGGACTATAAGTATATATATTACTAAATTAATGTGTGTCGATGTTTAAATCGTTGTTTTTTTATTTAATAAAAAAACTTTAAATTAGTCCTTAATTATATTGTTTTAGAGTAATTTTTGTTTCAAACATGAAAACCTAAGACGTTATGCCTTTTTAATTTTGTAATTAATTTAGCTCACTCATTATCCACCAGAACGATACAATGTTTTGATGTTAATAATATTACACTGTTAATGTTTATAAAGAACAATTACGATCCAACTGTTAATTCGCACGTATGCCTAAAAAATAGAAGAAAAAAATGGAATAAATTAATTCCTTGTAATTTACAAACATTTAAATTTATTAAATTGATGTAGATTATCTCAATGAACAACCAGCTCTCGTTTGTAAGTAATAAATTACTGTAAGTGGTAATATTTCAACACTTGACCTAATTCGAATTGAATTCTGTATAATGTCAGCGAATCGCAATAACATTAAATTATTTTGTAAATATTCTATAATATGATCATAATAAGCTTTTTCGTTTTTGCTACGATAACGCATGTTACTTTGATAACTACACATTGATTTATCCTTTTAATGTTTAATTTTACATCATTAGTGGAAAATTAAATAATATCTGTACACTATTCCAGCAATAACATGAAAAAAAAAAACAAAATAACATTGACAGCAAATTGACACGATATCATTGGTCGAGAGCTGGATTAATCAATGATATTCACTATGGATTTGCGAAAAAATGGCGTTTTAAGCGTTTAACTTCTTTTGTCAGTAGTGTGCATACTACGTTTAGGTATACGTTTATTGGCCTGAGCGGTACAAGCAATCTATACTAATATTATGACTCTGTCAAGGCCAAAATACTGAGCCGAATTCGATGAAATTTGGTATGAAGAAAGATTGAAATCCAAGGACGAACATAGGTTACTTTTTATGCCGAAAACATGAGCGAAATTACCGGATTTGACTAGTGCTTACATCTATACAATATACCTATAAAACTACCTATAAAAACCTGTTGACTCTAACACTATTAATTCGTTTTTATTTAATTGATATTGTAAATACTGTCATTAAACTGCGACAGTTATGTATAGAATACTTTTCATTTAGACGTTTCCTCGAACATTAGAATACTTTAGAATCAAAGTGTCTACATCAAAGGGAATTATATTAATCGGATGCGCGTGCGCAGACGTCGCGGTTCCGACAGGCGCGTTAATATGGCGCCAATATGGTCCTGCCATGATGATTTGTGGTAACGACTGTCGGTTTATTGAGCGTGACCGATGGGAACAATTAAGTTTAAAAGGTTAAATAATTGCATAGATTGATATATTTTAAGATTATTGGATTTAGTATAATATAAAAACAGTTAAAATATGAGAAGATTGGGGTCCAAGTAGGTATCAACTCCAAATACGATACATCATAATTATTAATTACATTCAGACATTAGACAATACGGAACAAATAATATAAAGGCAAACTATGAAAAAAGTCAGTTAATAAAATATTGTTAAAGCTGTTCCATATTTAAAATTTCGTGCATAAATATACGCCTGATTCTCAATCCATTCGTTTTTCACGACTTCATTCCTGGACAAATTTTGTAAGGGCACAGAGCAATATTATCCATTGGATTATCGGTATGGCAGCGAGACAGGATCAATATTCAATACATACATAAGATGGGTCGCTTTAAAGAATCATTCAAAAATCTGTACTGATATTATAAATACGACTATAACTTTGTCGTGTTACCTCTTCACATTTGAATCGCTGAACCGATTTAGATAAAATTTGGTATGAAGAATGAATTTACTTTTTAATTCACACTTTGAGGGGGTAAAATGGGGTTTGACGGTTTGTGTGCTATAGGTGAAGTTTTATAAATTTCGCGCGGGTAAAACCTCTATTTTTGGAATGTACATATTACCTACGTATAAAAAAATATTAATCAATACATTTATAAATAAAGTAACATCGTCTTCAGTTTAACCTAGTCTGAATATTTATAAAACAGATCAATTGCAGTGTTATTATGATCCAGTATACATATATATATATATCATCGAGTTCCACTGACCCAGATACGGAAGCTGAATTTATTTAGTAATAAACATAAGCATTAGAAATGATATCCGTTGCGCATCTGGTCAGAGATTATGAACCAAATACCAATATCAAAGAATGCTGAATGTTATTTTGAACGCGTGAATATTTAAATTTCCCCACACTAAGGAATTATTTGCGGATGGTTTATCGTCAAAGTTAATTTATTAACGTACTATTCATTATTAATAGTGCTTTGGTTTTTCTTTATGAAAAAAATAAATAAAAAATAAATGCGATTATATTATAAGAATAGGAACAGGACAGATATACATTGCGGACCTTAAAAAATAAAAATCCAAAAAAAAATCATAAAACCCAAAAGTATTCTAGACATTAACTTTTGACTATAAGACTAGTATATACTTATATACAACATAAGAAATAAAAATTAAATAAAAAAAAGAACCAAATTTCTATAAATACACATACACAAACACATCTTATGATGTCTGCAACCGTGATGAGTCCCGAAAAGGTGTACCATTCAGCTTTTATTTTACATTCGTGACAAATTGATGAATAAAAATAAATTATAGTTATATAAAATAATAAGAGTATAATATAAATAAATAAATACATTACATACTTATAATTCGTGATGTTATTTATAATTATAGCCGAGATGGCCCAGTGGTTAGAACGCGTGCATCTTAACCGATGATTTCGGGTTCAAACCCAGGCAGGCACCACTGAAATTTCATGTGCTTAATTTGTGTTTATAATTCATCTCGTGCTCGGCGGTGAAGGAAAACATCGTGAGGAAACCTGCATGTGTCTAATTTCAACGAAATTCAGCCACATGTGTATTCCGCCAACCCGCATTGGAGCAGCGTGGTGGAATATGCTCCAAACCTTCTCCTCAAAGGGAGAGGAGGCCTTTATCCCAGCAGTGGGACAATTACGGGCTGCTTATGTTTTATGTTATGTTATTTATAATTATAATTCATACAAGGTAATCCCTTTCCATTGTAATTACCAAAAATCCTTGATTAATGAGCGTCTGCGCCGCGAAAGGAGTTACTGTACTAAAGTGCAAGTCAATCGGACCTGTTGTATCAGAGATCTCGTGTTGAGTGGTATATTTACGACTTAAGGATAACTCAATTGAATTTCAAATCAATCAACAAGTTATAAGTTATATCCAACAAAAATGTATATTCATTAATTTAAACATTCATATAAAAGCAAAATAGTTACGTAAAAAGAACTAACTACCGAGCCCCGCATTACACGTGTGCTAAAGAAAATAATAAGATATTATATACGTTTAACACTCAGGAATAAAAGAGCTTTCTACCAGTGAAACTTTTTTAGAACTGGATCATTAGTTCCTGCTACATACAAACAAACAAATTTTACCTCTTTGTAATATTATTATTATATTGTATATGAATCACTTTAACAAGTAATGTGTTCATACCGATTACATATATATGAATAAAACTAGTTAAACCCCCACTATTACAGATTTTTACACATTTGGCAGAGTCGTATATCAAATAGCATTTATAGCTCGAAACAATACAATTTAAAATAGCACATGTAATCAAAATGCTCACAATGAAACACTAATACCGAAATTCCCGTCCGACAACACGAATATAGAGCTTTACTATGTGTAAACATATACCTCAGCATCGGCTCTGGCTATTGGCCAAACGCCAGTCCGCGAAATCCTATTTCCGTGGATTTCAATCTATTAGAGGGCAAAGAATAATTATTTTGAGAAATGGATTACACGAACAATTTTCTTGTTTCTAGAATTTTCTCAATATTGATCGGATTGGTAGAGATTCGTATTTATCAATTATTCTACTTACAAGGAATACTTTTCTACGATAATATGAATTATTACTACTTTAACAAAGACAATGTCTATAAGACTTGCCAACTCAAACCTTAATAAATGAGAAAATAGATCAGCTCACTTGTTTTTCCGAAAATGGTATGCATAAAACCAACGGGTCGAATTCATGGTAATTAAAAAAAATGAATGAAAACGAACGTCTATTAACCGATTTCCTTGAAATTTTCATGCATTATTTAAAGAATTATATTCACAAATGCTCAAATCTGTTTGTATATTCGGTAGTTAGGAAAAAAATGATATACAATGTTAATTTTCAAAACAATTTCTGATCGATTTTGAGAAGCGTTTTACAAAATTTTACTTTGTTATTAAATTAGATTAGTTTTTAGTTATTTGCACAATCTATCTGAAGTCTCTTTAGATTAATCTTTGACACATCATGTAACCAGCCATATGGGAAATTACGAAACACGAAATTGGGTTATGGAGTCCTTGACATGGGAAATATTTGTTATTTTCTCAATTTACATTGATACCAAATCTAAATTTAAAAAAAATCTATTCCAGTATTAAATTAATATATTAATCTATCTTTAGACTTTAAATATTAATATTTAAACATCCTAGTATTCAAAGTATACTAGAATGAAATACCTAGATGAAAATATACCAAAGAACAAATTAAGATTATCATTTTTATTTTGAAGAATTAAATATCATTAAAAATATATATATTATTGTATGTTAAGAATAATAGGAAATGAAATATATATCGTAAATGAACATTTCAAAAATATAGAAATCAAATAAAACATTACAAATTAAAACTTACATTAATCACGTTAAAAATATCCTCCGGAATATAACTCGAAATACTACACTAACTATTAACATATCACTAAAACTTGAAATATCATATACACGGATTATTCAAATTGTACACAATCGTTTCACTAAGTGCGCGACAAACGCACGCCTCGATCACATTCGCGGCACGACTGACATTCTAATTCTTACGATGGTTAAAAATTCCAGTGCCCATGTGGGAACGCTATGTTATGATTACGGTTAATCAAGTACCAACTTTGCATGTACATATTTTGTATTAAAGGGAACGGATGTGTCTAAGTTTATTATAATAAGAAATATTATTCGCGTGGCATAAGCATCACTGCTCTTAAAATGTATACTACAAAAAATGTACGATTTATGTCCGAGGAAACACATACATACTGCATCTGTGGCTAAATTTAAAATAATTGTTAAAGAACTTTCGAGTCCGAAAGATTATTATACAATTAGTGAATTCATAGATGATGGCACGCGTTCTGAATGAAACGATAGCATTCCGGCTATTTCTATCTAATATTGAAAAAATGCTGACTTATGACAGGTATGAGTATATTATTTTACGAACCGGTTATAGCATTTACGTTTGCTATAACCCAGTGTAATACTTCCATATTGGATAAATCAATTTTAATTGATTATTAATGAAATTTTGTAAAATTATTTTAGAAGAAACAAAGCAAACACATAAGCAGAGTTATAAGGGATTGTAATGCACTGCTTGGACTTCATCTATAAATATTACATTGAAAACAGAACAGGCCAGAGAGAACATACTTTTTACATTTGACGCCAACTAATTGGACGGTATTAAATTATCGTATTACGACATCCGTATCCACAAGTGGCAGCAAACGCCATGTGTGTACTGGCTTGATGATATTTATTGCATTTCTCACGACATTTTAATTTTCTTTATCAAAGGGAATTATTCTCTTACATTTGTTTTAACGCCTCCATAATTTGTAAAAACGTTCACGATACATTCCGTGACACCGTCAACTTATCAACAAAAATATAATAAGGGTGTCGCGTGACAGTTTCAGTCATGGGTAGGACGTTAGGTTCGCCGACAAAATAATTTGGAATATTAGCGTAAGTAGAAATTAATTGAATAAAAACTATTCAAACCAATTAAATTTCATAACTGCAGCTTAACCGAACATTTTGGTGAAGCATATGAATTCTTAATGATAAAATAAATAGATATAATATAAATTTCCATGAATGAAAGACATTTTGTATATTGAACTTACCGAAACTTTGCTGTATTCATGGTGATGCGCTAAATGCAGCGGGGCACAGCTAGACGCAGCGCTAGATACGCTGATGGCGTCGCCTTCGCTGGTGCCTTCTGCTTCATCCCAACGCCGTCGCCCCGACCCGCTGCGAACACCCCCGACCACCCCCGAACCCCGCTCAAGCGAAGCATCAAGCGACACATAACCTTCCCCCGGAACACCACTATCCCCTTCACACTCGGACGAAGAACTCTCTGAATCCACACTTATACCACTCTCGAATTTAGAAGACGAGGATTCGAATTTTGCCGACACAAAACTATCATCCTCGTCTATAACATTACTTATATCATTTTTTAATCTATTGTTATTGCCAAACCTAAAGGAACTACTGTGAACCCACGGTCTTTTTGTCGTACTTACGTCAGATTTTACGGTCTCCGCGTCTGAACTTTCCCCGTCCGAATGTAAAGTCCCGTCAGAATCATCAGATGATTCTTCCAAGCACGTCTTAAACGACGCATCCGATACTACTGTTATGTTAGAATTACAAGATTGTAATGACCAATTTCCGGAGTGTTCCGAGGAGCTCGATTTTCGTAACAATTGCATAGTATCAGAAGCACAAGATGTGTTAGCGTCAGTCGATGTTGAATTAGTACCTAAAGAAATAACTTCTGATATGTCCTTTATAGAATACGGTCGGTCTGTTGAAGACATGGAAGAATGTGGAGACATTGCGACATATGGAGAATCATCAAAACCAAAATCTTTTAACTCTGAGTTATAATTTTTTACGTTTTTCCTAATAACATCTTGTATAGTAACAACGGCATATGGTTCTTCTAAATTGGAAGGAACTGATTTATTTTTAATTAAACAACCCTTTTGTATTGTCGAAGAAGGAGAAAATTCTAAGGTGATATCAGGCGTTGAAATACTTTTCTTCATTGCTGAAAACTTAATAACTAATTCCAATGGCGTATCTCGTTTATTCGCATGTAAAGGACACATTCCGGAATCACAAAAACATCGAAATGATGAAGAAACAAATTCTAATCTACTTTTTATTGCATCGAAATCTATAGTTACTTTATCTTCTTCGTGACTTTGGATATCTAGTAAGTCTTCGGCACTACTATGGAATTTCGGAGGTCGCGGTTTACAAAAGCATATGGCTGTTTCGAAATAACTATCTCTTTTATCATTAGGAAGATTTGGCACTAATTCTTCGTCGTTGTAAAGATTGTCTCTATTAAAAATGTTAATAAATTCTTTTACTGTCGGAGCTTTGTAAATACAATGACCCGTACCACGAATGTGATATTTGCCCAGGGATTCTTTCAGAAAAGAATTGCCCCTTAGTGTAAAATCTTTTGTGTTAGAAGAGCTTCTATCTACCTCAATGTTAGTAAATGTCTTATGTCTGAATAGTACTTTTTTCTTAACCTTTTCTGTTTTCTTGTTCGGTAGAGTACCTGTCATTGTAAGATATACCGACTTTTCTTGCACATCGTCACTACAATCTACATTTTCAATTGCACTAATCTCTGTAAAGTTTGAGACATCTGATGCATTTGATTGTGTCCTGTTTATACTAGATTTACTTGATTCCCTATGCAGAACAATTTTACCATGACGAAACGACCTTGATTTTTCCGATAGTAAAATATCTTCCAAATTAGTTTCATCGATCATAGAATCCGATGACAAAGTAGAAGATCGACTTTCACTAGGAGATGATTGATTAGATATATCATTTGCAGGCAATATTGACCTTTTAGGTGGTTCGGGTGCTTTTCTTTCAGGCTTTATTAATACATTTTCGTATAATTTTTTTTTTTCAATTTCAACCGGCTGTGGAATATGAGTTCTAACTGCAGGAGTTGGTTGTCTTAAATTAGTTTTTTCAGGTAGGATATTCTCATAAATCGCATCTTCATTTTCTAGTGAAACGATTACATTTGATCTGGGAGGTGGTTTTGGAATAGATTTTATGCTTTCTTCGCTTAATTCTTTTTGCGTGGAAAGTTTGGATGAAAATTCATACGATTCATAACATTCGTTAACTAAATTTGCATAATCTGTAGAAACATTAGATATACTATTACCTGATCGTCTAGGTTCGAATATACTAAGTTTTGTGTCATAGTTAATTGCTTCTGTCATTTGTGTTTTATCTATTTTACCCTCGCTATCTAATACATTAATATTTTCGATAATAGATTCATGAGAATCACTAAGCTCATTGTTTTCGGATATATTTGGTAATGAAGTTTTAAATCCTGGACAACTCCTATTACTCCTGTTTACAGCAGAATCTCTATTCAAAGTGCCAAGTCTATCTAATGAAATTGTGTCAAATTCGTCTGTACAAATAATATCACCCGATTCCTCCTTTTTCGACAAAATTTTAAAAAATTTACTATTTCCTATATGTAAGGCGTTCGAGCTTAGTTTAGAATCCGATTGTTTTAGTTTACCATCGACATTCGACTCTAACCCAGGATTAGATATGTTAGGAGCAGAGTTAAACTTTGCTTTGAGGCCCAAGCATTTTGAAGCAAGCTTTTTAACAAAACTCTGAGGTGGATTTTTTGTTAGAAAAGATGAAGATGGTGTTAAAAGGCTATCACACAAGTTATTATTTTTCTGGGTCTCTGGAGCTTTCCTGTAAATCACATAAAGCAACAGAAATAATTATAAATAATAATAAAATAAAAAAACATTTGGTTAAGATGCACATATCTAAATTACCGCCACCACAAGCATCACTAATTATAAAGTAAAATGTTATTTGGAAACGCTCCAGTCACTTAAAAGTGATATTAGTTGACTAGTTTTCTTTTTGAGAACTAATTTAGCTTTGGTTTCAACTACAGCGGATGTGCTTCGACCTGGTGTTGATAAACGCTTAATTTCGTCAAATGGTTCAAAGACCATATCTTTAAATGACATTTCTTCGTTACTTAAAGGAAGTTCTTCATTTTTATTTCCACATTTAGTATGTATATTGACTTGATTGGGGTTTATTTTGTCTACATTTTCACAGCTATAGTAAATATCAAATGACTTTGTTTTTTTAAGTTTGTTACGCCTACTGGCTGGGTATTCGTGGCAAAAACAAGGTAATTCTTCAAAATTTTGTTTCTTTTCGGCAAATGGATATGCATGATTACGTAAAGCTTCAGGATTTAAATCATAATGTTTATACGAATTACTATTTTCGTAGATACAGCCAAATTCACCTCTATTGTGACAATTAGATACGAAATCAATTTCAGGTATAGATGATCTTCTAAATCTTAAAGGTTTACTGATATAGTTTTCATAATTAATATTGTTATTATAATTTTGAATACAAATATTTGCGTTTAAATTAAAAATCATTTGCTTACTAGAATCAGAACTCAGTTGACCCCTCATCTCTACGTACTGATCATTAATCATTTTATTGAAATCACCAGAAAGTTCTATTTTACAATCATTTGAAAAATTTTCGTAAATAATGTCATTATTATTGTTTACATAAATTGGTTCACGACATTCATTCTCAACCTCATACACATTATAAATGTCGTTTTTATGTCTATTTATAGGCTTTGGAACTACTACAGGCTTTTTCTTTTTGATGGTTGGTGACATTGAAATTTTTTCGTTTTTTATGTCGACAATAGACAAATTCTCGTATATTTTATCGTTAGAATGTGATAACAATTTGCTTAAATTTTTACGAAATAAGTGATATTTTTCTAATTTAGTGTTTTCATTCCCATTAATTATATCCCCAGACGGACGTTGATATGAAATTGTATTTCTACGCGGAACTTTGTTATGATTATAATTTTTATTGTTTGTATTAGACACATTTATTGGATGATAATTAGAGTTAAAGTTAGTTAAAGCGTGATCTTTAGCATTTGCTTTTGTATTAAGTAAGGCTTTGGAAACGGTAGGATACCTGGAATTAAAATAGTTGCTGTTTAAATCATGCCTTCTAATTGGCATCTTAATGTAAGGAAAACAATTTTAATCGCTCTTAAAATAGAGTAAATTGAAAAAAAATCCAAAATGTCCGTGAAAGAAACACATTTAAGGTTCATGTTATTTTAATTTAATTTGAATGTGCTCATTGCAGCCAGTTCTTTGGCAACCCTCAAAGGACGGTCTTTTTCTCGCATCATACAAACTTGTACCTGACCGTTTCTAGACAAAATCAAAGGAACGGAAGATTTTAATGAGGGAGGCATTGACAGTTTTTGTTTTGCATCCCTCTGTTAAGACAGCTTTTTCTTGAGCGGAAAACGTAGGCATTGTATTCTTCTAGACGTGTTACAATCGTATATATAATTTAATTAATTACAATATTAATATTTGTGTGTTTTCTATTTTGTTGTTTAGTTTCATATATATAATATATATATCGTCATCTACTTGACTAACGAACACTGTTTTTTTTTTTTTTAATAATTGAAACGCGTCAACATCAGCTCCTATGAAGTATCATATGAAGTAATGCCGGTCACACGTTTAAAAAATAATCGAAATTCGAATGCTTAGAAGGCAGTCGTTTGAAAACATCAAAAAGAGAATTCCCCAAGATAGCAATCAAAAGTTCAAAGGTAGAACGTCGTGTGTCATAATTGAGACGCCGACTCTCCAATTAAAAGCGAATGTTTAGAGCCTCTTCTGTAAAGCATCTTTGAGTAATTACAGAGAGAGATTCCTTTGCAAAACCCTCAGTGACACGGACGTTTAGAGAAACCGCAAGCCGTCTAGTTATCTGAACACGTTTAAATATCAAAGAGAATACACTATTTAATATAAGGTGACTTGTTTTGCATGCAATGTTAGTGGGTTAAAAGCAAACAAACAAAACAAAAGTAGTGTCGTACAAATAGACCCACAATCCACAATCAATTTCAAATTTGCTAAGCCTCTTAAAAATATCTGATGACCTTAGATTATATATTTATCTAGATACATAGTCGTACAACAAACGTTACAGTCAGTTACACTTGACACTCGCCAAATGTCATACTACTTTACGAGTGAGCGTAAATTTAGTTGTCTATTCTTTTCGACGCTTTCTCAATTTTGACAGTATCTAGACATATAAATAATCAAAACTTATGGCATACTTCGTCTTATCTAATAAAATATATTTTCAAAAATAACAAGTTGATAATTGTCATAATCGATACCATCGACACAAGACATTAATTTATTACTGATTACATTGATTTTGATGAAATTTTTATTTAAAATGTTGTTTACTATCAAATACATAGATACGCAAAAATAAATTATAAAAACAGGTATTCTTTAACAATATTTAAATCATCGTGGAAGTCAAAAATATTTGATATTGTATGAAATATTTAAAAAAAAAATTAACATAGAGTTTTCTTTTTTTCAAAATCAACTAAAACTTTTTTTTTCTGAATATACTTACATTACAGGGATGCGGGGGTATCCGGTGGGGCTATCTTGTACAGGGAAGGGAGGTACATCATCTTCGCTTTCATAGGTATTTCTAGTTCTTTTCTTATATTCTGGTAAAATATATATTAGTTTTAATAATACTAGTCACTTTGCTATTTAAGTGCAACATATCTTTTAACGAATATATGTATCGAGATTTAACAATAAAAAAAAACTTAAATGACAACATGACGAGCTAAGAACATCTCATGTAGACCTTAATTGGATGGATCATGATGATGATGGACATCTCATTTATTAACGAAACGTACAAAGAAAATTACAAATATCCGAACACATACTAACGAACGGTATTATTCAAAAATATATGCATCCTCGTTTCAATATTAAAATCCATAACAATTAGTATTTTCTGGTTTATTAAAATTATAAAAATCACCTCTTATAACCCTTCTGACTTTCCTCGTCGCTTCTTCGGGATAATCAGCGAGAACACCTTCGACGGTCTTGTCTTTACCGTCTACTGCGTTCAGATCAGCACCAGCGTCGAGTAAGCACCGAACGACGTTTGCCTTACCGAAGCAAGCCGCTTGGTGGAGCGGCGTTCCGGCATTTGTCCGTACATTCGGATCGATTCCAGCCTCGAGGAGGACTTGGACAACTTCTCTGTTTTAAAAATTAAAAAATATCTCAATCAAGCGCGGAAACATTCACAATAAATTCGAAAAAAGAATACGCAAAATATCACATTCACCGGTATAAACAATATTCAAATTTAAATAAAACGCTCCAAGAAATTTCTATGGAAATACTTTTTCATCTTCTACCTTTTTTTTTCTAATTGTCATAGGTCGGCCCAAACAAAAGCGGACAAGGAAAATAAATACGATTGGCGGCAAACTCGACGAATGAATTTCGTATTTTTCATTTTAGAAAAACATTATACGTACATATACAGTCGGAATGTACTTTTTTTATTTATATACTCATGTTTAAACGCATTTAACAGATGTGATGAACTTATCATTAAATTCGTCAAAATATCCATTACGTCAAATTAAGGATATCATTTAGAGCCTCTTAATCGATAATTGCTGGTTCGAGACCAGACGAGCACCTGAATATTCATGGGCTTACTTTTGGTATAAATTGCGTTCATCTCGTTCTGGGCGATGAAGAAGAACATCGTGAAAAAACCTGCATATATCTAATTTCAATGAAATTCTGGCTCATGGGTATTCAGCAACAAAAGTTGGAACAACGTCGAGAGGCATTAACCTAAGTAGTGAGATATTTACAGGCATTTATTATTTTATAACAATTTTAAGATAATATATTTCGCTTGCTGTGATAACTTTTATACGCGTTGCGCAACTTATATATAAAATAAAAATAATTAAGCTAGTCAATCCTTCTACAAAAGTACGTTTTATAAGACCACGTTTTCCTCCCAAAATGCTCAATACATATCAAAACAATAAAATAGTCTTAGACATTCACATATGTGAATCGAATATTTCAGCATTCATTACTAAAATGACAACATTTGGATGCTATCACGTGAAAAAACAAAGGTATTTTTTGTTTAACAAAACTATCAATCAAGTGCATAACGTCATCAAACATCTCCATGTCACGAATTAAGCCATTGAATATTCATGGATGCCGTGTGTGTGTAAAACGGGACGATTTCATTTATATATAAATACTAGCAGCCCGTCCCGGGTTCGCACGGGTGGACATAAGAATTCTTTTAAATGTTTACCTTTTATTTATATATTTTTTTTGTAACACATCTATTTATACTTAGTATACGAATTTGTACATCGTTTTTTTATTTAAGTAACGCATTTAATCTTAAGGGAAAGAGTTTTTTTATTTCTATGACTTATTAAATTCGTATTATCTGTTGAATGGAATAGCCCATTTGAATAATTTAAAAGGTAATCAATATGAATTAAATCAGTCTTGAAAACAATATGACAAATAAAACCCAAACCAAAAAAATAAATAAAATAAAACAATATGATTTGTGTTGACATGTACTAATTTGGGTCGGTATTTCTATTAACATTTAAAACGTAAAAAGTGGTTATCGTGACATAACGATAATAGTTGGACATATGGTATCGCGAAGTTTTTTGTAGATATTGATATGTTCTTTAATATTGTAGAACTTACTTTTGTTCTATCAACAATAGTTTCCGCAGCGCATTCGACGAAAGACGTTCTAGGGCACTTTTTACACCTAGGGTTACGTTACTTAAGTTTTAGTAAGAATCCCTAATCTTTTCTAGCAGTAAATATAGCCTTTGATAATCAGGTTAAAAGTAGCTTTCCAACGGTGAAAGAATTTTTGAAATCAGCATAGTATTTTTTGAGTTTATTCATTACAAACATACACACACACAAAAATACAAATTTCTTCCTCTTTATAATAGCAGTGTAGACTAGATGTGCCCGCGATTTCGTGCGCGATTGAATTTAACAAAAATTTATTGTTGTAGCCTGAGTTACTTATTCCTTATTACATCAGCGATCTGCCAGTGAAAGTACCGTCAAAATCGGTCCAGCCATTGACAAAAAATTGAAGATGTTATTTTGGCATATGTACCATGTATAAATACATATGAATTTAGTAAAAAGCGGGTATTTTAATATTACAAACGGACACCCCAATTTTATTATATGTATAGATATCGACCAGTTTTACGCTAAATTTCATCGCATTCGTTCGAATTCACTTTACGCATGGATCAAATTTACAAAATAACTTTCATGTTGCTTATCTCGAAACCATTGTTGTTGTGTTGATACTTTACAAGCACATTTGAATCATTTTACACAACTGTATTAAAGCTACTGCTACCACCGGAATGTAGATTATATCGATAAGAACCGGCAAGTAACTCAGTAGCAAATATAAGAATTTTACAATGTTAGTATGTACCTATATAAGTTTGTCATTTAATATAAACCAATTATATAGTTACATACATATATATAACTGATGAGTTTTTTTGTTGGTACTAATCTTATAAACCATCAAGCTAAGACCCCAATGCTGGTGAAGCAGTAACGTTCAAGGAGTGCTCTTACGAAAGTTTAACTTATCACTGATACAACGACATGTATTGGACCGTTTTGTGCATAAATGTACCAACCCATTAGCATATATAAGAGACCGCCATTTTTTATAGCGAAGGTAATCCTGTTAAATTACATATGTATATAACTTTAATCTTATCCTTATTGTTTTTAATACATTCCCTTCTTTGTTTGCCACTTTGGTTTTCCCATTTAGTTTTCGTTGTGGTCGTGTAATTAATTTTATCACTCTAATAATTTAGGCTACTATTTAAGTTAATAAATCGTGGTTTCCTTATAGTATATTATATTTAATTACATAATTTTATAGCAGGTTTATTTATAAATTTCAGTCAAAAACTATATTTAGCAACTAAGGAAAACAATCAAATAATATCAAATAAATATTAGGAAAATTACAATCAAATATCATAATATCAATATCATTTGTAAAGAAGGCATATTATTCAATACAAGATTATATAGATGATAAAAAAGCGTGGAGCTAATACTTGTTGACTTCCAGGCAGAATATATTACATACGTATATAATTGTATTTAACTAACATGGCTTTGTATTTTTGAGAAATGTTGAAAGAGAGTAACTACCGAGTTTCTTGCCGGTTCTCCTCTGTAGGATCTGCATTCCGAACAGGTGGTAGCTCCACTTAATATAGTTTATTAAATGACGATTCAAAAGTGCTTGTAAAAGTTGCCAACTTGAATAAAGTATATTTTGATTTTGATATTTTTGAAATGTAAACAATGGCGTATTCGTAATAAAATCAAAAACCAACAATAAACCAAAACGTTATTGACGTAACCGACAATATCTGACATCCCCATACAATGTAGGGTAAATTCGAGCGGAGCCGATTGAAGCGTTATAACGAACAAATGAATATGAATATCGCGAATGCGGCGTGTGTACACGCCTTTACATTAGCATATATTAATATTCAACAATAAATAGTAACATCGTGGCACACACGGCGCTTTAATAGAATTAGACGGCTGTCTCGTAAAATTATAACATTTTACGTGTACATTAACATGAATTCCACATGTATAAACGTTTAAATAACATGTATACTTCGCTGTCCTTGGTCGTACATATCTTATAAATTGGTCTACTGTACAAGGGAACGAATTGTACGGACGTGATCTTTCTTTGAATACAAGGCCGTTTGTTGCAAAGGTTTCTTTGATGCTAGGGGTATAAGCAATTCGCGCGTGAGCCAGGGAACTGCAGCCATAGACATACACCTTAGTTTCCAAGGTATTATCATTCATAAACTAATATGTCTCACAATCAGGCAGAGAACTCATCTTTCATAAGGCTTAACTCAAACTTATTGCCACAAACGTGCGGGTCGATGAAAACACATGACAGATTTTCATACGTCACACGCGATGGTAACTTCAGATTTATTTTAATTATGGAAAAACTATTCAAAAGTTCTCGCAAGAGACATGAAGAAATAATATTTTGATTTGATTTGATGTTGTCAATGCCGAGACGATTTATAACACAAACTAAGTGAAGTGCAATGAAAACCTAAATAAATACTTATCAATTGACAATAAAACATTTGAAAACATCAAACGAATTTATTACATATAAAAACAAAACCTGAGCAGTATGCATATAAAGAAATAATAGCAAAGCAAATAAAAAAAAAACATTATCGCGCCATAGTTATTTTATTAAAGCGCGTTATAGGTTTATACGCTACGACCATACGGACCATAATAACCACAAATGTCTTCTAAAGGCAAGCTGTATAAAAGATGCACGTAAGCGGGTGGAATGAAAATTTGTGAAGTTGAATATAATTTGTGTTTGTATTTAACCCCTTTAGGGTAGATTATTTAAAAACGCTTAAACACGTATGTACTCATTTTTAATCAGTATCCCTAAAATAAAGTTTCATGTTTTTGTAACTTGAAAAACGACGGACTTCCATAAAAACTTTTAAACTCTATTTCACCCCCTCAGGGGTTGAAATAGAGGTACTCGATAAAACGATCCTACTCACCAAATTTCGTGGCCCTATCTTTAATACATAGGCAACGCTCGGCGATGATGAATCAGTCAGTAGGGACATGTTATTTTATATGTATAGATTTATAATATACTCACATGTGTCCATTCATGCTTGCTCTGTGGAGAGGTGTGGAAGAAAACTTCCTTACCCTCCAATTCGGAAATTTGTAGGGATGCACCAACATCGGATGGTATTTGATCAAATGTTTGACTGTTGGCAACCTGGCAACAAATCAATGCAAGATAAATCTTTATGTTTTAATCGTGGTTATTTGTTTTAATTTTTGGAAATGTTACAAAGAAGATCCCTCAAGATAAAAAACATTATTATATTTTACCTTTACTTTAATACCTAGAAAAACAAAATATACCATTTATTATTAACATAATAATGATTGATAATTATTTATATTTTACACATTTTAGTTGAATATAAAAGAGCTACAAATCTTAAAATATTTAAAATCTTTTAAAACATAAAAACCGTTTAACACTTTTTGGTTGTCAAACAATTTGATGCATTATAACTACAGGTTATTATTATTACCGTATATTTTCAGTTATTTTGTTTAGAAATAATCGTCGTTGAGCGTAACTTTTTGAATTTCCGCCAAGAAAACTTAGCAAATACACAAACCAAAGTACCTTTTGCGAGTTTCTTGTAACATAACCACATAAAGAGTAGGGAAAGTTCGCCTTGAAGTTCGGCGAAGTTGGAAAATCTAATTTCTAGAGTCGACCGCAGTTTCAAAGGATACTAACCGTAAGATAGTTCCTCGCATAAATACGGAATATCTCGCATAACACACGTGAAGAGATCAAAAGCGTGTCAAATATAAACGATGGTGTCATACAAATTGTCAAGAATATCACATATTATTTTTTTCGAAAATAAATTATTACCTCCAATATCAATGAAATTCAGATAGTTTAGTTTTGATTGATACCAGTTTGGATATAAGCTGAACCATCGCAACGCAAACTATAAATTTAAAAAATTTAATTAATCATTACGCCATTGAAGTGTACAACAAAATGTACGAATTCCATACAATACAAAAGAAATGGAGACTATAGTTTAATGAATTTCGCAATTCATTAAACTATAGTTAGTATGTCATGCAAGACACCGTCAATAATATTCAGAGAACTCACCTTCCATACTGAGCAGCGAGGTCTAGAGCACTTTCGTCCTTCATATTCCTTATGGTAACGTCAGCTCCCCTCGCTATGAGCTGGGCGACAACATCTACAGAGCCGAACTGTGCGGCCAGGAGTAGAGCTGTCTCGTTTTCGAGGGTCTATTCAGCAAACAATGACAGTTAGCAATTAATTTTAATTTTATATCAAAAGGGACAAACAGTTTTTCGTATTACAAATCGGGCACTACATATTGGATCCAAGGTTATTTTTATTTAGAATAGATACCTGTTGGTAAGTGATCACCACCACCCATAGACATTGGCATTTTAACCAACCCTTAAACCGTCAATGCGCTAATATCCTTGACCCTTGTGTAGTTTAGTTAGGGACACAACGTATTAAGTATTACTGTTTGGCGATAGAATATGAATGGGCCTTATCTAGCGACGATAGATGAATGGTAACAAATGTTAAGCACCAGAATTAGTTCTTCTAATTCCGAAATATGATGAAATATAATACTAATGTCTTCTTGACTGAGACACGCAATCCACTGGTGTATTCGCAAACAGAGGTGGAACTCTCTACACCCCTCACCCTCACAATCCGATAGACCGAGCTGACAGGAGAGAGATGAAATACTAAATGATATATAAAAACGATGATAATTGTTTTAAAAATAAATCTCACCACGTGATTCACGTTGACCGGCGGGTTGTTGTGGGCCAGCAACATCGCTACGATAGACGAGTCGCCTTTGAACGCTGCTAGGTGGAGGGGCGTAGCGCCCTTGTCGTTTGACACGCATGGCGACGCGTCCACGGACAGTAGGAGATGAACTATCCCTCTATAAAAAATAGACAAACCAACTATTAATATCATGCTAATACACACATACATAACAAAGTAAAAACTTACCCATACACAGATCAAATACAGGCAAAAAACTACGGATCTCGGCAAAGATAGTGTGACTCAATTCCACTCTAAGGGAACTACACCGTATCAAATACTAATACAAGTACTAAATTATATTTTAATAGTTTCAAAATCAGAAGCACGATTATTTACTTATTTCTTAATCTAATTATAAATAAAGCATCTTCAAACTTAAAACGATATTTCAATCCGCAAGTAAGATTTCTTATTTACATTACGACAAACTAGATGGCGTTAGCAGTCATTTAAATCGCGCTATCGTTGACGCTACTCCGATTGCTCAAGTATGAGGGCTTTCAAATGAGCAATACAGACAAACAGACAAAAAATTCCAATTTTTTCACAGTAATGTAACAATTTATTACATTACTTCAATAATTTAATCGATAATAATTGTACTTTGGTCCTTGGGGACCATAATGATGGCATAATATATATATGTCAACACGTGAACACAAGGGCGAGGCATTCATTTACGTATCTTGACTGTACTTCGATAAAATTTATTTATATTATAATTTGCAGATAAACGTCAATAACTACAATTTAAAACTGGATATGAAGTTTTATATAAAAAAAATGACAATATTATTGGCTTAAACGGGAGAAAATATCGACCTTATAAATACAGCATTATTTTATGTTATCCGATTTTGTGTTTTACATCTCTAGAGATAATATAACGCATTATCTTACTTGTGACCCTGTAAACACGCGTGGTGAAGTGGAGTGTATCCGCTATCATCTTGAACATTGACCCCAGCACCTCTTCTTAAGCTGAAACAAAATGATAAATTTAGTATAAAAAATAAAAGGACAAAAGAATCCGCAGTCGGTAGGATTCGAACCTACGCTCCCAGAGGGAATCTGATTTCTAGTCAGACGCCTTAACCGCTCGGCCACGACTGCTTCTGGCAATAGCATCAAAAACACTAAAGAATATCGACCATTTCTTAAAAATACTATATAAAATGATTACATCTATTATTAATAAAAAACATATACAAAAATGTAGATACGATGATATTTAAGCAGAAATAATACTTTTATAATATGTTAGGTATAGAATAGAGGACTAACTTTATCGTCGATATACAAGGAAATAGATTTTATAATTGCAAACTATTCAGAATCGGCCTTGACACGTTCCCAGCTCATTAAATAAGGGTTCAACGAACTCCTCGAGAGAATGGTCTTTTGTAATAAACGATAAATCTAATCTTGTGTACACTAGAGACGAAAATCATACAACAAACGCGATAACAGTTAGTTGATAGCTTACATCTGTTTCAACATTAATTACAAAAATAAAGTAACGTTAGCCGTCGCAGGCGTTTATTGTTCTTTTGCTTATATATATACAAATTATACAAGGCGATTGAATTATGGTAAGTGTTCGTCCGTCCAGCGACATTGGTATTGTTATATTAGTCATAGCTTACATTGTCAAATGTCTATCAACATGACTTATAGGTTAAGTTTGCTGTGGCTGTGATCGCACTTGCTCATTCAGAAAATTACGTACATCGTGATGTTATCTCGCAGGGGAAAACTTTGCGACGAATGTTAATTCTGAGCACTCACGTATTTGATATAAATGTAAGAAAGGGATAGCGATATTTTAAATTCTATCAAATGCGCACCAACATAAGTACCAGTTTTTATGTGTAATTCGTGTGTATAATTCATCTTTTGCTCGGCGATGAAGGAAAACATCGTATGATAACCTGCATGAATCAGAAGATAGTCTGCCTGTGTGTATCCGCCAACTTGCATTATAGCTGTAAGGTAGAATAACTAAAATCCAAAAGGAGAATAGGCTTTAGCCCAGCAATGTTACATTTACCGACTTTACTTTTACATATTTTAGTAGGTTTATCGCAGAAGCAGAGGGGCCCTAGGAACAAACACTCCATCACACAGGTGGTACATTTCTGACTAGCCAAGTACGAGAAGTTGGCTAATCTACCTTAGGGATGGTGACCGTTGACGTAATCGGTAAGAGCATTCAAACATAATACGTAAAAATATGAAACATTTCGATGTGTCGGTACACTAACGTATGATTAAAGCAATAGCAGGAACTTTTAAATCCAATAATAGACATGAACTATAATAATAGTTTTAATACTGCAGTCGAGTGTACGTAATGAAAATGATAACGTGCATTTGTTAATTCTTTTTTAAATTTTCAGAATAAACTATTAGTACAAATTCGTTCTAGTTTTTCTATGGAATTATTCGCTTAACGCTATTCGCTAATGGCTTCGAGTTGTGTCAATTACACTAACGTAATATACTGTTATTTGTTCCTATTACATGGGTTTGGTGAGCTCTGACAATGGCTTTATGGTGTACATTGCTAACTTTAAGAATTATTTATATTTCATAAAACTTATACACGAACTCAACTTCCACCAACCCGCATTGGAGCAGCGTGGTGGAATATGCTCCAAAACCTTCTCCTCAAAGGGAGAGGAGGCCTTAGCCTAGAAGTGAGAAATTTACAGGCTGCTAATGTAATGTATAATACGAACTCATAATATTGTAGGTACTTCACTTCACTTGTACTTGAGTCGAAACAAACAAGACATAGTTATGCCTACAAATTTACAATACCATCTTATACATGTATATTGTGAAAACAAATTACATATTCTGCCTTTAAACAGTAATACTTTGTATTGTAGTTGGGGGACTGTGTAACTACAGACACAAGGGACATTATATCTTAGCTCCCAAGGTTAGAGGCTCATTGACGCGGTTAATATTCTTTACGGTGCCAATGCCTTTGGCCAGTGTTACCGCTACCACCAGATGACCCATTTGACATAAAACAAATTTGTTCATAATTAAATAAATAAATAATTTAATTTACAAAAAATGAAATGTTTTTATAAAATAAAATATTGCCGAATAATTAATATAAATTAATCTTATATAATTTTTCATACTAAAAACACATTTTTGCATCATAAAGTATTCAACTCCCAAAAAAAAAACAAACAAATATACGATGTATTTACACAGTAGCTATTAAAAAATTTAATCCTTGCGCACCTCCTGGAATCCATCATCAACGAATTATCTCAATGCGACTGATTACCTTAATACCTCAATTACTACCAAGTTATTGTATTCTCATATAAAATTCACTTTAAGCTTACAAGGCGATACGATAAGAATTAGGTCAAAATAGACTTTATGGGTTTGTTTACACACACATGCGAGTAGGGCTGTAATACTTAAGTAAAGCATGTACAACGTAATGGCACGTATTGGCTGATTATTATTAAATATATTACCTACTACTAAGTTGAATTAACATTGTAACAATTATTTTTAAAGTTATTATTATTAGTATGATACAAAACATTGATTTTGTTTATAAACACAAGTAACCAAATAAAAGATTATATGTGTCCCATTGCTATGCTAAGGTCTCCTCGCCTCTTGAGGAGGCTGAGAGCTTATTACACCACGCTGGTCTAATATAGCTTGGTGGATTAACATGTGTAAGTTTTTCATCCGGAAAGTGCAAGTTTCCTCGCGATCTTTCTCTCCAAAGTCAAGCAAGAAGTGAATAATATTGTCACTGATACAGGGCCGAGGCCGTAATCATGGGCTAAGATGCAAGTGTTCTAGCCTGAACTTTGGCCCTTATACACTAACTAGCTAATTAATAAAGTATCAAAAAGTAATTAAATATAAAATAATGAAGTAAATCAATACATAGATAACATAGTATTTAAGGAATAATTAATATCAAAGGAGGTTAAATATAAACTCATTAAACACGTAATATACCAATTATGTCGAAAAAAAAAAGTTCGGAATAAGTATATTCAAAAACGGTCAAAATAAAACATACGATACCTGGAATTTAATATAATATAGTTTTTTATATATCGGTTATGTTACGGCCTTCCGAGTATTATTCAAGGTCGGATGTATGAACACGCGACCGTTTTGCTATTTAACATTTACGAATCGCTTTTTATTATTTTTACTTAACGGTAACAGGTTAAGCATTCCATTTAAAAGTCAATAACACTTCCGGTCATCGAATTCCATTAGGTTTTTACTAAAAATATTCGGTATTAGTCTTATAGTATAAATATATTATACTTGTATATAATGTTATAAAGCCGTTGATTTTTTTTTTTTTTGTTTAAATGCGCAATCTCCGCATCTATTTGCCGGATAAAAAATGCATTTTATAGATTTATTGTTGAGGAAAGGATGTTGAACGCATTTAATTCAATACAAGATTATATAGATGATAAAAAAGCGTGTGTTTATTTTAAATGTTGGAAAAGAGTAACTAATGAGTTTCTTGTCGGTTCTTCTCGGTTGAATCTACATAACGGTGCTTAGCTTCACTTAATAGAATTTTGTAAAATGACGATTCAAAAGTGCTTGTAAAAGCCTACTTGCATAAAATATTTTGATTGATTAAAACCGCTCAGAACAGCTAGTAGGTATACAAGGCTAAAAAAAATAGTAATTCTAAATTTAAACAAGGAACTCACCTATCAAAAAACGACACTTTACTTTTAACTTTCCTCTTAGCTTTACAACATTTTTTGTAAAGATTCGTTTTAGCGTCACACAGATCACCACATATATCGAACGCACTGAAGCAAGTCACTTTTCTCTGTAAGTCATTCATATTCCCGAATCTCGTGTCAGTTCATCGATCACGAGGCAACAGAACTGAGACGAAACGACCAATGCCATCACCAGATTACGACGAGATGATTCACAGGAGAGTCCCGTCTCACGAAAACAGGTTTCAAGACGAACTCAAATGAATAACAAACCAACGACATTATAGGAAGGGCTTTATTTAATGAAGTCAGATTGTCATGCAAAGCAAGAATAGATAAAAGAAAGATAAGATAGGATAAGTGGCTCAAGGAAATAT
This sequence comes from Vanessa atalanta, assembly GCF_905147765.1. NCBI lineage: Eukaryota > Metazoa > Arthropoda > Insecta > Lepidoptera > Nymphalidae > Vanessa > Vanessa atalanta. Next base: position 7,527,068 of record NC_061891.1, on the reverse strand, counting down.
ATCGCGAATACTAAATACGTTCCGTTTTAATGTAAACAACAAATTACTTAATATATATTCGTACAGTAATTGATATACTCAATATATTTATCAACGATCCATATGTCCTAGGTAAATTTGAACTGACATTCAATCTAGCATCAGTTAAAGTCTGTAGTTTAGACTATTTTAGATATAATCGAATTCGTGCTTGAAGAATTATAACTAAGTGGACTCAAAGTAAACTTGCACAGCGATAATAGCTCCAGCGATAAAGAAAATGGTTGGAAGAAAATGTTGGTGATGTCATAGTTACAAAGGCGATACTTATACAATTAACCGGTTTAATTCATTAAATTAAATTAGACGAATGTCTAAAGACGATTAAGTACACAAATTATAATCGAATTAAAGAAATGATGCAGCCGCCGTAGAAATCCTACTACTTTTAAAGCGAACTAAACGACTGCACAGGATATACTGCACCAGTGTACGTAAATGCATGTACAGAATGCATCAACTTCCACAACTATGTACTCGAAATAAATACATAACATATAAAGGCTATATACTATCGTAATCGAAACACTAATAATAAAAAATATTGGCAACATAATATTACCAACCAAACGTGTAATATTTCATACAGTGTGATACAGTGTGACACGTTCCGGTTGTCAACAAATCGCTCTGAATATAATATTATAATATTTGTAAACAGCAGCGCGCAAGTGGATGGTTCGACGATTGGAAAACCAAATAAGATATCAGTTCGTTATCGTCCTATCCGTTTCAATTTAACAGTGAAGATGTCGAAGAAATTGAAGTACTATAAATCTAGACTGTCTAACGTCAATATACGTTGATCGTTAAAATTATATTAAAATTAATTGATTTTATCGGTATGTATCATTCATTGGGTTTTTGAATCGTTAAGTCCAATAATATCATGACTCATGAGTCACCGTGAACACGTCTATCACATAGCATATACAAACCGACTAGGGTTACCAAACGTTAAAAAACAAAAACTTTAAGACAAAATATTTTTTTGAAAGCTAGGAGAATCTTTGTCTGGCTATACTTTTTAATTCGGCGTTGCCTCGTATACCTGCCTTGAAAAAAATATTTTGCTTTATTTTTAATATGTTTACATTTTAAATATTTATGGTTTATTTGTACGGGAATATATTTAAGCATTAAATTTGAGGTAAGTATAATTAGAATTCTAAAAATATTGCGTATACCTACTCAAAGCAAAATTTGGTTGTACATTTTATTATTAGTAATATTATACCTACTGGCACCATAAATCACGATAAGAAATTTAAATGTCAAAAAGGCCTTAAACCAGAAACGAACATATAAATATTTAACCGGACACGACCGTAAAACACCAAACATGACAACCCTATACCTGACCGACATTCATCAGGTTGTTTAAATAAAAATTTGTACTAACACACTTTACGATTTTGTTGATCAACGACATACTAATACTAATAAAAAGGAGATAAGATTTGTTTTAATTTACACTGAATTGACTCGACCGATATTTAAACCAATTTGTAAACTAAAATAAATATAACTACGAATAGCATGCCTTAATAGCTCGAAGATCGTTGATAAATATTATTATTGAACGGAGATAACCAAGTGGTCAGCACACGTACATCTTAACCGATAATCGCGGGTTCAAACCCAGGCATGCATCACTGAATTTTCATGTGCTTAATTTATGCGGTAAAGGAAAATATCATTAGCGAACCTTTATATATCTAATTTCAACGAAATTCAGTCACATGTATGAAGAACCTCACAATAATGTTTTTCACATAAAAAATAAAAATAGACTATGTGACTATATATACAAACTCTAGGTTCATACGTAGTAACGGTAAATTTGGTATTTATGTATACATATATGTAGGTATTAGTTATCTATGATACATACTGCGTTCATAATATATGTATATCTAATATAAGGAAGCCGTTAGGTGGGTATTAGTGTCTTGTTGGTTTGTTTGAGTTTTGTTTATTTGAAATATATTCTCATCATTATTTCTATCAGCGTGCTTCTTTTGTTTATCGATACGTCATTTTACACATATTAAACAACTTAAACCAAATTAGAGGTCATCATTTTAACATACTTCAATTCAATATGTTTATGCCAACAGGCAGGACATTATTTTACCAATTTTCCAGGTAGGTATCGAAATACTACTTAAATTGGTAACTTTATCGTTAACATTATAAATATAGTGTCGATATCATCAAATACTATTATTGGTGTTTAAAGCAGATCTACGATGAAATTATTTTACAGCTAAAAGGCAACACTCAAAACTTCTATAGCGATAAAAGGATTTCACTTGGTGGTAGGGCTTTGTGCAAGCCCGTCTGGGTAGGTACCACAAACTCATCAGATATTCTACCGTCAAATAACAGTACACTGTACTGTTGTATTCCGTTTAGAAGGGTGAGTGAGCCAGTGTAATCAAAGGCACAAGGGACATAACATCTTAGTTCCCAAGGTTGGTGGCGCATAGGTGATGTAAGGAATGGTTAATATTTCTTACAGCGCCTTTGTCTATGGGCGGTGGTGACCACTTACTATCAGGTGGCCCATATGCTCGTCCGCCAACCATTGCCATAAAAAAAAATTACAATCGGTACCTACCATTGTTTGCCGAAGTTTATACGAAGAAAATATTATCACAATTCGTATCGAATAATATTTTACGAACATTTATTTTTATAATACATTTCAATGTAAATGTCTATATTTTTTATGAAATACAAAAGCACACATGGAATATAAAAGCACAAATACACAATTACTGTGACCATCGACCTTGGGAATTAAGGTATTATGTTTCTTGTGCCTGTAGCCACACTGACTCACTATCCTATCAAACCGGAACACAACAATATCAACTAATGCTGTTTGGGGGTATAATATATGATCAGTGAGTAGTACCAAATTAATAACATTAACTTACAGTTTAATCACCTAAATAAGTTCAACAAACCAGAACTGTTGTGGTTACAATGACACAAACAAACAGTCAAGAGTGGAAACAAAATGCAACAATGCTACAGACGACGCGCATACACAGAACCTACATTTGCTTTAAAAACAATTTTAAAACAAGGTTTTCCGTTTTAAATAATATATTTTATTATTAAATAGGTCATGTTATTATATCAAGCTCTTTGAGACGAGTTGACCCCATGGCTGGACGTAATCGACGACACGTAAAGCTTAACGAAAGATCGCGGATTCAAATCAAAGAGCCACTTTTGCATTTTTGTTTAAAATATAATTAAACTCGTGCTCAGCTGGATAATACTGCGATAAAACTGCAAGTGTTAAAAGAAAATCAGTCACGTGTATCCAACAACCCCTATAGAAGCAGCACGGTGCGATGGAACCATTTCCACCAAGATAATACGTCCAGCAGTTGCCCAGTATTTTCTGCCCGCTAATTAATTAGTTCATATATTCATTAAAACGGTTTCAGCACATTTCACTTTCTTCACACAACAACGACACAACAATTAATCGTAAACATATTTTATAACGCAACAGAACCAAATATTACATTAACTCCCTTCAAAAGACAATCTCCAAATAAAAAAAAAAATACACAATACCAACCGATACATCATTTTTAATTTCCTAAACACATTTGTGTCGTCGAAGAACCGTATATTAAAATTCATTCCAACCATCACAAACACTTGACATTAGCAGTCGACTAACGCGAGATAGATTAACGATAAACACTAAAGAACGGAACTGTTAAAAATGCGTATCGCTTATCACACGAACGAATTCTTAAATAAATATTTATTTAAAATATTTACAAGAGCGAAGCGTCCAGCCAACCGACAAACGCCACAAAATGACTAAAGTGGAACTCCGATGAATCATAGACGGAGAACAGGTCGCTTGGTTAGAGCATTTTTATTGCGGTATTTTTGGGGTAACTGTTGTTTAAAGTTTTTGAACCACTGGTCTAATTAGACTATTCAAATGTAATACTTACACTTTTGAATTTAATATAGCAGAAAGTATAATTATACTTAGTAGCTTATTACACATATGATTATATATTACTTCGTTTTTATTTAATTACATTCGTGATATGGACCAACCGATTTGTTCGATATAAGCGAAATTATTATGAGACGAGATATCCTATTGGTTAGAACGCGTTCATCTTAACCTATGATTGCGGGTACAAACTCACCGTTGAGTTTTCGTAGAAATTCTGTCAAATGTGTATATACCAACCTACATTGGAACAGCGTGGTGGAATATGCTCCAAACTCAAAGGGAGAGGAAGCCTTAGCCCAACGGTTTGAAATTTACAGGTCGTTAGTGTTTAAGCGAGATTAGGGTTTCAGTACATCACGCACGATACTAGAGCTAAGATATATTTTATGCGAACTTCTTTTTTAATCACAATTCACTCATTTATAGATATAATATTACATGATAAACATATTTTACTTCAACATTTCACTGCATTGAATCAGCTCGATAACAAACGATCGTTGCAATCGAAAACAAGTTTGTTAATATGAAGTCGTTTGGCTTTGCAACAGTGGAATAAAATTTGTTGTTTGAATTACAATCGCTTTGAATACAAATTTTATATTGCATAACGCTGAGTTCAACGGACGGCTAACCTAACGAAACGTCTCAACTTAAACCTGAGTTACAGGTCTACGACGGGTACATCAAGTTATGAAGAGGCTTCAGTAAGTCGTCGCATCGACTTAATGCTTTTCACATAATACATATACAGACATGATAAGAATGCTTAAATATCAATAGTATTGTGTTAACACCTTATTGATTAGATTACTTCTTGGTATATCCAACACAGATGCACTACTAGCACTAGCAGCCCGTAAATGTCCCACTGCTGGGATAAAGGCCTCCTCTCCCTTTGAGGAGAAGGTTTGGAGCATATTCCACCACGCTGCTCCAATGCGGGTTGGCGGAATACACATGTGGCAGAATTTCGTTGAAATTAGACACATGCAGGTTTCCTCACGATGTTTTCCTTCACCGCCGAGCACGAGATGAATTATAAACACAAATTAAGCACATGAAATTTCAGTGGTGCCTGCCTGGGTTTGAACCCGAAATCATCGGTTAAGATGCACGCGTTCTAACCACTGGGCCATCTCGGCTCGGTTGTTGTCCAACACAGATGGCAACAGCGTAAAAAAAGGACTAAGCTTCATACCTTCTCCTCTTAAGGAAACGAGATCAGTCCTCGTCCTAGAAGTGTTACATTGACAGACTTTTAAATACAGATTGGCGTGACCACGATATAAATACTATAAAAAAAAATCTACTAACTTTACATTAATAGCTCGTACATTGTTTTTCTTTTTTGGTATAGTTTGGCGGACGAGTTTGTGGGTCACCTGATGGTAAACGTATAATAGACAATGGCGCTGTGAGAAATATTAACCATTCCTTACATTGCCAATACGCCACCAACCTTGGGAACTAAGGTGTTATGTCCCTTGTGCCTGTAGTTACACTGACTCAATCACCCTTCAAACTGGAACATAACAATACTGAGTACTGTTGTTTGGCGGTAGAATATCTGATGAGTGGGTGGTACCTACCCAGACGGGCTTGCCCAAAACCATACCAGCAATAAAATAATCTATTCCCTCAATCGTACAATTCGACGGAACAGCACGACCGGAGAGTTCAGACGCAAGACCATCATTACTTTTGTGTTAAGTACTTAGTATATACTTTCAACTCGTTACTTCGTAATTTTTGATAGAAAAAGCTAATACTCTTTCGTCCCGATAAGAATTTGCATTCAGACGTCAGGATCAGTACCCACCCTCAGCCTTACCAAGCAACCTTACAACTAGACCAATGTTTACTAATACTCATAAGAGCAACCAAGTGCAATAAAATGTAAATAATAATGAGAAACACAATTTCAAATGACTTGCGATATCGAACATTACAAACATGTTATTGTAATATTCGAAATGAGTTCAAATATGAAATCATTCAGAAAAAAAAATGATTCATAGGTTACATCCCATCATAACATTCTTTCCATACATTAGTACAAACATACTAAAGAAAAATATTTTGTCTGTATACAAATACATACGAACGAACAATGCAAATTGCCTTCGTTAAATTGATAGTACTGTGGCCTGTTTGTTGGCACTCGACAGTTAGTATTTACAGCAACAAGTTGGGAATGTTGTCAATGGAATGGAAACTGTTGCATCATGTTTAAAATAACCAAAGTGCACCAAGATATTGTTTTAAACCCTTCAATAATAGACATTACTACCACAAAATTAGATGTATTTTTGGAACGTTCTTTTACGCGGTTTACAATAGAGTGAACTGGCAGAAATCAGCTGCCAGGCAACCTGAAAAATACTTTCTTTCTTTTCCTTTTTCTCTCTGTCTCTGTCTATTATATACAGTTTTATAAAATATTATTTAAAATTGCGATTGAACGGGGAACTGCTGCTAGCTTTCTTGTAAACATTTCGCACCGGTCATGGTTCGTACAGTAACTATTTTTATTTGTATCTAATTAAAAAGCCTCAATGTCAATAATACTTATAAAATAAATGTCATATTCATTTTATTTTTTGTATATAATTTCTTGTCATTAAATTATTCTCAAACCTTGTTAATTTTTGTTGAGTCTGTTATTAATATTTTTTTCTATGTTATCGGGATATCGTGGCGACGTTTGACTTTGAATCCTTTGCCCTACTTAAGAGGTGTTACCTTAGAATTGGATCCTTTTCTCGATCATCACCATCTGTCTAAGAGTCTAAAATGGGCTCATGGACTTTGGGGTCAGCGTAGTGTGACTGCATAAAGTGTGGAAGACTACGCGGGCTTGTAAGACTGGTTACTTTCCTAATGCCATCTCTCTTTGGAAATGCTTTTTTTGGTGGAGTTTCCCGTTAACATATAGCTAATGCAGACCCATGTTTATCCAAGGTGTAGGTTGGACAAAAAATCACTGGGCACTGCGCATTTGGAGTACCTCGCTAATGATGATTCAGATTTGGAGCAAAAGCGTCACGCCCCAGGTTTCTTCATTTTCTTAGGGGAGTTCTGTTCAAGTTCTGTTAGGCGGAGCTGAGGTTATATTTCGTTGACGTGCTCGAAAATTGTTAAGTTTATCTCTGTTGACAACCTACGACTTAAAAAGGTTGAAACTTTAAACGCAAGTTTTTTTAATATTATATTATACATTAAGATCAAAATTAATATTAAAATAAGTTATTATTTTTATCTAATAAATAAAATAAAAAATGTTATAATTTAAATTTTATAAAACATGTTTAGTCATGTTTATTTTTCATTATATTTAAAATAAACAACAATCAAACACAAAACTCAACTATAATAATAAATAGTGTCTCAGAAATGTGAAACATATATGTAAATCAATAATATACACCTAATTAATTATATAATAAAAAAATAACATAGATTAGGCATAATCACAGTTACTATGTTGGAAAGTGCTAATGCAGACTAAGGGGGCGTGCTTGCCTCTATGAGAGGTCTCCAAACTTCTTTGTCTTGTAGACATCTTAGTGTTTATTAGTTTTCGGTAAATCCTTTGCCCAGGTCATACTATTCTAGAAACTCAAAGTGCCAATGGCGGGGCCAGAACAAATTATTTAGTGGACAGGCGCATAAATATCCACCTCAGGTACGGACGGACGGACACCCAATTACGTTTTTTACTCACAATGACCCCTTGTAGGTCGTAGTCGACCTCTGGGGTTGCGATATAGACCACATTGGGTATCCCTAGACTATGGGTTGACCTAGATTATGCCTATTATATCTTGTCTTAAAGATACCTGGACTATATACTCAGAAACAGAAGCTGGAATAACATCAGACAGCTTGGCTGTGCTCACGAGAATTTATTGATATCGCAAAATGGTTCATCATATTGGATTGATATAATCGATGATTGTAATTTCTATTCTAGTTAAATTTAATAGTTTAGTTTGGAGGGCCAAACCTGCCTTATGTTACAATGCACGTGAAATCGTGACCAGTGCTAATAGTGATAATTAGAAATGGTACATGGTGAGGCCACATGTTCCATATGGTTAACTTTCGTCATGTCATCTGTTTTTATCATGGACGACTAATATTATCACGTACTCTTGGTACGTCAGAGCGATATTCAGTAAATAATAAATCAATTAGTCACAACTTGTTTTGTTGACATATTATTCATTGCATGTACGTACCTAATGGCTGGTGCAACGGTTCATGTTTCAAATATACTTACAAATATTTTTTTATAACTAGCTAACCCGATAGACTTTGGCCTATCTTAACTATGAATTCTGAATTCTAATTAGTATAATTATTCCAAAAATATTTTACTAGTTATTCCAATGCTTTATGAGATAAGTGGACGTTAAGTACTCTTCAATTTTCTAATGTACTTATTTTTTTCTTTCATAAGTCGAGACTTTGTAATTGGTCCAGCCGCGTGATACCGTGATAAATGACTCGCGATTTCCAATCAAATCAATTTCGTTTTTTCGATAGAGAAGCATTACACTTACGTATTTATTGTTAAATTAAACACTACCACCGGTTCGGAAAAGAATATATCCTAACCTTAGGACAAGCAGCGAAGCAACTTAGGGTTTTTATCAATTCGTGACTATTTACATAATATTCAATATTAAAAAAGAAATATCCAGGTGTACTATCTCGCTACCTGTATAAACCTTCATACAAAAACATTCTTTAACATTTTTTCGTTAATTTGTAGAGTCACATAAGAGTAAATCTTGCAGACCTATATATATATTATATTAATTAGTATTAATATAATCTATGGTATTCATGATGGATTTTTAAAAAATGCGTTTTGAATATAATAAGTGCAATAGTTTTATGAATAAAATTATATCAACAACTGTCTGTATTGCATAATATAGTAGATATATTAGCAAATCGCATTTAATATGTAAATTTAAGGTAGTTTATCTTCACTTCTCAGGCCTTTAAAATATATTACAGAAACTCGTATAATTTTATTGAATTAACGATTTGTTTGCGCTGTCGGTAACGTGAACTTTGGCTATAGAGATAAATTATTTGGTCAATGTATTGAGTAATCTCAAATTCATTGAGCGCTTTAGTTTTATTTGCTTTCGTAACAAGAACTGTCCTATATTATGACCTAGTATACTTATATCTATTACAATAGTAATAAAATAAAATTTGGGAAATTTTGTATTACAGACATAATGAGGAGGACAATAATAAAAAAAAATGTATTTAAAGGTATTATATTCAATAAGTAATTATATAATTATCTTTTAAGCAATGGCATATTGTTTAATTTTTCGATGAATAATGTACCTTTAATTATTTTGTTGAGTAATTGTTACTTTAGAAATTTAAATGTAATAAAATATTCAACTGTTCATATAATAATACTTGGGACGTTGCATCCGCAATAAAACCTAGCGGGCCGGTAGTGTTTAACCTATAAAACCTAGGTCACAAATAAGTATCGTTGCAAACATACGTTCGTATACGTGTCCTAAAAACTTCACCCAACAATACTTCATCGTAAAATCTATTTTTACATTTTACAAAAGATATCTGACCTAGAAAAGTTCAATAAGGATGTACTTTTTATATCGATTTCGAACGACTGCATCGTAAGGGATAAAGTTATTTATTGAACTAATTTTGTACTCATGATAATTTATGTTAATTTACGAAAAAAAATATCATATTAATATTATCAAATTAAAATAATCGATATATAAATCGATTATTTGTATAAAACAAATCATGCCGCCCTATTTAATTCTAACGCCATGAGTCGATTGCAAGCCTGCATACAAAGATGTTTTATGTAGGATAATAGGATATAAGTATGGATAGCAGGTTCAATGCTCTTTCTTAACATCGATTCCCGTCTGGCTCGGAGCCAAACACTTTACTTGAATGGTTTAAGGTATCCCTACTTCCTTAAATAGATAACGATTAATTCGCCGCTCATTTGCCGCCAACGATAGTTGTGTTTCTCCGTACGCTACACAATTAAACGTGCAAAATGCATTGAATGAATTGTTTTTGTAAGTGAATAATGAGGTAGCTATTGTTTGGCGTAATTGTGAATTCCAATCAAGTGTACAACATTAAAAACCGGTTTTATGTCCGACGATTTTGCTTTATTTATTAAGTAATTGTTGGTGGTAGGGTATTGCACCCGTCTGCGTTGGTACCACTCACTAATCACTTAATCTATTCTGATAGGATAGTGAAGCAGTGGCTTCATACCCTGACTTACCACCACACATGCCCAAGATACGTAACATCTTAGATTAGGTTGTAAGCTTTTTACTTTTTGCAGTGCCAGTGTTCATTAGTAGAGGATTTTTTGCCTTTCAATATTCACAAATTTTAGATCCATTAATAGTACGTCCATAATTTTACTAGTATAAAAATATTATGTTCGCTTAAAAATGGCGGCAAAACAATTCACTGCAGAATTGCTTCAGAAATAATATATATAGCATAACTTTAATCTTAAAACTACCATATTAATTTCCAAATTATTATATTCTTAATTTTAAATTGAAACTTAGGATTTAAGTTGGCCTCGGCAATATATCGTTTGCGTCTATTATAGAGGTCATGCTAAATTGGTCGCAATGTGATTGTAACTTTTGCGGACGAACCTTGCTTTAATACTTAATACCAGTAAATGCTTATGTTATTTATATTATTCATGTCTCATAAACCACAATAATAATTCTTGATTATTCATAAAAACAAGAGTACCTATTGTATCATTCGTGGACAACCACACGGTATAGGTATTTTCCTGCAAATAAGATTTTATTAAAAAACAAGGAAAACTGCTTTATGATGTATGACGTAGCACTCTTGTGCTGACATACTTTATTAAACATAGGTTGAACACGGAATATTCAGTAAAAAAATAATTTAAAATAAAAAACAAACTATCTTCTTAGCAAATCTACATCATAAGACGTATTCACTGGCCTTGTATGTTAAATTGGTAATTGTTGCCTGTTTATTTAGACCTAGTAGAGCTCGTTAAGAAAATCGCAAGTAGAGTGGCTTATTATTTACAGCCATTACTTTAAATCTTCAAAGATAAGACCAAATGATATGCACGTAAACATTGAAATTCGCTGACACAATCAATATCGCTTCTATAAAACAACTTGTACTGAAGAATTGATAATACTAAGTGTTGCTCTTTTCAATTATATTACCTTTCTTCTTGATCTTTGTGTAGTTATTTTATTAATATTAAAAAACATGAACAAGACCCACCTTGTAAATGGACCACTCCTTTTAGTTATTTGTCCTAATATTTTCTCAACACACCGCTCATCACCCTTACGCGCCGCGTCTAATAAATCCTGGCCTTTTCCCATGGCCCATTTAATCGTAAGTACCACTCACAAATATAACACAAAGTTCAATCATTTCAATTTTTTACACTAGACTTCACTACTCACTACAACTTCATTGATCGCGCCGCCATATTTAGATTAGACGTGAGTGCGCTCTAGCGGCCGGCGAACGAATCGATATCAAAATTCAACCTCATGCCTAGTGCCTACTCGACCTACTCCGAAACTTGTTTAAACTACTTTTATTATGACAAATTAGACTAAAGCGAATTGCCATAAATATCAAAATTGTTTTGGTAATATTTTAAAAAGTATAAATAATACTATAATCGAAGAAATATTTAAAAAAATAACAACGCATACAAACGAATTGAGCTCTTGTTTCTGAAGTATGTTGACTGTTCTACCTATTTTCTCGCTCACCCTTAGAGGTCAATGTATTTGCTCTTTCATTTACTCCCATTCGTTCTTTACGATAGGATATTTCCATCGTTCATTCAATCAGTGATCAGACGACTCAGTCTTTTAAATCAATCTCATTCAGATTGTTTTGAATGTAAAATGTACCAATAAAAACCTTTATTATTCTTAATCTCATATTTATCACGATTTCTCAGTTCACTGTGCTCTGTTATAATTGAGGTTGAGTGTAATTGTTTGATGTTATTTTTACTACTTTTACTAATGGCTAAAGTAAAATCAGAATTCCAACAAACGTAGTTACTACGTTCATTGATTTAATCATCTGTCAAAATTAACAGCTGATAGTCGTCTAAGAATTTGTGACAACTATAATTAAATAACATTTTGTTTACCTAAAAAAAGGAGGCGTGACTCATTTGAAGAGATTAACAATTTTATTATAGTAATGAATTAATTGTGATAAAAGCTCTCTAACATGATTAAAGTAAATATATTGCATGTGCTTCTAATATTTATATTGGCCAGGACAATCAGCTGTCAAAGTAAGTAATCACGTTATAATTCTTCTTTTATGATTGTTACTTATTTTTCTAAAGTATTAAATTATTTAATTCATAACCCTAGAATATGAAGCAATTACATTGGTGGCTTATATTGAGTTGCATGCAAAATTTTAAAAAAAAAGCATCAGTAGAATGAAAACATTTGTTGAATAAATGATTAATATTTTAATATCTAAATCGTTTTTCATTTTATGGCCTTATATAATTATAATCATAGCACATACATCACAATACAAAATGGGCTTATTGCCATAGTTTAAGCATCTGCTTCTAAAAATAAATAATATAAGTTCTTTTTCCACAGATATTAGTATTACATTGCCTCTAAATAAAACAATATCATGGGGTAACAGAGAGATCTATGGTGGTTTCGCTAATCTCAATGCGTCATCAACACTACAAGTTGACTTTACAAATGTCAATAAAAATATATCCTACATAATATTTCAAGTGCACAGTCATTTACATAATGTTACATTATATAATAATACTTATATAAAAGGTTCATACGTATCCGGAACTAATGTTGGACTGTATAGCAGTGTTAAACCGAAGCTAGATACATTTTATGTATACAATCCGAATGTGAATATAAATTTGAAATTGTATTTGTCTGTGCATGGATATGAAAAATCAGGTATATGATTAATTAATCTATGTCCTATAAAATTTATAAATGTAAATGTGTCACTGTAGGGCCTCTGATTCTTTTCGAGGAGGCTTGGAGTCTCTTTCACCACACTCTGCCAATGTGAATTTACACAGTAATACAGTTTCAGTCACCTTGTTTTTCTTCATTGCATAAGATAAATTATAAACACTTTAACCGGCAATAACGGGTTACATTCAGATTTTCTTACCACTAGACCATATCGGCTTCTTTCCCTTTAAAATTGTATTATTTAGAACAGTACATACTGTCATTAATTTGATTCACTTTTTTATCTGAAGTTACTATCTATGATACTTATAATCTGTAGTTGGGTACATATTTTGTTACTCAAATTAAATTGATATTTTTATTATCATATTGAACATAACTTTAAATAGATAATATACTTACAACACAGAAACCATAATAATTACATACAATTTCTTCTACTAATGAATTGTAATAGGCTTTACTGTCCCTTCGCCTAAACAAAGATTGTCTGTATTTAAACTAATGCAAATAAATATTTACAGACCCGATACCAGGTGGTTGTAATATGGAATTTCCCATACCGATATCACCGTTCATACAAACCTCGTATAACAAAGATTACATCTTAGTTGATGCTGCAGCAGCTAGAGATTCGTCAGATATGATTTGTAATACTCTTGATAAGGTGGTAGTGTTTTTCTACAAAATGTATTTGCCTGAAAGAAACTATGATGCTGATACATACTTTGATGGTATAAAAAATATGATTACAATGGATGCCATTGATAATTTTGGTGAATTTGTAAGTATAATAATATTATTTTTCATTTGTTTAATCATGTCGGAATATATTTTTAGTGAATGTCTAATTGTATATCAATTGATTCAATGGTTTTGGGCAACTTCATTCTAAAATACAAAACAGGATTTGATTTTTTGTAACATAATTTAAATACAAAGCTATTGAAGATAAATTGCATTTAGTACTGAGTTGATATATATTTTTTTGTAACATTATTATTTATATTTTGAAATATGCCTCTTATAATTTTTATTATTTATAATAATATTTAAATTAAAAGTGATTATTATATATGGCAACACTTCCATAGTATGAAACCTTATCACTGTTAATAACACATAATTTGTGGGATTACATTTTACAGCGTAGCCAATGCAAGAATATATTTTATTTTGTTTGGCTGTAAAGATATATTTTTTTTAATTTTCCATAAAGTTGTTGAGTCTAGCCCTGTATATTTAGATTCGACTTCTCGTAAATTATTTTAAGATTGTAAGGACTTTTTAGATCCCTGAAAATGGCGATCGCATGCGTCGCATGCTAAGCGCCTATCCCGGTACTGGCGCCGTGTATGTAGCCGTTGCTATTAGCACGCTGAACGCAAGCTCGTATTCGGTATACGTACCGACATATTCTTATGCGTGTTCACCTTTGGTGGATGGCGGTTGTGAATTATTAGGTAAGACTTATGTGGGTAGATATTAAATCAAAATCAAAACCAAATACTCTTTATTGTACACCAGTAATCAAAAAGTAAAGTGTAAGTTGGTTGCGAAGTAATAGCAAGTTTGAGTGTATTTTTACAATTATTATACATTAGTCTGCCGATTATTACTTGCACCGATTGATGGCATATTGTATGACTTAGCCGTCTGAAGTGCGCGACTACTTGCAGAATGGCATATAGATTAGAGATACATCGAGTGGGTGAAAAGTTTGCATACAGTAACGGACCCAATCCAGGACTCTAAGACTAATGCAATTCAACTGCGCAAAATCTTGAGACAGGGCATTATATCTGCAAAACTATTCCCCGAAGTATTAGAAATTGTTTCCAAATTCTGAAGTGGAGTGTAGTGGAAGTCAATGTAAACGACGAGTACATATTGTACAAAGGTACTCACCGTTTGCAGGTGATATCGTCATAGTTGTAGAATCATTTGAACTTCGTAATGAAATGCTACCTAGACTAAACAAGCCGGCGTATCGGTCTCGGTATGAACATGGTCAAAACCAAGGTTATGTTTTAGAGGCATTTCATGCCTGTACCATATAGGTCGAAGGGACAAAATAGACCTACTTTGATCAAGTTATACTGCTTGGTAGGAATAACTGTGAGAAGGAAGCCGAACGGAGAATTCGCTTGGCATGATGAACATTTAGCAATCTTCAAAACCTTAATTATATATTACCGCCATACCGAAATATTAGAAGATTAAAGTTTTCAATCATTGCGTTTTACCTGCCACAACTAAAATCCTCCATTCTTATGATGGTACCATTAATTAGATTGTTTCTTAGCAAAAGATAGAGTTTGCAAATAATGAATAATTGATATAAGATCTTAAGTGCTCTATATTTTTTACGAGAGCTTCATCAATAACTTTTTTTTTTTTTTGTGTTTACGTTTGCTAGAGTAATACTCTGCCCAAATATGACACTTTTAAATCCGTTATTTCAAATAAACCCCTTTTCAGATGACTTCCTGTCACAGATACTCTGTGCTTCGCTATTGTTCGTCGGACTGTTCATATGTTTCTTCGGACACAGGTTTTTCAAGACTGAAATGTTTTTAGTTGGTTTAATAAGCGGCGTTATTATAACATATATTTTCATATCCCTCACCGCAGACCTGGATAGACCTGGTAAGATTAAGATTTATCGGTATATTTTTTAAAAATAATAATTAATATTAGGTTCCGCACGAAACATTGGTGAAATAATTTGTAAAAAATATAGACAAAAAAAGCAATAAAAAATCTTGCTGGTAATTGTTGATAATATTTACTTTTAAATCTTTGTTTTATGTAAACTCTTTGTGCAATTTCAAGCCTCTAAGTTCATATGAAAATAATTAACATTTGCCGGAGTCATTTCATTAGTATTTATAATAACAAGAATGACTGACTGACAGGAGTTAAGACAGTATACACGTGTCATCACTCAAGCGCACGTTCTATTTTCTCAATCTCTGACCCCGATGGGAGGCAATTCGATACTACCGGAGACAGATCAGCTGCAGCACCAACTGCTTTAGGTTCTTTCCGAAGCCACAAATTAAAACACTGCCAATCTCCTAACTACAGGTTGTTTTTAAAAATTGTTGACAAAAAGAACCCAAACACTTGTTTGTCGGCCCGATCAAGAGCCCTTATAATTACTTACTAGACCAAAAAGCGGTTATAAATTTTGAATATGTTTTAGCTTTGCTAGGTGCGTCTGTGTTGTCTGGCATATGTTTTGGTGCGATTTGGCTATTATTCTGGTGGTTCTATGGCATACCACTGATAGCTGTTCTCTTGTCGACGCTCAACGTCGGCTTCTTGTTCTCTGCCATAATCTATTATGGATTACCAGGTATTATATATTTTTAAATAAACCGTCTCATATATCTGATGACAAGGAGTGAATGAATGAGTGTGCACCTGGTGAATGGTGACCGTAAAAAAAATATTTTTTGTAACAATTTTTCATATATTGTTATTCAAATCACATGAAAAAATACCTACTAATAAATAATTTATTACACATTATCATTGAAATCTTGCAACACTTCTATACAAAAAATTGAGCTGAAATGTTGCACACATTGTTGGTAACAAAGTCACAATATTGAAATTGCCACAAAATAAAACAATGTTTTTATTATTGATTATTGTTATGCAATTTGTAATTTGCTTTCATATTATAAAATAGTTTTTGCCCGCAGTTTGGGGGGAGCGGGCGTGGTACCGTAGGGTTTTGGTATAAAAAAGTAGACTATGGCCCTTTATTGGGCTTTAGCCGGGAAAGCTTTACAGACGAATGGATAAGTTACTTTCGCATTTATAATATTAGTATATATTTTATTGATTTTTAACATACATATGTTTTTGCAGGTGGTCTCCTTGCTCTACAAGTAGATCTTAACTTTTGGACCCTGTTCGTTCTTGTCATGTTGATGACGTCACTGATGCTAGTGTCTATGACTTTCCTCTCGAACATTCTATGCTGTTCGATACTCGGCGCGTACGCGACTATATTCCCTTTCGACTATTACTTAGGGTCGAATTTGAAATACATTATCATAAACACAGTACGAAGGGCAGTCGTACCGCAATTCAATAAGGCTATACTTTCACCGCCCTTTGAATGGAGGGGTGAGATTTTTTAAATATTTATTTCAAATTCTCATACTAATTATATTATTATGCTGCAAATGTTATTTAATATTTATCGTATCTTGTATGACGTATTACTCGTAGTACTTATTTACTTAGCGATTGTTTTAAATTTAAGATTAATTTTATTTACTTGATTTTTTCTTCTTACAGATGCAATAATTTCTTTGTTATGGGTGGCCCTGGCGACTTCCGGTTTCCTTTTCCAACACTTCCAAAACCGAGGCAGGCCACCTTTTCCTCCACCGCCAAGGAATATTAGACCCGTGCCATCACATTTGTACTACGGTACCACTGATTCAAGCAGACGTAGGTATGTAGAAAAAACAAATTCAATAAAAAATAAAACTGTTCAATTAGCTTGAGCTAATACTACGATTGAATTAATTGCTCATAATTTATTTTAATCATTATGACATTAGATGTTATTGAAACAATACAATTCTTAGACATACAAAACAGATTAGTCATTAGACGATAATAAACTTTGAATGAAACGAATAATTAATTGTAAGAATTTTTGGAAAAAAAATATCCCAGAAAATACTTCTGTTGAATTTCTTGCGCCGGTGATTTTTCGATCCGTGGTGTTTCTCTCTGAAACTGCAAAACTTCTTACATTTAATAAGCAAGTGTAACACTTTTACTACTTATTTGACTTTCACTATTGCATCCTAACAAAAAAAAAATGCTTTATAATATATGTTATCTGTGTCCTTTCATCACTTAGCATGGGAGGAACCAAACCACCCGCCAAAAAGCAGCTTTTAAAATAATCTGCATTGATTTTTACCCGACCATAAATAAATGGGATTATGGAATCAAAATAAGTTAATGTTGATGTTTTTGTCTATCACATAGTAACCACCGACTTATTCATAAGTCTGAGTCACCATTAAATATAAAACGTAACGCAACGTTTTAGTCTATTAAATCGAAAATGTCACACTGCTGGGCAAATACCTCTTGGGAAGGTTTGGTAATAATTCCTCCTTTTAAAGATTTCGCATTTCAAAGACGAAATAACCACATTATCGTCCTCGTCCAAACTTGCTCCCAATTGTCACAAGTTCGAACCGCGAAGACATCTTAGCTATTTGATTTTTAAAATATTTAAAATGCATTTTTCAGATACGAAACGGCGACCACAGTAATACCAACAGCAATTCATACCGAGAGAACGTCATTATTAGGATAAGTTATCGTAAAATATTCATAAAAACCACGTCTTATTAATTTAGGTATGGCCATATAAATATATATCATATATAAATATTTGCCTTTAGGATTTATCTCCTACATGTAACTAATATAAAAAAATATGTACCTTAATAAAATCATACATATCTACTTAAAAGGAAAATGTATAAACTTAAGCTTACTTAGAAATGTGAATACTTAAATGGAATTTTAAAATAAGTTGTTTTTTTTATGAGACAAAAATCATTTTTTATATATTTTATAATAATCATAGTATATAATATGATAAACTTGACCTAATGTGATATTGTTTAGCACTTTTTATTTTTGCATGTCTCTGGCATGTTACACAGATGTTATATATAAATTTATTTATGCATTGAAAATGCAATTATTCCTTTGTATATAAAAGGAGTATGTATTTGTATAGATATACGTTTCGTATGTATTTAAATATACATATTTTATCAAACCGTATCTCTTACCAAGACTGCTGAATTGTGATTATTTAAGAATCAATGTTATCTGCGCAGTTATATTTAAATAAATTTGATTGCGACAATAGTAGTTTTTTTTAGATTTACTTTTTTTAGAAGGCGTTTTTGAATTAAGGTCCTAATTTATATGATGATTAGATGAAATTGTTATTTTTTCCTATTTAAATTTTATTAACTCACTTGGAGCAATGTCCTTGAAGGAAGAATTTTGTAAGTGATTTTAATAAACTTCCTGATCAGTTCCTTAAAAAAAATTAAATCCATAATGTATTTAGTTACTCTCTTAAAACCATCTTAGAGATATATAGAAGAAATATGTAGATAAATTATGACACTATATATTTGTAAGTGTAGATACGATAATTTTAAATATTCAGTATATTACTGAATATTTAAAATTATTTACTAAAAAAAAATGTTTTCTTTTTTTTTAATATGTGTACTGAATGTGTCAGTATTTTTTATGTACAAAACCACACATGTCGAAGTTGAATAGAAAGATTAAAACCATTGAAATCAAACACAGTTGTGCCATCCCGTATAATCAATGAATGAGGGGACAGACACGTCTAAACCAATTATAAGCGTTGATTATCTCTCAGATTGTTTGCTGATCGAAAGGGACGACTTGTAACTGTTTACGAAATTTGTAATTATTTATTGTAAGTTTTATTTTTAAATTACGATGGCACAAGTAGCACTTAGTTATACCTAAATAAAAGTACCAATATATTCTTTTATAAATGTAAGTTTACTCAATATGTCAGATTTTAAATTTAACAGTTATTCAATACAGTTTATGTAAATTCTCAAACAAAGCTCAGATCAGTATAATGCCTACAACACATTTAATCCCATCCTATTGTCCAACCCCTACAATGGGGTGCACAGCTTCCTTACCCCACACATAAAGTGCCAACACGCAAAATTAATACGCACCGCCCAAATATACTTAACGGCATAATGTTCTTTAGTAAACCACGAGGGCGCCACTAGTCAGCGAAACCGTCCCAGCTCGTTATAAACTGTATCTGGTAATTGTTTCATTACGTATTTAACGTTTCATTAATGGGTTCGTAGTAAAACAATAAAATAATGGTTAATGCGATATTTATTAATAAATTTCACTGTAACCTCCTCAATCTATATGCACTTAGAATCGAATAATAATTTATTTTACACTTATGTTCAAACTAGTTGTAACACACCTACTCCGTCCGTATTGCATTTTAATGAAAAATATATTAATATTTTTACACATATTCAAATATAACATGAGAAATTGTGCTGCATCACTAGTGAATTATGTATACATTTCAATACTTTGAATTTCGTTTATTATATGATCCCAAAATATTCCAAACGGTGTCAAAATAAATCTAACTACCTACATTTTAATCACAGCAACATCTCCTTAATTATCGTAATAAATAAATTAATTCGTTTCGAGGTGTACTAGTGTAAATTTGCGACTTCAACACATTACAACATCTATTAATGTTACTATTATACAAATATACAACAAACATACTTAGTTTGTATGACAATTTGTTCTGCGGAAGGGGTGAAAAACAAATCGCCGTAACGAAGCTTATTGCCACGTTTTTCTCTATAGCATTAATATTTTGCACCCCCATTGCATACATCAAAGAAATAAAGGGTTGTACTCGCAAAGGGTGCGTAACACTCAATTATTACAAACGTTGGCACAAACAATTTACATTTAATTTCTCCAGACTCTTTAAGGAGAAAACTTTCTCTACCCGACAATAGATGGCGTTTAACTATATTTACAGTACGCTTTCCATTGTCGTTCTAGCTTAATAATTGATCATACACAGTGAAACATGCTGCAAGTTTGAAATTTACACTATTATATTATAAGCAAAATTATAATAATCGTATTTATATCGTATGGTAGCAATGCAACATAGCTCAGAGTGTACGACCATCACTTACCACTACTTTTGAACATCATCAGTTGCTTAGTCGTAAGTCATACGTCATTTATACATAAATAATAAGTTGCACCATCGAAACACTGAAAAACTCACTGGATATTGCGTTAAATAAACACTAAAACACATTTCATGTTTATGACACTGAATTGTTTTCTGGCATTTCTCCCGCCAAAACGGTACTGTCATGGCCGGCTGTCATGTTGAGAGCGTTCATAGACAAGTGGGAGTCGGCGTAGTTGTGCGCTATTTCACCGCTAGATGGCGACTCCGGTACATTAGTCGGGTTCTCAGGCATCGAGAGAAGTCGATGCGGGAACCCGAAGAGCTGAGATCACTGAAGCCGTCCCCAGTAATTCGATGCGAGGTCCGGCCCCTGCGAAGGTATTTGCACGGGGACGCTCACACCCGCTGATATCACACCTACGAAAAGGGGAACTGGTTATTAAAATGTAATTTAAATTCCTTAACATCGTCGATACTTTGTTGATTATATCTTAATATTTATTATAAATTATTACATAAATGCGTTACATTTTATGATATTATATTGGGTAATCTAGTTTTAAAGTCAAATTAGTTAGTGAAAGCTGATTATAAAAAATATTATAGTAATTAAATAATTATAACTCAATAGAATACTACTATCCAATATGCAATCATAGAACCGTATATAATCACATAATATTACTAAAAAACAAAATTCTGATGAGCTTATTTGAGCAAAAACAATTAGGTAAAACATGAACGCTTCTTCGAGTGTATAAGCTCCCTATTCAAGTGTGCCTAGCATTATATACAGGCGCATGTGAATAGCTTTATGACTAGCGGTATCTATATTGCAAGCATACTGTGTCCAGATAACGCGATTGTGTGTAATAAACTGAATGCAATTGGAATCCTATTAGACATATGGCTGGGCCGATACCGATACATGACGTTAATAGGTTTCGTATTAGATTATGTTTCGTATGTATGATGAAATTTGATTGAGGCTTATAACGTGCCAACTAATATCTGATTACATTATTATGTTAATATAATTCATATCACGCCTGTACGAATCAATTATCAAGATTGTTCATATTAAAGTTAAACCAATAAATAAGTAGGTATTCATTCTTATAACATCTATATAT